>NC_090939.1:721499635-723999635 GCF_040938575.1 Ambystoma mexicanum | reverse complement strand
CTTTTGAAACCAGTGCAACCTGGAATCAGACTAATCAAGCCTCCTGAACCCATTCAAATAGATGGAGAACCTGAATTCGAGGTGAAGAACATTTTAGATTCAAAGATGTTAAGGTCAAAACTTTTCTATCTAATCGATTGGAAGGGATACGGGCCTCAGGAGAGGTCGTGGGAACCCAGTGACCATGTACATGCACCTCGATTAATTAAGAAATTCTACCGGATCTTCCCAAACAAACCAGAACCCCCGGAGGGAACAATCTTGGGAGGGGGCTTGGGTGAGAGTGCTGTCATGATGCCTACTCCCAGGAAGCCAGTTCAGGCCCAGCGTCCCCGAAAGCAGACATCATGTCCCCAAGGAGGGACCCAGCAACCCCTTATAGGGGCTCTTTGGACATTGTCCTGGCGCCTTTGGCGCCAGGCTCATTATGGGAGTGCTTGGATGGACTTACCTGATGCAGACCATGCTGCCGGATCCAGACCTCCTTGAGGTCTGAAAGGGACTATTTTACCTATGGGACTATTTTACCACTCGGTCGTGGCTGAGGAAGAATACTTACCTGGAACTACTTTGGGGGCTATTTAAACCACGCCCAGACAGCAGCTCACGCTTCGCGCTGTTCTGCATCTAGCAGCTGGACGCTCACCGTGTCTGCTCCTGCATCCTGGCTCCAGCCACGCCCGCCTGCAACCTGGAACACCTGAAAAGGAAGGAAAGGAGAGAAAGGTGAATAATTGAACTTTACCTACCTCCATCCGGAGTCCGGAACCATCACTCCGACGATCCTGAGAAAAGACATTATTTTTAGAAGCGCATCGCATCGCTTGCTGCAGCGCCGCGTTCCACTCACCTTCACGAGGCGCCCTCGGGCTCTTCAGCGACCATTGGCACCATCCGTCGCCTTTCAGCGCCTAAGGAGAAAAAGAGACAAAACAAAGGTGAGCGAAGGAACAGATTGAGGAAGGCCTGATTCTTCCACCTTAAGACTTACCTGATTTTTGTTGGGACAATCTTTCCACACCTCGGGTCGGCGCCGCTTCTTTGGCACTGCCGTACCCCGGCCCCTAAGGGGAAAAAGAGACAAAACAAAGGTGAGCGAAGGAACAGATCGAGGAAGGCCTGATTCTTCCACCTTAAAACTTACCTGATTATTGTTGGGACAATCTTTCCTCACCTCGGGTCGGCGCCGCTTCTTTGGCACTTCTGTACCCCGGCCCCTAAGGGGAAAAAGACACACGCATTAGTGGGTGAAAGCAAGATCACTAAGGTAACCATCCATCAAAAAGACTCACCAGAGTTTACCCTCGGCGAATCCATTCCTCTACGCGGATTCTTCATCCTACATCTGAAATAGAGAAAAGGACAACGGACAATTAAGGCTTGAACTTTTGCAACTGAATACTTACGGCCTCATATCGGAAAAGTCAAGCAGAGTTGAATACTCACCAAACCCGAGATCCAGTGAAGTAACTGGAAATCAACGCGCCCCTGCATCAGAAACAGGATGGAGAGCTCGTCCTTTCAGACTCTAAGGTGAGACTCTATGGGGAATCGCGGAGGGGGTTCGAGGAGTGAGAGAGAGGGAAGGGGGGAATCCGACGCATTATCCAGCAGACAGTTAATCCCCTTTTCCATCTACAGAAGGATTCTTCTACGGGCCAGACAGGCGAGGTTTAGGGGTCCGGTCCAGTCCGTCTTCCGAATCCTGCGCATCACCTTAGAAGAGGTCATAGCAGTCCAGAACAGGTCGGCGCCTCCGTGGGAATCAGGTGAGCGTTACATCACCTTCATGGGATGGTATGAAAGTACAGCAAGAAGGCCTGACCTTGGCGCAAACACCTCCTTCCATTGCTGTAATCATATCAATGACATACCTGTTCTGGAGTGTCATTAACCTTATGGCCCTCAATTCTTCCTTTATGGCGTTAAATCCTTTTATAGTGGCGTCGATTGTCTTAAAATCCTTTGATAGTGGTGTTGATTGTCGTAACAGCTCCCATCTGGTGATCTGCAGCCATTTGGCATTCATTATTGTTTGGAGTCCAGGCATAAATACAGATGTCATTATCATAGCAGTATTGCTGAACAACTTGTGCTCGTTCAGAACCTCATTGTAAGCTGGCTGAGAAATAATTCTCTCTCTTCCTCCGCCGGTGTGCAAGTGACCTTCCTTTTCTCAAGTGCTCATCCACTTTTGTGAATCATTTGATATTCAGGTCACTCTAGGGAATCACCACGGCTGGAACATGGATGAGTACAATGGAACACACTCCTCCCCAGTTCATGGGCAACCTCATATATGCTCTGGATCCACAGGCCCAATATCGATCCATTAAGACAGCAGTCCCTCTCCTCATTCCTGGAATATCAATTATGTTCTTGCACCCTTTGTTCTCTCCAACTCTGATGTTACCTTTGCTTCGGAAGCACACTATCACATTAGTCAATGGGACTGCAGCCACTGGTCCTGATTCATCATCTACCCATGTCAGCAGTTTAGAGTTCTTGGCCCATGACTTTAGGCACTCATTGTTCACTTTCTGCACCTTGTGTACTGGTTCCTTCCTCAGTAGATGAGCTGCACAGGACATATTTCCATCCTTTGATCGTAATCACTCGTCCATAGATTAACAGCTGTGAGTGCGCCCATCATCCAGGCATTCCAGTCTTTTCAGTTTTGTCAGAGCAATTCATCCTGTTAATTTCTTCAATTATTACTTTGTCTTGTCCCAGGGAAGGATACACAAGCTGTCTGTCCATCCACGCTCTTTTTCCATTTGCTTTGTCTTGATATAATCATCCTGGTATGGGAATGTCTGTCTTGATCGCCATCGCAGGGTTGCCCAGCTTCCTTGGAACTGTCCTCTGGTGGTACATGCTACTAGATGGCTGAGGCACTTTGCATCATGTGCCGGGATCTTAATGTTCTTACTGTGCTCATGGCATAGGGGATGGAAGAGCAGACATAACAGCTCTCTTCAGATGCTCTCTTGCCCACCTATTTCTTATGTTGGTACCACATATTATTCCCCAAGTGAGCCGAATTATCAAGATATGTATTTATCCCCTGGTTATCTTCTTTTGCATCTCTTATGTCGTTTGACATGCCCAACTAGGTTAAAGAAATAATCATCATTTGCACTTAAACTGGGAAAAATCACGTGTCGTGTTTTCAATCGAACCATCAGAATGATAAAGACTTCAGAATGTAAGATACAAAAAGAAGAAAAGAAAGTACATGCATATGTATATAATGCATAAGAGTCTAGAAAAACATTGTGTGTGCCACGCCATTTCTTGTTGAATTCCTTGCCTTCTTCCAACTGCATTTCTACTCCCTGAATCATTTTTAATACATATACTCAAATCACATTCGTAGTTGCACAATCTGCTCGATTATTGCAATCAAAAGCCTTCTTATAACTGGGCTGTTCTTTGCAACTTGTAGAAAGGTGAGAATATTAACATCTCTCCTAACGACGGTAGGGTATGAACGAAGTATAAACACAAAAACTGCAACCACAAACCTATGTGTGTCACTATCGACTGGTGTCATATGTTACTTTTGTAACATATTTTCTCAAAATGAATCTGGGTATTAAGCTCTCTTCCAGTTTTTAATAAGGAATTGTCGCTTGGGAATGCTGCCGATATGATTTAACCTTTTCAAAGAATCTCTAAAAAGTATGTTTAAGCTGTGGGAATCTCTGAAAGTCCATGCACTTCCTGTTAGTATTTTAAGTGTTCAATAAATTCCAGTCCAAAAGAAATGCTTTTTAATCACACACTTGCTTTATCGTCCTTCTTCTTGGTCATTGATAGAGTCTGCCCATGCAGCAATTCTTCTTGTCTTGCTTCCCAGTTAGCAGGTATTAGAGGCAGGGTCTCGCCTTTGTAGATCTTTAAGTCGCACAAATGTAACTACGCTCCTCCTCCAGACACCGTAACTGCAGTAAGGGAAACTTCTTCTATTTGATATGATCCATTAAATCTTGGCTCATGCCACCTACGTGTAAAGTTTTTGATAAGCACTTGATCTCCAACATACAACTTTGGTGGTGTCAATTATTCATTTGGATCAGTTACTCGGCCATCCTTTTCTGTGTTCCTCAACCCCTCCCTCCGATACTTGACTTGATCTGAAATGAAAGAAACACTGGTAGTCATAGGTGTCAAATAATCTTCCATTTCATCACCTAGAGTCTGTGCTACACTCTGAGCATCCCTTCTAACTATAGATGGGGGTGTGAGGGGCGTCCTCAAGTAGTACCCTGTTACTAATTAATGGGGTGTAAGGTGATTGTCTAAACACGGCTGATTGCGAAGGGCATGCAAAGGTAGGGGTAGGCAATATAGCCACCCCTTTTTTTTAAGTTAATCTAATCTTTGCTATTTTTTTTTTTAGAATCAGTTGAGCCCCTCCCATATCCTATTTGCTTGTGGGTGATAAGCAGAAGAAAAAATATGCTTTATGTTCAATAAAAGCCCTATTTGTTCAAATAGCTCATTGACAAAGTGTGGCCCATTATCATTATCGGACCTTAATACTTTACACACACCCCATCTCTGAAATACCTCACGCACTAACTTCGCTTCATAGGTGGTATAAGGTTGTGTACATGGACCGGCTTTGAACCATTGAGAAAATGTACACACCACCACCAATAAATACCTATATCCATTACATATCTGCAGCATATCGATGTAGTCAATATGTAAATGCTGAAACGGCCCTTTGGACAGGCTACTACTCCTCTGATTTTTCTTAGTGTATGCCCAGCTGTAAACCTCTGACACACAACGCAGTTCACAATTAACTATGCAACATGATCCAATAGATTGGGAACAAACCGGTCCTCTGCAATAGTGGCAGCAAGCCTTTCTCTGGTTATAAGCGTGGGACAATGTAGCTGCTCAAGTGCAACTTTTAGCAATGCTTCTGGCATCACTGGCTTTCCAGTGCTTTCCAGTCTCCATAGTGATTCAGTGGGGGATAAAGAACATCCCCGCTATCTCCATGGCTCCTGCTCTTCTTGTGGGGCTCAACCCTGTATCTCTATTATTTGTGTAATTGACAGCATATTAAACCCCTCTCATACTAACATGCTTCATGTTGATACTTCTTTGACATTTTCAGTTTCGAAACTCAAAATTTGGGAAGAATACGCAACCCTTTTGGCTTCTAAATATGTGACTTTGATTCAGCAAGAAATAAAGACGCATGTTGCAATGGAGTGCTGTCTGCACGAAGATAACCCCTCCTTTTCCAACGTGACCGCCTATGCAACAACCACCATACACGCAGGGCTGAGTCACTGTACACTGTCACTTCCTGATCTTTGTGTTTCTCACTTGCAACAAAAAGCACTACCAATTCTGCTGCCTGTGCTGAAAAATGGGATGGTAGTCTTGCACTCGCCACTACCTCAAATTCACCATTTAACCTGTATTTTACAACTGCGGGTCCTGAATGCCTCTACCCACTAGTCTGATCAATTTTTGACAAACCATCAATAAAAAAGAATCTCCTCTCCCGCTAAAGCATTTTCTTTCACACAGGGTATATCATCATAAAATTCAACATAGTGCGTGCAATCGTGTACATGATCACCTTCTTTTATAGGTTCAGTTACAAACGTGTCTGGGTTCACTATTTTACATCTCACAATTTTAATTGCTGGATTAGAAATCATTACTTCATATGCAGAAGCTCTTTGTGTCGTCAATGTATTTGTGGGTTTCTCTAAAATGGCAAATAAGGCATGCTCCACATATAGCGTCATTGCACAGCCCATGGTAATACTTGTGGACTTCTCAATTGCAAAAATGCGGTAGCAGACAAAGATTGTTTGCATAGAAAATGTCCTCTCTTGACTAGATCTAAAATCCCACTGTAATATGCCATAGGTTTATACCCTAGTGTTGTTATTTGTGTGAGTACTGTTCTTCGCTATAATTGGGAATTCCCAAAACTAGAGCTGTACAAATTGCTTTTTTTACTTCCTCAAATCCTTCTTCCATTTCTTCAGTCCATTCTATCTTTTCCTTACCAACTTGTGCTTTCTTAAGTGCTTGCAAAAGTGGTTTTGTGTATGTGCTATAGTGGAACACCCAAGCCCTACAATAATTGCATAAACCCAGACATGTCTGCATCTGCCTCACTGTATTTAGCTTTGGTGTTTTCATGATAACCTCAGCTCTCTCATGTGTCACTTTCTTTCCTTCATGTGAAATTAACTGGCCTACGTACAACACATCTTCCTGGCAATACTGTAATTTCTCCTTATCTACTTTGTATCCCTTATCTGCTAATACAACCATTAACTAAAAAGAGTCCTGCCCACATTCATCCTGTTTTACTACAGATTAATATGCCATCTATACATATACGGAATTACCACACTTTTCAGTTCAATGTTACATAAATCAATCTGTAGGACCCTATTAAAAATCGATGGGAAATCACAGTACCTCTGAGGCAAATGAGTATGTTTTAGTCTTTTTTGTCTGAAGTAAGGTCTTGTGAGTCTCTGTGCAACGGAATCGAGAAAAATTAATTTCTCAAATCGATCATCGTGAAATACTTAGCTTCAACTCGGATGCTACACAATATTGTCGCTGGATTCAGAACTAATGGAAATTCCACTCTACAATCTGATTAAGAAGATGCAAATCCTGGATAAATCTCCACGACCCCCGTTTTGATTTTTTTATTGGATACACTACAGTATTGCACGAAGAGTCCAATGGCACTAGGATTCCCTGTTTCATCAATGCTGTCTTAAATATGCCTTCATCAGCTTCTTGGGACATGGGGTATTGTTTTGCTTGGGGTATAATTGCTCCTGGCTTGAGTTTTATTTTAACCTCCCCAATTCCCTTCAATAGGCCAATGTCATATGGGCCCGCAGTCCAAAGGACACTTGACACCTTTTCTATGTCTTCCTGAAGGAACGCTGGTCTCTGCCGCATCAGTGCCATTCACTGTGGGACTTCCCTTTTCTCAATTTTTACCCAATATGCAATGCTTATAAGAAAAAAAACTCTAATTCATCATCTATACATTCATCTCTGAACATATATTCATCTATTATGTCAGTCAATATGTATCCCTCCTCAAGAACTATCACTATTTTCCATGCTCTGCCTTTGTCATCTACTCCTTCGAGCATTTCTATTTCCCCTTGTACTATAGCTGCTTCTAATTCTATAGGAATAATCTGCCCTTCTTCCTCATCCATAGGTACTTGTGGTCTATATAAAAAATCAGCAGGTATCCTCACAATTTTCCCTACTAATCCAGGTAGCCATGTTGATAAAATGCTCACCCCATACATGTAGACTCTACTGGAACCCCTCATAGAGCCACTTGTCATGTGAGTGTAAACTCTCCTACATTTAAATAGTGTATTTCTGGAGTGGAGCACACTATTCCTTGATCAGTGAATGAAATCGTCATGTTAAGTTTCGTCATCAAATGTCTACCCAGAATGTTAACTGGCGTTTGTCGCGAATATAACAAGGGGACAGACATGTCACATTCCCCTATAGAAACAGGTAATTTATTGGTAAAAGGAATTCATAGCTCCAGAGAACTCCTGAACATTCATGGCAAGACCTGACATTGGGTATTTTCCCTCCCTTATACAAGACTGAGTCACCCCAGTGTCTACAAGAAAAGAAAAGGATTTGCCTCCTATTGTCACTTCGACCCTTGGTTCCTCTTGGGGGTCTGGTGTTACTGATAGTACTGAACATATAAAGTCACCCTATGGGCTGTCCTATTGAGGGTACAAATTAATCTCTGTCCCTGTAAACGGGTTCCCTCCTACCACAGTGACACCCCCTATCCTAGGTGCTAGTGTTTGCCCTGTGTTCGCATTCGGTTGTGTCTGCATAGGTGTTTGTCACGATTGACCTTGTGGTGGGTCCATTTGCACTGGCACCTGCTGTTGTGCCTGCTGTGCTTGTAGCACTTGTGTCTGATAGGATGTGTGATCCTGGGCACAACCCTCTTGTGTTTGTGTGCTGTATGGCAGTGGATGACCTGTCCCCCCTCTTGAATTTTGTCCATTCTGTTGTAGGTTTCCTCGACCTCTACATACACGTGCAATATGCCCTACTATTCCACAATTCCAACACAATGGGGGTGGCCCTCTGGCAAACCCACCATTATATCCTCCCTGAGTATTCTGACTTCCACCCTGGGTGTTTTGAAATCCACCTTGGATGTTCTGAAATTCACCTCCTCTTCCTCTGAATCCTCCACCTCTTCCTTGTGGCCAAAACCCATACCCACTCTGATCCACTTGGTGTACATTATTAACCTGCGATGCACACATGGTTGCATTCCTCCTTCTTCTCCACTTGTCAATACTGCCCCTTCTATAGAAAATGTTGACAATTTCTTCTGAACTAATTTCACTTCCTCACCCTTCCTGTTCTCATGTTTCTTTCTATTTTTCTCTTGTAACAATCGGCAATGATGCACGATAGTCAACTGTATCTCAGCCCACGCCTTTGCTTCCATTCCTACTTGTTTTTTCATTTCGCTCTGTACTTTTTCTGGCAATCCCTGACACAAAATATGATAGAATAATGCCACTGTTTTTTCCCAAGGCTCACGCGTCCCAAGCTGCCATCTCTCTTGAATATCCTGAATATAAGCAATAGGGTCATCTTCTTTCATTTTACATGTCACAATTACACCCACATCTGACGTACAAGGATACTGTACCCTGAGAGCCCTCCAAACATCCGCCTTATTAAAAGGCGCATCATCATGCGCTGTGTTTTGTGCTGTCACACTTGCATTTCCTGCTCGCTTTCAAATGTCGTCAGCTCCCTCTCCAAGAACAGCTGCCAGTAGACCTTTTATGCCCCCTATGGCCAACATATTTCACCCTGTCATTTTCTGTAATTTGTATATCTATTTCCTAGCCCCCGAAGTCAAACTGGGCAACTTGCATTTGCTGTCTTGTGAACCCCATCCCATAACTGGACCCCATTATTGTTTATTCAATGCAGGGGTAATCACCCCTGTTTGTCTTCGTGCTGGTAACAACCTTAATTTACTCACGTAGGGTGGGAATTCTCCTCTCACACTACAAAATCGTCTTTGGGAAAGTTTGTGATATGGTATAGGATCTGGTGTTCTTTTGTTAGGGTGTTCCAGATCTGACCATCTTGCCTCCTTATCCAGATTTTGACTTCCCAAGGGGGAGTGTGCACCCTTCCCTTCAATCTCGTGACCTGACTCCCTTTATTCATCTGACATTGCTACACCCCAACTGGTGGGACTATCATCCTCCTCTGCCCTCTTTAAATCTAACCTACTGAAAGACAATTATCTGCATTCATCACTGAACATGTTTTCCTCCTCATCCCATGTTTTTGATATCAGGGATCGTCTTCCGTTTCCTTGAGTCCTATACTCGCTGTTCTGTCTTATTTGCTGATATAACTTAATGATCCTCTCTCCTATACCTTCTGCATCATATGTTTCCTCTTCTTGTGCTACTTTAGGTGTGTCTTGAGTCACTTCTCTCATTGGGAAAGTTTCCCTTATCGTTTCCTATTGCCCCTGTATTTCATCACTCTGTCTTATTTGTTCTTTAAGAACAAGACTGGTGTCAAGATCTCGCTTCCTTTTCTGTTTTATTCCTTCTTCCACTTTGCTTCATTCTCTCGCATCCCATGTTGCCCTCTCTTCTTCCTTTCGTGCTTCCCTTCTTATTTCTTCTATTTGTTCTTCTTCTCTTCTTCTCTGTAATTTTTTTCCATCACTCGTTGTGCCTCTTCTTTCTTCCTCCATATCTCTTTCTTGCTATCCCTTTGTTCTATTTCTTTCTTCCAACTTTCGTACTTCCTTTGTTCCTCAACCCGCTTTTTGTCTTTTTCTTGTTCTTCTCTATATATCTTTTACCGTCGCTCCCTGCTTTTCCTTCCTTGCTCATCCTCTCTAAACTGCTTCTATCATTCCCTATCCTTCTTTTCTTTCTCGTCTTTGTCTACCTTTTGCCTAACCTCCTTGATGCTTTTCCCACACAACTTGAGTAATATCTGTCCTCCCTTGTATTCATTCTGTACAAGCGTTACCTCATTGGTCCTATCCTTCTCTCCTTTCCATCTCTTAATTTCATTGTCTATATCTGTCGATATATTTGATCTCTCGCCTCGTTCCTCTTTATCTCGTATGAAGGTTACCGCCCCCTGAACATGCCTTACTTGTGCGCTCCCTACCTTTGGTACTGTATACACCCAAGGTATTTACCTTCATTTAGTGCACTCATGTGCCACCACAAATGCCAGTCGAAAACTTCTGGCACTATCATCATGAGCCTGTGTCTGATTGTTGTACCATTGTACTTACTTGCACTAAACATTGACGTTGCACCTGGCCTGAGCGCAGTACATTGCCTACATACTTGCTCCAAATATTAATTGCTGCAACTTGCATAACTGCTGCACCCTGCCCGATTGTTGCACGTTGTCTACCTATTTGCACCAATTATTAATTGCTGCAACTTGCATAACTGTTGCACCTTGCCTGATTGTTGCAACTTGCCTACCTTTGTGCACCAAGTATTAATTGCTGCACATTTCATAACTACTGCACCCTGCCTGATTGTTGCACATTGTCCACCTATTTGCACCAATTATTAATTGATTTAACTTGCATAACTGCTGCACTTGCCTGACTGTTGCACATTGTCTACCTATTGCAACAATTATTAATTGCTGCAACTTGCATAACTGTTGCACCTTGCCTACCTGCTTACACCAAATATTGACTGCTAGCCATGCACATGAACAACTTCATACCTTCATGCTTCTGGCTTGAAATTAGGGCAGCCTTACTGCTCACAGTGATCCCCCTCGCCCCAGTTACCATGGCCAGAAATGAGAAGCATGATACCCTGCAACCCACCTATGCTTATGCCACCACACCAAGTAAGCCTATCATCTTCCTTACTATCTCCATATCATTACCTCACTTTGACACTATAACACCTACAAAAAAATGTTTTTCCATCTTGGTCTGTTGAGCCAATGACCACACTTGTAGGGTTTCCTGAATGGTTTATTGGAATCTGAAGACACATAGTAAAGACCCCCAACTTGCTTATCAGCTCTCATCAACTAATAAACTTTGAGCAACAACAAACAACATAATAGTTCTACTGTCAGAATGATCTGACATCATAAGCATAGCCTAGAACATAACATTCGACAAGATGTAATGCAGGGCATAATAAATACATTAGCCATTCACATAACACACCCCTCTCCCTTATTTAAAAAAAAAAAATATATATATATATATATATAACCGCAAAACTTTTGTGAAACTCCAAATAATACTACAACATCAAAATACACAGCAATTTACATTTCTTCTGCAAAATGTCACAGTACATATAGAATTCTTATTTTTTTAATTTTGCTACTCTGGACATATTCCACACCTGCCCACTCTCCAATCTCACAGCATTTTCAAACACTTGGATGACCCTTACCGGATCTGAATATAATGGATCCCCCTTCTTGGGTATCACAGCTCTCCTTATCCTAACAAGATCTCCCACCTGAACTATTGTTCTTTTTCTCGGAAATCTCTCATTCACCCTTTTCACCAATTTATCCTTTCGGTCATTCATCCTTCTTCTTACATCATCCACAACAATATCAGTTTCCCTTGCTCTCCCTAGCCAGGCAGGTGACAACAATGTGTTACCTTTGCGACCTCTCATCAGTTCGAAGGGACTAGCACCAGTTTCAACGCATGGCGCCATTCGCAAAGCATATAATCGTTCCTTCACTGCAACTTTCTTATCAAAACCACATACATTCGCTCCTCGATAGCCTACATTATGAACCGGTTTACCCTTTCAATCATACCGTTTCCCTGTGGATAATATAGAGAAGACCTTTTGTGCTTTATACCACACTCAATAAGTATTCTTCAAACAATCTCCCGGCAAACTGTGGACCATTATCCGTAAGCACACTTCTGGGTAATCCTTCCCTCTCAAATATCCCAGACATAAAATCCACAACATGCTGACATGTTACATCTATTAGTATTTTAAATTCAGTCCATCTAGAGTATGTGTCTACTAAAGCAAGGATAAATCTCCCTCGCCCCATTCCCATATCAACCGGTCCCAGAATATCAATTGCAATATCTTGCCACACTCCTTTGGGTGCTTGAACCTTTTTCATTGGTTGTGACATAGCCGTCAAATTCTTCCCAGATCTGATACAATCGGCACATCTACCAACCATCCTCTCAATTTCTCGCTCCAAACCTGGCCACCAGTAATCAGCTTTAATTATCTCGTTAGTTTTAGATGTACCTATATGTCCTTGATGTGCAATTTTTACCAGCCTTTCTCTCAGACACTGCGGTACAACCAATTTATCCCACCGATATACTAGCCCATCCTTCACAGACAATTCAAATCTTACTTCCCACAATGCTCTTTCCTCACCAGACAACAATCTTTTTTCTGGCCATTCCTCCCTAACAAAACTCACTATCCGTTTCCACATCTCATCAGACTCCAATATTCGCGTCCATTCATCTTTTCGTACAATTCCTTCTACAGTTGCAAAAACCATATTTTCCATCTCAATAACTTCCTCTTTCTCCTCTTTAGCACCTCCTTCTGTCCTTACTCTGGACACATGATCAGCCTGCACATTTTCTTTACCTGAGACAATTTCTATAACAAATTTATGACATTGTAGCCTAGTCACCCAATAGGCAACTCTCCTTGACACTTTATCAAGGCCCTTTGTTTCAAATATAGCCTTCAGTGGTTTATGGTCGGTTCTCAACGTAAATTCTTGTCCCCACACAAAGTTTTTGAGTTTTTCTATACCCCAATGACAGGCCAGGGCTTCTTTCTCCAGGACAGAGTAATTGAGTTCTGCTCCTTTCAACATGCGAGAAGCATGTAACACCACCACCTCTTTGCCACCTCCTTCCAGTTGTGACATCACAACACCTATACCAGTATCACTGGCATCCACAGCGAGGATGGTTCTCCTCCTGGTGTCAAACATTCCTAATGGCTTTGCCATGTCAATCTTCTGTTTAATGCCGTTGAACTCTCGCTCACATTCCTCACTCCACACAAATTCTGCTCCCTTCTTCAAAATGGCTCTCAAACTAGTCACTTTATCCACATAATTTTCAAGAAATCTATGGTAAAACTCAATCGTTCCCAGAAACGACCTCAATTCCGCCTTATTCTTGGGCAGTTGCATTCGCACAATACTATCCACAAGGTCCCTTTTTGGCCTCAAACCTTCTTCAGAAATCTCATGACCTATTCTACCACACGGGTTAAGAAGACACACTTTTCACCACTCAATGTTATACCTCTCGCTCTAAATATCTCTAAAACCCTATCTACTCTCCCTTTCAATTCCTCCTCGCTATTTCCACATATTAAGACATCATCCTGAAAGCACCACACTCCACTTATATCTTTCAACAATTTATCCATAACTTTCTGGAACACAGAGGATGCCGAAATTAGACCAAAAGGCATGCGGCGAAATTGGTAAATTCCCTCATAAGCAATGAAAGCAGTCAATATCCTCGATTCCACATCCAAATTTATCTGGTGATTTGCACTCGCCATGTCTAATTTGGCAAAGAATCTGGCATTCCCTATGCAACTCATAAGCTCTCCCATATTTGGAAGGGGATGTCGATCAGCAACCACACATCAATTAAGTTCTCCTAAATCAACACAAACTCTGAGATCCCCGTTGGCTTTTTTCACTACTACAACTGGGGAAATCCATTCAACCGCTCTAGCAGGTTCAATTATCCCCTCTTTTTCCAACTTGCTTAGCTCTTCATGCACAGCGGTGCGCATTGACAACGGCAAAGGCCTAAGCTTAGCCGCAACCGGTATACTTCCCTCTTTCACCACTATTTGATGTACCATCCCTTTGAGACACCCCACTCTCTTGTCAAAGACTTGAGGATATTTAACAATAACCTCTTGACCCTTGTGGGCACTTTTGTAGCTAATATCATTGTTGGCCACATTGAGGACTTGTTCCTTGCTATTGGGGTCGAGTTTAATACCCAACCCTCTCTGTTCTCTCCACCCGAGCAGAGTCTCACCCTTCTCTGTGCCATAAATCTTTCCAAGGGTCATCCTACCCTTGAACTTAAATTGAGCCTTGCAACATCCTAGAATCTCAATTTTACTCCCATTGTAGCCCCCAGGGTTTTTGTCTGAGGGACACAAACTCCCTACACAACCCCCAATTATATTTTCATAAACCATCCTAGACATCAGGATGATTTTTGAGCAAGAATCAGCCAACATCTTCACTTGATGCCCATTTACTTCCACCCAAGCAGAAGGGTGTTCACAGTCATCATAATCTGAGCAATGAACCATATTTACTGTAATAATTTCATTTTCAGAAAGGTCTCCTTCTTCTGATGAAATTGCATCATTCTCATCAACTAACATTACCCCCTTTCCACCAGCAATACGATAGTTTTTGCAGCAGTTTTCAAAATGTCCCCACCTCTTACAAATGCTACAATTGGTCCGTCTCCCGGGACACATGAGAGAAGTGGACAAATGGCGTGCGCTTCCACACCGGAAACATAATCTATCATCTCTCTTGGTGCTCCCTTGCATACCACCTTGCGTGCCTTCTTTTTGAGACCGTCTATTGCCTGGGTCACTTACGCCCTGTTTGCTTTGACTGGAAATGTATTGCTTAGTTGTTCTGACTTTGTTTCTTTTTCTCCCTTGTCCCATCTTTCTTTTTATCACCCACTCTCAGAACTTCTGTGGATTGGACAGCTTTAGGCGTGTTAACAGATAGCTTTGCAACACACTACAAAGTATGCTCAATTCTCTTGGCTATACCAATCACTTCATTTAAATTCAGGTCATCTTTGAGCCATACCTCTTCACAAATTTTGTCATTAGAGCAGTGTAGCATAAATTGGTCTCTTATGTGCTCGTCTAGCCCTCCGCCGAACTTACAATTTAAGGACAAATGTCTTAAGGCAGTAACATAATCCTCCACCGACTCTCCTTCATGTTGGTACCTCATACCAAAATGGTACCTTTCAAGGACAGAGCTTATTTCGGCTTCAAAGTGCTTATCTACCTTTGCCAGTGCAACATCAAAATCAGTCGCCCCATCCTCCAGGTCTAACTCTGCAGCATCAGGAAGGGTATCATAAATCCTCTGCCCTTCATACCCTAGAAAGTGCATTAGCATGGCAACCTTGCGTTCCACAGACATGCCATTTACACATGTAGCCTTAACATAATGCAAGAATCCCTTTTTTCAGGGCGCCCACTTGATCCTAGGTGGCCCTGGTGTGGGCATGAATACCTGTGGGCCAGGCACTCCTGATAAAGCCATTTAGCACTAGGCTGTAAGACCGTGAGGTTCACTCCCAGGAATTTATTTTAGTTCACTCTCCTCGTGCACCACACCAGTTCTTTCACAGAAGTTAGCAATGCCCCCACCAACCCAAGCGTTCCTTTGCTCTCCTCACCTGTTATACCAAAGCTTATGCAGGGCTCCACACACCTATGCAGAGCTCCACACGCACCAAATATACAGCTGCAGACAAATCGCCTTCCCATTAGGGCCCTGGGCGTGTCGTAACGATGTGCTCCTTCGTCTGCAGCAAACTCACGTATGTATTGCTGCGTTGTGCTCGTACCGGAGCTGTCTCCGGATTACATCAAAACAGCACACAGATGCTGCGGGGGCACATGATTCCACACGTGACCACCAGAGGAGAAGGGGCGGGGCAACCGAAAGTTCCCAACACGCCCGGATACCCGCTTCCTTATAACTTGGGCTTGCCCGCGCACTGGAGGGGCGAAAGCTCCTCCGCAGCTCCTGACGTGGCCCAGATCGCCGCTTTCCCACCGCGGAGTGGCGAAAGCTCCTCCGTGGCTCCTGACACGGCCCGGGTCACCGCCTTCCCACCGCTGGGCTCACCTGCGCGCTGGAATGAGTGAAAGCTCCTCCGTGGCTCCTGACGCGGCCCGGCTCGCCGCTGTCACTCAAGAAGAGCTCGCCTGCCCTACAAGGCGGGCGAAAGCGGTGCTCGGTTCTCCCTAGCACTCAGACACCTTGCAGCTCGGCCGCACCTTCCTGCCTTCCTGGGCAACTTCTGAGATGGCCTCTTCCTCTCGGGGCGGCTTTCAGGCTCCGCAGGCGGCTGGGGATCGCACGTTGCTCGCCCAGGGGGGGTAGTCCGCTCCTCCTGACTTCAACTGAGCAGCACGGCGGCAGTTCACGATGAAGGTAGGGGACGCCCTCTCTTTCTTTCCCCTCTGTCTTGAGCCGTCGGTTGGGGGTCTTGAAAACCACTGTTAGTGTTAACGGGGCAGTGCTGGCATCAAACATCTATCCTCGTTGCCAATGTTGGGCCAATGACCACACTTGTAGGGTTTTCTGAATGGTTTATTGGAATCTCAAGACACATAGTAAAGACCCCCAACCAGCACATCAGCTCTCATCAACTGATAAACTTTGAGCAACAACAAACAACATAATAGTTCTACTGTCAGAATGATCTGACATCATAAGCACAGCCTAGAACATAACATTCAACAAGATGTAATGCAGGGCATAATAAATACATTAGCCATTCACATAACACAGTCATTACAGCCTACCAACCATTACTCCACTGCCACGACAACAGCAAATCATACTAATCTGCTCACTCGCATCCAATGGATCCAGCGATGCACCTCTCGCCTGTTCCTACCATGAATATCCAGAACCTCAGACTAAGATCTAGACTCAGACAACCTTACCCATTATATTCTAATACTAGAGGTACAATCAGCACCAAATCCATGCCCACTAGGAAAAAGACCCCTAAACTATACAGCAACATTCCTAAAAACGATGCCATCCGCCTAAACAATACTACAGTGCCACTAAGCAGACCTAACAACATTGTTTCACACATCAAGGGAGCACTTATCAATGCAAGGGTTTGACAGCACATGCCTTAGACATTGCCAACCTTATTACATCAAATGAGCTAGACTTCTTGGCCATAACGGAGACATGGCTACACACTGCAGCAGGCCCGACACTCTCCCTAGCCATTCCAGATAACTACACTATCACCAGACTAGACAGAGAATCCTCCAGAGGTGGAGGAGTCGCCATTATTGCCAAAACCCAACTTAACCTAAGAGTTCTGTCTAATCCTCCTTTCCCATCAGCTGAACTCCTATCCATGAAGATCCTACTCTCCACCTCACGTACTCTAAAAATCCACCTAGTGTACAGGCCCACTGGTTCAATATCTACTTTCGAGGAAGATATCTCACAACTCCTCTATGCCAATACCAAACCTGGATCACAAATCCTGCTGCTTGGAGACTTTAATTTAGGCTTCCAAGACACAACTGATGACATTGTCACCACTGTAGCAAACTCGATCTCAGAACTAGGATTCTCTCATCGTATTACCAAGCCTACGTACAACAAAGGCAGAATCCTACATTGGATTTCTGACCTGAATTGCGAGACTAACAAACTCTCCAATGTACCATGCGCATGGATGGACCACCACATTGTCTCTTTTACCTTACCTTTACCTAACCCTCCCAATGCCCTGGCACCGCCGACCCTCACCAGAAACAATACGAATATTACATTAGAGAATCTACTGCCTCTACTACAACCTATCTGTAACCATTCAACCATGATTACAGACCCCTTAACCTTAATAGAATTATACAAGTCAACATTCCGCCAACTATTGACACGATTGCTCCACTGACAATGCACAAAGCCAAGCCTTGCATTCACTTAAACTCTTGGCTCACCTCTAGCCTCAAATCCTAGCGAAACAACAAAAGAAGAGCTGAAACTTGTTGGAAAAACCACCCTCCAACTTCAAACAAAGATATATTGCTAAAAGAGCCAACTGCTATAAATCAGCCATCCTCCAAACTAAAAGCGATACATACAACAACAGAATTATCAATGCTAAATCAGGTACCAGAGAATTATTTACTATCCCCAGAGAGCTTGAGTCACCCATTCCCCACATCAAAACATGCACCAAAGATAGAACTTGGTGCTCCAAGATTCAAGAAGCTTTGCTCGATAAAATATTGATGCTCCACGTGAAAATTGAAAATAAAAAATTTAGCATTTCCACTGAACCACTGCTACATAAGTCCCAGCCTTCCACTGCAAAACCTAGTAGCTTATTTGAATTCACACCTCTCTCCATCATTGAAGTTGAAAACTTAATAACCAGCCTCAAACCATCAAGATGTCAGGGTGACATTTGCCCTGCAGACTTCATCAAAGAGGCAGCGAGCGATCTCCCATCTTTCAACACCGCCTTTATAAATACATCATTCAAATCTAGCACAGCCCAACTAATCTGAAAGATGCCTGGGTACTCCCTCTATTGAAAAAACATAACCTTGATCCGGACATTGCCACAAACTACAGACCTATCACCACAGTACCATTCCTGCTGAAAATTGTAGACAGGGCTGCCCATTTACAGATACAGGCTCACTTAGAAACTAACAATCTTCTGAGCCTGCAGCAATCAGGGTTTAGACCTAGTCATGGAACCAAAACTGCCTTAATAGACTTGAAAACACAAATGGACAACCATAAAGACAAAGGAAACACTCCTACTATTGTTAGATCTATCAGCCACCTTTGATCTTATCAATCATGAAGTCTTGTGCAATCATCTAAGATCCTCAGCTCATTTCTCAGACAAAGCAATGGCCTGGATACAATCCTTCCTGGACAATACAACACTGAGGATCTTTGCACCTACTGCATCGGCTGATCCAGCACCAGTGACCTGCGGAGTCCCACAGGGGTCTTGCATTTCATTGACACTGTATAATATTTTTACCAAGCCCCTGTTCGATGACCATGACCATTTGGGTGTCACCTACACTAATTATGCAGATGACACCCAAATTCTCATCCCCATCACTGGTAATTATGACCTTGACATGAAACTACTGAACAGAATCTATCTTGTCATCCAGGCATAGATGGCCACACAAGGCCTTTGCCTCAACGATGACAAAACCGAACTACTTCTTATTGGTTCCCAATCGAGACTAAATAAACTAGACAACAAATGTAAAGCCCTTTAATATAGATGGCATCAATATATCGGAGTCCAAGGAAGTTAAAACACTTGGTTTGTACCTCGACTCAGCCTTGAACTTGACCAGACAAGTGAATGCGACAGCCTCTGCAACAGCTTACACCTGTAAACTAATAAATGCCGGCAGACCATTCCTGTCGACAGCAAGCTGCTTTACGTTAGCCAGAGCACTTATACTATCCAAATTGGATTACTGTAACACATTATACCTAGGTACGAACAAGAGAAACTTAATGAAATTACAAATAATTCAAAATAATGCACTCAGATCTGCCCTTAATATACTGAGATCTCATCACATATCAGCTGCCAGACGTAACTCCCAATGGCTATCAGTCAAGAACAGAATTTAGTTTAAAACGCTATTGCTCACCCACAAATGCCTATGCAACTCAGCACCCAAATACCTGACATGCAAAGTTACTAAAAGCCAATCAGACCAACCTACCAAATTGTCACAACAACACTGCCTCAGAGTCCCTATATTTAACCTACAGAAATCAGGGGGCAGCAGCTTCCTGGTGTTAGCATAAACATTGTGGAACTCCCTACCTGTAGACTTAAGAGCAGAACCTTAATTTTCCTGCTTCAGAAAAAAAGCAAAACATTGGCTCCTCACCCAGGAGATGTTAAAATGTCTCTCCTCCTGCTAATTTGTAATTAACTGTCAACTCTGTAATCACTGCCACTGGTGTACCTGTACATATGATTTATATAACCTCTACACTCTACTTGTATATTTGATGTTTCCACTTCATATTGCTGCATGTTTGTACATGACTTCTGTATGTATATCACTGTACTTGCATGCTACTTACGTTTTAACTATGTACTGTAACCTTGTAACATTGTAACCATACGCAATGCACCTAGATACCTCAGGTGAGGATTAGGTGCGCCATATAAATAAACAAATCAAACCAAATCATTAGTACATGTGTCTACCTTCTTTTCTCTTCTAGATAGCTATCACTACTATAAGCGGGGGGGGTGTATATACTGGATTAATATACCCTGCTGCTGCTTTGAATTATTTTAAAGGATCAAATCCTGTCTCTTCTGCATCTACATTCTTAGATTCTTAGTTTCAGGCCGAGTAAGAGGAGCAGAGGGCTCAATGCCCTCCCATTTATTCTGATTAAGCATCCATTCTTCCGGTAGCGGGTCCTCTTTCTCCTCTTGATACATTTTCCAGAGTTCTAAAACTGCCAGTCATTTCTCTAATTTCTTTCCTGTGTACAGAGTGTGCACATATGTGGTCATGTGTTGTAAAACTGCCTTTGACAATGATCCCCCTTGTGGCCATGGCATGAACATTTTATTAGCTGTGCCCTTTACCCATTCCGCACTGTACTGTTTGAGCTTGGGCGCATGTTGTGGTAATGTTTTACAAAGGTGCAAAAGAGGAGTGTCCTCCATAATGGCAAGTCACAATTAACTGTCGATTTTTACCAGATTGTTAGCTTGTTATATTTAATAAATCTCTACTTGTCTCAAAGCTTATTGCTCAACTTTTTTAATCGCAAAAACAATAAATATGAGCAAGCACCACCAATCGCTGCTCAACCCTCTTTTGTCTCAACGACCTATCTGTCTTCTGACTGGTGCCAATCGTTTGCTACACTTCTCTCATAAACAACTTAAATTTCAAATGTTCACAATTTATCACTTTTCAAAAGTTCATACATCAAATAATAATCAAAATAATGACAGTGCACATTAAAAAATCCTGTGATCACCTTCTCTTTTCCTTATAATATTTATAGTAAGAGGTATTCTTTCTACGCCTCCAATTATATTGCCTCGTACAGAATTTAAGACGTCACCTTCAACGGTCCTGACCGTGTGTATCCTGTCAATAGTCTGATTGGAATTTGAGACATCTTCTTCTATCTCCCTTGAAATAGGATTACCTAGGTGTTTTCTTTATCCACACAAAATTCCTGTTAGCCAACTTATTTTCATAAAATATCACAATCCCGCCGCTTTATAATGCCATTTCCTTTCGTCTACTTACATCCGTTTAATCGACTTGAGGTATTCGGTATCGACTCCTCCTCCAATCCAACCACTACACCTTCCGTCTGCAGAGCACCCGTGGAAACTGAGCAGGGATTTCTTCGAAGAGGGACCTGCCCACCGTCTCGGTTTTTCTTGCAAGTTTATTTCTATCGGCAACTCTCCACAGGAAGCTCCACGATCTTCCAGCTAATGGCGTAGGATGCCTGATCATCTGAAACTCTGAAGTCAAACTAGTTTAGCTCGAAATCATCTGCACTCTAACAAAAGTACTATAGTACTATAACCAACACTGTCAGTTCTACCCTGGAACCATCTGTCTCCATTCCAGCATCCGCGCAGAAATCTGGCTAAGAGGCGTACAAACTCTCTACACAGATGAATGCCTTCCCCAAGTTGGGATCTTATCAGAACCTGTGTGTAAGAACGTGTCATATGCCCAAAATAGAAGACATGAGTACTCAGGACTTGGTTTTGGACCAGAGAAACTTTATTATTACTAATATCAGCAAGGTTAATGGTCAGGAACCCAAAGAAGCCTTGCGGTTTAAGGTCCTAGCTTGGCTAAAACAGAGAACTGGGCTGGGTGTGGTCAGACTATCGGATCTTAGAATTCTCCGTAGGCTGGATCTGAAAGACTGGAGCCCGCAAGGCCACAATGATTGTGTCCTAGTGGGTTGTGGGACTAGTACCCCACCTGCGTTCCTAAAACTGTGCAGAGGGGATCCTCCACTTGTAATCTGATCATCTGATCACCCACACTTTTTAAGGAGACTTCTCTTTCCCCGTACATATGCATATTTGATTTTATTTTCTGGGTCTCCATTATTCCCTGTTTTATTTCGCAGTTGTGTGTTTTTGTATATTTTTGTTGATATATCCTGCCTGTTTTCTGTCTCATTTAAGACTTGTTTTGTATTTTTTTTTGTCTTTGTTTGTCTGCGCCCTTAAGCCTTTGGAGCGCAATATAAATAATAAACATAAAGATAAACAAACTGCTACCACATGAGCTAATGCTAATTACCCTTGGAAACGTGCATCTGTTACTGGATGGGGTTACACCAGAATAATGCTGAGTCCAAATAACAGGACAAACTCAAGAAGGTGGCAAGTTACTAACCTATTAGAAATTATCTAAAGCAGGGAGTTTACACCGAACATCAACGGACGTATGCTCATTCTCAGCGATTTCCACATGAAATACAATTATTTACTTCTTTATGCATCAGAATTACGTCATGCTACGTGGCAATAGTAAAACACCTATCAAGGGTTGGGATTGTTTAAGGGACACATCTAGATATACAATCATATAGGAGCTCCGTTTGTTATTGGCTGTCAGATATCAGGTGGACAACCTAGGACTACCACTTCATATGTGTCATTTAAGAAAAATCAGTTACACAGTGTTTCATTGGTTTCTCGAGCTATAAGGTCCTTCATTATATGGACTAATACAATTGGTTTGGCATGTTTGTGCCATGTCTGGAACATATGACTAAATTAGCAGCATATAAGCCAAGACCCAGGTGAAAGTAGATAGGACATGAAGCTGACCTACTACCCACTTAGCCCAACATCTCTCATCACCCATGCCTTCTGCCATGAAATTCTCTTTATACTTGGCCTTGCAGAGTATTCTTGTCCTCGGAATGCAACGGGAGTAAGGGCGCTCACTATCTTTTAAGGAACTCCAATTTCAAGCCTTATTTTTTGCCTCGACTCACATAACAAGAGACCATGATTCTGTTTATTCTGCAAGCTTTTAAATGTTTAATGAATGAAGACTTGGCATCTTCTGTGTTCTTTCTTGCACTTTAACATGAGAGGATTCATCCTCGCACACATGTTCCTCTTCAGCGTAGATTGCTGACCTTCACTTCTCAGTTCTTGACTTCAGGCCACAAAGCCTCCCAACACAGCTCCAACAACCTGCTATTGTACTCTACTGCGACACAGCCTTTCACTTTCTCTTAATAATTCTTTGTCTTACTTATTTCATGATACCAATGTCCAGTTTCTGTACAATGGCGGCTCCGCCTGCATTCTATTCACTACTTGTAACTAGCCTGTACAATGACATGATCCATCTTGCGTTTTAGCATATGTACATTCATTATACTTCTGATTTCTGTAGCACTTTTTACTGCGTAATATTCTTCTTTTACACTTTTAAAGTTCACTTGATTCTTCACTTCGACATTTCTCCTCTAGGATTCATACACTGTATTCATTCAGTATTTCAGGACTTTGTGCACACTTTCTTATGACGTCATCAGTCAATTTTCTTAGCTCCCTCTCATATTGCTTCAGGAATTTCCTCTTGCAGGTTGTCATGAACTTGAAGGTACATTCGATATGGTTGTCTTAATGGATACCGTCTTCCAAATACTCGCTGCAGTATTGGTACAATAGCTGATGTTAAACAGGGCACGGTCTCATGTCTCCAATACAGGGGAGGTGGGGGAGTAGGATCTCCTGTGGATGTGTATGTCTGCTCCTCTACACTTTTGTAAATGAAGAAGGCCCTGAAAAAGCTCCTAAGAGTGGTTGTCCTATGTTAACACTCCACTGTGTGAAACACGAGTAAGCCTCTGTTGTATGTTCAATTGTACTTGGTCAATCACATTGCATTACATTCAAATTGAATGTGAAGATAGTTATAAGGGTAGGAAGTAGGCAGAAAATATGTTTTTACCAGCCATCTTTTTGAGTACTAGCAAAAAGTATCCGTTCTCTGAATGGGTTCTGTGGACAGACATGACAACACTCTCATCAATTGTTGAAAATCTATGATCTTGTAAGTCGCTGTTCCTATTCGCTTCTCGCTTGATGTTGCCTTGCACTCTGAAGTAAACTGCACTGAGAATTGGTGTGTGTGGCTGGCTGACATAACCGAGAGCAGACGTTTGGGGGAGGCAAGAGTTGGTGTGCTGCTGCGTACTGGGACCTACTGTGCTCTCTCCCCACCTGTTGCCTCACCCTGGCATGGTGTAGTTCGTTGCAGTGCATTGTGGTGCAAATGTCCTAGAAACTGTGCATCCTACGACCTGGACGTTGAGTTTTGTTTCTCGTGCCGGAACCGTTCCTTCTACAACCATATTGATGTTTTGCTGATTTCAGGCAACTGTCTCATGTGTGAAGGTGCTCAAATCCAGGGAAAGGGGTGGGGTGTCCAAATGTTATGTAGCCAGTAATGTCCAGAGGGTCCTAGCAGGTAACTATGCAGAATTTGGATTAGATTTGTGAAACGATGTGGAATTGTATTAGGAACAACGCTACGCCAAGCCACAAACACATTTTTACTTGTGCTGAAATCCACAGGGCGGGCTGTCTAAATGTCATGTAGCCAGTAATGTCTGGAGGCCCCTAGCAGGTAACTATGCACAGTTTGGTGCAGATTGGTGAAATGGTGTGGAATTGTATAAGGAACAACGCTTTACCACACACTCAAAAATACACACTCAAAAAAGGAAAGTACTTAAAGAGAAATGACATGGTTAATGTCTAGATATATAGCACCTTTTTCAATTTTAATAATCTGACTGTCAGTGAACTAAACCACCTGGCGTATATATGTCAGTGAACAAAAACAAGTGGGCCAGATATGTGATGTCATCAGTGATGTCATCAATGACATTTGTGATGTCATCTTTGATGTCCTGGGTGTTAGTTTTAGGAGTGCACGGTAGTGGCGCGAGTTATGGTTGCTTAGCTTAGCATAACTGGCGAATTTCAGGGGGTTTTCGGTTTTACTTGTAACCATAACGTCCCTTTTTATCATTGATATATTACGTGGCCATGTAGTTATGGTTAAGTTGCTGTTTCCATAGGAAGAGCACTTTTTGGGCGGCTTATAACTTCGCTCTCCCTGGACGAATTCTGACCAAACTTTGCAGATAAAGTATTTGGGTCACTCTGAATTTATTTGCAAAGTTTGGTGAGGATTCGTCCATGGGGGGCAAAGTTATAGGGGGCTCCCAAAACTTTTTTTTTCCCATAGACTGAATGGGAAAAAATGTTGCTCGCGTCTACAGCCCAAACCGCTGGACGGATTTTCACCACATTTGGACCAGGAGCAGCGGCTTGGTCCCGAAAGCGTGTAAAAATAAATTAGTGATATCTGTGTTCCGTCCGCGGACAGACTTTCCTGTTCGCTCCGCGGACAGTGTCCTGATTGGCCAATCGGCTTGCGTGATGTTCACGGACATGCAACGTGTTCGCTGATTGGACGGCGTGGAGCGTGAAGCGCGTCAGATTTTCGGTAGCGCCCGCCATCTTGGATTCGCGGTTGTCCGCGGACAGCGCGGTGAAACTTTGTTCAAAATTTGTATTTAGTAGAGTGTGTTGGTGTGTAGGAGTGTTTGGGGAGGGTGGGAGTGTATGAGATAGGATGAAAGTTGTGTTTTTTATGTGTTAGACGTTCTTTTTGTGTTTGATTTGTCTGCGGACATCACGGGTGTTCTGAAATGTTCTAAATAAACTGAATGGGAGGTGTTCTGAGGACTCAATATGTGTCTCGCAGTGTCCTGAAATGTTCGCAAATAAACAAAACGGGGGTGTCCTGAGGACGCTGTCCGTATTGTTCATTGTCAAGTTGAATATGTTCTAAGAACACACTCGCGGTATCCTGAATTGTTCGCAAATACACAAAATGGGGGTGTTCTGAAGACGCTGTCGAACACTCGCTGTGCCCTGAAATGATCGCAAATATGAATGGGGGTTGCGGCTGACAAGTTGAATGTGTTCTAAGAACACTCGCGGTGTCCTGAAATGTTTGCAAATAAACAAAATGGGGGTGTCCTGAGGACGCTGTCCGTATTGTTCTCTGTCAAGTTGAACGTGTTCTAAGAACACTCGCGGTGTCCTGAAATGTTCGCAAATAAACAAAATGAGGGTGTTCTGAAGACGTTTCTAAGAACACTCCCGGTGTCCTGGAATGTTCGTAGGTGGTGTCCAGAAGGCGTAGTCCGTATTGTTCGCTGGCAAATTGAATGTGTCCTAAGAACACTCGCAGTGTCCTGAAATGTTCGCAAATAAACAAAATGCGGGTGTCCTGAGGACGCTGTCCGTATTGTTCTCTGTCAAGTTGAATGTGTTCTTAGAACACTCATGGTGTCCTGAGATGTTCGCAAATAAACGAAATGGGGGTGTTCTGAGGACACTGTCCGTATTGTTCGTTGTCAAGTTGAATGTGTTCTAAGAACACTTGCGGTGTCCTGAAATGTTCGCAAATAAACAAGATGGTGGTGTTCTGAAGACGCTTCTAAGAACACTCGCGGTGTCCGGGGAATGTTCGTAGGGGGTGTCCTGAGGACGCTGTCCGTATTGTTCTCTGTCAAGTTGAATGTGTTCTAAGAACACTTGCAATGTCCTGAAATGTTCGCAAATAAACAAAATGGGGGTGTTCTGAAGATGTTTCTAAGAACACTCCTGGTGTCCTGGAATGTTCGTAGGGGTGTCCTGAAGGCGTAGTCCGTATTGTTCGCTGGCAAGTTGAATGTGTTCTAAGAACACTCGCAGTGTCCTGAAATGTTCGCAAATAAACAAAATGTGGGTGTCCTGAGGACGCTGTCCGTATTGTTCTCTGTCAAGTTGAATGTGTTCTTAGAACACTCATGGTGTCCTGAGATGTTCGCAAATAAACGAAATGGGGGTGTTCTGAGGACACTGTCCGTATTGTTCATTGTCAAGTTGAATGTGTTCTAAGAACACTCGCGGTGTCCTGAAATGTTTGCAAATAAACAAAATGGGGGTGTTCTGAAGTCGTTTCTAAGAACACTTGCGGTGTCCTTGAATGTTCGTATGGGGTGTCCTGAAGGCATAGTCCGTATTGTTCACTGGCAAGTTCAATGTGTTCTAAGAACACTCACAGTGTCCTGAAAGGTTCGCAAATAAACAAAATGGGGGTGTCCTGAGGACACTGTCCGTATTGTTCGTTGTCAAGTTGAAAGTGTTCTAAGAACACTCATAATGTCCGCGGACATTAAAGGTTTCCATAGACCATAGTTGAAATGTTTGACTCTATGGATGTGATATGCTGCGGTGGTTGTTGCCAGGGCATAGAGTTTTGGGTGCATGGCCATTTGACTCTACGCCCTGGCAACAACCACCGCAGCATATCACATTCATATTTGCTTATAACTTTGAGTGAAAAACAAATGTATAAGGAACAAAGGTATTAGATACTATGGATGTGATATGCTGTTATGGTTCTCATTATTGTATACTTACTGTTTGGTCTAGTAACGGGAGTCCATGTTTTTCTTGTTCATTTCTGTGATAAAAGAAAATAGCATGTTAGTATATTAGTATTTTGTAATGACTTATTACATTGTATAATCAATATCCTTTTTTTCTTTATTTGGACCCTCATAATTAGTAGATTACAAATCAGAGTACTGTGCAATTTGCTCAGTTTCTGTATTTGTTGCTAAAATCATTGGGTCTGTGGGAGAAAAAAAATCCATGTTGGATTAAAAAAAAAACTTTTTCTGTTATGCTACAGTTTATTTGTTTGTTTGTTTTCAGTGTTCACTTGTTGTTTCTGGCTAATGCTTTATACTTTGGCTTGTTGTATTTTTTTGGAGCAGTAACATATTACTTATTTGTTTTGATATAATAAAATTTTGGAGCAGTTAGATACCAATTGGCGTATTCTAACTGTGTATTTTTTGGTCTAATTTAGTGATATTCATTTATCTGATTAGTTGTTGTAGAATCTTTGAGCAGTTAGATAGCTTTTGGAGTATTCTAACAGTTTATATTTTTTAACACAAGTTTACTTAGGGTTTAAATACAGTTTAGTTATCAAATTTTGGTTTTAAGAACATCAAATAAGCGTTTGTGAGATTTCCTGGTAATCTCTGCTTTAGAGTAATGGTACTATCATTACATTCAAACCATCCACATTTCTTTTTTATATATGCAGTGTAGTGCCCTGAATTGGTTGTGGCTCCTGCGTGGTAGATTATACCTATTGTGTGAAGGTTTTCTTACCAAGTGATATTTGACCATGTGTGAATCCAGTCAGCTTGCAGTTGTTTTTGGTACCATCTGCATTGTAACGTAGAAGCATTAGTATTATGTATTTACTATGTGTTTGTATGACTAACGTGGAGCGATTATCTGAATTGCAGGTAGAGCATAATCTACCATGGTTTGCATTTTGTACAAGTCGCTGAAATGGAATGGATTCACAATTTGGTATTGATATATATATGAAGCGTTCATTGGGGATTTCTTCTTGTGTCACATTGTTGCAGAGAGTGCATGTATGTTTCCACATGTATGAAATCTGAAAGATTTCATTTATAGGTATGTTTTTGTTTTCCAGTACTTGCAGTAAGTACATTAGACATTCTTGTGGTTCTTCCTGTGAATTTATAGTGAATTTCACCATTCCAGCACAGTAGTCCAATTGTTGTCTTATTCCAAAAACATTATACGTGTTGTCAGGATTGTTTGCTGCATTTCTGTGAAGTACTAATATTTGCAAACACAATGGGTCTGTACTGTGTAAGTAAATGCTGTCAACAATTGGTGGTAATTGAAATAGAATATTCATTGCTACATTTGCGTAGCAACTTACACCAACTATATTTGAGAATTTAAATGGTCCAGGTAGTTCTGTATCTAACTGCTTTTTTTGGAGTTTGTCTTCCTTCTTTAAAGAAGTACTTGGTTTACTTTCCCTAATTGATTCTTTTTTGCTTGTGGTACTTGATGAAGTATTAGTTTCTTTTACTCTCTTTGGAGGATTTGCAGTGACATCCTGTTGCATTTATGTTTGATTTATTTTTCTTTTATAACGTTTTACTTTTTGTGGAACAGAATATGTGTTTAGGTGGAGGGTGTATAGTGAGCGAAGTCTATTGTATTCTAAAATGCAAGGAATATCAGCGTTTATTTTACTTGCATCAAAGTTGATTAGAAATAGACCGTTAAGTGTACGTAAGCGTGATAGTGCTACATAGCTCATGCCTTCTTTAAAGACTGTGTTACCAATATCTATCATTGCTTTGTCTAGGGTAAGACCTTGTGATTCATGAATCGTGACTGCGTATGCAAGAGTTAGAGAAAATTGTTCTCTGCGTACATACATATCTTTGAAGAGAAGTGATCTAGCTGTTGAGCGTCCTATCCTTTTTACTTCTGAAAGTTTGTCAAAGAGTATATTGACAAACTGAATTTTGTTGTCGAGTGGGTATGTTTCAAAGCCAACAACTGTACCCAGTGCTCCATTAACTAGTCCGTGGTCCACGTCAAGGTTACATTTAAGCATTAGTCTGCAATTTAAGGATAATTTTAATATCTTTTCTAAGCCTGCTGTGTTTGAGATTGATTTTTCTGAACTATTTAGTCTTGTTGTGGCTTGGTCACACATGGGTAGTGTCATACCATGTACATCGAGTTTGTCTGTGGCGCTAATTTCCATGATTGGTTGCATTTCTTTACTTAGCATGATTTCATTGAATTTGAAACAGCTTGCAAGAGTTGGCATTAAGGCCATACAATTGACATTTTTGTGGGCTAATTGTTCCATAACATCTGTAGCACATGCACTATCGCCATAAAGTGCATTAATGTGCCGGGTTTTCAATATTGCTTCTGCTTCTTTAGAAAGTATACCAACTCTGATACTTTTTAAAATGTTGGCATAAGTGAGATCTGCAGATTGCTGCATGTTTTCTGTTAATTCTCTGTATTGGAAATGTTGCCAAAGGTTGACATTTCCAATGCTGCCAACAGTTTTACGGCAGAGTTTGTGTCCTAATGTTTTAAAAATAAGCAGTAGTTTGTTTGTGCCTACACCTCTTTGCGGCAAATTTCTGATGTAAACGAATTAAAGTACGTAGTCAAGTTTCTTCAAGTATATTTTCTTAATTTATTTGATATATGTTCTGCCCATATGGATGACACGTGTTTCGGCGTTCCATTGGCGCCTTTTTCAAATCCGGGCTACAAAATTCTCTTGCTCATGCCTCAAGCATCGGGGGTCCTGATGCTTGAGGCATGAGCAAGAGAATTTTGTAGCCCGGAAACTTACTTTTATTCGTTTACATCAGAAATTTGGCGCAAAGAGGTGTAGGCACAAACAAACTACTGCTTACTTTACAAACGGAGCTGAGGGACTCTATGTCTCCGTGTTGACCTACATCCTTGCGACACAAGAATAAAATAATAAAATAAGAAAACCATTGCCAACTTTAATAGCACTAACATACGGGTCGCGAGAGTACACCTTATGAGATCCCCACTTAAGAAGTTCCTCACTCAGTAGAATGTTTTAAAAATAGGCTCACCTTTTACTGGTGTTAATTGAAGCAGATCTCCAAAAACAATAATGTGTTTTCCTGCAAAGAGCTCTTCATAGTCTGTTTTGAGTACTTCTTGTAATTGAGGTGAATCAAAGCTAACATCAGGTTGGAGACCATGCTCACTTCATCTATTAGTAGCGTTTTCATTTGTTTCAATACTCTGCGTAATTCCATTGCAGCTTCTGCAGAAAGTTTGTAATAGTCTAATTTGTTCTGGTGTTCTACTGGTAATAGTAGTAATCGGTGCAATGTAACACCACCTATGTTGCAGGCAGCTAAACCTGTGGGGGCAGTGACAACAGCTGACAGTTTGTTGTTTGTCAATTTGTTTTGTTACTTCTTGAAAAATGCTACTTTACTCGTTGTTTAGTTTTGATTGTAGTATAATTAGGTCTTCCATATCTTCATACTGACACATGGTGTTTTCTACTTCTATCATAGCTAATTCTGCCTCATTTATTATTAGTGGTTCTCCCAGTGGTTCTTGGCTTCCTGTTACAGAAGGTTGACTACTGTCAGGAGTGTCCTTATCTAGTTGGGCTTGGAGTTCTTCTTCGTGTTGCTGTTCATTGTGCAACATTGTTTTTGTACTGTGTAAAGTTTACATCAGTTATAGTGCTTTCATTTGCTTTGAAAGCATCCTCATATGAGTCATAGTTATCTAGTAATTGTTCTTCTTTTCTCCATGGTTTGAAGAGTTGTAGCAGGGACATGTAATATACTTCTTTATGTTGAGGAGTCTTTAATGACAATTTGATATGATTAATTAAATCTGGTTTAGTGAGTTTAACTAAGTTGCCTTCACAGTCTGTCACTCTATATTTACCTTTTTTTTCATCAGGTTTCATATTATTTTTGTATGTGTAGTTTTGGGCTATGTGGTATAGACACATGTTTTCCAAAGTATTACTTCTGTTTGGGTAGTATGTGTCCACTAAATTGTTTTTTAAAATGTATTGGCTGTTGGGATCATGTTTCGCTATTGTTTCTATATCTTCATATGATTTTAGAACTCTTTTTCTAGATTTAGCTGGACCAAGACTTAGCCATACTATATTTTCAGATTTACCATACAATGAAGTACCAGTTAAACGATCAGCTGCTTCATAAGATCCACATTCTCTATGGGTGAGCATTTTTATGCCCAAGCTGTATAATTTCTGAGAAACTGTTTTATCTGATGACATGTCATTCCAGAGGTCTTGGAGTTCTGTCTTTTCTGCTTTAGTTAAGTATGCTGTAACATATCATGCAACTACAGCAGAATTGTCTGCAATGTACTGCACATCTATGTTTGCATTCCATAAGTGGGCAATGATTGCATTATAATCATTGATATATTTTTCTTCTTCTTTTCTTTTTATGTAATATGTATTTTTAGGTGACTTACCTTTAACACTATGTCTAACTGAAGACATGAGGTTGTTCACTTGACCTGTATTTGTAACTGGTCTAGGGAAACCAAATCGGCATTTGGTGTAGTATTTCCCTTTGTTTTTGTATTTGCGACGACAATATTTTCCACATTTATGTCTTTGAAATTGTAAAATGTGTGCATGAAGATCACTATTTGTGGCTTCTGATGGAATTTCACAAGTGACATATTTTTCAATAAACTGTAAAACAGTAGTATCACTGTCTTGACCAAATTTAGGAGCATCTTTAATCCATAAAAGCATGTGGATATGTGGTGCTCCTCTGGCTTGGTATTCTTTTCTCCAAAAGAAGTGTTGCACTTCTCCAAGGGGAGGAACAGTTTTATTACAAATAAAATGTAGCATAGCAATGAAGCGATGGTGAAAATATCTTGAAACATTAACAGGATCCAAAGAACAAAGTTCTCCAGGTGTTAGTATATCTATGTTTGTTTTGTTTTTATTTGATATGCGTAGGAAATCATGTAAATCTTCCCATGCATATTCTGCACAACTTAATGTAACAAACCAAGTGGGTGGGCCAAGGTTTCTGATCATACAACGTACATCTCCATGACGTCGAAACCAGTACTCTTTAGTACCACGCATATTTGCTAATAGATTTGTAATATTTGATTGTAAAACCTCATCCTTTTGTTGCACTTTTTCGAATAATTGTGTAGCTGTCATATTTTGAAAGTGTGATCCTGATTTTAATATGTGTGCAACTCCGTAACATAAAGTTGCTAGTTCACTTTCAAAGAGTAGGTGGTATATGTATTCCACATTTTGTCTAAATCTGGGATCTTCAGAATACATCCGTAATGAGCGGTATTCTGAAGCTGATATTTGAATAGGTCTATCATCATACCTTCCTCCTTTGCCAGTAGGAAAGAGTAGAGGAAAAGCACGTGCTTCTATACTTTTTTCCCATATGCTGATTGGCGATCCTTTTGTTTGACGCATTTTGTAAGTTTCCAGTACATCTTCTACGGTGTCATTACAGTGCAAAGGATGAATTGTATAATGGTCTAAAGTATTTGATATTGTAGCAGAATCTAGTAGCTCAAATTGACCAGCTTCTTGTGTTTCTTGAATTATTTCAGTTGTATCTTTCAAGTTTTCTTCAATATTAATTTCTTTGTAATATTCATTATTCTCTTTAAGATATTGGAAGGCTTGTCTAACTTTATATAAATCTACCAGCTGTTGCCATATTTTTTTGCCTTTTGTAGGTACTCCATTTACTAAGATAATTAAAGATTGCTGCATTGGACGTTGCACTCCTAGAGTATGCAAATTTTCTTTTAGATCTAATGGTAAATAAACTACTTTTCCACGAATGCCTTTTACCAATTCAGAGGGAGGTAATTTTGCTGTTTTTGGTTGAAGGCGTGTTATTGCTTGAAATGGGTGTACTGTTTGAATTATGATGCTCTCATATAAATTAAGTTGTTGTAGGGGTTTTGGTACTGGGTATAATTCCAAATTATTTGTGATAGCACGGGAAGGAGTTTGGTTGTTGTCAAGTTTTGTAGTGCAGTAACTGCAAAGTATTAAGGGCTAAGTTATTTCGTATTTGTTTTCTGCTACAAGGTAGAGAGCTAATTCAAACCATTTAGAATCTTCATTGTCTTCTATTTTGTATGATAGGTCTACAGTTTTTGTGTTACTTTTATAAAAAGTTCTACAGCAACATACACATACATGGTTTGGTACTTCAGCTGATGTACTTTTAAATTTTAGTATTTCTTTTTTGTATGTGTTTAGCGAAAGGTTGCCATGTGTAGAATTGTTGCTTAATTGGTTTAAAGCTATTTCATTCTGTAAATGGCTTTCACTTCCAAAATATTTTTTCTGGATATAGTGAATTTCTTCAAGTAGGTCTTTTGCTGTACCATGTAGAAGGATGTTATTTAACTTTGCTACTGCTAAAGCAGGACTTTTAGCATAGTACAGTTTATAGACTAGATTTCTTATAGTTGAATGATGTGTTGATATCCTTTTGATATCATGGAAAGTGGTTTTACAAGTAGGTCCTGTAATGCAGGCCAATGAATGTCCTTGTACTTGCGCACTGGACAGGTATCCATATTTTGCAGTAATTTAATTTTGATTTTGTCTTTGCTTTTTACATATTTATTGAGGAATTGGCATAAAGATTTGAAACATTGTTTGACGTGCATGGCCATTTGTACACTAGACGTTCTGATTCAGTTGAATGGAGGGGTAATTCTAAGTTTTCAGGGCATATTTTTGTAAGGAGTACTTCTTGTTCCATTATGGTATTATTCACTTTTTCATAACCTCGACCACTGCTATGTATGGCAATTGTATTTGTTTGCTTTTGTTTGTACGCTTCTTCATTAAAATATGGTTCTGTGCTCGTAGTGTGATTCCATTCACCTCCGCAGATACTTAAGAAGTTCTTTCTGTTGACATTTCACTTATTGAGAAGTCTTTTTTGTAATTTAGTTATTAGTTTTTTTAGTGGTTTCATTTTGTTTAACAGTAAAATAAATAACTTTCTTTTCAGAAGAATTGCACTGTCCATCAACGCTTCTAAGATTAATTTCCTACGATAGGTTTTAAGCATTGAACCTGATTTCTCTCCTGTTTTTATAAGATTTTGAAGGACTTTGTGACGGTACATTTTGGCTAAAATACTTTTCTTGGTATGCTTACTTTGCACTATATTAAAATTTGAAGAAGTAGTTGTATGTGTAGTGATAGCTGATTTTCTGTTAATTGTTTTTTGGTTTGTTTTACATTTTGATAGAGGAGGCAACATTTTTGTACTTGAAACTTCTTGTGTTTCACTAAATGACTGTATTAGCTGTTTTGTTTCAACTTTTTTTTTATAAATTCTGCTAGAGATGGATGCTTATGTTGGACACTTTTATGTTCATTTGCTCTACTTTTGCGTTGCTTTCTACGGACTTGACTTTTCGTAGGCATTCTTTAGGGTCTGTTGAAAAAAATAAAGAAGATATGGGTTGGGGTGTTCTGGAATGTATGTGTGCTGTATGCATGAGTGCTTGAGTAAGATGATAAAGATGTATGTAATGGTGTGTGATTGTGCATTGGGAACTACAACTAGTAGGGATAGGTATTCTTGAATGTATGTGTTACTAAACTGGGGTTCAGATGACAAAAAAAAGTAAGCTAGTGGTGTGCAAAAGTACAAATAGTAAATCTAATGTATACAATTAAAACAGTTGTTTGTTCTATAATATGAAAATTGTAGCGGCTTAGTTGGGTAATTTGTGTGTCCAAAAATAGGAATTTGTGGGCCATTGTGGCTGTAAATCGCTATTTAAGACATGGAGATTTTTGGACAAAATGGTACACAATCTCTATTTTTAGGCACCAAAATAGCTTGTATTAATGTTATAGTATGTTTGATTAATAATACAAATATTATGGTGATATTCTACTTACTTTTTTTCTTAAATTAAAAGGTAACTTCTTAGTTCTTTGTTCTTTGAATTTGGCTGCTTCTTTTCAGGAGACTGGTCTTCACTGCAATTGTAAAAGCTTCAAATTAGTAACTTTGTTTGTATATAGTGCTGTTTTTAATTTAGATATTAATTTTCTTAATTGAAATCCTCAGTGCCTTCTTTAAAACCATTAAACTAATTTATTTACATAAGATACATTGCATCAGTTCAGTACATATGATATGTTCTCAATTAACAATTTGTATTGAATGACTAACTGTAGCAAAAAAAATATCTTTACTATGTCTTGTGAAATTTATAATATACCAGTGAATACCACTATTTCTGTAAGTAAACTGGTCTAGGTAATAGCGCCTCAATGTCATGTCTAAATTAAAGTAATTAAGTAAATAAATAAATAAAAACAAAAAATTATGAAATTTTCTAAGGATTTTTTTAAAGATTTAAACATAGATTGTGCTTGCATGCACTTTTATTTGAATATATGTAGTCTATATATTTCATTTAAAAAATGTTAGTTTAACATGATTTGAGTGTGTGTGTATAAAGAAAGTAGACAAAAGGTAAGGTAATGCCTGCCAATCTGCGCCAGATTGGCAGGCATTACCTTACCTTTTGTCTATTGTATAGAAGGGGTGCCGAGAAGTTACCCTTCTACGCTCTGCTACTGCTGCTAATGACCCCCCCTCACACCATAACAACTCTCTGAGTGAACTAATAATAATGTGTGCGCAACTACCCACATAAGGGCTTTACTTCTCGGTATCTTCACTTCAGTATAAAGAAAGTAAATAGTATAAAGGTTTATAAGTGATTCATTTTACAGATTACACAAGCTAAAAGTCTGTTTGAAAATGTGTTCATCTACTGTACAGAAAATATGCATACCTGAAGTTTGTGTTCATGCATATGGATATGCATGGAGCTGCAAGTAGAAATCTTGGAGACTTGTACAGTATTTCAGGTAGATGGTGCTTACCAATGATATGACACTTGTACTCAGAGAGATTCACAGTACATTTGCAGTGCTGATCTAGGATGATGCAGTTAGATCTAGAGGTATTGAATGTGATTGGTGCATGGTCATGGGATTTTTTAGCTACGTCCAATGAGGGAATGGCAGAGAGAGTGAAGTGGAAATGGTAGAAGGGCTGTTCATGTTACGATATGTCCGCGGACATGGCGGTAGTTCGCGGACATCAGGAGTTACATCCGGGGATTTTTGGGTTCAGAAGTCATGCAAATGAGAATAAGCACTGAAAGGGATTGGTCAGGAAAGTTTAGTGGGTGTGTTGTGCCAGGAGAGAGTTTCTCAGATACTCTTTTTGCTGAGAGAACAAAAGATAGCTATGGCTGTGTGTTTCAGAAAACAGATTGTTTGGATTTTGGGAGATTCGTGGATACATTGGTTGAAGATGCATGCAGAAAGCTGTGGAGTAGCTGTAGATCTTGGATTCCCACATGTGGAAGTACACTGGCATGGAGTACATGGAATGAAGTGGTTGGACTTGCTACCTCTCTGTGCTACTTTGGAGACAGAGCAACATCCAGACATAATTGTAATTCATTGTGGAGGGAACAGTTTAGGACATGTGACTGGAATTTTTTTGCAATTTGCTATGAAAGAAGGACTTGGGAAGGTTATGGACATGTTTCCTAATTCTCAAGTGATATTTTCACGGATTGCGCAGAGACAAATGTGGCTTCGTTCTTCTTCATTTGGTCCACAAATGGAAAAAGCAAGGCGCAATGTTAATAAGGCTGTTTGTGCCTTTCTAAGAGATTTTGCCATGTCCTCTTTTCACAATGAAAATATTATGTTTCGTAGTACATACATTTTTCGCAGAGATGGAGTCCATCTTACTTATGCTGGCAATCAGATTTTCCTGAGAAATGTACAAAATGCATTGCGACCTTTTTTGGAATTACAACAACCATTTTGAAGTAGGTGTTAAGCATTTATAATTTTTGACTTACAAACACCACCCACAGGCTCTTTTCAGAGCCACCACTTCTTCCCAGAGAAAATTGCAATGTTTGTGATGGGGTAGCAACCCACTTTTTTAAATGTTCGCGAACTGTCCGCGGACTTCTAAAAAATACAAAGGGCCCTGCTTCATTTATTTTCAATTCTATCTTTTTTTGGTTTTTGATATTTTGTATTTTTTTGGTTTTTTATACACGACACACTAGGAGAGGAGGGGAAAGGAAGGTAAAGGGGGGACACCAACCACAGGGATAAGAAAGGGCGAGCTGAGAGAGGAAGATGTAGAGTGGGTTTCATTATGGTTCCAAGTTCATTGATGACATCACTGATGACATCACATGTCTGGCTCACTCTTTTTTCTTTTGCTAACATATCTAGGCCACATGGTTTTCTTCAGTAGCAGTCAGAAACTAAAAATGTTATTTTATTTGTAGACGTATCCTTCAAGTAGGTTCTTACAGTAATTCCCTTAGAGTCCAGTCACATCATATGAAACATATACATATGGGAAGACACAAGCTTGAAAGACAGCTAACCTTTTTGTGCATAAAGATAATCAACAGACTTATGAGCACTTTCTGATAGTTCTATTTTTTTTTTTATGGCTGTACTTTCCCTGTATATGGTCATATTTGTATACATTGTACTCACACTACTTTCCTTAGGGCCCAATCACATCAAGTGATACATATACATAGGGTAAATAGCAGCTTTGAAACAGAGCAATCATTTATTTGCATGAAAATAATCAGTTAAGTTATGAATTGTTTCTGCTACTACTTGTGCTTTTTTGCTAACTTCACTTTCCCTGTATATACCCATATTGGTATGTGTTCTTGTGTCTTTGTGTTTTGTCTATAGTAATGCAATTATGTAATACATGTGTTTTATTAGCTACTTATTACATATTTCACAGTACACAAACATCTATTAAGAAAAAAATTATCATTTAATTATTCAACATATTAACATTACAAATATTATACCTTCATCTTGTACGCTGCACACAATGTTATGTTTCTGTATGAGTAGCTTAGTATACTAGCTAGAACCCCATAATAGAATGCTATTTATATCAATGCATCGTTCAATGCACTAATTAGGGTATGATATTTATTGCAATGATCCTTGACACATTTTTCGCAACATTCCAATAAGAATCCCTTGTACAGATATTTCATGAAAACTACATACATGTCATTAGTGATGTCATCAATGACATTTGTGATGTCATCTTTGATGTCCTGGGTGTAAGTCTTAGCAGTGCACGGTGGTGGCGCGAGTTATGGTTGCTTAGCTTACCATAACTGGCGAATTTCAAGGGTTTTTCGGTTTTACTTGGAACCATAATGTCCCTTTAACGAAGTTTTTTCACTCAATTTCATAGTTTTTTTAGTAGCGTAACTTAACCATAACGTCCCTTTAACAAAGTTTTTTCACTGAATTTCATAGGTTTTTAGTAGCGCAACTTAATCATAACTGCCCTTTAACCAATTTTTTTACTGAATATATATAGATAGATAGATAGATAGATAGATAGATAGATAGATAGATAGATTAAAGAAGCTTACAATTTTCATTGTAAGATGCATGTTCAATGCAAGTAATTTCCATTTGAGCAATTGATGTCAATAAAGGTACACACTGCCTAGGTCTGCCATCATTTCCTTCACATGTTCTTGTTTCCAACTCTGAATACCATCAGTCGCTTTTCTTTAAAAATATCACCTCTCAAAGTCCATTGGTTAGAAATCAAAGCATTCCAGTGTTTTCAGTCTATTCTGACACATTAGATCTGTGCAGTCTTGAGCTGCAGAAGTCAAAAATTGGGATCGCATGACTTAGAAATCTCCCACTGGGTTTCTCAGAGAATGTGTACTTTTCTCCATTACCAAAATATTCCAGACTCTTGTGAGCTACATCACCTTTGTTGGAGGGTAGAGTGTTTTCCATAATCTGGGGATGCACTATCTCGCTGCTTATAGCAGTTCGGGAGGTCTGCCTGTTATCTCCAAACCCTCCTTCATGATCCCTGTGTACCTTCCTATCAGTATTACGGCCGGGTCATTTTGCATCGAGCTACCCGCAATACAGTTTATCATAGACCTCACCTCAAGCCAATATCTGCAAAGGAGACTGAAAACAAACTTCCTTCCCAGATTTCTCTACCTATTCCAGACACTCCCACTGATTTTACACAATAATGACCTCCTGACATGGCAAAGGGAAATGTTTGATTTCATATAACTGGGACTACCTGCATCAATAGAAAGGCATTCTTGGTCTTGATCAACGTGATCAATAATAAGACTGGCGATGGGGTGAAGACCCAAGAGGGTATAAACCAAGTTTTTTCAGTATTCTATGAGAACCTATACTCGAGCACACGCGAGGCACATAACTCAGATATTGAAGATGCATTAGACCAGATTGACCTTTCGAAAATAGACCCAGAGCATGCACAGATGCTTGAAGCCCCCCTAACGTATACAAGGCGTATAGGACCACTCTAGCTACTAAATTACTGGAGGTATATCAGGAACCGTTGGAAATTGGCCAGTTGCCGAACTGCATGCGCAAATCTTTCATATTACCCATCTTAAAGCCGGGCAAAACCCTGCTAGACACCGGCTCTTATTGACCTATCTCATTTATAAATCAGGATTGCAAAATCTTAATGCCGGTCCTTGCCAATAGACTTAAGAGTTATACACAAGCTAGTGCACCCGGATCAAACAGGATATGTCCCGGGACGTAACACCTTGCAGAGGCCACATCACATTGTGGATCACACCAATAACGTACAGGGCGAGTGTGCCATAGCATCTTTTGACGCGGTTAAGGCCTTCAACTGTAAACTGGAATTGGTTTCTCAGGGTGCTGGCCCACTTTAGTATAGGTGAGGGCTTTCTTGGGGGGATATGGTTACTGTATAAAGACCCTAGGACCAGAGTTAAGACAGGGAGACATATCTTGGAAGCATGGAGGATATGCAGGGGCACGAAACAAGGCTGCCTGCTATCCCCAATGCTGTACATACTCGTGCTGGAACCCCTGGTGGTTTTCCTGAGGGCTACGTACGCAGATGCAGGGATATCCATACACAACGTCACGCATCTCATGTCACTATACGCTGACGACATGCTTTTGTTTGTCTTGAATCTCTATGACAACCTACCCGACCTACTGGAGGCAATAGACGCCTATGCCAAGTTATCGGGTATCTCCATAAACAAAGCAAAATCCATCTTGTACCCCCTTGCAGAACTCAGATCACTTTCCACAGACCACTTGCCATACCTGGGTCTTACACGGGCACCACGCACCTTCTGCTACTTAGGTGTAGCCATATATCATGAACCCGCACAAACACACGTGGGGAACACACAAATGTCCCTAGAAAAAACGATGAAGTCTATGGAGTTTTGGAGGACGTTGCCATTGGGGATGATAGGGAGAGCAGCCCTGTTAAAAATGACATTCTTACACCGGCTGTTATATTACTTTACGAACATACCCTACAATATCCCAGGCACATTTTTTAAGAAATTGAATACAATAGTGAGAGAATTCCTGTGGGGAGGAGGGCGGAACAGACAAGCTCTGCATGCTCTGCAAAGGGACTACCTGTCCGGGGGAATTAGTGTGCCAGACTATGAAAGATACTACTTAGCGGGGCAGATGCAGTTTGTGGTTACTCTTTCAACCGGCACTGCAGAACTATTACTTACGTGAAATCATCTGGATAGGAAAATCCGGGGCTGAGAGACTCCCTACCCTGCTCAAACTCGGACTAACGCTATGGAAAAGGGTGAGGAGGTTGCAAGGAACCATCCCTCAGCGGAATTTGTGGGCACTAGTCTATACGATCTGGCCGCTTACAGGACATACTGGGAAGCTAAAGGAGTGGCACAGGTTGGAGACCTATGGCAGGAGGGAAAATGGGTGGATTCTGACACCCTCACAGTAGATAACGGAATACAGAAAGGGCAATTTATGCTCCACTAGAGTATGGTCCAAACTATTAATAGGAGGTGGCCGGATCTTACTGAGGTCGGGGAACCACCGGAGGACTTAGATATGTGGGACAATATCTCTGAAGGAGGACACACGACATCAAGGCTGTATGAGCAGCTCATGACAACGAACAACACCAGGAAGCTGCAGGTGCGAGACCAATGGGAGTCGGAACTCCGCAGGCCCTTTACGGATCAGGAATTGTCGAGGGTCCTGAAATACACAAAAACGGTTTTGAGGAATGCGAAATTCAAGCAGACAGAGCTCTACGTTACCCACAGAGCTTACCTCACTCCACAAAGACTGTCCAAAATGGGGAAGAAGGATATTTAAGCTGCCCACGATGTGCCGCAGAAAATGCAGACATGCACCACATGTTTTGGGGGTGCCCGATAATACAAACATTTTGGGAAGACATCAATGCAAGGGTGGCTAGGGGCAGAGTGCAAATGCAACAATGGGCACCAGAAAGCTACCTGTGGGACTATTCCCAAGGGGTGGTGCACAAAGGACACACATAGCCAAGATGAAGGACTTGATATGCATCCTGGTGAAAAATGTCAGATCGCTATGGTGTGGAAGACCGACACAGGGCCCAGGATAGAAACATGGTGGGCCGGCTTGAATTGCTGGGCATTGGCAGAGACAGGAGTATGGATCAGTGCAATACAAAGAGGGCTGAGGAAAGTAGTGACAAGCTGTTGGCTTGGAACACACTTCTACAGGAAATGCTAGCATCCAGCGACGACACTGATACTGGGGACCCGGTGGGGTCGGAAAGTATGGTCCAGTACCCGATTGAACCAGGTGGGAAGCTCTAATGAAGGCTTCTAACCAGCCGAGGGTGTGGTCCTCACACTCATGAGGTTGGGTGAATGTACCTGCAGCTGGACAAGGAATTCTCGTGAATTGCGCATACAGAGAAGAGCAAGCACCATGATTATTGTAACTGATAGAGACTCCTGGCAAGCAGTGCCACTAGTTCGTTATGTTTTGATTTTGTTGTATTGTTGTTTTGTGTTAACTGTTATAAAACACAATTAAGATATATTTTTTTAAATAATTAGTGAGGGTAGTTTGCTTTGTATATCCATAAAATATTTTTAGTGATGTACACCCCCATATATTTTATCGATTTAGGTGCCTATCTAAATGGCCAAGTTTACACATGGTCCAGTTTTCCATATTTTCAGAGTGACAGATTTGGTAGCTCTGATTTAGACATGTTAACGTTAAACCCGACCAAGCAGCGAACAATTGAGTTCACCCTCCCATGGAACCCGCCTAATTCTCCTTCCCCACCTGAACCAAAGAACTCTATAGCGACATGGAGTTTGCAAATCGGACCGGACTGTCTCCAGAGGTGGTTGAGCTAAAACTTCCAGAACAAACCAAGCTGCTTGCACGAGAAATCTCGGGTAGAAAATAACATGGAGATAACAGCTGAAACAAGCATGGCACTCTGTCTACACCAGACATTTCCATGGAACAGAGTGAAAATGCAAGCCTAGTCTGCCACAGAAATGCTCTCTCAACAATACTACAAAGAGTCAGGCAGACTAGAGATATCTCATCGGATGGCTTATCATCCAAAATGTTAAGTGTCATGAATTTTGAATGATGCTGGGCAGGCAGACAAATTGATGGAACATAATAGTTGCATAAAGCCCTGACACCGATAGGCCCAGAAGTGGAGCAGAAACACATCAATGAAGAAGATAGTCAAAGAGGGACTGACTTGGAAAATAATCTGGAAGGACAGGTGTGATCGGGCCTTACCAGTCGGCATCTGAATTGGGGGAAAACAAAAATGATGAAACCCAGGAAGCCGCTCCGGACCAAACCTGCCAACAGAGCCCGCCACTTCAGACATATGATGAAGAACGGTGTAACGGTGAGGAAGACGCAAAAAGTCACAGGAGGCGCTGGGTGATCCAGCATCAAGGCGGAAGGAGAAAACAAGAATCTGCTTCCTTACGAGCAGATAGCACTACTGGGTAGACAGTGATTTTAACAGCTAATAAACAAAGCACAGGGAAACCCACAGGAGCAAGAGGCTACAACATCGAGCAACAAAGGTGATGCACACGCTGGAGAACGTAGTGGAGGTATAGCAAAGTTACAGAGGTTAGTGCACAGGCTATAACACCAGTGAGACTCGCTCCTCGTCCTTCCACAAGACATAAAACAATAATAGATACCACATGAAGGGAGGGACATTAAAAACAACTGAGAAAAGCTTTAAAAAAAGGATGGACTAAAACCATCCTCCTGAAACGGAAACCATTGAGGGAAGGCAATAAAAGATGTCCACGTCCTCTGGAAAACAGAAATGACCTCCCACGCCAAATATTAAGTAACTCATGGAACTACAAGAAAGCAGAGAGAAAACAAATACCCAGGTCACAGCTCAGATACAAGCAGTCAACAAAGATTCAGACATTCGGATAGTGATAAGGCGCCAGTGACAAAAAAGGACATATAAAAACCAATGCCACAAATAACGAAGGAAATCAAGGGCAGCACTGCAGAACTAACCACACCAATAGAAGACCTAAACAACCATGTAACTGCAGTCAAGAAGGAAGCTCAATTAAGTGGTGGACTCCCTCTGCGAACAAAATTATGAACAATCTTAACGGACTAATAGAATGGAAAACCTTGAAGATCAGATGGAAACAATCCCTACAACACAGGAAGATCTTGAAAATAGATTGCGAACAAGCAATATTAGAGTAAGAGGAGTGCCCACACAAATTAGGGACTAGACCTGGAAGCTACCTGCAAGATTTATTCTGGAATATACTACAATTACCAGAGTCAGCTCATATGAACTTACACTGCAAACACAGCAGATATGAATTTAGACTGCACACACACTGTATGCTCTCCCTTTGAAAATAACAAAAACCTACTCTGTGATGTGCTAACTAGGATTCAATATTTTAAATTGAAAGAAAAAATCTTCTTGGCTGCAAGAGGCATCACAACAATCCACTTCCAAGACACCTCAAATCTTTTGTTTCGGGACTTAGCACAGTTGACGTTGGCTTAAAGCATGGGTGCACAACATACGGCCTGCGGGCCAGTTGCGGCCCGCCATGCCCGCCATGCTGTTTTGTCCGGCCTGCGAGTTTACAAACACTTTCCTAATGGAGGGGGGCCCGCAAGCAGCATCGGCCGCCCTCCATTAGGAAAGTCTTTGTTGTCTTCCGGGCCGGACAAAACACTGGCCGTCATTGGCTCAGCACACATGCACCACGTCGCTCCTACGAGCCACGTAGTGCGTGTGTGCTGCACCAATGGATGGCCAGCACTACAGCTGGCGTGGCCAGTAAGGCTTGATGCCGGAAGGCATTTCAGCCTTGCTGGACACGCCAGCCGTAGTACCACTCACCTCGCCAGCGTTCCATCTTACCTGCCTTCCAGCACATCCGCTAAGTGGTCTGTTTGTTTGTGTTTGTTTGTCGGGTCTGTTCTGCTGTATGTTTGTGTTGTGTATGTTGAGATGGGGGGTGGGTGGGTGTCGGATGTGCATGAATGTTTGTTTTTGAATGTTTGTGTTGTGTATGTTGAGATGGGGGTTATGGGGGTGTCGGATGTGTATGAATGTTTGTTTTTGAGTGTGTTGTGTATGTTGAGTTGGGGGTTTCGGATGTGTATGAATGTTTGTTTCTGAGTGTTTGTGTTGTGTATGTTGAGTTGAGGGGGTGGGGGGTGTCGGATGTGTATGAATGTTTGTTTTTGAGGGTTTGTGTTGTGTATGTTGAGATGGGGGTGGGGGGGTGTCGGATGTGTATGAATGTTTGTTTTTAAGTGTTTGTGTTGTGTATGTTGAGATGGGGGGTGGGGGGTTTGGGTCTGTATGGGTGCCTGCTTGAGAATGTGTGTGCTGAGATGGGGGTGGGGGGTTTGGGTCTGAATGGGTGCATGCTTGAGAGTGTGTGTGCTGAGTTGGGACGTGGGGGTTTGGGTCTGTATGGGTGCATGCTTGAGAATGTGTGTGCTGAGTTAGGGGGTGGGGGGTTTGGGTCTGTATGGGTGCATGCTTGAGAGTGTGTGTGCTGAGTTGGGGGGTGGGGGTTTGGGTCTGTATGGGTGCATGCTTGAGAGTGTGTGTGCTGAGTTGGGGATTTGGGTCTGTATTGGTGCATGCTTGAGAGTGTGTGTGCTGAGTTGGGGGGTGGGGGGTTTGGGTCTGTATGGGTGCATGCTTGAGAATGTGTGTGCTGAGTTGGGGGGTGGGGGTTTGGGTCTGTATGGGTGCATGCTTGAGACTGTGTGTGCTGAGTTGGGGGGTGGGGTTTGGGTCTGTATGGGTGCATGCTTGAGAATAGGTGTGCAGAGTTGGGGGTGGGGGGTTTGGGTCTCTATGGGTGCATGCTTGAGAATGTGTGTGCTGAGTTGGGGGGTGGGGGGTTCGGGTCTGTATGGGTGCATGCTTGAGATTGTGTGTGCTGAGTTGGAGGGTGGGGGGTTCGGGTCTGTATGGGTGCATGCTTGAGAGTGTGTTTGGGGCATAGTGCTTGGTTGGGGGTGAGGGGCATGGGGGCATAATGTTTGGTTGGGGGTGAGGGGGGCATGGGGGCATAATGTTTGGTTGGGGTGAGGGGGCCATGGGGCATAGTGTTTGGTTGGGGGTGAGGGGGCCATGGGGCATAGTGTTTGGTTGGGGGTGAGGGGGCCATGGGGCATAGTGTTTGGTTGGGGGTGGGAGCCATGGGGCATAGTGTTTGGTAGGGGGTGGGGGACATGGGCATGGGGCATAGTGTTTGGTTGGGGGTAGGAGCCATGGAGCATAGTGTTTGGTTGGGGGTGAGGGTCATGGGGCATAGTGTTTGGTTGGGGGTGAAGGGGCCATGGGGCATAGTGTTTGGTTCGGGTGAGGGGGCCATGGGGCATAATGTTTGGTTGGGGTGAGGGGGCCATGGGCCATAGTGTTTGGTTGGGGGTGGGGGCCATGGGGCATAGTGTTTGGTTGGGGGTGAGGGGGCCATATGGAATAGTGTTTGGTTGGGGGTGGGAGCCATGGGACATAGTGTTTGGTTGGGGGTGGGGGACATGGGCATGGGGCATAGTGCTTGGTTGGGGGTGAGGGACATGGGGCATAGTGTTTGGTTGGAGTGAGGGACATGGGGCATAGTGTTTGGTTGGGGGTGAGGGGGCCATGGGCCATAGTGTTTGGTTGGGGGTGGGGGCCATGGGGCATAGTGTTTGGTTGGGGGCGAGGGGGCCATGGGGCATAGTGTTTGGTTGGGGGTGGGAGCCATGGGGCATAGTGTTTGGTTGGGGGTGGGGGACATGGGCATGGGGCATAGTGTTTGGTTGGGGGTGAGGGACATGGGGCATAGTGTTTGGTTGGGGTGAGGGGGCTATGGGGCATAGTGTTTGGTTGGGGGTGAGGGGGCCATGGGGCATAGTGTCTGGTTGGGGGTGGGAGCCATGGGGCATAGTGTTTGGTTGGGGTTGAGGGGGGCATGGGGCATAGTTTTTGGTTGGGGGTGGGGGACATTGGCATGGGACATAGTTTTTGGTTGGGGGTGAGGGACATGGGGCATAGTGTTTGGTTCGGGGTGAGGGGGCCATGGGGCATAGTGTTTGGTTGGGGGTGGGAGCCAACGGGCATAGTGTTTGGTTGGGGGTGGGAGCCATGGGGCATAGTGTTTAAATCCAAGAGTGAACCCAATAATAAAGCTAAAACAGGCACAGTTAGGAGATGTACATCCTTTGCTTTTTTGAGGAAACCTGACTCAACGAAGGCCATACTCCTCTTGGCCAACCCAAACAGTAAACTATAGCAGTCCAAAATAACGGAATGTCCAATCATAGGTCAATAAAATATATATCATTTAATTAAACAGACGATATACAATAACTAAATCGAAATCAATTATAACAATGGAAAATGTGTAGTACAAAATGTAAGTTTGAAATGCAATAAAAATCGTTACCCCTCAAAAACATATATTCTTTTTCCATGTGTTTAATACAAATGGGGGGTTGAAAAAGCCTCCTGCCACGCCACGCCTTGCCTACCGCCCCGCCCACATTTACTTTTCGGCCCACTATAGCCCTCATGCAAGGTACTTTCGGCCCTCTGTCAAAATTAGTTGTGCACCCCTGGCTTAAAGGAAAGGTTCGCCCAAAAATTTTTATTGCAAAAAAAAGATGGCCAATAATAAAAAAAAAATCGATTGCCAATTTTTTTTTTTAAGTCCCTATGTAAAATTTTGAGAAAATGAAGCTCAAAGGGAAGCACATGGGGGCATCCATTTTGTGAAATGGATGTCCGCCGCTGTGCTTGCTTTGGCTTTTGCGGCACTAATGAAGGAAAAGCCAGCCACCTGTAGCAAACAAAAGCTACCACTGGGTGGCTTTTCCTTCATTGGTGCCGGGACTCAGAGGACGGAGACCGGAGACTACAGGCAGAAAAGCTGCAGCTGCATCTCGGTACGTGCTATTTTTTTAATAAAAATAAACACTAGCTGTGGGTTTTTTCTAAGTTTTCTGGGCTGGAGGAGCCCGGAAAACTTAGAAATAAAACCGCAGCTTTAAAAACGTATTTATGTTTGCGGTAGCTTTTGAAGCTACCTTGAAGGTCAGCTTAGCAAAAGAAAAGGCAAGAAAGCGCTGCACACCGCGCATACACTTAACTTGCTGGGATTCTCATCCTATACAGCACAGCAACATCAAAACTCTCCAACTTATCTGAGGGAAAGAAACTAGAGACATTTATAACAACAAAAAGGCAAAAGAGGAAAAGGGGAAGATAAAAGACTGTAAAATAATAGTACCTACCTCATCAAGCAAATCAGAGTTACAGCAGGCCTGGACCCGAACACGGGGCAACGCACCAGTGAAGCAACTAGGTCGCCAAACGCCCACACCTCCAGCGCGCCACTGCACAGAGACGCAGGATGGAGAACACACCATACCTAATATTAAGGCGCTATGCACGTCCAACACACTATCAAGGGAGACGGTTTGAGAGTGCTAATCTTCCAGCCAGGGCTGTGATATCCCTGTGGATATCAGGTGAGCGTAACAGTATGCAAACAATATGCTCTTGCGGGCCTCATATCCCTTAACTACAATACTAGCTGCAACACAAGCATTTGTGAACTTTTGGGAAGGTCGAAGGCCTGAAAATAAATGAAACAAAGTTGGAGGTTCTGAATCTTTATCTCTCTTCTGATGCGGTGCAGGAATTGGGTTCATACACACAATTTGGGTGTGCGCAGAGTGGGATTAAATTGCTTGGGGTTTCTATAATTCCTCGAATCGAGGATTTATACAAAGCTAATTACCCCCTTTGTTGAAAGAAGTCATCACAATTATTAAGGTGGGGTCCCCTTACAATCTTGTGGCTGGGGAGAATCAATACGGCAAAAATGGTTACACTTCCCAAAGTGTCATATATGTTTCAGGCTTCCCATAACATTTGTCTGGAAGTTGCACAGAGCAATCTCTGCATTCATCTGGAACAATACAAATCCCAGGCCAGCTCTTAGTACGCTAATGGCTCCTACAGAGAACGGTGGGCTGGGTCTTCCAAATTTTTTAAAATACTACCAGGCAGCACAAATCTGGGTTCTCAAAGATTGGTGTGCATGCCACACAGGGGAAAAGGTGGGTACAGATGGAGAAGGTGGTGGGGGGGTCCGTGACTAGGGGATAAACTGTGGTTGCCTAAACAAGTCAACCCCCGAATATGCATGCAAGCGCAATTACGCATTTGGTAGAGGATGTCTGGGATACACTAGTTAAGAAGTGCCAATTGACAACTTTTCCTTCCCCCCCTTGCCACTATATTTTTCACGAAATGGAAGCATGCAGGATGTGAGAGGCTTAGAGATATGGGGAATGACCCTAAATCTTTTATACTATGCAAGAAGGATTTCGGTATCTGGGAAAATAGTCGGTTTCAATATTTCCAAGTTAGGCACATGATCCTAGTACCACCGGTGCGCAAGGCGGCAGTGAGAGAACTTACACCCTTTGAAAAATATGTGTCATCTAACCCAGGAAATAAAGCCCTAATTTCTAATATACACAAATTATTGGTGGACACTCCCCCGAGACTCTCTTTGAGCTATAAAGCACTTTGGCATTTGACATTGGGTAAGGAAGTACCAGAGGAAGACTGTGAGGTATTATGGAAAGCTATTCCTAGTCACATGGTCAATCCAAATAAGGTAATTTTGGTATAAATTAATGGTGCAATGGCACAATACACCGGCTCGCATAAAGAGAATGGAACCCTCAATCTCAGAGTGTTGGAGGGAGTGCGGAGGCGTAGGAGTTTGGAAACACATATGGTGGAGTTGCCCACGGCTAGAGAAATATTGGGAATAGGTTAACAAATGTATGGTAAAAATGTTTAGTTTGCAAGAACCTGGATCCTTGAGATCCTGTCTTTTGGCTGTGTTGGAAGAACATTTTCGTCAAGGCACTAAACAAGTGTCAAGGCATTTGTTATGCTGCAGCTGGCAGCCCTGTTGGTGATTGCCCAGAAGTGGAAAATGCAAGAGCCACCTCACATTAATTAATGGTTTTTGAAGGTTTGGAATTTTGTGACCTTAGAATGGATTACATACTCCATACAGGGGCAACAAGCCATATTTACAAAAGACTGAAACTTGGTGCTGAACTTTCTGTATAATGATTAGAACATAGTCTACTATCCCCAAAAATTTTGTATATTGGGAATTGTACTCAAAATAATTTGGTGACCTGCTCCACAGCTTATTATATTATTGAATGCAGTGCAGAGAGAAGAAGGGGGGGGGGATTTGAGGGGCGGGGGGCGGGTGGAGGGAAATGTTTGTTAATAATACAAAATGCGAATAAAAAATAAATAAAATAAAAAAAAGGCTGAAATCCCCACCAGCTCTTTGAGGATGATGAATGCACAGACTATGGAAGTTGATCGATATACAGATACCAATCACCATAACATAAAAACATAGCATACTCATTGTGCTTTGAAATTAGATAAATGTTGAAGTGTTTCTTTAAACAAATTATCATTTGCATTTTGCTCTGATTCTACAGGTGGCAAGTGGAACATATTGATCATCTATCCACAGAAAAAAGAGCAAACCTGCTTTCCTCCTGTGTTACACTGATGGACACATTCAGGCAAAATCATTAATAAAATTGCCTGCCTGCCAAACACTGCAACAAGACCTTCTTGTATAGGAAGGCACTCTTGACAGGCACACATCTTCAGCAGTGGCATTTGTCACAATCCATGCCCCTGACCCACTCAGGTATAACAGCCCCCTGGCAGCAGTGGGGCTAAAGCCCTTCACACTGGCCCCAAGGGCCTTACAACTCCATCAGAAACATACATGGAGTCAGTCCTGGTGCCTTTGGTGCCAGGCTCATTATCAGGAATAAAGCAATACCAGTTTTGGACCTTAATCCAACATGGAGGCCTATTACACAGCTCAGTTCTTTAGAACCAAGCCATGCGGTCTAGTGTTTTGGGTGTGACTGGGCCTGGAACTACTTGGCCTGGAACTACTTTACCTCGGCTATTTAAACCACATCCAAACAGCAGAACACGCTTTGCGTTATTCTGCACTCCTGCAGCATAACACTCACTGTGTCCAGCTCCTGCTCATCTGCCTCTCCGGCGGCCCGATCTTGAAGCCCTAGATCTGGATTCCATTAATAACCTGGAAGAACAAGAACAGCATTACCGAGCAAGAACACTTACCTGTGAAGTAACCGGTCTTGAATCCATTTTGCACTCTGCTTACCTCGCCCATCTCCGGAGTTCGCTGCCACCTGCAAAGGTAAAGAAACAAGGACAGCATTAATAACAATTCTTACCTGGGCAAGCAGTGAGTCCTGGCAGCACCCTGCACTTCTCTTACTTCACCCATCTCCGGGTTTCACTGCAACCGGCAAGGGTGAAGGAACAAGGTCAGCATTAACAAAGCACTTACCTGGGCAAGCAGTGCTTCGATCGCTCATTACTCCAGAACATCACTGCACCCTGAACAAAGAAGGGAAGAGAACACAGGTTAGCAATTAACACCAATAATCAGCGCAGCTCTCCGGGCATCAATAATTCATTGTGGTCTTCGCCATTGGCGTGGCAACTCCGAGATCGCAACCATCCCTGGGAAAACAAAAAGGGACATTGTTAGGGAACAGCGTAGTGGAGCAAGACGCTGAGAAGACAGAGAAAACGGAGGGAAGGAAAGAGACAGAATAAAGAAGGAAAAGACATTATAACTCACCTGGAAGACAGCAAGCAGAGTCGGAGTCACAGCCGGTCTGCACCCGACATAAGGGCACACGGACCAGTGAAGCAACTAGGTCCACGGAACGCCCGCACCAACCACACGCCTCTGCACAGAGACGCAGATGGAGAGTTCAACGCACAAAAACCTAAGGTAAGCAATAACCCCAAGGGAGGGGATTTGGACCAGAGGGAGGTGGGAGTCCAGCCATCACAGAACCAGTATCTTAACCCTCCATTCTCCTGTTATAGGCGCTACCCAACGTCTGGCACATAACCAAGCAGAGAGGGCTCCGGGATAGCGCTTAGACCTCCATCCAGTATCGTGTGGCGCCCCCGTGGATATCAGGTGAGCGTAACAGCCTTTTTCCTGTTCTTGCCCCTGTGTTGGAGCTGCTGGCTGGGGCATGTCCTTATTTGCTCTCACCAACTTTCACCAACTCGTAACTGAATATTGCTCAGTTACTGCCATACAGTATGCACTGACTTTCTGGTGCTCTGAACCTTAACAGGCACCTACTTTTATGAGCCCTGAACTATAGGGACTGGCAGAGTGCACACACATGGATAGATCTGGGATCTATAGATTAGATGACCCAGCCCTAAATAAGGATAGTCTAAGTTTTATGGTCTGTCCTGTAGTTTATTTCTTCAAGTATAAACTTACGTAACTTCACAGAGGTACACCTAGATGTTGAAGGTCCCATTCTCTTCATCATGAGAAGTTATGAATGGGCAACATCATAGCCTGATTTTGGCGCAAACTCCTCCCTCCATCGCTGTGATCATGTCGATGACATATCTGTTCTGCAGGGTCATCAGTCGTATGGCCTCAGCTCTTCTTTGATAGCATTGAATCTCTTTATGGTGGTGTTGATCATCTGCAGAAGCTCCCATCTGGTAATTTGCAACCATTTGGCTTTGCCCATCATCTGTATCCCAGACATGAAGATAGTCATAAAGATTGAAGCAGTCCTGCTGAACAACCTGTGTTCATAAGGAATGGAGTCAAATGCTTCTATTGACTTGGCTGAGAAGTAATTATCTCTTCTGGTTCGATTGAGAAATTCAAGCGATCTTTTTCTCAAATGTTCGGTTTACTCTGAGTAATCACTAATGCTGGAACATGAATAAGCACCAAGGAACACATTTCTCCCCAATCCTTAGGCAGCTTCATGTAGGTTCTAGGCCAACAAGCCCAATATCGATCCACCAGGATGGCTGTTCCTGCTCCCATCCTGAAAATGTCAACTGTAGTTTTTGTCATGGCCACCCAGTCTAGAGCACACATGCCCATCCAACCACAGGAAGGGAGCCCCTTGGGAGGACCCAAAATTCCTTATGGGTGGTGTTCTGGAGCCAAGTGGGCCTTGTCCTGGCGCCTCTGGGACACCGGGCTCATGAGGAAGGCCAAACTATGTGGAACACTGGGTCTGTCAACCTACCAGGCACACTGTACACGTGCATCATGCATTGGGCGTGGCAGGATGTGCCCATCAGCATCTCATGTCGGGAGGGGCAGGGCGTGCCCAGTCAAACCGCCTGCAGGCGTGGCTACAGCCTAGGCTATTTAAGCCCTGCCTCTGCTTCAGTCCGTGCTTCGTGTTACTTTGCCTTGCAACGTGACACTCATACGATTCTGTCTGAAGATATCATCCCGTCAACCTGAGAAACCAAGAAGCCTGCAATTGCTTACCTCGAGACGCACAGATGTCCTCGTCTACACGAGCGGAGAAACCTGGACACCTGCAAGTCTGCAATTACTCACCCGTGAATCCATTACCACGTCACAACCGCTACGCTGGGAAAGAAGAGAAGAGAAAGGTTAGCACAACACCTTTGAAAGAATGCGCAACGCCAAGTTCGCTCGAGCTCACATCAAAAGCTTCACTTACCTGTTGCTCGTGTTGCTGCATACCGATGCGTGGACATCTGCATACAGGGACCCAATGTCACTCATCGCAGTTGCCTCGGCATATTGCACTGCGCAACGGATCCGCATCAGGGACAAGGTGAGCATGAGCGACATTGCAACAGATGCGAAGGACATAAAAAGGTACAAAATACTCACCGGATCACAAATACTTAATGGACTGCCACAAAGGGGAAAAGTCACACTTAAGGACAACGCAACAGCTGGCCTAGGTCAGTCCTCACTAGGAATCAGTGAAGTAACTAGGTTCCAGAAGATTAGCGCCCTTGCGAGGACAGCAGGACGGAGAGCTTATCATTGCAAAACAACAGGTGAGCCACCCAACTTGCCCATTCCCCAAGGGGTACAAACTGAAAGGATCGGGAGAGGGGTTTTAGACCACCCTAGAACTGTCAAGACTCAACTTACCTTTCTGTCCACAATGGAACAGACCCGGGGAGGTTGTTCAGGACCATCCTAGTCTGGGAACCAGATGGAGGTTGTCCATCACTCAGAAGCACAGGAGCAGTAGCAGCTAACACCTCCACAGAGATCAGGTGAGCGTAACAGTTTTGCAGCCTATGTTATCTCCCACATGCTTCTTTCCATGTCTTCGAAAGCACAATGTTGCATTCGCCTATGGGACTACAACCATTGGACCTGATTCATCTTTAACCTATGTTACCAGTTTGGCATGCTTAGCCCAAGACTTTAAACACCTATGGTTCACTCTCTGCACCTCTTGCACATATTCTGGCTTCAATAAATGAGCTGCACAGGACATCAGTCCTCCATCCCATCCCTTCTTTGACTTCACTCGTCCATAGACTAAGACTTGAGTTTGTTCCCAGCATCCAGGTGATCCAGCTGTTTGTTATATCAGGGCAATCCATTCTCTTCATATCTTCAATGACTACCTCTTCTTGTCCTGCTGCAGCATACACAAGCATCTTGCTCTCCCATCCAGGCTCCTTTTCTATCTGTGTAGTCTTGATATAATCATCCTGGAACGGAAACAACCATTTCGATCTGCATGGCAAAGTGGCCCAACTTCCCTGAAATTGTCCTCTGGTCATATATGTTGCAAGATGAATGAGGCATCTGGCATCGTGTTCTGGAACTTCTCTGGAGATGAACGTTTGCACTGGATTCATGGCATAGGGAATGAGAGCACAGACATAACAACTCTATTTGGATGTTTTTTTCTCCTACTTCCTCATGTGCTGATACCACATGTTATTACCCAGATGTGCTGCGTTATCCAGCTAGGTATGTATCCCCTCATTAACTTCCTTTGCATTTCTCCTGTGTCTTTTAGAAGCCTTGTATCACTCATGAAGTATGTCAAAGGAAGTTCCCATAGTAGGAAGAACCATAGGGACTGCTACCTCATGGGAAGTACTAACATAATAGAGACTGTGAAAGGTTAGGAACAGAAAGACAAAGACAGTAATCATACAAGCATATATAATGCACAAAAACATAGGCATCCATCTTTCACGCCATCCTGCTACTTGTCGCACTTGTTCATTCTCTAGAATTGTGCCTGTTTCAATATTTCTCATTTTCAATGCAATCATCAAATTTGTTTATGCTTGCAACTGTAAAATTTGCTTGATTATTGCTATAAGAAGCCTTCTTATTACTGGGCCATTTTTAGGATCCTTTAAAAGAGTATGATTATGAACATGTCTTCTGACAAGAGCAGGATAAGCTTGTAGTATAAACACAAAGACAGCAAGCAAAAGTCGATGAACAGCACTATCAGTAAGTACCATATGCTTAACTACTATGCACTATGAAATGAATCTGGATGCTGATCTCGTTTCCAATTTCTGATCAAGAACTGACGTTTAGACATAATTTTAATGCTTTATCCATATTTGTAAAGTTCATTTTCAAAATTCCTGAGATTCACTGCAAGTCCTTGCACTCCTACTAAAATATCTATGTGCCCGTTTAAATCTCAGTCTAAGATACAACATTGTCATGGTGCATGCTCCAAAACACTTGGAGCGTGCACCATGTCAAAGGGGGCTGAATCATCTGGCTTATCCTGGGTGTGGGTATGGGACTACTTTACCTGTGATTGCAAAATGAGGCTGGAGGGACTATTTTATTGGAACTACTTACAAGGCTATTTAAACCACACCCTACCGACAGAACACGCTTCACGTTATTCTGCACTCCTGCAGCGTAACGCTCACTGTGTCTGCTTAGCTCCAGTACCTGAACGCCAGCAGCCACGCCCGTTCTGGAACTTCCATCCATCGGAACTTGAGAACAGAAGAAGAGAAGAAAGAAACCGGAATTAATACTGAGTGTTCGACCTTACCTGAAGGATTCCATCCGAGCGGCCGGTCCTTCAGCTGCTCTTCAGTTCGCCGCACCTGCAGAAAAGAAAGCATCGGCAAGAACAGCTGATACTAACCCAGAGACCGCTTCCCTTGGGATTCCTCTGCAGCGGTTCCTCCGATCGCCGCTCCGGAGCCACGCTGCACCTGTTTGCAGGAAAGAAAAGAGCACAGCAGGTTAGTCGCGCACGGGAAGAAACCATTATAGAGACATTCGGCGCCACTCACGAACGCTATACTCACCCGCATAGAATCTGCTCAGCGTTGAAGGACGAGTCAAATCTTCATTAAAAAACTGCTCAAGAACGCGCCTGAAAGAAAGGTGAATACAAGGTTAAAACTTGGGTAATAAAGACATTTAAGCAAGTATTCCAAGCATCTATTGGTATAGAGACTTACCTGCTGAGTCAAGCAATTCAAGACTCTGCTACACCCCCCACAGGATCAGTGAAGGAACTTGATCCAGGGAGAGACTGTCATATTGCGCCCCTGCAAGAGATCGCAGGATGGAGAGTCCACCTCCACCACTAAACAAACCAAGGTAAGGCTGAAGCAGAGAGGGGGCATTAGGATGTTACGGGAGGTGGAAACTCAACCCTGCTCCTCATGGTGCTAACATCCTATTTCGACCTTGTAGGCAAAAGCATTCGGGGAAGTGACAGAGAAGGAGAAGTTGCGTGCAAGTCTCTCCATCCAGCCGTGTAACGCCAGGGCAGAGATCATTCCTGCATCTTCGAGCGATGCCCCCAAGGAGACCAGGTGAGCGGGACAGAACGCGAAGCCTTCATAAAACCTCCACCTGGGCGCCATGGAAATCTCAGAGACTGACCAGCTAGCCCAGCGTTTGGGGGAACTCAAGGCTGAGGTGCATTCAGCCAGGCAATGCCTTAAGGAGAGAATTGATTTTAACCAAGGATCGGACAGACGATCTCGTAAGACAGTTACTACAATCACAGGCGGGGCAAACCTCGCTACCCGGATCGAGTTCCACGGTCCCGGCTTCACCAAGCAATCCAGTACAGGTGGTCCTTCCAGGAGCCGTACCTTTAGCACCCCCAGAACGTTTTGCAGGAGATTCAAAAAGGTATGCGGTTTTCATGAATCAGTGCCATCTGCACTTCCTATGTAGGCCAGGGGCCTTTCCGAATGACCAATCAAAGGTGGCCTTTGTGCTGTCATATCTCACTGGCAGTGCTGCAGACTGGTCGGTACCTCTAGTCAATCGGGATGACCCCATTTTGCGAGACTTCCAGAGGTTCCAACTGGACACGGAAAAGTCGTTTTCCCGGCACTCTCAAGGGGAGGCATTAGATAACAAACTCCTATCTCTGCGTCAAGGGAATCAAGATCTGTTAACGTACATCGCAACCTTCAATAGGTTGGTAGTGGAAACTGGTTGGCCGGATGACAAAAAAATGTTGTTTCATCGTGTTTGAGAAGCGTGTTAAGACGTTTTAGCTCAAGTGGTCAATCCACCCAGAGACTGTGCTGAATACATAGACTTGGTGGTCCAGCTTTATCATAGGTTGCAGAACTGTAAGGCTGATCGAGCTAGAATGGATTCTCGGGTATTTGTGCGTCCAAAGGAAATTGCTTCCAAGACTACTGACATGTCCGAATCCATGCAGATTGGAGGGGTGCGAGGACCACTATCCAAGGCTGAAAGAGACAAGAGAAGGCAGCAACAGCTGTGCTTGTATTGCGGAACAGCCAGCCACTTCCTCCGTGAGTGCCCAGTGAAACCACCCAAGAAGACAGTAGGGGTTGCCGGCAAGGCAGAACCAGTTCCGGAAAACTTCCCCGCCCGACAAGCGTAGTGGTCCGTTTGTCGAGCGAAAAGAAGGACTCCCAGACCTCGCACCTACCTTTGCCAATGATCCTCATAAGTCACCAACAGTCGTCTCGAATGCATCCAGTCAGAGCATATATCGATAGCAGAGCCATTGGGAACTATATGGACCAAGAATTGGCTACAAGGATGAATCTTCCTCTTTGCGAGAAGGAAGCAACTGACTTAGTCACCACTGTCGACAGAACTGAGATTTCTTCGGGACCGGTAACACATTCAACGACAGAGATGCCGCTTTTGTGCCAAGATGGGCATTGGGAAGCCATTGTGTTTGATTTAATCAAGGCTCCACAATTCCAAATAATTCTGGGAATGCCATGGCTAGAATCACACAATCCTTGCATTGACTGGCGGGCGAAGAAGCTGACCTTCTCAGTCGAGTGTGCTGAAACTTGTTATCGAACAGAAGAACCTTTGACCAAGGAAATGACTACGATCATGAGTTTAACAAATCCGCTATCCCAGGCATACCAAGACTATCAAGACGTCTTCCAGAAGGATCAAGGCAACACTCTTCCCCCCATAGACCATACGACTGCCAGATCGACCTCATACCAGAAGCTCAGATTCCTTGTGGCCGAATCTATGCGCTCACCGAGCCTGAAAATCTGCATTTAAGAAAGTATCTGGACCAGTACCTGTCAAACGGTTTTATCCGGCCGTCCAAATCCCTGGCGGCCTCACCCTTATTCTTCGTGCCTAAAAAGGAAGGAGACATTAGGACTTGTATCGACTACCGCGCATTGAACCAAGTGACTGTTAAAAACCGTTACCCCTTACCTTTGATTCCTGAACTATTGGACCAAGTTAAAGATGCACAGATTTTCACCAAGTTAGACTTCCGAGGAGCGTACCACCTAGTACGAATTAAGAAAGGAGATGAATGGAAGACCGCTTTCCGTACTAAATATGGGCTATTTGAATACCAGGTAATGCCTTTCGGCCTGTGTAACGCCCCAGCAGCGTTTCAATATTTTATTAATGATGTCCTGCGAGAGTTGATCGATGTCTGTGTCATGGTATACATCGACGACATTCTGGTATACTCCTCTTCTGAACAAGAACACGTGATACATGTCCGTGCTGTTCTGGACAAACTTCGGCAACACAAACTATATGCTAAATTAGAAAAATGCTTCTTCCATGTTACAGAGGTCGAGTTCCTTGGGTTTGTCTTAACCCCTCGTGGTGTACGTATGGATTCGCGACAAGTTGATGCCATCCTCAACTGGCCTTCTCCAACCTCAATCAAAGGAGTTCAGAGTATGCTAGTATGCTGGGATTTGCGAATTTCTATCGTCGCTTCATTCCAGGTTTTTCACACCTTGTGCACCCCATCACCACTTTACTGCGAAAGAATAAACATTTCCAATGGTCAGAAGAGGCGGAAAAGGCTTTCCAAAATCTAAAACAAAAATTCATCTCAGCTCCAATCTTGAAGCACCCTCGTCCAGATCTTCCGTATGTGGTTGAGACCGACGCTTCCAGCTTGGCAATGGGATCGGTCCTTTCTCAAAGAGATCCTGAAATGGGTCAGCTACACCCGGTGGCCTTTTCGTCATGGAAATTCACGGCACCAGAATTGAACTATGCCATAACAGACAAGGAACTTTTAGCCATCAAGGCGGCTTTCAAAGCTTGGCGGCATTACCTCCTAGGAGCAAGGCATACCATCACGGTAATCACTGACCACCGCAATCTCCAATACCTAAAGTTGGCGAAGGCACAATCATCTCGCCAACTTCGATGGGTGTTATTTTTTGCTGAATTCGATTTTGTAATTACTTACCGGCCTGGTTGTCGAAATGGAAAAGCGGATGCCCTCTCCCGTATAGGAGTAGATGATGCACAAGCAAGTCTAGACCCAGTACCCATCATCCCTGGAGGAAGAATCCTGGGAATTACTACGTCTCTAACTTTAGATGACATTCACGAAGAAATCTCACACCTCATGGATACCAACACTCTGCAAGATTGGCCGACTAAAAGTCCGCACCACTCAGTCTCAAATCATTTGCCTTACTTTCAGGGACGTCTCTATCTACCCAGCAAGGAACTTCAGAACAAGGTGATCTCAAATTACCACGAATCTCTGGTAGAAGTTCACCCTGGAATTGCTAAAACTGAAGCCAAAGTCAAACAACACTTTTGGTGGCCAACCTGGCGTAAGGACATCAAGCAATTCGTATTATCATGTGGAATTTGTGCACAAAACAAAGCCCAAAAAAGAGATCTCCTGGTCTACTGCAACCCCTGGATATTCCACCTACACCTTGGCACACATTGTCTCTTGATTTCATCACAGACCTCCCTCCTTGCAATGGATTCAACACCATTTTAGTGGTAGTAGATTTATTTTCCAAAATGGCCCACTTCATTCCCCTAAAGGGTTTACCCTCAGCTTCAATCCTGGCCACGGAATTCCTTGAACAGATAGTCTGAATACACGGATTTCCTTCCATCCTGATTTCAGACTGAGGCACTCAATTTATTTCATGTTTCTGGAGAAAATGTTGCGAGTTAGCTCAAATAAATGCAAGACTTTCTACCAGCCACCATCCATAAACCGATGGTCAGACCGAGAGGACCAACCAGACTTTGGAGCAATACCTAAGATGCATGTTACACCAAACAGAAGGCAGTTGGAAGGATATTTTGTGGATAACAGAGTATGCTTATAACAATTCCTTACATTCCAGCACTGGGCAAAGTCCTTTTTATACAATATATGGAATGCACCCACGGACCTCCAATCTTGATCCACCTCAACCTCTGGAAATGCCAGCTGTAAGCAGCTTACATACTACCATCACTCAAGCCTTTAAACAAGCAACAGATCATCTGAGGCAAGCTAAGTAAAGGTACAAGAAATCAGCAGACGTACATAGAAGTGAAGCTCCAAAGTATCAAGTAGGGGATGAAGTCTGGCTGGCCTCGAAACACATACCAGTGAAAGGAACCCATACCTTCAATCCCAGATATTTCGGTCCGTATATAATAAAGGCCATCATTAATCCAGTAGCAGTAAAATTGGACCTACCCCCACACATGCGGATTCATCCCGTGTTTCACGTCTCGCTTCTGAAACCAGTGCAACCAGGGACACGCATACAAAAACCACCCAAACCAATTATGGTCAACTGGGAACCTGAATTTAAAGTTAAGGACATTCTCGATTAAAAAATTATCAAATCAAAATTCTTTTGTTTGATAGACTGGAAAGGATATGGACCACAAGAAAGATCATGAGAATCCAGTGATCACATTCATGCTCCACGGTTGTTAAAAAGATTCCATCATAATCATACGACAAACCAGGACCGGTGGGAGAACCCACCGTTAGGGGGGCCTTGGGAGGGAGTGCTGTCATGGAGCATGCTCCAAAACACTTGGAGCTGGTGGGCCTTTCCCAGTCACTGACACCCATCAGGGCTTATAAAGCCCAAAAGGGTAGTCTAAGGACTTCCTGGACTCAGTCCTGGCGCCGTTGGTGCCAGGCTCATAATTTTTCATCTGGTAATGCATTACATGGGACTACATACAGCGCAGTCAAAGGGGGCTGAATCATCTGGCTTATCCTGGGTGTGGCTATGGGACTACTTTACCTGTGATTGCAGAATGAGGCTGGAGGGACTATTTTATTGGAACTTACTTATTTACAAGGCTATTTAAACCACACCCTACCAACAGAACACGCTTTGTGTTTTTCTGCTCTCCTGCAGCGTAACGCTCACCATGTCTGCTTAGCTCCAGTACCTGAACGCCAGCAGCCACGCCCGTTCTGGAACTTCCATCCATCAGAACCTGAGAACAGAAGAAAAGAAAGAAACCGGAATTAATACTGAGTTTTCGACCTTATTTGAAGGATTCCATCCGAGCGGCCGCTCCTTCAGCTGCTCTTCAGTTCGCTGCACCTGCAGAGAAGAAAGCATCTGCAAGAACAGCTGCAGTGGTTCCACCGATCGCCGCTCGGGAGCCACGCTGCACCTGTTTGCAGGAAAGAAAAGAGCACAGCAGGTTAGTTGCGCACAGGAAGAAGCCATTATAGAGACATTCGGTGCCACTCACGAACGCTATACTCACCCGCATAGAATCTGCCCAGCGTTGAAGGACGAGTCAAATCTTCATTAAAAAACTGCTCAAGACCGCGCCTGAAAGAAAGGTGAATACAAGGTTAAAACTTAGGTAATAAAGACATTTAAGCAACTATTCCAAGCATCTATTAGTATAGAGACTTACCTGCTGAGTCAAGCAATTCAAGACTCCACTACACCCCCACAGGATCAGTGAAGGAACTTGATCCAGGTAGAGACTGTCATATTGCGCCCCTGCAAGAGATCGCAGGACAGAGAGTACACCACTAAACAAACCAAGGTGAGGCTGAAGCAGAGAGGGGGCATTAGGAGGTTACGGGAGGTGAGAACTCAACCCCGCTCCTCACGGTGCTAACATCCTATTTCGACCTTGTAGGCAAAAGCATTTGGGGAAGTGACAGGGAAGGAGAAGTCACATTCAAGTCTCTCCATCCAGCCATGTAACACCAGGGCAGACATCATTCCTGCATCTTCGAGCGACGCCCCCCAAGGAGACCAGGCGAGCGTGACAAAAATCTGTATAATTCATTAATAGTTGCTTTATCCTCCTTCTTCTTCATGATCGATCGAGTCTGCACATGCTGCAATTCTTCTTCCTGCCTTGCTTCTGGACCAGCAACGATGGAAGGGCGGGTCTCACCTTTATAGGCTTTTACATCCCCTAAGTGAAGCCAAGCTCGTCTTCCTTGGACCTTTACAGCTGAAGGGGTTATATTCTCAACACAAAAGAGAATTTCTTGATCAGCACCAGATCTCCAACATACAACTTAGGTGCCAATAAAAGTTGATCTAGTTTGGTTGTTGAATTGTCTTCTTCTGTGTTCTGAGAGCGGCCCCCAGGACGCTTGACTTGATCTGAGTGAGCGAGATGCTAGAGGTCATACATGTCAAATAGTCGTGCAATTAATCACCTAAAGTTTAAGCTGCACTCTGGACATCACCTCTACTCCTAGATGGAGGTGTAAGAGGCGTTCTCATATGCTGCCCGGTCACTATTTCGTGAGGGGTGAGGTGGTGGTCTGATCCAGGCTGATTCCGAAGGGCATATAAAGCTAAGAGCAGGCAATAAAGCCATCCCTTCTTCAAAGTCAGTTTAATCTTGTCAATCCATTCTTTAAGGAGGCCGTTGAGTCTCTCACATATTCCATTCGCTTGCAGGTGATAAGCAGAAGAAAATGTATTTTTAATGTTCAATAGAAGCCCTATTTGTTCAGACAGCTCATTAACACAATGTGGCCCATTGTTGTAATTTAGCACACCACACACACACACCCATAATGCTTTGGTGGGGGACAATGTAACGCTCACCTTGTTTCTGCGGGGGTGCTGATCCGTCAGGAGGGCTACTTCTGCTGAGGCGTCTGGATTTCCTTGCCCCTATGGTTCCTCTAACAGAGGAAGGTGTGCCTGCAATGAGAGGGTCCCTGATCAGTTCAAGCCACTGTTGTGTAGCCTTGAGCCCGCCTCCCCGGTGCCCTTGCACATGACTTTATTGCTCGGAATTATTCTTACCTTCTTTACAGTGAAGGCAAGCTCTCCATCCTGCTTAAATCAGCAGGGGCGCTGTTAGTCCAGTTACGTCACTGGAGCTTTGTGCATGGAGTAAGGTGCACCAATCTACTGTGACTCCTCTCAGGTATTAGGTTTTACTTTTGAAAGTCTTTCTTGTATTGTCTTTCTCACTTCCACGTTCCTCTCACGTGTTGTGTTTTATGAGTCTTTTCTCTACTTGTCTTTATTGCACTAATGTCTTTATCGCTTCCTTTGATAGTGGTTGCTGCAGTACCAACACATGTGACAACTGTTGCTGCTGGGATCCCATACTTGTGAAGCACTTGGTGGATCGAGACTTCAATACATGGTAAGTATAGCTCTTCATTACGAGCATTAGCGAGTATTTCCATTAACCTTGTTCTTTTGTCTTTCAGGCACCTGGTGCAGAGCCGCGACCTGGACCGGATCACGAATGAGCGAGGATGCATACAGGTAAACACGTGCAAGATGAGAGGCCACTGTATTGGGCTACCCAGGTAACATTATCTGGATTGTGAAGATGTTGCGGCTGTTCCAGGCAGATGCGGAGATGGTGGTCGTTGCAGCAAGCGTTGTTCAAGGTAAGCTGGGCCAGGCACATGCGGGGATGGCGATCGTTGCAGCAAGCGTTGTTGATCAAGGTAAGCTGGGCTGGGTTGCTGAAGAGATGCTGATCGTTGCCGCGGATGTTCCTGATCTAGGTAAATTGATCCGGAGATGCTGGATCTTGGATGCTGAGCGACGGTGTGCGCGTGCTACTGCTTGGAAGCAGAACAACGTAAAGCACGGATTGCTGGAAGGGTGTGGTTTATATAGACGGCCCTGCCCAAGGATGCAGCCACACCCTGAACACTGGACCGCATGGAGGAGTTTGTGCTGTTCTCTGCCTGCCATGTTGGATCACCAAGAGTGTGATGTTGAAACACCTCAGCACTTCTTATGAGCCTGGCGCCAAAGGCACCAGGACTGGGTCCAGGTGGGCCCTTTTCCATTTCTAAGGAGGCTTATCCCCTGGCCACATTCCTGAAGTTGTCCCATGGCCCCTAGTGTTGTCTTGGGGCAACACTAAATCATGACAGACAAAGAACACCCCCTTCGCTTCCATAATTCCTGGCCTTCCTGTGCTGCACGCCTTTGAATTTTCATTAGTTGGGTTATCGACAACTTATTAAACCCTTCTTGCACTAACATGGCTATAAGTACTTTTTCTTTAATATTCTCAGTATCCAAACTCGAAATATCTGAGGAATACGCAACCCTTTTGGCTTCTACATCTGCGGCTTCATTCCTGCAAGAGATAAAGCCTGTTTGCTTAGTGTGCACTGCACCTTTAATGGCCGCTGTGGCCTCTGGGCGTTGTAGTGCCTTAATAAGTTTGTCCAATAAGTATGCATGCTGTACTGGAAAGCCATCCTCTCGGAGGTAGCCCCTCCTCTTCCAACGTACTAATCCTGCATGTACGGTTGACGTCACATAGGCGGAGTCAATGTACACTGTCATTTCCTGCCCTTTGTGTTTTTCGAACTCAGCAATAAGCACTACTAATTCTGCTGCTTGCACTGAAAAGTGACACGGTAGCCTTGAACTAGCTACAACTTCAAATTCTCCCTCTAATCTGTGTCTCACTACCGCTGCGCCTGAATGCCTTTCGCCACTAATCTGATCAATTTTCAGAAAACCATCAATAAAGAGAATTTCTCCTTCTGCCAGAGCATTTTCCTTCAATCTGGGTATATCATCATACAATTCAAACTTAATTCGAAATCATTACCTCATAAACTGAAGCTCTTTGGGATGTCAATGTATCTTTGGGTTTCTCTAAAATAGCAAAGAGAGCATGCTCCACGAAACGGGTAAAAGAGCAGCCCAGGACAATACTTGTAGACTTCTCAATTGCGAATGCGGTGGCTGCCAGTGACATAACTGTCCTCACATAACTGGGTCGAAAATGCCACTGTAATATGCTAAAGGCTTGTACCCCAATGTAGTTCTCTATGTAAGTACTGCTGTCATGACTATCCCATTTGTGTGTGAAAACAAATATAATTTCTCAGCATAATTGGGAATTCCTATCAAATAAATAGACTCTAACATAGTTGCATAACCCCAAAAACTTTTGCATCTGTTTCACTGTATTTGGCTTTGAGGTTTTCATAATCGCCTCAGCTCTTTCAGGTGTCACCTTCTTTCCTTCATGTGAAATCAACTGTCCTATGTATAACACCTATTCTTGGCAGTATTGTAACTTCCCCTTGTCTACTTTATATCCCTTATCTGCTAGAATAGTCATTAACTGTATAGAATCTTGTCTACACTCATCTTCTGTGGTGCTGCAAATTAAATGTAATTGATGAATTGCATCACTGCACTCTTAAGATCAATATTGCCTAAATCCATCTGTAGGATTCTGTTAAAAATCAATGGGGACTCACAGTACCCTTGGGGCAAACAAGTATGTTTCAGTCGGGTTTGGCGGAACATAAAAGAAGTCAAGTCTTGTGAGTCCTTGTGCAACAGGATGGAGAGAAAACATTTTCAAATCAATCACCATGAAATATCGAGCTTCCACTGAGATACTGCATAGTACCGTTGCCGGATTAGGAACTATAGGAAACTATGCTTCTACAATCGGGTTAATCAGTCTAATATCTTGTATAAATCTCCACAATCCTCCTTTAGATTTTTTAATTGGATACAATGCGGTATTGCATGACGATTCTGATGGCACCAGAATCCCTTGTTACATTAATGCTGAAATGGTCTGAAATATTGTCACATCCATGCCCCTGACCCCCCTCAGGTATAACAGCCCCCTGGCAGCAGTGGGGCTAAAGCCCTTCCCACTGTCCTCAAGGGCCTTAAAATTCCATCTGAAACATACATGGAGTCAGTCCTGGCGCCTTTGGCGCCAAGCTCATTATCAAGAATAAAGCAATACCAGTTTTGGATCTTAATGCAACATGGAGGCCTAGTACACAGTTCAGTTCTTTAGAACCAAGCCATGCAGTCTAGTGTTTTGGGTGTGGCTAGGCCTGGAACTACTTTACCTGGGCTTTTTAAACCACACCCAAACAGCAGAACACGTTTCACGTTGTTCTGCACTCCTGCAGCGTAACGTCACTGTGTCCTGCTCATCTGCTTCTCTGGCGGCCCGATCCTGAAGCCCTAGATCTGGATTCCATTAATAACCTGGGAGAACAAGAACAGCATTAGCGAGCAAGAACACTTACCGGTGAAGTAACTGTTCTTGAATCCAGCCTGCACTTCGCTTACCTTGCCCATCTCCGGAGTTCACTGCCACCTGCAAAGGTAAAGAAACAAGGACAGCATTAATAACAATTCTTAGCTGGGCAAGCAGCAAGTCCTGGCAGCACCCTGCGCTTCTCTTACTTCGCTCATCTCCGTGTTTCACTGCAACCTGCAAGGGAGAAGGAACAAGGTCAGCATTAACAAAGCACTTACCTGGGCAAGCAGCGCTTCGATCGCTCATCACTCTGGAACATCACTGCAACCTGTACAAAGAAGGGAAGAGAACACTGTTAGCAATTAACACCAATAAACAGCACAGCGCTCCACGCAACAATAACTCACTGTGGTCTTAAACCATCACACGGCAATTCCGAGATCACAACCATCCCTGTGAAAACAAACAAGACATTGTTAGGGAACAGTGTAGTGGAGCAAGAACCAGAGAAGACAGAGAAAACAGAGGGAAAGAAAGAGATAGAATAAAGACAGAAAAGACATTTTAACTCACCTGGAAGACAGCAAGCAGAGTCAGAGTCACAGCCGGTCTGGACCCGACATAAGGGCGCACGGAACAGTGAAGCAACTAGGCCCACGGAACGCCCGCACCAACCACACGCCCCTGCACAGAGATGCACGACGGAGAGTTCAACGCACAAAAACCCAAGGTGAGCAATAACCTCAAGGGGGGGGGGTTTGGACCAGAGGGAGGTGGGAGTCCACCCATCACAGAATCAGTATCTTAAACCTCCATTCTCCTGTTATAAGCGCTAACCAACGTCTGGTACATAACCAAGCAGAGAGGGGTCCGGGATAGCGCTTAGACCTCCATCCAGTATCGTGTGCCACCCTCGTGAATAAAATTGCTCCTGGTTTCAGCTTCATTTTAACTACCCCTATTCCCTTTAATAAACCTACGTTATAAGGATCTGTTGTCCAAAGGACGCTTGGCACCTTCTCCAAGTCTCCCTGAAAAAATGCTGGACACTGCCACATAATTGCAATTCGCTGTGGGAATTCCCTCTTTTCTATCCTTATCCAGTACGTGATGGTCATAAAGAACACCACTTCATCATCTGTTTGGTCTTCCCTGAACATCTCATCATCAGTTATGTCAGTCAATCTGTACCCTTTTTCGAAAGCTATTATTGTTCTCCATGGTCTATCCTCATAATCTACTACATCAAGCATTGCCATTCCCCTTGTACTATGGCTGCTTCTAATTCTATAAGGATAGTCTGTCCCCCCTCTTCGTCCATAGGTATTCGTGGTCAAACAAAAACTCATCAGGTATGCTCACAGTTTTTTCCACCAAGCGAGGTAGCGCTGTCAGTAGACTGCTCACTCCATCTAAAAAAAATCTCTGGATTTACTGGAACACCCCACAGTGCCACTTGCCCTGTGAATGCCAGTATAAATTCACCCAGTATACATTCTGCTGCAACACACTTGAACTATTGTCTGCAGTCTTAAGATTCCTCTGCGGATGTCTTGCGGGTCTGGGTCAGAAAGGGCCAGGTTGCTTCTCTCCTTGTCAGCCTTTCGATATTTGCCGCCTTTCTCCTCCTCTTGAACTGCCGTGCCTGGATTATTGTCTCGTTATGCGGTCTGCCTTGCTCATCTTGTGCTCCACCTTTTATCCCTATGGAGAAGGGGAAGGGCCGTCGGGTGTGTGCGATCCTGGACAATTGCCTGACTCTCTTTGACCCTGGTGTTGAGGCCCGTCAGGTAAATCACTTTGGTGTTTGTCCATCGTCTTTCGTGACGTGCGAAAGTGTTTGTGTCGGGAAAGGGAGGGCAGAGTTAATGAGCTTCTTGTATAGCAGGATGGGGAAAATGTATTAGAAAAAGAGGGATACCGTGTCTCACCCATCAGTGTCCCACTTCCACTCCCCGAGGACCCCCCATCCAGCTGATCCTCCCTCACTGGTCCACCCCCAGGAACTAGATCCAACAGCAATGGCCATGTCCTGGCCACCTGGAAGACAGATGCACGGGGACTAGTCAGAGAGACACCTTCAGGTTTCTAACAGTACATAATGAGCCATTGTAAAGAGCTGGTGTGTACAAGTAGGCAGTGGCAGGACTGAAAGAGTAGCTGCTGAACTCAGGGTCTGAGAAACTCTCTCAGAGTCGCAGACAAAGAGGCATGCACCTTGGTTGTGCTGGTAGTGGTAGGAGCCATATACAGAGGCTGTTTGTCCTGTTGACTGAGTAATCAACAAAGTCGTTGTCAGAATGGACGTCGGTGGGGCTGTGGACACGGTCGTTGATGGAATGGAAGGTTTGACTTGTTTATGGCCCATTGAAGGTTGTCGTTGACAGGTCAGCAGTAGGTGTTGACAAGTGTTTCTTTGTGGATGAGGCATGTGGACCAGTAGAAAACGTGGAGGGTACTTTCTAGATGAAGACGACTTAATCACTGAGGGCATCTTTGTTGGTGTCGTCAAAAATGTGGTTGGCGCAATTGTGGACTTCTTTGCATCCGGAACGTGATCAGCATGCCCCTTTTTAACTCTCTCCCAAGGGAAGAATCATCGTGAGACATTGACCTCTTGTAAGAGGGAGAATGCTTTAGGGGTCTGGCGTAGGGAAGCATGACCCCGGACAGCGGTCGAATCACAGGTTCCAGCACCATTGTCCAATACATTCTGCAGATTACAGGTGGAGCGGGAATTTCTTCCGGGTGTCAGCCATCGTGTTAACGGACAGAACAGAAAACTCACCGACGGGAGATGAGCAGCCCTCCGGAGGCTAAGAGAAGCTGGAACTGAACCACTGATGGGTGGAGAAAGCTCAGAACGTCTCAAAATGTAGAAATAGTAGTTGAAAAATGCACATTTAACAAATTGTCAAAAGTATGAAGAGATTTTGTTTGAAGTCTCCCAGCACTGAACGTGCAGAAAACATTTTGAAGCTGTCCTTCAGGAGTGGAACTAAGGGAGTCTGGCCTACTGGGCTGTAGTGCAAAAGGACTTAAAATCACTAGTAGTGCACTAAAGTGACAGCCGTTTTAAAATCTAAATGCAAACTGCTTTAATGTTACCTAAGATTCCCAGCCTGACAACTGGGAATATTCAAACAGCATGTGAATCTATGTAAGAACCAATGCCGGAGAACAAATATGCCTTTAGGATAGATGACTCCCCCACTCGGTACACTGCTTTGTTTCCTTACCTAACCCGCAGTGCATAAACTGCAGACTCCTCCATGCTCCTAGGGACAGTTCTTCACATCAGCACAGGACAATAGGAACGTCCTTAGCTCTGGCTTAGCTTCGGATGCTGCTGTAGGTACAGATCACTCTGCAGGTTCCTTCAGAGTCCTAAGGCGTCTCCTTGAATCTGCAGACAATAGCAGGGGTTCCCTTAGCGCGGTATTTCCTCTGCACTTGCTCTCACCATCCCACACCCTTCCTGTGCATCCTCTAGCTTCCACTCTTCCCCCCCACTCTTCCCCGCTCCACTGGAACCCACTGCCAATCACAATGAAAGCCAGCTTCTCTGTGTATCTCTGCCAAACTGAGCTGAAACTTCACTTACTAAAGAGGGAGCTCCCTGTCCTCTCCCTCATCCTTGCTAACTGATCCCACAACTGCCTCCAGTAAAGCTTACTAATGTAATTATTATTGTTTTAGTTTAAAAATAAGAAAAAAAAGTCATTTCTGATCCAAATTGACATCCTTGTTTTTCGATGAATTACAAGTTGCCAGTATCCAAATAACTTGCTTCGTCTGGTATGCCAATAACTCAGAGTAGCAGAAAGTAGTGGAGGTAGATGGATATGAGGTACAACACAGTACCTGCACCGACTACCACTCCACACCGAAAGAAACATTATCCTGGCTGAGGAGCCTTGGCTGGTGGCCGAGATGCGACTTGAATGTGCAAGTCACCCAGGTCTGCCCGCCGACTCAGTTACAATCTCTGAGGAAGACGATTTACCCAAAGACGGGTACTCACACTGACTGATACTGAAAAAAGGGCAGGCACTCTGTCACAGGCGCAAAGCAAAGCCTTGAGGAGAAGGCTTAATCTAGTCCTTGACCCATAGCTCACTACTTCTGTGAGCCTCAGAGCTGGCTCCGGAAAGCTTTGTGCCTTCAGGCCTAAGCCCGGTAGTCTTCTAATGTACAGGAGACCTTTCGTGCCTAGACCTCGTAATAGATTCCGAACAACTTCCAGACGGTTGTCTGGTGATAGAGCTGTGAGAAAAAGATTTTTTCACCCCACCTTGAAAGTCTATTTTTCAACAAGCTCATAAAGTCAGGGCATGGCACGCAGCACAGAAGTCTCACTGAGAGTTAGTTCCAAACACTCTAAACCGAGCGCATAGCGGTCGAGCACAGGGAAGAAACCCTCAAAGGATATGCACGGACTGAAGCGGCTCACAACTGACATGCACCAGGGGAGCGAGACACCACAGGTTAAAAGGAGAGATTTGAAAAAGAAAAGTGGGGGGAAAATGTGCAGAAAGAAATGTGCAGAGGAGGTGCAGGTTCTATCCTGTCCACGCAGAAAAGAGGACTCAGGTAGGGTGCTGGTGGGCAGGGCTGGCGGTGCGCCCTTGTAAATTGAAGGGGGAAGTGTTTTATTTTTGCAGTGATAAAGGTTACAGTGCCATCCCCTTTCAGGAACACCCATACAGTAAATACGAAGAGAGACAAGACGTGAGAGTATGGGGTATATCTGTCCTCTTGCATGAGCTGACAGTAGGTAGTATCACAGCATCGCTGTTTACTTGCCATAATGTCAACAAAAAGGACTGTTGCACTATTACTCTGGGATTTCAGGTTTTTGCCTTCTTTTCAAGATAAAGATACAAGACCCTGAGATGTGAAATTCTAAGTAGCAAGAAATTCATATTTTTTCCCCATGCCACAACCGCTAGTTGTAAAAATTCTTCCGCAAGAGCAGTAACCAGCCCACCATACTGAAGTGTGACATACTGCTCTGCCACAATCGTCACCTCACACATAACAGAAAAAGACACTTGAGGAAATACCTTTTGGTGATTGGAGGTTTAGTGTGTTGTAAAGGTCCAAGTTCAATGTGGCCAAGGGGGGCGGCGCACGTACCAGTTGCGCAAGTAACATAGTGACGTGGTGGGTGACATCAGGGATGGGGACGTCTATGAATGCAGCGCTGCTTACATAGGGGACACAGAAGAGACACAGCACAAGAAGTTCCATGGTGGAACACAATGAGGGGTGGGTGCTTTGGGCATTGTATGGGGTAGCTGTACAGAGCGGGCACCGGGTGGAAGGGTGCAAGATGTCATGGAGGTATATGGTAGCAGAGCATTTGAGCAATATGTAAACAATAGAGAAGCCATTTTGGTTGTAGGCCCACATTAGGAAAGCATTTCTCACAGCCAGGTCATAAGAAAAGATCTGCCGGCCTTTGTCTGACATGCAGTATGTACTTCTTGAACATTCAGCAGAAACAGTGTGCTGAATGTCGCATGGCTGAAGTTTCCCAGTAGAATGCTGCCCCAGCGAAGTCACTCTAAGGGATACTTTTGAGGCCAATGAGCTAGGCACCTAGGTGCAGGAGGGGAATTGGCAGAGAAATACAAATTAAATACAGTGAAATAAACTCCAGCCAAGGTGTGGCATCGTTTTTTTAAGACTACATTTGGCAGCAAGGTGAGAAGAGAGCGGGGGGCGAGAGCGTTGGGGTAGGGGTTATGGGGTGCGTGACAGGGAGCCAATCAGCAGAGAGAGGTGTCAGTGTCCCTAGGGTGCAGCATTGTACAGTCTCCTGGCTGATGGTCAGATTCACTGTGAATGTGTCACACCTTGCCATCTCAAGCCATTTTGTATATAGGACATTGCCAACCAACGGCAAATACGTGTTTTTGACTGATCAGCACAATCACATAATTGAGGGATGGTGTGGGAAGGTCGGTGACGTCACGAGTGGTTTAATGTAATTTCTTCCAAAGAAATGTTACACTCAATTGTGGTCACTTATCATTTATAGGAGGCTGACGTAGTTCCTCCAGCATTCAACACTTATCCCTGGAACAGACTCACCTCAAGTGAACAGGTTGCAAATCACTGTTTGGCCGACTCGGGACTCCTCTCTGGAATCCCTGTCGACACAGTAGAACCTCGTGAAGGTGTGTGTAGACCACCACGTAGCAGTCCTGCAGATGTCAAGCAGGGGCACACCAGAGAGAAACACTGTTGTTACTGCAATGGCTCTGGTGGAGGGGGCTCTCGACCGCCCCCCGTCAGAGGCCTTTCAGCCAATTGATGACAGTGTATGATGCAGCCAGAGAGCCACCTGTAGATGGAAGGCTTCGACAAGGCCCTTCCCTGATTCACGGGTCCAAAATGGACCAACAGCTGAGATGTCTTCCGAAAGCTCTTTGTGCGTGACACCTAACACTTCAAGGCATGAGCAACATCCAGCAAATGCAAGACCGTCTCCTCTGTCGATGATGGAGTCAGGAAGAACACGGACAGCACTAAAGGCTAATTGATGTAGAACTCCTACGGCACCTTTAGCATAAACCAGTACCGCAGTTACGCAGTACCACCTTTGAGGCGTGGCAGGATAAGTACGGCTGCTTGCACGACAGGGCCTGGAACTCCCCGATCCGCCTGGCTAAGGTGATCGCTACAAGGAAAGCCATCTCCAACGATAGAAACTTGAGCGGGGCCTGATGCATTGGCTCAAAAGGAGCCCCCATGAGCTTAGTCAAACCCACATTGAACTCTCAAGCCAGGACAGGAGCCTTCACTGATGGAAAATTCCTGAAGAGTCCCTTGAGGAACTCCTTGATGAGTATGTGTGACCACAGAGAAGGCCTACCCAGCGCTCTGGTGTTACGGGATATGGCGGCCAAGTGCATCTTGATAGAGGCATGAGCCAGTCCAGCCTTGGTAAAGGAAAACCGGTATGGGAAGAGCTGCAAGGCTGTGACACAGAGGGGTAATCTTCTGAGCCCGGCACCACACGGAGAAACGCTTCCACTTATGGCCATATCATGTCAACGCTGAAGAAGCCCTGCCATTGGCCAGGATGTCCTTACACTCTGCAGGTAGAGCAGTGTCCAAACTCTAGGGCTACCAGAGCTAGGCCCTGAGGTTTAGCGATGCTGGGTCATGGTGCAGAATTGCTCCTCCCTCTCTGGATAGAAGGTTCAGAAGTAGTGGCAGCTTGATGGACAGAACCACCGACAGACGTAGCAGGTCTTGATAACAAATCTGCTGCAGCCACGCCGGAGCGATGAGTGTCATCATGCATTGACACTGAGTGTGTTGATCACTCGTGGCAGGAGTAGGAAATGCATATAGGAAGAATCCCTCCTACGGGAATGAGAATGCATCCCCCATGCTCTTTGGCTGTGGGACCCTGCTGGCAGACTTCTGACACTTGGAATTTGTCGCCGTCACAAAAAGGTCGATCTGGGGTTGACCCCATTCGTGGAATAGAAAAGGTAGGAAAGACTTGAGGGCCCAGAAGATGGCTCAAAGCTGCAGGACATTGGTGTAAAGGGTCTTTTCTTCTGGCAGCCAGAGGCCTCTGGCGTGCAACTGTCTGGTATGAGCTCCCCAACCTTCCAGAGAAGCATCTGTGGAGACTGTCTCCTGGTAAGGAGGGAGTTGGAATGGGACCCCTTGCGTGAGATAAGACTGTACGCCCCACCACTGTATTGCTTGTCGGAACTCCTCGTCTAAGCAGATTTTGTCCGTCCAGAATCACGAGACTTGCAGCCATCTCGCATCCAGAAACTCCTGGAGAGGTCTCATCTGAAGTCTGCAAAGGAGAATGAGGTTGATGCAGGACTGAAACCTGTTATTTCATTACTGAGGATTCCCAGCCTGATGACGGGAAATATTCATGAGCATGTGAATCCACGGCAGACCCTGCGCTGGAGAACAATAGTTACAGGTAAGTAACTTAAACCTTGTTCCACTACAAGTGTGCCCACCACACACCCTCTCCCTATTGGATGGGTGCAACTAATATCTACTACTACTAGTGTCCCTATTTTATTCAAAGGACACTCCCATCAACATATTAGGAAGAAACATAATGAGCAAACTAAATATGACCATTTAATTTTCAGAGAAGTGTACAGTATCTTTCATGGGCAGGTTGCAGCCACCATACAAGCGCTTTGCACACACATCACTTTAAGTGGGTCACCATGCCACCCTTAGGTATAACATTATGGGGTACAATTATTGTTTGGGTGGGTATGCAGAATGAAAATCAAGGTATCCCGAGTGGCCGCAAAATGTTTGTTCAGACCAGCAGTATACAAAGATATAGTATCAGGAACAACACTCAATACATTTACAAACAGCACTAACAAGGAAGGACATGATAATTTTATACAGGATGGACGACAAGGGTACAGAGTGGCGCACGGTCCTCTGTATTGACCCAACATTAAGACTAATAGACTTAACTGATGAACAGCTGTTCTCAGAGGACGACGAGGAGGGGGAGATGGGATTTGAGATATGCATCCTATGTCAGGTAAGCAGAGAAGAGAGACAAGTCCCCCACAGGATGCAGATAGTGAGCACAGCCTCAACTCACTTGCAGGAAGATTTGAAAAAAGTACCAGAGGTACCATGGACCAGTGGCCCCCATGATGTGGAGTTGTTCAAGGGAGATGGGGCGGTCCATATAAAAATGAAGGAAGGGGCACTGTTGCCCAGGGTTAAACAATACCCACTAGCACATGAAGCAGACAAGGGTATATATGGCACACTCCTCGCACTATGGTGATGGGGCATAATAAAAACATCAGAATCCCCATGTAAAACAGCCATATATCATGTCAAGACATCGAAAGGTGGGGTGTGGAGATTCATTCAGGGGCGTGGAGATTCATTCAGGATCTCCACCCCTTGAATAAAGTAGTGGAAGCAAAGTTTCCACTTGTACCAAACCCAGCCACAATATTATGAAACATACTGACAGAAGCGAAATGCTTCACAGTTAATGATTTCAAGAATGCATTCTTTTCCATTCCATTGTACCCAGATTCACAGTATCTCACTGCATTCAATTATCACGGGACAAGGTTACAACAAAATTATTTACCACAACGGTATTACAAGTCACCCAGTGTGTTCAATCAGATGATCCAGATGGACCTAAGAAACTTGCAAATGCACAGCAGAGTCATGCAGTACATGTATGACCTCTTGGTGTGCAGCACAACGGAGGACTAGTTCGGGAAATATTCAATTACACTTCTGATATTGCTAGCAGAGAAGGGGTACAAGGTAGACAAGGAGAAATTGCAGCACTGCCAAAAAGAAGCAGTGTACCTAGGACAGATAATATCAGTAGACGGCCGGAGAATCACTCCAGACAGAGCAGAAGCAATACACAGCACACCACAGCCACGCATGATCAAGCAGAAGCAGCAATTCTTAGATCTGGGCAATGATTGCAGGGCCTGGGTCTTCGATTAGTCCACATTTGCAAAGCCTCTCATTCAAAGAAAAAACAAAGCACAGAAGGTAAAAGGCCCATAAAATGGACATTTGAAAATATTGAGTCATTTGCCGAACTGACGGAAGCATTAGCACATGCAGCAGTTTTAGCAACCCCAAACTGTAATGACAAATATTTTCTATTTTCACAATCTGATGGCACAGTGATGATGGCAGTCCTTGTTCCAAAGAAGCCACAAGGACAGAAGCCCCAGGCCTTCTACAATGGTCTTCTAGACCCAGAAACGCAAGGCCACTTTCCATGCGAACAGGCACTCACCGCAGTGACATTTGCCATTGAGGAAATCAGCTACAATAACAATGGGCTGTACAGTCACGCTCTGTGGAGCATTCACTTTTTGCAATACTAGAAAAATCAAAGTCCACGTTAACAACTCAGAGCATCAGGGTACGAGGTAATTTTGTCCAATCCAGCAATTGAGGTAGTGAGGTGTTGGGTTGTCAACCCAGTGACATTCATAGCACAGCTGGCGGAGGTAGGGGAGTATGTGCACAACTGTGCCTCATATATGGACAGAATGGGGGCAACCCCAAAGTACACAAAGAACCCATAGAAGGAGAAATGCTCTTCGTTGATGGGTCAACAAAAATAGATTCAAGCGTGGGTTGTCGGTATACAGGTGTGGCAGTGCTTTGTTATCATGAGGGAGAATTTCAGGTATGGGCTCAGATGAGGTTGCCACTACACTTTTCAGCACAGGCAGCTGAACTGATGGCTTTGATAATGGTCGTGAATATGTTGGAGGGGAAACAGTCAACAATTTTTCAGATTCAGCCTACGTCACATCCAGTGCATTCAGGATTGGCCCATTGGAAAAGGAGGTGATTCCGGAGGAGCGATGGCTCCCCCTTACGACATGCAGAAGTATTATCCTGGTTAATAGAGGTTCTGCCCCTTCCAACAGAACTGGCAATAATAAAATGTGCCACCCATACTAACTGCACAGATGTAATTTCACAAGGCAACGGTAGGGTCGACTCTGCAGCAAAAGAAGCAGCATATTTACCTGTGTGGATGTGAGGCTGGAGCGGGACACACGGACAAGGGAGCCTGCTATGCCGCGGGCGGGCGCGACGCTGGGGGCGGACGCCGAGAGGGTCTCCCTGTTGACGGGAGAGCCTTGTCGGCGTCCCGCGACAGTGCCGGCATTACAGCCGCGGCGCCGCGGGTGCTCACAGCCGCCGCGCCGCGTGTGCCCGCGAGGACCGGGTTCACTGGCGCTGCGGCTGGGAGACCCGCGAACGGAGTGCACTTCGGCGGCCTCCGGCGGCGAGCGGCGGCGAGGCTCGGGAACTAGAGGGCCCGACCCGTGCCGACCGCTCGACGTCGGAGGTGCGCCGGACAGATGGATAGGAACCCATAAGGGGGAACCAACCAGAACCCCCTCCTTACCTGATGCAGGGCAGACGCCAACCGGCAGCATGGGGCCTCAGTCAGTGCGGGCCTCCGGGAGGCAGTCCTCGAGGGAGACACCATATTGGGTGGGCGGGGCCAATGAAGGGGGAGTGGCTGACAACAGGGAGGGGAAGCCAGAACCAGGCAGCCAGTCTAAAGGAAGAGGTGGGGAGGAGGCAACGCTTTTTATAGAGGGTGGGTGTCTAGAGTCCCCACCAATCGAACAGGGGGGGAGGGAAGTTAGTCCCGATTGGTCCTTTTTCCCTTCAAACACCAGGTATAAAAGGGACTGGCCTAATGGCGTTTTTGTTGCTTTTTGCAGGGAGAAGGAGAGGAGAGTGAGAGCAACTGGTGGGCCTATCCGGGTCCGTGAGAGTAGGAGAAACTTAAAGAGAAGAGGAATTCCTGGTGCCTTTCCCTCACAGTGAAGTAACTGTGGGGTCAACCTGGAGTCCAACTACCGTGGTTAAGACATTGTGCAATAAAGGTCTACAAAGCTCCACTTTGGCTACTGTCCTGATTTCCACAAGTGGCGTAGTCGGCAGGATCGAGAGAACGCGATGGAGAAAATAATACAGACACTATCAGAAGGGCAACAACAGTTACAACAGCTCTTCCAACTGCAGGCCCAGCAGGCGGCCGCTGATCGCCAAGCCTTTCAGCAGGCAATACAATTGCAAGGTACCCTGCAGTCCACTTCTCAGGATAAACACCAAGAGACGATAAAACACCTGACGGATGCTGTCACCGGCACCCGAAACCTGCCCATGGTCCCTTCCGCAGTATTGCAAAAATTCAAGGAAGGCGAAGACCCGGCTTTCTTTTTCACCACCTTCGAAAGAATCGCCCGAAACGCTCAGTGGCCGGTGGACCGCTGGGGCCAGTATGTTGCCCTCCTTTTGTCCGGCATCATGCAAGGAGCCTACCAGGCCGTTAACCCAAACGGAACCACGCCGTACGCTGAAATCAAAAAGGCAGTATTGGACCGGTTAGGACTTGATGAAGAGGCCTACAGAATGAGGCTGCGCGACACTAAACTCAAGCAGGGGGAGAACCCCCGACAACTCTTCTACCGGGTTAAAGATCTCACCGAGAAATGGTTACAAGTACCGGGAACAGGCCTCCAAGATGTCTTAGATAAAGTCACCCTCGAGCAGTTCATTGAGGCCCTACCCCCTCCGATGCAAAGATGGGTCCGACAACATCACAGGCCCACCTTATCTGAGGCGGTGGACATAGCGTCGGCCTACCAAAAGGCAGGGGGAGCAGGTAAACCCCTTGGAGGCGGATCTCCCATTCGCAATCCGATGACACCGTTGGAACCCCTCCCAACCAAGAGCCTGCGAGGAGGGCTTCCCAAATGGAGAGCAACGGAAGGACGCCCTTCTGGATCCGAGGAGAAAAGGAGCGGTCCCGACCCACGATCTATCCAGTTGTCCACGGGATATCGACAACCGCAATGTTATGACTGTGGCGAGTGGGGCCATATAGCCCGGTTTTGTCCCCGGAAGAGAGGCACCGAGCCGATGGAGATCGGATTCATGAGGACCGAGCAACGACCAAGGTGCCAAGGTCTCTACGAGATGGACGTCCGGGTAGACGGGAACCAAGCCAGGGCCCTACTCGACAGTGGAAGTCGACAGACGGCGGTGCTACCAACTGTAAGTGATTCTCCTTACCTCGCCAATGTTAGTATCCCCATTCGATGTATACATGGGGATGTGAGGACATACCCCATGAAATCCATAACAGTAGAAGTGGGCCCTAATATTACAGAGATGAAAGCTGCCGTCCTCCCCTCCTTACCCGCACCAGTGGTGATTGGGACCGATCTACCCCACTTCCACCAGACTATCAAAGCCCTAGAGCAGGGATGGTGGGAAGAAGCACCCTTTGCCAGGGAGCCCATCCCCCCGAACACCCAGGGACGAGAGAGACCCACTATGAAAAGAAGGGAAGCTCGCCTTGCTCAGTGCGCATCCATGTATGCCACCCAACGGATAGCCTGGAACCCAGAGGACCATGAGGATTCCATCCGGGGAGAAACCCTGACGGACCCTACCTTAACGTTGGCCCGGGAAAGAGCCATCACTAATGGGGACCCAGACCTGACCAAGGGAGCCGGTTTTACATCTAGACAGGGCCTACTCTATCGGGTGTTCCAGGAAGAGGGAGGTACACGGAGGGAACAACTACTCCTGCCCAAAACACACAGGGGCATTGTCCTCCAATTGGCACATAATCACCCTTGTGGCGGCCACATGGCCTCCCTAAAGACACAGCAAAACATTCTGAAACGCTTCTACTGGCCGGGGGTCTATGGGGAGGTGGCGAAATTCTGTAAGGAATGCAAAATTTGCCAGTTAACGAGTGGGGAAAAGCCAGCCAAAGCGCCGCTGCAGCGGATGCCATTGATCACCATACCCTTTCAAAGAATCGGCATAGATCTGGTAGGCCCGCTAGAGCCTGTCAGTCGTGGATATCGATACCTGCTGGTCATTGTGGACTATGCCACCCGGTACCCTGAGGCCTTCCCCCTAAAGGGGACGTCGGCTAACCAGATATGTGACCAGCTCATCCCCTACTTCGCACGTGTGGGCCTACCCACCGAAATCCTCACCGATCAGGGTACAAACTTCATGTCAGCTGTCATGCGACAAGTCTGTGAAAGACTACAGATCCGAAGGCTGCGTACCTCAGTCTACCACCCCCAAACGGATGGGCTAGTGGAGAGGTACAACCAAACAATAAAGAAAATGATGAAGAGGGTAACAGGCCCGGAGGGAAAGGACTGGGATAGAGTCATACCCCTGATCCTAATGGTATTAAGGGACACACCCCAGTCCTCAACAGGATTTTCCCCATTCGAGCTGCTGTTTGGAAGACAGCCTAGAACAATCCTAGATCTGGTTAAAGAGGATTGGGAAAACACTAAGGAAACATCCCTCACCGAGTACGCTGAAGACCTTAAAAACCATCTGTCTACTTTAAGGGGACTAGCGGAATCCCATCTGGGTATAGCCCAAGACCGACAGGAGAAGACATACAACAAAGGCTGTCGCCTAAGAAAGCTAGAACCAGGGGACAAGGTACTGGTGTCACTACCCACCAGTACGAACAAAATGTTGGCTCGGTGGAGAGGTCCCTATGTGGTGAAGGACGTGGTGGGACCAGTGAATTACCGGATACACCAACCTGACCGAAGCTCATCATATAAGGTTTACCATATAAACCTACTAAAGAAATGGACCGAGCCTACACCGGTCAATATTCTGGCCACCCAAGATGCAGGGTTGTTACACGCAACCGGCCAATTGAACGAGGTGCAATGGGGTGAAACACTCACTGAACACATGAAGAACGAGATACGGGAGACACTCAAACCATACCGCAACACCTTCTCCCATTTACCTGGAAGGACCAACCTAATGGAGCATCATATCGATACCCTAAACGGACAGACAGTCCGGCTGAGACCCTACAGGATCCCGGAGGCCCGAAGGTTGATCATTCAGAAAGAAATCGAAGAGATGATTAGGTTGGACATCATTGAACCCTCAACCAGTGCGTGGTGTTCTCCAATCGTACTCGTACCCAAGCCAGACGGGGCTGTACGATTTTGTATGGACTTTAGGCAACTCAACCTGATATCCCAATACGAAGCCTATCCCATGGCCAGGATGGATGAAATGCTGGAAAGGCTGGGTGCTGCCCGTTACCTCAGTACCTTGGACCTCACCAAGTGATACTGGCAGATCCCACTACGGGAGTCTGACAAAGAAAAAAACGCATTTGCTACACCCCAGGGACTCTTTCAGTATAAAGTGTTACCATTCGGATTACATGGGGCTCCGGCCACCTTTCAGAGGCTGATGGACGTCCTCTTACAGCCCCACGACCGATACGCTGCGGCCTACCTGGACGACATTGTGATATACAGCGCATCATGGAATGACCATTTAGCCCACCTACGCAAGGTGGTCGGCACCCTGGCCCAGGCCGGACTCCACATCAACCCAGTGAAGTCGGTACTAGGGACCCAGGAAACCAAGTACCTCGGACATATAGTCGGGGGTGGCGTGATTCGACCGCAGGTGTCCAAAATCGAGGCTATTCAGGGGATCCCGGTACCAACTAACAGAAAACAAATTAGGGCCTTCTTGGGGTTTATAGGATACTATAGACGCTTCATTCCCGGTTTTTCTTCCCTGGCTGCGCCACTGACCGAGGCGTTGAAAAACGGGGGTTCCCCAGACCTGTCAACCAATCACACAGCCATACTGGCCGTTGAGGGGCTGAAGCACTGTATATCATCCCACCCGGTGTTGGTATGCCCGGACTTCCGGAAGCAATTTTTTCTACAGACGGATGCCTCTGGCATGGGCTTGGGGGCGGTCCTGACGCAGGAGGTAGACGGGTTCCTGCGACCGATCTGTTTTGTCAGTCGGAAGCTCCTTCCGCATGAGTTGGCGTATTCCACCATCGAAAAGGAATGTCTAGCCATTAAATGGGCGGTGGATTCATTGCAATACTACCTACTGGGGAGGAAGTTCACGTTATATACCGACCATGCTCCGCTACAGTGGTTGGCGAGACACAAGGACACCAACCAACGTGTTCTACGATGGTTCCTGTCCCTCCAGCCCTTCGACTTCGTTACCTTGCATAGACCTGCCAGCTTTCAGCTGGTAGCGGATTACTTATCCAGAAGTCCGATCCGGCCCGACCGGCCTGGATCCGTGGTGGGGGTATGTGAGGATGTGAGGCTGGAGCGGGACACATGGACAAGGGAGCCTGCTATGCCGCGGGCGGGCGCGACGCTGGGGGCGGACGCCGAGAGGGTCTCCCTGTTGACAGGAGAGCCTTGTCGGCGTCCCGCGACAGTGCCGGCATTACAGCCGCGGCGCCGCGGGTGCTCACAGCCGCCGCGCCGCGTGTGCCCGCGAGGACCGGGTTCACTGGCGCTGCGGCTGGGAGACCCGCGAACGGAGTGCACTTCGGCGGCCTCCGGCGGCGAGGCTCGGGAACTAGAGGGCCCGACCCGTGCCGACCGCTCGACGTCGGAGGTGCGCCGGACAGATGGATAGGAACCCATAAGGGGGAACCAACCAGAACCCCCTCCTTACCTGATGCAGGGCAGACGCCAACCGGCAGCATGGGGCCTCAGTCAGTGCGGGCCTCCGGGAGGCAGTCCTCGAGGGAGACACCATATTGGGTGGGCGGGGCCAATGAAGGGGGAGTGGCTGACAACAGGGAGGGGAAGCCAGAACCAGGCAGCCAGTCTAAAGGAGGAGGTGGGGAGGAGGCAACGCTTTTTATAGAGGGTGGGTGTCTAGAGTCCCCACCAATCGAACAGGGGGGGAGGGAAGTTAGTCCCGATTGGTCCTTTTTCCCTTCAAACACCAGGTATAAAAGGGACTGGCCTAATGGCGTTTTTGTTGCTTTTTGCAGGGAGAAGGAGAGGAGAGTGAGAGCAACTGGTGGGCCTATCCGGGTCCGTGAGAGTAGGAGAAACTTAAAGAGAAGAGGAATTCCTGGTGCCTTTCCCTCACAGTGAAGTAACTGTGGGGTCAACCTGGAGTCCAACTACCGTGGTTAAGACATTGTGCAATAAAGGTCTACAAAGCTCCACTTTGGCTACTGTCCTGATTTCCACATTACCATTACATATAACACTGTTCATGCCTTCTAAAAAGGATCAAGCAGCTTTGACAGCATTTCTGGATAGGCATCACCCCAAACTTGCAGAGCCATTTAATGCATTGCCCATTGTCCAAGTGATTACATTACAGGGGGGTGCACACCCACAAGAACAGGAGTTATGGAAAATGAGGGGCTGCTCACTGTCACTCAGGGACCTGGTGTGGAAACCGAACAGTACATGGACACCGGTGATGCCCCAGGGGCTGCTCCAAACAGCCCTGGATTAGTTGTATTACCCAGCACGTGTGTTCAAAGAGCATATTGCTGCACAGATTAACGAATAATGGTTTGTGCCTAACTTGCAAGAATTGGTAACTGAGCTTCTAAATAACTGTGTAATGTGTCAGAAATGTACAGCAGGAAACACACTTAAAACTGTTAAGGCAACTTTACCATGCCCGGAAGGGCCCTTCCGGCATTTGCATAATGACTTTGTCAATATGTAGGATCGATGTAGCTCTTATAGGTACATTATTGTTGTTGCATGTCCTTTTTCATGTTTGCTTGAGGCTGGCCTATGTGCTCATAACAATGCAAAGTGTGCTGCCAAATGTTTAGCCTGTGAAGTATTCCCAAGGGGTGGGAGGGTTTGTGATGTGTTGAAGTCCAACAACGGACAGCACTTTGCCAACGATCTTTGTAAGGAAGCAACATCCTTACTTGGCATCAAGCACAAACTGTGTGTCAAGGATGGAACTCTATTAAGAGTGGCACAGGACACCCAGAAAGGGTTTGGGTGGTTGTGCCAAAATAAAGTGGACAGATAAGTACACACACAGCTGAAAGGAAAGAGAACGAAGAGTAGGCAAGAGTAGCAAGGAAAAATGTACAGAATGAATTCCCTTTTGGGGTGTATGCAGATATAGGAAAAGAGTATTCCACGAACCTTAGGAAAAAACTCTAGCCTTCTGCACAGTTTGCTATAACAGAGGCCCACGATGTTTGCTCATGGCTTGGAACAGCAGCTATGGGTGTCTGTAATGTAGAAACGAGACAAGGGAAGGGGCAGAGGTTGACTGATGGAAACCAACAGACAAGCTCTGTACAAAAGGGTCTACAAACAGTACAAGAGAAGATACTTACAGACAAATCCAGGAAAAGGAGGTTGATAGCAAACTAGCAGAAGGAAATGAAGGGAAAGTCGTCTAACAGGATAGGATAGCAGAGGACAGTAAGGAACAAGGTTGAGAGCTCAGAGGAGCAGGAAAGCAATGAGCAAGCCCAAAGGAGCAGGGCTGTAAGGTAGAGAGCACAGAGGAAAAGGGCTTAGGGCAGCAGAGTAAAGCAGGCTGCACGGCAAGGGACCTAGAAGGGCCGGGCAGCAAGGAGTAGGCCCTGAGGGGCAGGGCCGCTGACCGTAGAAGGTTGCAGAGGACTGTAGAGGGCTGCTAGGCCGAGAACCCAGCGGAAAAAGGTAGGTAGTAGGCAGCGGAGCGTGATAAGATGCAAAGTAGGAAGCCCAGAGGACAAGGGCTGTAGGCAGCCGGAGTGAGGCAGGCTGCAGAGCAGGGAGCCCAGAGGACAAGGGCTGTAGGCAGCCGGAGTGAGGCAGGCTGCAGAGCAGGGAGCCCAGAGGACAAGGGCTGTAGGCAGCCGGAGTGAGGCAGGCTGCAGAGCAGGGAGCCCAGAGGACAAGGGCTGAGGCTGGAAAGCAGCAGAGCGTGATCAGCTGCAATGTAGAGAGCCCGGCAGGGCAAGGGCGGAGGCTGGAAGGCAGCAGAGCGTGATCGGCTGCAATGTGGAGAGCCCGGCAGGGCAAGGGCGGAGGCTGGAAGGCAGCAGAGCGTGATCGGCTGCAATGTGGAGAGCCCGGCAGGGCAAGGGCGGAGGCTGGAAGGCAGCAGAGCGTGATCAGCTGCAAGGCAGGAGCCTGGAAGAGCAGGGCTGAGGCAGGGAGCCCAAAAGGCTAGGGCTGTAGGCAGCAGGGTGTAGCAGGCTGCAAGGCAGGACGCCCAGAGGAGCAGGGCAGAGGCAGGGAGCCCAAAAGGCTAGGGCTGTAGGCAGCAGGGTGTAGCAGACTGTAAGGCAGGAGCCCACCAGGGCACTGGAACAAAGAGCAGGTGAAATCAGGAAAAAGCATACAAAGATTGTAGCTCGAAGCAAATAAGATGCCAGAAGGACTCTCAATGCAAGAGACTGAGCTCTCGCAGGCAGCAGCCTTTATACTGCCCAGCCCAGCACAGAGGCAGGCTAATTGGTTGCACCTGGCTCAGCACACCTGCAGACAATCGGCCTCCTCCCTCTCTGTTCCTGAGCTGGTGGAAGCAGAGCAAATCCCTAGGGCTTCTGGGGATTGTAGTTCTGATAAAGAAAAATAGGAATAGCCAGGAATAGATGGTTATAGCCAAGTGCATTATGGTAAGTGTAGTTTTCTGGGAAAAATAAAAAAGCACCAAAGTCTTGCAAATGGGAAATAAAGTCCAAATAGTGAATAGCGGTTGATCCAAGAGTTTTCTGTAGATAAATGAATAACAATTTGTCCATATTGATCGCCAATGTATGCGCCCATGGCGCAGGCATGACACTGTGTTCTGCATACGATCCTCAAGCCAACAGACTTGTTGAGCGCCTCAATGGCCGGCTTAAAGAGCACATGCCAAGCATTAGCTCTATTGTCCCCCGCTCACTTTATTTGAGGTACGCAATTCCCCTGGTGTGGATCATAATTTGACTCTGCACACAATTTGTCACTGACAGGAGAATGCATGCACCTCTCAATCATGCCCATACAATTTTGGACGCTAACAGCTCTGTTTAACTCCTGGGAGAAGAATTGTTAAGTATACTTTATTTTCACTGACTGTTACAGCATGTTGCTTCAGGTATCAATGATACACTTACAGAGTGATATACATGTATACACAAAACAGCTTTTCTGATTGTAGCATTGTTATACATTTGTCCCATATGACTTAGTAAACAGCATGGAACGTATGTCTGCGTGAGCGGCTGCATACTTCTCCACCTGTATGCGGGCATATTTTACTGTGTTCTGAAACCAATACTTTGCAAATTGCGTTTGTACAGAATAATAATAAAGTTCAAAATCAAGGGCAGCTAGTCCGCCGGTGTCATACTTTTCATATAGCTTAGCCCACCCCATACAAAGTTGGATGCTACCGTCTGTAGTCTACCAAATAACGCTTTACCAGGCCAGATCAGAATATTACTGAAGCGGTACAAAGGTTTTGGTACCACTACCATTTTCAGCAGTGCTATATGACCATACACAGATATCGGCAGTTTGTTCCAGATTTTTAATTTGGTTTCCAGCTGCAAAATGTATGTTTCGTTATTGGTATTATTGTGGCCACGGATCGAAACACACTCTATACACAGCCAAAGTAGCGAGAGCAGCATGGCATCCGACTGCACTGTTCCCTTGTGTCAGCGGGATCATTTTGGATTTGTTCAGGTTAACTTTGTACCCAGAGTATTTGGAGAATTATTTTATATTCGACATCACTGGTGGTAAGTTACTTTCTGGGTCTCTAATATACAGTCGGGTGTCGTCAGCGTATAATGGGGATGGGGGCGTGTATCTGACCCCACGCCAAGTATGTCTGTGTCGTACTAGTGCTGCCATACCTTCTTTAGTAAGGGTGAAAATTAGGGGGGATAATGGGCATCCCTGACGTGTACCGCTATCTAACGAGAAGCCAGATGAAAGGGTGTGGTTTTTTTAATTCTAGCACTGGGGTCCTTGTATAGGAGTCATATAAATCCCAGTAACTGTGGACCAAACCCCAGACATCCCAGCATAGCATACATATACTTCCAGGATACCGAATCAGACGCTTTCTCAGCGTCGAGAGAGACCGTTATCAGTTGTGCCTTGGGGTCTGGTTGTGATATTATGGCAAATAGTCTGTGTAGGCTTAGGGATGTGGACCTCATGGGGATGAAACCCGATTGGTCGGGGTGTACCAATTTAGTCATGTGGGGTAGCAGTCCATTCGCTGTAGCTTTTGCAAATACTTTGAAATCAGAGTTTATTAGCGATAGGGGGGCAGTAGGATGTGGGCTTGTGCAGAGGTTTGTTTGGCTTGCGCTGGACCGTGATAAATGCTTCCCTCATGGACAGGGGGAGTGCTCCTGCTGATATAGCCTCCTCCATTAAGAGCCGCCATTAGTTTAGGCATCACTTTGGACATATAGCATTTATAAAGTTCTACCGGGTAGCCCGTCAGGTCCGGGGGCCTTCCCTGATGCCAGGTCTTTTATCGCCTGCCCGATGTCCTTTAGTGTAAGGGGGAGTTCCAATAATTCCCTATCCTCTTGTTCCAGTTTGGGGAGCAGAAACAATTCCATGTATTGATCTACCTAGCTTGTGGATACCTGGTCTGAGTTTACATACAGAGTTGAATAGAATTCTAAAAAGACGCTGTTAATCGCGCCAGTCTCTGTGTGAACTGTCCCATCTCCTCCAAGGATACTGGTGATTGGTTTAATATTGTGTTCTGCTTCGATTAGATTCGCAAGGGTCTTACTTGCCTTGTCCTCCTCCCCTATCCCTCAGCCCTCATCAGGTGGGTAATATATAATATTTCGCGGTCTGCAAGTTTCCTATATTCCTCTAACTGCGCTTGTAAGTGGCTAGAGAATCCTCCCCTGGTGATAGTGCATGCACGTTGTCAAGGGAACACAGAGTGAGTTCAATGTGTTGTAATTCTGTTCTAATCGCCCGTAATATACCATGTGCCAGTGACAGTACATGACCCCGCAGCCAGACCTTGAATGATTCCCACACAGTGGCCATGGACCCCACCGATCCCATGTTGTGGTCAAAATATTGTGAGATATCAACCATGAGGGGCTCTACAATGGCATTGTCTTGTAACAGGGTTGGTGGCATCCACCATAGGCGGGAGCCCTGCTCCTGTCTGGCCATACCCACCTCCAACAGCACCAGTGAATGATCCGACAGTGTGCGTGGGAGGATGACACAGTCTTTTATATGGGGAATGAATTCGGGGGGAACACAGCCATTAATCTATGTGGGAGCTTCAATTATGCACCGGAGGAATGGAAAGTAAACTACACTGCCCAATGGAGTAGCTCTCTCCAACTAGCAATAAGAGGTAATTAGGACATACCCTAAAGAATCGCATTTACAGCCTTGGTGAGCGCCCTAGGGTTCCTAGTAGACCTGTCCCTATGTGGGTAAAGAATGGTATTCAAATTCCCTCCCCATATAACTCTGAAGTCGCCCAGTGGTGATATCTGGCCGATGAAATCTGGCTCATCCACATTTGGGCCATATGTATTGACAAATATAAAGCTTGGTTGCCCATTGAACCCCATATAATCACATAACGACCCAATGTGTCCGCTATGGATTTGTTAACTTGAAACCCTGTGTGTTGGTGTATGAGTCACCACACCCCTGGACTGCTTGGAGTAATCAGTGCCCACAGGTAGCAGGCCCCAGTCTTGCGCAAAAGCATCCACCACCTTATGTTGGGCTTGAGTTTCCTGCAACAACAGAATATGGACGTTGTGTCTTTTTGCATAGGCCAGAGTTTTCCAGGCTTTAATAGGATTGGCCAGCCGTCTGATGTTCCAAGCCTAATCATACAGTCCAACCCAGCCATCGCCACCTTAAGACAATATACAAATAGCCATCAACTGTAGTGTGAAATCTGTGAGTTTTATTTCCAACCCAACCGTCAGTTTTTCTGAATAACCATTCCCCAACTAACACCCCTCCAATCCCCCCAACTGGACAGTGTATACCCATACCAAAACTTCCATGTCTTCAACAGTGGGTAGCATTGTGTGGCCACAACTGGTGGCATCATCACTTTAAACCAGCGTGACCCGCACCATGTGACTCAAGCGGAGTTGGTGAACCTCTCAGGATTATGCCCTTATGGGCCCAGCATTTGTGGACTCTGCGTGATTTGTAGTGAATAGAGCCTAATGTCAGTCATTGTTAGGTTGAGCCGGAATGTTCTGCTCAATATATGACTGACATGGCCTCCTCCGGGGATTCAAATAAATGGGCTCTGCCTGCATTCTGCACTCAGAATTTAGCTGGGAACAGCATGGCATCTCTGAGCGCCCTCTTGACTTGGCCGTATGTATGCCTGCACACTGTTGTAAAAGTCAGGGTATATGTGGATTCTGACAAATCGTAGGACAGGGTGCCCTTTTGACACAACAACCGGAGTATCAGATCTCGGTGACTGTAGTTCAGTAAGTGAGCGATGATAGTGCACGGCGGGGCATCTGGTTTGGGTGGCGGGGCCGGGAATCTGAGGGCCCTCTCCACGAGGAATTGCGGCGAGAACTGCGCCTCAGGGAACATTGTGCGCAGCGCAACCTCCAGGAACACTTCAATTGGAACGTTTGTGGACCTCTCCGCCATCCCCACCACCTGTTAAACTCACCTGGTCTCTGCAGAGGCATTGGGGCACGGTTGCAGCCCTCCCTGGACTTGAATCACCTCCCTTCAGGCCTCTCCCTCAGTAGAAAAGCTGTGAGCATTGGTACGTGGTGAGACTGCTCCTGCGTGGAGATAAGACTGTGTGAGCGCGCCAATCTATGATTGTTGTTCCTCTTGAACCCTTCAACCCAAAGTATGGTTTCTGTGAGCATATGCCGGCCCATAAAGCTCACCTGTGAATTATGGAAGGTAAGCTCTCCGTCCTGCTACTTCTGGCATGGGCGCGTCAAATGGGATCTAGTTCCTTCACTGATCCCTGATAAGGATTAGTCCAGTCCAGCTGAAACTATGCTTCTCCTTAAGGTTGGTAAGTCTTTCTTGAGCTCTTGTGAGGCTGTTCGTTCTGTTTAATGTCGTTATACGTTGCTCCTAATTATGCCCGCAATAATGTCTCTCTTCTGTTTTCTCCCTTAGATGGAAACACAGCCTAGATGCAGCTGTGAGACGTCAGACGCGATCAGAGGGAAGATGAAGGCTACCGCAATGTTCGACAGCAGGTAAGCGAAGGTTTAAGGTAAAGCGCGAGGTATGGCGAAGCACAACCTCAAACTGTTTTTTCAATGTCTAACCTTGTCTTCTGTTTCTCCTTGCAGGCGCTGCTGTCGACAATGAAGAGTGTTGTGCTGCGGTGCCAAGATGAATATTTCAGCGTTCCGGAAAGTGTAAAGATGAATACTTGGCTTGCCGAAGAGATGTACCGGTAAGAACAGCTTCCCCCAGTTGGTAAGTATGCTGGCCAGGAAGCAGGCTCTTCAAAGGTAAGTCTGACCTAAGGCGACTGTGAGTGTTACACTGCTTGCAAGTGCAGAATAATGCAAAGCACTGGCCTTAAGGATGAGCAGCTTATATAGCTGAGCTTCTGAAGCCACGCCCACCAGGTTCAGCCTGCCTGCCACACCCAAAGGCAATCCATTAGCAGCCACACCCAAGAATACACTTGGGGCTGCTTAATGATAGAATGTTCAGGTTAATGCATTCTGCTTAATGGATGGAATGTTCAAGGTTAATGCATCTGCTTAATGGATGGAATGTTCACGGTTAATGCATCTGGAGTGCTATGTCCATAATAAAGGCTTTTGGTGTCAAATGGATGTTCTTGTTTACCTTTGTTCATGAGCCTGGCCCCAAAAGCGCCAGGACAGTGTCCACCCAGGTCTCCTGTGCATTCGACCCCTGCATGCCTGTGCCCCTGACTTCATGACCATGACACCACCCTAGATTAAAGGTCATCACATTTGATCCGCACCGCTTTTAAGCTCTTTTTGATGTCTTCAATGACTTTGCTGTTTGCGGCAGATATGTCCTCCAGCGCACTCACCCTGGTGTCCGCTTCCATGACTCTTGTGTTTATCTTCTACAGGTCGGACCTTATGGAGACAATAATGCTACCTATATCATCGAGTTTGCTGTTCACTGTAGAGAAGCCAGCTTGCAGCACTGACATGTATGAGTCCATGTTCATTTCTGTAAGGGCCCGATTCACCTTTGGGGTGTTCTGCTGGGTCGACTCAGTTTCCTTCGTGGTGTTTGTATTTTTGTAGGCATACATGGGCCCTTTTTGTTGCCTTTGACACCCAGTGCCATGTCCTCCCACAGTGGACTGACTGGCAATGAGGCTGTTCGCTGTGCAGGCCTGTTTATGGCTATTAACTATATCCAGCCAGCAGGGTGCATGGGGCAGCAGCAATATGCTGCCCTTTCTCTTCTTTCACAGTTGGGGCCACAGTGTTATGCAGGCAGACACCCTCCGTATTGCTCAGATAGCGTTCTAATGCTGTTACAAATGCCCTTGTGTGATTACTGATGGGTTCAGCTTATACGCAGTGCAGGTCTACAGCACTAGCAGCGTGTGGCCATGTTATTGTGAAAGCGGTCAATTACTGCTCCGGTGGTGTTCCGCCATCTTTATATGAGCCCACATGTGACTGCTGCGGGGGCACGCATATACACACTGCAGGTATCAGTGAAAGCGGCTTGTGGTTTTCCCTCCCTGCCGGCTCTGCTCCCAATGTATATTTGTGTGTCCTAAAGCTCTGCGTTGCCCGTGAGGTGTACAGTGTCTATTGTCACAGCGGCACAGGGACATACCTTTCTCAGCTGTGAGCCCAGCCGCCTTGTTGCTGCCCGAGGGCCGGATCTTAGACCAGGGGCTGCTGCGGGCGAGCAGGAGTAGCCTTCCCAATCAGGCTCAGGACGGCTGAATGTTGTGTGCCCCACGGCGTCACAATCGCTTCAGGGTAGATCCCACAGGATTTGGCACGCAAACCTCGCAACGTCTCCGGGGCAGACCGAGTAGCCAAGTATTTGTATCAGGCTAATCGCAGCTCAATTCCGCCTCAAACTTGTCCAGCTGACACAGAATCGCTACATTGCTTGTGGGGTATGTTTTTAAAGCCAGAAGTCTACAGGATATTATTTCCAGAATGTATATTGTGCAGCGCTCAACTCTCAAGCGGCCATCTTTGCGCACCACAGCACCCCCTAAAGTATACTTAAGAGGGTTCACAAAACCTCTCAAATACATCTCATGCCAGGTGCAACCACATCAAGGCAGGCCCGCCAACCGGGCATCAATCACAGACACTCCATCAGCACAATGAACACAGATGTTTGCAGCACAGCCTCCTCTTTATCCAGGTGACAAGATCCTCATATGCAATTCCACAAGATCTTGGAAGGAACCACGCTTCACCAGACCCTTCACTTTGACATACTGCACCCAAACAGCCATGAAGGTAGCAGAGAGGCAGCCATGGATCCATCTTTCAGACATCCACTGGGAGACAAGACCGGTGCTCCCATTATAGGAAAGGAGCAGGGAGAGCGGACTAATGGGAAGTATACAACAACTGTCCATGAGTTTTTCTCTTCCTTCTGCTTGTATAGAAAACCTGTGAGCTAGCCGAAGAAGTTGCAGTAAGTTGAGTTAGCAGGAGGAGGAAGGACATTATATAAGCTATGCTGTTGTAGTGTTGCATTTTTTAGTTTAAAGGGGACAGTTTGACCTTAATAGGAGTAATAATGGAGGGGAAGAGTACACACCAAACAAGATGTATTTAATTCTGAAATGTTGGAAGATGGCATTAGGGGCAGCCATTGCACCACGTCTGGCAATATACGGTATGACGAAAAGAGACAGGAGGTAAGAGAGGGCCAATGACACATGATGTGTACTCCCTCATTCCACAGGTTACAAGGGGGGGCTAAGCTCTTTCTCCCTCAATAAGTGTCAGTTGGAAGGGGGGGTGTCTGATGCATTTGTTGTTACATAAGACAAGGGGATTGTTTCAGGACACTCAGTTACTGACCATTGGATCGATGAGGGGGAAGTGCATGCCGACAATTATATGAAACTCACAAGAATGGTGAGCAAAGAGGCCCAAAAATACATATTAGAATATGTGACAGAAGGGGGGGAGCAACTGTTCACAACCCACAGCAGATTGAAATGTCACAGGGGACAGTGTTCCGTGGTGCCATACAAGACCATTCATGCTTTTTTGATCCACTGGCTCCATATATTTGGGGTCCAATACTGGATGCACCAAGGTGAGGGGTATGCTGAAGCCCAGCCCAGCCCAGCCCAATTGAGCAGGAGGGTGCACCTATGAGCAGCCCAATACTTGAAGAGAATTTGCAGGGACAGCAAATATTGGTCCAACAGGTCATCAGACAGACGGGCTGCTATTCCACCAGATTATCGTTCATCCAACAAAGCATCCACTTTTTTGCATCCTTGTTACTTCCAAGCAGCAGCCAATGCCAAATGGGTGCAAATCACCTGCTATGAAGTATTACAAGTGGCGAATTCAACAGAGAAAGGATTAAACACAGTGAGGAACGAGCTGAAAGCGGTAAAATCAGCTCTCTAGAACAGGTACATTATGGATTTAACAGCAATGGAGGATGAAGTGTGTAAGGAGATCGGAAGCAGCTGCTGTACTTTTGTGCCTGCAAACGATGCAGCCAATGGTACTTTGATGGAGGCTATTGAGGGGCTGCACATGCTCCATGAGATTTTGACAAAGGAAACCAGCATAGTAACATCTGACAACTGACTCAATAGCACATTTGCTTGGATCCCCATGTGGTTGCAAACATTTTTAAGATAACAGCTCCAATACTCGTTCTGGTACTCATCACCTTTTGTACATGTCAATTAGGGTTAAGAATTTGGAAGGGGGGAAATATATGATGACCCTGAATGTTCACAGGCTGGGAAATGACACCCTGTGTACAAAACACACAAACAGAAATGCCTGAGTATGGTCCACATGGAAAGCTCACAATGCCACCCCTGGATAGACCTGACTTGACTTGGGAGAATAGCTCAGGGGCAACATGCTCGCCTTGGAAGCACGACGACAGGGCGCACCACAGGTTCGATCCCCGGGTCTGCGCATAGAAACCTCTGGGTATTAAGCGCATTATAAATAAGCTTTCATATCATATAGACAACTATGAGGCCTTTTAGGTAGACTGTTCAGCTGATGGGTGTATAATGGGTTGCTCGCCTGAGAATATGAGGCTCAAGGGGAGAGTTTGTGTAGAGTAATAAGGGTGTGGATACCAAATGAACAGAGTAAAGCGCTGCTGGCCCAAAACATGTTGATTGATCGAAGGGGAACATTTTTTAAGGGTCCAGGTTCAACGTTGCCAGGGGCGGGGCGCACATACTAGTTAAACAAGTAATGCGATGACATTGAGAGTGACGTGGCAGGTGACATCAGGGGTGGGGACGTCATTCAACACAGTACTGCTTAAATAAGGTGACACAGAAGCAGGCACAGCACGAGAAGTCCCATGGTGCAATGAGGGGGTGGGTTATTTAAGCGTAGTTGTATAGAGCGGGCACCGGGTGGGGTGAAAGATGTCTCCGAAATCATTTAAGATTCACTTTATTAAAGGAATATTAGAAAATATGACCTTAAACAATATCAGAATTCTATATTTTGCAGCACTATGTGACTGATTATGTTATCATGTTTGAAAGAAAATAAATGAACTACTGCAAGACGAGATATTTATATTTTTCCAATAACAAAACATCTTAACTGACTTCAAGTGTTCATCAACCAAAGCTATATGATTGCCATAGAAGGGAAAAGCAAAATGCTCCACTGAAGAATAAGTGCAGTAAAATAAACACATAGAACACACTACTGTAATCCTGGTGAATGTTTTGTGGGATGCAAGAGTTCCAAAGAACCCCCAGCAATTGAAACAAATAAAAAATAGAACAAGCAACAACATAAAAGTTGACAACTGCACCGATAACCACAGCTCATTTTTATTGCTCTGATATAAATTCACTGCATCCCTCAATCTTATTCTACTGAAAATATGAACCAGTCGAAGATAAAAGCACTAAAACATTAAAAATGAATTCCACCAGAAAATGATTTAAGTAGTTGATTACTTTAAAGCTTACAATTACTCATTTGATGCAACACACTATGATGGGCAATACAGTAGACAAAAAAGCAAAGCTTCTGCGTGCCACAACATAATGTGCCCAAAGTGGTTGGAAAATGATCACAGTTGTAGTTTTCTTTAAAAAGGAATTATAAATCGTATACGATTTTTTATGATTTCAATACTCTCATTTCACCCCTGTTCAAACTCTCAGGATTCGATGTGGGTTATCACATGCCAATAGCTAATATCGGCTGTTGGGATATTTTACCAAAACTCTTCACTGGTGTCTTTTAGTTAATGGCCTTTGTGAACCTTCTCACATACAAGTAAAAGCCAGCTACGTGTGAATACGTTTCAGATTACGAATATTTTCTTCCTGGCCAATGGCTTAAAGGGATAACTTGTCCCATGATCAGGAACAAAGAAGAAAATGGTACTCATCATAGTGATTTATGTGCTTCTAGCCCTTAGTCCAATGCCTGAATATTTATGACATGTTCCTTAGTAGGGAACATTATGGAAGATCAAAAACATCAACACATGATGGGGTTGGCTGTGATTTGCACAGCTTAAATAAATACATTGTTAAGGACTGCATGTCCAAACTTTGCCTCAGATCTGGAAGTAGGATCCGTATAGCATGCAAGTGCGTAAAGGAGGATGGCCCTCATTGCCAACTGCCAAATATCCTAAAGCGTGACATGTCTTTAGTACACCACATATACGGACTACGCTCTCACTAAATAAGTGGGTATGCCACTAAGAGCGGGAATGTTTTGAAGCCTGTAAGATTGCAGAATCCATGAGCCAGTCAATCCTGCTAGGGATACCTTCGGAATGAGAAAAACCAAAAGATAAAGCACTAAAATTCAGTCCTTCCTTCCAAACAGATTCTGAGCACCCTGCTGATATTTAAATTGTGTAAGAGCCTTTTTTCATCCAGGAAAGAACAATTGGAGAAAGGCACTGGTAGTAAAATCAACTGCTTTAAGTGGAAGTCTATTACCCTCCCAGCCCCCTTCTGAAAGAATGATGGATGAGTAAGGATAGACAATTTGTAGAACTGGGAACTGCAGCTCTCCAGATATTTTGGACGACTCAGATCAACTCTCACCATTGAGAAAGCCAGTGGGTGCAGGATCCTTTTGTAAAAGAGGAGAAATAGTTCCTCTGCCCACAGATCCTGAAACTTACCAAACACCTGTGCCGAGGTAGCCATCACCTGAAAATTCTTTTCCAAATCGCTAACCACAGGTACCCTGAAGCCCTTGGTACAAAGGAGAGGAGTACCAGGGATTAGAAAAACAAGTCCAAACCCAAAAAAGGGCAGTGGTGGAAGAATGTAAAAGTATCATTTGGAAATGATTAAACCACAGGGTTCCAAAGGAAAAAATGATGCTCAAAATCATAAACACAGATAGCTGATAGGTAGGCACCACTTCTCAGTCCCCTTTGATGTGTCGACAATATTAACATTATCTAATGACACCAGTTCTATTGGGGGGGGGACGGGACGGTGGGACGTATGGAGGAAAGGGGACTATGGACTAGGAGTACGTAAGTCACTACAGTGAGCAACTTATAATTACTCCTATGTCCCGTCCCCTTTCCTCCATACTGTATGGGCGATTACAAATTAATGTAGCCCCAGGGTGGAAAGTTGCCTCACCTAAGAAAACAAGTTCTGCAACACTGCCTGGCCGAATGCCACGTCTGACCTGGCGCTGGCATCCAAGCAGTAGTGCTTGCAGAAGGCAGAGGGAGTAGCCACATAGCCGCTTTGCTGACAACCTGCCACAGAACATGTCTGTGGAAGGCTACTGCCGTGGCCTCAGCTCTGATGGCGTGGACACGCAGGTTTGCTGGCAATGGCATGTGCTGTCTCTCATACGCCTCCTTGATGGCCATAACAATCCACCTTGCTATGAAAGCCTTGGAGGCCCGACAGCCTGGTTATGATCTCCGAAGGTGACAAAGAGGGCGTCTGATTTATTGGTTCTGTCCAGGTAAAATCTTAGCACACGTCTGACATCTAGGCAGTGTAATACCCTCTGAACCTAATCCTTCGGGTCCGCGAAGAAAGTTGGTAATACTATTTCCTCATTCAGGTGAAGAGAGGAGACGACCTTAGGTAGAAATGTGGGGTGTGTTCTGAGCACCATCTTGTCCTTGTCAAATTTAGTATATGGCTCTGAAGCCACCAGTGCCTGGATCGCATTCATTCGGCGTGCCGAGGTAAAGCCCAATAGCAGGGCAGTCTTGATGGTCACTAGCCTGATGTCCGCGGACGCAATAGGTTAAAATGCTTTATGTGCCAGGGAGCCCCAGGACCACATTAGGGTCCCACAGCGGGTGTGGTCTCTTGATAGGTGGATACAGTCTAGTCAGACCCACATTTTATCCACCGGATTAGAGGATGAAAAAACCTCCTCGCCCGAGTTCTTGTAGGCCCCAATGGCCGCCAGATACATGCGGTAAGTGTCTACCTGCACCCCTGAATGGGCAAGGTGCATGAAGTAGGATAAAACGTTGTCCAACTGATCAATTTCCTTAGATTCTGCCCAGTGACAGAACCTGGTCCACTTGCTTTTGTACTGGCTCCTGGTAGCATCGCTCCTAGCCTCTTGCATGATAGCCAGGTTAGCCTCTGACAGGTGCAGATGCTTCAGGGTAACCTCTTCAGGAGCCATGCTGTGAGGGCCAACTTGTGCAGGACAGGGTGAGCCACTGTGCCCCCTTGCTTGGAGAGTAGCTGTGCTGGGCCCAGCGGGAGGTGTACCAGGGGCTCATCCGTCAGACTGAAGTTCCGAGAACCAGGGTCTTGCGGGCCACCATGGCGCTATCAGGATTAGCTGAAGGCTCTGGGATTCCCTGACCCTGTGCACCAGGGGAGTGGGGGAAAAGCATACGCGTTCATGTTGTTCCACGGGATCAGCATCGCGTCGCCTAACAAACCATTGCCTTGCCCCAGCCAGGAGGTGAACTGTGGCCATCTCCTGTGGGTACTGGTGGTGAAGAGGCCTACCTGTGGATGCCCCCACCTGGTGAAGATCCCTTGAAGGACCGGCTTGTTCAACTGCCATTTGTAGTTATCCGAGCCCAGCCTGCTGAGCCTGTCTGCCTCTAGGCGGACTCCCCAGGAGGTGGATTGACGACAAGTGCATGTTGTTCACCAGGGCCCACTTCCAAATGTCGATCCACAGTCTGCAGAGGGGAGGAGACATGGTGTCACCCTGCTTGTTGATTTAATACATGCAGGTGGCGCAGTCTGTCTGGACGAGAATAGACTTGCTGGTGATCGTGTGGAGGAAGGCTTTGAGTGCAGGCCAGATAGCCATCATCTCGAGCCAGTTGATGCGCTCCAGCTGCTCTCAACGTGACCATACTCCATGGACACTGTGGCTGTGGTAACGGTGACCGGAGGTGGAGGCTCCCTGAAGGGCCTGCCTATCCGCTGGTTGATGTCCGTGCTCCACCAGACTAAATCCTGGTGGAGATGTTGTGGTTTGCCGACCTGCTTCCACCTGAGATACTTTCTCCTGATTCCAGGAGGCTGAAAAGTGCAGCTGCAGTCTCCTCATTTTGAGCCTTGTATGTGGCACTGCGAGGAGGCATGGGGCCAGGACTCCCAAAAGGTGTTGGTAACACTATGCCAAGGTCATCGTTCTGCTGAGAAAATGTCCAGTGGCCCTCCTTATAGCTGCATTCTTGTCTACTGAGGGAAAGATCCTCTCGGACGTTGTGTCCCGTGTAAGGCCCAGAAAGGTCTGACTCTGCATGGGCACGAATTGTGACTTTTTGAGATTGATAGAAAATCCCAGATCGTATAGTGTATCCATGAGAGTGGAGATCGTGTGCTGTACCCCCTCCGGAGATCTGGATAAATATGATGGCCCTGTTCTCTGGGTAGGGCTGCCACTGCGTTCACTAGTCTTGTAAAGATCCTGGGGGCCAAATTGAGTCCACAGGGTAGAACCCTGTATTGAAACTGAAAACCCGTGATCCTGGGGTTCCTAGATCGGGACATGTAGCTAGGCATCCTTCAGATCCAGGGAGCACATCCAGTCTCCCACACACAATGTCTCTGCTATGAAGGCTGGGGTAACCTTCTTGAACTTTTGGAGGGGAAGGGAAAGGTTCAAGGACGAAAGGTCCAACACAACTCTCAGGCCAGCCTGATTCTTTTTGTGTATGGCAAAAATCTGTGAATAGAAGCTCAGGCCCCACTGTGAGGCTAGGACTTCCTCCACTGCCATGTGTGCTGCAAGCAAGCCGATTTCCACTAGCAGAGTTGCTGTACCAATTTGCGGGAACGGAGGGTAGGGAGGAGGAGAGGGAGGAGGAGGAGGAGGAGGAGGAGGAATCGGGAGCCCGTGGATACCACAGAATAACCATGCGTCTGTAAACTTTGTCTCCCAGCTGTGTACTTGAAGGGCAAGCCTGCCCCCCACTGGGAACGGGGGCTATAGGGATACAGAGACAGTCCCGCAGTGCAGGCGTTGCCAGGGAGGCAGTGCAAGTGGAGAGTGGCTGGGCCCAGGACCGAGGTCGGCGAGAGTGGCCCAGTTGCAGATTTGGTGCAGATTCATCGAAGAATTAGAAGGGGAGAGGGAGAGAGAAAGCAGAAGCAAAGTGGATCTGTACAGTTGTCTGGACCGTCTCTCCTCGAAACCCATGAAGCCTGCAAAGGACCAACCGCTGGTGCGTTTCGCTGTACGTCTTGGGTGCAGACTTTAGATAAAAATGTTGCTGTCTGTGAGCTATTGTTTTTCTTATCGAGTTCCTCATCTGTTGTTGAATGGAACAGGTCACCCCTTTCGAAAGGCAGGTCTAGTATGCACTCCTGCACGTCTGGATTAAATTGTGTCGCCTTGCACCAAGCCATCCTTCTCATGTCCGTGGAAATACAAATAGCTCGGACTGATGTGTCAATGTGGGCCACCATGGACTCCATTATATCTTGTGCCACTATTTTGGTCTCCGCCAGCCCAGCCTTGAAGCAAGCCTGGCTGTGGGTGGAGTGCTCAGGAAGGAAAGCTGCAATTTCCCACCACAGCTTATGGTTGACAGCCGCCAACATGGCACCAGTGTGGGCCTGGCGCAGGTGGAGAATGGCATTAGAGTACATTTTCTTCCCAAACTCCTCCAAGAGCTTTCCTTCTTGCCCAGTAGTGCAGGGGTCGAAGGAGGATTGTGGCTTGGAGTATAGTGATTCTGCCGCTTTCACAGAGGAGTGCAGTTGGGGGTGCATCGACAATAAGAGGGTGTCCCCTTCAGTTTGCCTGTACTTAGCGTCGAGACGCCTGTTGGTAGGCTGGGTAGAGTGTGGCTTGAGGGACCTTTTTTGGCTAATGCTTCGACATCCTTTTGCAGTGGAATACCAGTTCTAGAAGGAGGACGTAGCATGAGAACTACAGCCAGTACCCCTGCCTCCGGTTGTTCCAACTGTGGCTGCGGGATTCCTAGGTACTCAGCCACTGTGTCCGGGTCTTCCTCCTTGTCTGCATCCACTCTTGTGTCCTGTGGATCCGGGGGAGCCGGAGGAGTGCTGAGTGCAGGCAGCTTTGGCATGCTGTTTTTCAGTGCCAGAGGCTGCTGAGGGGCCAGAGCCGGAGCTGCTGTGATTGGTACAGGCATGGGGCCAGGGGCTGAGCTGGACCCTGGGGCGGAAACGCAGTGGGTGCTTGCGGCTGTACAGGAGGGAGCATAGCCTTGATTATGTCCCTGAGGATGTTACCCCTTTGTGGTGATCTCATGAGAGTGAGGAACTTCTCAAAGAACGTGTCTTCACAAGCCAGAGGTGTGCCTGATGGGCATGCCCTGTCGCGCTAAATTGGGCGATGTTTATCTGCCCTGCGAAGTGGAGAGATGTGATGTGGACCAGATAACAAGCGTTGTCCAATCCCACGTGGAGGCGCGCACCCCTGCCTGATCTCTGAAGGGAAATGGCATCGGGTGAGCCGTCATTTTGTCTGGCCCAGTGGCCATTTTGTTTTGCTATGTGCCACATGCCCGATTCGGGGACTTGCTGAGCTGGGACCGGACTCCACCAGAAAGCTAAGCGGTGGTGGTTGCGACCTTCCCTGCACCTCAGGTCGAGGCCTAGTGGGCGGAGTGCCCATGGTAATGGTGCCGGTAGTGCTGCATACAGGTGTCCCCTCGGGCATGGGTCTGGTATTAGGGCATAGCCCCTCAGGTTGGGACCCGGTAATGAGCCTTGCAGCCCCTCAGTGGTAGCACCGGTAGGATCTTGCGACCACTCCAGCTGGTAGCTGGAACAGCCTCAGTGGTCTTGCTGTTCTTAGGACCTGATAAGTCCCTCCAGCTTGGGTGCCTCCCGAGGAAGGAGTCACCTTTGCGGGGTGCAGAGAAGATCAGAGCCCCTACCTTGGGCCTGGTCTTTCATTTCACAAATGCCTTAAGGTCCTCTGGAGGCGATCTTCCGAAGAGCTCCTGCCACCTGGCTCATCGATTCTTGAGCATGCGTGGCATCAAGGCATTGCATGCGGTACAGCCATCCCAGCCGTGGTCAGGGTCAAAGCACCAGAGGCAGATGTTGTGGGGATCGGATGTTGGTGAAAGGGCCCTCGCAGGCTGGACACCTGCTGAAGCCTGCCATCGTCGACATGCACCGGGTAGGAGCATGGCGCGAGAGGACAGAGCAGTAAATTGGAAGGAAAAAAGAAGGGTGTCTAGTCATTTGGTCGACTACAAACTGGTCGACTGCAATTTGGTCGACGTCATTTGGTCGAAAACCAAATGGTCGAATTTTTTTTTTTTTATTTATATATGTGTTTTGTGGGTTTTCGTGTAGAAAAAAAAAAAAGAAAGAAAAAAAAGGGGCTTGGGGGGACCCCCCCCCCCCAAAAAAAAAGGGGGTAAAAATAAAAAAAAATAAAAAATTCGACCATTTGGTTTTCGACCAAATTGATTCGACCAGTTGTCCAGTCGACCAATTGTTTTCGACCAAATGACTGGCAACCAAAAAGAAGTCAAGAATACTTCTCCGGGAAAGAGCACATGGGATTACAAGGCCGGAGGCCTAGCCCAGGAGTGCTGATGAAAGCGGTCAGTTCCCATCGACGGGAAAAGAGGACTGCGGATTGGCGCCGGTGGGCGGAGTCATGGGAGCGCATGCTCCCAGGGCCGTGCATCTAAATTTAAAGGGGAAGATGATTTTTCGGGTGAAAAAGGTTCTGTCTCCTGCCCCTATACAGTTGGAGGAAAAGGGACGAGACATAGGCGTATGGGTCTCCAACCCCCCGCCTCCCGACTTGTTGTGCAATGCCTTTTTTTTTTTTACCAGGAAGTAGCAGGAGGAGGCTCCTGTGGCCAGTTCACACTTTGACACCTTCGCCACCACCCCTTTTGCTAGCAATGCCTGCATTTCTTGTAGCAGGAGGTGCCACAACTTCTCTAGCTTGTGTGCAGGTGGAATGTCGGGAGGCATGTTTATGAACTCCAGCGAGTGGCCCTGCTGAAGAAGGGCTAGCACCCATTCGTCGGATGTGATGGTTCTCCATTCTCTGAAGAATTGCGACAGCTGTACTCCCACTGTGGTGCTGAAGCGGGAGGACTGGGCCCTGGAATGGTTATGGTTACTTGCTGGACTGGCCCCTGGCTTGGGAGGAGCCACTGCAGCACTGAGTGACTCTGTAGGACTGCAACTTCTTCCTGTATTGCTCCCTTAAGGAGTATGGCGAATTGTACCAGGAAGACGAATGGTACGTGGAACGGTTTCCCCTGAAAGTTTTACTGAAGCATCCTTTCCCAGAGTGAAAGGACTGGCGCCTTAACTGCAGCTTGCCCAGGGAGCGTGCCATCTCAGTGTCCGTTTTGAGTAAGGCTTTGTCAACCTTCTTTCCGTACAGTTCTCTGCCGTCTAATGGCATGTCGACGACTCTCGATTGGACATCCGGACAAAAATCTGTGGCCTTGAGTCAACCTGGTCACTAATCACTGCACCATTATCAAGCTGGCAAAATCCTGTGTCTGCAATATCCACCAATACTGTAATGGCATTGTTTGATGCCATTTCACCTTCATGAAAAATGTCCATTGCCTCTTGTCTTTTGTCGTCAGGCAGAAACTCTATGATGGGGGACAGTTTTTATCATAACTCGCAATCATATCTGGTGAGAATGGCCATGGCGTTAGCAGCCCTGATGGTAGTGGCTGCAGTGGTTATGATTTTCTTGTCGAAGGTATCCAGGCATTTCCCTCCTTGTCCAGAGGAACAGAGCAGAAAGATGATGGGTTGGCTGATCTTTTTCTGGCTGCAGCAGAGACAACAGAGTTCGGTGTAGGCTGTGTGCAGAGGCAGGAGGCGGCGCTGTCTTGGGCCCTGTATTTCTCATCAAAATGGTCCTTGTTTGCCCGAGCCATTGCGGGATGTGCCGTGGTGACAAGGCCATCCTCCAAAAGCGAAATGGACAGGACTGACCACCTCAGTTGCTCCCTCTGTTGGTACAAGAGACTGTCCTTGCACTGCTCCTCAGGAGCAAGGCCGGACATTTTCACGTCCTGACCATGAATCCATGGAAAGCCCCCACTTCATCTGATGGATAGTCCCTTATAGAGGCTTCTTTCGGTTCTCCATCAACCGGGACAAAATCCTCGAACTCATCAGTGTGCAACGTGTGTGTTGGCGCCACATCGTCCAAGTGGTCTGAGCCTGTGTCTTTCCTTGTCTCTCACAGTTGTTGGTGTCTTTCCTGGTGTTCAACCCTTTTAGGGGGTTGTGGAATGTCATCCTCCCTGGATGGACTCAGGGCATCTGTTGGAGGCTGTTGTGGTGGTACCATAGTTGATGCTGGAAGCCTTTGCTGCAATGTAGCCACCAGCGTAGTAAGGGTGGATAAAATGTCCAGCGACATGTCCCTTGGTGGAGGCGGCTGCGGATCTGGTTGCACTGGAGGCAATTCACCTCCTGCAGGGGTTGGATGCAAGGGTGGCAATACTGGTAGCCCTATCAGGCTCACTTTCCCCAATGGTGACCTTAGGAGGTGGCGTCCTGAGTTGCAGCGAAGAGGGCGGGGACATGCAAGGTTCCACATCCTCTTCCTTCTAGTCTTCAGAGCAAGAGACACTTGGTTCCACTATACTGGTTCTCTCTAGGAGTACCCACACTCCGAGCTCTGGGTATGATGGTCGAGGGAGCGCTGCCAGCCCCAACACTGTGTTAGTGGCTCAAGCGGTCATTACAGTCGATGGCCATGACCATCCAAGACACTGTTTTAGTCATCGACAGGCCCGTGGATGGGGTCATTGACAGGGCTCCCAATATCGTGGACGTCTTCGACAATGGGGTAGCCTGCTTGCTCGGCGTCGCAGTTGTCGACAGTTTCATCGGCGCAGCACCCATGGATGGGGTAAATGGTCTTAGTGAGGAAGAGCCGGAGGAAGACTTGGACATCAACAAAGGTTTCGTCAGCGCGACCTTGAGGACGTCAACAGGATAGATTTCACCATCGATGAAGCATGGCCATCAGACTTAGAAGTGGACTTGCTTGATCGGGTTGCCTCCGTCAGGAGGCAAAAAAGGTCTTGGCTGCTCTTTTCCTTCGAAAGCCCTTGGGCACTGACCTTAGATGATGAGGCCTGGCCCTTGTGAGACTACCTCAGCTCATCGTCTGACACTTCTCTGTGCCTCTTCCTGCTGGTGGCGTGAACTTCATGCAACCTCAACCTCTTACTGGAAGTGGTTCACTGGGCCGTGCTGCCCTGCCGTAGAGAGGCATGGCTCCAGACAGAAGCGGAGTCAGAGTCCCCGCCAGCATCCTCGAGCCATGTGACAAGACGCCAGTGACAATCACGCAGTGTTTTATTGGAAAAAGACCGGCAGTCCTGTATAACATGATGCGGATACAGACAGTATAGACAGTCATCAGGGTGGTCTTCGATGTAGACATTTTTCAGCCCACATTGGGCACATGCCTTGAACAGGCTCTTCCTCATGGATTCAGCCATGAGGTAGGCCCCAAATGCACAAACAATGAAAAATTCAAAGTTACCGGCGTCAGGAATGGTCTATAGACACTGCACCCTCACCGTCTGCGCTGGTTGTCAATGGGTTGTCAAAAAAAGATTCTTTTCCTCATCAAAATTGATATCAAATGTATTTTTTTAAAAGATCTGTAGAGAGAACATTTGAGGACTCCCAACACAAATGTGCGGTAAACAATCTGAAGATGGCCGACAGTGGAGGATTTAAGGGAGATGTTCCTATTGGCTGTGGGCAGTATGACCGGGCATTACTGTACTAGAGCACAAAAGTGACTAAGTTTCAGTTCAAGTTTAAACTGCTCTATGTTTCTGAGGATTCCCAGCCGGACAACGGGGAATATTCACAGCAAGTGAATCTACGAAAGATCCAATGCTGGAGAATTCTGGAGGTGGCGGCCAATGGGATCCTGAACAATCTGCCCAATACAAAGTATCCATATATCTGCAGTTACCAGTCTCCATTAATGTCAGAACTACGAGTCCCTGCCGCCCACCTGTTCATGCGCTCCTGGTCCTTGGAGTTGTCGAACTTCAGGGTCTGTCACTTGAGGAGCCTGTCAATGACAGTACTCCTCGGTGGTCCATTGCCTCTTCCTCAGATGGCCACTCAAGGGTGGCAACCGCATAATCCCTCCAGCCCTGTGATCCACCTGGGAAGCACCTGAAGCACTGATGGTCTCTGTGTTCCCATTTTTAATCAGGAGAAAGAAGAGTTAGATGAAAAGAGGATTATGCTCCACCATATGAACTGCTATGTACACTGCATTATCAAGACACCAGAGCTCTACAGATGTTTGCTCAGCCTACACTTTATTAGAAAGTGTATCCCTGCAACTTATGGGATTGCAGGGTGCATTACTAAGCATGTCAAGATGAGGAGATGCCATTTTCTCTATCAATTAGTTATTTGCCTGCTTGTTTAAAATAAATACCAACAAATTCAACATATGTTGGTAGATCTACCATATTTATTACATCTGGAGAAATATGTAGAATTCATTTACCTGATTTACTGAAAGTGTTTGTTGTAAATTGATGAATTAAAAAAGTAAATTGTAATGTTTAGAGAATAGATCAAATGCTTTTTGTAATGCACTTTTTGAAAAATAAAATGACTATAATGGTCACTCCTCCCATATAAAGGTGTTTGAGGAGGTATTTGTGGCTGTAGCCATTGTCAAAAGAAGGTTTGTTGTGTGCTCCTATGTAGCTGAAAATCTGGACGAGTATACCAGCTGCCGGATCTTCAAATGGGAGGACACTCACCTCATCTTGTGCCACATGGATTAGCTAAGCACCTTTATGTCAGACATCCAATCAGATACAATGGGCCTCATTACAACCCTGCTAGTCTGGTAACAACCATTGTTACCGGACCGGCAGAGTACAAGTTTGCGGGCCAGGTGCCTTTGCACCCACCAAGGCTGACCTGGCGGGCAGAAGGGCACACGCTTGCAGACTTTGACAGTAGCACCGGCACCATTATGAATGGTGCCGGTGCTACCGTCCTCCCCATTTTCATGGAGTCCAATGGGACTCGAATGGGGAGTTCCTTTTTCCGGCACCGTTTTTCACCGGCACAGCTACCGCCAGGGTCGTAATGAGGCCCAATCTCTTTAGCAGGTGTAGAAACGTATTCTGCTGCAGCTACAAGCATGTTGTGGGAGCGCAAATCGGTATACACCAGTTTTTAGATGAAACACTTCTGTCACAGTTGCGTCCATGGTGACCGGTTTTAGGTGCAGCAAACATTTTTGATACATGTTCTTAGCCAGGGCCTTTTCACTTCTCATTCTTCCGAAGAGGGGGGTTTTAGGGTGGAGGGTGATTAATTGCTATTGGGGTTGAGGATTGCGGAGGGTAAAAAAACCACCATTGTGGAGGGGCAGGCATTTGCAAAGCATAGGCATATTTCCTCCTCCGCTCGAGGTTTAAGCTCTGCAGCTACCTTTTCCCTGTTTCCCGTGGGCCGGGAGGATAGCTCAAGGGCTACGTGTTCGTCTTGGAAGCACAATGCAGAGCAACACAGGTGCGAACCCCGTTCCCACGCTTAGAAACTGGTCTACAGTTTTCAGAATGTTTTAAAAGATTCATTACTTTCCCTTAGCACATCAGACCACAAATATTGGGTTAAAATCATACATTTTCAGAATACTTTCTGTGAAAAATTGGGCCAAAAGCCACAATTTGCAATCTATTTTGTAGGGAATCACATGAAAAAAAATGAAAAGGCTGCAAATCACTGATAGTGCACAGCAGCATATTCCAACTAATTTTCCTGATGCCTTTGACCACAATATATGCCACTATATAAAGCAAATGTTCATGCTAGCTGTGCCAATACAGCTGCACCAATGTATGCCAGTATCACCATATGAGAACATACTCCTGTTGGCTTTACCAGTACAAAATGCCATGCCACAGTAAGAAAACATGCACAGGCTGGCTGCATAAATGTTAGGCAGTCTTGCCACTAAATAATACTCATGTTGGCTTCACTCTTAATTGGGCTAGTAAATAAATTCAATGCACAGCAAAGAAATGTCCAGACTTGCCCATCAATGTGGGCCAGTACCGAGTAGGAACATGCTACCTTCACCATTGATGCCCAGTAAAAAAAAAAAAAAAACCACAGCACTGTAAAGAAACATGTCCTCCTGACTGTCATCCGCCTGCCCAAATCAGAAACCTGCTCCTCAGCCTGACAAACAACAGCAACCATGCAGCATCATTTCATTCATTATAAACACAAACAAACACATCATCATTCATACTTCATTTGCTCACACGTGTGTCACCATTCATGCTCTGGTGTAAAATCTCTAGGAGCCCCTTCCAACCCACTGAACCTTTGGGAAAGAGTCATCGGGTCAGGGTGACCATGAAAAAACGAGGAATATTCCCCAGGAAGGGCCAGAGCACGGATGAAAGATTTCCTCCCAGCATCACAGAACACACAAGGACTCTATTGGAGTCTGTTGGGCACCATGCAGAGGGTCTGACGATAGTCGGGCCCATGTCACTCAAGATCATGGTTACTCATTATGCAGCCCGCCAAATCTTTTGGCATTCAACTACCTTTAGTCCTAACCAGCAAACTTCGTTGTAAAGAATCTCATGAGTTGTAGGCCAAAACATCTTTACCAGTCTTAATCTAGCCTACTGTGCCTATGCTCAAATTAGTCTACAATAATCATTCTGCTGTGACTATACTGAACACTAACTACTGTGATTATACTGAACTCAGCCCACTTCCGCCATACCAAACCCAACCCATGCGAACAACTGAGCTGAGCCTCTGCCTAGAGGACTGTGTACCCTCACTCCAACCTGACCCTAGCCTCGCCTCTACTAATTAGGCCTAGCCTCGCCTCACCCAACCTTGCCTACTGCCGACAGTATTAACTGCCGTACGGTGTATATCAGTAAAACCTTGCGACTATCCACACTACTGCTGCTCATTCAAATAATTCTGATAACCATGGAACCAATTAAATATGCACCTTGTCTCACACTGAACAGAAACGCCAGGCTTCGAGCCAGACTCCCTACCCTCTACGAACCTAAAATGACCAGCAACACACATTTTAACCCGCCGCACTAACCCTAAACTTATCTCTCCGTATATGGCACAACCCCGCATGCATATTAGGTCAAATGCCAAGACAAAAGAACATATACCAGTAACCATGGAATCCCAAAAAGTAGCTAATGTCATTACGGTATCCGGAGCTTTGATTAACGCCAGATCTGTTGTGGCTCATGCCACTGAAATAGCCGATACCCTAACATCAAACAATCTTGACCTCCTAGCAGTCACAGAAACCTGGTTGCACGAGGCAGCAGGCCCAGTGCTCACATTAGCGATACAAGAGGATTATCAACTCATAAGAATGGACAGACCCTATTCTAGAGGAGGTGGCTTAGCCATTATTGCTGAAGCAAACCTGGACTTACGACTATCCACACTGCCACCACTAGAATCCTGCAAACTACTCTCAGTGAAACTACCCATATCACCATGCCGCACGCTAACCATCTACCTCATATATTGTATTTATTATATTTATATAGCACTTTACTCCAAAACACTGTACATTTTAACAACTGGATACATATAACATAACAGTAGAAGCAATTTACAATTATGAATCAAACCAACAAAACAGTAAGTAGAGCAATAAACTGAGAGGGAAGGGTGAGAAGGGGATGAGGAGGGGAAACAGAAGGGGTAAAAAAGGCGAGAATGGGGTAGGTGGAGGGAAGGGGAAGGTAGAGGATCATAGGGTACAGAACAAAGTAAGGAGGGGGAGCAAGAAGCTGGGAGGGTTTCATGAATGGGGATGGAGAAGGAGAGATTTTAGGGAAGTGCGGAAGGAGAAGATAAGTATAGAGCGGATTGAGAGAGGTAAGGAGTTCCAGTGCAGGGGGGCTAGGAGGTGGAAGGAGCGGAAACAGGAGGGGGCACACGGAGAAGGAGGAACAGTGAGAAGGAAGTGGTCAGCTGAGCGAAGGGAGCGGGAAAGAGTGTAGAAAGAGAGAATGGAGGAGAGATAAGGGGGAGCAAGACCATGGAGAGATTTAAAGACTAAACAGAGGAAATAAAATTTAAATTGGGAGTGAAAAGGAAGCCAGCCAAGGGAAGAAAGGGAAGCAGAAATGGAGTCTCGGGAGGTAAGGAGACAGAGGATAGGGACGGCAGAATGGTAGATAGATTTGATGGGGCCGACGTGATAAGCAGGTAGTCCAAAGAGTAAGGAGGAGCAGTAGAAGAGGCGAGAGAAGATAAGGGAGGAGATTAAAAGTTTAGTAGCATGGAAAGTGAGAGAGGATCAGACTTTGCGAATATTAAAGAGGTGGAAGTGACAGGCGCGAGAGGTGAGAGAAATATGATGGGAAAAGGAGAGGGAGGAGTCAAAGTGAATGCCTAAGTTGCAAGCGTGGGCAGAGATAGGGAGATTAGAGGGAGGAAAGTGAATGAAAGGTGGCCTTCCAAGGAATGATATATAGGCCCCCAGGACCTATAGGCTCATTCGAAGAGGACATAAGTAGCCTCTTAGCCAACAATAATAAAGATACATCACAGATTATCACCTTAGGTGACCTCAACCTAGGATTCAACAATCCTGATGACAAGCTCAAGCGATAGCTACCATGCTAGCGGAACATGGCCTCACCCAAAAAGTCCTTTCCCCTACTCATGATAAAGGCAGAACTCTAGACTGTGTAGCCACCTTAAACTGCCCAACCACTATCACTAAAAATTGCACCCCAATCGTGGACTGACCATTACTTAATTGACTTCAGCTCATCACTCAAACAAATAGATAAAGACAAAACCATTGCTCCATCCCTTCTTACTAGATCCAAGAAAAATATCACACCTGACAACATCCTACCTCTTCTCTTTCCTGTAATTAATGCTCTGCCAAGCAAATCCAGACACTCTGGGGGACACTTACAATGACACTCTGGCTAAGGTCCTAGACACTGTTGCCCCACTTAAGGTACGCAAGAGTAAACAGTCTCACCTCAATATTTGGTTCACCCCTCACCTTAAATAACTTAGACGGGAAAAAGGGAAGCTAGAACCCATATGGCAACACTCCCCAATGGAGGAAAATAAACAAACTAAAGCTCTGTGCCAATAACTATAAGAAAGAAATCATCCGAACAAAAAAAGAAGTCTATAATGATAGAATCTCCAAAGCATGCTCCAATACAAAGGAATTATTTGTGATCCTTCAGGAACTAGAATCGCCCATACCTCCATTGGACAACGTTTCTAAAGACAAGCAATGGTACACTAGCACACAAATGCCCTAGCAAATAAAATAAAAAAAAACTTTGCAAACTAAAATTGCAGTAAAAAAAAACTTTTCTCCCCCTCATTCAAACACCCACTAGTACCACTCCTAACGACAAGCCTGACTTACTCTGACAAACTCTGCGCCATATAAAAAAACAGGCACTACGACCCCATCACTCTTCTGCATGAACTAAAAAAAAGCTAAACAGACCTACAGAAATTGGTCTAAAAGTCAAAAACATCAAAGACTACAAGAAGATGGTGAGTGAATTGCTCTATTTACTCAATGCAAATAATTCCAGAAATGTCTGGGCGGCGCTAGGTCAACTAGAGACTGGGTTTAACAGCTCCCTGTGTAACTTAGTCCCTGAACAAAAATGGGTAGAATATCTGTCAGAAAACTTCAAACCAACAGGGTCCACAGATTTCAACATGCCTATGGAGTCCCCCCCCCCCCTGGTCTCTTACATTTGATGAACATGACATCTTGGAATTAATATCCAATTCTTCTTCATCAAAAGCTGCAAGCCCAAATGGCCTCACCTATCGGGTCTTAAAAGACAACCCAAAACTGTGGGCCAAGATTCTAAACCATCTCTTCCAAGAAATCCTAAAGACCAGGGTTTTCTCCTCCATCACGGAAGAACGCTTTAGTTATCCCATTCTTCAAGGGGGGCGATCGGCTAAGCCCGGCAAACTATCGCCCAATCGCCCTCCTTGATATAGATAGTAACATTTTTATGTAGCTTCTAATAAAAGAACTTTCATTTTGGGTGGACTCAAGGCAGATACTCTCACACCATCAAACAGGCTTTAGAAAAGGTCTCTCCACAAGTCTAAATGGGCTCATTTTGAACATTCTTAGTGAAAAGACAAATGAGAAAGAGGGCAGCCCCCCTCTATGGGGCATGAGTAGACCTTTCTAAGGCATTCGGTCACGTGGACAGATCTCTACTCTGGCGCAAACTACATAGTTAGGGGATTCCAGCCTCCCTGTTAGCAATGCTTATCGAACTTCATAAGAATACCAACATAAGACTGAGGCTGGACGATCAGGGTCACCTATCAGATCTAATACAGGTCTTCAAAGGGGTGAGGCAAGGATGTGTAGGAGCCCCCCTGTTCTTTAACCTGTTTCTGTCAGACCTAGGAGATTTTCTGTTTTCATCATCATTGGTTAGTCCAATGATTAACGGGAGGAGAATACATTGGCTCGCCGATGCGGACGATTTAGTCTTGTTGGACAGATCGGCGATTGGTCTTCAGCGCCTCTTAAATAAACTTGGGGAATATGCCACCCTAAACAGGCTTTCAATCAACCCTCTGAAATCCAAGATCCTTATATTTAAACATCCGAAGAAGGAAATCGGTTATGGAAACTGGGTTTTGGATGGTAAACCAGTCCCCCGTGTCGAAGATCTCACCTATCTGAGCTACGAAATCTTTGCTTCTCCCACAATCTACAAGGTGAACAAAGCAATCCTGGAAAAAGCCAAAAAGATCATTCCTCAAATGAAAAAACTGAATGGAAAATGTTGTACATTTTCTATTCTCCCACTTATTAATTTCTACATAGCCAAAGCAGTTCCAGTCCTTTTCTATGGCCTGGAAGCAAAACCCTTGCTATGGCACACCAATTGGAACAAACTAGAGCGTCTTTTGTGGAAAAAATATTTGGCTCTTCCAATGTGCACCCCTCTGGTGAGCATACGCTTCGAACATGGGCTAGTTTTCTCTTGGATGTCGAGCAGACTGGAAAATTATTTAATTATTCCGTGAAATAACGATCGCAAGCAAGACGTCTCTCTACTCCGACGTGAATGAACATCTCAAAAACTCAAGATCCCAGTTACTTCTTGGTTTAGAGAAGAAAGTCAGAGACATCCTGCTTAGGCTCGACATGTCATTAGAAACTCTAATATCCAATCCCTTGAAAGTGAAAAAGACCCTAGAAATAAGTGATTGGATCGACACCATTGACGGAGTGAGGAACCTCTAAAAAAACTTGGTTCTCTTTCTCACTACCTTCAAAAGTTTCCAGACAAGGGAATAAGAAATAACTTTAAGACTCAGGCTAAATGTAGCCCACACTGGGGAAAGTTTGGCCAGAAGAAACTTGAGGGACCAATCAAAAAAAAAACTCTGTAGACAATGTGACTCTCCAAGCCAACAATCCCTAAAACACCTTCTATTGGACTGCGAAGGAACTTGGGAAACAAGACTGCTGTTGCTTAGGAGATTTGTGGCTAAGGAAGAGAGTCGAACACCAGTGTTTTTCTGGGATAGGCTGATTGCCGGTCAGGAGACCATGTTGACGGCAACAATAGTAGAAGTCATGGAAAAATGCTCTTTTCTATCATAAAGGAAATCATCCACCCCCGGAAAGAGCGTTGCCATGATGTGATCGGTCCCCTTCGTTGCCCCTGGGCTCTTGTATTTTTTTCGTTGCATTCTTCTTCCTTCTGTTTGCCCGCTGTAGTTTTAATTTTTCTTTTATTTCATTGAGCTTAACTGTGAAAAATGTCTTTCTATTTTTGTAAAGGTTTTTCTTTTTAAAAACCAAAACAAATAAATAATAATTTAAAAAAAAAAAAAAACAAGCCTCACTTAGCTCCCTTCAAATTTTCCAAAGTCTCCATCCAGGAAACTGAAAAAATCATCGCCTCCCTAAAACCGCCAAACTGTAAAGGTTACAACTGTCCAGCCCAAATAATTAAGTATGCGGCTAGAGACCTAGCCCCCTTTATCTCTAAACACATTAATACCTCCTTTTCATCCAACACTGTCCCAAGCAACTTAAAAGAATCCTGGGTTCTACCCCTTCTCAAAAAACAAACTCTAGACCCCGCCATCCCCACCAACTAGAGGCCCATCACAACAGTCCCCTTCCTCCTAAAGATAACAGAGTAGCCTATCTTCAAATTCAGAATTACCTGAAGACCAACCAACTTCTAGGCTCCCGCCAATCGGGCTTTCGACCCCAGTATGGCACAGAGACAGCACTAATAGACCTTAAAGCCCAAATTGACAAGCTTAATGACAAAGGACACTCAGCTATACTACTCCTCCTTGATCTGTCGGCAGCTTTCGACATGGTGGACCATGCAGTATTATGCAAACACCTAGCTTCAGCTGCCCACTTCTCAAGTGAAGCTATAGCCTGGGTCCAGTCTTTTCTAGACAAAAGAAGTATGCAAGTCTTCTCCACCTCAGCATTAGCAGACCCAATTCAAACAACGTGTGGCGTCCCCCAGGGTTCATGTGTCTCACCAACCATGTATAATATTTTTACTAAGCCTTTATTCGACAAATTGGATAGACTGGGTGTCACTGACACAAACTACACGGATGACACCCAGATCCTCAATCCCCTTTCGGGCAATTTCACATCAGATACAGCCTTTGTAAATGAAATATACACCCTCATTCAGGCATGGATGGCCACCCATGGCCTCTGCCTGAATGACGATAAAACAGATCTGGATTCTTGGCTAGGCCAACAACCTAAAAAAAAACCTGACACCAACTATAGTGCCTTCAATATTGATGCCAACATAATTCCAGTTGCCAAACAAGTGAAGACACTTTGTTTCTATCTGGACTCCACACTAACTCTAAAAAACAGGTAAACTCCCTGGCCTCATCCACTGCTTGTACTGGCAAACTCATTAGAGCATGTAGACCTTTCTTTTCATTAACTAGTTGCATTATCCTAGCCAATGCCCTCATCTCATCAAAACTGGACTACTGCAATGCGCTGTACCTAGGACCCAACAAATACATAATTAATAAACTACAGACATTGCAAAACAATGCGCTGGGAACAGCCCTGAACTTCCCTACTAGAGAGCACATATCTAATGCTAGGAGAATCTACCACTGGCTGAAAATCAGTGATAGGATCCTCCTTAAAACTGTGTCACTAACCCACACATGTCTCAACAATGCAGCCCCTCCATACTTGAAGGAAAGAATAAATCAGAAAAACTTCCACACGACCCCCCAGGACATCCAATTCCTTCTGCCTCCAAATACCCAGATTCAGACTCAAAGAAACAGGAGGCAACTGCTTCCCAGTAAAAGCAGCCCAACAATGGAATACACTCCCAGTAGAGATCAGAAGGGATCAGTCTTACTTCAGTTTCAGGTCCAACACCCATACTTGGTTATGACTTAATGAACACCAGACCGAACAAATGTCACGATATGTCTTATATGTATGCCACCACCTCACCCTACCTCCTAGCACTTGTATTCTCTGTACCAGACTACATTTGTAACTGTTTCTTTATCTATATGTATATTTGTAACTGTTTATTTATCTATATGTATACCTGTAACTAAGCTGTAAGTTTTCTTGTGACGTTGTGCGCCCAGCTACCTAAGGGTTTGGTGCACCGTACAAATAAATAAATGAACAAACATCTGTACAGCAGGAGAAATGTCTTGTGTATAAAACAAGCAAGGGGTTGTAGAGTGCTCCGAGAAAAAAAAATTGATATGTTGCCACATAATGCCCCTGCCCTAAGCGTGGAGAGAAGTACTTGCTATTATAGTGGGAAGCATAAGCAAGGAAGGACATGTAGGGGATGGCGAGGACACAGAGGTTTAGAGGGGATAGTTGCACGTACACATTTTCTTTTGAAACCCAAACCATGTTACTGTTGCACCAGAAGTGGCAATTAACACCACGTTTTGTTGGCAACGGGGCATGGATAACCCAACAGAGCAATGGAGCATGTCAAATGCCAGAACTGCTGTCAATGGAGTTTAAGGCCCCAGCTTTGGAAAATGTATCTGGTATCAATCCTGTGGCTGAATGGAATCTAGACTCTTAGCATCGAAAGGAAGATCTTAGGCAGCCTAGGGACTGGAGCAGGTGTTGGATAACCCCCTGGGGAACTAATCCTGGGGGCCAGCCTTCTAAATTCCACCATACTGGTTTCACACCAATAACAAACACCACTTTCCAGGAAGTATGCTTCATATCTGCCCTGTGCATTCGCTCAAATGGAAGTTACAGGTTTAGTCCGAACCATATTGTGACTTATGTTGGGGGTATTTAACACACTGGCTTAAACATTTCAAACCAGCCTCTCAACAACTGCAAATAAAGCAGGTTTGTCAAGCTTCCGCATATAACGTTATATTCCAGGTAGATGCATTTATATGGATGTGACAGGCCCCCTTTAGCTAGGCGTAACAGGTATGACGAGATGTAGCGTGGTACAAATTAAGCTTTTTTCCCCCCACACACCAATGTTTCCATTTTAAATCAGCACATCTTCATTGTAAAGTCAGTGCTAATTGAATGGGGAATAGAGTGGCATTCCTCTGAGATGTTCAAGTGAACAAATTCTGAGTATTCAGGTGCCACAACCTCCATTTGAGGGACTATGGGGATCCTGAAGGTACACTCGCCCACCCTCACTGGGATGTAGGCAGATCAGCTGGAACTCTGATAAACGTTTTTGATTTTAATACTATGGTCGGCCGGTGCCGGCTGGCGCTATGAGGTTGAGCTGAGGATGAGCCGGCATGTGATCAGGGTCATGTTGGGGAACACCCTTTTGATTAGTGGTATTGGTGGGAAGGTAAACTTCCCAGTGCACAGGTTCAAGAACACATCCACTTCTGTGCCTTGTTCAGGCTATCCACTTCCAAAGTGTTTGCATTTCCTTTTTTTTGGTGGAAAATCGGTCCACCTGCAGCATTCCCAATTGGTCAAACATGTCACCCAGGTGTAGATTGCAGGCTTCCCCCTTGTGGCAGGACTCTGACGTCCTGTTGAGAGCATTGGCAAGCACAAACATGCTCACTTTTCTTTCACACTCTTATAACTCACCTACAAGAAGCTTTTAGAGGCAGAGAAGGATGGGAGGGTGAGGACAAATCTGTGGGAGAAGAATCCATAGAAAGAACATACTGTTAATGTTTCTTTTAATGGATTACATTCGCCCAGATTCATGTCGATAGACTCCCACAGCATGAACCCTAAATGGAGGGCCGAATGCTTTAAACCAAAAACATCTGTAAAAATGCTCTACCAAGGCAGGCATACTCCCTCTAGATAGGTCCACACTATAATGATTTGAAAACAGTATGAAAAGACGCCAATGTGGCAGCCTAAACGATGGCACTCCTATTTGTAGAGGAGGAGAGGCAGCCACTCTCCTCATGGAATGGTCCCAATGGGAACTCCTACCATGCATTTTCATAGCATTCTGTTATACAAAGAACAATCCATCAGGATATGGTTTTCAGAACAGCACAACCTTGAGCTCTAAAACACAATCAACAGCACATCATCCTTCTGAAAGGACACAGTTCTGGCTACATAAAAACTGAAAGCCAGTTTCGGTCCAATGAAAGCCAGTTTCGGTCCAATCCGTGAAACCTCATCTTCCTTGGATGGTTGAAGAGGAAGGAAACACACTGGTAACTTAACAATGGGAAAGATGAAAAACCGAAACAACCATCAGTAAAAATCTCTGCCTGACCTTCAAAGTAACTTTTACCATTAAAAACAATTGAAGGAATGGAGCCTGACACAACAGTGCCAGTAACCTACTTATACGTCTGGCCGATGAAATGGCCACCAAAAATACAGGCTTAAAAAAGATAAGCCTGACTGACGCTGAATGCAAAGGCTCAAAAGAAGCCACCATAACAAAGGAAAGAACTATATTAAGACTCCAAGCTGAGACTGTAAACCGAGTTGGGAAAAAAAACCTTTTCACCAGCTCCTTCAGAAATTGGGCAACCATAGAGACTTAAAAGAACCTTGGCCCAGAAGAGAGCCGGTACCCTGTGACTGCCCACCTTTAGAACTTGCTTGGCCAGGTACAACAAGAACTCCAACACCAACGAAGTGGGACAAGACACTGGGACTGCACCTCTCCCTACATCATACCACAAATAGTTTCTACCTGCACGCACAGACTGACCTCACAGAGGGCCTGTACACTGCCAGCAACACCTCCAATATCTAATCTGTTATATCATAGCCATCACACGGAAGCCTCAAGAACCATGCATGGAGACTGAGTTTGGGTGCAGTATCTGACATTCCGACTGGGACAGGAGATCCACTCTGAGGAAATCAGCGAGATGGGCAAATTGACAGCTCCAGAAGATCGGGTACCAAGTCCTCACCCAATCCAGGGTGAATAAGATCAGGCAATCCCAGAATTTCAACTTCCAGAGAGCCACTGGATCACCAGAAACGCATAGTGAAGGTCTAAGACCAATTCACATTAGAAAGGCGTCCCTCAATGCCCATAATGGGGGAAATCATCTTGAGCAAAAATTAATAATTACTCACTAAGTACTCTTAGCCCATAGTCCCCTTTCCTCCACACTGTTTGGGCATCCCTCGCGAGGGGCGGGAGACGGAACCTTTTTCACCAGAAAAATCTTCTACCCCTTTAAATTTAGAGGCGCGCAGGGGCACAGCCCTGGGACCATGCGCTCGCCTGACTGCGCCCACCGGCACCACTCCTCAGTCCCCATTGACGTGTCGACAATTTTCAGTATTGCCTGATGACACCAGTATTATCTGGGGGGAGGATGGTGAGACGCATGGAGGAAAGGGGACTAAAGAGTACGTTAGTCACTACAGTGAGTAACTATCAATTACTCTTACGTCCCCTCCTTTCCACCATACTGTATGGACGTTTACAACTGAGTGTATCCCCAGGGTGGAGGCAGAGACCCTCCTTAAGGAAACAGGTTTCTTAGAACCTTCTGTCCAAACCCAGCCTCTTACCTAGAGGCAGCGTCCAGGCATTGGTGCTTACAAAACACAGAAGGGGTGGCACAGGTAGGCGGACTGCTGATGACCTGCCACAGCACATGCCTCTGGAATGCGATAGCCATGGCGTTTGCCCTAACTGCATGGGCATGCAAGTTAGCTGGCACTGGTTTGTGCTGCCACTCATAGGCCTCCTTGATGGTTGCAAACATCCACCTTGGTATGGAGGCCTTATAACCTGACCTTGACCCGCCCACCCCGAAAGTGGCAAACAAGACTTCCGACTTGCAGAGTCCTTGGTCCTGTCCAGGTAGTACTTCAGCGCACGTCTGAAGTCCAGAAGGTGCAAGACCCTCTGAGGTTCATCCTTGGGGTCGGTGAAGAAAGTGGGTAAGACTATTTCCTCATGGAGATGGAAGGAAGAAGTCACCTTGGGTAGGAACGCGGGGTGCATTCGCAGGACAACCATGTCCTTGTGAAAGGTAGTGCATGGCTCTGACGCGACCAGAGCCTGGATCTTGCTGATTCTGCTAGCTGTGGTGAGGCCTACTAGAAGGGCTGTCTTCCTGGTAAACAGCCTGATGTTCGCTGGCGTCATTGGCTCAAACGGTTTGTGCTCCAAGGCGCCCGACACAACATTAAGGTCCCACACGGGGTGTGGTTTCTTTATAGACGGGTAAAGCCTGTGGAGGCCCACCAGATGTCCCTTGACCACTGGGTTGGAGAAGAGGCCCTCCGCCGCTTTTGTCCCTGGAGTCGGCCCAATGACTGAATCTAGAACATATGCTCTTATACCGGCACCTACTAGCCTAGCTTCTGGTGCCCTGGATGACCTCTCGGTTTGCCAGCGAGAGGCTCAAGTGAGTCAGCATGACCTGCTCAGGAACCACACTACGAGGGCTAGTTTGTGAGGAGCAGGGTGGAGAACCCTGCCCCCCCTGCTGGGCAAGGAGAGGAGCTGGGCCCAGCGCTAGGTGAATTGGTGGTCTGTCCGAAAGGCTAAGTAGCTCGGAGAACCAAGGTTTCGCTGGCCGCCATGGAGCTATCAAGATGATGCTGAGGTGGCAAAACTCCTTTATCCTGCAGATCACCATGTGGACCAGGGCTGTGGGCAGTAAGGCGTATGCCATCATGTTGTTCCATTGTATCTGGAATGCGTAGTCCAGGGAGCCGGAGACCTGCACCTGCCAGTAGGCGAATTGCTGGCATTTCCTGTTGTCCCGAGAGGCAAACAGAGTAGATGTTCTCCCAAGCCCCTTCCCACATGCTGACTGCTAGGTTGCACAGCGGAGGGGATCTGGTAGCTGGAGTAATCCATCTCGATAAGGACTGTCTTGCCCTCAGGAGAGGGAGAAAGGCCTTGAGAGCCAGCCAGATGGCCTTCAATTCTAGCCAATTGAATTTATGTGGGACTCCTGCTCCTGTTGAGTCCAGGCCCCATGGGCACCGGTTGTCCAGGGTGGCTCCCCAGTCCTCTCGGGAAGAGTCTGTAGTAACTGTGATCCGAGGAGCTGGCTGCCAGAAGGGCTTGCCCTGACACAGGTTGTAGTCTGCGGACCACCACCCCAGGTCCGAGTGGAGAGAGGGAGGAATGTTGCCAGTCTCAGCTTGGGAACCCCTCTCCTGATTGCATGGAGTTGCGAAATGCAGCTATATCATCTCATCCTGACCCTATTGTGGGGTACGGCCAACAGGACCACTGCCATGAGACACAACGGGTGTTGGTCCCACCAAGCCGAGGTGATTGGCCTAGAGAGGAAGTGAGCTGTGGCTTTCCTGATGGCCACAATCTTGTCCTCCTAGGGAAAGACTCATGGAGCTTGTGTCCCAGATGCAGCCCAAGAAGGTCAAGGTCTGCGTGGGCTGCAGCTGAGACCTCTTGAAATTGGATGGTGAACCCCAGGTAGTGGAGCATGTCAGTGTGGAGGCAGTATAGTGAACTGCTTCCGGAGAGGTGGCCCGGACGAGCCAGTCTTCCAGGTATGGGTAGACATGATGGCCCCGAGCCCCGAGGAGGGCTGCCACTGCATTCCTAAACCTGGTAAATACCCTCGGTGCCGAGTTGAGGCCAAAGGGAAGGACCTTGTATTGGAGATGACAGACCATGATCCGGAAGCGCAGTAAGGAACACTGGGGCTGCCAAATCGGGCCATGTAGATAAGCATCCTTCAGATCCAGGGAGCAAATCCAGTCTCCCCTGTCCAGTGTTTCCGCAATAAGAGCTGGCATAACCATCTTGAATTTTTGTAGAGGGAGAGGTTGAGGGTGGAAAGGGCCATCAACTCTCAGCCCAAACTGTTCTTCTGTATGGCGAAAATCCTGGAATAGAAGCCCAAGTCTCCAGGGAGGTTAGGACTTCTTCCCCTGCCTGGCTCTCGATGAGCGACCAGATCTCTGCCAGCAGAGTTGTTGTTGTTCCAATCTGTGGGAGGAGAGGAAGGTACTGGTAGGCGGTACCCCGTGGAGACTACAGAGAGGATATAGGGGGTCCGAAAAATTCAGGCACCAAAATTGCACTTGAAAGGCAAGCCTGCCCCCACCAAAGACACGTGGACCCTAAGGGGCATGTCATGCCTTCTTTCCCTCTGAGGCTGCTGCGGAGAAGAGGGATTGGAAAATATCCATTGCCCCCTCCCCCTTTTGTTGTTTCCTCCGGTGTAGACTCGGAGAACGGTTTGGGTGCCTGGACCGTCGTTCTTGGAAGCCTCGGAACCCGGCAAACGCCTGACCCTTGTCAGAGCGCTGCTGTGACTGGGTGTAGGCCTTGGGCGTGTTCTTTGGAAGAATCGATAAAGACTTTGCGGTTTGCGAGCTGTTTTTCTTGTTCATCTAATTCTTCATCCGTGGTGGCATGGAAGCGGTCACTGCTTGGAAGGTCTAATATGCGTTCCTGGACATCGTGATTAAACGGTTTACAGTGACATTTTCGAACACCTTATTTTTGAAATGCCATTTTGTCGACAAAATTGACGGAAAAAAAAAATCGAATGTTTATTTTATTTTTGAAATGGGGGTGGTTCCCCCCCAATCCCGTTTTTTTTATTGGGACTTTTTTTTTTATTACCTCCGAAAGAAAAATAAAACATAAAATCAAAAATAATACATTAGGAATTATTTTTTTTTTTCACCATTTTTTTCTCGACAAAATGGGTTTACGAAAATATGTTGGAGAATTTAACCGGATACCGATTAAACTTAGTCACCCGGAGCCAGGCCGGCCTTAGGTCTGTGGCGATGCAGATGGCATGGCACGAGGTACCGATGTGGGCCACAGTGGACTCCATGATGTCCTGCCCTACCAGTGTGGCTTCTCCTAGGGCCCCCCCCCTTGAAGCGAGCTTGGCTCTGTGCAACAAGTTACGGGAGGAAGTCTGCGATTGCCTGCCAGAGCCCTTGATTAACGCCAGCCAACATGGCATCAGCGTTGGCTTGACGCAGGTGCAAAGAGGTGTTGGAGTACAGCTTTATTCCGTACGCCTCCAAGACTTTCCCCTCCTTGTCTAGCACAGTTGAGGATGAGGTGGCAGAGGACGACTGAGGCTTTCAATAGAGTGATGCCGCAGCAATCACGGAAGAGTGCGGCTGAGGATGCGCCGAAAGCAAGAGTGTATCCCCCCCCCTCCATTTGCCTATACTTGGCCTCTAGGCGCTGGATGGTAGGTTGGGCCAAGTGCAGCTTGAGCCACCCCTTCTTGGCCAGGGCGATTACGTCTTTCTGCATCGGGATCCCCATTTTGGTAGGGGGTCTTAGGGTGAGGACTTCTGCCAAGACCCCCTCCTCGGGCAACCCTGGCTGAGGCAGGCCCAAATATTCTGCCAAACCTGCAAGGCGTTCGTGGAAGGCCCTGGCTGAAGATGGCGTGTCGTGGTCCTCCCCCTTGTTTGTGTCCACCAGCATGCTCAGAGGATCCGGAGCTGGAGAAATGTTGGGCGCCATGGGCTGCGGTGTGGAGACCGGAGCCGGTGGCTGCTGCCGAGGCTCGGTTGGAACCGCCTGAAGTACAGGAGGCAGGTAAGCCGGAATCGGCTACATTGGGGCCTGTGGCGCTGGAGCCATGGGAGGAATGACAATGGGTGCTGGTGGGGCGACCTGGGAAGCATGTCCCTAATGGCATCCCTGAGGATGACCCCCATCTGGGGGGTTTGCATCAGCCCTAGAAACCTTTCAAAGACTGTACTCGGAGGCTGAAGGGGTAGCAGGTGACATTAGCGGCCAACGGCTGCTGGGGTCGGGGCACACTGCCTGGGGTACAGGGGGAACCTGCCCTACGCTGCTGATGGATGAACTGTAGGCCACGTACCTAGTTTACACCAGTATCACCTTGTGACTAGGGGGGGGGGGGGAGGGGGTATCGGACGAGCGGCAATCTTTGCTTGCGCAGCACCCATTCTGTTGTGCTGCAGGCCATGTTCCGAAATCGTGGTGCCTGGCTCGCTGGAGTCAGCCCTGTCCATGACGCTTGGTGTTGGAACATAAAGCCTATCCTGCACCTTAGGCTGTGACCTGGAAGGCGTATTGCCCTCGGCAGAGCTGCCAGTAGTACTGTGTGAAGGCACCCCCTCAGCCATGATGCTAGTACAAGGGTGTTGCCCCTCAGGAGTAATTCCGGTAAAAAAACCTTGCAGTCCCTCAGCACTGACACCAGAAGGATCCGGAGACCCTGTGTGCCGGTACTAGGGCGTTGCCCCTCAGGAGTAATCCCGGTAAAAGAACCTTGCGTCCCTCAGCACAGAGACCCCTCGGCCATGAGCTGGACTAGCCTCGGTACTAGGGCATTGCCCCTCTGGAGTAATCCTGGTAAAAGAACCTTGCTGTCCCTCAGCACTGCCACGGGAAGGATCTGGAGACCCCTAGGCCGTGAGGCTAGTAGCTGGACTAGCCTTGGTATGTGTGCTAGAACCCGAAAGGTTCCTCCCGGTCGGGCGCTTCTTTGGGAAGGAGTCGCCTTTAAGGGGTACAATGGTAAATAGAGGCCTTACCTTCAGCCTTGAGCAATGTTTGATGAAGTCCTTTAGGTCCTGCGGAAGCTCTGAAAGAGCTCCCTCTGCCTAGCTAGCCTGTTCTTCAGTGCATCTGGAGTCGGTGCATCACACGCAGAACAACCTTCCCAGCCATGGTCGCGGCCAAGGCAGGGGAGGCAAAGGGCATGGGGGTCGAGTGTAGGGAAGAGCCCCTTGCAGGCTGGACACCTGCAGAAGCCCACTGAAGTTGACATGCGCCGGGGAGGAGCATGGTGTTGGAGGTCCCACTACCTAATTGAAAAGAAAAAGACAAAGATAGAAGAATATCCGGGGGAAGAGCGTGTGGTATTACATGGCCGAAGCCAAACCCAGGAGCACTGGTGAATTCGTTCGGTTCCTGTCGAAGCAGAAAAGGGGACTGAGGAGTGGTGCCAGTGGGAGGAGTCAGGCGAGCGCATGCTTCCAGGGCCACGCCCCCACACGCCTCTAAATTTAAAGGGGAAGATGTTTCTTGTGAAAAAAAGGTTCCGTCTCCCATCCCTCGTGAGGGATGCTCATATAGTATGGAGGAAAGGGGATGGGACGTAAGAGTACATCTGTACTTCGAATTGTCCTTCATTGCAAACATTTCTACCATCTGGGTTTCCCCAAAAGTGGAATATCTCCAAGATGAGAGACTGAAACCTGCCTGCCTAGCGCATCCGCAAACTCTGTTTAGGCTAGATGAGCTGCAGAGATCGGAATTTTGCTCTCCAACACCCAAAGCTGCATGGCCTCCCTGCCTATGACCAATGACTGCAACTCCCCCCTTTTTCTTGAGGTAGTGCTTAGCCACTATGTTGTCCAAACAAACGTAGGTAGGAATCATCCCCCGAAGGTTCAATATAAAAGCTGTCAGTGCTAGTCTGATCCAGCAGACTGATGTGCTATAAACACTATACCTGGGACCGACCAAATCCACTCACCTGCTGACTGCAACGAGCACCCCAACCTTTCAGGGACACATTTTACCACCTGCACCCCAGGCCAGGGTGTACAGAATGGGTTCCCCGTCATTATGCTTTCCCAGACCACATGGCAGAGTAACAATAGATAACAGGTATTTGATCACCAGTACCCCCCGGCCAGGGCATCCAGAATGCCCCCACCCCCTAATCATGTTTCCCGGGACCACCACAACATGTGGTGGTCCGACATCTTGCCAGAAAACTGCAGCCATTGACCTCTGAGTAGGGTACGCATCATTAGCCTGGCCCTAGAAAATAGCAGGAAGCCACTAGGCCTAGGAGGCAGATAGCCTGCCTGTGTTCTGGAATAACGTGACCGTTTGACCAATGCTGGAGACTGTCCTCAGGGCAAAATGCCTTCCCCACCCAAGTATCGTGGACTGCTCCAATAAAGTGAAACTTCTGCGCAGGCGTCGTGTGAAGAAGCCTACTTCTGTGAAGGTTTTTGCAAGCAAAAGTGAACGGAGTTCTTCGGGATTGTTGGAATGGGATACAAAAAATGATGCTTTAGAAACACTGAGCGCATTAAACCATTACCAAATGAAGAATCCAAGTGGTCCATACCCATATACCCTGAAGCTCTGCTTTTCGACTGCTCAGCATGCATCCTAACTGTTTGAACACCACCCCATCCGTGCCCCCTTGTGACTGTCTTTTTTTAATATAATGGTTTTGTAGCTTTGATGAGCCTGGAGAATTTCCTGCCACATCCACATCTTGAATTGGGCCTTCCCTCAGGAACTTGTTCAAATCGATGAGGTACAGAATCCGATTAAGGACTTCGCTCTTCCCGGGCACAAGAAAGTAGCGGGAGTACCAATCTGTTCCTCTCTCGAGCTGGGAGAATTCCCCCCCCCACTGCCCCTTTTTTCTCCAAAAAAGGACCTCGCCTCCGAGACCCAAGAATCAAGTGTTGAAGGTTTGTCTGGTGGTCTACACAAAAAAGGCAGGTAGTAACCCCAACTAACTAGCTGGCATAACCAAGCAGAGATGATCTTCCACCGATTTTTGTAGCGCTCAGAGACTCTCCCTCACCCCACCCCCACAAACTGGCCTAGCGCTGGGAGAAACCTCAAAGAGGCTTTGAAGCAGGTGCCACAGACAGTGCTGAAGTGGAGGCAGTCTGGCTTCTCGCCACCCCTGTACCTATATCAGCCCACTGAGAATCTCTTTTGCACCCGCTTAGCTTGTAGAAACTGTGCTTTCTTTATAAAGGGGGCCTACTGGCAGAAACCCCTTCCTTTTGCCCAAAAGGTAAAGTAGGAGGATGGATAGGCTGATGGGCTGTCGGCTCTAATGATTTTACCAAAAGCTTTGATTTCTTAATTTTCCAAAGACTCATTGGCTTTAGGCTCAAAAAGATGCTAGCTAATAAACTCATTCTGAACAGTTTCAACTGGACCTCCAGAGAAAACCCAGACAACCGGAGGGAAGCGGTCCTGTGGAGGACGGTTGATGTTGCCATGGCTCTACCGACTGATGCATCCAGATCAGCTTGAAGGAATTGGTAGGCTGCTTCTTTGATGTCATTCACAATGTCAAAAAGCCATCTCTGCCCTCACCCTCCTGTAACTATGTTCATGCCTCAGAAACCACATTCCAAAGGACATGGGAAAACTTGGCAAGTGCGTTAGAGGCATTCCCCACCTTAAGCACCATCCTCCTAGATGCAAAGATCATCCTTCAATTTTGAATCCGTCAGGAGGGTCGCCACAGACAGCCTTGAGTTCACTGTCGCTGCCTGGACTACCATGCCCTTGGGAATCAGGTGCAACAAGAGAACAGGTTAGTCACCCCATGCAGGGTTACAGTATATGGTGAGCTCCCCGTCAACCGCCACTGGCAAATGCATGACTGGGTCCACGACAGCTTTGTTGAACGGGAGGGCCATCTCTGACTGTGGACCCTTACTGAGGATATACAGGAGGTCATACTGCAATAATGACTTACAATGAGCAACAAGGCTAAGAGCCACCAGCACATTCTTGACAATTTTGTGAAATCGTGTATTTGGACGCGTGTAAGGCACTGTCTGTTGCAGCGGGATGTATCCAGCCTGCTTGCATTTTGGAAGCCTGAGGCCAACTCCAAGTCAAAAGGGTCACTTTTCATCTTTGAATATTGAATGCATCAACTGGAAGACACTCTGCCCTAGACTATGGTACACAGCTTAAGTCCTTTGGGAACATCAGAGCCAAAGGAGCAGACAGCAGTCAACCGGCCGCACCAGAGCTCCCAAGCTGAGTTCAGCCCCTTCTTCAGAGAGGATTGGGTCAAGTTTGAGGGTGTACAAATTGCCTGACAACTTTCTACCAGCTCCATCAATGACAAAGGTCAAAGCCATAGCAGTTGCAGCGCTAGAAAATAAGTCTACAATTTGTTGCTTGAACTTCTCCCAAAATGCCCTCTTGGAAGGGTATGAGTTGGTCCCTGTCACAGTGGACAAGTTGCTTATGCCTACACTGCTTCTTGTGGGAAGAGGAGTGTTGTGGTGGTCGATAAAAGGCCCAATGAGTAAGAGATGTTTGCATTGTGCATGTATAACTGTTTGAGAGACCACCCTCAAGGCTGCGAGTTCCTTCCCTCCACCACTCAAGGTGTCAAGCAACAAACCGTTTAACAGATTATTTTCTTCAGCCCTACTTCAGATGCATATCATCTCCCTTGGATCCCTCCCCCTGAGCTACCAATGAGCCAAGAACCAGAGCAGTGTACAGGAAATAGATTTCTATTTATTTAAATTCAAAGTAATAGAAATCACACTGAACTACACTGGCCCCTTTCTTTGTGGCTCACCATCAACTTCTTCTTACTCTAATCAATTACACAAATTAGTTAAAAACACACATCACAATTCTTTACTATCTACAAATTTCACTTCAATAAATAATTAAACTGATCAATAACCAAAACATTTATAAATGTAGTGTTGTGCAATTCTGATTTTCCAGCGGCCTTAAAAGGCTAGCAGTAAAGTTTCAAGATTGGCACAAATCTGGATTGGTGAAATCATATGGAAATTATGATTTCACCCACACTTTGGTTTAAAATTAACACAGGGTGATTTAGCGTTTTTCAGACTCCTTTAGCCCCCCTTAATATGGTTTGAGGAAGTCTGACAAAAAGATTGGACTGATTTAAGAACAAAGACATCACTCTTCCTTAAAGAAGTTGGGGCCAAAAGGACAAAAAGGATTACCCAATTAAATTATAGGCTATAGTTTTTCAGCGCACACTGGGAAGTGAGCTTTGTTAATTTCGAATTTTAACAAAAATCACCCTGTTGTGTTCCACCAAATGGGGAATGAATCTTTTTAGTTAAATAGGCTAAGGAGCTACAAAGTTTTGCCCCCTCCGCCCACTATGAAGGGAAAGGATTTAAGGCAGATTCCCCACCTTTTGGTTTCCCAGGGTTCAGTTCTACTTACATAGAAAGCCTCTGTTTGAAGTTCAGGACAGCCAGCTGCATGTCAGGACCCACTGGAAACATAGGGCAGGGGTTGTCACTCCACTCTCAAGAATGGCCTCCCGCTCTCCACCATAGGACCCAGTCAGCTTGTAGGCCTTCCTAGAAATAAACAGCTCCACCGAGATGCACTCAGCAATATCCTCAGGTGTTTCCTTGCAGCAGTCAGATGTTAAGTTTCATCACCGGTCTTCCTCCTAGTACAGTCCCCCTTCTATAACAGCAATGACCCCACCAATTTTACAATCTTGGGGGAGTACCCTGCAAGAGGTCACACAAATAGGATTGGACAGTTAGGATTGGTTTAGGGGTCTGGAGCAGACATATGACAGCTTAATTCACACGCCCATGTGTTCTCATTTCAAATTTTTGCAAACATCTAGTTATGTGACAACTTTAGAATTTTAGTAATAACTGCCATCATATTCATTTTTTCTGATTCCGCTAATCATGGGGAATTAAATAAGATGACAGCCAGGTCCACGATATGTTGCACGGCCATGTGGCACTTTTCTGTCATTTTCACAAAAAAGCATGAATTATGAATATGTAATTTGTTATCCATATTCCTACTTGTACCTTTCACACGTTCACCAACTGGCACATTTTCAGAACAGCCAGAAACACATCTTAGTTGGCCATTACAGTTCCCCAAGTTGCAGGTGGGTGAATTTTATATCTCCAAAATCGCCTGGAAATTACCTAATAAAATGGTACATAAATGAAGAAAATCCGCCTTATCTTTGCTGGGAAAAAGGCCTGAGTTATAATAGTCCTTTTAAATTGCAATTCTCCTGCCTGCAGGCCATATGGTCTCACTGGGTCAGCCTGTAACTAAAGTTTTTATTATTCTCTATGTATTTGCAGCTTGCTCTTTGAAGTTGTAGCCCCCAATCTTCACACCTTTTAGTCATGCTCTAGCCAAGGGGAACATGTCCTGCAGTAACTGCCTTCAGAGCCAGCAAGTCTGGGGAACACTGGGCTTTCCACACCTTTAGCAGGACACACTGTACTGCAGTCATAATTAGATGTGGGAAGTCACTTTCCATTGAGGGAGGGAGGGTCGTGTTAACATGTTGTCCAATAGCCAGCAATGTGTTTGCCTAGACACACTTTCTCATGAAAACAAAGTGGCTTTTCAAATGTCACTGGTATTTTGAGTGTGAAACAGAATATACATTACTTTTTGTCAAAACGCACCATGTCTTTTTCCCTGACATTTTTCCTGTTAGCAGTAGTATATTTTCACGTTTGAATGGCAGATACACAAGCCAAGCCGTTTTTGGGGTCAGTGTTTAAAAACCCTGCTTTTCAAGTGAAAGGGACCTTCAGTTTTCACTTGCAATCACAAGGAAAGCGGTTTTGGTGCCAGTGTTGAAAAAACCTACTTTTCATGTGAAAGGGACTTCTGTTTGGGGCCTTTGAATGCACCCCAAATGTGCCATATTGGGGATTTGGGGGACGGCAATGTTAACACAATGTTGCAATTTAGCATGCATCTAGGGTAGTTAATAAGGAATGAATATGTGTAACTTTGTGTTAAAGTTTTTACATTTTAGACCCACACCCATGCAGCAAGATGTCAAATCTGCTGATGCAATATAAACACAATGAAGGTATGTGGTGTGTCACATACAACCTAAAGTTGGGCAGCGAGAAGCTTCATATGCACATGCGAGAAAGGAGATTTGTAAAGTAGAAACCACTGTGAGGGGATGCAGTAGTTTTGAACATCCATGCACAGACACACAGACATACATGGGGGTCCTTAAGGCCATGTGTTTGGGACAGTTGGGGTACATGGTGAATATACAAATCTGTATGCCGCAAGTCCTCTCATAGCTAGGAAATGTGCAGGCTAAGAAGATGAACTCTGTGACTGGGAAAACTGGTTGAGCAAGGTTGAAGGTTGAGGAAAGGCAGCGGGCAGCTGCGACAATATCAGATGGTCAGCTACAGCCAGGAGAGGAGATTCAATCTTTTTAAGTACATGGGAGCCTGTCAATTCATTGTCTAGGGAAGTCTGGCCATCTGGTAGAGTTAGTTTGGGATCAAGCAATAAACCTAGTGCAAGGGGTGCTTAAGGACAGAGTTGACAACTGGTTTATAGGTTTCGATCAGGTTCTCAGGCTGTGCCCAGAGGCCATGCATACTGAATTGGTAGCAATATAGATTAGTGTGAAATAAGGATGCCAGCAAGTCTGGGTGTAGATATTTTTCACCAGTTCAAAGAGAACTTTTTTGTTCCACCCTGCCCTCATTATTGACGTGCCCTTGCAAATACTGGCTTAACAGGGGCCCACGCGGTGCAGGGGCCCCGCAACCACATATCCTGGGAGGGGGCACTAGTTGAAATAAAAAAAAATATATATATTTTCAACATTTCTTTTTGAATTCACTCTGCATTTATAAAGAAGTAATTTCTGTAACAGAAATAATTTCTTTATGAAGGCAGAGTGAATACAAAAGAAACTTTCTTTTAGAAGTCCGGGGGCTTCCTTCACCCCATGACATGAAGAACCTCACTCTGCCTTCAAAGAAATTATTTCCGTTATGGTTGCATCCTTAACGGAAATCATTTCTTTATGAAGTCAGAGTGACTTCAAAAAGAAACAATTTATTTTTGAAGTATTATGGCTCCCCTCAACCCCATGACGTGTGTGTGTGAGTATATATTGAAAGCGTGCACACAAATGTATGGGTAACTGGGTGTGCGTGTGTATATATATGGTGAATGGTGTATGCGCTTGTGTTCAGTGGCGCAACAAAATCTACATTTCAGGGGGGGCTAACCATTCAAATGTTGGGAGAAGCACTAACTTCATGTATGGTGGGAGAGGAACAAACTGATTTGTGTGGGGGCATCCAACTTTTTTACTCATTTTAACAAGACTATTCTAGTGCAGCTTCAATGTTACAAGCAGTTAACTCTCTCCTTTAAGTCTGAAAGCACCCACTTATGGACTGCTGTGAGAATGACTGGTCTCCTGTTCCCTCTCAACCGTTCCAATCACTCCCCAGGCATGCAAGTACTAAACCCACATCACAATTTCAATTGCCTAAAAAATATGGCATTTGAATGCAGGTACTAACAGTGAAATGCTGTACATTAGTAATGGCTTGGCCGGGACCTTGTTAACAGCGAAACCCAGGTGCCGTTTAACATCTGTGTCCTTCTCTGTCAGCCTACTGCTCTGTAGGTCAGCCAGGTCAAGTCACCATAGCCCACAATTTCAGAGGGAGGGAGAATTTATTACTCCTAGCCCTATTCTTCTCATCCCAGTACTTGTCCATGAGGAACTATGCCACATACACAAGTACCGGGATGAGGTAGAGGTACGTTAAGGTAATGCCTGACTTAACTACCTGTAATCTTTATTGCTCCTAGTCCCACTCTTCCTCATCCCAGTACTTACCTATGGGGCATGGATCCTCATATGTAAGCACTGGGACAAGGAAGAGGGACGTGGGGGTAATTCTGGGCCAATTCACTGATTTTGGAGGTTGGGGAAGTGATGGGAGGGAGAGGGGATGGGGGGGGCAGGATTGTGCAATAAATCATAATGGCCGTCCATGTCCATGCTAGGCAGGAATGATATGTGGTATTCATGGCTCGAGAGGCATTTTGGTGCACCCAGTCTAGTAATTCCTCAGTTTGGTATGACTTTTTGCCTGGGCATCTCTGATAAAGCAGTCCTGCTAAGTGTAATTACCTGGCTAGATTAGCATTTGGGTTCTGCCAGTCTAGCCGCTTCTTACTGTGGTATTATATATTTTTCTGGGCATCTGTGATAAAATTATATGATAAGTCATATATAAGGCACCTGTACACAAGTGTTTTTAGGTGCAACAAAGGAAGGAAAACAGAGGGAAGACAAGACAAATGATCTTACTAGGCCTTGTGTCATTCAGATTGTGCAAGTGTGAGAAAGAGAAGTGCAAGGGGAAAGGGAGGGGGGGGGGAGTGCAAGGAGAACAAGGGACTGGAGGGTTACAGTTACAGCCCTTAACTGCGTGGTAGGGCCGGAGGCGGTGCAAGGGTCACTGATCAACAAAGAGCCTGGACTCGGTGAGACAGAGGGTAGCCAACCAACCAGTTGGTATAGCAGACAGGTAGGAGAGAGGGAGAGAGAGACTGGCAGAGTCTGAGGAGTGGAGTCAGTCTTTCTGCTTTCCTGACAGTGGCTCTACTGTGTCTACACTTAAAAACGGTTTCCCCCCCCCGCGGAGCGGGCGCGGAGTCTGAGGAAGTCTGTGGAATCCGTGGTTTAACCCGTGCTCTTCCTCCGTTTTGCCTCTTCAGTGCATTGCCGGGGTTTGTGCCTCCCTCCCGCCTTGTTCCTACCACTGCGCAGCCTCTGACTCCGTGGCCGTGCTTCGAGGCCTTGATTCAACTGTATCCCTGCCTTTGACTCAGCAAATCTTTGTGGAACCATGCGCGACACTACGAAATCTACTTCGTTTGCAAAAACACGTGTACAATGCAAGCTGGAATCAGCAACGCCTAGCTCTCATGAAGTACTCATTGTGTCACCAGTTGCATTGATTGAGTCCTCGCAGCCACTCCAACCCCAAGTAAGTGATAACAGTCCTAGTGTGATACACACATCTGTTAATTCACCTGTATTGCCACTGAACGACAAAAGAACCGCCCTGGGAATCCAACCTGTTAAAGTGTGTGATCTTGTACGACAGACGCATCCACCTGTTATGGACGGTGGAGAGTGTCTGACCGTGGCCTCTGTGCCGAGCAACGAGGCTCAAGTTGATGTCTTGGTGAGCCGTCTTGCAGTTGTGGGTCTCACGCCCAGAGCGGTTATCCCCCTAGGCGAGCTGGTGTGCAGTTTGTTGAACGAGCGCACGCACAAAGCTGCAAGTGAGGATGGTCAGAGTGCTCCTCCTGAGCATGTGATGGAAGAACGTGAAAAGTTAAGTTGCACTAACGTGTACCTCAATGGAAGCTGTTACACAAGTCCAGAGTCTCCCCGCCCTCGTTTTTACAGTACTCTGGAGAAGCTGATCACTTCACCACCGCTTAGCCCAGATGTCGTTTTAGTCATCGGCGACGACAATGTATTCTGCCCCCTATATGAAAACACGGGTGCGTGCGGGGCTATAGGGCAAGACGCCCCGAGAAATTAGTCTTCTCTCACAACACTTTATCAGAAAGAGCCACACTGGTATAAAAACAGACGAAATTCACTGGACGTTGTTAATAAAGTTTTAACAGATCTTACTCGTCTAAACAAAGAAAGAACTCACAAAACCATAACCAACGCGATGCCTGTGGGGGTGGGGCCAGCCACTGAACCACTTGCTGTTTCAAATCCTTCTACCACAAAAAAACAAAATCAAATTGCTGGCTCAATGAGCCTTTCTAAACCAAGAAGAGCCGACTCAGCCATCTCACCGAGTATCAGATGCTCACAGATGAAAAAACTTAAAATGACAAACACCTTACCAAACACTCAGTCGAACTCTCTTCAGTGTTGAATTGCCCTTAGGTGAGGCGGTGTTAGACGCTCACTGTCCGCCAATGGATTCTTCATCAGATTCATCCTCTTCTGACTCCTCTTTAATGGAATGCCCATTCCCAAAAATCAGACGGCCTCCTTACCATCAAAGGTGCCATGTACTGCAAGAGGATGGCAAAGTTAACGTAGTGAGACACGTGCAACAAATGAAAGACCTTCAAACAATAATAATGTCTTCTATGACATTAACAACTGCCCCATTTCTTAAAATGTACGAGCACCTCAATGACAACATGAAAGCTTTCAAACATTGAAAATGTACACAGCTCGTACAAAGAGGCCCTCACTGAGACGCAAAAGAAGACAGAGTGGGCTTTGGACACTTTAGCGGACTACACCAAAAATGCCAACTTGGATGAGAAACTTTTTGCAGAAGTAGCCAAAGAAGCTCCAAATCTTTTCCAGCAAAAAAAAGGAGCCAAACAAATTGAGAACCAACACTGCGAATGGTGCATATCCAGACCTCTGCACGATCGAGTGTCCCCTTCTAGCAGTCCAACATGTCCACCCTCAACTGAAATTGATGCGAACGTGCCTGGTATCTTAACTGAGAACATGGTGCCGAATGGAGAAATCACAAATAAGTCCACGCGACCAAAGGTCGCTCCAGAGAATGAGGCCACCGCCATTCCGAGTGAGCCGCTTCTAGTTGGGGACTGACTGGTTGCGGCCCCTGCAGAGGTTGAAAATGAAGGCGCCAGCGTGCCACGACAAGTAAAAAAACTCATACCCTAAAGATAAGGTTCTGGCCACGCAATTCTCCGACATCTTTATTGAAAGTCAATCTTCAAGAAACTTGGCTCTATTAGATCTTCAGTTGGCATCTACTTCCAACTTGAGCCCTCACCGTCAATTGGCCAGTTTGGAAGCCACACCAGCGAAACCTCATGTTCATGATAATCCTCCGGAACTCTTCGACATTTTCAAGAACCCAACGAACAATCAAAGACCTCTCACTGCACAACCTAAACCGAGAGGTGCCTGTGTGAAAAAGTCCAAAAATCAACCCACTAAGAAAATGAAACTAGGAAATGATTCACGCAAGTTTCTACGTAACATCAGAACAGTCAATGTGACGGTAAATAGAACCATTGTGAAAGATAAAAGCTGTGAAACAAAAGTCACTTAGAAAGAAGCAACAGTTCAGTTGGACGAAGGCTCAGCTCCTGCGCCATGCATTAGTGATGCATCTGTAGACCTGATGAATATTTCAATTTATGAAGATGTCGACGGCAAGGATTTGAATGTGCATGACGCAATTGTGCAGGTAGATGGCAAAGCCTTGCATGTCATGCCCAGTCGCGACACCTTAGGTGACTTCAAAGAGGCAACTAACTTAAACATAGTCCAACAACCATCCCAATTATCTCAACCTCCTCCCATGGGACAAATCGGGGCACAAGTATTAATGGCTCCCGACACGTTCAGGAGGGATGCAGTGTGTGAGGGAGAAATTCCACTTCATCGAAATAAAGTGTCAAGATTCTGCCAAATAATTCAGCAACCCACCACTCTGCAAGATGGTCACATTAAATCTAAGACAACCTTCATGACACTGGACGAAAAACACACAAAGTTGGCTGCAATGTCCCATACACAAGATGTCTATTCAAGCATGTTAGACATACCACTTAAAGCCTCCATCAGTAACGGGTCACAACCAGCCTGCTCTTCCACAGCCTACGTCCAGCAGGACAGACAAAATGAGTGTAAATCTGACTTGCAATCGCCCTCCACCACCTGTGCCACAATTAAGCACAAGTTGACAATGCTAGAAAACAGTAAAATCCTTTCTCAAGCTTCGAACGTCAAAAAGGCGAAAACATCTATACAAAAAACACAGGCCCTACATCAAGTACTACTGGAAAGTATAGAATCTTCAGACAATTTAATCCTAAACCGGCATAATGTGCTGTGGCTGTGTCACCTTGTTCCTAGCCTTACAGCTATTGAATACGGGGATTGGAAAATTGTTGAATTTTTCAACGAAACCAAAAACTATGCTGTAATCCTGCATCTGCAGTCTAAACTAATAGCCGATACCTTACTTGAAGCCGGTCCGGTGTTAATGTCCCTGGGGTTTGACATCTCTACAGTGCCCAATTGCTCTGTGTCTAGATCTGCAGAAAGCGGCACACCCAGAGGGAAAATCTGTGGGGTCAAACAACCACATGTAGAGGCACTAAAACCTATAGCTGTCGTTTTGCCACCACCTGTGTCATTGCGAAATGGCCTTTTAGATAATGAAGCTTTGGCCAAACCACAGATGAATGACCTCATAAGGATAACAATCAAAGGAGCCGACAGTGGAACAACAAATTTCGATGATACAGAGCAAGTTGCCAATCGGGCTGGTAAAGCAACCGATTGGTCCTGGCTTGCCAGCACATTAAATACTGAACTGTACAAGTAATGCCAGGACCAAGGGGGACCCTGAAGCTGCATAATGGGATCCTGGAATACAAGGGGATTTACGCATCTGTTTTCAACTGTCTGGGCAACCGGCCTCGATCTTCTTTGCTTACAGGAAACTTGGTTAAATGTAACTCCCATACTGGAAGGATTCGAAATAGCGTTTAATCCAGCCATTAAGCAGCTCAAGGGAAGACCAATGGCTGTGTTATTAGTGGCAGTAAAGCAAGACTGGCTTTAGGATAGAAAAATCCACTAACCTATCTCCATTCATTCAAGTGGTTCCTGTTAGTTCCTCGGGAAAAGAGAAGTCTCAAATACCTTAGATGTACATCATCAATTTATATTGAAACCACACAGCAGCTGGCTCTGAGACTTTTATTGACCAAGTTACAGCTGCCATTGACGATCTAATTGAAAAGGAAACCCCAATTGACCCAATTATTTGCGGAGATCTAAACATCGAGTGCATCACACACCAAGATCCATCTAGTGGTAAAAGAAAACCAATAAGTCCCAACAGCGGATAATAAATCAATGGTGTTTGGAAATGGATCTCCGTGATCTAACGATGTTAAATGGTCAAACATCTGGTGACATTCCAGCTCAACCGACTTGGAGAAGATACGACCAAAGTTCGATCCTCGACTATGTATTTGTGTCTGAAAATATCCACACGAGGACCACTCGCTTAGAGATCACCAAAATGACCCATAGTGATCACGATATGGTGGCTCTAACCTTTAACAGTTATACTCACCGCGAACAAGTACTGTGGCCTCACGTGGCGAGAACCGGAGCCTGCAGGATTCGTTTACATCTTGATGACGAGGAACTAACTCACATTATATCTGAATTCCAGCGGAAATCGGAGGCACTGGAATATCAACACCTGTTAGAATTGTAGGAGCGTAAACAATTTAAAACACGTCGAATTTGCACCAAAACACAAATTCGACTTGGAAATTCTCCAACGGAAAAGAATATTGCAACGTGACCTAAGAAATTTGCAAAGAGATACTAATGCCAACATCCGTGATCAGATAAGATCGAACAGTCATAAGAACTGGCTCAAGTCCCATAAGGTCATCATGGTACAAAATGACAGAGTTAATGTCTAAAATGATTAGCAAAAAATCTGCAGATTACTGGAGACTGATAAACATCAATCAAGCCCCCCCCCCCCACCCCCAACACGTCCTCCAACCAAACTTGGTTTCAGAGGCAGAGTGGACGTCCTTTTACACCGATCTTTTCCGCAAAGAAACAACCAAAGTGTGGGAAGCTCCCTCTCTGACCCATTGGGGGCTTGTGTTTGACAGATCGGATATCCTACAGGGAATCAAGAACATGCATGATTCCAGAGCCCCCGGGCCGGACGGCCTAACAAATTATTCCATCAAACGCCAGCCGGACCACTGGACAGACTTCTGCGTAATTCTGTTTGACAGAATTGTTAAGTGTTGTAACACCCCATAATCGTGGAAGTCTGCTGTGATTGTACCAATCTTTAAAAAAGGCGACAGAAGGAATCCAAAAAACTATAGACCGATAGCGTTGCTCGACGTGCTGGGGAAAGTTTACACCACCCTATTGCAACAGAAACTCCTAAAGTGGTCTACGGAATCAAACCGTGTAGACCCAAGACAAGCAGGATTTGTTAAGGGTGTGGTGTGAACCTTCTGTTGTTAAATCTACTGAAGATGGAAGCACACCGGTCTAACTTCAAGGTTTACCTGGCATTAATAGATCTATCATTTGCCTTTGATAGCATAAACAGGGACCTACTGTGGGAAAAACAGCATGTGGAATTGTCCCCCCAGCCTACTGGCTGCTATCCAAGAGTTAGACTCAAATACCTCAATCAAGATTAGACTTGATCTTAAAAGGCATACTATCAGCCCCTATTAACACACACACACACACACACAGGGGTGTCAAACAAGGTTACCCCTTGGCAGCCATTATCTTCAACCTGTTCATATCAGACATTAAGGAGATCTTCAATGGACTTGCCACTTTTCCACCCAAAATCCACAGCACTCGCATAGACTACCTTGTTTACGCTAATGACCTTATCCTAATGGATTTGACACCTATAAGTCTCCAGCGCAAACTCACCATCCTTGAAAATTACTTAACAACGAATGGACTTCACATGAACAAAAAATGTCAAATTTTGGTTCTCTAAAATTGCTGGGAAATAGTGGGAACAGGAATAAATTGAACTGGTACCTTGCTAAGGAATCTATCAAGATTGTAAAAAACACCACCTATTTAGGTATGAGGATTAGTGCAAGCAGAAACGACACCCCATGGGTCGAGGTGACTAAAACCAAATGTAGCCAGTTGGCATGCCAAGCTTCACTGATCAACAGAAAATTTGGAAAATTCTCACTAAAACCAACTGTCATCTTTTTTCAGCAAAAAGCAGTGCCTGCACTGATATACGGAGGAGAAAATGCCTTTGGGTGCAGACACGACCTGTGGAACCCGCTTGAGAACATCTTTTGGTCAAGAGTTTTACACTTACCCAAGGAGACCCCAACGGCTTGCATAAAGTTTGAACTTGGTTACATCTCAATTCAAGCTCGTGTATCTTGGAATCTACCGAGCATGTTTAGAAAAACTATGCAAATGACACCGCCGCCACAAATTCTTATATTGCATAAACCAAACACAGATTAAAACACACACGATTCTCTCAATGGAACGTGCTATGTCTTGAAGTGTTGGACACATATGACATCACAGTTCAGACCTTAATTGAAAATCCAGACTTGGCCAAGAAGAAGGTTTGGAGATCAGATTGGATCAACACATGTAATTTAAGAACTGAATCAAAAACGACGAAGGACGCTCCTGGAGAAGCCAGAGCATATGGCAAGCTACAAGTCTATTTAACTTGCTTTCCAGACCAACATACGACAGCATTATATATGTATTTTAGGCTTCATGTCCTGGCCACTAACGAACATCTGAGCTTCTGGTCCAAATATGCCGATCTGGACCGGACGTGTCGCTTTTGCAGAACAAATAACGAGACTTTAGAACACTTCACAATGTCGTGTCCAGCGTTTGAACAACAAAGAACAAATATTTTTGGCCCAGTAATTAGTAAACACAAAACACTAATTGCTGCTGATTGGTGGAGAGCCCTGTTTCACGGATCAAACAGAGCTGTGCTATACGTCTTAGTTGCCTTTCTCCGAGTCCTAAAGGAGGGTCTAGACGCTGAGAAAGCAAACTTAAGATCTAGCTAAACAATGGGCCCGAACTCTATCCTTTCTGCACGACAAACTTGAAATGACATAGCAATTAGACGAAAGTTTAGATGATGAAGAGATGGGAAAACATTGAAATGTATTTTCTGTTCTAATTTGGTGATCTGTTTTTAAAGGTTTGAATAAAATAATAAAAATGAAATAAAAAAGAAAGAGAAGAGGAACGTTTTGAGCTGCTACCGGTGGTCCGGCTCAAGTTTGTGAGGGGCAGGGAGGCATTCTGTAGAGCAGAGAGATCCAATCCCCCCCCCCCACTCTCTGCCTGGAGAAGCATCTAACCCTTAGGGATCAAGAAGGTAGGTATTTTGGAAGAGAGCATTGGATGTAGTGCAGATCCCAGCCCCAGAAAGCCTTGTGGCCAATGTAAAGGGTCTTGAACTTGATCCTTGCAGCCACGGGGAGCCAGTGGAGAGATGTGATGGCGGGAGAGATACGATGGCTGGAGAGATACGGTTCCTGGGCTTGGGGCCAAGGATAAGTCTCGCAGTCCTGTTCTGGATTAGTTGTAGAGGGCGGAGAGTAGAGGAAGGCAGATTGAGAAAGTGGCTGTTACAGTAGTCCAACTTAGAGAGAACCAGGGCTCTGGAGACAGTGAGCTTCTGGAGGAAATTGAGAAAGGGAAGAGTCCCTTTAAGGAGGTGCAGCTGGTAGTGGGACTTCTTGGCGACGTCCGAGATGTGAGGAGACAGAGTGGAGTTGAAGATGACATCAGGAATGAGCGAGAGAGGAGGCTGAGGGGAGCCTAAAGGAAAGCTGAGTGTCATCTGCATAACACTGAAAGTTGGAGAAGAAGGTAGAGATCAGGTGGGCCAAGTAGAGGTTGAAAAACCAGGGTGACAGGATAGAACCCTGGGGAACGCCACAGGTAGAGAGGTGGCGGAGAGAAAGGGACCAAGTTGGACCTGGGAAGGGCGGACCAAAAGGAAGGTCAGCCACTCCAGAGCCTGATCCATGAAGCCCAGGTTCTCACAGTCGATTGATCAGGATGGCATGGTTGACCGTGTCGAAAGCAGAGGAAAGTTCAAGGCGGGTGAGGACAGAAGGAATGCTGGAATCAAGGTTAGAGATCAGATCTTCAGAGGTATTTAGGAAAGCAGTTTCCATGCCTCTGGCAGCTCTTAAGCCAGACTGATGGTCATGGAGACAACCAACAGATTCAATGTGGAGAGTAAATTGGTAGATGTCCAGCTTTTCCAAGAGTTTGGGAGAGGGGAAAGTTCCAGTGGCAGAAAAATTATTAGAAATCGGCCAAGGCAAGGGTGTCAATATGGTCCGATGATTCTGGAGCAGCAGGCGAGCACCTGTTTCATTGACACTTCCATAGATGGGACTTGTCTAGAAACCTTGTCAGGTGTTATAGTTAGAGAGGAGAAGGGAGGCGGAGAGGGAGAGATGGCCAAAGGGGGGCCGAGAGAGGAAGAGGAGATGGTGGACAGGATGTCCTGAGTTTTAGCGGCTAAGCGAGAGGCCAAAGCCATACAGAGGGCCTGCTGAGGGAACAGGAGAGGTAGAGACCACAAGAGGATTGGCCAGTTCCTTTCAGATTTTAAAAAGTTTGGCCGTGTTTTTAGAGGCCGCAGAGATGCAGGCTTGAATGTGTGCTCTCTTCTTGAGGAGTCTTATTGCTTCGACTGGCATTTTGGTGCAATCAGTATAGGTATGTCTAAATGTGGCCTAGCATGCTTTACTGTAATGTTATTACATGTCTACACTGGTCTACATTGTGCAGCCAGTTGGACATGTTTTCATTGTGGCATGGCATTTTTAATAGCAAAGCATTAATGTTCCTGTGCACTGTTGGTGACTTGCATTTATTGGATTGGCGTTACCCTACAAAACAATAGCAAACACTGGCTTTTTAGCAAATTCTCAGAAAGTGTGATGTATATTGCATTAAAACACATTTATATCTTTCTCCTAGTGCAGTGTGCGGCATACCCCTTCAGCAGCACGTTTGTGCATATTGCACTAGCGTGGTAATCTAAGCCACCCCAGAGTGTGGCACAACCTGTGATTTGTTGCCGAGTTGGGGGGGGGGGGGGCCTCAGCATGGCTCGCAAGTGGCCCCCAGTTCTTGTGTTACGCCACTGCTTGCAAAGACCATGTTCATTGCATTCAGGGTTAGAGGTCTCCTGTCAGTTGGAACTTGTAATGTTTGTTGTGTGACTATGTAACTATGGGACGACGTCATGACCTCCAACGGAAAGACCCCAAAAAAAGGTTCTGTAAATGAGCTGATGTAAACAAATGTTGAAAGGGGATGCAGTTAAATAAATGGGTCCAATGAAAACGTGGGAATAAAAAGAGATTATATTCCTTTGTATAGGTTTGGCCAAGCATGTGTGTGTGTGGGTGGGTGGGGGGGGGGGGGGTCGGGAGAGATGATTTGTAATTAAATATGCGGGAGTGTTTTAACTGTTGCAAAATGTATAACATTTGTAAACTTGTGTGGTTCGAGGAGATTCAGGTTAGTCTGACTCCACAGCGTCATGTAGCTCCTCCCAGCAATTTGGACAATAAACTTGCTTTATGGACAAACATGCACTTGCTTCTTAAGAGGTGAGCCTACTTTGGGTTAAGGTGATCAGAGAGGTCCATTCATACAGGAGTGATGGGATTCACTGCAGGAGTGGGATCTCTCAATTTTTGGTGAGCGTGCTAGTCGTCCTCCAGCTTCGGCCCTTTGGCTTTGGCCTTCAAAAATCTAGCGGCTTTTAAGTGAACAACTTAATGCCGATTTTTTGTGGACAGTTCCCTTAAGACCTTCAGGTTCATAGACTGACAAGAGCCATAGTGCCCCATGTAGTGGTCCTCCCCAGACAGAAGAAACAAATGTTGTGTGGGTCTGTGATGGACATCTTGGAGCTGCAGTCTCAGCAGCGTTTAAATCCTGAAGTTTGGGGCCCAACACTGGTGCACGAAAAAAATTCAAGATCGTGATACGAACAGCAGGTAAAAAAAGAATCTGAGGTGGGTGGGGGCAGTACTATAAGTATGGCTATTAACATCATGTCCGGAGTCAAGGAGTGTTGGAACTGAGGCACACGAGCAACAGAGATGCCAGAGAGCTGCGTTACTTAATGGTCTTTGATGACAAAAAAATGTAAGTGCGTCTCCTGAGGCATAGGTCAAGCATCCTTGTTCTGCAACGACTGATGGAAACTTAAGTGACCCTCAAGCTAGTTAAGAGAGGGCAGGAACTTACCAAAGGAATATTGTTAGACACACAAAGCAGGTATACGATGGTCAGCCCCGCCCCCCCAATCCCCCAGTGCAGTAAACAGTGTCATCCAGTATCAAAGGCAACAAGAGAGAGAGAAGCAGTTTCTCACCCAGGTAGCAAGACTGAAAGCAGGGAACTGGAGTGGTGTGTGCTGTGCAGAAGAGATGGCATAGTGACATATGTAGGTGAGCATGTCTACACAAGCAACACAGATCTTTGGTAAAACATTGCTCTATAAACCAGTTTCTGGTGCCAGTGCTGGGGGCAGAACACTGGCTCCTTGAATCCACCTAGATCGTTGCCACCTACTTTTATGCAGACAGAATTCCCTAATGAATAAGATGATAACATCCAATTAGAATAGTCGGCTGAATATATGTGGGATTATAGTAAATACATTTTCATATAGATGACTCCAAGCTACCCTTGATGGCAGAACATGCAATATCTGTGCTAGTATTCTCGAACAAAAGGTAGTTTAGGTCTCACATTCCTGACAATTGTGCACCTAACTCACAATAATCAACAAGCAGTACTGAGAATGTTTCAGAACTGTGGTCAATAAAGAAACACAGGCATTAAGCATACATATTTACTTAATCTATACATATTCGTGTAGATAAAATGTCAGCTTCACAGTTGTGAAAAATCTCTACAAAATGTATTTTAAAAGCAAAGCAAGACTGAATGTCCATTTTCCCCGGCCCCCATTTCATTCTTGACAGCACACAAGGGTCGTAAAAATAAAGCAGTGTTTCAGCACAAACTAGAGCTGCATCCGTTTTTTTTTCACAGTTATTCTCATTTACAGTCCAAAGAGGTAGATTTTCTGTAACACCTGAGAAATGAACTGTAACACAACCAGGTGCAAAAGTAGTTAGACGAGGAAAGCAAGATCTGTTAAATAGCCACAGTCTACACTACTGTTCTCGTCATTAACGAACAATTGTCTTCAGCAACCATTCAGTTTTAATGTATTTTTACGGTCGTCAAAATATGTGGTTCCTAAAGTTACATCATACTGTGTAACTGATTGCAACTTAATTTCTGTTTAGATTCGGTAATGCGAGCAAATAAAAGCAGTTTGCTGAAAACAAACCAACACGTTTTTAAAGTATTTGGTCCTTCAGAAGAATGGTGCCGAAGTCAATCAGCTCGTAAACTAGTACTATGCATGTTACTAAACTCCGCAGATGTCTTTCGAAACGAGAGAGCGTAATGAAACGTTCTTGAAGATTTAACAAACATGGTGCACGTTCAATGCGCCAAACAACGCATGCTTCAGTTCGAAGGGTCAGACTGTTAATGGTCTTGAATACTTTTAAGCAGTATTTGAATCGTGCAATAGGGGGTTGAATAAGGAACCGTTTGGTGGGCAGAGAAAGCCGGACAGGGATCTTAGCTTCCCCAGCGGCTGCTTAAGTTAATCGTGTTTTACCAAAGTGTCATTTTAAGAGTTGCAACTAATTAACCACACAGACTGTATGAAAAAATGATTATTTTCGCATAGACGGTAATATCACCTACGCCAAGTGAATCGCAAGGAACAGCATTGAACATTCATACCAAAGGCAACACAACAGAGGCCCCTGGCATCAGATTGCAGGCACATTGTTCATAGCTGGCTGCACCAGCTTATCAATTCGCCCCAATCAGCAGGTCTGAGAGCCTAGGCATTCATGGTTTGTTGCTTCTGGTATGAATGGTTGTCTTACATGATATCACTTCCTTAGTCAAGAATTGGCAATTAATGTTGAACTACGTCTAACTCACCAACTATCAAGCAGAAAATATATATATATATATTTTAAAACGTGTTCCTGGGCAATTACACCCTCCGCCTTTCATGTAAGGTAGTCAATGCCATTGGCATTTTTCAAATTGATAAAAAGCCATTAAGTTGCACGTTTTTAACATTTCAGAATGGTAGCCACATCAAGTATCGCGGTTGTTCTGTTCCCGTGCATTGGCACTCGAACACTGAACAGAAATACTGAGGACCAGCTCCTTCGATGGAATGTTGAAGGCCTCAGAGGGGTCAGGGGGCGGCAGACGTATCACATTAGGGAGGAAAAGACCTCCAGCTCATAGGGCAAGCCTATGTCGAATAACCCACAACGTTAATGAAACATTAAAAGCTTGCCATAATAGAACATTATTTTGGTTAAAAAGAGTTCAGTACTCTGCTTGCTGATTAGATTCCCGCAAACCAGTCCGAGAATCAACGAAATGCATTACACTAGGTTCAAACACGATTCAGGCACAGTAAACTATCATTTTCTTGATAAACCGTGGAGTATTTCAAATGAACAAATGTAGGCTGGCAGTTGTGCGAACAGTGAATCTTCCTCAGTGCAGCACGAACATTCAAGCATTTTAGAGAAAATAAACTGGTCACTGAAAGGAAACAAAAATCTAAGATTTCATCCCCTGTTCAGTTAAGTGCAAAAATTGGATTTCAGATTTTCAGGCAATAATGTGTTAACAGACGTATTAAAATCAAAACTATTACAGTGATAGCAACCGGAATGCAAGAAAAAAGTGGGTGTATTGCCCTAACAAAAACTGTTTTAATTCAATTTTCTGTTTTTCTCTCTCAAATGTTACCACCAGAATGTAGATGGTGGGTTGGGGTGAAGCAATATTGGTGAGGGGCTGTGTAATGGAGCCCCTCCCCCGCACTCTGTGGCAAACAATTCATGGAAAAAAGAAAGCAAAAAATTCGTGCAGTTTTCTTTTCCTGGCCAATATACATAACATCCAGAAAAACGACTTTACCGACAGATTGAATTAAGCAGCAATTGGGGACATCAAGTTGTCTTCTCAAAACATTTTAGTAAGGTTGTCAGAGAACATAGGTCTGTTTCCAGTTTATTCAACAAGGTTTGTCATTTAAATTTCCAATAAAAATATAGTTTGTAGCACTGCCACTCCAACTTTGCTGCCATTTTACTCTCGCTATTCACTGCCGGTGTTTTGGAGCAAGTACATTCTGACCTCAAGAGCATCACAGCCTGGCATTTACGTAGGTAGAGTTAAACGAAGGTACGTTTCTCGAAAATCTCAATTTCTGGTCGGATTGGTCCCACCTCAAACATTAGGACAAACACTTTGCAAACCATCCAGCCCTGCGGTTTCTATTGAGATAACCCCAATAGAAAGAAACCATTCAAACTATTACCACGCATATGTCGAACATAGTTCTGGGAATTTTTTGACGCACAAGCAATTAACTTGTGCCAGCCCCTTACTGTGTAGATTCTACTTTTGTGTCAGTTTCATAGGTCTCCAATATAGGCCAAATTTAGATGCAATTAAAAACATTTTCAACAAAATCCAATTCGTTGGGGTTAAAGGAGGGAGTTGGGGAGGCATGGGGGTGCTAGTTAACATACATGCGAAACGCTTAGGCAGATCTTTCATCTTGAGTTAAGGACCTCACATCACAGCCCTGAGAGAAGCATACAAGACTTAAGTACACCCTGTTTTCCATTCAATAAATAATGTATGATTTTCAGCACTCATGTTTTGATTGAGGCAAAACACAAAGTCCCTGTAAATAGTCTCCAAAAAATGCTGAACTCCCTGCCATACATAAATATTAGACAACATTGATGGAGGGTTCCTTTCGGCTCCCTTAATGAACAGAATGTACAGTCTCCTTTGATAAACACAAGACAATCTACTAAACGTTGGTGAAACAGTATGATATTTCTTTTTCATTTGAAAACTGCCAATTACAAATTACTCTGAAATGTGGCTTAAATCCATGCATGGTTCAACAAGTAGACATATGCGGAAGAAACTAAACATGCATTAATTTGGTAAAATAAATTTTGGAAGATGCATTAAACATGTGAGAAATAAACTTAATTTGACTATCCAAAGCTGCTAAACATCCTGTACCACACCAGTCCAGTAGTTCTAAGAAAATACACATATGGTAGAAAAGTAAGAAATTGTTCACAACAAAACCAAGAGGTACCACCAACAGAGAAGGTTATACACAAAATATATATATATGTGTGTCTGAATATATATATATATCTATATGTATGTATGTATATGTATATACATTACATCAGTGTTTACAGTTTAGTCAGCAGAGTCAATGCCGGCCATGGAGCATGTACAGATAGTCTCTTCAATGGAGTTTGCAACAAATGCCACCGGATCTGCATTATCTGGCTGAATTCCAGGTTCCTTGTCAGTGTTAGTTACAAGCTCGTCATTAGTCTCTGCAATTGTGCATGACGTCAACATGTCCACCATCGTTGCTTGACCGATATCAGCAGGAACAGATATTTGATCTTTCAGGACCTCTACCTTCTTATTGAGCTCATTTCTCTCTGTTTGGAGAGCACGACACAGTTTCTCCAACCGCTCAAGCTTTATTTGGAGGCCTTTGCACTCTTTGTCTCGAAAGGTTTTCTATTGAAGGGAACAAAAGGGCCGGTTATTGTTTGACTAATACAATCTTTCAAATGGCTAATCCAGTTTTGCCACTCTTAAAGCATAATACACAAACAGATCAGCAACATAAGAAATGCAATCAATGTACAATCATTATTAATGTGTCCAAATGCACACTATTTTCAGCTGGTGCATGCAATCTATGTTAATTCACTAACACATTCTGATCAGAAGCAGCAGATGAGTGTGTGTAACTCGATGTGAAAGGCTGACATTAGCACATACACCCTATTCCTGTATGCCCACTCCACTGTCTTTCCTGGTCTTACTCTCACTCAAGCCAACCTGCTGTTTATCCCTTGTCTGGTCTTCTTTTCCACCCTACTCTGTGGCCCAACATATAATGTTCTTGCAGCCCTATTCTTTTCCAGATGACCCTCACCAGTTTAAGCGTATTTCTGTCTACATCCCAATCCCTTCTCCGATACCATTCCATCAGTTTATTCTTTTTACTCTCTACTGGCAAAGTGAAAGCATTCCCTTATCTTAGAAAGTATATTTTTGACCAACACTATGTTTGCTCTGTATTTTGAAATTCCAAATGATTTAAATCACCACACCATTAGTGCTAAGAAATATGTATCTTATCAAAAGAAAATATCAAATTATGCCCTTCTAGCAGTGGCCTCCAAACCTTTTTTTTTAATGCTGCCCTCCCACAAGAGAAGATTTTGCGCAGGCCAGAACACCCCCACCCTAGTGCCATTTAATAAATCGCCATGAGTTATAAATACATGGATAAGTAAACATCGCCTGACCTCCTCCTCCCCCACCATTGTACATAAAACCCGCAAATGGCCCAACTCAGCCACATAGGAGAGAGGGCCACGCCAGCTCGCTGCCATCCCCTGCCGCCCATCTGTACTCGACTTTGGGCTGGGTTTTCCCCCAGATTAAAACATTGGGTATTTAAAACCATGTCGCTTGAACCAGGAGCGAGAGACTTAAGACTCAAGACCACTTAAAAGTTCGACCAAATTAATGTAAAATCTCATGTTAGGACTGTACTCTGCAGGAAATATTTAAATACAGCGTTTTAGGTATAAAAAGGGAGCATGTTTTATACATTGCCAGCAATATTATATGAAAATGCTCCTCTCAGGTAATTTTCTAGGTGTTCATGATTAATCTTCTAAGATTGTGGCATTAAGCATATAAAAAAGGTACGAGGTCAGAACAGGATTACTGGCTACTGAGTGGGAAGGTTATAAGGGGTCTACGTCTTTGCTACTCACAATTTGCAATATCTACTGGCATGAGGGCGTCTGTCAACTAGACTTTCTTGGAGGCACTGACCAATTTTACCATGGATTGGGTGGAGTTCCATAGAGATGGGCATATTGTGCTAGGGGATTTTAACTCTGCATGTTTTGATTTAGAATCGGATGTTAATATATCAACGTCATCTCTAAGGCATGGGGTATTGTCCGCTAATTCACAGGTTACGGGGGATAATGGCATCAAGTAGAAAAACTGTTTAAATAGCCTAGGTTTGTACTTTCTAAATGGTTCCACTAATGCTGATAAAGTAGAGTAGACCACTTCGTATAGTGGTCTCCGTAGATCGGTCTTGGATTATATTTTTCTCGACAACTTTTGTTTGACCAAATGTAGTGACTGAAATAATTAGAAACAACTGGAGTGACCACTGTATATTGAGTTATGTACTCAATTGGTCACTGTTGGGGGGGGATTTATAATTTTTTATGCTTCAACTCCTCTCCTAGTGAGACCCCCCCCTCCCACCCCCAGCACTTTTTGCAGGGCGTTTGGACCTTTTTCTTTAAATCCAGAATGAGTGGTGCCTTTTTCCAGTCATTCAATCTTGTGGTCTGTCTTTTAGAACTCCCTTCTTTGTACTCTACCTGTACTATGAAGTCTGTCTGCTACATAGCTCTTAAAGGCATCTGTACTTTCTATTGCAGCACACAGCTCCTTATAAGCAGTGTTGCTGGGGACCCTTTAGGTCCTCCTTTAAGGTTCCTTTTCAATAGCCTCAAGTAACTACAGTTCTTAATCTCCCCCAAAACTCTATAGTCCGAGATTGGCAACCCCCCTCCCCCTTATGTGGAGTGCCAAAGGGATAACTAGTATCCCCCCCTTCTCTCTGCTCCAGTGACTTTTTAGTCACAGACAATCTCCTAGTTAAGGCTGGTGGCAGTGGACGTGTTCCATAAACTATTGTGTAATTTTTGTACCGCAGGCTAAGTCCATAGCCAAGTTAGTGCACAATAGGTGCACCCAAGTACCAACTTGGGATCTCCCTTTTTGTGCCATTACTAGCGTGGATGTTCTTTGTTAGCTCTTCAGTTCTACCTTTCTAGGAGGGGAAGGTCAGTGTGTGTGTTTTGCTTTGGCGGGTACCCTTGGGTGTCCGCGCCTAGGCTCCAGAATGTCTGGGCAGACAGTAAGTGGGGGAGGAGTTTTTCACCCCCTGTCCTTTGGCTGCCAGAGTGCCTGAAAAGGAGCAGCTCCCACAGGGGTCTGGCTGTCCTGATTGGACAAAGCAAATCGACAACTGGAAGCTGAAATAACCTAAGAAGAAGACAACCAGAGACACCTGCAGACCCTTTAAAACACAGTGAAGCGACCACTGCTGTCCTGCCCAGTTTTCTGTACAACAAAGGAGCTCCAAAGAAGACAACTCCTTCCCTTTGGCTGGTGGGAACAACTAGTCCCAAGACTAACTTTGAATTGAGCCATCTCCCGAGGTCCTAGGCGCTTCCAGAGCTGCAGAACCTCAAAACCAGGAGACCTGCTGCCCATTTCGGGTGCATCGCCGTGGAAGAACAAGTTACTTACAAAACTGGTAACGGTCTTTCGATGGGATGTTCCTCCGACATATTCCACATCTGTGACAGTTGTGTCCCACAGCTGTGAACTTTGGAAACTTTGCAGCAGAGGGCATCCTGCGTCGATCCTATGTCCCTCAAGGGACTCCGTCGAGGGTCGACATTACTGGATGTTATATATAGGACGCATGGCTCAGTTTAGATTTTTCCCTCAGAACGTGTGACACCAGTCTCCTGCCAGCATAACAGCCTAAAGCCTTGCGGAATGGAATCTGCAATCACAGAGGAAATTCTCCAGAGGGGCAGGCTGGGAGTGCGATGTGGAATACGTCAGAGGAACATCCCATCGAAAGAACGTTACCAGTTTGGTAAGTAACTTGTTCTTCGAAGGGATTGTGTCCTCCGACGTATTCTACTTCTATGACAGACTCCCAAAGCAGTACCACACATATGGAGGAGGGAAAGAATTTAGAATGTGACAGACTCCCAAAGCAGTACCACACATATGGAGGAGGGAAAGAATTTAGAATGTGAAATTTAGAGTGCTCAATCAAATAGCTGAATAGAGGACTGCCTTACCAAAGGCCAAATCCTGCCCACGGATGGAGTCCAGCGAATAGTGTAACAAAAGTATGGACAGAGGCCCATGTGGCTGCTTCACAATTATTGCGAATAGGAACAACCCTTTGTAGGGCAGTGGAGGTAGCCACACCCCTTTGTAGAGTAGTGGAGGTAGCCACACCCCTAGTAGAGTGAGCCCGTAAACCTACCCGAGGGTCCTTCCCCGCCAAACGGTAGCATTCAGAGATAGTCAAAACAATCCACCTGTACAAGGTCTGTTTGAAAACAGCCTGACCCAAGCGGTGTCCAGCATAACCTAAAAAGAGCTGATCGTCCACTCTGACCCGGGACATCCGTGAAAGATCAAAGCTCTCCTAGGATCCAACCTATGGAGCCTCTCCTCTTCCTTACCCAGATGCGGAGGAGGATAAAAAGCTGGAAGAAACACCTTATGGCTCAAATGAAATTCAGACACAACCTTTGGAAGAAAAGAAGGTCGCACCCGCAGGACAACCCTGTCCTTATGGAAAACAGTGAAGGGTGGCTTGGCAGAAAGTGCCTGCAATTCACTTACTCTGCAAGTGGAAGTAACCGCAACTAAAAACAGTTCTAAAAGACCACAGTCTCAGCGGACAAGGGCTCAAACGGAGCTTCCATCAGGAACTTTAAAACCAAATTTTAATCCCAACCCGGCACTTGGAAAGGGGACGGTGGAAACACATTAGACAGTCCTTTCAGGAACACTCTTCAGAAGAGCGCATAAATATAGACAGTGCCGCCAGGTAACCCTTAATGGTACCTACTTGAAGGTCCTTGTGGGCTAACGAAAGCAAAAAAGACAGACAACACCATAGGAATGGAACATTGGAAAGGATCCACATTCTGACCCCTGCACCAGTCGCAGAACTTCTGGCAACGGTACAGGGATTTCGTTGCAGGCCGCCTGGCCGAAAGCAACACCTGCATCACGTCCTCCGGAAGGTCCCAATCCTTGTATCTCAACCTTTCAGATACCAAGCGTGAAGGTTGCGCGACCTGACCTCTGGATGGAGAACCTGAAACCCCCCCCCCCCCTCTGCCGTGAGAGCAGATCGTCTTGGTAGGGAAGACAGCGTGGAGGGCAGATGGACATGTCGAGAAGGTCCGGGTATCACGCTCTCCTGGCCCAATCCGGGGCAATGAGGATCATTCAGGAACCGAACCTCTGCAACACCAGAGGAATGACGGGGACTGGAGGAAACGTGTACAGCAGTGGGAAGGACCACTCCACTACGAACGCATCCCCTAAAGCACCTCTTGGTGGAAATTCCCGCAAGCAGAATCTCTCACACTTCTGGTTGACACTGGTGGCGATGAGATACACTTGTGGGGTTCCCCGAAGGGCAAAGATCTCCAAAAGGACTTCCTGAGCCAACTCCCCCGTGAGAGACAGTGCTCTGCCTGCTGAGAGCATCCGCCACTGTGTTTTCGTCTCCGGCCAGATGAACTGCCAAGATTGAGATTTCCTGTTGGATGGCCCAGAACCAGAGCTGCATCGCCTCCCTGCACAACGGGAGTGACCCTACCCCCCCCTTTTTTGTTGAGGGAATGCATGGCCACTGTGTTGTCCGTCATAATCAGGACAGTCTTCCCGCGCACATACGGCAGAAAAGCCTTCAGGGCCAGCCTGATGGCTCTCCGCTCTGACAGACTGATGTGGAGTCTGGACACGGACAGAGACCAACGGCCGCTGGCTGTCAACTCGTTGGCATGAGCACCCCATCCTGTGAGGGAGGCATCCGTCACGATTGTCACCTCCGGCCATGGTTGCCAAAACGGTGACCCCCTTCATCAGATTCCCTTCATCGGCCCCACCATAGAAAATCCTGGGCACCGACATCGGAATCTGAACGGGATCCAACATCTTGCCGGAGAACTGCTACCACTGCATCTTGAGAGCCCACTGCAGGGATCTCATCCGCAGTCTGGCCTCCGGCACCAGAAAAATGCAGGATGCAATGAGGCCGAGCAACCTTAAAAATTCGAACGCCAGGAGACGCTTGGCACGTTGAAACTTGTCCATCATCTGCAGAATGTAATGAGCCCTCAACTGGGGAGGCAAACACTGCCCCAGGGACGTGTCGAGCACTGCTCAGATGTATTGGAGTCGCTGGGAAGGTGTCAAATGCGACTTCTTTAAATTCAGGTAGAAGCCCAGCTTGTGAAGGGAATGGCAGGTGACTGGCAGATGATCCAGGACTTGCTCGGGAGAATGCGCCCTAATCAACTAATCGTCCAGGTAGGGGTAGACGTGAATCTCCCTTCTCGTGAGGTGGTGGTGGTGGTGGTGGTGGTGGTGGTGCAGCAGCAGCAGCAGCAGCAGCAGCAGCAGCAGCAGCAGCAGCAGCAGCAGCAGCAGCAGCAGCAGCAGCAGCAGCAGCAGCAGCAGCAGCAGCAGCAGCAGCAGCAGCAGCAGCAGCAGCAGCAGCAGCAGCAGCAGCAGCAGCAGCAGCAGCAGCAGCAGCAGCAGCAGCAGCAGCAGCAGCATGCTGAAGACCCTCGCGCGGAGGTCAATCCGAACATCAGGACCCGCAACTCAAAGTGCAAGTCGCCAGCCGCAAACCTCAGGTACTTACTGTGCTTGGGATGAATCGGCACATGAAAGTAAGCATCCTTGAGGTCTAGAGACACCAACCATTTCTGAAGTTGAAGGGCCTTGAGAAAGAGTGACATCTTTAACTTGTCGTTCCTCAGAAGCTTGTTCAACCAACACAAGTCCATGATGGGTCTCAATCCCCAGCCTTTCTTTGGAAATCAAAAAATCAGGTGAATACCATCCCTTGTTCCTCTCCGCTACAGGCACCAGTTCTATGGCGCCTTTCTCCAGCAGGGATAGGATTTCCTGCGCAAGGAGCGGATCCGGACGCTTCAAAGAGAGTTTCCCCGGTAGATTGTCGCGAGGCCGCTGAAGGAAAGGAAGGCAGTAGCCGTGGGCTATGATATCCAGAACCCACACATCCAAAGTAATGGCCCGCCATTCTCCAAGATGCTGCGCAAGTCTGTCCCCAACCGGCGAACCATGGGACATGGCCTCATGACTGAGCGGACGCGGCTGTGGCAGTGCCAGATGGCAAAGAGGCAACTGCCCAAGCGGCTTTGGCACCCCAAGTATCCTGCTTTCCACCACGGGTACTTTTACAGTGGCCCCTTTGACTGGCAGCTCCCTTTGATCTACCAAAAGAGGAGTAGAAACGAAAGGAACCTCCCCTCCATTGCTGTCCCCTAGGACGAAAAGACGGAGGTTGACGTACTGCAGCGCTCAAAGACTTCACTGCAGCTTTGGAGGTTTGCCTTGCTGCCAAATAAATGAACGCCATCAAAGGGCATGTTCAGAAGAGGGGATTGCACACTAGGAGCAAACCCAGACTTACGCAACCACGCAAACCTGTGTAGTTCGGTGCTTGCAGCCATGGACCGGCTGACACAGTCTGCCGTGTCCAACCCCGACTGAAGGGCTTCACACATCGCATCCTTGCCGTCACGCACGATGGCTAGGAAGCCATCCCTTTCCCCCCCCTCGGGAATATACTCGGCCACATAGGAAACAGGTCCACAAGAGTGTGTAAATCTTGCCAGGGCACATGTGGAGTTGACAGCCTTCAGTGCCATGCTCCCTGACGAAAGAGACCTTCCGAGCCCATCCGTCGAAGCACTTGTCCCTATCCAGAGGGATGGTAGGGTACACCTGCTGCCTCGAGGTGGCCATAGCCACCTGAACCACCAAACTCTCAGGAGTGGGGTGAGTAGACAAATAGCTGTGGTCGCCAACTGATGGTCAGTACTTTTTTGTCAAATTCTTATTGACCGCCGGAAGCGATTCCGGGGCCTGCAAGCCGATGACACCCTTTTTTGCAATGTAAGACGGAAAGGCAATACCGTGTCAGAGGGGGGAACCTTGGTCCAAGATGTCAGTATGGTCATCCTGAATAAAATCCTCAGGCGGACTGGACCACCCCAGGTATTCGCAAACCCTAGACATGAGCCGCCTATAGGAAGAGTCCTCATGAGCCCCCGGATCAGACCTCCCAAACTCAACTTCTGGAGAAGTATCCAGGCCACTGGCATCATGTAGGGACTGCCGCAACTCCTTCAATGGACTGTCACCCAACAATCCCGGAGCATCATCCTGAGCAACAGGATCTTCAATGTCTGATCTTTCCTCCTTCAAAAATGTCAGGCAAAGGCTCGGAAAACCGAGCCTCAGCAACAGAAGAGGTCCTGGCGCCCAATACCAGCCTCTTAGACGTAGAGGAATCCCCAGGAAACTCCTCAGACACAGTACACCAAAAAAAATGCCGAGGGCATCGAAAACATTGACGACGAGACCGCCGAAGGCTTCGACACCGGAATCCGCCCCGATGGAATCAACGCCGATGCCGCTACAGGCGTGGGCTGACAGGACGGACACAGCATTGTGTGAGTCCGACTGGACCGGCGTCGAACCAGTCGACGCCGGCATTTCCACAGGCTGCACCTGTCTCGCTGGGGACGAGGACCGAGACCTGGACGCACAGCTCTTGCGACTGCTTATCCACACAGGACCTCGAGGGCTCCCAGTGCGAGTTGCGACGTGAGGCCGAGCGAGTCGCGGATCGAGAGCGTTCCCTGCCGGCTTTGTGAGAAGGCGACAGGAACCGTGCCTTGCGACAGAAAAATTGCCATAATTTGTTCTTTAAACGATGCCCACTCCTCCGGTGTCGAGGACTTCGTGGAACAGGCGACCGTATGCACAGCACCATCCTCCGCAGAGGACGGGGAAGGCGACCGGTGGCAGCGCTTCACGCTTCAGAGTGCCACGAAAACGAGGAATGGCGGGAACCACTCTGGCACCGAGAACCTCGATCCTCATCCCGACGCGGAGAGTCGCCCCTCGAGTCGTCGGTGGAAAACCCTAGACTTCGATCCGGTTTTATGGGACTTTTTTGATGGCTTACCTGCATGGAACTTCCCCTTCCTTTCATGCAAGGCCTTGGCTGTAAGAGACTGACATTTGGAGCAGTCGGTGTCGTGCGACTCACACAGGCACCATAAGCGAATACGGTGCGGGTCGATCAATGACATCCTGGACTTTCAGGCCCGGCAAGTCTTTAACCTGGACCTTTCAGTCGGAGGTGTCGAAGAAACAGACATAAGAGATTTGAAGAATCCACGAGGCGCGCCTAGTTTCACAAAGCTAACACGTTCGCTGTCGGAAAAAACAGAACTGAGGCAACGGGTACCGTGCGTCCTATATATAACATCCGGTGACGTCGACCCTCGAGGGACAGGGGATCGACGCCATTGACGCAGGACGACCTCTGCTGAAAAGTTTACAAAATGCACAGCTGTGGGACACAACTGTCATAGATGTGGAATACGTCGGAGGACACAATCCCTTCGAAAGGCCGGATCCGTCCAAATCTTTGCTGAACTCTCAAGGACACTCCAGAGATCCGATCCCACTCACCCAGATGCCCTCATCAGAGCGTAGGACTGTAGGAAGCGAAGAAGATTGACTGGGCCACATCCTTTGTTGGTGCTGCAGAAAAGGTGCCAAAACCACAGAGTGAACCAAGACATTTTTGAATCGTGCGCAGGTCCTCCCTTGACACTGCTGCTGAAAGACCCGTCCAGTGACCTGCCTTCAGTCATCAGAAATAAAACAGGTCAGTTAGAGAGCTGCAGCTTCGCGGAGCATTCAGCACAAACATTTTCTTCTAACCTGAGGTACTGTGGGGAAAAAGTTATTGCTCACCCAATTCCAGAAAGTCGCTCCAGAGCTTTGTAGTATAAGAGGTGTCCAGGGCAACCACCTCTTACCTCTGAGTCAAACCACTGGTTGTGGCCCTTTATAGAGTCCTATTTAGGATCTCCATAGTTAGTTATTAACTCGCTGCTTCTAAACGACTAGAGACTGGATGAATCCCCACAGGAACTCTTCGTATTATACTGCTTGTCAAGACTTTAAGTCCTCTCTGAACTGCCTTTAGCTCGGGTTGTGTTTTTGGACTTAAAAGACATGCTGTGAATTTTATGACTGAAGATTAGACAGAGTATGAGAATTTGCTTGATGTCGTCTGGTAGGGTGGTTGTTTGTATTGTGTATGTGTGTCTGGTCGCGTCCCATGTGTTTTTTCTTCTCTGTTATTTGGAAAGCCATTGTTAGATGTTAGTGATTTGGATTCATTTTTTGTTCGAATGTGCTATTGCTTTTTATTCTGATTGTTATTTACTTATAAGGATGGTTTTATTCTGCTGAATTGCATATGTTACTTGTGTGTTTATTTGTTTCGCGTTACCTTAAAAATGTAAATAAAGAGATAAAAAAAAGACATGCTGTGCGAAGAAACCCTCTCTAGAACCTTTAACCAGACTAGTGTTGCTCTAACCCTTTTCCTTCCTTTAAGTTACTTTTGTGTATGTATTTGCAGAGTAAATGTCTTACCCTAAATCTACTAAGTACTGCATGTGCGCGTAATCACCGATAACACGATAGCATTGTCTTTTCCCTTTCTAACGTTACAACAAATGTAACCACAAACACAAAAGGGAAAGTGCCCTTTGAAGTATATTCTAAAGTATTCTTAAGTGTTATAGTGTAAATGTATGAGGTATTTAAAGTGATTACGATGTTGATACAATATACATATAATGTCATAAATTAGAACACCCTAGCGGGTGTTACGCAATCCTGATTGGTCAATCTGCGGGCTGTACAAACTGGTTAAGACAACAGATTGTTTACAGCCCACAAATCAAGTTGTAATTACTTAAGTGTTCCCGCTGGATGCGTTGGTATCCGTGTAAGTTTGGGATGGAGAGAGAGAACTTTCTGTTCAGAATTACATGTTGGAAGACCAACGTGTGCCATGTAGCCTTGCCCACAGAAAGAAACGCTTTCCACTTTCATGTCGGAAGGAAAGCGTTTCAACAAGCGTAAAAGCTGCATTTTAGCTTCATGTGGATTGTAAATATATCTTTTTCCGACAACAAAGTCACAGGGAACCTTGCCCTCACCGCCTCGCGTTCATTGATGCATGGAAAGGCTAATGGAAAAGAAGGGCACACAAATTTAAGTTGATAGCCTGCTAAACTAGTGTATATGCAGATGCTGCTTGCAAATATTTTGTAACTGCATGTTAGTGTGGAATAATTGGAAGCTTACATTTCTGTAGTGGGGGAAAAAAAAACGAAATTACCTTAATTAGAACAGTGGGCAGGCATACCCACACCAGATTCCTCTTTAATGGCATCCTCCTCTCACCCAATCACCTTCCACCACCCTATAAAAAAAAATGAGACCCGTTTAATTGAAGTACAAAACATTGCTAAATGGTAAATAAATGTCTGCAACATTTACCATTTTGCTATTTTTTTGTACTTCAATTAAACAGGTCTCATTTATTGTACTCTAATTATTAAACACTGATGGTGTTCTATTAGCTTTATAGACCTGCAGCTCGGGCTGTACCGTGCGTTATGGTCCCTCATAACTCGGTCTTCAGGGCCCATAACACCTGGTACGGCCCTTGCTGCAGGTCTAAAAAGATATAAGTCAAAGTGCTTCTTTCATGTGTATGTTTAATTGGGTTCAGTGTACTTACCTATAGCTCATATCTTCCTCTTACAATAAGCCTGACTGTACTAACTTAGGACCTTGGAGTGGCAGAGCAGACTTATACTAAGAGTTGGAGATCTACAAACCACTGGGATAGCTTACTAAAGTATCATTAGGACTTTAGGAAAACTCCCCTAGCAGTCACCAGCGTGCGATCGAGGAAATTATGATGAGGATATCCTGCTTCACCCAGCTAATAATAGAATGACATGGAACCAAAGCAAGATAGCTAAGGTGAATTATGAAACCAAAGGGGGTGTGAAATGTACCAACTATAAATGGAAACTGTTGACGTTTACACATGAAAAACCTTTCGCGATTTTGTGAAAAATACTATAGTGCATAATATTGGTGGTAAATGTTAACAAGAGTAATGTTAACAAGAGTAATGTTAAAAGCCCTAATAAACAAGAACACACAGATATGACAAGGTTGTTGCTAAAAAGAGGGAATGAGGTCCTTGATTCAGGGAACTTTGAAGGAAAGTGTATAGGACCAGGATTGTTTATATGAAATAAAAAAATTAAACTGAAATTTAAGAACCGGGTCAAAAATCATGAGTGTTGATGGTCCAGAGAAAATGTTGGGTTATCTTCAAACGAAAGCCTCACGTTCCTTCTGGGCATTGATTAACGCCCAAAATAATAGTTGTGAGAAAATGATTATCAATGCGGTTTCTGAAAATTACTGGGCCAGCCACTTTGGAGCCATCTATAGGGAGACAAGAATGGACAAATGTATCAATGGAATTTGCAAGACTGTTGATTATAGGCGAATGGGGCTATGACCTATGACATGGATGACGTGTAGGAAACCATTAAAGGAGCCAGCACCTCAAGAGCTCTGGCACATAAGAAAACCTGAAAACAGGTTGTTCCAAAGAGCCCCTTTGGTATGGGCAGGGATTTTTAAAGTCTGTTTTGACGCCACCCTGAGGACAGCCACTTACCCGGCAACTTGGGGTGCTGCGTATATTATTCAGATTTATAAAAAGGGAATTAAATCTGCCCGCAAAAATGATCCACTGATTTCTATCCTCAATGCGGATTGCAAAATATTTGCAAGTTTGATTCTGAAACATCTGGAAGCCTTGGTAGACATAGTAAGGATTTGATTTCACCATTCCAAACCGGCTTCCGAAAACATCACGGCACGAATTTGAATGGGTTTATGCTGAGCTGTCTTCAGGACTTAGTCAATAAAGTAAAAAACCCTGTCATCCACTCAGAGGCATGAGACTCATCAATGCCTTTCACACAGTCTCAAGATTTATATTGTGGGAGAAACTACCGAATTGGGGTATCCCTGATGGTGTGTTAAAGCAGAGTATAAAATCGCATGAAGATAAAAATGTCCGCGGCAGGTTGAACCAGGAGGGTTCCCTATCGCAAATGATTCCGATGAGTAATGGTGGAGACAGAGGTGCATATTGGCTTTCCTGTCTCTTCTGCGACATACCTACACTGCTCCTTGTACACCTCAACACTCTGCTAGAACATAATTATACCCCATGAAAAAGATTGGCCTAGCTGTATTCAATCTCTTACACAGGCCGCACGGCAGACAGAATGCAGACGAGGCCAACTATCTTGCTGAACACATTCCACTAATCTCTCAACCACCGCATCACACCGAGCATTAGAAAGCGGTCACCTCTGCGTAAACCGCACTGGCTGCACACATACCGAGCGCCCCCCCCCCTAGCACTATATGCTACTCTACTCGCTCCACTGACCTGGACTACAGTCCCCAAGGGCGCTCAACCAACAGCACTTTGAGATCATACCAATGATATAAGGTGCTACACAAATACACAATAACAAAACATTTGCTCCTCAGAAGATTCATGAAAACTTTTTGCTTCAGACTAGCGCCCCTTGCTGACATTAGCTTTTCAGTGGAGAGTGAAGTGCTTCAGCTCCCCACTGGCAGCCTGTCCTGTGCTATATGGAGCCTTTTTAACTTACTCGACAAGTGCCTCAGGATATTTTTCCCCACTCTTGTCAAGGTGGCCCCCATGGGCTTAGACTTCTTTAGCCGGCCCTGTCCCCATTCAACATACAAACAGCACAAAGCGGAAGAGGGCCGGCCTGCTAACATACTCCAACCCCCCCCCCCCCCTCTATATTGCCGGCTGCCGTCAACCTGCTCCCTGCACATTCCAATGGCTCTGCACACCCTGCACCGGACTACTCTCCACCCCCACCCCCACCGGAGTAAGGCTCCAAAAATCAAATTACCTGGTTTCACCACCTGTCACCGAAGCCATGCCTGCCCTGATGTTTCTCTACGTCAGATGAAAACACACACACACACCTGGAAGCACACTATGGAGTAGGACAGACGGCACAGTTCCAGGGTGTTTATTTCCTGGATCAGCCACGGACCTACAGTCTGAACCCCATTGCACTGAGCATGTGTGGTGAGGGCCATGTTGGGGAAAAATGAGCACAACAGTGCACCCCCCCCCCCCAACTTTTATTTCTCACTCGTTTGAGGCTTTGTTGCTGCACCCCCAACCCCCAGTTTGATGACCACTGTTTTAAAGACATGTAAACAAGTGCGTTGCTTTTGATGTAGTGGTGTATTGGTATTTCTAGAATGCGTATGGGAGGGGAAAAAGATGCAAGGTTTGCCATCAATACATAATATTAAGATAGAACAGAAAAGTTACTTACTTGCAATCCGGTCTCTCTATCATGGGTCTGTTAATTGAATTATTAAATATCTCTGCCTGTGTGTGAGATCCCTGAACACTTACCACACATATAAAGAAATTAACAACAAAAAAAACACATTAAATAAACTACATGTCATCCGTTACTCACTGTAATCTTATTTCTGATGCTTGTATCTGCTTAGATTCACATGCTATGCATAGGCCGACATCTAGTGGAAGCTGCAGAGTATTACAGTTGTTTTTGAAACTCGAAAAGGGACATCGACAGGGCGTGCCAGTAATGCTATCCCTAGTGTGATGTCCACTGTACCCATGGTCCTTCATGGGTCGAGGTCGATCCAATTGTTTTTATATCTGACATGAGGTTGCATGAAGTGCAGCACGAGTACAGGTGTAGATGTGTATCAGATAAAGCCCAGAAAAAAACATTGATGCACCTTCTACTCCAAGGGGAGGAAGGGAGGGCGGATGTGAATCTAAGTAGATTACAAGCATCACAAATACGATTACGGTGAGTAATGTATCCCTTCTAGGCTTGTGAATCTGCTTAGATCACATGGTATGCACAGATTAGCGAGCAGTGTTTGGAGAAGGTGGTGGGTTATGAGAAGGTACAGGGGCAAATAGATGTTTTAGAACCGCTTATCCCACCTGGGAATCTGCTGCAGAGTGTGTGTCAATGCAGTACTGCCGAGTAAAAATGTACTGAGCTCCATGTAGCTGCTTTGCAAATGGCGTCCAGCGGGACGTTTGCGATAAAAGCTCCTGTGCCCCTTGTGGAGTTAGCTCTTAGTGTGAAAGGCAGTGTTTTGCTTGATAAAGAGTAGCAGAGCTGCAAGCATCTGACTATCCATCTGGAGATGGCATTTTTGGAAATCCGGTCTCCTTCTCTGCCTCGTGCTACGGAGACAAACAGTTGGTCTGTTGTTCTGAGCGGTCTGGTCTTGTTTACATAGTAAAGGACTGCCCTCCTTACATCTAGTGTATGGAGTTTCTTCTCAGCTGAGCTTGCTGTGTTCTGAAAGAAGGCCGGTAGCTCAATGGATTGGATAACGTGAAATTTTTAAATCAACTTGGGTGAAAACCTAGGGTGCGTTCTTAGTACCAATTTGTCTTTGTGGATAAAGTAAAAGTCTTGCACTGACCATGCTTGAAGTTCACGGTCTCTCCTTATGGAGGGGGTGGCCAAAAAGAGAGCAGTTTTATATGCGAGGTGTTTAAGGCTCGACTTATGCATAGGCTCAAAGGGAGATCCCATGAGTTTTGCAAGTACTACATTGAGGTCCCAGTCTGTTTGATATAGGAGGGTTGAGTCTTTTTACTCCCTCCATGAATGCCTTAATGAGAGGAACCTTCCACCACAATACTTTATTGTGCGAAGTGGTGTATGAGGAAAGAGCCTGCCAGGTGAACCTTTATAGAGTTAAAAACTAACCTTGAGTCTAATAAGTGGAGCATGTAAAAAATAACGGTTTGTTTTGACTGGCAAAAAATTACAAATCTTCTCCACTTGTCAAAATAACAGTGTCTGGTTTATGTGCCTCCTTGAGGATATCCATGCTGCCAAGTTCAGTGAGTGAGGCTGAGGGCGTAGTGTGGGCTCCCTGTGCTGGGAAAGCAAGTTGGCTGTGCACGGGAGCTTGATCGGATTGCACGTCGCCAGTCTGCGCAGATGTGAATACCAAGGTTGTCATGGGAGCAACTAGGATTAACGTCATTTGTTCTCTGTGAATCTTGTTCACCACTCTGCTCACTAGTGGAGCTGGGGGAAAAGCATAGGCACATTTCCCTGACCAACTCATCCATAGGGCATTCCCCTTGGAGTCTGGTTGGGGATACCTGGACGCAAAGTCTGGACATTGCTTGTTTTCTCTTGTAGCAAATAAGTCTAGCGTGGGGTAGCCCCACTGTGAGAAAATGTCATCTACAACATTTCTGTCGAGTTGCCATTCGTGGTCTTCTGGTAGAGGATCTCTGCTTAGTGAGTCCACTAGCGTATCGAGTTCCCCTGGAACCAGTTGTGAAGTCAGAAACATCCCCCGTTTGAGTGCCCATTTCCATATTTTCTGTGCTAGCCTGGAACAATTTGGAGAATGTGTCTCCCCCTGCTAGTTGATATAGAACATTGCAGTGGTGCGGTCTGGGAATTTGTAGCGACTGATTTGTCAGGTGCGCTTCAAAGGCTTGGAGCGCTTTGAATACTTCTAGAAGTTCCAGCAAGTTGATGTGGTTCTGCGCTGTGATTGGAGTCCACAGACCATGTGCTGTGAGATGTGGGTGATGGGGTGGGCCACCCACCCGGTGAGTGATGCGTCTGATGTAACTACTGCTTGCACTGCATTGTCGTGGAAGGGTTTTCCCTTCAACAAATTATCCTTTGTCCACTAGCGTAGAGCTTGTACTAGTGTTGGATAAACAACCACTAGATCGTCCCACCGACCGATTGCCTGAGACCAATGTTTGGACAACCACTCCTGCATTGGGCGCATGCGCAATCGTGCATGCGGGACCAGGTAAATGCAAGATGCCATCATGCTGAGCAAATGCATAACTTTGCGTACACCTATCTGGTGACCGGCTTGATACTGAGGTATTTGCAGCAGTATGTTTTGTATTCTTTCCTTTGATGGAAAGATTAAAACTTCCTCTGTTTTTATGACACCTAAGAACTGTTTGGTCTCGTTGTGGTACAAGGCTTGACTTTCGAGAAGCCCAATTGGACAAGAAGGGTGATCGTTCTTTGGGTAATTTGCTTGCACATTGGGATTGTCTGCCTGCGCAGGTGCGCTGCCACCACCGTCAGTACCTTGGTAAATACCCTTGGAGCGAATGCTATGCCGAAGGGTAGCACCTTGAATTGGTAGTGCTGGTTTGCTATCTTGAAACGCAAGTATTTTCTGCGCTGGGAACATTGAAATATGAAAATAGGCATCTTTCATATCCAAGGTTGCCATGTAGTCCCCTTGCTTTCGAAGTGCGATTTCTTCCTGTAGCGTTGTCATGCAGAATTTTTGTGGCTTGACATAGGTATTTGCAGGGCGCAGATTTAATACAGGACGCATTGTTAGATCTTTTTTGGGCACAAAAAAGTATGTTGAATAGATGCCCTTGTTTACCTGGTTCGCCGGGACGAAAGCAAAAGGCTAACAATTACCAAATTAACCCGATATAGGAGAATCATATAAATACACTAGCCCTGATTTGAGAAAGGCCAAGCAAGGCCGAAACACGTGTTATCTAAAGGGCAACTCGTTAAAACACCTATTGATATGACTGGGTGCAGAATCCTGGATCTTTATTTTCGTGTGTTTCATAGTTCGACGGGTTTCCAGTGGCTTACTGTCAATCCAGTGAAATGCGAACTTAACTAAACATTAACTCTAGGGGAAGCAGAGGTTTCCTACTCCCCTCCAACTACTTGGAACACCCTCCACTCACGTGGATCAGCAGCACTATTACTATTATTTGACCCTGTAGTCGCCAAACAGACCAGCTGTACCCATAAGCCTGACTGTATACTTTATACCTTTAGGAGCATGTCAGTGAACTGGATCTGGTCATCTACCGGTGAGTCTGCCACCGGCGGGTTTGCATTCTCTGGTGACGGTATGACGCAAACGTTTTCCACATAGTCATAATAGTGGTTCACCTCCCCTATGTCCCCCTGATCCTCTGAATCCATATATACTCCAGTCTCCTGGAAGCTTCGGTTTGGGGTCATAGGGTTCAAACTAGCCCGGGTCCTGCTGAGGGGTGGCTGTTTGTAGGGTGTCTGCCTGGGCCCTTTTGGCGGGGGGTTGTGACAGTGCTGCCCCACTAGCTGGTGGTGTGTTCTGGAGATTTTCTAGAGGTTTTCTAGAACCGGAGGGTGGCTGTCGAAGAAGTTGGCCAGTGAGGACATGCGTCTCAAGACCCTGTCTATTTCTTCAGCCAACCGCTGTGATGAACTTGGGATAGTGGAAGATGGAGGAGGTAGTTCAGGTGTAGGCTGCCTCTTGTGCCTCATAGCCTCTGATATTGTTTGCTGCCCTTGGGAAACCTCTTTCTCCCCGTGGGATTTGTGGGTCTTCGATGTGTGGTGTTTTGAAGTCGGCCCCTTCGGAAGTGTGTCTGGGACATGTTTTTTTTAACGAGGTGTGACAATTTCGAGATCTGAGGGGATTTGGTCGATTTTAACGTGTGTCGACTTTCGCTCATCAGCGGGAGAACGGGCCGGTGCCGCGTCTTTCGATGTTCGGTCTTCGGCAGTAGATTTGGGCGCGGCGTCCGAGACTTCTTTCGACTTCAGGGGCCTGTCGTGAGGTAAACGCATTTGCCCGGAGGACAGGGAAATGGTGGACCTTCCCCTTGATGCCATGTGTGGCCTTGTAGTCTGTCTCGACGTAGACTTATGGCCTTGGGCTGTGTGCTTAACCTGGGGAAGCTTGTCTGTGCTGGTGCCGCTGGGTGTTGTCCCTGTAACAGAGCTGCCGGTCTGTCTGATGGAGTCGGGGGCTTGCACGTGGAAATACGATAGATCCCTTTGGCAGTCACTGAAGACGCTGATTCTGCCGTCACTGGAGGCACCCTCCATGTCCATGGTGGCCTTGGCCTGCATGGTGTGGTGGGCCCAGCACTTCGTTTTGCGGTCTTTCCAAGTTTTGGGCTTAAAGAGCTTGCAAGCCTTGCAGTGGCCCTCGTTGTGGTCCCTTGTAAGACAAAGGTGGCACACCCGGTGCAAGTCCTTCCAAGGAAATTTTCTATTACATGTAGGACAACATTTAAAAGGTGTATTTTCCATTTCGAATGGGAAGGGCAGCTTGGCGAATAATCTGGGAAGAAGGGGAAACATGCATTCTCTTAGTTAGCTAAGATATGTACCCCCCCTCCCCCGACTCTCCCTACTGTGAGAGCCGAGGCCCGGAGCGGTCTACCAAGGCCGTGGGAAAGTTTGTCGAGGCATGTTCTGCAGCCGACGAAGGTAGTCCTCCAAGCGGTCGCCAAAGTTGTTGTAGGGGGAATGGCTAAGACAGGACAGAAAAAGTATCCAATTTAAATTTTTGACAATAAATGGCGTTTGCCAGAAAGGAACTCCGCTTCCAGCATCAGTCAATGATGGCAGAAAAAACAATGAGTGACCTCGACGTGTGAAGCACCATGTATACAGAGGACGTCACACTAGGGATAGTATTACTGGCATGTCCCGTCAACGTCCCTTTTAGAATTTCAAAAACAACTAATACTCTGCAGCTTCCACTAGATGCCGGACTATGCATAGCATGTTATCTAAGCAGATTCCACAAGTCTCCAATTATATGTATTTTTTTTAATGTTTTATTGGTTATTAAAAAAGTTTTTTTTACATAAACCGTTATTACATCACAATCAAATGGAAGAAAAATGTAAAACCTTAATTCACTTTCATTCTTACATTCCCTTTTATTCAATTACATCCTCATCATTCAATCTTTCACTCACATTCCTACTATAATTAAACTTCCCTTTTCTTCCACAGTAACCTTTGTCATTGCATCACAATTCTTAAGCCTAGATATCGATTCAATTACACCTTTAAATTCTGTTCACTCTTCATCTTTAAAACTTTCAATGAATTTCAGTACTGCAATTATTAAACAGATCTTTTCCCCCATAATATCCCAAGCCCACCAATCATTCGGGCTCAAGTTACTTTCTCCCATCGCATAGTCAGCTAAATAAAGTTCCCTCATTTCTTCTAATGATTCACATACCATTACCCAATGGCATAGCGTCTTCACCCTGCAATTCCACTTACAAAAACTGCATTTATCATTTTTAATGCATACCATTTTCCGAGCCCACAAGACTACTCCATTGGCAAGACTACTAAGTCTACACCTAAAGAGCATATCGCGATAGTGCTGTGATGGACATTTCTGTAGATAACTTGGGATGGAGTTTAAACCTTTCCTTTCAGAAGTTCTTCACAACTCAGTTTCACTTGATCGCATTGTTCCAGAGTACTCATCCAATCGCCGCCTCGCAATTTCTGCTGGTATTTGGTCGGATTCATCTCCAAAACGTTGGGACCAATATCCTTCTGTTGTAGAATCCTTTCGATCTTTCCACAGGGTTACATACTGGTCTTCAATATTTTTAAGGGGATCAAAGATTGCAAAAGGGGCTATATTGGTTTCTTACTTACACTTCCTATCTTCCTATATAAAGGCCACTGATTTCCATTGGACCATAGATTCAAGTGATTGAAGCTTTAATTCTTGCCTAATGGTACACATGGGCACCGCGTTAGGGAGTCGGGGTAATGATCGCCAAAACAGACCCTCTCATTTCTGCCAGGTTTGCCAGGGTAGATGTAATAAAGCCTCAGCACCATAGGTTAAGACTTGAGCAATTTTCTGTTTGTAGAAAAACAGAATGGGAATCATCGTAAATCAGCCAAACTTCCTATGCAATATTCTTCCCGGGTTTATTCGAGTGGTCAGTCTAGATCTCAGGTGAATAGAATGCCCCTGATCTCTAATACTTCTATTAATTACAATTCCCAAATAGGTCATCGTGTACACTATTTCCAGGGCCTCTACCTCCACTCTCCAAATAAACTTTTCTACTTTGTTTTTATAGGCCCATTTCATTTTAAGCACCTTAGATTTTCTCACATTAATCTTCATGCCATTCTCTATCAAATACAAATTGAATGCATTAATCCTATGCTGCAGACCAATCGTGGTTAAGTCTAAAAAGACTAGGTCGTCTGCAAAGAGTATCGATGGAACTGGCACGCCATTGATCTTAGGCGGGAAGGCGGTGACATCCCTCAGTGAATCAGCCAAATCAGCAATATATAAACAGAATAAGAACGGGGCCAGGGCGCACCCTTGTTTTAAGCCACAGTGCATAAGGATTTTTTGTGACAGTTTACCTTTGCCAGAGAGTCGAATTCTCACAGAGGTATTTGGGTACAGCGTCTCTACGGCCTCCACTAGGGCATTCGGGCAATTCCATACTCTTAATGTGGCCCAAAGCTTTTCCCTAATAACTCAGTCGAACGCCTGTTCGAGATCGACAAACGCTAGATATAAAGACGTATCTGTTTCCAGGGATTTCTCTTTCAAGATGTTAAGCATGAAGAGATTTAAGGTGGTACAAACACCCTTAACAAAACCTGTTTATCGCGGGTCCAGGATACCCCTTTTCTCGGCCCATGATCTAAGATCTCTCAACAGCACAGCTGCAAACAGTTTTCCTATTGAGTCTAGGAGAGCAATAGGGTGATAGTTTTCAGGAATCGCTCTATCGCCTTTTTTAAAAATGGGCACTATGTTTGCCTTTCTCCATGATACAGGTATCTATTTTTCATGATCTGTGCAAACAGAACTGGCAGAAATGTATTTATTTTATTTTTTACATTTATATAGCGCACAGATAGCCCAGGGGCATTGTGGCGCTGTTACTTGCAGCAGGCTTACATTATGCATAGGTTACAACATTGGAGCGCAGAGAAGTAATACAGGTTATGCATAAAACGTACATAGATCAAATATCCATATAGAGGATGGGCGTCATGACAGTGGTAAGGTGATCAGGTGAATAAGGTGGTTTTCATGGTTTTACAGAAGGCGGTGAGTGAAGGTTCAGCTCGCAAGGCAGTGGGGAGGGCATTCCAGTGCAGGGCCGCTAGGTAGGGGAAGCTGGCGCCACCTGCTATTGCTCTTTTTACCATAGGTACGGTGAGTAGGTTGGCATACGGGGTCCTAGTTGGTCTTGAGGAAGAGGCAGGGTGGATTCTTTGAGATACGTATGCTGGGGCGGCGAGGTGAATGCATTTGTGGTGAGGGTCAAGGCTTTGAAGATGATCCTCTCTTTTATGGGGAGCCAGTGGGAGGCTCTTCTGGCAGTAGAGATGTGCTCCCTTTTGGAAATGCCTTGTGGTGCGTGTAAAGCATTGTTTTGAATAACTTGCAGTTTTTTCAAGAGAACATTGCAGTAGTCCAACCGTGAACCAGTGATAGCCCTTGCTATGTTTGTGCAGGAATCATCGGAGAGGTACTCTACATCGTTAAGATGTACTCTACTCAGTTCGATTCTTTTTAAGTTCATGGTTTGAGAGACCATCCTGTCCCTCTGCTCGGGATGAGCCTAGCTTCTTGATCAGTTCCTCATCTAGGTCGTCAAGTTTGGGGGTTTAAATCTCTCCCCTTGCTTTGATTCCAACCTGGATCTGCAAATAATGTTGTGTAATGAGCTATCCAGTCCGATCATGCTAGTGATAGAACTTTGCCTAAGGGAGCCATCGTTGTTAATCAGTTCCTAAAGGTTTCTAGTGCTCTTTGCACAACTTTCAGCATGTGTTCAGAGTCACTTTGGGCTCTCAGACTCCTACTTTCAATTCCTATATTGCTGTTTAGCTCTCCTAATCTTCTCATAGCGATCTGACTTATCGCTGTCTTTATTTGTCTGACTTGCGCATCAATTTTCTCCTCTTTACCAGGGAATCGTCGTACCAATGTTTCAGATGCCCGTATGATACACCTCCCTCCTTCCAGAGGGCCCAATTCTTGGAAGATCCCCCGATACTCCACCCAGGAAGGATCGGCTAGAGCAGAGTCCCTGTATCGACTTATAATCAGGGTTACCTCATGTTTTAATCTCAAGCAATTTCCTACCCTCTTATTCCACCTCGCCCATTTTTTTCCTTTCTTCCTCCCCCCCATTATTTATAATGGAGATGGCCAACAGATTGTGATCACTCAGTTGCTGGGGCATGATTTTAAACATCTCCACTTTCTCTCCAAGATTTCCGGAGATAAAACAAAAGTAGATGCAGGATTTCTGCTCACCATGTTTCCATGTACAGTTCCCTGGTATCGCCAGGTGTTTGGCCATTCAGCATATACATATTTCTTGCTATCATGGCATTCACCCACTCATTTTCCCTTATATTCTATTCTCTATCACTCAGTGGGTAACCCCCCTTTCCTAATATTTAAGTCGCCACAAATGAAGATTTTATCATCCCTCTCCAACATCAGCTCATCCATCGCCTTTTCCACACACTCCACTAGCTTAATTTCTTTACTCATTCACATGCCGATTTATGTTAATCATGAATATCGGGCTTAGCCTGGATTTTTGTTTCCCTTCTAACATGATTTGTACATAGGGATTTGGGCAATTAATATTTGCTATGCTCCAACCAGAATTTATCTTAAGCCGAGTCAACAGTCCAGAGTACGGTCGACTGGTAGCCCCCTTTGGGGGCAGATTCAGAAGAGCAGTGTACCATCACAAACAGGCACAGTTCTCAACCAGGGTTCCTGGAAGCACATATTTTCTTAGTTCTAAGGAGCATTCTGCAAAGTGACCTAAATCCCCTTGTTCTCCAGGAAGCTATCTTCAATAAATCACCCCCCCCCCCTTCACCAGAGTCTAATCTCTCTTGCCACCACTCAAGGTAGTAGCTATCCAACCCCACAAAGTTTCCTCACCCATTAGCCCCTTTTGTTCCAGTCTTTTCGTAGCCTCCTTTTTGCTCCGATTCTCAATTGTGAATTTCAGACATTTCAAATTTTCCTTTTCAGGCAGAACAGTACTTTCTTCAGTGACTGACCCTTAGGGGATTTCCCTCTATATGGCTGCTTCCCTCCAATTTGCTCTTATCCTTTCTTGGTGATCACTGACCTCATACCCCAAGAGAAGAAATGTGTCCCTTAGGGATAAGATTAGATCCTTCTTGGCTTGAGCCGTCAGATGGAGTATAGCCCAATCAGTTCTTTTATCCAGTACAAATTCCACAATGCTGATGTCTCTCGTATATATCTGGTATCCTGGGATAATACAATTCAACAAGCAGAGGTAATTGCTTCTATTAAGCACAGGTGCATCTGAAGTCCCCAAAATTCTGTCCAAGTATATTTTGAAGGATGAACTTGGGGAGCTCTTAGCCCTTTCACCCCATTTACTAGCTTTTTCTATGGGAGCGGTTATGTCTTCTCTTTTCCTTGTCCTAGTATCTCCCTCTGCCTCCCTCGCCCTCATAGGTTCTTTAATTACAACCCTCTTTCTCTTTTCTTCCATTGTTCTCTTGCAATGTTGGCAGGCCACTTTGAGCGTCCTTCAAGATCTTCGTTTTCTTTTAAAGTGGTTTAATCATTTCTTCCAATTGGTTTTCTATTTTTGCCCACCCGGAATTGCTAAACTCTTTACACTGATCTTCCTCCTCTGCTCTTTCAATTTCTGCTAGGAGATCACTAAGATTGACTTCTAATAGATCCATCACTTCATCCTCATCTAACACTTCTCCCAGCTTCTCTATAGTCTCCATCTTGTTCCCCTCAATCGCCAGTTCTCTCCTGGCTCAGGTTTATCATCTTTAGCAGGGGGAGAGCGTAGGTTTCTTAAAAATGCTCGAGCCATTTGATTTACGCTTTCTGGTTGATGGCATGTTATTAGTTTTCTTCGTACTTCGCCTTATTTTCTGTAGTGGGTATGTTACTAGGCTTACCATCCTTAGTTTTGGCAGCTTTAAACATAGAAAGATATTTCCTTCATTGAAAAGCAAAGCACATCAAAGGCAATCAGATTGTGAAGGGTCGGTTTTCTCCGGCTCCAATCTCTCTTGCATTATTATTAGAGCGGTCCTTTCATTTTGTATCTGCATTGCCTTTATTTGGGCCCTCATCCCTTTGCCATTGAGCAGCAATGCCTCCATCATAGATGTCTTTTTCGGCTGTTTCCCTTCAAGCCAGATCACACATGCGATTTTGCCAATTATTTGAGGTCTCTGCCTCTTTATCCAGCCTTATTGTTTTTTTTTAAACTTCTTTTTGATTTGCGTTTACTTCACAGCTGTTCAACAACATTGCTAATTTTACATCATACAGTAGAATAATGATATATATAGCCACCACATTACGTATGTCAATTCAGAAATCAGGTATCTTTGTACATATTCTAGGGGCCAGGGCTCGCCGGCATCAGGGCAGGCTTAATCTCTGTCAGAGATCTCTTTGTCGGGTATGGTTCTGTTGAGGTATGATCTAAACGGAGCCCATATGTCTTTAGGTCTGTTTGTTGACGGCATCATTCATGTAGGTTTCTTCACATTCATTTACAAATGTTAGTCCTTTAAACAGATGGTCTATGCGGGTGGCGGGTTTACTTTTCCATGCTTGGAGGATACATTTCTTTGCTACTGCACATGTTACATTGAACAGTCTTTGAACAGTCTTCTGTTTTTTTCTGATACCTTCCCTATGTCCCCGAACAAGTATTTTTGGGGGCTGAGCTGTGCCGGGATCTGTGTGATCTCTTCCAGTATTTCTGCAACTTCCCGCCAGAACCCAGTGATCGGGGGGCATGCCCAGTACATATGCAACTGGTGAGTGTAAGGTTGGCCCGGGTGCTCTTGGTGTCAAGTGCATGAGGCGCCAGCTAGTCCATGGGGATCTGATGAGTGGGCGACCTTCCCGGCCGCAGAGGATATTGGTGTGTGCTTGTGTGTCGACCTTGGGACTATCAGGTCCCGGTTCCCGTTGAATACAGGACCGGAGCAGCCCAAAGCCGGAGCAGTCTGTTGGGCTCCTGCGCCGGGTGAGTATGGGGCTGGCCCGGATGCACGTGATGTAAGGTGCTTGAGGCGCCCGTTTATCTGTGATGGCCTCGCAGGGCAGCGTCTCCCTTGACCACCTGGGATGTTGATACTAATTTATGGGCTGCTGAGCGGGCAGGATCGTCACCAATGTTAGTATTATCAGGTGCGGGCCGCACCTCTTGGGCTGTGGAGGACTAGGGTGCTGGCGCTCACCCTAGTTGCAGCTGTGGGTGACCCGGTGGTATTGGAGCAGAGCCTGCGGTCCTTGTGGGTGTTTCCTCTTCCTCCTCCCCCCCCTTCCCCTGTGGCATTAATCGGGTGCCTTGGTGAGTGGCTCTCTGTATGGCAGCGCCGATCGAGGGTGATCATCCCGGCTCTCAGTGCGTGGGGCGGCCGATGTCTGGTGGCGGGGGCTTGGTCCGGACCTGCCCTTCTCATGTTCCAGGGGGTCGCGGCTTGCGTATGTTGTCGGGTGCTACCGATGCCCCGTTGCCACCCCTCGTGGGGCTAGAGTGGGGGGGAGGGGGGGGGGGGGGTGACGCTGCTGACCTCGTGCCTTGGCGTACTCCCCCAAAGGCCTCTACTGGTTCCAACAGGGTCGACCTCTGGAGCAGTGAGGGCAGCAGTTATCAGAATCGCCCCTCTCCTTGGCCAGTTTCACCGTCTCCACCAGCTCCTTTGCTGAGGCTTGCACAAGCACCAGAGCCGCGGGGTCTGAGTTAGAATCTCTGGAGCTTTGAGACGGCACACCATATCACTCTTGCGGCCCCGGCCGGGAAAAGGGTTTTACAACACGATTTCTTCTGTTCTTTCTGTCAGGGTCTGCAGGAGTACTAGTAAAGGCAGCTCAGCTATCGCGTGCCAGTCCGGGGGTGGGGGGGGATGGTGGGGGTGGGGGTTTGTCGATGGGTGCAGCTACTTCATTTATTTTTAATGAGGATTTATGCCGGAGAGGAGCTTGGCGTTTAACGCAGCCATCTTCATTGTGCAACAGCACCCCCCCTTATCCAGCCTTATTTCTATCTTGTTCGCCAATACTTCCAGACTTACCAGTTTGTTCGATATTCCCCAAATCCTTGTGGATTGATCTTGAAAGTTGGATGTTATTGACTCATACAGTTTTGTAAAAAGGCAAAAGCGAGGTTGTGAGGGAAGCCATCATGAGTTGTTGAAGACAAGCCCACTCCAGATCCCAGGGGCGGCTTACCCCCTCGATTTATCTTTTCTTACACAATCACAGCATTGATTTGAGGATCCCGATGATGATATGGAAGAATTTTGCGTTGGGGGGATGTTATCTTCAAAGACTGAATCCTCGTCCAGTGCATCCCCCGGACTACATATCTGACCCAGTACTCCTGAAAACATTTCATAATTTCCGGTGGCTCAGAAGGCGCCTGCGGCGGCTCCTTTTCCTGCAGGCATTTATTGTCAACCTTCATCTTTTCTAGAAAGGCCCGCTTTGTTCAGCAGAGCGTTTCAATCTTTCTTCGGCTGAATATTTGACTTTACTTTCTTCCTCCTCCCTTTCCACCCTCAAGTCTGCTTGCTTCAAGGATTCATCTAGGATGCGCAAATGCTCAGTTACAGTAGATAGACTCACACGTTTTTGCGGAGCGATTTTCTATATGAGATTCGCAAGGTCCTTTATCAAAAGGGCAGCCAAATCTGTATTTTGCCCCTTTTCCAATGGTCTGGGTAGCTCACCAGAACTACCTTCCAACAAGGATTTGTCCCGGCTTTTCAGCTCTGCCATTTCTAATTTTGAATTCGGCTCCAAGGCAACACGTTCTGTTTTTTCCACCCAATTGACTTTTAAGTTCATATCCGTATCTGGAATTGAACACCCGGGACTTCCTCCATATTCATCTCGAAATATATATATATTCCTCATTAGGCTTTCTGTTTTGGCCAATGTTTCCTCCAAAAAGTAAAAAATTCCAAATCAGAACTTTGGGGTGCTTTGAAACACTATTTACTTGATGCATAAACCCCTTACAAATGCATAATAAATAAACTTGAGCTGGAATAATACACCTGGAAGCAGATGGGCAAGCATTACTGAAAACACACTGATGGAGCAGGGTGCTGTAGACATACAATATGCATTCAAATGACTGCATACCTACGTCCCTTTTAAGAAAATGTACTGAGCAAACAATCATCAGCATTTATTAATCTTACCGATCTCGAGGCCTGATCCAGAAGGGGCAAAGGACGGGTTGTTGATTAATTCAATGAACATAGCCATAAAGGAGAACCAGAATTACAAGTGGACTTTCATTGATATTCATAAACATTGATTATATTAGCAATCCCAGCCATTATGAAAGGAAATGAGGAAACAATCGGGAAGAGAGAACACAATGAGGCAAATCAAGATTCTGGAGACCAGTGATTGAGAAAGAGAGGACTATTTAAATCTTGGAAAACATTTTTTTCAGACAAACTAGCTTTTCTTTGTCATAGTAAACGGGGTGTACTGAAGCCAAAATTCTATGCGCAAGGACCAAAACAAAAACAAAAAAATGCAATATAATTTCCACTTGTGAAAGATCAGGGCATCACTCGTGAGATTAAAAGAAGCCACCCACGTGTGCCCTCAACTTGAGCCCTGATATACATTTTCTAAAGAACAAGTTACTTACCAACTGGTAACATCCTTTTGACAGGTGTGGAATTATTTTTTCCGAAGCAGCAAAGCTGATGATACGAATATCAAAGATGAGGAATACGTTGGAGGACCATCCAGTCGAAAGAACTTTACCAGTTGGTAAGTAACTTGTTCTTTGAATGGATTGTGTCCTCCCACATATTCCTCATCTTTGAGGGACTCCCAAAGCAGTGATAATTTGGAGGAGGGAGTACCAATTAACTCTAATCATGGACTGTATGAAGAACAGCCTTGGCAAAGAGACCTCCTTGAGGTTGAATCTAAACAATGTTTCACAAATGTATGCATAGACGACCAAGTGGCCGCTGCACAGATATCCTGCACCAGGACACCCCTTTGAAGAGCTGTCGAAGTTGCCATGCCCCTGGTGGAATGAGCCTTTAGCCCATCTGGAGGTTCTTTACCCGCCAGTCTGTACCATTCTCCAATTGCCAAAATTATCCCCCTGGATAAGGTTTGTTTTGTTAGTGCTAGGCCAAATTTGTGGCCTGTATATCCAATAAAAAGTCAGTCATTTTGCCTAAACTTTGCCAGTCTAGAAATATAAAAGCTGAGAGCCCTCTTTGGGTCCAATCTGTGAAGTCTTTCTTCTTCTTTACTTGCATGAGGGTGAGGATAGAAAGATGGCAAAATGATCCTTTGAGACCAGTGAAAATCAGACTATTTTGCATAGAAATTAAGGTTTAACCTTGAGTATTACTTTATGTTTATGGAAAATAGTGTGAGGAGTCTTACAAGAGAGCCTGGAACTCACTCACCTTGCGGCCTGATGTGATAGCCACTAGTAGGACTGTTTTCAGTGTGAGGAGCCTTAAAAGGACAAGAATGCAAAGGCTCAAAAGGAATGCATGCAAGGAATTTTAATGCTACATTTAAATCCCAAACAGGGACATAGAATGGGACTGGGGGAGGGGCACACGTTTGTGACGCCCTTCAAGAATTGTACAATTAGAGGCATCTTGAAATAAGACACTTCTGACGAGCGCTTAAAGATAGAAAGTGCAGCTAGAATCCTTTTATTGTACCAATCTGGAGCCCCAAATTGGCTAAATGTAACGGGAACAAAAGCACCATAGGTGTGCCACATAGGAATGGATCCACATTATTAACTTTGCACCAGTTACTGAACTTATTCCAACAACATTGGTAGAAGGATTTTGTTGCTGGCCTTCTGGCCGAAAGCAAAATCTCCATTACGTTGTCCGGGAGGTCCCAATCCTTACATCTCAGCCTCTCAGAAACCATGCATGATGGCCGAGTGTCTTCACCTCTGGATGGAGAACCCAACCTTCCTCTTGCGAGAGAAGATCCTCTCTTAGTGGAAGACGTATTGGAGGGCAGATGGATATGTCCAGAACAATGTTCCCTCTAATTATTTTTCTCTAAGTGTAGAAATCATTCGCACATTATTTTCCATGTGCGCAACTGAATAACGATGTAAGCCACTTTGTGAGCATGCATAGTTAGTGAGCTACCATCTCCGAAGAGTTTGGAAGGAAATGTCCCCTTCCCAACCACTGCACTTCATTACAAATCAGTTGTAAAAGGAGCATATTACAACTTTTTTTCCAAACATATAGGCTACAAAATCAAATATTTATATGGGATTATAAGGAGAGCTCATTAATCAGTCCAAGACTTCAAGATATGCCATAGTACCTACCAAATGTACTCCTGCGCATAGAGAAAAACGTTATGCACAAAAAGCTTTGCATGCTCTGGATAAACAATAGGTTTCGTTGTGGCTATTCATTTGTCAACACTGCTCAGACGATGCAGAAAGTGTTTAATGCCATTAGGAAAAAATTCATGTTTATCACAAAAAACAAGTATTGCTAATCACTGATGTGGTTGTCAAAAAATGCAGACATTATGCAATTTTTGCAAATGTAATAATTGCAACTGAAGGGAATGTGTCAGAAAACATGCAATAGGAGTTCCTGTGCCACTTCAATGGAGTAATTCAAGGGTCAAGAGAAAATGCCTCAATTTATGCAAGGATGATAATTGCATCAGAATAACTGCACCACAGAATATGATGATCTGAATTCCTGGGCCTCTGCTTACTGTCCACATTATGATGTTCTGTGAGTTGTGACAATTACTCAAAACCAGCCTTACAGCTAGGAGGCATATACTATTTTTATTAAAAACAGGGCAATGTACCCAACAAAAATGGGAAACCATGAACATATATAAATCTACCCCCTGCTTCTACCCACAAAGTTCCACTGATCTCTATTCGAATCAGTGACCATCACAGCAATGTCATTGGTAGGAACTATAATAATATGACTGCATGATCTCAAGAGGAATTGTAAGGAGAAAGAAAATGTTTCAATAAGCATGAAGTATCCCTACTGGCAATGCCAATTACTTTCTTACTCCCTGAAAAAGCTTTTGACTCCAGGTATGGAGTAAAATCATATCGGAGCCCTGATTGTAACCCTGACATAGGAAATGAAATTACAGGGCACATAATACAGCCTATAGTTTTGCCCACCTTTGATCACCACAGGCTAGACAAAAATCAACAAGGTTTCTTCTGGCGCCCCGCTGAAGAAAATCACATATTTGCCCTTTAAGTCAATAGCAGCAATGCTCAAAGTTACAACATAGTGAGTACCTTCTTCTTTAACTAGAGACCCTTCTTCTGAAATTCACTGTTATCAGTTGAACAAGATGCATGGGGATGCTAAAAGCAATAAATGCAAACCCATGAATATATTGAAAAGTCCTCAGCAGCTGAGCATACAAAAAAATACAAGGTGCAGTTTCCTAGGCTATTACTATAGTTTCCTCGCCTTGAGCAAACCAACACTTTTCCTTCACTCTACGGTACTGCCAAAACATCCGATTTGTTTTTTTAAAGTTGCTGATTTGTTCTTCCTGTTCCCTTTCCCCTGTTCCCCTCCCGGGCTCCTGTGCTAGCCTCCAATATTAGTTGACAAGGCTCTGTAAAAAGTGAGGGATTGTAGAAGTACAACTCTAACTGCGATATTTGCATACCCACAATACTTTTCAAGCAAATCTAATTTAAAGACTCATGATGATATAGGTAGTTTAAGAAAATGTCATAAATCTGCATGTGCAAAATTACTATGAAGTGCATACAAGATTGTTTGCAACATACCCCACCTTTCAATTGTTGAGTAGGTTTCGACAAGTGCTCAGTGAAACCATTTTTGTATAGCAGCGAGTTAACATATAATCTGTTAAGGTCTATGCCCCATGGAACTCTGAAAATGTTGAAAGGTTGCAGATTGTGTCAAAAGCATTTTAGTTATCTGAATATTGTTGCCCTAATTTTATATATGAATAATGCCAGATAGAGTGCCTTCCAATTATCCCTTACAGGCCAAGTAAATGATATGGCAATGTTGCTCTCCAATGATAGGGTAATATTAGCAAAAAATAATATTTGAGTTTTACAATGCATTAACTTGCAAGGGGGACTCTTCAAAGAGCTTGTGTGACATATGTACAAAGAATAGGAAGCATGGGATGAGGTTAAATATCCTAGTCGCCTGCTTACTTACAGTCAGTACCCGATATTTGAGCGGACACTCTGGTTACATAATGTGGGTAATGCTTTTACTAAGGCACCATGAGTAACAAATTCTTGTGCTTGAATGTCATTCATATTATAACATGAACCAAAACTTGTATCTAAGTGTGTAACCTTTTGCTGAGCTAAGGTAGGCAGAGTCAAGGTTGTCTGTTAACATCTGAATGTGGCCTGGGCAGAGTTCGAGTCATACAGTAAAAGTGTGGTAGAGTCAAGCATAGGATCCTGGGTGGGGAGGGAAGAACATTTAGTTGATGTGTGCAGGCATATCTTAGTTATATCTTCTGTTCATGGAGCCACTTTTTCATATTCATGTTTAGCCTTGTGTGGGTGTATTCTATTTTTAGAGTTCTTAGGTTTTGAAGGTCAAGCTTGCATAGTAGGGCGATGTCAATAGGTTACACCAGAATATCAAGAATAGTTTGTATAATTTAGCTTCATTTTGAGAGAAAGCAAATATAAGGTACCTGCTGTGGATAGTGCTTTATTAAATCTTATTTGAATAGGTGCGATTTGTCTGTGTGCGCAGCTAAAATTCTTCTGAACGGCACCCAGAAGGAAGCTGGGCAAGCACACATGCGCACAGTTTAGCGGGAACATTGGTCCAGAAGGTCCAGGTACACGTCCTCCTAGCCCAATCTGGGGCAATTAGGACCATGGTTTTCCTGAACTTTCTCAACCTCCTGATTACATGAGGAATCACGGGGACTGGAGGAAACGCGTACGGGAGTGGAAACTCCCATTCCACTATGAACGTGTCCCCTAGAGCTCCTCTTGGAGGAAATTCCCTTGAGCAGTACTGATCGCACTTCCGATTGACCTCAGTCGCGAACAGATCCACTTGAGGGGTTCCCAAAAGGTTGAAGATCTCTTGAAGGACTTCCTGAGTTGGTTCCCACTTGTGGGATACTGTGCTCTGCCTGCACAGTGTCCGCCGCCGTGTTCTGCTCTCCGGCTAGGTGAACTGATGAAAGAGAGATTCCCTCTTGTATTGCCCAGAACCAGAGCTGCCTTGCCTCTCTGCACAGTGGCAGTGACCATATTCCTCCTCTCTTGTTGAGGTAGTACATGACCACTGTGTTGTACGTCATTATCAGGCCATTCTTTCCCCATACAGATGGTAGAAAGGCCTTCAGCGCTAGTCTGATTGCCCTCAGCTCCAAAAGGTTGATGTGTAGTTTGGACTCTGATGGAGACCAACGACCGCTGATTGTCAGATCGTTGGTGTGAGCTCCACACCCCGTGAATGAGGCGTTCGTCACTACTGTAATCTCTGGCCATGGTTGCCAAAAATAATCTCCCCTGAGAATATTGTCTTTGCAAGCCCACCAAACTAGGTCTTGAGCAACTCTGCTCAGAACTTGCAGATGGTCCGACATATTCCCTGAAAATTGGGACCATTGAGTCCGGAGAGACCATTGAGGGGATTGCACTCTTAATCTGGCTTCTGGCACCAGGAAAATGCAGGATGCCATGAGGCAGAGCAACCTCAAAAAAAAATCGAAGGCCGGAAGATGTTGGGCATTCTGGAATCTTGTAACCATCTGCTGAATGTGTTGAGCTCTCACCTCAGGAGGCGCGGCTTTCCCCGAGGAAGTATCCAGGACTGCACCGATGAATTGGAGTCTTTGGAATGGTACCATATGGGACTTCTTGTAATTGAGGGTGAAGCCCAGTCTGTGTAGGCAGTGGCAGGTGTTTGAGATGTTCCTGGGCTTTTTCGGGTGAACAAACCCTGATAAACCAATCGCCCAGGTACGGCTAGACGTAAATCCCCCCCTCTCCTGAGACTTGCTGCCACAACCGCCATCAGTTTGGTGAAAACCCTTAGGACGGAGGTCAGCCAGAATGGCAGAACTCGAAACGGATAGTGAGAACAGGCAACCTCAGGTACTTTCTGCGCTTGAGATGGATTGGAACATGAAAGTAAGCATCCTGAAGGTCCAATGCTACCAACCAGTCCTGGAGTTGGAGCGCCTGAAGGATCTGAGAAAGGGTAACCATCTTGAACTTGTCCTTCCTGAGGAATTCTTTCAAATTTCTTAAGTCCAAGATGGGTCTCAATCCTCTGTCCTCCTTGGGAATAAGAAAGTAGGGGGAATACCAACCCTTGTTCCTCTCCGCTACAAGTACATGTTCTATAGCACCTTTCTCTAGCAGTGTTACTATTTCCTGCAACAGGAGCGGGTCTGGAATTTTGACAGAGTTGTATCCTGGTGGATGGTCCCGGGGTCTTTTCCGAAAGGGAAGGCAGTAACCTTGGGCTACTGTTTCCAGTGCCCAAGCATCTGACGTAATGCCTCGCCATTCTTTCAGATGCAGAGACATTCTGCCTCCCACCGGGGTCTTGTGGTTCAAGACCTCAAAGTGGCTTAGAGGTGGTTGCAGTAGCGGCTGAGCCCCTTACAGGGGCTGATCTAGCACCCCTTCCTTGTCCACCACGAGGAAATCTTGCTCTCTTTGACTAGCCTGTCCTCTTCCAAATGAGGAATAAAAATGAAAAGGACGACCCCTTCAGGAAGATGAGCCTGAGTAGGACTGTTGTTGAGGTTGACATATGGAGGAGCTAAGTGATTTAGCAGCGCCTTAGAGGTCTGCAGCTTCTCCAGACTCATCCGCCTTGCTGCCGAACAACCTCAGGTGGTCAAAGGGCATATTGAGTAGTCTGGCCTGCACATCCGGTGCAAAGCCAGACTTTCTCAGCCACGCAAATCTGCGTAGCACTGTGCTAGAAGCCATGGACCTGCTGATGCTGTCAGCAGTGTCCAGTACGGACTGGAGACATTTCCCCCATTGTCTCCTTTCCGTCTTTCACAATAGCCAGGAAGCAGTTTCTTTCCTCGCCTTCCGGAATGTGCTCAGCCACCATACTAATACAGCTCCACAGGGTGTAGGTGAATCTGGAAAGGGTGCAAGCAACGTTGTTTGACTTTAAAGCCATACTGCTTGAAGAAAAAATCTTGCGAGGCCATGCATCAATTCTTTTATCATCCCTGTCAGGGGGAATTGATGGGTAAGCAGACTGTCTTGTGGATGTAGCTGCTTGGACCACTAAGCTTTCAGGTGGCCGGTAGTTAAATAGTCTGGATCAGATGATGGTCTATATTTATTAGCAACATTTTTGTTTACTGCAGTTCCAGATTCTGGGGTCTCCAATTAGCTATGACGACCTTTTTAAGGGCTGTATGAAAAGGTAGTATTGGATCTTTGAGGACCCTGGCTCAGAATATTTGTAATATATTGTTCGTATATGGGTGAATTTCTGTTCCAGCCCATGAACTCTACAACCCTATTCATAATGTTCCTGTATGCTGAATCAGCATGATCAGTTGGGTCAGGTCTGTCGAACTCCAATTCAGGTGAAGGGTCCATGCCACTAGCTGATTGGAGGCAGTCTGAAATCAGACATTTAAATTCTGGATCAATTCGCTCATCAGGAGCGTCTTTTGTTCCATACTTCGGGGTGTGGGGGGTGGAGAGGGAGAACAGGATGGGGGAGACCGACTGTAATCTCAAAGATTTGCATCATGGAGGCTCTGAAGGCTTCACATTTTTTTAGGGGAATCATGTTTGGTTAGTTGGTTTATTTGATTTATATAGCGTGCCTGACCCATGGGTATCTGTAGATAAAATAATGGTTACAGGATACAAGTTACAGTCGATAGAAAGGTACATATAATACAGGTTACAGCCATTTTGGAAAGTGCAAAGGTCACTAGTATAGCTCATACAGTATAGACAGAATACATGGCATTAGGTTCAGTACTATGCAGTCTTACAGACATAGGTGTAGTCATACATAAGCGCTATGGGTAAAAATAGGCAGATTGGGTGCATGAGGCTACGAAAGGAAATAGGGTTAGTTTTCATTAAGTAGCCAGGTGATGGCACAACTTCTGAATTTGTCAAATACTTGGATTGTTTTTATGTCCTGTGGGAGTGTGTTCCATAGTTGGGTGGCCAGTACCAGGAAACTGGAGCCACCTGCTCTTTTGAGGTTGTAACTTGGTACCAGTAGGGAGGAGGTGTTGGAGGATCTTGTGGTACGGGTAGATGATCTCAGGGTGAATTGGTCAGTCAGATAGGATGGAGCTCGGTGGTTCAGTGCTTTATGGGTGAGGCAGAGTTTTTCAGGTTGATTTTGTCTTGAATGGAGAGCCACTTGCAAAGTTTTCTAGTTGCTGATATGTGCTCTCTTCTTGGTATGTTTAGTGCAGCTCAGAGCATTATTTTGCAGTATCTGTAGTTTGTTCAGAATGGACTTGTTAGCGCCTAGGCAGAGACTATTGCAGTAGTCCAGTTTGGACTGTATAAGTGCCCTAGCTAGTATAGGACAACTATTAGGTGACGAGAGGTCTGCTTGCCCTGATCAACTTGCCTGTGTAGGCGGTAGCTGTAGTGGTCAAGTTTACGCGTTCAGTTAGTTTGGAATTTGCATTGAGGTAAAAACCTAGAGTTTTTACGGCTTTGGCAATGGGTAGGTTGTTCTCATCTATGCAAACACTGGTATAGTTTGGGCTGAGTTTCTGTAGCTTGGTATGCGATCCAACCAGTAGGATCTCAGTCTTATCATTCAGGCAGAGGCCGTGGAAGGTCATCCATGCCTGAATAATGGTGTAGATTTCGTTGATACGCAAAACATCTATGTCGTAGATGCCGGGTAGGAGTATCTAGGTGTCTGCGTAATTGGTGTAGGTGACACCCAGACAGTCCATTTTATCAAATAGGGGCTTTGTAAAGATATTATACAAAGTAGGAGAGACACATGATCCTTGTGGCACGCCACAGGTGATGGGAATGGGGTCAGCAGCTGCCGTAGGTGAGAAGACATGCTGTTGTCAAGGAATGATTGAATACATGTGATAGCTGAGCTCGAGAAGTGAGCTGCAGATGTGAGGTGGTCACAAAGTACCTTGTGGTCGACCAGGCCGAAGGCCGCCGACAAGTCAAGGCGGAGTAGGATGGCTACTCTGCCTTTATCTTTCAGTTTGTCAATCTGGCTTTTGAGGTCAACAAGGGCTATTTCTGTTCCATGTTGCAGCCTAAAGCCAGATTGTCGTGATCCACGTAGTTTGTTAGTCTCAAGACAGTCTCGGATTTGCAGCTATGCAACCCTATCTAATATTTTTAAAAGAAAAATGGACTGTTGATATTCGTCTGTAGTTTGTAGGTATAGATGGATTTAGCGTTTGTTTCTCGAGTAATGAGAGAACCCATGATTCCTTTAGGTTGCCTGATATTGGTCTGTAGTTTGTAGGTATATATGGATTTAGCGTTTGTTTCTCGAGTAATGGGAGAACCCATGATTCCTTTAGGTTGCCTGGTACGGAGTTGCTAGAGAATGATGAGTTGATTAATTTGGTGATAAAGGGGCCAAATCTCTGCCCGTGTCGTTTATGATCTGTGCTGGGCAACTGTCACCCTTGCAGTTAGAGGGTTTCAACGAGGCTGTAATTTTTTGATCGAGACTTCGACTTACGCCACGACGAGTCCTTAGACTCCCCGGAATCTCCAATTCTCTTCGAAGACTCCCTCCCCACCACCAATTTACCTTGCCGTTCCTTGGCGTCATGGCCTGGCAGGACCCACATTCATCGATCCGATCGTCGACTCAGGCACCATAGGCAAACTCGATGGGGATCAGTGATCGACATCTTCCCGCAATACTGGCATTTTTTGAAGCCAGGTCTTAGGGTAGAAGGATTCGAAGATAAAGACATCTTGACGAAAGACAATCGCTGTTTTCAAACATGAAGTGAAAGCTTTCGGAAAAACTGAACTGAACCCAACGGACGCGGCTCGAGCCATTTGTACAACGATGACGTCAACGCCCTACAGCAACCTTCGAGGGACAACAATGCCACGCCATCGACCACAGCGCCCTCTGGTGTGGATTTATTTTCCAAAGCAGCAAAGCTGATACGAATATCAAAGATGAGGAATACTTGGCAGGATATAATCCATTCGAAAAGGGGTTATACAGTGTGAATATCTCTGTGGCAGTCCTTCACAATTCATACCCTAGCTAAGAGGCAGTCCATTCCCTAAGATGAGTGGAGTCTTGAGCTCAAAAGTAGTTTAGATGCTGGCGCACAGTTAAGGCAAAACCGGGTCTCTTCAAAGGGCTGTAGCGACTCAGTAAGCAAGGTAAGGCAGTGAAGAATAAGTTCCCACTATTCGAGGAGGGTCTCCCCAAGAGGGCAGACCAGGATCCAAGAGTTGGGGAAAGCTCGGTAGCACAGGTTACCTCAATAAAGAACAGCACAGCAGCAAGGCACCTAAGAAGCTTGTCACCAGACCTGGGCAACACGGTCACCGTGTATGCTCGGGTTCAGGCATACTCTAATTTCAGACACAGGAATGGTAGGTGCACGAAACTCAGCGGGACAGCTTACAGTCTCCAAAAGCTCAAGTTGAAACTTGAGACGGCAGCGGTTCCAGTGCAAATGTCCCGTACGAGCTGGTCAGTTCACTGGGCGGTCCAGGAATATTTCCGAAAAGGGTTGCTTACAGGATAAATTGGAGGTGCTGAGAATAGTTGGTCCCACTATTCCAATGTGTAGAAGCGCCCTTGCAGGCCTTCAAGGTTCGATCAGAAACAGGGGGTCCGACAGGACAACAGCGGGCTCAGGGTGCCAAACATACCAGCGGTTCCACGGATCTGCTTCGTTGATTCAAGATACTTGGCTTCTTTACTAGGTTCGGTGTGAACTCAGAAGATCGACCTGGAATGGGTGTAAGATGCCTTCTCTTACCCAAAATCTCCTTTGCGCCAAAACGAAGAGAAACCAATGAGAGATCTGCTCACATACAGCCATCCCAGATGTGGACCAATCACAGACCACAGTGGTCCCAGTCATCCTGGCACCCAGGATGTGTATTGGAACTAGACAGCTCCAGCCCATATCCTGAAGGCACACACACAAGGCATGCAGAAGCAAGCGAAAGCTTCGGCTTACGCGGGGGTCTGCATGACCAAATAAGGAATTTCCCAGGTCTGCTCGACCTGGGGAAGACAAAGGGACAAGACGGCCAAAGGACTGAACAAAGGACCTTGTGGCATGGCCATTGTCCTGGGCCAAACGCAGTAAACGCGGTATGGACCATTCAAAAGAGTTAAACATAAAAAGTAGGAGCTGCCACCAGCTCTGTCCAAGGCACTCTTGTACTTTCACCAAAAATCCTTCGGGGGTTTCTAGGGCCTTAAATATGAAAAAGAGACCCCAACACACTGTACTATAAAGTACTTTGTGCACTGATAAAATGTTACAAAAGAATAGCAACAAAGTGAAAGACTAAGAGGGAAACAGTCTTCCAGTACTGAAAGTCTTAAGGGCATGTGAGTTTCCCCAAACAAAATGAGCAAAAGCCCAGTGGAGTACAGCACAAGGCTGGGGGGGGGCTCCACTGGCAAAAGTTAGGCTAGGATGATCAGACAACAGCAAAAAGTTGGTTTGGCGGGGGTTCACAATTAGAAGGAAAATGACTCAGAAATGTAAATCTTTCCCAGCAGTTGAACTCCCAAGTAGTAAAGAGGGATTTTCATCCCCTTTACATTTTGTTTAAGTAAACCAGCACCTCCACCTTATGTGGAGTGCTCAGAGTGTGGGGGGTACAATGTAGCCCCCATCTTACTTATCTGGTAACATTTTGTTACAATTCCGAGTTTAAATGAATGGCTGGGGCAGTGGCTTTACCTTTAAGACTTTGGCGGGCTCCTTTTTTCACCATTTTCTTGTGTGCTTGCTGCTTCAGTGGTCTTCCTTTGCCATTCTAGGCGGGAACTACCTCAGTGGAAGTTTTGTCTTTGGCTGGAACCCTTTGGATTCCCTGCCCAGGCTCCAGAGTGTCTAAAGAAGGCAGGAAGCGAGGGAGCCCTTTGTCTTTCACCTTGCCTGAAAGGCAACCAACTCCCAGTGGGGGGCTGGCTGTCCTGATTGGACAGCCAGAGCACCCCTTTATGTAAAATGCAGGGAGTGGCTGCAGAGGTTGTGCTGTAGTTCTTGTTAAATACTTTGAACCTGGAAGCAAGTCGACAAGTAGAGCTGAAACTGAAGATGAAGAAAAGAAGGTTGTAGCGATTTCCAGCGGCCAGAGAGCCTGCTGTGTAACCGGAGCCTGCTGAAAATCTTCCTTCCAATTTCTTAACGCGTCGACTCCTACCCAGAGGCTGGTGGGATCTACTAGTCTCAAGGAGACCTGCGTTTTAAGACATCCCACGGCATGGATCGATCTTGCTTGGCTGCAATACCCTAATAAGCCTGGTACTTCGGATGGCCATGCACCGCACAGTGGCTCGAAGTCGAAATCCGTCTGAAACTTTGGTGGCCTCCTCCATCCTCTCCAGAGACTTGATTTGAGTCCTTGAAGTCCCCTCACCAGAGTGCTGGACCAGATCACCGACAGGAATACGACTGGTGATATTTAGTCTTCTCCCGACTCCTGAAAAGGGTGCCAATACGAAAGCGCCGCATCCAGCCATGAAGAAACTCTTGCCTGGAGTCTTCCCCGTTGATCCCTGCAGCAAAATCCCTTCCAGTGTCCAGTCTTCACGACAAGGATTTCGGGCTGCAGATCCTGAAGACGTCCTACAGCAAACTCTTCTTCTGTGCTGCGATACTGCGTTGGCTGGGGTATTAATTTTGTGATTACTGTGAAGCTTTGGGGGTGATTCATGTGATTGCGAGATCTCTCATCCAGCTTGCCCAGGACCATTGCTGTAATCCCTCTAGAGTATCTTCTCTGAAGTCCCTGGACCCCAACTAACTCTAAAGTGAACTACTAACTTGTTTTGAAACGACTTCCTCAGGAACTGACTTTTCCTGAAACTGAACCCCATCTCACCCTGCCTACAGCTGGCACCTAGACCACTAGGGTCCCTCTCGTGCCTCTGAGAGAACTCAAGCAATAGTCTAGGGAAGGACTGGAAAATAACAAGATTCTGCTTTGACAAATAGAACACGTGTTTAAAAGTTACTTACTTGTGAAAGAGTTGTTTTGATAACTGTCCCTTTGAAAAATTAGCAGTTACAAAAGCTACTATCCTTTGAATGTGTTCTGCCATTCTTAAAAGTATATATAAGGTTGTTTTACGCACCTGTGAATTGGGTTCCCCTCTTCCCAAAATTAATGCTGTTGGGTTAACCCAAATATTTCTTTTAGAAAATAAGTGTATATGCTCACCCACTGGGTCTTGCTTCCATGACCTGCTGTATAGCCAGAGTTATGGAGAATTCTCAGAAATGTGCTAATTCCTCTCTAACTTAGAGACCCCCAGCAACTTTGCTGGATTTTGGGACTTTTAATTTTTAACCTGGAGAGAGAGAGACTTTTCCCCCACTCTCTCATGTATTTTTAATGTGATTTGTAGTGAGGGAGGTGCCCGAAACTCCCTGTGCTTAGTCTCCTAGGAGACAGGAATGCACTCCTACCCGATTGGCCGGCTGGCTGTCACTGCTGGGTGACTGACAGCTAGGCTGGAATGAATGGGAGAAACCTGCATAAAGGGAGAGGCTTTTTGGCTTGGAAGGTAGAGTCGGACCACTGGACGAAGGAATCTGAAGAAGAACTTGGAAGAGACGCCTGCTGCAACTCCTGGACCGTTGGTTTGCCCAGTGAAGCCCTGCTGCTGTGCTGAAGCTCCGAATTCGCCTTGACTAGAGAAGACCTGCAAGGACGACTTCTCCTTTGAGCTGCAGCAGGCATCTCTTCCAAGCTCTCTTCGGATTCCTTTGTCCAGTGGTCGACTGCCTTCCAAGCCAAAAAGCCTCGCCTTTTATGCAGGCTTCTCCCATTCATTCCAGCCTAGCTGTCAGTCACCCAAGCAGGGTGGCTGTCCTTTCCGGACAGCCAGCCGGCCAATCGGCTAAGAGTACATTCCTGTAACCAAGGGGATGAAGCACAGAGTTTCGGGCACCTCCCTTACTTCCTGCCCCTGCCAGACATACTGGAGCCAGAGGCGGGTTTCAATTGTGAATCCTGCCAAAGACAATGCGAACAAAGGGACCAAACCTGGTTTGGCGCGGCAGAGTAAATCTCAAGAAGGACCTTCCCGGCAAGCAATGGGTAAAAAAGAAGACTGGGGACATTTTGACGAAATGGGCACCCATGGGTGCCTTGCAGACCACGGTAAAAACACAGAATGGTAGTAAAAAGTAAACCACTGCAACTAGCCATTAATTGTATAAAGGGTAACAAACATGTTACATGAGAAACTAGACAAAGGGGATACTAAGTAACCCCTCCACCACCCTATGGTAAGATAGTGTGTGCTGGGTCTAGAAAGTTACAAAATGTAAGTAAAGTCAATTTCACTTTACTGCTCTTGGAAACAGTTTCACCAAGAGAAGGTATTTAGACCTTTGGGAAATCTAAGACTTCCCCGTGTCACTGTACTGATGGTGCTGTGTGACGCAATGTAAAGATGCCGCCTATTGAGTTTGTCAGACTCCAAAGTCAAAAGAAACAGAAAAAAAACACATTAAAATTACATGAGAGATAAAGAAAAAAGTCCTTAAGACCAGGAAAACGAACTGGGGTTCTCTAAGGTAGAAGGGAATTAACACATTTCTGAGAATTCTCCCCAACAATCAGTTTTTTTTAATTTTCTCTTTTTCCTCAAAGGTTCAGACAAACTTAAGAGGCAAGTTAGTTCAAAAACATATACAAGTGCAACGTGAACAGTAGAAGCCTTTCAAAACGCCAAGTGTGCATGTCATAGTGTAAGGTACATAACCGTCATTTGCATTTAGGAGACTGTATTAAGAAACAAAATGTACAAGAATATAAAAGAAACATGAAAAAAAAATATAAAATGCATCAATATTGCACTTCTGAAGGTAAACTCCTAACTTCCTATCTAGCTGTACTCCAAGTCCTTTATCTTGACCTCGTAAGTGTCAATTGCCAGGCTAACAAGCGACCAACTCTTGTGCAATATTGATGCTTTTTATTTATTTTTTCATGTATTTTTTATATTCTTGTACATTTTATTTTCTTAATACTGTCTCCTAAAGGCAAATGACGGTTATGTACATTACACTATGACATGCACACTTGGTGTTTTGAAAGGCTTGTACTGTTCACGTTGCACTTGAATATATCTGTTTTTGAACTAACTTGCCTCTTATGTTTGTCTGTCTGAACCATTATGAGGGAAAAAGCAAATATAAAAAATTGATCAGAATGGCAAATTAATAAATGCTGTAAAAAGTTTTTTTTTAGAACTGTTCATGTTGAACAGTGATTGCATGACTAAATTGGCAGATGCAGCCACATTTCCTGTGTGGACGAGTTAGGGTAAACTAACACTTGCTCTGAAATCAGAAAATATCTATGCCTATACACATAAGAGTAAGGCAAAGATAATAAAAACCAGTGGCAGGACACCCTGTGTTTCCTTCCCTTCTTTTTTCGCCATTACTAGCGTGACTGTTGTTGGTTAGCCCTTCTTTTACCATTCTGGGTGGGGGAGGCCAGTGTGTGTTTTGCCTTTGTGGGAACCCTTGGGTGTCCCTGCCTAGGCTGCTCAAGAGAGTCTGGGCAGGCAGGAAATGATGGCAGAGTTTTTCAACCGCCTCCGTCCTTTGTCAGCCAGAGTGCCTGAATAGGACCAGCTCCCATAGGGGGTCTCGTCTATCCTGATTGGACAACCAAACGCCCCTTTCTATAAAATGCTGAGAGAGATTGCAGAAGGGAGTAGTTTCTTACCTGTAACTCCATTTCTCCAGCGTTGCAATTTTTCATGAATTCACATGCTTAGAATATTCCCTGTCAGGCCGGGAACCCTCTGTCTCTTAGGCAACAACCAGGTTTGCATTCAGGAGAGGCCGGTGGGCACATGTGAATCCATGAAAGATACCAATGCTGGAGAAATGGAGTTACAGAAACTACTCCCTTCTCCAGCATTGGATCTTTCACGGATTCACATGCTTAGAATAGACTACATAGCAGTATCTCTATACATGGCGGCGTGCAATGCAAACCAACACATTAGGAACGCAAACATACAATCAGCAATAAAACCATTAGCCATGGTTACATTGAAAGAGGTACCCCACTTGTGGGGGCTTACCTTCTTGAAACAGGTGTTGCAGGACTGAACGTCCCATCTGCACATCTGCCCCATGCTGTTTCTCCAGGCAACAATGCTGAGTAAATGTATGCGGCACCGACCAGGTGGCCGCCTGACAGATGTCCTCCAGAGGAATCCCCGGCCATAATGCTGCCGAGGATGCGGTGGATCTTGTCGAGTGAGCCTTTGGACGCCTCTCCAGTGGCTTTCCCGCCTTAGAGTGACAGAAGGCAATAGCGGACGAAACCCAGCACGATATCCCTTGTTTGGAGATTTCTCTTCCCTTTACTGAGGGTCCATAAGCCACAAACAGCTACCTTGTACGCCTGAATTCCTGAGTACGACTCAGATAAAACTTCAATGCTCTTTTGACATCCAATGTATGTAGACCCTTCTCTGCCAGTGAGGAAGCCGAAGCGAAGAATGCTGGTAGCACAATAGAAGAGTGTTTATGGAACGTAGTTGGCTCCTTCGGAATAAAGTGAGGGCTAGTCGCTAACACCACCTTGTCCTTGAAGAAACGCAAGTACGGAGGGTCAATCACCAGAGCTTGCAGTGCCGATATTATTCTTGCTGATGTAATGGCCACCAAAAACGCCATCTTCCATGACAAAAACTTCAGGGGCGTCGACGACATAGGCTCGAACTTGGCCGGAGGAAAAGTCCGAAAATAAACCTCTCAGAAAATGTTTAACTAGACGATCACTGAACAACGGAGTTGAATGCCTCCTTAGAGTAAACCTAGAAATGACCGCCAGGTGAACCTTTATGGAAGAGAATGCCAAACCTCTCCTCGCCAAGTCTAGTAAATAGGGCAGAATTTGCTATGATGAAGTGTTTAAAGGGTCCACCCCCTGCTGATCCTTACACCACACACACAACCTTTTCCACTTGCATGCATAGGAGACGTTCGTGGACGGAGCCCTCGCTGCCTCTAAAATGCGGCAACAGTCTCTAGAGATGTTCAGCGAACCAAACTCGGAGAAGTCAGGAGCCAAGTCGTCAGGCTGAGGGAGCCCAGGTCGTGATGCCGAACTGCTCCCTTGTCTTGGAATAGAAGGTCCAGCGTCACTTGAAACCTCACTGGTTCTGCCACGGATAAATGGAGCAGGTCCAAAAACCACGGCTGCCTGGCCCAGTGAGGGACAATCAGAATCACACGGCATGGGTATTTCTGAATCCACTGGAGGGTCTGCTGGATGAGTGGAAACGGAGGGAATGCATACGCGAACCTGCCCGTCCACGGGAAGGAGAACGCATCCCCCAGAGAATTGGGCTGTGGCCATCTGCTGGCAAACTGCTTGCATTTTGTGTTCTCCCTGGTGGCGAAGAGATCCAGCGAAGGACGACCCCATTTCCTGAAGATGTTCAACACTTGCTGATCCTTACGCTGCTACTCGTGGAGTTGGTTCATCTCCCTGCTGAGGGAGTCTGCCTGTACATTCATCACCCCTGGTAGGTGAAACGTTACAATGTTGATGTCTTGTTTGAGTGCCCAATGCCATAGTTCCTGAGCCTCGCTCAAGAGCGTTCTGGAATAAGTGCCCCCTTGCTTCCTGAGGTACAACATTGTGGTTGCATTGTCCGTCAACACTCGCAACCAATCCTCGTATGTGCGGCAAAAAAGATTTTAGAGCCCAATGAACCGCTCTTAGTTCCAGCACATGGATGTGAAGGCTCGATTCTTCTGGGGATCACCGACCTTGAACTTGTACAGACCCCAGATGAGCTCCCCATCCTGTTTGGGAGGCATCCGTCACAATTGTGGATTGGAATTCCGGCTCCAGTAGCAGCATTCCTCATGTCAGATTGTCCGAGAGTTGCCACCACCGAAGTACTTGTAGTAAATCGCTGCTGATCATCACTTTGTCGGACCATAATCCGTGACTTTGAGTCCATCTGTCTGCCAGAAATTCTTGTATTGGTCTCATGAAGAGACAACAGTTCTTCACTAACGGGATACAAGACGCCATGGCTCCTAGTAGCGAAATGTAGCTTCTGACTGACACTCTGGTTCCCAGTCTCCACTCCACTGCTTTCTGCTTGATTTTTTCAACTCTCTCTACAGAGGGCTTCACCAGCCCCGCTTGGATCTGATATTCTGCGCCCAAAAACACCAAGCTCCTGGAGGGAGACAGAAAAGATTTTTCGAAGTTGACTGCGAAGCCCAACCGTTACAGCAGCTGCATGGTAACGTTGATGCTTTCCTGCGTGCTCGCCAGCTACAAGCCCCATATTAGCCAGTTGTCCAGGTAAGGGTAGACGTGATGACTTTCTCGGCGTAGCCATCCCGCCCCCGGCGCCAAACATTTCGTAAACGGCCTGGAAGACTATTTTAGACTGAATGGGAGCACTCTGAATTGGTAATGACTCTGACCCACTACAAACCTCAGGAATTTTCTGTGTCGCCGACGCATAGGTATGTGGAAATGTGCGTCTTGCAAGTCCAACGATGCCAGAAAATCCCCCGGTTGTATCGACCGGATGACCTCTTGAAGTTTAAGCATCTTGAACTTCAGGCGTTGCAGAGTCTTGTTGACAGCTCGCAGGTCCAGAATGGGTCGACACTTGCCGTTGGGTTTTTTGACTACGAAGTAACGGGAGTAAACCCCTCAACCTCTCTCGGCCCAGAACCAATTCTATAGCCCCTTTTTGCAGCATAAGCACAACCTCCTGCTGTAAGATGTGAAGATGAGGTTGCGTCAAATACACGGGAGGAATGGGAGATGGCTGGACCTTGAATTCTAAAGAGTGGCCTAGCCTCACCATGTCCAACACCCAACGGTCCGATGTAATTTTCTCCCATTCGTTGACACGTTGGGCCACTCTGCCTCCCAGGACGTTTTGAAGATTGTCATTGCTGAGATTTCGATTTTTTACTCTTGGTAGACGAAGGCTGTCCTCCTCTCCTTCTAGAGGTCTGGGAATCACGGCCTCTCTGTCGCCTGAACTGCTCGTCTGTATCCTTGTGAGGAGTAGGTCGATCTATTGTAGTTCCGGTCTCTGGATGTGGCAAATCGAGAATTCCCCGAAGCTCCGTGGAAGGGATGAAAGGGCCGAAACGCTTGCCCACTTTGTAATGCTCCCAGTGATCTTGCTGTATCTGAATCCTCCAGGCCCTTGAGGGTTTCATCCATCTTTTCCCCAAATAATTGCTCACCTTCACAGGGCATGTCTAGCACTTTGTAATGGACTTCCGGCCTAAAGTATGTACACTTAACCAGGCCCGTCTCCTTAGCACCACCCCATTATTTATCTGCTTGAACCCCGATTCTGCTAAATCTACGGCGATGTTCATGCTGTGATTTGATGCCTCCTCACCTTCCCGCCCCAGTAAAATGGCTGTCTTTCGGTGTTCTTCGGGCAGATGTTCCAAGATGGGGGCCAGGTGATGCCACATTCCGCGGACGTAGCGTGCCATAATCGCTAACGAGTTAGCAGCCTTGACCGTCGTTGCTCCCACTGTTAAGACTTTCTTTCCAAAGGCATCCTGCCTTCTCGCTTCACTGTCCGGAGGTGTTGTGCACTTATGTTGTGATCTAGCTGTTCTGCTAGCTGCCGCTGACACCACTGATTCAGGAGAGGGCTTTGCGGTTAAACACTTTGGTGTAGAGTCCGGGGCTTTACATTTTTTTCTCCAACCTGCCCTTGATTGCAGGCTCCGAAAATGGATGGCGCATTGTCCGTAATCCTTCCTGCCAAACGTGGTCCAATATCGGAACCAAGAAGATTGACTTTCTTCTCTTACTCATATGGTCAAATAAGAAGCATTCCTTCTGTTCTTCCTCTGGGGTCAGACCAAACTAAACACAGGCTTTCGCCATCATGGCATGAAAAGCGCTGATGTCATCTGGTGGTGACGGTTGCGCCGGACTCCTAGGAGCTTCTATTTCTCCCTCAGATTCCCACGTAGGGTCTCTCGACGGAGAAATATCTGAGATGGAGTCCCTGGGTCCTTGATCCGACTCGGAGAGCTCACCCTCTTGTGTGTGTGAACGGGAAGGCTCTTCGCTGGCCGGCCGTGAAGCCGGCAACTCAGCCGTGGAATGCGGAGCGTGGCCTGCCGTGTCCACGATGTGCGTCACCGGAGGCGTACCTATGGGAGGCAGTCTTGCTTCCAACTGGCTTAAGATGGATTGCAGCGTAGATAACACCTGTACAGACAACAGACTGTGGATTTAGCAGAGAAGACGTAGGTGGAACACTTTGAATCCCCGACGTCGAAGGGCCAACGCCCTGTAAGCCGAGATCTTTTGGATGTACCACAGGTTCTCGTTCCTCCTCCTCCATCGATGACACCGAGAGAGCAGACTCCTGTTGTAATAAGGTGTCCAGTAGAACTGCGTCATACACTGCAGGTAGCCAAGACCCTGGAGCATCCACCGTCAACGATGAAAACCTGGGAGCTTCTGCCTAGTCAATTGCCACTGGGGTCCACGACACCACTGCAGGGATTGACAGTGCAGGAGCGCCTTTCGTTAGATGCTTCCCTGAAGAGGAACAACTCTTTTCTGTAGGCCGTGGCTTCTTTGCGAGAGGCTCAGCCGACACTGACCGGCGAGGAACTGCGGGGGACTTCAGTCTGTTAGATGCCAGACTGCGCACTGATCCTACCTCAGAGGAAGGGTAGGCCCCTTCGTTCAGCCACGATATCAGACGCAGATTACGGTCCTTCAACGTTTTTTGCGAGAACCCCTTTCAGAGGTCACATGTATCCGCGGAGTGATGAGGGTAGAGACCATAGAGGCAGGCAGTCCATGTGCCCGTCCCCTTCATAAACTTTCTTCATTCCGCAAGTAGCACAGGAGCGGAACAACGCTTTACCCGACATTGGGAAAGAAAAATAGAACCTAGCAATGGAGTGCATGTAAAGGTGTCCAGGGCAACCCTCTCTGACCTCCAACCCAAGCCGCTGCTGTGTTCCCTTCTCAAGTCAGTTTTAAGGTCTCCCTGGTTAGTTAACTTGCTGCTTCAATAACTTGACACTGGAAGAAATCCACAGGAACTCTTCCTTATTCACCGATTGTCAAGACTTCAAGCCCTCCATGGACTGCCTTTAGCTAGAGTTGGGGTTTTGGACTTAAAAGACTTACCAGGCAAAGAAACAGTCTCTAGAACGTTGGACTAAGCTTATGTTGCACTAACTAACCAATTTCCTCCCTGTAAGTGATTTTAATGTGTGTCTTTGCCGAGTAAATGTACTACCGTATAAATCGTTGAAAACCACATGAGGGCTCAATAACTGATAATACGGTAACATTGTCTTTTCCCGGTCCAACGTTGCTACTAATGTAACCGTGAACAAACACAAAAGTGAAAGTGCCCTTTCAAGCATATTATCCAGTATTCCTAAATGTTCTAACGAAAACGTCTGAAGTATTTAAAGCGATTCTGGTGTAAATATAACAAATATATAACACTTATATATTCATACAAAGAAGTGCTTCTTTGTTGTGCCCGTCTAGCTAAGATTCAGTGTACTTACCTACAGCTCACATCTTCCTCTTAAGATAAACCCAACTGCTCTGCCACTGTACCAAGGTCCTGAGCTAGCACAGACTGATACTAAGAGTTTGGGGGGGGGGGGGATCGACAAACCACTGGTATAGCTTACTAAAGCCTTACTTCTAGTAGGACTTTAGGAAAACTCCCTTAACAACTCGGGACTGTCGGCTATTCAGGCATGGTGCACTGCAACAATCTCTGCCTTAATGCCATTAAGAATGAGATGCTTCTCATTGGAACCCCAGCTCTCTCCTTCCCTTCTACTCTCTGGCTGCCCTCCATAGGTCCCCTGCCCTCACCCTCCTGCGAGGCAAAAAAAACTGTGCGTCTTCGACTCCTCTTTCTCCTTTTGTCGTCACATCACAGATCTTGCCAAGAAGGGCAACTTTCAGCTGCACCTCATCAGAGGCATTCTCCCTTTTCTCACCTTCCTCCAGAAACTCTGTCTCCAGCGCTCTGGTCCTCTCCAGTCTGGACTACTGCAACAGCCTCTTCCTCAATAATCTGACCAATTCTTCCTCCCTTCGCCCCCTTCAAATAATTCAGAACAGGACTGAAAGACATATACTTGGCCTCAAGCCCAGGGGCCGCATCTCTACAGCCCTAATATCTCTCCACCGCACTGGCTCCTGGTTGCTGCAAGGATGAGGTCCAAGATCCTTCACATCGTCCACATAGCTTTATACATCCAACTCTCTCCCTGCTAGAGCCCTTTGGTCTTCCAGCTCCAACTCTCTGAAGAGAAGACACTTTCCAGGCAGCCGGGGGGAAGGGGAGGGGCAGGTGTAGAGATCTCCTCCGCAGGTGCTTACCTCTGAAAAGGCCTCCCTGCCCCTCTCAGACTTGAGCCAGATCTCCTTTAGTTCCGGAAGCTTCTTAAGACTGTCCCCTTTTCTCTTCCTCCTTTCCCTTGCCCCCTCTCTTGTTAATGCCCCCCTCTGCGACCTTTTGGTTGGCTGCCCGGTCCCTTCAGATTCTTACAGGGCTCCAGACCCTCCTCAACCAGTCTACCACTGTACTTTGTCTCCCCAGACCACCCCCTCCCCCCCTGCACTCGCCTTGCTGGGCCTTCGCCCCACTGAGCCCCTCCAGCCCGTCCCTCGCACTTAGCACGTGGTGCTTCTTCCCCTGCACTCCGCTTCCCTCAGTACTGGTCCACCTGGCCTTCCCCCTTGGAATTTGCATAACCCATGGGACCTTTGCCGCCACCCCCACCCCCCCATTCTCCGCCCCTGCGCTTCTTGTTACTGCCATTGCACAATCTGAATGTCAAGACCTAATAGGACAGTTTTAGTTTTTTCCATACCGCCCCCCCCCCCCCCCTCCTTTTTGTTTTGTTGCATCCGGAAACACCTTTGCTGTATAGGCGCATTATAAATGCCCAATAAATAAAATTCAAGATTGGGAAAAATAAATTAACAAAAACACAATCCTGTGCACAAACGTACATAACAAACGTGAAAGTTGCACACGTTTTCAGTGAAAAAGCAATAAGCAACGGTTGAGAGAACGGCAAAAAATGTCATTTAAGTTTAACATATGGAAAAATTAACAAATGATTAAAAATAACATCACAAATAAATTGTCCTCTTTAAACTCACCTCTTCGGCCATTTGTAAGAGAACTTTATTGTTATTTTCCCACTTTGTTCTCCAGACTATGGTTTCTTTTTCAAGCTTCTTTATTTTCTTGGTCATCTGCGAACAGTATGAAACAAGGTGAACTCCTACTTGTTGGGATCAATATGCAGAGGGCCAACAACAAAAAACAACTAGGTCTACAATCAACACACCTATGTAAGCCATCATGTATTCGCTATTAGCACAGTGGTTTATTTGCGTTTGCACTATTGGATATTAACTGAAGAGGAATGGACTCAACACATCAATGGTTGGTAAAGACTGTAGAAGAGGGACAATTAACTTACTTGCAACTATAGATAAGGAGAATATTGGTGCATGCAGTTTGAGTCTTCAGATTTATCTCATTTCCTATGGTGCTTTGTTATGTTCCTCTTAATAAATCGGTTAACAGACAAAGAAATATTACACTCCTGGGGATTTCACTTATCAGCTTCTTGCTCTCCGTCATAACAGAATATGCACGCACTGCCAGGCACACTGGGATGCATTCCTAAAAAGATTTGCTCTCACTAGAAAGGGACTCAGTAATCAAGACCTACTCCCATAATGGGTCACCAAACACCTCATTTTATGTTTTTGATCCCAGATAAAACATCTCCTTCCTTTACAGACAGACAAGCTGGCAAGGCACAGCTGCCACCACCCTACACCGTAAAACTGATGTAGGGTGATATAAATACACTAGTGCTAGAATGGGGAGCTTGCATTTGTGTCCCTATGGCAAACTATGTGACAATATACTCTTAATGACTCAAATCGAGTGACACTGGCAGTGTACTTCAAGTAGACACCCCTCTGACCCCCCCCCAAAATGTCAGTGATCCAAAAGAGAAGAGGGGGGGGGAGCAAAATGTTAAGGGGACCCTAAAAAGGACCTACGGAATTACTAAAACTGAAATTCTGTCCTGAAACCGAAGCACATCGTGAAGGAGGGGGGCGGGCAGAGTTTAGCCACCTGCAAGATCCTATTATAGGCCATTAGCTGGGAGTAACAAGCAGTCTAGTTATGCAAACAAAGAATGCACATCTGAGAAACAGGAAAACAACTCTGCACCCTGGCAACTTAGCCCTGGTGCACCTACAAAAGTGGCTTATATGCACGTTTTCCCTGCACACCTCACCTGGAATGAGCTATTAAAAAGACCTCACCCCTCCCGCCCATCACCTTATTGTAATAATCTTCTAAACCCTCTATGCAAAGAGCCAAAAGTAGTAACCAGTGCTCCAGATAAGATTTTGAGGTGGGAGTATTTTACTCCCCGTTTTTAAACTTTGAGTGTAAATGTGATTTTAAGAGAGTAAAAATGACTTTTCCTTTGCAAGAGAGTAAAATGCATATGACATCCAGCCGACACATGCACAAACTGTATGGAAATCATTACCGTACGGCATCTTTCTGCATTGTGACAGAATACACCTTTCATTATTTCTCTAAGGTATGGCCATTTGATCTCTCCTGTATATATTTAAATGTTGAAATCACAAAAACCTAGCCAATTACACAGTAAAGCCAACATGAATTGTATTGTGTGTTTTGAGGTTCGATAGCAGAATTGTCATTTGATATTTAATGAGTCCTCATTTTCTGGAGCTATTACTACCTAATGGTATGCCAATGTTATGATACAACAGTGCAGAGAGGCAATGACTCCATGCTAAATTCTACATCTAATCTAATGGTCAAATGGTTACTTATATAGCGCTTTTGGCCAAGCGCTGTACATAGAACATACTTATCACAATTATCACCAAACCAAAGTCAGTACTCCTTTATCGACCTTGAAAGGATGAAAGGCTGAGTTTGACTTGCTGGGATTCGAGCCCGCAACCAACAGATCACGCATAGATTGCAGCAATGAGTGCTCAACCGGCTGAGCCATCTTATTGGCTAACATCCTTCAGAGGTCGGTTAACTGAGTATCGACTGAGGTATAATAATCACAGTACCTAGATGTTGGACGAACCATTTATGAAGCACTACATGAAGTTAAATACCTATCTGGATTATCACAGGGACAGGTTTTGACGAGTTTCTATTTCAATTACAAATGTAACTTTCATTTGTTTGCTTTTGAACAGCGCTTGCACTTCCTGGAGAGTCAGGCTTTGGACGTTTTAATTGTAGTCTTGAAGATTTGAGAGGCTAGAACACCTGTGATTTGTGTAATGACAAACACTCACCCTTGAGCAAAGACTCTGCTGCCACTGACCATTTATAGTAATGTACCCCATTGACTGCAAGGTTGAATGGATGTAATCTAGACTATGCATAGTCATCATTTTACACACTTATAATTATAGTGTAAATTAAATTATCAGTGTAAAAATGAACTGCCTCCGCATGATTATGCACACAGCACCAGAACTCTCAAAAAAACAATTGTGCAATACTGGTTTGCCTTCACTGGAAAAAAGCATCATTTGTTACAAAATATTAATTCTCAATTGCAACTTAGTTTTCCATCTTATTAATTATACAATCCTAAAATTCTAGGAAATTATGCACAGTGGTTCTAAAGATGAATGGAAAGAAACCATTCCTTTTATCACAGTGTGCAGTTTCTTTTTTTGAAAGGCTTCAGAGAAATACATTCTGTTTCAGAGGTGGCTTGCAATTACATCCATGTAGTTAAAAATCAAAAGAAGCCTCTTAGTTTCTATCAAGTAACCTGACCTTTGCACAGCCCTTTTCTCTAAAGCTGTGTGTAAATGTACCCAGGAAAATAATAAAGCTGCCGTATTTGCAAGATTTTCATGCATAAAAAGGCCTAGTATCCACCTTATCTGGAGGCCTGGTAGTAACTCCTATATGCTGATTAGAACTCTAACCAAGAGGAGATAAGGGGGGGGCATAGACTTACAAAGGAGTAATAATTAATCAAAATCTCTAATAACTCCTAAGCATGACGACCCACTCATCTCATGCCGTTCGGGAACACTGCACGCCACGCGGGGCCATGTAAGGCTCTCACCAGAAACCAGGTTGATTTCTTGAAGCAGCGCTCCACTGGGTTTTTTGGCAGTTAAAGAAGCTACCTGGGTGCTGTATGCTTTCGGCCATCTGGAGTTAGACTAATTCCTGTAAAACAATGTTAGGGAAATGTTTCCACCTCGCTCTGGTGAAACGTATTAAACTATCTAACCTTAAGCAGGGGTTCCAACCAAAGGGTAGAACAAACTCTCTGAAGTGGCAGCAATCAGCCTAGTCAGGCTGAACTGCAGTGAAGGAAGAGGTAGGCTGGCAGTAAGTACAGTTATTCCTAATTGTTACCACAACACAATGCACTGCTACAACATATGTACTTGATTAAAAAAAGAAAAAACACACACACACACTGAATATCTTTAAGGCACCAAATACTTTGATGGCAACACAGTGCAGGTATAAAACATGTACAGGGACATAGGAGACCCTAGCCACTCCTAAACTAAATGTGTACCAAATATCTAGTGGTAGGTACAATGTTTCGAAGGCAAAGTGGGGGGCGGGGGAGGAACCCTAGACAACAGTATAAGAAAATGTAGTCATGATCAGGAACCAAGATGCCAACTACATGAATAGTCCCAATAATCTTCCACCCTTAAAATACATATAATTATTAATACAGTTGTACATCCAACCCTGCATGAGGCACCTAGTTGGAAAGGTATTAACACATAGCCAATAATGCCAGAGAGCAACCAAAACGTATGATACAATTAGATTCACACTACCAGAACCATAAGGTCTCAGAGGGCTGGAGGAGGCCTACTAAATACATTTGTTTGCAGCAAGCTACTAAGAGCTGCAGAGGGCCTGATTGCATTCACCTGTTCCAAGCTACTGCAGGCTAGGCTGCAGAGAGCTGGAGAGCACTTGATTAGAAACCACTGCTGCAGGCTACTCAAGCCAGGGCTGGGCTTAATTGAACACAGCTGGCAGAGTCTGTAATCAGCTCCACCCTGCTGGCCTGCTGGCTTGGAGGGCCTTTATAAGCTCACTTTGAACAGAAGCAGTGGTCAGTCAACTGCTTCCACTGGGAGTTCGTGCTGGTGCTCTCGTTACCAGTTTTTGGCCTTTCCTGGAAATCCTCTTTTGGCCTTTTGATTCCTGTTGCTGCTTGCAGCTCCCTTTCAAGTCTGTGCAAGCCGTCGTTACCGTCTCCTGAAGTGGTGGGGCATGGAAATCTGCACCTGCGGTCAGATAAGGGCACACACCACACCATCTTATCGCCCGACGGAATCCCTCGTTGAGAGCGATCTTGTACTGGAAGCTTCCGGACACTTGAATCCAACAGGCGTCGAGGAACTCCTGCTGTGGCCGCATCTGTGGCCTGCAGAGTCGGATGAGAAATACATATCATGCCAAGCAGAGACTTGATGGCCCTCACCATGGCCATCTTCAGAGTGAGCAGTTGCTGCACCTTACCCAGGATGGCCACCACTCTTCTCCGATTGTGATGCCAGGCATGACACTGTTGAGCCGGGATCCCAGGAACAGCGCGTCCTGCGATGGAGTCAAGCAGGACTTTGCATATTTCACAGAGAACCCCAGATCCGCCAGCAGGCGGACAGTCCTCGCTGTGTGGTCGACGGCAATGCTCCTTGAGCTGGCCCGGATGAAACAGTAATCCAAGTAAGGGTAGACGTGGATCCCTTGTAGTCGCAGATGTGCTGCCACAGGGGCCAGGCACTCGATGAAGACCCTTGGCACTGACTTCAGTCCGAAGGGAAGGGCCTTGAATTGGTAGTGCTTTCCCTTGCACAACGAAGCGAAGTAAACTTGCGGTGTCCCTTGTGAATTGGGATGTGGAAGTATGCATCCTCCAGGTCCGACAACAGAAAGTCTCCCTTTTCTAGCTGTCCGAGCACATGCTGAAGAGTGACCATTCGGAACTTCTGGGACTATGTATTTGTTTAGTCGTCGTAGGTCGAGAATGGGCCTCCAGCCTCCGCTTTTCTTTCTCATGAGGAAATACCCTGCGCAGCCCTGGAGCCGCTTTGGAACAAGCTCCATCGCCCCTTTCTTTAGCATGGCCCGAACCTCCAGCAGCAGCTGGGGGACAAGGTTTTCCTGACGGGCCACCAGTGGTATTTGGGGACACTTCCGTTTAAACTCCAGGGTGTGTCCCTGGGCGAGAGCGCCCAGCACCTACCGGTCAGTGGAGATTGTCTCCCACACTGACGAAATTAGCCAGCAGGCCTCCCACAGAGTGCACGGGTGGGGGACCAGAGACGTCACGGCCGGTTCATTCTTGCTTGGATGTCGACAGGCTGCATTGGGGTCCCTGGCGACGACAACGTCCTCCTCCAAAAGCCTTGGAATGGCCCCGGTTGGTCTCCTGGGCCAAGGAGCGGGAGGGCTGGTGTAACGAAGAGGAGCTCCCGCCATAACCCTTGTAAGCCCGGGGAGACTTGCCTCCTGATGATCACAAGGACGGTCGTCGCTGCTGTAGCGTGCCCACAGCATGTGCCGGCTCTGTATCCGCCTTGATGGCCTGTAGAGACTGATCTACAACCTTTCCGAAGAGATGGTCTCTGTCAAAGGGCATGTCCAAAACCCTCGTCTGGATGTTCTGACGAAAGTTGGTGGCCTTGGCCAGCAACAACGAAGACGAAGGCAAACTCTGTTGCCCATCTGGCAGAACCCCCGTGTCGGCGATGTTCGTGGCCACCGTGATGGCGTGGTCAGACGCCACATAGCCTTCTTGCAGAATTTCCGACGCCTCCGACCTCTTGTCGTTGGGGAGGTAGTCCAGGATGGGAGCGATCTTGAACCACAGCTCCTGGTCGTAACGTGCTACGATGGCAAGGGCATTGGCGGCCCTGATGGTCATGGCCGCAGAGTAGATAACCAGTCGTTCCATGGCATCTAACTTTCCCCCCTCACTGTCTGGAGGGGTGAACGCTGCAGAGGAAGAAGTGCCTGATGACGAATTGGCTGCCGCTGAGACCACTGAGTCAGACGACGGTTGGGCCCGCAAGCACTAGGGCGCAGAGTCCGGCACCCTGTACTTCTTCTCAAGGCAATCCCTCTTCGCCGGGCCGTAGAAGGGTTCTTCATGAGAGACAAGCCTTCGTCCCAAATGTCATCCAGGAATGGGACCGAGAGGATTGTCTTCCTCTTCGCGGTTCTGGTTCACGAGAGGGCGCTGAGGAATTGGGGGTGGTGTGGGAAGGTTAAAGAGGGCGGCGAGGGGTGGCAAGGAGGCAGTGGGTGCCTCCTCTTCTTGGCGGAAGGGTTCCCCTGTCGCCAAGGGGTCAGCAGTCACGGACGCTGCTGGAGCAACAGGCATCCTTATCTGTATCTCGGAGACCAGAGTATGTAGTGTAGAGAGAATATCCACAGAGAGGTCTCTAGGCGGCAGCTGAGGCGGAGGAGGCAGCTGAGGCGGAGGTGGAATAGGAAGCTGGGGTGTAGGCAGAAAACCCAAGCCCTCGACGACCTGCAGCTCTCAGTCGCCTTCCTCAACAGTATCCTTGTCGGCGCCCTCGTCGTAGGGCCTGATCCCGACATTCTCCTGCTCCTGGATGGTAGACAAGCTTCTCCTCCAAGGAGATATCTGTGCCCTGGAGGACCTCCGCCCCCCCTCCCCCCTTCTTCGCGTCCAGAGGGGAATGTCTTGGGGAGATGACTGGCATCTTCTTCAGGGTCTTCTCCATGGGCTGGAATGACTCCCCCCTCCTGGCAGGGAGGGACACTCTTGCCTTTGGGGGTTTTGGCCTGCGGACTCCCGGTGGCAGTGGACTCACAGTGCTTAGCCTTGTGTTGGGCCCCCGCGGGAGGGCGCCCTCAAAGGACTTAGAAGCCCACTCAGTTTTTGCCAGATCCAGGAGAGGCAGACCGCTGGGCTCTCTGCCGGCCTGAAAGGAGTCTGTTGGCCAGCTGATGACTGTGCATGATGCAACCGGAGAGCCAGCTGGACATGAAAGCCTTCGACAGGGCCTTCCCATAGTTCACAGGTCCAAAATTTACAAAGAGTTGAGATGTCTTCCGAAAAGCCTTTGTGCGTTCTTCATAGAACTTCAAGGCACGCGCAACTTCCAGCAAATGCAGCGACCTCTCAGCGGATGAAGGATCCAGAAAGAAAAAAACTGCCAGTACCAAGGATTCGTTGCGATGGAATTCAGAAGGAACTTCGGCATGCGGGGGTGGGGAGGGAGGAATCAGTAATAGCACCCTTGTAGTATGGAAGGACAAGTATGGGCGTTTGCAGGAGAGAGCCTGAATCTCCCCAACCAGCCTGGCCAAGGTGATGGCCACCAGGAAAGCAGTCTTCCATGAGCAAAACTTCAGGGGGGCCTGATGCAAAGGCTATGATGCTATATTTATAAAGCGCTTTATTCCCCCAGAGATTTCTAAGCGGGGAACGAACCTGTGTTGCTCCGCGTTGTCTTGCTTCCAAGGCGAGCACGCTGCCCCTGAGGTATCCTCCCAAGACACAGGGTCCCATGAGCTTAGTAAGAACTACATTCTAGTATGGTCGGGGCATTGGCAGCTTTTACTGTCAAGGCAGCCGCAGAGAGAATGCGCTTGCCCGTTGCATCCAGCGTCTTCCCTTCCTGGTCTGGAGGAACCAAGGATTTTGAGGATGGGCTGGCCGACCGTTTACTTAATGCGGCTGAAAGAGTCCGGGGACGGTTGGGTTCTTCGGCATTTAGGTGCCAAATCTGGGACTCTATACTTCTTTTCCAGCCTGTCCCATTGGGGCCGAATTCGGGGTCTTCATAAGGGCTAGGCCCTCTTCCCATAAGTCATCCAGTAGTGGAATAGAAGTCACAGTCTTCCTAGATGATGCCCATCTCTCATACAGGAATCCCTCCCTTTTCTTCTCCTCTGTACTAAGTTCAACAGGGTAGATGCCCTTGACAACATGGAGTGGAAGGAACCCACTTCATCAGGAGTTGATGCCCTCGGGGTGTTATCTGCACCCAACCGCAGTCCGTCCGCCGTTATGAAGTCATCATACTCATCCGTGTTCGTTCCTGTATCCTCCACCGCCGTGTCTGTTAGGGGCTGATCATCCACCGATGCTTTGGAGGGTGGTGTCAGCTGCCTCGGAACTGGTGGGCGCCGGCGAGGCCTATGCCTTGGCGGGCTCTGCTCGGGGGTGGGTTTGACCGGAGCCATCTCTGGAGGAAGACCTTGTTGTATTCCGGACACCAGAGTGCAGAGTTAATTACCAACTGGTAACGTTCTTTCGACTGGATGCTCCACCAACCTATTTCTCATCTTTTACATGTAATGTCCACAGCTCGGCTGCTGCAGAACTTTTTCAGCAGAGGGCACCCTGAGTCGAGTCGATGTCCCTCGAAGGCCTCTGTTGAGGGTGACGTCATTGGATGTTATAAGTAAAACACACGGCGCCCGTAGCCTCAGTTCATGTTTTTTTCCCCCCTCACCGCTCATTGCGCAGGCCATGTGGGCCCAACCAGTGTCGACCTCCTTCAGCCTTGTAACGTAAGCTGCAACAGCACAGGAAATTCTTCAGAGGGGTAGGCTGGGAGGGCGATGAGGAATACATTGGAGGAACATCCAGTCGAAAGAACATTACCTGTTGTTAAGTAACTTGTTCTTTCAAATAGATTGTGTCCTGCAACGTATTCCTCCTCTTTGACAAGACTCCCAAAGCAGTAACAAAAGATGGAGGAGGGAGAAGAATTTAGATATACCCAATTAAATGGCAGAGTAAAGCAAAGGCTACATCCGAAACATGTGAAGTATCCAGGGAATAATGATTAAAAAACATGTGGATTGAAGACAAGTCACAGCATCACAGATGTTCTTAACAGGAACACCCCCCTGTAGGGCTGTCGATGTAGCAATGCCCCTGGTGGAATGAGCCCTCAAGCGGGTCTTTGCCCGCATGTCTATAGCACTCAGAAATAGTGAGGATGATCCATAGAGAAAAGGCCCAACCTGTGACTAGTGTATCCCACAAAGAGCTGGTTGTCCACTCTGACCTTGGACAATCTGGAAAGACAGACGCTTAACGCTCTCCTCAGATCCAACCTACGTAGCTGACTTAAGTGAAAGTCAGAAACTACCTTAGGGAGGAAGGAAGGACATACTCAATACCACTCTGTTCTTGTGGAACACAGTAAAAGGGTGGCTTAGAAGGCATAGCCTGAAACTCGCTCAATCTTCTAGCAGATGTTATTGCAACCAAGAAAACAGTCTTAAAGGTCAACAACCTCGATGGACAGGAGTGCAAAGGTTCAAACGGAGCACCCATCAAAAAACTTTAAGAACAGATTAAGGTCCCAGACCGGCACCTGAAAAGGCAACGGCGGGAACACATTTGTGTGTCAGTTTAGAAACTGAGTCATCAGTGTAATCTTAAAATAAGAGCATTCTTCGTATGAGTGCCTAAATATGGACAGCACTGCTAGGTAACCTTTTGTGGTCCCCACCTGCTTTGTGCTAAAGAAAGCAAGAAGGAGAGAACCTCTGGAATTGAACACTGAAAAGGATCAACATTCTTCCCCCTGCACCAGTCGCAAAGCTAAGGCCAACAGCAACGATACAGGGACTTTGTTGCTGGACGCCTGGCCGAATGCAACACGTCCACAACGTACTCCGGAAGGTCCCAATCCTTATAGCTCAACCTTTCAGAAACAATGCCTGAAGGTTGAGAGTCTTGAACTCTGGATAGAGAACCTGACCTTACTCTTGCAAGAGAAGATCCACTCTTTGGGGAAGACGTTTGGGAGGACAGATGGACATGTCTCGAAGGTCCGGGTACCACGCTCTACCAGCACAATCTGGAGCAATAATGATCATGTGGGACCCGAACCACCGTAGCCCCCTTAGAACTTGGAAGAATGACATGGATCAGAGGAAACGCATACAGAAGCAGGAATGACCAATCCACGACAAACTTGTCGCCTAGAGCTCCTCTCGGAGGAAATTCCCTTGAGCAGTATCTCTCGCACTTCCGGTTGGCACCGGTCGAGAACAGGTCCACCTGCAGGGTTCTTCAAAGGGCAAAGATTTCCCGAAGGACTTCCTGAGCTATCTCCCACTCATGGTAGACCGCGCTCTGCCTGCTCAGAGTATCCACCGCCGTGTTCTCCTCTCGGGCTAGATGCGTCGCCGCTAGGGAGATTCCCTCTTGAATTGCCCAGAACCAGAGCTGCATCGCCTCTCTGCACAGTGGTAGTGACCGTACATCTCTTGTTGAGGTAATGCATGGCCCCCTTGTTGTCTGTCATTATCAGGACATTTTCCCCCTGTACAGACGGCATGAAAGCTTTCAGTGCTAGCCTGATTGCTCTTGGCTCCAAAAGATTGATGTGTAGTTTGGACTCCGATGGAGACCAACGACCGCTGATGGCCAGATTGTTGGCATGAGCCCTCCCCCCCTCCCACCCTGCGAGGGAAGCCTCCGTCACTACTGTCACCTGTGGCAAAAAAGTCCTCTTTTCATGAGATTTCCTTCGCAGGCCCACCACAGAAGATCCTGTGAGACCCAGAAAGTAATCCGAATGAGATCCGATATCTTGCCTGAGAAATGAGACCATTGCGTCCTAAGAGCCCATTGAAGGGATGTCATTCTCAGCCGGGCCTCTGGCACCAGAAAAATGCAGGATGCCATGAGGCCAAGCAGCCTTAAGAATTTGAAAGCCGGAAGACTCTGGGCATGTTGAAATTTGGTAACGATCTGGACAATGTGGCGAGCACTCCCCCCCCCCCCAAGGACGTGTCCAACACAGCTCTGATGTACTGGAGCTGCTGGGAAGGCACCATGTGTGACTTCTTGAAATTGAGGGCGAAGCCCAGTTTGTGAAGGGTGTGGCAGGTGACGCTGAGATGATCCAAGGCCTGTTCGGAAGAACGTACCCTGATCAGCCAATCATCCAGGTAGGGGTAGACGTGAATCTTCCCTCTCCTGTGATGCGCTGCCACCACCACCATGAGCTTGGTTAAGACCATCGGGCAGAGGTCAACCTGAATGGCAGGACCCGAAACTGATGGTGCAAGCCGCCAACTGCGAACCGCAGGTATTTCCTGTGCTTGAGATGGATCGGCACATGAAAATAAGCATCCTGCAGGTCCAATGACACCAACCAATCCTGAAGCTGGAGGGCCTAAAGGATCTGAGAAAGTGACCATCTTGATCTTGTCCTTCCTGAGGAACTTGTTCAAGCACCATAAGTCCAAAATGGGTCTCAGTCTGTCCTTTTTGGGAATAAAAAAAATAAGGGGAATACCAACACTTGTTCCTCTCCGCCGGGTCAATATTTCCTGCACAAGGAGCGGATCCGGAAGCTTCAAAGAGGGCTTCCCTGGTGGATTGTCATGAGGCTGGCAAAGAAAAGGTAGGCAGTAGCCGTGGGCAATTGTATCCAAAGCCCACGATCAGCGGGTTGAGCGCTCGCTGCTGCAATCTGAGTGTGATCTGCAGGTCACAGGTTCGAATCCCGGCAAGGCCAACTCAGCCTGTCATCCTTCCGAGGTCGATAAATGAGTACCAATTTCAGTTGAGTGATATTGTATGTAAATATGTGCTCTGTAAAGCTCTTTGGATTAAGGCGCTATATAAATAACACCGTTATCATCCGAAGTAATGGCTTGCCACTCTTCTAGATTCAGAGACAGCCTGCCCCCTACCAGTGAAACGTGACTCAAGGCCTCAGAGCGGCTTTGAAGCAGCTGCTGCCGTGCTTGATATGATATGGCATTTATAACGTGCCTATACACAAGTGATTCAAGGCGCGACAAGGCAAGGGAGGGGAACAGAGGGAAGATGAGATAACGATCCTACTAAGCCATGTGTCATTCAGATCATGCAAGTGCATGGGAAGGGGGAAAGGGTGAGAGCGGGGGGGGGGGCAGTGCAGTCAATGGGATAAACAGAATAAATAAGAATAAATAACAATAAGTAAAAGTACGGCCAGCAGGTGGCAAGGGTAAGTGCAGACATCAGGAGTCAGGTGCTTGAAGCAGGACTGTAGGGATACAGAAAACAGTCCCCAAGTGCGGGGGTTGCCAGAAAGGCAGTGCAGGTGTGCGACTGGCGTGGGAGAGGACCTGGCCCCGAGATCAGAGGGTGACCAGGTAAACAGTGCAGTTTCAGCAGGAAAATGAGCAGGGGAGAGGAGGAGAGAAAGCAGAAGCAAAGAGAAAGGTTTTGAGGTGCTTCCGGAACCAGAGATGATTCTCCTCAAGTTTTAGGGAGGCTGTTCCAGAGGGAGGCCCCAGCCGAAGAAAGATCTACCACCAACTTGTTGCTTTGAGAAGCGACTGACCCTGAGGGAGTTGGAGGCGAATGAGCAGAGAGCTTCAGAAGGAAGATATTTATGAAGAGAGTTGAAGGTATTGAGGCCCCAGAAGGCCTTGTGGACAATGCAAAGGGTTTTGAACTTAATCCTCGCAGCCACTGGAAGCCAGTGCAGGGATTTCAGTCCTGGAGAGATACGATCCCTGGGCTTGAGGCCAAGGACAAGTCTCACAGTCCTGTTCTGGATGAGTTGCAGAGGGCAGAGAGTAAAAGCAGGCAGATTTAGAAAGAGGCTGTTGCAATGGTCCAGCTTAGAGAGAACCAGAGCTCTATAGACAGTGAGCTTCTGGGGGAAGGAGAGGAACGGAAGAATACCTCTGTGGAAGTGCAGCTGGTAGTGTGACTTTTTAGAGACGTCAGATGTGAGGCGAGAAGGCAAGCGTGGAGTCGATGACCCAGGTCATTAGCCTCACAGGTGGGAGCAGGAAGATGGCCAAGAGAGGTTGGCCAGAGAGTGACATGAAAAGAATGAGTAGGTGTGCCGATGAGGAGAATCTCAGTCTTACTAGCATTAAGGCAGAGATCATTTGGCGGCACACCACTCCTGGATGGCGGACAGACAGACAGACAGAGATGAGAGAGGGAGAAGAGGTGGCTGAAGGTAGCCGGAAAATGAGCCGAGTTTCGTCCGCATAGCACGAAGTTGGGGCAGAGCACGGCAATGCGGTGGGCAATGAGTGCCAGGTATTGGCTGAACAGCCAGGGAGAGAGGTCAGACCCCTTGGGGAACACCAAAGGTAGGGATAGAGATGGAGGAGAGGAAGGACCCAAGTTGAACCTGGGAGGGTCGAGGAAAGAGGTCAGCCACGCCATGCAAAGAGGCTGCAGCTTGACCGGCTTTGGCACCCCTACCTCGTCCACCACAAGGAAACTTATGTTGGCCCCTTTGACTGGCCATTCCTCTCGCCCTTCCAAATGAGGAGTAGAAATGAAAGGTTCCACCCCTCCACAGTTGTCCCCTAGGAGAAAAAAGGCTGAGGTTGCCTAACAGCAGCGTCCAAAGACTTAGTAGCTGCCTTCAAGGAAAGCAACTTCCAAAGGCTCTCGTCAGCCTTGCTGCCAAACAGATGAGACCCATCAAAGGGCATGTTGAGTAGACGAGCCTGCACATCAGGTGCAAAACCAGACTTGCGCAACCACGCAAACCTGCGCAACACGGTGCTCGTAGCCATGGACCTGCTCACACTATCCGCAGTATCCAACCCAGACTGAAGGGATTCACACATTGCATCCATGCCATCCTGAATAGCCAGAAAAGCATCCTTTTCTTCCCATTCGTGAATATGCTCAGCCGCTAACGAAATGCAATTCAATAGTGTGTGCAAAAACTTTGCCAAGTGACGAGTAGAGTTGCCCGATTTTAATGCCATGCTCCCAGCAGAAAACATCTTGCATGCCCATCCATCCATATGCTTATCATCCCCATCATGGAGGGATTGTAGGGTACGCCGCCTGCTTCGAGGTAGCCGTAGCTGCCTGGACCACCAAACTCTCCGGAGTGGGGTGAGTGAACAAGTAGCCGGGGTCCCTACTGGATGGGCGGTATTTCTTCTTCAGACTTGTTCACCGCCGGAGTAGCCTCAGCCACCAGTTTCTGCAGGACCATATGAAATGGCAACACTGGGTCAGTAGACAAACCCAAGACCAAAATATCTCTAAAGTCATCTCTCAAAATGCACGGGAGGTCTGGACCAGCCCAGATACTCCATAACTCCAGAAATGAGTCTTTGATATGAGGAGTCGGCATGTTCCCCTGGGTCTAGCTTTCTGAACTCAATGAAGCAATCAGGAGCATTAGGGGTCCTATACTGGAGACCAAAAGGGACAACCTAATCCTCGGATTGTTCCTCCTCAAAATATCAGTGAGGGACCTAATAAAATCCTTCCTTGGGAGAGGAGTGAACCTCTTAACAGCCACACGCCACAAAGACTTATCAGTATATAAGTAGCCTTCCTCGGAGGGTCCAATTGCACAGAGACCTTCACTGGCAAAATAGGCACCAATGTCGTTGACAATGGCATCAAGGGCCCGACCGGGGCTGAAGACACGACAGGCGCACCAGACTGGCATGGCGCTGATGCCTTCAAGGGCTTCGAGGGTGTCGAAGGTTTCACCGGTTTTACCAGAGAAAGACCTTGACCGAGCACTTCTCGGGTGATCTTTCGAGACCTTGTCCGAACGGGGCAGCGAATGCTCCCAGTGTTTATCACGTGTTTACCCGGGCCCGAAGGCGCACAAGTATCCGGCCGAGAACGTCCCTTGCTGGCTTTGTCAGAAGGTGCAGGCGAAACAGTGGCATGTTTAGCAAACATTTTCATCATCGCCACCCGAAAAGCATCCCACTCCGCCAGGGTCGATGACTTGGGCGGGTATACCACCTGTCTTGGGGAGGCGTCCGAAGACGACTAGGACGGCGACCGATGGTGCCATTTCCTGGACCGCCTCGACGAGGATGAGTGGCAGGAACCGCTTTGACTTCTTCCGACGAGAAGAGTCACCCCTCTACTCGTCGGTCAAGAGTCCAGCAGGCTGGGATTTATGGGGCTTCCCTATCTTCAGTTTTCCCTTACGTTCCCGCAAGGCCTTGGCAGTCAACGACTGACACTTCGAGCAGTCATCCGTGTCGTGGCTCTCGCCGAGACACCACAGACAAATGCGAAGCAGATCAGTGATTGACATTTTGGAGCCGCAGTGCCGACAATTCCGAGGGACATCGACCCGACTCCATCGACACAGAGCGCCCTTTGCCGAAAGATTTCCGAAGCACCCAAGCTGTGGACATTACATGTCAAAGATGAGGAATACGTTGGAGGACACAATCCATTCGAATATGGGATACATTACTCACCGTAATCGTATTTCTGATGCTTTTAGCTACTTAGATGCACATACTGTGCATAGGGAGACATCTAGTGGAAGCTGCAAGTATTAGTTTTTTTTTTAAATTCAAAAAGGGACGTCGACAGGGCGTGCCAGTAATACCATCCCTAGTGTGACTTCCACTATACCCATGGTCCTTCACACGTCGAGGTCCCTCAGATTGTTTTGTTTCTGACACGAGGTAGCATGAAGTGTATCCAAGCAGATCTAGATCAGACAAGCTCCTAATCATCCATTCACCTTCTCTCCAAGGGGAGAAAGGGTGGGCGCATGTGAATCCAAGCAGATAAAAGCATCATAAATACGATTACGGTGAGTAATGCATCCCTTCTGAAGCTTGTGGAATCTGCTTAGATCACACGCTGGGCATAGATTAGCGAGCAGTGTTAGGAGAAGGTGGTGGGTTGTGAGAAGGTTCATGGGCAAACTGATGTTTTAGAACCACTTGTTCCACCTGTGCATCTGTCTTGGAATGAGTGCCAATGCAGTAGTGCTGAGTGAAAGTGTACACTGAGCTCCTTGTAGTTGCTTTGCAAATGTTGTCTAGGGGGACATTTGCAATAAATACCAGAGTAGCTCACACGCTCCTTGTGGAGTGGGCTCTTGGCGTGAAAGGCAGTGTCTTGTCTGACAAGGAATAGCACAGTTGTATGCATCCGACTATCCATCTGGAGATGGCATTCTTGGAAATCCGGTCCCCTTCTCTGCCTGGGGCTTTGGAGACCTTTATAGAGTTAAATACTAACCCTGAGTCTAGCAAGTGGAACATATAGTTTAGAATGTGGTATGGGGTACATTCTATGGGGTTAATTTGTTTAGACTGACACCAAATCACAAATCTCCTCCACTTGTCGAAATAACAGTCTCTAGTGCTTGGCTGTCGTGCTTCTTTGAGGATATCCATGCACCTCTGTGGTAGGTTATGCGGGGTACATTTACCCACCCAGCTGAATTCCCCTCCATCATTAATCTGCAGTTCAGCAGTTACCAGCAGAATGGCTGCGCTGGCTCTGCAGAGCGCCATTCCCTTGCATCAAAGCTGCGTTTTGCAGCTACAAAATGATGGCTGCACTGTCTTGCCAAGCACTATTGGGCAAGATGGAACAGGTAACACACTGAGAAAGTCTGCCAGTCGATTTCCTTTTGTGCACCAAAGAAGAGAATTGAAAAGCAGTGCTGCTTTGCTGCTAGCTAAAAAGTCTCATTGAAAAAGGAAATATTTGGCATTTAAAATGATGGCATCCTGATGCTCTTTTTCATCTGTTCAACAATACACAGTTCTGGTCCAGTGAGACCCAGCAATGCCCAGCCATATTCAGGTTGTGCTCCAACAAAAAGGGGCATTTTTCGTTGCTGTGTCAGGCAAGATCTGTGAAATCACCAAGAACTTTACTCCCAGCCATACGGAAAAATGCGTCACTTTGCAACGAAATATCACAGCTGAACTCTTCAAAAAGAAGCCATATTTCTCTGTGCTTATGTTAGTGTCAGTAGACCTTTGCCTTGAACAAATTGCTGTGTATGAGAAATTGACTAGGGCTGCAAAGAATGTTTAGAATCTAGATGGTAGAGAAAACCACATTGGAAGTGACAGCAAAAGGAAAATTCACGTGTAAAAAGGGTTGCTTTTTACAAACAAGAAAAATGTCTGCTTAAAAAGAGTAAATGGTTGAGTTAAGGCCCTGTCCTTGCCTAGAAATGTAAAGGGGGGTTGGTTTCAAAACATATATAGGATGTTTTATTTCAACAGACTTGCTTCTGATTCAGAAAAAAAAAAATAAGTGCATTTACTGTGGAGCCACAGAACAGGTTTTCCTGTCCTGGCTTCAAAGGACATTGTCTTTCTGGGAACAGGGTTTGCCTTCCCCCAAAGGGGCCAGCCCCTTGGAAACTTTGAATGGACCAAGAGGCTTAGAGGATTGGAAGACTGCCCCTCTTTGGGGGTAGAGCCGGCCCACTTGGTTTTAAAGACATTTATTTTTAAAACTTGTATTTTCGTAACCTGAGAAGGTAGGAATGTAAAGTTTTGACAGTATGAATGTAGATTTTATGTTTTTAAAATAAGACTATGTAGACCTTGCTGACAGGTTGTGGACTCAAATGCCAGAAAAATACAAAGGACCAGGTTATGAAAGTTGGATGTTAATGTTAATGGACATTTGTACCGCGCACTATCACCACCGGAGTGGTCCCCTGGCGGCTCTGAAAGAGGAGGGGAGGTTGAGTTAGTGGGAGGAAGCAGGAAAAAGTGCAAGAGAGCAGTGATTTGCTGTTGGCGGCCTCAGCCCGGTGGGTCCGTTGGCTGGGCCTGGGGTGTTTGCGGCCGGTAGTCGTCGTGTACTGTTGTGCAAGACTATGTGTGTTTTTGTTTTGTTGTTGTAATGTAGTGAAGTTTGTGCGGTTTGTTGTGCTGTAGGTTTGGGTTGTGTTTGGATTTTGAGAGGTGTATGCAGAAAAGGGAAATTGTTAATTAGGGTTGGTTAGTTTGCATCTCTATCCTGAATTGAGGCGCTCGGCTTGCGTTGTCTCCCCTAATGCAGCTCTGTCCTGATCTGGGTCCGACTGGTAGACAGGGTTCCTTACTCCTCTGGCCTCCACCTCTAACATGCTCTCTCATAGCTCCCCTTGTCCTCCCTTCCTACTCCTGTGGCCAGGGCACCTGCCTATGTCAACCTCTCAGGTAGTGTGGTGATAGTGTGGCGTGGTAGTGGATGAAAATATGACCCACATCAGTGTACAGAATTGTAGAATTCTAGGTGAACTATTTTCCGTGGAAATGAATGACTAAATAGCATCCCCTTCGGGAATATGTTCAGCCACTAATGCAACACAGTTCCACAGAGAGTGTGTGAAACGAGACAAGGCACATACAGAGTTGGCTGCCTGAAGCGCCATACCCCCTGAAGAAAACACTTTCTTCGCCCAGCCATTAAAACTTTTGTCGTCCCTATCCGGAGGGATGGTAGGATACAACGCCTGCTTCGTCGGGGCCGTAGCCACCTGCACCACCAAACTCTCCGGAGTGGGGTGCCTGGACAAATAGCAGGGGTCGCTACTGGCTGGATGGTATTTTCACGACAAAGACTTGCCCACTGCCGGGAGACTCTCCAGAGCAGTCCAAGCCGCCGCCGCCACCCTTCTCTGCAGAGCCATATGAAACGGCAGTACCGGGTCAGTGGGGGGACCAAGATCAAGGATGTCAGTGAGTTCATCCTGAACCAACTCCCCTGGGGGAGCCGACCATCCCAAGTACTCGGTGACCTGAGATATAAGGCGCCGGTACGAAGAATCGGCATGAGTGCCAGGCTCCGGCCTACAAAACTCCACCTCCGGAGAGGTGTCCAGTCCAGTGGCATCATGCAGTGACTGCCTCAGGTCATCAAATTGGCTATGGCCCGAGAGAAGCTCATCAGGCACCGTAACCGGAACCAAGCCCTCATCAGAGCCCTCATCACCCTCTGAAATGTACTCCAGCCGGTGAGAGGAAAACACCTGTGGACCAAAGCTATGCCTGACCTTAGCCAGAGCCTTTGTAGGGGCTACCCCCATGCCACGGGGCCCCTCCGACTCCACCGCCTCAAAAGGCGTCGAGGGCGCCGAATGAGTCAGCGCCGGCTTCGAGCGAATTGGCGGCGAGCGAATCGGCGCCGACGTCAGCCGCAGCGCCACCAGCGTCGACACAGGCCTCGAAGCCAGGGCTCCGAGCGTGTCCGACGACCTAGGTGCCGACGACCCCCTCGAAAGCGGAGCCTCGAGAGGTCGTCGACGACGACGACCTCGCGCCACAGGCGTCGACGTCTTCCTCGAAGAGGGCACAGGATCATGCGGTCTCGAGCGCGTCGAGGACCGGGACCTGGAACGGGCATGGCGAGAACGGTTACCCTTGTCCGAGCGGGACCTCTCTCGCGAACCGTGCCGACCACCCGAGCCCGAAGGCGTGCAAGCGATGTCTCTCGACTGATCATGACCGACCCCACTCGGAGGCGCGGACGGACCGGTGCCCTGCGATTCAAGAATCGCCAACATCTTCTACCCGAAGGAAGCCCATTCCTCCGGTGTCGCTTGCATGGTGGGATAAGCGACCCGCCGACGGACGGAGTCCTCGGAAGAGGACGGGGAAGGCGACCGATGCCGGCGCTTCTGGGAATGCCTCGAAGAGGCAGAGGAGTGGCGAGACCGACTCCTGGAAGGAGGCCCACTGGACCTCCGACGAGGACGCGGAGAGTCGCCTCTTGAATCATCCGTCGAAAGCCCCACAGACCTCGACTTCCTGGGCTTAGACACCCTACCTACTGACAACTTCTTGCGCTCCCGCAAGGCCTTGGCTGCGAGCGACTGGCAGTCGACAGTCTTCCGTGTCGTGGGCCTCCCCGAGGCTCCAGAGGCAGGCGTCGTGCGAGTCCGTTACCGACATCTTGGACCCACAGTCCCCTGTTAGGGAGAATTCTCTCTTTAGGCTGAATTTCCTAACCTAGTGAGTCCCCCAGCAGCTTTGCTGCATTTCTGGAGATTGTTTTTTTCTCCTGCCAAGAGTGAGACTCTTTTTCTCCCACTCTTGGACATGATTTATGGTGTTCCTTTGACTGTTAATGTGTTTTATGGGCTATGGGGTCCTTTACTCCATAGGGTCTCATGTGTTTTTACTATGTGTGTTACACAGCAACCTCTGTGCAGTGACACATGGGTGTCATAGTGACGCCCCACCATAGACTCCATACCCTGGGACTGACTACTGTCTCCCAGGGCATGTAAAGTCACCATTGGCTTTACTAGTCCCAAATTATTAACCGAAACCGGTACAAACCATCATATTGTGGACATACTGGTCGGGCAATTCGATTGCCCCGGGGTCTGTTAGTCGAGGGGGCACGCCTCCGTCCCCCCTGATCGAGTTTTGGCTGGTGGCAGTGGACACTACTTTTTATATTCGACCGCGAATATATCCCTATGGGATTTTCCCATTGTTCGAGGCTACCAACTTTAATTATTTAATTCTCATAGCCTCGAACATACCGCCTGTTTATTTATTTAATATTAATTCGCCGGTTGGTATTTTTTTTGCCAGGACTCTATTCTAAAATGGCGTTTGTGTTCTCTTCTGTGACTCCAACCCAAGTCGAGCCCTTTGTTCCACTTTTTGGTGGGCTTCTCCACAGAAGCCTCCAAAAGTGGTGCCACTCTGTCTGGGTACCACAGCGGGTGTGGGAGGGGGTTTAGGCACCCTGGACTGAGTTACCTTGGTAACTCAAGTCGCACTCTTGTGTGATTGGCCCAAGTGGTGAGCCGGCCGGCTCACCACTTAGCATGTTTGATTGACAGCTAGGCTGAGTGAATGGGGGTATGCTGCATAAAGCAGGGCTTTGGGGACTGGAACTTCAACTTCAGAAGTCGCCACAGGACCTGAGAATCCGACGAGGGAGAAGCTGAGCCGACCTACCACGACGACACCACCGGTGGAGCCCTGTGGAACCGACTCACCACTTCCCGATGACAGACGATCTCCCGGCTGGAGAGGCTTCTTCCCCTGACTGGTGGGCACAACCAGTTTACCTTCTTCCCTTCGCACCCCAGACCGGCTTGTGGTCGAATTGCCTGTGCCAAGCACCCCGGCAACCGGATAGCCACTTACCAATGGACCGCAAATAAAAGGACCGCTCCTTTTACCTGGGAAACTCTGCGGCTGGTTTCTTCCCTGGCAGTGCAACGGACTCCTGTCTTCCTCCCCGACGAGATCTTCTCTTCCCCCGGACAAAGCACCGACTTGCATCCGCTGCCAGGAACAACTGCCCCCGCTGGAGTATTCTCACCACTTTAAGGTACCGTGTCTGCCAGGCCTCCCTTTCTAAAGATTGCTACAAGGTAATAATAATCCCTTAACCTTCTGGACTGGGCTGGCCGCCTTGACACACTCTAACTGGTCTCTTTCTTTGGTCCAACTCCTTTCTGAACCTTTTCAAGACTTTTGTGCACTTCAACCGTGTGACCTTGGACACATTTTGCTCTGATCCTCTGAAAGTGGATCCGGCCCTCTGAACTCTAACTTCACGGTTTTACTTGCCTTCCTCTCTTGTTCTGTTCTAATGAAAGTGTTGGGATCTGTTTCAAATTATACTCCGCTTTTCTCTCCCTTTTTAAAACGAATTATTAGAGTGCCATCTGCATTAAGCGCTCACCGCTGTCTGAAAATAAGTGGGGCTTTACTTAAGACTTGTCTAATATTCTTTTAAGGGAGTGTATATCTTTTAGTGGCCGTGTTTTTGGATTGCTTACTATTAGTGTCTGTGTGTTTTTCTAGATGTGGTTTTAAATAAATAATTATCTCTCTTTTACACCAAGCTCTGGTCAGTGTTTACTTGCTCTATTGTGTTCTTTTGACCTATTGTGAATACTCTGTACACTGCCTAACTCTTCTTGATGGAAGTCTGACTGCTCAGCCACAGCTACCAAGTGAATCTGTGTGGTACAGACTGCTACCAAGTGGGTTTACTGCCAAACACCTGTAGTCCTAAATCTTTTGCAGTGGTCCCAGAGGGAACTGCACAGGTTTCTGCCTAACATCCCCGCATTTCTTGAAGCCCGGACGCAGGGTTGAAGAGGAGGTAGACATTGTCACGAACAGGTTTTCACAAAAACCGAACAGGTTCAAAGAACCGAGAAGAATACAACAAACTCCAAAGAATCGAGGCGTACCGAGATTCACAAAGCGAACATGTTTGCGGAAAAAACGGAACTGAGGCTACGAGCGTCGTGCGTCCTACTTATCACATCGGGTGACGTCGGCCGTCGGAGGAGGTCCTCGGGGACGGCGCATCGACGCAGAAAATTTTCCAAAGCAGCACAGCTGTGGACATTATCCGGATATGGAATACGTCGGAGGACCCAATCCCTCTCAAATGTATATTTGCTTTGCAATAAACCCTAGTACTTGGAAATCAAACCTCGTGTCTGTCGTATCACTAGTGGATGGTGATTATGCCTTGTTTCCATATGGGAAGTGTCTTCAGGGCCTAGCAGTCCTCTGGAGGCGATCTTTCAAAAATCTCCCTCCGCCTGGCTAGCTGATTCGTCAGAGCGTGCAGAGTCAAGGGGTCTGGGCCAAAGCACTGGAGGCAGAGTGCGTGAGGGTCGGACGCTGGGAAGGCACCCTCGCAGGCCGGACACCTGCTGAAGCCCGCCGTTGACATACGGTGGGGAGGAGCGTGGCACCAGAGGACAGAGCAGTACCTGACAACTGGAAGGGAAAAAATACTTCCCGGGAAGAGCACGTGGAATTACAAGGCTGGAGGCCTAACCCAGGAGTGCTGGTGAAAGCAGTCCGTTGCTGTTCACGCGGAAAAAAGAACTGGGGAGTGGCGCCGGGGGGGGGGGGGGGGGGGAGTCAGGGGAGCGCATGCTCCCATGGCCTTGCACTTGTGCGCATCTACATTTAAAGGGGAAGATGATTTATCTGGTGAAAAAGGTTCCATATCCCACCCCCATCAAGGGACGCCCATAAATATAGTATGGAGGAAAGGGGACGGGACATAGGAGTAACAGTATGCCAATTTCTTCCCTATTAGGTTATATCCAGCTTTGTGGAGCGGACTATGATCCAAGATTACTTCCATCATCCAAGTCCATTCAATTGACGTTTCTTCTTGTGTCTTTAGTGCCCTCTCTGTCCTGGACTGCTTGAAAAATCCTGGGTTAACGGCCCACCTCCAGAGGTTGCTCTTGGGCCCTTCAGACTGACACTACAGCTCCATCCCCTCAACTCAGAAGGCCTCACAGTCAATTATTCAGGTGATCAGTTATGCAGGCTTGACAAGAAAGGCAGTAGACTTCCACAAAGGGGACGACGTACTGTCCAGTAAACATGCAGCGTAGCCCCTATTCCATAAGAGGGTGTTCATTTGTTCGGGAGCAATGCAATTATCCCTATAAGCACAGTCCACCGAGAGCCCTCACAGGGCCAGCAGGTGTGCTTGGGAACCAACCAGTTAACTGAGACCTAATAGTGAGCCAAGGGAACTGGAATACCTTTCTTTCGGGAGAGTGTGGGCAGAGGGGCACTGCTCCCTCAGACAACCCTTTTAATCCGCCCCCTCAGGCCACATCTGCCAATGCACAATCCACTCTGAACATTCACTGAAGGTCACTATCTACCCACAAATGGACTTCCGATCGCCGTCCTGTGGGGCCGCTGCTGGCTATTGGGCCACACATCTCATTTGTTAATAAGTTCAAAGATGCCAGTGCTCATGCTACCATATTTTGCACCACAACTGATCCAGGGAGGGGCAGAGGGTGGGAAGAAAGTGGTTGCTGGGGTTGCTTGCTCATGAGAAATGTGTGTCTCCTACTAGCCTTCAGCACCTTTGTGCACAGAGCAGGAGATCCAGGGATGGTTCAACGGGGCTAGCAGCCCTCTCGTGGTAGTCAGCTACCCTCCAAGAGGTAAGACTAACTCCACAAGGATCACCTCCATCGCCCCTTACCACCAGTTTATTTTACTCTCTAGCGATCTGCCCCATCTGTGGTCATCAGCCGTCCCGGACTGGCGTGCGGAGTCAACTGCATCGTGGAGATGGCTGTGCTTCTTTTGGGTCACCTCTGCCGCACATCACCCAGGTTATCTCTTTATACTCAATCTGCTCATGTTCTGGGAAGCCAGTAGCATAAGGGAGATTTCACAGAATATCAACTTTATGATATTATTAGTATTAAAGTATTTAATGACAGCAGACCTAGATTTGGGAAGCAACAAAGTGCTTTATAAATCATAGGAGGAACTACACGTTGAGGTAAGCAGATCACAAAGGATCAATACAAGGGAGTGGGGAACTAACAACGGGGGAGAGGAGGTCATTTGGTTGCAAGGGATCTCAAGCAACCAGAGGAGGACCAGTGGTGAGCAGATCACCCAGTCTCAGGTTAGGTGGTGAGTTGAGGGTGTGTTGACCTTTGTGATAGTGAGGAGCAGCTACTTTAAGGATCTGAGCTCGTTCCCGAAATGAAGGAGAGGGGGCGAGTCTGGTGTTGAAGGGGAGGAGGTTCCAGAGTCGGTGGACATGGACAGAGCAGGCCTATCTTTAGGTTCTTTCCTTCCGGGACCAGTGGTGCTCATGTCTGCACAGGTCCTTGCTTCTGGTGGATCGTAAAAGATGCTGAGCTTCTCAGTGAGGTAGCTGGGAGACTGGAGGGTGACAGCCTTATGGATGATTCAGCAGGATTTGAAGTAGATATGTTCTTGCAGCAGGAGCTAGTGCAGACCCACAAGACTCAGGTGATGAGATCACATTTGTGGAGTGCTTTAATGAGTGTTGCTGTAGCTTATATGAAACGGCTCAGGGAAGCAAGGGTGGGCAACAGAAGTACTTGGTCCAGGTGAAAGAGTTGCAAAACTTGGATAACGGATACAAAGTTGTTTGCAGGGATACCAGGCTTGGTTCTCTGTAGGAGAATGAAAGCCATGTGTCTTCCTTGCGGTATATGCTCCCTGAAGGAGAGGTGACCGTAGATGTAGAACCAAATGGACTTGGCACCTGTAGTCATTTGGGGTGTGAAGCCCTCTTGATCTGCAGCAGAGACCCATGTCTGGATGTCAGGGGGTTCAGAGTTGCTGGTCAGCAGAATGAATTCGGACTTGGAGGGGTTGAGCTTATGTTAAGCAATGGACATCCAGGACTGGATCAGTTTGAGGCAGGCTTTGAGCCTGTGGATGTCAATGATGGAGGACAGTGAGGTAGAGCAGCTTGTCATCTGCATATTGATGGATGTGGATGTTGTGTGGAGCCAGCAGGCTTCCGAGCAGTTCGATGTAAAAGTTGACTATCAAGAAGAGCATATATTCCCGAGGGACTTCACTGGTGAGGAGTACAGTTGGTGATCTGGAAAAATAGGAGGCAGTTAGCAAGGCGAGATTTGAACCAGCTGAAGACAGACTCGATGTACAATGCCAGTGTCTTGTGGTCTACTGTGTCGAATGTGGCTGAGACGTTCACGACAACTAGGAGGCAAGGATGGCCATCACCAAGGATGTTATGGGCTTCATTTCACCTCAATGGTAGCAGTTTCCTGCTGCATCTGGGTCTGAAGCCAGATTCATGTTAACCTCCTCTAGGTCCTACCAATGTGTTGGAGGAGTTGGGTGGCTACTGCTTTTGCAGGGGTCTTACATAGGAAGGGGAGATGGATGGTAGTTGCTGAGGTCGTCTGGGTCCAGTGTCTGTTTCTTCAGAAGCAGGAAGCTTTGTCGGGTCTTGAGGGTCAAAATGGAAGGTGCCTTGAGTGAGGGAAGAGTTGATTGCCAGGTAAGGGAAGAGTGCTTCAGTCGGAAGGGTCTTCAGTAGGGACGCAGGGAGGTTGTTATTCGCATCCAATGTGGCCCTGAGGGATGCTGGGATGGTAGCCAAGTCTTCCATGGTGAGAGTCTTGGAAGTTGTTTCAAAAGATCACTTTCGGGAACCCACAATGTTTTTGCTTTTTTTTTTAATCTGTTCTGATTTTGTGAGGGGAAGTAAAGCGTTCAGCTTCATTTCCCCTTCCTTTTGCTCATTTGTTATGTGGAAAATGGATCAGTCCTTCAGACTACCAGTACTGGGAAACTGTTTGTTTTCCTTTGAACTTTTACACTTTTGTAACTAACATTGCACACCAGCATCTTGCAATACAGTGCAATGGGGATACTTTTGTATCACCCTAGCCTTTTACACTTGGGAATTATTTTGTTACTTTTATATGTGCCTAAAGACAAGCTGGTGATAGCAATTATATTTGTGCTTTTTATTTTGCGATTTGTAGTGTGAGCATTTGCATTTTCCATGCGAGGCTAAGGTCCTAAAAGGGCCACACCATGAGATCTTTGCTTGTTCATTGGCCAGTTTGTTGCTTGGCTTTCTTCTTGCATTGCCAGGAAATCCCATATAAGTGGGGGTGGAGGGTGTCTTTCTCAGCAGGTCTGTGGTGCCAGAGAGAGTGGGGGGCATGAGTAAAACCAATAGTTCTCCCTGATTGGACAAGTACTAGCTGTTTGAATGGTGCAGATACTAACCATTGGTGGGCTTCGACCTGCTTCCAGGCTAGATTTTGGAAAAGGACTCCTGCAGCCATTTCGTCAGATCAGCATTGGAGCCAAGAATCCCTCCTAGAATAACAGCCGACTGACGATCCGAAGAAGACTCTCAAAGAGGTTCAGCATCCCTTCCTGCCCCTGTGAAGCCCTGTTGGGACTGCCCAATATGAGAAGGCCCTGTGCGGTGCTTCAACCCCTGGACTGGTGGGGCCAACCAGTCTCGACGTGTTTGAGAATCCAGCTGTCGTGAGCCTTCAGAAGTGTCCCTGGACCACCCGGTGGGCTGTCCAGCTTTCCAGTGGGATACCTCACTAGAACCATTGCCGTTCTACGTTTGCACCGGGAACTTTGGTGTTCGCCAGCTTTTGGTATAAGTCGCCTTGATGCCGAATTTCAGACTACGAGCCTCAAGGGGTCCTTGTCCTGGAAGAACTTATACAACCACAATTGGAAGGAAGCCTGCCGCCGTCTGTCTGTGGTGGCTGCCACTGAAACTCACCTTTCCTCGTCCTGTAAAGTGACCTGAAGAGGGCCGCATCCGTGATTATTGCATTTCTCCATCGCCAAAGGGTTGCACTCTGCTCCTGGACCCAACCCGAAGAATCCTTGCACCCGCAGCTCACCAGAACCAACGGCAGGAAATCAAACCTCAAGAGACCCCTAATTGACCCACTCAGTCAGCTGGGAAATTCAGAGTCAGAGCTTGAGTAAACGCAAAAAATGTGTCTCCCCCTGCCCTCCTGAGAACTTTGAGAACAACTCTCTTGGTATACTTCGATAAGGCTGTGTTTTGGTCGAACAGGAGTAGTGAAACCTGAAACAAAAGAACACATTTTCCTTACCTAGTAACTTTGTTCTTCTGAGCAATCACCAATACATGTACCTCACCTGCTACAGATACATTCAGGGGTGAAGCATTGTGACTTGGGCACAAGTCCCCACTCTTCTTAGGTATTGGACTGCTGATGTAAGGGAATATCACTTGTAACTTGGTTCCATCTTTACTGCATCACTTACTTGCTTGCTTTTGTTGATTTAAGTCACTGAATGCATTTTAAGAAACTATGGTGACCGTCTACAGGTTTATTGAGTGCTGTGCGAAATTACAATTTTTTGTTGAGTGCTTCAGACCTATAATAAATACTGTAGTTGTATACAATTCCCATCTAAATTAAATTATTGTGGGCTTCACTGTGTGGATCGCTGACCCTACACTCAAATCCTGGGAATAGCCTTGACTGCTCTCCATTGCTACCTTTATTAGTTTCTGGCAAACCTTGGAGTTCCCCTGTTCACTTTAACTAGTGTAGCCTCTGAAAAATCTGTCCAGCAGGCCAGATTCTAGAAATATATCTTAGCAAAAGTTATCCAAGTAATGGTGATTTTGCAACATGTGATGTGTGGTGTGCGTTCAGTTGCATTGCTGGTGTCTGTGTGCATCATTCTGCTGCGGTTAATGAAGGAAGAGTTGACAGCAGTGAATGTTTGGATGGAGTGTGGTACAGGTGGATCAGGGAGAGGGTTGATGCAATGCTTGGGCTCTGCTTTCATTGCTGGCGTTGGCTATGATGTTCTGGTATTAGTTGAATACAGCAGCGATTATTCATCTGCGTGTAGCACACAGTTCCTTTAGAAGGGCAATGTCAGTTTTGCTGCAGGATTGTTGCCAAGTCTTTTGTTGTTTACTGATTGTTCTTTCGTGGAGGTTCACCAGGCCGCAGAATATTTAGACTTGAGGGTACATTGTTTCACTGGGTCATGACGGTTGATGTTGCAAGGGTAGTGTTGAGTTTTGAGAAGCAAATCGCAATCCTGGCTCATTGGAGTTCAATCATCCCACGTGAGATGAAGGTCATGAATGCTTGGTTTTCGATGGGTGTGCTTGGCTTGGGTGATGTGACCAATGTCAAAAGGGAATTGCCAGCTCATCCGAAAACTCCAGCGGAATTGGAGCGCTGTTGCGAGGGGCGGGCGGTGCATTGATGAGAATCTTACCTGTCCCGTTTGTTCAATCTTTCATGGGCTGTGTGAGGCTCAGAGTGCAAGAGAAGGCAGTGGCGATCCTCCTTCGTGGAATTAGTTCCTGTGTCAGGAGACGCTTTCATAAGAGCTGATGGTGGGGATGTCCAGGTGAGTGCATGGCCAAAATGCTTTGTGAATGCTGACGAGGCCTCCAACCAACTTGTTTGGATGCTCCCTTAGAATGCTATAGCCGCTGGGTATGAGGGCCTCTTGGATGTGTGTTACACACACATACACACCTTAATGTGACTATTTTGCCTATAAGCGTTTTATCCACTAAGTGTGCACAAGACTGACACGGAGGGGCATTGGTGTTGGTTATAAACGTATTCAAAGGTGGAAAAGAAAGTCCTAACTTGTCTTAACTCCAAGATGGGTTTCCCTGCCTCAACAAAAATAATTTGTGTCAGAATGTCCAAAGTAATGGTCCCACTGTCCAGTGTCAAAATCTTAACTTTGTCCATTGCACACTTACCCAACTAAATCAAAGGAGATATTTTCTTGATCCAGATGGGTGTCTCCCTTCCCCTAGTCAAAAGGCAGTTTGTCTTGATCAGGTTCTCTTCATCCAACTAAAGCCACTCCTTGGTTTTTGGAGCAATATATCTTTCTTTCCCAAGCATTGCTCAGGCTTACAAATCAGTTATTTGTGGGTCCCAGACCTTGGTTGGTAACTTTGGCACACCCTTGCCAGCTATTGCACTGAAGAGAAAGGAGTATGTTGCTTACCTCTAACTTCTATTCTCCAGCATTGGCATCTTTGATGGATTCACATGCTTTGAATATTTCCAGTTAACCTTCGTATTATAGCTTCTTGTAAAGCTTTTTAGGATCACTTTAGTAGCCCATCATTGTCCTTTTGGGTGTATTCTACCCCAGCCAACGAGACATCAAGTATCTAGCCACCACCCAGGAGGCCGCCTTCAGATTCTAACCCAAGAGAGATTAGAGTAAGTGTATTAAAACCTTACTCCCTATGGGGTGGATGGTGGGTGCATGTTAATCCATGAAAAACAACAATGCTGGAGAACAGGTGTCACAGGCAAGCAACGTTTTTTTCTGGTGAAAAAGGTTACGACTCCCGTCCCTTGGAAGGGACACCAGAGTATAATAAGACACATTTATTTACAGATCAAGCATCAGTACACGACTTCCTGGAGGCTTTAACCAAGGACTAACAAGGCATATGTTGGGCTATGGTGAGGACTCGTATGACCAGCTGGAACCGTGTTCATGATATTTAATGTGCCTGGCTGTTGATGGGTGACCTGGCTTCAGACAGTCGCATCATCTTGTTTTTGGGGGGGGGGGGGGGGGGGGGCTTGGCCCCCTGGGTCCATGATGATGTGCGTCACCGATATTACTATTGTCATCCATCTAACAATATAGCCATTTGCTATGATTTTGGAAATAGTCGGCCCCCTCCTGATGGGGTTTGTCCGAGGGGTGTGCCATCTGTGTTGTTGGATCCGACGTTCCAGAGTGTGTACTCTAGTTTGAAAATGGTTCACGTCCGTACAGAGGGTGTTGTATTGTGGTGTGGGTGAATGCGCGTAGGAGGCATGGGCAGGACGTGCAGTGGGTCGAGGCCTCCAGTGCGAGGTAGCTGCCGTGACATTGTGTATACTTGTTAGTTGGAATGTGCAGGTGGGCTTAATAACCTGCGCAATGTCAGGAAAGTGGTGAACAACTGTGAATGACATGCAGCATTATAAATGGTAGCTGCAGGAAACCCATGTGGTGGGGGCTGCGAATGCGCTGGTGGCTAGGTCCCGGGGGAGCAACCGCTCATATGCGTCTTTTTCCACGTACCCCAGAGGGTTTATGACCTTGGTCCATAGATCGCTTCAATTCCACCAAGTGGAACAGGTGGTTGACCCGGCTGGAAGATTTCTAATTGTATCAGGGACCTTGGCACGCATTTCGTTTAGCCCAGTTAATGTTTATGGACCGAATACGGACAACCCAGAGTTCTTTGGAGCACTACTGCTTCAGTGTTATAAGAATTTGGACACAAATTGTCTGGGTGGGAGATTTTAACACAATATTGAATGAGGTCCTGGATAGATCTGCAGGATGAACTAAACCTCTCTCACCGACGGCTCGCAAGATCTTGGGTTGTATGAAGGCGCTAGACATGTTAAACGTGTGGAGGACGCTCCACCCTGAGGGTAGAGCGTATTTATTCTGCTTGTTAATTCATGACAAGTCGACTAGGATTGACTAAGTGCTGGCAGGCCCTGTGATGGTTCGTATGACCGTAGGGGTGGGGGGGATGAGATTCCCCCCCCCCCGAATGATGTCAGACCATTCCCTGATTCTGTGGACATTGTCACGATCCATCGATCACGCCCCTTTTGGTCCTCCTGGTCCCTGGCACGTCGGGGGCTACTCGCTGTAGTACACCCAACATGGCCGTATTCGCAGAACGCGGTCTATCGACCTTTACGTCCATGCAGCACGTTCCATAAATTAACTATGCCCCTGCGGCTCCGCGCGTCTCAATGCTATCGTTAGCTGAGGTTAGACGTGCATTGCGTTGTGCTCCTGGAACTGAGTTGCTGCTCTAATTCCCGGACCCTCTCCCTCCTTCTCCTTCCCCTTCCTTGTACCTGTTCTTTCCGCGGTCCATGCACACCTCCCCCATGTGCACTCTTCCTTCCTGGTCTTCCTGGAGTTTCCTTGATCCCGGACGAAGAAGCTGAACGAATCCTGGAATCCGACGGCGGCCGAGCAGCATGGAAGAAAACCCCGGCGAAGGATCCCGCAAGGCAACAAACAGGTGAAAAAACACGAAACCTGTGACAGACATTTGATTTGGGTAGGGAGTGGGTGGTTCAACCTTTTTGGTGGTTCAAGGCCTTGGCAATGACAAGTTTTTCGCTGTGAGGTCCTGGAGATTATAATATTGTATTTTGAGCACAATCTAGGGTTGGTGGAGTCCATGGCCACTGTATGGAGGTATTTAAGGTCTTAGGGGTAGGTGTATGGCACTGGAATTCGGGATGTTAAAGGAGCTAAGGCGTCACCTTGGGGAGACTGAGCTTGAGTTAAAGAATCTTGAGGGTCAATTGGGTGACAGGGATAATGCTGGGACGTTGCTTCTTTTAAGGAACGCAATAGATAGGTTTCCCTTTGAGGCAGACAGGGGATTAAGTATTTGGCCCATCCAGCGATGGCTCGAAATTACAGTGAAGAGCGGAGGCTGGATAGGCACCTAGCGTCCATGATTAGAAGGGAAGGGGGAGTGGCTGAGATTGCTGCTGTGTGTGCCGAGAGTGGGCAGGTGGTGTCCGACCCGCAACAGATCCTTGAAACGTTTCAGAGTTTTTATGAGCAGCTATATAATTTGAGAGGGAGGGTGGCAGATGCCTTACTTAGTGAATATCTTAGTGCTGCATCTCTAGCGGTGTTGAGCGACGAGGCGGTGGAAAGGTTGGATAGCCTGTTCACGGTTGAGGACATGGCAGCTATTCAATTGTTTCCCTCATCTAGGGTCCCGGGTACCGATGGTGTTACGGAGACATTTTATAAGGAGTTCGGTTCCCAGTTGGCCGGGCACATGTCGAGTATGTGGCAGGAGGCTATGCGGAAGGGGGTGCTTCGTCCTACCCTTCGTGAGGCACTGATCACTCCAATCCTGAAACCAGGTAAAGATCCCCAAGAGTGCGTGTCATATAGACCCATCTCATTGCTCAATTTGGATACAAAGATTTTTGCACAAGTTTTGTTGGACAGATTATTCCCTTATATGACATCCAGTGTGCCTCAAGACCAAGCAGGTTTTTATTCCTGGTCGTACCACCAAACTAAATCTGCAGCGGCTATTCACTATCCTGGTGCAAATAGACCAAAAGGTCCAGGCGGTAGCCTCCTTTTAGATGCTGAGAAGGCTTTCGACTTGGTGGGGTGGGAGTATGTGTTTGACATTATGGGCTGTGGGAATCCCAGCCTATTTTCTGGCAGCAATGCGTCTTTTATATGGGGGTGCTAATGCCTGCATTGGTCCTTTCGGGAAGAGATCGACTGCATTCCTTCTGGGTCGGGGAACCAGGCAGGGGTGCCAGTTGTCGCCACTGCTTTTTGCAATTGCTATTGAGCCGCTGGCGACATGCATCCAGAAATTTCCTGGCCACAGGAGGGGGGCGGAAACTTGTGTCCCTGTATGCCGATGACATAGCTCTCTATTTGAAAAATCCGGCAGTTAATTTAAGACCGTTGACGGAGGAGGTGGAGCACTTTGGGGCCATTTTGGGACTTCGGAACTGGGCCAAGTTGGTGCTATTCCCTTCGAATGGGTAATATAGCTCAGTGGCAACGCGCTCGTCTTGGCAGCAAGACTACGCATAGCAACACAGGTTTGAATCCCAGGTCCGTGCTTCGAAACCTTTCAGTATTAAGTGCGTTATAAAAAAACAATTATAATTAATTATAATTATGAGAGTACAATGGCCCCCGCTGGACATATGTTTCTATAAGTGGGAACAGAGGCCTGTCTGCTACCTGTGGATACAAATAAGTAGATCTTGCGAGGGATAATCACTTGGCCTTCTTGCAAGACCTTCACGGGAAAATTGATAAGTGGTGTGCATTGCCCATTTCATTGCTCGGACGTATAGCGAACACGAAGATGGTGGAGGTTCCTGAAATGTATTTCTTTCAGAATGTGCCTGTGTGGCTGGGGTTCTTCACGGAGCTGCAGAGCCAGATGATTCGGCTGATGTGGCACTGTAAATAGCCTCAAATTAGTTGGCATACACTGTTGAAGCCATATGTGGAGGGGGCTCTGGATAGGGAGTTGTATTTTCTGGCAGCGCAGCTCCACTTCGTTGTATATTGGTTGCCAGGGGCCGCTTTGTAACCCCATATATCTAGAGAGAGACTCCATTCGTCCCCACACGCTGCTTGGGGTATTTGCTGACAGCACGAGATCAGCGTAAATTTGACACAGTGGCTAGCACAGTCCATGCGTGGAGGATGGTGCTTGCGTGTATGAGGAGGGAGCTTCCGTATGCCATGATGCTTCGGCTGTGGGCAATAGAGGCTTTAAGGCTTTAATCTAGACTTGTGATGAGGCGTTGTCTAGGAAATGGGATGGCATGTGTATCAGGTTTATGATGAATATGTAACCAGGGGTTTTTGTCAATCATGACTGAGGAAACGGTGGGTTGCAACTTTAGACTGGGGCTCCAGTATTATCGCATGCAGGATGCATTTTGGGGCAGGGTCCCCGTCCTTTCTGCAGAAAGCTAAAACAGTACCCCTGTGGCACACCGTTGTTAGCCGCCACTCAGGCAAAGCATGTCGTTTCTTACATATACACGGCTGTGATGGCGGGTACGCCGAAGAAAGGGCAGTAGGGTGAAATGGGGAGTACGATGTGGGGAGCCAGTTCACTGATAAGCAGTGGTCTGCTGTGTGAGTGTACGCATGTGGGGGCTACCAACACTAGGCTGAAAATCATACAGTTTAAAACCTTGCACAGGGTTATGTAACCCTGCGCGCCTGTGAATGTACGATTCCACTAAGGATGATGGATGCCCCAGATGTCCTGCAGAGTTCGCAAACTTCATTCATATGCTGTGGGCATGGCTGGATATTCTGGGATATTGGAAGGAGGCAAAGTCTATATGCACAACTATGCTTCGCTATGAGGTTCCCTGTGACTTGCTTTGCTGTATGTTCGGCTGGCTCCCGGGGTTACCACAGGGCGGCCACAAGTTGATAACTACTGGGATGATACTGGCACGTCGCTGCCTCCTGATGAGGTGGACAGCTCTGCCCTCCTACGTCGGCGGCTTGGCTGGTGAACATAAACTGGTTCTCTGATATGCACCATGAATATTGTGCATCGACTCTGGGGGGTGCCAGGAAAGGTAGCACTTTGAGTGGCATCATTGGTCTGATAGCCTCCTATCTAGTTGCTGGACCAGAGACTTTAGTGTGGATATTATTTGAAGAGACAGGTGTCCAGTTAAAGGATCTAATACAAAGGGTTTGAATGAAAAAGGTGAGAGTCAATAGGATCGAAAACAAAAGTTTCGATTTTTTTTTATTATATCTTTTTTTTGGGTTTCCGTATAAGTAAAAAAAGTGGTTTTTAACCACAAAAACAGGGGTTGTGGGGGGATCACCCCCAACCCCCCCCAAAAAAATATTCTAACCTTTTGTTTTCGGTCCTTTTCATTCGAACCTATTGTATTTCGAACCTTTTGATTCAAACCTTTGACCTATAACCGAAGAGACAATAACGATTGTGGGTTTATGATTGGCTTGGTAGGCTGCGATAGGATTGGTCGAACCGGGAGGCCTGGATCTGTGGGTACCGGAGTGTTAGGGGAGTTTTCCTAAAGTTCCACTTGGAGGTAAGACTTTAGTAAGCTATCCCAATGGTTTGTAGACCCCAACTCTTAGCATCATGCTGTACTGCTCAGAGACCTTGGTAGAGTGGCAGTGTAGTCAGGCGGATCTTAAGAGAAAGATGTGAGCTGTAGGCGAGTACACTGAACCTACCTAGTAATGCACAAAGAAACACATACATTCATATTAAAATACAGATGTATTATATTTACACATTACTCACTGTTAAATATTTGAGCACAATAAACAAACACACATAGGCATACTTAACGATACTTTCAAAAGGCCATTTCTTAGTTGGTAGTTGCTGAACGTGTACAATTGTTACAGGAGTTTGACAGGTCTACCGTACCATCGGTAACGCGCACCCACAAAGTAATACAGCAATTGCATTTAGTCAGCATACGCATAGATAGGGATTTTTGGTAAGGAAAACAGTTGGTTAGTGTTATCCTAGTAGAGCTTCCGGTTCTAGAGGCAGTTTCCCTGCACAGCACGTCTTTAAAGTCCAAAACGCAACCCTAGCTAAAAGGCAGTTCGGAGAGGCTTATTAAAGTCTTGAAAAGCAGCAGAGGTCAAAAATTCCTGTGGATACTTTCTAGTCTCTAGGAAGAAAGATACAAGAAGGCTTAACCAACGTTGGAGACCCTGTTAAAGTACTCGCTAAATGGAGACCAGTAGTGGTTTGAGTAAGAGGGGGTTGCCCTGGACACCTCTACGTGCACTCCACCGCTTTGGAGCGATTTTCTGGAATAAGATAAGCAATACCTTTTTACCCACAGTACCCAAGGTTTGAAGAAAACGTTCATGGTGGATGCTCCGCGATGTTACAGCTCCCGACCAGACCTCTGGATTCCTTGGTCAGAAGAATGCAGGACAATGGACGGGCTCCTTCAGCAGCAGTCTTGAGGAAGGACCTCTGGCACGGCTTTCATCAACTTCTCTGGGGTTTTGGTGCCTTTTCTGCAGTACCAAAAGGACGCAATTTGCCAAGTCAATCTTCTTTGGTTCCAGCAGTCCCACACCCTAATGAGGGGGTCTGGACGAGTTGTATTGCGTCTCTGGAGTGTCCTTGAGGACTCACCAAAGACTTGGACAAATTCGTCCTTTCCACGAAGATGCATACGAAATGGGAAGCAGGTCTCCTGGTATTGGGGTTCTGCAGCTCTGGAAACTCGCAGGACCTCGGGAGATGGCTGAAATCAAAGTTAGTCTTGGGAATGGTTGTTCCCATCAGTCCAAGGGGAGCAGGAGTCCTCTTCGGAGTTCCTCTGTCGGCCGGAAAACAGGGCCAGGAAAGCAGAGGCCGCTCCACAGCATTGCAAAGGGTCTGAAGTTGTCTCTGGTCATCTTCTTCAGTTACTTCAGCTTCCAGTTGTCGACTTTCCTTTCACTCCAGGAGCCTCACCTTCTATACAGTTCAGCACTCGCAGCTCTGCAATCTTCCTCAGTAGTTTACAGAAAGGGCGTTTGGGCTGTGCCATCAGGACAGCCAGACCCCCAGTGGAGCTGGTCCCATTCAGGCACTTTGGAAGACAAAGGGGTGGAAAACTCCCCGCCAAAGGTAAAATACACATGCCGCCCCCTCCCAGAATGGTAGAAGGGCTGACAAAGAACAACTAAACTAGTAATTGCGAAAAAAGAAGGGAGGCCCCAAGTTGGTACTTGGGTGCTCCGATTGTGTGCACTAGTGAGGCTATGGACATAGCCTGCGGTAGAAAATTAACACAACAGTTGGTAGAACAAGTCTGCTGCCACCAGCCATAACTAGGAGATTGACTATCTGACCCAAAGTCACAGGAGCAGCGAGAAGGGGGATACTAGGTATCCATTTGGCACTCCACATAAGGTGGTGTGAGCCAATCTCCCAGATTATAACGTTTTAATCCTTAAGAACAGCAGCTACTCTAGGATAAAGAAAGTGTCTCAAAGGTGGACCCTAAGGGTCCACAGCAACACTGCCCATAAGGAGGTGTGTGCTGCAATAGTAAAATACAGATGTCTTTAAGAGTTATGGAGGAAAATAGACTCCATAGGATAGGTGCAATATGTATTGGGAGAATTCTCAGAAATTTGCCAATTCCCTCCACCTTAGAGACCCCCAGCAACTTTACTGGATTTTGAGGACTTGATTTTTTTAACCTCGAGAGAGAGACCCTTTTTCCCCCACGCTCATGTATTTTAATGTGATTTTGTACACCGTTTCTTTTGGTTATGGAGTCTGACAAACTCCATAGGCATCATCTTCTACATTGTGTCACGCAGCACCTTCAGTGCAGTGGCACAGGGAAGTCTTTCGGATTTCCCAAAGGTTTGAATACCTTCTCTCTTGGTTAAACTACTGTTTCCAAGAGCAGTAAAGTGAAATTGACTTTACTTAAATTTGTAAACTTTGGAGACCCAGCCCACACTATCTTACAATAGGGTGCTGGAGGGGTTACCTAGTATTCCCTTTGTCTAGCTTTTCATGTAACATTTTTTTACGTTACCCTTTCATCACTGAATGTCTGGTAGCAGTGGTTTTGTTGTAACTACCATGGTGTGCATTTACCGCGGACTGCCTTCGCAGCTGCAGTAAAGGACCCAAGGGTGCAATTTCTGTCAAAATGACCCAGATCGTCTTTTTTCGCCATTTCTTTGTGGAAAGGTCCTTCTTAAGATTTACTTTGAACGTCAAAACAGGTTTGGTCCCATTGTTCGTTTTGACTTTGGCGGGATTCACAAGTGAAGACTGCCTCTGGCTGCAGGGTGTCTGGGGTAGGCAGGAAGTGAGGGAGGTGCCCGAAATTCCCTGTGCTTAGACTCCTAGGAGCTCCAAAAGCACTCTGTGATGCTTGGCTGGCTGACTGTGCGGCAAGGCTAGCCACCCTGCTGGGTGATTGAAAGCTACGCTGGAATGAATGGGAGAGAATTGAATAAAAGGCGAGTCTTTTGGCTTGGAAGGCAGAGTCGACCACTGGATGAAGGAACCGAAGTGGAACTAGAGGACGCCTGCTGCGACTCCTGGACCGTTGGTTTGCACGGTGAAGCTCTGCTGCAGTGCCGAAACGCCAAGTTTGCATCGAGAGAGAATCCCCTGCAAAGACGACTGCTGGGACCAATCAACTCTAAAGTAAGCCACCTGGACATCCATCTTAGAGCTGGTTGAATTTCCACAGAGTTGCTGCTGGAAACCGTAAAGCCAGGGCGAGGAACAGCAGATTGTGTGCGCTGCTTTTAAGATGGCCTAGAGCTCCAGGAAGATCATCCGGACTCCTAAAAAGCAGGACTGACCAAGCCTTGCCCCCTAAACAGAGTGTGGGACCCCAGAAGCTAGAAAAGTCCATCTCGACAGCCAGGAACCGCAGTGTTGCTATTTGCGGTAGACGCGAGGAGCTGAAACACTGAACAGGCACTGAAAGTGAAGTTTGCCCGTTGCAATTTTTGACCGTCCCAGTACGCAGGAGTCCCAACGTCCTCCCTCTTGTCTCCATGACTGAGGAACAGTGAGATCTGCAGAGCTGCACAGGAACCCAAGTCATCTACTGCATCTTTTCTTCATTTGAAAAGGTACTGTAAAAAGTCTGAGAGAACTTACCTCTTACTGTAGAGTTGCTTGCATCTTCTACTACTTAAGTTTAATCAGCTTGTGGCCCTACATTTTATTCTTCTTTTCTGCAAAGACCTAAAAAAACATTGTGCAAAGACTTTCTACTTACCTACAAAGAAGTGCTTCAGCTTACATAGACTTTTGCCTATTGACTTTGGCTTAGCCTCTTCCACTGAATGACTCTTATTGGGGGATCTGAAAGTATTTGCCTGCTTAGGAATATTTGTGGTCTCTTGTTTGTTCTAAATAATCGTTTCCTTTGACTTATTACTATATGATCCTAAATGCAACAGTGATATATTAATGTCCCCAGCACACTAGCAGCTGTAGTCACCTGAGTGTCGGTAGTGTCTGTGGGCCATCCCAAAAGGGTGTCTACTGATTTAGAGATATTAGGAGTGTGTATTTCATGAAGTGTATTTAAGTGTTATTATATTGCTCCCTTCTGAAGAAGGCTTATTCTAACTGACTGATAAAGTAATAATTGTTTATTCAAGAAACCTTGCGTGTAAGAGTTTTTTGAATGCTTGTAACTGTAAATCTGTTACTCCACTACAGTTCACATTGACCCCTCTTGAGATAAGCCTGGCTGCTCAACATGCTACCAAAACTGTGTAGCACAAGCTTATACCAAAGGTTGGGCCTTCCTATACCTGTAGTCAGAGTTGTTTGTAGTGTTCCCAGAGGGCACTGCATACAAACTTTGCCTAACACAATACAAAGAATAGAGTTCCAAAAGACAGAGCCCATAAGAATGAATGAGTGGAAAAAGGCTCAGTTCATTCTAGATTAAAGGAAAAGGTCCAGAAGTCCAGCAAAAAATGCAGGGGGTGTCACTTGGAGAGGGGATGATGCATACAAATTATACATTTCCCTAACACGGAGAGCGCCTTAATACTGGTAACCTCAACAATGCTTCTCGTGGAGATTGCAGATTTGAATATGGGTCCTCGGTTAACTGAGGTGAATAACCTTGTTCAAACTCAGTCTATATGATGTCCTAATATTTGTTCAGGCAGTATTGAAGAAACTGCTGACAAGGATGGTTCCCTGCTTGCAGTTATGGAAGCCTGACTATCAACTGTATTGGAGGGTTGCAGCTGCTTGAGCTGTATTTTTATTACTATAAGTCTTTCATCTGGGTATATAGTGGCTTCCACTGGGTTTTCGGCCTTCCCTTTTTCTGCAACCATGTGTCTCTTTGAAAATGTCTTCATTGGTTGTTTCTTACTGGATTTAGGTGCTTATTGGTGAAAACGATTTAGTCAATGGGACCCCTCCAGTGGTCTTTTTGCTATCACCTACAGGCTTCTGAGTAGTGTCCGTCAGCGAGGATGTTGTCAGAATCTTTTTTGCTGCACTAGTAATGGTCTTCAATGAGGGAATCCATATTTGGGACTGTATGGGCGTAGGTGATATGCCATGCACAGTCAATGTAGATGTTGTCGGTGTTCATGTCAATTTCGTGGACTGGTTTGTTGTCGATAGGATCTTTGTCAACAGGATTGCTTTTGACGAGCTTGGTGCTGATGCAGTCGCAGAAGTCGACGCAATGGGTTCACCAGCGACAGAGCAACCGTTGACTATGCAGTTCCACTACTGGGTGACCAAGTGGTTTTGAACGTCGACTAATGTTAAGATTTTATCGTCGACGAATCCGCAGACACCTTAGAACTTGCCTCACCCGTCGTCACAGGAGATTTCATCAGCAGCGGTCTTGCCGACGGGGATGTTGTTCACGGACTGTGCGATTTAACCAATTTTTCATCCTTTTTAAGAAAGGGATGGCAATCTTTCTTCCAACCTAGCCCTCTTAGGGGGGTGAGGTCTATCAGCCTTGTAAATCCACCACACTTCTAGAGGTTTCAGCCCCTGAAGGGGCTATTTACCCATATAGCTAATCTTTTCTTTCGGTCAAGAATTTTAGCGCTAAAGTAAGCACAAACTTCACAGCCTTCTTGAATATGATATGATATGGCATTTGTAACGCGCCTATACACAAGTGTTTCAAGGCGCGAGGAGGCAGGGAGGGGGGAACAGGGGGAGGACAGACAACGATCCTACTAGGCCAGGTGTCAATCAGACCGCGCAAGTGCAGGGGTAGGGGGAAGGGAAAAGTGCAGTACAAGGTAAGTAGAATAGAAATAAATAGATAAATAAATAGGGCCAGCTGGTGGCAAGTGCAAGGTAAGTGCAGACAAGTGCTGGGAAGGGGGGGCTGTAGGGATACAGAGACAGTCCCGCAGTGCAGGGGTTGCCAGGGAGGCAGTGCAAGTGGAGAGTGGCTGGGCCCAGGACCGAGGTCAGTGAGAGTGGCCAAGTTTCAGATTCAGTGCAGAATTTAGTGAAGAATTTAGCAGGGGAGAGGGAGAGAGAAAGCAGAAGCAAAGAGGAAGGTTTTGAGGTGCTTCCGGAACCGGAGATGGTTCTCCTCAAGTTTCAGGGAGGCAGGAAGGCTGTTCCAGAGGGAGGCTCCTGCCGCGGAGAGAGATCTACCCCCAGCTCGTTGCTTCGAGAAGCGGCTGACCCTGAGGGAGTTGGAGACGGATGAGCGAAGGGCTCGGGAAGGAAGTTATTTAGGAAGAGAGAGTTGCAGGTAAAGGTTTGGGTAAAGGCAGTATATGCATAAAGCATGTCTATCCCCCCTCATATACATTTTTGAAGCCACATGTTTAGCATGCCTTGAAAAGAGCTTTCCGTTTTTCCTCCATCTCCCTTCACATATGCCACTTATCTGTTGAAAGATGATTTTTGAAGAAAAGTAGGTTTCTTGACGTATTTTCCAACTATCTAAACTTTCTCTCAGGAGTAATGGCTCAGAGGACCCCTCAGCACAATATGTGGTTAGAACCCGAATAATGCCTCATGGGTGGGGCTAGATACTCAACGTCCGATTGGTTGGGGAAGAATACACCCAAAAGCACAATGATGGGCTACTAAAGTGAGCCTAAAAAGCTTTACTATAAGCTATAATACTAAAGTTACCGAAGATCCCAGCCTGTGAACGGGGAATGTTCAAAGCATTTAAATCCATGAAAGATCCAATGCTGAACCTGGATACTCTTTCCAAGCCATCATGGGTCCTCGACCCTTGGGTACAGACGTGGTTCCCTGTCACCAAGCACTGTGTTGCGGAAGAGTTCCTTGGATGCTCTCTCCAGGCCGTATGGGTCCCTGACCCTTGGGTGCAGACCTGGCTCGCCCTCACCAAATGCTGCACTGCCGAATTTTTGCTTGCATACTCGCTTCAAGCTGTAGACTTGGTCCACTTTCCTGCCAAGCCTGAGTACAAATCTGTGTATGGTTTGCGTGCGAGTACCAGTCTCACCTTTCCGGCTTCATTCCCTTTTCCTGTAGACTTGGTTCACTCTCTTGCCAAGCCTTAGTACAAGTCCATGCATGATTTGCTGGCTTCATCCTCTCTTTCTGCAGACTTCGATCACTCTTCTGGCAACTAAACATAACAGGTGTATTTGTAAAGCACACGTTCACCCCCAAAGGGGCATCTTGGCGCTAAAAACAGATGTTTATTGTTACCTAACTTAATGGTACTCATTTTATCAACCATGGAAGGATGAAGGGCTGAGTGGACCTGCCAGGATTCGAACCTGTGACCATGAGGTCAAACACAGGCCCTTGTAGTGGATCCATTAGTGCACTGAGCCACAGACCCAGATCTCAGTACAAGTCCATGTACAATTTGGGTGCGAGTCACAGACTCGCCTTTTCTGGTTTTGGAACAACCTCCTTGAGGTTTCCGGGCCCCTGTGGCTTCCTGCATACTTCGTGTTATGCCTTATGCTGGCTCCCTTGCTGCAGCTGAGCTCAGTCGCAGTACTCCAGTAACTCTCCCGAGCTTCCGTCCCCCTGCTTCGGCTCGGCGGGGTTCTTCTGCATGGGGATGGTGTGCTTTTGCAGTTATTCAGGTCTTTGGGAGTGCCGGGAGTCTCTGGTTGCTTCTGGGCTGCCCCCGGTCCTCACGTCCTGGGCTGGCCTTGGACTTTTTCCCCTTATGCATGTCGTCCTGGTCAGTGCCTGTCTGGACGTCAGTCTAGTCTTGGTTCTCACGGTTCCTCCTGGGAGGGCTTGACACACCGTTAAGTCCTTCGCTGGTTTTTATCTTACTAAACAGTGACAGTGGTTACAATGCACACTCTGTATCCCTCCGCATTCCCTGCTCGTTTTAGCACTAGGCAAGTATTGAGATGGTGACTCCATTTACTCCACCTCGTCTCAATTTTCTCCACTGGATTAGTTTTAGCAAAGTATAGGGTGTGAAGAGGAATAAGGAGAGAAATGAAAAGTGAGGTCATTCTGGAAAGGGACACCAGGGTCATGTGCTTGGAGGGAATACCATGTTCTCCGGATGTGGTTGTCCCTGGTCACAAAGTGGGGTTCCCCTCCCATGAGATCCACCCGCTGAGTACCACACCATAACAACACACACAAAGTTGCATGATGACTTCCACACGCTGCACTGTCTCAGAAAGTTAACAAAAATGTGGGGCACAAGGATAATCAAATACTATGACCTATTAAACAAAACAGGGTATCCGGGTTAAAAAAATTAAAAAAAAGCCTATGGAATCACTGCCTCTCTGCGAGAACATAGAATACCCTTGAAATATGGAATCATTCTAATCCCAGAGTGGGAATCTCAATAGGTCACGAGGGACAAGTGGAATTCTGAGGACACCAATTAAGACACTTAAGAAATAGACCTGTAGTGAGTCCAGTTTCCCTGACACAGTAACTCCACTCTCCCTGTGACCAAAACTTCTCACCCCCCACCCCCACCCCCACAAACACATGGTTGCGGGTATGCAGGAATTTGTATTCACTTGAAGAACAAAGATGTTACATTTTATATATAAAGATGGCAGAGGCCATGGGATGACAATTATACAATAGCACAAAGATGAGAAAAAGTGGCGAGTCAGTAAATGAGTGTGTGAACAAAGTACGATAGACCTAAGGTGATAAGTTTTTTGATTGAGGAACTTTTTTGTACAAATATCATGTACTTGTACCTTCGCAAACTATTTTGAAAATGGTCCTTGTACTTTTTGATTCCTCCCTTAATGTATTTCTTTATTATATTGATATTTGTCGTATGAGTGTAGGCCAACACAGAGACACTGAGTTCCTCTACTCCGTCTGAGAATCTTGGGAAAAAACGCACACCTGTGCCTGCACTGCTTTGCGCCAAAATACGTGAAAAAATGATTCCAAAAAAGACTCTGGTTTTTTTATTTTGTTAAAGGTTTTAGTGTCTATACTTCGCCTTTTTCAAATCCGTGCCTTTGTAAGCTTGCGATTCGCCCACTGTATAGTCTGATTCTAGAAAGTCCTGGGTTCAATCCCACCTGCAAATTCTAATTCTCGTGCTGCAAGCGTCAGGTTCCTGACAAGTGCTTCAAACTAAAGAGCGCTGTACAAATGTACAGAAATACATTATAAGGCAGCACAGGAGGGAGTGGTGGAGATCAGGCAAGTGGGGGTGTGAGGGAGAGGAGCAGGCGTGCTCCTTCCTTGGCAAGTAAATAAGTTTATGCCATCCTTTAAAGAGTTCTACAGTGGGACTAGCTTTGTGGTGGGCAGTGGGTTCCAATGAAGGTGGGTGTATAGGGAGAAAGAGCGGAAGCGAGAGGTGGACAGCTGGGTAAGGAGCATGGGATAGTGAGGTTGACTACAGAAAAGGATCAGAGGGAAACAAGCGGGGGTAAGTAGATAGTACCAATCTGACTATCAGAGGAGCAAGACCATTGATCGCTCTGTAGACTAGGATTATGAACTAAAAGAGGAAGTGGCTGTACAATGAGAGCCAACCAGCATGGTGTTGGTAGACGACGTGGAGAGGCTCTGATGAGGTTGTATATAGTGCAGGTAGTGAAGTTGACGGCTTTGTCTAGCGGAGGAAGGAATAAAGAGGAAAATCTAGGAGTAAGCAAGAGCAGTAGCAGAGTTTGCTGAACACGAGAGAGAGTCTAGATTATAGTTTTCATAGAGTGGCAGGAAATGGCTGAACATTACGAAGTTGAGAACATTAATACAAGAAGCAGGTATGGTCGTAGAGATGGATTGATGCAGCATGAGAATCAGAGGTCGCTATCAAAGAAGACCCACGATAGTGAGATAAAGAAGGTCAAGTGGGAAGAAAACAAGGAGGAGGAGACATGGGATGGCGACGCAAACTGGGAGAAAGATGGTCTCTGTTTTTTTGAAGAGCTCAGCATGAGGCATCAGAGACATCCCATGACGGTTTGTAGTGGGACAGTTGGAAATATGTTCCGAGATGGCTGAGTTGAATGGTGGAAAAGAGAAGTTGTTAGTGTGATCAGCAAAGAGGTGATCATGAAAGCCAAAGGAGAACAAGTCTTCGTAGGGCGAGGAATAAAGAGGAAGAGCAGCAGTCCATGTACTTTTACTTGACCGACAGGGAGAGAGGTGGGATCAGAGATTTGAGAGTTCCTCAAGAGTTTGAAGGAGTTACTTTCTAGGTAGGAGCCAATCCATGAGAGCGCAGATTTGCACAAATCAAGGTGGTGGAGTTAGGAGGGGAAAGGAGTGGTCAACAGTGTTGAAAGCTGTAGAGCGGTCCAAAAGTGTTAGGCAAGATTTTATTCAGTACCCTTTGGGTGCACTACAACAACCCTGACCTCGTGGCAATAAGAACCCAACCTTTGGTACAAGTCTGTACTACACAGGTTGGTAGCGTGTTGAGCAGCCAGGTTTATCTCAAGAGGTGTCAATGTGAGCTGTAGGGGAGTTACACAGAGATTCACAGTGACAAGTATTCAAATAAACACTTACACACAAGGTTTCTTGAATAAACAATTATTAATGTATTGATCAATCAGTTAGAATAAGCCTTCTTCAGAAGGGAGCAATATAAAAGCAACACACAAATACACTCCAAAACTATACACTTAGTTTCTAAATCAGTAAAGACCCTTTTGGGATTGCCCACAGTCACAACCTACACCCTCAGGTGACTTCAATAATTAGGGTGCTGGGGACATTGATATCTTATTGTTGCATTCAGAATACTCTTAGAACTTGGTCAAAGGAAAAGGTTATTAGAACAAACAAGGATCACACATATTCTTAAGCAGGCAAATTCTTTTAGCTCCCCTAAGCAGAGTCATTTAGTATAACGGGTTAAGCCAAAGGCAATGGGCAAAAGTCTTATATGAGCTGAAGCACTTTCGGTAGGTAAGTAAGAAAAGTCTTTGCACAATGTTCTAGAAGTCTTTGAAGAAAAGAAGTAGCAAAATAGGGCCACAACCAGTTTAGGCTTGTGAGAAGTAGAACATGCATGAAACTCTACAATAAGAGGCAAGTTCTTTCAGACTTTACAGTACCTTTGGATTGAAGAAAAAGTGCAGCAGATGACTCCTGTTCCTGTGCAGCTCTGTGAATCTCACTGTTCCTGGGCCTCAGTTGTGGGGACAAGATGGAGGACTTCTGTCTGGGGACTCCTGCACTACAATGGGACGGTCACCGCTCGCAACCGGCAATCTTCAAACAAGTGGCACTTCAGTGTTTCAGCTCAGCGCGACTACTGCAAATAGCAACACCACAGTTCCAGGCTGTCAAGAGGGACTTTCCTTGCTTCTGGGGTCCCGCACTCTGTTGAGGGGGTTCAGGCTTGGTCAGTCCTTCTTCCTGGGAGTCCAGAGTATCTTCCTTGAGCTCTTGTCCAACTTAAAAGCAACACACAATCTGGTGTTCCTCTCCCTGGCTATTCGGTTTCCAGCAGCAACTCTGTAAATTCAACCAGCTCAGAGAAGAGGTCCAGGTGGCTTACTTTGGAGTTGATTGGTCCCACCAACTCAAAAGGGAGAAGTTGTCCTTGCGGCAAACCAGGTTTGCTCCCTTTGTTCGCTTTGCCTTTGGTGGGATTCACAAGTGAAGCCCGCCTCTGGCTCCAGGGTGTCTGTCAGGGGCAGGAAGTGAGGGAGGTGCCCGCAACTCCCTGTGCTTAGTCTCCTAGGCGACCCAGATGCACTCTGTGGGTCGATATGAAATTGCAGTTTCAGCACAGCAGCAGGGCTTCACTGGGCAAACCAACGGTCCAGGAGTTGCAGCAGGCGTCCCCTTCAAGTTCTTCTTCGGTTCCTTAGTCCAGTGGTCGACTCTGCTTTCCAAGCCAAAAGCCTCACCTTTTATTCAGTTCTCTCTCATTCATTCCAGCCTAGCTGTCAGTCACCCAGCAGGGTAGCTGTCCTTGCAGTCAGCCAGCCAACCACCACAGAGTGCAAAGTAGTAAGAAGTCTATGTTCCTTCCACCCCGAGCGGGGAGGCAGGGAGGGCACATGTGAATCTAAGCAGATACAATCATCAGAAATGCTTTTACGGTAAGTAATGCATGTCTTCTGATGCTTGTTAATCTGCTTAGAATCACATGCTGTGCATAGACTAGCGAGCAGTACCCGGAGTTGGAGGTGGGTTGTGAGAAGGAACAGTAGAAAAAAGATGTCTTAGTACTGCTTTTCCCACCGGAGTATCAGACCTAGAATGAGTGTCTAGGCAATAGTGTTTTGTAAAGGTGTGTACAGAACTCCACGTTGCCGCTTAGCAAATGGACTCTAGGGGAAAATTTGCAATGAATGCTATGGATTCCCCAGTGCCTCGAGTAGAATGTGCTCTAGGCTTGAAGGGCAGTTCTCTCTTTGCAAGAGTGTAACAGTGTGATGCATTTGACAATCCACCTTGATATTGCTGATTTAGAGACAGGGTCCCCTTCTCTACCAGCTGCCACTGAAACAAAGAATTGTTTAGTTTTCCTCAGTGGTTTAGTTCTATCCATGTAGAACATGACTGCCCTGCGCACATCTAGTGTGTGAAGGCTTCTTTTGGCCATGTTCGTAGGTCTCTGGAAGAACGTGGGTAGTTCGATTGACTGGTTCACATGGAACTTCAAAATACATTTCGGCGCAAATCTGGGATGAGTGCGCAGAACTACCGTATCTTTGTGGACTGTAACAAAGAGGTCCAAGACCGAGAGGGCCTGTAGTTCGCTAACTCTTCTGATAGAAGTGATGGCTACTAGAAAGGCTGTTTTATAAGTCAGGTCTTTCAGACTAGCTTTATGCTTAGGCTCAAAAGGGGGTCCCATGAGCCTAGTTAAAACCACATTTAGATCCCACCGAGGGGCTGGGTGAGTAATGGGGGATAAATTCTTTTAACCCCTTCCATAAAGGCTTTAATCACAGGTATTTTCCACCACGACACCTTTTGCTGTGACGTGGTGTAGGCTGACAACGCCGCTAGGTGAACCTTTAAGGAATTGAAGACTAACCCAGAGTCCAACAGATGGGTTAGATATAACACAATGTGTGAAGGTGAGCAATCGGTGGGATTGACGCCTTTGGAACTGCACCAAATGACAAAGCGTTTCCATTTGCTGGCATAGCAATAACGTGCGTTAGGCTTTCTTGCCTCCCTCAGTATGTCCATGCATCTTTGAGGGAGTTGCAGATGTCCAAACTCTATGAACTCAGGAGCCAGGCTGCTAAATTCAGAGTTTGTTGGCATGGGTGCAGAGCCTCCCCCCTGTCCTGAGACATGTTGTACGGGCAGGGCAGCTTGACTGGTGGGGAGAGGGACATTTCCATCAGGTGCGCGAACCAGGTTTGGCGGGCGCACATGGGAGCCACCAGAATCATGGTGACTGGTTCCTGGTGCATCTTGTGCACTATCTAGTTCAGAAGGGAAGTCCGGGGGGGGGGGGGGGCTGGAGGGAAGGGGGAAGCGTAAACAAATTTCCCCAACCGAGTTATCTAGAGACCGTTCCCCTTAGATCTACCTGGAGGCGTAATCTGGGCATTGGGCGTTCTCCTGAGTAGCGAACAGGTCGATCTCTGGAAACCCCCATTCTGCGAAGACGTTGGATACAATGTCTTCGTGCAGATGCCATTTGTATTCTTCTAGCAGAGGAAAATCTCTGCTGAGTACGTCTGCCAGAAGATTGAGTTCCCCTTGAACATGTTGGGATATCAGGAAGATCTTGTGTTTGAGAGCCCATATCCAGATGTTTTGGGACAGCTTGGATAGCCCTGGAGAGTGAGTGCCCCCCTGTTTGTTCAGGTAATACATTGCTGTTGTGCTGTCGGTTAGGACCAGCAATGTCTCCCCTTGCAGTTGCTCCTGAAAGGCTTTCAATGCTTTGAACACTGCTAGTAGCTCCAGTAGGTTTATATGGTGGGATGCTACCTGAGGGGACCACACTCCGTGCGCTGTCTGTTGAAGCAGGTGAGCCCCCCACCCTGTGAGAGATGCGTCTGTCGTGAAAGTGGCTTCCACTGCAGGGGTGGTGAAGGTTTTCCCCTTCAAGAGGTTCTCCCTCGACCACCACTGCAGAGAGAGAACGAGGGCTGGTGAGACAACAGATCTTCCCATTGTCCGTTGGCCTGACACCACTGGCTGTTGAGCTGGGACGCATGCGCAGCCGCGCGTGGGGGACCAAGTATATGCATGACGCCATCATCCCTAGCAAACGCATAGCTTTGCGTACCGTCACCTTCCGAAGGGCCACATACTGAGGAACTTGAGAGCATGTTCTGAACCCTTTCGCTGGAAGGGAAGACTAAACCGTCTTCCGTGCGAATTAGAGCCCCCAGGAACTGTTTTACTTGGCTGGGGACTAAGCAGGATTTCTTTTCGTTGATAGAAAATCCCAGGATGAACAGTAGGTCTACTGTCTTTTGGGTGTTCGAAAAACAAACGTCGAACAAGTCCCCCCGTGATGAGCCAATCGTCGAGGTAAGGGTAAACTGGAACTGAAAGTCTGCGCAGGTGTGCTGCTGCCACTGCCAGGCCCTTGGTAAACACCCGTGGCGCCGAGGCTATGCCGAAGGGGAGTACCTTGAACTGGTAGTGTTTGTCCTGAATCACGAACCTTAGGAATTTTCTGTGCGCTGGCAGCATTGAAATATCAAAGTATGCATCTTTCATATCCAATGTTGTCATGAAGTCCCCTTGTTTTAGCAATGGGATCACCTCTTGAAGTGTTACCATGCAAAACATCTGGGGCTTTATGAACTTGTTCGCTGGGCGCAGGTCTAGAACAGGACGCATGGTGAGATCCTTTTTGGGTACAAGGAAGTATATTGAATAAATACCCTTGTTTACCTGAAGAATCGGGATGGCTTCTATGGCGTCCTTTTCCAGCAGCGCCTCCACCTCTTGGACCAGGATCTGCAGATGTTCCGGTGAAAGGCGTTGATGTTTCGGCGGTCTGAACTGTGGGGGTTGGGCGAATTCCACGCAATAACCGTAGGCGACCGTCTTTAATACCCACTAGTCTGAAAGTTATCCCCTCCCATGCCTTGAGGAAAGATGTTAATCGCCCCCCGACCGGGGAGACATGGGAGGGGACCTGAACTTGGTGGTCATTTCTGACCCGAGGTTGACGCACCTCTGGAATTGGAGCCTCTGCCTCTATTTTTTCCGCGCTTCTGACCCCTCTGGGGGTAGTAAGTGCGGCTTGCAGCCGGTTGACTTGCGTTGAAGTTGCCCGTGCCGAAATTATTTTCAGCGGCGCGGGCTTGTCCTCGAAAGGACCGCCGAGAAGTGCTGCCCCTCTGTGAAGAGGGTTTTTGGGAAATCTGGTGCAGCGACTTAATAGTCTCATGTTCCTTCTTGGCCGTCTCCAACGCATCATCTACCGCCTTCCCGAAGAGGTTGGCCTCTTCTATGGGTTTATTGATGATGGATGCCTGGGTCTCAGGCCTGAAACCAGACGTGCGCAGCCACGCGTGTCTCTTTAGGAGAGTACCCTGTGCGGGAGACCTGCCTGCTGTCTCTGCGGAGTCCAGGGTATTCTTTACAACATTCTGATTGGCAAGTTTGCCCTCCGAGACAATGGCGAGAAGCTTGGCTCTGGTTGTTTCCGGAACCTCCTGGAGATTTTCCTGGAGTAGGTTCAATTGGGCGTCGACGTAGCTTGCCAGTAACGTTGCGTTATTGGCAATCCGGACGTTATAAGCAGCCGCCGACGTGACCCGTTTGCCTAAGGCATACAACCTTTTGGACTCCTTGTCCGGGGGTGACTCTCCTGTGGCAAGGGGAACCCCTGCTCTCTTGCGAGTGTTGGTCACCATCAGCGAGTCTGGGATTGCATGCCCTTTGATATAAAGCGGGTCGGTGGGGGAGGGCCGGAAGAGTTTTTCGACCCTTGGGTTCACAGCCCTAGTCTGAGCGGGTGTGAGTAAAGAAGGGGCCAGCCGTCTCTTTACCGAGCTCAAGAGGGGGATAGACTGGCTTGCCGGAGGCTTGTCTTTAATAATGTTTTCCGTGAAATCCTGTACAGGCAATGCCTCAAGCGTGGCAATTTTAAAGAATTCCGCTGCTTTTTTCAACGTGTTGTTGAAAGCCATTTGATCATCCACCGGGGGAGCTTGCCGAACAAGTGAGGATGGGGGAGAGTCGAGGCAAACGATATCAGAATTGTGATCGTCCTGCTGGGTGTCCTCCCAGTTGTCTGTTGCGCCTTGATCCTCCCCATAATTGTCCAGAAAAGAAGTCTCCTCTTCTTCTGTATAGATGTCTCTATACGTGTCCTTCTGGACCTCTTCTTGATAATCAACATAGTGTTGAACATCTAGGTGTTCGGCAACTTGTGTATTAGGGTTAGGGTCTACCCGAGCTTTTTTCAGCGGAGGTTGATCAGAAGCCCCGAAAACCTGCTCCAGCCGATCCATATACCCCTCAAACCCAAATGGACCCAGCTGAGCAGGAACCGGGTCCTCCGCCCTAAGGCGTTCAGAGGATCTCCTCAGGGTGCTTGAGAGGGGTACCTGGCTCTCTTTGTAAGAGTCCTCAGGATCGTCTTCCAAAACCGTGGAAAACCTTTCGGCGGATTGGCCCATAACTGTGGGCGAACCCGGTACTAGGCCCACCGCCGTAGCAATCCTATTGATGCTCTTACTGACAGTTACCGAATCTTCGGGGGCCAATGCCTCCGATGATGGTTTCTCGGGTAGAGGCCTACTCGTAGTTAGCGGCCTACTCGTAGTTTTCGGGCTTGCAGGGGCCTTGGAAAGCTTGAAACTCGTTGAAGTTTCTTGTTCAGAAACTTCGGCGTGTGTAGTTTGGGGAGTAGAGCCTTTGTTATGTTTATTAAGCCCAGTCGTCATGCGCTGCTGCGGATGCGGGGAAGGCTTCGGATCAGATCAATCCGATGGCGCTTGCACCTTCTTCGATGAGGTCGTCCAGGAGGGCGATTGGGTTGTGTGTTGTGCGGTGCGATTGTATGCCCCGGTCACCGGGTGTGGTCCCTGTAGCAAGACCGGAGTCGAGCCTGGAAGGGTCAGGGACGGGCGTGGCGGCTCTAGAATCGTCCGCCTCAAGGTCTACAACGTCCGCGTTGGACGTTTGGTCATCCGATGTACCCCCGTCACTCTCGGCTGGTGTCGCGGCAGGGGAGGGAGGCTCCACGCGTGACATACAGTACGCGACCCACCGCTTCAACTGGCGCTCCTTAAGGGATTAGGTTTAGGAGTTATACGCCGAACACCGCTTTAGTGCTCTAGGGGGAGACAAGCGTACACAAAGTGTGCCCGTCTTTCCACGGATATCTGATTCTTCACAGAGGGCAGAATCTAAATGGAGTCCTTTCCATAGCAGAAGGGAAGGGTGACCAGACCAAAAAGGAAAGAAGTGGAAAATAGGAAAGACATAGCAGTATGGCAAACCCCGAGCCCACTCTCCCTACTGTGTAGGCCGGCCAGAAGGCCCGACCACATGGAGGTCCGAACGCGGGATACAGCCGTAGATGGTTCCCCCGTAGTCTTCGTCGAAGATGTTCTTGATAGGCGAAGTGACTTAACGGGGATTAAACCGACAATTCAGTAAGATAAACAAGGTCTCATGAAGAGCTCCGCTATAGGGCGACCAGTTATCTGGGCGGAAAAAAACAATCTGAGGCACCTCAGCGCATGAGGGATTTTGGGTACTAGACACGTCACGATAGGGATAGTGTTTCAGACACGCCTATGCCGACGTTCCCTTTCGGTCCCCCGAAAGACAAGATGCAATACTCCGCAGTTACCACTGGATGTCGGACCATATGCACAGCATGTGATTCTAAGCAGATTAACAAGCATCAGAAAGGCGATTACAGGTATGATATGTTTTTTCTGAGGTTTGGGGATCTGCTTAGAATCGCGTGATTTGCATAGACTAGCAGGTAGTACCAGATCAGAGGTAGGCTTAGAGCAGGGACAGAGACAAATAAATGATTCAATACCGCTTGCCCCACTTAGGAGTAATTTCGGGCATGTGTCTCTGCACAATTGTGTGAAAGTGTATACTGAACTCCATGTTGCTGCTTTGCAGATAGCTTTGAGAGGTAGGTTTGCAATAAATACCAACGCAGCCCCCTGCAGCAAATGAGGAAGAATCGGGATGGCTTCTATGGCGCCCTTTTCCAGCAGCGCCTCCACCTCTTGGACCAGGATCTGCAGATGTTCCGGTGAAAGGCGTTGATGTTTCGGCGGTCTGAACTGTGGGGGTTGGGCGAATTCCACGCAATAACCGTAGGCGACCGTCTTTAATACCCACTAGTCTGAAAGTTATCCCCTCCCATGCCTTGAGGAAAGATGTTAATCGCCCCCCGACCGGGGAGACATGGGAGGGGACCTGAACTTGGTGGTCATTTCTGACCCGAGGTTGACGCACCTCTGGAATTGGAGCCTCTGCCTCTATTTTTTCCGCGCTTCTGACCCCTCTGGGGGTAGTAAGTGCGGCTTGCAGCCGGTTGACTTGCGTTGAAGTTGCCCGTGCCGAAATTATTTTCAGCGGCGCGGGCTTGTCCTCGAAAGGACCGCCGAGAAGTGCTGCCCCTCTGTGAAGAGGGTTTTTGGGAAATCTGGTGCAGCGACTTAATAGTCTCATGTTCCTTCTTGGCCGTCTCCAACGCATCATCTACCGCCTTCCCGAAGAGGTTGGCCTCTTCTATGGGTTTATTGATGATGGATGCCTGGGTCTCAGGCCTGAAACCAGACGTGCGCAGCCACGCGTGTCTCTTTAGGAGAGTACCCTGTGCGGGAGACCTGCCTGCTGTCTCTGCGGAGTCCAGGGTATTCTTTACAACATTCTGATTGGCAAGTTTGCCCTCCGAGACAATGGCGAGAAGCTTGGCTCTGGTTGTTTCCGGAACCTCCTGGAGATTTTCCTGGAGTAGGTTCAATTGGGCGTCGACGTAGCTTGCCAGTAACGTTGCGTTATTGGCAATCCGGACGTTATAAGCAGCCGCCGACGTGACCCGTTTGCCTAAGGCATACAACCTTTTGGACTCCTTGTCCGGGGGTGACTCTCCTGTGGCAAGGGGAACCCCTGCTCTCTTGCGAGTGTTGGTCACCATCAGCGAGTCTGGGATTGCATGCCCTTTGATATAAAGCGGGTCGGTGGGGGAGGGCCGGAAGAGTTTTTCGACCCTTGGGTTCACAGCCCTAGTCTGAGCGGGTGTGAGTAAAGAAGGGGCCAGCCGTCTCTTTACCGAGCTCAAGAGGGGGATAGACTGGCTTGCCGGAGGCTTGTCTTTAATAATGTTTTCCGTGAAATCCTGTACAGGCAATGCCTCAAGCGTGGCAATTTTAAAGAATTCCGCTGCTTTTTTCAACGTGTTGTTGAAAGCCATTTGATCATCCACCGGGGGAGCTTGCCGAACAAGTTAGGATGGGGGAGAGTCGAGGCAAACGATATCAGAATTGTGATCGTCCTGCTGGGTGTCCTCCCAGTTGTCTGTTGCGCCTTGATCCTCCCCATAATTGTCCAGAAAAGAAGTCTCCTCTTCTTCTGTATAGATGTCTCTATACGTGTCCTTCTGGACCTCTTCTTGATAATCAACATAGTGTTGAACATCTAGGTGTTCGGCAACTTGTGTATTAGGGTTAGGGTCTACCCGAGCTTTTTTCAGCGGAGGTTGATCAGAAGCCCCGAAAACCTGCTCCAGCCGATCCATATACCCCTCAAACCCAAATGGACCCAGCTGAGCAGGAACCGGGTCCTCCGCCCTAAGGCGTTCAGAGGATCTCCTCAGGGTGCTTGAGAGGGGTACCTGGCTCTCTTTGTAAGAGTCCTCAGGATCGTCTTCCAAAACCGTGGAAAACCTTTCGGCGGATTGGCCCATAACTGTGGGCGAACCCGGTACTAGGCCCACCGCCGTAGCAATCCTATTGATGCTCTTACTGACAGTTACCGAATCTTCGGGGGCCAATGCCTCCGATGATGGTTTCTCGGGTAGAGGCCTACTCGTAGTTAGCGGCCTACTCGTAGTTTTCGGGCTTGCACGGGCCTTGGAAAGCTTGAAACTCGTTGAAGTTTCTTGTTCAGAAACTTCGGCGTGTGTAGTTTGGGGAGTAGAGCCTTTGTTATGTTTATTAAGCCCAGTCGTCATGCGCTGCTGCGGATGCGGGGAAGGCTTCGGATCAGATCAATCCGATGGCGCTTGCACCTTCTTCGATGAGGTCGTCCAGGAGGGCGATTGGGTTGTGTGTTGTGCGGTGGGATTGTATGCCCCGGTCACCGGGTGTGGTCCCTGTAGCAAGACCGGAGTCGAGCCTGGAAGGGTCAGGGACGGGCGTGGCGGCTCTAGAATCGTCCGCCTCAAGGTCTACAACGTCCGCGTTGGACGTTTGGTCATCCGATGTACCCCCGTCACTCTCGGCTGGTGTCGCGGCAGGGGAGGGAGGCTCCACACGTGACATACAGTACGCGACCCACCGCTTCAACTGGCGCTCCTTAAGGGATTAGGTTTAGGAGTTATACGCCGAACACCGCTTTAGTGCTCTAGGGGGAGACAAGCGTACACAAAGTGTGCCCGTCTTTCCACGGATATCTGACTCTTCACAGAGGGCAGAATCTAAATGGAGTCCTTTCCATAGCAGAAGGGAAGGGTGACCAGACCAAAAAGGAAAGAAGTGGAAAATAGGAAAGACATAGCAGTATGGCAAACCCCGAGCCCACTCTCCCTACTGTGTAGGCCGGCCAGAAGGCCCGACCACATGGAGGTCCGAACGCGGGATACAGCCGTAGATGGTTCCCCCGTAGTCTTCGTCGAAGATGTTCTTGATAGGCGAAGTGACTTAACGGGGATTAAACCGACAATTCAGTAAGATAAACAAGGTCTCATGAAGAGCTCCGCTATAGGGCGACCAGTTATCTGGGCGGAAAAAAACAATCTGAGGCACCTCAGCGCATGAGGGATTTTGGGTACTAGACACGTCACGATAGGGATAGTGTTTCAGACACGCCTATGCCGACGTTCCCTTTCGGTCCCCCGAAAGACAAGATGCAATACTCCGCAGTTACCACTGGATGTCGGACCATATGCACAGCATGTGATTCTAAGCAGATTAACAAGCATCAGAAAGGCGATTACAGGTATGATATGTTTTTTCTGAGGTTTGGGGATCTGCTTAGAATCGCGTGATTTGCATAGACTAGCAGGTAGTACCAGATCAGAGGTAGGCTTAGAGCAGGGACAGAGACAAATAAATGATTCAATACCGCTTGCCCCACTTAGGAGTAATTTCGGGCATGTGTCTCTGCACAATTGTGTGAAAGTGTATACTGAACTCCATGTTGCTGCTTTGCAGATAGCTTTGAGAGGTAGGTTTGCAATAAATACCAACGCAGCCCCCTGCAGCAAATGAGGAATGTGCTCTTGGAGTGAATCTTATAGGTTTGTTCGCCAAACATTTAACATTTTTGTATACACTTTACTATCCATCTTGTAGTAGAGGTATTTGAGAAAGGATCCCCTTTCCATCAAAAAGCAAGTGACACAAAAAACTGCTCTGTCTTCTTTAGTGGGTTTGTCTTGTTGAAGTAGTACATTGCTTAGTGCACATTTAGTGTGTGAATAGCTCTTTCCCCAGAGTGTTGTGGTTTTTGAAAGAAAACCAGTAATTCAATGGGTTGGTTAACGTGGAACTTTGAAATGTATTTAGGTGAGAAACGAGGATGTGTTCTTAAGACCACCTTGTTTTTGTGCATCGTGACAAAATGCTCTGCTACAGACGTTTGAAGCTCACTCACCCGCCAAACAGATATAACAGCTACAAGGAAGGCAGTCTTGTAAGCGAGATCTTTAAGTCTTGCTTTATGCATCGGCTCCAGAGGTGGCCCCATAACATTTAAACCCCAACCGGGAGGTGGGTTTGCAAATGGGGGAAAAGTTGTTTAACAGCCTCCATAAAGGCTTTGACAACAGGAAGTATCCAACATGAAACTTTAATTGGTGATGTTGTATATGCAGATAATGCTGCTAGATTGGGTTTTAGTAAATTAAAGACTAAACCCGAGTCCAACAAGTTTAACAGGTAATGCACCATTTGTGAAGGTTTGCATTCGAGTAGGTTGAAGTTTGATCTTCGACACCAGAGCACGAACCTCTTCCATTTATTGAAGTAACAGTCTTGTGTGTGGTTTCTGTGCTTCCTTTTAATTTGCCTGATAGATGCATGCAAATACTAGGTGACCAAACTGACTTCAGGAGCCAAGCTGGCAAATTGGATGTTTGAGGTTGAGGGTATAGTCTTACCTTGGTTTCTTTGAGAAAATGTTGTGAGAGCATGTACGTTTTATTGCAAACCGACATGTTGAGGAGGTGGGTGTACCACGTTTGATGTGCCATCATTGGCGCCATTAGGATCATTGTTAAGTGCACCTGGTGTTGTCTTTGGATGACTCTGTTCAAGCATGGCGGTGGAGGAAAAGCATATGCAAATGTCATGAACCACCTCATCCACAGGGCGTTCCCTTTGGACTCTTTCTGGGGCAACCTGGAGGCGTAACTTAGGCATTTTGCATTTTCTTGTGTGGCAAATAGATCTATATCTGGATGCCTCTAGCATGTAAAAATTACATATATAATGTCCGAATGTAACTCCCACTCGTGGTCTGAGGGATTTATTGAGATATTTATTGCATTTGTTAATACGCCCAAACCCGGAGGTATCACAGTGTAGGTTACAGGATTAAGGCAGTACATGCTGGTTACAGAAAAGGATATAAATAATTGGAACACTATACAATGGCATTATGATTATAGGAAAATCAGATTAACAGTTCATTCTTTTTTTATAGTTACAGCGTTATAAAGGCATCTAAACAATGGAATTGTGGTTACAAAGATGTCAGATTAACAGTGATGGAACATTTACAGTTACCAAGTTATAAAGGTGTAGTTACATCAGGAAAGCGTTACATCAGCCCTAAGGTAAGTGGCCAACGAGTATGGGGAGGTTAGAATTTGTTACATGTTTTTAGGAGTTTTTTAAAATTGGTATGGGACGGCTAGTTAAGTTAGCTGGGAGTAAATTCCATAGTCTGGGGGCTGCTACAGGGAAGTTGGATGCTCCTGTTCTAGAATTCTTCAAGCGGGGGATAAGTAAATGAGTACCAGTATTCGACCTAAGGAGTCTGGTCGATGTTTTTCAGGGGAGGCATTCATTTAGGTAGGTAGGAGCATTTTGGGAGATGCAGTTGTGTGCGTTAGTAAGAGTTTAGTACAGTATTCTGACTTGTATAGGCAAACAACGTACTTTTCTCCTAGCATGTGATATGTGGTCCCTTTTTTTGTCCCTAGAGCTGCTCAAGAGCTTTATTTTTTAGTTATTGCAATTTGGCTAGATTTGGTTTAGTGGTGCCTAGCAAGAGTATGTTACAGAAGCCAAATTTAGACAGGAAAAGCGCTCTTGCAAGGGTGATGCATTTCTGAGTAGTAAGAAATTGTCGGCTGTGGGAAATGAGTTTGGCTGTGTAGGCTGTGGAGGAGGTGAGCGAATTGATGCGTTTGCTGAAGGTTAGGCTACAGTCTAGATTTACTCTAGAAGTCTTGGCTAGGTTAGGTTAGAGATGGGTTGGCATGTGTTGCTGCTTAACGTGTCTGCTAGGCAGTTGTGTTCCCCTGCGACATGTGATTGAGATGAATCCCTCTCTGCAAGCACCATTTCCACAGTCTCTGATAGTGAGGATAGGATTTGGGAATGGTACCAACCCCCCCAAGTCTCCCCCCCCCCCCCCCCGTTTGTTTATATAGCACATGGCTGTTATGCGGTCTGTTATAATCAGCACATGCAAGAGATGCTGGAAAGCTTATAGTGCTTTGAAAACCACTAGCAATTGTAGGACATTTATGTGTTTTTTGGAAAGTGCGTGTGTCCAGTTCCCTTGTGCTGTTTGGTGGAGACAATTGGCTCCCCCCCTTGAGTGCGACATGTCTGTTGTGATGGTGAGGTGCGTTGGAGGGTTGACAAAAGGTTTTTCCTGTAACATTGTTTCTATAGCCCACCACTGTAGGGCTAACACCACCTGCTGCAAAACCGCCACTAGATTGTGCCAATTGCCCTTCGACTGCAACCATTGTTCCGCTAACAATTCCTGAACTGGGCCCATACACAGCCTTGCATTTGATAGGATGATTGTTAGGAAAGTTTTTCTAAAGTGCAACTAGGGTTAGACTTCATAAGACTTCTATCTTGGTATTAGGGACCCAACTCCTGATATAGGTCTGAACTACACAAGTCGGTAGAGCGGTTGAGCAGCCAGGGTCATTTTAGGAGGGAGTTATGTGAGCAGTAGAGCAGTACAAAGAAACCAGTTCATACAGGGACCCAAGAAAACACTGAATTATATTAACTTTATATATTTTTTAAATTATTTTATTGCAAGACTTCAGTTCAATATACATTATCAAACTTTTTTTACATTAAGTTAAATTAAATCCACCTCCCATGTTCAAACAATCCATTATTTATATACACAAGGCACAAAAGCGTACCTAAAATGCAGCAACAATAACAATGAATTAGAAATGAAATCAAATTATTGAAGGAACACTAACGCAGGTGAGTAACATTTCATATACACCACACAGAGTGATGTCAGTTAAGGTCAGTAAAATCACTTATAAGTATTACCTTTGCACAATTGAGGACGGGAGGAAATAAAGGTTAGACAGAACACAGGTAGCAACTGTTAATAACAAGCAAACTCTCCAAGAGCCCTTTAGGTAGTCTGTTTCCTAACAATAAAAGTGTTCACAATTAAAGTCTATGGAGGAACCAGCATTACCAAAGGCAGTAGGATAAAGATGATGGACCTTTGGGAAACCAGCAAACTCAAAGGGACAGCAACAGTTCTGATGGAAATCTTCAGAGAAAAAGTTAACCAGTCATTCATGGAGAAAAACACAGGAGCTCAGGAGGAGCCTTCCTGATAGGACACAGGCTGTAAGACTGGCACAGTGGAGTTGAGGTCAACTCTCAATTGAGGAAAACAACACTTCCCCGAGCAAGGAAGCACCGAAAATGGCATAAGGTAAGTACAACCCAAGCCCTACAGTACCTTAGGAGTGAAGATGAAAATGTAGCTGGTCCTTCTAGGTGCAACGATGCAGACCCAGATTCCTACTCCTTGGTTGTGGTGACAAAAGGGGAGACCAGAGACTGGCTTCTGTGGCAGAACTCGGTATAAGGGTTTGGCAGCAAAGGATTCAGCTCACGCCAGCGGCTTTGTGGTTTTGGTGTCTTTCTCAGCGCCAAGAAGAAACAAATATCGCTGGTTTGATTCTCTTCGATTACTCGGTCCTGAACTCTTCTGAGGGGACTACTTTTGGTGAAGAATTCCTGCCTCTGGGGGTCCATACGGATGCCTGCAAAATGTCAGTCAGATTCGATTTTCAGAAGCTGATGCACTCAATGGTCCAGGTACCCCAGGTATTGGTGTTCTGCAGCACAGGAAAGTCACAGGGCGGGGGACGGCACTAAATGAAGGCGGCACTGAGGCTAGGTGGTCCCACCAGCCTAAGGGAGGAAGTCGTCCTTGGCGGGTCTTCCCTGTCAAGATGAAAATGGGGTCATCACTGCGGCAGGGCTTCACCAGTACTTCAGCGGTTCTTGAAGGTGCTGCTAGTGTCTCGGCTCGTCTTCTGCTTCAGATTTCTTGTTTCAGTGGCTGACTCTGTATGTAGTCCAAAAATCCTCACCTTATATACTGGATCCCATTCATTCACTCCAAAGGAGCTGTCAATTACCTAGGGGTTGGCTTTAATCCAGGACAGCCAGCCACAAAGTTAGAAGTGGCTTCAGCCAGGCACACCTACAGACAAAGGACAGTGAAATTTCAGGACCCTGCCTCACTTTCTGCCTTCCCAGACACACTGCAGCCTGGATGGGCATCCGGGCTGAAGCACACCAAAGGTAAAACTCAAAGTACTCAAATCTAATCTAAATGATAGAAGAGCCCAGAAGGAACTGAAATGAAAAATGGTGCAAAAAGTCGACCACAGCCATTCTGAGAAAATGGTAACCCAAGGGGGCTGTACTGCAACTGTGAAATCAGCCTGCTAGTAACCTGCACAAACGGTATTAAAAAGTAACCAATGCCACCAGCCATTTAAGTTTAGTCAGTAACAAAACGTTGCATGAGGAGTGGGAGAAGGAGTTACAATGTAACCCCAGCAGAACTAATCATCAGTGCAAACCGACTCCAATTAAGAGCAACATATACTTAAGAGAAGTTATACACAATTTGGGTGCAGGGGAGAATGATGACCTGGACACAAGATTGTGATACAAATAATGGAAGATAAGAGTCCAATCTATGGACCCTCCCGTCCAATGCACACCTAAATACTGGGAACAGGCTGGATTTCAATAATAATGTACATAACGTATATCAAAAACACAGATAAATTACTGAAGTGTTCTAAACATTTATTCAATTTAAATTCCTGAGAAGGCCAAAAGCAAAGTGTGAGCTCGACGGATTTCAGGGCTATGTTACCCTTCTTAAATAGCAACTACCACTATGGGAAAGAAGACCCAAATGAATTGATGAATATATTTCTTTAAAGTTGATGATATTTATACATGTATTGTTACAAATGCATTTCCATAGCCTGTGAATGTAATGACAGTCACCTGTGAAAACATGCCAAGGGGTAGAGTTAACCTAAGGTGTACCAGTGAACCAACAGTGGTGTATGACATTAACTTTAAAGCACACTAAGTGTCAGTGCCTAAATCCATTATCTAATCTTCTGTGTTGGACACCTACGTATGGTGCAAAATTCCCATCTAGATGCCAGGAGATAACAATGATTCCTACCTGGCTTTATTCGAAGTTAATCCAATCTCGAAAGTTGGGAAGTGGCCAAGATTTGGAAATAGCAAGGAAGTAGCTTATATGAATAAAGCTAACTTCACTCCATGCTAGACAATCTACTTAACTACACATGTGTATCCAAGTAACTCTCTTACCTAACACTCCTGTGTAAGAGGGTGTTGGGTGCTCCACTACGTCTTGTCACCACCTGGACGGCAACTTAATAAGACTCCTTTCCCCTGTGCACTCGCCAACTGTATCTGTACCGTTCCTAAAATATAACAAAAGCAGGCGTCCATCTCCTCTGATTTAAGGTGCAAACACTAATATTCATGTGCGATCAGGCAGAGTAATAGTTTGCAAAGCATGTCATCACCCAGTCAATAACCTAGTAATGTAATACCTGATTTAAGTCGCAAGATCCTAATCATCAATACACAAGGTACGCGGCGAATAGAACCGCTGCGATAGTGTGGAATACTTTTGGTAGAAAGTATTGTCGTAAAAAGTCACGCGGAAGTAACCTTAATGTTACTAATACATGCAGATCATCACATGGCTGTATGGAGGAAACCTACAGTAAGTGTGAGCGCCATCTTGGACAGACCATTAGCCAATGTTAAACACTGATTAAATCAATGTTAATTCAAATGTCTGGTGGGCAATATGTTTACAAGACTAGTCTCAATAGAACAAGGAAGTCGAAAATCCCCAAATATTCGTAATAACATGATTTCTAACACACTACTCTGGGTTCACTGTGCACTTTACAATACCGATTTTCACATATATTTCGACATATGCTGATAATCTACGGTGCTCATTCAACATGACATCAGGGTATTCAGTAAAAAGCTAAAAGCAATGATGAGTTTCCCATACAGTCAGATGTTAAGATTTAAAAGAATTATCTCGGACCCACTACTTTTAAACACAGAATGCTTGCGATCTGAGCAACAAGTTTAGAACAAGAGGATATCCGGGGGAGGTTTTGGATGAGGCACGAATTAGAGCAGAATTGGTACCTAAAGATACTCTTTTTTTGCTAGAAGCAGAACAGAGAGGTTCCCCTACTATTTGTATCGAGATAGTTTCCAAATAAACAATATATTAAAGAAAAATGTGAACATTTTACAACATGACACGACGTTACACAAATTTGTTTCCAACACCACCTATGATGGCCTATAAAAGGGGCACTAATTTAAAGGACAAACTGGTACAAGCTGAATGACCACAGAGTGATAGACAAACTATATTGAGCACAAGAAAGAAGGGCACATTGCAAAGTCTCTCATGCGTTCCGTTAGGCAAGATTGTATGCAGTACCCTTTAGGTGCACTACAATACCCTTGACCTCCTGGCAATAGGGACCCAACCTTTGGTACAAGTCTGAACTACACAGGTTGATAGTGTGCTGAGCAGCCAGGCTTCTCTCAAGAGAGGTCAATGTGAGCAGTAATGTTGTGACAGTTTCACAAAGGCAGTTATTCAAATAAACACATGCACTCAAGGTTTCTTGATAAAACAATTTCACAGTCTGTTGTCTAAGCCTTCTTCAGAAGGGAGCAATATATGTAATACTTATAATACACTTCAAAACACACTCTTAGTTTCTCTAAAACAGACGATACCCATTGGGGAAGGCACACAGACACTTCCTCAGGTGACTTAAATAGCTAGGACACTGTAGACATTGATTTATCACTGGTAAATTTAGAGAAATACTGAGTTTGGTGAAAAAGATTGAACAGAGGAATAAAACAAAGGTTAACAAAATTCAAAAACAGGCAAGTACTTTTGAAACCTTCCAATGCTCAGTAAATTAGCCCTTTCCTGGGAAAAAAAAGATAAAACACAGAGCCAGAGGTAAAGAGGAGTCTCTCATGGAGCCAGCACAGCCAATGTTAATTGTACAATGTCAAGGGGAGCTGAAGATATTCTTTGCAGCTAAGTAAAAATCTGTGCGCAATGTTTGTAGAAAATATAACACTTCAAGGGCCACAAGCTGGGAGGTTTGTGAGGGGCAAAGCTTTAGCAACTCTGCGAGGTAAACAAAACAGGTCCCAACTGAGAGCAAATAAGGCTACACAACCAGAGGTAAGTTCTTAGACTTTACAGTACCTCTGGTTAGAAGAAATGGTTCCAGCTGGCTTCTGTTCCTGTACAGCTCTGCAGATCCTGTTGTTCCTGAGCCTCAGTCGTGGGGACAAGAGGGAGGACGTCTGGTGAATCCTGCTCTGCAATGGGAAGGTCAGCGGCAGCAATGGGCAAACTTCAATTCAGCGGTTCTTCAGTGTTTCAGCTCCTCATGTCTGACAGCAAATAGCAACACTGCGGTTCTCGGATACCACTTCAGGCTTTCCTCGCATCCTGGGTCCAGCACTGTGTTGAGGTGGCTCATGCTTGGTCAGTCCTGCATCAGGGAAGTCTGGAGGATCTTCCTAGCGTTCGGGTCCGACTTAAAAGCAATGCACACAATCTGGTGTTCCTCTCCCTGGCACTTTGGTTCCAACAGCAGCAGAAGTACAACCAGCTCCGATAGGATGTCCAGACGGGCTTACTGTGGAGTTGATTGGGTCCCACCAACTCAAAGGGAGAAGTCATCCTTGCAGGGCTTCTTCTAGTCAAGGCGAATTTGAAGCTTCAGCAGAGCAGCTGGGATTCACCGGGCAAAACAACGGTCCAGAAGTTGCAGCAGGCGTCTCTTCCAAGTTCTTCTTCTGATTCCTTCGTCCAGTGGTCGACTCTGCCTTCCAAGCTGTTAGGGAGCATTCTCGTAAATTTGCTAATTTCCTTCACCTTGTAGACACCCAGCAACTTTGCTGGATTTTGAGGACTTGATGTTTACCTGGAAAGAGTGAGCCTTTTTTCCCCAGTCATGTATTTTGATCTGTGTTTTACACTTGTGTTCTTGGATTATGGAGTTTTCGATAACTCCATAGGCATCATCTTTTCATGCGTGTTACACAATACCCTCGGTGCAGTGACACCGGGATGTCTTTTAGACTTCCTCAATGTTTAAATACCTTTTCTGGGATAAACTACTGTTTCCCAGAGAATGTAAAGTGAAATTGACTTTACTAGTCTTTCCAAATTTCTAGACCCAGCACACACCATCTTACAATGGAGTGGGTTACATAATATCCCCTGTGTCTAAATACTCATGTAGCAGTCAAATGCTACCCTTTCCTATGGAAAAGGCTGGCGGCAGTGGTTTTACGACGAACTACCATGATTTTTCCCCAACCGCGAACACCGGTAGTTAAAAATCACGGGAGCCATGTTTTTCAAGATGGCGCCTCAAGCCCCTTTGTTTTAAGAGGTCCCAGTCTTCTTTTTTCGCTGTTTCTTTTTGGAAAGGTCCTTCTAGAGTTTGACTCTGTGCACCAAACCAGGGTTGGTCACTTTGTTCGTATGCCTTTGGCGGGCTTCAGGACTGAAGACCGCCTCTGGAAGTGCCACCCTCGGCCTACGGGGCAGCCGTTGAAGGAGGTGCCCGAAACTCTCTGTGCTTAGTCTCCTAGGAGGCCCAAATGCACTCTGGCATGATTGACTGGCTGACTGTCCGGCAAGGACAGCCACCATGCTGGTTGAGTGACAGCTAGGCTGGAATGAAAGGGAAAGAACTGTTTAAAAGGCGAGTCTCTTGGACTGGAAAGCAGAGTCGACCACTGGAACGAAAGAACCAAAGAAGAGCTGGAAGAGGACTGCTGCTGCAACTCCTGGACCGTTGGTTTGCCCGGTGAAGCTCTGGTGCAGGTCCGAATTGCCAAGCACAACTCGACAGAGAAGCCCCTTCAAGGACGACTTCTCCCTTTGAGTTGGTGGGACCAATGAACTCGCAAGCCACCTGGATACCATTCTCAAGGCTGGTTAAGATTAACCAGAGAGAGGGACACCAGCTTGTGTGAATGTTTTTCTAAATGATTGTGTAATAAATTAATAAGTGTTTTACCAAGAAACCTTGAGAGTAAGTATCTACATGAGCCAATGTGATTGAAAGACATCAGTGTAATAACCTGTACTGCTCACATTCACTCTTGATATAAGCATGGCTGTTCAGCTCACTACCAAAAACTGTGTGGTACAGACTTATACCAAAGGTTGCTTTGGCTTACACCTGTAGTCCTAATTGTGTGTGGTGCTCCCAGAGGTTACTCCATGCAATTCTGCCCAACACAAGTCAAAATGCCTCGCCTTTTATACAGGTTTCTTCCATTCATTCCAGACTGTCAATCACAGCAGGGTGACTGTCCTTGTCAGACAGCCGGCCGATCACCTTTGGGTGCATTCCTGTAACCAAGGGGATTAAGCAGAGGGAGTTTCGGGCACCTCCCTCATTTCCTGCCCCTGCCATAGTCAGACTTCACTCGTGAAATCTGGAAAACAAAAAACGAACAAAAGGATGTGTTCGGGAGAATATGTGCTAATTCCAAACCTGGTTTAGCACGCAGAGTAAATCACAAGAAGGGCCTTTCCAACAAGAAAAGGGGAGAAAAGAAGACAGGGCCATTTTGACGAAATGGGCACCCATGGGTGCTTTACTGTGGCTGCGAACGCAGCCTGCGGTAAAAACTCACAATGGTAGTAAAATATAAACCACTGCCACCAGCCATTAATTGTAGAAAGGGTAACACGTGCTGCATGAGAAACCAGACAAAGGGGATACTAAGTAACCCCTCCAGAACCCTATTGTAAGCTAGTGTGTGCTGGGTCTAGAAAGTTACAAATGTAAGTAAAGTCGATTTCACTTTACTGCTCTTGGAAACAGTTTCACCAAGAGAAGGTATTTAAACCCTTGGGAAATCTTAGAGACTTTCCTGGACCACTGCACTGAAGATGCAGTGTGACTTAATGTAAAGGTGATGCCTATGGAGTTTGAAAGACTCCAAAGTCAAAAGAAGCTGAATAAATCACATAAAAATTATATGAGAGATAAAAAGTCCTAAAGTCCAGCAGAAAGAGCTGGGGGTCTCTAAGGTGGAAGGGAATTAGCAAATTTTTGAGGATTCTCCCTAACACGGTTGTTGTAATAATGTACTGAAGGAAAAGATCATGTCTCATCCACACACTGGCCAGAAAATCCCACTACATGATTATGCTACATGTTTGACATCTGGTGTTAAATATATCATTAAATGTCCATGGGGTGGTGGGGGGAGGGGGTGCTGTTTGCGCTGAAGCAAGATGGCAGCCTGAGTGCTGAGCTCCGGACTGGGAGACTACATAGAATTCAAAATAGCCATATAGATACAACAAATCCTTGCCTTCTTGCTGTGGGAACTAACATACCGCATGTCCACCGATTTGCAGAGCGGAGGACCCTCTGTGTTAGGGAGAATTCTCATCTATGGCTAATTTCCCTCACATAGTGAGACCCCCCAGCAGCTTTTCTGGACTTCTGGAGTTTATTTTTTTCCACTTGGCAAGAGTGAGAGCTTTTCCCCCCTCTTACCTGTGTTTTGCTATGTGTTTGCACCTGTTTTTGTGATTGTGGACTCTGAAGTACACCACTTCAGTAGCCCTCTTATTTTTGTGTGTCACACAGCACCTTCAGTGCCGTGACAGGGTTGTCTTTGAGACTTCCCTTGACTCCATTCCTGAGAGGACTACTGTCCCCCCCAGAAAAGGGTAAAGTTACCATCTACCACAGATCCAGTACACCCCATCTTCCATGGAGTACTGGAAAGGGTTAACTCGTATCCCTTTTTATCTGTCCCTCCAGGAGCATTGTTTTGCTCTTAACATTTAGACTTGGCTGGTAGCAGTGGTATCTACCCTAACTTTTCTACTGCGATTATATTAGATAAACGTGGTACTGTTCTTGGCTATTATATTCGCCTCAAACATAAACCCGCTTGACCAAATCGTCTTTCTTTTGGCTCCGTTTGGGTTTATTCGCCATTTCTTTTTGTTAAAGTCCTTCTTGTGTTTTACTTTGCACGGCAAACTAGGTTCGCCTTCTTTGTTCACTGTCTTTTGGCAGGCTTCTGCTCAGAAGCCCTCCTCAAGGCGCCTGGGTGTCTAGGTGGGCTGAATGTGAGGGAGGGGTGTAGTCACCCCCTGCACAGGATATCCTAGGAAACCCAAGTCGTACTTTGCCATGATTGGCCAGGGTAGTGGTCTGGGCTGGACAACCCCCCTGCTGGGTGATTGACAGCCAGGCTGTGTGCATGGGGGTTTTTTGCATAAAGGGCAGGTCTCTTGGGCTAGATGTCAGAGTGTCACCACTGGAACTACAAGGAACCGAAGAGAAGCGGAGAGAATGACGGGTGCTGCAACTACCCGGTCCCGGTGAAGCCCTGCTGCAGTCCTGAGCTATCTTCCCTTCCACGACTCAGAGAAGATCCAGTCTGGAGTCGTCTTCCCTTGAGCTTGGTGGGGATAACCAGCTCACCTTCCACAGCCAGAGAATCCTCTTCCTTGGTCGAAATCGCTGCACGTTGCTGTAGTGGTCCGGATAGCCACCTGAAGAGCCTCTCCTGTTTTTAAGGAGCGCACCTTTTATTCCTCGTCGCTGCTGCCGGCTTCATCCCTGTGTGGTGCAGAGCCCCTTCAGACGTCCCCCTTCACAACGAAGCTCCAGGAATCGTGTGTCTGCGGGAAACCAACAGGAACAACTGCCAGGGCACCAGCTGCATCATTGGAACAAGGTACTGTGTTCTACTTGAGAAAACTGGGTGAATCCCTTTTCTTCATTTCCAAGGCTTGCCCTCGTCTTCCCTCCTTATAACTTTTGCTTCTAACATTGACATTATGGAAGTACTTTTGGCTACGTTGAATCGTGAACTGTGTGATCTTCGGCAACAGGCCCCGGTGTCTTTCGACCCTGGCTCCGGCCCTTTGACCTTTGAACTCCTGTCTGAGTGTTTCTTGATTCTGCCAGCCTAACCAAAATATTGCCCGTGATTTTTGCCTCCAACTCCCTCTGGGTATCTCAGGTGCTAAGTGTGTTTTTGCCCCGGTAGCATTTCATGTCACGGATACGCGTTTATTTAGTAGACCGAACTGTCAAAAAGTGATCACATTCGTATTCACGGTAACGTGTTTTGTTCGTAACACCGGTTCATTCAACACAAGGTACTTACCTTGAGACTTACTATACAAAGTGAATTGGTTAGTTGTAGTATATTTAACGTGTGGTTTTTATTTGAGTTTAATAGAAGTGTTGTGTTTATAACTAATGGTTTAAAAATAAATGTACTTATTTTTTTACCTGAAACCTTCAGTCAGTGTTTGCTTGAGTCACAGTAATTGTGGTCCCTTTGTGTAATCTCTGCTACTGCTCATATACTCTTGAGATAAGCCTGGCTGCTCCGCCACTGCTACCACTCTGACATAGTAGTACAGGGCTTGTACCAAAGGTAAAACTTGTATTGCCACCTGTAGTCTTAATTGTGTGTAGTGGTCCCTAAGGGCACTGCACAGGATTCTGCCTAACACTGAGTGAGGCAAAAGCCGACACGGGAGCCAGCGCTGCATGCACCTGGCTCGCCCCGTGCTGCGGCGGTTCACCCAGCTACCACACACCGCAGCGCTACCGGCCTTCTGGGGGGAGGGGCATCTCGCCCAGAAGAATGCGCCAAGCAGTCAAGACCCAACCAGGAGCACTCTGCCCGTCCCGGTGCCGAAACCTCCAGGACACTTCGCCGCGAGAACTGCTGTGGGCTACACTGCCAACCCGGAGCGGGATCCTGACACGGCTCGTCCTCTCTCTCTGTGGGCGGAGGCATCGCGGGTGGACGGCGTGGTCTGCACTCAGCCCGCGCCGGTGCGCGGGTCGTCTGCCCCCTACCTGCTGCCCCCTCCTCTGATCCAGAACACAGGCAAGTAAGACACGGCAGAGGGTGCGGGGGTAATGGGGGGGGGGGGATGAGACGCGCCGCTCCTACACTACTGCGGAGCCAGTTCCGGCGGCCGCAGGGATCCACTCGGTCCCCCTCCCCCGCTCATAGTGGGTGGATGTTGGCAGCCACAAATAATCGGGCCGGTACCGCCGAGTGATACCGCCGGCCTGGACACTCTACAGGGAGCAACCCTGAGGCCTGGATACTAGTCAACCCCCAAACCTTGTGGAGCCCCCCCCCCCCCACTGATCAACAAACACTTGTGACAGGCCAATCCGGGGGACTCCACATGGGGTCCTCCAATGCACACATCCCATTTCTGCCCAGGGGTTCGGGGCATAGTGGTGGCATACTGGTCTGGATTGGCCTATGTGCACCTCCTTTATACACCTCCGGCACCAGGGCAACAAGTAGCTGACCCCCGGATCCCACCACTGGTGAATTATTTGGAACTGCCCTACCTCTGAATGATCCCCCGCTGCTGCCAGACCAGCAACGGATTAATGGCACCATAAACATCGAAGCCAGAGACGTATCCATAGACGGACTGATCTGGGATATAAACTTTGCTGGGTCAATATTATAACCTTTAAATAGCGCCGAGACTCTCTGATCACTCCACGCTGCTCCATCCATTGGCATATGCCAGTCCTGGCCATCAGAACCTATCCTGCAAACGGCTGGTCCCCTCCTGGAGCCGACGCTATAGGCAAACAAGCTTTCCCCAGGCATCCCTTAAGGGGTTCCCCGCCGCTGCAACTATAGACAGTTCAGCTCAATTGGGACGCTGTCGCCTGCGGCAAGTCCGTGGAAGATCAGAGTTGAGAATCAATTGCTCCTATACACACCTGCATGTCCAAAAGAAGGCGGAGAACATAACTTAACCAGGGGCATCCATATAGGCTCAGCAAAAAGAAGGTCCATACAACCAGCGGCCCAGATACCCCTATCCAAACAACCGGTGCCGGGGAACCCCGATACCTCCGAACATTCACACTCACCCTTGTTCCTGGAACCCTTCCCTTGTCGACACCATGACTAAGGGTGCCGGCGCAGGGAAAAAGCAAAGCTCGCTGAATATGTTTGCAAAAACTCAGTCCAAGCTAGCTGCCGAGACCATAGAGGAGGCACCCATCACCTCAGCCCCTCCAGCCCCAGATGACTCGCAGAAGATGCTAGAGTATATTCGTGAGGGATTCACCACGTTACATACTAAACTCAATGATATGAATGGCACCATCTCCTCTATAAAAGCTCATATCGAAAAGACCGACGGCCAGGTGGCCGAGATTGAAACAAGAGTGGGGGCCGCTGAAGAGGACCTAGGCTCCCTCCGAGCTGCGGTTTCCACACTCTCCACTTGGGTATCGGCAGTTGAAAGAATGACTATCTCTAATCTCGCTCGAGGCGAAATAACCTGCACATACCGGAATACCCGAGGACAACATCAAGGAACCCAAGGAGGACTACATGGAACGCATTCTTCTAACACTCCTTCATGCACCGAAACTTTCCCCGCAGTTCGCAGTTGAAAGGGCCCACCGTTCCCTAACCACAAAGCCTAGACCGGGCGCGCCTCCACGTCCCATTATAGCCAGAATTTTAAATTTTAAATTTCCGAGACCGCAATGCCCTCCTAAGAGCAACTAGGGCTAAGGGAGAGTTGCTTCTTGGGGCGGTGAGGGTCCATCTCTACCCGGAATTCTCCGTTGCTGTGCAGCAGAAGCGCAAGAGCTTTATGGCTGTGAAAAAGAGACTCCGAGACTTAGGGGTTAAATACTCCATGCTATTTCCTGCAAAGTTAAGAAGCGAACAGTCTAACCAGACATTCTTGTTCACTATTCCAGGAGGAGGCTTCAAAGTTCATTGATGAACATTTCCCTGGCTGATCCCTCATCACTAAGGTGAACAATACTTTGATCTGTTGTTACCAATTGTGCCTCCACCAGCAATAAGCCCATACACTGCATCAAGTATGTTAGCAGCTATGCCTCGCAAGAGTGTATTGGTTACCGGTTTTTGATCCTCTCTTGTTCAACTGATCCTCTATTATGTGATCCTCGTTAGCCACAAAGGCTCATCATGTTTAGAAATAACTAATATCGGGGGCGTGGCTTGGAGCGCCGACAATGCGGTTGCTCCTTTGACTGCCTCTGTGGCAGATTGGGGCCAATATTCGCCTAGGACAATGGACTGACACATCCGAGGCTTGGTGAAAGCCTACTGCAGTGGTGGCCACACTCCGGGAGCCTTCCGGTGTCCAGCCGCAGATACAGAGCCTTGAGCTCCCCGCCCGCAACTTCCCCAAGATGGCAGCCGAGGACCTGGAGGAGTGCAGTGGCCGCAGAGCGGCGTGAAGAAAGGGAGGAGCTCCTGCAATCAAGGGATCTCGCAGCGATCCCCCTCCGACGCGGTGACCCCCGCGTACACAACTCTCCCTACCCTCTCCCTGCGGACATCGGTGACACGCCACCCCGACGAGGCCTGCGCGCGGGGCCCCCCCCCCTGGCTCCAGCTGCAGGGTCCTGGTGGCGGAGCGCCGGCGACCTGGAAGGAAGAGCCTTCGTGGGCATACCCAGCGGCCCTCCCTGCAACCTCGCCCACATTCAAGGCGCCCGGGGAGTGAGCGGGAGAAACCCCGCTCCGGGTGCCACTTCCTGCACCAGCATCGACAGAAGAGGACCCGGCCTGGAGTGGGGGTGAGCAGGTGGAGCTTCGGCGGCACCTAGCGGGTGCCTTCACACTACAGCCAGCAGCAGCCGCCATCCTTGAAGGCTTGCTCCTTCTTCCTCCCTCCATCGGAAGAAGCCGCCAGCAACGTTGGGGCCCCTGCAGGATCGCCGGAGCCTCACGTCCTGCAACCAAGGGGGGGGGGGGGTGTTTAAAATTGATTCCCCCGGTCTCTCCTGTCTCTTCCCACTACAGCCGGCAACCAGCAGCGGCCGCCATCCTTAGCGGCTTACTCCCCCCCCCACCCTGCCGGAGGATGCAGCCAGCAACGTGAGGGGTCCGTACGGGACAACCGCAGACTCCTGCCCTGCACCCAGGCAGGATAAAATTGATTCCCCCGGTCTCTCCCCGCTGCAGCCTCGCTCAGCCCCAAGTGAATTAAGCTAAAAAGCTCTGGAGATCAGCTGGGAGCTACGCAATGGGCCATGAGCTGGCCTGGTGAGCTTCCATCAGCTACTAAGAGGGGGCGGCTAGGCACAACTGCCCCCCCCCATCCATCTGCTACACAAAAGGATCTTCCTGGGGCGCCCCGGCCCACCTACTACAACCCCCCCCCCCCCAGCTACCCACTGTGACTCTCTGGCCCCTGACACCACGGCAGTCCTCTCCCCCAACTCGGGGATACATGGGATCGCCGTTTGTGCCTGGGGGAACGAGATGTCCAAACAAACTAAAACTAGCAAAAACACAGACATTGCAACGATGTTGATAGCAACGGATAAAGCTAAAAAGCAAGAACACCCTGGGTCCACCTCCCTAGAAGCTCTGGAAGACAAGGGTTCCCTCGCCACAAAAAATGATATTAAGGCTTTTATGGCGGACATTAAATCAGAATTCAGGTCATGCATGCTGGAATTATCTACTAAACTGGAAAGCACTGACCAAAGAGTAACAGACGCCGAACAGAGGCTGGGGGAAGTAGAAGACCGGACACAAGACCAGACGTCCACCCTGGCGGAGGTTCAGCGCTCAATCAAACTCCTCCAGGACAAATGTGAAATTTAAGAATTTTAACAGGAAGACCTAGGAAACGGCGCCTGACGCAACAACCTACGCATCCGAGGTGTTCCAACCTCAGTTCAGGACAGAAACCAGGCGACATATGTGGGGGACCTGTTTCAAGCGCTCCTACCGGACTTCGAAAAATCACAACTCCTCCTGGACCGCACCCACAGGTTGCGCCCTCGCCGGGGAGCGGAAATGGACTCTCCACCAGATGTCATTACCAGAGTGCACTTCTTTACAACAAAGGAAGCCATCTCTGCAATCAGTCGCACTCGAGATGAAATAACCTTTCAGAGCACCCCCATCCAAATCTATCAAGATTTATCCGTCCTCACCCTCCAGAAGAGATGAGCCCTTCGACCCCTTGCTGTCTTTCTCTAAGATCAACAAATTTGCTACCGATGGCTCTTCCCCATGGCCCTGCAGTAGTTCTTCAAAGGCACCCAAAGAAGAATTAGCCACCTGCAGGACGCTGAAAAGTTCATGAACCAGACGCCCTCTGAAGCGCGGTCACCCATGAACTCTGAAAGGGCCTCCGACTCAGACCTCCCGAAATCACCCATCACCAAGGCAAACTCTTGGTCCAGAGTCCCGAGGTCCAGAAAGAAGAAATAGTTACACCTAAAAGGAACCCCATTACCTACGTGGAGCCGAAAAAAGGCCCCGACTGTCGCGGCGGCAGGCCCTACCCCACGGCCCATGCCCACTTCTGAGGAACGGCCCATCTAAGTCCTTGGAAGTCGATACCCACAAGTTTAGCCATGTTGGTTGTGAATAGTTACGTGGCCAGGTTGGCCAAGGGGGGGTGTTGGATACACAAACCTGCCCCCCCCCCTAGTTAAAGCTCCACCTCCCTGTTGGAGGTTGGAGCAAAAAACCATAGGGCAGGAAATCACGCATCCGCAATACACACGAGATGATGGCTGACACAACCCCGTCCCCCGCATCCGCACCAGCTACAACGACTGCCTCGCCCAACGTTCCAGACCATTCCACCCTGAATTTTGTCTCACTTAATGTCAGAGGTCTAAATTCTCCAGCCAAATGCAAGTCAATACTACAAAAACTTCAAAATGACAGGGCCGCGGTAGCCATGCTACAGGAAACACACCTATTACCAGCTGACTTTGGACGTCTTCGCTCCCATCTCTTCCCGTCCCGAAACAATTTATTGCATCTGGGAACTCCAAAAAAAGGGGCACAGCCATCCTTTTCGGGAAGGGAGTGGACCCTCAAATTCTTGACACGAAACTCTGCCTGGAGGGCAGGTTCGTTGCTGTGAAATGCCTTCTACAAGGGGAACTATACTCCGTTGTGTCGATATATGCTCCTAACTCGGCCCAAGTCTACGAGGCTCTGTGCGCTACTCTCCCCTCCTTCCTGGAAGGCCAGGTTATCATTGGCAGCGACTTCAACGGTGTGCCGGACCCTACTACAGACAAATTCTATCCCCCCCATCATCTGGGGACTTCACTTTAGCCCTGGCACTTCTACAGCTATTCAGAACCCTGGAAGTGGTGGACGCGTAGAGGGTTCTTCACCCCGCCGAAAAAGACTTTTCATTCTACTCCCACGTCCACAGAATATTCTCAAGGACTGATCTCCTCCTGGTTTCCCCCCAGATCCTCTCATTTACCAACAAGGTCTCTATAGGCCCACGGATCCTGTCGGACCATGGTCCAGTGTCCCTGGAAATCCAAATCCAGGACCCTCCCCGCCTGGCCCGATGGAGATGCACACTATGATCCAATGCTCAACGAAATGCCGCTGAGGGACTCGATCGCCACCACAATCAAAAATTACTTTCCGGAGAACCCTGTCACAGACACATCGCCCGCCAACACCTGGGACGCTATGAAAGCGGTCGTGAGGGGGGAGTTAATAGCACGAGGAGTGGCCTTCCACAAAGCCAGACGTCAAACCCGCTTGGCCCTCGAAGACGATCTTCGGAAAGCGGAGCAGACTCAAAGACAAAGGGTGGTCCCCGAAAACCCAACGAGCCATCCGTACGGCACAAAAGAAGATTGAGGCCCACTACGCCCAGCACACTAAATGGCCAAGGCCAAGCAATTTTACTACACCAAAAACAACAAAGCAAATAAACTTTTGGTGGCCAAACTAGCCAAAAGCAAAACGAAAGACGATTATTGGGCTCCGGGACGCACATGGTCGAATCCAATACGCAGAGCAAGACAAAACGCCTGGCAGCTGAACATCTGAAACAAACAATGACCGTTCCGCCGCGGGATGTGAGCGAACAAAGGGAATATCTCTGCAAAGCAGCTCTCCCTCGGATCCTGGACTCCAAGCGAGACCTCCTGGACGCCCCAATCTCCTCTAAGGAGGTGGAGGAAGCCATAAAATCGATTAAATCCCGGGCGACAGGCCCAGATGGCTACACAACCAGGTTCTACAGGGTTTTTAAGCATCAACTACTCGCCCCACTGGTACAGCTGTTCAACTCCTTTAGAGAAACCTGAGTGATAACCCCTCCATGCTAGAGTCAATTACCATCCTGCTCCCCAAACCTGGAGGCGACCCGAGATGTCCAACTTCATATAGACCTATCGCCCTCCTCAACATTGTCGCCAACATCTACTCTAAAATTCTGGCGACTTGACTAGGTTGCATCCTCCCGGAGGTAATTCAACCCGACCAGTGTGTCTTCCTGAAGAACCGATCTACAGCGGACAAAATTCGCAGAGCTCTGAACTTGGTGGAGCTAGCCACACTGGGAGGAAGAGGGATGGCACTCCTGGCACTGGATGCCACCAAGGCGTTTGATAAGGTGGATTGGACATTTATGAGGCTTACCCTAGAGTCATTTGGATTTGGGCCGAAATTCCGCAGGATGATTCTAGCCAATTAAAAAGAGCCCAGAACCCTACTTCGAATCAATGGCAATCTGTCGACCCCCATCACGCTGACCTGCGGAACGAGACAGGGATGCCCTCTGTCCCCATTCCTGTTTGCCATGATCATGGAGCCCTTCGCCCAACGGAATAGGCTGAACCACTCAATGAAGGGGCTCCAGGTGGGGCCCTCGCACCATAAACTGGCCCTCTACGCGGACAACGTCCTAACTATCACTGACACATGCAGTTCTCTAGCACACGCTTTGGCCGAACTAGACGAATATGGAAGGGTCACAGGCTTTACGGTCGACTTCAATAAATCGGCGGCGCTGGGAATTGGGATCTTGCCGATAGAGAAAGAAGACAATGCCAATGGGTCCGATCCAATGGAAAACAAAGGCTATCAACTACCTGGGGGTCCAGATTCGGGCTAAACCGACAGATGTCTATTGCATGAACTTTCCTCCACTCTTCCAAGAATTGGAGTCTGACTTGAAGCGCTGGGCATCCCAGGAGATCGCCCTGATGGGCAGGATCACAGCGTGTAAAATGAACCTGCTTCCAAGATTTATGTACACATGTTCAGCCCTCCCGGTAATGATCCCGACCCCTGCACTTCAGAACCTACAGGAAAATGCTGCAATTCATCTGGGGGGGGGGAGCCAGAATACCGAAAGATTTGATGATGGGGAATCCAAAACTGGGCAGCCTGGGGATCCCAGACCTCCAGAAATACCAGGTAGCAGCCCAACTAGCATGCACCCAAGCATGACAAACAATTACTAATCGCCCTAGATGGGTGGACATGGAACAATCGCGTCTAGCCCTTCCCCTACGCTTTCTCCCCCACATCCCACCAGCGTCCAGAAGTCCATGGCATGAACTACTATTGTCTACCAGGCACACTGTGGCCATATGGGATAAGACCTTGAAGCAGAAGAAAATCCCAAGGGGACTTAACCCCTCATCCCCGGTCTTCCTGAACCCTGCCTTCTCTCCGGGATCAGCTCCCAAGAACTTCCAAAACTGGATCACGGGCGGGCTGGAGACCATAGGGCAACTCTTCGAGGGAGGACAACCACTTTCTTACGAACAATGTAAAGATATCTTCCACCTTCAAGAAATGGACAGGTTCACTTACCTTCAACTGCGGCACTGGTGCCCCACCCACAAATACGCCAAGCAGCAACCCGCCCCCCCCCACCCTGAGAACTTACTCTCAAGAACCTTCCATCCCGAGGTAAGATCTCAACGCTATATAAGCTACTTCAAAAGGACTTTCTCACTTCTAAATCCCAGGCCATTGCACAATGGGAGGCAGACCTGGGACACCCCATAGAGGACCAAACCTGGGTAGACATTTGGACGCACACCCAATCTGCATCCACCTGTGTTACAAATAGAGAATGCGCTCACAAAATCCTATTACGCTGATATTATCCCCCTTTAAGATTACATCTTATGAATCACTCAGTGGACCTGGTGGCTATCGCACAAATTACGTACACTACACTCCCACTAGAGCCTGAACCTATCCTCTTGAGCGCCCCGGTCCCAGGGATTTATTCACGTACCGGCCCGAATGCCAAACTATTATCTCAATGCTTGTTGGCGGGCAGAATAGTGGTGGCCCGCACATGGAAATCTGTGGAGGGCCCTCTCCTGCCCTTGTGGTGGGTGAAACTATGGGATGTACTCATTGCGGAGAAGGTGACCGGTGCCAGAGCAGGCCTCCTCCATCGCTTTCAGAACATTTGGAACCCGGTCCTCGTATTTGACCGGGACTTCCCAGCACCAACATACAAACCCCAACTGGCCAGGAGGGTCTTTGAGAGTTGGCCCGCCCCACAGATGCACGAACATGAGGAAGGGGAATGAACTACGGGAGAAACTTAGGGAGGGGGAAGGGAAGTAATAATCTGGTGTATCAATGCATATTACATATTGACCACAATTGAATGTAATTTTCCTGCCTTGTTAAAAAATAAACATTTAAAAAAAAAAAAAAACGAATTAATATCCTTAATTCCCCAGGCTGAACTAGTAGCGCCAGGCCGGTTCACAGGCCCCCAGGCGTAGATGCCGCTGACCCGGGTATGGTTATGCTTATGCAGGGCAATCACTATCCCCCACAGGAACTCACCAACAGGTTGCTGTTGTTCGCATTTTGAACCACTGATCCTCTGCTCATTCGGCCTATACTAACCACACTAATCAATCTTGCCCTGTTGAAAACCTTCTTGCACTCTCCCCAGTCCAGTGCGTCATCGCCAGGCCAGCTAACAGGCCCCCAGGCGCTGATGCCAAGAAGTTTGCGGTTGTTATGGTTTTGTTGGGGTATCATTCCTCTGTTTGGGGGAGGGGTGGAGATGGGGGGATGGGATGTTATGTTAAAAAAAGTATTGATAACCACCAGAGATGCCACACATACCACAGTATTATATCACAGGCACACGGATAGGGAGACACCCACCCAAGCTAGATCGGCAGTGGCTACTGCTAACCCATAGGCTAAAATTCAACCAACATCCCCACACAAATGGCGGATAGCAGCTTAACCTTCATGAGCTGGAATGTGAGGGGTCTGGGTAACCACAAAAAGATGCGGCAGATACAGCTTTATGCTGAACGCCATGGAGCTAAAATCTTATGCCTACAAGAGGCTTGCGCCAAATTTGAACAATCCAAAAGATTTGCTAAACAATGGGGACCCCAGAGGTATTACACTTATTACTCCACCCAAAGTCGTAGTGCCCTCACTCTGATATACAGGAACCTTAAATTCTCATGTTCCCACTCACAGATAGACCCGCTGGGGATGTATGTACTAATCATAGGCAGACTACAAAATAAAGAGGTAGCCATCTTGAATGTATATGGCCCGAATATTGATGATCCCGACTTTTACCTACACCTAGCCTCTGTCCTGGACAGTTACCCCCTTGTCCCGATAATATGGGGTGGCGATTTTAACACGATACTAGACGTCAACCTGGACAGATCAGGCTCTAGACCCTGCCAGCTCTCCAGGGCAGCCAATACCATTCTGACAACGCTCCCTCGATTGGCAGTGGTGGATGCCTGGCGCCTTATGTACCCAGAATCCCGCACATACTCCTACTACTCCTTAGTTCACGGCTCGCACTCTAGGATAGATAGATGGCTCATATCAGACATATTGGTCAGGTGCCTGTCCCATCTGGCGATCCTCTCTAGAACTTTATCTGATCATTCACCAGTGACTATCTCATTGAATTGGGTTCTAGACTATGATAAAATGAGACAGTGGAGAATGAGGCCCCATGCACTCCTAGATCAGGTATTCGCCTCTGAACTAGAATCCTCCATCGAAGAATTCTTTAAGATTAACACGGACTGTGTCATCACGGGCCACCCTCTGGGAATCCTTTAAGGCCTCCACTAGGGGTGTTGCAATCTCCAAAGGGAGCGGTATTCAGAAAGGAATCCGTGCAGATATTGCTAGTAGCAAATCGACCCTAGCTAATCTAGAGACTCAATATGCCCTGGATCACTCCCCTGAAACACGAGCATTACTAGGGACAGAACTAGACACGTTGCGCAATCTTGCGGAGCGAGAAGTCATATTCCTAGACAGCCCCCAATCAGTTTTACGAACTATTGTGAGGGAGAGAGGCCAGGCCGCTTGCTAGCCAGGTTGATACACTGAGAATTTGTAGCCCCAACATACTGGCGATAGAGAGACCCGATGGAACACTAGATACCTCACCACAAGACATTTCTATCATTCTATACCTCCCTGTACTCGGAAGTCGATCGATGGCCCCCAGACATCAGAAATCGACTCCCATCTAGAAAGCCTCCCTCTCTAGGTCCTCTCCACTGATGCCAGCATCACCCCGGAGAGGCCTTTCACTCCTGAAGAACTCACAGAAGCCATTGAATCATTGGGTTCGGGCAAAGCCCCTGGTCCGGATGGCCTCCCCATGGACTTCTATAAACAATATAAATCTATCCTGGTTCCACATCTACTGGCCCTATGGGAGGAGGCATGTGAGAGGGGCATACTCTCCCCCCCCCCATTGATAACAGTCCTTCTTACCCTGGCAAACCCTCCCACCCAATGCGGCTCATGCCGCCCTCTCTCGCTAATTAACTGCAATGTCAAAATATACGCTAAACTACTTGCCAACCACCTCGCTTAGTTTATGCCCCACATCATTCACACTGATCAGGCAGGATTTGTCCCAGGCAGGTCCACATCCCTGAACCTAAGAAGACTCTTGAATGTAATTAGTAGGATCAATCCGAAGACACAGGCAGTGGCAGCCACCTTAGATATGCAGAAGGCATTTGAGTCAGTGTCGTGGGAGTATTTGTGGTGAGTCCTTGAGAAATGCAAGTTCGGACCCAACTTCCGAACCTGGGTTAAGCTGCTCTACACCGGCCCCTCAGCCAGGGTCCGCACTGAGGACAGGTGCTCCACCCCCTTCCAAATAGCCAGAGGTACACGACAAGGATGCCCGTTTTCCCCGCTAATATTCGCCATAGCCATGGAACCCTTTGCTACATGATGCGCAAGTCACACTCACAGAGGCTTGCGTACGGCGGGCCAATCCGATATTGTCTCCTTGTATGCCGACAATGCCTGCCTTTATATCTGCTCCCCAGAAACCAATCTTGCCCCGATCCTGAGGGATGTGACCCCATTTGGACACATCTGGGCTGAAGGTAAGTTGTTCTAAATCTGTATTACTTCCAGACTCCACGCAACCCCCCCTCTAACTAAGGGGATTTACATGGTCCCAATCCAACATCACTTACCTGGGGGTGACAGTTTCCCACCACACGGCGAAGTTGCGCGAGGACAACTGCCGGAATTACCTAACAAACCTGGCCACTAAAACTGCTAGCTGGACTAGACTTCCTATCTCCCTAGCAGGTAGGATCGGAATACTTAAAATGGTGGTGCTGCCTCAACTCCTTTACCGATTCACCAATCTCCCTCTGTGGCCAGGTGATGACTTCTTTAAGTCGCTACACCACATAATCGACACCTTCCTCTGGCATTCCGGTGTAGTCCGACTCAAATTAATAACACTGACCACACCTAAGGTATTGGGTGGGTTTGGCGCCCCGACTTCATTAGGTATTGGATTGTAGCCCAAGCTCAATTCGCTACCTATTGGTTCAACACCGTAGACCCCCCCCCCCCCCGCCCCTCATGTCCGACTGGAGAAACTGTCAGCAACCGCGTGATTGGTTCCCTTATCCTCAAACCCGTCCCGGCTGACCCCGACTCAGCAGACCCCGTTGTTCGTACTTCCTCGGCACTTGCCAAGATCTAGGCAATGGACGACGCACCTCACCCATTCCATGGGGACCTCCCACTCGAACTTCTTCCCTGATATTCCAAACATCCCACAATACACTATCTCGTTGGGCTCATGCAGGCTTCTTGGCACTCCGCGATGCCTATGAGCAGGGCAACTTTCTTGAATGGGCAGACCTCCCTCGCTCACTTAAACGCAAACCCTCGGCATGGCTACAATACTCCTCTCTCCGAAAGAATCTCAAAGCCAGATACCCCAACTTCCCTACACTGCCACCTGACGAACCCATAATCGTTGAGCTGTGCTCCTGAGACTCCTACAGAGGGAAAGTATCAAGGCTATATACCCTATTTCAGACTAGAGCTGCCCCCTCTTTCACTAAACTAAGCCTCAGGTGGGAAGAGGATCTTGGAGTTGAGATCACTGATGAACGTTGGTCCCGAATGTGAGCCCACACCCATGATGTATCCTAGAACTCCAGATTTAAATTGATACAATTTAAGGTGTTGCACAGATATCACACGCCAAGTAGACTACATCATATGTTCCACAAACTTCCTCTTAGCTGCCCCAGATGTGCTGCCGATCAAGCTCCCTACATTCATAGGATCTGGTTTTGCCTGCGCCCGACAATACTGGACCAAAATATGCTCCACATTGACGACCATACTGGACCACACTATAGACCCCTCCCCAATGCGCTGCCTATTCCATGACTTTCCCCAGTTGGGACGGGATTATAAGACACTAGCTGGACTCTGCATGCTACTGGCTGTGCGCTGCATATTGATGTGCTGGCTTCGCCCTAGAGCTCCCACATATGCACAGTGGCTCAGGCCAGTCGCGTGGGCACACGATACCGAAGAGGCCTGGGGTGCATTGCAACATCCACACTCGAAACCGAGAGACATTTAGCGGCAGTTCCGTAGCTATATGTCCTCCTTGACCTCGAACTCAGATACTGAATCCTCTTCCCCCTCCGGCTCCCTCCAATAATGCCACCCTGTGAATTGTGTTCTATTCAATTCTGGTTCCTCTACATTACATAGAATCCAACCCTCTTAATGTGTACGGAATCCAAACACTGTACTGTAATGTATGCATTGTGTAAAAGTGTATTATGTTGTTACACTGTGACCATCTCTGTTTGCCCGTGTGTTGTCAAGTCAAATAAAGGATTAAAAAAAATGTCCATGTTGCCTCCTATATGTAGGCCAAACATAAAGACCTGTGAAAGAAAGATGGACTGAACATAAAATCAAATGTAAAATGTAAAAATTCAAAATCCCCAGTGGCTAGACATTTCAATGAACATAACTATAAAATTGCTCAAATACAATTCATGGTACCTGAAGTGGTTAAACGCCCCCGCAAGGATTTTTGTTTAAACTGTTTTGTTTAAATACGGATTGGCCTGTGCCACCCTTGTGCCATTTCCCAGCTTGGCAACAGGTGAGCGGGCGCTCTGACCCCCTGGCCCCCCTCGGAACCATCATGGCGGCGGCAGTCTTTGCAGAGCCCTTGCAGGCTTCTAGGCCACACCAGCGCTTCCCTACCCCTAGTCCCACCTCCCTGTGCCTCCCCCTGGCCCTGATTGGCCAGCTCCTTCTCCATGGGTTTGGGGTGGATGTTGCTGCACGCACGCTCCCAGTGCCATTTTCCAGCATGGCAACAGGTGAGCGGGCGCACTCCGACCCCCCTGGGCCCCTGCGGAACGATCACTGGTATCTAACATCTTACCAGGTGAGTGTTGCACCCCTGAAACCCAGCAGGCCCAAAATCTAACGTTCTGGCCAAATCCGACAGCCCCCAAGCCTGTGTGCAGCCCTTCAGGCCCCGCTGTCTTCCATGTTTGTCCGTCTTCTCCCTCCTCCTTCCCCGCCCACCATCCCCTGATTGGTGCTCCATCTAGGCCTTAACAGACACTCCTAGGGCAGCCCTCTGCCCGGCAGCCCCTACGGCTAAGGACCCCTAGGAAAAGAACGACTCCAACAGAGGCGGCTCCAAAGAAGTGTCTGCATGTGTCAGCAGCGGAAGCCAGTGAAGCCAGCAGCTTAACAGACACCAACAAAAAAAAGTGTGGCATGGGTGGGGTGTACAGCAATTACTCTACACCAGAAAGTCCCTGCCACTCTACCTACCTTCCCATAACTTAGACTGCCATAGACTTAGCCCATGCATACTTCGAAAGATATGTTCCACCAGCTGGATTTTATCCATGACAGTATTTGAAATGTTGCCTTGCACTGCATCCTAACACATTAATCAATGTTAACAAGTGTCACACCTGGAGGGAACTGTGGATGCTAGCCTACGCCACATCTAGATAGATTTGCAATAGTCTGCACCTGCCTACTTAGACGGAATTAGGAAGACTAGCATACACCACACTTGATTGAACTCTGACAGAAAAGTGCTTGTTAGCTAGAACTCTTAGCTTTGGCCTGCCTCGCATCTAGATTGGATTATGTATGTTAGCACATGCCACACATAGATGGAACTTGAATGTTAGCATGTATCCAAACATAGAATTGGGAACATTAGCCTGCGCCGCATCCAGATAGGATTGTGATTGTTAGTATATGCCATACTTACATGAAACTGTATATGTTGGCATGTACCACACTTAACCTGAGCCTGCGTCGTATATAGGCAGGATTGTGAATGTTCGCATTCGCCATACTTAGATCAAACTGTAAATGTTAGCATGTACCACACTTAGATGGAATTCTTAACCTTAGCCTGCATCGCATCTAGATAGGATTGTGAATGTTAGCATGTGCCACACTTGGATGACATCATGATCACTAGCCAGCCTCCCATCTAGACAGAATATTGAAAATTAGCAAGTGCTGCACTCAGATGAAATAGTGAATGTTAGCAAGCATCACACAGACATAATTGAAAAGACAGCAATGCCAACTAACCAATCCACTAACAATTTCATCCCTCTGCATACACCTCTCAAACTCTAACCAAACACAACCACAAACCTAAACCACAGCAATCCGCACAAACTTCACTACAATGCAACAACAAAACAAACCACACAGACTTGCACAACAGAACACAACCACTACCGACCGCAAAACACCCCAAGCCCAGCCAACGGACCCACCGGGCTGAGGCTGCCAACAGCACATCACTGCTCTCTTGCACTTTTCCAGCTTACTCCCACTAACTCACACCCCCCCCTCTCCCTTTTTCAGAGGCACCAGAGTGCCATGGGACCACTCCGGTGGCGGTAGTGCGCGGTACAAATATCTTTTAACATTTAATGACGTGACTAGAATCCATTACCAGGAATAAATATGATGCATATGTTCTTACACTGGGTGACAAATATGAGAGATCTGTCACCTTTGACACAAAACAACATGTTATGGGGTTTAGACATTACGCATGGTACATTGTCGATAACTTGCGATGGAATAGTTGATTAGACATATGTGGTCCCAGAATTATAGGTCATTCATTAAATGTACAATTTGTTATTTCTTGGAGTCATCTGAACATCGTAATCGTATTTCTGGTGCTTGTATCTGCTTAGAGTCACATGCTATGCATAGGCCGACATCTAGTGGAAGCTGCGGAGTATTACAGTTTTCAAAATTTGAAAAAGGGACATCGACAGGGCATGCCAGTAATGTTATTTCTAGTGTGACATCTGCTGTACTCATGTGACATCATGATGCCTCACGCGTCGAGGTCCCTCAGATTGTTTTTCTTCTGACATGAGGTAGCATGAGTGTCATGTGAGTAGAGTTGTATCCAAGTAGATATATTTAGAAGCTCATATAACATCTATGCACCTTCTCTCAGGGGAGGAAGGGTGGGAGCGTGTGAATCTAAGCAGATACAAGCACCAGAAATAAGATTACTGTAAGTAATGCTTTCCTTCTGATGCTTGTGTAATCTGCTTAGATCACATGCTATGCATAGATTAGCAAGCAGTGTTACGAGAAGGTGGTGGGTTGTGAGTAGGAGTAGCAGCAAATAGATGTTTTAGAACCACTTGTCCCACACCTGTGTATCTGTCTTGGAATGTGTGCCAATGCAGGAGTGCCGAGTGAAGGTTGTGAACTGAGCTCCATGTAGCTGCTTTGCAAATGCTGTCTAAGGGGATGTTTGCAATAAAAGCTAAAGTAGCCCCAGTGCCCAGTGTGGAGTCGGCTCTTGGTGTAAAAGACAGTGTCTTGTTTGATAATAAATAGCATAATTGTATACATTTGACTATCCATTTGGAGATGGCTCTCTTGGAAATGTGCTCTCCTTGTCTGCCTGTAGCCATGGAGACGAACAGTTAATCAGTCGCCCTAAAGGTTTGGTTTTATCTACGTAGTAGAGAACCGCCCTCCTCACATCTAGTGTGTGGAGTTTGAGCTCAGCTGGGCTAGTTGGCTTCTGAAAGAAGGCCGGAAGCTCGATTGATTGGTTTACATGGAACTTGGAAATGAATTTAGGGGAGCACCTAGGGTGCGTCCGTAAAACCAATTTGTCTTTATGGATGATAAAGAAAGGGTCCTGCACTGACGAGGCTTGGAGTTTGCGACTTCTTATGGAATTAATAGCGATTAAGAAGGCAGTTTTATATGTGTTTAAAAGTAGCTTGATGCAAAGGCTCAAAGGGAGGGCCCATGAGTTTTGCTAGCACTACATTGAGATCCCAGCATGGTGGGGGATTAGAGATTGGACGGTGTAGTCTTTTCACTCCCTCCATGAATGCTTTATTGACTGGCACTTTCCACCATGAAACTTTACCTTGAGAGGTGGTGTAGGCTGATAAAGCTGCTAGGTGAACTCAAAGAAGTAAAGACCAACCCTGAATACAAGCGGAGCATGTATGTTAGAACGTGTGATGGAGTGCATTGTATTGGGTTGTACTGTCTAGATTGGCACCAAATGACGAATCTCTTCCACTTGAGGGAATAACAGTGTCTGGTGTTTGGTTTCCATGCTCCATTTAGGATATCCATACACCGCTGTGGAAGATGGAGGTGTCCGACTCTGACTTCAGAAGCCATGCTGCCAAATTCAAAGAGCGATGGTTGTGGGTGAATCGTTGTCCCCCCGTGTTGAGTCAACAGGTTGACCTGGTACGGGAGCTTGATGGGAATCGCACATCGCCAGCTTGCGCAGATGTGGATACCACAGTTGTCTCTCCCACATAGGAGCAACTAGGATGAGTGTCATCTGATCCCTGTGTAACTAGTTCACTATTCTGCAGATTAATGGAGTTGGGGGGAGCGTAAGCACATTTCCCTGACCAGTTCATCCATAGGGTGATCCCCCTTGGAGTCTGGTTGGGGGAACCTGGACGCAAAGTCTTGGCATTGCTGGTTTTCTTTTGTTGCGAACAAGTCTAGAGAGGGGTAGCCCCATAGAGAGAAAAAGTGGTCTACCATGTCTGTGTGTAGTCTCCACTCATGTTCTACTGGCTGAGGATCTTGGCTGAGAGTCCGCTAGAGTGTTGGATACTCCTGGAACATGTTGAGAGGATAGGGACATCCCTTGTTTGAGTGCCCACTTCCATATTCTCTGAGCCAGTTTGGACAGATTTGGAGAGTGTGTACCTCCCCGTTTGTTGACATAGAACATTGCAGTGGTGCTGTCTGTCAGGACTTGTAGCAACTGGTTTGTTGGGTGGGTCTCAAAAGCTTGCAGTGCTTTGAAGATCGCCAATACCTCTAGTAGGTTGATGCAGTTCTATGCAATAACTTGTGACCACAGGCCATGTGGTAAAGGTAGTGGGCACCCCACCCGGAAAGTGACACATTTGTTGTGACGACCGCTAGTGCTTCTGGTTCGTGGAAGGGTTTCCCCTTGAGCAGATTTTCCCTTGACCACCAGCGTAGGTTTTGAAGCAGTGTAAGCGAAACTACTAAATCGTCCCACTGACCACTTGCCCGAGACCATTGTTTCGCCAACCATTCCTGCATTGGTCACATGCGCAGGCGCGCATGGGGGACCAAGTAAATGCACAATGCCATCATGCCTAGCAGACACATAGCTTTGCGTATGCTTATCTGGAGACCGGCTTGATACTGGGGTATTTGCCAAAGCATGTTTTGCACTCTTTCCATGGATGGAAAGGCCTGTTTGGGCATAAAGGGACGTTTGCGATAAAATCCAGAGAATCTCCTGTGCCCCTTGTGGAGGGAGCTCTTGGTGTGAAAGGCAGTGTTTTGCTTGATAATGAATAGCATAGTTGTATGCATCTGACTATCCATCTGGAGATGGCATTCTTGGAAATGCGGTCTTCTCTGCCTGGTGCTATGTAGACAAACAGTTGGTCTGTTTTTTTAAGCGGTCTGGTCTTGTTTACATAGTAAAGGACTGCCCTCCTTACATCTAGTGTATGGAGTTTTTCTCGGCTGAGCTTGTGGGGTTCTGGAAGAAGGCCAGTAGCTCAATGGATTGGTTTACGTGGAATTTGGAAATGAACTTTTGTGAAAACCTAGGGTGTGTCCGTAAAACCAATTTGTCCTTGTGTATGATAAAGAAAGGATCTTGCACTGACAATGCTTGTAATTCACCAAGTAATAGCCACTAAGAAGGCAGCTTTGTATGTTAGGTGTTTAAGACTTGACTTGTGCATAGGCTCAAATGGGGGCCCCCCCATGAGCTTTACAAGTACTACATTGAGATCCCAGCCTGGCGGTGGGTTTGAAATTGGAGGGCAGAATCTGAATGCTTTGATGACTGGAACTTTCCACCACTATAACTTACCTTGAGAGGTAGTAAAGAGGAGGGCGAGGTGGAGATGCGCTAGACATTACAACAATCAGGCACACTAGTAATATTGTTGATGCTTTAATTGTGGCAGGAAACAGTCGACATGTTTAGACACACAGGTCGTTCTCAAGGCTGAATAATTAATGTATCATATGACATGACAAGCACAACCAAATTCCGAAATGTCACACCCGAGTTGGATATGAACATTAACAGCATCATCACATAGCAGAAAATAGTGATTGATATAAGACAAAATTAGCACATCACATTAAAAAATGCAAAAGTTGTTGGCATACCATGAACCAGGGTTGGAGAGTGGGACAAGCGAGGCGGAGGCAGTTGCATATAATAAAACAAAACAAAGCAAGAAATATGCAATGAGTCAACATGTAAAGCTATTAAGTCTGTAAATGTAATACAAGGTTGGAGATCACATTTAAGGTGTACATCACTCAGGGTGTAGGTCAACAAAAGAAAGAAGATCCCCTTAGGCAGTGCACAACAACACCGGAGCCACCAGTCATGCATAGCAAGCATCAGTCACCTACCAATCAGTGAAATAAATATCTTGGAAAAATCTGGTAGTTTGCCAAAAGTTGTTGGCACTTAAGAGAGAGAGAAGTTTCGAACAATAAGGGGCTAGGATCCAGTAAAAGGTCAAATTATGAATAGTTAACGAAGCTTACCATAAGCAAAACAATTGCGTTGATAAGTCGTAGATGGGTGCTCTCTGTACAAAATAACCAATGTTATTAAATGTAGTGGCACAAATTAGAAAGCGGATCAAATTATTGTGCAAAGATGAGAAATTTGGGTAAAAAATTCAAATCCACATACCACATGGAGAATCAAGCGGTGTAAATATCACGGTGACAGGACACGTTGAAAAAAGTCATGCCGTAATGGCCGTAGCAAGTATATATCCTACAAAAAATCAACAATATCACTTAACATTAAGAGCGGAGTAAACGCGAGCAATTGGACTACTGCTAAACCAGAGAGGGACGATACTTACATGTTTAATCGAGCGGTCAGAAATCACAGGGAGATCCCAGAAAGCAGCCATCCATACGCGAGGTAGAAAAGAAATACAGGATTGCAGCGGACGTCACACCGGTGACGTCGGCGGCGTCGCACGCAGCGGACGTCACATGTGTGACGTCAGAGGTAAATAAACAATTGCATTGTAAGTAGGAATGGAGCTAAAGCGACACAGATATAACGGTACAATAATTAAAGGTGAGAACAATGAGTGGGAACTATTGCCCGAATTAGTATGTCTCAAAAAGTGGGGTTTGCATTAGGAGAGGAAACCCAGAGAGTAATGGTAAATAAACCCAAAACTTGACATAAAAGTGAACCGTACAAAGGGAGAGCACGTAGTATGGTAGGTCCAAACAGGGATATGGAGAAGAGAAAAAGGCAGAAGTGCCAGTAAATATGCAGCAATAATATGAATAGTGGGAATCCAAATAACAATAAGACTCATAACAGATTTGATGAAGCTGGATCGAATCATAATGATGGTATGGTATATGCTAATCGAACTAGGTGGAGCAAGAAATTAGGCATAAAAAACACACAATAAGAGAAGTAAGAAAAAACAAAACGAATTTGGAGTAGTAGGTGCTAGTGCCGCAAGCAAGATGGAGGGGCTCTGGCGTAGTGAGACTCCAGTCACTGATAGAGGGTCATGTTAATTATCAGTATTAAGACCCCATGTGGTACAACGTAAAAAACCAATAAGTTTGGCCTCCATTTGGCGTAATTTCAGTTGAAGATTGCCACCCCTTTTCCCCCTATGTGCCTTCATTAAACCAATGAAACACAAGTCAGCAATATTGTCCAGCTGATGTTCCAATTGCCAGTGAACGGCCAAAGGTGATTTCGGTTCGGGCATCCTGAGACTGGACAGATGTTCCCTTATTCGGATACGAAGTTGATGGATAGTGCTGCCCACATATAATTTCTCACAGGTACAGATAATGGCATAGACCACATAGGCAGTTTTGCAGTTAATGAAATCACGTATATCAATTTGTGATCCAAATTTGTCACAAAAGGTTTTGCATTTGGTTACAGCCCAAGGACATTGGTTACAATGGCCACATTTGTGAAAAGCACCTGGTTGTTGTAGCCACGTGGAAGTGGTTGGTTGAATGTCAAAAAATGAAGGGCTCACTACATTTTTTTTATCGTAAGAGCTCTAGTGAATGTAAATTTTGGTTTGAGTTTCAAATATGGTTGTAAATCTTTGTCGAGTCTCAGAATGTGCCAGTGTTTAGCAACCATTTTGTACAGAAGCGAAGAATCATCTGTGAATGGTGTAATCAGCGAAATATAAGGGGGATGTTCTTTTGACCTGGTCACATTAGTCAGGAGGTTGCGTTGGTTCATTTGAGTGAATTTGGAATATGCCTTATAAATAACAGAACTCTTGTACCCTCGGTTGAGGAAACGCTGATTCAAGATATTACATTCTCTTTCAAAATCTCTAGATAAGGTACAATTGCGTCTTGCCCTATGGAATTCGCCCATTGGAATATTATCAATGGTGGCGCGTTGGTGGTTGCTCTGAGCAGCCAAGACTGAATTTACTTCAGTAGGTTTTCTGTAAGTGCTAGTGTATACATGGTCACCTTCATGAAAGATATGTAAATCCAGAAAATCAATTTGGCATGGATTACAAAGGCCCGTAAGGCTAATTCCAAACCCATTGGTGTTAGCATAGCTTAAAAAGGTAAGAAAGGAGGCTTCAGAACCCTCCCATATCAAAAAAATGTTGTCAATATAACGTTGCCACATTACAATGTTAGAGACAAATTGCGCTTGGTTGAGAATATGTGTTTCTTCATAGAAAGCCATGAAAAGATTAGCCAAAGAGGGTGCAAACTTTGCCCCCATGGCCACACCCCTCACTTGCAGATAAAACTGGTCATTGAAAATCAACACATTGTTCGCAAGTACAAATTGTAGGAATTGCTTAAGCATAAAGACATGATCAGAATAAGATGCTGAGGTGTTCCTAAACACATAATCAATTGTCTGCAAGGCTAAATCATGATTGACATTAGTGTAAAGTGCAACCACATCAATTGTTGCCAGCATGTAGTCTGGTTCCCAAGTAATAGTTTGCAAGGATTGTAGAATGTGAGTACTGTCACGGATGTAGGATGACATTTGTTCAACAAAAGGCTTAAGAGCCTCGTCCAAATATTTCGAAAGGCCTTCAGTAGCCCAGTTGATACCGCTCATAATGGGCCGTACCTCAGGTAAGGTCTCAAAAGGTTTATGTATCTTTGGGAGAAAATACATGGTAGGTATAGTGGGATCAGTGTTAGACAAACTGTTTCTCATCATCAGTTAGAAAACCTTTACAATGCCAGGTATCAATTAATTCAAGAAGATCTGTGACCACACGCTTAGTAGGATTGGATTTGAGAACTTTGTAGCAGCCAGGGGTATGCAAATGATTGCAGCCCATAGTAATATAGTCAGAAGTATTAAGAATAACAATATTACCTCCTTTGTCTGCCTCTTTGATGACAATAGCGGGGTCTTCCGCTAGGTTTTGTAATGCTTTCCTTTGGTTAATAGTAAGATTACTTCTTCTGTGTGGGTTAGTCTGCTTATCCAAATACGCATGAATATGTTGTGTCAGTGCTTGATTAAAGGTTTCAATGACATTATCTGCAGAAAATTGAGGAGTGAACTTAGACTTGGATTTAAGTTCTTTAAGATTCAAATGAAGTGAGTTGATGTCTAAGTCTTGGGCAACATTAGATGATTGTGAACAGGCCTCATGGTTTAAAGTGACCAAAGTCTCAATAAAATTTAAATCCCCAATGGTGAAGGAACTGGGGGGATCCGGTTTAGGCTGGGTATTACACATTGTAACTTGAGTTGCAAAAAACTTTTTCAACTTTAATTTCCTCAGAAACTTAAATAAATCAACCTGAAAATTCACAAAGTTAGTGCCAATACTTGGAGAAAAAGATAAGCCTTTATTAAGTGCAGAATTTTCATCATGAGATGGCGGACGATCAGAGAGATTAATAACTAGGTCTGGATCAACTATAGACCCAAACGTTTCTTTGAGCGAGTCAAGATCCCTGGACGGGTCGTGTCCTCGTCCGAGCTTCCGCTTACCCCCCCTCGTGCCCCTGGTATGCTTGGCATGGTTGGAGTAAACAGTTGGGTTTTTGGTAAATCTGACTTGTTTGGTATTGGCGAATCTAACATTGCCCTTTTTGTAGCGCCTGATTTCGCCTAAAAAAAGTTTGCTCTCAAGTTGGGCATTTCACCCGATTGGGCCTCATTAACATCTGATTCGTTTGGTTCTGTTTCTGAATTGGGATCAGAATTAACAAGGGTAGTATTAGCAGAAGGTGGTTTAGAATTAGTACTGATGTTGTCATACTTTGGTTGAAAAGTGTAAACTCTATCCTGACGGTAATCTTTGTCATCACGAAAATACTTCCGAAATTTCCGTAATTTAATTTCATCTTGGTACTCTACTAAGATATCATGCATTTTCTCAAAATTCTTTTGCTTAGTTTCTTCGGCATTAGACATTTTACTAATTTGCTCCTTGATTTCTTGAATTTGAGAAAGGACTCGTTTATGCTCTCTAGTAGCATGTAAGATTAATAATTTTAACATATGTTTGGAACCTTGATTTAGATTTTCTACCCATTGTTCTGCTAGACCCGCATCCTCTTCATGGTCAAAATTAGGAAATGTTAGAATCCGCAGTGATCACTAGCGCACAGACCCTTACGTGCGAACCCACAGTTTTGTTAGAGCTTACCTTGAGAGGTGGTGTACGCTGATAAAACTGCAAGGTGGACCTTTATGGAGTTGAATACTAACCCAGAGTCTAACAAGTGAAGCATATCATTTAGAATGTGGGATGGAGTACATTCTATGGGGTTTATTTGTTTAGACGGGCACCAGATTACAAATCTCCTCCACTTGTCGAAATAACATTGTCTGGTTTACGTGCCTCTTTGAGGATATCCATACACCTTTGTGGAAGTTTTGTGTGTCCAAACTATGACACAAAAGAGAAACCCCTCTCTAATGTCCCACAGTGAATACCAGGCAGAAACACGTGTATCTACTTTTAGAAGAACTCCAGATCGCGTAGAAAGACACCGGCAGAAACCGCATGGGAATAGCCGTGTGGCTGGAGTTCTTCTAAAAGAAACGATCATTTCCTGCCCAACTGGTCCAAGATAGGAAACCCTGATAGACAAGTGGAGGTGTACAGAGACCTGACTCCGGCAAACAAGAATTTTGAGGCACCCACATTGAATACATAATAAATGGAACCTCATTGCAAGGCAGCCAGGGGCACCTGAATATTAGACTTGAATGCACAGTGGTCTAATCTGTATTTCACAACATCCCAAACTCAGCGGTTTGGACACCAGATCGAAATTGAAGACTCTGAAAATGGGGGATAAATTGAATTCCTAGAAAAATTGTTCTGTCCTGAAGATGGCCTGAGAAACAATTTGGCTGACAGCACTCGAGATTGTGCAGTAAAAGTTATATAGGCCAAACCATATGTCTACTTGAAAGGAAGCATTCGTTTGGTTGTTTTCCTATCTTCATTGCAACACTAAAACATCGGTTGCAACCATTCTATTATATTTGACCAGCACTATACAACAGAACAGAAAGGATAAGGAGGATAGGAAAGATTGCAAACTATCCCATTCCCTCTTACACTAATTCAACAAATGTGATAGTGGTAATGCTTAATGGTCAAATCATGTGCCCCTCAAGAAGTTTCTTAAAAAGAAGTTTATTAAATCATTTCAAATGTGTTTTAAATGTTTGTTGAACGTGATAACCCGCCTGTATGCACTACAGAATAAGATGGGTTTTGGTTTATGTATATGCTTGCTACAAGTGATCACATTTTTTTTTATAAACGTGTTTCTGCTTGGTATTCACTGGGGCACATTAGAGAGGGGTAGTCGAACTGAGTTTTTCTCTTTTGTGTCTAAACACACTCCCTGCTGTTCAGGATCGACCCCCCGATAACAAAAAATAGGGAGTACCCAATTTATAAGTCAAAATCTATGACTTCAGGAGCCATGCTGCCAAGTTCATTGAGTGAAGTTGAGGGTGAACTTTTATCCCCTCGTGTTGGGTTAGCAGGTTGCTGTCGCACAGGGGTTTGATGGGATCGCACATCGCAGGTTTGCGCAGATGTGGATACCATGGTTGTCTCGCCCACATGGGAGCAACTAGGATGAGCATCATCTGTTCCCTGTGAATCTTGTTCACCACTCTGCTCATTAGGGTAGTTGAGGGGAAAAGCGTGAGCAAATTTCCCTGACCAGTTTATCCACAGGGCGTTCCCCTTGGAGTCTGGTTGGGGAGACCTGGACGCGAAGTCTGGGCATTGCTTGTTTACTTTTGTAGCAAACAAGTCTAGCGTGGGGTAACCCACGCGAAAAGATGTGGTCTACGATACTTGAGTCTAGTTACCACTCGTGTTCTTCTGGTAGGGGATCTCTGCTCAGTCTGCTAGAGTGTCGAGTGCCCCTGGAACTTTTTGGTAAGATAGGAACATACCTAGTATGAGTGCATACTCTGTGCCAGCTTGGACAGATCTGGAGAGTGTGTGCGCCCCCCTGCTGGTTGATATAGAACACTGCAGTGGTGCTGTCAGTTACTATTTGAACCAACTGATTTGTTAGCTGATCTTCGAATGCTTGAAGCACTTTGAATACTGCTAAGAGTTCCAGCAGGTTTATGTGGTTCTGTGCTGAGTGAGTCCACAGACCATGTGCTGCATGGTGAAGGTAACGTGTTCCCCACCCGGAGTGCGATGCGTCTGTTGTAACTATCGCTTGCACTGCCGGGTCATGAAGGTTTTCCCTTTAACAGATTTTCCTTTGTCCACCAACGTAGGTTTTCTACTAGTGTTGGCGAAACGACCACTAGATCGTCCCACTGACCGCTTGCCTGAGACCATTGTTTCGCCCACTAATCCTGCATGGGCCGCATGCGCAAACGTGCATGTGGGACCAGGTAAATGCACGATGCGATCATGCCCAGTAAACGCATTGCTGTGCATACACTTATCTGGCGACCGGCTTGATACCGAGGTATTTGACGTAGCATGTTCTGAACTCCTTCCATTGATGGAAAGACTAACCCTGCTTCGGTGAGTAAGACAGCTCCTAGGAACTGTTGGTGTGCTTGGCAAAGGGCTTGATTTTTCCTCGTTTAATGAGAAGCCCAATTGGAAGAGAAGGTTTATGGTTCTTTGCATGTTTTGTTTGAAAGATGGGGTGATTCCTCTGTAATTAGCCAGTCGTCGAGGTCGGGGTACACTTGGATTGCCTCAATGCGCAGGTGCGCTTTGTTAGTGAGAATTCTCAGAAATGTGCCAATTCCCTCCACCTTAGAGACCCCCAGTAACTTTGCTAGATTTTGAGGACTTGATTTTTTTTAAACCTGGAGAGTGTGTGACCCTTTTTCCCCACTCCCTCGTGTATTTTAATGTGATTTCTGAGCTTTTTGTTTCTTTTGGTTATGGAGCCTGACAAACTCCATAGGAATCTTCTTTTACATTGTGTCACACAGCACCTCCAGTGGAGTGACACAGGGAAGTCTTTCAGATTTCCCAAAGGGTTAAATACCTTCTCTGAGATGAACTACTGTTTCCCAGAGCAGTTAAGTGAAATTGACTTTACTTGCATTTGTAACTTTCTAGACCCAGCACACACCATCTTACAATAGGGTGCTGGAGGGGTTACCTAGTATCCCTTTGGTCTAGCTTCTCGTGTAACATGTTTATGTTACCCTTTTCTGACTGAATTGCTGGTGGCAGTGGTTTCTTTTTAACTACCTTGGTGTGCATTTACGCGGGCTGCACTCGCTGCTGCAGTAAAGCACCCAAGGGTGCCATTTTTGTCAAAATGGCCCCAGTGGTCTTTTTTCACCATTTCTTTGTGGAAAGGTCCTTCTTGAGATTTACTCTGCGTGCCAAACCTGGTGTGGCACGCACTGTTCGCTTTGCCTTTGGCGGGATTCACAAGTGAAGCCTGCCTCTGGCTCCAGGGTGTCAGGGGTAGGCAGGAAGTGAGGGAGAGGCCCAAAACTCCCTGTGCTTGGTCTCCTAGGAGACCCAAATGCACTCTGTAGTGATTGGGCAGCTGACTGTCCAGCAAGGACAGCCACCCTGCTGGGTGAGTGATGGCAAGGATGGAATGACTGGGAGAGAACTGAATAAAAGGCAAGGCTTTTGGCTTGGAAGCAGAGTCGACCACTGAACGAAGAAGAACTTGAAAGGGACGCCTGCTGCAACTCATGGACCGTTGGTTTGCCCGGTGAAGCCCTGCTGCTGTGCTGAAACTCCAAATTCTTATCGACAGAGAAGCCCCTGCAAGGACGTCTACCCTTAAGTTGGTGGGACCAATCAACTCCAAAGTAAGCCCCCTGGATAACCTTCTCGGAGCTGGTTGAATTGCCACAGAGTTGCTGCTGGAAACTATATAGCCAGGGAGAGGAACATCAGATTGTGTGCGTTGCTTTTAGTCTGGGCTAGAGCTTCAGGAAGATCGTCCAGACTCCCAGGAAGCAGAACTGACTGAGCCCGAGCCCCCTCAACAGAGTGCAGGACCCAAAAGCAAGGAAAGTCCATCTCAACAGCCAGGTACCGCGGTGTTGCTATTTGCGGTAGACGCGAGGAGCTGAAACACTAAACAGCCACTGATTTGAAGATTGCCGGTTGCGAGCAGTGACCATCCCATTGCAGTGCAGGAGTCCCCAGTAGTCCCCCCTCTTGTCCTAACGACTGAGGCCCAGGAACAGTGAGCTCTGTAGAGCTGCACAGGAACAGAAGTCATCTGCTGCATCTTATCTTCAATTCGAAGGTACTGTACAAAGTCTGAGAGTACTTACCTATTGCTGTAGAGTTGTTTGCATCTTCTACTACTCAAGTCTAATCAGCTTGTGGCCCTACATTTGATTCTTCTTTTCTTCAAAGACTTCTAAAACATTGTGCAACAAATGTTTTACTTACCTACCAAGAGTGCTTCATCCTATATAAGACTTTTGTCCATTGACTTTGGCCTAGCCTGTTATACTGAATGACTCTGCTGTAGGGAACCAAACGGATTTGCCTGCTTAAGATTATTTGTGGTCTCTTGTTGTTCGAATAACCTTTTCCTTTTACCAACTTTTAACAGTATTCTGAATGCAAACAGTAAGATATTACTGTCCCCAGCATCCTAGCTTTTGAGGTCACCTGGGGGAGTAGGTTGTGTCTGTGGCCCATCCCAAAAAGGTCTTTACTGATTTAGAAACTAAGAGTGTACAGTATTGAAGTGCATTTGTGTGTTACTATTATACTGCCCCTTTCTGAAGGTGTATTCTAACTGATAAATTAATAATTGTTTATTCAAGAAACCTTGAGTGCAAGTGTTTATTTGAATACTTGTTACTGCGAATCTCTGTGCAACTCCCCTACATCTTACATTGACCCTCTTGAGATAAGCCTGGCTGCTCAACATGCTACCAAAACTGTGTAGTACAAGCTTATACCAAAGGTTGGGTTTCCTATACCTGTAGTCAGTTATTTGTAGTGTTCCCAGAGGGTACTGCATACAAACTTCGCCTAACATGCTGCCACCATCAGTACCTTGGTGAATAACCTTAGAGCAGATGCTATTCCGAAGGGCAGCACCTTGAATTGGTAGTCTTGGTTTGCTATCTTGAAATGCAAGAGTTTTCTGTGAGCTGGGAACATTGAAATATGAAAATGGGCATCTTTCATATCCAGTGTTGCCATGTAGCCTCCCAACCCGTTTTAGAAGAGGGATTACTTCCTGTAGCGTCATCATGCAGAATTCTTGTGGCTTTACATAAGTGTTTGCAGGGCGCAAGTCGAACTCTGCGCGCATAGTTGCATCTTACTTTGGCACAAGGAAGTAAGTTAAATAAATACCCTTATTTACCTCGTTCGCTGGTACGATCTCTATGGCGTCCTTGGGTGGCAGCGCTGCGACCTCCTCGAGAAGGACGAGTTGTTATTCCTTCATGGTTGACCTTTGTCGCGGGGGATGGTTGGATGGTTGTTGGATTAGCTCCACCAATAAACTTCTGCCAAGGTCGATAGCACCCACTTGTCTGTGGTGATTCCCTCCCATGCATTGGTGAAGTGTGAAATACGCCCTACTAAAGAGGCATGGGAGGGGACCAGGAGCGGTTTGTCATTGTTTAAGAGGTGTAGCTACACCTCTGGATGCGGAGGACCTCCCCCAGCCACGAGATTGGCGCTAGCCTCTCTGGAATCCCTGGGAGGCTTATCCCTGGTTGTTACCCCAGGAAGAGCCCTGACCTTGTCCATAACCCAAACCTTTTTGCGAGTTCGGACCAAGAAACCAACGACAATTGCTTCCGCCTCCCTGGTCTGGTGGTTTGTTTGTTAGCTGGTCTAGAGATTTTAACGTATCATACTCCTCCTTAGCGGATTTTAAAGAGTCGTCCATAGCTTTCCCAAATAAGACGCTGGGTTGCACCGGCATGTTAAGGAGTGTTGCCTGTGTTTCATGTTTGAAGCTAGATTGGCACAGCCATGTGTGGCGTTTGATGATGGTAACCTTGGCAATGATCCTGCCAGCATTGCATGCAGCATCTAAGTTGTTTAAAATGCAGCTGGATACTGCTTTGCCACCTACTGCTACTAGGGCCAGTTGCGATTTGAGAGGTTCAGGAGCCTAAGCCATTAGTGTAGTCACCTCGTCCCACTTGTGGCAGTTGTAGATTGCCAGTAGTGTTGAGTTATTCGCAATCCTTGTTTGGAAGGCTGCTGAAGTGGCCACCATTCTCCCCATAGTGTAGAGTTTCTTACGCTCCTTATTGGGGGGAGAGGGGATGCCTCCGACGAGGCCAACAGTTTTCAGGCACTCTTGCTAGTGCTGCCTTTATAAGCATATCGTTATAAAGTGGCTGATTGTCAACTGGTGAATCAGCCACTGGTGAGACTTGGTGAATTGGTGAGGCTAGGTTGTACACGCCCCTTCCTCATCGTCATAATAATAATGGTCTGTCTCTTGTAAGGTTTCATTGTCGTCAGTGTCTGTATGTGCATCAAACAGATCACTATGTACAGGGTCAACTTGAGGCGAAATAGCAAGGGTGTTAGGACACAGCCTTTTAGCTGGGAGCTCGAAACCTCGGTTGTTGGTGGCGTGGCCTGGAAATGTTGGTATGCCTGTGAGTTCTTAAAGAAGCTGGCCATAAAAGTAATCCTTGTCATAACCCCGTCTATGTCTTCAGCAGTCCATGTGGCGGAATTTGGAAGGACTCCAGGGTGGTGAGGAGTAATGGACTGTCCGTGGGGTGTAAGCTGACCGTGAGGTGTAGACTGGGCCTTGTTTTTTTAAGGCCTCTGCTAAGGTCCCTTCCTCCAGGGGAACAGAGTGTTGTTCTCTGTGAGTTGTGGTAGACTTGTCCTTGCTAGACTCCTCCAAGAGTCCCTCTCACAAGGAGGAGTGTTTGTTTGAACCTTTTGATTTAAGCTGGCTTTCAGGGACATGCTTTTGCACCAAGTTGGCTAATCTAGGGCTCTTGGAGCTTACAGCCGTTTACAATGTGGCGTGTTGACTTTCGGCGGTGGGGCGGACCGAAGCCTAGTCTTCTGACGTTCGGTAGAGGGTTTGGACACAGTGTCTGGTTTGTCTTTCGATTTACGGGGCCTGTTGAGGCGATCAGGACCTTGAGTGCTCAGAGGACAGGGATTCAGTGGACCTTTCCTTTGATGCTGTGTGTGGGCGTTTGGTCGACAATGGCATCAATTCCTTTCCCTTGGCTATGTGCTTAGTGCTGGGGGTAGTGCAAGTGATTTCGCCGCAAGGTGCCGCCCCCGTAACAGAACCGCCGGTCTGTCTCTTGGGGTTGGGGGCCTGCACTTGGGAATCTAACGGTTCCGTTGCCTTCTCTGTCTGTAAAGACCGACAATGCCATCACTGGAGGCTCCATCCATGTCCACGCCGGCCTCGGCCTGCATGGTTATGATGGGCACAGCGCTTTGTCTTCCGGTCCCAAAGTGTGTTTGGCTTGCAGGCTCGACAATGCCCCTCATTGTGATCCCGTGCTAGACACAGATTGCACACCAGGTGCTGGTCTATCCATGGGAATATTTTATTACACCTCGGGCAGAACTTAAATGGAGTGTTCTCCATATTTAAGCGAAATGACAGCCAGGCGAGAAAAGTGTGTAAAGGGGAAAATGAATTCTCCAATGTCCACCCCCCACTCTCCCTACTGTTAGGGCTGAGGACTGTTGGGGTCTTCCAAGGCCGAAAGGGTCAGTCGAGTCTGGGACTTCATTCGACAGTCCTTTTCACGGGCGTCGAAGATGTAGTCGCAGTTGGTTTTGAGAAAGGACAGAAATAGTATCTAACTTTAATTTTTCAATATTAAATGCCATCAGCCAAAATGAACTCTGAGATTAAGCGTCCGTCACGATGGTGGAAAAAACAATCTGAGAGACCTCAACGCGTTAAGGACCATAGGTGCAGTGGACGTCACACTAGGGATAGTATCACTGGCACGCCCAGTCGATGTCCCTTTTGGAGTATCGAAAACAACTGTAATACTCTGCAGCTTCCACTAGATGTCGGCCTATGCATAGCATGCGATCTAAGCAGATTCCACAAGCCTCAAATTATATATATATTTGACAGGTAGACGATTGAATGTTTTACTGAATACCCTGATTATGTCATCTCGAATGAGCACCGTAGATCAGCATATGTCGAAATATATGTGAAAAATCGGTATTGTAAAGTGCACAGTCAACCAAGAGTGGTGTCCTACAGATCACATCTTATTACGAATATTCAGGGATTTTCGGCTTCCTTGTTCTATTTAGACTAGTCTTGTAAACATATTGGCCGCCAGACATTTGAATTAACATCGATTTAATCAGTGTTTAACATGGGCTAAAGAGCCGTCCAAGATGGCGCTCACACTCGCTGTAGATTTCCTCCATACAGCCATGTGATGACTTGGCACTTATTAGTAACGTTAAGGTTACTTCCAAGTGACATTAAAACAAGACTTTCTCCGTAAATTATTCTACATTTTCGTGTGGCAGTTCTATTCTCTGCGTACGTTGTCTATTGAAGATTAGGATCTCACAACTGAAACCATATATTACATTATTGACTCAGTGATGACATGCTTTGCTAACAAAGAACACTGTATGATCGCACATTAATATTGCAGTGTTTGCACCTTAAATCAGAGAGGATAGACACATGCTTGTTATATTTTAGGAACGGTACAGATACAGTTGGCGAGTGCACAGAGGAAAGGAATCTTATTAAGTTAACGTCCAAATGGTGACAAGACGTAGTGGAGCACCCAACATCCTCTTACAAAGAAGTGTTAGGTAAGAGTTACTTGGATACACATGTGGAGTTAAGTGGATTGTTTAACATGGAGTCAAGTTCACTTTATTCATATAAGCTACTTGCTTGCTATTTCCAGATCTTGGACACTACCCAACTTTCGAGAATGGATTAACCAAGAATAAGGCCAGGAAGGAATCCTTGTCATCACGATGGGAATTTTGCACCCATCTAGATAGGTGTCCAACACAGAGGAGTAGATCATAGATGTAGGCACAGACACGTAGTGTGTTTTAAAGTTAATTTCATACACCATTGTTGGTTCACTAATACACCATAGATTATCTCTGTACACCCCTTGGCATGTTGTCACGGTTAACAGTGGGTACATTCACAGGCTATGAAAATGTAAATGCATTTGGAATTGTACATGTATAAATATGATATACTTTTAAAATATATTTATCAATTCATTTGGATCTTTCTTCCCATAGTGCGAGTTGCTCTTGAAGAAGGGGAACATATCCCGAAACACGTCTAGGTCACACTTCGCTTTTGGCCTCCTCGGGAATACAAATTGAATAATTATGTTTTGAACACTACAGTAATGTATCTGTGTATTTGATATAGATTATTATTGAAATCTTGACTGTTCAGTATTTAGGTGTGCAGGGGACGGGAGGGTCCATAGATTGGACTCTTACCTTCCATTGCAATGTAACCCCCCAGAACCCCACATAAGTTGGTGTGTGCTGGACTCTCAAAAGAAAAGGAAAGATAAGTTATCCTACTACTCTTGGGAACTGTAGTTCTCACAAAAGAATGTAATTAAACAATAAAGAGACAATGACACTGCATAGAGGGTGCTGGTTGTCAAAGTAAAACGCAGATCTCTATGTTAAACATATGGAGTTTACCAGACTCTCTAAAAACCAGTAAAAATAAAAATCCCTGTCAGAGAAAAAGGATGTGGGTGGTAAAAGGTTCCACTCACTCAGGAGATTAAAATTTTTAAAAAAAGTCCAGAGTCCATCAAAAGTGTTGGGTGTCTTAGGTTAAAGGGAATTAGAACTGAAAATGTTCCAACACTCGTCCCCCCCAGACTAAGGGAGAGGAGGATTTAATCCCCTCCTAGACAAATCACTTGTTTCAGTCGTTTGTACTTCATGAAGAGAACATTAGCATTCTTATGACTGGTTCCGGACCTATGCTCAATGGTAAAACCAAACACTTGGAGGGTGATAGACCATCTGAGCAGTTTAAGATTTGCCCTTTCATGTCTATCAACCATCTCAAGGGTTGGTGGTCTGTTTGAATAAGTAAAGTAGAACCATACAAGTATGGCCTAAACTGAACGACCACACAATGGCAAAACATTCTCATTCTATGGTTGCCCACCTTGTTTCACGGTCCTTCAGTTTCCTACTGATGAAGCAAATAGGGTGTTCCCTGCCTTTCTCATTGAGTTGACTCTAGACTGCCCCTATCCCTGTTTCAGATGCATATGTCTGCATGCTAGGAAAGATTCCTCTTTACTGCACCTTTCCTTCCATTTCTATGGAACCCCAACCCGTTTGCTTTTATTTTTGTATCAGACCTGTTGTTCTTTCAGTGCAGATAAGCCCCAAGCTTCCCTATGCTGGATTTTGCTAATCTGTTAAGGGGAAATTGACATGTCCTTCAGGCTGTCCATACTGGGATTTTTTTTCCCTTAGTCTAGTTACTTTGTTACTACTTTTAGTAACTTGTCATCACTTCTGGTAACTTTTTATCATTGTACAATGCATCTTACAATGCAGTGCAATAGGTTCCACTTTTTGTTTAGCCCTAGACTAACACGCAGAAGACTTTTGGTTACTCATGGTGTGCTAAATTGACAAGCTGGTGCAAGCAGTGACTTGCTACCATTTTTTAGCCTTACTGCGTTTGGTTACTATCTGTGGCTAGTGGTCAAACATGGCCATGCCACAAGGTTTTTCGCTTGTCCTTTGGCCATCTTGTCTTTTAACCTTCTTCCTGGCCTGTGAGGAAAATCCATATATGGACTTCCAATGCCCAGGAAAGCAGAGGCTTTTGGAGGACTATGTGTGTTTGCTGACAGGAAGTGGGATGATTTGATATGGCATTTGTAACGCGCCTATACACAAGTGGTACTGTCTGGTCCCAATCCACAAACTGGTGGCAGTGTGTCCGAGTGGTATAAATGAGTTTTGCTGCCAGTGGTCCTGATTGGACCACTGCTGGGGGGTGTGGGTGTGTGTGTGTGTGTGCTGGACAGATCTGTCATTGGCTAGTGGAGGCTGCTGCCCTTACCTGACTTTTAGGATAAGAAGAGGACCCCTGCACCCACTCTAGAGAGTTCCTGGAAGAAACTCAAGGAGCCAAGACTCTGGTCCAGCTACAAGGCTTGCGAGGAGACTGTGGACCGTCAGAAGATGGCTTGGTGACCAACTTCTGCTGCTGCCCTGGTAGAGCCCTGTCCTGTGAAAGAACATCAGCAGTCCTGCGAAGGAGCTGCAACCCTTGGAGTGGAGGGAACATCCATTCTCGACGTCACCTCAGAGTCCTACGAAAAAGAGCATTCAAAAGTACACAAGGACTGCCCCGTCGCTGACCAGCTCTGAGTTTGGCTACCATGCTGCAGACGTTGCCGTTCCGAGTTGAGACCAGGAACTTGGGGTTCTTCAGCTTGTTCAACAAGACTTACCTCTGTGAAATGTCATGGTACTAGCATCAAGGGGACCAGAGATAGGAGGTAATCTGAACGGAACGCGGAAAGTGAATCTCTTTGTGTCACCATGCATCAGTGGCCATCGCCCAAAAGTTATGCTACTACCCTTGGGAACTACAGTTCCCACAAGAGACAAGTCTCTTGTGAGAGAGACTGTAACTAAACATTAAAGAGAAGTCCAAGTCACTCCTCAGTAACACTGCCCAGAGGGTGGTTGGAGTCGCAAAGTAAAAAGCAGATGTCTGTTAAACATAAGTTTATCAGACTCCATAAAACAGTAAAAATAAAAATCCCAGTTAGAGAAAAAGAATAAACGAGTGGTAACAAGTTCCAGGAGATTCAAATCAAACAAGTCCAGAGTCAAGAAAAAGTGCTGGGGTCTCAGGTTAAAGGGAATTAGCACAGAAGCTGAAAATTCTCCATAACAAACATGCTTGAGGTCATGGTGCCGAGAAGGTGCATTACTTGCCTGACTTATTAGTCGACCGGCTGTATAAGAAGGAATTTGATTTGGCAGGTTTTGTACCTTCCCATTGGAGACAAAGACTTACTCGTCTCTAGTATGAATTACTGCCCCCAGGAATTGCTTTTGACGACTGGCGAGAAGCCTAGTTGATGCAGATGTATTTCTCTCTGCGTATTTTGGCATTCTAAACTTCTTCGGTTTAACTTAAGTGTTTGCTGGCCAGAGGTCTAACATTGGGCATTTAGTCTTTCTTTGGCACACAGAATAAATAAACTTGTTTACTTCCGATTGGGGGCCGGGCTTGATTCATACCTTCCTGTAGAATTTGCCAGTGTTCCAACAGAGTCTTCCTGTGCTGTGGTGGATGACTGTGTGGCTTCTCTTGGAATTCCACACAGTATCTCCGTCTTACTATGCCTAATACCCACTTGTCCGATTTGAAACCTCATGTGGGTGAATTGAGAAATGCGACCCCCTATTGGGTATAACCCACCGATGGGAGGGGACATGAATTTGTGTCATTGCTTAGGGGTTGTGGCCAAACCTCTAGTGGGTTGGGCCCTTACTCTAGCACGTTCCCTGCAAAACTGTCTGGGTAATGAAGACTGAATGCTTGTTCCTTGACCCTGCGTGGAGAACCATGAAGGTGTCACTTCTCCTGAAGAGTAATTTGCCTGTCCTTGAAGCTTTGAGTAAACTTGGTTTAAAAAAAACATGACGGTGGGATTGCGATATCCTTTAAAACATTGAACCAAACCTCTAATCGGCCCTTTCAATCACTGTGTGGTCTTTTTTAGCAGCTTCTAGTTCTTCATCTACTGCTTTCCCAATCTAAACATTTTTTATCAGCAGGGCCAATAGGGTAGTCTGTGTTTCCATCGTAAAGTCTGAATTGCGTAGCCAAGCATGCCTTTTAATTAAGTTTCCTTCTACGATCACCCTACCAGTTGTCTCAGCAGCATCTAGACTGTTCTTAAGAACTGCGTTAGCAGTTATTTTGCCGTCAGCAAGTGTTTTGAGCAAGTCTGTTCTGAGGGGCTCTGGAGCATTTTTCACAAGTTCCTCCATATAGTCCCAATCGGCTCTTTTGTAACTAGCCATAAGAGTAGTATTGTTGGCTATTCGCATTTGGTAGGCTGCAGAGGAAGCAGCTCTTTCGCCAAAAGCATAAATCTTTTTGCTTTCTTCGTCAGGAAAGGCTTCAGATGAAGATAAAGGGGTACCCACTCTTTTGCGTGTTGAAGTCACAACAAGGTTATCTGGTTTTAGATGACCCCTAATGAAAAGAGGATCGGTCTGGGCTGGCTTAAACTTTTTCAATTCCAAGGTTAACCAGCTTTGTGAGCCCTGGTGTAGCTAAAGGGTCCAACCGTTGTCTTACCGATTTTAGAAGGTGTATATTGACTAACGTGCTTCTTCTCGTTTTAAATGTTGACAAAATCAGTGTCTTCTTCTGATACTTGAGGGTCTACCTTAAAGTAATGTGCCACTTTTTTGAGAAGATTATATAAAACATTGTCATTAATAGGTGATGAAGACACAGGATCCTGAATATCAGGTGAGAGAATAGGAAAGTTGTCTAGATCCATCCCTGTTTTATCTTCAAAAATACCATCATCCTCAGCAGCACTGAACATTTCAATTTCTACTGGTTCCTCATATGGGGCAGTTGGCCCAGATCATATTCTTTTGAACAGAGTCTACTCCTCGAAAGGGTGTGAAAGGATGTCTCTATAAAATCCATAAAGGAAGCCACACTTTATCCATAGTAGACTCACATTTCTCTTTGCTCCTGCTCCCTGAAATACCAGTATGCATATCTAATGGTGGGAACTCTCCCTCCTTTCTTTGGGATTCCTGGCTTGATATAATACCATCCCTCTTTCTTTTGAGTCTGTCAGTAATAGAGGCGGGGCTTTTGTGTGGGCTTTGTTTTCTCGAAATTGTGGATTTCAGCGTCTGTGTAATGGATTTATTAGAGCCCTGAAGATCAATGCCTGAGGAGGCACAGCTAGAATTTTTAGGAACAGACATCCAGTGTTTTAATCCTAAGAATGTTTTTTTGTGGCGCTGACCCACTGGGTGACGAGGAGCCTTACTCTGCTGCAGATTTTGCTAATTTCTACAAACGTGTCGAAACCGGCTTTGGGGTTAGAATGAGTTTATCCTTTGAAGTGCGTTTTGTGTTTACTCTGTGTCCCTAATGTATGTGCCGACCTGTGCTATTTTTCTGTGTGAACCTATGTCACCAGTTGGAGCCTATATAACACAGCAAGGCATCAGTCATTCTGAGCTGGGGACCAGCTCTCTGTCTTGAAGAAGAGGGTCCATATCCAAGCCTGCATCTCTAGGGCCACTAAAAACACAGTTTAAAATCTTCAAGGAACTTGCCAATCCTACTGCAGACTCCGATTCTCCCCCGCCATCACCGACCCTCTATACTTCACTGGCCTCCCACTTCTTAACCAAAAACAGAGGACATCCTGTCCTCAATCTCCTCTACTACCCTCCTTCATCCCTCCCCAGCGCTCAGGCCACCCTGCTCCCCCACTTCATCCTACTGTACTCTCTCACCCATAGCACCGGATGAGGTCTCTAGACAAGTCCTCTCTATGAAAGTCTCCTCCAAACAGGTCCACCCCTGCTCCTCTACTACTATCAAGGACAACACTGCCTCCTTTGCCCGATTTCTGTAATCACTCATTTGCCACTGGCTCTTTCCTGCTACAGCTCAAGCACTCCCTTGTGAATCCTCTCCTGAAAAAGTCCTCTGCTGACCCCCTCCTGCCGGCCAGCTAACTACTGCCCCACCTCCATTATCCCTTTCCTGGGCAAACTCCTGGAGAAGCTGGTCATCTCCCAAATGATCCATCACACCGAACCTGTTGGTTGTCTCCACGAACACAAGTCTGACTTCAGAGAAGCCAGAGGCACCGAAACTGCTCTACTTACCACCTGTGAAGACTTGGTCTCAAACTTCAATTCCAACTCTCCATCCGTTCTTATCTTTCTGGATCTTTCCTCTGCCGTTGACACAGTCAACCATGCCACCCTGACAAATCAGCTCTGTAACAACCTTGGCATCACGGACCTGGCATTCGGCTAGTTGACTTAAGAACAAAAAGGGCTCCTGGTTACGGCCCTGCTCTACCCAGGTGGGTTAACATTTTACAAAGACGGAAGAGCAGGGTCACTGAACCCAATACATATGCTTCTATTTGGTTAACACATCAAAGACTGGTTATTTTTGCTTTTTCTGAGAAATTTAACACACAACATAAATTGTATCCAACTTTAAAAACATATTTCCAGGACACTCGTCAATTCACAGAAGGTATATACATATGATACATTGGTGCTCAACCAAGACAAATACCTCATATCATAATACAAAATGTATACATACCCTTCAATCCTTGAAAGATAACATGGGGACAAATGTACAAAATCATTAAATTGTGCTCAATTACACATTTCTTAGCAGTGTATGAATTAGAAACCGGGACCTAAAGTCAAAAAGTCAAGACTGTTTCAGCCATTTCAAGCTGTATTATGTAGCTGCTGTTATGGCCAAAACACAATTGTGTTGACTTTAGGTCCCTGAGTCTAATTGATTCATACACTAAGAATTGTGTAATTGAGCACACTTTCATTTTGTACATTTGTCCCCATGTTATCCTACAAGGATTGAAGGGTATGTATATGTTTTGCATCATGATCCGAGGTATCTGTCTTGGGTGAGCAATGTATCATATGTGGATACTTTCTGTGAATTGACGAGTGTCCTGGAAATGTGTTTTAAGTTGGATAAAATTTATGTTGTGTATTAAATTTCTCTGAAAAAGTAAAAATAACCGGTCTTTGAGGTTTTAACCAAATAGATGTGTATGCATTGGGTTTAGTGACCCTGTTCATTCGTCTTTGTCTAAAGTCCTAGCAAGACTTCACAAAAACCATACGTCTGAGGCAGTACATAAGCTCCACTCCTAGTATAAGGCTGCACCACCTGAGAATGAGGTAGCATGGACAGAGCAGCCAGGCTTATCTTACGAGAGAGAGGGTTGTAGCTTGGTACAAAGACATTTTAGAACACATATGGTCCAAAGTAACACTGAGCAACAATAATCGTATTTCTGATGCTTGTATCTGCTTAGATTCACATGCTGTGCATAGGCCGACATCTAGTGGAAGCTGCAGAGTATTACAGTTTGTTTTTCGAAACTCGAAAATGGGCGTCGACACAGGCGTGCCAGTAATACTATCCCTAGTGTGACGTCCACTGTACCCAAGATCCCTCACGCGTCTAGGATCCTCAGATTGTATTTTTTCTGACATGAGGAAGCATGAGGAGTAGCGTGAGTACCGATAATCCAAGCAGATAGACAGAAAGGTAAGACTACAAGCAATCATGCGCCTTCTCTCGGAGGGGAGGAAGGGTGGGTCGCATGTGAATCTAAGCAGATACAAGCATCAGAAATACGATTACGGTGAGTAATGTATCCCTTCTGAGGCTTGTGGAATCTGCTTAGATCACATGCTGTGCATAGATTAGCGAGCAGTACCCGAAGAAGGAGGTGGGATGTGAGAAGGGTCATGAGCAAACAGGTGTCTTAGAACCGCTTGTCCCACTTGTGTATCTGTCTTGGAATGAGTGTCAATGCAGTAATGCTGAGTAAAAGTGTGAATAGAGCTCCAAGTAGCTGCTTTGCAAATGGTGTCGAGGGGAACATTTGCAATGAAAGCCAGAGTGGCCCCAATGCCTCTAGTAGAGTGGGCCCTTGGCGTAAAAGGCAGAGTTTTTTCAGAAAGAGAGTAACACAGCTGTATACAGTTGATAATCCACTTCGAGATAGCGCCTTTAGAGACGCGATCTCCCTCTCTGCCTGTAGCTACGGAGACAAACAGTTGATCTGTTTTCCTTAGCGGTCTGGTTTTATTTACATAGTAGAGGACCGCCCTACGCACATCTAGGGTGTGTAGTTTCACCTCAGCAGAGCTTTGCGGGTCCTGGAAGAAAGCCGGAAGCTCGATGGACTGGTTTACATGGAACTTTGATATAAATTTAGGTGAGAACCTCGGGTGTGTGCGTAAAACCAGTTTGTCCTTGTGAATAGTAATGAAAGGATCCTGCACTGACAGAGCCTGAATTTCACTGACCCTTCTTATAGAGGTAATGGCTACTAAGAAGGCCGTTTTATAAGTCAGGTGTTTGAGACTACTTTTAAGCATGGGTTCGAACGGGGGGCCCATGAGCTTAGCTAGCACCACATTAAGGTCCCACCCTGGCGGTGGGTTTGAAATAGGAGGGTGAAGTCTCTTTACTCCTTCCATGAAGGCTTTAACTACTGGTACCTTCCACCATGACACCTTGTTATGGGATGTGGTGTAAGCCGAGAGGGCTGCCAGGTGTACTTTCAGAGAGTTAAAAACCAATCCTGCATCCAGCAGGTGGAGCATGTAGGTCACGACGTTGGAAGGAGTGCAATCAACAGGGTTGATTTGTTTATTCTGGCACCAAATAACAAATATTTTCCACTTGTCAAAGTAACAGTGCCTTGTGTTTGGTTTCCTGGATTCTTTTAGGATGTCCATACACCTCTGTGGTAGATTGAGATGAACAAACTCTAGGACTTCAGGAGCCATGCTGGCAGGGTCATTGAGTTGGGTTGTTGGTGCACTGTTTGACCTTGTTGCTGGGACAGAAGGTTGTATCAGGCTGGAAGTTTGATGGGCTCGCACACCGCCATTTTGCGTAGGTGTGGAAACCATGGTTGTCTCGCCCACATGGGAGCAACTAGGATGAGCGTCATCGATTCCTTGTTCATCTTGTACACCACCTTCCTGATGAGGAGTTGGTGGAAAAGCGTACGCAAACATCCCTGACCAGTTCATCCACAGGGCGTTCCCTTGGGAGTCTGGCTGGGGGAACCTGGATGCAAATCCTGGGCATTGTTTGTTTTCGCTTGTGGCGAATAAGTCTATAGTGGGGAAACCCCACCGAGAGAAGAGATCTCCTACGATCTCTCTGTGAAGTACCCATTCGTGTTCTTCTGGGAGGGAGTCTCTGCTTAGAGCATCCGCTAGGGAATTGAGCTCCCCTGGAACATGTTGCGATGACAGGAAGATGTTCCGTCTGAGTGCCCATATCCAGATTTTTTGGGCAAGCTTGGACAGATTTGGCGAACGAGCCCCTCCTTGCTTGTTCAGATAGAACATGGCTGTCGTGCTGTCCGTCCGGATCTGCACTGACAGGTTTAGTAGATGGGGCTCGAACGCTCGGAATACTGCTAGAAGCTCTAGGAGGTTGACGTGGTTCTTGGCTACTGAGTGAGACCAGAGACCCTGAGCTGTGAGGTGGAGATGGTGAGCTCCCCACCCAGTCAGGCATGCATCTGTAGTCGCCACTGCCTGTATTTCGGGATCGTAAAAGGGTTTTCCCCTTGCGAGATTCTCTCTTGTCCACCAGTGTAGGCTCTGTACCAGTGTTGGCGAAACGACCACTAGATCGTCCCACTGACCCCTTGCCTGAGACCACTGTTTCGCCAACCATTCCTGCATGGGAGGCAGTCGCGCGTGGGGGACCAGGTAAATGCATGACGCCATCATGCCCAGTAACCGCATTGCTTTGCGTACCGTTATTTGTTGACCGGACTGATAATGTGGAATTTGCAGTAGTATATTCCGAATTCTCTCTTCCGAAGGGAAGGTCAACCCTTCCTGAGTATCTAGGATTGCTCCTAGGAACTGTTTTGAGGTGCTTGGCACCAGGCTTGACTTCTTCTCGTTGATTGAGAAGCCTAATTCGTGGAGGAGGTCGATAGTCCTTTGAATGTTTGTCCTGCAAATTCCTGGGGTTTCCCCCGTTATGAGCCAGTCGTCCAGATAAGGGTACACTGGGATTGCCTCCCTGCGTAGGTGTGCCGCTGCCACCGCCAGTACCTTGGTAAATACCCTTGGTGCTGAAGCTATCCCGAAGGGCAGTACCTTGAATTGGTAGTGGCGACTGTCCACCTTGAAGCGCAAGTACTTTCTGTGCGCCAGGAGCATGGAAATATGAAAATAAGCATCTTTCATATCCAAGGTTGCCATGTAATCCCCCTTTTTTAGGAGGGGGATTACCTCTTGTAGCGTGGTCATACGGAATTTTTGGGGCTTGACATACTTGTTGGCAGGCCGTAGGTCCAATACTGGGCGCATTGTCAAATCTTTCTTTGGAACAAGGAAGTAGGTTGAATAGATACCCTTGTTTACCTGGTGTCCTGGGACGAGTTCTATCGCGTCCTTTTCTAGCAGAATGGCGATCTCCTCGAGAAGGATCTTCTGATGTTCTAGGGAGTGTACTTTTTGTCGTGGAGGATGGTTCCGGGGACGCTGCAGTAATTCTATACAATATCCTGTGGACACTGTTGACAGCACCCATCTGTCTGAGGTGATCCCTTCCCAAGCCTGGGTGAAGTTGGAAATGCGTCCCCCTACTGGGGTTGCATGAGAAGGGACCCTGAACTGAGCGTCACTGCTTTGGTGGAGGCGTCCCACCTCCCTTGTTGGGGCTGCCTCTGCCTTTCCCACGACCTCTTTTGTTACCCCTGCCGTAACTTTGGGTAGACTGCTGGCTGTTGTTCCACTGTGTACCCTGTCCCTGGGCATAGTTGCCTCTTTGTGAATTTTGGCCGCGTGGGCGACGAAAATTACTGTTCCCCCCTCTGGTTAGGGGGTTTGTTGGTTAGTTGGCCAAGGGATTTAAGTGTTTTGTATTCGTCCTTGGCGTTTTTCAGTGCGTCTTCGACCGCTTTCCCAAACAATAGATCGGGTTCCACCGGCTTGTCTATTAAAGAAGCCTGAGTTTCTGTTTTGAACCCCGACTGCCGTAACCACGCATGTCTCTTGATAACAGTACCCTCTGCTATCAATCTCCCTGCGTTGTCCGCGGCGTCGAAAGTTGCTTTCAATATGCAACCAGACACGGCTCTCCCTTCTGCCGAGATCCGAGCCAATTGGCCCTTTAAGGGTTCCGGAGCAGAGGCTATGAGTGCCGCGACCTCTTCCCATTGATGGCAGTTGTAGCTGGCCAACAGAGTGGTGGAGTTAGCAATCCTTGCTTGGTAGGCGGACGTTGAGGCTACCTTTCTGCCAAAGCCGTAAAGTTTCTTGCTCTCCTTGTCGGGAGGAGCTTCTGATGAAGATAGGGGTGTTCCAGCCCTCTTCCGAGTGTTGGTAACCATTAGGGAGTCTGGTTTAAGATGTCCTCTTATATAGAAAGGGTCAGATTGGGCTGCCCGGAAAAGTTTTTCGACCCTGGGGTTGACTGCTCTGGTGAGGTTTGGGTTCACCAGGGACGGATCTATTCTTCGTTGGATGGATTTAAGGATAGGGATGGTCTGAGCGACCGGCCTCCTCTCTCCTACCAACTCTTCTGCGAAGTCCCTTTCCTCATGTACACCGTGGGTGTCGATGTGAAAATGTTCTGCCGCGCGAGCGAGAACCTCATTAAGGAGGGGCTGGTTATCGACTGGCGAGTCGGTAACTGGGGCTTCGTTCTCTACCGGGGAATCTACTCTGTAAATTTCCTGCTCATCTTCTCCCTCCTCCTGGTCCTCATCATCCGCATAGTATTCCGTCCCGGTTTGTTCCTCCATAATTTCAAACTCCTGGTCCCCCTCAGGGAAAGGCTCTCCTTGGTACCTGGGGTGTGGAGTAGAGTATGGAGTAGAGTAAGGCTGTACCTCGAAGGGTTCAGGTCTTTCGAACCGGGCCCTTTTACTTAGGGGGATGGGATCAGTGGAACCTGAGGGTGTGGCTCCCTGAGGGTCATACGAGAGGAAATGCTCTGGATTCTTGTCGTAAAAATCAGCCAAGGAAGACATCCTTGACATGACCCTGTCTATGTCTTCGCTGGACCATTCTTTGGAACAGGGGATGACTTTAGTAGGCAGTTTAGGGGACTTATCAAGGGTACCCTTGCTGGATGTTGATCTCTCAGTAAACTTGTATTTGTTTGTCTGCTTAGGGGGGAAGGATGGTTTTACAGGAGTGGAAGAATGTGCTTTCCGCTGTTTCCCCCCCTCCCCGTGCATGGAAAAATGTTTTCCCTGTCCCTTGGAGGCCCCGGAGACTTTCGACGCCTGGCGTCGAGGATCGGGAGAGGTATCTGTGTCTTTCGAGCGTGGGGCCTCGCTGGTGTTAACTGCGGGCTCTGTCTCTTGGAGCGCGGCCTGGGGGTGGAAGTTGTCTTCGTCCTCCGACGATCGAACTTCCATTAGTCTAGGGAGCGAGGCACTCTTGGCAAGAGTGGATGATTGCCTTGCGTCATGAGGCGATCTCGATCGAGAGCGCCCAGAGGACACCGAGTCGGACCGTTCTATTTGTGCCTCTTTCCGAGAAGTCGACGTCGTCGAGGTTCGGTTGGACTTAGTGTGCTTAGTGTGTGTAGGGTGTGTAGCGCTTGCGTCGCCGGGGTCTTCCCCATAGCCGCCCTGCCAGACGACCTTCCGAGGTCGGGGACCTGCGCTCGGCTGTCTTTCGACGCCGTAATGCCCTCGCCGTCCGAAAGTACGGCGTCGCTGCCATCGCTGAAGGCGCCCTCCGCTGCCATGGCCGCCTGCCTGGCGTGGTGGGCCCAACGCTTTGTCGAACGGTCCTTGAGTGTCTTAGGTTTAAACCTACTACACGCTCTGCAGTTCGCTTCGGGGTGGTCCCTCAGCAAGCAGAGATTGCACGTGGCGTGCCTGTCGACCCAAGGGTATTTGCGGTTGCACTTGGGGCAGAATTGGAAAGGGGTACCCTCCATACGCACCTTGAGGTAGCGGGCTGGTAAGTGTAGGAAATATATAGGTGTATCTATATACCAAGAGTGAAGAGTATGTACCACCCCCCACTCTCCCTACTTGCAGGGCCGAGGCCAGCGGCCTACTAGGCCCGGGCCGAGGCCAGCGGCCTTCCGAGGCCCAGATCCGTCGTGCAGCAGCCGACGGTCGATGTCTTCTCCAGCCGTCGTCGAGTGTCGACGTTGGGGTGGGGAAGGATGTCAATAAAGAATATTAAATTTCAATTATTAGTAAAAGTATGGCTAAGGCCAGGGGACTCCGCAAGATGCTTCCGACCAGTATGGCGGAAAAAAACAATCTGAGGATCCTAGACGCGTGAGGGATCTTGGGTACAGTGGATGTCACACTAGGGATAGTATTACTGGCACGCCTGTGTCGACGCCCATTTTCGAGTTTCGAAAAACAAACTGTAATACTCTGCAGCTTCCACTAGATGTCAGCCTATGCACAGCATGTGATCTAAGCAGATTCCACAAGCCTCAGAAATATATATACACACACACACAATTATAAAAAGCAACTGAATGCTTAAGGAATACAGCCCAAAGTACAACCTTATTAAGAATTCAATCAGTAGTCAAGTTAACTATTACACATTCAGAATGCAATCAGCTATTCTTGGGGAGTAAAACCAGGTTATATATGCTTTTTGAATACAGTCAGTATTTCAAGGGTAGTAGACCTTGCCAGTCATGCAGTGACATTCAAGTTATGAAATCACATAACAAACCAGCTCCGTTACAAGTATTCCTTGTAACCTTACTTTTTAGAACTCGGTTCAGAGTTAGTAAATCAACTCCTATACTTTCTAGAGGAGCCTTAAACTACTCCGTGACCAGTATTAACACACACCACCTATTTTAAAATGCACTAAGCAAATCAGGGACAGTACAACCCTATTACACTTAAGACAACAGTATTTCAGGGTACTTAATGGACCCGGGTACTATTTAGAAATGCTTCAAGCAGATTCAGAGGAAGCAAAACCCAGTGTTACAAGTATATATTTCTGACTAGTGGAACACAAATTCATGGAACAGTCTGAACCTACAACATCATTAAGGATCACCTTCAGTTATACTAAGTTAGAAAGACTTAACGCTGTAATAAACAATTACAGTTGCTTTTTAGATCAGTGGAACAAGCAACAACTTATTTTAGGATAGCACCAGGCAGACCAAGGTTAGGAAAACACACTACAATCATTAAGAACTGCACACTGCTATTCAAGGTAAGACCCAAGGAAGACCCATTCTAAACAGGCTTATACAGCATGTTAGGGGACGCACGACACAGTTGGGGAACTTAAACAATAATTTCCTAACAGTAATAGTAAAGTGAAGCCAACAGCATTACATTTGGGGAAGAGCAGCAACCAATTCACAGACAAGTTAAATAACCCTATATACTTTGAAGAATGGCAACACACATTAAAAGGAATATAAGAACTATTGTAACTGCTCCTATTTCAGAGGGACAGTTACCAACCACCACTTTTACATGTAAGTAACTTTTAAGCACTTGTTATACTTTAAGGCAGAATCCTTCTCTTATCCAGTCCTTCCAGAGTCTATTGCAGGAGTTCTCTCGGAGGCAGAAGAGGGAATCTGGTGGTCTAGGGGCCAGCTGCAGGCAGGGTGAGATTGGGTTCAGTGGAAGGAAAAGTCAGAGTTCCTGAGGAAGTCTCTTCAAAACAAGAAAGTAGTTCACTTTAGAGTTAGGGTCCAGGGACTTCCAATAAGGCACCAAAGAGGGAGTCTAGCAGTGGGCTTGGGTGAACTGGAATCACATGAATCACCCCCAAAAGCTGCACAGGAATCACACAAGGCTTAAGGTAGGTAACACCCCAGCCAACACAGTACTTCAGCAGAGAAGAAGTTTGCAGTACGACGTCTTCAGGACCTGCAGCCAAAAATCTGGTTAATGGATTCCTTGTTGTGAAGGCATGACACTGTAAGGGAACTTGCAGCAGTGATCAACGGGGAAGACTCCAGGCAAGAATTTCTTCATGGCTAGAAGAGTCTGGTTTTGGCTCCCTTTTCAGGAGCCAGTAGAAGGCTGATCGCTCATTGGATTCTCATCGGTAATCTGGTGAGGTGACTTCCAAGGACTCAAATCGTGTCTCTGGAGAGCCAGGAGGAGGCCACCAAAGCTTTGGACGGATGTGGACTTCGGAAGACCGTGCACAGCACAATGGCTCGAGGTCCCAGGGTATTGGGAGTATTGCAGACCCGTAAGGTCTAAGCACAACGTGGGATGGCTCAAAATGAAGGTCTTCTTGAGTCTAGGTGATCTCACCAGGCTCTAGGTTGGAGTAGTTTCTGGGATCCCCAGGTCGATTAGAAGGAAGGGTCACAGCAGCATCCGGTTACAAAGCAGGCTCTATAGTTGCTGGAAATCGATACAGCCGTCTTCTCTTCCTCTTTGGTTTCAGCTCCAGTGGTCGACTTCTCAGCAGCTTACAGGTTCGGAGTACTTAACAGGAACTACAGCACAACTTCTGCATTCTCTTCCTGCATTTTACTGCAAGGGGCGGTCTGGCTGTCCAATCAGGAGAGCCAGCCCCCCACTGGGAGTTGGTTCCTTTCAGGCAAGGTGAAAGGCAAAGGGCTATGATATGATATATTTTATTTATATCGCGCTCGTACACAAGCGTTTCAGAGCGCGACCAGGCAAAGGGTGGGGAACAAGGGAGAACAAAAACAACAATCTTACTAGGCCCAGTGACATTTAAGAATGCACAAGTGCATGGAAGAGGGAAAAAGGGGAAAGTGCATGGAAGGGGCGAAAAGGGGAAAGTGCATGGAAGGGGCGAAAAGGGGAAAGTGCATGGAAGGGGCGAAAAGGGGAAAGTGCATGGAAGGGGCGAAAAGGGGAAAGTGCATGGAAGGGGCGAAAAGGGGAAAGTGCATGGAAGGGGGGGATAAAGTGAAAAGTGCGGAACAGAGGATATAAAAGAATAAATAAGTCAAATACAGGCAATGGACAGTGGCAGTGCAGCCAGCAAGTGGCAAGTGCTAGGTTTGTCAGATAGGCTATAACTGATAAGTGCAAAAGAAAGTGGGAGGGGGACTGTATGGGTACATATACAGACCCCAGTGCAAAGGGTGGGCAGGACGGTGGCAGGGTTAGCATGTACCTGGGCCTGAATTAACAGAGGGTGGCCAGGTGCACGGTGCCGAGAGAGAAAAAGATCAGCAGGGGAGAGGTGGGGTAAAGGCAGAAGCGAAGAGAAAGGTCTTGAGATGTCTCTGGAACCGGAGCTGGTTCTCAAGTTTCAGGGTGGTCGGGAGGTTGTTCCAAAGGGAGGCCCCAGCTGAGGACAGAGCTCTTCCCCCCCAGCTCGTTTCTTTGAAAAAAAACTGACCCTAAGGGAGTTAGAAGTAGAGGAGCGAAGGGCTCAATAGAGGAGGTATTTACAGAGGGATAGTTGGAGGTATTTTGGACCCAGGCCCCAGAAAGCCTTGGGTTTAATGCACAAGGTTTTAAATGAAATCCTTGCATCCACTGGGAGCCAATGAAGGGATTTCTGAGCTGGAGAGATACGATCCCAGGGCTTGAGGCCAAAGACCAGTTTCGCAGTCCTGTTCTGGATTAGTTGTAAAGGGCGCATAGTGGAGGCAGGTAGATTTAGAAAGAGGCTGTTACAGTAGTCCAACCTAGAGAGAACCAGAGCTTGGGAGACCGTGAGCTTCTGGGGGAAGGAGAGGAAAGGAAGAGTACCTCTAAGGAGGTGCAGTAAATAGTTTGACTTACTGGAGACGTCAGATGTGAGTGGAGAAGGAAAGTGCAGAGTCAAAGATGACCCAGAGGTTCTTAGCCTCGCAGGAAGGGGTAGGAGGAGGGCCAAGGCAGGTCAGCCAGAGAGTGAGGGGATAGGATGGTGAAGGTGTACCAATGAGGAGGATCTCCGTCGTGTTGGCATTTAGACAAAGATCGTTGGCAGCACACCAATTTTGAATGCCGATTAGGCAATCCGAGATAAGGGAAGGAGAGGAGGTGGCTGAAGGAAGCCTGAAAACGAGTTGGGTGTGAAGCTTGAGCAGAAAATGGAAATGCAGTAGGCTAGAGTTGCAAGGTCAGGTATTGGTTAATAAGCCAGGGTGAGAGGTTAGACCACTGGGGAACACGACAGTTAGAGAGGGATATAGAAGATAGGAAGGACCCCAGTTGTACCTGGGAGGGTCGTTCAGAGAGGAAAAAGGCCAGCTAGGCCAGAGCCTGATCAGTGATACCCAGGTTGTCGCATAGACGATTGAGCAGGGTGGTATGGTTGACTGTGTAGAAAGCAAAGGCGAGATGAAGTAGGATGAGGACAGAAGGAATGTTAGCGTCAAGGTTGGAGAGCAGGTCTTCATGGACGTTCAGGAGAAAAGTTGTGTGCTTCTGGCAGCTCTAAATCCAGATTGGTGGTCATGGAGAGAGCCAACAGAGTCGGAATGAAGGTTCAGCTGAGAGATGGCCAGCTTTTCCATGAGCTTAACCAGAAAGGGGGTAATGGAAATTTGGCGATAGTTAGCTGGACAAGAGGGAACAGCTGAGGGTTTCTCGAGGAGTGGATTGCACAAGGGAGTACTTCAGAGGGGAGGACAAAGATCCAGAGGCAAAGGAGAGGTTGCAGAAATCGGCAAGGGCCAGAGCAAGGGTATCAATGTGGTCCTTAATTGTTTTAGAGGAACAGGGCAGGACCGGTTTTAATGAAGCTTTCATAGATCGGACTTGTCGAGCGACATCAGGGGAGAAAAGAGGAAAGGAGGAGAAAGAGGGAGGGGGTGGCTGAGGAAAGGTCAGCAAGCCAAGAAGCAGAGGGAGGACAAGATGTCCTGGGTTTTAGAAATAAAGTGAGAGGCAAGGGCATTGCAAAGAGCCTGGGAGGCGAGAGGAGGAATGGAGACTGCAGTAGGGTTGGCCAGCTCCTTGCAGATTTTAAAGAGTTTGGCCAAGTTGTTAGATGCCGCAGAGATGTGGGCTTGAATGTAGACTCTCTTCTTGGTGCGGACAGCAAGTCTGTATTGTCTTTGGAGCAGGCCGCAGGCCAGTTTGTCAGAGGATCCGCAAGAAGACCTCCATTTCCTCTCAGCCGCCCCACACTTACGTTTAAGTGTAGCTAGGTCAGAGTCAAACCAAGAATTGCACTTGGCTTTGGACTTCAAACAGATCCTGCAGAGTTTTGGCCTCCTCACTCGCTTCCTGCCTTCTCAGACACTCTGGAGCCTAGGCGAAGAAAAAACTTCCATTGAGGTAATTCCCACCTAGAATGTCAAAGGAAGACCTCAGAAACAGCAAGCACACAAGAAAATGGCGAAAAAAGGAGCCGCCATTTTAGCAAAATGGTGTGCATTACCAAGGCTGAATTAACAGCCTGTGAGTAATGAAGACTAAAAAGTCATAAAAGTAGTTACACTGCCACCAGCCATTCAAGGAAACTTGAGATTGTAACACAATGTTACAAGGTAAGTAAGACAAGGGATCCATTGCATCTCCCGCACTCCACATAAGGTGGGGTGTGCTGGCTCACTTAAATGAAACGTAAAGGGGATGAGAATCCCTCTATTACTTGGGAACAGTATTTCACGCAAATACATGAAAGGCAAATTATCAGGGGAGCCGAAAGTGGCAACCCAGCCTAAACCTAAAAGTTTTCGGAAACTAACTTCAACCATACACTATGGAGGGACATAAAAAGAGTAAAATACTATGTGAGAGGGGGGGGGAACATTCCTCGTCACCTAGGGACAAGGTAAAATAAATACCAAGTCCAAGCAAAAGGTTCTGGGGTTGATACACGCCAGAAAGATTTATCATAAATATGAAAATCTTACCCAACATTGACCTCATTCCTCTCTGACCGACCCTCCCAGGTTCAACTGGGCCCTTTTCTCTCTCATACCACACTCTCCACCTGTGGCGTCCCTCAAGGCTCTATCCCCTCGCCGTGGCTCGACATCTACCTTGTCCCTCTGGCCTGCCTGATCGCCTCCTTCTCTCCACACTGTTATTCAGACGACATGCAGCTCTCCTGCAAGCTTCCCTCATGTGCCTGTTCTTTTATGCCTGACTGCTATTCAGGCATGGTGTGCAGTCAATGATCTCTGCCTTAATGCCAGTAAGACACAGATCCTTCTCATTGGGACCCCAGCTCCCTCCTTCCCTCTGGCAGCCCTCTATGGTTCCCCTCCCCTTCCCCTCTTAACCTTGGTGTCATCTTAGACTCCTCTCTTTCCTCACATCACAGAACTTGCCAAGATGGCCCACTATCGGCTGCACCTCCTCAGAGGCAAAAGTTAAGCTCTGGTATCTCAGTGTGCCAGGTTTTTCCACTATTGTTTGTATCAGAGAGTGATCAAAGTACTTTAATTTCTTAACTTTAGTTTTTCTCTATTAATTGAACAATTAGCACAATTCTACAAGGTTACTTCTTTTGGAAATCCTTTATTTTGAAAGTGCTGTTTTCTGTTTACATATTTCCTTTATTAATGGTTGTTACTTTTTTTCTCATTTTTTTGTAAAGCATATATTCCTCTACTTGCGTTTCCCCACTAATCTATAGTGGTTCATCAGGAGAGAATCCTGGTGTATAACTCTTTTTAGCAGTGTAGTGGTTTGCTTAAGTGCTCCAATGTTTAGGCAGGAATTTGTGGAAAACCTAAGTTATCCAATAAAGAAGAGAAGATCTGCTTGTCCCTCGGCTGTACCATGTGCGGGACAAGCAGATCTCTTCTTTATTGGATAACTTCGGTTTCTCCATGCTGATGACTACAACTAATGAATATAATAGACTCGTCACGTTTTTACCTAATATTGACTGATCTTCCTTTTAACTAACCTCCTCAGAGGCATTCTCCTTTTCCTCACCTTCTCCCTGAAACTCATGTCTCCAAAGCTCTGGTTCTCTAGGCTGGACTATTGCAACACCCTCTTCCTCAATCTTCATTTATCCCACCCGACCCTTCAACCCTTCAGCTAATCCAGAATAGGACAGCGAGACGTATCCTTGGCTTTAAGCCCAGGGACGGCATCTCTCCAGCCCTAAAATCTCTCCACTGCTCCTGGTTGCTGCTAGGACCAAGTTCAAGAACCTCTGGGACGCTGCTACATCCAACTCTACCCTCCATAAATACCCCCCTGCTAGAGCCTGTCAATCTTCTAGCTCCAACTCTCTGCAGATCAGTACACTTCTCCAAGCATAGAGTGGGGGTAGATCTCTCTTCTCTCCTGGATCCTTCCTCTGGAATGGTCACCCTGTCCGTCAGACTTGAGCCGGATCGCCTCTGGAACGCTCCTCAAGACCCCCTTTTCTCTTGTTCCTTCACTCGGCCCGCCCCTGCTAATCACCCCGTCTGCTGCAGTAACTGGCTGCCTGGTTCCCTCTTAGTTCTACAGGGCATCACACTGACCCCACCAGCATAGATCACCCTTCCCTCCAAAGAGTTTGGGGGTCCATATAATATGGAGCGAAAGTTGCTAAAGGAGACATTTTTCCTAACAGTCAGAAAACAAACCAAAATGTTACCCCCATTAAGTAATTAAATCTGAACAAAATGTTTTCCAAGACCGAAGTTGAACACAAAAGTATAAAGTACAAGCCACACCACTTAACAGATACCATACAAGGTTAATAAGTGAATCAAAACACCTGGGAGCGACCGTAAAACTCAGAACTGACATGCTGTGCTGGTTTACTATACATATTTACATTTGGGATTTAGTACCCATATCCCCTATATATCGGTCATCTGGTGTGCCCTTCATCAAAAAATGAATCCCTATAAGACAATTTTAATTGCTTGCTACGCCCTCAGAGATAATGAGGAAAAATACCCAGAGCCTTGATGCAGACAATTAGCTGCTTGCAGGTAAAAGCAGCACCACGTTCTTTGCTCATCCATCCCAGCATGAGAGAAATCGAAGCTGGGAATAACACGTTTAACTCCTTAAACAGTAACCAGATGACATGTTTTTGAATTTTACTACTTGAAAAGTTAAAAAATCTGTCCATCTTAGAAATGGGTATATTTTCTGAAAGACACAGGAGACCCCGCACTCTGGGTAAGGGTATTAATATAACAATCACGGAAAGACATCCAGAGGATACAAGTTAAAGGTTTGGTATCAAGGATTTTTATTAGACCTGATACAGTTTAAATATGAGTCAAATCATGATTTAATCTGCACTTACGGCAACAATTTACAAAGCAGGAAAAAAAACTTAACACATTTAATAAAATTCATACTATTCAATCGTTCAAGCATTCATCCACATACATCCGTCAGACATCAATCCACTCATACCAAGCACCAATGGGTGTAAGATATAAAAAATCTATAAAAAATCATGACATATAATTCATCAAATGGATTATTTATAGAAGGAATGTAAAATCAATATGTTTGGCCACAGTAGATGATGCAGGTGGCCAAAAAAGTTGAGATGGGTCCCAGAAGTCTCCGACCATGACCTCATCACAAGTTTCACTCAAGAGTAAGTGCAGATTAAATCATGATTTGACTCATATTTAAACTATCAGGTCTAATAAAAATCCTTGTACCAAACTTTTAAATTGTATCCTCTGGATTTCTTTCCGTGATTAACAATTATCTTAGAAATGGGAGCATACATTTCATACCACATAAACATGTATTTCCGTTACAAAACAGAATCAATCTTTTACTCAACTAAAAGGTTTTCTACAAATACCTTTTCCATTTCTTGTCTGAATGTAGTAAACAGCTCATTGCTCTTTGCCATTGTAGTTTGGAATTCTTCAAACTTGTCCATGTAGAGGGAGAGCTGTTGGTGAAAAAAGGACAAATTAAGAGTTCTACATACTGATGCCAAATTCTACAAATAGTAAAGGTTAGTGACTTATGTTCCAACATAGATGTCATTTAGTCACAATAAAGGGACAGAAAGTGAGCACTTGCGAGTCACTGAATTTAAAAAAGGAATAATGTCAATACATACCTGTAGGGGAATTCTGCAAGGAGTTGGTCTGGGGCATTAGAGGGTGAATTACTCTTGTTGGTAGTTCTAGAAAATATTACTTTCTATTGGGAGCAGATGCAAGTGTATAAGCAATGGAGTTTCCACCAGACCTTAGGTTTGGTGGTATGGAAAGGTTCCCAGGATATGCATGATAGACCCATTAGCTTTAACTGGCAATCCTAGAGATACTGCTGGTCCAGCAGCCAACAGTAAAGCTAAAAGTTTAATACATTAAAATGAAGAATAGTTCAACTAACTAGTCCATTTCAATCCTTACGCTGGTTAAGTCAGACCAAAACCAACCGCATCAACAAAGCCTGGAGCGTTTTTTCTCAGAGCAAGAGCTAGATTCTTTCACAATTTTGCAGAGCCGAAGGAAACATCTTGGTTTCGGTTTGGTATTTTCAAAACATGGGCTCATCCAATTATAGCACACACCACAGCTGTGAAGTTCCCAGAAGTCCTACGTTTCTCAGCAAGTTAAGCTGGCTGACCCTGCAGCGCTGTCTTATAAGTGAAGCAATGCATGGAATGAAGGAGGTGAAAGCCAATTAAGAAAGGAGTCACATGGTCTAATGGTACTAGCACCAGTCTTGAAGACATATCACTCAATCCACCCAAGACATTTCTAGAGCTTGAATCATAGTACAAAATTCCACTGTTTAAAGACGGACTAATAGAACTGAAGTAGTAAACTGTGCATCTAATAGGGTGCTGATGCATTGATCCGATTACCTCCTCGCTCTGACACGGCAGGTTTTCATTAGAGAATAGGGCACTCATGCAGGAGTACCTTATTCCAGTGATTAACTCTCTGCTCAGGCAGAAATTCACCTCAGCCTCTTATTTAAGAGCTTTCCAAAATGGCAGGCATTGCTAGAACGCCACGCGGAATGCTGGTTTGCCCATTAGGGCAATATGAAGGAAACCAAATACAATTGTGAGTGTTTACAAGGACAAAAAAATTAATATTGTAATGAATGTATGTGTCTGTGAAAAACAAGTTTAAGGACACAGCCTATTGATCGGCCAACTAACCACTGTGAATGATGTATGATGTGCAAGGGGAATATAATGTGAGGAAAAGTAGACTTACTTTTGGAGCCACAGATGTGCATTAAAGGCATTTCAATTTGTTAGCCGGGTACAGTGAAGGGTTTTCTAGAAGACTGATGTACCTAAGCAGTGTATGTCTTGGACGAACGGGTGATATTCTGGTGATGCACAGTAGTGAAGGTGGTGTGGTGACTAGGGCTATACCCAATAGGGATGACTGGTGAAGGAACAGTGTACCACTTCATTTTTTTAAAACTATATTTATTGACTTGCTTGGGTGAAGGGAAAACCCAATTGGGTATTTGAGGAGACAGAGGGAATTAAAGTGGACATAATTAAGATTGTGTTAAATGAATATTAGAGTTTATAATATTAGCAGGTAGGGGCTATTGTCACACTAGGTGTCTCCACTAGTTGTGTTGGACATTAGTGAACATGAATGGCACCATCATACTTAGGAGTATAACATTTTACATGTGATCAATGTAACCTGGAACCAACTAAGCTAATTGTCCTAATGCACTCCCCAACCCACTTTTTCCTTCCCTTCTCTTATTTGATTCTTTGTTTTGTTCGTGCGTATGAATGATTGTTACCTTATTTAAATGGTTAAAATGACATTTTTCATTAATTTGTGGGAACTTATCAGGGTGTTTTCTTTTTTTTTACTAATCATGCTATTAACTAACGAATCTGGTACACTTGAAGTGGATGATGGATATTGCATGGATTTGAGATCCTAAAATATGTTGGCTTTTGGATGTGTGTGTTAATTTGGTTACGTCCTGATTTTTTATTGTGGTTGTGTAAAACTATGAATGCACTTTTGTTGAATGGGATAACTACCCAAATTATGTACATCATAATGAAATGGGTATTTTCGATGGATAGTGAATATTGTATGGATTTGTGACCTTAAATAGGTTTGCTTTTCTGAATTGTTAACTTGATTTGGTGATCTTTGGTTTTATTATTTTGGTGGTGTGAAATTATGAATCCACATACATTATGCATATTCTACATCCAGCTTTCCCTCTCTAAATACCTCCCTGCTAGAGTTCTTCAGTCCCCTGACTCAAACACTGCCGGTCAAAAGTTTTTCCAAGCAAAGAGTGGGAGGTAGATATCTTTCCTCAGCAGGTTCCTCCCACTCAAGACCTTCCCTTTCTCCTCTTCCTTCCCTCGCCCCCTCCTGTCCCAACGTTCCTCTGCTGCTGCGACTGGGGCCGGGTTCCTTCTGAGTCATACAGGTGCCGCACGCCCCCCCTTACCAGTCCTCCCAGCATCCTTTGCCAGAATTTGCCTTTTGGGCACCCTTCCCTGGACTAGTCCAACCTGGCCCACCCTGCCCATTGCACTTATCCTCCCCTCCCCCACGCCTTTCCCCTGGCACTTGCCGTCTTGCCCACCGCCCAGCACTTGCTCAACCCCCCATTTTTTTGGGCACCCCATCCTGCACTTCTCCCCCCCCCCCCCCGCCCATGCACTCACCACGGCCAATATAAGTTATTGTTGTAGTTTTCTTTTCCTATGCCCCCACCCCCCACCAATGTGTCTTGTGGCGCCTGGAAAGACTTGTGTATAGGTGCCATACAAATGTCGAATAAATACAAATAAATGTTAAATGGGTTGAATACCAAATTCTTTTTACTATCTATAGAAACGTTAACTGATGTCCAGTGTCAGGACAGTTTTTCTGAAGTTCCACCCAACTTCATCAAAACCATACAATTGAGACAGTACAAGACTCCACTCTTAGTATAAGGCTGTACCACCTGAGTTTGTTGGTAGTGTAGACAGAGCAGCCAGGCTTATCGTAGGAGGGAGAGACGGCTGTAGAATCAGTACAAATGAAATTGTAACACAAATGGTCCAAAGAAACACTGAAACACTATGTATTGTAAAAATAAATGGTTTACTCAATACAAGAAGGCCCAGATAAATCGTGGGGGGAAATAAGTGTTACCACATTATATATAACCACAATTATAAAAACACAACACTACGCTTGAAGGTACACAGACCAAAGCACATAACCTAATTTGGAACACAGTTCTAGAGAAGTCACTCCTTTTCACACACATTCAGAATAGGTCACACCTATTCTTGAGGAGTAAAATCTAATGGTTACTTTCAGATTACACTCAGTAATTCAACGGTAGTAGACCCTACAAGTTGGACCGTGACGTTGCTCAACAAATCACATAATCAGTCAACTGAACAGTATACGTTTTGTGAATAGTGGACCACTTACTCTAGATACAGTAAAAACCTTTAACTACTTTTGTGATAACACAGTTCTACTAAGCGAGTAAACCCTATGGATGTAATATTCAATTACAAGTGCTTTTGAGATCAGTGAAACACATGAGATAAGCAGTAACTCTCGTAACTTATAATATTAAGTTATCGGCCAAAAAGGCAGCTTAGAGCGATTCCTTGTAATATTTAGATAAGTAGAATAGGCGGTAAATTGTAGGTTCGAGAAAGGCTGCATTACGATCTCCCTTATTACTTTGGCTGACTTGTAATAATGATTGCAAAGAAAAATAAAGGAAGTGAGAGATCAAGTTGTTGCGCCAATCCTTTTTTATTAATGATTATTAGTAAGTTACTGCACTGCAGTGTCTCTATTGTGGTATTAGAGTTGAGTTAGTTTCTTTGGAAGTCACAGGAGTTAATTTAAATCCTTTTGGCTTGGTCCTTTTCTTAGAGTCTAATAATGCTAATTTTACTTGTGATATTAATGCATTGAGTTGTTCACTCTTTTACTTCATAGAGGTACAATGTTCATTGTTGGTGCGTCGATATCCACGTATATTTGTAATGGATGATGCTTACTTTTTAAAGGTTTAAGTCCTTGAAATGTAAGGCTTCAGGTGGGATTGTTATACTAATGGTTTAGTAATTTCCTCAGTTTGAGCCTCTCCTCTCACTCGGTTATTTCATAGAGTGAAATGCCTGTTATTACACGTTAATATCCACATGTGCTTGTACTGGATGATGCTTACTATTAAGGTTTTAGGTCCTTGAAATGCAAGTCCTCAATTGGGATTATTATCCTAAAGGTTTGGTCCTTTCCTCGGTTTGATTCTCACCTCGGCACGTGTTTTCCCGTTGTTTTTCACAACGGTTCTTAACAAGGATTTAGTCATGATCAAGTAAAGCTAGCTGTAGAGAAATATGATGGGGTTATACATGATAGGATTCTATGCATATATATTGTTGTAAAACACATGTATAAAATATTTATCAAGTTACTTACAGCTATTGGCTTTTAATTGCTGATAATTGGCTTGATATGGTTGTTTGGGAGTAGTGTGTTTCCCGGACTGAAATTGTTAGGTATTCCATTCAGCAAAGGAAACCTGAAACTCTTGGAGCTTATTTTAGGATGGCACACAGCTAACCCAAGGTAGGTAAACCCCATATATTTTTTCAAGGCGCTATCAGCAACTTGGGGCAGGTATAAACCTAAGACTTTTAGACCAGGGAAAGCAAAACCCAATGTTACACTTTATGAATGACAAAGTTATTCTAGGTAGACAAAAAACCCAATGCAGACCTATTCTGGACATGCTAACAGCAAGTCGGGGGGGGGGATTCAGAGTTTGTTGATTAATTTTATATAGCGCTTTAATCCAAAGCGCTTTACAATAAAACAAGATACAATAATGGAGAAGCAAGATAAACATGAGACAAACCAGCATAACAATATGTAGAACAGTTTCGTTGGATATTAGAGATGAGGGAAAAGTGAGAAGGAAGGGGACACATTTCAATGATGTGATATAATGTTGAGTGGCTGTGAGAGGAAGGGGAGGTGAGGTATGGGGGCGGGGGAAGGGAGGAGAGAAGGTAGGCCAGGGGGGGGGGCGTGGAGAAGAAGGGCTTTCAAGGAGGTGTGGAAGGAGGTGTATGTGGGGGTGGAGCGGATAGAGAGGTAAGGAGTTCCAATGTAGGAGGGCCAGAAAGAGGTCAGCGGAGAGAGAAAGAAGGAGTGTAAAAGGAGAGGAGAGAAGAGAGATAGGGGGGAGCAAGGTCATGTAGAGATTTGAAGACCAAACTTCAAAATTGAAATTTAAGTTGGGAGGGGAAGGGAAGCCAGCCGAGTTGAGAAAGTGAGGAAGACTGTTCAAACAGGCGAGTATTTTACTTTAGAGTTAGTTGAGGGTACAGGGGTTTCACAGAAGACACTAGGTTTCCAGCAGTGGGACTGGGTGAAATGGACAAGAGGCCTCCCAATCACAGAAAACACCCCACAACTACTCAGGAATCACAAGAGACTTAAGGTAAGTAAATACCCAAGTCTACACAGTACCTCAGCATAGAAACTTTTGCGCAGAACTACTTCAGGATTTGCAGCCAAAAACTCGGTCGGTGGCTTCCTTGTCGTGGTGACTGAAATCAGGACCTCGGAAGGGATTTGCAGGGATCAAATGGGAAGGCTCTAGGCAAGGTTTTCCTCACGGCTGGATGCGGCTCTGTGGATTTGGCGCCTTTTACAGGAGCACAGAAGACAACAGAATATCGCTGGGCGGATTCTCATCGTTCCAAAGGTTCAGCACTCTGGTGAGGGGACTTTCCGGCGGGATGCCCACGAAGTTTCAGCGAAATTTGGAATTTGGAAGAGAGTGCACCGTACAATGGCTCGAGGTCCCAGCCTATTGAAGCCCTGCAAGGTCGCACCACGGCATGGGATGGCTCAAAATGCAGGTCTTCTTGAGTTTAGTGGGTCTCACCAGGCTCTGGGTCGTTTTCGGAGTCCCCAGGTCGATTGGAAGGAAGGGCTACAGCAGGCTCAGGTTACACAGCAGGCTCTCTGGTCGCTGGAAATCATCTCAGCCGCTTTTCCTTCATCCTCTTCGGTTTTGGTCCCAATGGTCGACTTGTCTTCAGCTTCCAAGTTCTGAGTATTTAACAGGAACTATGGCCGGGATAGAGGTTCACCTGGAAGAGCAAAAATACCACCATGTATTCACCATGCTGAAAAGAAATGAGGGACAGTTTTTATACAGAAGCTGGATAGTGAAACAATAAATCAAGTAAGTCAAAAAGGAACTAACCAGAGTATGCTGGGAATCAACTTTAAATGGAAAGATAAGGTGGTGGTGAAAAAACACCTTTTCATAATGTTTGATGAGACTCCTGGAATGGGATAGTAGCAAAATAATATGGACATTAGGACGTAGGGTAAAAAGGAAGGGGTAGTTAATTTGGTTAGTAGGGACCTAATTTCCCCAACGTAACGAAGACGCTCCAATGAGAGACAGAGGAGCAGTGATTAACAGCAAGGCGTCCAAAGGTCAAAGCTCTCTGTAAATTGAACGGTAAGTAATCCATCCAGGAAAAGTCCAGTAGGGATTCCGTAGTAAAAAAAAGGGTCAAAATCAGGTAATCCGGGGGGGCATGGCTGGCTGCAAAGCAATGAGGACGTGCATCCATGCAAGCTCCCGTGAACACGGACAGAATCTTGGTATTTTATCCTGCATCTGTGGTGGATGACGACAACAAAAATACACTGGCAGAAGGCTGAATAAGTACTGAATCGATGGGCAAGAGGTGGATGCTGGAACCCAGCACGTACAGGAGAAATTGAGATCGAAGTAGAACCCCTCGGCCGCTCAAAGGGAAGCTCTCCAAAATGGCTGCTGCCCAATAACGATGGTGCAAATTAATAGCTGGGTAGTGGTCGAGATCACGGCCTAAAAATACCCCTCACTCCAGAGGTTCACCCCAAGATCGATTAATATCCTGCACGCGGTGTGTGTGTGTGTGTGAGGAATGGCAAAAGCACACCGTGCACCAAGCGGGAGGTCCTGGCCCGGAAAGTTGCAGCAAGCTGTGTAAGTGAGCGGCTGGGGGAGTCCACCTGAAACGGAGCAGACCGGGCTCAAGATACATCAGCGAATCTCCCGACAACATAGACTGGAGCGCGGAACCCTGCAGTGACCTCAACTTACTGTCCCATTCTGAGGAGAAACGCTGCGCGCGGGCCAATCTTCAGCTGCACCGAACAACGCACTGTCAACGCAGTGAATGGGACCGGGGCTCCGTACCAGCTGCTTCAGCCCCTAGGCTCCCTGGGTGTCCCGCAAGCGGGTGGGGCTGTGAAAGACTGGACCAATCTGGATATTGATACCACCCAGGTCCACGCAGTGGTGGGAAGCGGAGCGGCACCACGCGAACTGCAGATATGGAACAACTGACTCTCATACACTGTCCTTCCAAATCGGGGCAAGGGACAAGCGCCACCCGAACTACCAGCGATCTGGCTACTTGCACACAGTGCTACATTTAATGACAGCATGATATGCCGAACGGAGGCTCCCTTCTGAAATAAACAAGACTGCTTCCTTCTCCCTTCCGGAACCCTTACCATCCTACCCAAACAGGGTCCGGTTAAACGGACTGGGCAATACAAAGGACACTGCTTAACCTACAGACCCGGCTTCTACACAGCCCATGCACTGAGAGTGTTTCTGCTCAATTACTGGACATTGGTATGCCGGCGGCCTGATGGCGCTACCGAAGCAGGCTGATATGCACCAGTGAAGGGCAGAACCATTTACTGTGATTGCCGGAGGAGTCCCTGCCCTAAGGGGACTGGAGCAGAGGGGCATCGTACCACGCTGTCATCTGGACTGTGATTACAATAGTGAATACCTACGGGTACTGACACTGCACACGCGCCGCCTAGCATCATATAGCTGGAGAGACCCTGGCACCACAGGCAAACCTGCTACCCGAGGCCAAGGATACTGTGAGGGGCCCTGGGATATAGGACTGTCACAGCTTACTGTTCCCTGCTGCCCCACAACTACTCTGAAGACAGATGAAAACCCCCAATGAAGGCCCCCATAAGGCGTGATTGTGAACCCGGTGGAGACAGGATACTGAGAGCCCGGTTTGCCCACAGGCCTCTGCAGTGACCCTTGAACACCGTGCTGATACAACGTTCTGGCCCGATATTAGTACTAACAGTGTAAACTCCAGATAGCTAGAACTGCCCTCTTTAGGGGACAACCCCAGTCTATACTTCAACTCAGCAAGGAGTGGGAATAGTGTGGCTGAACTTCTCGGGCCTGCTGCCCTTGATCGTGCATGGCAGAGCAGACACGACTCCAAATAGAGGTGAAAACACACCCTCCTCTGGAACCGCACTACATAGGATGGTGGCGGGTGCAACTGGACTGTGGTGGAATGCTGAATTGGAGCTCACACCATAACAGTACGACGAAGGCCTCCCTCACCTCCTCGTCCTCCTCCGGAGGTACTAAGGAGTCTGAAGGCTGATCAGTAACTGAAGAGCAAGCTCGGGCGGGGCACCGGGTACCAGAGTGACAGACCTCGGCAGGGCCTGTAAGACCTTCAAGGCGTAGGTTGGCATCAAACTCTACTGTGGTTCAGTACGCTACGATGCAAGTTATATAACCCCTGCTAACCTGTGTTTGATAGCTTGACGCCTCCACGAGAGAGGACTGCTCTAGAGGGGGGAGGTGCCCGAGACACTCAGAATGCCCGATAACAAGCAGACCTTACCATTACACCGCCATAAACATATTCAATTGGCCCCGTCACGCAACATTGTTAAGGACAAGCCGAAAAAAAAACATCTACGCGAAGCAAGATGGACCACTACCACGACTGTACCTATGGACCAATCATCGCAGCCAGAAAGCCAGACTATGGAAGACTCTCTCCTTGAAGGACTTGATGGCTGCCATAGCGAACTCTTGCTCCTCAATGGAGAAAGAAATGTACAGCATTACCGCGGAGGTGCCCTTCCTCAGACATGACCTACAGAAATTGGCCTCCCACACCGGCGAGGCTGATCAACCCATTTCGTAACGGAGGACGGACTCAGGGAAGTTAATCTGCACCTCTCGCAGGTAATGACCTGCCTTAAAACCATGGAGGCCTGAGTCGACGAAGGGGAAGGAAGGTCGCAACAATGTGCGCATTCTGGGGCTCCCCGAGAAAACAGAGGGACCAAGCATGGAACTTTTCCTACAGCAATGGCTGGCTGATCTCTTTGCCGCAAATCTTTATAGAAATTCTTCTCAGTGGAAAGAGCTCACCGTATGCCAGCGGGAAGACCTACCCCAAGCGCACCTCCCAGAACAGTAATAGCCAGGCTTTTAAACAATAGAGATAGGGACACATTGGAGCAGATGGCCCACACAAAGGGATCGATCACATACATTGGTTCCCGGATATCCTCCTTTCCAGACTACACCCGCGAGGTACAACGCGCAAGACAGTCATTTGAACAGCTGAAAAGACGGCTACAAGCCAATAATGTGAAGTATGGGCTACTGTTTCTGGCCCAATTGAAGATTTATCACCAGTGTGCACTTTACTGACCTGCAGGAGGCCTGGAACTGGGCTGAGAGACACCTTGAGGGCAACTGGGGACCAGAGCTAAAATGGCTGATTGGGAGGCCCCGACTTCGACACGATCGGGCACCTCCGGAGAGATGTCCAGTGTCACGGGAACAGAATGATCCTGAGCGAGCGGCTGACCCCTGAAATTAATGTTCAAGGTTTAGATGGTATGAAAAGCTAGAGGAGAACTGTGAAAATACATGGCTGGCGGATAAGGGACATCTTCAGCCCAGCACTAAATGCGCCACAGAACTGCCATGGTGTCAGCTCGTACTTGAAACCCCCAGCAGGCCCAACCCCCCCACCCTTTATCGCCCCCCCTTTCTTTCCTCCAAGTTGGTCCTTAAAACTTGATTGTTTCGGCTGAACTCTATCAGTTCCGTCTGATACTATCTGCCCACAACCGCTAGGTTGATTTTTCTGGGCGAACTATGTTCTTGGTTTGTGCTGGCAGGGTAGCTTTTTAACTGCCAGCAAATTTTCAGGTGACAGATACTTCAGGTTGGGGCTGAGTATGGGGTGGGAGGGGAGAGGACTTAAGTTTTGTTTACTGTTTGAGTTTGGAACCCAATACATTCACCTGCCTTATCCAGATCACACGTGCAATTAACACAATCTACACAACACTGAACGCCCATAAGTACTCATGGCATGCACACAAGTCCCGTTAAAGACCAGTAACCGTTGCAAATCCTTTAAACGCCTCACTTGGAATGCAAACGGCACGGGTTCCAGAATCAACCAGCATCTCCACACCCAATTCCTCAATAAACACGCCTCTGACATTACCCTCCTTACTGAGACATCTCACTGGCACGACCTGCACCCTTTTTCGCAGGATGAACTACCGCACTTGCAGTGCACGCAGGATACACCATGGGGTCTGGGTTTGGGGCCTGATCCTAATACATAAACATCTCCCTCTTACATTGATTTCGGCAGAACACGACCCTAGAGGCAGGTTTGTGGTGATACAGGGCACGCTCTGGGGGAAACCTTGCCCATTTTGGCCGTATGCATCCAGCCTGCACTTGGGGAGGACCGAATGGACGAAATAACCATAGTTGCAAAGCACCAACCGGATTTGTGGATTGTAGGGGGGTCATTTTAATGACGTGATGAACAATACACTAAACCACACAGATATCCGTGGCTGAAACCCTGACGTCCCCACTAGACTGGCAACATTCGCGTCAGCCCTCGGATTTTGTGATGTGTGGAGAGAACTTCACCCAATGGACTGAGGTTACACATGCCACTCGCACCTGGTGATGGAGATGCGCACAGATAGACACTCTCCTCCCCCAAGAAGTGGAGACTGAATACCTACTATCTTGGTTTCCCCGAATTCGACCACATCACAGAGAAAACTACAGAGTACTTTGAAATAAATTCTCATACGGTCGATAGCCCTGTAGTACTGTGGGAGGCTTATAAGGCAGTGCTTAGAAGAGAAATGATCTCCCGGATAGCCACTAAAAAGAAAGAAATCTTATGGAAAGTGATGGATGCCGAAAAAGTGTCAGAAGACTGGGAGGCTAAATCTATCTTCAATGCCACCCCAGAAACGCAGTGATCCCTTCTCAAAGCCAGAGAATGCCTCCGAAACATTGCGTTAGACAATGCCAAACATGCCCATCGTGAAGCAAGGGCTCGTATTTATGAACAGGGTGATAAAGCAGGCAAGATGCTGGCCTGGCTGGAGAGGAGGGACACAGGCATGTCATAGAGGTCAGACGCACAGAATGAAAGGGCTCAACTGGACCCCGACATAGCAGAGGCATTTACAAATTTCTGCGCTACAGTCATTGGGGCCCAACGTACATGGTGGACCTCACCATACTAGATATTATGCTCCCTCAGTTGTCCGCAGTGCGCACAACTGGATAGAGACCTCACCAAAACGGAGATAGCTGAGGCTATTGCCCAGCTGCACTCCAGGAAAATGCCAGGCCCTAATGGTCCACCGGTGGAGACCGGGAAGAAACTGGGTGGGGAAAGGATGGCAACCACTCTCCACAAGATGTCTCTTCACGCAAAAGAACAGGGCGTCCTTCCCCGACCTGCGCATGGCCAGAATTGTGGGCATTCTCAAACCGGAGAACGCCCCGGAACTATGCAGTTCATATACGCCAGCCAATATCGTAGATTTACGGGGAGACCAAGATTCTTGCCCAACTTCTTGCCACCAGACTGCAGTCATCTCCCCTTTAATTTTCCCCGACCAATGTGGTTTCATGCCACACAAATGAACATACATCGTCTCCACCTGCTCATGGAACAGGCCCCCATCCTTGACACACCACTCGCCCCATTAGCCATTGATTTTGAAAATGCGTTTGACTCTGATATGGGAGAGCTCATGGGAAACAATGCGTCGAATGGGGTTCGGTGAGACCTTCTTGGTTTGGGTAAAACTGCTATATGAAGCCCAGCACGCGGAGGTCAGGGTTAACGGATGGCCCTCTAGATCCTTCCCAATGGGCAGGGGGATGCGGCAGAGATGCTCCCTGTCCCCCCTACTTTTCGTATTGACAATCGAACCTCTGGCCCAGTGGCTTCGCCAGATCAATACATGGAAAGGATTCTGTTGGCCGGGAGATGGGGAGGACAGACTATCCCTCTACGCCAACAATCTTCTGATATATGAGTGACCCAGTCTGATCCTGCCCAGTGGCCAAGCAGATGCTGGCACGCTTCAGTAAATTTAGTGGACTATGGGTCAACTGGGGGGAATTGGTTTTCTTCCCGGCGAAAGGTGGGGAGCATGCAATTCCTCCAAACTGCCCATATTGGGTGGAACGCGAGGGCTTCCGCTACCTGGGGGATCCAGATCTCTAGGGACCTCTTGGACTACACATCTCGTAATCTACACCTAATTATTGACCGCTTCTCGAATGATGATTCGACACTGGATGCTCCTCCAACTGACGCTGCTATGCAGAGCCGCGCTCTTCAAGATGATGGAATTACCACGTTTCTTGCAAGTGCTACAGAATTCCCCGCTCTGGATTCCAGACTCTGAATTTGACCAAATAGACAGTCTCCTCAGAAAACTTATATGGGGAGGCGGACAACCCTGTATTGCTCTTACCACATTACAAAGATCGTTCTGGGAAGGGAGTATAGGGGGCCACACCTCCAATCATTACTGGGTGAGCCAAATGGCAGTGATTAATGATCTGTTTCACAGCAGCCAATAAATACTGCACATCAGGGCCGAGATGCTGGGAGGGCAGAACACAACCACTCGCTATAATTCACCTAGACCTCCCCCGCAGACGATGGCAGCACACACGGCCATACTCCGTAAGAAAGCACACAAACACATTGGGTGGGGGAAGCAGGGTGACTCAGATGCAACCCCTCTGGAACAGTCTCACAGAACTGGTGAAACTCACAGCTTGGCCAAAATCGGTCGAAGCCCGAATCACCAAAGTTGGGGACATCCTGGCCGAGGACAATATAGTGCTGTTCGAAACACTGCAACAGAACTTTGGGCTCACGGACACTGAGCTTTACCTTTTATATGCAAATCACCCATGCCTTGAGGGGGACACCTACGGGCACCCACTAACGCACCCGAATGCTCACCCTTGGAGCGTTACTTCCTAATAGAACGCGTACCCACCAGAGTCTCTTCCACCATATAACGCTATAACAGCCTTTGCCACCTCAGAACTGGCCAATCTTAAGATGAGCTCGGAAACCGATGTAGGTGTTATTGATCCGGAAGATTGGATAGTAATCTTCATGTAGCCGCCAGAGATTGCAATTGTCTCCAGGCTCCGCTTGGTACAACTTAAAATTCTTCACAGAGTATACTACCCTAGGGTCACACTACACCGGTGGAAACGGGCTTCAGACCCAAATTGCCTACGATGGCATGAGAGAGAGAGGGCACTTTTATACACATCCTGTGGGAATGCCCCCGGATCAGGAACTTCCAGGGACAGTGTTGCCGTAAATTAACTGATACTCTGGGGAGAACAGTGCCACTTGATCCTAAAAAGCTGTTATTGGGCATCCAGAATGAAAACACTACTAACCGGTGGGGAAACTGTTTGTCCACAGCAGTTGGACAGATAAAACATAACATAGCCAAACGATGGGGCTCACCCGAGTGCCCACTGCTGGCCGAATGGGTCGCTGATGTAGCTGTGTGTGCAGCAGTGGAACACAGAATATTTACGGCACAAGGTTGTATGGCAAAGGCTATAAAAATCTGCGGCAAATGGGAGGAGGGAGCTGGCTAAATAAAGGACTGTGGGGATGTCATGAGACAGATATGTAAGAGATGATGTGACTTAACCTAACTTGCTTATACAGATGATGTATGGATGATGACTGTCAGGACATACCATTGAAGAGAGGTGAATGTACATTTGTATGATTTTTGTTGAAGTAACAATAAAAGATATTTTATTTTAAAGAAACATTCAAATAAGATGGGCAGACTACATGGGAGGCATAGAGGGAGATCGGGTGCTGAACTCACTGTACAATGTAGCTGAGGGTGGACACACAGTCTCCAGAATATATGACTTGCTGCTGTCTACATGCAGAGCATCAGAACTTAAAGTGCGTGAGGGGTAGGAGGCAGATGCTAAACGAGCATTCACAGAAGTGGAATGGCTATGCGCGCTGGTATACACTTAGCAGGTGTCAGGAAATTCCAGATTTAAGCTTATTCAGTTTTATGTGCTGCATAGAGCCTACCTGACCCCTCACAGGATTTTTAAATGTAAGGGTGCGAAAGTCTCAAAATGCCCCAGATGTGAATATGAAATTGCAGATTTTTTCCACATGTTTGGCCCTGTCCAAACATCTGCAAGTTTTACCAGGGGGTGGTGACCAATGTTGCTAGTGGAGGGATAATGATGCAGACTTGGCCTGTCGAAGGATGCTTGTTGGATCTATACCTTAGGAGTGGAAGGCATGCGAGATACATCACCCGCATGAAGGATCTTATTTGCATAATAGGTAAGCGAGGGATAGCCATGGCTTGGATATACCTGAGGCACCCAGAATTGAAGCATGGCAGGCAGACTTAGGAAGAGGGGCTCTGGCCGAATCTGCTACCTGACGCAGGGCAGCAAAATGTGGGTCGAGTGAAGGGAGTGCAGATGTGAATGCTTGGGATGCATTGGCAGAGGAACTGTTCCCCCTCTGCCCCCTGCCCCCCAAATAGGATTCACTTCCCTCATAGCCCTAGGGTAGTAACTGAATAATGGTGGACATTCAGATGGACCACTGGCACGGTATGGAGGTGGAACATAGGGGAAAAGGGGACTGATTTGGAATAATTGGATGAGACTTCTGGATTTAAGAAACAATCTAAGGACAACAGATACAACTCTTGGCCCAGGGTCGAAGGGGCGGCTCTGAGCCTGAAAAGTATTGATCTTCACGATAGGACAGGAAGCCTGAACCCTGGTGGCAGTCAACAGCTTGCAAGCTATGAGAGACAGATACATTATGGAACCTTGAGGAGGAGGCTAACAAATGTGCGGGAAGGGGGAAGGAACAGTCGCAGGAGTGTTATTTTGACAGCAAGCTGATCAACTCATACTTGGCTGTAACCGGTTTTTGAGATAAGTAGATTTGTGTTTTTGTCTGCTAAATGCCAATAAAGTGTGTTTAAAATAAAAAATAAATAAAAATAAAAAAATCAGGTAATCAGCCAGCAAACAAGTACAAGGCGTAATTCAAAAGCAGGGTCGTATTACCAGAGCCAAGGTCGAACAAGACACGGAAGTAATCCGGAATCAGAGGCAAGTCGTAGAAGAGCAGGGGTCAGTAACCATGAAACAGTAAATCGAGAGCAAGAAATTAACAACAAGGAAGCAGGGAACTAACTTGAATCAGAAGCACTTACCAAGTGAAATGCATGCACTTATGCTTCCGGGCTGAGAGTGCGTTTAGATGACGTGGGGGTGTGCGCGACGCTGGACTGCATTGTGCAGCCATGGCAACTGAAAAGGAGCGTGATGGTTTGAGAATGTTGGGCCACTTGATGCCGCGACATCCTGCAGGCGACATGGCAACCGACAGGAGCGGCAAATCCGTTTTGCGGGTATTTTCCGTTTCAGGAAACATTGACTATGAGAGCCAGGACCGGGAACTGTGACACCATCTCTTCTTAATCGTGTTGTCAATGGACTGGTGTAGGGGGTATTGTCCTCTGTGTATTCCTGTTATGTCCTCCAAGTCATTAAAACTCAATAAGGAACCTTCCCCCCACAGATCTATTGTTATGATCCCACAGGTCTCCCAGTTAAGTCGCACATTGGCCCTTAGTACCCCTTCATCTGTCATCACTGCTGCCAGAGGTATAAGTGGCAATCGCAGGTCTTTAATCTTATTTTTTTCTTTTTTTAGAGGTTCCACGCCATATCTGTATGCCCAATTTTACCAAGTATGGGTATTCTTGTGGTTATGTTGGGGTCACCCATAATCCTTCTTTTAAGTGTAGGTGCTGCATTGCTGGTTGTAGGAGTGCCGCGTCCATTAGGGGGGATCATCTGCTAGCCAGTCAACCACGTACTGCATCTGGCTTGCTAGGTAATATAATTCAAAAATCGGGATCGTCAGCCCTCCCTTTTCGTAGAGCCTTTGTAGGGTGCTCAGCGCAAATCTATGTCTGCTGCCTTGCCATATGAAACTTCTGCACTCTCTTTCTATTTTGGTAAAGAATGGTTTAGGTTTATTGTAGGGGATATTCGAAAAAGCAGTGCAGGATTCTAGGCAGCACAACCATTTTTAATAGTGCTGCTCTCCCCATTAACGAGAATGGCAGCTTTCACCAAAATGTCATTGAGTTTACCAGCCCCTCCAGCGAGTTTACGGTGTTAGGCCTAAATATCTGAAGGTGTCTGTCTCCCATGGGAGTGCTAATCTTGGTAGCTCCGCGCAGCCCACTGTAGCGAGTTTGGCTAGCGGGAATAGACAAGTTTTGTTCTCGTTAATCGTAATTCCCAACACACTAAAGTTATCTAGTACTTCCAGTATGTGTTGGAGATTATCCTCTGGGTTTTGTAAATACAGCAGAGTCTCGTCCGCATACATAGATACTACATGCCTCCTATCCTCTATCCTGATTCCCGCCTCTTGATATTCTTGCCCAAGGAATGCTGCTATTGGTTCCATTGCTATAATATAAAGCATATGGGATAGTTGGCAGCCTTGTCTGGTTCCTTTCTGCAATTTCCATTTCTCAGAGTAGTTGCCTCCCGTTTTGACCCTCCCCATCGGTTTAGTGTAAATCAGTTTAATCCACTGCATATACTTCAGGCCAACGCCTAATTTCACCATTGTCGCGTATAGCCAATCCCAGTGGACTGAATCTAACGCTTTCAATGAGTCTAGTGAAGCCACTGCACAGTACTCAGCCCAATCTTTTGTGCTGGTAATTAGATTATGTTATTTACGTAGACTCCGAGATATTCCTTCCTGGCACATAACCAGTTTGATCAGGGTGTATTAGTTTGGTTATTACTCTCCTGAGCCTGTTCGTCAGTGGTGCTGTGAGGATTTAGTTACCCAGATTCAATAGGGACAGTGGCCTATATGAACCACAATTCCATGGATCCCTTATTAGCTTCTCTCATGGCTACATGGGAGCGTCACTGTTTCAAATGCCTCCATGTATACTTTCAGCAGGACCAGTGCAAGGCAGTCTGCGTATTCCTTATAGAATTTGCCCGGCAACCTGTCCATGCCTGGAGTTTTTACTGAGGGCATCGTACTAATTATGGCCAGTACCTCTTCAGACGTTCTAGGCTCTTCTAACATCTGTGCGTTCTCCGACTGTAGGTGCGGTACGATTATGAGGTCTAGTGCTTCCTGTAGTACGCCACAACTCTCCTCCTTGATGTCTTCATACAACTCACTGTAATATTCATAGAACTTATTTTTCACCTACGTATGTGTATTGTACACGGTACCCTCTTTATTCTGTACAGAGTGTATTGGCATTTTCTTACTATCATTCTTGCATAGCCAAGCCAACAGTTTTGCCTGGTTTATCCCCTTTTGTATGTTTTCTCTAAATGATTTGCATAGCTGAATTTGTCCCCCCGTCCCATTTTGTTATGCACTCGTGTTTTAACCTAATTACCTCATCCCAATTCTCCTCCCCTGCACTGTTCCTTTTCTCTACCTCTGCTAGTTCTAGTTCGATTTTTTTCAGTTCTGTAGTGACTTTGCGCACCACCCCTGCATGGGCTATCATCTCTCCCCTGCTCATCACTTAAAATGTTTCCCATACTGTTCCTACTGAAATTACACCATCCTCATTGATCTTGAAAAATTCCTCCGTGTGTTTCCGCATATGCTCTTTAAACGCTGTGTCTAGCAAGGTTTCTCTACGTAGCTGCCAGGTTGGTATAGCCGATCTAGGCGCTGTTATTACCCACTTCAGTACTAATGGGGCATGCTCTGACAATACTCTGGCTTTATATTCCGCTTCCTCGAATTCTCCCAAGTGTTCCTCTCCCGTGAATAAGTAAACTAACCTTGTGTAAACTTTGTGTGGAGTGGGATGATGCGAATAATCTCTCCCTGTTGGGTGTAGCGTCCTCCAAATGTCAACCAGGCTAAAGGACTGTAGGTTATTTAGGAATTTTGCTGGCGGGGCAGGTCTTCTGAACTTGTCATCAGACCTGTCCAATTTGGGATTGAGTGTGCAACTGAAGTCCCCTCCCCACAATAGCACTCTGTTTCTGTACAGGCCTAATCTTGCGTAGAGTAAACTGAAAAAGGTTGTAACGTTATGGTTTGGTGCATAGGTGTTCATAATGCATATTTCCCCGTTTTCTAGAGTGCCATGAATCAGTACCATCCTGCCCTCTTCATCAGGCTTAGTATGTAGTATCTTCAGGAGGACTGTAGGAGCTACACAGATGAGAACACATCTAGAGTGAGCCGAGTATGTGGACACTGCTACCACACCTCTCCATTGTTGTGCTAACTTATCTTGTCTGGTTTTGTTGAGGTGTGTCGCCTGTAATAGGGCCAATATTTTGTTCCTATGCAGATATGTTATTGTTCCGTGTCTTTTCACATAGTTGTTAAGGCCACACATTTTCCAGGTGATTACTCTAATGCTACCCTCCATAATATATGTGCTTAATTGTCTTTAGTTGATGCCACTCTTTTAGGCTGTTCTTCGAGGTTATGCCTCCGGTTGCGACCAATTTATGAGATATACTATCTGGCTTCCCCTTCATACCCAGTAACAACTCCCCAGCCACCCCCCTGGCCAACTGTCCCTTGTACAACTTAAACTGGCCAGCGATGCTGCGCATGCTCGGACAAGCCCGCTTCCGCTACCTCCCGGTCATCCGACGAGGAGTTCAGTGCCCAACGGTTGGGCACTTAGAGCATAGCCTAACAAATATGTATAGGGAGGTTAGGGCGTCTCTGCTGCCAGTGAAAACCTACTCTTGAAGTCTGTGTCCACCCAACATGTTCTCCTGCTCATTAGTCATTCAGTTACGGCTAGTATGTCCAATTACGGGAACATACCGGGTTTAACTCCAAATGCCATCTTCTGGCTAAGCTCATGAGACTTTCGTACATGTTTGGTTGCCTGGGCCTCTGGTCCTTTCAAACAGACTTATAGGAGGGCTTGCTCTTACCTAAACACGTGTTATGTCATTCACTGCTTGATGTCAGTACTTTCACACTAACCAATCCTGCGCTTCCTTCGGGTTGCCGAAGAATAGGGCATGTCCATTATGCAGTATCTTCAGCCTGGCTCGGTAGATTAGCATGTATTTCAGGCCAGCCTTTCTCAGTCTTTCCTTTGCTGCGATGAAGTGGGCTCTGAGTTTCTGGAATTGGAAGGTATAGTCTGGGTATATTGCTAGTTTTTCTGAGGCTCTTTGTAAGGTTCCACCCGTCCGAGAATGCCATAATCTTCTCTGTCCTTAAGGTTTAGGATTTTAGCAATGTTGGGCCTGGGGGGTGCTCCCAGTTGCCGTTTCCTGGTTAGAGATCGATGTGCACACTCCACCGTGAATCCTTGCGCAAGATTCCCTAGTCCCACTTCTTGAAGCAGTACATTTTCGACATAGTTAATGGGGTCGGTGCCCTCCATACCTTCAGGCAGTCCGAGGATCCTGATGTTTCGTCTTGCCTGCCCTTCTGCATCCTCAGCCCTGTCCTGGAGGATTTTACTTTTTGCTGTAGTATTTTAACGTCTGCTGTTGCCTGAGAGACCTCATTGGTGTTGTCTTTAACCTGTATTTCCAGTTGTCCAGTACGTTCCACTAGCGCCCGCAGGTCTCGTCACAGCAAGCCTACGTCCACCAATACTGCGTCTATTTTCACTTCCAGTGTGGACTTGAGTGCTGCTATGGCAGCTAGTATCTGTTAGTCCCCTTTGTCCAGCATGTCTTCCATGTAGTAAATCAGCCCCAACGATGTTCCTCCTTTTCGGGCTGTCTTGGCCTTTAGTGAATGCTTCCATGGGGGTCTGCTTCCCTTTTGACTTGCTGCATTTGGACACCATTTGCTGTACAGGCTCTGCCCGACTCCCGACCATTTGGTTGCCTCCTGCTTGCTTGCCCGCTGTTTGTCTAAGCTCTTTAGCAGGGATATCTGTAATTTGAAGCTTCATGGATTCCAAAGACTGTCTGCTTCCTGCCAGTCCGCTCTGCACTGTTTGGGGCTCCCACTCCCTGGCGTCCCACACGCAGTGGGGTGTTATAGTCTGGAGTGCTAGTTTAGCCCAGGCTGGCGTGTCTGTATGCTGGGATTTTATTCTCCCAACTTTTCCAAACCAGCACTTCTGTTGCAACGTTGACTGTGCCGCTTTATCTCCATTACGGGTTCATACACTTCCCCACTCCGCCCGGCTCCCGTTCCGTCCTTCTCGTGACTGCGTGCCTCCCTGTAGTCTATTGCAAGTAGTTTGGTGTTTCCAAATGAGCGCTGAACAGAAGTTGAGAATTTTTATGGCTATTAAGTAAATTGCATATGTCACCTGGTTGACACGTGTTTCGACATCAAGCCTTTCCCAAAACCGGACATTAGTTGTACAATCTTTCATATAAACAAAACCAAATGCAGTGTGTGCGTGCACAAATAACAGACAGAAGGGGATTGATAAAGTGCAGGCGTGAAAAGGTAATTGAAAAGGTAAACCCAATAACTAGTTAGTACTCCTAAACATGAAATTCTGTATGAGAAACATATCAAGTCTTTTTGGAGAGATTGACCCGTTAACTCACCAAATGGCTTCTTAGCTCAAATCATTCATCACAATCTTGTCCCATCGCATGCAGTCATGGGGTAATCCCTGGTCTTTCTGTATCAACAATACCATATTCTGCATTAATATCGCATGTATTGGTTTCAAACGTGTATTTGGCAAAATTGCCTTGCATGAATGAGATCATTGTCGCTTCCTCAAAGGTTTGTATCATGTGCCCCTCTGCACATATGATGGCAGCATGTTGCCTGCAGTTCTCGCTCCCCTTGGGCAATAAATATTTAAAGCCTCATACATTTCCAATAAACAATTCCTGAGGTAGTGTGTGGGAGCAAGGGGTCGTTTGGGCCCCCCTTGCACATTCTGCACGTTATGGACCACTTGCTCGTGCAATAGCGGGGGACGCCTCCATTGCCCTTATGCTAACATTAGCATAACTGCGGCTATTGCAGGATACACATGGCTTCCATTTTGTGTGTTCGACTCCATCTTTGGACTAGGCCTCACTTCGATAGTACAAAAACGCTTCTCTCCCCTTAGCAGCGCAGCGCACTGTCTGAGAGCTTCACGGATGCGCCGGGGAAAATTGAAACAAATAACAGAATGTATCATCTCACCCTTCCTCTGTGATCACTGTCCTGTGTGTGAACCAGCTCGAACCATGCCTTGTAGCTCATCCATCTCCACAAACCTGCCCCTGCCCCTGCCCCCTTGGACCCGCTGTTGGAAAATGACTGCCAATGTAACCTTGTGCCCTCCTAAAGTAATCTCTTGATGTACCAGAAGTTTGACCCTGCTGTGCAGCCCACCCCAAAGTGCCCCCAATGAACCCAGACCTCTGTCCCAGTATATTGTGCCCTAAAACTAACATATGTCATTACGCTCCCCACTTGCCTTTATGTACTAAGAACCCCCCCGTATCGCCCAGGTTATCACAGAGGACAAGCCCTCTACGCCTTGTACCCCATAAAAGTCCCAATGAAAGATGTTGTAACCACATGGATGCAATTTATAGGTTTTTTAGATTTATTCAAAAGGTATACTAATGATTGTTGTTTATTATATGTAGAACGGTAGTTTCTCATGCCAGCTTAGTGTCAACTCTATCTCGCCGTGACCTAACCCTCTCCCCTCCCGGACACATGCAGCTGGACCTTGTAACGCTCACCCTCCCGCCATCTGGGTAACCAATCCAGAAGAAGCAGCGCCTACACCGATATAGGTGTCTTCGCCGTCCAGCCAGTCCTGCACTGTTGTAGCACCCTATGTTAGTTGGGTCATCTATGACGCTGTTTTGCTTTATAATTCTTTGTAACTGTAATGTTTGACAGAGCGCTCGAGGCAGAGTTCTCTGGATGTCAACTTTATATAAACTTATCTAATCTTGCAACCTGTCTTCGTCTCATTCCCCCACTGGGGTGTATTATATTTTAATAATATGCATGTGTAAGTCGGGAGTGAGCCTTTACAGTAGTGTATATTGTATAACAAAACCCTCGAAAACGCTTGTACTTCTCCATTCCCATTTAGGGTGCTGCAACACATATTGGTGTTAAAAATGAGCAAAGTACCTGAATATTGATAAATGTGAGCACCCCGTTTCCACTGTTCATATAAAAAAAAGAATTCCACCCCACAAAACACACGCTCACAAATACACTTATCTGAGTGCAAGCATCTCACTTTCAACTTCCAAGACGTGCATTCCACTAATAGCACGTTTGCAAATACAAATGAGGTTTCAGAGTGTTCCTTTAAATAGCACGCTCAACTCTTTAAGTTGAGCGTGCTAAGAGTTAAGTCAGAAGAGATAGCACGATGTCTGTAAAATTAGGGGAAACATATGCACATGTTTATACTTTTTTGCTTCATTTAAAATAGATACAAGATAAGAATTGCAGTACTACTTCCAAATTTTGAAAAGAGAAAGGAATCATGGATTACTGTTGTGTAATACAATAGTAACTTGCAATGGGTGGCGACTTTCCGTACCACGTGATTATATAAGAGGAGGAAGTACGGCGGATGCTTTGGAACACCGGGTTTACAAACCAAAGAGATTATCTCCAAGAATGGGTAAGCTTGTTTGAACTATGCACTGAAGAGTTGAGCACGCTATTTAAAGAAACACTCTGAAACCGCATTTGGATTTCCGGATGTGCTATTAGTGAAAAGCACGTCTTGGAAAGTGAGATACTTACACACAGCAGCTAAGTATATTTGTGAGCGTGTGCTTGGTGGGATCGAATTCTTTTTTTTATATGAACAGTGGAAATGGGGTGCTTACATCTAACAATATTCAAGTACTTTGCTTATTTTTAACATCAATATGTGTTGCAGCACCCTAAATGGGAATGTTATGTTATAAGTACTTATATAGCGCACCGTCACCAACGGGATTGGTCCCCAGGCACTCTGACAGATCTGTCATGATCTCTGCTTCCAAAAGATCAGGACTTGCCCGACTCCCTTGGAAGCAGACCCATAACCCCGGTTCCGAGTGCCAGCCAGTCCCAATTGGGACCTTTTGGACCCTGTCCTGGCGCCAGTGGCACCAGGCTCATAAAGATGCCCAGTCCCAGCGCTGGAAGCGCCGGGCTCATAATGCTTGGGTGGACTTACCTGCAGCAGACCATGCTGCTTACTTACCTGCCAGTTGAACCCCTGATCCTCTTCTGTTTGGGACTACTTTTCCTGTTGGGTGGGGCAGGAGCCACTCCCTAGGTTCAGAACACTGGAACTCTTCTGGAAAGCAGGAACTCTTTTCTTAGGCGTGGCTGTGGAAGGAGACACCTAAGCACTACAGGAGGCTATTTAAACCACACCGGATGGATGAATGAATCTTGCTTTGCGTTATTCTGCATTCTCTGCAGCAGAACGCTCATCGTGTCTTCTGCTTCTGATCCTGGGCCTAAGGGAACAAAGGCTTACCATCCTGGAATCCAGTCTTCAGCAGCACCTGTAAAGACAAAGAAAGAACAGGTTAGCACTACGGTCTTCAGTGGCAGCGCATCTCTTACCTGGTCCATCGGCTGTCACCAACGCCTCGCGCTGCATTCCGGCATCTGAAAGACAAAGGCTTACCTACTCTTCGCATGCTCCGGAGGTCTTCGCACTGCATTCCGGCATCTGAAAGACAAAAGCTTACCAGCTCTTCGCACGCTCCGGAGGCCTTCGGCGCTGCATCCCGCATCTGAAAGACAAAAGAAGGTGCGTTTAAAGACATTGGGCAACTTTATTGCTCACGTGCCATTACTCCTTCCCACGCCGAATCCAGTGGGTATTCCAGCACCCTTCAGCTTCTCTAAAGCTCCGAACTTGTACCTGCAAGATAAAAGGGACAGTTAGTGCGCATCGTGAAGCAGGCTACAAGCGCTTACTTACGTGCTTCCAGGCGTTTCTATTCCTCACGCGGGTTCGATCCTCAACTCTCATCAGCCCGCCATCCGCCATCGCCGGAACCCTGCAAAACAAGAGATATCATTACAAAAGACTTAAGACATTTCAAGTGCCCAGAACTTACCGTTCGTGCAGTTAACGACGGACAGCAGTCCTCTGAGGTCAAGAGGCCTGCACCCTTATCCAGTGAAGAAACTGGTTACGGCACCCTGCCCCGAGGCAGATGGAGAGCTCGGCGTTCACTCACCTAAGACATCTTACTCTTCGAGTCAGACATACAGTGCACAGAGGTCCAGCCCAAAGAGCCAACCGTGTGTTACACATCACCTTTGAAGATATGGCATTCACCCAGTCAAGACCGGCGCCTCTGCGGGAATCAGGTGAGCGTTACAAGATCTGTAAACAGGAAGGACGGGTAGGGTTAGTCGGGAGGAGGGGAGCAGGAGAGTGGGAGAAGTGATGTGCTTTGGTGCTAGTATCAGATCGGGCAAGACCTCAAGTGCTGTAGGTGATGTTTATGTGTTGTTGATGCAGTGTGGTAAAGTGTGTGCAGATTTCTGGGAGAGAGATGGTTGTGTGGCTTTGTGTGGTTTAAGCATGCAGAAGATTGAGGGTTGTGTTAGTGGGGTCTGTGTCCTGATTCAGGTACTTCTGATTCCGTTAGAGTTGTATCCCTGTGGTTGGGTTGATGCTGGTTCCTCATGGGCCGACTCGCTTTGTTGGTGCTGCGCTGACCCCGCTGCATCATAGTGAGTATTGTTTGGATTGATAGGTGCGTCTGAACCTTCAGGGTTGGTAATATCTCTATTCTCTTGTTATCTAGTGTGACACTGGTCAGTTGAGGTTTTGAATGGTCAGGGTCGGAGTTGTGATGTGGTGTTCTAGTGCTTCCGTCTTGGTGAGCCTGTGTATTCAGTCATTCGTTTCCTCCTGTCATGACTATTTTTCCGTTAGTTATTTAGTTTCTGTGGGGTGAACATCCTTGGGGATGTTGTTTAGTTGTAGTTTTTGTGTGATGTGGGATGTGGGATTTTGTTCCCCGTTGTGTAGTAGGTGGACAGTGTGTAATGAAACATTCAGTTTCTCACCCAATGGATTGGGACTTGTGGTGTAGTGCTTCCTTTCCCTCTCTGTCTGTTGTCCTTAGGTCTGTTGGGAATGGCTATGGTTTAAGGTCATGGTTCTCTTGATGATTCGTCCTAGTGTTTCTGCCTTTGTCTTGCTATGTATATGGTCTTTCGTCGTATTGCGGCTGTCTCCCAGTTAGTCGTTTAGTATGTCGTGGGATATTTTACTGAGGTTTTTTCCCATTGATTGCTTGGTGTGGATCCGGGTTTCTCTCTACGTTCATAGATGTTTCAGTTGTGTGCGTGCCCCTGTGGCTAGTCTTTCTAGCTATGACGTGAAAAGCCAGGTTTTGAGTAGTTTCCTGAATAGTAGGTGGTTTCTTGTGTTACGCATGTACTTTGGAAGGTCGTTCCAGGTTTTCGGGGCTTGGTGAGAGAAGGAGGATCCTCAAAGTTTTTTGTTGTAGGGTTTCGGTTCCAGGCGGAGGTCAATGCTTGATCTGAGCGTTCTTGTTGGTTGATGTAGACGCAGTTTGTCTCTCAGGAACTCAGCGTTGTGTACCGCTCTGCGCGTGATGCATTGTTTTGAATTTTATTCGTTGTTTTATTGGTAGCCAATATAGTGTTTTCAGCGCTGGTGTGGTGTGTTCTCTTAGGGGTCGATTCAGAAGCAGTCTGGCTGCCGCGTTTTGAATGCGTTGTAGTTTTTTAAAAAGTCGTTCCGACATGCCCAAGTATAGACTGTTGGCATAGTCTACTCGGGACATGACTAGGGCGAAGATGGTGGTTGTTTTGTTGGCGAACGATTAGAATGGTAGGATCCTCTGCCGCTGGCATGAGGAAGAAGCTTTTCTTTAGAAGGGCGTTTACTTGTGGCTCTAGCGTGAGATTATTGTCCATCAGGACCCCAGGTTTTTTTTTTTTTTTTTTACAATCGGCGAGGGTGCTGGGGTTGTCCCAAGTTCCCTTGGCCAAGGGATGAAGTGGTTTTCACCTCCATTTTTTGTGACCATCATTATTTCTGTTTTGCCTGGGTTGATTTTGAGGCAGTTGGAGTTCATCCAGAGGAATACATTGCGGAGGCAGTTTTCTAGCGTTGAGTTTATGTCCGGGCTGTCGTGTATTTTGAAGATTATTTGTCTATCGTTGGCGTAGGTGTAGTAGGTGAGGCCGTGGCTTTTGATGATTCTGATTAGTAGATTTAGGTAGATGTTGAATACTAGCAGGGAGAAGGATGATCCTTGTGGTACTCCACAGGTGGAATCTCTCGGGCTGGATTTGAAGGGTTTCATCCATATGGTTTCTGTTCGGTTTGTCAGGAAGGATTTGATCCATAGTAGGTCGGTGTATTATTCCGAGTCCTTCCAATCTCTTTATGAGGGTGTCATGATTAACTGTATCAAATGCTGCTGATAGGTCTAGAAGTATCAAGACAGAGCTGTTGTCCGAGTCTCCGTTAATTTTTAGGTTGTCCCATATTGAGAGGAGAGCCGATTCCGTTCCTCTAATTGGTCTGAAGCCAACTTGTGCTTGGTCCAGTAGGCCGTGCTCTTCTATGAAGTCTTGGGTCGTTTTGTATATGCAAATTTCAAGCAGTTTGGCTGTGTACGGGATGTTGGAGATGTGTCTGTAGTTGGAGGTCCTCTACGTTTCCCGCTGTATCTTTGAGTAGTGGCCTGATCTATGCAGTTTTGAAGGCTTGTGGTACTTTCCCAGTTGCGATGGAAAGGTTGAGGACGTTCCTGTGATATTCCAGGGGCGTTCCTCGTTTAAGAATCGATTTGTATATATCTGGTGGGCATGGGTCTTCGGGAGACCCTGAGTTATTGCTTTTATTCACCAGTTTTACAAATGATATTTCTGGAAAGTCTTGTAGTTTGTTTGGGTGTTCCTCCTCGGTGTAGGTGGGGGTCGTGGTCAGATCAGGCAGTCTGCTTTGCATGGTTTGTTGGATGCTGGTGATTTTGTTTTTGAAGTGGTCAGCATGGTCATTGCATAGTTTCGTGGACAGAGTTGGTGTGTAACATCCCGGAGGGATTTTGATTTAGTTTATGATTTTGAAGAGTTCTTTTTGGGCGTTTGGTGCTTCGAAGATTCGGTGGTCACAGTGTTTCCTCTTTGCTTTTTATATTTCCTTTTTGTATGCGCGGTTGTGTTGTAGGAATTTAAATTTTGTGTCATTTTGTTTTCTCCAAACAAGTTCTAGTCTTCGGTTCTTTCTTTTCATGGTGTCAAGTAGTGGGGTGAACCATTTTGCCATTGCCCGTTTATGAGAAGGAGTGAAGGGTTTTTCTTTGGCGATGTGGTCTATAGTAGTTATAATCCAGGAATGCACCAGGGATACTTTTTTGTCCAGGTCATCATCTTCCATGAATGCTTGGTGTGGTTTGCTAAGTTCCAGGAGTTCAATTAAGTTGGAGTTTTTGATGGTTTTCTAATTTCTTTTCATGGTGCTCATTGTTTTGTCCGGGTTGATCGATTGTTGGGGTGGTCATTTTAATTACGAAGGGGATGATGAGATGGTCGCTCGAGGGTATTTGAATTGGGGGAGGGGGAATGGAGAAGTGGAGACGTATAAACGACGGTAGGGGTTTGTTAACATTATCATAACTACCTCATATTTAGCAGGCACTACAGGCATTTATTGTTATTAGAAATACACAAAGCTTTAAAGATCTAATGCTCAATGGGAACGATAACTGCGGGCAATGTGCTGCCATCATATGTACAGAGGGCACACATTACAAATATTTATAAGGAAGCGACAATGATCTCATAGAAGGCAATATTAGCAAATTCCGGTTTGAAACCAATACATGCGATATTGATGCAGAATATGCTATTGTTGATACAGAACGACCAGGGATTACCCCATGACTGCATGTGGTGGGACAAGATTGTGATTAACGATTTGCGCCAACAAGCCATTTAGCGGAGTTAAATACCATGATACAATCTCTCCAAAATGACTTGATATGTTTCTTATACAGACTTGCATGTTTAGGAGTACTAACCAGTTATTGGAATTACCTTTTCAATCACCCTTTCACTCCTTACCAATTCCCCTTTGGTCTGATTATTGCACATACACACTGCATTTAAGTTTTGTTTATGAACAATTGTACAACTACTAAGTCTGGTTTTGAGATCAGCGTAGTGCCGAAACACTTGTCCACCAAGGGACATGCTCAATCTACTTAATACCCATAATACCCATAGAAGCACTCAACTTGTGATTTGTGCTCAGCGCTCATTTGGTGTGCTACGTCTGCTCCCACACTTTTGGGTCAGCTTCCCCGCTCGCCTGCAATGTGTCTTGGCTCCGTCACGGTCCGATTGCCTGGCGTACTTGTTCACAGCATCCAGAGATCTCGGCTGCGCTCCTCCGGATACCACCTTGGGTCTCATCTGGGTCTTGTGGGCCCGCGGGATGTCAGTTGCTCCTCCTTCAATCGCTGGGTTTGTGTGGATTCCTTTCACTGTCAGACAGGTACTCGTCCACTGCTGCGCAATTCCGCCTTCCCACGCAGACCACTGGCTTCCTCCACAATCTACTCAGCGTTGATACGCTCCATCGGTCGCCATCTATGCTGCCTCTGTGTTCTTCCGCGACATGGGGGATACATGTTATTCTGCGCATCTTGAAGCAGCATATTTTCACCTGCAGATCACCCCTACAGTCTAACTGTTGTGCGCTTTCTTAGTTCAAGATGACATTTTCTTGGTGTATTCGTCGGATCGCTGCAGAATCAGGCAGGAGCGACTGTATGGCATGTCTTCACTTAATGGCAGTCAGCAACGCCCCCATTTCAAAGTTGGAACAAGTTATTTACCTGTAACTGTTGTTCTCCAGCATGGGTCTGGCATGGATTCACATGCTCATGAATATTCCCTGCCGCTAGGCCGGGAATCCTCGGTAAAAGAAACCAGTTTCACTTTTGTTTATAAACTGTCTTTCTCCTATAAATCAAGCACTGAGCTCTGGGTCATACTGCTCCCAGCCAATGACTGCCCTCTTCCTAAGACCCTCCTATAGCAGCCATCTACAGATTTGGTAGCACGTAAAGTGGCAGTATGACCAAGTGAAGAGCCGCAGAGGGGCCGGAAGGGTTCGCGTGTGAATCCATTCCAAACCCATGCTGGAAAACAGTTACAGGTAAGTAACTTGTTACTTCTCCAGCATGGGGTCTGGCATGGATTCACATGCTCATGAATAAAGAATACATAGCAGTACATACATACACAACCGCGGGAGATGGCAAGGCTCAACAGAAGCAATTACTCTTGCCTCCTCACCAGGCTCACCTTCAAGCGAACATGATGCGTAGCACTGTTTGGCAGACTCTGGACCCCTCCCTGAAATCCCCGTCGACGCAGTAAAATTTTGTGACGGTGTGCGTAGACCTCCACGTAGCAGCCGTGCAGATACCCAGCAAGGGCACACCAGACAAGAACGCTGTTGCAGCACTCGCTCTGGTAGAATGGGCTCTCGGACAGCCAGGTAGCAGTCTGTTAGCCAACCAGTGACAATGAGTAATGCAGCCGGAGAGCTACCTGGAGATGGCAGCCTTGGACAAGGCCCTCCTATGATTCACAGGACCAAAGTTCACAAAAAGTATTCCGGAAACTCTTTGTGCAGGCTACATAAAACTTCAGCGCTCAGCCATATCTAGCAAGTGCAAAGCCCTTTCAGCCATCGACAAAGGCGTCGTCAAGAACACAGGTAACACCAAGGGCTCGTTGAGATGACATTCTGAGAGAACCTTGGGCATGAAGGAGGTGTGCGCCCGAAGCACCACCCTCGTCTCGTGGAAAGTAAGGCCGTTTGCAGGACAGGACCTGGATCTCACCTACTCTCCTGGCAGAGGTGATGACCATGTTAGGCAGAAACCTGTGCAGTTCCCTTAGGGAACACTGCAAAATATTTAAGACTACAGGTGTTGGCAGTAAACCCACTTGGTAGCAGTCTGTACCACCCAGATTTACCTGGTAGCTGTGGCTGAGCAGTCAGACTTCCCTCAAGAAGAGTTGGACAGTATGCAAAGTGTACACAATAGGCACCCAGATACAACAATACAAGCAAACACTGACCAGAGCTTTGGTATCAAAGTATATAATTATTTATTTAAAAACACACGGTTTGAAACACTCCAGCACTCTTATTGTAAAACACTCTAAACACAGTTACTATTATAATATATACACCCCTTATTCCTTATCAGATGAGTCTTAGTAAAACACCACTTATTTTCATACAGAGGTGAGCGCTTAACTAGAAGGCACTCCAATAAGTTTGTGAGAAAGGGAGGGAAAAAGACAGAATATGGAAAGGTACACCACTCTAGGATTCAGGAACACTGTTAGCAAGGCAGAAGAGCAAAAAGTCACTGGTGAGCCAAAGTCCAAAGGCTGGGCCCACTCTTAGAGAGAGCAGAGCACAAATGCGCCCAAGATCACACAGTTACACTAAGCTTTGAAAGTCTTGCAGAGGGTTCAAAAAGAGTTTAGAGAGGCTTAGGAAAGTTTAGCCAGGGTGTCCCAGGCTAACCCAGGTTCGAAAGCCGGGGACTAAATCTACCCCGTATAGTCCGTAGCAAGGGAAGCCAGGCGGGACACGGTACCTTAAGTGGGAAGGATCCTCCAGCGGTGGCAGTTGTTCCTGGTAGGAGGTGCAAGTTGCGGCGTCGTCCAGGGGAAGAGAAGATCTCGACTTGGAGGAAAGATGAAGGTCGTTGCACTACCAGGGAAGAAACCAGCCATGGAGTTTTCCGGTTAAAGGTGGTACCTTTGTTTCGCGGTCGTGGTAAAACGTGGTATCCCGGTTGCCGGGGTGCTTGGCACAGGCAAGGAGGCCACGAGGTACGCCGGGAAGGTGAAAAGACAGTGAAACTGGTTATCCCCACCAGTCAAAGGAAGAAGACTCTCCGGCGGGAGATCTCCTCTGTCGTTGGGAAAAGTGGTGAGACGGTCCAGCAGGGCTCCACCGGTGGTGGTGTCGTGGCAGGTCGGCTCAGCTTCTTCCTCGTCGGATTCTTAGGTCCTGTGGCGACTTATGAAGTTCCAGTCCCCAAAGCCCTGCTTTTATGCAGAAAACCCCCATTCACTCAGCCTAGCTGTCACTCAAACATGCTAAGTGGTGAGCCGGCCGGCTCACCACTGTGGCCAATCAGGATGGAGTGCGACTTGAGTTGCCTAGGCAACTCAGTCCAGGGTGCCTAAATCCCCCTCCACCCCTCCTAAGTACCCCAGACAGAGTGGCACCACTTTGGAGGGCTTCTGTGGAGAAGCCCGCCAAAAAGTGGAACAAAGGGCTCGACTTGGGTTGGAGTCACAGAAGAGAACACAAATGCCATTTTAGAATCAAGTTTTGGCAAAAAATACCAAGCGGAGAATTAATATTAATTAAATAAACTGGCGGTATGTTCGAGGCTACCGTAAATAATTAAATAAAGATAGTAGCCTAAAACAATGTGAAATCCCATAGGAAAATATTTGCAGTTGAATATAAAAAGTAGTATCCACTGCCACCAGCCAAAACTCGATCAGGGGGGACGGAGACGTGCCCCCTCGACTAACAGACCCCGGGGCAATTGAATTGCCCCAGCCAGTACGTCCACAATATGATGGTTTGTACTGAATCTGTTCAGAATTTTAGACTAGTAAAGTCAATGGTGACTTTACATGCCCTGGGAAACAGTAGTCAGTCCCAGGGTATGGAGTCTATACTGGAGGGTCACTATGACACCCCTGTGTCACTGCACTGAGGGTGCTGTGTAACACACATCACAAAAACACATGAAGCCCTATGGAGTAAAAGACCCCATAGCCCATTAAACACATCTAGATTCAAAGAAACACACTCAAATCATGCCCAAGAGTGAGGGTAAAAGAGTCTCACTCTTGGCAGGAGAAAAAAATAAACCCCCAAAAAAAAGCAAAGCTGCTGGGGGACTCGTTAGGTTAGGAAATTCATCCTAAACAGAGAATTCTCCCTAACAGTCCACAAGGAAAGCCGTCTTCCAAGACAGGAACTTACGCAGAGCTTGATGCATCAGCTTGAATGGGGCCCCCATGAGTCTAGTCAGCACCACATTGAGTTCCCACGCTGGGTCAGGCGCCTTCACCAATGGGTAACGAACGGAACAGTCCTTTGATGAACTCCTTTCATTAGAGGTTGCGATCAATGAGAAGACTTCCCCAGAGTCCTGGTGTAGCGGGAGGTAGCGGCCAGATGCAGCTTGAGGGAGGCATGCGCCAGCCTTTACTTAGCCAACAACAACAAGTGCGGAAGAACTTGTGGGGGGGGGGGGGGGGGGGGGGGGGGCATGACCCTCAGAGGGTTAATCTTCTGCAACCGGCACCAAGTTGTGAACGCTTCCATTTGTGCCCGTAACACCTCAGAGTCGGCAGGGAGCTCGTAACCACTGAACTCTAATGCTGCAGGAGCCAGGCCTTGAGGTTCAGTGATCCTGGGTCGTGGAGCACGATTGCACCTCCTTTCTGGATGAGAACATCCACGACCACTGGCATTGACTGGAAGAGACGCTGACATGAGACGGTCCGGGTACCAGATTTGCCTCGGCCACGCTGGAGCGATGAGGATCATCCCGCACCAGCACCGTCTGAGTTGACTGATGACTTAGTAGCAGCGGCAACTGAGGGAACACGAACAGTAACAGGCCTTCCGAAGGGAAGGAGAATGCATCCCCCATCCTCCACGGCTGGGGAAACCTACTGGCGAACCTCCGGCACTTAGTGTTCATAGCCGTCGCAAACAGATTGATCTCGGGACTGCCCCACTTGAGGAAGTTGTCCACTTGTTCCTGCCGAAGCTCCCGCTCATGGTGAGAGCGCAGCTCCCTGCTGAAGGAGTCGGCGACCGTGTTTTTTATTCCCGCCAGGTGGAAAGGAATGAGGAACATCCCCTGGGTGACGGCCCAGTGCCACAACTCCTGCGCCTCTATGGAGAGCACAGGGGATCTGGTGCCCCCCTGGTTCCAGATGTAAAACATTGTTGCGGTTAAGTCCGTGAAGACCCTCACCACTTTGCCCTTGAGGGACGGAAGAAATGACTTGAGGGCCCAAAACACAGCCCATAGTTCCAGTACTTTGATGTGTAGCGTCTTCTCCTCTGGCAACCACAGGCCTCTGGCGTGGAGACGTCCGGTGTGTGCTCCCCACCCTTCAAGGGAAGCGTCCGCTGTGACGTCTCCTGGTATGGAGGACTCTGGAAGTCTCTGCCCCTGGTGATGTTGGAGCGCACGCCCCACTAGCTTAACGCTCGATGGAACTCCTCGTTGATCACGATCCTGTCTTTGAAGCTTCCGGAGATCTGGATCCAACGGGCGCCCAGGAACTCCTGGAGCGGTTGCATCCACAACCTGCATATGCATGACTTTTTTTTTTTTATTTGTAAAATCGCACTAGAGGCCGTGGGCATGGAGGCGCTGTTGCAAGCAAATTACTTAGTTAAAGCTTCATGTAGGTGCGCTCATAGGTTACAGAGAGCAGAACCTGTGCAAATTAGTCATGAGACAGGTACAATTTTTGTACATGAAAAACACACTGAGAATCATCCATAGTAAGGATATGGTACAGGTGTCTGGCCAATCAAAACCATGCAGCCTATTATACAAAAAGCCACGTTTTGACGGCCTTCCTGAAGGTTGTGTGAGACTCAATGCACCATGTGTGTAGGTAGGGAGTTCCATTGAGACGTGGAGATGAAGGGGAAGCTCGAGCCTCCAGCGCGGGACCTGGAGATTTTGGGAACCGTGACCCTGTTGGAATAGGCTGTTCTAGAAGGCCTTCCAGAGCTGGCTTTGACAAGCCTCTGAGAAAGATAGAGGGGTGCAGTATTGTTGAGGCATTTGTGTGAGATGGCGAGAATTTTAAAGGTGATGCGTTCCTTGATGGGAAGCCAATGGGCTGCTCTCCTGTTGGCAGAGATAGGTTCCCTTTTTGAGATGCCTGTGGCCGCATGGAGGGCATTGTTCTGTATGGTCTGAAGTTTTCGGATGGTTTTTTGGGAGGTGCCGGCAAGGAGGGCATTGCAATAGTCTAGCCTTGATCCAATTGTAGCCCTTGCTATTGAGGCAGTTCTCCTTGGACAAGAACAGTGTGGCTGCATTGATCAATTTGGCATGGTAAGAGGCCATGGACGCAATCGCACTGACTTGTCTGCTCATGGTGAGATTCGAGTCCAAGAACACCCCCAGGGTTTTGACCGCTTGCAGCACAGGAATAAGGGTACTGTCAATGGTGAAGGAGTGGTATCTTTCGTCCAGTTTATTTAAGGTTGCTGGGGCTCCAATGAAAAGCAGTTCAGTTTTTTCCCCGTTGAGGCATAGCCAGTTTTCTGCCATCCATGTTTGAATTTTGAAGTAGATGGAGTTTAGTTGTTCCCCGTCAGAATCGTAGTCGCCGGTGAGAGGGGCGAGCACCTGCGTGTCATCCGCATAGTTGGTATATGAAATACCTAGCTTGTCTAAATTGAATAAGGGCTTCATGAAAAGGTTGTAGAGGGTGGGAGAAATGCAGAACACTGTGGGACGCCGCATTTGAGAACATCTGGGTTGGCACAGGCTTGATCCGAAAAGACTTTTGAGACTCTGCCCAGGAGAAATGAAGAAATCCATTCCACGGCCTTGGTGGAGAAGTTAGCTGCAAATGATAGGAGGTGGCAAAGGGTGCTGTGATCAACAAGATCAAAAGCTGCCAATAGGTCAAGAAGTAGGAGAGCCGGTTTGCCAGCGTCTCTGAAATCATCAATTTGATTTTTATGGTCTAGAAGCGCAGTTTCTGTCCCACGTCCTGGACGAACCTGTAGATAAGCTGCTTTGCCAAGAACTTTGAGGAGGAAGGGGACCGTGGTAATGGGTCTATGATTCCCCGGGACAGTTGGGTCCAATGCCGGTTTCTTAAGAAGCGGGCGTACCCAGGCTTCTTTTAGACATTCCGGAACACGCCCAGGAGGTAAAAGGCATTCATGACGGCAGTCAAGAATGAGGCTAACGTGGGGGCAGAATCTTTGATGAGCTGTGCAGGGGAGATGTCCCCTTTACAATTGGAAGGCTTAATTTTGAGTAAGGCAATGACTTCCTGTTAATTCATTTCTTTGGAGGGGATTCAAGGGAATATATACATTTGAAGTCAGCAATTTGTTAGCTTAAGGCCTATTGATGGGCAATGATTTTGCTTTGTAGTAGGTCTAGTTCGTCCAGCATGGCCGCCTGGATACTATTGCACCAGTCTGCATTTTTGGTAGTGGAAGGCGGAGAGGGTGCTGGTGATTCCAATTCTCTAAAAATTGGAACAATTTCTTTGGACCCCGATTTGGCATTGGATATCCTGGTATTGAAAGAGTTGCTTTTGGCTCTGATGGCAGCTTTTTTTTAATAATCCTTGGCTATGGACTTGAATGCTGCTTCAGTGGCATGGCAGGGTTTGGCTACCCATGCAGAGTGAGAGGCTCTCTTTCTGGCCCGCATTTCTAGGAGATTGGCGGAGAACCATGCATTAGTGTGTTTTTTTCGTTTGGCTTTCCTGAGAGTCAGCGGGGCAATGGCTTCCACTGCATTGGTGATGATAGTGTTGTAGGTAGCAACCAAGGAATCTGGGTCCTTGGAGGATGGCGTCTGGAGGGCAGGTGATGGGAGGTGGGGCACGAGCCTCTCCATGGTTAGCTGCCGGGCGCTTCTGCAAAAGGCTAGCTGGAGTAGTTTGGCTGGCCGGGGTGGTTCCTTGGCGGTGTTCGACTTGAAGTAGATGGCATGATGATCAGACCATAGGATGGGAGAGATGGCTGAGATGAAGGGGGGTAGGGGGGCAGTTATGATGTGCAACCCAGTCAAGGGTGCTACATTTGATGTGAGTGGGTAATATCACTGTTTGCTGGAATCCTAAAGAGGATGAGGAATTGTTAAGGCTAGTGGCTTGGGGGTCCGATGGGTCGTACAGTCACAGATTGATGTCTCCTTGTAAGAGTTTTGGAAGTTTTCTTTAGGTTGTTGGATATGGCGTGTAGGAGGGCGCCTGAAGTCTGTAGCTGGTCCTGGAGGTCGATATACTATGTGGAGGTTGATCGAGCAGCTGGGAGAGGGCTGGATTTTGAGAGGCAGGTAATCACTGTTGGAACCTAGGTCTACTCCTTGCATTTTTCTGATAGAAGAACAAGTTCCTTTCGCTATAAGAGCTACCCCCCCTCCTTTCTGAAGGGGGCGATCCTGCCCGAAAATGGTGTAACCGTGAGGGAGGGCCAATGATCACGCTGGACCTGAGGCTTCATGAAGGCTTCATGAAGGCCCTGGTTAGTGAGGAGGTTGTGAATGTCAAGGGCATGGGTTGGGAGCGAGCGTTCATGAGTGCAGAGGAAAGCGAGGGGGAGTTACAGAGTCTGGAGGTAGCAATAGGCTCAATCCCAGGCACAATTGAAGGGGCCACTGGAAGTGTAAACGGGCCTTTGGTAGTGGTAGAAGGCAAAAATCACAGGCACATTTGAATCGGGCACAATAGTGATGGCAGTAGGCATCACAGGCATATTAGCATCAAGCATAATAGTGGTGGCAGTAGGCACATCACTGCACTCTTGCACTTTTCCAGATTCCTCCCACTAACTCACCCTCCCTTCCTCTTTCAGAGCCGCCAAAGCGCCAGGGGACCACTCCGGTGGTGATGGTGTGCGGTACAAATGTCCTTTAACATTATCACAGGCACATTGGCATCAGGCATAATAGTGGTAACAGTAGGCCTTACAGGCATATTAGCATCAGGCACAGTAGTGGTGGCAGTAGATAGTCACATGCACCTTGGTAGGGTCAATGGACAGTTTCACAGACATACTGGATCCAGAGTTAATGATAGGGGCCTAAGGCCGAGGGGCAGCAGGGTACTTCTTAATGGAAGCGGCAGTCTTAGTCCTTATTGGGAGGCCTACTGGAGCACATGCAATAGGCGCGCATAGGTCAGATGAAGGCTTGGCAACAAATTAAGCAGTAAGGCTGGTGAGTCGAGGGAAACGCGATGATGCCTCAGAGCGTGATCCAGAATGTTGGCCGGTGGCTGGAGTGTTCTAACTATCACATTATCTTGTGGACTCCAGGCATCCCTGAGCCTCGCACCATATGCATGGGAGGTGTAGTTGAGAAGGGCAGCCGTCGCCTTAGAGGGGGCCAAGGGGGCAGCCCTTACGTGCAACGTTTAAGACGGGTCACTAATATGGCGGGGGGCTGAGGGGACTCGAGCAGGACTGGCGAACGGCGGGTAGGATAAAGGCGCCCCCAGCCGCTGGTTCCTGGCAATAGTGGACGGGGTTGAAGCAGCTGACGGTAGGGCAAGGGTGCGTGATCTGAGGCGCATGGCTCTCCGGATAAGATGCGCTTGCACAAGCTGGCGATGCCTTCCTACCATGACCCACCGAGCTTAGCGTAGCAACGGGGTGAGAAGGCGGACGCTTACCTTTTTCCATTGCTGGAACAGATGGGCCTGCAGAATGCAGCATTTCCGAGCAGAGGAGAGCTGTAGAGAGAGAGTTAAAGGCCTTAGCCCACAGCCTTCTCCCGACGGCTTCGCCTGCCGGTCAGCCTCCACTCCCTTTAAGGCAGGATGGGGTGGGCTGGCAGGGCAGAGAAGCCCATCAGGACGCGGGGCTGCGATGCCTCCTTCCTTCATCATGGTGTTGTTGGTGGCTATAGCAACCGTGGCGAACATGGTGGATTGGGCTGGCCTCGAGCAGCTGATCAGACGGCAGGGATGAAGGGGAGCACATTCGTCGTGGCAGCAGCTTCCTCAACATCAGTAGGATCCTTTAGCAGTGGAGCTACAGAAAGGATTAAAAGCCTTAGCCCACGGCCTCCCCCCCCCCCCCCCCCCCCGACAGCTTCATGCCGAGCAGCAAGTCGATAGTCGTCGCTGTGGCAATCTTTAGTGCTAACAGTCGTTGCACTTAGCGCAAAATTGCTGCTGTTCTCTCCTCCTGAGCCGCCATACACAACACACTGTTGAGCCTGGACCCCAGGAACAGCGTGTTTTGCGATGGAGTCAAGCAAGTTTGTCAGCAGCTGGACGGTCCTCTCCATGTGGTCGACAGCGATGTACTTCGACTTGGCCAAGATGAGCCAGTTGTCGAGGAAAGGGTACACATGAATTCCGTGTAGTCGTAGATGGGCCGCCAACGGAGCCAGGCTTTTCCTAAAGACTCTGGGTGCTGACTTTAGTAAAAAGGGGAGAGCCTTGAACTGGTAGTGCTTCCATTGTATGACCAAGGGCAATAATCTGCAATGTTTTATGGGGATGTGGAAGCACACGTCCTCCAGATCCAACGACAACAGAAAGTCTGCTTCCTCCAGTTGGCCAAGCACGTGCTGCCAGGTGACTATCCTGAATTTCTGGGACTTGAGTCGATCGAGAATGGGCCTCCAGCCCCCAGTCTTCTTTCTTAGAGTTGCTTCGGAACCAGCTCTATCGCCCCTTTTCTTAACATGGCCCAAACTTCCAGCAGGAGCTGAGGGATGTGTTGTTCCTGCCGGGCCACCGGTGGTATCAGGGGACACATGCTGAAACGCCAAAGTGTGTCCGTGGGCGAGAGCGTCCAGCACCCATCAATAGGTGGAGATGTTTTCACACACGCTGACGAAGTTTGCCAGCCAGCTTCCCACCGGGGTGCAGTGGTGGGGGCCAGACGTCCTGGCCGGTTCAGTCCTGCTTTGAGGCCGGCACGCCGCCCTGGGAGATTTGACGATGCCGGCGGCCACCTCCGAAGGCCTTGGAATGACCCCCATCGGCTTCTTGTGTTGTGGAATGGGAGGGTTGGTGGTAAGAGGACGATCCACTGCCAAAACCCTTGTAAGACCTCCCCGACTTCCCTCCTGAGGGATGAAAAGTTGGATGGTGCTGTTGCAGCATGCCCAGGGGACGGGCCGGCTCTGAGTCGGCTTTGATGGCTTGAAGAGATTAGTCGACTGCCTTGCCAAAAAGATTGTCTCTGTTGAACGGCATGTCCAGGACCCTCGTCTGGTTCCCTTGTCTCAAGTTGGTGGCCTTCAGCCAGCCACAACGACGACGACGAGGCAAACCCAGGTTCCCATCTGGCGAAACCCTGTGTCTGCAATGTCCAGGGCCACTGTTATGGCATGGTCTGACGCCACCTCACCTTCCTGAAGGATCTCCATTGGCCTCTACCCCGCTTGTCCTCAGGGAGGAAATCCAGGATCGGAGCCATCTTGTACCATAGCTCCCGGTCGTATCTGGCCAGGATAGCTAAGGCGTTGACCGCCTTTGCCGAGTAAATTACCTTCCGTCCCACGGTGTCCATTTTGTTCCCCTCGCTGTCCGGGGGAACAGAGGTTGACAAGGGGTTGGACGACTTCTTCCTTGCCCCAGCCAAGACCACAAAATCCAGTGAGGGTTGCAACCGCAGACATTTGGGCACAGACTCCGGCACTCAATATTTCTTCTGTAGCCGGTCCCGCTTCTCCGGGGCGGAGGGGTTCTTCAGAAGTGCCAGCCCCTAATCCCAGACGTCACCCAGGAGCGGTACCGACTGAATGGTCTTACTTTTCGCCTCCGGCGTTGGTACAGAAAGCCTTCCTTTTTCTTCTCTTCCGGGGTGAGCTGAAAAGTTCTGACGTGCAGGCGATCATGGAGTGGAAGGATCCCAGTTCGTCCGGCGGAGAAGCTCTTGGTGGCAGAGTCCACCGTCGTCTGTGTCTGTCTTGTCTGTCCCTAGTGGGGGGAGGGCAGTAACGGGGAGGAGGGCAGTAACCGTGGAGTGGAGGCATAGGGTGCCTGCTCTTCTTTGGCCGTGGTGGCCCCAGTGTCAACAGGGTAGTTACTGGTGGAGTCGCTGGTGATGCCGTCAGCATCCTCGTCTGCATCTCCGACACCAGTGTGTGGATGGTCGAGAGAATACCCTGCGACAGATCTCTGGGAGGTGTTTGGGGGACAGTGTCACTGGGCCCAGCGCCTAGGTCATGGCCCCCTACCCAGTCATAGTCGTCGCCAATCTGGCAGGCGACTCAATGTTCTTGTCGTCCTCAGCAATCTCCTCTCGGATGGTGTGGCCAGAAACCATGTCTTCCTCATCGGACAAAGAAATATCTGTGCCCTGTAGCTCTTCCACACCCTGCCCCCCCTTATTCAGGTCCTGTGGGGTCGGCTTCGGGTTGAGGTCCGGCATCCTCCTCTCCGGAGTGTTCTCTACTGGTTTGGCCGAAGCCTCCCGTCTGAGAAGGAGAATCACTGTGACCGCCACCGGGGTACCCTGGACCTGGTCAGCCCCTTTTGCCTTCGAGAGGGCGGCAGCCACCATCTTGATCGAAGAAGACATCTTGGCCTGGATCACCTGGGCCTTAACTGGTAGGACGGACACCTTGGCCTTCTCTGGTTTCTGTCGCAGCTTTCCCGGGGTAGCCGACTTTCTCTTCAACAAAGAGCTGGAGCGATGGCTGGAGACTGAGGCAGATATAGGCGAACGCCCCCTGACCGACGCAGGACCCGCTTGCGCAGCGACCCCGGTGGAAGCGGACTTGCGGTGCTTGGCCTCGTCTTGGGCCCCCATGGATGGAGCGCCCTCAAAGGACCTAGAAGCCCGCTCTGGCTGGCTGTATCCGGATGAGGCATGCCCCTGTGGACCACACAGGGTATAGGCCCTGGCATTGAGCCACGTCACCAGTCAGAGGTGCCGGTCCTTCACATTGTGCTTGGAGAAGCCATGGGAGATCTCACAATCTTCTTCCTTGTGTGTCAGGTGTAGACAATAGAGGCACTGGGAATGCTGGTCGTCCGTGAAAACATTCTGGAAGCCGCAGCTGGTGCAAAGCTTGAAGAGGGAAGCTCCGTCCTCCTTCTCCAACATAATCCAGCGAGGTATAGGCCCGATTGACTTCTGGATACTTCCAAGAAGAAATCACTGAACAATTTTTGCCCTTGAGGGATGCTGAAAAACGAATCCCTGTTAATCGGATGGATAAACTATGGAGCACACAGGCTCGATTGACAAAAACAGTTTTTTTCGCCAAAAAAGTGTGACAAATGCAGAAAGCTCGAAGAGCGGAACACGAGTATACCCAACACTTGAACATGTAGTAAAAATCTGAAGATGGCTGCCAGAGGAGGGGCTTAGGGAGAGGGCAGTCATTGGCTGGGGGCAGTATGACCGAGAGTTCAGTGATTGGTTTATAGGAGAAAGACAGTTTCTAAACAAAAGTGAAATCGTTTTTTCTTTTACCGAGGATTCCCGGCCTGAATGGGAATATTCATGAGCATGTGAATCCATGCCAGACTCCATGCTGGAGAAATATTTTCTGGAGGGGCAGTAAGCAACTCAAAGGTAAATAACAACTTAAGGAAACTTTGTAACTTCTTCTGTTCAGGAATCAAAGTGGCAAGTGTTCAGGAACTTCCAAGAAGGCTGCCTAGATGCATTCCAGCATTAGGCCTGGGGCGAACGGCATGGATGAACTCCCACACAAACGAATCAGCAACACGGGATCAACACAAGACTTTAGGTAAGTATTACCCAAGCTAATACAGTAGCTCAGCAAAGAAGAAGTGTTTGGAGTCAGACATCTTCACGCTGCAGCAGCACAGGACCTGGTACCTGGATTCTTGGTTGTAGAGACGAAAGAGCAGACACTGGAAGGGAACTTGTAGCAGCAGTCAACAGGAAAGGCTTTCAATAAAGGATTCTTCAAGGCTACTAATTGCACTGTAGATTTGGCACCCTTTTACAGGAACCGAATGCAGAACGATTATCGCCGATTGGATTCTTCACTCTCTCGGTCCAGCACTCTGGTGTGGGTGCTCCGGAGAAATGTCATTTCTGTGCCAATTCCCTTTAACCTTAGAGACCCCCAGCTCTTTTGCTGGACTTCGGACTTTTTAATTTTAACTCTTAAGTGAGTGGGACTTTTCCCCCCACTCCCTCGTGTGTTTTCCTGACTAGGAGTTTTGGTTTCTTACCGTTTAATGGAGTCTGGTAACATCTGCGTTTTGTATGGTGACAGCACATGTTGCGCAGTGCCACTGAGAAGTCCCAGGGACTTCTCTTGATGTTTAAACACATTTTCTTGGGTGAACGACTGTTCCCAAGAATAGTAAGATGACTTGTCTGTCTTACCTTTTCTTTTGAAGGTCCAGCACACACCACTCTATGTAGAGTGCTCGGGGGTTACATAGTAACTCCTTCACCTACTTCTCATGTAACATTCTGTTACACTAACTAACTTGAATGGCTGGTGGCACTGGTTTCTTTTTTGCTACCTTTTTGCCATGCATCTTCAGGCTGATTTCTCAGCTGCAGTACAGCAATCAAGGGTGACCATTTTCCCCAAATTGCCCCTGTCTCATTTTTTCGCCATCCCTGGTCAGTTAGTTCTTTCTAGTGTTCTACTCTGTTTGACTCGGGTTGGAGTCCATTGTGCATTTTGCCTTTGGTAGGCTTCAGCCCTGAAGCCCGCCCAGGCTCCAGTGTGTCCGGAAAGGCAGGAAGTGAGGGAGGGTCCCAAACATTCCCTGAGTAAAACCAGTTCTGATTGACAGCCCTAGGGCTCTGAATTGTAAAGAATGGGAACTTGCTTAAAAGGAGAGATTTTTGGGAGTAGAGGCAGAGTCGACCACTGGAGGACAACATCCGATAAAAAGATGTGAAGAGACGGCAGCAGCACACTCCTGGACCGCAAAGTGCCCGGTGAAGCCCTGCAGCTGTGCTGACCCAGTTTCCATTTAGACTGGGAAGACCCACAAGGAACGACTTCCTCCCTTGGGCTGGTGGGAACAACTAGCCTTAAGACAAGCATCATTTTGGCGCAAACCCCGACTTGCTGTGACTTTTCAAAGCTGCAGAATCACAACGCCGGGGACCCCTGACCATCATCGAGTGCATTGTCTTCGGAAGTGAGCATCCACTCAAACCTTCATGGGCATCCATAGGCCCCTAAAGGGGTGTTTGGGGCAGGAGTGGGGGGCCGGGTGGGTGTAGGGGGGGGGCAGCGGGGGCCCAGTTGGGTGGGTTTAACAACCTAAGCCATCTTGCATCCGCTTGTAAAATGCTAACCCCTCAAAGACATGTAAGCGCTATCATTTTAACTATCCAGGCACTAGCTTAGCAGTAGGCAGTTAAACTTCACTTACCTCACGTGATCAATCTATTCCCCCACAAAGGACTAATGCCAGTAATGCACAGCACTATTTACTACAGTGAAGTGGACTGTATAAATGTGCTACAATCATTTCATTCCCTAGTGCTCTCCCCTCCCAGACCTAACATGAGTCTATCACACTACGTCTTGGGGCCATATTGGCAGTAGTGCCCCTCTGATATATTGAAAAGCAGCAGTATCCATACGCTCTGTTTTTCACATAAACATCTTAACTAATTCACACCCATGCAGCGCTTCCTTTTAAAAAAATACTATGTGTGATAACGAATGAGTGTTAACACCATACTTTAAAGAAACCACTTTTCCGCTGCGAGTTACCCAGCAACAGACCCTGTATTTTCCCTTTGAAGTCACTGGATGGAGTAAACGGTGTAATCGTGTTTAAGCCACAGAGCACAGTCTAATGTTACTCGGCAATGGGCAATGTAAAGACATTAAGCTCCGATGAAGGGTTTAACAAAAGGGACCGTTCCTCACTTTATATAACAAATAAGCAAGGCCGAGAAATGTTAGCAGGAAGACAGACTGCCATTATGCCGGTCACCTGACTATGCTACAAAGAGTAGACACAAGCAATTAAGAATAGAAAAAATATGTTTTTAAAAGCCAAACTGTCACCCGCGGGCGCGTGGGTCACAAAGGCTAAGAATTGATTATTTTTGCCCGAGTAATGTGACTTGCGATGTACCAGAGACCCTGCCCACCTCTAAGGTAAGGAGAGAGCTGTGGAGCTGGATATGAGTGGACAAACTAGTGCATTTTGGGAGATGGTCTTGAAACTTGAAAGCAATGTACTCCACCGACTCCAACTACCTCATAGCTGTTTCCAGAACAGAAAGTTGTTTGGCAATGTACATTTACAAAGGACTAACAGTCTGGTTTTTGCTAGATAATGGGCGTGGGGTTGGGGGGGATGTCCAGCTGCCATAATTACATACTACCCTAAAAATGCAGCGTGTGCACTGCATGCCATGCATGTGGCGTCATCTGTGATCAAAACAATTCAAGGGGCGCCCACAACTCGTGGTTGAAGACAGTGTGCACGTACTCCTCCGGGAAAGATTCATTGGCGTTGCTTATGTTGCCAGGTCTTACCCATCGCCCCGTTTACCACCACCACACATATGAGCATGCTGGAGGTGCCCCTCCTGCTGGCCAGGACTGCGCAGCGGCTATTTGCTGTGCGGAGACGCCGGCAGACGATATACCCACCATTCACTCAAGCCGCCAGCCACAGTCCATACCTGTCTCTGCCGCAGTGCAGCCCGAACACAGCGGGGGCTGGCTTGAGAAGTAACAAAATCCCTCCTGTGCCAGTTTCTGTACAATATATTTTTAATTTTTTTATAGTAGTTCTGGTCGCGAAAAAAAATTCGAGACCTTTCAACTTAAATTACATACAAAATTTAAAAACAAGGTATAAACAATGTATAAACAATGTATAAACAATGTATAAACAATGTATAAACAATGTATAAACAATGTATAAACAATATAATCAAATGATTTGCATAAGGTAAATAAAATTAAAACTCATTTTCAAGATTCACAAATATTAAAACAGACTTAAAACATTCATCATTTCATCATTTTGACACTGCATACTTTAGAATTTTTAGCTGCTGCAAGTAATTTACAATATCATATCTTACTGCCTTTCTTTTGGTATGAAACAACAGGACCCATAGTTCTTCAGTGGTCAATACCTCTTGGTCCATAAATAAAGGTTTGAAATGAACACAGCGCAATTGTAGCAATTTATCGCATTCTGAGCATAAATGCTTAAGGGTTTCCACTCGCTGTTTACAAAATTGACAAGGCAGAGCAATGCGATTTTTGCTACGACTGTTCAACACATCATTTGTTAGCCAAAGATTTAGCCTAAATCTCATGAAGCCGTTACGCTGGGTAGAACTAGGGGATTTCAGCATATAATCAGCCACAACATTATAATGCTTCAATTCAAAAGGATTAGCCTCAAAGTTCTTATATAAGGTACATGCAAGACGTGTATGTATCCAATCTAATTCCCAGATTTTTAATTTTGCTTTGTCTGGATAGAAGCTATCTGGGCTTTTTCTAAAATAGATTGGATTTTTGAACGCCACATTTTTGGAAATGTATCCATTGAGGTCATTAAGTATGTTGAGATTATGCTGATAATCCCTGTAGTGAATTTGTTCATTAAACATTTGCGGTATAATGCGCACAATTTCCATTTATCGACAGCATAAACCGAGATCAGACCCAGCTCATGTCTTAAGAGTGGTAAAGGTTGCGAGTTTGGCAAATTCAATACCTGCCTCCAGAATCGACTTTCCCTAAGAGCCCAGTAAGAGTATGACATTCTCTGGGTCTCCGCACCATAGAGGATAACAGACACCACTTTTAACTTGAAGTAGGTGAGTATAGGTGACAAAGAAAATTTGCAGTATCTTGCTTTGATGATACGAGCTTGTGAGATGGACATTTGCAATTTGTAAAGCCCTTGTTCAATGTATTGGTCAAAAGCACAATGATTGCAGATCAGCATGCCCAGATACATATTACACATTGGTGACAGTGATCTTACAATTTTGGAGTGGCCAATGCAACTGGGTCAGACTTTGTTTCCTGGTACCAAATTGAACAACATTTGTTTTTGCAACATTAATGGTTATGCCGTTGGCTTTGGTATATATGTCCAGGGCACCTAAAAGCTGCCGCAATCCTTTTGGGGTATGTGACATAAGCACCATGTCATCGGCATATAATAACCATTGTATCTGTGCCCCCATGATTTTTGGAGAGTCAGATATCAGATTGGCAAAAGTTCGATTGATATCGGAGACAAAGAAATTGAACAGGGCTGAAGCTAACAAACAGCCTTGTTTTAGGCCTCGGGCGGTTAAAATTGGGGGTGTTAATAATCCGCCATTGGTTAATCTGACCTGGATTGAAGTATTGGTATGCAATTGGATTATCCATTTCGGGATGCACCATGGGCAATTTGCATCCACCAGCTTTTTATACAATAGCTCTCTAGGGACAGCATCAAATGCCATTTGAAAATCAATAAAGGCGAGATACAACGGCTGTTTCCGTTGATAGGTTCGCTGAATGAGGCTTGATAGGGTGATATTTACGCTAGTACCTATAGCTTGCAAGAACCCTGTTTGAAAAGGATCTCAAAGGTTTTTATCCTGCAACCAAGTATTGAATTTCTTTAAAAGTAGTCTGGCAAAAAGTTTTCCCGGGCAATCTAGTAGCGCTATAGGCCTACTATATGACTTTGGATTCTCTCGATTACCCTTCTTAAAAATCGGGACAATGATGGATTTTTTCCAAGTCTCCGGGATAGTGCCAGATTTAAAAACTTGACTGAAGATGCGATGGAGAATGCCTGCCCATTCATCTTTGTGCATTTTTAACATTGTATTATGCAAGCCATCAGGACCTATTGCACGGGAAGAACTCAATTTTGTAATGCAAAGTTTAATATCGTCAATGTCAAATTGGAATTCTCCTGAGACTGTGATTGAGTGGAGACACAATTGCATGTCCGGAAAAGGGGTAAGGTATAGTTTCTGAAAATACAGCCGCCACGTATCAGACGATATTGAGTTTACCTGGGCAACGAGTTGCGATGTGCCGGAGGTACGATTGAGCAAAGCCCATATACCGGCGGTAGATTTTAAAACAAGCTGCTTTAGCATGATGGCTCCCTCTTCTTCGTAGTGCTTAGCTCTTCTTGTTCTGAGCCATTTTTTGTATCTTTGTTTTGCTGCTCTAATGTTTTCATCCGTATCAATTTTATTTAATTTCCGTAATTGCTGAATTTCATATCTCAAGTCAGCTTTTCGATATTTTATTTGTGCATCATATGCATGTGCATGCCGTTGTTTAATCAGCCCGTTGCCACTAAAAACTCGAGCAAACATCTGCATGGCAACTGTATAGTCTAACTGTAAAATCATGACTGATACATTTTCATTAAATTGTAATCTAGATCTGCTAATTTCTCTCTATCCCAGGTCAGTCGGTTTCGTCCATTATTCACTACCACATCCGTTATATTTGTGTTCATCCACTGTTTCATTTGAGTCTGATCAATCTGCAAGGTCAATTTTAGTTTGTGATGATCACTTAGTTCTGTTTGAATAATCTCCAACTTTTGGACCAAGTTAAAAGCTTTTGCATTAATATAGACAGTCTATTATTGCATAATGCGCGCCTCTTTGCCAGGTGACCTGCGCTGGACAATCTCCCGTCACATTTCCATTTAACATCAAGAAATTACGCTCTTCCATAAAGGAGGACCATATAATTTCATCTCCCATTAGTATAGTATCCCCCTTTCTGATGAGATGCAGATTGAGATCACCTAATATTATAATGTACATTAATCCCTCCTCACTGGCTAAGGCATCTAATATTCCCACAAATTGATTAAAGAAATCCTCTGATCTTAATGTATTGGTGCACCAGTATATATTCACAATTGCAATTTTCTGAAACTTGTTAGAGAGTTTTACCACTTTAAATGATAACGATGGAGACTTAGAAGTGACCAATTCAAAACCACATTTCTTTTTCACCGCTATTATTAGCCCACCTTTAGGCCTACCGAAGGGGCCTTTTTCTGCTGGTGTAAACAGTATAGTGTGTGAGTCCCAAATCGGAGGTTGCAAGAGCCAGGTTTCCTGAAGGGCAATAACATTATCAATCAGGTCCCCGATAGTTGAGGAGTTAAGGTGGGTATGCCCTTGGGTGTTCCAAGAAACTACAGTCAATGGCTCTATATCTGGGCATAGTTACGTAGGCCTTGTATGATTTGCTAACTCTTGATGTGAGACACTATTACTAGCTGACATGAAGATACGAGACGTATGTCCCTGTAATGCAGTGGGGCCAGACTGGGTTTCTTGTGTTATGCTAAACCCTAAGTCAAACAAGACCATTCTGGCCTGCCACAGGGTCTCTGCAACCAGGGATGATCGCACATATAATCGAGCTATAGACAAGTCGGTGTGATCTATAAACTCGATCTGCTCAATATCCAAAGATGAAATGGCAGATAGGGCTGAAATTTCTGCGCAGGTGTTGAGAATACTAGACCGGTTTAAGTCATAGGATTTGAATGGAGAGTCTCTACATTTGATAATAAAACGATGATTTGACTGCTCTTGTTTTGCCTTGGTTTGGGCAGCTCGTTCTTTTATCGGTATTGTTAACCTCGCTGGTGATCTCACTCGCCCTTCTGGTAATTAGCCGTGGCCGGTTGGGGCCCCTTTAACAGGGGCTTGAGCGAGGGATACCCTTTTTCCAATGTTGCATATTGATTGGACTCCTTCGACTGCTGAACAAAGGCTTCAATAGATGCTTTAATTTCTTCTCGTATCTCTTGCCGAGAGTCCAGAGGCAAGCTAGATGTTAAAGCAGGTGCAGTTAACAATAGTGGTTGTACATGTTTTACCTGTAAGTTAGTGCTAGAGTTCTGTGCCAGATATGCCTCAACTGAGGCTCTTATTTCATCATGCAGTGTGTGTGTGTAGGACAGGCATCCCCTTTGTAGGTATCATTGGCTACAGAGCTCTGAGCTTCACAAACAGGAGTTTGCGGACATTGTGTGGTGCCAGGTTGTGATAATTGTACATCCGCCTGGCGACTCACATACATGGGTTGTTGAATGTCGGAATGTTCATGTCTCGCCTTCTGAGGGGAGTTGTTTGGTAAGAATTTTAGATACGAATCGATGGATTTCTGAATTTGTGTCTGAATCGCAAGCAGAATAGGTGCGTTCTGGATAGTGCAAGTTTGGTTAGAGGACATGGAGGGAGGTGCTGTAGTGGCTACAGAAAGCAACAGGGAGGGGGTTTCAGCGACTCTTTGCTGAGAGGCTCTTTGCTCGTTATTGTGTTCTACCATTTGCACTAGGTCGTCCAATAATTTATGCGGCACTACGGCTGGCGCCGTTAAGGCTGTCTCTAGAACCTGTGGACCAGGGTCAGATATGACAACATGCATCTGGTCCCTCGATAGATCCACTAGATTTTTCCGTTTTTGTCCCCTTCCTAACTTAGGAGTAGGTATTTTAGATTTAAGTGTTTGTACTTTCCTCCTTTTATGTGGTTGAGAGATATTGGATTTCGCAACTGGCGAACTAAAAACCTCAAACACATTTTTAGGGGCTAATGTCTGGGGGGGCGGAGTAATCTTGAGGTTAACAGCAGTCCCAGGGAAGGTTGCAGCAGTGGGGCCAGCTGGCACCTTTACCACGGGGATAACTGGATCCCGTAGTGTCTTAAGAATGTTAACAGCGGAAATTACTTCCCCCATAATAATGGGGACTTGATCCTGCCCCAGTATAGATGGCATATTGGATTGTGAACTTAGCTGTACAGCCAAAGAAGTAAGAGAGTCAGTTTCTGATGTCTGTGTACATACTGTGTGTGTGAACTTAGGGTTCAATGCTTCCCAAGTAGGGGAAGACGCTTTACATTGGAACTTAATTTTTGGGTGTAATGGAAGCAATTGTTCATTACACTTGGTCTGTTCGGTAACTTTTAAATCCAGACCCTCATATAATTTAGCCACAGCTAGCAGAGCTGTATTCGTTGCAGCTAGGGTGTTATGCAAGGCCAGTGCCTCTGGAAAAGAGCACCTCTCCTTGTGAACAGGATTCAGAAAGAAGTCAGAAACTCGGGCACCCTGGTCAAATCGTGGTTGCCTGGGAGTGGGAGCTATGAATGAAACTGACTCATCAATGGATTCTATAGGAGCATTTGCATCCTTTATAGGGGATACTGTTGGTTCTGGTATGTGTATTTCAGTATCAGACAACACAGGTGATAGGGTCTCGCAGTTTGTGCTAGAATGGCTTTTATTACCCGACTCCAGCTGAATTAGGTCACCAGTATTTGAGCAAATGTATAGAACTTCTTTAGCCAATTCATCTGTCCGGTTAGTAAGATTCATGAATTCAATATCCTCCTCCTCAATTTCTCCAATCATACTAAGATGAGCATGAGCCTGCCTTAGCTTTTGTTGGGCCAAGACAGAGCATAGGATAGGTTGAGGCATGGTATCCCCTAGAAAAAGGGCTACAGTCGGCCGTAAATCTCCTGCAAGACAGGCCGCTATTATCGTAGTATCTGTGGGGGCACCATGCAAACTACCTTCATGATGTGTGATATCAGAGGCTATTGTATGACTAGGGTTTGAAACCACAGGGGCAGCTGGTTGTGGTGCCATAGTCGTCTCCATAGCCGTTGGAACGATGTGTTGTGGGAAGCGGGTGACCAGTATTCCCCTCGACCTCTGATGTACTTCCCTCATCTGAGCATAATCGAAAGTCATCAGATACTGAACGTGACCGCTGCGTGGAAATACGACCAACCCTTGGTAGTAAACTCGTAAGCCGAGTTTGAAGACAGGCTTTTTTCAGCACATCACCACATCCCAAATTATTTAGTTTTGCTCGTGTTTCGATAATAGGTGGCACATTAGTGGTCAGGGTACAAGGGAGCATTCAATAACTCTCCTAATGCAATAAGGAGGTGATGAGATTAGATAAACAATATGAAATAACCCTCACGAAATGAATACCTTGGACCTTGCGACCTGCGAACATCAAACAGTACTTTTCGCACTTCACAGTGCGCGCGCAGGTGCGCAGGCCACTGTAAATGAAGGATCACGGGAGGGGCGTAACCAGCACAGGGGAGGGACCAGCCGCCAATAGCCCAATGGTCTTTAACACAAAACAGAAAAGAAAAAAGAAAGACAGGAGTTCAGAGTTCAATAAAATAATGCGCAGTGAGTGCCCTGCGTTAACGTGCACAACGTGCACTATAGGCCCAATGTGTGCGGCAGGCACAACATGCAAATGTCAGTCACCTTTTTTAGTGTTTGCGAAGGCAGGCAATCCACGGAGCTGCAGATAAAGACGTCCTCCGTACGGCGTAAGCAAGCGCTGAACGGGAGGTTCTGCAGAAGGAATCTTTGAAGTCTCTGGAGTATCAAGGATAGCGAGGTCCGACAGCAAAGAACAATTTACTTTCTTACCTGGTAACTTTCTTTCGATGGGATGGTCCGACGACGTATTCCATATCTATGGCGGGTAATCACCACAGCTGTGCTGCTTCGGAAACTTTTTTCGGCGTCTGCGTCGATGACGTTGATGCGCCATCGTCGAGGACCTCCTCCAACGTCATCCGATGTGATAAGTAGGACGCACGACGCCCGTAGCCTCAGTTGTAGTTATTTCCCCCAGAACGTGTGACATTAGTCTACTGCCAGTCAGACACAAAGCCTTGCGGAACGTAAGCTGCAATCGCAAAAGAAATTCTGCAGCGGGGAAGGTAGGGAGGGAGCGATATGGAATAAGTCGTCGGACCATCTCATCGAAAGAACGTTACCAGGTAAGAAAGTAACTCGTTCTTCGAGGGGATTGGGTCCTCCGACGTATTCCATATCTATGACAGACTCCCAAAGCAGTACCAGAGCAAGGAGGAGGGAAAGAATTTAGAATCAAAATTTAGAATTGTCAATCAAATAGCAGAGCAAAGGACCGACTTGCCAAAGGCCAGATCCTGTCCTCGGATGGAATCGAGGGAATTGGTGACGTACAATTGTATGTACTGAAGCCCAGGTGGCTGCATCACAGATATTGCGAATAGGAACACCCCTCTGCAGGGCAGTAGATGCAGCCATAACCCTGGTAGAATGGGCCCGCATGCCAGCCGGTGGGTCCTTACTCACCAAGCGGTAACACTCCGAGATGACCAAAATAATCCAGCGAGACAAAGTCTGTTTCGTCACAGCTTGTCCCAAACGCTTTCCAGCGTAACCAATAAAGAGTTGATCGTCCGTTCTGACCCGGGACATGCGTGAAACATAAAAGCTTAAAGCTCTCCTAGGATCAAGCCTATGGAGCCTCTCCTCTTCCTTACTAGGATGTGGAGGAGGATAGAATGCCGGAAGAACAACCTTCTGGCTCAAATGAAATTCCGAAACCACCTTCGGAAGAAAAGGACGAGCTCTAAGGACAACCCTGTCCTTGTGAAATACAGTGAAGGGTGGCTTAACTGAAAGTGCCTGTAACTCACTCTGCGAGCGGAAGTAACCGCAACTAAAAACAAAGTTTTCAGAGTTAACAGCCTCAAAGGGCAAGAATGTAAAGGCTCAAACGGAGCACCCATAAGAAAATAAGAACAAGGTTTAAATCCCAACCAGGCACCAGGAAAGGTGACGGAGGGAACACATTAGTGAGCCCTTTCAGAAACTTTGAAAATAAAGGGATTTTAAAGTAGGAACACTCTTCAGACGAGCGCTTAAAGATGGACAGCGCCGCCAGGTAACCTTTGATGGTACCCACTTGCAAGCCCCTGTGGGCCAAAGAAAGTAAAAAGGACAGAACCATGGGGATGTCACATGCAAAAGGATCCACATTCTGAACTCTGCACCAGTCGCAGAACTTGCGCCAAAGGTAACAGTACAGAGACTTTGTTGCTGGCCGTCGGGCCGAGAGCAACACCTCCATCACGTCTTCAGCGAGGTCACAATCCTTATACCTCAACCTTTCAGAAGCCAAGTGTGAAGGTTGAGGGATCTGACCTCTGGATGGAGAACCTGACCCCCCTCCCCCCTCCCGTGAGAGCAGACCGTCTCGGTAGGAAAGACGACGTGGAGGACAGATGGACAAGTCGAGAAGGTCCGGGTACCACGTCCTCCGAGCCCACGCCGGAGCAATGAGGATCATCCGGGAACCAAACTTCCGTAACCTCCGCAGCACTTGCGGGATGACGGGGACTGGAGGAAACACGTACAGCAGTGGGAAGGACCACTCCACCACGAACGCGTCTCCTAAGGCTCCTTTTGGAGGAAATTCCCACGAGCAGAACCTCTCGCACTTCCGGTTGACACTGGAGGCGAAGAGATCCACTTGAGGGGTCCCCCAAAGGGCGAAGATCTCCAGGAGAATCTCCTGAGCCAACTCCCACTCGTGAGAGATTGTGCTCTGCCTGCTCAGAGCGTCCGCCGTCATGTTTTCGTCTCCGGCCAGATGAACTGCCGAGATCGAAACTTCAACTGGATGGCCCAGAACTCGAGCTGCATCGCCTCCCTGCACAGAGGAAGTGACCCAGCCCCCCCTTTTTGTTGAGGTAATGCATGGCCACTGTGTTGTCCGTCAGGATCAGGACATTCTTTCCTCGCACAGTCGGCAGAAAAGCCTTCAGGGCTAGCCCGACGGCCCTCAGCTCCAACAGATTGATATGGAGTCTGGACTCCGACGGAGGCCAACGACCGCTGACTGTCAGCTCGTTGGCATGAGCACCCCATCCCGTGAGGGATGCATCCGTCACGATCATCACCTCCGGCCAGGGAAGCCAAAACGGAGCCCCCTTCATCAAGTTGCCTTCGACGGCCCACCACAGAAGGTCCTGGGCGACCGAGGGCGGCACCTGAACCGGGTCCGACATCCTGCCGGAGGACTGCGACCATTGCGTCTTGAGTGCCCACTGCAAAGATCTCATCCGCAGGCGAGCCTCTGGCACCAGAAGAATGCAGGATGCCATGAGGCCGAGCAACCTCAAGAACTCGAACGCTGGGAGCGTCTGGGCATGCTGAAACTTGTGCACCATCTGCTGAATGTGAAGAGCCCTCACCTTGGGAGGAAAACACTGCCCCAGGGAAGTGTCGAGCACTGCTCCGATGTACTGGAGCCGCTGTGTTGGCGTCAAATGGGACTTCTTTAAATTGAGGGAGAATCCCAGCCTGTGAAGGGAGTGGCAGGTGACTGACAGATGATCCAGGACCTGCTCAGGAGAGCACGTCCTGATCAACCAATCGTCCAGGTAGGGGTAGACGTGAATCCCCCCTTGCCCGAGATGCGCTGCCACCACCATCATGAGCTTGGTGAAAACCCTTGGGGCGGTGGTCAATCCGAACGGCAGGACCCGAAACTGAAAGTGCGAGTCGCCAACCGCGAACCTCAGGTACTTCTTGTGCTTGGGATGGATCGGCACATGGAAGTAAGCATCCTCGAGGTCGAGAGACACCAACCAGTCCTGAAGCAGAAGGGCCTGGAGGACTTGAGAGATGGTAACCATCTTGAACTTGTCCTTCCTGAGGAGTTTGTTCAAACCGCGCAAGTCCATGAAGGGTCTCAATCCCCCGTCTTTCTTCGAAATCAAAAAAATAAGGGGAATACCATCCCTTGTTCCTCTCCGCTACAGGCACCAGTTCTATGGCACCTTTCTCCAGCAGGACTTGAAGGTCTTGCGCAAGGAGCGGATCCAGACTCTTCAAAGAGAGGTTCCCTGGTGGATTGTCGTGAGGCCTCTGCCGAAAGGGAAGACAGTAGCCGTGGGTTATGATCTCCAGAACCCACACATCTGAAGTAATGGCACGCCACTCTACAAGATGCTGCGCCAGCCTTCCCCCAACCGGCGAACCATGGGACCTGGCCTCATGACCGAGTGGTAGCGGCTGCGGTGTTGCCTGAGGGCAAAGAGGCAACTGCCCGAGCGGCCTTGGCACCACGGGTACCCTGTCGTCCACCTCTGGTACCCCTGCGTTGGCCTCTTTGACTGCTAGCTCCTCTCGCTTTACTGAAGGACGAGTAATAGCGAAAGGAACCACCCCTCCATTGCTGTCCCGTAGGACGAAAAGGCGGAGGTTGGCGAACTGCAGCGCCCAACGACTTCGCTGCAGCTTTGGAGGTCTGCAACCTCTCAAGGCTCTCGTCAGCCTGGCTGCCAAAAAGGTGTTCACCGTCAAAGGGCATGTTGAGGAGCCGGGACTGCACATCAGGAGCAAACCCCGACTTCCGCAACCACGCAAACCTGCGTGTCACGGTGCTCGCCGCCATGGACCTGCCGACGCATTCAGCCATGTCCAAACCCGACTGAACGGACTCACACATGGCATCCTTACCATCCTGGACCATAGCAAGGAAACCATCCTGTTCGTCCCCTTCGGGAATATGTTCAGCTGCTAACGCAACAGTTCCACAGAGTGTGTGTGAAACGAGACAAGGCACATATGGAGTTGGCCGCCTGAAGCGCCATACCACCCGAAGAAAACACTTTCTTCGCCCAGCCATCAAAACGTTTGTCGTCCCTATCAGGAGGGATGGTAGGGTACGACACCTGCTTTGCCAAGGCCGTGGCCGCCTGCACCACCAAACTCTCCGGAGTGGGGTGCCTGGTCAAGTAGCAGGGGTCGCTACTGGCTGGATGGTATTTTCGCGACAAGGACCTGCCCACCGCCGGGAGACTCTCCGGAGCAGTCCAAGCCAACCGCCACCCTTCTCTGTAGAGCCATATGAAACGGCAGTACCGGGTCAGTTGGGGGACCAACATCAAGGATGTCCGTGAGATCATTCTGCACAAACTTCCCTGGGAGAGCAGACCATCCCAAGTACTCGGAGACCCTAGCCATAAGGCGCCGGTACGAGTAATCGGCATGAGAGCCAGGCTCAGGCCTACAAAACTCCACCTCCGGAGAGGTGTCCAGTCCACTGGCATCATGCAGTGACTGCCTTAAATCGTCAAATTGGCTATGGCCCGAGACCATCTCATCTGGAACCCGACTAGGAACCAGGCCATCAGAATCCTCATCCACCTCCGAAATATATTCCAGGTGGTGAAAAGAAGGCACCTGAGAGTGCTTGCTCTTAACCAAAGCCTTTCTAGGGGGTTCCCCTGCACCACGGGGTACCTCCGACACACCGGCCTCGAAAGGCGTCGAGTGAATCGGCGCCGGCGTCGAGAGAACAGGCATCGGCGCCAAGAGGCTCGGCGTCGACGTCAGATGCAGCGCCGCCAGCATCGACAGTCCTCGAAGCCGGAGCTTCGAGCGTGTCCTTCGACGACCTGAGCGTTGACGGCTTCGACGACGTCCTCGGAGCCGGAACCTCGAGAAAGCCTGTTGACGCCCTCGACGCCTCAGGCGTCGATGTCTTCCTCGAAGACATCACAGGTGCACACGGTCTCGAACGCGTCGAGGACCGGGACCTGGATCGGGTAAGTCGAGAACGAGTCCCCTTGTCAGAACGGGACCACTCCCGTGACTCGTGCCGACCACTCTTGCGAGTGGTGTCTCTCGACCTCTCACAGCCGACCCCACTCGGGGGCGCGGACGGCTTAGTACCCTGCGACTCGAGAATCGCCAGCATTTTCTTCCCGAAGGAAGCCCATTCCTCCGGCGTCGCACGGCTGGTGGGGTAAGCGACGTGCCGGGCAGAGTCCTCAGAAGAGGACCTGGAAGAGGACCGCTGTCGGCGCTTCCGAGAATGCCTCGAAGACGGATTCACCTCTCGAATCATCCGTCAAAAGCCCCGCAGACTTCGACTTCCGGGGCTTGGACACCCGACCTACCGACAACAACTTCTTACGTTCCCGTAAGGCTTTGGACGTGAGCGACTGGCAGTCGATACAGTCATCCGTGTCGTGGGCCTCCCCGAGGCACCATAGGCAGGCGTCGTGCGAGTCCGTCACTGACATCTTGGACCCACACTCCCCGCACTTCTTGAAGCCCGGACGCGGGGTCAAAGACGAAGTAGAAGACATCTTCTTACAAAGGATTTTCTCACAAAAACGAACAGGTTCGAAGAACCGAGAAGAACAGAACTCCCAAGAGTCGAGGCGTAACCGAGATTCACGAAGCAACACGTTCGCGGAAAAAACGGAACTGAGGCTACGGGCGTCGTGCATCCTACTTATCACATCGGATGACGTCGAATGAGGTCCTCGACATCCACGCAGAAAAAAGTTTCCGAAGCAGCACAGCTGTGGCGATTACCTGTCAGATATGGAATACATCGGAGGACCCAATCCCCTCGAACAGTACTTTTCGTGCTACACAGTTTCACGTGTTTCTGTACAATAAAAACTCACATGCCGGCTGCAGCATCAGGAATCCCAAAACCGCCGTCAGCTCAGAGATTTTTAGTAATGTTAGAACGTTTATTAAATTAGTTCAGAACCAGCAGCGGCATTGGGATTCCCGATGCTGCCGCTGGCTCTGAATTTGGGATTTTAGCAACTTTCTAACATTACTAAAACTCAGAGCCGGTGTAACGTCTCCTTTTCCTATCTGTCAGAAAATCCTATCTTGCTGACTGAGCATGCGTGCGCATGCTCAGTCAGTACTTAGCTGATAGGATTTTCTGACACAAGGAATGTGGTGTGCCTGTCTTTCTGGGGTCCCCAGGGTGTCATTTCTGTAACTTGATGAGAGCCAGGCTCACTCAATTAACAGAACAAAGTGAAGCTGCATTACGAGGGACTCGGAAAATGAACCAAAAAGCACGAACGCCACGAACATGAACGCAGCGGACACTGTTTTAATAAACTCCAAGGATTCAAATAAGCACTAAATGTGCAAACATATGAAAGAATTCATCCCAAATATATATCTACGTGTATGTGAACTAAGTGCATTATTAATGTGATAATAATGCACTTAGTTCACATACACGTACATAGTCGTGATAAATCCGGCTGTCTGCGCGTGATGCGTCCTGAAAAAAATGACATTACACCGGCACACTGTTCCACTGTGTACCCATGTCCAGCAACCTACTTCCACTCGCCCCCCCGCCTCCTCCACATCCAACTAACCCACGCAGTGGACGCCACTCACTTAATACTCTGCAACAGACAGCCAAGCCTTTCGGGACACTCTAAAGAAGGCGGCTTCGAACATGCAGAAGATTACTTTAATGCAAGTGTAATGTGTGCGGTTGAGGGTGGGAAGTGCTGTGCTAATGGGCAATTCAGTAGGTAATGCTCACTGTTCTGACTTTGAAGAGCTGAAAGGGCCAGGGCTGACTGGAGGTTTCACATGAGTGAAACGTACATTCTAGGGCTTGTAGTTTAATGTTATCCCATTGTATGTAAGGGATTGTATGTAATCCCAGCATGCATATGCGTAACCCGCCCTGGCTGAAAAGCATGGTCTGCAGGTGTTATGGGGCCACTTGTTGTTTGGGATTAGTACAATTTCGAAAGGTTCCCTTGTTCGGCCAGTGGCATTGTGCAGGGATTGTCCTGTGGTATTCTTAGATATGAGAATTTCATTGTTGAATGACGGTAGATTTGTTTTCTTTATATTTAACAATTCTACTTTTACCATTACTATGTTTGCTTTACATCCCTAGAAAACGTTTGTCCCTCATCCTCCAACAATAATCATGGACTCCTATAACCCTTTTGGGACTCCTCTTTTTAATCAGACTTTTAGAAGGTGAAATGCTTATTCATATCTTTTAACTTGTGCTGACAAGCTCTGGTACACTGAAAGCACAAGGCACACATTCTACCTGCAAGCCATTTGCCAGCCCCAAACCTTCTTTCAGTCTTGAGAGGATGGCTCGGCGGCAGCGTGCTCACCTTGGAGGCGGGACGACATGGAGCGGCACAGGTGTTTGATCCCCGGGTCCGCGCTTGGAATCCTCTGGGTATTAAGGGCGTTATGGATATCATCATATATCATAGCCACCTCAATTCCATACATACATACATAGAGCGCACCATTTCTTTCTTGCCAAGAGTCAAAAATCACTAGAAGTGAGTGCAAATTTTGTACCCTGCTGGAAGCATGTTGAAATGTCGAAACAAACCAGGTGCAGACAACCTGGGTTAATCGAGTGAGCCTCTGGGCACCTATGAGGATTAGGCTGGGCATAGGGCCCACATAATGTCCCATACCCCTGGACTATCCCTTCTGTAGGTAGGTGTTCGATCACAACTCCACAAATACACATCTGCTGTGAACATGGACAAAAGACTATAAAACCGGCCATGGTGCAATGCCTGTATTTGCAACCAGTTGTGGACTTGAAATCCCAAATCTGTTAGTGTTTACTCCATAAAAAGGAGAGTGACAAGCACCTCCTGAAGTGCACGGCTTCCAATTGGCCATGATGCCCTGTGGCTTTTTAAAACTGATATTTAGTTATATCCAGTAATGCCTGGTTTTAAAGGCTGTACACATGACGTCAGAGTTAATAGAGGGTCCTTGTGTGTTACCTCAAGTACAGGCCTTAGAATTGGCTATTAGCCCCCTTGGGCCAACTGCTGGGGTGCTGAGTTTTTTTTTGTGAAATGGCATGGTGGCAGTTTCACAAGTTTATAAAAACATACGACAACGGCCACCAGGAAAAGAAAATTTCCTGTTGTCCCTTCTCAATTTCCCTGGTGGCCGTGCTGTGGGCGAAGGGCCAAAGAGCGGCAGCTTGTGCCAGGTAAGTGCTGTCAGGGTATATGGTTGAAGGTGGTTTGTTGTGGGGTCCCGTTCTCCACGGAGCTGTTTGTGGCATGGGGTGGGTGAGTTGGCAACAGCGAGTGGCATGCAGTGTCGGTGAGTGGCGAGCAAGAGCTCTTGGAGGGCGGGTGCAAGGAGCGCACATCTGGCTCAGAACATTGGCTGAAATAATTTTAGCTTGTGTTTTGAGCAAGTTGATTGGCTTCCTCCCTCATCCATCCGTTGATTGGCTCACTCCCTCACCCATCCTGGGTGCTAATGTTTTAATAATTTATCTTTTGGATGCCCGAGATTTATTCTAAAAGTGATCATCGGGTCACCCAAAAGAACAGCCGAAGATACCTGCAGCAGGATGAATTAAATCACCAGAATGGGGACATTGAAAACTACAGAAGGGCAGGAGCAAAAACTACAGAAGGGCAGGAGCAAAAACTACAGAAGGGCAGGAGCAAAAACTACAGAAGGGCAGGAGCAAAAACTACAGAAGGGCAGGAGCAAAAACTACAGAAGGGCAGGAGCAAAAACTACAGAAGGGCAGGAGCAAAAACTACAGAAGGGCAGGAGCAAAAACTACAGAAGGGCAGGAGCAAAAACTACAGAAGGGCAGGAGCAAAAACTACAGAAGGGCAGGAGCAAAAACTACAGAAGGGCAGGAGCAAAAACTACAGAAGGGCAGGAGCAAAAACTACAGAAGGGCAGGAGCAAAAACTACAGAAGGGCAGGAGCAAAAACTACAGAAGGGCAGGAGCAAAAACTACAGAAGGGCAGGAGCAAAACAATATAAGACTGCTCTCGGATCACATGTGTAAGAAACATTGTTATTCTCGAAATGATGCATACTCAAATGGTGCATAATCATGAGAGTGCTGTCAACAATGTTAGTAATGCTAATTCAAGTATTTATGCTACTAATCGCACTATCAATAGCTCCTCTAAAAGTAGCAATAGTTACAGCATTAACAGTGCAGGCAGTAGGATGAATAACCTAACTAGTGAAGCAATAGTAGTGGAGGTTACCCTACTAGTAATGGGGGTAGCAGTAGTGCATGCTGTAGTGCGACGAATAATCCCCCTTCTACTTCCAGAAGTCTTTTGAAGACCAGCTGGGGTATAATCCAATAGCAAAAGGTTGCCCGCATAGCCAATAGCTTTGAATCTTAACTCGCCCCATTTGTGTGCATAACAGGCCAATAATAAGGACTCCTTCCATAAATCTGTTAGAAAGCTATTAAAGAGAATTGGTACCAGGATACAGCCCTGGCGGACCCCTCTTCTAACAGCAATAGGGCTAGAGTGGACCGATCGCCCTGTGTGTTCAATCCAACAATTGGAGTTGTTGCTATATAGCAACTGGATCATTCCCAAGAGACCCAGAGGAATACCCCACTTCTCCAATTGTGCCCAAATAATAGCTAAGTCCATATTAACAAAAGCAGCCGTTGGGTCTTACACTGCCATATTTAATGATTTCCCAAAGGCACACCAATATCTGAATTGCAGATGGACAGAGCCAAGGCACTTATGGCCCCTTTTTGCTAAATGCTGTTTGTAAGGGGCTTAACAAGTTATCAGCCTCCACCCACTTTGTGAGGTCCCTCAAATACCTTTTGGCGACGAATCAATTATGTCAATCTGGCGGTAATTAGCGGGGTTAGTTCTATACCCTGATCTTAGAACTATTAGACCTAGACTGTACCTTATTTTGTTTTTTCCTCTACTGAATATTGTTAGGCATGTCATGGATTAATTGATTTGGTTGTGCCCCTGTCATATTGTCTATATCAAATGTTATACACTGGGAAACTCCTCCGTGTGATTTTCTTTTTTATTCCTCATTTGTTGTGGGTTTTTAGTTTTTTTTTTTTTTAAACTGGGGCATATTAAGATCATGTGGTGTCCACAATGTGACTTTTTGGGTTGTGTGTTCAGAGGTAGAACACTTCTCCTAGCATGCTAGGGGAGGGGGGGTTGATCTATGAGTGCCATCATTAAGTGTGCTTAGAGGTTTACTACAATAAAGAGTTCAGCTGCCTACCTTGGTCTTAGCAATCCTTACTACATGTATATTTCTTACGGAGCAGAAATAACGTTTTCATGAGCTACAGCTAAAAGGAGCTTTTGTGTATCGGGCATTAAGCAGGATGTAACTCTGGTAAAGAGCAGCTAGAGCCAGGGTCTCCAACCTTTGCGTTGGCAAGAACTACTTGTTCTTATGAAATGCATGTCCCACTTAGATGGATTTCTCAATATGAATGTTAGCATGTACCACACTTGGATGGAATTCTCAATTTTGGCTTGCGTCACATCTAGACAGGATTATGCATTTTAGCATGTACCACACTTAGATGGAATCTGTAACTCTAGATTGTGTTACATCTGGATAGGATTGTGAATGCTAGCATGTACCACCCTTCGATGGAACTCTTGACTAAAGCCTGCGTCGCATCTAGATAGAAATGTGAATGTTAGCAAGCGCCACACTTAGATGAAATTGTGAATGACGACAAGTGCAACACCCGAATGGAATCGTGATCACTAGCCTTCCTCACATCTAGATAGAATTTTGAAATTGGCAAGCGCCACACACTCAGGTGGAATAGTGAATGATAGCAAGCATCACACCTAGGCATAATTGCAAGGACAGAAAGGCCAACTAACCAATCCACTAACTATTTAATCTCTCTGCATACACCTCTAAAACTCTAACCAAATACAACCACAAGCCTAAAACGCAGCAATCCGCACAAACTTCACTACACTGCAACAACAAAACAAACCGCACATAGACTTGCACAACAGCACACGGCGACTACTGACCGTAAAACACCCCAAGCCCAGCCAACAGACCCACCAGGCTGAGGCTGCCAACAGCAAATCACTGCTCTCTTGCACTTTTCTAGCTTATTCCCACTAACTTGCCCCATCCTCTCCCTCTTTCAGAGCCGCCAGGGGACCACTCCGGTGGTGATAGTGCGCGGTACAAATATCCTATAACATTAACATGAAATGGAGTCCATCGTTAGGTTATTACAACGCCCAATGTTCCAGTACCTGAATAGAATTGGCAGATGTCTGCAGCTGCACTGCCCCTCCCCCCATGCCTTTCACCAGCGTATTTAAATAGAAATGCAACCTTTTAATCTCTTCACCTTGTCCATGCTGCATAATGCATGGTAGATAGCCGCTGCCTTTGTGGCACAGTAGTGGCAGCTACATGGATCTATGTCAGAATGCAGCAAGCACACACGGAGCAGCCCAGAACTCTTCATTTTCGATTTTAGTGAACAGTAGGTGAATATCGTACACAAGAAATCCCAAAGCACCTGCAGTGTGCATTATTAAAAACACACCCACGTAGACTATTAACAAACACAGATCACAAGAACTGATAAGCAGATGCAGTGTACTCAGAGTTTTATCCAGAAAGAAACAGAGGTGAAGAACTGCAGTTCCACAAATGCAGATCCGTCCTCACTCCGTCCTGGAGGATTTATCAGACGAAGAGCAGCATTGACGCATTTCATCTTAATAGGATTTATATACACCTGGTAGGACCCCCACTAATTGGTGAACACAAATTGGAAAAAGGAGGGAGGTAAACTTGACAAGGCGGCATAAGTCTTCACGGGAGCGTCCCATGCCAGAATTCAAACGAAAATGGCAATGGAAGTGGAGGCGGCAGGCGGTGCTGTGAAGTGATGATTCTGTGCGCAGGGGATACTGGCTGTGCCAATCCGTGCTGCAGCCAAACTACAATCCATCACAGCTCCAAGACCAGGCGGCGACAATAGAGGGGAGCGAAGAATACAGAGTGCACTGGTGCTATGGGTGGGCAGCGAGGATGGCTGGCCTCCAGTTGCCATCCACCTGTACCTACATAGACCTGCCTGCTCTCCTGATAGTACCCGACGAAAAGCATCTGTGTGTGGGGTGGTGTTTTATTTGGACTAGGACACAATGGTCCAGGGAACAAATGAAAAAACCACCCACAATCGCAAATGGCAGTATATTACTTTTCGTAACAGACCGAGTACTACCCAAAGAGGAGTTGTTGGTAACATTTGTGGCAAATGGTGCATGATGTTTATCCATATTTGGTCATTAACAATGGCCGAACCTACCAAATGAACAGTTTATTAACTCAAAAGGGTCTGCTTTCACTCAAAAAAGCCCCATCTCAGATCATAAAAGTTGGCCCATGTTAACACGTTGATGCGTAGCATTGCCTTATAGGGCATGCTGAGCCTGATATGTGATAAAAATACCCCCTAATGTATGTTATAAAGATATTGCAAAGCATAGGAGTTCCGTAACCAAATAGAGTATCAAGGTCAAGCTCCTTTATGACATCACAAATCTCAGATGTGACTTGCATTGTTCACGAACGGTCGGGGGTATTTTACTCTTAACAGATACGTCAACACAGTATCATTCCTTTTGATACCTGGCGTCATGCTTAATCTAATTTAGGACATTGTATAGTTATTCATACACACACACAATAAATGAATAATTTGTTTGGAAATATAAAAATAAGGTTGTAATGGGTTGCAGAAAAATAGTTTGAGCAGCTAAATGTGTAGGCGTTTTATGGTTTAAAATCAATTATAACATGCAGATAGAATCTTGTTCTCCCATGTTAAACTCCTGCAGCGCACAAAAGAATCACTGTCATAAGCAAGTTACTTATTTAAAGGGCTACGAAGTGTGTCACATTTTAGAAGAAAGGAATTTGAAAAACTAGTTGTGGCTTCAGTGGCATATTTTACTCAATAAAGCAGCTTCTGTTTTTAAATACCCTTCATTCAACTTTCCAAAAATTCTTCCTGGCATCAGAAAGCGATGGTGGCACTTACATAAAAGTCCACAAAAGGAATGAAGTATGAGTGCATGCCATAGCACCCCACATTCTCATGCGCTTCATTGTTTCATCACCACATAGGATGTGTGAAGAAGCTGGGATAGGCTGGACCGAGTACCGCAGTGAGGGACCCATAACCTTCTTTACTGCTACTTTATGCCACGCGGAACGCTGCACTGTCTCACCAGGGTTTTGGGCTTTACAACCCCTTGTATGATTTGAGTATTTTGGAGTGTTTGAATATAAAACTTTTGATTTTATCCTACCTTATAAACAGCAAGTATGCGTGGAAACATTTAGATTCGGCAACTAAGCCGTATATAGACATATAGGAAACCATCCTATCAAGTGTAAGGTGTTTCTCCCCTTGATTTGGTATGAAAGAATAACCAGCAACCTGTACAAGACCTGAGTCTAGATACTCAAACCTTACTGCACATGTGCAAATGAAACCCAGGGGGAATAAGTTGTGACTCATCTGGTACACGCCTCTTGCAAACCTCTAGTATTTGCAGGGTGTGCCGAGGGGGATTCGGCCCTGACCTAGGGTCGTTCAGCCCTGATGGCTGACTGCTGCATCAAAGAACCTGGTTAAATAAAACAGACACAGCCTAACATGGTTGACAATGCTAGGACAGCTTCTTTATGAGTGTGGAAATGTAGAACGGGTCATCTTTACAACATTGGTGACTTTACACTTCTGTGCACCGGGAGTGGTGCGCTTGTGGTTTATACATGGAACCAAATAAATAACATTGTGTTACCGTAGTTCATACTTACTTCCAGAGCATCAGTTCAGTACCTTGGTAGGAGGGGTGGGGAGATGAGTAGGATTCATACGGGAATAAATAAATGCTTATATAGCCTCAGTTCATTAACCTGGTAAGAGGGGTGTTTGAAATACACTTCATACATCAAATACATATTTAGGTAACCTCAATTTGTTTTCATGTGAATGGGGAATGATTTAATTCTCACTAACCCCACCCTACTCAATTGATAGCTGTAGCCTACCACTCAAACCAATTACTTAACACAGAACAAACTTTACACACACAACTAGACGCCCAATAACTGACCAACCCGACTCCAGAGCGACCCTTGTTCCGTACGGGTATAGCACCTAACTAACCATCCCTGCTCGTTTTGTTCCTCTTCTACTCATCCTGGACCATAAGTTGGACTGCTAGTAGTGTTAGGTAAGATACCCTGCCGACTCCGGGTATTCACAGTTAGTGGAAGGCTGGGGGGAGGTGAGGGCAGGTTAAGTCTACTGGAATCCCACCTAATTCTGACTGTCTCCTCAGAGTACATTACGAGCTCATTCCGGAAGAGGTGCTGATGAGGCGCTCCCGGTAGACCTGGTGACCTCCGCAGTAATCTGGTGTTCCTGTGGTCTTTGACCCACGCCCTTTCAGGTGATTCGCTCCATTGGCTCCTTTGTATTTATTAGCCAGTGGGGTGTTTCATAGGGAAGGTCTTCTTTGTTCTCCCTGAGCACAAGTGTTACACAGACTTGAGTGCCGGTTCACCATACCTCCTTGGTGAGCATCTGATGATCCATTCCTCTGGATGGGGACTAATCTTTGGTAAGTACTCTGTGTACCCAGTCTCCTGAATGGTGACACTCCGAATGGTCTTCAGACACCGATTCTTGGTTGTCCACTGATGCCAGAGGCCTGTCCATAGTTACCGGGTCTGAACTCTGTATGTGATCCTCTTGTAGTGGTAAGAAAAGTGTTCCCAAATGCTGGTATCTTTCTCCAGTTCTCAGATTGTCCTGAGGGAACAGGGGGTGTGTGTTTCACTTTTATACCAGTACACTATGCTTATGCTCTCAGAATCTTCATCCCCTTCCTCTTCTTCTTGAACAGGCCTGGATTTCTGAGGGCCTTTTAGCCACTTCTGAGTTTGGAGGGGCTCCATCCTCCTCATTCCTTTGACCTGGGTCCTACAGACGGTACAGTATTTTGCTCAACAGGGTGGCAAACCTCCCCGTGGGAGGATTCCTGGTGTTGATTTCTGGTGATCCTTTTACTGGGCGAAAGAGTAACTTAGGCAACAGCTGGAGCTATGTCCACATCATCCCCTATGGGTAGGAGGTGATTCCGGTGGAGAGTCTTCACATCCGTCGTGGTGCCTTCCTTTCGTAGTCTGAACACAGGCAACCCACCCTGTTAACTGTTGCTCAATAATCCCAACTGTCTCCTAAATTGTTGTGTCCTCTTTTCCCTAAACTCCTTATGAGCACCCGGTCACCAGGCTGTAGATCATGAAATTTAACTTGATGATCACATCTTTTCTCGTTTTGCAGAGCATTCTGTTCCTCAGAAGCTTGCGCCAGTTGGAAGGCTTGAGACAATTGTTCTTGAAGGTTTTTCACATATTTGCGGTAATTCTCCACGCCAGTTCCATCAGAAGAGACCCCAAAACTCTAGTCTATGGGCAGCCTGGCATCTCTTCCAAACATAAGCTTATACGGGGTGAACCCAGTGCTGTCATTCTTCATACAATTGTATGCATGAACTAACGTCGACACATGCAGACTCCATTTGAGTTTCTCTTTGGCACTCAGCATGCCCAGTATACCCAACAATGTGCGACTGAAACATTCAGCTTGCACATCTCTTTGCAGCTGATTGGGTTAACGAAAACCTGGACATCCTCCTATCAAATGCATAAATTCTTTGATGAGCTTGGATTCAAAGTCCCACCCTTGATCAGAATGTAGGTGTGCGGGCCAGCCATAATGTACAAAGAAATTGTCCCAAAGTAAATTGGCTATTGTGGTAGCCTTCTGATCTTTAGTTGGATATGCTTAAGCATATCGGATAGAATGATCGTTCACCACCAACACGTTCTGTGTTCCGCTATTGTCTAGTTCAAGGCTCAGGAAGTTGACACACACTAAATCCATGTGTCCAGAGCTCTGCAGGTGCTGGAGTGCTGTGGCTGGACGGCTGAGCCTTTTCCAGCAATGCATCTGGCGCGGTAGTGAGACTTTTCTGGGTGATGCATCTGGTGCAGTTGTGGCAATATTCATCTACTTCCGGGCCCAATCAAGGCCAGTAGAATCGGCTTCAGACTAACTTCAGTGTTCCAGATGCCCATGTTGATCATGAAGGGCGCGCAGTGCCAGGGGACGTAATGAGCGCAGGAGCACAAGCCGGTGTATCAGTCGCCCTTTAAGTTGACTCTCCTTGTACAGCACCCCACCTTTCAGAACTAGCGTCTTCCATTCTTTGCAGTAGGTCTGCTGATTTGTCAGATTTCTACTGTCTGGTGGCCCCTCAGTTTCATTTTCTTTTGCATGGAGCACCTGCAGTAGCTCTGGGTCTCTTAACTGTGTTTTGTCTCAACTCAGCTCTGGTCATGTGGGGCAATTCGAGGCTTTATCCTGGTCACATCACAATAGCTCACCGGAACCCCCTTAGCTGTTCCCCCAAGGCAGTCGATAAGACGTGCTGGCTCAGCATGCTGGAAGGTTTAATTCCTACAAATAGCTTTCATCATTGCCACAGAAGCCATCTCCATGGGGGTAGATTGATATATCTTCGGCGAGGGGGTTTTCTGGATAGGGCATCAGCGTCAATATGATTGATTCCAGAGCAATACTCCAATTGAAAGTTGTAAATGGACAAGGCCGCTAACTAGTGATGTCCAGTAGCATCCAACTTGGCAGACAATATGTAGGTCAGTGGATTGTTGTCTGTTCTCACCGTGAAAGCAGCTCAGTAGAGATAGTCATGCAGTTTCTCAGCCACCCCCACTTCAGAGCCAGGAATTCTAACTTATGTATAGGATAGTGCATCTCGGAGGGGCTCAATTGACGACCTGCATAGCCCACAGGACTCACTGCGCCATGCTGTTCTTGATAAAGCACTGCTATGTTGGCGAACCCTTGCACAAGCCTTCGATAATAATTGCATAACCCCAGGAAGCTTCTCATCTCCTGCAGATTCTGTGGGGGGGCCAGGTTTCGAGAGCTTCCAACTTGGCTGGATCCTTCGGCTGACACCACATGGCAAATATACATTACACTGGTTCGACAAAACTGGTACTTATCCAAGGACACCTTCAGCCCTTGCTGCTGGATTCGATCCAAAACCTTCAGTAGCCTTTGGTGATGTTCTTCTAAGGTCTGTCCAAAAACAACATCTAGGTATACCAGAACCTTGAGTAGATTCATGTCATCCACAGTTCTATCAGGCGTTGAAACGTGGCAGGCACTCCCGATATCCCCTGTGTCATTCGAGTAAACTGGTAGAACCCCAAGGGGCAGATGAATGCAGTCTTTTCTTTGTCTTCGGGCAGCATAGGAATTTGATAATACCCACTCCGTAGATGATGTACTGAGAACCATTTGCTCGCAACCAGACAGTGAAGAGCCTCGTCCACTTGATGTGTGGTGGATTGATCGGGGACTGTTCTGCTGTTTAGGTGCCAGTAATCAATGCACAGTCGCACATCATTGTTTCTTTCATGCCACCACTATGGGGGAAGCATAAGGGCTTCTGGATTCCTGGATGATACACATCAGCCGGTGATAGTCTGTGACCTCTCTTGGAACGGGATGACATCACTTAAACGGATGTGAAGCTTCACCCCATTGGCTTCACCCAAGTCCCAGTCACTGGTTGAAAAAACATCTGCCCACATGGACAGCTGGTCTTGTAGATCTTTCTTACGTTGGCCATCATGTTGATCCTGCTTCTCCATGCCTTTCTTGAGGTGGGCCTGTTAACAAGCCGGGTGCATCTTCAAAGATTTAGCAAACTGTGGACCGGCCATTTCCATATTCATCTTGGCTACCGTGCCGAACAGAGCTGAGGATGTGCCCATGACCAGGGGTACCTCCGCATTCGGGTTCTTTGTGCTGCACACTAACGCCAAGGTGGTGTTCACCCCAACCACTTCTCGATTTAAATGGATTTTCACACATGTATATCCCAGGTATTGACAGGCGGCATCTCCCACGCCCATCAGAGTTAGCCCCTCCAGCGGTTCTAATGGCAGATGCGACATATGTTAGCGATAGTAGGGCTCATTCACAATGGTGACCTGGGAGCCACTGTACAGCAATGTTGTGGTCCTCAGCCCCTCAAGATCAACTGGGATGGTCATGGTGGGCCCGATGAGACCTGCTGGATTGCCTCAATGAAGCAGAGCTTGAGTCCGTAGTCTGTTGCAGCACATCTGTGGTGTTACTGACCTCATTAACTAGACGGAGATGGTCAGCTCTGGGACCCTCCTGAGCCTTACTTGGATAAGGGATAGTCTGTAGACTTGGATGTGATGTCCTTGTTGATTTGCTGGAGTTAGTTTCTGCGGAGCTCAATCCTGTAGTCTAGGTTCTAGCTGCTCCTCCGCTACAAACTCCTGTGCGTTTTCCGACAATGCCTGGGCCGAAGTGGATTTAAGAGCATTAAAGCGAGCAGCTACTCTGGCATAATCTGGGTCTCGGTCACACGGTCGAGTTGAGTGGCGCTCATCCCCACATCAATGGCAAAGTCTCCATGGTGGTAACGGTGCAGAGGATTAGGGAAAATATTTGAGGCTCTTGTGCTCATCGCTCCACCTGCTGCTCCCGTTCTTGGGATGATGGGAAACCATCTCTGCCTCGATTTTGGTTTGCAATTGGGCTTTCCCGGGTCGTCAACTGAGTCTGTAGTTTCCTGACTAGCTGTTGCAGCTCTCCAATCTGCTTCTGCTCAGAAACTGTATTGTTGGGCGTTGGGATCCTGCCTTGTACCGGCTGGCTCTGTACATTGATATCACCAGTTTTTTCTTCCAGGGCCCTAATGGCCTTAGTAGTTCCTCATAGGATGGAGGTGTATCCAGTTTCTCCCGCAGCTTCAGTTGCAGTATATGTATAGCAGCTTCAATCGACATTGGTTCAATCGGGAAGTCTCTACTCCTCCTCTATGGTGGTTCGAGGCGTAAAATGTGCTCAATTCTCACCAGATCAGACACCTTTTCTCCCAGTTTCAGAGAGGTGGCATGAAACCTCATCATTAAGTCCTCTGCTGGCTCAGTAGTGCCAAAAGCTCCCTCCAGGGCACCTATCACTTGCTGGGAAGTTGGATCAGGATTCAATGCTCGAAGGGACTGTACCATCTGCAGTGCAAGCCCTCTCAAGGCCTCTATTACTCGATGTCTCTTCTATTGGTCAGACACTTTCCAGTCGTGTAGCATAAGCTGAGTGAGATCTGGCCATAGCTCATAGCCCTCCTCTCCTTTAGGCACAGGTTGCTCGCCTGAAAAAAGGTCGTAATCTAGTGTAAGTTCCATGTTCTGTAACCAAATGGGACGGGGATTGCCACACCATAGTTACTTTAACAGACTCAGCCACTGCAGCAGCAATGACTATGGCATCTTTGGTGGGTGTAGTAGCATCCGGGCAGAGGTATTCTGGGCCAAGTGTCTAAGGTCCAGATGGGGCAGGTAATCACAGGCTACCCACCTCGGATCTTAGGGGGCCGGGCTTTACCTGTAAGATAAATACCACCACAACATAGAATATAACATTGTGTATCTTTACCAGGTATGCGCCCCACATTTTTCACTTTCCCAGTGATGGGTTCCAAGGGACCGGTCATGACTAGTAAGAGGACCTCGCCCACTACGAAGCAGGCCTCTGGACTGAGCGATTCGGCTTGTACCCAATACAACATATATTCATGTGCCATTTTAGACTTTGGGCCTCATCACGAGTTGGGCTGTATTCCCGGCTGTAATACCGCCGACTGTAATAACCCTAGCACTGACTGGTCTGGTGGTATTACCACCGGATCGCGGGTTGGGCCTTAACGGTAAATCCCCATTTCTGATTGGGTCCATTGGATCCAATGGGGAATTTTCGGTGCTAATACTGCGGGCTAATACAGCCGGCTGTAATACTGCCGAAAAGAGGGATTTTCACCTCCAGAAAAAGTTGTTGGTAAAACAGCCGATTTAGCACCTAACTCGTGATAGAGCCAGCCCTTAAATGCGGCGGCAATACTGTTAACACTGCATTTAAGGGCTACAGCCCAACTCGTGATGAGGCCCTAAGTTTAAATAAACCACCAATGTATTATGCAGTGCCTAGTACCTAGCCGTTGAAATGTACCCCCACTTTCCTTGTACACTTTCAAAAAGTGCTCTTGGTAGGATCTTCTGACGGGTAGCAAAAAATGACAGGTCAGGCTGTCAGAATTTCCTACCCTGTCACTTTTTCCTACCGATAGGATTTTCTGACAGATAGCAAAAAGTGGCGTACACCGGCATCACTAAAGCAAAACCGCTGCCGTCCCACAATTAGTTAAACTAACGTTGGGAAATGTGTCCTGGCAGCGGGTTAACATTAATCCACCACTGGCACACACTTCTAAGCCCTAGAGCCCTGCTCCGATTTCTTTGTGCGTGTTTTCAGTGAAAGAAAATGGATGCTGTGTAGGGGTTGGGGTGGGGGGGAGAAGCACATACTCTAAAGCCAATCACATAAGAGTGGCATCACTAACTGGACAGCCACTCAGCTACTGCTAACATATGAAAGCACTAGAGCAACCCCCAAACATCAGTAAATGGGCATTTTCAGAACCATTTTAAACAAAAACTTAACTTGTACAGTACCTTGTTTATTTTAAATACAAAATACAGTACAATGTGCAACATAACTTGAAAGCTGCAGTAAATATATTTTAAAGCATCAATCCAGTAAAATAACTTAACATTAAAACATAGCGACCGCCATTTTGGAAGTAAAGATGACTGATAAATTCATCACAGTAGAAATTCAGCCACAGAGTGCAAAAAGAGGTTTGTTGTGGGCAGAGATGCGTGGAAATGGGAGTAAAAGCCTACTCATTTCCCTTAGCAATGGGCGTTAAATGGGTGGGACACATAGCCAAACTATATATCCATCCTCATATGTCAACCTGCATTGAAAAACATTACAAACCTGCAGCCAACGCCCCTATATCAGGCTCTCATGTTAAAGCTCAATGATAATAGTTTCGGCTTTATAGGTAGCCACCTAACAGCCAAAACTAAATAGTGGGGTTCCATAGGAAACCATGGAGGGAAAGTTGCAAAAAGAAGAACTTCCCTAACGGGGGCAACAAAGCAATATACCCCACAAAACCACTAAAGGGACGTGATTGCAGGGGATTTAGAGGGTTGAACAAACCCATTAGCCAAGTATTAATCCAGATAGATCTTGAGGTGTGGGTTCTCCTGCTCGGTGAGAGCATATATTCGACTGCATTGTACTTGAGACAGGTACAAGATGTATTCGCCTGTTCTCTGTGGAACACATCTTGTTACTCCAAATACTCTGGAGGAAACACTCCCACTATGCCCAACGTGGTTCCCGTGTCCTTCCTTCTGCCGCAACCAAAGGATTCTTCTAAAAAAGCAGGATCTGTTTTGTGACATGTCTGCCTACAACTCTCGGAAAAGCTCAAAGTCCTAGCACACCAATCAATGCAGGGATTGTGTGACTCAAGCCAGGGCATTCCTAGGATGAGCTGAAACTGGGGGGACATTTATCAGATCAAATGACATTCTCACAATGCACATCTTGACAGAGCAGCAGAACCTCCTCCGTGCATTGGGTCACTGGGCCCGATAGTAGTTGGGAACTAGCCACAGCAGTTATATTCTCCACCATTGGCTTGGGCTTGGAAGGGATCCCAATTCTGCGGGCCATATCGTGGACCATGTAGTTGCCCACTGCTCCTCGGTCTATGTATGCTTCCAAAGCATGCATCCGCAAAGGCTATTGGTGGCAAATGAGTAACACGGCAATGAGCAAGTGTGAGGCCAAGGATGCCTTTTCCTTGCTCGACAAGTTGACCTCTAGATTTGTCGGGGATTGGAGTTTACCGGCTGCTCTTCCCTGCTGGTTAGGTTCGAAGAATCCATAGCTCCTACAGACTTTCTGGGAGGTATCACCGGACAGTCAGGAAGTGTCCCGCTTTCCGGCAATACAAACATAATTGTAGTTTTCTTTGCTTTTCTCTTTCATCATTGCTGAGTGGACCTCGGACGCCTCCCAGTTGCATGGGTACCCGGTGGTTCTCAATAGGACGTACCAGATTTTCTTTTGGGCGAACGTAGAAAGACCTTCCATCTGAACGACTGCGATCCAATCTTCGGTCTTGCAAACAATGGTCCAGCTGTAAGACTAAATCGATGTACTCGACACACCCCTCGGGTGGATTCACATCTTTCAGTTCTCCCCCGAGGCCATGATAGAACAGCGTGGTACGCTTCTCCTCTGGACAGTGTGATTGTGCCACCAGCCGGTTGAAAGTGAAGAGATAACCCAGCAGATCCTGGTTTCCCGGACGCAAGAAGTTGCGTATAAAAGGGTTTTCTTGGTTTACTAATGGGATGGCGCAATTAGCAGCATGCCCTCCTAAGTATGACAACATGAAAGCCACTTTAGACTGATCAGTAGGGAACACCCCAGGCCTCCACAGAAAATGGAACCGGCACTGGTTTATGAACACCTGAAGCTTTTGGGAAACCCCTGTGAAGCGTTCGGGCTGAGCCAATGGAACTGCCCCGGGTACCACTACTTGGACCGGAGCGGCGGCAGGTGGAACTGAACCCGGGAGCGGGGCCTGCCCTGCTTGGGCCTGAAGTAACTGCCTGCCTAGCTCTTCTGTGCGGTTCTCGTTTACTATCAACTTCCGCCGTAGAGCATTGGTCTCAGATCAGGTGGCGTGCACTTCCACCCTAAGCTCACCCAGGAGTTGTGACAGCTGATCAAACCTTAGAAGAGTCCATAGTGCTTAGGCAGAGTAATAACGTTCTGTAAACGCTTACCTTGGACTCTGCAGTAGCACCTGGACTCACGGAACCCTGCTGGATTGAGTAGTGCAGTATAAAATCGGCTAATACTGGATGATAGAGAGAGAGTCTGCAGACTAGGCATTCAAAAGAGGAGTAAGCCTGAGTGGGAATGAGAGAGGCAGGAATCAACTCAAGGGAGATCAGGGCTACACCCCCTCCAGTCTGGTTGGATCTGGGGCTGAGAGGATCTTGTAGCCGTCGGGGAGGAGATCTCAAAACTCGAGCTGCCCGTGTAGCATGTCTCGGTGAGACCGAGGATATCAAGGTCAAGTGCTTCTAGGTGGTGACAGATGTCAGAAATGTTTAACAGCCCAGCAAGAATTGAGAGTGGCAAGAGGAAGAAGGTTACCAGCCTTAAAGACCTTCCGGGGAGGGGTAAAGACCTTCACAGGCAGGTCAGCCATCTTGGCCTTCACGGGCAGCTCGGACACCTTGCTTTGCTTGGCCTTCTCCGGTGTTTCCCGCAGCTGCCCCGGGGTAGCGTACTTCCTTTTGGATGAAGAGCTGGAGCGGTGGCTGGAGATCAGACAGACTATGAACGCGCCCTGACCACCACAGGACCCGCTTGCCCGGCGACCCCGATGGAAGCGGACTCGCTGTGCTTGGACTTATGTTGGGCCTCCATGGATGGAGCGCCCTCAAAGGACTTCCGAATCCAGCCAACCTGAGCGGGCTTGTAAGAGCCATGCCCCTGTGAAACACCTGGGGTAGAGGCCCTGGTCTTGAGCCATGCCACCAATCGGGCGTGTCGATCCTTCATCGTGCGCTTGGTGAAGCCACAGCAGATCGCCATCTTCTTTATGCACCGGGTGTTGACAATACAGCCACTGGGAATGTTGGTCATGCAAAAAACTTTCCGCAAACTGCAGCTGGAGCACAGCTTGAAGAGGGACTTCTTCTCTGACATGGTCCGGTGCGGTGTAGGCCTGAAGACTTCTGGAAGCTTCCAAAAAGAACACTCGACGATTTCTGCCCTTTCAGGGGCGATTAAAGATGCCGATAAACGGGTCCCTGTTAATCAGATGGTTAAACGATGGAGCACACAGGCTCGATTGAACCGAAAACAGTTTTCCTAGCAAAAAACGCAGAAAGATCAAAGAGCGAAACACAAGGATGCCCAACACTTGAACGTGCTGTAAAAATCTGAAGATGGCTGCCAGAGGAGGGGCGTAGGTAGAGGGCAGTCATTGGCTGGGGGCAGTCTGACCCAGAGCTCAGTGATTGGTTTATAGGAGAAAGACAGTTTAAAAACAAAGCTGAAACAGTTTTTTCTTTTACCAAGGATTCCCAGCCTGAAGGGGAATATTCATGAGCATGTGAATCCATGCCAAACCCATGCTGGAGAACAACTATGATGCACAGACCTGTAGAGATCAAGCAGTGCTCTGTTAAGTCAGCATCATTGCAATTGCAATGTCTGTCAAAGTCTTCGGTTTCCTTCAGTAAAGGACACATTTGTGACTTCATAAGAAGTACATTTCACAGACATATTAGGTAAAAATTCAAATAAAGCAAAGGAGTTCACGGGGTGATGGGTTACAAGGCATTGGATACACATTATCTGGTATGGCCAACGAAAATTGCCTTACCCAATGGATGCACTGTTTAAAGGTGACGAAGTATGGTATGAGTCAGAGGGAGGCACAAGCCATAACGAAGACCTTGAATAAATTAGGTTTAAGTTCAATAACGGACTTGATTTATTAACTTAAAAAGGGGCTAGCAGCAATGAAACGGTAGAAACTCAAAGAAAATATGAATTGCAGAGATCAGAAATCCTGACCTGCACAATGGGTGCACAAACTAACTAGTGGTGTGCTGGTATAAGTGATGGGGCTGGAGTGTGGACACACGCATATACATGTACACCTTTCTATATGCAAATTGAAGTTTGTTTAAAGTAGCATTGTGCATTTTGCAGAGTTTTGCAAGAGGGTAATGACAGAAATATTGCATGTTCAATAGAAACAAAGCTACATTTCAATGTTTGCACAAGCATTAGTGCTTTAGTGGCAGACCGAGAAAATTCCAAAACAAAAACATTAAAGCTCTAAAGTAACAGGCATACACATTAAAGATCAAGCATATACATTACGCTTCTACCTGCTGCTTTAGTTGTGCTTCCTGTTGTTTCATCTGCTCACATTTATGCCTGGATTCAGTAGCTTCATTCAGTAACTGCAGGGAATAGAAAATAGTGAGTTGCAAGCTAAATAATCTCCAATCGGAATTGGTCATTCAGAGCCTCTTGAAAGAAACAGTCACAGCAAATTAGAAGAAATAGCAACTTTACTTCTTCAGAGATGGTATCCTTACCGGATGTAGTACCTAAAAAATATCTGCAGCCAGTAAGACTATACAATTGGAATAAAAGAAAAGGATTTCTTTGTGTATATATGCTGGCTCCAAAAGGGGATTTCCTGCTTTAAAATATTCTACAGCCATTTAGATTAATTGGTGTGAATGCATAGCGGCCAAGGCGGTCTAAGCTACCTTTTAAAGCATATTACAATATGTTCAATGACTCCAATGGGAATGTCAGAAGGGCTGTTTGTAAATGTCAGGGGTATACACTGGCTGGAGAAAAACTGAAAGGTAGGAAGGTAGGTTATTGTGTGAGACCTTCCGAAACTAGATAGAGGCCCGATACCTTTCTCAAAATGAAGTTTGATGGAAGCAAATATTCCCCTGAACATTGCATAGTCAGATGTTCAGCTTTGGGTGGACAGTAAGACCAGTCACTATTTGCATTATCAATAATAACACTCGGTTAACCATCATTGCCATTAAGGAGGAGCTAAATAACAGACCAAACATACCAGGAAGTTTGGTTATCCGGCTCAAACTACTAACATTTGGTTAACCAGAGTTTTTTTTATCATTTAGTACCATTGGCCAATGGTGCTGGATGATCAAGCTTTTGATGTAGTCCATTGTCGCACCTTTTTCCTCTCGGAGAAGTATCAGAGCTTTTTTTTATGTCCAGACTATAAAAAACTTAAAGGCTTAAGCTTTGCCACCCCGCATAAATCTGAAATACCCAGGTTGAGTGCAATTCACGGTCTTGTAAACTAGGCGGACACACAGATTCCTGACAGGACCAACATGGTAAACTCCTCTTTACATTAATCAACGGGTAACTGAGTACCATAACTTTAATCTGAAAAAGAAAGGCCACTTGGCAACTGACTATTTCGAAACAACCCACTTTGAGGTGCTTTCTCCTTTCCTTAGAGGTACATTTGCTAAACCAAACTGCCAGTAACGTTAAGCACCCACAACTGATGATTATGTTGAGTTGGTACTTAACTAGGTGTTAGGTAAGAATGACTGCAGTCCAACTGGTGTGGGACTACACAAGACTTATCTCCTTGGTATTAGACCCACCTTTTAAGATAGGCCTGTTAGGCAGAATTGCATGCAGTACCCTCTGGGACCACCACACACAATTATAACTACAGTTGTAAGCCAAACCAACCTTTGGTAAAAGTCTGTACCACACAGTTTTTGGTAGCAAGCTGAGCAGCCAGGCTTATCTCAAGAGTGAATGTGAGCAGTACAAGTTATTACACAGAGGACTTTCAATCACAGTGGTTCAAGTAGACCCTTATACTCAAGGTTTATTGGTAAAACACTCATTAATTTATTTACACAATCATTTAGAAAACATTCACTAAGAGGCAACTTAATATTATAAACCAATACACTATAATACAAAACTCTAAGCTTTTGAGACAGTTTGAGCGCCCCTGAAATAGGAGCCAAATGGTAGTTCAGTTACTTAGCAGCGAGCAAAATGCAGAAGGTAAATAGAATAGATCATATATACTTGTTAGACAGTGTAAATAGTTTCAGTTTACCAGAAGAGTTCAATTCAAGTCAATAGGCCTAGGCCAAAGTCAATGGGCTAGTGTTCTGGATAGGAAAGAGCAGTTCTGGCATCAAACGGTAAAGTCTTTGCAAAAGTACTCAGAAGTAGGTTAGGCGAAAAAGAATCATATGTTGCGTCACAAGCTGATTAGGCCTGCAAGTAGGGAAAGTTTCACAAACTTTCACCGCGAGTGCCGTTCTCTCATTCGGGTGGCACAGTACCTTAGCATGAAGAAACAAATGCAGCTGAAGTCGTTGGTTCCTGGTGTTAGGCAGAAACCTGTGCCGTTCCCTAAGGGACCACTGCAAAAGATTTAAGACTACAGTTGTTTGGCAGTAAACCCACTTGGTAGCAGTCTGTACCACACAGATTCACTTGGTAGCTGTGGCTGAGCAGTCAGACTTCCCTCAAGAAGAGTTAGGCAGTATGTAGAGTATACACAATAGGTACAGAGATACAGTAGCACAAGCAAACACTGACCAGGGCTTTGGTGTAAAAGTAAATAATTATTTATTTAAAGACACACTTGTAGATTACACTAGCACAAAGAGAAAAGTAAATTCAGCACACAGTCACTATTATATATATACAACCCTAATCACTTATTAGACAAGTCTTAATGAGAAACACCACTTATTTTCAGACAGGGGTGAGCGCTTAACATAAGATGGCACTCTAATAAGTTATTAAAAAAGGGAGGGAAAAAGGCAGAGTTATGGAAGCACACAAATTTCAATACTTTTAAAAGAACCACAGTAAGGCAGGATAGGCAGAGTTCTACTGGAGAGCAAGGAAGTCAATTGCAAGGCCCACTCTTGGAGAGAGCAAGCAGAAGGGGTCCAGGTTCACACAGTGGGGTTATGCCCAAAGAGTCTTGTAGATAGTTCGCACACAAAGAATGAAATTAAAGTCAGGAAAAGTTAGCTAGGTTGTCCCAGGCCAGCCCAGGTTAGAAAGTCGAGGCTTTACTGTCACCCCGAACGATCTGTCGCAAGTTAAGCCAGGCAGGACACAGTACCTTAAGTGTGAAGGAAGCTCCAGCAGGGGCAGTTGTTCCTGGCAGCGGGTGCAAGTCGGTGCTTCGTCCAGAGGAAGAGGAGGTCTCGCCGTGGAGGAAAGAGGAAGGTCGTTGCACTGCCAGGGAAGAAACCAGGTGCGGATTTGTCGGTTAAAAGGTACTACCCTTCTCTTTGCGGTAGTGGTAAGCCGTGGTATTCCAGTTGCCGGGGTGCTTGGCACGGGCAAGGTGGCCACAAGATGCTCCAGGAAGGTGAAAAGAAGGCAAAACTGGTTATCCCCACCAGTCAAAGGAAGAAGACTCTCCAGACTGGAGATCTCCTCTGTCGTCGGGAAAAGTGGTGAGCCGGTTCAGCAGGACTCCACCGGTGGTGTCGTCGTTGCAGGTCGGCTCAGCTTCTCCCTCCTCGGATTCTTTGGTCCTGTGGCGACTTCTGAAGTTCCAGTCCCCAAAGCCCTGCTTTTATGCAGCAAACCCCCATTCATTCAGCCTAGCTGTCAATCAAACATGCTAAGTGGTGAGCCGGCCGGCTCACCACTTGGGCCAATCACACAAGAGTGCGACTTGAGTTACCAAGGTAACTCAGTCCAGGGTGCCTAAACCCCCTCCCACACCCGCTGTGGTACCCAGACAGAGTGGCACCACTTTTGGAGGCTTCTGTGGAGAAGCCCGCCAAAAAGTGGAACAAAGGGCTCGACTTGGGTCGGAATCACAGAAGAGAACACAAACGCCATTTTAGAATCGAGTTCTGGCAAAAAATAGCAACCGGTGAATTAATATTAAATAAATAAACCAGTGGTATGTTCGAGGCTATAGGAATTAAATAACGAAAGTTGGTAGCCTTGAACAAAGGGAAAATCCCATTCAGATATATTCGCGGTCGAATATAAAAAGTAGTATCCACTGCCACCAGCCAAAACTCGATCAGGGGGACCGGAGATGTTCCCCCCACGAACAACAGACCCCCGGGGCAATCGAATTGCCCCAACCAGTACATCTACAATATGATGGTTTGTACTGGTTTCTGTTCATAATTTGGGACTAGCAAAGCCAATGGTGACTTTACATGCCCTGGGAGACAGTAGTCAGTCCCAGGGTATGGAGTCTATGTTTGGGGGGTCGCTACAACACCCCCTGGGTTACGGCACGGAGGGTGCTGTGTAACCCACATGAAACCCTATAGAGTAAAAGACCCCATAGCCCATAAAACACATGGAAAGACAAAGGAACACCTCAAATCATGTCTAAGAGTGGGAGTAAAAGAGTCTCACTCTTAGCAGGAGAAAAAAATAAACCCCAAAAATCCAGCAAAGTTGCTGGGGGACTCACTAGGTTTGGGAAATTAGCCTTTACATAGACTTCTCCCTAACACTTGGCAGTTCCTGCAGATCTCAATGTTCCTGAGCCTCAGTCGTGGGGACAAGAAGGATGACGTAGGACTCCTGCACTGCATAATCGGAAAATGCAAACAAAATGGAGTCACTTCAGTTCCAGTAGGTCTAATTCAAGCTCCCAAGTTGGTGTCCCTCTCCCTGGTTAATCATAACCAGCCTTGAGAATGGTATCCAGGTGGCTTACAAGTTGATTGGTCCCACCAACTTAAAGGGAGAAGTCGTCCTTGAAGGGCTTCTCTGTCGAGATGAAGTTGGCAATTCGGACCTGCAGCAGGGCTTCACTGGGCAAACCAACGGTCCAGGAGTTGCAGCAGCTGTCCTCTTCCAGCTCTTCTTTGGTTCTTTCGTTCCAGTGGTCAACTATGCTTTCCAGTCCAAGAGAGACTCCTTTCAAACAGTTTTCTCCCTTTCATTCCAGCCTAGCTGTCACTCACCCAGCAGGGTGGCTATCCTTGCCGGATAGTCAGACAGCCAATCACGCCAGAGTGCATTTGGGTCTCCAAGGAGACTAAGCACAGGGAGTTTCGGGCACCTCCATTTTCTGCCCACCCCAGACACTGATGCGCCAGAGGCGGTCTTCAGTCCTGAAGCCCGCCAAAGGCATATGAACAAAGGGACCAAAACTGGTTAGGCGCGCAGAGACAAACTCTAGAAGGACCTTCCCAAAAAGAAATGGCAAAAAAAAGAAGACCGGGACCCATTTAAAGAAAGGGGCTTAAGGCACCATCTTGAAAAACATGGCTCCCCTGATTTTTAGCTACCAGTGTTCGCGGTTGGGAAAAATCATGGTAGTTTGTTGTAAAACCACTGCCACCAGCCTTTTCAATAGGAAAGGGTAGAATTTAACTGATACATGAGTATTTAGACACAGGGGATACTAGGTCACCTCTCCAGCACTCCATTGTAAGATGGTGTGTGCTGGGTCTAGAAATTTGGAATTTCACTTTACATTCTCTGGGAACCAGTAGTTTATCCCAGAGAAGGTATTCAAACCTTTGGGAAGTCTAAAAGACATCCTTGTGTCACTGCACTGAGGGTGCTGTGTAACACACATGAAAAGATGATGCCTATGGAGTTATCTAAAACTCTAATCAAATTACACAAGTGCAAAACGCACATCAAAATACATTAAAGAGTGGGGGGAAAAGGCGCACACTCTTTCCAGGTAAACAAATCAAGTACTCAAAATCCAACGAAGTTGCTGGGGGTCTCTAAGGTGAAGGGAATTGGCACATATGAGAATTCTCCCTAACAATGCCTGTACTACAGAAGTTGGTAGTGTAAATGAGCAGTCAGGCTTCTCTTAATAGGGGCAATGTGAGCTGTAGAGCTGTGCAATAAAACCATTAACTACAGGTATCCAAGTAAACATGTACACACTTAGTTAAAATGAATTAAATTATTTATACTAAAAGATATTTAAAGCATTCTTTAAAAAGCAGCAATTGGCTGAAACATTAATTCTCAATTAGGATTCAATTCAAATAGTGAACGATAAAGCAGGTGAGTAAATCAGGCATATGCTACACATGTTGCAGCTCCCCGAGGTGACGTCAGTTGAGGACATTATAACATTAATATAGCATCACCTCTGCAATATTGAGTTTCTCAGGAAGGAAAGGTTAGGGTTAGATCAGACTGAAACAGTTAGATTCTCCGAATGGGATGTAGACTGTCAATTATCCCAGCATTAAAGTGTGCCACATTTAAGAGCTGTAAGGGTACAAGTACTACCAAAGACAATAGGTTCAGAAGGAGGCCTTTAGGGAGCCAAGACAGCCAAGGTCAATGGACAAAGTCAAAGTTCTGATGCTCTTCTTCATAGAAAACTGTTCTTAAGTAGTCTGTGTTCAAAAGAGAAATCACAGCAACTCAAGAGGAGTCACCTTTAGAAAGCACAAGCTGTAAGGCCAATGCAGGTAAGTGGAGTTCAACCTGGTGTTGGGTTAAAAATGGACTACCAAAGGTGGGAAGAACCCAAATGGCAAAAGGATCAAATACCCCAAACCCCACAGTAAATTGAAAATGAAGAAAGTGTTCCAGCTGTTAGCCTTCACAATGCAATGCAGTAGACAACTGTTCCTGGTACTTGGTCGTGGTGACGAAAGTGAGGATGTCTGGCAGGCTCCTGCAGCAGCACTCGTGAGAGGGACTGGCAGCAATGGATTTCTGTGGATTCAGCAGCTCTTTGTGGTTTTGGCGCTTTTTCCTCAGTGCCCATGAAGACCGAAAAACTCTGATTAGTTTCCTTTGTCCCTCTGTCTGGGGAATCTGGATGCAGATTTCATGCTTCTGTACGGTCCTCTGGATGCCCACGAATATCTGGACGGATTCGGAATATGGAAGACAATGCACTCACAAGTGGTCGAGCTACCCCAGGTATTGGGCTTCTGCAGTCTTGGAAATTTGCAGCAAGTCTGGGGTTGTGCCAAAATAGAGTTTGTCTCGAGGCTAGTTGGTCCCACCAGCCCAAGGTAGGAAGTCATCCTTTGCAGGTCTTCCCAGTCGATTCGAAAAAGGGGTCAGCACAGCTGCACGGCTTCACCTGCACTTTGTGGTCCAGGAGGGTGCTGCTGGCGTCTTCGCTCGTCCTCTGCTTCGGATTTTGTCCTCCAGTGTTTGACTCTGCTCTTATTCCGAAAAACCTCACTTTTTATGCAAGTCACCATTCATTCACAGTCCTAGGATGTCAATCACACAGCAGGGCCAATAGGTACTGGTTTCACTCAGGCACACCTAGGGACAAAGGACAGGGACATTTCAGGACCCTCCCTCACTGCCTGCCTTTCAAGTAACACTGGAGCCTGGGCGAGCTTCAGGCTGAAGCCCGCCAAAGGCAAACTATACAAAGGGCTCAAACCTGATGCAAACAGAGTAAAAGCCTAGAAAAAAAACAAGAAATTGTGAAAAAAAGAAGACAGGTGTCATTTTGAGGAAATGGTGACACTTGGGTGCAGCACTGCAGCTGAGGCATCAGCCTGCAGATGCATGTCACTAGGTAGTAAAAAAAAAGAAACCACTGCCACCAGCCATTCAAGTGAGTTTGTGTAACAAAATGGTACATGGGGAATGGGTTAAAGGAATTACTATGTAACCCTGCAGCACTCCCAGCTGGACCCATAAAGTAAAGTTAGTAAGACAGGGGTCATCTTACTATACTTCGGAACAGTAGTTCACCCAAACTTGTCTTCCCTGATAGATAGATCTTGGTCTCCCCCAACTAATGCTGGAACCTACTCATCAACTAGGTGATAGATTTTGTTTGCGCACCTCAATCTCTGATTACCATTAAGTCCATCTCTCCTGTTCTATGGTCTGATCATTTTCTGGTACTCTTCATCATTCAACTTTCTGATCTAGCCAGACGGCCCGATAAGTTTGCTAGTCTGAAACGCAAATGGCGCAAGGTGGAGGCCCCAGTGTTGGTGGCTACCCTTAGTAAGCACAGTGTTAAGTACAGCCCCATGTACCCTAGCCACTCTGGGCACCTCCCTTCTGGCTGTAGCTGACTTGCTAGCGCCAAAAGAACGATGTAAGGAAAGAGTTCATGCCTCCGAACCCTGGTTCTTAGATGAATTTAGGGCCCTTAAGCTTCAATGCCGTCAGGCGGAAAGGAAATGGCGGATGGGTTACACGACTGCTACTAGAGCTGCCTCCCGCTTAGTCCTAACAGTCTATCAAAAAGCAATTTTGGCTGCAACAAAGACCTTTAGTGACAGGATCGAACACGTTAATAGACCTAAAGTGTTATTTGAACTAGTTCACCCTCTTTCTAATCCATTTAAGGCTGGGGGCTCTACTGTGCCTTCACAAGCTCTATGTCATTCTCTTCCTTTTTTTCTTCTAAAATGTAATCCATTCGTAAGGATATTAGTGATAATCTTATAGGGATGGCAAGTGATTAGACTGTTCCTCAATTGCCCACCCCTAATGCTTCCTGGCTATCTTTTCCTCTCACAAGACATCTCTGAAGCTATTCTTGGCCTTAAATTGGCCTCTCCTGCTGATGCAATACCACTGCCGGTGCTTAAAAATATTTCTGGAGACTTGATCTCTCATTACATCGGTGGTGAATTTATCATTTCAAGAGGGGTCTATACCTAAACCTTTGTAGCACACTTGTGTGCTCTTGAAGAAGCCCTCTCTGGATCAGGCTATACTGGCCAATTTGCGACCCATTTCTCTTCTTCCATCCTTGATGAAGGTTCAGGAGGGTCTCGTTTCCGCTCTTTCTTCGTTTTTGGAGACGTCTGGCTTTTTGGATATTTTTCAGTCTGGCTTTCGACCAGGAAGAGGAACTGAATCGGTCCTTAACTATGTGCTCGACGATCTTCCCAGTGTAATCGCTTAGCGCGGGGTCGGAGCTTTTCTCTTGTTGGATCTCTCGGCAGAGTTCAACACAGTAGATCATTCTATCTTGATCTCACAGTTGTCGGATGCTGGCCTAGGGGGGCCAGGTGTTAAACTGGTTCACCACCTTTTTGGCGGATCGGTCCCAGTCAGTCTTCCTGCCTCCTTTTTGTTCTGAATCTGTCCTACTGTCCTGTGGAGTTCCACAGGGATCGGCACTCTCGCTGATCCTGTTTAACATCTATATACATCCTCTTCTCATCATGTCACACAGTTTCAGCTTCTACTCCGATGCGAACGATACACAGATCTTGGTCCGTCTGGACCTATCTCGCCCTGCAACTGTGGTTCTACTTAGGAGCTGTCTGGAGGATTAAGGTGCATGGATTGCAAAAAACTCACTTAAATTAAATGGCAGTAAGACTGAAGTCTTAGTGTTTGGCAGGACCTACCCTCTCTCTTTCTGGAGTCCTGACTTCTGGCCTCTCTCTTGGATCCTTCCCTACCCAGTCATCCTCAGTGAGAAATCTAGGGGTAAGATTCTCATCCTCTCTTTCTATGGCAGAGCAGGTTGGGGCGGTCTGTACATCAGGACACTTTAAATCACGCACCCTGCGGAAGGTTCTCCCCTTCATTCCTTGCCATTTCCATTCCCCTGTGGTTGCGGCTTTGGTCCTTCGTACAGTCGATTACTGCAACTGACTGTACTATGGCCAACCTCGCCATCTGTTAAACCACATTCAAATGCTCCAGAATGCTGTGGCTAGAGCGATTCTACGCCTCCCAGCACGAACACATTTCCCCACTCTTGAAACAGTTGCACTGGCTCCCCATTGAAAAATGGATTCAGTTTAAATCCATGTGCCTGTTTTATCGGGCGTTTCATAAAGGTGAAGCGGAATATCTTGAGGAGAAGTTTGTTCACTATGTTCGCTCCCGCCTTCTCCGATCTCAGTCTGCCCTTCTCCTCTCTGTACCCCGTATTAGACAGTCACGGATGGGAGCTATGGCCTTTTCGGTAGTGGCCGCCAATGCATGGAATCAGTTACCCTTGGCACTGCGTGCAACTTCCAATCATTTTGCTTTCCGGCAGTCCCTCAAGACCTTTCTTTTTTAAGTGTTGTTTGCTCTTGCACGCCTTGTCCTACTGCTCAGTGCCAAGATGCCTTCGGGCGTATGTGTGCTCTTACAAATTCATATAACATAACAAGAAAATGTAGTTAATTATTATGAGAAGTCCAAGGGACCTCAGTGGCACTGCACAAAAGGTGCTGTGTGTCACAATGCAAAAGCAGATGCCTATGGAGTTTACGAGACTCCATAAAACAGCAAGGAACATGAACATCAGTCAGGAAAACACTGGAGCGAGAAAAATGTCTCGCTCACTCAAGAGTAAAACTTTAAAAGCCTTGAGTCTAGCAAAATAGCTGGGGGTCTCTAAGGTTAAAGGGGACAGCACAGAAAGGAAGATTATACCCAACATTAGGCAATCTTTCAATAACAATTAGTTGTAAAACATGCAATGTCTATTTGATTTAAACAAGCAAACGGGAGAAAGAATAGTAACTCATTTTTGGATTGAATATATTTCTAGAGACACAACTCAATGAGATAGAAAATACATGCTCGCACAGCTTATTCAAAAGTCAAGACCTTATGTAAGTAAATACACACAACAAACCATTGCTCAACCATAAATAAAAGGGCGTTTGATGTGAATTAACTGAACGCAAAGAGGCTTCAATCGCTTTAGTGTTTGGGCTAGATTATTCCTTATTGTGACTATATGATGTGTACCATCAATGTAAAGCAACAATGTAATAAGACTTGCATTACTCACCGTAATAGCATTTCTGATGATTGCATCTGCTTAGATTCACATGCTGTGCATATGGTCTGACATCCAGTGGTAACCGCAGAGTATTGCATCTTGTCTTTCGGGGACCGAAAGGAGACGTCGGCATAGCCGTGTCTATAACACTATCCCTATCGTGACCTGCAGTGTATCCAAACTCCCTCACGCGCCGAGGTCCCTCAGATTGTATTTTTTCTGCCATCAGGGAGCCCCAGGCTATTGTGAGTGAGTACATAAAAGAGAAAGTAGTAAGACGTCTATGTCCCTTCCACCCAGAGTGTGGAGTCAAGGAGGGCGCATGTGAATCTAAGCAGATGCAATCATCAGAAATGCTATTACGGTGAGTAATGCTTGTCTTATGATGCTTGTTAATCTGCTTAGAATCACATGCTGTGCATAGACTAGCGAGCAGTACCCGGAGTTGGAGGTGGGCTAGGAGAAGGAACAGTAGAGAAATATGTCTTAATACTGCTTATCCCACCTGAGAATAAGATCTAGAATGAGTGACCAGGCAATAGTGTTTTGTAAAGGCATGTACAGAACTCCAGGTTGCCGCTTCGCAAATGGACTCTAGGGGGAACATTTGCAATGAATGTTATGGAAGCCCCAGTGCCCCAGGCTTGAAAGGCAGTTCTCTCTTAACAAGCGAGAAACACAGTGTGATGCATTTGACAATCCACCTTGAGATAGCGGTTTTAGAGACAGGATCCCCTTCTCTGCCAGCTGCCACTGAAACGAAAAACTGATTTGTCTTCCTCCGTGGTTTCGTTTTTTCCAGGTAGAACATGACTCCCCTGCGCACATCTAGTGTGTGTAGGCTTCTTTCGGCAATGCTGGTGGGATTCTGGAAGAATGTGGGTAGTTCGATCGATTGGTGCACATGGAACTTCGAGATGAATTTAGGCGCAAACCTGGGATGAGTGCGCAGAACCACCTTACCCCTGTGGACTGTAACAAAAGGGTCTATAACAGAAAGGGCCTGTAGTTTGCTAACACTTCTAATAGAAGTGATAGCCACTAGGAAGGCCGTCTTAGAAGTAAAGTCTTTTAGACTTGCTTTATGCATTGGCTCAAAGGGAGATCCCATGAGTCTGGTTAAAACCACATTTAGATCTCATCCAGGAGCTGGGTGAGAAATGGGGGGATAGATTCTCTTAACCCCTTCCATAAAATCCTTAATAACCAGTATTTTCCACCATGACACTCTGTTGTGACGTGGTGTAGGATGAGAAAGCAGCTAGATGAACCTTTAGGGAATTGAAGGCCAGTCCTGAGTCTAACAAATGGGTTAGGTACAGCACAATGTGTGTTGGTGAGGAGTAATCGATGGGATCGACGACCTTGGTATTACACCAGATGACAGAGTTTCCATTTACTGGAATAGCAATAGCGTGTGTTACGTTTCCTAGCTTCCCTGAGTATGTCCATGCATCTGAGGGATCTGAAGGTGTCCAAACTCTATGACCTCAGGAGACAGTCTGCCAAATTAAGAGTCTGTGGGCATGGGTGTAGAGTCTCCCACCCGTCCTGAGACATGTTGTACGGGTAGGGTAGTTTTCCTGGAAGGGAGTGGGGCTGGAAGAGAGGGACTTTTCCATCAGATGAGCGAACCACTGTTGGCGGGCCCACATGGTAACTGGTTCCTGGTGCATCTTGTGCACTATCTTGTTGAGGAGACTCAGGGGGTGCGGGGTGTGGGGGGAGAGGGGAGGACGAGGTGTAGACACATTTCCCTGACCAGGCTATCCAGAATCTGTTCCCCCTTGAAGCGGGTCTGGTGATACCTGGAGGCGTAGTCTTGGTATTGGCCGTTCTCCTGAGTAGCAAACAGATCCATCTCTGGGAAGCCCCATTCTGCAAAGATGATGTCTTCGTGTAGACGCCATTCGTATTCTAAGGGCAGTGGGAAATCTCTGCTGAGCATGCCTGCCAGAAAGATTGAGTTCCCCTGGAACCTGTTAGGACAACAGAAACATCTTGTGTTTGAGAGCCCACATCCAAATGTTTTGGGACAGTTTGGATAGCCCTGGAGAGTGTGTGCCGCCTTGTTTGTTTAGGTAGTACATGGCTGTGGTGCTGTCTGTCAGGACCAGAACTGTCTTCCCTTGTAGTTGAGTCTGAAAGGCTTTTAGTGCCTTGAACACTAATAGCTCTAACAGATTTATATGGTTGGATGCTACTTGTGGGGACCACACTCCATGCGCTGTCTGCTGAAGTAGGTGAGCCGCCCCCCCCCCCACTCCCTATGAGAGATGAGTCTGTCGTGAGTGGCTTCCACTGCGGGGGTGGTGAAGGTCTTCCCCCTTCAAGAGGTTTTCCCTCGACCACCTCTGCAGAGAGGACGAGGGCTGGCGAGACAACTGTTACGCTCGCCTGGTATCCACAGGGACGCCACCCAGCCGGGTTACTCGCTGGTATGCTTCTCAGCTTTGCCCTGATGTGGTCTGCGGGGAAGGTTCTGCCTTGTGGTAGAATAAGGTGTGCTCTCTGTCCTGCCTTCTTTGCTGGGGCGCGTTGTCTTTCATGGGCGAGTGCGGTCCAGTTGCTTCACCGACGCCGGCCCGTTTGATATTATTCAGGTAGGACTTATTGCTGTTCTTTAGTTTTGTTGCTATCCTGCATGCCTTTCTTTGTTTAAAATGTCTTTTGGCTTGGTTGAGCTCCGCTGGTAAATGATGGCGCATTAAGAGCGCTATAATGCGGTAAGTAAGCGCTATGCGCAGCGCTGCAAAGTCTTGCCTTTGCTAACCCGTGTTTTCCTTCCTTGTGGGTTGCGGTGTTCTTCAGCGCGAGTGGAATGTCCGGAGTGGTGCCAGCCGAGAGGAGACCAGCCAGGTAAGCCTTTTGAGGAGTTCGTAATTTGTAAATGTCTCTGCTGCTTTCTTTAATGTTGCCTCCATCTTCCTCTTTCAGGTCGTTCTGTCCGGGAGGCGTGCAGATTCGGGAAAGCTGTTCTCAGTAGCTGTAAGTGTTTAAAGATGAAGACTGCAGGTAAGATGCTGCTGCTAATGATGTTCCTTTTGTCTCCTTGCAGGTTCTGCTTCTCCGAGATTCGAGGGAATAGCTGGACACGGTGAGCGTCACGTTACAAGCTGCAAAGTAACACGAAGCGTGTTGACTTGCTCGGGTGTGGTTTAAATAGCCCCAACAAAATAGTCCAGGTAAAGTAGTCCCTAGGCTACCATACCCAAAACACTAGACCGCATAGCTTGGTTCTTAGGAACCAAGCTATGTGGATGCCTCCATGTTGGCTGACAATACAATAAAGTAGTTCCCAAGCACATTGTTTTTCATGGTGTATGAGCTTGGCGGCCCCATGAGGGCTTTTGAAGAGAATGCCAGGCTCTAGAGGCCAGAGTCCTGACTCTAGCTGGCCAATGGGTTGGCCAGAGGGGGTTTTGGGCGAGGGTCTTGACAACTACCACCAGATCTTCCCATTGTCCGCTGGCCTGACACCACTGGCTGTTGAGCCACTCTTGCATGGGACGCATGCGCAGCCGCGCGTGGGGAACTAAATAAATGCATGACGCCATCATACCTAGCAAGCACAAAGCCTTGCCTACCATCACTTCCCGACTGGCTACATATTGAGGGATCTGAGAAAGCATGTTCTGAACCCATTCGGAGGGGAAGAGGAGACCCTCCTTTGTCCGAATCAGAGCACCTAGGAATTGTTTGGCTTGACTGGGGTCTAAGCTGGATTTCTTCTCGATGGAGAATCCTAGACTGAATAGGAGGTCTATTGCCTTCTGTGTATTTTTTAGGCATCCTTCGTAAGAGTCCCCTGTTATGAGCCAGTTGTCGAGGTTAGGGTAGACAGGGACGGATAGTCTGCGCAGGTGTGCTGCTGCCACTGCCAGGACCTTCGTAAACACCCTTGGCGCTGAGGCAAGGCCGAAGGGGAGTACTTTGAACAGATGGTGCTTGTCCTCTATCATGAACCTTAATTATTTTCTGTGCGCCGTCAACATTGAAATATGAAAGTATGCATCTTTCATGTCCAATGTTGCCATGTAATCCCCCTGTTTCAACAGTGAAATTACTTCCGGCAGAGTTATGATCTGATATATGACATTTATAACGCGCCTATACACAAGTGTTTCAAGGCGCGACAAGGCAAGGGAGGGGGAACAAGGGAAGACAGAAAATGATCTTACTAGGCCAGGTGTCATTCAGATCACTCAAGTGCATGGGAAGGGGGAAGGGAAAAGTGTGAGGGGGGGAAGGGAGAGGGGAAAGTGCAGTACATGGGATAGTAGAAAAAATAAGATAGTAAAACTGCCAGAAAGGTTGCAAGTGCGAGGTAAGTGCAAACATAAGTGCTTGTGGGGGGGGACTGTAAGGGATACAGAAAACAGTCCCCAGGTGTAGGGGTTGCTAGGGAGGCAGTGCAGGTGTGCAACTGGCGGGGCCTGTGCCCGAGATCAGGAGGGTGGCCAGGTAACCAGTGCCGTATCAGCCAGGAATTCAGCAGGGGAGAGGGTGAGAGAAGGCAGAAGCAAAGAGGAAGGTTTTGAGGTGCTTCCGGAACCGTAGATGGTTCTCCTCGAGTTTCAGGGAGGCAGGAAGGCTATTCCAGAGGGAGGCCCCTGCCGAAGAGAGAGATCTAGCACCAACTCGTTGCTTGGAGAAGGGATTGACCCTGAGGGAGTTGGAGGCGGATGAGCGAAAGAGCTCGAGAAGGAAGATATTTAGGAAGAGAGAGTTGAAGGTATTGTGGCCCCAGGAGGCATTGTGGACAATGCAGAGGGTTTTGAACATAATCCTCGCAGCCACTGGGAGCCAGTGTAGAGATTTCAGTCCTGGAGAGATACGATCCCTGTGCTTGAGGCCTAGGACTAGTCGCGCAGTCCTGTTCTGGATAAGTTGCGGAGGGTAGAGGCAGGAAGTTTTAGATATAGCCTGTCACAATAGTCCAGCCTTGAGAGAACCAAGGCTCTGGAGAGAGTGAGCTTTTGGGGGAAGGAGAGGAAAGGAAGAATACCTCTGAGGAGGTGCAGCTGGTAGTGTGACTTCTTAGAGACATAAGATGTGAGGAGTGAAGGAGAGTGTGGAGTCAAAGATGACCCCGAGGTTTTTAGCCTTACAGGTGGGAGCAGGAAGAGGGCCAAGAGAGTCCAGCCAGCAGCAGGTAAGGACGGAGTGGGTGTGCCGATGAGTAGAATCTCATTCTTACTGGCATTAAGGCAGGGGTCATTAAAAGGTACACCACTCCTGGATAGCAGACAGTCAGAGATGAGGGAGGGAGGGAGAGGAGGCGGCCGAGAGTAGCATGAAAATGAGCTGGGCATCATCCGCATAGCACTGAAAATTGGGGCAGAGAGCGGCAATGCGGTGGGCAAGGAGTGCCAGGCATTGGTTGAACAGCCAGGGAGAGAGGTTAGACCCCTGGGGGACACCACAGGTAGATAAAAAGATATCGGAGAGGAAGGACCCAAGTTGGACCTGGGAGGGTCGGTCAGCGAGGAAAGAAGTCAGCCACGCCAGAGCCTGACCAGTGATACCCAGGTTATCACGTAGACGGTTGAACAGGATAGCATTTTTCAGTGTCGAAGGCAGACAAGAGATCAATCATGATAAGAACGCACAGGGTGTTACAGTCAAGGTTGGAGAGCAGGTCTTCACGGATGTTCAGGAGAGCAGTTTCCGTGCTTCAGGCAGCTCTGAAGCCAGACTGGTCATGAAGAAAACCAACAGATTTGTTGTGGAGATTAAGCTGGGAGATGGCCAGTTTCTCCAGGAACTTGCCCAGGGAGGGAGTGATGGAGATTGGGCGATAGTGAATGAAGTGAGAGGCCAGTGCAGTGCAGAGGGGCCTGGGACTGCAGCAGAATTGGCCAGTTCCTTGCACATTTAAAGAGTTTGGCCGAGATGTTAGATGCCGCAGAGACGCAGGCTTGGATATGAGCTCTCTTCTTGGTGAGGACGGAGAGCCGGTATTGCCTTTGCAACAGGCGGCAGACCAGTTTGTCAGGGGATGAACATGAAGCATGCCACTTCCTCCCGGCCACCCCGCACTTGCGTTTAAGGGTGACGAGGTCCGAGTCATACCAGGAATTGCACTTGGCTTTGAGCTTCAGTTGGATTCTCATGACCGGGGCAAGGATATCAAGAGTATCGGATATAGAGGAGTGGAGTGTGGAGAGGGCTGTGTCAGGGTGAGTCTCAGCCAAAGGGGGAGCAGGGGGTGAGAAGGTGGCAGCGAAAGCCTCAACTGACACGCGCTTCATGGGTCGGATGACCGAGAAGGTGGGTGGGCAGTGATGGAGGTGGCCTGGCCTGAGGGGTAGGGAGGGTGAGGTGCGAGGATAGGAGAAAGTGATCACTCCAGGAGAGGGGAGTGGAGAGGGGGATAGAGAGGGGAAGGTCTGAGGAGATCAGAACATCAAGAGTGTGCCCTGCAGAATGAGTCGGGCCAGAGGGGAGATTGGTGAGCGGGAGTCGCAGAGGTCGCAAAAGAGTCCAGAGGGGTGACAGGAGTCATCCAGGTGGATGTTGAAGTCTCCCAGAAGGAGGAGTTGAGTGGCTGAGGCCAGGAGTGAGAAGGAGAGGTCCACCCACTCCCGAGAGGAAGGAAGAAATAAATCTGCCAAGGTGGCCGATAGATAGTAGCCATAGTAAGGGAGTGGCAAGGAGAGAGAGAGCGCCTACAGACGAGGCATTCAAAAGAGGAGTAGGTCTGCGTGGGAGTGACGGAGGCAGGAATCCACTCAGGGAAGATAAGGGCTACACCCCCACCAGAACGGTTGGGCCTGGGCACAGAGAGGGTCTTGTAGCCATCAGGTAGGAGCTTGTCAAAGCTGGTGACAGAGCTGGCCGTGAACAATGTCTCAGTGAGACTGAGGACATCAAGGTCAAGTTCTTCAAGAAGGTGGCAGATATCGGAGGAATGTTTGACAGCAGACCGAGAGTTAAGAGTGGCAATGTGGGGAAGGTTGCCATCCCTGAAGGACTTCCGAGGAGGGGTACAGATCAGAGGTATGCCCTGTGGAGGTGTCGAAGGAGCCCGAGAGGGGGCAGAGAGGGAGGGGGAAGGCAAGGTAGCCAAGGAAAGGGGAGAGGGGACAGCCGGAGAAGAAAGAAAATTGATGAGGCGTGGAAAGCGTCAAAGAGGTGCAGGTTGGCCTGAGGGCCTTGGACCAAGACGATCCCATTAGAGTAAACCTCAATGATGACCTTAGAGGAATGGAAGGCCGCCAGGCGGGCGTCCCAACGGGTGCCACCATTAATGGGAGAAGAGGAGAAAGGCAAGAGCACAGAGACCGTATGAAGGGTCCACAAGTCAGGTGAAGGCACGACAGAGGATGTTGGTGTGAGTTTCCTTGGAGGAGACCCTGGTGTAGGTGTCAGCGATGGTGAGGCCTGGGTTGGAGACCAGGATGTCCTTTTTAAACTTCTTCCTACTAGATTTAGTAAGGAGAGCAGGATAGTCAATAGAGAAGCAGTTAGAGAAGATAGGAGAGAGAGAGCACCATAGAGTAGGTGGGAGAGGAGGATGGTGGAAGGAGAGGGGTAGACACTGGAAGAGCAGGTAGACAAGATGGCGCACATCAATCAAATTGCGCAGTAGGACAGAATCTCAGGGTTAAAGAGCGCACAAATGCTCAACTTTATAACTTGAGAGAAAGCCACCTAAGTTTGAGCATCCTGAAAGGGGAGAAAAAGGCCTAGTTTTGACAGTGCAGTTACCATACGAAACTTTTGAGGTTTGACAAATTTGTGCGCTGGGCGCAAGACTAGTACAGGGCGCATGGAAAGGTCCTTTTTGGGTACAAGGAAGTACACTGAATAAATACCGTTGTTTACCTGAAGAATCGGGATGGCTTCTATGGCGTCCTTTCCCAGCAGCGCTTCCACCTCTTGGGTCAGGATCTGCAGATGTTCCGGTGAAAGGCGTCGATGTTTCAGCGGTCTGAACTGTGGGGTTCGGGCGAATTCCACGCAGTAACCGTGGGTGACCGTCTTTAAGACCCACTGGTCTGAAGTTATCCCCTCCCATGCCTTGAAGAAAGATGTTAATCCCCCATCCGACAGGGGAGACATGGGAGGGGACCTGGACTTGGTGGTCATTTCTGACCCAAAGTTGATGCTCCTCTGGAATTGGAGCCTCCGTCTCTATTCTTTACGTGCTTTTGACACCTCTGGGGGTAGTAAGTGGTGCTTGTATCAGGTTGACTTGAAGTTGCCTGTGCCGAAATTATTTTGAGCTGCGCGGGCTTGTCCTCGAAAGGACCGGCGAGAATTACTGCCCCTCTGTGAAGAGGGTTTTTGGGAAATCTGGTGCAGTGACTTAATAGTCTCGTGCTCCTCCTTGGCTGTCTCCAAAGCATCGTCTACCACCTTCCCGAAGAGGTTGGCCTCTTCGATGCGTTTGTTGATAATGGATGCCTGGGTCTCAGGCCTGAAGCCACACGTGCGTAGCCCAGCATGTCTCTTTAGGAGAGTACCCTGTGCGAGAGACCTGCCTGCTGTCTCTGCGGTGTCCAGGGTATTCTTTACAACATTCTGATTGGCAAGTTTGCCCTCCGAGACAATGGCGAGAAGCTTGGCTCTGGTTGGTTCCGGAACCTCCTGAAGGCCTTCCTGGAGTAGGTTCCATTGGGCGTCGACGTAGCTTGCCAGTAACAACGTGTTATTGGCAATCCGGACGGTATAGGCCGCCGCCGACAACCAGTTTGCCTAAGGCATACAACCTTTTGGACTCCTTGTCCGGGGGCGACTCTCCCGTGGCAAGGGGAACCCCTGCTCTCTTGCGAGTGTTGGTCACCACCAGCGAGTCTGGGATTGCGTGTCCTTTGATATAAAGCGGGTCGGTGGGGGGAGGGCCGGAAAAGTTTTGACCCTTGGGTTCACAGCCCAAGTCTGAGCGTGTGTGAGTAAGGAAGGGGCCAGCCGTCTTTACAGAGCTCAAGAGAGGGATAGACTGGCTTGCCGGAGGCTTTTCATTAAGAATGTCCTCCGCGAAATCTTGTTCAGGCAAGGCTTCAAGCGTGTCAATTTTAAAGATTTCCGCTGCTTTTTTCAACAGGTTGTTGAAAACCATTTGATCATACACCGGAGAAGCTTGTCGAATCAGGGTGGATGGGGGAGAGTCGAGGCAAACTATATCAGAATTGCGATCATCCTGCTTGGTGTCCTCCCAGTTGTCCGTTGCCCCTTGATCTTCCCCATAGTTGTCCAGAAAAGAAACCTCTTCTTCTGTACAGATGTCTCTATACGTGTCCATCTGGACATCTTCTTGATATTCAACTTGGTGTTGGACATCTAGGTGTTGGGTATCTTGTGTTTGAGGGTTAGGGTCTACCCGAGCTCTTTTCGGCGGAGGTTGATCAGAAGCCCTGAAAAACTGCTCCAGCCGATCCATACACCCTTCGAATTGCTCCGTGGTCCACTTGGATGACCCAAATGGACCTAGCTGGGTAGGAACCGGGTTATCCGCCCTAAGGTGTTGAGAGGTTCTCCTCAGGGTGATTGAGAGGGGTACCTGGCTTTCTTCGTAAGAGTCTTCGGGATCGTCTTCCAAATCCGTGGAAAACTTTTCGGTGGATTGGCCCATAACTGTGGGCGGAACCGGTACTAGGCCCACCGCCGTATCAATCCGTATCAATCCTATTGATGCTCTTACGGATAGTCACTGAATCTTCGGGAGACGACGCCTCCGATGATGTGTCGGCAGTGAAAATGTCTTCCGCTGCTCCAGAAGGGCCAGCGGATGGCTTCTCGGGTAGAGGCCTACTCGCAGTTTTCAGGCCTCTACGGGCCGTGGAAACCTTGGAACCCGTTGAAGTTTCTTGTTCAGAAACTTCAGCGTGTGTAGTTTGGGGAGTAGCGCCCTTGTTATCTTTGTTATGCCCAGTCGTCATGCGCTGCTGCGGATGCGGGGAAGGCTTCGGATCAGATCGATCCGATGGCGCTTTTGCCTGTCACTGGGTGTGGTCCCTGTAGCAAGACCGGAGTCGAGCCTGGAAGGGTCGGGGATGGCCGTGGCGGCTCTAGAATAGTCCGCCTCAAGGTCTGTAACGTCCGCGTTGGTTGTGTGGTAATCCGATGTACCCCCGTCACTTTCGGCTGGTGTCAGGGGAGGGACGCTCCACGCGTGACATTTCGTACGCAGCCCACCGCTTCAACCAGCGCTCCTTAAGGGTTTAAGGAGTTTACATGCCGAACACTGCTTCTCGTCGTGCTCTAGGGGGAGACAAGAGTTACACGACGTGTGCTCGTCTTTCCATGGATATCTGACCCTACACTCAGGGCAGAATCTAAATGCAGTCCTTTCCATAGCAGAAGGGAATGGTGACCAGACCAAAAAGGAAAGCAGTGGAAAATAGGAAAGACATAGCAGTATGGCAAACCCCGAGCCCACTCTCCCTACTGTGTAGGCCGGCCAGAAGGCCCGACCACGTGGAAGTCCGAACGCCGGATCTTAGGCGCCGGAACCCACAGCCATAGACAATTCCCCCGTAGTCTTCGTTGAAGATGTTCTTGATGGGCGAAGTGACTTACCGGGGATTAAACCGACAATTCGGTAAGATAAACTATGTCTCATGAAGAGCTCCGCTATAGGGCGACCAGTTATCTGGGCGGAAAAAACAATCTGAGGGACATTGGCGCGTGAGGGATTTTGGGTAGTACACACGTCACGATAGGGATAGTGTTTCAGACACGCCTATGCCGACGTCCCCTTTCAGTCCCCGAAAGACAAGAAGCAATACTCCGCGGTTACCACTGGATGTCGGACCATATGCACATCATGTGATTCTAAGCAGATTAACAAGCATCAGAAATCTTGATCTATGTCCATTTGAATTTCCTCCTCAGGGTGGACAGAAATGGAATGGTCCTGAGACAATTCTAAATTTCCAGGGAATCTTAGGGATGACATAGAAAGAGGATCCTCTCGAGGTCTCTTTGGTGTAGGGTGCTCTGAAAGTGACAATCCTTTCCAGGCTGTCAATGCACCCTTCAAATTTTTCGCTGGTCCATTTAGATGAACCAGAAGGTGCAAAAAGGTGGAAAATCTTTCTTGCCTTTGGCACCAAAATGTATTAGTAATAGTACTGGAGAAAGTCTCTGGCTATCCTCAGTCTTCGCGAGCATCGGGGTGCTGTGGCAAGTCTTCAGATGTGTCTGCGGCATGCTCCTTGCGTTTCGAAGATTCCTTAGGCATCAGCCCCACTGCCAAAGTGATCCTTGCGATACTTTCGGCGATGTCCGGCAAAGGCAGAACGAAGCCGAGAGGCAGAGAGGCAGAACGAGGCCTAGCGGTAGAATTTTCCCCCATCGACTGACTAGAAGGCCCAACGGTAGATTTTTGTCCTACCGGGGCATTAGGGGGCATCGGAGCGTCAGACGAGCGCGCTTCGCCGGCCTAATGTGATTTTGAGGTAGCGCCCTTAATTTTCAAAGGCCCGTCGCAAGACACTGCTGCGGATGCAGGGAAGGCTGTTGATCTGCAGGATCAGAGGATTCAGTTGAAATTTTCAGCAGTCCTGTTGGCGCTTCCACCCGTTTTGACAAAACCGTCGAACTTGGGGAAGGGGTTGTGTGTTTAGCGTGTGTTTTATTTACGCCCCGGTCGCCTGATGTCCCTGTAGCGTGACTTGTGTCAGGCCTGGATGGGTTGGGGACAGGCGTGGCGGACCTAGAAGGGTCTGTCGTAAGGTCGATGGCATCCTGTACGGATGCTTGGTCATCACTAGTGCCCCCGTCAGTTTCGGCGGGTGCGGTGGTGGAGGAAGAAGATCCAGCCTGCGACATGCCGTAGGCGGCCCACTGCTTAAGGCGGCGCTCCAAGTGTTTTAGGTCAAAGGAGTCTACAAGTTGCGCACCGCGCCGTGGTCAAGGGGCAGATAATTGCACTTATCCTGCTCGTCGTTCCACGGGTATCTGACCCTGCAATAGGGGCAGAACCTAAATGGCGTCCTTTCCATAGCCAAAGGAAATGAAAATGACGACCAGACCTAGAGGGGAAAGAGGAAAGACATAGTGAAAGATATGACCACCCCGACAACTCTCCCTACTGTGAAGGCCGGCCAGAGGGCCCGGCCATGTGGACGACTCTGCTGCCGAATCCTAGGCATGGAGGTCCACCACCGTCGAAAGTTGCATGCGGTCTTCGTCATAGTATTTGATGCACCAGCGAAGTGACTTTAGGGGAATAAACCGACAAAGTAGGTAAACAAGGATAAACAATGTCTCTTATGAAGAGCTCCGCAATGGGGCGACCAGTTATCTGGGCGGAAAAAAATAATATGAGGGACCTCGGCGCGTTAGGGAGTTTGGGTACACTACACGTCACGATGGGGATAGTGTTACAGACACGCCTATGTCCACATCCCCTTTCGGTCCCCGAAAGACAAGATGCAATATTCTGTGGTTACCACTGGATGTCGGACCATAAGCACAGCATGTGAATCTAAGCAGATACAATAATCAGAAATGCTATTACGATGAGTAATGCATGTCTTCACCATCACAAGATCTCTTCCTGCCTTTGTCCCCTCTCCTAGAAGGAACCTTGTGACTTTTGGTCACAATGCCCCATCCAACCTAGGGATTGGACTTATAAAGTACGGGTTGTCGTTCTTGTGAACTGGGTTTCCTATTGCATAATTACATCCCTTTCTTACAGGTGTTTTGTATGCATTTCTACAAACAAAAGTTGACTGTAAATATTCTTGTAATATTCTGTAACACCATCCCTATCGTGACGTGTAGTGTACCCAAAATCCCTCACGTGCCGAGGTCCTTCTGATTGTATTCTTTCTGCCATGAGGGTGCCCAAGGCTATTGTAAGTGATTACATAAAGAGAGAAAGTAGTAAGACGTCTATGTTACTTCCACTCGAGCAGGGAGGCAGGGTGGGCGCATGTGAATCGAAGCAGATACAATCATCAGAAATGCAATTACGGTGAGTAATGCATGTCTTCTGATGCTTGTTAGTCTGCTTAGAATCACATGCTGTGCACATACTAGTGAGCAGTAGCTGCAGTTGGAGGTGGGTTATGAGAAGGAACAGTAGTGAAAAGATGTCTTACTACTGCTTGAACCACCTGAGAATCAGACCTAGAATGGGTGTCTACGCAATAGTGTTTTGTAAAGGTGTGTACAGAACTCCAGGTTGCCGCTTTGCAAATGGACTCAAGGGGAACATTTGCAATGAATGCTATGGAAGCCCCAGTGCCTCGAGTAGAATGTGCTCTAGGCGTGAAGGGCAGTTCTCTCTTAGCAAGAGAGTAACACAGTGTGATGCATTTGACAATCCACCTTGAGATAGGCGATTTAAAGGCAGAAAACCCTTCTCTGCCAGCTGCCACTGAAAAGAAAAACCGGTTCGTCTTCCTCAGTGGCCCTGCGCACATCTAGTGTGTGTAGGCTTCTTTCGGCCATGCTAGTGGGATTCTGGAAGAAAGTGGATAGTTCAATTGATTGGTTCACATGGAACTTCGAGATGAACTTAGGTGCAAATCGGGGATGAGTGCGCATAACCACCATATCCCTGTAGACTAACAAAAGGGTCTAGAACTGCAAGAGCCTGTAGTTAGCTAACCCTTTTAATAGATGCGATAGCCACTAGGAAGGCCGTCTTGCAAGTAAGGTATTTTAGACTTGCTTTATGCATTGGTTCAAAGGGAGACCCGCCCCATGAGATTGGTCAAAACCAAATTGGTCAAAACCAGATTTAAATCCCATCCGGGATCAGGGTGAGAAATGGGTGGGGAAGGCGGGGGGGGGGGGGGTGAATTCTCTTAACCCCTTCCAGAAGAGCCTTAGTAACAGGTATTTTCCACCACAGCACTTTCTGTTGTGACATAATGTAGGCTGATAGAGCAGCTAGATTAACCTTGAGGGAATTAAAAACGAAACCCGAGTGTAACAAATGAGTTCGGTACAACACAATGTGGGTAGGCAAGCAGTCAATGGGATTGACATCCTTGGTTTTACACCAGATGACAAACCGTTTCCACTTACTGGAATAGCCTCCCTGAGTATGTCCATGCATCTCTGAGGGAGTTGGAGGTGTCCAAACTCAATGACCTCAGGAGCCAGGCTGCTAAGTTCAGAGTTTGCGGGCATGGGTGTAGTGTCTCTCCTCTGTCCTGAGACAACATGTCACATAAGGGGAGTGGTGGGGGGGGTGTAAGAAGGGCATTTCCATTAGATGAGTGAACCAGGGTTGGCGGGTCCACATGGGTGTCGTCAAAATCATGGTAACTGGTTCCTGGTGCATCTTGGGCACCATCTTGTTGAATAGGGGAGTCGGGGGGTGGGGGGGGGTATGGGGAGCATAGACAAATTTCCCTGACCATGTTATCCAGAGTCTGTCCCCCTTGGAGCGGTTCTGGGGTACTTGGAGGCGTAGTCTTGGCATTGGGCGTTCTCCTGAAGCCCCATTCTACGAAGACTTTGGAGACTATGTCTTCGTTCAGACGCCATTCGTATTCTACGGGCAGTGGGAAATCTCTGCTGCACATCCGGTAGAAGATGGAGTTCTCCTGGAACGTGTTGTGGCAGTAGGAACATCTTGTGTCGGAGAGCCCACATGCAAATGTTCTGGGACAGCTTGGATAGCCCTGAGAGTGTGTGGCCCAGTTTGTTTAGGTAATACATGGCTGTGGTGCCGTCTGTCAGGACCAGGACTGTCTTCCCCTGTAGCTGTGTCTGAAAGGCCTTCAGTGCTTTGAATACAGCTAGCAGCTCTAACAGATTTATATGGTTGGACCCTACTTGAGGGGACCACACCATGCGCGGTCTGCTGAAGCAGGTGAGCCCCCCCCCCCCCACCCTGTGAGAGATGCATCTGTCGTGAGAGTGGCTGTTACTGCAGGAGTGGTGAAGGTCTTTCGCTTCAAGAAGTTTTCCCTCGAACACCACTGCAGAGAGAGTACGAGGGCTGGCGAGACAACTACCAGATCTTCCTATTGTCCGCTGACCTCATACCACTGGCTGTTGAGCCACTCTTGCATGGGACGCATGCGCAGCCGCGCATGGGGAACCAAGTAAATGCTTGACGCCATCATACCTAGCAAGTGCATTGTGTACCGTCACTTCCCGACTGGTTAGATATTGAGTGATCTGAGAAAGCATGTTCTGAACCCTCTCGTTGGAGGGGAAGATGAGGCCGTCCTTTGTCCGAATCGGACCCCAAGAAATTGCTTGACTGTGGTCTAAGCTGGATTTCTTCTCGTTGATGGTGAACCCCAGACTAAACAGGAGGTCTATTGTCCTCCGAGTATTCACTAGGCACTTTTCGTAATAGTCCCCTGTTATGAGCCAGTAGTCGAGGTAAGGGTAAACCGGGACGGATACTCTGCGCAGGTGTGCTGCTGCTACTGCCAGTAACTTCGTAAACACCCTTGGCGCCAAGGCAATGCCGAAGGGGAGTACTTTGAATTGATAGTGCCTGTCCTCTATCATGAACCTTAGATATTTTCTGTGCGCTGGCAACATTGAAATATGAAAGTATGCATCTTTCATGTCCAATGATGCCATGTTATCCACCTGTTTTAACAGTGGGATTACTTCCTGTAGGGTTAAAATATGAAACTTTTGAGGTTTGACAAATTTGTTTGCTGGGCACAAGTCTAAAACAGGGCGCATGGTAAGGTCCTTTTTGGGTACAAGGAAGTACACTGAATATATACCCTTGTTTACCTTTAGAATAGGGATGGCTTCAATGGCGTCCTTTCCCAGAAGGGCCTCTACTTCTTGTATTAAGATTCGCAGATGGTCTGGAGTCAGACGTCATGCTCTGGGCGGTCTGAATTGTGGGGGTCAGGCAAATTCCACACAGTACCCATGAGCGACTGTTTTTAGAACTCACTGGTCTGATGTAATCCCCTCCCATGCCGAAAGGAAAGATGTTAAGCGGCCCCCCCACCCCCGACCAGGGTGGCATGGGAGGGGACCTGGATCCGTAGGTCATTTCTGACCAGAGGCTGTGGCTCCCCTGGAGTTGGGGCCTCTGCCTTTCCCATGCCGCTGACCTCTAGGTGGATAGTTGGCGGGAGTGCTGGATGCTTGTCCCGAGTTCCAGGTGTTTCCCATATTGTACATGTTTTGTGCGGAACGGGATTGGCGTTGAAAGGACTGGCGGGAACCGCTTCCGCGCTGAGGAGGGTGCGGGGGGTCTTGTGCTCTTTTTTGGCAGTCTCTAGAGCATCGTCGACTGCTTTACCAAAGAGATTCAACTCCTCAATAGGTTTATTAATAAGGGCTGCTTGGGTCTCCAGCTTGAAGCCGGAGTTTCATAGCCAAGCGTGCCATTTGATAAGGGTGTCCCTGAGCTAGGAATCTTCCTGCTGTTTCTGCAGTATCCAGAGTGTTTTTTTTTTTAGTACATTTTGGTTAGCCTGCCTGCCCTCGACCACAACAAATCTTGTTTGAACGGGTTCAGGCACCTCCTGTAGACCTTGTATAAAGGTTCCACTGTGCATCGGCATAACTGGCAAGCAACGTAGTGTTTGCTATGCGTGTGGTAAAAGCAGCTGCCGTGATAATTCGCTTACCCAAGGCATACAATCTTTTTGACTCCATATCGGGAGGTGAATCTCCCATAGCAAGGGGTACTCCTGCCCGTTTCCGGGTGGTGGTAACCTCTAGGGAGTTGGGCGTGGCCTTCAATATATGTAGGGTCAATAGGTGATGGCTGAAATAATTTCTCCACTCTTGGATGTACTGCCCTAGTCTGGGCTGGTGTTAAAAGGGAAGGAGCCAATCTTCTTTTAATGGAGTTCAGGAGAGGTATGGCTTGGCTGAAGGTTTTTTTTTTTTTTTCTTTAAGAATATCCTCCACAAAATCTTGTTCAGGTAGGGCCTCCTGGGTAGCGATTTTAAAATAATCTGCCGCCTTTAAGATGGCATTGAATGCCATCTGATCGTCCACTGGGGAAGCTTGGCGGGCCGGAGTGGAGGGAGGGGAATCCAAACATAGAACATCCATGTCCTGGTCGTGACTAGGGAGTGCCCATGGTTCAGTCTCAACCTGGTGAGTGTCCTCCCAGCCTCCTGTGGGATCCACCTGGTAATCCACAGTGTAGTCTTGTAGGAAGGTAGTCTCCTCTTCCTCATAATTGTCCTGATAAGCGTCCATCTGGATCTCATCTTCTGGGTGGATAGAAGTGAACTGTTCTTGAGAAGGTCCAAAATGTCTAGTAAATTTAGAAACCGCCACAAAGGGAGGGTCCTCCAGAGGTCTCTTGGGGGTAGGCTGCTCTGAAAGTGAGACACTTGTCCAAACAGTCCATACACCCTTCAAATTTTTCTTTGGTCCATTTAGATGAACCAGAAGGGTGGAACATTTTCATTTTCCTCCATATGGTGCAGAAATTTGTTTCCCATAGAGCCAAAGGCTCCTGGCTCTCCTCGTAATCTTCTTGAGCATCAGGGAGTTGTGGCAGGTCTTTCAACGTATCCACGGTCCTCTCCTTGTGCTTCGTTGCGTCTTTAGGCTTCAGCCCCACTGCTGAAGCAATCCTAGCAATGCTTTTGGCAATGTTCGGTGAAGTGGGGCGTGCCGTATGACTAGGAGGCCTAGCGGTAGATTTTTCTACTACCGGGGGACTATGAGGCCTAGCCGTAGCTTTTTCCCCTACCGGGGCCTTAAAGGGCGTCGGAGCGTCAGACGAGTGCGCTTCGACGGCCAAATGTGGTTTGGAGGGAGCGCCCTTATTTTTTTGAGGGCCCGGTCGCAAGACGCTGCTGCGGATGCAAGGAAGACTGTTGATCTTGAAGATCAGACCAATCAGTCGAAACTTTCGGCAGTCCCGGGACAGGGGTTGTGTGTTTCTGATCTTGTACACCCTTGTCGCTGGATGTTTTCCCCATAACGTGACTCGCAAAAGGCCTAGCGGGGTCAGGGACGGACGTGACGGACCCAGCAGTGTCTGTCGTGAGGTCGATGGCATCAGACACAGGTGCCTGGTCATCACTAGTGCCCCCGTCACTTTCAGCGGGTGCGGCGGTGGGCGAACAAGATCCGGCACCCTTTAAGCGTTTTAGGTCGAAGGAGTCTACAGGCCGCGCACCACACTTCGTCGTGGTCAAGGGGTAGACAATTATTGCACTTATCGTGCTCGTCCTTCCAAGGGTATCTGGCCCTGCAAGAGGGGCAAAACCTAAATGGTGTCCTTTCCATAGCGAAAGGTAATAAAGGAGATTACCAGACCTAGAGGGGAAAGAGGAGAGACATAGCTGAAAGGATATGACCACCCCAACCCCACATTGCCTACTGTGTAGGCCAGCCAGAGGGCCCAGCCAGGTGGACAGCTCTGCCGCCGGAGCTTAGGCGGTGAAGTCCACCGCAGTCTTAGGCTTTGAAAGTCCCCCAGTGTCTTCGGCAAAGAACAGGAAGCACTGTTGAAGATACTATCAGGGGATAATCGACAAAGTCAATCAACAAGGTATAACAATGTCTGTTATGAAAGAGCTCCGCAAGAAGGACCAGTTATCTGGGCGGAAAAAAACAATCTGAGGGATTTTGGGTACACTACACATGATAGGGATAGTGTTACAGACACGCCTATGCCGACTTCCCCTTTCGGTCCCCGAAAGACAAGATGCAATACTCTGCGGTTACCACTGGATGTCGGACCATATGCACAGCATGGGATTCGAAGCAGATTAACAAGCATCAGAAACATTTTCCAATAGCCAGTCAGATAGCACAGCGAGCTAAGCGCTCACAGTAAGAGGGATTTAATGCAGCCTGAACACGACTGGTGGCGATATGTTGATATAAGTTTAGAATGACAAAGGTGATTATACTGTTATGAGTAGAGCTGCACGACGGCTCCTTATTCTGAGGCTTATCAGAATGACTGAAAATCTCTATGTAAAAGGCGGGTAGAAGACTGTATATGTTGCGCCCAGCTCTATTGATCATTTGAGTTTTAATATTTTGTGAAGCAAATCATTCGTTTTTTTTTGTAACGAATGTCTCATGAAAGCTTTTGCCAATTTGAAAATAACTAAGTTCAAAGGAAAATGTCCACACAGATTAGTATCCTAAAACTAGAAATGCCTTTTATGTCAAAAGAAGTTTCAAACTTGAAATGAAATCCTCTTTCAAAGGAAAATATCCACTTTGAGTAGTATCCTTAAATGTGAAATGCCTTTAATTTCAAAGGAATTAAAATAATAAATGAAATGAAATCCTCAACACCTGTTTCCCTGCAAGTAATTTACTGGCAGTTCCTCGGGAGGAAGCCGCCTCACGTTCGGCATTAGTATTTCAATGAAGCTAAAAAGTAAAATAGAAAAACAAATCTTTTAAATATCAGTATTGGTCTTTTACCTGCATTCCTATACATTTTATCCAAACACATTTCAATGGCTTATGGGATTAAGGACTAACACTGAAAAAATAAATGTAGTACTCACTAATGGTATTTGTAGCCTGTTCTCTACTAAATTGTAGCACACGTGAATTGTCATCTTATTCACTTTTGCTAAATTGGCTAATGGTATTAGTTGTGAGCCAAAATGTGATGGTCACCTAAACAAAAAGTAAAATTGCTGAACTTAGTATGCAGTGTATTTAATCTGATTGAATTTTGCCAGAGATCGAGTAATGGTCTGTATTAGAGCTAGTTAAGCAATTTGCGCATTAGTTATTTCTTACCTTAAGTTTCTTGCTGTGTGTGGTTAAATATGCTTCTGTTTTAGCCTCCAGCCTCGCGGCATGATAACCGGCGGTCTGGCGACTACTAACATTGTGAGTTTAAGGTAGGCACGCTCGCGTTCACGTGTGCCCAATTGTCACTCTTTACAAAAACTCTAGTTTTAATATTTTGTGAAGCAAATCATTAAAGTGATCAATAGAGCTGGGCGCAACATATACAGTCTTCTACCCACCTTTTACATAAAGCTAAGCAATCACCCCTGATATCTGTGTGCAGCCTGCTGTGGCAGGTTCAAATCCCAGCAGGGTTAACTCAGCCTATCATCCTTCCAAAGTCAATAAATTGAGAACTAATCAGTAGGATAATATTTTCTGCTATTTCAGCACTCTATGGGTGTGTAGTGCTATATAAGAAATAGATTATTATTCGACTTCAATGATTTTACAAGTAAGTTAGATACTTTTGCTACCTCTTAGAACAACTTTTAAAACAAATATGACTCCCTGTGGCACCTTGTTTGTATATACACATGTATCCATTTCTCTATCATGTACGTCTTCTCATTATCTATGTATTTGACCTACCACTGCCATGTAATACACCTCTGCTTTTCATAAAATTGAACCTTGTAACTTAAGCCTTGCATATTCTGTACCGTTGCGCCCTGATGCCTATAAGTCTGGCGCGCATTATAAATGAATAAACAACTTTTAAAAAGCGGAGAATTTAAATCAAAATTATTCAGAGTTTTTTTTCTATAATGGGGATAGTGATGGTTATAAGTATTGCGATTACTCACCACCCTTGCACCGATTTTTACAAGTGACTAAGCAGGTTGGATGGGAGTTGCTGGCGGTAGGTTTATCCGCCATTATTATGGTATTTATTGAGCACGGACCTAGCTTCGAGAAGCAACGGAGCCCTGTATAGAGGTACACAACAATACATATACATAACAGCGTTTTACAGAGGTATACAACAGTTACGATGCATAACAGAGCACTTTTCAGAGGTAACAGATATACAGTGTGGGGTAGGATAGATACACCTGTACCGGATGCAGGGATGAGAGGGGTGGGCAGCGTCTAGTGATTCAGGTGGCGTGAGGGGGGATGTGATGGACCAGTTTTTGAGGAGAAATTCCTTGAAGAGGTGGGTCTTAAGTTCTTTACTAAATTTCAGGAGCGTGTGGGGCGAGTGATCCAGACAGGGTGGAGGTTTTATAGTCTTGTGTGCGTAGGCAGGGAAGGCTTGTTTTCTGATCCTTTCCTTTTTGCAGCGGCTGATTTCAAGTCTGCACATGCCCAAGCTTCTGGGGGTATGCTGTCTGCCGGAGATGCAGAGTTTCTCTGCGAGGTAGCTGGGTGAATTGAGCGCGACTGCCTTATACATGATGCAGCAAGAATTGAAGTTGATTTGTGCGTGCAGTGGGAGCCAGTGAAGGTTGATGAGGGCTGGGGTGATGTGGTCGTATCTGCATAGGCCCTTGAGGCGTGTGGTTGCGCGTAGGACACTTCTCTGGGGAACAAAGGAGGGTGACGGGAGGCATTGAGGAGTGCATTTCCCCCCTACAAGTGGGATAGGACTAGCCCTTGAATAGTGAATCTAAAGCAGTCTGGAGGGAGGGAGGAAGGGTTTGACTTTCCGCAGAACAGAGCTGATGCCAAGCTATCTGAGTTTTCTTAGCTATGTGCGTCTTGAAGGAGAGATTTTTGTCAATGTGGAACCTGAGTGACTTTGCGCAGGAGTTGAGCTTGGGTGTGAAGCCCTCAGAGTTCATGGTTGATAGCCAGGTCTGTATGTCTGGGTGTTCGGTGGTGTTGGTGAGGAGTAGGAATTCGGTCTTGGAGGGGTTGATCTTCAAGTATGCACTGGATATCCAAGACTATCAGCGAGAGACAGGTTTTGAGCCAATGGATTTCCTTGATGGAGTCGGTCTTGAGGTATAGCGCTGAGTGTCGTCAGTGTATTGGATGTGGACGTTGTGTGTGGCTAGGAGGATCAGGGAGCAGATGCCCAGGAGCTGCAGGTCTAAGGAAGATTCCAGTCGGAAACAGGAGGTTAGTGCACCCCTCTTCAGGACACTACTTGATGGAAAGAAGCCAGTCTCAGCAACAGCCACTGCACACGGCTGACAGAAGGCACACCTCCAGTCTCAATCAAAGCAGACCTTCCGGGACAGGATCCCTTGATGCTGGGAAGCTGAAACTTGGAAAGAAGGTAACTTGTAGAACGAACTGGTGACCACAAATGTTCCAGGTGAAAACACAGCTCAGCAACGCTCTGGCACGGTACTCCATTTCGGAGCTTGACGGTCCAAAGGATGGTCCAGGAACTATTCTGACGGCTCTAGGCTACAGGCACACAAGAACACATCGACTGTGTGGGCCCACCAGTCCAATGGTCAAAGCACTGAAGTGGGCCTTCTCAGATTAGATTGTCCAGCGAGGCTTCACTGGGGCAATTACAGGAAAGGTTGCCAGATTTAGTACACAGGTCTTCAGTTGGCTACACAGGGTACTTGGCTACTGGAACATCTGCAAGAGTCCCTTTCTGGTCTCAAAATCCAGGCTCGTGGCAAAAACCAGCTCACCAATGACAAGGATCTGCACCATTCACTCAGCCAACAGTGGCCAAATCAGGGGCCACTGTGGGTTTCACTCATGCATCCGCTTCCTCGGTCTACACACAAATGGCATGTACTAGACCGTGAAAACTGCAGCTTTCCCAGGCAAATGCCATGAACCTATTAGGGACTTCTTGACCTGAGAAGGCATGATGAACGCCAAGAAACAAAATAACCAAAAGAGAAGGGAAAAAAATCTTCTGGCACAGCCATTTTAGGACACTAGCCACGTTTAGTAGCCAGATGCGGTAAATGCGAATGTGTACACTAAAGAAAATGCAAAAATGGTCAAATTGTGATTGCTGCCACCAGGTATTGATATTTTATGTCTATCGTGCTCGTACACAAGTGTTTCAGAGCGCGACAAGGCAAGGGAGGGGTACAGGGGAGAACAAAACAACGATCTTACTAGGCCCAGTGACATTGAGAACGTGCAAGTGCATGGGGGAGGGGAAAGTGCATGGAAGGGGGGAGAAGTGGAAAGTGTGGAGCAAAGGAGAAACAGATCAATAATAATAAATAAATAATAAAGGCAACAACCAGTGGTAGTGAAGCCAGTAAGTGCTGGGTTTAAGGCAGCAGACAGGGTAGGTCTGATAAGTGCAGGAAGAAAAAAGGGTGAGGGGGCGACTGTATCGGTACAGATAAAGGCCACAGTGCAAGCGGTGGCCCGGAGGCCAGGTGGGTGGCAGGGTGAGCAGGTACCGGGGCCCGGTGGACAGAGGGTGGCCAGGTGCACGGTGTCAAGAGAGAACAGATCATCAGGGGAGAGGGGGGAACGAAGGCAGAAGCAAAGAGGAAGGTCTTGAGGTGCTTCTGGATCCAGAGATGGTTCTCCTCAAGTTTTAGAGTGGCAGGAAGGCTGTTCCAGAGGGAGGCCCCAGCCAAAGACAGATTTACCCCCAGCTCGTTTCTTTGAAAAACGACTAACCCAGAGGGAGTTAGAGGAGTGAAGAGAGGAGAGGTATTTGCAGAGGGATAGCTGAAGGTATTTTGGATCCAGGCCCTAGAAAGTCTTGTGGACAATGCAGAGGGTTTTGAATTTAATCCTTGCATCCACTGGGAACCAATGGAGAGATTTCAGAGCTGGAAAGATACGATCCCAGGGCTTGAGGCCAAGGACAAGTCTCGCAGTCCTGTTCTGGATTAGTTGTAGAGGGCGGAGAGTAGAGGCAGGTAGATTTAGAAAGAGGCTGCTACAATAGTCCAACCTAGAGAGAACCAGAGCTTGGGAGAATGTGAGCTTCTGGGGGAAGGAGAGGAAACCCAGAGTAACTGAGGATGTGCAGTAGGAAGTATTACTTTTTAGAGACATCAGAGATGTGGGCGGAGAAGGAAAGTGTGGAGTCAAAGATGACCCCGAAGTTCTAAAGCCTCGCAGGTGGGGGTAGGAGGAGGGCCAAGGGAGGCCAGCCAGAGAGTGAGGGGGAAAGGATGGTGAAGGTGTGCCGATGGAGGATCTCCGTCTTGCAGGCATTCAGACAAAGATCATTGGCGGCACACCAATCTTGAAAGGCAGTTAGGTAATCAGAGATGGGAGAGGAGGTTGCCGAGGGCAGCCTGAAAATGAGTCGTGTGTTGTCAGCGTAGCGCTGGAAATTAGAGCAGAAAATGTCAATGCAGTGGGCGAGAGTTGCCAGGTATTGGTTGAAAAGCCAGGGTGAGAGGTTAGACCCCTGGGGAACATCACAGGTAGAGAGGAAGATAGATGATAGGAGGACCCAAGTAGGATCTGGGAGGGTTGATCAGAGAGGAAAGAGGACAGCCAGGCCAGAGCCTGATCAGTGATACCCAGGTTATCACTGTGACGGTTGAGCAGGATGTTATGGTTGACCGTTAGGCAAAGTTTGAATGCAGTACCCTCCGGGGCCACTACAGACAACTATGACAACAGGTGTAAGCAAAACCAACCTTTGGTATAATTCTGTACCACACTGTTTTGGTAGCGTGTTGAGCAGCCAAGCGGTATCGGGTAATAAAATCGCTGCAAAAATATTGCCAGTAAACAAATAAATAAATAAATGCAGCAAAAATGCTGTGGTTTGACCTACTAAAGGTGTACCTCATTATACCATTTGGGGACAGAAGGGGTGTCCCCCCACTCCCCTTAAATGGTATAATGGGTCCGGGGATTTCCCCTGCATCCTTTATATGATTGTGGCGGCAAAACCACTGCATTTTTGCCGCAATATTTTGTATTCACAGCCATTTTTGCCGCGATTTTAAGCCATAGAACCAGCCAGGCTTATCTCAAGAGGGAATGTGACTTGTAAGGATGTTACACAGAGGTCTACAATCACAGGTGTTCAAATAAACGCTTACACTCGAGGTTTATTCTTGAGGTAAGGCTAGAATGAATGGGAGATAACTGAATAAAAGGCGAGTCTCTTGGCTTGGAAGGCAGACTTGATCACTGGAACGAAAGACTCAAAGACGAGCTTGAACAGGACGGCTGCTGCAACTCCTGAACTGTTGGTTTGCCTGGTGAAGCCCTGCTGCAGGTCTGAATCGCCAGGTTCACCTCGACAGAGAAGCCCCTGCAAGGACAACTTCTCCTTTTGAGTTGGTGGGACCAATCAAGTCTACAATAAGCCACCTAGATACCAATCTCTGAGCTGGTTGCATTTTCCTCAGAGTGCTGCAGGAAACCGTATAACCAGGGAGAGGGACACCAGTTTGTGTGCTTTACTTACAGCTACCGGAATTGAACTTTGCCAAGCTTTTTGACTGTTCAAGTGCCATGCAGGAGTCCCCTATATGTCCTCCCTCTGGAGGAACTGCCAGGAGCAGAAGTCATCAGCTGACTCTTTCTTCATTTGTAAGGTACTGTAAAACCAGACTGAGTACTTGCCTCCAGCAGTGAAAGTGCTTGGAACTTTCCCAACTCACAGGCCTAATCAGCTTGTGACCCAACATATGATTCTTCTTACTACAAACAATTCCTAAGAACTTTTGCAGAGACTTTTCTGTTCAACTACCAGAACTGCTTTATCCTATCCAAGACTTTAGCCCATTGACTTTGGCCTAGCCTAATGAATTGAATGGACTCTTCTGGTGAACTCCATTTGCACTGTCTAAGAATAATTGTAATCTTTCATCTTTTAATAATCTTTGTCTTTTACTGCTCTTGAAAAGTATTTCTGAAATAGTATTGAAGTGTATTTGAGTGTATTATATAATTGCCTCCTTCTATTGGATGTTTTATAACTCACAAATAAATAAGTATTTATCAAAGAAACCTTGAGTTTAAGGGTTTATTTGAACACTTGTGATTGTAGACCTCTGTGTAACATCCTTACAGCTCACAATCCCTCTTGAGATAAGCCTGGCTTCTCAACAGGCTACCAAAACTGTGTGCTACAGACTTATACCAAAGGTTGGTTTTGCTTACACCTGTAGTCATAGTTGTCTGTAGTTGTCCCAGAGGGTATTGCATTCAAACTTTGCCCAACAACTGTGTCGAAGGCAGAAATTAGATCTTCATGGATGTTCAGGAGAGCAGTTTCCAAGCTAAGGTGGTCCTTAAGCACATTTAAAAAAGTGACCAGAAATCCTACAGTAAAAAGTCAAGGGCAATACAAAAGTATCGCCATGCACTGGAAGATGCTCTGTGCACTACTAGTAAATTTACCAAAACAGCTAAAAAGTAAAAGACAAAATTGGAAACTTAGTTTCCCAGTATTGACAGTGACAGTCTGACAGACTGATCAGTTTCCCTATGACAATGAACAAAAAAAGACCAGGGAAGTGAAGCTGAACGCTTAATTTCTCTTTAAAATGTCAGGACGGGTTCAAAAGAAAAAAAGCTCGGGGGTCCATAGAATATGGAGGGAAAGTTACCTAAAATAAATCTTGGCCTACAGTTATCAAATGGGATATTTGCTACAGATTGTTTTTTCACAAAGCACAATCTATATTTCTGAAACCCAATGGATTTCAAAGGGGATCTTTTGAGACTGCCTAAAACCTCTCCAAAAGTAATGAATTTGAACATATCCAGCTGGAACAATGTTGCCTTTGTTCCAACAGTAGAGGATTGATTAAGCCTACCTTTAATGCTGCCTTATAAAGGACCATGCTTCTGTGTATACAATGATTCTTCTTCCCCCACCTGACCTGCCAACAGTATTGCTCTGCATGGATTTGCAGTCCAACTCTGCTAAACTCAAGTGAGGTGGGTGCATCCTTCTTTAAACACTTAACTGCGAGTGTGTGTATATGTTAATGTTTCGTTTTTGAACTTACCGGTGTGGACCTCTGAAGCTACAGTCTTTGAAAGTGTACACATTACTGTTCTGACATTCTCCGATTGAGAGTTTAGACTTGAGTGTAAAGCTTTTTGGACCACTAAGTTAGCTCCTAAGAACCCCCACGCCAGAGTAGGTTCTGAAAAACCCTCCCAACAATCAGTTAAGAGTCAGTACTGAAAAGTGGTACTGATGAGAAGAGGAGATGTAGGGGGTGAAGAGGAGTAGGGCAGAGGACTGATCCTTGAGGGCCACCCACAGTGAGGAGTGTGGGGAGGTGTTAAAGAGTTCTACAGGATGGAGAAGAACAAGTTACTTACCAAATTTAACGTTCTTTTCGGCTGGATGTTCCTTCCACGTATTCCTCATCTTTGATATTCGTATCATCAGCTTTGTTTCGGGAAAATAAATTCCACACCAGAGGGCACCGTGCTCGATGTCGTGGCATCGATGTCCCTCGAGGGCTGCCGTAGTGCGTCCAAGTCATCCATGGTATTAATACCTTAAGGCGCGCCTGTTGGCTTCAGTTCTGTTTTTTCGATATCCCCAAATGACTAGTTGAGTAGGCACACCCCAGACCGCAAGCTCTCAAGGAACACAGAGTGTAAATCACGCAAATTGTGCGGTGTGGTATGCTGGAAGGTTCGATGAGGAATATGTGGCGTAGTCTTCATCTTTGATAGACTCTCAAAGCAGTACAAATTTGGAGGAGGGAGTATCAATTAACCCTAATAATGGACCAAGAACTGCCTTGTCAAACAGCACTCCTTGGAATGACGTGGAAACTAAACAATAGTGTTTCAAAATAGTATGCATAGACGACAAGGTGGCCGCTGCACAAAAGTCTTGCAACAGGATACCCCTTTGAAGAGCTATCGAAGTTGCCATGCCCCTAGCAGAGTGAGCTCTTAGCCCCTCTGGAGGTTCTTTCCCCTGCCAGTTTGTAACATTCACCAATTGCCATAATTATCCATTGCAAGTCTAGAAATATAAAAGTGGAGAGCCCTTTTTGGGTCCAGCCTGTGAAGACTTTCTTCCTCGTTACCTGCATTGGGGAGAGGGGGGGGGGAATAGAAAGATGGCAATGTGATTTTTGAGACAAATGAAAGTCAGAGACTACCTTCGGTAGGAATGAAGGTTTGATTTTAGGACGTGAATCCCCTCCACTCTCCTGAGATTTGCTGCCACTACCGCCATGAGTTTGGTGAAAACCCTTGGGGCGGAGGTCAGCACGAATGGCAGAGCTCGAAATTAAAAATGAGAATTGCCAATCGTGATCCTCAGGTACTTTCTGTGCTCGAGATGGATTGGCACATGAAAGCAAGCATCCTGAAGGTCCAATGATACCAACCAGTCTTGGAGTCGGAGAGCCTGAAGGATCTGAGAAAGGGTTACCATCTTGAACTTGTCCTTGAGGAACTTGTTCAAGTTGCTGAAGTTCAAGATGGGTCTCAATCATCCGTCCTTCTTGGGAAGGTGGAAATAGGGGGGGAGGGGGGGTACCAACCCTTGTTCCTCTCTGCTACAGGCACATGTTCTATTGCACCTTTCTCTAGCGGGGTTCAAATTTCCTGCACAAGGAGAGGATTCAGAAATTTGACAGAGTTGGCTCCCAATGGATGGTCCTGAGGTCTTTTCTGAAAGGAAGGCAGTAACCTTGGGCTACCATTTCCAGTGCCCAAACATCTGAAGTAATGCCCAACCATTCGTTCAGATGAGGAGATCCTGCCTCCCACCGCAGTCTTGTGGGTCAAGACCTCAGAGTGGCTTAGAGGCGGCTGCAGCAGTGGCTGAGGGTACAGTTGCCCCTGCTGGGGCTGATCTAGCACCCTTTCCTCATCCACCACGAGGGAATCTTTTGTGTCCTCTGATTAAACTGTCCTCTGACTAGACTGTCCTCTTCCAAATCAGGGATAAAAATGAAAAGGACGTCCCCTCCATGAAGAGGAGCCGGAGTAGGAGTGATGCTGAGGTTGACGTATGGAGTCAGCCAGCCAATCACGCCAGAGTGCATTTGGGTCTCCTAGGAGACTAAGCACAGGGAATTTCGGGCACCTCCCTCACTCACTCCCTGCCCACCCCAGACACTCGTGCCAGAGGCGGTCTTCAGTACTGAAGCCCACCAAAGCCATACGAATGAAAAAGGGACCAAACCTAGTTTGGCGCGCAGAGAGAAACACTAGAAGGACCTTTCCAAAAGGAAATGGTGAAAAAAGAAGACCGGGACCCGTTTAAACAAAGGGGCTTAAGGCGCCATCTTGAAAAACATCAGCATTTTGGTGATTACACCTTGACCTGTGTTCAATGGTAAAATCAAACCCCTGTAGGCTGAATGACCATCTTAACAATTAAGGATGTTTCCCCTTCATCTGCATTAACCATCTCAATGGTTGGTGGTCAGTCTGAATCACAAAAGTAGATCCATACAAGTATGGTCTAGACTTCTTCAGTGACCACACAAAAGCAAAAACATTCTCTTTCAATGGTTGCTCATCTTGTTTGTGGTTCCTTCAGCTTTCTGCTGAGGAAGCAAATGAGCAAGTTACTTACCAACTGGTAACGTTCTTCCGATTGGATGTTCCTCCAACGTATTCCACATCTTTGACATGTAATGTCCACAGCTGTGTAGTTTGGAAACTTTTTTCGGCAGAGGGCGTCCTGAGTCGAGACGATGTCCATCGAAGGCCTCAGTCGAGGACGACGTCACCCGATGTTATAAATAAGACGCATGGCGCAAGTAGCCTCCTTTAGGTTTTTCCTCCATAACGTGTGACATGTACATATCCAATGCCTGCTTGACTGCACATAGCCTTGTGGAAACGTAAGCTGTAATCGCATAGGAAATTCTCCAGAGGGACAGGCTGGGAGGGCGATGTGAAATACGTTGGAGGAACATCCAATCGAAAGAACGTTACCAGTTGGTAAGTAACTTGATGTTCGAATGGATTGTGTGCTCCATCGTATTCCACATCTTTGACAGACTCCCAAAGCAGTACCAGAAGATGGAGGAGGGAAAGAATTTAGACTACCCAATCAGATGGCAGAAAAAAGAACCGCCTTACATAAGGCCATATCTTGACTATGAAGTGTATCAAGGGAGTAATGTTTAACAAAGGTGTGGATAGAAGCCCATTTGGCTGCATCACAAATATTCCAAATATGCACTCCCCTCTGCAGGGCTGTGGAAGTAGCCACGCCCCTGGTGGAATGAGCATGCTACCCTTCAGGAGGGTCCTTGCCCGCCAAACGGTAACATTCAGTAATGGTGAGGATAATCCACCTGGACAAGGTCTGTTTTGTAACAGCCTGGCCCAATCAGTGCACAACATACCACACAAAGAGTTGATCGTCCACTCTGACCTTGGACATCCTAGAAATATAAAAGCTCAGCTCTCCTAGGGTCCAACCTATGGAGTCGCTCCTCTTCCTTGCCAGGATGAGGAGGAGGATAGAAAGAAGGAAGAACCACTTTTTGGCTCAAATGAAATTCAGACACTACCTTCGGTAGAAAGGATGGACATACCCTCAGTACAACCCTATCCTTGTGGAACACAGTAAAGGGCTGCTTAGATAAAAGTGCATGCAATTCACTCACTCTGCGAGCATAAGTAACTGCAACCAACCACACAGTCTTGAAAGACAACCTCAAAGGACAAGAGTGCAAAGGTTCAAACTGAGCACCCATAAGGAATTTCAAAACCAAATTCAGATCCCAAACCAGCACCTGGAAAGGGGACGACAGGAACACAGTGAGGACTTTAAGAAATTGGGAAATCAAAGGAATCTTAAAGTAAGAACATTCTTCAGACGAGCGCTTGAAGAAAGACAGCACTGCCAGGTAACATTTAATGGTACCCACTTGAAGGCCCTGTGGGCCAAAGAAAGCAAAAAAGACAAAACCATGGGAATGGAACACTAAAAAGGATCAACATTTTGTCTTCTGCACTAGTCGCAGAACTTACACCAACGGTACAGTGATTTTGTTGCTGGCCGCCTGGCCAAAATTAACACCTCCATCACGTCATCCGGAAGGTCCCAATACTTATAACTCAACCTTTCAGATACCAAGCATGAAGGTCGAGGGTCCCGACCTCTGGATAGAGAACCTGAGCCATCTCCCCCGCCGCACGAGAGCAGATCCTCTTGGTAGGGAAGACTGCGTGGAGGGCAGATGGACACTTCTAGAAGGTCCAGGTACCACGTTCTCCTGGCACAATCTGGAGCAATGAGGATCATGTGGGATCTGAACCTCCGTAACCTCCTTAACACTTGAGGAATGATGGGGACTGGAGGAAACGCATACAGCAGTGGGAATGACCAACCCACCACAAATGTGTCTCCTAAGGCTCCTCTCGGGGGAAATTCCCTTGAGCAGAATCTCTCGCACTTCGGTTGGCAATGGTGGCGAAGAGATCCACTTGTGGGGTTCCCCAAAGGGCGAAGATCTCCAGAAGGACTTTCTGAGCCAACTCTCACTCAGAGATCGTGCTGTGCCTGCTCAGAGCATCAGCCGCCACATTGTCTTCTTCAGCCAGATGAACTGCAGAGAGTGAAATTTTCTGCTGAATTGCCCAGAACCAGAGCTGCATTACCTCTCTGCACAACGGGAGTGACCCTAGCGCCCCCTCCACTTTTTGTTGAGGTAATGCATGGCCACTGTGTTGTCTGTCATGATCAGGACGCTCTTCCCCCGTACAGATGGCAGAAAAGCCTTCAGGGCCAGTCTGATGGCCCTCAGCTCTAACAAGTTGATGTGGAGATTGGACTCCGACAGAGATTAACGACCGCTGGCGGTCAAGTCCTTGGCATGAGCTCCCCATCCTGTGAGGGAAGCTTCCGTCACTACAGTCACCTCCAGCCATGGTTGCCGAACGGCTCCCCCTTCATCAGGTTCCCCTCGTTGGCCCACCACAGAAGATCCTTGGAGACCGAGAGTGGAATCTGAATGGGATAAGACATCTTGCACGAGAACTAAGACCATTGCATCTTGAAGACCCATTGCAGGGATCTCATCCTGGCTTCTGGACCCAGAAAAATGCAGGATGCCATGAGGCCGATGAACCGTAAGAAGTCGAAAACCGGGAGACTCGGGGCATGTTGAAACTTGTCCACCATATGCACAATGTGATGAGCCCTTACCTTGGGAGGCGAGCACCTCCCCAAGGACATGTCCAACACAGCCACAATGTACTGGAGCTGTTGGGAAGGTGTCAGATGCGACTTCTTGAAATTGAGGGAGAAGCACAGCTTGTGGAGGGGGCGGCAGGTGAGAGCGAGGTGATTCAAGGCTTGCTCGGGAGAACGTGCACGGATCAGCAAGTCATCCAGGTAGGGGTAGACGTGAATCCCCCCCTCGCCTGAGATACGCTGCCGCCACCACAACCATCAGCTTGGTGAAGACCATCGGGCGGAGGTCAATCCGAATGGCAGGACCCGAAACTGAAAGTGCGAGTCACCAGCCGCAAACCTCAGGTACTGTGTGTTCGGGATGAATAGGCACATTAAAGCAAGCATCCTGTAGGTCCAGAGACAACAACCAATCCTGAAGGTGAAGGGCCTGGAGGACTTAAAGGGATAACCATCTTGAACCAGTCCTTCCTGAAAAGTTTGTTCACCTAACGTAAATCCAGGATGGGTCTCAATCCTCTGTCTTTCTTTGGAATAATAAAAAAAAAAATGGGTAATTCCAACCCTTGTTCCTCTCCGCTACAGGCACCAGTAATATAGTGCCTTTCTCTAGCAGGGTAAAGATTTCCTGCATAAGGAGCGGATCCGGAAGCTTCAAAGAGATTCCCCGGTAGATTGTCATTGAGGCCGCTGCAGGAAGGGAAGGCAGTAACCGTGGGCTATTGTAACCAGAACCCACGCATCCGAAGTAATGGCTCGCCATTCTTCTAGATGCTGAGACAGCCTGCCCCCAACTGGCGAACCATGGGACATGGCCTCATGACTGTTTTGGAGCGGCTGCGGCAGCGCCTGAAGGCAACGAGGCAGCTGCCTTAGCGGCTTTGGCACCTCTATTTCCCCGCCCACCACAGGTACTTTTACACTGACCCCTTTGACTCACGGCTCCTCTCTTTCTACCAAAGGAGTAGTAACGAAATGAACACCCTCTAGTGCTGTCCGCTAGGACGGAAAGTCTGAGGTTGACGCACAGCTACGCTCAAAGATTTAGCAGCAGCTTTTGAGAACTGCAACCCCTCAAGGCTCTCGTCAGCCTTGCTGGCAAACAAGTGCGCGCCATCAAAGGGCATGTTCAAAAAACGGGCTTGCATATCAGAAGCAAAACCTGACTTCTGCAACCACGCAAACCTGCGTATCACGGTGCTCGCAGCCATGGACCGGCTAACACTGTCGGCCGTGTCCAAACCCAACTGAAGGGATTCACACATGGAATCCTTGCGATCTTGCATGAGAGCAAGATACCCATCCATTTCTTCCCCCTCGGGTTAATGCTCAGCCGCTAACGAAACAATTACAGTGTGTGAAAACCTTGCCAGGGCACAAGTGGAGTTGGCTGACTTCAACACCATACTTCCCGCAGAAAACACCTTGCGTGCCCAACCGTCGAAGGGTTTGTCGTCCATATCAGGACGGATGGTAGGGTACGCCGCCTGCCTCGAGGTGGCCGTAGTCGCCTGAAGCACCAAACCCTCGGGAGTGGGGTGAGATGAAAGGTAGCTGGGGTCGCTACCGGAAGGGGAGTATTTTTTGGTTAGCGATTTGTTAACAACCGGAAGAGATTCCGGAGACTGCCAAGCAGCCGCCACCCTTTTCTGTAACGTCGGATGAAAAGGTAACACCGGGTCAGAGGACGGACCTTGGTCTAAAATGTCTGTTAAATCATCTTGTACACAATCTCCAGCCCAGATACTCCATGACCCTAGCCATGAGCCTCCCGTAGGACGACTCAGCATGAGCCACAGGCTCAGGCTCGCCAAATTCCACTTCTGGAGAAGTGTCCAAACCACTGGCATCATGAAGAGTTTGCCTCAACTCTTCCAACTGTCTCCAGAAAAGACAGGAGCCACATCAGGCTCAACAGGGTCCAGATCTAAGTCTGAACTATTCTCCTCCTCGAGAGGGAGGTAAAAACCCTGCCTTGGGACAGAAGAGGGTCTAGAGTCCACCACAGGCCTCACAGACTTACGAAGTAGCCTTCCTAGGAGGATCCACAATATCAGGGATCTCCCACAGTAAATTTTGGGCAAAAGGCACAAAGGCGCCAAAGGCTTCAGCGTCGAGAGCGCCGACAGTCGACGTCGCTTATGGCGCCGACAGCTCTGAGGACTGTTACGAAGGCACAGCTTCAACATCGGTATCTGATAAACACGCCACCGAAGGAGTCGAATCTGACCTTGAGCCCTTGCCAGGTTTCTGCGGTCTCGCTGTGGGTGAGGAGACCACATTCAAGGGAGAAGCTATGGACCCATAGTTCTCTATGAAGCTCCTATAATAGCCAGTGAGACCTAAGAAGGCTCTAACTTGGGTTTGAGTAGTAGGGGTGGCCCATTGTTGTACAGCTTGTACTTTGCTAAGCAATGGCCTTATTTCACCTCCTCCTACCTCATGTCCAAGGTTGACCACTTTGGTCTGACCAATCTGGAATTTACTTGCCTTTATGGTCAGATGGGCCTGCTGAAGAGCCTGCAAAACATATCCCAAGTGGTCAACATGTTCTTTCCAATATGGGCTCAACACTGCAATGTCATCAAAGTATGCCATTCAGAAGTCGTCCATCCCATTCAGAACTTGATTAACCATCCTTTGGAATGTTGCAGGTGCATTCTTTAATCCAAAAGGCATTACCTTAAACTGTTAGAGGCCAGCTGGGGTTGAAAATGCAGTTTTCCCCTTTGCATGGTCTGTCAGGGCTATTTGCCAATAGCCTGACATTAGGTCAAATGTACTGAGGTACTTGGCTGAACCAAGCATGTCCACCCGCTCATATGATCCTAGGTAAAGGATGGCCATCAGTCTTAGTGACTGCATTTAGAGCTCTTTAGTCCACACAAACTAAATTCTTTGGATACTGCCTTTGGCAGTAGTACAACTGGACTAGACCATGGACTGGTAGAGGGTTCTATTACCCCAAGATCAGGCATCCTGTTGGCCTCTTCCTTTATGTGGGTTCTGACATGATCCGACATCCTGTAACCTCTGCTTTTAACAGGTACACAGTCACCAGTGAGAATATCATGCTGGCCCCAAGGGGACATGCCTGGTGATCGTGAAAACAGAGGCAAACTGATTTAACAGATATGTGCACTCCTCCTGTTGTTCCAGTGTCATATTAGAAGAGAGATTAACTCCTATTTTCTCATCTAAAGGTTGTCCCCTGAGGAGATCAGGTATAGGTTCACTCTCTTCCTCCTCTTGAGCTGAAGCTAGAAGCCAAGTTCCCACTTCTGGTCTTGAGACACAGGTTTTTAGACGGTTGGTGTGAAAGACCCTGGGGGCCTCCACCAGATAATTGACCTCTCCAGGTTTTCCCGCAACCTTGAAGGGTCCAATCCATATGTCTTGTAAGGCCCTCTGCCTTGTAGGTACCATAACTAAAACATGCTGGTCTTGAGTAAACTCAACCATGTAGGCATTCTGGTCATACCAATGCTTCACCAGAGCCTGAGCTGCTTTTAAGTTATCAAATGCTTCTGTCATCATGTGCGTCATTCTCCTCCAAAGACCTAACACAGTCAGTGACTCTCACTGGCTTGGGAGAAGGAACACTCTCCAACCCCTCCTTAATTAGGGCCAATGGACCTCTAATTGGATGACCATAGAGAAGTTCAAAGGGACTAAATCCAACTCCCTCCTGAGGGACTTCTCTATAAGCAAATAGAGAACATGGCAGTAGAAGGTCACACTTTCTTCTAAGGGGTACCTCTAAAGCACCTATCATGCTCTTCATAGTACGGTTAAACCTCTCTACCAACCCATTTGTCTGGGGATGGTAGGCAGTTGAGAACTTGTAAGTCACTCCACAGTTTTTTTTCCACATGGCCTGTATGTAGTGGGACATAAAATTGGATCCCCTGTCAGCGAGGACTTCCTTAGGAAAACCTACCCTGGTAAAATATACCAAGTAGGGCCTTAGCAACAGCCTCAGCTGTAACAATCCACATAGGTATGGCTTCAGGATACCTAGTAGCATGGCCTACTACAACCAATATAAAATCGATTGCCTGAAGAGGTTGGAGGATCTAAGGGACCACAAATGTCGATTCCTACTCTCTCAAAGGGGACTCCCACCACTGGGAGGGGCACTAAAAAGGAACCACATTTTTGGCTCCACTCTTGACAGAGATCTGAAAAGTGTGACAGCTCCTACAGAATTTATCTACATCAGACCCCAATTTAGGCCAGTAGAAACAGAGAGAAAGCCTTTCCTTGGTCTTCTTGAAGCTCAAGTGACCAGACAAAGGAATCTTGTGGGCCAACGGTAGGAACTGGTGTCTTGTCTCTAGAGGCACTACAAGTCTTCTGTAGTCCCCTGGGATAGACTCAGTTGGTTCACTGCAGAAGAGGCCATGTTCCCAGTACAACCTATGCTTCCCTGGCCCTTGGCCATCCAGCTGTGAAGCTGCCTGTTGGCAAGGACATTCAAGAGTAGGGCACTCTTTGACCTCTGCTGAAATCTGCCCTACAGGGTCCACCTTCTGCCAGTAAAGACTGTAGCTCAGGATGGTCATTAGGACCCAGATCTCCAACAGGGGTAAGGTCTTCTTCCAGCTCTGAATCTTCAGCAGCTGATTCAACCTTTCCTGGTTGTTTCTCACACTCCGCCTCAGCTGGTGGAGTAGTCACAGGTGTGACTTTGGACAGTCCTCTCTGGGATGTCCTTGTTGGTAGCACAGGTGTGCTTTCTGGCTTTTTCTTTGAAACCTTGTGTTTCCCCTTTGTCTCATTCTTCTTTGAAATAGCAGTTCGTAGCTCCTGTGGGCTAGGTGTTCTAAATTCTCCTGTAACATCCTCTGGAGAGCCATCTAAGGCACTCTCCCTGGCCCTCCTCGTCTGCTCTAGTTTCCTTTTGCTGGGAGGCCTGTGGGTGCTTGATACAACTCCAAGAGTTTTTAAGTCATTCCCCAATAGGACTCTCCCAGGCACCTCACTCTAACAGGTATCTTGACAGTCATGTAGCTGCACTGGATGCGAGCTGGTAGTCTAGGAAGCATTTGGACAGAGCCTCCAGCAAGTTTAGTGAGGCTTTTGGGTGCCTTAGCAACATCCTCAGCATTGAAAAAAGATTAATCCACTACTGTAATGCTGGCCCCAGTATCTCTAATGGCAGGGGTCTCCTGACTATTTACAAGTATACTCTCCTTGCAATATTCTTTTGTGTTATCTGGAATTGAATTATAAACATTAAATTCTGCTGTTCCCACAAACCCAGGGACACTAAAGAAACACTGGCAGAGACTCCAATGGGGTCTTTCCACTTGTCATTTGTACTTCTTCCTCTGGGGAGAAGGCTAAGGAGACAGTGTGGACCCCTGAAGGTCTACCCTTGCATCTGGGATCCCCTTTCACATGGTCAGTAGACCCACAAGCATAACATTTTCCAAATGTTTCGACAAATGGGGGTTTCTGCTGACCTCCCTCCGGTTTGGAGCCAGAGGTTTCACTAGCCTGATTTGTTTTCCCAGGTGGCTTACCCTTTTTCTGTTTGGGGCCCTCTTTTGGTTTGGAGGTATTAGAAGGGATTAGTTTCTTACCTGTAACTCCATTTCTCCAGCATTGGTATCTTTCATGGATTCACATGCCTAGAATATTCCCCATCGTCAGGCTGGGAACCCTCGGTACCTTTAGAAAGACGTTTTCCAAAGGAAAAATGTCGATACTTCTGTGTCCTATCTACGTCGGTTTTGGGCCGCTTACGCATGCCCCAATAGGACGTAGCGGTATAAATGCCCCGCCCCCGCGGCTCCCATCAGATTTTAACCCCCCCAAAGTAGGAAGGGGTATATATTGTTTGCAGGTAGGGGAGGTTGGCGGGTGCATGTGAATCCATGAACTATACCAATGCTGGAGAAATGGAGTTACAGGTAAGACACTAATCCCTTCTCCAGCATTGGATCTTTCATGGATTCACATGCTTAGAATAGATTGTATAGCAGTATGCGATTTCTGGAGGTGTGAATGCAAACCAATAACAACTGAACCATATCCTCTCTCCCTTATAATTTCAGCGGTTACACGCTAACTTCAAAGAATACCAGCACATATATATATATATATATACATATACATAGAGTAAAGGACATTCCCTTAGACAGGGCCTACCTCACTGAAACAGATGACGTAGGACTGCTCGTCCCATCTGTACATCGTCTGCATGCTGCCGTTCAAAGCAATAATGGCGGGTAAATGTATGTGGCACCGACCAGGATGCCGCCTGACAGATGTCTCCCAGCGGAATTCTGGCCCACAATGCCGAAGATGAAGTTGATCTCGTGGAATGAGCTCTCTGACGCCTTTCCAGCGGTTTCCCTCTTTTGAGTGACAAAAGGCAATCGTCGACGAGACCCATCGAGCTAGTCCTTGTTTTGAGATTGCCTTTCCTTTTGTCGACGGACCATAAGCCACAAACAGTTGTTGTGTACTTCTAAAATGCCGAGTCCGATGAAGATAAAACTTTAGAGCTCTTTTCACGTCCAATGTAGGGAGAGCTTTTTCCGCAACCGATGAAGGAGTCGCAAAAAATGTAGGTAGTACAATCGACGAATGTTTATGAAAGAGTAGGAACTTTAGGAATAAAATGAGGGTTGGTTGCCAGCACCACTTTGTCCTTAAAGAATCTCAAGTACGGAGGATCTAAGACCAATGCTTGCATCTCCGAGAGTCGTCGTGCTGAAGTGATCGCTTCCAAAAAAGCCAACTTCCACGATAAGAATTTCATAGATGAGGAAGCCATAGGTTCAAAGGCAGCTTTCATTAGCTCCGCCAACACTAGGTTAAGACTCCAGATCGGAGGAAAGTTTTTAATCGGTGGAAATGTACGAAATAAACCTTTCATGAAGTGCTTTATCAGCCTATCACTAAACAATGGTGACGACTGCCTTCTCCGCGTGAACCTTGAAATGGCTGCCAGGTGTACTTTTATCAATGAAAAAGATAACCCACTCTCCGCTAAATGCAGCAAATATGGCAGAAGCTGTTCTAGAGTTACATTCAGGGGCTGCAACCCCGGTTGATTTTGAGACCACATGCAGAATCTCCTCCACTTGCATGCATACGAAGTGTTCGTGGATGGAGCCCACGCGGCTTGCAGAATTCGACAGCAATCTGAAGAAATAGTCAGGGTACCAAACTCCGAGAAGTCAGGAGCCATGCTGTCAGGTTGAGACTGTCCGGATCGTGGTGCCACACTGTTCCCTTGTCCCGGGTCAGGAGGTTCGGACTTTCTGAAACATTACTGGCCGCGCTTTTGAAAGCTGTAGCAGGTCGGAGCACCACGCCTGTCTCGACCAATAAGATCACTCGACATCGGTATCTGTGAATCCACTGCAGGGTCCATCGTATGAGTGGAAATGGGGGAAAGACGTACAGAAACTTGTGCGTCCACGGGAAGGAGAACGCTTCCCCCAGTGAATCTATCTGTGGCCATCTGCTGGCGTACTGTCCGCACTTCTTGTTCTCCCTCGTCGCAAAGACCTCCAGAGAAGGCTGTCCGCACTTTCTGAAAATCTTCGACAACTGAAGTTCGTCCAGTTCCCATTCATGTATCTGATCCATTTCCCTGCTGAGGGAATCCGCTTGCACGTTCTTTACTCCCGGAAGATGGTGGGCTACCATGGTTATATTTTGTTGTAGAGCCCACTGCCATACTTCCTGAGCATCGGTGGAAAGAGTTCTGGTGCGAGTACCTCCTTGTTTTCTCAAGTAAAACATTGTTGTTTTATTGTCTGTCAGTATTCTCACCACTGATCCTTTTATGTGCGGTAGAAAAGCTTTCAGGGCCCAACGCACTGCCCTCAACTCCAGCACATTGATATGAAGGAGCGACTCTTCCGACGACCACCGGCCTTGCGTTTGGAGAGCACCCAGATGTGCCCCCTATCCAGTCAGCGACGCGTCTGTCACTATGGTCATGTGAAATTCCAGTTCCTGCAGGGGAACCACTCTGGATAGGTTTTTGAAGACTTGCCACCATCGATTGCTCGCAGGAGCTCTTTGTCGACGGTCAGTTTGTCCGACCAAAGTCCCTGGCTCTGGGTCCATCGGTCTGCCAGGAATTCTGGAATTGGCCTCATGAAGAGGCAGCAGTTGTTCACCATAGGGATGCACCAAGCCATGGCGCCCAGTATCGACATATATCTCCTTACCGACACTTTGGTGTTGACTCTCCTTTGCCTCGTCAGCTTATTGAGCCTGTGAATCCTCTCCACGGATGGTCTCAGCAATCCTGACAGTTTCGAACTGTGCACCCAAGAACACTAAGCTTCTTGACGGGAGTCAATGAGGACGTTTCAAAGTTTACCGCAAATCCTATTTGTCGCAGAAGTTGCATGGTGGCCTCTAGACTTGCTTGAGTTGCCATAGGGTATGATCCCCTCACTAACCAGTCGTCCAGATACAGGTAAACATAATGCCCCTGTTTTCTTAACTATGCTGCAAGCGGGGCTAGGCATTTCGTGAACGTCCTGGGAGACGATTTCAGTCCAAAAGGGAGCACTGTGAACTGGTAGTGGGTCCGCCCGACTACAAACCTTAGGAACTTTGTATTGTTGACGCATTGGTATATGAAAGTACGCGTCCTGGAGATCCAACAACACCAGAAAATCCCCCTGTTGAATCGACCGGATCACTTCCTGAAGTTTGAGCATTTTGAATTTTAGATTTTTTAACTTTTTGTTGAGGTCTCAAAGATGGAGAATGGGACGCCATTTTCCGTTGGGCTTCTTCACCACGAAGTATCGGTAATACACTCCTTGACCCCTCTGCAGCACAGGTATCAATTCTATAGCCCCTTTTAGTAGCATAAGTACTACCTCTTGTTTTAAAACGTTCAGGTGGGGTTGAGCCGAATACACTGGTGGAATGTGCGACGGCTTGCTTTTGAATTGTAAGGAATGACCGAACTTCACAGTGTCCAATACCCACCGGTCCGAGGTTATCTTTTCCCACTCGTCGACACAGTGAGACACCCTGCCTCCAAGGACGTACTGAAACCCGTCATTGCTGGCTTTTTGATCGATTGTCTTTCGACGAGGAGTAAGCGCCCCTCTTCCTAGAGGCCCGATAGTCCAGACGTCTTTTTGCGGTCTGAGAAGCCCGCCTGCAACCCTGAGAGGAGTACGACGGTCTATTGAAAGTACGGTCCCTTGATGACGAGAACCGGGAGTTTCCCCGACGCTCCTCTAAAGGGGCAAAATGAACGAAAACTTCTACCACTCTGGAGGGCTCCCAGAGAACGTGCCGTGTCAGAGTCTTCTTTCATGCCTTTCAAGGCCTCGTCCACCTTTTCACAAAAAAGAAGGTCTCCCTCAAAAGGCATATCCAACACCTTATATTGCACTTCAGGTCGATAGTTGGTGCATTTGAGCCATGCTCGTCTCCTCAGAACCACCCCGTTGTTAACCTGCTTAAAGCCAGATTCTGCCGGGTCCGCCGCAATATTTATAGAGTGATTAGAGGCCTCTTCCCCTTCTCGGACGAGTAACATCGCCGCCTTTCTGTGTTCATCTGGGAGATGTTCTAGAATGGGTGCTAAACGATGCAACATCTCTGTCATATCTGGCAATAATAGCAAGAGAATTGTCCGCCTTCACTGTTGTTGCACCCACCGACAACACCTTCTTGCCAAAGGCATCTGGTCTCCCGGCCTTGTTCTCCCGAGGAGTCGTGCATTTATGCTGAGACCTTGCCTTTCTCGCCGCAGCCGCTGATACCAGACTCTGGGGCCGGTTGCAAGGACAAACATTTCAGAGTGGACTCGGGAGCCTTACATTTGTTTTCCAGTCTACCTTTTATTGCAGGCTCCGAGAAGGGATGACGCATCGTTTGTAGTCCTCCTTGCCATACATGATCTAAGATGGGGACCGAAAACACCGACTTCCTTCTCTTTCCCATATGATCGAACGAAAAACAGTCTTTTTTTCTCCTCCTCTTGGGCCAGTCCAAATTTGGTACAAGCCTTACTCATCATCGCATGGAAAGAACCAATGTCATCCAGGGGTGACGGCTGGGCTGGACTTCTTAGAGCTTCCATCTCCGCCTCGGACTCCCAGGTTGGGTCCCTAGAGGGGGATAACGATATATCCGATATGGACTCTCTCTCTCTCTGACTCGGATTCCAGCAGTTCTCGTTCCTCCGGGCATGCACATGGAAGGCCTTCACGGCCCGGCACCGCCGTCGACGCCATCAGAGTTGGTCGATGGGAGGGACCTGGCTCGTCGACGCCTGGACTTGCCGGAGCTGTCACCTGAGGTAACTTCTCATCCAATTTCTTCAACAGGTTCTGCAATGTAGATAGAACTTCCAGAGATAAAACAGTTTGAGGGTTAAGTAACGGGGTTGTAACCGGGATACTTGTCCCGCTCGAAAGAGTCAGCTTGCTAATCCCTTGCAACCCAAGTTCTGCAGGTCCAGCCACCTGCTCACGCTCGTCGTCCACAGAGGATATGGACAAGGCCGCCTCCTGCTGCAACAAGGTTTCCGGTAAAACCGGGTCATATACCTCCGGTCACCAGGCCTCCTGTGGAGTCTCCGTCGACGAGGTTAAATTCTGCACTGCCGTCATCTGCGGCGGAACACCTGAAGAGACGATCTGCGTCACTGGCAGTGAGGGCATCGATGATCGCCCTCCCGTCGACGACGCTGGTAGCTGCGCAGATCCTTGGAGGCGTTCCCACCTTTTTTGAACTTGATCTGTGTTTTGCAGAGTCTCGACTCGAGGATGATCTATGATGATCACCTGAGGAGGATCTTGACTGCTCTTTCCTCTCCTTCTTAGATGAGGACGAGGTTTTCGCTTCCAGCGAAGATTCTCTCGTTGAATGTTTTTCCAAAAAGCCTTTCTCCATCGGACGTGCTTTCTTCACTGGAGTTTCAGCCGATGCTGAACGGCGGGGGGCCCCTAAAGAGTTAGTTGTCGAGGCCAAGCTATGCGTGGAGCCTACCTCCGAAGGGTGGTACGCACCCGCTCCGTCGTTCAACCAAGCCACCAACCGCCGGTTCCGGTCTTCGAGAGTCTTCTGGGAGAAGCCCTTACAGATGTCACAATTGTCTGCCGAATGGTGAGGGTGGAGACAATATATACAGTCCATATGGCCATTTCCTTCATACACTTGCTTTAATCCGCATGTAGCATACGGACGAAAAGAGCTTTTCCAGACATTAGGAAAAACGATGAAACAACCTAGCAAAAATAGTGGATGACGTGAGGTGATCCCATTACTTTGGAAGACGGTTGAAATCTGATGGGAGCGGGGCATTTATGCCGCTACATCCTATTGGGGCATGCGTAAGCGGCCCAAAAAGACGTAGATAGGACACAGAAGTATCGACATTTTTCCTATGGGAAACATCTTTATAAAGGTACCGAGGGTTCCCAGCCTGATGACGGGGAATATTCTAAGCATGTGAATCCATGAAAGATCCAATGCTGGAGAATTCTCTTTGCTATCTTTCTTGTGCTGCTTCCTATCATCCTGAGTTGCCCCAGAATCCTTGCGAGTAGCCGTGTTGGCAACCCACAAGTCAGCAGCCTTTGCTAACTTCTTTGGATCAATTTGCTTAGAGTCAGCCAAGTGCTGTCTCAGCTCAGGAGAGCAGGCATCAAAAATAGATTAACAAAAATAGATTTTTCATTCCTTCAAAAGTGTTAACTCTTTAAGCCCTGCTAGGTCCCGTGGGCCTCCAGTGAGTTTCTGGTTTATTTTTATTTTTATTTAATTTTACTGTCAGTGCTCCGAGCGCGTTGTACTGCCCCCTGCCCCCTCCCACTGCAGCCACTTCCTGGTCCTCCTCTCCCTTCCCACCTCCCTGACCGCCCACCCCGCCTCTGATTGGTGCCTCTGCTAGTCCCCTCCAGGACTACTCGATTGCTGCTCTCCCCGTTCGCTTCGTTGTAGAGCTGAGCGGGTGTGAACAGCCGCCAGTATCCCTGTGTGCCCAGACTGCAGGTCAAGCCCTACTAGGTCCCGTGGGCCTCCAGTGAGTTGTTTCTGGTTTATTTTATTTTTATTTTTTATTTAATTTTCCTGTTCGCGCTCTGAGCGCGTTGTACTGCCCTCTGCCCCCTCCCCCTGTAGCCACTTCCTGGTCCTCTCCCTTCCCGCCTCTCTGCCAGCCCACACCACCTCCCCTTCCTCTCCTCCTCCTGGGCGCCTTCTGCCGTAAAACTGACCCTCCTGGGCAGCAGCCCCCTGCCCGGCAGCCCCCTCGGCTAAGGACCCCTTAGGCAAAGGGCAGCTCCTACGGTTGCAGCTCCCGTTGTGTCTGCAGGTGTCCGCAGGGGACGCCAGGTGCCAGTTATTGTTAGCTCCACCTGCTCTTCCGGCCCAACCCTCCAACATCTGTGTTACTTAATTACGCATTGTGCTAATACTTATGGTTGTTTCTTGCACTGTGGTAAACTAGGCCTTTTCCTCCCCTCTCAGGATTCTCAAACTCAGGTTGCTTCTCCCTGGTTCCATATTGAGCACTGTGAGATCTTTAACCCTGAGAGTCCGTCCTACTGCACTACTGGTTTGCCACTCGTTATCTTGTCCTCTTGCTCTCGTCTGTCTTCCCCCCTCCTCTCCCTCCCATTCTATGGTGCGCTCTATCTCACCTATCTTCTCTAACTGCTTCTCCATGGACTATCCTGCTCTCCTCACTATGGCTACTATATCGGCCACCCAGTCAGATTTCCTCCTTCCTCTCCGAGTGGGCGGACCTCTCCTCCTCACTCTTGGCCTCAACCACTCAACTCTTTCTTGGAGACTTCAACATCCACCTGGATGCCTCCTGTCCCCCCTCTGGACACTTTCGCGATCTCTGCAACACTCTCACTCTCCATTCTCCCGTCTGGGCCGACTCATTCTGCAGGGCACACTCTCTTGATGCTCTGATCTCTTCTGACCTTCTCCTCTCTGTCCCGCTCTCCACTCCTCTCTCCTGGAGTGATCACTTTCTCCTATCCTCCCACCTCACCCTCCCTACCCCTCAGACAAAGCCACCTTCATCACTGCCACCCTCCTTCTCGGTCATCCGACCCATGAAGCGTGTGTCAGTTGAGGCTTTCACCGCCACCTTCTCATCTCCCCCTCCCCCTTCGGCTGACTCGCACCCTGACACAGCCCTCTCCACTCTGCTATATCTGATACTCTTGATATCCTTGCCCCTGTCATGAGAATCCGCCTGAAGCCCAAAGCCAAATGTAACTCCTGGTATTACTCGGATCTCGTCACCCTAAAATTCAAGTGCAGGGTGGCAGAGAGGAAATGGCATGCTTCATGTTCATCCTCTGACAAACTGGCCTGCCGCCTGCTCCAAAGGCAATACTACTTCTCTGTTCTCACCAAGAAGAGAGCCCTTTTCCAAGGCTGCATCTCTGCGGCATCTAACAACTCAGCTGAACTCTTTAAAATCTGCAAGGAACTGGCCAACCCTGCTGCAGTCTCTACCTCTCCTGTCCCCTCCCAGGCCCTCTGCACGGCACTGGCTTCTCAATTCATTTAAATAAACTCAGGACATCCTGTCCTCACACTCTCCTATCACCTCCCTCCCTCTATTCCCTGCTCTTCCTCTGGCCCTTCTGCAGCCACACCTCCTCTCTCCTTCTCTGCCTTTCCCCTTTTTCTCTGCTGACGAGGTTTCCAGACAAGTCCGATCCATGAAAGTCTCTTCAAAACAGGTTCACCCCTGTTCCTCCAAAACTATCAAGGACCACATCGACTCCCTGGCTCCTGCCGTGGCTGACTTCTGCAATCACTCCTTCGCCTCTGGAGTCTTCCCATCCCCCCCTTAAGCACTCCCTTGTGCACCCTCTTCTTAAGAAACCCTCTTCTTAAGAAACCCTCTTCCGACCCCTCCTGCCTGGCTAACTATAACCCAATCTCCATCACTCACTTCCCGGGCAAGCTCCTGGAGAAACTGGCCATCTCCCAGCTTAATCTCCATGTTGAATCAGTTGGTTGTTTTCATGACCATCAGTCTGGCTTCAGAGCTGCCAGAAGCACGGAAACTGCTCTCCTGAACATCCGTGAAGACCTGCTCTCCAATCTTGCTCTTATACTCTGTGTTCTCATCTTACTCGATCTCTCTTCTGCCTTTGATACTGTCAACCATGCCATCCTGCTCAACCGTCTCCGTGAAAACCTGGGTATCACTGGTCAGGCTCTGGCGCGGCAGACCTCTTTCCTCTCCAATCGACCCTCCCAGGTGCAACTGGGGTCCTTCCTCTCCGACATCTTTTTCTCTACCTGTGGTCTCCTCCAGGAATCGAACCTCTCTCCCTGGCTGTTTAACCAATATCTGGCACTCCTTGCCCACCGCATCGCCGCTCTCTGCCCCAACTTTCAGTGCTATGCGGATGATACCCAGCTCATTTTCAGGCTACCCTCGGCCCCCTCCTCTCCTTCCCTCATCTCTGACTGTCTGTCTGCTATCCAGGAATGGTGTGCCGCCAATGACCTCTGTCTTAATGCCAGTAAGACAGATTCTACTCATCGGCACACCCACTCCCTCCTTCTCTGCAGCTCTCTGGCCGGCCTCTCTTGGCCCTCTTCCTGCTCCTACCTGCAAGGCAAAAAACCTCGGGGTCATCCTCGACTCCACACTCTCCTTCTCTCCTCACATATCTGATGTCTCTAAGAAGTCACACTACCAGCTGCACCTCCTCAGAGGTATTCTTCCTTTCCTCTCCTACCCCCAGAAGCTCACTGTCTGCAGAGCCCTGGTTCTCTCTAAGCTGGACTACTGTAACAGCCTCTATCTAAATCTGTCTGCCTCTACTCTCCGCCCTCTGCAACTCATCCAGAACAGGACTGCGAGGCTTGTCCTTGGCCTCAAGCTCAGGGACCATATCTCTCCAGGACTGAAATCTCTGCACTGGCTCCCAATGGCTGCGAGGATCAAGTTCAAAACCCTCTGCATTGTCCACAAGGCCTTCTGGGGCCTGGGGCAAAATACCTTCAACTCCCTCTTCCTAAATATCTCCCTTCTCGAGCTCTTCGCTCATCCGCCTCCAACTCCATCAGGGTCAGCCGCTTCTCCAAGCAACGAGTTGGGGGTAGATCTCTCTCCGCGGCAGGGGCCTCCTTCTGAACAGCCTTCCTGCCTCCCTGATACTTTAAGAGAACCATCTCCGGTTCCAGAAGCACCTCAAAACCTTCCTCTTTGCTTCTGCTTTCTCTCCCCCCTCCCCTGCTAATTCCTGACTGAAACTGCACTGAATCTGCAACTGGACCACTCTCACCGATCTCGGTCCCTGGCCCAGCCACTCTCCCCTTGCACTGTCTCCCTGGCAACCCTTGAACTGCGGGACTGTCTCTGTATCCCTACAGGCCCCCGTCCCAGCACTTGTCTGCACTTACCTTGCACTTGCCACCAGCTGGCCCTTATTATTTATCTTGTTATTCTACTACCCCTGTACTGCACTTTCCCCTTGCACTTTCCCTCCCCCTCTTCCCATGCACTTGCGCGATCTGAATGCCACCTGGCCTAGTAAGATCGTTGTCTGTCTTCCCTTTGTCCCCCCCCTCCCTGCCTCGTCGCACCTTGAAACACTTGTGTATCACATCATAACCCTTTACCCAACCATCCAAGTTCTTCAAACATTCACACACCCAGGTAAGGCCAAGGGGTACCATCATGCTTTTTGAGGGCCCTAACCCTCTTAAGGTACTGGGAAGGAGCTTTCCCAAATCTAGCTATCAAAGCTAGATTCACATTTTCATACTCCAATCTTTCAAGTTCCCCCCACCTACTCAAATTAGCATCAGTTGCAACCTGCGGGAGCCTAGACAAAAGCCAAGGAATCAACCGATTCCCTGTGAAACCCTGAATCCCATAGTTATATTCAAAAGCAGCCAACCAATCCAAAATATCAAGTCTCACCTCATACATACATACAGCTTCTTTAGGCATGCAAGGTCTCTTAGGACTGAAAGACCTAGACGACGCTGGGATAGAACCATCTTTCAAGAGACAATTTCTTCATTTCAAGAGCATGATGCATTTGCATTTCCATTTCTCGGAGTGTGATTTCTTGATGTTTAATTTCAGTTTGCATTTGGATTTTTTTGAACTCCAACTCAAGTCTCATTTCTTCAAGAGAGACAAATTCTGGACTCCGTACTGGACCTGGTAGGGTCCCTGTGGCTACAGGTTGAGGGCTTAAAGCAGGTATAGGTGCAGTGGGGCTAACATCCTGAGACTCCTCGGACTCTTCTAGATCATCAATAACAGAGTTGGACTCTGAATCATTATCATCCTCATTAACACTATCCACATTTGCCGAGTGGGTAGGGGTTATAGCTCTACATCCCAGTCATTGATGATTCAACAATTTCCCAATCAATTCATTTGTCTTGCCTTTAAGAGAGGGACACCCGACTTTACACATCTTTCAGTTGATCTACTGTTAGAATGATCAGGGCTTCCTGTTTGAAGTTATCCATATTTGGCATTATAAAACAATTGCTTTTCTAGTGGTGCTTAGCCTTGTGAAGGTTATTTGAACGAAATTGAGAGCAGCACTCTCAATATAACAACTATACTTTATCCTCGCCGATTGCTACCAGTGTTAGGCAGAATTGCATGCAGTACCCTTTGGGACCACCACATACAATTAGGACTACAGGTGTAAGCAAAAACCAACCTTTGGTATAAGTCTGTACTACACAGTTTGTGGTAGCGAGCTGAGCAGCCAGGCTTATCTCAAGAGGGAATGTAAGCAGCACAAGATGTTACACAGAGGTCTTTCAATCAAAATGGCTCATGTAGACACTCTCAAGGTTTCTTGGTAAAACACTTATTCATTTATTACACAATCATTTAGAAAACATTCACTAGAAGGAGGCAACTTAATATACATAAACACACTTCAGTACTGAACCAATAAGTTTGAGTAAATTAGACTCCCCTGAAATAGGAGCAAAATGGCATTTCAGTTACTTTCAATGGGAGTAAAAGGCTCAAGTTAGCAGACTAGATCACAAATACTTTCTTAGGCAGTGCGAATAGTTTCAGTTCACCAGAGGACTCGATTCAGTTCAATAGGCCTAGGCCAAAGTCAATGGGCTTGTGTCTTGGAAAGGAAACAGCAGTTCTTGAAGTAAGCGGTAAAGTCTTTGCAAAAGTTCTCAGAAGTAGTTTGTACGAAAAAGAATCATATGTTGGGTCACAAGCCGATAGGCCTGCAGGTTGGGAAGGTTCCACGAACTTTCACTGCAAGAGTTAAGTTCTCTCAATCGGGTTGGCACAGTACCTTTATATGAAGAACAAGATGCAGCTGAAGTCGTTGGTTCCTGGCAGTTACTGCAGATCTCACTGTTCCTGAGCCTCAGTCGTGGGGACAAGAGGGAGGACGTTGGGTGACTCCTGCACTGCAAGGGATAGTCGGAAAAACGCAGACAAAATGGAGTCACTTCAGTTCGAGTAGCTGTAATTCACGCATACAAGCTGGTGTCCCTCTCCCTGGTTAATCCTAACCAGCTTTGAGAATCGTATCCAGGTGGCTTACGAGTTGATTGGTCCCACCAACTTAAAGGAAGTCATCATCCTTGAAGGGGCTTCTCTGTAGAGATTAACTTGGCAATTCGGACCTGCAGCAGGGCTTCACCGGGCAAACCAACGGTCCAGGAGTTGCAGCAGCCGCCCCCTTCCAGCTAGTCTTCGGTTCCTTCGTTCCAGTGGTCGATTCCGCTTTCCAGTCCAAGAGACTTGCCTTTTAAACAGTTTCCTCCCTTTCATTCCAGTCTTGCTGCCACTCAAACAGCAGGGTGGCTGTCCTTGCCGGACAGTCAGCCAGCCAATCACGCCAGGGTGCATTTGGGTCTCCTAGGGGACTAAGAACAGGGAGTTTGGAAAACCTCCCTTACTTCCTGCCCACCCCAGACACTCAGACGCCAGAGGCGGTCTTCAGTCCTGAAGCCCACCAAAGACATACGAACAAAGTGACCAAACCTAGTTTGGCACGCAGAGACAAACTCTAGAAGGACCTTCCCAAAAAGAAACTGGGGGAAAAAAGAAGACCCGAACCCCTTTAAACAAAAAGGGGCTTAAGGCGCCATCTTGAAAAACATGGCTCCTGCGATTTTTAGCTACCAGTGTGCACGGTCAGAAAAAATCATGGTAGTTCGTTGTAAAACCACTGCCACCAGCCTTTTCAATAGGAAAGGGTAGCATTTGACTGCTACATGAGCATTTAGACACATGGGATACTATGTAACTCCCTCCAGCACTCTAAAGGAAGATGGTGTGTGCTGGGTCTAGGAATTTAAAAAGACTAACAAAGTCAATTTAACCTTACATTCTCTGGGCAACAGTAGTTCACCCCAGAGAAGGTATTCAAACCTTTGGGAAGCCTAAAAGACAGCCCTGTGTCACTGCACTGAGGGTGCTGTGTGACACACATGAAAAGATGATGCCTATGGAGTTACTTAAAACTCCATATCCAAAGAACACAAGAGTAAAACAGACATCAAAACACATGAAAAAGTGGGGAAAGAAGGCTCACACTCTTTCCAGGTAAAAAAAATAAAGTCCTAAAAAAAAAACAGCAAAGTTGCTGGGGGTCTCTAAGGTAAAGGGAATTGGCACATTTATGAGAATTCTCCCTAACATTCCTCTTCGAAGAAACCTTTGAAGTTTCCCTCCCCACTGCCAATTTACCTCATTGTTGCTTGAGAGCTTTTCCTGACATGGCCAGACAGGACACTCAGTCATCGGTCCGATAGTCGGGACCCAGGCACCATAGGTAGATGCGATGGGGATCAGTAATGGACATTGTCTTCCTGCAATCCTGGCATTTATTTTAAGCCAGTTTTTTGGGTTGACCGATTAGAAGATGACAACAACTTTAACAAAGACTGAAGCACCGTTCACACACTCCAGGCAAAAGCTTTCGGAAAAACGGAACTCAAGCCAACAGGCGCGACTCTAGCTATTTATACCATGGATGATGTTGACGCTTTACGGCAGCCCCCGAGGGACAGACGCCACAACATCGAGCACAGAGCCCTCTGGTGTGGGATTTCTTTTTCCAAAGCACCAAAGCTGATACGAATATCAAAGATGAGGATACATTGAAGAACACAATCCATTTGAAGGATCATTCAGAGAGATTGGAGGCCACCTTATCAAGTGTGGTGACTTAAAGTCAATTGGGGAGACAGTATAAAGGATGGAGGGATAATCCACAGGGCCAAGGGCTGCTGAGAGAGCAAGTACAATGAAGATGGAGGTGAGCAGAGGTATGAAAAGTTGTAGACCTGGGTGAAAGTGGTTTTGGTGGATTGTTTCCTCAGAAAACCTGCAAGAAATCGATGTGTGCGATCCTCAAATTAATATATTGGTTAAAGACAACTCTCATGAAGATTTTGGAGTGAATGGAACACGTAAGGTATCTCTACATAGAGGAATAGTAAGGGTTAGCAGTGGGTGTGACTGTTTATTGTGCAGCAAGCAGAGCGGAAATGATGGAGGAGAAATCGGAAGACACAAACACGAGTTGAAGGTACTCACAAACTCTCTTTCCCGCTGATGTTTCTCTTCTGCCTCCCTCATTAAATGTGTAGTTTGCTGAAGTTTGGCATCAATAAGCTGTTGCTGCAGCTCCTTATGCTTAAACACTTTGTCAATGTGCTGAGGTTAAAGAAACAGAAACATTAGACAAACTAGTAAATAGGACAGATTACATTCATTTAACTTGAATTGTTCCGATATCAAGACTCTTCCACACATTGAAGGCAGGGGAAGGTTAAGGGCACACTCGAAATTTTTGTTTATATCTTTGTTTATTGAAATAAAACAATCCAGGGAAAGAAATGTTCCTCCAATACCAATTGCAGTAATAACATCCCACAACTAACAATTATTCATGAATAATGTTCAGAAAGATTTACTTTTTTGTTGCTTTCCCTCCATGGACATTTATGGGATCGCCCACCCCAAAAATTCTGTTTTTGTTTTAATCCTGAACTGAGTTTTAAAGGGAAGTAAACCCATTTTTCCTTTTCTTTTCCTGCTTAGCTCATTTATTTTTGGGGCACTGATCAGTAGATACGACCATGCCAGAGGTTGGGATTAATTCCAAACCTTCCAGCCATCACCTCTGTTAGAGAGAATTCTCAGAAATGTGCTAATTCCCTTCTACCTTAGAGACCCCCGGCTCTGTTGCTGGACTTCAGAACTTTTTATCCTGAAGAGCGAGACCTTTTTCCCACTCTCTCATGCATTTTATATTTGATCTGAACACTGTCAGACTCCAAAACCAAAAGAAAACAAACTACATAGGCATCTTTTTACATTGTGACACACAGCACCTGCAGTGCAGTGGCAGGGGGAAGCCCTTTAGATTTCCTAAAGGTTTAAATACCTTCTCTTGGTTAAACTACTGTTTCCAAGAGCAGTAAAGTGAAACTGACTTTACTTACCTTTTGTAACTTTGTAGACCCAGCACACACTATCTTCCATAGAGTGCTGGGGGGGGGGGGGTTACTTAGTATCCCTTTGTCTACTTTCTCATGTAACATTTTTATGTTACATTTCTACAATTAATGGCTGGTGGCAGTGGTTTACATTTTCCTACCATTGTGTGTTTTTACTGCGGGCTGCGTTCGCAACTGCAGTATAGCACCTATGGGTGCCCATTTTGTCAAAATGTCCCTGGCGGTCTTTTTTCGCCATTTCTTGTTGTAAAGGTCCTTCTTGAGATTTACTCTGCACGCCAAACCAGGTTTGGTCACTTTGTTCGTTTTGGCTTGGGAGGGGTGGGGGAGGGGGAGGGTTCACTTGTGAAGCCCGCCTCTGGCTCCAGCCTGTCTGGCAGGGCAGGAAGCAAGAGTGGTGCCCGAAACTCCCTGTGCTTAGTCTCCTTGGTTACAGGAATGCACCCAAAGGTGATTGGAGGACAGCCACACCGCTGTGTGAGTGATGTAAATTAATGGGAGAGACTTGCATAAAAGGCAAGGTTTTTTGCAAGGAAGGAAGAGTTGACCACTGGACGAAGGAATCCGAAGAAGCACTTGGAAGAGAAGCTTGCTGCAACTCCTGCACCATTGGGTTTGCCCGGTGACGCCCTCTTGCAGCACCGAAGCTCCGACTTCGCCTCGACTAGAGAAGCGCTGGAAAGGACGACTTCTCCCCTTGGGTTGGTGGGACCAATCAACCAAGACCAACTCGACTGGAAATACTCTCTGCTGGCTGTTCTTCGATTGCCGCTGCAGGAACCGAGTGCCAGGGGACAGGAACACCAGAATCAAGCACATTGTTTTTAAAATAAATAAGCCAGACCCCGGGCTCCAGGAAGATACTCCTGACTCCCTCGAAGCAGGGCTGACTCAGCCTGAGCAACCTCCCAGAGTGCTTGACCCCAGAAATAAGGAAAGCCTACAAAGTGTCCAAGAACCACTGTGGTGCTATTCGCGAGAAGCTGAAACCGCAAAGTGCTGCTGATCTGAACTTTGACCTTTGCCCTTTGCTGCTGCTGACCTTCGAATCATAGTGCAGGAGTCCCCAGACGCCCTCCCTCTTGGCCCCACGACATAGGCCCAGGAACAGGATCTGCAGGAACCGAAGCCAGCTGGAACCATTTCTTCAGACCTACTGTACTGTGAATTAAGGGGTACTTACCTCTTGTTCTGTAGCTTGCTTGCTCTCAGTTGAGACTTGCATTGGCTGTCCTTTGCAGGGCTGCTTGCAGCTTTGCCCATCACAAGCCTCCCAGCTTGTGGCTCAACAGTGATTTCATTTTCAACAAAACTATCGCTTAACATTGTGCAAGACTTTGCACTTACCTTCAAGAAGTGCCTCAGCTCCCCTAGACTTTGCTCAAGTGACATTGGCTGTCCTGGCTCCCTGAAGACTCTAACCCCTGACTGTTTTAACTATCCCACCAAAAAGTCATACATAACTTACTTGTACAGCTGGGAAAGGGTTAATCTACATTGCATTGGGGGCTTCGAAAGTGCTTACCACCTGTTTGAGAAACTTGTTAACCATTGTTTTTCCTTCCCTAACCTTTTCCTTTTTGCCACAACTTCAGCATTACCATTCAAGTGTGAAAAGTGATATATTAATGTCTAGTGTCCTATCTATTGTAGTCACCTCAGGGTGTAGGAATATCTGTGTGCCATCCCAAAATGCTATCTACTCACTTTAATGAACTAAAGAAGTGTGTTTTGAGGTGTATTTTTATTGTTTCCAACTGGTCCCTTTTAAAGAAGGCTCATTTTGACTTTAATACATTATTTTATCAGGAAACCTTGAGTATAAGTGGTATTTGAATACTTTTCACTGTGAAACTCTTTGTTGCAACTTTACAGCTCACATTGACCCCCTCTCGCGATACGCCTGGCTGCTCAGTCACACTACCGACTTGTGTAGTACAGGCCTATACCAAAGGTGGGGTTAACTATTGCCAAGAGGACAAGGCTGGTGTAGTCTCCCACAGGGTTACTACATACAATCTAGCCTAACCTCTTGTTTTGCATATGGCTATCTGTGCAGGGGGACCCCAGAACCCATTATTAAATTCCTTGTTTTTAAGCTGCACACTTCAAGTTATGGTGAGGTCTAGCAGGGGTTTTTTGAATCCCTTTTCATTTTGTTTTAAGCAACGTTTCCGTTACTTGCATGATGTGTCAAGGAGAGTCAGGTGGCATTCTACCATGGTTTTAAGAGCACTCTTAATTCAAGTTAGACTGTATATATGGAAATACAGTTAGTAGGCCTCAATATTCTTGGCCATGAAAACAAAAATTAAGTAATATTACCAAATCCACTCTATGAACTTTCACTGTTGTGTCTCCAATTTAGGCATTTCTCCCACTTGACAGGCCCCAAATCTAGGCATTATTGCTTTTCACTGTGGTCTCTCCACATAGGCTTTCCGCCCACTCGCTAGGTGTCCTAAATCTAGGTGCCCTGCATTCATTGTTGTATCCCCAACTGACGCTCTCCCCCCCCCCCCCATCCTTGGTTCCTCCCGCCCCAGGTGCCCTCCCCACCACTGTGTTCCGATTCTAGGTTTCTACTCCCCCCTTCACCCCCCCCCCCCACCACCACTGCAGTGCCATCCACTCAGGGGTTGCCCCTGCTCCCTTGTCCCAAACCTAGGTGTCATCCAACCACTGCTGTATTGGAACCACAAGGTCTATCACTGCAACGGATAGCTAGTCACTCAGTTGTTTTATCAGCAGACAATGATAAGCATCAATCGGAAGTATGCCCCATAGCCAACCCAAAACCCCACTACTTTAAGTTGGCCCACTCAGATTTGTTGAACGGTTACTCAGCTGAACCAACGCAAACCCAATCACTCAAAGTTTGTGGGAACAGCACCAGGCGACACACTGACTCCATAGCCCCGGAACAAGATATCAGTGAATCTACAACCACCACCAAAGGACCATGATACTCCCTCCAAAAACCACACCGCCACAAAGGAAAACCAGTAAATGACCGAGCCACAAAGGTAAACAACCCCCGGGTTCCACCACCTCATCAACTAAAACCAACAAAAAACCACAGTGAAGACTTAGTTCTAGGGACCAGGAAACATACCAATCCAGAGAGGACTACCACTCAAAGGGAACCAACCCACAACTCAAACAGCGTGTCTTGCCACAAGAAAGATGGATGCTAGAATGGAGAGCAGAAACAAAAAGGAAACCTCAGCCGCACAGGAAGGTGCTGGGAGGCAAGATCTCTTAACCCCGAAAAACTTGGTGAAAAAGAGGCCAAACGGCCCAAGGACCAATACCAAGAACAGAGAAAAGACGGACTACATTGCTTGCTACCTTACCACATAAGACTACTTTGTAAGTTAAGACAGACTAACAAGAAACAAACCCACAAGCAAGAAGCATAACAACCACAGACCCCACAAGAACGGAAAACGCAGCACGACAATTAAAGAACCACCGCAACCCAAAGAACACTAGGGACAATACTCCAACAAGAACCAAGTACAAACTTGAATCCATTACCTTCTACACACTGTACATCACCAAAGACTGGAACAAAGGAAGGGCACCAAACAACTCAGACGGAACTAAGCAACCCCAAACAACCCTACAATCAATCTAATCAGACTACTCGACAGAGACTGATCACCAAAGAACTCCTGTCCCCAACAGGCACAATCAGGAGAGAACCCCCCCCAGCAAAGGAAGCCCACCAGACGACACCAAACCGAACAACAACCCACAAGGAAAATAAAACCAACTACATTGCAGCCTTCTCAATGTTGGATCCATGGCAAAACACTAAACAGAAATTCACGACCTACTAAGCGAAGGAGGCACAGATGTGCTCTTACAGAAACCTTATCTGACAATTACAAAGCCATTGAGAACAAAGCCATACCGGACAATGTCAAGTTAAAACACGCCAATAGAGGGAGGCAGAATCACAATAACACACAGAGTATATCCAAGCCACTCCACTCAACCCAACCCAACCGATGTAGAAGACTGAATCCTTCCTCAAGATCGAACTCAACGAGAAAACCAACAGTGTTCCTCCTGATCTACCGACCACCATCCTGTAACCCCAACTTCACTACAAAACTAACAGACGCCACCACCATTTTATCAACCTACCACGACAACCTAGTCATACTGGAAAACTTCAACATTTGGTTCGAAGAAGAAAATGAAACATCAGCGAACTCACTCTGTGCACTCCTGGAAACCATGCACTTCAAGCAAATAGTAAATGGATCCACCCACAACACCAAACACACACTGGATGCAATATTCTGCAGAGAAGGACCATGCACATCTTTGCTATCCACACTGATGGTATGGAGCAACCATTACCTGATCCCCATTCTACATCACACTCCAAACCCACCTACTGGCCGGAATGAAAGTACTGCATGCCAGCAAGAATAGAAACAGGAGGAATCTAGGCCTGCAGGCAGCAACTAACTCGCTAGACTCAATCCTACCAAGCAACACAGAACCCACCGAAACAACCCCAGACTGAGCAGAAAACACTGGATCATTGAGGCCGCAGACCAACTGGCACCAGTAAAAATTTCTAAAACTACACCAATAAAAACTGCCCACAAAATAGTTCACAGAACTTAAAGAACTAGAATAAAATCGCAAAATGGAAAAAGCATGGAGACAACAGTACAACCGATAGGACAAAATAAAATACCAAAGACATATCAGACTATACAAATCAACAGTACTCAAAGCAACAACAAAAAATACTAAGCCACAAGAATTGAACCGGCAAACAATCTACACAACAAACTCTTCAGAATCAAATATAAAAAAAAAAACTCATCCTGAAATAAATCGGTTATCCTAACACAAGCACTTTGTGACAGTATCACCAACCATCTCAGATCAAAAATAGAAACAAACCAACAGGCAAACAACCAGGTGAACGCAACCACAGCCGCCATACCACAAGGGGCAAAACACAGAATACAGCAAAACTCACATGCCTACAACCAATAACAGACCACTTTCGCCACACTAATCTAGGACACCAACCTTGCAGGATCCCAGAGGGACCCCTGCCCCTCTGACATCTGCAAAGTAATTAAGCACAGAACACCAGCAACACACTTCCGGAACCTAGTGAACCCATCACTCGAAAAAAGGAATTGTACCAACTGCCTTGAAATCAGCATACATCAAGCCACTGGTAAAAAAGGAATCAAAGTACAGAAGACCCGAGCAACTACAGACCTATATCAAACTTACCCTACCCAGCAAAGATCCTGGAGAACCACATGCACAAGATCTTAATCCGCACCAAGGTGCCTTACCTCATTCCTCACAAAGCGAACCAAGAGACCCTACTTACCACCGTTCATCTCAAACACCAAAGATGACACCTTGGAGTACCACCGAGATCCAGCCCCTAACCCCCTGCTTTTTAACATCTACATGTGCCCCTGATAATCATTTGAACCCACGGACTAACCGCCTACAACTACGCAGACAACGGATGGTAAAGACTATGACCCACGGACAAAGTAACTGCCTCACATACATCTACAACTGGATGACAACGAACAACCTCAAATTGAACCTGGCAAAAACTGAAATAATGCTCTCACCTACAGAAATTAATACAATCAATCCACAAGTGGACTGGCCGGCAGGCATTGGAACACAACCAGAGACTTGCAACAGAGTAAATAACCTAGGAATACCTATGGACAACAGACTATCCTTGGAACTGCAAGTCAACGCAATCACCCAAAAAATGTTGGACTACTCCCATAGCTTTCCTTTCATCACAGAACCCACACTATCATATCTCTAATACTTACAAGCAACGACTACGTAAAATGCCTCTAGGAATGCTGCAAGACTCACCAAGAAATTCCAAAGGTTGCAAAACACTGCAGCCAGGATTCTACTAAGATTAAACAGAAGAGACCACATCACTCCAGCTCACTCCAGCTCTTAAGAGCCTACACTGGCTACCAGTAAACAAAACGCACCTGCATCACCCACAACGCCTTACACAGACAATGAGCCAAATCACTCTAAGCCAAGATCAGTCACTACTCGCCAAGTAGAGACCTAAGCTCCAGCGACCACCAACAAATGGAGGCAAAACATTAGGAAAAATAATTCGGTGGAACAGGCTTCTCACGTTTAATTGATAACTTTTGGAACACCATGCCCACAGAAATTACAAATATCGAAGACAACATCACCTTCAGGAAAAGACTCAAAACCTTGTTATTCAACAGACCATGACAACCACAAAGGGGCACCCGCAGCAACAACATTGCAGACCAAAACGGAATACACTAATGGAAATGGTCAGAGTTAACAACAAAACCTTAGAGGATCACAACACCGCTCCAGCCCCACCTCCAACCGTGCGCAACTAGAATGATCAAAGAAGAGAAGGCCGCACAACCAAAGGAAGGATTTCGGGACAACACCAATGTGCAATTATGCCCCATGGTAAATCAGACAAGTAAACCACCAAAACCCAAGCCGCACCAAACGTGCCCAACCACTCACAGGACCACCTTAACCTGCTCACCCACAATTAGGGCTCAGTAGCCGCCTTACCTCTATAACTCCACCTGCACACCCCTTCAGCAACCGACCGGACATCAGGTACACAACCAACACCCACAACTAACCTGGAGGATTAACCAGGAACACACAATGTACAACCACCCAACAGCCACGATAGCCCGCTGGGAAGTCAGCCCCAGACCTAGAGAGGAGACGAGATGGGCCGACAAACCACAACCAAGAACATTGGTGGATATCATTAAGCGGCAACCGAAGACTAACACCAGAGGCTTCACCAAAACAACCTGACTTACTAACCCATTACCTCTTCCTGCACCTCCAACATAACCAACACCACTACACTTGACTAGGGGCTAGCCACACTACACAAACAGACCAAGAATCACTCGAAGTTTGACACCCTACCGTCTGAGATTCTGGAAGAGGGAACTACACGTCACAGAGTCCATAAATCCATTAACACTACACCAATACAAACAACTAAACAGTTACTCATACACCTAACAGCCATCCACGACTCTGGACCCTTATGGTTACAGCCAACTAGTGTGCAAAACCACTTTTCACCCGAACATCACAACACACACCAGCACCCTCCAGAGGCACTGAGTCCCACCCATACGGTTAAAACACTCAGGGCCTCCTGAAGCAACTCCCACGTGCAAAACAATGCTCATAGATGCCAGTTCCCCCAGGTTCTGAACATAACCTATTATCCCATCACCACTAACACACCCAGCCCTCCTCTCTTGCAGAGCCACATTAGCGCCTGGAGACTGCCCTTGGGTTGTAGAGGTGGTAAAAAAAAAAACCAAAATCAACATAACATACACAATCACCATGGGGTGCTCTTGCTAAAGGGCACCAAGACGTTCCTTTTAAATGTTAGGTCAGATTCAAGTAAGAACACTAGCAAATTATACACAAGATTGAAATGTGATGGATAGAAAAGCTTTGAATTAATCAGAAGCACTGCACTTCCATTAGACTACTTACAAAACCAATGGTGTTTTGCCTGCTGCGCCAATCCAAAAGCAAAAAAGAAAAAGGGCAAATCAGGGTTTGTCCTACCCAAACTGCTAGGACACATTCCATCTATTAGAGACTACAAGCAATCACAGATATGTTTTGGCATTCTTCAGTGTCCGTTTTCTAGGGTTTCGAAGAACAAAAGCGGTGGTTTTGATTTAAATATAAGCTTCCACATATCTGTAGTCCCCAAGAGTGTAAATCTTGTCTCAATATCCTCCCTTTCCCCCCTCCTGCCAGCCAGATCTCTCCCCGACCAGATTGGCCAGTGTAGCACCCATGTGTGCGATAGTTACCTCACTGGGTCAATAGCACTCTGCGCAGCCTGCAAAATCCACAAGCTCTTTAGCTTCTCTGCTTGGGTAAGGACACTGTCCCTTGGAAGTAAGCCCTGCTTTTGCACGCCAGAGCCCACTAGGACTTCCATTTACCGATTATTGCACTCTCTCTGTTCCCAAGCCCTCCCGATATCCTCCTTTTCCCCCCATTATCGCAGTCCACCTTCTCCCTGACCAGACTGGCCAGTGTAGAACCCACGTTTGCGGTCGTTGCCGTCTTCAGTGAAACACTCCAGGCAGCCAGTGAAGACCCAAAAGGCAGCTCCTGTCTAAGTAGCTTCACTCCTTGTTTGCCCATGTTCGCCTGGGACACCCAATGCAGCCAACCGACAGCGAGTGATAAGGTAAGTGTGGTGTGGGCAGGGAGTACAACCATTACTGTACTTCGGTAAAACCCCACCACTTTTATTACCCAACTACCTAATACATACCTGCATCTAGCCTAGTTTGTAACTGGTTTTCATTGCACTGCTCACGTTGGATATAAGTGGTCTTTCATTATACTGTTGAATCCAAGTGCTAAAAATTGTACTTGCATTAACGACCCCACCCCCAACTACTGTGCATCTTTAATCTAGGTGTATTTTCCCACAGCTGTGTATTCTGAATCTAGGTGCTCCTCCATCCCTCCCTCCCCCACTCCCCCCCCATCCTGACTACTGTGTGTCCTGAATCTAGGTGCATTTTACCCACTACTGCGTATCTCAAATCTCAGTGCATGTTTCCACTGTTCCAAGTCTTAAATCCCAGGCTCACTTCCCACTGCTGTGAGCTTTGCTTTTGGGCGCATCTTTCCCAGCTCTACACAACATGCCTCACACATCCCAGCTCAGAGCACCACACTGGCACTCCAGAAACCTAACTAATGACCCACCTAGCCAACGTCTCCCCTGTGCCTCCAACAGCCCTCCCGTATGCCCCCTCAACTGCAGACACAGCCCGTTCTATCCCCTTCTCTACACCCATTTAAACGCTCTGCCATCCCCAAAACCAACCACATCCACTACCGACAGGGCTCCAGATAACACGAGTACCAGGCCTTTCTACGCATGAAAATCTTGTAAATACGCCAACTTTATTATTTTCCTGGGTACATTTACACACAGGTTCAGAGCAGAGGGCAGTGCAAAGTTCAGGTTACTTGACAAAAACCAGATGGCTTCTTGTGATTTTTTATCTACATGGATGTAATTGCAAGCCACCTCTTAAACAGAATGTATTTCTCTGAAGCCTTTCAAAAAAAAAAACTGCACACTGATAAAAGGAATGGTTTCTTTCCATCCAGCTTCAGAAGCACTGTGCATGTTTTCCTAGAATTAATAAGATGGAAAACAAAGTGCAAATTGAGATTTTTATTTTTTTTATTTTTAAAGTTATGCTTTTTTTCCAGTGAAAGCAAACCAGTATTGCACAATTGTATTTTTCAGAGTTCCGGTGCTGTGTGCATAATCATGCTGAGGCAGATAATTTCTACACTTATAATTTAATTTACAGTCTAATTATAAAAACAGTGTGTAACATGATGACTATGCACAGTCTAGTTTACATCCATTCAACCTTGCAGTCAATGGGGTACATTACTATAAATGGTCAGTGGCAGCAGAGTCTTTGCTCAAGGGTAATTGTCATTACACTGATCACAGGTGTTCTAGCCTCTCAAATCTTCAAGACTACAAATAAAACATCCAAAACCTGACTCAAGAAAGTGCCAGTGCTGTTCAAAAACAAACAAATGAAAGTTACATTGGTAATTGAAATAGAAACTCAGCAAAATCTGCCCCTTTGATAATCCAGATAGATATTTAACTTTATGTAGCGCTTCATAAATGGTTCGTCATACATCTAGGTACTGTGATCATTATACCTCAGTCGATACTCAGTTAACCAACCTCTGAAGGATGTTCGTCAATAAGATATCTCAGCCGGTTGAGCACTCGGTTGCTGCAATCTCTGCGTGATCTGTGAGTTGCAGGTTCGAATCCCAGCAAGTCCAACTCAGCCTTGCACCCTTTTGAGGTCAATAAAGGAGTACCGACTTTGGTTTGGTGTTAATTGAAATAAATATGTTCTATGTACAACGCTTTGCCAAAAGAGCTATGTTAATAACCATTTGACCACTAGATTAGATATACAATTTAGCATGGAGTCCTTGACTCTGCACTGTTGTACCATAACATTGGCATACCATTAGGTAGTAATAGCTCCAGGAAATTAGGACTTTCATTAAGCATCAAAAGACAATTCTGCTATCGAATCTCAAAACACAATACAAATGAATGTATGCTTCACTATAGAATTGGCTAGGTTTTTATGATTTCAACATTTAAATATATACAGGCGAGATCAAACGGCCAGAAATAAGGAAAGGTGTATTCTGTCACAATGCAGAAAGCTGCCGCATAGTAATGATTTCCATACAATTTTTTCACACATCGGCTGGATGTTGCATACATTTTACTCTCTTGCGAAGGAGAAAAGTAATTTTTACTCTTAAAATCACATTTACTCAACCGCAATGAAGCCCTCACCCCTCCCAACTCAGAGCTGCATACTGGCAAGCTAGAAATTAAAACAGACCCCTCCAGCCTCCCTTCCTTTCTCCTCCCCAGCACCACACACCGACCCACCCTCACTCCCTCAAAACCCATGACTCGCTCACTCACGGATAACCTAGAAGCCCTCAACTTGAAGAAAAAAAAAACTATCCGTCCTCACCCACACCCTAGATGTGATATTCTGTTATTCTGTGCCACAAACCTTAAGTCCAACCCCCTGCCTTACCGGTGCCCGAATCTGGACAGATCACTCAGCAATCATCTACTCCCTCCTGACCACCCAAGCCCCCTTATCCCAGCTCTCTGGGTTGCCTCTCCAACGACTACCTCCCACACTTCTCTCTGGACTAAAGTCACTATTATCCCGGATCTAGCCAATTCTCTCCTCAACTCACTCCCAGCATTCTCACTCCAAAAAGGACCTCTCCCATTGAACTATTCGATCACTGGCTTTCTGGTGCCCTGATCCCTCTCACTCCAACCAAACATACCTCCCAGAGACCAGGCCCCCAGCCCCGAATGGTACACATCCCACCTCAAATCTATCAAAACTCAAGCTCCGACTGGAGCGGACTTGGAATCAACTCTACTCCTCCAAACAAATAGTCTTTAGCAAGTCTGATAAGGGGCTACCAGTCAGCAATCAGAAAAGTAAAAAAAAAAAAAACCTCTACGGAAACAAAATTCGCAACTCATGCAACCAAAGCAAGAACTGCACAGAATCATCACAGAAGTCAAGACGCCAGGTTGTTCAACCCTTTAGAGCCCCCCCCACCCTCCAACTCCCAATCTCTATGTGACAGTCCGAACACTTTCACAACATAGCTATTGATAGACAGCCATCCTTTCTAGCACTGATTCCCCTACCCGTGCCCACACCCTACTCAACCCCAGACCCCACCCCTCCCTCCCTATGCCAGTCTTCTCCTCGTTCTCCCCCCATCACACCTTTATTTCCTCACGCTGCTAGCTCAAAGTCAGCCATCAGGCCCTTCTGGAGACACATGACCCCTGCCCTCCTCAAGAACATCCTAACAACCACATGCGCAGGCAACATTGCACGGTCAATCCTTAACAGTCCCTCTCCTTAGGAATCTTTCCGAAAGCCTTCAAAACCTATATCAAACATCTGCTCAAAACACCCTCACACAACCCACTAATTCCCCAGAACTACATGTCTATTTCCAACACCCGCTTCATTGCCAAACTCCTGGACCTCACAGCATACAAACAGCTCTGCCTCTTCACAGAATCCAACAACTTTCTTGACCCAGCCAAAACGGCTTCAGGCCACTCAGAGGAACCGTGTACTCCCTTCGGTCTGTTTGGGATGACTAAAAAAAAAAAAAAAAAAAAAAAAAATCGTCATCTTTCTCAACCCATCTGCCGTCTTTGATACCATTGACCACACCAAACTCAGACTACACTCCCTTGGAATTAAGGACTCCGCCCCCTAACATGGATCTCCTCCTTAGTCTCAAATCGCTTGCAAATCATGCCCCCGTCCCCACTTATCCTCCCTCTCTCGCACAGTTCCAAAAGGGGTTCCCGCAGGGAGCCTCCCTCTCCCCCCCCATTTTCTTCAATATGTACCATAGCCCTCTCCCCGCACTCATTCGATTCCATAACCTCATCTGTTACAACTACGCTGACCCCTAGATCATCATCGCCAGCCTCCACCCGCACATCTCATCCCGTCTTTCTGATATCAACAACTGAAGGACAACCAACAAAACTCAGATTCATGCATGACCCAAACGTATCCCTCTCCGAATGATCCACTCTGTGTCCAGCACCTGCTTCTTCCACCTACGCATCCTCAGGCGAATGTTCCCGTATCTCACTTAACGACACTGATTCTCTGCTATCCTTGCCATCACCATCTCCCACTTAGACTATGCAACATGCCTTTATCTAGGTGCCCCAATATGCCAGCTCAGAAAAATCAGAAAAATGCTGTCTCCTCACTGGCCTCTCAACAAGAGACAATATCAGCCCAGCACTCCGAGTGCTACACTGGCTCCCTATCAGTCAACAGACTACATTTAAAGCCATGTGCAGCACACAACGTACCCTCAACAACTCCAGACCCAAATTCCTCCAGGATAAACTCATACGCCATCAGCCAAGTAGAAACCTCAGATCAGGCTCTGCTCTTCTCCTCGTTATCCCCCCCATTACCACTCCACCAGATTGAAAGGATGCTTTTTCTCAATCCAAGCCCCAACCACCTGGAACTCTTCCGCTCCACATCCCCTGCATTGATAACCACTTTGCTTTCAGAAGGGCCCTCAAAACCTGGCTATTCCCTACTATAACCTGAAATCCTCTTCCCCAACTCATTGCCATCACGATAGGCTGGTGCTAGCACCTGCCTCACTGTCTCTGAAACACCAGCAAGTGGATGCCGGGTGTTGTTGAAGCGGCTCGCCTTACACACATCAATCACTGAAAGCCTTGCATACACAAACCCACCGGCAAGTGCCAGCCGGCGTCGCAGTGGTCCCCCCTGCTAACTCAACCAGAGTCCATGATTGCACAGGATCAAACATCGGCTTTAGAGCATTTGCATTTTATAATGTTTAGCTTGCCCTCACACTAAGATATATGCTGGTAACCCTCCATTGCACTTAGAAATCCTTAGGTTAGACTTTGTAATGTACAGCAGTTATAAGGGTATCCTTGAAATAACACTGAACATATGGAGAACTTGGAAGACATGTAGTAGTCTATAAAAGGTAACCAGTCTCTTGAGCTTAGAGAATCCCATTATCCTAGTTTCTGGTATCCTGCCTATGCCACCTAGGAGATGTTGTAGGGCAACCATTTGATTGCACTTGGTTTGACCCGTAGATAGCCTGCCCATAATGCCAAGAATATCTACGAAGGTAGCTGGCTTTGCTGCCCCATAGAAGATCGGACACAGACATCAGAAATAAGCTCCATCATAGCTCAAGCTATGTATAAACGCACCACTTCTGTGGCAAGGCTATTCATCCACGCGCTCTAGAATTCAGCTAGGACTATGGCAAATTCGATCTAGCTAGACACAACCTTTTTTCACACTGAAACTCCAGACTTGCCTCCACACCTCTACCACTAGAATTCAGCAACAACTTATGACAAATTTCAGTCTAGCTGGGTACATAGAGGGTCTCGTGCACTAGCTGTCCATCATGACCTCCCTCCGCATCCATCCACCTGGCATCAATGAGGTCCACTGAAGGGGTAATCTCTGAAGGAGTCTTGAGAAGGTACTTGAGAGATCAGGAGAGGTTTCCAGGTGCGACGAGGTGGGAGGCTGTGGTTGGGAGGTGACAACCTTGCCCCGGAGAGAGGTGGCCAGACTGTATATTTACTGCAGAGAGAAATTTGAACGATTAGAATACCCACAGAGTCTGGATCAAAGAGTGCTACCCCAAAACGGAACATGCAGGAAGGAGCGAAGATCCTGTTTCTACAAAGAGACACATTGCTTCATTACTCGAAGAGATCCACGGGATGAAGGTGGATATTGAAGGTAAAGTGGAAAAAATTAACATCAGAATTGATCAAATGGGACGAGAGGTTGCAAGCAGTGGGAAATCATCCCTCGAGACACTGGCGATTCAGATGGATATGAGGATGGCAGAGCTCAAGAGAAGAGAGGGGGGGGTTGGGGGGGGGGGGGGAAAATCGCACTTGAGATGGACGGTTTTGAGACCAGAGAAAGGGGGAATAACCAGAGATTTTTCAGGGTGCCCGAGAAGGAGGGTGAAACGAAAAGAGACCTGGGAAGGGTCGTCCATGAGGCGGCAAAAGCTCTGTATGGGGACGACACCACTGACAATCCTAAGATTGAGCAGGTGCAGAGATCTGGTAGGGCAGGCAGGGGCCCAAGATCTGTCCTGGCTCGCTTTCATATTTATCCAGATAAGCAGAAAAACATGGAAAGAGTGAGAGGATTAGGTACAGTGATGTTGGGTACTGCGAAAGTTAATATCCTTCAAGATTTTTCTTCATTCAAGTTAGCAAAGAGACGCCCATGTATGCCCCTCACGAAATGGCTGAATGAGAAGGGAGTAAGATATAGATGGGGCTTCCCTTCTCCATTTCCTTTGGAGGCAGATGGTTATAGCTATAAACTGATTAGAGGAAGATATACATAGGGTCATGAGTGAATTGACCGGGGAAGCTGAGTCCGCACCGGAAGGAGGATCAAAGGGAGCCAAACATAGAAGGTGGCGTATGTATAAAAGGGTTGAATAGGCGCAAGATGTCAGCCTCGACAACATTTATTAAGTTGGACACTGCCCTAGTGGGGGGCACCTGACTTGGAAGCCTGAATACCTTTTTACAGACTTACGGTTGTGGGCTGCATGTACCAGAGGTTTATGGATTCCTTGTTTATGATGGGGGAACGTTCAGCTCTTCAAGGGGGGAGTAGCATCGGAGAGGTGGTTCTTGAAGGGGAATGTAACTGATCCCTAGTTGGGTGCAGTTGACAAATTTGCTTGCTGAAACTGGGGGTGGGGGTTGTGGCTTTATGGGTAATGTACAGGAAAGTAGGGAGGAGTTGGTGGGAATGAAAAGTTGGGGGCACTTGTTTTGGAGGGGTTTTGGGGCAGTGGTTTGGGTCCTATTGGTGGTCCGTTGTTCGTCCAGTGATAACTGGCAGGGGCCGGGTGCCATATGAGGCGATGGAGGGAGGATTGAGAGTGTGAGGGGGGGGAAAGGGGGGTTGGGGAGAGGTGGAAAGGGGGAGCCATTAATAGCTACTCACCGTAGTGACTAACATACTCTTAGTCCATAGTCCCCTTTCCTCCATACTGCATGGGCATCCCTCACTAGGGACAGCGGACAGAACCTTTTTCACCAGAAAAAACCTGCTTCCTTTAGATTTAGAGGCGCGCGGGGGTGAGGCCCTGGGTGAAAGAGCGCCACACCTCAGTCCGCATTGACACGGCGACAATATTTAACATTGCCTAACACCAGTATTGGGGGAGGGGGATGGTGGTACGCATGGAGGAAAGGGGACTATGGACTAAGTAAGTCAGTCACTACAGAGAGTAACTATTAATTACTCTACATCCCGTCCATTTTCCTACATACTGCATGGCCAATGTAGCCCTAGGGTCGAGAGGAAACCCTCCTTAAGAAAACAGATTCCTTAGAACCACCTGTCGGAAAGCTGCGCCTGACAAAGCCGGCGGCTTACAGAAAGCCAAAGGGCGGCCGCCCTGATGACCTGCTGTTAGGAAAGATTTCTTAATTGTGGGTCATTTTCCTTCCATGTGGCAACCCCTAAACTTTTTGCTGTTTTCACCATGATCTAGACTTTGCCAGAGACGTGCCGCACTCCTCTGGGCTTTCGCTCCATTCTTACGGGGAAACTAACATGCCCTTAAGACAGTCCGTACCGGGAAACGTTTTGCGCAGTTTCTTTATCATGTTGCAGCTTTCGCGCAACATGGCACAAGAGGGCACTGTAAGCTAAGTTACTGCTCTCTTGGGTCTCTAGTCTTCTACAGGCCCTAGATCCTCTCTTTGGATTGTAAATGAACGGTGCAGTGCAAGTGAATCACGGACGGGATTGGTGGCAGTGTTTTTGAGCTCCTTTTGGCGTTTTAAGCGTGTTTCTCGTGCTTAGCCGTAAATGGTGGCCTGGCTCCCAAAATGGCCAGACCACGAGGCTCTTTGTCCTGTCCGCTGACCTTCTTGCCCCCTTCACCTCCCCCAGGCCTTCCTTATTTGGGCATGTACTTTCCCGCGAAACGCAGATGCTTTCGCGGGCTTCACCAGGCCTTGTGTGGGCCTCCAGGATGGGGGCTGGGATGTCTGGTCCCAATACACATCCTGGGCGCCACAGAGTCTAGGGTGGTGTGAATGCCTGGGACCCCCGTGGCCCGTGATAAGGTCCACAGATCGTGTGTGTGTTTTATGAGCGGATCTCCCATTGGGTCCCCTCCGTTTTGGCACGAAGGGAACCGTGGATAAGAGGGGGCTGGAAACATCACTACCATGTCGATCTCCTAAATTCTCACGAACAAAGGAATACAGGAGCCAAGTATCCTGCAACCACGAGGCTGAACCGAGGAATCGCTGGTGCCCCGCTGAAGGACTGCTCCTCTGCACTGCTGTCGCTTTGTGAAACACTTTCTACCTCTGATCGAACGAGAAGGCCTGTACTGGTACTTCGACCCTTCTAATAGTGGGAACAACTATTCTCGGCATCTTCACCATCCCCTGCACGTAAGCCTTCGGAAGTGTCTCTGGGCCATCCAGCAGACTGACCAGCCTACCCAGGAGCCTTGCTCTGTAACCGCCGTCAGGTTGTGTTGTATTACGAGTCCTTGTCACTCTCACACGATTCGTACAATTGGCATTCCCAGGTCTGAATTGAGTAGTGTACATTTGGCTGAAATACACACGGCCGCTCCGTTGCCCTGCTGTGGTAACAAACTGTTCGGGTTTACTGCGTTTGGGACGCCCTCAACTCAACTTCTGCTGCTGCGGAATCTACACGACGACGAGACGTCCCCTGCTCCTATCTGAACCTGCAAGCACTGAAACTGACGTGGAGCAGCCTGGGTCTGCTTGCATCGGGGACCGGTGAGTAACATCGCTAGGAACTGGTCGCCCTCCTGCAGGAGCCCATAGCTTTTCCCGCTGTGTCTAACAGCACGCCTTTCCGTACTCGCGCTCTGCTTCTGCCCACAGTAGAGGCTGCGCTTGAGTCACAGAGCTCGGTTCATCTTCATTTGTTCACCGAACTAAACTGCCCGATTCCCTCGAAGAGACTCCCTTTTTGCCCGTTGGCATCAGCGTGTGCAGGTACTTTTGAGCACAAGGCTCCACTCTTCGTAGGGCTTGGACTTCCTTTTAGTTAGGTGCCTCTGAAGGCACACTGGGTCCAATTATTATTCGCACTGCCCGTTTTCCTCCCCATCTAGGTGGTCTACACATTTCGTGCGTCTAACTCGTTAGACTCGTTTGTATTTGTATATATATTGTATTGGTTTGGTATGTGTTGGTTTATTGGAGTTATTGTGATTTCTCGCTACGGTCAATGTTACAAAGGCCTTGTAATAAATGTGTATATATTTTTAATATAACACCTGTTTGGAGTAATTTGTAAGTGTCCTTGCTTTGTGTGCTCATTGCAGGCTTTCAGTCACCCTCACCCCTCTTGAGACCTAGTCTTGACCGCCGCGATCGCTACCTTGATTGGTCTGGCTTGTCCAGAGGTTACCCTGTTCCAAGAAACGAGGCTGGCCTTCTGAACCTCTGCGCCTCTAGGACAGAGTTCAGAAATCCATTTTAACACCTGCCACAGGACCTGCCGTTGGAATGCAATAGCCGTGGCCTTGTCTCAAACAGCGTGGGTGTGCATGTTAGCTGGAAGTGGCTTGTGCTGCCCCCAACGTGCCTCCTTGATGGCTGAAACCATCCACCATGCTACGGAGGTCTTGGATGCTTGATACCTGGGCCTTGACCCCCAAAGGTGACAAACAGTACAGGTACGTCCGACTTGCAGAAGCCCTTGGTCCTGTCCAGATAGACGAGCTCCGAAGTTCTGACATCCAGACAGTGCAAAACCCTCTGATCATCGTCCTTGAAGTCAGCAAAAAACGTGGGTAAGACTATTTCTTCGTTTAGATGTAATGTAGAGCGCACCTTAGGTAGGAATGCTGGGTGTCCCCTCAGGACCACCTTATCCCTATTAAAATTACTATAGGGCTGAGAAGCCTCCAGAGCCTGGATCTCGCTGACTCTGCAAGCAGAGGCGAGATCCACCAACAGGGCTGTCTTAATGGTGACCAGCCTTATGTCCGCCGACGACACTGGCTCGTACTGCTTGTGCGCCAACGCACTCAACACTACAATGAGGTCCCACACGGGGTATGGCTTTTTGATGGGCGGGTAGAGTCTGGAGAGGCCTGTCAAATGTCTGACTATTGGGATGGAAGAGAAGACCTCATCCTCCAATTGCTGCAGGTATCGAAATTCGTACACCTGCACGCCGGAGTGAGCCAGGTGAGCAGAGAAGGGGAGCACATCATTCAACGTGCACGTAAGGGGGTTGACCTCAGAGTCCGTCCAGTGACAGAACCTAGTCCACTTACTCTTGTACTTGATCCTGGTCGCCTTGCTCCTAGCACCCTGAATGAGCTCTAGGTTAGCCTGTGATAAGCTGAGGTGCTTACACGTGACCTGCTCAGGAACCACACAGCGAGGGCTAATTTCTATGGCGCGGTGGATGAACCTGCCCCCCACGCTGCGCCAGAAGATGAGCGGGGCCTGTCGGAAAGGTGAATGGGTGGCCTATCCGAGATGTTGAGAAGCTCTGAGAGCCACAGTCTCGCCGGCCACCACAGAGCCATCAGAATGATGCTGAGGTGACAAGATTCCTTTTTCTTGCAGATCACCCTGTGGATCAGAGGTGTGGGCGGGAAGGCATATGCAGTCATGCCGCTCCACTGAATCTGTAAAGCGTTGCACAGGGAGCCGGGGCCCTGTCCCTGCCAGGATGCAAACTGCTTGCACTTCTTGTCCCAGGAGGCAAAAAGGTCCACCTGAGGATGCCCCATCTGATTAAGATCTCCAGCAGGACCTGGTTTTTCAATTGCCACTCATATTTGTCTGCTCCCAGTCCGCCACCAAGTTGGACTCCCCCGGAAGGTGGACGGCGGGAGGTAGAAGTTCTCCAGGGCCCATTCCCACATGCTGACAGCTGGGATGCACAGTGGAGGGGACCTGGTACCTCCATGCTTGTTGACATAATACATGCTGGTGGAGTCGTCGGTCTGGATGAGGTCGACCTTGCCCCCAATGAGCGTGAGGAAAGCTCTGAGCGCTAGCCAGATGGTTAGCAGCTCCAGCAGTTCAAATGGGACTCCTGCTCCTGCCGGGTCCAGACCCCATGAACACTGGTTGCCCAGAGTGGTCCCCAGGCATCGAGAGGAGTCTGTAGTGATGGTGATCTGTGGGGCAGCTGCCGGAAGGACTTGCCCGTCCGCAGGTTGCAGTCCCTGGACCACCAAGTGAGGTCCAAGCGGAGATAAGGAGGAACGTTGCTGAGCTCCGCACCTGGGAGCCTCGCTGCTGAGTCCATGATGCTGCAAATCTCATCGTGAGTCTTGTGTGGGGTATGGTCAGCAGGACCGCTGCCATGAGACCTAACAAATGCTGGTACTACCAGGACGATGTCACTTCTCGGCTGAGGAAGTGAGCAGTGGCCCTCTCAATGACTGATCTTGTCCTCCAAGGGTAAAACTCTCACAACTTGTGTCCCAGAAAAGGCCCTCGAAAGTCAGTCTCTGCGTAGGCTGCAGCTGAGCCTTCGAGGTTGAGCGAAAATCCCAGGTCATGGAGTGTTCTCTTAAGGCGGAGGAAGTGTGGTGAACCGCCTCTGGAGATTTCGCCCTGATGAGCCAGTCGTCCAGGAACGGGTAGAGATGGTGGCCCTGAGGAGGGCTGCCACTGCATTCATGAGTCTGGTTAAAACCCTGGGAGCAGAGTTGAGGCCGAAGGGTAGCAACTTGTATTTGAAATGGCAGCCCATGATCCTGAACCGCAGGAAGGAACGATGCAGCTGCCAAATCGGGACATGTAGATAAGCGTCCTTCAGATCTAGGGAGCGCATCCAGTCTCCCCTGCACAATGGCTTCGCTACGAGTGCTGGCATAACCATCTTGAATTTTTGAAGAGGGAGGGAGCGGTTGAGGCTGGAAAGGTCAAACACAACTCAGGCCAGTCTGGTGGTTCTTCTGTATGGCAGAATTCCTGGATATAAGCCCATTCCACGCTGGGAGGCTGGACCTTCTTTCACTGCCTGGCTCTCGACGAGCAACCGAATCTCTGCAAACAGAGTTGCTGTCCCAATCTGTGGGAGTGGAGGAGAGAGGAAGGGCTCGGTAAGCGGTACCCCTTGGATACTACCAAAAGGATCCAGGGGTTTATGAACTTCTTACGCCAAAACTGTGCGTGAAGGGCAATCCTGCACCCCCACCGGAGACATGTGGACCCGAAGTGACGCGTCCTGCCTTCTTTCCATCTGGGGCTGTTGCGGAGGAGGGGGACTGAAAAAAAGCCCTCAACTGACCCCCCCCCCACCCTCCTTTTGTGGTTTACGCCTGTGTTGATTCTGTGAAAGGTCAGGTTGCCTGGACTTCCGTTCTTGGAAGCCACGGAACCCTCCGAACATCTGCCCCTTGTCAGAGCGCTGATGTGACTGGGTGTATGCCTTGGGCGTGGCCTTCGTAAGGATAAAGTCTTCGCAGTTTGTGAACTGTTTTTCTTTTTATCTAGCTCCTCATCAATGGTGGAATGAAAAAGGTCGCCACCCTCGAATGGAAGGTCCAATATGCGTTCCTGGACATCTGGGTTGACTTTAGTAGCCCAAAGCCAGGCAGTCCTCATGTCGGTGGCGATGCATATGGCCCGGCCAGAGGTGACGATGTGGGCCACAGTGGTCTCCATGATGTCTTGCGCCACCATTTTAGCCTCTGCTAGTCCCACCTTGAAGCGTGACTGGCTCTGCAACGGAGGTTCTAGAAGGAAGTCTGCCATTTCTCGCCAAAGCCTCTGGTTAACTGCTGCCAGCATGGCATCCGCGTTGACTTGAAGATGCAGCAAAACGTTGGAATAAAGCTTCTTCCCGTATGCCTCCAAGATCTTCTTGCCTAGCAGCGCCGGTGAGGCAGAGAACGACTGAGCCTTTGAGTAGAATGATGCTGTAGCAATCACTGAAGAGTGTGGTTCAGGGTGGGCCGACTGCAAGAGTGTGCCCCCCCCTCCCTCTACCCCCACCCTCATTTGCCTCCATTTGGCTACCAGGCAGCGATTGAGCCACCCCTTCTTGGCAAAGGAAACTACGTCCTTCTGCATCGGAATCCGCGTTCTAGCCGTGGGGCGTAGAGTGAGGACTAGGACAAGTACTCCTGCATCTGGTTGTTCGACATCCGGTTGAGGAAGGCCCAAGTACTCTGGCAGCCCTGCAGGTCGTTCGTGGAAGGCCTTGGCTGACGATGGAGTGTCAGTGTCTTCTTCCTCGTCTGTGCCCACCTGTGCGTCTGGCTGGTCCGGCACAGGTGGAGGGGTACTGGGCGCCGAGGTGTGGAGACCGGACCCAGAGGCTGCAGCGGAGGCTGGTACGGAACCCCCTGAACTGTTGGAGGCAGGGAGCAGGAATCGAAGGAGCCGGCATGGGCAGCGGGGGCTGCACCAGGGCCTGCGGAGCGAGCCATAGAAAGAATGACTATGGGTGTGGGCGGCGGGGCCGGAGGGAGCATGTCCCTGATAACATCCTTGAAGATGGCCCCCATCTGAGGAGATCTCAGGAGTGTGAGGAACTTTACAAAGAACCTGTCCTCGCATGCCGGTGGGGCGGCAGGTGATATGGACGGGATAACGGGCGGCCGCTGTGGCAGGTGCATAGTCTGTCTAGCTGGTTGCAAAGGGAATCTGCCCTGCGCTGCTGATGGATAAACTGTAGGCCACGCACCTGGTTGACACCAGTGCCACCTTGTAACTCGTGCTTCCACCTGCTCTGTTCCTTGGGGCGGTATCGGACGAGCGGGTACGTTGGCCATCTTGTCAAGCTGCATGCCACGTGCTGAAGTTATGGTGCTTGGCTCTCTGGGCCCGGCCTCCTCCAAGACTCTTGACAGAGCATGAGACCCTCCTGCACCTCAGGCCGAGACCTGGTAGGCATGTCGCCCTCAGCAGTTGCTGGTAGTGCTGCGTGCAGGCGCCCCCTCGGCCATGTTGCCGGTACAAGGGCTTAACCCCTCGAGTGTACACCCGGTAAAAGAACCTTGTGGCCGCTCAGCACTGTCTCCGGAAGGCTCTACAACCCCTTGGCCTGGCGGGCGGTAGCTGACCTAGCCTCGGTACCTGTGCTGGAGAACAGTCACAGGTAAGTAACTTGTTCCTTCTCCAGCATGGGGTCTGGTATGGATTCACATGCTCATGAATACAAGAATACATAGCAGTACACACATGCACAACCACGGTAGGTGGCAAGGCTCAACATTAAGCAACTCTTACCTCCTCACCAGCCTCACCTTCAAGCGGACAGGTTGCGCAGTCAATGCTTGGCCGACTCGACTCTTCCCTGGGATTCAGGTCGACAGTAGAATTTCGTGAAGGTGTGCGTCGACCTCCACGTAGCAGCCCTGCAGATGTCCAGCAGGGGCCCACAAGACAGGAACGCCGTAGTTGCAGCGATCCCTCTGGTCGAATTGGCCCTCGGACGGCCAGGCAACGATCGGTTTGCCAACCGGTGGCAGTGCGTGATGCAGCCGGAGAGCCATGTGGAAATGGAGGCCTTGGAGAGGGCCGTCCCCTGGTTCACAGGGCCAAAGTTCACAAACCGCTGTGGCGTCTTCCAAAAACTCTTCGTGCGGTCCACGTAGAAATTCAGCATTCTAGCCACATCCAGCGAGTGCAAAGTCCTCTCCGCCGGAGATGAAGGCGATGGGAAGAAAACGGGTAACACCAAGGGCTCGTTGAGATTGAAGTCCGACAGCACCTTGGGCATGGAGGGGTGCGTCCTCAGCACAAGTCTTGTTGCGTGGAAAGTCAAGTACGGAGGCTAACAGGAGAGGGCCTGGATCTCTCCCACTCATCGTGCAGACTTGATGGCCACCAGGAAGGCGGTCTTCCACAACAGGAATTTCAGAGGTGCCGAATGCAGAGGCTCGAACAGGGAACCCATGAGCCTAGTCATCACCACATTGAGTTCCCAAGCCGGGGAACGGAGCCATCACTAGCAGGAACGAGCGGAAAATCCCTTTCATGAACTCCTTAACCAGGCAATGTGACCACAGCGACGATCGCCCCGGAGTTCTGGTGTAGCGAGATAGCGCCGCCAGATGGATCTTGATAGAGGCGTGTGGCAGCCCCACCTTAGCCAGCAACAGCAAGTACGGCAGCACTTGAGGGAACGTAATCCGTAGAGGGTTTATCTTCTGTGCACGGCACCAGACAGTGAACCTCTTCCATTTATGTCCGTAGCACTTAAGAGTCAAAGAAGCCCTGGCCTTGGCAAGTACCTCCTTGCAGTCCACCTGGATCTCGTATCTTCCAAACTCTAGTGCTGCAGGAGCCAGGCCTGCATGTTCAGCGACGACAGGTTGTGGTGCAGAATTGGGCCTCCTTCCCTGGCGAGAAGATCTGCGTCCGCCGGAAGCTTGACTGGAGGGGACGCTTACATGTCCAGAAGGTCCAGGTACCATATCTGCCTCAGCCACGCCGGTGCGACGAGGATCATCCTGAGCCAGGACCATCTGAGTTGACTGATGAGTCGTAGGAGCAACGGCAACAGAGGGAACGCATAGAGAAACAGGCCATCCCAGGGGAATGAGAATGCATCCTCCATGCTTCCCGGTTGGGGAAACCTGCTGGCGAACCTCCGCCACTTGGTGTTCGTCGCCGTTGCAAACAGATCGATCTGGGGATTGCCCCATCGTTGAAACAGTAGATCCACCTGATCCTGCCTAAATTCCCACTTGTGGCAAGAGCACAGCTCCCTGCTGAGCGAGTCGGCAACGGTGTTCTTCACTCCTGCCAGGTGAAAGTACCAGAAACATCCTCCGGCCGACGGCCCAGTGAGATAGGTCCTCCGCTTCCTTGGAGAGAGCTGGGGATCTGGTGCCCCCCTGCTTCCGAATGTAGAACATCGTGGTGGTGGTGTTGTCGGTGAAGACACGCACCACCTTGCCCTTGAGGGACGGAAGGAAAGACTTTAGGGTCCAAAACACAGCTCAGAGCTCCAGAACGTTGATGTGTAACATTCTCTCCTCGGGGAGCCACAGGCCTCTTGCATGGAGATTTCCGGTGTGTGTGCCCCATCCCTCTAGGGAGGCGTCCGTCGTCAGTCTCCTGATGCGCCAGGGTTTGGAAGTCTGTGCCCGCCGCGAGATGCACGCGGACACCTCAACACCGAATCGCTCAACGGAATGTCTCATTGAGGCCGATCTTGTCCTCGAAGCTTCCCGCCGCTTACATCCAACAGGCGTCGAGGAACTCCTGCAGGGCTGCATCCGCACCCAGCACAGCCGGACGAGGTAGATGCATGACATCATGCCGAGCAGGGACTTGATGGACCTCACCCTGGTAACCTTCATGGTCAACAGCGGTTGTACCTTGACCAGGATGGCCTTTAACCTGTCCTCAGACGGTGTGGCTAGGCGCACCACTGTGTGGAGTCTGGCTCCAAGGAACGGGGCGTCCCAAGATGGCTCCAAGCTGGACTTTGCATAGTTTATGGAGAACCCCAGTTATGCGAGTAGGCGGATGGTCCTCGCTGTGTGTCAGACGGCGAGTTCCTTTGACTTCGCTCTGATGAGCCAATCGTCCAGGTAGAGGTAGACGTGGATCCCCTGCAGGCGCACCGGTGCCAGGCACTTGGTGAAGACCCTTGGGGCCGACTTCAACCAGAAGGGGAGGACCTTGAATTGGTAGTGCCGCCCCTGGACCACGAAGCGCAGAAACTTTCGATGTCTTTTGTGAATGGGGATGTGGAAGTAGGCATCCTCTAAGTTCAACGCCGACAGGACGTCCTCTTCCTCCAGCTGTCCCAGCACGTGCTGGAGGGTGATCATCCGCAACTTCTGGGCATTTTATGTATTTGTTGAGGCGGCAAAGATCTAGAATGGGCCACCAACCGCCGGTCTTCTTTTGGACGAGGAAGTACCGCAAGTAAACTCCGGATCCCCGGAGCCTCTTTGGGAAGGGTTCTATTGTGCCCTTTTCAGCATTGCACGCACTTCCAGCAGAAGCTGTGGAATGTGGTTTTCTTTCCTTAACACCGGTGGAAAACGGGGCCACTTCCCTTGGGCCAGGGCATCCAGCACCCAACGGTCGGTGGAGATGGACTTCCATACACCGATGAAGTTCGCCAGCCGGCCTCCCACGGGGGTGCTCAGGTGGGGGCCCGACGTCACAGCCGGTTCAGTCCTGTTTCGCCAAGGGCTTACCAATCTGGGCCCCTTGGCGACAACAAATATGTCCCCGGCCTTGTTGCGGCCTCTGTAGGCTTCTTGGGACAAAGAACGGGCCGCCTGACGGTATGAAGAAGAGCGGTCGCCGAATCCTTTGGAGGCACCTTGTGACTTGCTTAGGAGGGCCGAAAGGACGGCCGTCGTTGATGCAGCGTGCCCAGGGCACGGGGCGTCTCGGGTCTGCCTTGATGGCCTGCAGTGACTCGTCCAATGCCTTACCAAACAAGTTGTTCCCGTCAAAGGGCATGTCCAGTACCCTAGTCTGCACGTCCTGAAGGAAATCGGTGGCCCTGAGCCAGCCACGCCGGCGAAGGGAAACGCCATTGCCCATCTGGCTGAAACCGGTGTCAACAATGTCCGTGGCCACCGTGATGGCGTGGTCTGAAGCCACCTCGCCTTCTTGCAAAATCTCAAGGGCTTCCACCCTCTTGTCTGGGAAGAAGTCCAGGAGGAGGGCGATTTTAAACCACAGCTCCCTATCGTAGCGGGCCGCAGACAAGATGACCCGACGTCCCATGGTGTCCCAGCTTCTTCCCCTCGCCGTCCGGCAGGGAAGTGGAAGTCGATGCCATCCCCCCAGCAGATTTCTTCCTGGCTCCCGCAGAGACCATTGAATCCGGGGACGGCTGCGCTCTGAGGCACATACTTCTTCTCGTACCAGTCTCTTTGCCAGGGCCAAGGATGGGTTCTTCATGAGGGCCAGCCCTTCGTCCCAGATGTCATCCAACAGCGGGACCGAGAGAACGGTCTTCCTCTTGGCCTATCGTCCCTGATAAAGGAATCCCTCCTTCTGCTCTTCGGGGCATAGCAGAAAGTGCTCCGAGGCCCTAGCAATCATGGCATGAAAGGAGCCAATTACATCGGTAGAAGAAGCCTGGGGTTGGGGGTGACAGGATATCATTCCTGTCGTCGCTGCCGTCAGTCCCCGTCATCGCCGTCTGTCCCGTCCCTCGGGGGAAGAGGATGGAGGTGAAAGATGGAATGGCGGGGTGGATGGACCCGCCTTCGCTTGTATGGAGGGCTCCCCGATGGTCCTGGTACCGCTGGATCGTCCGCCGGAGGCAAAGGCATCCTTGCCCTTTTTCTGTGCACAGGGTGTGCAAGGCTAGCAAGATGTCCTCTGACCTGTCTGTCAGTGAAGGCAGCGGTTGTGACGGGAGTGTCGGCAGCGGCTTAGTCGTGTCCTCCGGCTCCTCATCGATCTGCCGTTTCTCACCGTCTCCCCCATCGCTCTCCACATCAGCCTTGTTGGGGTCCTTCCCATATGCTCGGACCTCAGCGAACTGCTTGTCAAGAACTGACTTGAGGCCCAAAAGCTAGTCCTTGAAGGCGATATCCGAGTCCGGTAGGACTATCGTGCCCCCCCCCTCCTTTCTCGCCCAGGGGCTTCACGGGGGTCTTATCGATGGGTGTGAAAGACTATTCCCTCCAGCAGGGACCCTGCCACTCCCTCAATCGAAGTCTTAGCCTGGTGAATCTGGGCCTTCAAAACCTTAGGCCTGTCCGAGACCTTCACCAAGAGGGGGGGGGGGGGGGGGGGGGGGGGGGGGAGTAGGGGAGGGAGGCACTGCCTCGCTCCCCCTTGGCTTTCTCCGTCCGAACCGACCGGGCGTTCTCCAGAAGCTTACCGGGGTTGTCAGATTTCCTTTTCATCGAGCCGGAGCGTTGGCTTGTGATTGACGGCGTCTGTTATGCTGCGACCGGCCTGGCAGCCGAGGAGCCTGTACCAACGGCGCTCCCGGCACCCGAGGACTTGCAGTGCTTTGCCTTATGTTGGGCCCCCATTGCCAGAGCGCCCTCAAAGGTCTTAGAAGGCCGCTCGGCTTTCCTCTTGGGAGAGGTAGGTTGAGCGAGTCGCTTGCGACGGTCCGTCATGGTCCGGGAGGACATGTCCTTGCAGAACGCATAGGCCTCCTTGACGTGCGATTTATCTGCGTGCAGGCAGTAGAGGCACCGGGGGTGCCCATCCTCCTTGAAGACGTTCTGTAGTCCACATCCTGGGCAGATCCTAAACAGAGGCGTCGAGTCTCCTTTATCTTCGGCCAGGACCACGAGGGGTAGGCCTCCAAGATCTTCTGGAATCCTCCAAGAAGTGAAATTCGACGAAGATTTGCCCTTGAGAGGTGTAGATACTTCCGAAACGGGACCCGTTGATTGGAAGATGAAACGGTGGAGCTTGAGGCTCAATTTGACTGGAAAATATGAGTAAACTCTATTGAAAATGCAATACGCAGTTAAAGCTCGAGAGCGAAGCACGAGGACTCCCAACACATGAATGTGCCCTCGACCTAAGCCCCTCCTCTGGCAGCCATCTTCAGATTTCTACAGCAGTCACTGGCTGGGGGCAGCATGAACCAGAGACCAGTGATTGGTCATTAGGAGAAATACAGTTCAGAAATGAAACTGATTTTTTTCTTTTACTGAGGATTCCCAGCCTGACGACAGGGAATATTCATGAGCATGTGAATCCATGCCAATCCCCATGCTGGAGAAATAAATTAATAATTGTTTATTCAAGAAACCTTGAGTGTAAGAGTTTATTTCAATACTTGTAACTGTAAATCTATGTGCAACTCCGCTACAGCTCACATTGACCCCTCTTGAGATAAGCCTGGCTGCTCAACATGCTTCCATAACTGTGAGGTACAAGCTTATATCAAAGGTCCCCCTGTTTTAGCAGTGGGATTACTTCTTGTAGCATAGTCTTGCAACATTTCTGAGGCTTGCATGTGTTTGCAGGACACAGGTCTAGGAAAGGGCGCATTGTAAGGGCTTTCTTTGACACAAGGAAGATACCCTTGTTTCCTGGTTTTCCAAACTTCTATGGATTCCTTTAGTAGCAGTGCTTTGACCTCTTCCAGCAAAAGAACAAGTTACTTACCAACTGGTAACGTCCTTTCGATTGGATGTCCCTCCAACGTATTCCACATCTTTGACATGTAATGTCCACAGCTGTGAACTTCGGAAGCTTTTTCGGTAGAGGGTGCCCTGCGTCGATGGCGTCGGGTGGATGTCCCTCGAAGGCCTCCGTCGAGGGCGACGTCCCTGGATGTTAATAGGACGCACGGCGCCCGTAGCCTCAGTTTATGTTTTTTCCCTCAGAACGTGTGGCACCAATCCAATGCCTGCACGACTGCACATAGCCTTGCGGAAACGTAAACTGCAATCGCATAGGAAATTCTCCAGAGAGGCAGGCTAGGAGGGCGATGTGGAATACGTTGGAGGAACATCCAATCGAAAGAAAGTTACCAGTTGGTATGTAACTTGTTTTTCGAATGGATTGTGTACTCCAACTTATTCCACATCTTTGACAAGAAATACCAGAAAAAATGGAAGGAAGGAAAATAATTTAGAACATCCAATCAGATGGCGTACTAAAGAACCACCTTACCAAAGGCAATATCTTGACCATGGATCGTATCCAGGGAGTAATGTTTCACAAAGGTGTGGATCAAAACCCATGTGGCTTCCTCTTACCCTTTAACCTCCCCCGCCCCTCGCGCACGCGAGAGCAGATCATCTCAGTAGGGAAGACAGCGTGGAGGGCAAATGGACAATTCTAGAAGGTCCGGGTACCACGGTCTCCTGGCCCAATCCGGAGCAATGAGGATAATGTGGGCTCGTAACCTCCGTAACACTTGAGGAATGACTGGGACTTGAGGAAACGCATACAGCAGTGGTATGACCAATCCACTATGAATGCGTCTAAGGCTCCTCTCGAAGGAAATTCCCTTAAGCAGAATCTCTCGCACTTCCAGTTGGTACTGGCGGTGAAGAGATCCACTTGTGGGGTTCCCCAAAGGGCGAAGATCACCAGAAGGACTTCCTTGGCCAACTCTCACTTGTGAGAGATCGTGCTCTGCCTGCTCAGAGCGTCCGCCGCTGCATGAGCCAGATGAACTGCTGAGAGCGAAATTCCCTGCTGGATGGCCCAGAAGCAGAGTTGCATTGCCTCTCTGCACAACGGGAGTGATCTACCCACACCCCCTTTTTTTGTTGAGGTAATGCATGGCCACTATGTTGTCAGTCATGATCAGGACACTCATTCCCCTCACAGACGGCAGAAAAGCCATCAGAGCTAGCCTCACGGCCCTCAGCTATAACAGGTTGATGTGGACTTTGGACTCAGACGGAGACCAACGACCGCTGGCGGTCAAGGCGTTGGCATGAGCGCCCCATCCTTTGAGGGACGCTTCAGTCACTACAGTCACATCCGGCCATGGTTGCCAAAACAGCTCACTCTTCATCAGTCTCCCAGGATCTTCACCACAGAAGATCCTGGGAGACAGAGTGGAATGTGAACGGGATCCGACATCTTGCCCGAGAACTGCGACCACTGCATCTTGAGGACCCATTGCAGGGATCTCATCCTCAGCCTGGCCTCTGGCACCAGAAACATGCAGGATGCCATGTGTCCGAGCAACCTTAAGAATTCGAAAGCCGGGAGACTCTGGCACGTTGAAATTTGTCCACCATCTGCACGATGTGATGAGCCCTTACCTGGGGAGGCGAGCACTTCCCAAGGACGTGTCCAACACAGCCCCAATATACTGGATCTGTTGGGAAGGCGACGGGTGCAACTTCCTGATATTGAGGGAGAAGCCCAGCTTGTGGAGGGAGTGGCAGGTGAGACCGAGGTGATCCAATGCTTGCTCGGGAGAAAGCGCACAGATCAGCCAGTGGTCCATGTAGGGGTAGACGTGAATCTCCCCCTCGCCTGAGATACGCTGCCACCACCACCATGAGCTTGGTTAAGACCCTCAGGGTGGAGGCCAATCCGAACAGAAGGACCCGAAACTGAAGGTGTGAGTCGCCAGACGCAAACCTCAGGTACTTTCAGTGCTTGGGATGAATCGGCACATGAAAGTAAGCATCCTGTAGATCCAAAGACACCAACCAATCCTGAAGTTGAAGGGCCTGGAGGACTTGAAAGAGTGACCATCTTGAATTTGTCCTTCCTGAGAAGTTTGTTCAACCAACGAAAGTCCAGGATGTGTCTCAATCCCCTGTCTTTGTTAAATAAGGGGAATACCAACCCTTGCTCCTCTCCGCTACAGGCACCAGTTCTATAGCGCCTTCCTCTAGCAGGGTCAAGATCTCCTGCACAAGGAGCGGATCTGGAAGCTTCAAAGAGATTCCCCGGTGGATTGTCGCGAGGCTGCTTTAGGAAGGGTAGGCAGTAGCCGTGGGCAATTGTAACCAGAACCCACGCATCCGAAGTAATGGCTCGCCACTCTTCGAGATGCTGAGACAGTCTGCCCCCCAATCAGTGAACCATGGGACATGGCCTCATGACTGTTTAGGAGCGGCTGCGGCAGTGCCTGAGGGCAAAGAGGCAGCTGCCTGAGCTGCTTTGGCACCTCCATTTCCACGACCACCATGGGTACTTTTACGCTGACCCCTTTGACTGGCGGCTCCTCTTGTTCTACCAAAGGAGTAGTAACGAAAAAAGAACCTCCACTCCACTGCTGTCCCCTAGGACGAAAAGGCAGAGGCTGACGCACGGCTGCACGATTTTTCCGCAGCTTTTGAGGTCTACAACCTCTCAAGGCTCTCGTCAAATGCGCCCCATCAAAGGGTATGTTCAAAAGACTGGCTTGCACATCCGGAGCAAAACCAGACTTCCGCAACCACGCAAATCTGCGTATAACGGTGCTCGCAGCCATGGACCGGCTAACACTGTCGGCCGTGTCCAAACCCGACTGAAGGGATTCACACATGGCATCCTTGCCATCTTGCACGAGAGTCAGGAACCCATCCCTTTCTCCCCCCCCCTTAGCAATATGCTCAGCCGCAAGAGACAGTTCCACAGTGTGTGTGAAAATCTTGCCAACGCACAAGTGGAATTAGGCAATTTCAGCACCATACTCCTCGCAGAAAACAACTTGCGAGCCCAACCGTCGAAGCATTTGTCGTCCCCACCAGGAGGGATGGTAGGGTACGCCGTCTGCCTCGAGGTGGCCGTGGCCGTAGCCGCCTGAACCACCAAACACTCGGGAGTGGACAGGTAACTGGGTTGCTACAGGAAGGGCGGGATTTCTTGGTTAACGATTTGTTAAAAGCCGAAAGAGATTCTGTAGACTGCCAAGCAGCCGCCACAGTTTTCTGTAAGGTGAGATGAAAAGTTAACACTGGGTCAGAGGACGGACCTTGATCTAAAATGTCTAAGATCATCTTGCACAAAATCTTCAGGAGGACTGGACCAACCCAGATACTTCAAGACCCTAGCCATGAGTCTCCTGTAGGACGACTTGGCATGAGCCCCAGGCTCAGGCCTGCCAAATTCCACTTCCAGAGAAGTGTCCAGGCCACTAGCGTCATGAAGAGACTGTCTCAACTCTTCCAGTTGGCTATCCGTTGAAGACAGGAGCCCCATCAGGCTCAAGATCAAAATCTGACCTCTCCTCCACCTCATAGATGTCATCCAGAGGGAGGAAAAAGCCCCGTTGCGGAACAGCCGAGGGCCTGGAGTCCAGAACAGGCATTACAGACTTGGAAGCAGGAAGCAGCCTTCATAGGAGGATCCACAGCAGTAGGGATCTCTGATGGTAAATTTCAGGCAAAAAGCCTCAAAGTCGTTGAGGGCGCAGGTGGCTTAGGCGTCGACGGTTTCGGCGTCGAAACTGGCGCCGAGGGCTGATACGAAGGCAAAGCGTCGACGCCGGTATCAGACAAGACACTGCGCCGATGCCGACCTCAAGCCCTTAGCAGGTTTCTGCGGTCTCGCTGGGGATGAGGACCGAGACCTGGAAGCACGTCTCTTGCGACCATCCTGAGCCTTGTCCGAACGGGACTTCGAAGGTTCCCGATGAGGATCGCACCGAGGACCCGAGCCCGAAGGCATGCAAGCCACGGATCGAGACCGTTCCTTGACAGCTTCATCCAAAGGCGCGGATGGAACTGTGCCCTGCGATTGGAAAACCCCAACATCTGCTCCCGATAAGCAGCCCATTCCTCTGGGGTCGAGGACTTAGTTGGGCAAGCCACTTTCCTCGCAGCAGCATCCTCCGAGGAAGACAGGAAAGGCGACCGGTGACGGCGCTTCCTAGAACGCCGAAACGAGAACGACGCATGGCAGGAACCACTCTGGGACTGAGACCCCCCCCAGGACTCCTTCCGACGCGGAGTCATACCCCTCAAATCGTTGGTGGACATACCCTTGTACTTTGACTTAAGGAGTCTTACCGGGTTTGGAGCCCCCTACCTACCTGAAGCTTCCCCTTACGTTCCTGTAAGGCCTTAGCAGTCAGCGACTGGCATTTGGAACAGCCGTCAGTGTCAGGACTCTCGACCAAGCACCACAAAGGCGATGCGGGTCGGTGATCAACATTTTAGACATGCAGTCCCGGCATGTCTTGAAGCCAGACCACGGAATCAGAGGGGGTCGAAGAGGAAGACATCTTCACAAAGAAATACACGAGGCGTGCCGAGTTCTCGAAGCAAACCCGTTTGTGTAAAAATCGGAACGGAGGCTACGGGCGCCATGTCTCCCATTCATAACATCCGGTGACATTGCCCTTGACGGAGGCCTTCGAGGGACATCGACCCAACCCCATCGAAGCAGGACAACCTCTGCCGAAAAAGTTTCTGAAGTGCACAGCTGTGGACATTACATGTCAAAGATGTTGAATACGTTGAAGACAATTCATTTGCATGTGCTGTTCCGCCTGCGTCGTTTGTCTTGGCGGATGGTTGGGTGGGTAGTGTTTGTATGCAATAGCCTCCAGCCACGTGGCAAGTATACACTTGTCTGACGTGATCACCCCCCCTCCCATGCGTGGGTAAAATGAGAAATGCAACCTACTGGAGAGACATGGTAGGGGACCTGGAGCGTGCAGTCATTGCTTTGGTGGAGTAGAGCCTCTGGAGGAGGCTCTGCCCCTACTTCTTGACCTTCTGTGGCTCATTTGAACATTTTGTTGGGAAGATTGCCCCTGCGAGGAACCCGAAGATGAAGTCTGCCCACCCTGGTTGTAGTTGGAGGACCGCTGCAAAGGTTGTCCTCTAAACCAACATGTATTAAATGCGCCACTCTGCACAAAGGGTTTGTTTGTGAGCCATCCCAAGGATTGGAGGGTGTCCTACTGCTCCTTAGCACTTTTCAGTGAGTCCTCGACCGCTTTCTCAAATAAGGCGTTAGGCTCAATTGGCATATTTAAAAGGGTGGCTTGAGTTTCCAGCTTAAAAACCTGATTGACGTAGCCATGAATGGCATTTAATGAGGATACCCTCAGCAACTATCCTGCCTGCATTATCTGCTGTGTCCAGATTATTTTTCAGGATGCAGCTTGCCACCCGCTTACCTTCGGCTACTGTTTTCAGAAGCTGTGTTTTTAGGGGCTACGGGACCAAGTCCGTTGTGAGATCTCGTCCCACTTATGGCAATTATAACTTTCCAGGAGAGTCGTGGTGTGGGCTATCCTTTGGGCGCTACTTTTTTGCCCAATGTGTACATCTTTTTGCTCCCCTTATCAGGAGGGGCTTCAGCAGAGGCTAAAGGTATGCCCGGTCTTTTCCTTGTGGTGGTGACCACGAGGGAGTTAGGCTTTAGCTGCCCTCTGATGTAAAATGGGTCTGACTGGGCTGGTCAAACATTTTCTAAATGCAAGGGTTGACTGCCCTTGTTAGATAGGGGGTAAGTAAAGAAGACAGAATGTGCCTTTGGGTAGATTGGAGCAATGGAATGAACTGTGCTGCAGATCTCTTATCCCTGAGGATGTCCTCTACAAAGTCTTTGTTGAATTGTGCCTCCTGGGTATCAATTTTAAAATGTTCTGCAGATTTTAAAAGAAGATTATACTGCAATTGGTTATCCACAGGGGAATTTGCCACAAGTTGGTCAATATGGTCTGGAGATTGAATGATGTATACATCATCATAATATTGGTCTGTATCCTCCATGTACCCTTGGTCTGCTATTGAGCCAGGGTCCTGCAAACCTGTTGTGTCATAATAGTATAGGTCGTCCGACACGTCTCGACAGGTATGGGTACTAGGTTGTGTCACGTCTAGGCGGGGTCTCTTGGCGCCGAGCTGCTTATTAGCTTCTTTACCTGGCGGGGGCCCCTGGAGGTTGGTGAGTTGATAAAAAAAAAAAAGAAGGAAAAAAGACAGACATTCTACTCATAACTCTGTCCAAATGTTCTGGGGCCCATTGAGAGGAGCTTGGTAACACTGGGAGCAGGGGTTGGGAAAGGCTTTAGTGCAGGGGGCTGTTTGTGGTGCATTTCCCCCCTGAGAAGGTGTCACTAGGGGCAGTGTTCCTTATCCTTTGTAACCTGTGTTTGAGGATAGGGGCGTCTAAGATTTAGTTTTTCAATGTCTTGGATTGGAAGAGAGTCCAATTTTTGAATTATTAGTAAGGGTTGTTGATGCGTCTTTTGTTCCAGGGGAACTCAATCTTCTGGCAGACTTACTCAGCAGAGATTTCCTGCTACCCATGGAGTACGAACGGCAATCACACAAAGACTTTGTTTGAGAGCCCATTTCCAAATGTTTTGGGACAGTTTGGACAGCCCTAGACAGCGAGTGCCCCCTTGTTTGTTCAGATAATACATGGCTGTGGTGCTTTGCGTCAGGATCAGTACCGACTTTCCCTGCAGCTGTGTTTTAAAGGCTTTCCGAGCTTTGAATATTGCTAACAGCTCCAACAGGTTTATGTGATTGGATGCTATTTCTGGGGACCAAACGCTGTGCGCAGTCTGCTGAAGCAGGTGAGGGCCCCCCCCGCACCCCCAACCCTGTGAGTGATGAGTCTGTCGTGAGTGGCTTCTACTGCGGGGTTGGTCAAGGACTTTCCCTTCAAGAGGTTTCCCTCCCCGACCACCACTGCAGAGAGAGAACGAGGGCTGGCGAGAAAACTACTAGATCGTCCCACTGTCCGCTGGCCTGACACCATTGGCTGTTGAGCCACTCTTGCATTGGACGCATGCGCAACCGCACATTAGGAACCAAATAAATGCAGGACACCAACATTCCTAACAGTCAAGGGCCTTGCATACCGTCACCTCCCAACTTGCTACATACTGAGGAATTTGAAACATGTTTTGACACTCTCGGAGGGGAAGACTAGGCCATCCTTTGTTCAAATTAGAGCCCCTAGGGACTGCTTGACTTGAGTCTAAGCTGGATTTCTTCTCGTTGATGGAGAATGCCAGGCTGAATAAGAGGTCTATCGTCTTGAGGCATGTACCGTAGGAATCCCCTGTTATGACCCAGTCGTTGAGGTAAGGATAAACCGGAGTGGATAGCCTGCGCAGGTGCGCCACTGCCATTGGCAGTACCTTTGGTGCCGGGGCAATGCCAAAAGATAGTACTTTGAACTGAAAGCGTTTGTCTTCTATGATGAATCTGAGGTATTTTCTGTGCGCTGGCAACATTAAAATATGAAAGTATGCATCTTTCCTGTCCAATGTTGCCATGTGGTCTCCCTGTGGGAGCAGGAGAATGACTCTCTGCAGAGTGACCATACAAAACTTTTGAGATTTGACAAATGTGTTTGCTGGGCGCAAATCTAGTACAGGGCGCATGGCGAGATTTTTTGGGTACAAGGAAGTACACTGAATAAATACCCTTGTTTACCTGTAGAAGAGGTACAACTTCAATGGTGCCCTTTTCCTGCAGGATCTCGACTTCTTGCAGCAGGATGCACAGGTGTTGGGGCGTCAGGCATCTTGATCGTGGAGGGCTGAATTTGGGGGGTCTGGCAGAATTCTATGGAGTACCCGTGGGTGACGGTCTTGAGTACCCACTGGTCTGTAGTAGTTGTCCCCTCCCATGCTTGAAGAAATGTTAGCCAGCCCACGACCGGGGAGGTGTGGGAGGGGACCCGGATCGGCTGGTCATTTCTGACCTGATGCTGGGGAGACTCTAGGGGTGGAATTCCGGCCACTTCCTTTTCCACATCGTTGACCTCTTGGGGCATGCAGGGTGGCGTAGCTGGTGCCCTGAGGCGAGGATCAGTTATTTCCAGAGCCATACTGGTTGTGAGGGGAGTGAGATTGGCCATGAAAGGAACATCGAGAACAGCCCCCTCTTCTTTGCGAAGACCTCTGGGAGATTTGTCTTGAGGGTGTCGTGTTCCTTCTTAGCTGTCTCAAGGAACTCATCAATATCTTTCCCAAATAAGTTAATCCCTGCCACCGGCTTATTTATCAATGAAGCTTGGGTTTCTGGTTTGAAACCAGAGGTTCGTAACCAGGCATTCTTGAAGGCCCTCTTGTAGCATATTCCATTGTGCGTCTGAATAGCTAGCCAACAAAGTGTTGTTAGCTATGCGAGTGGGAAATGCCACAGCAGTTGCGACTCCTTTCCCCAATGCATATAACCTTTTGCACTCCTTGTCAGGAGGCACTTCCCCTGTGGACAGGGGGGCCCCGCCCTTTTCCTGGTTGTTGTTACCACCAGGGAATCTGGAGTAGCATGTCCCCTGATGTAGAGTGGATCAGAAGGGGAAGGGCGAAACAGTTTTCCGACTCTAGGATTGACAGCCCTTGTTGGGGCAGGTGTCAACAATGAAGGAGCCAAGCGTCTTGATTGAATTCAGCAATGGAATAGCTTGGCTGGCAGGTGGCTTTTCTTTTAAGATGTCCTCGACAAAAATCAGCCTCTGGTACAGGTTCCGGGGTAGCAATCTAGAAATGTTCTGCTGCCCTCCTTAAGATGGCGTTAAACGCCATCTGGTCATCAACTGGGGAGGCCTGTCGAGCAGGTGTGGTGGACGGGTGGGGTGGCGGGGAGTCCATGCACAGGGCATCAGGTTCCGGTGCTGGTGTAGGTAATGCCCAGGGCTGAGGGTCGACTCCCAGGGCTGAGGGACTGGCTGGACGTGGTCGTCTTCCCAACCCTCTGTGTGGTATTCATCTTGATTGGTCTATAGGGACCTCATCACCAGTGAGGTCATAAGACTCTTCCTCATGAAAGGAATGAAAGGTCTTTTGTAATTTGGGCACAGGAGTAAAAAGGCTCTCCTCTCGAGGCATTTTGGGTGTGAATTTCTCTGAGAAATCCACAAATCTATCTATCTAACCTATTCATACACCCCTCAAACTTCTCCCTGGTCCATAATCAGGAGCCAGAGGAGTCTAGAGGTGGAAAAGGCTCTTCTAGTTGATCTTCTCTAGAACGTCAAGATTTTTCCATTAACGTCGAAGAAAGGCAGGGCTCTCTGTAAAGTCTTTGAGGTTCCGGTGGTTGAGACGTGTCCTCAGACGTGTCTTTTGGCCTATCTTTCGGTTTGCCCCTGAAACAATCTTAGCAATGCTTTTGGTAATACTAGGTGTCACAGAAAAGTGTTTACACTGGGCCGGTGGTTGCGCAGTTGTTTTCGGCGTAACCGAGGCCTTGTGCGCCACCAACGCCTTCTTCTTATGCGTCTCAACCGTCGCTTGAATATTGGTGGAAGCGCACTTTGATTTAGACTGCGCAGTCGCATACCGCACCTGCGATTGCAGGGATGGCTGCCGATCACGATGATCGGAGGGCACTGCCGAACCCGGTGGGCCCATTGGTGCAATGGAAAGTTTCAACCGTTTTGTCAAAGACAGACCTGGGGTTTTGTCTTTAGTGTGGGAAGAGAGTGCATCCTTGTCGCCGGAATGTACAGTCCCCATAGCAGAACTCATGTCGTGCCTGTTGGGGCCGGGGACGGACGACGCGTAGCGAGTGCGCTCCGCCGTGAGGTCAACGGCCTAGAAGTGGAGCCCTGGTCGTCACCAAGCCCTTCGTCACAATTGGCGGGGGAACTACTCTCTGCCTGCGACATCCCGTAGGCCGCAGCAGCTTACAAGCCACACAGGCCGGCTCGTTGTGGTTAAGGGGAAGACACCCATTACACTTAAGGTGTTTGTCTTTCCACAGGAATTCTGCCTTGTATGAAGGACAAAATCTAAATGGAGTCCTGTCCATAGCATAACACAGTGAGGACAAGACCAAGGGAACAAAGAGAGGAAAGGGAAAGGCATTCTTAAAGGAAATGTCCACCCCGACCCCACTCTCCCTACTGTGTAGGCCGGCCAGAAGGCTCGGCAACTGCCGACCCGGATCAACTGCCGTCGAAGGTCCGGAGAACAGGCTACAGCCGTCGAGGGAAGGGGTGGTAAGAGAATATAAAATGACCAAAGGTCGATAAGTAGAACAATATAGCAATGTTTCTGGAAGAGCTCCACATAAGGCGACCAGTACACTGGGCGGAAAAAAACAATCTGAGGGACCTCGACGCGTGAGGGATTTTGGGTACACTAAACGTCACGTTAGGGATAGTGTTACAGGCACACCCATGTGGACGTCTCCTTTCGATTCTCAAAAGACAAGATGCAATACTCTGCGGTTACCACTGGATGTCGGACTATATGCAAAGCATATGATTCTAAGCAGATTAACAAGATATAGATATGAACCCCCAATGACTACCAAAAAGAAACATTGGCAACTAATACAGTAAATTGGCTTAGATCCCAATGTGAAGCCAAAACTAAATTACAGCTGCCACTAGCAACCTACACCCTGAAACCAATGTAGCGTGATATAATCACCCTCTGGTTAAAAAAAGGGGTGCCAGGTTGTTAGGCAAGATTGTATGCAGTACGCTGTGGGAGACTGCACCAGCCTTGTCCTCTTGGCAATAGTTAACACAACCTTTGGTATAAGCATGCACTACACAAGTTGGTAGAGTGACTGAGCAGCCAGGCTCATCTCAAGAGGGGTCAATGTGAGCTGTAGGGTTATTACACAGATTCACAGTGACAAGTATCCAAATAAACACTTGCTCAAGATTTCTTGATGAAACAATTGTTTATCAATGTGGTCAGTTGAATAAGCCTTCTTTAGAAGAGAGCAACTATATGTAACAATAATATACTTCAAAAGAGCGCACACAGTTTCAATACATCAGTGGATACCCATTTGGGGTGGCACACAGACACTTCCTACACCCTGAGGTGACTTAAATAACTAGGACACTGGACATTGATATATCACTGGTACATTTAGAGGAATACTGAGTTTAGGGTCAACAGGAAAAGAGGGGGAGGGGGGCGTGGCCTGGAGCTCATGGCGCACAGAGGCTGAATTGCCGAGCTCCGGCCGAGGCGCCGTTTCTAGATCCTGTTGCCGACCTAACCTACACTCTCGGAGACGGAAAGGCGACTCCGAGGAAGGAGGAAACGGCTCCCGACAAAGCAGTGCTGTTCCGCTGAAAAAACGGATCAACAGGACGCGAGGGACCGCACTCGAGCCGGTCCCCCCTACCCGTCCTTGACGACATCCAAGATGGCGGATCGCCGATGAATGCAGCCTTCCTCGGAGGCGAAGCCAACCGCCACCGCTCCTAAGGGCGCTCCTCGTACTGGAACACTCGGAGCCCCCCTCGCCGCAACAGGGACTGCTGTGAGGATCATACCCCGAGGGGATTGGGGTCGGCGCGGACCGCGAGCTGCCTGGAACTGGGGGAGCGGTCCGTGAGGCCCGGAGTCTCCCGTCCGGAACTCCTTCCCGTCGCGGCCACGCCAAACACACTTGCCCGGATACCGAGACTGCGACCGGAGAGACGAGCGACCCGAGGGCAGCGAGGCGGCGGACCTCTGATTACCCGACCTCACCGAGCGGAGGCGGATGGTTCAGGTGAGGAGCTGGAGGGAATCACCCGTTGCGCCCACCATACGCGTTCCCTGAGACGCATCAAGTAGATGCTATGGGCCTCGCCCCGGTGGCTGTCCAGTAGACCCTCGACGATCAAGCATACGCAATCGGGCCCAAGACACGGGAAGCCAGCTTCTGACTCTCTGAGCCGTCGGACATTTTCCTGTCTTAACGTACCAAGCCTGGCACACCCCACAAATTGTACGCCTTACCTCTGCAGCACGTCGGACAACTCACGACTTGATGATGGCTGCCAGGAACAAAGGGAAACCAGCTACCATGGATTCGTATGTTTCCACTAAATCCAAGTCATCTACGCAAACTCTCCCGCCCACCCCCGAACCGGCACAGGCCAGAGAGAGTGAAACAGCCGACAACCATACCCAAGTAATGGAGGCTATAGCTTCGCTAAGAACACACAGACACTAAAATGGAGGAATTCAGATCCGACATCCAACTTATACGCCAAGATGCCAGAAACTTGTCTGAGAGGGTGAGAAACGCTGAGACAACCATTTGCGAAACGACCAAAGACACCGTAGCCCTGAAGGCCAAAGTCATAGACCTAGAGAGGAAGGTGTCGGCATTAGAGACAAGATCCGAGGAAGCAGAGGGTCGGGCCAGAAGGGGAAATATCAGAATACTGGGGGTGCCCGAGGGAAGCGAAGGCCCGAATCCAACGGCCTACACTGAGTCTCTGATTCTACAGGAGATTGGCGCAGCGAAGCTAACCCAAGGGTTCTCAGTCGAAAGAGCGCACAGGTCACTCCAGAAGAGGCCTCCACCTGGCTCACACCCACGACCCATAATCGCCAAAATACTCAACTTTCAGGACAGGGAGACCATACTGAGGTATTCCAGAGAGGAAGGCCCAATAGAACGGGGTAACTCCAAAATCGCTATCTACCCTGACTATACTCAGAAAGTTCAGAGAAAGAAACTCATTTGTACCAGTGAAAGCGAGGCTGAGACAGCTAAACCTGAAATACATGCTTCTCTACCCCTCGAGATTGAAGGTCATCTACAAGGGAAGGGCGATATTTCTGGAAAATCCAACAGCCGCCAATATGTGGCTAGAAGATAACAACCTCGCAGAAGGGACGGACGCTCCCCAGACCGCATGAGATAAGACCCCAAGGAGGGACACACTAACCACAGGTGGCCGGACCACGGAAGGTAATCCAGCTAACAGTCAGCTACATAGAAACGGCCCTCGTTCGGCCTCGCCACCAGGCAACAGACCTATCCCCCGCAAACAACCTAGGTCGGGCTAACCACCTGCCTAACCTACCTCACGCCCGATACCCGGATGGGTCCTGACGGCTTGAGAGCGCCTGAGCATCACCATGACGATGTAATCGCTGGGCGCACCAGTTTGAGTTTTGTTAATTGTTTTGTTAGTTACACAGTCTACATGTCACAGAAGTCGAAAATGGGCAAGAAGGAGGCACATTATGTCTCCGGGGGTGTGGAACCGGACTACCTCCGCCTGCTGTATCATAACTCACGACCAGGATTGATCCAGACTCCCGTCGAAGAGTGGCCCGCTGGGCCCGAAACACCGCCCCGATGGCGTCACATCTCAAAGTAATGACGTGGAATGTGAGAGGGATGAGCTCATACTTGAGGCGGAATCGAATACAGTCCTATCTCCGCAGGAAGAAAATATCGATTGCAATGTTGCAAGAGACACATCTCACGGAGGAAGCCATGTCTAAAATAATCGAAAAGTGGGCTGGGACCGGGAGAGGATCATCTTACTCCAAATACTCGAGGGGAGTGCTCACCTGGGTGAACCCGAATGTACCATTCCAATTACAAGGATTTGAATCTGACAAGGAAGGAAGGTACGTGATAATGTGGGGTACTATTGAACAGACTCCAATTTGTTTAGTCAATTCATATTTCCCACAACATGGAATACCTTCGCACCTCAAGGCGGTGTGCTCACGAATGACACCCCACCGAAATAAGACCTTCATATGGGGAGGGGACTTTAATTGTGTCATAGATGGCTCTAAAGACAGGTCCACGCCACCCCCACACCCAAGAAACCCCGCTACGTCTGCCCTGACAGACGCACTGGAACACCTTGACTTGGTGGACATCTGGAGGGAGCAGCATCCCGAAAAAAGGAACTACTCCTACTATTCGGCCCCACACAAGGTCTACACAAGAATCGACCACTTGTTTGTCGATAGAGAACAAGCCTCACTGGTTGAAACCACGACGTACTTGGGAAGATCAATCTCTGACCATTCCCCACTGGTCATGCAATGGCAAATCGAAAGACCTAGACCTCCAATCCCTATGTGGAGAATGCCCACGGCGACCCTCGCTGACCCTGTGTTTAAAGAAGACCTCGCCGAAAAACTTGAGGAATATATTGATATTAACAAAGGCTCAGTGTCCACCTGGAGCACATTGTGGGAGGCCATGAAGGTAGTAATCAGAGGAGAAATAATATCCAAAGCTGGGGGCACTCGTAGACAACTGAGAGCCGATCTCGAAGCACAAGAGGAGGAGATCCTACGCTTGGAATCCACCTCAATCACTACACCAGAGGCTGAAGGAAGCCCGTGAGAAATGCCAAGCTTCCTGGGATAGACTGGAGAAGTTTGATTTTGCAACATACACCACTAGATCCCACAGGGAGTCCGACAAACCCGGAAGGCTACTGGCTTGGCTGTGCAAGCGAGAACGCCCCAAACACCTCCCAACGGAGATACTCGATGAAAAAGGGATAAGACACAGGACACAACTGGGTATCAATGAAGCGTTTGCCGAATTCTACTCCACGTTATACTCCCATGACACACAAATACCCAGGGAGGATATTAGAGACACATTGGATGAGATAGGCCTCCCAAGAATATCCAGCGAACAAAGAGAAGCATTAGAATTGGAAATTACGGCTGAAGACGTGTCTGCAGCAATAAGATCACTGGCTACCAGCAAGGCCCCAGGAAGCGACGGCCTTCCGCCCGAATTCTACAAAACGTATGAGGCCATTCTCACCCCGATTCTCCACGGGGTTTATCAGGAGGCTTATGAAAATGGGGTCTTACCTAACACAATGAAGGCGACGATAATAATCCCCATGCTTAAACAAAACAAACCACCCAACGATTGTGACTCCTACCGCCCTTTGGCCATGTTAAATTACGACAGCAAGATTCTTACCACCATACTGGCCTGCAGACTTGCTAGGGTGGTCGGGTCCCTCGTACACGAAGATCAGAATGGCTTTGTTCCAGGGGGCAACACCACGGCCAACCTGAGACGACTCCAGCATGTTATGGCCGAAACCCGTGAGAGCGAAGAGGATCTGGCGATCTTGTCGCTCGACGCCATTAAGGCCTTTGATTCCATCTACTGGGAGTGGCTTATCGAAGTACTAAGAGGGTTTGGGTTTGGCGAAGGATTCATCAGATGGATCACAGTGCTTTACAATTCTCCCGTAGCAAGAGTGAAGACTGGCCGCATGGTGTCTGGATCCTGGAAAATACAGAGGGGCACCAGACAAGGGTGTCCGCTGTCGCCCATGCTATATATATTGGGTCTGGAGCCGATTGCCATATACTTCAGGAAACAGTTTTTTGATGCAGGCATCTCGGTAGGCAACGAGCACAATATAATATCACTGTACGCGGATGATGTACTGCTATACCTGAGGGATCCCCAAGCTAACGCACCAATCACACTGGAAGTACTAGACAACTTCGCAAAATACTCTGGGATCAAATTCAGCAGACTTAAGTCCTCAGCTTTCCCTTTGGCCAGCTTGAGAGGCCTCGATGAGGCAGAACTCCCGAATATAGGGATGAAGTGGCAAATCGACAAGTTCCGGTACTTAGGAATCAATGTGGGCCACACCCCAGAGATCACACACGACCACAATACTGAAGCAGCATTATCCAATCTCCGCAGATCTATGAAATTTTGGTCAAAACTCCCCCTTGCGATGGTAGGAAGAGCAGCAATTATCAAGATGATAGTTCTTCCCCGTTTCTTATATTTCTTTGTCAACATATGCCACTACGTTAGACCGCCATTCTTCAAGAAACTGGAGTCACTCATCAAAGACTTCCTGTGGGGACCTACCAGACACAAATTGTCCTTAGCCACCCTAACCCTACCGCATAAGGAAGGAGGAATACAACTCCCAGATCTCCAGCTGTATTATCTTGCGGCACAACTCAGCCATGTGACTAAGTGGATCTCAGACGAGCAATCCGCTGAGCTGGGACTGATACGGCAAGTGTCTTCCGAAGTACTCCCCAGAGAAACGCTTTGGAACCCTTTACAACAGAAATCTGGTGCCCCCATGATTGTTGAACTTGGAAGGCGGATCTGGTCCAGAACTCGCTACATTATGCAAGCGAAACACCCCTACTCACCAGACAACCCCATCCTGGCTGACACATGCAAAATACAAACGGACCTTTCAATAGCCAGGAGATGGGAGGACGCTGGAATTTACACATGGGGAGATATGTTTGAGGATGGCGAGTTCAGGGACTTTGAATCCTTGCAGACCAACGAAGGGCTACCGAGGGGCCAATTTCTCTGGTACCATCGTATCAAACATATCGCCAAGAAAAACTGGAGCAGCTGGCCAGAGGAACCCACCCCGGACCCACTGTTGCAAGAAATGCATGACCTTACAGATGGCTGGAAGCCCGTCTCCCGATTGTATAAAAGACTCAATGACAAACCTAATCCCAAAAGCCCTGCGCTAAAGGCGAAGTGGGAAGTGGATCTCGAAACTGCACTCACAGACAAAGAATGGGAGAGAGTACTCTTATACCCCAAGAAGGTCTCGAGGAACTCTAGATTTGGCCAGATACAACTAAACGTCCTACACCGGACGTATATGACCCCGCACAGGGTGGCCTCCTTCAACAAACAGGCCTCCTCAGCATGCCCATGGTGTGGGAGTGACGGGGCTGATCTCATCCACATGTTCTGGACTTGCACCAAGGTAATGGCGTTGTGGTCCAGAGTTCGACAGACCTGCACAGATGCCGGAATAAGCAGATATGCGTGGACTTCCGGAGAATGCCTATTAGGGACTTACCCTAGGCCAAGCAAATACAAACACGTCATAAAGCTGATGGATATCGCATGCATACTGGCGAAGAGAACCATAGCCATGGCATGGAAGACACCAGGGGGACCGAGACATGAGCGCTGGTTGAGAGAATTGGAGAGATGGACCGCAGCCGAAACCAGAGCCTGGCAGGATGGAGTCTCCTATGGAGGAGACATGTCGAGTGGCACCCTTGACTCTTGGAAGGCCCTCCTGCGAGACATACACTTCAGCGCAGATCATAAACCCCCCTGAAGAACTGTACTACTCTCACTACCCCCGAACTCAAGCCTGAAACACAGACGATGTCATCCCGATCACTATCCCCTTCACTCCCCGAGAAATGGAACTTTTATCGGTGACATACCCACCTGAGCCAGATGCCCTTTCCACATGTAGACTGTTGTTGTTTAGTGTTAGAAGTTTTATTTTTGGTAACTCCACACAGCTCTAAATGCACCTAATATAAAAGCTAAAGGAACGCGTAATAAATTATCCTACTCTAAAGGGATGCAACTAATAGGATGAAAGACATTTGGAGGCAGTTACTGTTGGCTATTGTTCGGTTATAATGTTCTTATACTTGTGTTATATACTATATGTTGGCAATCATGCACATTGATGGCACCATGTCAATTTAAGAAATGCCAATAAAAACATTTAAAAATAAAACAGGAAAAGAGGGGGAAAGAAAACAATGGTTAACAAATATTCTTAAGCAGGTAAGTAAGTTTTGAACCCGCCAATGCAAAGGGTGTAGCTTCTTACCTGTAACTCAATTTCTCCAGCTTTGCTGTGAATATTTCCCAGTCAGGCTGGGAAACCTTAGTAACTTTTATATAGCGGTTTTCCTATGGAAAACATTGACAGTGTCCTATTGACGTCTTTATGGGTGCTTTGGGCTGCACCAATAGGAAGCCAAGTATAAACAGCCCCACCCCCGCGGCTTCCATTCAGATTTTAAACTCCTTCAAAATGGAGGAACCCTGAAACATATGGTTGCCTGAATGGGGAAAGCTGGAGAGCATATGTGAATCCATAAGATACAAACGCTGGAGAAACGGAGTTACAGGTAAGAAACTACTCCCTTCTCCAGCATTGGATCTTACATGGATTCACATGCTGTCAATAGACTTCATAACAGTAAGATAACCTGGAGGTGCATAACAGGCAAACAAGACCCATGCCCCAGGCATCCACAAACTAACGATAGAGAAACATGCATGTTCAGCAATTCAGACCGAAAGCATTAGTAAAACCAACCCCCAGAAGCTGCGGGGGCTTATCTTAATGAAAGAGGCGTTAGAGGACCGCACACTCACCGTGTACATCCTCCGAATGCTGTTGACCCAGACAGTGTCTGGTGGTGTGCGGACCGCCCATGTTGCTGCTTGGCAAATGTCACTGAGCAGTATGCCTGCCCACAGTGCCGCCGACGATGCCGGGAACCTTGTGAAATGGGCCCTGGGAGTTGACTGCAACGGTTTGCCGGACTTTTTTGTGGCACAAGGAAATTGTAGATACCCAAAGGGAAAGGCCCCGCTTCGAGATAGGCTTCCCCTTATTCGAGGGGACGAAAGCCACAAATAGTTGTCTCGAAGTCCTGAGTCCTGTCCAGATAAAACTTCAAAGCCCTCTTGACATCCAAGGAATATAGCGCTTTCTCAGCTGGAGTGCACACCTTTGGAAAAAAAGGTAGGCAAAGGTAACGTAGCGTTCTTATGAAACTCCGTTGGAATCTTAGGAATAAAGTGAGGATTTGTAGATAGGAGAACCTTGTCCCTCATGAACCTCAGATACAGCGGATCGATAACCAGAACCACAAGTTCGGAAACCAGCCTGGCAGATGTAACGGGCCACCAGTAAAGCAACTTTCCACGTGAGAAACTTCACTGCTGCCGTGGACATGGGTTCAAACAGAGTTTTCAGGAGGGCCGAGAGCACCAATTTGAGACTCCAGACTGGAGAAAACGAGGACATGCCTCATCAAGCTGTCGCTGAACAGAGGTGTAGAGTTGCATTGTCTTGTAAACCTGGAGATGGCAGCCAAGTGGACCTTGATCAATGACAACACCAGACCCCCATTTGCCAAATGCAAAAGATAGGGCAGAAGCTGTGGGGGCGTAACCTGGAACGGCTGCAAGTCCGGTTGCTGCGAGCACCAGACACAGAACCTTTTCCACTTTCGGCTGTAAGACAAGTTGGTAGATGGCGCCCTTGCGGCCGCCAAGATGCAGCAACAGTCTTGTAGAATACTCCGGTATCCAAATTCGTAGTGGTCAGGAGCCACGTGGCAAGGCTGAGGGAGCCGGGGTTGTGATGCCACACTATTCCTTCATTCTGTGACAGAAGATCCGGCTCTGACCCCAGATGTAGAGGGTCGTCCACTGTTAGGTGACGAAGCTCTGAGAACCAGGCCTGTCGGGGCCAAAACAGGGCCACCAGGATCACCTTGCGCACCATCTGGATTGTTTTCCGGATCAGAAGAAACTGAGGGAACACGTATGCGAACAGGCCCGTCCAAGGGAATGAGAACTTGTGCCTCCCCCCCCCCCCCGGGTCCAGATGAGCCACCTTGCTGGCAAAGAGCCTGCACTGCCTGTTTTCTGGGCTGGCAAACCGGTCCAGCAGGGGAGTCTGCCATTTCCTGAATATCCTCACCTTTTGGTCTTCCTTTGGTTGCCATTCGTGCATTTGAATTGATGGTCTGCTGGTACATTCGCCTGCTCGTTTTGAACCCCCGGCAAATAGTAAGCCACCAGGTGGATCCTCTGCGCTATGGCCCAGTGCCAGACCGCATGAGCCTACCTGGACAGGGGCTGCGAATGCGTGCCTCCCTGCTTTCGAAAATAAAACAGTTGTGGTGTTGTCCGTCAGAACCTGTACCACTGAGCCCTGAATGAGGGTCAGGAAAGACTTCAGTGCCCAGTGTACTGCCCTCAACTCCAGAACGTTGATGTGCAATGAAGCCTCCTTGCGGGACCATAGGCCTTGCATCTGAAACTGGTCAAGGTGTGCTCCCCATCCCATCTGGGAAGCGTCCGTCACAATCGTGTACTGAAAATCAAGCTCCACCAGGGGCATACTCCTCACGATGTTGTCGAAGCTAGTCCAACACAGCAGGGTGTCTGCCAGCGCCCAGGCTATGAGAACCTTGTCGGACCAGGAAAAGAGGAACTGTGACGATCTTGAAGCGAGACACTCCTGCACTGGCCGCATGAACAGAGGACAATTCGGGATTAGTGGGATGCAGGATGCCGAGGAGAGACATGTATACTCGGATCGTGATCAATGTTCCCGGCAGAAAGGAACCAGCTATGGACAATAGCTTCTCTATCCTTTCCACAGATGGCTTCACCAGATTGAGCTGCGTATGAAAATGGGCCCCCAGAAAAACCCAGACCCTGGAGGGCATCGGACAAGATTTGGCGAAGTTGATTGCAAAAGCTCAGACGCTGCAACAGGAGCATTGCTGCATGGAGACTGATGCCCGCTGACGAGTCGCCCCCCTGACTAACTAGTCATCCAGGTACGGATAAATATTGGTGCCCCTCCCTGCAGAGGTAGGCTGCCACCAGAGCCAGGCAATTGGTGAAAGATCTGGGAGCAGACTTGAGGCCAAAGGGCGAACACGAAACTGGTAATGTTCGTTGCGGACCACAAACTGTAGGAACTTGCAATGTTTGGGGTGCATGGGGATGTGGAAATAAGCATCTTCTAGATCCAATGACGCCAGAAACTCCCCCAGCTGCACCGTCCGAATAACATCTTGCAAAGTTAGCACCCTGAACCTTTGGCGTTTCACAGTTTTGTTTAGAGGCCTTAGGTCCAGAATGAGCCGCCATTTTCCATTCGGCTTTTTGATGACAAAAAACGGGAATCGGTGCCTCGTCCTCTGACTTCAGGACCTCCAACAAGTGGCCATATTGGACTGCATCCAGCACCCATCGGTCTGTCGTAAGCAATCACCACTTGTCAAAATGTTGTGCCATTCTCCCTCCAAGTCGACTGTCCTTGTGGAAGTCATGGTTGAGGCTTGGACTGGCGGCCCCAAGTAGAGGCGGAACCCCCTCTTTCGCTGGCTTTGATAGTCCTTGTTCCGCTGGGCTGACTGGTAAGTTCGACAAAAGCCTTGAAGGAATAGCTGGAGTGACTGTATTCCCCCCCTTGCAGGGGGAACCCACAAACCTGGCGTTCCGAGGCTTCCCGAAATGAGCGAAAGGGACGAAACAAATGCCTACCCTGCAGCGTCGCCAGGGACCTTGCTGTATTCGAATCCTCCTTCATATTCTTCAGAGCCTCATCAATTTTCTCCCCAAGCAGCTGCTCCCCCCCTCACAAGGCATGTCCACCACTTTGTGCTGTACCACAGGTCAAAAATCGGTACAGCGCAACCATGCCTGCCACCGGAGGACGACCCCATTATTTGTCCGTTTAAATCCAGATTCCACCAAGTCCACCGCAATGTTAATGCTATGATTGGAGGCTTCCTCCCCCTCACGAACCAGAAGCATTGCCTCCTGTTGCTGCTCAGGTAGATGGTCCAGCAGCGGTGCCAATCTGTGCCATTATGGACAATGAGTTGGCCGCCTTCGCCCCCACAGTCAGCACCTTCTTGCCAAACGCATCCAGCTTACGGCCCTCATTGTCCGGGGGAGTCGCACACTTAAGCTGGCTTCGCACCTTCCTACTGGCAGCACCGACACCACAGACTCCAGAGTGGGCTGCGACGTAAGGCACTTTGGCATGGACTCTAGCGCCTCCAAGCGGCCCTTGACCACAGGCTCTGAACGGATGGCGCATCGTGCGAAGGCCTTCCTGCCACACATGATCCAAAATGGGTATAGAGAAGACTGCCTTCCGTCTTTTCCCCATATGATCGAACAGAAAGCAATCTTTTCTCTCCTCCTCTAGAGTAAGGCCAAACTCCTGGCAAAACTTGGCCAACATGGCATGAAAAGCGCCCACATCGTCCGGGGGCGAGGGTTGTGCTGGACTGGTTTCGTATCCCAGGTATCTGCATGCTTGGGCAAGGACAAAACCGTCAAGAGCGTGTTTTGCGAACGCTATCTGGTTCAGACTCCACCAGCTCCCTTTCTTGATCCCTACGAGGATGGGTGTATCCCCTAGGCGATGGAACAGTTGGCCGAACCTGGGGAGACTTCCGTGGTTGACCCTCGTGAGGGGCACCCCCGCCCCACCTCCATCTGTCAGGGAACTGTCGGTAACTCCTGCTCAAAGGGCTCCACCGGGGTTTGGGGCACCGGGAGCCAGGCATCCAACTGTCCGAGGAGCAACTGCAGTGTAGTCGCACCTGCATTGAGAGTAGGGAGTGCGGGTTCACCAACGGATACTGCAGAACAGCCCCCAGGCTGCCCAACATGGATGGAATAGCTGGCCATAGGCCCAACGCCCAAGGGTAGAAGGAACTGATGCAGCGACTCCTCCACACTAGAGGCAAAATTGTAGGTCGAGAGATCTTGCTGTAGAATCTCCATCGGGAGCAAAGGTGCAAAGCCTTTCCCAGACTGCCACAGCACTTCCTTGGAAACCAACGGACTGCCATCGGTCCCCAGCGGAACTGTAGAACTCGGGAGTCTCACTCTCGCCGAAACAGCCGTCGACGAGGCAGTAGTCAACATCTTAATCACCAGCAAGGCCGTACCCAAAGTCGTTGTCAGCAAGGTGGAGGAAGGGATCATCGGCATCAATGTGGTCATTGAGAAAGGGGCGTTGTCGACGAGCTTGTGGAATCGAGGCCCCAGCTGGTGGCCTGGGGTTTGCCGGCAAAGAACAGATTGGGAGCAGAGCTGAAACAGTGTTCGGAAGACTCCTTGCCAGATGGCGAATGACGCTGGTCCTTCGAAGACTACTACTTCGTCGACGACGACAAATGTGATTGCGACTTCTCCTTGTCCAAAGACGAGGGCCTGCACGATGGATCCACAGGCTTCTCCGGTTAGCCACTCAAATCCTTCGACGTCTCAGCCCGTGGCGCAGGTGTGCCTGGAGCGGGGCCTCCGGACCACCTACCCGTCTGCATCAGCCTTGCCACCGAAGACTCTGTTCTTTCCTAAATCCGAAGCCGGGCCTGCCCACGGGTGCGGTTTCTTTGGCACTGGCTCTGTCGACTGCACCCTCGAGCGCGAAGGAGACCACTTCCCCGAAGAAGTAGAAGACTTGGCCCGGCAGGTCCAACCAACCTCCAATCCCGTAGAGGCCCCTTCATTCAACCAGCAAATGAGCCGCCGGTTATGAGCTTCTTCTGGGAGAACCCCTGGCAAATCTTGCAGTTCTCCACAGAGTGATTGGGGTACAGGCAGTACAGACAGTCCGCATGACGGTCCCCTTCATACACGTTCTTAAGGCCGCAGGTCTCGCATGGACGGAACGACTTCTCCGGGCCAACAGATGACATGATGGGTCTGGAACACACCAGAGCAGCGAAGCTGTAGAAAATACAGAGCACAAATTAGCAGGAGCGAACACAAGGTGATCCCACAGTTGACTGTTGAAATCTGAAGGAAGCTGCGGGGGTGGACTGATTTATACTGGCGTCCGATTGGTGCAGCCCAAAGGACCCATAAAGACTCCGATAGGACATTCTGTGCCGACATTTTCCATAGGAAAACCGCTATATAAATGTTACCAAGGTTTCCCAGCCTGATGACAGGAAATATTCACAGCAGGTAAATCCATGAAAGATCCAATGCTGGAGAAATTAACCCTTTCCTGGGGAATAGTTAAAAGCACAAGGACAGAGGTAAGAAGAGTCTTTCAGGGAACTAGGACAGCCAATATTAGTTGAGCAAAAGTCAAGAGGAGCTGAAGCACTTCTTGCAGGTAGGTAAAAAAAAAAAAGAAAAGTCATGCACATTGTTTTAGAAGTCTTTGCAGAAAATGAAATCACTGAAGGGCCACAAGCTGGGAGGCTTGTGAGGGGCAAAGCTGCTAGCAACTCTGCAAGGGCAACCAACACAAGTCTCAACTGAGAGCTAGCAAGGCTACACAACAAGAGGCAAGTCCCCTTACTTTTACAGTACCTTTGGTTTGAAGAAAACTGGTTCGAGCTGGCTTCTGTTCCTGTGTAGGTCTGCAGATCCTATTTTTCCTGGGCCTCAGTCATGCGGACAAGAGGGAGAACGTCTGGGGACTCCTGCACTACGAATAGAAGGTTGGCGGCAGCAATGGGCAAACTTCAGATCAGCGGCACTTTGCGGATTCAGCTCCTCACGGCTCTCGCAAACAGCACCACTGCGGTTCTCGGATACCTTTATGGACTTTCCTCGCATCTGGGGTCCAGCACTCTGTTGAGGTGACTCGGGCTTGGTCAGTCGTGCTTCATGGGAGTCCGGAGACCTTCCTGTAGCTCGGGTCGGACTTAAAAATTATGTACTCATTCTGGTTTTCCTCTCCCTGGCAATCGGTTCCAGAAGAAGCAATGGAAGTACAGCCAGCTCCGAGAGGATGTCAAGAAGAGTTCGCTTTGGGGTTGATTGTTCCCAGCAACCCAAGGGGAGAAGTCGTCCATTGCAGGGCTTCTCTGGTTGAGGCGAATTCGGAGCTTAAGCAATGCACCAGGGCTTCAATGGGCAAACGAACGGTCCAGGAGTTGCAGCAAGCGTCTCTTCCAAGTTCTCCTTCGGATTCCTCCGTCCAGTGGTCGACTCAGCTTTCCAAGCCAAACGCCTCGCCTTTTATGCAGGTTTCTCCCATTCATTCGCAGCCTAGCTGTCACTCACAAAGCAAGGTGGCAGTTCTCCAAGGACAGCCAGCCAATCACCTTTGGGTGCCTTCCTGTAACCAAGGGGATTAAGCACAGGGAGTTTCGGGAACCTCCCTCACTCGCTGCCCTGCCAGAAACGCTGGAGCCAGAGGCAGGCTTCACCAGTGAATTCCCGCCAAAGACAAAACAAAGGGACCAGACCTGGTTTGGCACGCAGAGTGAATCCCAAGAAGGACCTTTCCAACAAGAAATGGCGAAAAAAAGACCAGGGCCATTTTGACAAAATGGGCACCCATGGGTGTTTTACTGCAGCTGCAATTGCAGCTCACGGTAGAAACACACAATGGTAGGATAAAGTAACCCAATGCCACCAGCCATTAATTGTAGAAAGGGAAACAAAAATGTTACATGAGAAACTAGACAAAGTGGATACTAAGTAACCCCTCCAGCACCCTATTTTAAGAGTGTGTGCTGGGTCTAGAAAATTACAAAATGTAAGTTAAGTCCATTTCACTTCACTGCTCTTGGAAACAGTAGTTTCACCAAGAGAAGGTATTTAAACCTTTGGAAAATCTGAGACTTCCCTGTGCCACTGCACCGAAGGAGCTGTGTGTCACAATGTAAAGATGATGCCTATGGAGTTTGTCAGACTCCTAAGTCAAAAGAAACAGACCAAATCACAGAAAAATACTTGAGTGAGTGGGAAAAAGGTCTCACTCCAAGGTTAGAAATGAAAAGTCCTAAAGCCCAGCAAAAGAGCTAGGGGCCTCTAATATAGAAGGGAATTGCCACATTTCTGAGAATTCTCCCCAACAGGTCACAACCGATAACTTCAAGATGGCCATGGTCAACCAACTAGAACACAATTGCTCTTGGACTTCAATCTTGCACCACACACCATTCCATAGAGAGCAGGTTGAGGGCCTCTTACCAGCTGAAAAACTGCCAACATAACCAAAGTACCATCATTGGAGCACACACTACGCTGCATATCCCCATCTGAACTGCATGCAAAGATGCCACTGTTCTTCCAGCATAACCTTCGATGCCAGCCACAGCACAAATGCTTTTGTCACCTATCTGCACGGCGACTTGTCCAAGCTATTACCCACTGTTACCTTACTCCTTTTTTCATTTTTTTCCAGTTAATTGCTCCTAGATGGGTTAAAGTTCTTAGAGTTTAACTCTACTATAATTCAGGAGCAAGCTCAAAGAATGGTCAGCAAACCCACACATACCAAACATTCTCCTTACAATGACCACCCCAAAGTGTATCACTACCAGGACATTGGTATCGCCACTCTTGATAGGATGCTTCAAATGCCAATCAGCATCTACCACTGACTGCACCTAGTTACACAAATTCTACTTTCGTCCACATATAACGCATACAACTAAACCACCCTCACATGGCTAGTAAACACTGGCTCGCAACACATAAAAACATCAGATCTCTTTAATAAAGCATAGTCCCAACCAACGCACACTAACACTGCAGGCACATAAGGATTCCCTCTGGATACAGATAAATGCTTTTGACAAAATTCACCTAAAAAGTGACTTGCACATAGCATGCAGATACTTCCAAAACATCCTGCATCAAGACAACAGCATATCTACCTTCCATTGCCTTTTTTCCCACTAACCAAACACAGCCAACTCTTTTTTTCAGGTCTCAAAGCACCGAGAGACCATGCAAACAGCAGTAGAGGGCAGTGTAAAACCCTATAACAAAGGTATCTCAGAAATAAGTCTCTTGAAATGTAATCCACTGTAATTTCAAAGGTACAATTCTAAGGTTGCAGGTTACTAGCCAGGCATAACAAGTAACTTGTCCTTTCAATTCTCCATACAAACTGGACATGAAAGAGTTAATCAACGGTGTCCAATAGCAATTGTACATTTTGAGGCTACATTGTATTAAACGAATTGTCTATTAAATAGGGTGATGCTGTAGAGGCTTACCTCTTCCCGCAGGGAATACTGTTCTATCAGTTTTTTCAGCTTTTCTCCCAGCTCAATATTTTCCTGGCGCAATTTAGCGTTGTATATGTCATGTTGCTCCATTTGTGTTTTTATCTCATTCAAGGTCATCTGGAAGTGCGCACTGGCCTCTTTTCGCCGCTCTTCATCATCACGTGCTTGCTGGAGATTTTCTTCCTTTGTAGTAAAATAATGTATCCTTAAGTCTTTGAAGCCGATTTTTTTTAATAAACATTCCTTTGAGATAATTCACACTAAACAAGCAGAAGTGTCCATCTGTACACGTACATTACAACAAAGAAATCAATTTGGCTTAACGCTACATAATGAACAGTATATGTCTGACATTTGAAACACTGACAGGAACAGTGACTTGTGCATAACTATTAAAGAAAGACAACAGTAAGAACAGAAAATGCCAACAGTGGCAAGCAGTCCTGTGTTTGCTAATGGCTGTGGCGAATCAAGGTACCTCCCCTTTTGAGGCTACGGAGGAGAGCTCGCTGACCAAGAGCCTCCCTTGGGCTCTGGGAAAGTGGGACCTCACTGGGAGAGACTCCCCCTTAGGGGACAAGAACTCAGAGGAACACCCTAGGCCACCCACCATAGTAGTACTTGCCCACCTGGCCTCCCCTTGGCACTTGCCCTCACCTTCCCCCTTACCCCCAAACTCCCATTTCCCTTCCTCTGCACATTTTGTTACTGCACTTGCACAATCCGAATGCCACAAGGCCTAGTAGGGCCGTTATTCATGTTATCTAATCTGTCCCCACTTTGTCTTCTGCCACCTTGAAACACCATTTGATGTAGAGGCGCTTTATAAATGCCCAATAAATAAATCAATGTGACAAACAGTATAGTATCCAGAGATTTGGCTGAAGACAAAACTAAAATAAATTATTATGTACAAGGAAACTGGTCTCTTTAATGAGAGACTTACATATAACTGAGACGAGCAGACTGACGATGGGAGAGGTCACACACAGAAGAGGCAAAACACAGAGCACGTAAGTCGGGGTAGCTCCCAGACAACGTGCCGCCTGGTGGAGGCGAGGACAAGGAGCCCGCGACTCAGATAAGTCCAGAACGCCAGAGGGAAACAATGGAGGCCTGACTTATGGGCAGAGAGAAGCAAGTGGAAAAGGGAATACTAATCCCGGTGGTGGTGTGAACACGACAACTTAGGGGCAGCACTGAAACCATCCAGCTGTGGAGTAAACGATGCCCAGCTATCCGAACCAAAAGCCGTTCAATACCAGAGAGAGGACTGAGGGCGGGATACCGACAATATTGAGAAGCACGAGATCCAGACGAGGAAGAGAACCAGAGTAAATGCCAAGCCCGATAGCGTTCCCCTGCAGATACAGTGAGAACTGGAGAAGTGGGATGCCGCTGGGGCATTGTTATGGAGCTGGAGAAGCGCGTCCCTGTGGAATTGACAAGATACTGAATATAAAGTAATTTAAGTGGAACTGTGTTGATGCGATAAGGAGAATAAAGGAGTAACCCTAAAAAAGAAGCCATTAAGAACTGGGCACAAATGGCCTTGGAATAGGGGAAAGTACCCTATCATTTAAGAAGAATGGAGCAAGCCAGAGAGAATTATATAAATGTGAAGTGTAATCCAGTGACCCAACCCCAGCAGTGCGGGAAGATCAAGTCACAACAAAGCAAACCCAACCCAAGAAATCATGGATCACAATTGATATTGATATTTTATTTCTATCGTGCTCATACACAAGTGTTTCAGACCGTGGCAAGGGAGGGGAAACGGGGGGAAAACTATACAACAATCTTACTAGGCCCAGTAACATTGAGAACGCGCAAGTGCGAGGGAAACTGCATGTAAGGGGGGAGGGGGGTGGTAAGTGCGGAGCAAAGGAGAAACAGATAATAAATAAGGCAGCAAACAATGGTAATGCAGCCAGCAAGTGCTGGGTATAGGCAGCGGACAGGGTATGTCGGATAAGTGCAGGGCGAAGAGAGGGAGGGGCTGTATGGGTACAGATACAGACCCCAGTGCAAGGGGTGGCCCAGAGGCAGTGCAGGAGGGTGGCGGGGTGAGCAGGTACCTGGGCCCGGAAAACAGAGGGTAGGCCAGGTGCACAGTGCCGAGAGAGAACATATCAGCAGGAGGGTAAGGGGGGCGCAAAGGCAGAAGTAAAGAGGAAGGTCTTCAGGTGCTTCCGGGACCAGAGATGGTTCTCCTCAAGTTTCAGATTGGCTGGGCAGTTGTTCCAGAGGGAGGCCCTAAACGAAGACAGGTCTGCCCCCAGCTAGTTTCTTTGAAAAACGACTGACCCCGAGGGAGTTCGGGGTAGAGGAGCAGAGCTCAAGAGGGGAGGTATTTTAGACCCAAGCCTCAGAAAGCCTTGTGAACAATGCAGAGTGTTTGTAATGTAATCCTTGCATCCACTGGGAGCCAATGGAGAGAGTTCAGAGCTGGAGAGATCTGATCCCATGGCGCAGAGTAGAGGCAGGTAGATTTAGAAAGAGGCTGTTAAAATAGTCCAACCTAGAGAGAACCCGAGCTTGGGAGACAGTGAGCTTCTGGGGGAAAGGAGAGGAAAGTATCTTTGAGGAGGTGAAGTAGGAAGTTTGACTTTTTAGAGACATCAGAGATATGGGCGCAGAAGGAAAGTGTGGAATCAACAATGACCGAGGTTCTTAGCCACGCAGGTGGAAGTAGGAGGAGGGTCAAGGGAGGCTGGCCAGGGAGTGCGGGGAAAGGAGGGTGGAGGTGAGCCATTGAGGAGGATCTCAGTCTTGCTGGCATTCAGACAAAGATTGGTGGCGGCACACCAAACTTGAATAGCTGTTAGGCAATCATCGATGAGAGAAGGAGAGGAGATGGCTGAGGGCAGCCTGAAAATGAGTTGAGTGTCGGCATTGCACTGGAAATTGGAGCAGAAAAAGGCAATGCGGTGTGCAAGAGTTGCCAGGTATTGGTTGAAAAGCCAGGGCGAGAGATTAGACTCCTGGGAACACCACAGGTATAGAGGGAGATAGATGATAGGAAGGACCCAAATTTGAGCTGGGAGGGTCGATCAGAGAGGAAAGAGGTCAGCCAGGCCAGAGCCTGATCGGTGATACCCAGGTTATCACAGAGACAGTTGAGCAGGATGGTATGGTTGACCATGTCGAAGACAGAAGAGAGATCGAGTAGGAGGAGGACAGAGGGAATGTTAGAGTCGAGGTTGGAGAGCAGATCTTCACAGATGTTTAGGAGAGCAGTTTCCGTGCTTCTGACAGCTCTGAAGCCAGACTGGTGATGTGGAGACAGTCAACAGAATCAAAATTAAAGTTAAGCTGAGAGATGGTCAGCTTTTCCAGGAGTTTTCCCAGAAAAGGAGTGATGGAAATTGGGTGATAGTTAGCCAGATAAGAAGGATCAGCTGTGGATTTCTTGAGAAGAGGCAGAACAAGGGAGTGCTTCAGAGAGGGGAGGGGGGGAAGGATCCTGAGGCAAAGGAGAGGTTGCAGAAATCGGCAAGGGCCAGAGCGAGGGTATCAATGTGGTCCTTGATGGTTTTAGAGGAACAGGGATGAACCTGTTTTGACAAGACTTTCATAGATAGGACTTGTCAAGCGACCTCGTCAGGGGAGAAAAGAAGAAAGGACGAGAAAGAGGGTGGGGGGTGGCTGAAGGAGGGTCAGCATGCACAGAGAAGGGAGAGGAGAGGGTGGACAAGATGTATTGGGTTTTTTAGATAAAGTGTGAGGCAAGAGCATTGCAAAGAGCCTGGGAGGCAACAGGAGGGGTAGAGATTGCAGCAGGGTTGGCCAGCTCCTTGCAGATTGTGAAGAGTTCGGCCGAGTTGTTAGATGCCGCAGAGACACGGGCTTGAATATGGACTCTCTTCTTGGTGAGGACAGTCGGTATTGCCTTTGGAGCAGACGACAGGCCAGTTTGTCAAAGGATGAACAAGAAGCCTTCCATTTCCTCTCAGCTGCCCTACACTTATGTTTAAGTGTAGCTAGGTTGAAGTCATACCAGGAATTGCCCTTGAGTTTGGACTTCAAATGGATCCTCAGGACACGGGCAAGAGCATCAAGAGTATCAGAAATAGAAGAGTAGAGCAGGGACAGGGCTGTATCAGGATGTGAGTCAGCCAGAGGTGGAGGGTGGCGGGGGGAAAAGGTGGCGACGAAAACCTCAACTGAGACACGCTTCATGTGCCGGAAGTCCGAGAAGGTAGGTGGCAATGTTGGGGTAGGCTTGGCCTCGGGGGAAGAGGGGGAGAGATGAGAGGAGAGGAGTGAATGATCGCTCCAGGAGAGAGGAGTGGTCAGAGGGATGGAGAGGGGGAGGACAGAGGAGATCAGGACATCAAGTGTATGCCCTGCAGAGTGATTCGTGCCAGAGGGGAGGATGGACAGGGAGAGGGAGTCACAAAGGTTGTGGGAGAGTAAAGAGGAGCAACAAGGAGAATCTAGCTAGATATGGAGGTCACCAAGGAGGAGAGTTGAGTGGTAGAGGTCAGGAGGGAGGATGAGAGGTTCAGCCACTCAGAGAAATTAGGAGATTTGATCAGGAGGCCGGTAGATAGTAGCCACAGTAAGATAGGAAAGGAGAGAGCGAGCATACAGATAAGGCATTCAAAAGAGAAGTAAGTGAGTGGGAAGGATAGAGGCAGGAATCCACTCAGGAAAGATCAGAGCTATGCCCCCCCCACCCCGGACTGGGAAGATCTGGGTGCGGAGTGTATCTTGTAACAATCTGGGATAAGTGTTAAAGCTCGTGAAAGAGCTGGCCGTGAACCATGTCTCAGTAAGACCAAAACCGACAGAGCGAGAGTTGAGTGGCGAGATGAAGGTTGCCAGCCTTAAAGACCTTCCAGGGAGAGGTACAGATCAGAGGTACACCCTGCAGAGGTGAAGGAGCCCTAGGAGGGGTGGAGGAAGAGAGAGAAAGAGAGAAGAGAGAGAGAGAAAGAGAGAGAGAAAGAGAGAGAGAAAGAGAGAGAGAAAGAGAGAGAGAAAGAGAGAGAGAAAGAGAGAGAGAAAGAGAGAGAGAAAGAGAGAGAGAAAGAGAGAGAGAGAGAAAGAGAGAGAGAAAGAGAGAGAGAGAGAGAGAGAGAGAGAGAGAGAGAGAGAGAGAGAGAGAGAGAGAGAGAGAGAGAGAGAGAGAGAGAGAGAGAGAGAGAGAGAGAGAGAGAGAGAAAGGTAGTCAAGGGGGAGAGGAAGGGACAGCAGGGGATGAGAGAAAATTGATGAGGCGATGGAAGCGCTGATCAAGGAGGAGGAGATCGGCCTGAGGGCTTTGGACCATGACATTGCCATTAAGGCAGACATTTATGATGACTTTAGAGGAGTCAAAGGAAGCCATGAGAACTTCCCAGCGAGTGCCACCATTAATGGGAGATGAGGAGATAGGACAGAGATCACATGAAGAGTCCATGGATCCAGCGAATGAGAGAAAGAGGATGTCAGTAAGGGTCTGTCTGGAGGAAGCATTGGAGTAGGTGTCGGCGATCGGAAGACCAGGGTTGGAAGCCAAGATATCCTTTTTGAACTTCTTCCTGCCAGACTTGAAGGGAAGGATAATCAATGGAGAAGCAAAAGATGGGAGAAACAAAACGAGGGAAGGTAGAAGCAGGGGGGTGGGGGAATAAGCGGGTAGGAGTGGAACGAAAGGGAGTGGGTGAGGTCACTGGGCCAGCAAGTTACGGAGAAATAGCAGTTAACAAGCAAAGTACAGAGACATTAGCAATGGGCAGCAAAATTTGACTTTCAAGCAAAAACAGCTAAATTTGACTTTCCAAATGGGGGATTCAGATGTTAGCACAGGGTTTTAATAAGCACTGCGAATCCCAATTAAACATGGGAGAAACACACAGAAAAAACAACAGACAAAGGTGGTAGGAGTGAATCCAGTGGAAGGGAACTGACCCAAGGTTCAGGAGGTTACAATGTCAAGGTACTCCAAATTTCTCAGAGGTGTGAGATGGCAGCATCTTTGTAGTCAAGGTGTTGGGGTGCATGGAGGTCCCCGAAAATGACCTGGTAGTGGACAGGGCGTAGAGAGGGGCCTTAGAAGTGAGCATTTGACCAACAGGCCGGCTCCTGCCTCCAGTGATGGGTATATCAAACAGAGGTAGTCAAGAGACAACTAGGAGAGAGTAGAAATTCTCCTGATCTAATTTAATTACAATTGAGAGCTCTCTGTGAAAAGCAATCTCACTAGAAGGAGGGCACAAGCCTTCGGCCTTCCCCGTCCCAGCTCCAAGTAATAGCGCCCAGATGCCCCGTCCCAAAACCCCCAGCATTCGTAGGTACAAGTCAGTCCCAGACCACCGACCATAAAACTGTTAGACCCCCCGCACCCCAAACAATCAGGAAAGTTCAGAAGACAGGGACCAGTTGCCTTCATCACAGGTCATGATTTGTGCTGCGAGGTGCCGGTAGGGGTAAAACAAAATCTCTAAAACGAGGGTGGGGCGCTTTGGATGGACGCGGATGTGTCTGGAATCGAGCTGGTGTGTGATGCAATGACCTCGAAGTATCCTTTTGGCACTTGTCTGCAGTAACAGGTGCACATTAGATTAGAGATAGAGAATGTTCTTTTTTTCTCCACAAAAGGTCCAATTCACTGTAGCTTCATGCCCGATGACACGCAAGGAGGAACCCACATGGAAGAAGATAGAAGGGGCTGCGACCAAAGGCCCGGCATCCCTTATGGAGCAGGTAGCCTATATAAAGGGTCTCACCAACCAGCCATTCAGATGTGTACATTATGTAATTTACACCACTGATGAAGCAGAGTGAATTTTTAAAGTGTGGCTCATGCAGTTTTAGACAGAACATTCCGTGGCAGCAGAGTGCTTTGCTGGCGCAACTTTATTTTTGTGGAAATTACACCTTGTTCTCCTTGCAAGAGGTGTGCTGGGCTTTATTCCCCTAGTGGGTTGCATTTTGTCTGGTGTGAGCGTTGAGGGGTTTCTCTACAGGATAAAATCCCCCACTGCCCGTGCTGAACCCTTAGCATCCACAGCACTTAACTCTAGACGTCCCGACGACTAAGACCAGGAGGAAAAGTTAGAAGATAGCTATCAAATCCCTGAAAATTCTGAGTGGGAGGAAGCAGCTACTCTAAAGCTACCACCACCTCTGTTAACCTGGACGTCGAAATGAGTATGCTCAAGTCCATCCTGGAGCAACTAGTAGAACATCAGATCCAAGTGGATCAGCAACTCCAAGAAGGGCTTGACCAAGTACAAATGGGACTCCCATCAGATAGTTCCCCATAGGGTACGCCAACCTTATCAGAAAGGGGAGAATTTTTTGTAAACTTCGAACGGATAAGCCAATCAATTTAATTGGAACTATGAGTTAAAGGTCCGTTATCTGGCTCCCTTACTAAAAGGAGACTTACAAGTCTCATATCAAAATGTGAATCCTTTGGGGACTCGGCAACAGGAAACAAATAACCCTCCTCTCCCTATTTGTGTCAGCTGCAGCTCGGTTAGCACGGGAGTACCACAAGACGCATGCCTATCTGCTCTCCTGTTCAACCTCTATATGACCACCCTTCCCAGTATCATCCGCATGCACATCGCGTGCTAAAATTACGCCAACGATACCCAAATCATCCTAATAATCCCCAATTCGGGCACCAACCCCCAGCCCGACCTTGAAGCCTGTCTTCAAGATACTGACCAATGGATGACAATCCACCTCCTCATAAACCCCACTAAAACTGAAATCATGGTGTGCGGCAACATTGCCCTCCTACCTCATCTGCTCCCAAGGCCCACGCGCCCCCTTGCCCCCTCCTCCTCCGACATAGTAAAAAAAACAAGGCTGCACTATGGAATCTAGCCTAACCCTCTCCTGTCAGACCAACAATGTGTCAAAATGTTGTCACTACCATCTCAAACTTCAGACGCATCTTTCCCTACCTCTCCTTCCCGAGCAGACTTGACACAGTCATGTCTATTGTGATGTGGCGTCTGGACTATGCCAACTCCCTTTATCTAGGAGCCTTGGCATACTATCTTAAACTACAAATAGTGCAAACCGCTGCTGCTAAACTGCTCCTTGCCCTGGGTCCGAGAGACCACATCTCTCCAGCTCTCTGAGCCCTCCACTCGCTCCCAGCAGGGCGAAGGGCGACTTTCAGAACCCTGTGCATCAATCACCATACTGTGCACAAGACTGGCCCATTATACCTACAAGAAAAGATAAAATCATACCTCCGATCCCGCACCCCAAGATCAAGCACTGCCCGCCTTTTAGTGATTCCAACCTCTAACTCTGTTGCCAGTATAGGAGGAGCTGCCTTTGCAACCTTGGCCCCAACTCTGTGGAACTCTTCCCCCATATATTCGACACACCCAAGACTATGACATTCCTCGAAGCTCTAAAAACGTGGCTCTTTCCATAAATACCAACCGCGACCTTCTGAAGCGATTGAAACCCTAGCAACCCGATGAACAATGCTCAATGAGATTCCCAACAAATGACAATGTATTAGCTCATTAATTTGGCTAATAAGCAACCGCATGCCCCCCACCCCAGTCCCTTAAGATATGGCTGTGTGCCCCGTACCCCTCTCGTTCCCAGTGTTGCTCTGTGCCCCCCACACCCATCTGGCCCCTTGATGTCGCGGTGTACCCCCAGCCCTCTGGTTCCCCGTGATGTCTGTGCCCCCTCTGGTCCCCATGCTGTTGCTTGTGCCCCCAGAACCCATGGTCCCTCCATACTGCTGTTATGTGGCCATGTGGCCAACCGCCTTGGTCTGCCGCAATGTCGCTTGTGCCCCCCACCAGCCCCTCTTCTACAGTTCCTTCCGGTCTCTGTCTTGGCACTTGCACTGTCTCGATGTCGCTAGGCCAAGTGCAGTGGCTAATATTCGCATTCCTGACATTCATGGCCTGTGGGGGTGTCTTTGCGTTTTCCCTGGTCATCGAGCACTTGTGAAGCGCATTGTGTGCGAGTGCTATGTGGATGAACCATCATACATCACTATGCTCACTCTCTACTCCACACCATCACACAATTAGAGTGCAGCTACACCCCTCGATCAATTCGGCCTAGCTGCTCACATACGAACACTACCCCATGAACACCTCATAATTCTAATAGAATGCAGCTATATCCCACGAGAAAAACAGCCTAGCTGCACACATAAGCGTCCCACAGGCCTAACAGTCAGAACCCAGTCTTGATGTCCACTGGCCAGGCTGCACACATTGTACCAATTCCATCACACCTAATGCTAGGATGCAGCTACCATCAGGCTATGACATCGGTTGCACAAATAACTGGTTCACCCAAGCACCCTACTCTTTCAACTGACCTGGACCACGGTCCCCGAGGGTGTTCAACCTACAAGCGCTTTGAGGTCATACCAATGATATATAGAGCACTATACAAATGCCAAATAACATAACTCATCTTATTATGAAATAAAGAGGGCCTTGTTAGAACGGGTGGGACAAACTGATGCTTTTCATAAATTCACATTTTGGGACATCAATATATTACCCAATGAAATTCCCTTGGAATTAGTAGGCCGGGTACAAAATATTCTTGCCCAGTGGTTAGGGAGGAAAACCCAACCAGATGTCTTTGAGAGCCTAGTTTTAGATCAGTTTATTAGGACCCTTCCCCAATCTCTGCAGAGAGGCATATTACAACAACCTCATCCCTCGCTTGAGACTGCCATTCAGGCAGTCTCAAGCTCCAAGACGGCCAAATATTTAAAACACCTAGAGAAAACAGAAGAATGAATGAGGGATGCAAGATAAAACCCCAAATTAAAAACAGAGAAAGTTCAGAGGTTCAAGAAATGTCCTTCTCGAGAATACCTAGTTAAGGAGGAAACCCCTCAAAGAAACCCTTCTCCGATAACCAAAACCTGAGCAACTCCTAGAGAAGAAATAGGACGAATTTAAAAAAAACTTAAATATTTTTCTTTTTCATGTGGAGAAAAAGGGACATCTCACCAGGTTCTGCCCTAAGAACACCCCAGAAGAACCTATGGAGATAGGCTGATTAGAAGCAGAAAAATATGATAAGGAGGGTGAGGAGACAGAAGAAAAACCTGATAGAACTGAAATATATTATTGTACCTCTCAACCTTTTCAGACTCATGAGAAAGTACAAAAAAGAAAAGTTTGGGCTAAGGCACTCAGACTTAGGTAGCCGACAAACTGCAGACAGAGCTCATCTTGTACATCCAGAAGATATCCAGTGTAATCAAGAGGTTAGAATAAGGTGTCTGCATGGGGATGTGGAGACTTACCCCCAAAGTCCTTATAGATTGAGAGTTGGAGGATCAACCCACAAACATGAACACTGCCATCGTACCTGGTCTCCCTGAAGAGGTAATTATTGGCACAACTTCCAGACCTTTGTAGAACTATTAAGTCCTCCTTTGGCCCAGGACACAAACGTCCAGTCCCGCCTTTAAAATCTCTTGGACACATCCATCTGTAACTGGGGAGAGACCAGAACTCCAGACTCTGGGAAGACAAAACTTGAACCAGAGACAACCAAAAAAAGGCCATACCTTCAACAAGGAGATGGGGAAGCCATAAGGGGAAGGCTATGTGACGAATCGAGGCAAGGGTGGTGAGCCCGATCGGCAAGACCCTCCTTAGGGGTCTGGACAAGTGGGACCACACCGGGAGTGACTCCCCCTTAGGGGACAAGGACTCTGTTCCTCTAAGGAACTCTCTAGACCATCCATCACATTAGCATATATGGGACCATCAGAATTGAAGAACATTATAAGATTCAGAGATTTGGCTGAAGAAAAAATTAAAATACATCATTATGTACAAGATAAAGGATGTCTTTCTGAGAGACGTGCATTTAACAGACAAGTAGACTGAAGCACAGTGAGTGAGAGAGAGAAGAGCGTAAGCAGGGGAAGCCCCCTGTCAATGTGACGCCTGGAGGAGGTAGAGACCAGGAATGCCGCAGAGCCTGCGACTCAGAATTCCTGAACGCCAGAGAGAAATGTCGAAGGCCTGACGTTTGCAGGCAGAGAGAAGCAGAGAAGGGAATCCTAATCCCGGTGGTGGCATGACCATGAAACCCATGTGATGGGCCGTTCAGTGCTGAAACCACCCAGCTGGACAGTCAACGAGAAGCCCTGCTACCCACACCCATAACCGGTCACGAGAGAGGACCGAGGACGGAACACCGACAACATTGAGATGTACGAGATCCAGAGCAGAGGAAGAAAACCCAAGTGAGCACCAAGACCGATAGTGTTCCCCTGCAGATATAGAAGGAACAGGGAGAACGGGAGAACCAGGAGGCCGCAGGGGCATCGTTCTGGAGCAGGAGAAACGCGTCCCAGTGGAACGGATGACATACTGTGTTAATGTGATGAAGAGAAAAGCAAATAATCCTGTAAGAATAGTCATTAGGCACAGAGCCTGAATAGCCTAGGAAGCGGTGAAAGTACCCCATGGTTTTACGAATAAATCTGAAGTAGTAATTAAGAACAGGGCTCAAAATAACCTGGGAAGAGGGGAAGTGCCCCATAGTTTAAGAAGGAAAGAACGGAGCAAACCAGAGAGAGCATTGTATAAGTATGAATGTGAAGTGAAATCCATTGAACCAGAAAAGGAGCCCTTCGGAAGACCGTAGTCTATACAAACATACAAAATAAAAGAGCATTAGATTGCACACAAATAGTAATTAGAATTAGGCGACTATTCCATTACTAGCAGAAGTGGCTATTTTAAAACAGGACCTGATCTGGTGACTAGCACCTGAAAGAGATAGTGAAGTGGGACCTTTATGCAAGAGGCCAGTGGTTGGCGTCTAGGGTTGCAGGTTGTTCAGTGGGCAAGTGTTCTGCATGTAAAGTATAGCATTCCTCAACTGTAGACAGTTGCCCAAGCGATTGATGGACTATTAATAATACCCATTCCCCCTGTTGTACTGCAAGCAGTTGGACCAAAGGTTTCATGGGACTCCGCTGTATTCTATGGGTTGTAGTCTGCAACCCAGGTGCTAGTCACCAGATCAGGTCCTGTTCCAAGCAATGGAAAGGTCTGCTGCAGGATATGTTGTGTCATGTGGCTAGGCAGAGCGGAATTGTATAGGTCTCACACCGTGTTGTAAAGCCATAGCCCTCAAGGACAGAAGATATTCTACTTGGAAGCTCATTGTTAACGTAAACTTACTAAACGCAACAAACTTTTCTGTATGAACCCCTAATCAGTAAAAGTGGTCGAATGCTTTTAGGACAGACTTTCTATACTCTGGCCTGGTGGACAGATGTATGGAAAGCCAACCTAGTATTGTGACAGGAACAACTGTGGAAGCTGTAGCCAAACCAGTTAAAGGTAGCAAGGAAAGTGGTCTAGGCTAAGTCGCAGGAGTTGGTGAACTTAGAAGGGGTCCACAAAGATGAGACAGTGAAAGTCAAGATACACACTTAATAATAATAATACTTTAATGTGATATAGATTGAAAAATTCAAACTTTACACATATTACTTATACATAATCAAAAAAAGGAAAATTTAAAAATATGCAATTTATACAATTATGTAAGTATAAAGGAAAAGGAAAAATCAGGTATATCTAAATACATATAACTTTTACAATATCCAAAAGCTTCCTAATAAAAAAACTTTATAATAAAACATCATTTCAACCATTTATTTAAATCCGGATGCCCATCACTTTTTCTATCTGGAGCCATACATTATATAATGCAATAAAAAGATGCATGTTTACTGTATTAGTACAGTATAACCAAAATTGATTTTCCGGTATAGATTCCAGATTATGGGCGAATTCTCCTAGATATTTAACAATTATGGGTCTCATTGTGATGCATTCAGTTAATAGATGCTTGGCTGTCTCCAGACTATCAGGTAGGTTACATATACAACATATTCGATCTACAGTTGCGATCTTTTCCCTAGGTCCCATATTACACAAGGTCGGTAGTTGCTCCAGACGGAAAAGAGTAATAAACCGTCTTAGCCTTGTGGAAGGGCATAGGTACAGATATGCCTGAGGTTTCATAAAGTTGTAAAGTCGATACTTTACAAAGGCACATGACTTTAAACACCCTAAATGGGAAAAGTTCTCTAACCAATCCCAGATATCTACCTTTTTCCCCAGTGCTGTCATGACCTCCTGGGAAATGGTTGTCCCTCTGTCAGTCCAGCCAATGTCTCTCAGAAATTGGGTCATACTTTTCTGGAGAGGAGAGGTAGTACCTTTTTTACTTACTTCTATATGCGTGGTAACCAGCATAGGGTTAGAAGAACTATTCTTCATCTTGAGATACAAGCCCACCCTCTTTTTCAGTACCATTGCTTTAAGTGAGGGTAGACCCAACTCCAGCCTTATAAGGGCCATAGGAACACTAGGGGGTAACCCCAGTATGCGGCGCCAAAATTTTCCCTCAACCACTTGCAGCCAGGCTAGATCAGAAGAGGTTAGTGCTTCCAGGCCATACGTAATCATAGGCGCAAACACCTGTATGTACAGGTGTCTCGTCCCCCATAGTGTGAAACCAGCCTGCCTCCTGGTAAATGACGCAATTAGAGCTGTAACTTGCTGCGCCCTAATTCTCCTATTTTGTCTACATAGAGAGTAATCACCCCAAGGTTCAATTTCAACTCCTAAGTACCGATAGGAAGGGGAATAAAGTATATTATCATTCTGCACCCATAGCTCAACACGAGAGACTTTTTTCTTTGTGAATCTAATCACTTTGGTCTTATCAAGGTTCACAGCTAACCCATTGATCTTTGCGTATTCCCATAGTGCTACCGCTGAGCGCCTAATACCAGCAATAGTGTTGTCGAAAATGACCAAATCGTCCGCATATGCCAGTACTGCACAAGTTGTATCCCCTACTTTAGGTGGGCAGTTATTCGCTTCGGCCAACACTATTGGGATATCGTATACATACAGATTGTATACCAGTGGAGCAGTTACACATCCCTGTTTTACCCCCCCTATCTTGCCTCACTTGTCTAGTCAAGGATCCCTCTTGATTTAATCTGAGGCACACCATGGTGTTATAGTGCAGCTGTCTTAAGTAGTACAGTACACTAGGCGGACAACCCATAACTTCCAGCTTTGTCCACAGCCTGGCTCTAGGTATAGAGTCGAATGCGGCCTTAAAGTCAATGTAAAGGGCATATAGTGGGGGCTGTCCCTTGCTAAGTGCTCGAGTTCGAAGTGTGTCCATCACCCACAAATTGTGCGTGGTGGAGAAACCACGCCGGAATCCACATTGGAAGTTACTAAGAATGTTAGTCTGTTCCGCCCAATTCTGTAATTCCGTGAGCAATAAAGCCGCAAAGAGTTTTCCCGTGGAATCCAGCATGGAAAGAAGCCTATAATTATTTGGATCCATACGGCATCCCTTCTTAAACACCGGCACCAATATCGCCGTTTGCCATGAACGGGGAATAATCCCCTGAGCCAATACCTTTTTAAAGAGTATTGACAAAAGAGAAGCCCAAAAAGCCGGGTTGTTCTTAATAACTATATTCGCTAGCCCATTCGGGCCAGGAGCTCTAGAGGATTTCAAGGTTGCTATTTTATTCAGTATGGCCTCTTCCGTGGCCTCAAAGGGCGGGGGGAAGGGATTCTTCACTCTAGATATTATGGGTACATCTAGCTCTCCAGAGTTACGGTCCAGAAGAAATCTTACCCAAGTTTCCTCTCCTATAGGATTGTCTAGCTGACCCTTGGCCTTCTCTTTGTTCTCTTTCAGTAGCTGCCATATATTACGCGAATTTCTAGCACAAATAGCGTTTACTAGTCTCTGATTTCTAATATTCCTCTCTGTATTTCTAATGGTTCTGATACTAGCTCTATATTTGTTTTTAGCTTTTCTGACTTTGTCATAGTAGTGGGAACCCGCTATATTCAATCTCCTAAGCCCCCGCAATTCTGCTCTTAACCTTCTCTTAGCATCACGAATATCCTTATTGTAAGGCTGAGTGGTACCTACGGGATTTATCATAACGTTTTTCCTTGAGGTCGCATGTAATCCTGAAAATTCCAGGATCCATTCTTCCATTTCATTTACGGTCAGCTGTTCAAAATGGGGAAGGGGAGCCTGGGCTTGAGATAAGAGTGCTTCCGTAGCCTTTTTAATATTTCTCTCCGACCAGATAATTCTAGTGCCTGTGCAATTGGTTTGTATATTGCCTATATTACCCTTAATAGCGGGAGAGAGAGAAAGTTGAAGGGAGCACTCGAGGGCCGCGTGGTCACTCCATTCATTGGGTATGATTCTCATGTCATTTACTACAGGCAACATTTCAGGACACATGAATATATAGTCTAGGGTGCTGTATGAAATCCCATTAGACCATGTCTGTTTCCCCGGCCTATCACCCATTGTTCTACCGTTAATCATGGATAAATCCCATGTCTCAAAGAATTGTAGCCATCCCAACCCTTCACTCTCTCTTTTGACATGGGTCATTAGACATTTTTCATTCAGGGCAGGGTATTTGGCGACCAGCTGATCATCCTTCATTTGACAATTAAAATCACCCATCACCACTACCGCTAAATTGCCGGGTCTTTGAGTCCAAAAAGTCAGTAACTCATGAATGGCTTCTTGTAGAGATTCCCTTATCAATGCTCCCGGGGGATTATAGAGGTTAATCAGTAGGAATCTACTGTGCCCATAATCCTTGGGATAGTCAACCTCAACCGCCAGATGGTAATCGGTGGTATTGACCAGGATCTTCCGCGAGTTGATCGTATTAACCACCCCTGTCATGAGTCCCCCATAAGGGCGGCCCTTATCCCCTCTTTTGGCAAATGTCTGATGTACTACAAAACCGTCCAATAATAGAGAGTTCAATGCCCATGTTTCCTGGAGACATACAGCTATGCTTCAACAATAAATCCATAGACCCTTTTGATCTCAGAAGATGGGCAAAACCCTGACAGTTCCAAGAAACTAAAGAAAAGCTTCAAAGGTTCTGTATCATTCGCGGAAGAGCTTCCATCAATGTTTTGAGGGCTTGTTGTAATTCAGACATCGCCGTGTTTTCTGGTGCCTCTTGATTGACCACATTATCTTGGACCGCTAGCTTGTCCAATGGAGTTTGTAACTCCTTGGTCATGTGATCCTTAGTTTCTTCAGTGAGGTCTCTCTCCTGTGGATCTACATCAATAGCAATATCTACGGTTATCAGTTCTTTTTTAAATTTTCTGATCAGCTGAGCTGTGGCTAGGAAAGTACAGTGGATGGCGGAAACATGTGGATTAGGGACCTGCAAGGGTTCGATGAAAAAGAAATCGTCGGATTTCAAGACTCTCAACTGTGGGATATAATGTAGTCGGGTTAAGAATTCTGATCTTGCCAACCAGGGATTTTTGCCATTAGGGTAGAGGTTCTTAATGTAGCAAATACGATTCACATTACATTCCTCATCCATGCTAATTTGCACGGGCCGTACCGACTCTAGTGTTTCATCTGTACCAGCTGAGCCGATCTGATCCTCCGGCTCGACTGTGACACTATCATCTTGATCAATGTCTTCATCAGAGGCCATCTAAATCTGCCTCCTTAAATTTTTCTCATGGTACTAACCAATCGGCCAATGACCCCTTAGCTTCAGTGGCTCGAGCTACTGCTCTCGCCTTTCTTTTTCTAGCTTTTTTGGAACGAGTTTCCATGGCTGTTTTAGGTCTTACACTGGAGGGTATAGGATTCGTTGCTACTTTCTTGCTTTTCAAAGCCCTTTTGGCCAATCTTCGTTGTTTCCTCGTAAGAAAGATCCCGGGGCTGTGCACGATTTCTAGATCCTCTACAGTTATTACTGAAAGGTTTTTTATAGGAGGATTGACCTCCAGGTCCTTGTCCAAGATCGCATCTTCCACCACTTCTCCCATTCTCTCCTCTGCTTCTTTCATCTCCTCAATGGTATGAATAGCAACCGAGAGGTTCACTTCTATCTCATCCTGCGGGAAATCCTTCCGCTCCAGTGCCCTCGTAATATTATTCGTATTAGTCAGTATGCTCCCAGTCATCTGCAGCAGTATTTTGAGTGCAAATTGTAATGACGCTACAGATGATTGGAGCTCCATAATGGCCGTGTTACTAATATACGGATTTAAGTCTTCATTATCCTCTTTCTCCGGATCATCTTCAATAGAGGCCATCGCTAGATTAGGAGATACCGAGAGACGTGCACAGCTGGACATAGGATTGGCTTCCTCAAATGTTATATTATTACTTTCTTTATGGTGAGTAGAATTATTAGATGCCTTTGCTGAATTCTGCGTTACCATCCCTCTCTGAATACTCAAGCAGAGATCAAGTAATAAGTTATCAATATCCTCATAATTTGATGAATTTAATAAGATACTCTCCTTATTCCCTGGCTCAGCCATTACCTCATTGATTGTTGAGTTAATCTCCGGTGGTGGATTTACTCCAAAAAAGTCTGATGGTTCCTTGTACCACAGGCGTTATGTTAAGATTCTTTTTGCTTTTATTACCTTTCTTTCCATTTTCCTTGCCATCGTTCACTGGCATAGTCATGCCTTTCCGCAGCTTGTAGTTTGACTGTGGTACTTTTTTCCCCTCGCTGCATTTCCTCAGCGTGATAGTTCGATCCGTGGAAAAGTATGGAATTATAATCCTACTATTTATATTACCCTAGAACAGTCAGCACGATTCTGAGCCTGAAAAGACCAGCCACCTCTATGTGTCGCGTGCCCCAGGCAACGTTATGATTAATGGATAGCTCACAGAGGAATATGAATGATGTGGGCATAGGCAAGGGGCCAGGGGGGGGTGCCGAAGGGAACCCCGGAGTACCCCGGTGGGCCCGTTGTCTAGGGCCTGCTCAATACACACCACACTTTATCAGTCGCCAAGGCCCAGCCGTTGCCCCCTACCCTAGCCCCAATCACCCCAGCCAAAGCACAGCCCACACCACTACCACTCCCGTGGTGGACAGTCACATATGACAGCACACTGGGGTACTCCAGCACCCACAATGTTCCTGTCGCCCAGTGCTCTACCACCTACTTGTGATACTCCGAGGAGTCGCCTCGTCTCGGCACAGAGTAGGCTCTAGTGGCTGCTGCCTTAGTCTCCGCACCAGGACTCGGTCCTCACTGCCCCAGCCTTGGCGTTAAAACGCCTCCGAGATCTGTGCCCGTCCGAGCACCCCGCACCTCCTGTGCTTTCCCGCACTGCCAGCACCGTCGGCAACCGCAACTAACAGCAGCCCACAGCCGCCCGCAGCCGCGGCCGCCGTACTGGCGGATTCGAGTAAAGGACCTTCCAACCACAGAGTCCACAGAGTCAAGCCGCACTGTCGTCCTGCCACAAACCGAGAGACAGCCGCTTCCGACTCCAGGTTACAAAGATACACACTTAGACAAACAGGTATACCAAAACTTCTTTACTTATGGCCATATAAAACAGTGAAAAATGACAAACAGGTTTGTTTATTTATTTGATAGTGTGCTCCAAGCCCTTGGGCAGCTGGGTGCAACCATACAAGTGGACTCGAAACTTAGTTACAGTGCCTGACACAGGCTATTACAAAAACAGAGGTAACTTACAACAAATTATACAAATGAAACAGTACATATAGGATCGTAATGGGTACGCATTAGAAGAATACCGTCTTAGCATATGTATAACATGATCGGCTAGATAAGGGTGAGTATTGTTACATATCATTGTTGTGCAGCCATTTGCGAGCGTTACATCTAAATCTAGTGTAGGGTAATGGGCGTCTGAGGTCAGGTGGGAGTATGTTCCATGATTGTGCAGCTCTAACAGGGAAGCTAGATCCACCCGCCGTGGTAAATTTGAATCTCGGGACTTCAAGTAAGAAGGTGTTGGCAGATCTCGTCAGTCAGTTTGAGGGTCTCCAGTTGATCCTTTCAGTAAGGTAAGGGGGTGCTCGATTGTTGAGGCATTTAGACTTGAGAGAAATAGTTTTAAGGAGGATTCTGTCCTTTATCTTTAGCCAGTGGGCCTCAGTCCAGTATTTGGAGATATGCTCTCTACATGAGATATTCAAAGCTGCTCTTAGGGCATTATTTTGTAGTCTCTGGAGTTTGTCAATGACCGACTTATTTGCACCCGAGTATAAGGCGTTGCAATAGTCCAGTCTGGACATAAGGGCATTGGCCAAGGTGAGGCAGCTGGCACTGGACAGGAATGGTCTGGCAGCACGGATGAGTTTACACATGTAAGTGGTTGTAGAGGCGAGGGAGTTCACTTGCTTTTTAAGGGTGAGCGCTGAGTCGAGGTAAAAAACGAGTTTTAACCTCTCGCATATCCCTAATAGTGTTATTGTCAATGTTAAATGAGGCATAGTCCTGGGTGAGTTTAGTTAGATTATGGACCGATCCGAGGAGCAGGATTTCAGTTTTATCGTCGTTCAGGCAGAGGCCATGGGTGGCCATCCATGCCTGAATGAGGATGTATATTTTATTCACCAAAGCCAGGCCCACTTCATAGTTGCCCGAAAGGGGTATGAGGATCTGGGTGTCATCTGCATAATTTGTGTAGGTGACACCCAGTCTGTTGAACAACTTGTCAAACAATGGCTTGGTGAAAATGTTGTACATAGTGGGTGAGACACAGGAGCCCTGTGGGACTCCACATGTACTTTGGATGGGATCAGCACAGGTAGAGGTGGAAAAGACTCATGGTCCGGTTGGCTAGAAAGGATTGGACCCATGCTATAGCTTCCCCTGTGAAATTGGCAGCGAGCTTGAGGTGGTTGCATAAAACTGCATGATCCACCAAATCAAAAGCTGCTGACAAGTCCAGTAGGAGTAGCAGCGCTGTTTTCCCACTATCCTTGAATTCCTCAATTTTAGTTTTAAGATCCATCAGGGCTGTTTCAGTGCCATGGAGAGGGCGGAAGCCCAATTGGCGCTAACCTAGTAGATGGTTAGCTTCCAAGTAATCTTGAAATTGGAGATAGGCTACTCCATCGATGATTTTTAGTAGGAAAGGTACAGTGGTGATAGGCCTATGATTAGTTGGGATGGATGGATCGAGGGTTTGTTTTTTAAGAAGGGGGAGGACCCAGGATTCTTTAAGGTTAGCTGGCACTGTGTTGGATTTGAAAGAGGAGTTAATGAGCTTCGAGATAAACGGGGCTAAATCTCTGGCTGCATCCTTTATTATTTTAGCTGGGCAACTGTCACCCTTACAGTTGGAAGGCTTCAGTGAGAGGATAACCTTTTCAGTGTCGATAATGGAGATAGGTTTGAAGCTAAAAGGGGGGATAGTATTAAGTTCAGTCACTAGAGGTGCTTGTTGATCAGTAGGAGAGAGGGCGTCCTTTCTATTAGTTATTTTAAGTTGGAGGGTGGAGATTTTATTCGATAGGGCGTTCTGTATGTTAGTGCACCATATCTTGTCCTTGGGGACTGTGTCAGTTGGTTGGATGGGGGATTCCATTTCCCGGAGGATGGCAAAAAGTTCCTTGGCATTAGATTTGGCATTAGTAATTCTGTCATTGAATACATTTTTTTTGTATTGATAATTTCTGTCTTGTAATATTTGGCGAATTGGGCTAAGTTGGCTTTGTTGTTGTCAGTAGGCGAATTGCGCCAGATAGTTTGGAGTTTTCGTTTCTGCTTTCTAAGGTCCTTAAGTTGGGGTGTGAACCAAGCATTAAGGTGGGCTTCTTGTTTAGCTTTGCGTAGTTTGGGTGGTGCAATGGTATCTAGTGCATGAGACATAGCTTTATTAAAGGGGTCTACTAGTGTGTCTGGGTCAGTATTGTTCTCCAGGCCATTGATAGTAGGCAGGAGGAGGGGGATGAGTTTTTCTGTAGTAATGGCTTTTTTACTTCTGGTGGGGAGTGGTGGTATCATTTCGATAATTTTAGGGCTGAGGAGGTCAAGTGTGGCAGTGAAATTTTTTAGATAGTGGTCGGTCAATAGTTGAGGGATGATGTCAGTAATTACTATTTTGCAGTTAAGTTCAGATACCCAGTCAAGGGGTCTGCCTTTAACATGTGTGGGGGTGAGGACATTTTGGGTAAGCCCGTGGTCGTTTAGGATAGCTGTTATAGAGAGGGCATGCATTTTTGTTATCTGGCTCATTAAAGCCAATGTTAAAGTCGCCCAGCAACAACGTTTGCGAGTGGTTTTGGGTATTCTTAGCTATGAGGGTGGTAAGGTCATCTTCGAAGGTTCCCAAGGGACCTGGGGGCCTATAGATCAAGTGAATAGTTAACGTATGGTTATTAGAGAGTTGCAATTTTGCTGAGAGTACTTCGCAGCAAGCACAGGGAGGTGAGGTGGTGAGTCTGATAGGCAAAGTAGTTTTAGCGATGATGGCTAGGCCACCGCCTTTAGCATTAGGTCCATCTACTCTGTGGATCTGGTAATTGTCAGGTACGGCTGGCATCAGGGAGGGTCCTGCTGCCTCGTGGAGCCAAGTTTCTGTTACGGCAAGGAGGTCGATGCTGCTGTTTAGTATGTCAGCAATTTCAGTTGCATGGGCTACCATGGATCTGGCGTTGATAAGGGATCCAGTAAGTGATAAAGTATTCTTAGGAATGGGATAGCTTGCAGACTTATCTGTGTGCTTGTTTCGACTCGGCTGTTTGTTTTTATGAGAGTGAGTGGGATTCGGGGTCAGAGTTGAGGGTTTCGTGGCTTGATTTTGCTTATCCAAGTGCGCCTGTATAGTTAGGGAACTAACAGTATTTTTGCGCTGTTTCTTTTGGTTTCATATATGCAAGGTAGTCTTGCCCCAAGTCTCAGGTTTCTGTCTGTGGGTGGGCTAGTGCTGTAGTTAGGAGGGTCACGGAGGTCAGGTTTCTGCACGTTAAATGGTTCAGGTTACTCCCTTTCCTTCGCTAGGATGTCTGGCTAGGGTGTCGCAATATAGATTGCGGGTGGCTAGTTGTAGCAGTGGGGTTCACCTAGTGGTGTGGATCATGAATATGCTAATAGGGCCATGTAGCAAGTGTATGCTGTTTCAGCCTAGGGTAGTTTGTTTAGCTAGAAAACATTCATGGCAAGTTCAGTGGACACATTCGAATGATGGTAGTTGCAAGTTCAGAAAGCACGTGCTAGGACAGGAAGGCTGGGTGTGTGGTACTTGCAGTTGTGGGCCAAGCGTTTACTTAACACAACAATGAGCTAGGGGAGCTAGAGTAGTTATGTGCTGAGGTATAAGAACAAGGCCAGGATTGCTAGCGATATTTTCAAGCAATCTAGATGCGACTGCATCTGAGGGCTAGGAATGGCAGTGGCAGGGCTATCGGGGCACATCAAGGCATATTAGGGCAATCTAGATGCAGCTGTGCACCTTTGTGCTACAAATTGCAGTAGCAGGGCTATCGGGGCACATCAAGGCAGTAGCAGGGCTAACTAGGCATATTAGGGCAATCTAGATGCAGCTGTGCACCTATGTGCTAGAAATGGCAGGGCTATTGGGGCACATCAGGGCAGTAGCAGGGCTAACTAGGCATATTAGGGCAATCTAGATGCAGCTGTGCACCTAAATGCCGGAGCTAGCTACAGTAGTGGGGCTATTTACGAACTTACAGGCAGATTAGGCGCTACTATGCATTAGTGAATAGATGGTTTTAGCCGTAGCATTGAGAAAAGCAAAGCAGTACAATGTTTAAACTGGCAGATAATGCTGAGCAACACGAAATTACGTTTTAGTACCGTGGTATACATAATTGAGTGGTTAAAACAACACATCCGTGTAAAGAGCGGGACACGCATGGGATGCAGGAAAGTGGGAGGGCAGTGCAAATGATATGCTATGCTTGAACGTTATGAAGCGAGTCTCTGGAGAGGATGCAGAGGGTGACATACTGTTGATGTTAACATTTATAATAGTCACTAACATGTCTCACCATGATAGTTAGCAGTCCTGGAGAGGGGATAAGGGTAATATCACACAACACTAATAATAGATGCACACAACCACTGGAGTAGGCCAAAATACATATTAAAGATCTGAAAAGGAAGGTACAGGTTATTATTAGCACTACTGGTCCACAGAGTTACAATCCTAACTTCAGAAGTCCATCCCTAAAACGTATGGGGCCTTGTGTACAAAACTTCAGCAAAATTTTGTGACACTGGAGAAAATGAAGGAGTCTCTGGGGTCCAATGAACTGCTACAAGTGTAAGGGGAAAGGTTAATAATAGTTTTTTAAATTTTTTTATTTAAAATCATAGGCATACATATTGGTCGAGTAAATTAAGCAAAACAAAAAGAACACATACATGAAAGTTTGTATCAAACAGTGTGAACGCAGCACCCAACTAAGCATATATAGACATTAATCACGGCTATGCCGAAGGTCCTACGTGGGATGATAAAAAAAAAAGTACGGAGAGGAAGCATAGGGCGCAGTCTTGAAGTGCAGCATTAGTCCATGTCAAACTACATCACTCTGTAGCCGCCAAATTCGCTCTGCAGGGAGTCCGAATGTCTAGTCCTGCACGATGATACTATGGTGGCTACATACATTTCCTCCTTGTCAGAAGTGTAAAAGAGATCGCGCAACCACCGTTTATGTCTTGGGGAGGACTTCGACTTCCAGTAATGGAGCACACACCTTTTGGTGCCACATTAAAGAATCTTCTGGCCTTCACCGCCACCTTGCCTATGTCCCCCTGAAGATATTTAACAGGGGCAAACGTGGGAGGGATCCCTAGCATCTCGTGGAGGGTAGCCACAACTTCGTCCAAAAACCACCAATACTCTGGCAGTACCAGAACATATGCATAGTGTCGGCCGGGGATTGGCCACATTTCAAAAATTCGTCAAAAGCGTACCGAGACAATTTAGCGATTTAAAAGCTTAAAATGGATTAGTCTAAACAGAGCACACAGACAAACTTTTTAGTAAGCACACAACATTTCTGCCACTGGACATCAGTGAATTGGTCCCCCAAGTCTTGATCCCATTTCTGCCATATTGTGTTCTTAGTGGGTTGGGCATTCAGTACCAGGCCATACAGTCTGGACACTAACCTTCTAGGCTCTTCACAAGTGATTATAGCATCTACGAGCGGATGGGTTTCAGGCTCATGCAGGAACATCCTCCACAACAGTTTTACAGCAGCCTTCATCCGATAATATTGCAGTATGATAATGGGGCTGCTACCAAGCTTGGTCAAAGTAATCTAGAGACACAAACAACCCGGCTGGAAAAAGGTCACCCAACACTAATTCAGCACTGTCGCCCAAGGATTCTGAAGTCATCAAAGGGGTGTGGGGGGGCTAGCCCCAGGAAGTGCCAGAGTGGGATATTCTTATGGTAGAAAACCGTAAGCTCTAGCCTATGGAATAGCATGGGATCAAGCATTGACTGTTGTACGTACTGGATCAAAAAGGTACAGGAGTCCGAATATTTGTCACTAAAAATAACTCCCCTGTTGGTGAGGCACCATTTCTTTCTAGCGTCACGTGCACAGCTTCTGGCACCTGCGAGTACCAATTTTCTGCATAATGAGCTAGCGAGACCAGGTAGGCGGCCAGTCTCCCTTCGTCATACGGCTCAGTAAGCTTCTCCCAACTCACTCTTGCTGTACCGAAACCCCATAGGAAGCCCACCATCATAGAACGTACAGATGAGAAGACGACCCTGCCAGGCCAAAAGGGAATATTGCAGAACAAATATAATAACTTTGGGAGGACAACCATTTTCAACAAAGACAACCTGCCGAATAGGGAGCGAGGTAATTTAGCCCAGATTTTAAACTTGGCTGTGAAGCGTTGCATGTACTAGTCAGAGATTTTCATATACCATGCGCTGGTGTCAGGAAATCCAAATGCTCAGCTATTTAAATCAGTTATCAACCCAGCTGAAACCCAGGGCATCTGCCATCGGAGTGGCATCTATGAGGGGGGAACAATTCAGATTTAACCTGGCTTAAAACAAAACACTGGATGCTTAATGAAAGTCTGTACTACACCCATCATTGGGCCAAGCTTAACCTTAGGGTTTGACATATAACAGTGTGTCATCTGCGCACAAGGATATAACCGGAAGTAACCCCAACACACAAAGTTCTGTGCCCACGCCTAACCCTCATGACTGCAGCAAGTGGCTCTATCATCAGCGCAAACAGGGGAGACAAGGGACACCCCTGGCGTGTTCCCCTATGCAAGGTTATGCTAGGGGCCACCTTATTTATTTATTAATTTATATAGCACACAAACGGCCCAGGAGCATTGAGGCGCTGTTACTTTGAAGGAGCTTAGTTACAAAGGTACAGGAATGGTAGCAGTCGTTGACACATTATGAATACTACAAAACATAATACTGTTACAGATATTGCACTTGGTCATTACATTACAGCTTATGCACTGGGTCATATATTAATTCATGCTGATGCGAAGGACCTTATATGAAGGTGGTTTTCATAGCTTTGCGGAAGGCGATGAGGGAGGCCTCACCTCGGATTGTGGGAGGTAGGGCATTCCAGTGAGTGGGTGCGAGATATGGGAAGCTGGATCCGCCCGCTCTGGCTCTTTTTACTAGTGGCACAGGGAGCATGTTGGTATACAGTGATCTGGTTGGCCTTGTAGAGGAGACGGGGTGGATCCTTTATGAGATGTAGGCAGGAGCAGTGAGATGAATGCACTTGTGGGTCAGTGTCAGAGCTTTGAAGACAATGCTTTCCTTTATTGGGAGCCAGTGGGCTAGTTTCCTGGCCTCCGAAATGTGTTCTCTTTTGGCAATGCCTTGGGCTGCCCGGAGAGCACTCTTCTGTATGACTTGTAGCCTCTCCAGGTTTTTATTGAAGGTCCCTAGAAAGAGTACATTGCAATAGTCTAGCCTGGAGCCAGTGATGGCTCTGGCTATGTTTGTGCAGTTCTCTTTGGAGAGAAAGGGCCCGACTGTGTTGATTAGTTTAGCATGATATGCAGCTGCAGAGGCTATTGCGTTGACTTGTCTATCCAAGGATAGGCTAGAATCCAGGTAGACTCCAAGAGTTTTGACTGATTCGGAGACAGGTATTTTGATGGCGTCGATGGTGAAGTGACTGAATTGGGAGTCTAGATTTTTTTTAGCGTGTCGGGGGAACCTACCAGGAGGAGTTCGGTCTTATCAGAGTTGAGGCTTAGTCCATTGTCTGCCATCCAAGCTTGGATGGTGTTGTAGAGGTTGTTGAGGGTCAGGGAGTCAGTGTCATAGTTACCAGTGAAGGGGAGGAGGATCTGGGGGTTGTCAGTGTAGTTGGTGTAGGAAATGCCCATAGCATTAACGATGAGGAAGAGGGGCCGTGTGAAGATGTTGTAGAGGGTGGGGGAGAGACAGGAGCCTTGGGGCACACCACAGAGTAGGAAGGTTGGTGAGGCGGAGCCGAAGTCAGACAGTACTTGCATGATTCTGTCTTGTAAGAAGGAGGTGATCCATGCTGTGGCGTCCGGGGAGAATTTGGCAGTGGAGGAGAGGTGGTGGCATAGGAAGTCATGATCTACAAGGTCGAAGGCCGCGGATAGGTCAAGAAGTAGGAGAAGGGCTGGTTTGCCCATGTCTCTGGCATCGTACATCTGGTTTTTTAGGTAAAGTAGGGCGGTTTCAGTCCTGTGTCAATACTTCGTATTGGTACTCACCCTAGCAACCAGCCTCCAATAGACAAGTCAGTCAAATCCCTGGAAAACCGCCCCAAATTGGAACCGTTGCAGAACCCTCAAGTATTGCCAGGACACAAGTCAAAGGCTTTCTCAGCTTTTAAAGATACCACCACCGCACTGGCCCGCTGATTAATCTGGGAAATGATGCCAAAGAGCCCACAGAGATTCAAAGCTGTACATGTAGTCGGGATGAATCCCATTTGATCAGGATGTACCAGGTCTACCATAAAGGGGAGGAGTCTAGACGGCAAGACCTTCGCAAAGATCTTTGCATCCGTATTTAATAATGATAGTGGCCGGTATGAAGTGGCCTCATCCAGCGGTTTCCCAGGCTTCACCAAGACACTGATTATTGACTCACGCATGGACTGCGGGAGGACCCTAATTTCAAAAGACTCCTCCCACACCCGTACCAAATGAGGAGTAAGAAGAGCCCTGTATTCCTTAACAGCCCAGCCCATCCCATCTGGTCCCGGAGCCTTAGTTTTATTTCGTCAGCAGTAATTGGTGCATCCAGCACCAGGCATGCCACTTCTGGGAGCGCCGGTTGATCATTGCCTTCCAATTACTGTGCTAACTCCTCGTCTGTGCTAGCGTCCCTAAAAGAATAGAAGGATTGATAATACGCCTGGAACCCTGCATTGATGTAATTGTCTGTCGTCATGGTAGCCCCAGAGGATTCAGTAATGCCTGTGATAACACGAGGGGTGAAGACCATGTTGACTGCACTAGCCAGAGCCGGTCCTGGCCAACCCGTCTCGCCATAGAGTCGAGCAATGACTGGTTTAGTAATGTATAGTATCTCCCTGTTCGCTAGGTATTGAAATTGCATTAGGTTGCTCTTAATCAGCCCCAGGAAAGTTTTACCCTTTGTCCTCCAGTATTCATTCTCAAGCTCACGCATATTCCCCCCCACCCCCCGCAACATTAGTTAACCCTTTCAGAAACTAGACTACCAGGGGTAATTTGAAATATGAAGGCTCCTCTGTAGTGCGCTTAAAGATTGATAGCGCTGTGAGGTAGCCCTTGATCGTACCAACTTGAAGACCTGAATTTGCTAAGTAGAGTAAGAAAGATAACACCATTGGTGCACTGCATGAAGAGGGTTTGATATTCTTTTCTCTACACCAGCTGCAGAATTTGTTCCAACGGCAGCGGTATAAAGTCTTTGTTGCTGGCTTTCTAGCTGAAAGCAACATCTCCATGACGTCATCCGGGAGATCCCAATCCTTGTATCTCAACCTTTCAGAAACCAAACGTGAAGATTGAGGGTTCTGATGTCTGGATGGAGAACCTGACCTTCCTTCTGCAAGAGAAGATCCTCCCTTTGCGGAAGACGAATTGGAGGGCAGATGGACATGTCCAGAAGGTCTGGGTACCACGTTCTCCTAGCCCAATAAGGGGCAATTAGGATCATAGTTTTCCGGAATCTTCTCAACCTCCTGATCATTTGAGGAATGCAAAGGAACTGGAGGAAACGCGTACAGAAGTGGAATCTCCCAGTCTACTACGAACGCGTCCCTAGAGCTCCTCTCGGGGGAAATTCCCTTGAACAGAACTGTTCGCACTTTCGGTTTATGCTGGTGGCGAACAGATCCACTTGGGGGTTTCTCCAAAGGGCGAAGATCTCTTGAAGGACTTCCTGAGCTAGCTCCCACTTGTGGGAGACTGTGCTCTGCCTGCTCAGAGCGTCCGTCGTCAAGTTCTCTCCGGCTCTGTGAACTGCCGATAGAGAGATTCCTTCTTGAATTGCCCAAAATCAGAGCTGCTTTGCCTCTCTGCACAGTGGCAGTGACCCTACGCCTCCTCTTTTTTTGAGGTAGTGCATGGCCACTGTGTTGTCCGTCATTATCAAGACATTTTTCCGCTTTCAGCGCTCGTCTGATTGCTCTCAGCTCCAACAGGTTGATATGTAGTCTGGACTCCGATGGAGACTGCTGATGGTCAAGTCGTTGGCATGGGCTCCCCACCCTGTGAGTGAAGCATCCGTGACTACTGTTATCTCCGGCCATGGTTGCCAAAACTGTTCTTTCAAAATGTTCTCCCGACAGGCCCACCACTGAAGGTCTCGAGCCACTCTGTCTGGGACTTGAAGGAGATCTGACATTCTTCCTGAGAATTGCGACCATTGGGTTCTTGGTGCCCACTGGAGGGATCTCATTCTCAGGCGAGCCTCTGGCACTAGGAAGGTGCAGGATGCCATGAGGCCTAGCAACCTCAAAGTCGAAGGCTGGAAGACGTTGGGCATTTTGAAACTTGTTTACCATCTGCAGAATATCTTGAGCCCTCACCTCTGGTGGCGAGGCTTTCCCCAGGGAAGTGTCCAGGACCGCTTCAATGAACTGGAGTCTCTGTGATGGTATCATCTGTGATTTCTTTAAGTTGAGGGAAAAGCCCAGCTTGTGAAGGAAGTGGCAGACATAATCTAGCTGAATCTGAGCTTGCTCCGAAGATACTGCTCTGATCAGCCAATCGTCCTCCTTAGACTTGCCGCCACTAACGACATTAGCTTGATGAAGACCCTCGGGGTGGAGGTCAGCCCAAATGGCAGAACTCGAAATTGATAGTGAGAGTTGCCAATTGCAAACCTCAGGTATTTCCTGTGTTTGAGATGGATTGGCATATGGAAATAAGCATCCTGAAGGTCTAGAGATACCAACGAGTCCTGAAGCTGGAGGGCCTGGAGGATCTGAGAAAGAGTTACCATCCTGAACTTGTCTTTGCTGAGGAATTTGTTCAATTCTCACAAGTCCAAGATGGGTCTCAGTCCTCCGTCCTTCTTTGGTACTAGAAAGTAGGGGGAATACCAACCCTTGTTCCTCTCCGCTACGGGTACCAGCTCTATGGCACCCTTCTCTAGCAGGTCTATAATCTCCTGCATAAGGAGCAGATCAGATCTGGAAACTTCAAAGAGTTGTTCCCCTGGTGGATGACTGAGGCGTGTGTAGGAAGGGCAGGTAGTAACCTTGGGCAACTGTCTCCAATGCCCAAGCATCTGACGTCATAGCCTGCCATTCTGCCAGATGTTGAGCTAACCTGCCCCCTACTGGTGTCTTGTGAGGGGAGACCTCAGAGGGGTTTTGAAGCGGCTGACGCAGATGCAGAGGCTAAAGTGGCACCTGCTGCTGCCGCAGCTTTTGTACCTTTTCCCCTCCACCACGGGTGAATTGTTTCTGGCCCCTTTGAGCTGGCTGTCCTCTGCCTTTTCCGAATGCGGAGTAAAAGCGAAAGGACCTACCCCTCCAGGAGGTTCCTGAGGGGCGATTCGGAGTCTGTCGGATTGCAGCCCCAAAAGATTTCGCTGCTGCCTTGGATGTTTGTAATCTCTCCAGGCTGTCATCCAGGCTGTCATCAGCAAGTGCCGTCAAAGGGCATATTCAAAAGTCTAGCTTGTACATCTGGAGCAAAACCAGACTTCCACAACCACGCAAATCTGCGGATTGTTGTACTTGCCGCCATGGCCCTGCTGATACTGTCAGCAGAATCAATGCCTGTTTGAAGGGACTCGCACATTGCATCTTTTTCCATCCATGAGGTTTAAAAATGATTCCCTTTCTTCTCCTTCTGGGAGACAGTCAGCTGCTGATGAAGCACACTCCCAAAGTGTATGGCTGAATCTTGCAAGCGTGCAAGTGGCGTTAATAGATTTAAGCGCCATGCTACATGCTGAAAAGACTTTTTTTTGCTTAGCATCAAATCTTTTATCATCCCTGTCCTGTGGAATAGTAGGGTATGCAGATCTACTGTTTGATGAAGTTGCTGCTTGTACAACCAAACTCTCTGGAGTTGGATGTTTGCTCAAATATTCAGGATCTGTAGCAGATACCCTATATTTAGCAGACAGTCTCTTGTTAACTGAAGGGATAACCTCAGGAGTTTCCGAAATTGCAGACATTTTTCCTTTGCAAAGCAGAATGAAAGGGGACAACAGGATCCTCCTGTGGACCTTTATCTAAAATATCAGTAAGGTCATCCTGCTGAAGAGGGTGTAGGTATAGACCACCCCATGAATTCGATTATTCTGGCCATCAGAACCCTAATACGGGGTCTCAGCATGTTCCCCAGGGTCTGGTTTAGCAAACTCTACTTCTGGAGACGATCTAAACCACTTGCCTCATGTAAGGAGTCTTGAAGGTCCTTTAACCTGTTCGCTTCAGAGTTAAATTCCTCTGGTACGGGTGTAGTGGTCCTTTGTAAACCAAAAGGTCTCTCATGGTCGGAATCCTCACCTTCCTCATATATTGAGGACAAGACTCTAAAATAGTCCGACCTAGGAGGTGGTTTAAAACCCATTTCTAGAGCAGAAGGAGCCAAATTTGTTCTCACTGGTTGGGAAAACTTCGAGGTTGTCTATGTGGAAGTCACAGGCTTCGACAAACTCGAAAAGGGCGTCAAAAAAGTTTGAAGACACCTCTATGTACTTGAGAGGATCGGAATCCTACTCGGTGTCATCGAAATAGTCTATGGCATTCTCAACGTGATGGTCAAGGTCCGACACCTCTAGTGTCTGAGATGTAGTGACAGTTGAGGGACTGTCTTTTATCGGAGTCGACAGTGGCGTCGAAGACGGCATCGACGCAACCTATTTATGCGTCGAAGGGCCCTTCGGCAACGGCGATGATGCAGATTTATTGATTGATAAAGTGCTTTGCACAAAAGCACTGTACATTGGAACAACAAATACAAAGAAATAATTAACAATGTGAGCAAAAAATTACTACTTGACTCATTCCATAAAACAGTGAAAAGAGCAATTACCTGAGAGGAGGGGGAAGTGGAGTGGGAGTTGGAGTGTTGAGGGGACCAGGAGAAGGATTGAAAGAATGTAGAAGGAAGGGAGAGAGAGTGTAAAGGGAGAGGGGAGAGAGGAATTGAAGAGGTGAAATCAGGGGGGGGGGGGGTCGAGAGGGCAGGGTGGGCTTCACGGAGGGGAATGGAGGAGAAGGGATTTAAGGGCGGTGCGAAATGAGGTGAGGGTGGTGGAAGAGCGGATTGGGAGGGGGAGAGAGTTCCAGTGCAGAGGAGCAAGAAGATGGAAAGAGCGGAACCGAGAAGAAGCGTAGGGGGAAGGGGGCACAGTGAGAATGATGTGGTCAGCAGAATGAAGGGAGCGAGAGCGGGAGTAGGAGAGAAGGGAGGAGAGATAAGGAGGAGCAAGACCATGGAGGGATTTGAAAACAAGGCAGAGAAAGTGGAATTTTAGTTGTAGGTGGAAAGGTAGCCAGCCAAGGTGAGAGAGCAAAGAGGAGATAGAATCCCGGGGGGTAAGAAGACAAAGGGTACGAATAGCAGAGTGGTATATGGATTTAAGAGGGGCAAGATGAGAAGAGGGAAGTCCGAAGAGTAGAGTGGAGCAGTAGAAGAGGCGGGAAGAGATGAGTGAGGAGATTAATAGCGTAGAAAGTGAGGGAGGGATTTTGCGAATGTTATAGAGGTGGTATCGGCAGGAGCGGGAGGCGAGTGAAACGTGTTGCGAGAAGTTGAGGGGAGTCAAATAGAACGCCTAGATTGCGAGCATGGGTGGAGATAGGGAGATCAGAAGGAGGAAAATGGATAAAAGAGGAAGGAGAGAGAGGGGGCAGAGTATTAGAGGGGAAGAAAAGGACTTCGGTTTTATCAGTGTTGAGAGAGAGAAAGCGGGAGGACATCCAGTTCTTAATGGCCGTGAGACAAGAGGAGAGTTTAAGATGGATCAAAAACAAAGAGGTGATGGCTGGAAGGTTTAGACTGAATCATAACCACTGGCATTGCTCAGGGCAACCCTCCAGACCATCGTTCTTCACCTGCCAAGCCATTACAGAAGGGGAAAGACCATATGCAAATCAGGCTTGGCTCCACCCCAAAAGGGGAAGTCCAGCCCAAACTGCTAGGTCACATCCCTTCTGCACGAGACCACAAGCATCCCCAAACATGTTTCACCCTGTTGCGGCTCATCAGTGAGGAGTAGCTTGGGTCTCTAGGCATTGAGTTTAAGATGGATGTCAGGTGTGAAGGAGGAGAGAGAAAGAGTTGAGTATCATCCGCATAGAAATGATGGGAAATGCCAAAGGAGGAGATAACAGGGGCAATGAGGGAGGTGTAGAGAGAGAAGAGGAAAGGGCCAAGTACAGAGCCTTGAGGAACACTGTAAATTAGAGCGAAGGAAGGAGAGGACTGGCCTCCCCATGAAACAGCAAAGGAACGGGCGGAAAGGTAAGAGAATAGCCATTTTAGAACAGGGCCTTTGAATCCGAAGGAGGAGAGAGTATGGAGCAGGAGTGGGTGATCGACAGTGTCAAAAGTGGCAGAAAGATCAAGGAGAATAAGAATAGAGGATTGCTTAGTATGACAAGCAGAAAGGAGCGAGTTGAGAATGGAGGTGAGAGCAGTTTCAGTGGAATGTTTGGGACGGAAGCCAGATTGAAAAGGAGGAAGGAGAGAGGAAGTAGAGACGAAGGAAGAGAGTTAAGAGTAGGCAAGTCGTTCAAGGATTTTAGAAAGGAAAGGCAGAAGAGAGATAGGTCTGTAGTGAGCAGTGAGCAGTGGATCCGCAGAGGGTTTCTTAAGACTAGGAATAATCGTTGCATGTTTGAAAGCAGAGGGAAAGGTAGATGAGGAGAGGCAGGAGTTGAAGAAAGTGGTGAGGTAAGAGACAATAAGAGGGTAGATCTTAGGGATGAGAACAGAGGGGAGAGGGTCAGAGGGGGCAGACGTGGGGTGGGCTTTGGATAGAAGGGAGGAGATATCAGAAAGGGAAACAGATGAGAAGACAGACATGGTGGAAGAAGAGGGAGAGGGGGGAGGAGGAGAGAGGGAGTTTATTTTGTGCCTGAGAGAGATGATTTTGGAGGAAAAATAGTTGACAAAGTCAGAGGGAGAAAGTGTGGAATTGGATGAGGGATTAGGAGTGGGAGGAGAGAGAAGACGGGAAAGAGTTTGAAAAATCCGAGGATGGGAGGCTTGAGATTGAAGAAAGTTAGAGTAGTAGGAGGATTTGGCAGTTGCAAGACAAGAATTGTAAAGTGCATGGTAAGAGAAGCAAGAGTTTTGATTAGAAAGCAAGGGAGATTTGAGCCAAAGTCTCTCGAGTCGCCTGAGAAGGCGCCGCATAGAGCAGAGATGTGAAGTAAGCCAGGGTTGAGAAGGTTTATGAGTAGGGCGGAAGAGAGAAAGGGGGTAGAGTTGGTCTAGGGCAGAGGTGATAGAAGATGAAAGGGAGGAGAGAGCCTCATCGGAAGAGAGTAGTGCAAAGTCTTGGTGAGATGGAAGAGAAGAAGAGCAAGTGTGGGAGAAGAGGGTAGGATCGAAATTACGCAGGTCGCGACGTGAGTAGATTGACAGGGAGGGATTAGTATTAGTGGTGAGTCGAAGAAATCTTAGACGACGGCGTCAATGACGCGGTCTTACTGCCTTTACTCAAGGGTTCATGACGCTCTCGGGTAGTTTCTCTCACCGGGTGCAACGACTCGCAGCGCTATGATTTTTCGGGTCTTTCACCCGGGGTATCACCTTTAGACGTCTACGAAGGGGGTCGAGGCCGCTTTATCGAAGACCCCAAGCATTTTCTTACGGAATTCCTCCCACTTAGCTGGAGAGCTGTGTTTCGTGAGGCAGGTGACCCTTTCCGGAGAGACAGAAGACGACAAAGAAGAGGGCGATCTACGACGCCTCTTCTTAGAGTGTCTCGATGTCGAAGACTGATGAGAACCGCTTCGAGATCTTGAACCGGAATGTTTCTTATGACGACGAGGAGACGAATGTCTCGACTCTGCCAAAGAAACTTTCGAGGGAGTAAGAGATTTACGAGTCTCATCTCTTTCTAGCTTCACCTTACGCTCCTTCAAGGCTTTCGCCGTCATGGACATACAGTCCTCGCACTCCGAACAGTGATGCTCCGACCGCAGGCACCACAAACAGATCCTGTGAGGATCCGTCAACGACATTTTCTTCCCACAGTCACAACACTTTTTGAAGCCGGACCGAGGGGTCGATGGTTCGGATGAAGAAGCCATCGAATTAAGATGATATCTTCAAAGAATAAGTCTGAATCTTCTTGAAGAAAGAACTGAGCAACACGTTTCTGAGGCCCACGAAGCGCCGAAAAACGGAACTGAGCAACGGACGCTGCGCGAGGCTATTTATACGCACAGTGACGACAGCGCCGAGACGGAGGCTGCCGAGGGACAACAACTCTAAGGACGTCGATGCGCAGCGCGCCCACTAACAACATGTCCAAGGCCAGCAAGCTGGGAAGGGTAACATCAAAGATAAGGAATGAGTCGGAGGACACAATCCCTTCGAAATGGAGATACAGGCAAGAAACTACTCCCTTCTCCAGTATTGGATCCTTCATGGATTCACATGCTGTGAATAGATTACATAGCAGTACCAATCATGCATGGCCAAGTGTAAAGGCAAACCAATATAGAAACCGAATCACATACATGAGACAAAGAAACACATCCAGTGATCAATTTCAAAACAAATACCCCGAAGCTGCGGAGCTTACCTTATTGAAACAGGCGTTGCAGGACCGCCCGTCCCACCTCCACATCCTCACCATGCTGCTACTCCAGACAATGCCAGGTAAAGGTATGCGGCACCACCCAGGAGGCCGCCTTGCACATGTCGACCAGCGGAATCCGTGACCATAATGCCGACGAAGCCATAGAACTTGTGCGCCCTGGGAGACTTTCCCAAAGGCTTTCCCGCTTTAGTGTGGCAAAACGAAATAGAGGACACCTAACGAGAAAGTCCTTGTTTGGAGATTGCCCGTCCTTTGACGGACGGCCCATAAGCCACAAACAGTTTAGATTGTCTGAAATCTTGAGTACGATTCAAATAAAACCTTAATGCCCTCCTCACATCCAGCGAATGCAAAGCCCGTTCTGCAGGTGTTGAGGCTGAAGCAAAAAACGAGGGCAACACAATAGAAGAGAGTTTATGAAATGTTGTTGGCACTTTAGGGATAAAGTGCGGATTGGTAGCCAACACAACCTTGTCCTTCAAGAACCTCAAGTATGGAGGGTCCTCAACCAATGCTTGCAATTCTGAAACCTTCTGGCCCAAGTAACGGCCACCAGAAAAGCCACGTTCCATGACAAAAACTGCAAAGGAGTCGTCGACATCGGTTCAAACGGCGGTCTCATCAGAACCGAAAGAACCACATTAAGGCTCCACACCGGAGGAAACCTCTTGACTGGAGGGAAAGTACGAAACAATCGCTTCAAGAAATGCTTGATTAGACGATCACTAAACAGGGGTACCACATGTCGCCTCAGAGTAAATCTAGAAATCGCTGGCTGCCAAGTGTACCTTTATGGAGGATAGCGCCAGGCCTCTTTTCGCCAACTGCAACAGGTAGGGAAGAACTTGCTCCGGTGAAATGTTCAAAGGGTCCACTCCCGGCTGGCCCTTACACCACACACAAAACCTTTTCCATTTACACACATAGGTGACATTCATGGACAGTGCTCTTGCCGCCTCCAGAATGCACCGTCACTGGAAAGCCTTAGCAGGCCAAACTCTGAGTAGTCGGGAGCCAAGCATCAGGCTGAGAGATCCCAGATTGTGGTGCCATACAGCACCCTTGTCCTGAGACAGAAGGTCCGGCGTCGCTTCCAACCGAATCGGCTCCGCCACGGACAGATGAAGGAGATCCGAGAACCACAGCTGCCTGGCCCAGAACGGAGCCACCAGAATCACATGGCATGGGTATCTCCGAATCCACTGGAGGGTCCGTCGAATTAGCGGAAACGGAGTAAATGCATAAGCGAACCGGCCTGTCCATGGGAATGAAACCGCATCCCCTAGAGACTCTGGGTGAGCCCACCTGCTGGCGAACTCCCTGCACTGTTTGTTCTCCCTCGTTGCGAAGAGATCCAACAGAGGATGGCCCCATTTCTGGAAGATCATGGACACCTGTTGCTCCTTAAGCTGCCATTAGTGGAGCTGGCCTACATCCCTGCTGAGCACTTCTCCCTGCACATTCAACACTCCCGGCAGATGAAACACCACAATGCCAATGTCGTGCACCAGAGCCCAATGCTAAAGTTCCTGTGCTTCTTTTGACAGCACCCTGGAATGCGTGCCCCATCTTTCCTGAGATAAAATATTGTGGTGATATTGTATGTCAACACCCTCACCACTGAACCGCGTATGCGCAGCAGAAACGATTTTAGGGCTCAATGTACCGCTAAACTCAAGCACATTAATGTGGAACCGAGACTCCACACAAGACCACAGGCCTTGAACCTGTGAGCCGCCGAGATGCGCCCCCATCCTGTCTGAGAGGCATCCGCCACAATTGTAAATTGGAACTCCGGCTCCAGCAACGGCATTCCACAAACCAGATTGTCTGAGCACTCCCACCAGCGAAGAACTTCCACCAGACTGCCGTAGATCACCACCTTGTCGTACCACGAGCAGCGACTGAGCCCACCGGTCAGCAAGGAACTCCTGCACCGGCCTCATGAAGAGACAGTTTTGCAACAGCGGAATGCATGATGCCATGGCCCCCAGCAGTGACATGTAGGTCCGGACAGATACCCTTGCACCAACCTTCCACTCTGCCGCCCTTTGCCGAAGCTTCATTACCCTCTCGCCCGAGGGATTCACAATTCCCAGATGAGTCTGAAACACTTCCCCCAGAAACACCAAGTCCTTGGAAGGCGACAGAAAGAACTTCTCGAAATTTATGGCGAAGCCTAACCGTTGCAACAGCTGCATGGCAACGGCAAGACTTTCCTGCGCCTCACTGCACTCCCGTCGGAGCCACGCCACCAAACCTTTTGTAAACGTCCTGGGGGACGACTTTAAACCAAATGGGAGTACCCGAAACTGGTAATGATCTTCTCCTACGACAAACCGCAGAAACTTGCGGTGCCGTCGACGCATGGGAATGTGGAAGTATGCGTCCTGTAAATCCAACGACGCCAGAAACTTGTTTGGCTGCACCGACGACTTCCTGAAGAGTGAGCATCTTGAAATTCAGGCGTTGCAGAGTCTTGTTCAACGCCCGAAGATCGAGAATGGGCCGCCACTTGCCGTTTGGTTTCTTCACCACAAAGTAGCGGGAATAAACCCCTAGGCCTTTCTCGGGCACTGGAACCAATTCTATAGCCCCTTTCTGTAGCATAAGCACAACCTCCTGCCGCAGGATGTGAAGGTGAGGTTGCACAGCATACACTGGAGGAATGGAAACCTGGGAATACTTGAACTCCAGCGAGTGGCCCAGACGCACTGTGTCCAACACCCAACGGTCCGACGTAATTTTGCACCACTCGTCCACGTGCATCGCCACCCTACCCCCCAGCAGATTGTCCTGAAGGCAGTCATTGCTGTTTAGCCTGCCTCTGCTTAGAGGTGGAGGGCTGCGCACCTCTTTTCCGCTGGGCCTGAAAGTCCAGACTATTCTGCTCCAATCTCCGATACCCCTGGGAGGAATAACTTGACCGGCCGTAACCCCGGTCTCTGTTCGAAGCAAACCTGGCATTACCCGAAGCACCCCCTCCCCCCAGAATGGTCGAAAGGAGCAAAAAGAGTGCCCACGCTGCAAAGCCTCCAATGACTTAGCAGTCTCTGTGTCTTCCTTCATCCCTTTGAGGGCCCGATCAATTTTCTCGCCAAACAACTGCTCCCCCTCACAGGGCATGTCCAGAACCTTATAATGCACCTCCTGGCGAAAGTCTGTGCACTTAAGCCAGGCTTGGCAACGCAGCACTACGCCGTTAATCTGCTTAAAGCCGGACTCCGCTAGGTCAACGAATACTGTGATTGGAAGATTCCTCTCCTTCACGCACCAAAAGCATGGCGGTCTTGCAGTGCTCCTCTGGCAGATGTTCCAAAATAGGTGCTAGCCGATGCCACATCTCACGATCATAGCATGCCATGATCGCTAGGGAATTGGCCGCTTTCACCATCGTCGCCCCAACAGTCAAAACCTTCTTCCCGAAGGCATCCCGTCTCCTGGCCGCACAGCCGGTGGAGTAACACTTGTGCTGACTCCGGGCTTTACGGCTGGCCGCCGCCGACACCACAGACTCAGGAGTGGGCTGCGACACTAAGCACTTCGGGGTAGAGTACAGGGCCTTAAACTTTTTCTCCAGCCTCCCTTTGACGGCCAGTTCCCTGAAAAAGGGATGCCGCATCGTGCGCATGCCCTCCTGCCACACGTGGTCCAGAAAAGACACAGCGAATACCGCTTTCCATCTCTTGCCAATGTGATACAACAGGAAACACTCCTTCCGTTCTTCCTCAGGTGTCAGCCCAAATTCCACACACGCCTTCGCCATCATGGCGTGGAATGCCCCAACATCGGGAGGGGAAGGATGCGCCGGACTCCGAGGCTGTTCCACCACCCAGTCCGTATCCCACACATCGTCCCTCGTCGGCGAACCAGTAGACATGGTGTCCTGAGGCACACTATCCGACTCCGATTCCAGCAGTTCACCCTCCTCAGGGTATGAACATGGACGATCTTCACTCACAGGCCGCGGCACCGGCAACCCAGCCGTGGTCGACAAACGCGGCGGAACACCAGCAGCATCCATGAAAGGCCCCACTGGGAACCCACTCAGTGGAGGCAACCTCGCATCCAGCTGGCCTAGCAATGATTACTCCAGAACCTGGAGCGACAGCATAGACTGCAGGTTCAGCAGTGGGTAACTAGCAGGACCAGCACCCACACCCACCGACATCTATGGTTCAACACTCTGCAGTCCCAAGGCCGACGAGCCCAACACCGGCTCCCGGTCGTCGACCACCTCCAAAGACACCGAAAAAGCAGCCGTTTCCTGATGTAGAATGGTGTCGGGCAGAAGCGAGTCAAAAGCAGAAGACTACCAAGCCCCACTCATCGGCAACAAACCGTCTGTCCATCCTCGACGACGAGAAAAGAATCGGGCCATGATCCAACACGGTCGTCGCCGTAGCCGATGACACAATCGTCGACGGCGGAATCCCCGGCCTGGCAGCGCTGGACCGGTGCTTAGAGAACTCCCTGCTAGAGGACGACCTGTGACGATCCCCCGAAGAGGCGTGCTTAGACTAGTCCTTCTTGGCCTTCTCCTGCGATGCAGACTTCTCGGGCCTACCACCAGACCCTCGGGAATGGTCCGACCGACCAAGCTTGGACGAAGAAGCCCCCTTCGACAGCTGCTTACTTGAAGCGGATCTACCGCTCTTCCCCACCTCAGACACAGGAGCAGGACGAGGTTTCTTATCCAGAGGCTCGGCTGACGCCGACCGGCAATACTCCGCCAACTTCACAGGCTACTCAGAGGACAGGCTAAGGACCAACCCAACCTCCGAGGCCAGGTAGGTGCCCTCATTAAGCCAACAAAACAACCGCTGATTGCGGTCCTTAAGAGTCTTTTGCGTAAACCTCTACAGATCTCGCAAGAGTCAGCAGAATGATGAGAATAAAGGCAGTAGAGGCAATCCATATGCCCGTCACCCTCACACACCTTCAACCCACAAGTCGCACAGGGCCGGAACAGAGACTTCTTCAGAGCCCCAGAAGCCATCTCAACACCAATAGTACACACACACACACGTGTAAAAAACAACAAACACAAGGTGATCCCAACAGTTTGGAAATGGTTGCGATCTGAAGGGAAGCAGCAGGGGTGGGGCTATTTATACCCTACGTCCTATTGGTGGGGACTAAAGCACCCAAAAAGGACGTCAAGACACTGAAGTGTTGAAGTTTTCCATAGCATAAAGGCAAGGTTAAAATGACTGAGGATCCCAGCCTGACGACAGGGAATATTCACAGCATGTGAATCCATGAAAGATCCAATGCTGGAGAAACGCTGATCCATGGACTACAAGTGGGGTAACCAACCCAAAAGTGCAAAAATATTCAACATTGGTACCTGGAGCGGTCACCTGCATAGCACTACAGGAAAGCACCAAACACAAAACTTATGACCGGGCGCACAGCCAACCGGCTTGTGCATGCAGTTGGGCCAAACACGAACCCACTCAGTCACAAGCAATGACAGTGACCAAAATGGTGGAATGCCTTCTACTGACTGGGCATTAACACCTGCAGCAACGGCCAGGCACTACATGAGAGAAGCACACAAACAGGAAAACAAAGAGAAAAATAAAATGAATGCAACATTAGATCATGTATGCATGGTCAGATTGGTTAAATCTGGAAAAACTGAGTTTACCATAACATTAGGGAAAACAGGATGTCTGAAAGATGCATCCAATATCAAACGAACGGCAAGTCACACAGTGTGAAAAAATAAAATTCTAAATTCAAAGCTTGGCTAATGCTAAGCATCAAGTTCAACAGCAACAGCCAGGCTCTGCGAGGAATGAACACGCCGAGACCGAACGTAAGGTCATCTGCACGGAGTAGAAAAAGTGGGATCTCAAATGGGTTACAAAAATAAATCTGCATAAGTTATATGCGGGCAGAATTTAATGCACAAAAGCTCAGCCGGAATGTCCTGAAAGGTACATCAATTCCCCAACAAACGCTGTCTCACTGAACGACGGATTCGAAAAAGGATGGACGCGGGTAAATTGAATAAACATATGGACACCTACAACGTAGACCCAGGGAGACAAAAAACAGGCTCCTAAGAACAAATGGAGCAGCCATATTAAATTGGAAACAAACATGTTGCAATTCAATCTACTGTCCAGTGTGCTGCATAATGCAACTAAATATACACAAAGACATCATAAAAATATTACATGGAAAAATAAATGTAAATAAAAATAAACGGCACAGTCCGTATGAAACTAAGCTGACCACTTGGACAACATGAAACTGCTGAAACCAGCAACAAATGTAGGCCATAAGTAACTGTGCCATGATGTGCTGGTAATAAAAATAACACTAACTATAATGGAACATTGGCATATAGCAATCATGAATAGCTGTGCGCCGACCACATTATGGAGGCCTCAGGATAGAAGGTGGCCACTAAGACACGCGCACTGGGCCTGATCCGGTATGCACTCTAGTTCCCATAATCAGGCATTACCCAATTGCCCTTGGCACCACAAAAAATTAAAATAATAAAAAGTAAACCATGCAACAAAAGGTCAGACAAAACCATGCATGAGGCTGGGCCACAGAAAGTAAGGTGAAGAAAACAGCAGGCCAATTACCTGCCCAGTCCCACTCCTCCACAGAATTAAGTTTATTCGATAGAAAAGTCCACAGTTCTTTATAGCTTGCTTCCACGCTATTTTAACACTCATGATTCTAGGACCTTTCCAATGCAAAACCACCTCAACTCGGACACATCCTGCCCGAGCAAGTGAGAATGTAATGGTGCTTTCAAAATCCTATTGCAGATTTTTGAGCGGTGCTCATGAATCCTGCAATGCACCTCCCGGGATGTTTTTCCTATATGTAATTTTTGATATGGGCAAAAGATTCCATATAACACATTTTTACTTTTACAAATGGTAAAAGTGTGTAATTCCCAGATTTTGCCCACATAATCAAAGGACTCGATTTTAATAGATAATTTGCAAGCTATGCATGGGTAATGGCAAACCTGTGGTCTTTGGTATAAGCCATAGTTGTCGATATAAGTGTGAACGTTGTTCAACTTGCCCTAGTTAAGCTGTGTTGAAGACTATGGCCTCTTGCCCGAACCTCTGCAACCCGGTATTCGCTAACTTTCATACCGCCTCCACAAGGATAAGGGTAAATCCGATATACATGAAACCTATCAAAATCAGGTGAGGAACTAGACAGGGCTGCCCGTTGTCCCCTTTACTGTTTGCACTGGCAATGGAGACCTTGGCCCAACTAATTGGGGAGGATCACCTTCCTTATCTCAGGCATTGCCACTGTGAGTCTAGAACACACGATCAGGCTTTATGCAGATGACAATTCTGTTCCTAACCAATCCCAACTGGTCTGTTCCCCCAAACCATAGCCATGATCGAAAAGTTTGGCACCCATTCAGGTTTCACTATCAATTATGAGAAATCGATGGGAATGAATATCAGTGAGCCGGAGGATACACTGCAGGCAATACTACCCTCCTTGACTAAGCAGCGACATTTCATTTATAATGAAAAGCAAATTTCCCGCTCCTCTTTAAAGAATATGAGGAGGATCTCAAAAGGTGGAAATACCAGCAAATCTCTGGGCTAGGAAGGATAGCTGCAGTTAAAAGGTCTTGTTCCAAAAATGTTATATCCTTTCCATGCCCTCCCAATCAAAATACCTATGAAGCCTGTCAACCACTTACAGGAGAATATACTCAACTTCATCAGGTGGGGGATGTGGGGCGGAGAACCGCAAGTGAATAGAAAGTGCGATAAAACTGACAATATTCTCCCACCCACTCCCTTGGGATATTCCATTCAGGTACTAAGGGAAGGGCCATTGTTTTTAGTTCCCGACACTGGGAGTGGACAAGCGAGGGAGGATCACCCGAGTGAAGGGTTACAAGGGATTGGGAGGATGCTCAAGGGAGAAACATTACCCATACCCCAACCTTCTCTCCCTCAGCCTTTATGGGGTATCTCCAATCTCACCCCATCTCCCCCTCCCCAACAAATATTGAGATGAGGAACACGCAACTAGGATCAGTAAAGATTACCCATAGGAACAACATGGGGAAAGTAAGGGCAACCTACCCTAGAAAGAACTCTAGTTGTCTCACTAATATAGTCAGGCAAGGTCAGGCAGTTGAGAGTAACTATTTACACCCGACTTCACTTGACTGGTTTTTCACTATAAAAAGAAGTGGTTTTACGCAGATGGACGAGTGAGCTGGAGAGGCACTTTGAACCAGAGAAGCCACAAAGCTCGGAGATGCAGGAAGGAGGATCCGGAGGAGAGCGCTATGCTGCAATGCTGGCCCGTTGTGCGAGGAGGGCTGCAGCGTGGCTGGGGAGGCGTGTCTCCTGAGAGCCGGAAGGGGGCAGCTGCGAACCTGCTGGCAGAGTCTATGCAGTTGCTCGTTCCCTTCAGCAGTGTGCCGGGCCCAAGGATGTCTGAGGAGCAGGTGGCGAGACCCTGACCTCGACCCAAAGCATCCCTGAGATCCCGTTCGCCAGCACTATGCTACTCGTGAGTTTCACATGACAGAGAAACTTGGGAGCGTGCGGGTGGCTGGAGCAGGAAAGGGAGAGGGGTAGGGTGGAAGCAAGATTGGTAAAACAGCACAAAGCAGAAAGCAAGACGCAGAAAGTGGAAAGAGAAAAAGCAAGTGAAAGAAAGTAACAAGAGCAACGGAGCACGCGAGCAGCGCAGAGATAAAACTGACAGAAATTAAATAGATTTGAAAGAAAGGGCCAGCAGCCTGGATGTAAAATTAAAGCAGACAGAAGCAAAGTAAGGAAAGTGCGAGGGTGCACATAAAGTAATGAGGGCAAGCTGCTCGAAAGGAAAGTAAGGAAAAGGTGCGTCTGAGTACAGAGAAGAAAAGTGACCATTCAGGGTGTCGGGACGCACGGCAGAGGAAAAGAAATGCACAGTCAAAAACAGAAGTGAATGAAACAAAGGTGCAAGACGCACAACAAAGCAGAAAGGAAAACAACAGTGCAAGTGTGCACAACAAAGTGAAAGGAATGAAAGACAATACAAGTGTGCGCAATAAATACCTGAAGATAAAAGGTACCAGGGAAAGGGCAAGTAAGAAATAGAGAGGGGCAGAGGATCAGAGTAGTCACGCTAAGGAAAAGCAAAGAGCCTGGCGTTTTCGCAAGCTTCTGTTTCTACCCCATGATAAGAGTTTATGTAAGAGGAGCTGCAAATAAGGAAAAGGCATTTCCTGACCAGCTGAATTTGTGTTTGGAACTAGGGGGGCTTAAACTTGGGGAAGAGCCCCCTGAGAAACCTAAAAGGAACTGTGATATATTTTGTTTTGTATTGAAAGTTGGAAGAGGCCTGTGCTTGGGGAAGGGAACCCGGAGAGGCCCGGCCAATTTTGAGATGCATTTATTTGCTTAGTAGTGTTGAAAGGATTGAAGCATGGGGAAGGGAACCCCGAGAAGCTTAACAAGGGAACTGTGAGACATTTATTTTGTCGTGTTTGGAACTTGAATAAGTTGTAGCTTGGGGAAGGGATCCCAAAGAACCCAAAGACACTGAAGGCATTTTAATTTGCTGCAAGGACCCCGTGAAGAAGATCTTTCAAGCAGCCCTGTTTGATTGAACTCATTTTGGTAAGCTTAAAACCACGCCCTGCAAGAAAGCCACCAGCAACCAACCCTGGTTTTCCTATTTTTTGGTTGAACCACTACTTTTCATTTTTTTTTTTTTTTAACCAAAAGACACGCCCTAGCCCCCCACCACATATTGTATATAGAGTGAAGACAACCATAAGTTTAGACACAGACTGACTATTTGGACGTTCAGACATCAACAGCCCTTAGAAGAATAATTTCAGGCAAACATCCCCTTAAAAAGGTAGGATTCGTGTGGTATTACACCAACCCTGTAACTTTAAATAAAAGGTTTTGAAATCTTAGGCTGAGTTTGTGTTTCTCTTGTCACCATGCCTGTACTTAAGTGCCCCCACCCCCCTAGCGGGGTGGGGTGTCTGGGAGTCCCAACACTTAAAGATATCTAATAGCGGACCAAATTAGCCCAGTTTTTGGCAGGAAGAGGGGGCATAGGAAGACATTGGTATACTGCATGCTTTTCCTGCCTCCCAGGGCTCAGGAGGACAGGTGCAAACGTTTCAATACTACTACTACGGTTTACCTTGCATTTTGAGACATGGGGGCGCGTATGTCAAAGCTTCATCTAAGTTTGGGACCACAAACGCCAGTGTTTAAAAACCCAGAGGTCACCCAGAGAATGGCAGACTGTTTATTTACTTCCTAGGAGTACTCCGAGTGTTTGAGACTGGGACACTTGGATACAGATTCTGAGCCATTGACCTTTGAGGCCCGTAAGGCTAAGTTTGCCCTGGAAGGTTCAGATTCACCCAGCTTCGACATTGGATCACAAATAGCGAGGTCAGAAGCAGGGGCACGAGAGAATCCAAAGGGATTGAGCTACCAATCTTAGAGGGACTCACTAGAAACCGCACTGCTAGTTGCCATCAACTAGGTGATCCGAATGATGACTCAGTTTACCTTATATGCAGAAATGGGAGGCTAATTTGGGTATCGAAATCCAGGTCACCTCATGGACTCACATATGGAAGGGACATGTAGGGCTTCTTTTTGCACGGGGGTTAAGGAATGTGCATATAAAACATTATGCAGGTTGTACATGTGGACAAAACAGGTTACACAAAATCAACTGAAATATATATCCGCCACATGTTTGACAGGGTGTGGGGAAAGAGGCACGAATGGGCATCTATTGTGGTCTTGCTGGAAGGAGATCTCCTTGCACATAAGAGACCTTACAGGTGTTCTCCCTTCCTTGGGATCGTAAAGTGATTATATTGGGGGATTCGGGTGAGGGTTACCCAATAGGGGGTCAGAAATTGAAGATGGTAACCCAAATCCTGATGGTTGCCAAATTGACGTTGGCCGCCTCTTGGAAACTGCCAGGAGGTCAGATTACAGGGCAGTGGTGGGTGAGCCATGGAGATACTATCTGCCACACTCACTATGGCCTCTTGCTCCCTGTAATCCAGTTTTAAAGCATCCACAAGCACATGACCCACATGCACTTCAAAACGTTGATTTACTGTGATGTATAATTTGCCATCATTGGAACTGGTGTACTTCCTCTTTAGTTGTCTAAATTGTTGATTGCTGTTGACAGCTTGTGTAGATGACACTGATCATTGTGATAATTCTGTAGAAAAAGTTAAGTAAAGCTTGGGGAAAAACAATTAGTGAACAGTATGGCCTTGAAATTAATAAAGAAAACTAAATTGAGATGTGGTAAATTGCATTGGCCACGATCGCACGTTAATCTCATATTGGGAGGAACTGTCACTGAGGTAGTCTTGATTTTTACTTTGGATTAGGATTTTATGAGATGTGAAATGGGCTAGACATTTAGAAAAAGCAAACGTCTCCCCTGGGAAGAAAATGCATTGGAATATTGCAATTTTAAAAAACATATGGAAAGAACATTCTCATTCCAGCGATAGAAATGTATAAGGCACATGCAATTGCTATATATGGTGTAGAGGTCTAGGGCCATAGTATAACTAAATGCACGACAACAGAAAGGACATTTCTAAAACTTCTTCCCTAGTAATCAAAAGGCAGTTGCTGTGGCAGCTCATGCTGAAGGGCTGCCTTGGAACACCGAGTGTCCCTTAATTACTTTAGGTTGATGCTACCATATATTTCATATAAATTATTCCCCTAACCCATTGTGTGTTTCTGTATCCTTAGGACCATTGGGAGTCGCTTTAGGACAAGAATAGAATTCTTGGACCACATTGAAAACCACCTTTCCAGTCCTGATGAAAACCAGCCCCACAAAGGGACAAGGTTGAAAATAGCATAGGGTTTAACACAAAAGGACCCTTTTATACCTCATTACTGAAGACAAACATTGCAGTTGTCTCTTCTAGTAGACTGTTTTTTGAATGCAAGACTTGAAAATCTCTTTTCTATGCACCAAGGTTATGGACCAACAACTGCATACATTGAGTTGGTGGAGTACCTACCATTGATTTTCTGGAAAAAATAAGAACCAGCCTTTTATTGAATGTTCTATGTTTTTGTGTTGTGTTACCTCCTTGATGGTACAAGGGGAACACTTGGCATTAACAGTCTGATATTTTGGGACCAACATTGTTTGTACGTATTGATTTGCACATGTATGAAGTTGTTTAATTTCCAATCTTTGGACATAAAGAACAAGTTTTTATTGATAAATAAATTGTGTTATTTTTGTCAACCTTAGATACACCTTTTGTTTCACTATTGTGGAATTATTTTGCGACCGCTCCTCCTGGGTATTTTTCAATTTGACACTGAAAAATTAAAATAAATAGATCATTGAAAATGTACAATAATACAATATTGTTAGGGATCAGCTATTATGCGGACTCCCATGAAGGGGAAATGCATTTTTTCACATAATTTAAATTATACAGCCTTTACAAACAAAATTGGAAGCTAAATTATTGCGCAACACATGGCTAGCGCTCTGGCATGTGCAGAGCATCAAAAGGTGCACTACCTTGTCAGTTTTAGGAGAGCAAAAAGCAAGCAGGCTGGTTTAATCAAACAGTAAACTCTTTACAAAAGCAATAACAGTTTATACAGTACATTTGTTGCTCGAAGAGTTGTATTTTTAGTCTGATAGGCCACACATGTTTACTGCTCAAAAATATGTTTGGCAACAATATGTGCCAAACATTGAGAATTTATCTAGCCATTTATTGATTTATTTACTGTCACTTGTTTGGCGCATATACAATTAGCAAATTGGATGGGGACAGGAAGGTATACAATGAATTACACAAAGATAAATAATTGAATTAATAGTACTAACAAATCATGAGAACAGGAGGGAGGGGAGACAAACCTGATATGCCTTGTGAGTGTTCAGAACATGCAAGTGCAGAGGGGAGGGGAAGGGATAAGTGCTGTGGTGCTCGTGGTAAAGTGCTCTGGGACAAGTGCTAAGGAGAGAAAACATAAGTGCAAACTCCCACAGGAAGGTTGCGCTAAAGCAAGTGCAGCAAGGCCATGTAGTTCAAACAGCAAGTTTTAGGCAAAAACACCAGGATAAGCACATTTGAATACATCTATTAATGAGAAATCAATGGTGAATTCCAAGACACCAACCTTCAACGTTTTGTTGTGACGTTGGAGCTCCCTGCAGAGAGATTCAAGTTTGCTGCGTGCCAAAATGGCTTTGCTGTTCTCACTCTGTAAGTGCACCTTCTCTTTCATAACCTGGGCTTGTTTTTTCTGGAGTATCTTCATCTGCTTCTGCACATTTCTGCTCTCCTCCAGCTTAAGTTAAAGAGATGTAATCAATCACTACACAAGACACACCACAGGAAAATGTCCACAAAAAAGGATTCCGATTGACTACTTCACGATAAGTTCCATCACCGTATGAATGTAAAAATGTTAATTTACCTTGGGACATAAAAATGTTGCAATCTTGTTGCTTCAATTGCCACTCCAATGAAGTAAGACTAGCAAAAGCATTATTACATAAAATTGACAAATGAAATTATTATTACAGAAAAAAAAGTGTTTGGATTCATGCAATTATTGGTTGATTTACTACTGAATTAGCCAAGTATTTCGAAATAATTTTTTTTTTGGCAAAATATGAGTTGGTTCCGAACCTCGGGTGCATTCCAATGAAGAGATGTGTGTACATTGTATTATCCATACACATGCTGGGCAAAACGCAACCTAGCAACCTTTTGCAAGTGTTTATTGCTGCTTCACAGACTCCCAAGCAGCACATAGTAGAGGCAGGAAAAAGGAAGGAAAACTGACACTAAGCCAGAAACCGTATAGACTGAAACTGACAGAATAATATTAACATAGTTTACTGAAGAGATGCACTATGCTCGTGACCTCAATGATTGTAAACCTCGCTAGAGGCTCGTTATGGACAAGCAAACGCTCCAACATTGTTTGGTTATGCAAGGAAAAATAGTAATTGTGGTGATTGCATTAATTTTAGTCCTTTCTCTGCCCTCGTTCACAGCTATTTGGGAAAAAGTGTACCACTCAGGCACGGCTGGAAAGCCGACCAAAAGACCTCTTTGCAAGCTACTACAGAATTATAAAATCTTGGTAACAGAACCAGTGTCTGAGCTGTCACCATCTTATGATGGCCAAGAAGTAAATACTTCACAATAGAAGACACTGGTTCCGTTATCAAGAGTTTGTAAGTTCCTAGTCACATGCAGAGGGTTATTTCGAAGCTACAGGAAACAGTAGACTTTATCAGCAGAAAGCCCTGTGTTTATCAAGTTGAGTTTGTTGGGTCTCTTTTTCTACAGTCCAATTGTTATTGGACTCTCCTAAACGTATTCCTTTGATTTAGGGCCACAACTAATATAGGCCTGTCCTACCCATGGTTGGTAGAGTGGCAGAGCAGCCAGGCTTCTCTTAGGAGGGGGAATGTGAACTGTAAATCAGTACAAAGAAACCAAGACATACATACACCCAAAGAAACACTTACACACTTGCAGTTATAAACAAAAAAAATGAGTGATATATATATATATATATATATAAACCAAATTGATGATGTGGCTTGGTCGGTATTAAGGCGACAAAATTATGCAAAAGAAAAAGAAATGAAAGAAATGGAAATATTCTTCTCCTTTGTAATTTCTGATGCGTCACGTCTCACTGAGTTGTGGTTTGAAAAAGCCACTCATAACCACTTGAATTGGTAAACAGTATGAAGGATACTCAGAAACGAGACTGCGCCAAGTTAGTATTGAAAAACCAGTTGTTGGTTTTATTTAAAAAATTGCCCTTGCTTATGACACGTGTTTCGGCTTTAGAACCAGCCTTTATCAAATCAGGGCATTATTGTCACTATTTTGTTATTACAGTACATAACCATAATTACAAATGCATTGTTAAAATGTCACATTTTTGTAATTGAAGGCAGAGGTAAATTATAAATATGTCACAGAGAGAGAGGGGTGGGGGAAGGGGGTAGATTCAAGGGTTTCGTAGAAACAAAAATATTAATATTTCAATTATATTCATTGACAACATAACAGTAAACGTGAACAATTGTGCACCACATATGAAGTAACAGTTTTTTGAGATGCGCAAAGGTTGGATAGAAAAAAGACAGTGTAGAAGAAGCAAAATAATAAAGGGACAAAAAGATAAAGACATAGTTGAACGGTCATGATATATCGAATTGTTCTGCATCATCCCATTAATTCACTATTCTCAAATCCTATGAATCAAATGTGGTTACCTTAATAGATTTTTGTTCCCTATATGGAAAATCAGGTAAGTCTCAAGCAGTCGTTGGTTCGATCCCTTTAAAATTAAATTATATTCTTTTTAGTAACTCACAAATAGTTCACTGTTTCAGCACATCGTGAATCCATAATCTAATGCATGTTGTATTAAATTATAGTTAGTGTACAACAAATTGTATACTTGGCGGGTACGTATGTTTTCCTTTTGGCGCTTATAGGACCAATGACTGGTAATCTTAATTTCCACTGGTTTACTGCATGAGTAATGCTTTTGCTCAGTCCTAATTACATTAATGTCAACACGAAGTGTGTCCGATTCGCTAATATGCGAAAGCTTAAAACAGCACGTTTTCTACAGTTCGTTGATGATCCCTTACCTACGCTGTGATAAATGGGTTCAATCGCGTGCTGTCGTTTCCTAGAAACGCTGGACGCCATTGAATCAATTAAATAATTCGTTGCTGTGTGGAATTCACTAATCGGATTAATCAGAACCCATTTGAAATTGAATTTACAGGAAGCAGCAATGAACGGACAATTAACTTTCTTGACCTTACCATATATATAGAAAACAAGGAAATCAAAACACACGTTCAGGAAACCAACCGAAGCAAACTCAACTTTACATTCCAGCAGTTGCCACCGCAGATCCACGATTAACAATATACCCTCCGGTGAGTTTATTCGAGCAAGAAGAAACTGCTTAACAGAGGAAGTATTCCATAAGGAATGTACATTCCTAGAGAATCGATTCTTAGCAAGGGGATATACGGAAGAATCCGTGAAACAAGCAAGAAATAAAAGTAAACTACTAACACAAGAACAGACATTGATAAAAAAAATGTTTTAAAAAACACAAGAACAGCCCACAGTAGGGTTTATCACAAAGTACTGCAGCAATCAAAGTTCCCAATAGGATACTCTCAAAACACTGGTATCTACTGAAATTGGACGAAAATATTAAGAACTATGTAGACTTCAAACCGAAAGTAATCTACAGAAGAGCGGGAACAATCAGGAATAAACTAAGCCCTTCACTCCTGCCAGATGTGGCAACGATGAAACACACCACCTGGTTACATCCGACCAGTGATGGTTTCAGGAAATGTGGAAACTGCACAATGTGCTAGTATGCACACGAAAAAACTAATTTATTTAGGGACTCTTACAATAATGCGATCAAAATACACCGATCAATCAACTGCAAAACTAAATTTGTTGTGTACGGTATATGTATATGCAAATTGGTATACATTGGTAGCACGATTAGGGAGTTAAGAACCAGAATTAGGGAGCATCTGGCGAAAATTGGAAGCCAGGACCCAAGGCTCCCACTCTCCTGTCATTGGCAGAAACATCATCAAATGGCGAACAAATCGGAAATTAAATTCATTGGACTACAGAAAATAACATTGGATAAAAGAGAAGGGAACAAGGAAAAAGGAACAAGTTACTTACCTGTAACTGTTGTTCTCCAGCATGGGTCAGTTTCGTTTCTGATCTGTCTTTCGTAGTAGTAACCAATCACTGATCTCTGCGTCATACTGACCACAGCCAATGACTGCCATCTCCCTAAGCCCCGCCTCTGGCAGCCATCTTCAGATTTGGTAGCACGTGAAGTGGCAGTATGACCAAGTGAAGAGCCGCAGAGCGGTAGGCGGGAGGGTTCGCATGTGAATCCATTCCAGACCCATGCTGGAGAACAACAGTTACAGGTAACTTGTTCCTTCTCCAGCATGGGGTCTGGCATGGATTCACATGCTCATGAATAAAAGAATACATAGCAGTACACACATGCACAACCACGGGAGGTGGCAACAGGCTCAACATTAAGCATCTCTTACCTTCTCACCAGGCTCACCTTCGGTGAACAGGTTGCACAGCACTGCTTGGCCGACCCTGGACTCCTCCCTGGAATCCCGGTCGACGCAGTAGAATTTCGTGAAGGTGCACGTCTACCCCCACGTAGCAGCCCTGCAGATGTCCAGCAGGGCCACACCAGATAGGAACGCCGTGGTAGCTGCGATCGCTCTGGTGGAATGGGCTGTCGGACGGCCGGGCAGCGGTCGGTTTGCCAACCGATGACAGTACATGATACAGCCGGAGAGCCATCTGGAAATGGAAGCCTTTGAGAGAGCCTTCCCCCTGATTGACAGGTCCAAAGTTCACAAAAAGTTGTGACGTCTTCCGAAAATTCTTCGTGCGGTCCACGTAGAACTTCAGCGCTCTAGCCACATCCAGCGAGTGCAAAGTCCTTTCAGCGGGCGACGGGAAGAAAACAGGCAACACCAAGGGTTCGTTGAGGTGGAAGTCCGAGGGCACCTTGGGCATGAAGGAGGGGTGCGTCCTTAGCACTACCCTCGTGTCGTGAAAAGTCAAGTACGGGGGCTTGCAGGAAAGGGCCTGGATCTCTCCCACCCGTCGTGCGGAGGTGATGGCCACAAGAAACGCCATTTTCCACAACAAGAACTTCAACGGAGCTGAGTGCAGAGGCTCGAACGGAGGTCCCATGAGCTTGGTCAGCAGCACGCCGGAGCCTTCACCGGCAGGAACGATCTGATCAGTCCATTCATGAATTCTTTCACCAGACGATGAGACCACAAAGACGTCCGTCCCATGGTTCTGGTGTATCGGGAGATCCATCAAGATTCATCTTGCTGCGAAGCGTGCGCCAGTCCAGCCTTGGCCAGCGTCAGTAGATACGGCAGTACTTGAGGAGCCGTAATCCGTAGAGGGTTAATCTTCTGTGCGTGGCACCAGACAGAGAACCTCTTCCATTTGTGTCCGTAGCATTTAAGAGTTGAGGACGCTCTGGCCTTTGCAAGAACCTCTCTGCAGTCGGCCGGTATGTCGTAACGTCCAAACTCTAACGCTGCAGGAGCCAGGCCTGCAAGTTCAGCGACTTCGGGTCATGGAGGATGGCGCCTCCTTCCCTGGAGAGAAGATCCGCGTCCACTGGCAGCTTGAATGCCGGGGACGCTGACAAGTCCAGAAGGTCCGGGAACCATATCTGCCCCGGCCACGCAGGTGCGACGAGGATCATCCTGCACCGTGACCTCTTGAGCTGGTTGATGAGCCGGATCAGCAACGGCAATGGGTGGGGGGGGGGGGAACGCGTATAGAAATAGGCCTTCCCAGGGGAACGAGAAAGCATCGCCCATGCTCCTCGGCTGGGGAAACCTGCTGGCGAACCTCCGGCACTTGAGTTCGTTGCCGTCGCGAACACATCGATCTGGGGTGTGCCCCACCGTCGGAAGAGGCGGTCCACTAGATCCTGTCGTAGTTCCCACTCGTGGCACGAGCGCAGCTCTCTGCTGAGCGAGTCGGCGATGGTGTTTTTTATTCCTGCCAGATGAAACGGCACCAGAAACATCCCTTGGGCGACGGCCCAATGCCACAGATCCTGCGCCTCCTTGGACAGGGCTGGGGGACCTGGTGCCGCCCTGCTTCCTGATGTAGAACATGGTGGTGGTGTTGTCGGTGAAGATCCTCACCACCTTGCCCTTGAGGGACGGAAGAAAGGACCTGAGGGCCCAAAACACTGCACGGAGCTCCAGGACATTGATATGGAGGGACTTCTCCGTCGGAAGCCAAAGGCCTCTCGCGTGCAGATTTTCAGTGTGCGCCCCCCACCCTTCCAGGGAGGCATCCGTGGTCACTGTCTTCTGGTGGCCCGGGGTCTGGCAGTCCATGCCCGCCGTCAGATGCGCGCGGGTGCCCCACCACCGGATCGCTCGTCGGAAGCTCTCGTCGAGTGTGATCCTGTCCTCGAAGCTGCCGTCGTCTGGATCCAGCGAGCGTCCAGGAACTCCTGTAACGGGCGCATCCGAAGCCTGCACAGGCGGATGAGATAAATGCAAGAAGACATTCCGAGGAGGGATTTGATGGACCTTACCCTGGCTGCGTCCGCAACCAGCATCCGCTGCACCTTGCCCATGATGGCCCTCGTCCTTTCCTCTGACTGAGAGGCCAGAAGCGCCACTGTGTCGAGTTTCGCTCCCAGAAACAGTGCGTCTTGCGCGGGCACCAGATGGGACTTGGCGTAGTTTATGGAGAATCCCAGGTCCGTGAGTAGTTGGACGGTCCTGGCCATGTGCTCTGCAGCGAGCTCCCTTGTCTTTGCTCGGATGAGCCAGTCGTCCAGGTAGGGGTAGACGTGGATCCCCTCCAGGCGCAGCCGCGCCGCCACCGGTGCGAGGCACTTGGTGAACATCCTGGGTGCCAACCTCAATCCGAAGGAAAGGGCTCTGAACTGGTAGGGACGCCCTTGGACCACGAACCTGAGAAACTTTCCGTGTCCCTTTAGGATGGGGATATGGAAGTAAGCATCCTCCAAATCCAACGACGACAGGAAATCGCCCTCCTCCAGCTGACTCAGGACGTGCTGGAGGGTGACCATCCGGAACTTCTGTGCCTTGATGAATTTGTTCAGTCGTCGTAGGTCCAGGATGGGATGCCATCCTCCTGTCTTCTTCACGAGGAAGTAGCTTGAGTAAACTCAGGAGCCCCGAAGCCTCTTTGGGATGAGCTTGATGGCGCCTTTCTTGAGCATCGCCTTTACCTCCAAGAGAAGCTGAGGGACATGATGTTCTTTCCTGGCCACGGGGGGGGTGCGTGGGCTTTAGAAACTTGCGTGACCCTGGGCCAGGGCGTCCAGCACCCAACGGTCGGTGGAGATGGACTCCCACACGCTGACGAAGTTCGCCAGCCGGCCTCCCACCGGGATGCTTCGGTGGGGGCCCGACCCCACGGCCGGTTCAGTCCTGCTTCGACGAGGCTTTGCCGCCTTGTCCTCCCTGGCGACGACGGCGGGGTCCGCCCGACTTGCCTCATCCCCTGTAGGCTTCCTGTGACGACGAACGGGCCGCTTGACGGTAGGTGGAATATCCGCCGCCGGAACCTTTGGAGGCACCCTGCTTGCCTCCGGCACTCCGAAAGGGCGGCCGTCGCTGGAGAACACCAAGAGCCCGGGCCGTCTCCGTGTCCGTCTTGATGGCTTGTAGGGAATCGTCCACTGTTTTCCCAAACAGGTTGCTCCTGTCGAACGGCATGTCCAAAACTCTGGTCTGCACGTCCTGCCGGAAGTCCGTTGCCTTGAGCCATCCACGCCGTCTAAGGCACACGCCGTTGCCCAACTGGCGAAACCCATTGTCAGCGATGTCCGTCGCTATCGTAATGGCGTGGTCCGACGCCACTTCTCCTTCCTGCAAGATCTATAGGGCTTCCGCCCTCTTGACGTCCGGTAGGAATTCCAGCAGGGGGGGGTGATCTTGTACCACAACTCCCTGTCGTAGCGGCCTAAGATAGCCAAGGCGTTGGCAGCCTTAATCATCGTCGCTGCCGATGAGATGACTCTGCGTCCCATCGTGTCCAATTTCTTTCCCTCGCCGTCTGGGCGGGGGGGGGGGGGGGGGGGTGGGGTTGATGTAGAGGCCGAAGCTCCCCCGCTTTCTTCCTGGCCGCCGCAGAGACGACCGCGTCCGGGACCCGGTACTTCTTCTCGTACCAATCCCTTCTCGCAGGCGTTGTGGATGGGTTCTTGAGGAGGGCGAGACCCTCATCCCAGATATCGTCCAGTAGAGGTACAGCGAGGACCGTCTTCCTCTTGGTCTCGCGCCGTTGATAAAGGAAACCTTCCTTCTTCTCTTCCGGGCAGAGCTGGAAAAGCTTGGATGCCCTGGCGATCATGGCATGAAACGATCCAATCTCGTCGGGCGGGGAAGCCCGGGGAGGAGGTGACGACGGAAGATCCTCGTCGTAAACCTCGTCGTCTGTACCCGTTGCGGCCGTGTCCGTCCCCGTATCATCCCCATGGGTCGTGGACAGGGAGGAGGGCTGAGCAGGGCGCGATGGTTGAAAAGGAGGTGGAGGATTAATCCTTCTTCTCTTAGGAGGAGGGCTCCCAGAAGGGCCTGGCTCCGGGTCCCCCGTCGGGAGCGGTTCCTCCATTGGTGGTAACAGCAATCTCGTCCTTATCTCCAAGCATAAGGACTGTATAGCCAACAAAATGGCCGCCGAGTTGTCTTGCGGCACTGGTTGAGGGGATTCCGACGGGCGGTCAGGAGCCTCGTCGGCACCCTCGACGTTCTCGTCGTCTCCTACGTCGGGTTCCTCCCGACGGGCTGGTCTTCTTCCACGCCAATGCCGTGGCTTAAGACTTCGATCAGCTCCTCTTCAGAGGTCTAGGCCAAATCCACGACGACCTCCTGCCCTCCCCTTTTCTTCTCCGTCGGAAGTTTCACGGGGGTCCTGTCGATGGGCTTGAAAGAGGACTCCCTCTGCGGTGGCAGGGAGACTCTGGGCCCCGAGGTCGCCTCCACTGGTGTAGCCTCCACAGGCTGAGCCAGGGCCGCCGCGACTGTCTCGATAGAGGCCTTGGCAGGGTGGATCAAGGCTTTCACCACCTTAGGTGTGCTCACCGCCTTCTCCTTGGGGGGGGTCACCGCCTCGCTCCCCCTCCGATGGGGCCTTCGAGCTCGACCAGGGTCTCTCCAGGAGCTTCGCCGGGTGCTCTGACTTCCTCTTACCCGAGCCAGAGCGTTGGCTCGTGGTCGATGGCGCCGGGGAGGGTACGCCCTGCCTGGCAACCGTAGAGCCCGACCGTTCGGCACTCCCGGTGCCAGCGGACTCGCGGTGCTTGGCCTTCTGTTGGGCCCCTGTCGCCGGGGCGCCCTCAAAGGTCTTAGAAGATCGCTCGGACTTCTTTTTCTCACCTGACGGGCTCTTCCCTTCCAGCCAGTTGGCGAGACGCAGATGGCGGTCCTTCATGGTCCGCTCCGACATATTGCCGCAAAACGCACAGTCCTTCTCCATGTGCGTCTTGTCCTCATGCAGGCAGTAGAGGCAAAGGGAGTGTTCGTCCTCCTTAAAGACATTCTAAAGCTGGCATCCAGGGCAGACCCTGAACAGCTTTCCGGGCGTCGAGCTTCCCTTCTCCTGGGCCATGTCCGAGATGGGCCTGAGAAACTTCTGGAGTCCTCCAAAAGCGTGGCCCGACGAAATCTTCACCCTTGAGGGGCGTAGAAGAATCCGACACAGGTCCCCATTGATCGGATAAAGAAACGGTGGAGCTTGAGGCTCTTTTGACCGAAAAAAATATTTTCCTATGAAAAAGCGCAAAAACGCACTAAAGCTCGAGAGCAATAGCACGAGGATCCCAACACTTGAACGTGTGGTAAAAATCTGAAGATGGCTGCCAGAGGCGGGGCTTAGGGAGATGGCAGTCATTGGCCGTGGTCAGTATGACGCAGAGATCAGTGATTGGTTACTACTACGAAAGACAGATCAGAAACGAAACTGATACTGATTTTTCTTTACCGAGGAGTCCCAGCCTGACGGGGAATATTCATGAGCATGTGAATCCATGCCAGACCACATACTGGAGAAGCACTGAGACACGCCGAGGCAAAGACTATCTGCAAACTTAATTTGACTGTCCTCGGACTGAATTCCGACAATGAAATGGTGTCATTTCTATAAATTGTACGTGTTGCGTGTTAAATATATGTTCATGTTTCATTTCAATTCATTATTTTTTTTTTTTTTTTTTTATTTTATTGTAAAACTACAACTTGATATGGTATATCATGTTTTTGTTACATTTCAATGAATCAGAGGGTAGGATATGGTCCTCATCTCGATCACACAATTCAAGTTTTCATTTAGACATTTACCAGAGTTCCGGTTACTAGTTTCACTATTAAGTTCATGAATTTGACCAATTGCCTAGGCCAACTGATGTGTGGGCGCTAAGGTTAGGATTTCGTCAAAGAAATTGATTAGACTGCAGGATAACTTGATGTTGTGTCCGGCCACAGCATAATCCCACCAATCATCTTCCTCGTTAGTTAGAGATTTCGAGTCCTTGAGGTGTGTTTCACGTGGGTTGGATAACGCAGGACATACTGCTGCTAGATGTTTTAGGGACTCGATTGCTGATGTTCCACAAAAGCGGCATTTGTTATCGGTTGCGTCTTTGTTTCTACGCATCCAAAGCATCTCGTTGGTGTTTAAGGCGTTTAAGCGTAACCTCAAAAATTGTGCCCTGTGATGCCGTGACGGACAGTGTATAAGATATTTTGGTGGGTAATGCAGCTTGATCATGCTTCTCGAAGACGGTAGCCCTGATTTGAGAGCTAAGCGGTTGTTATATGTTGTGATCCAATCCCAAGAGGCTAATTTTTTTTTGGCGTGTTGGGGACGGTGGATTAATTCTTCTTCGGATATACCTGCTTCGGCTATAATTCGGTTTAGCTTGCTCCTCCATATATTAATCAGCGCATTTGTCGTCACAATTTTGCTTGGTTGGAGAATGTGATAGGCAGAAGTGGAGGAACTGATCTGTATCTTACGCAGAAGTGAAAGAGATTTCCAAACTACTGACATATAAATTGAGTTTAGTGCAAGCTCATATCTTAATGCTGATATTGAGATGTAGTTTGGGAGATTCAGAACCCGTCTCCAAAACTTTCCTTCTAGTCGACTCCAGACATCATAGTTGATATTCAGTGCAGCTTCACTCCCGAAAGTAATTGTCGGGACAACTTTTTGTAGGTAAAACATAATGACCGGAGAGATAGAAAATTTTCCGTATTCGGAATAAATTTTGGCCGCTTGAAGGCTTAAGATCTTTGTTTTGACTGTCAGATCTTTAATCCAGGCAGTTTCAGAAAGAGAGTCATTGATCATGACGCCTAAATAACGGATCGACTGGACTGCCTCAAGTACTTTTTCATCTATGTGCCATCTAAATGCTTTGTCTTTTTTTGTCATAGATCGGCCGATACACAGAATCTTTGTTTTCTCAGCGTTAATGGTCAGCTCGTTTGCAGATAGATATTCTTTCAAACGAGAGAGAAGGTGTTGAAGACCGATTTGTGTGTGGTCTACTAGTACCATGTCGTCGGCATATACCAGATGGTTGATGTGCTGCCCATTTAGTTTCGGGGGAAAGCAGTGGATAGATTTTAGCCAATCGGGTAGGTCGGCAATGAAGAGTTTAAAGAGGTCTGCTGCAAGCGGGCATCCTTGTTTAACGCCTCTACACGTTCTTATTGGTTCTGTAAGATCGCCTTGTGCGTTAATTCTAATTTGGATTGAAGTATTTGAATGCAAGGCGATGATAGGTTCGAGCAGATGATTCGGGCATTCCCACAGCTGTAATTTTGCCCACAGTTTGGTCCGATTGATAACATCAAAGGCTTGACGAAGGTCAATGAAAGCAAAAAAGATTTTTTTCTTCGCCTCCATTGCTGATAGTTTCAGGAACGATAAGAGTGTAAGATTTGCGTCAGTTCCCACATGCTTCGTGAAACCTGTTTGCCGAGAATCAAATTTACCAGATGAGATGGCCCAGTTTACCAATTGTTGACGCAAGAAGGTTCCGAAGATCTTACTAATTGTGTCCAGAAGGGCGATCGGGCGATAGTTCACAGGATCAGCCCGACAGCCCTTCTTATAGATCGGAACCACTATGGCTTTGGACCATGTTGATGGGATCATCTTGCGAAGTACAATCTGAGAAAATAGTTCGTGTATGAATACAGCCCAGACTCCTCGATGTTTTTTGAGCGTCAAGTTTGAAATTTGGTCAGGGCCGGCAGCTCTGGAGCTGTTAAGTTTTGAAATTGCATGCTCGATCTCATCACATGATGGTGTAGGACTCCAAGTAGAGCTTGACGCGATGGGAGATATAGAAATATCAGACTTCGAGTCAGCATATATTGAAGTGAAGTGGTCATGCCATTCTTTACTTGATATTTCGTTGAAGATCGATGGATTAGATTTCGAGCGACCTTTGTTTAAGATAGCCCAAATATCACGGGTGTTTCTGTGAGCTAATAGTTTTAGCATGGTTTCCGCTCGACCTTGATCAATTATTATGAGATGTGATCTTAACCAGTTACGATATACTTGCCTACGCCTCTTTATCTCCATTACCTTGTGGTTTTGAGCACATAGTGTTCTTTTAATCAACTTGATGTCCCTTCTCAGTAATTTTTTAGCCACTGCTATTTCCGGACTATATAGATGCTTCGGAGTTGATCCAACAACTCTTAAATTGAGATTTGTCTGAGTGAAATCTGACAAGAGTGGAATGTATTCTACGGTCTGAAGTATATGCAAGTTCCGGCTGGCGTGGGTGATCTTTGGGCCACTTACTCTCAGTCCGTTTCCTGCAGCAGTTGATTGAAGTGGAGCTGAGTAATTTCCTGGAGAGACACCAAGGTTCTCACACCAGACTAGTTGCAATAGGTCGTGGTCGCTCGATGTCGTTGGCAACACGTTTAAGGAGATTGCTCTTTCAAGCATATCAGACGAGACCCAGATATAATCCAACGTGTTTTTCCGAGTCAAGCTGTGCCAAGTGGGATTGGCGGGAGAGTCACCTCGGATTGTTCCATTTAGCATATGGCAATTGCGATCTAGAAGATCTTTCGCCCAGAGTTGTCCCCTCAAGATGACATCAGAGTCTGAGCGCCGAACATTTGATTTTGAAGAAGGATCAAATTTGAACCAGCTACAATTTAGGTCCCCACATATTATTACTGAGACATTTCCATGATTTAAAAAAGCATTATCAATTTCAGTCATAACAGATTGGATGAAGGCTGTGGATGAGATCATGGCGGGGTTCCAATAACTATTTATGATCAGAGTGTTAGAGACCATTGTGTTTGATGAAAATTTGATTAGAGTACTTTGTACAAATGGATTAGGGTTGGCAGAGTAAACCAATGTCCATTGATTCCCAATTTTTATTAAAGTTATTAGGCCGGCGAATGGTCTTCCTTTGGAGTTTTTTCCGGCAGGATTAATTAGAAGAGTAAATCCATCACAGATTGGTGGCTCGCGTAGCCACGTTTCTTGAAGACATATAATGAAGACTTTTTCCAGGGGTTCCTGGAATGTATTGAATAAATGTTTAAATCCTCTGGTGTTCCATGACAATAATATTATCTCCTGCTTGGTAGATTGTTGTCGTTGTTATTTGCGCGGACCTTGTGGATATCTTTTGAAATTGTTGGCTCTTCTTTCAAAGGATTGGTGTGTGGCAGCATCTAAGATATCTGGAGAAGAAATTAAGGACTTACGTAGGGCTGCACTCACGGCAGATCTGCGATTTGCCTCGTCAGCTAACTCAGAGGCAGATGACAAAGTTATTCCCAAAGTAGGTGGTTCCAGAGTGAGATCGAAACCATATACCAAGAGATCTTCATTTGCTTGGAGTAACATATTTTTTACGGATGCAGAGGCGATATGCAGTAGAACATGGTCAGAAGCGGATTCGGAAACGTATTCAACAATTTTAATGTCATCAGATGAGATGGCTCGTAACGGTGGAATACATGCGAGCAATTTCAAGATATTTCTTCGGTTTAGATTGACTTCATTACCATCTGAATGAACATTTTGGAGACGAAGTTTCCACTTATGTTTTCTAGCTTCCGGGTTTCCAAAACCTGACATTCTTTTGGTTGGAGGAGCATGTAGTTTTGATTGATTTGATGTTAGTTTAGGATTTAGCCTTGCACTTAGCAATTGTTGCTGTGCCTTATTTGGAGCAGAGTTCAGATGGTGTAGAACTGGGTTTACTCGGGACGGCTTTGGGCCTTTATCTGTCTCTTTGATTCTCCTTACGGCATTATCGGGAGGTTTGGCAGGGTCAGCTCCTAAAAATGTAGGAGTGGAGTTTCCAAGATCATCCGAGTAGGTTGATAAGTTGCATAAGTCGATTGCAGAAGCTGAAGAGCCAGGTACTGAGGGCGACATGCTTGTATCGATCCGCCTACGTTTGGCCGCTAACTTAGGTTGATTCGAATTTGTATGCGGTAAGGTTTGTTGCTTGTTACCATCAATATATTTGGCAGAATTGATGGGAGAAGATCTTGAGAATAAGCTTAGCTTCTTTGGTGTAGTAAGATTTCTTACAAACTTATTCGTCGTTTGTTGTAGTTGTTTCGGCAAAATATTTCTTGGTAAGCTAGGAGCTTGTACTTGTTTTTTACGTGACTTTTTCGGATTATTTGTTCTCGTAATAGGAAAGGATTTTGTTGAGCCCTTAAAAATATTAAATGAATTTACTTCCGTGGCAATTGGGAGGGCGTCCATTTTACCTGTTAAGATTGCATGTAGTTCGAGATTACTCGTGGGGAGGCCTATGTCCGGAATAGTCGACGCTGTTTTTTGAACATCACAGGTTGAAGAGGGCATGCTCGAAGCAGAGCCAGATTGTATAGATTCACAAGAGGTTGACACTGAGGCTTTAATTAGGAGAGAGTCGGCGGGTTCAGATGGAATGGCTCGATGCACCGGATGATTGAAAGCTTGGGAGGGGGCGTTCTTCCGCATCCACTTCACTGAGTCTAAGAGGCCCTCCATGAGAGCGTCATTTTGACAATGATGTCTTGCAGCAAGATCACTCAGCCTGTCCTGCCATCTCGTGGCGGTCTCGGCGTTGATTAACATTTGATCATGAAGAAAGCTCGAGAAGTGTTCTAACTTGTCAATTTTGGACATTAGGTTGGTTATTAAGGTGCTTTGGTCGCCAATTGATCCAATAAGTGATTCAAAGATTTTTGTAAATGGAGCCAGGGCAATGGCCGAGGCAGCCAGTACATTATTATGTATCTGAGTAAGGGCTTCAGATGAGATTCCAAGGGCTTGTGGTTCGTATTCATGAAAAGATGACGAGCAATTTGAGATGTCTGGATTATAAGGTGGTTTGGTTAATCCGTATTTTTCCGGAGGAATCGAGGAGTGAACTTCCTCACCAGAGTGAATGTTCGTGGTATGGGGAGTACTTATATTCTGGGTGGAATGACCCGGTAGAGGAAGTTTGGTGTAAGTGCTTTTTCTCTTAAGCTCAGCTACTCTTTGTAAGCGACTAGCGCGCGCAGCTGCACTCCGCTCCAGATGTTTAAATAGTGGGTTAAGAGACGATACTGTTGGTTGAGTAGTGATTTCAAAGTTATTACCATGTTGTTGGTCGCTGATAATTGACGTGGCAGAGAACCCAGCCTCTGGAGCTTGACAGGCTAAACCACTGTTATTCGCATAATCTAGAGATTCGGAAATGAAACCTGAAGATTTTGGGCAGGTTAAGTTGGTTTTTAAACTGCTGCAAACATGTTCCTGGTGACAAGGGGTTGTAACAAGTACTTCTGAGGTTTGTGCCTTCAAGGGTGTATATGATGGCTTATTGCTCACTAAATCGTTAAGAGACGAAATTTTTTCCATTGGGTGATCCAAGTCTGTATTAGGCATTTTTAACAATTCCTCATCAGAAACCAGATTTAAGGGGAGACCTTTGTCATTCCAGAGGTCATCCTTTTTCGTTAGTTTGCCCAGGTTGAGAGAGGAGCTCGCTGGAGACCGTGACATTGGATGAAAAGAAGGTGTGAGACTTGTGATTGACGAAGAAACTGAGATGACGGATATAGTATGATCTAGTTGTGCTTGATCGGTTTTTGTTGTATTGGGTGCAAAGGAAACGTGAGAGCTGACATTCTCGTGAGCATGTGAAGCATCAATAGGAGGTGGACTGTAGATACAATTGGAAGTACGAGAGCACAACGGAACTGAGTTGATTTGTGGAGTTTGGGGGGCACCTCGTGGAGTAAGAGACTGTTCAGACAGAGTTTGTGGGTCTTCAGGTGTACATGGCTCATTAGAGCATGGAAGGTAGCGGCCCCCAGTCATTATTGGACTTGCTAGTATTGGAGAGGTGTTTGCAACCAGTAGCGCTCGTCCTGTGGATTTGCTTACCTTGATTCCAGCCGTACCCTTCATCATCGACCAAGGATTAGTCGGACGGCGTTGTAGCGTGGTTTTCTTTCTTGTTTGCGGGCCCTCTGCTCGTAGGGTCATTGTTGTCGGACACTTGAACAAGAACAGCAGTAAAGCAGCAAACAGCCAAACAGTGAACTTTAGCAGTCGCCCTTAACGCGGCCGGGCTTCACGCCGCAAGGGTTGCCGGGATTCTCTTTTGAATCCTTGTTGCCTGGAATGGGTGGCGCCAAAGGAAAAAAAAAAAAAAAAAAAAAAAAAAAAAAAAAAGTGGGCGGGGCTTCAACCCGCGTCGCGGAGGTTCTCGCTCGCACTCGCAACCAGCCTCTCACCTCACTCAGGGCGGGGGGTGCGAGGGGGGAACTCACAGAGGAAGAGTCCAGGCTAGCTTAGTAGCGCAGCACAGCCAAACAGTGAACTTTAGCAGTCGCCCTTAACGCGGCCGGGCTTCAATTCATTATATCAAAATCACTCACTGTCATCAGATTAGGTCACAACTACTGATCGCCAATATTTAAATTGCCCGCATTCTGTGGGAAATATTGGCACACCTAATCTGGCTAATCACTAATAGACAAGGAGTCACGTACTTGGACTCACGCCGCCATATTATTAAGATATGTATAGTTTATTAGAACCGAGCTACAAAGTAACAAAAATAAAGAAAGGACATGTACACAGATTAGTCCACTGAACAACCCATAACAAGGTCAGGCACACATGAGTTTACACACATCATGGCACTCCTCTAGTGTAATAATAGTAGATACTAACAAAAGACTCTGGTGAGTCGCCAACCGCGACGCCATACAGCAACAAATTATATAATTGATTCAATGGCGTCCAGCGTTTCTAGGAAACGACAGCACGCGATTGAACGCATTTATCACAAACCGTAGGTAAGGGATCATCAACTAACTATAGAAAACGTGCTGTTTTAAGCTTTCGCATATTAGCGAATCGGACACACTTCGTGTTGACATGAATGTAATTAGGACTGAGCGAAAGCATTACTCATGTAGTAAACCAGTGGAAATTAAGATTACCAGTCATTGGTCCCATAAGCGTCCAAAATGAAAACATGCGTACCCGCCAAGTATACAATTTGTTGTACACCAACTATAATTTAATACAACATGCATTAGATTATGGATTCAGGATGTGCTGAAACAGTGAACTATTTGTGAGTTACTAAAAAGAATATAATTTAATTTTAAAGGGATGGAACCCATCGACTGCTTGAGACTTACCCGATTCTCCATATAGGGAAAAAAAAAATGTATTAAGGTAACCACATTTGATTCATACGATTTGAGCATAGTGAATTAATGGGATGATACAGAACAATTCCATATATCATGATTGTTCAACTAACTATGTCTATCTTTTCGTCCCTTTATTATTTTGCTTCTTCTACACTTATATTCTTTGTCTTTTTTCTATCCAACCTTTGCGTATCTCAAAAAACTGTGTTACTTCATATGTGGTGCACAATTGTTCACGTTTACTGTTATGTTGTCAATGAATATAATTGAAATATTAATATTTGTTTCTACGAAACCCTTGAATCCACCTCCTTCCCCCACCCTTCTCTCTCTGTGACATGATATTTATAATTTAACTCCGACTTCAATTACAAAAATGTGACATCTTAACAATGCATTTGTAATTATGGTTATGTACTGTAATAACAAAATAGTGACAATAATGCACTGATTTGAAAAAGGCTGGTTCTTAAACTGAAACACGTGTCATAAGCAAGGGCAATTGTTTAACTAAAACCAACAACTGGTTTTTCAATACTAACTTGGTGCAGTCTCGTTTCAGAGTATCCTTCTAATATATTTATATATATATATACATATACATACACATACACACACACAACTCACCGTAATCGTATTTCTGATGCTTATATCTGCTTAGATTCACATGCTGTGCATAGCCCGCCATCTAGTGGAAGCTGCGGAGTATTACAGTTTTCAAAACTATCCCTAGTGTGACGTCCACTGTACCCATGATCTCTCACGCGTCGAGGTCTCTCAGATTGTATTTTTTTCTGACATGAGGTAGTATGAGGTGTAGCGCGAGTACAGCTATATCCAAGCAGATACTTATCAGACAAGCTCATAAGCATCTATGCGCCTTCTCTCCGAGGGGAGGAAGGGTGGGTCGCATGTGAATCTAAGCAGATACAAGCATCAGAAATACGATTACGGTGAGTAATGTATACCTTCTGAGGCTTGTGGAAATCTGCTTAGATCACATGCTGTGCATAGATTAGCGAGCAGTGGAAGAAGGAGGTGGGATGTGAGCAGGTTCATAAGCAAATAAGTGTCTTAGAACCGCTTGTCCCACTTGTGTATCTGTCTTGGAAAGGGTGTCAATGCAGTAGTGCTGAGTGAAAGTATGTATAGAGCTCCATATAGCTGCTTTGCAAATACGGTCTAAAGGAACATTTGCAATGAAAGCCAGCGTGGCACCAGCACCTCTTGTGGAGTGGGCCCTGGGCGTAAACGGCAGTGTCTTATTTGAAAGGGAATAGCACAGTTGGATACATCTGACTATCCACCTTGAGATGTGTTTTTAGAGACGCGATCTCCTTCTCTGCCTCCTGGCGATATGGAGACAAACGACTGATCTGTTTTTCTTTGCGGTCTGGTCTTGTCTACGTAGTACAGGACCGCCCTCTTCACATCTAGTGTGTGGAGTTTTACCTCAGCAGAGCTTTTGGGTTCTTGGAAGAAAGCCGGTAGCTCAATAGACTGGTTGACATGGAATTTAGAAATGAATTTAGGTGAAAACCTAGGGCGAGTTCGTAAAACCAGTTTGTCCTTATGTATAGTAAAGAAAGGATCCTGCACGGACAGAGCTTGGATTTCACTGACCCTTCTTATGGAAGTGATGGCTACTAAGAAGGCAGTTTTATAGTCAAATGTTTGAGACAAGATTTGTGCATAGGCTCAAAGGGGGGTGGGGGGGGCATGAGTTTAGTAAGTACCACATTAAGGTCCCAACCTGGTGGTGGGTTAGAAATTAGAGTGTGAAGCCTCTTTACCCCTTCCATAAATGCTTTGACAACTGGCCCTTTCCACCATGACACCTTGCTATCTGAAGTGGTGTAGGCTGATAAAGCTGCCAGGTGCACTTTAAGTGAGTTAAAAACTAAACTTGTATCTAATAGGTGGAGCATATAGGTGACAACATTAGAAGGAGTACAATCAACTGGGTTGATTTGCTTATTTTGGCACCAAATAACGAATTGTTTCCATTTGTCATAATAACATTGCCTTGTGTTAGGTTTTCTTGATTCTTTCCAGATGTCCATACATCTCTAGGGTAAATTGAGATGTCCGAACTGTATGACTTCAGGAGCCATGCTGCCAAGTTCATTGAGTTGGGCTGAGGATGCACTGTTAGGCCCTCGTGCTGGGAGAGTAGGTTGTACTGGCACGGGAGCTTGATTGGCAGTGGGGGGTTGCACACCGCCAGTTTGCGTAGGTGTGGATACCATGGTTGTCTCGTCCACATAGGAGCAACTAGGATGCGCGCCATCGGTTCCCTGTGGATCTTGTTCACCACTTTCCTCATCAAAGGGGTTGGTGGAAAAGCGTAGGCAAACATCCATGACCAACTCATCCATAGGGCGTTCCCCTTGGAGCCTGGTTGGCAAAACCTGGACGCGAAGTCTGGGCATTGACTATTTTCGCTTGTGACGAATAGGTCTATAGTTGGGACAACCCCACAGGTAGAAGGTGTGTTCTACGACCTCTTTGTGTAGACGCCACTCTTGTTCTGGCAGGGTGTCTCTTCTCAGAGTGTCTGCTAGAGCGTTAAGTTCCCCTGGAACATGTTGGGATGCCAGTAACATTTTCCGTCCGAGTGCCCATCTCCAGATTTTTTGTGCAAGTCTGGATAGATTTGGAGAGCGTGTCCCCCCTTGTTTGTTGATATAAAACATTGCTGTAGTGCTGTCTGTTAGGATCTGTACCGACAGACTTTTTAAATGAGGTTTGAATGCTTTGAACACTGCTAGAAGTTCTAGCATGTTGATGTGGTTCTGAGCCGTAGAGTGAGACCACAGACCCTGAGCTGAGTGGTGAAGGTATTGCGCGCCCCTCCCACCCCGCTAGTGAGGCATCTGTTGTGACCACTGCTTGTATCTGTGGATCGTAGAAGGGTTTTCCCTTCGTCAGATTCTCTCTCGTCCACCAGCGAAGATTGTGTACTAGTGTTGGCTAAATGACCACTAGATCGTCCTACTGATCGCTTGCCTGAGACCATTGTTTCACCAACCACACTTGTATGGGACGCAGGCGCGTGGGGATCCAGGTAAATGCAAGATGCCATCATGCCTATTAAGCGCATTGGTTGCATACCCTTATCTGGCGGCCGGCCTGATAGTGTGGTATTTGCAGTAACAAGTTCTTTACTCTCTCCTCTGAGGGAAAGACTAACCCTTCCTCTGTGTTTGGAATAGCTCCTAAGATCGGTTTGGAGGTGCTGGGCACAAAGCTTGATTTTTTCTCGTTGGTCGAGAAGCCCAATTGAAAGAGGAGGTTGATTGTTGTCTGAATGGTTTGTCTGCAAATCAGAGGCGATTCCCCTGTTATGAGCCAGTCATCCAAGTAAGGGTACACTGGGATTGCCTCCCTGCGCAGGTGGGCTGCCACCACCGCCAGTACCTTGGTGAATACCCTTAGCGCCAAGGGTATTCCGAAGGGCAGCACCTTGAATTGGTAGAACTGGTTCGCTATCTTGAAACGCAAGAACCTTCCGTGCGCCGGAAACATTGGAATATGAAAATGGGCATCTTTCATATCCAGTGTTGCCATGTAATCCCCCTTTTTAGAAGCGGGATTACTTCTTGTAGCGTGGTCATGCGGAACTTTTGTGGCTTCACATACTGGTTTGCAGGCCTTAAATCTAATACAGGGCCCATTGTTAGATCTTTTTTGGGCACAAGGAAGTAAGTTGAATATATACCCCTGTTTACCTGGTTGGCCGGGACCACTTCTATGGCGTCCTTTAATATAAGTGCTGTAATTGACTCTAGAAGAATCCGTTGGTGTTCTTCTGAGTGTACCTTTTGTCTCGGCGGTGATTGCGAGGTTTTTGAAGAAGTTCTACACAATAACCCCATGCTACTGTTGACAGCACCCATCTGTCTGAGGTAATACCCTCCCATGCGTGGGTGAAGTTGGAAATTCGTCGTCCTACTGGAGATGCATGGGAGGGTACTTGGAGCGGAATGTCACTTGCTCTGAGGTGGCGTGCCACCTCAAGCTTGGCCACTGCCCCCTCATGGGTAGCCCTGAAAGGACTGTCCTTGGTTGGAGCCATAGGAACCCTGGCCCGGGTTGTATACAGATCCCCTTTGGGAATTTTGTCCCCGAAAGCAGCAAAAATTGCTGTTGCCCATCTGCCCTGTGGGTTTTTTCATGAGCTGTCCTAAAGACTTAAGGGTTTCATATTCGTCTTTAGCAATTTTTAGTGCGTCGTCTACCGCCTTGCCGAAGAGCACATCTTTAGAAGGTGTGGTGGGGTGGCTAACCTTTTTCGAGTGACCAGGAGGGGCTGCCTTATAAAAAAAAAAAAAATCCATCATCTTTTGACTGATCTTTTCCCATTCAGCTGCCAAGGTAGTTTTATTGGGAAAGCCTACCATTCTCTTGTCGGGTGAGGAACAAGAAAGTTGTTTCTTCGCTCTTTTTTGTGAACACGAGGATGAAGACAGATTTCAATCGCTCCGACATCTCGATCACGTAGAATGTTTGCAGCGTTTAAGCCTTCAAGGCAATTTATCCATTGTAGAAAGTCTGCTTTCAGAGGATTTCCTCTTTGAAGAGGTAGAGGACAGAGACCTGAAAAGTGACTGAGCCACGGCGAGCTTTGACCGCTCCGTTAAGGCCCTGCTGATCATCGACTAGCAGGAGTTACACTCAATGACTTTGTGCTCCTTACTGAGGCACCAGAGACATTCTGTGCGGATCTGTGATCGACATCTTCGAGTCATAGTCCGCACATCTCTTAAACCTCTTTAGAGGAGACATTTTAAGAATTCAAAAAAGAATTGCGTAGATGAAATCGCTCAAGTGAATTAAACCATTCCGAGCGAGTCCTGTACATGCAGAAAACCGAACTGACGCAGTGCGTGCTATTTATGCCATCATCGATATCACATCCGAACGAGAGAATGGAAAACGTCGAAGGACACCACTTCGATTCTGCACAGCGCTCTCGGCTGTCAAACATTTTCGAGGCTGCAAGCAGGATATCAGTATATCAAAGAGGAATAATCTGTGGGAGGATACAATCCATTAGAACTATACATTTCTTGGTTAACCGAACCTCCTGGCTCAGACTGCTGGAAACAATCAGGTTTTCTCATCTACCCATACCCTTTATTCCTAGAGACCGAGCCCTATCAGCAGGTAGAATACAAGTGTTGTCACTCCAGTGGTGAAGGTAAAAACAGTACTTGCTGTGTGGCACAATTTTAGACATTCACATTCTGCAATGGAACACAATTCAAATGGTAGTGATTTTGTCAAAAAGGTATTAGAGCTGTAAGATCAGGTAGTAAAAGAAATTAAATTCGTGATTTGGTCTATGCTACCATAATGAAACAAATACGTACCAGGTCAGCATACTTCTTGCATAGTGCTGCTAACTTTTCTTCTGGACTGCACAATGTGTTCAAGGCCTGCATCAATAACAGCACTTCTTTTCCTGAGAATGAAAAGTAAAACCTTACGTGACATTTTAATACATTTCCGTCAATAAATGAAAATGACTAATTCCAGAAGCAGAATGAAATTGTTGTTTAAAAACCTTGACTGAGCGGACATAGAACAAAGATAGGTGATCACTACTACTAAAGAAAACCATTATGTTTCATTTAAGTGACTGTCCTCTTTATGATAAAGATTCTTGTTAAAGCTGCAAAGAGCCTTTTGATTGCCAAAATTTACATCAATCTAGCTATGTGGATTTCATTCTGGCTTCCCCTTTGGGAGGGGGCAACAGTATTGTTAGAACATCTGTTTACAATATCTTTTTTTTTAAACTTCTTTTTATTATAAGCGTGGCAGCAGAACAACAGGCGAACAGCGTCAGGCAGAAACATTGTTAAAGAACAGTGCACATAGCGTAGGTATACAGAAGTTACTACACATATTGAACAACCGAAGAGCAAAATGCAGTAAAGTCGTGAAAAGGGGTATCAGGGGACTATGACTGGGTTAAGGACCCAGGCTGGCTGGGGGAAGCCTGGAAGGAGGGGGTGACCCGAGTCTCGACTAGGTCAGACATATAGGAGCGGAACCTGAGCCAAATATTTCTAGGTCTGGAATGTATGGGTTGTAGGTGGGACCAGGTTTCTTCTGTATCCGAGGCCCACGTTACCGCTCTCAACCATTGGGCATGTGTGGGGGGGAAGGGGCGAAGCCAACAGAGCAGGATAGAGCGCACCGCGAGGACTAGGCAAAGACCAGCTAACTTCTTGGAGTCTCGGGGGAGGCCTGGGAGATCGTGAAAGAGACATACCAGCGGGGAGAGAGCAATGGGGTGGACAATCACAGCGGACACTGTCGAGCAGACAGCCTCCCAGAACTGAGCGAGGCGGGGGCAGGACCAAATCATGTGGATATAGTCGGCTTCATCCCGACCGCATCTGGGGCAGTTGGCAGGATAGTCGGCAGACATACGATGCAGTCTGATCGGGGTATAGTGGAATCTGTGAAGAACTTTGAATTGGATAAGTTTGAACCGAGAATTGAGGGAGACCCGCTGCGTGCGGTCGCATAGGTGGGTCCAGCGGTCATCGGACATCTCCACACCGAGGTCTGCCTCCCAGGCGCGTTTCAGTTTAGCAAAGTCTGGGATCGATCTAGACTGCAGCATGGTATATAGCCTAGAAATCTTGCCCCTCATAGGGGTGGGGGAGGTGAGCTCCTCAATTGCGGGGTCGTCAGGCGGTAATGCAGGGAATGTTTGGTAATGTCGTTTAAGGGTCTTTCGAAGGGCTGCGTATTGAAGCCATACGCTCCGGTCTCTTCTCAGAGATAAGGGGAGGTCAGGCCACTCGACGAATATACCCTGGTCAAACACGTCGCGTAGCAGCTCGAAGCCCGAGTCCGCCCATCGGCGCACTGCTACCAATGGGACCCGCGGGACCCCAGGGAGAAAATTCCAAAGTGGGAGATTGCCATGGAAGGCATAGGCAGTCCCCGTCAGATTCCACATTTTTGCTAGTGCAACAGCTGTGCAGGCGACCGGGTTCTGCGAGTTCCGAGCCAAGGGGGCGGGTTGCAACACCAGGGAGCGGATGTCTCGATCAACCACTGCGAGCCTCTCAAGTCGGACGTGCGGAGCAGGATCCGTGGTATCAAACCAATAGGAGGTATATTGGATTTGTGACGCCAGCCAGTATTTAAAAAAGTTAGGGGCACCAAAGCCCCCGTAAGACATGGGAGTGGAGAGGGTTCCGATTTTAAGGCGGACCGCGCCGGAGTGCCAGAGAAAAGAGTTCACGGTGCGGTCCAAGTCGCGGAAAAAGCCCCCACCCGGCCATAAGGGAACATTGGCGAACCTATAGAGCAGCTGGGGCAATACCACCATCTTCAGCAGGCCAATTCTGCCGGCCAGAGATATTGGGAGCTTGTCCCAGACCTGGATCTTGGCCGTCAAGTGTGTGAGATACTTCTGGTAGTTTTCGTGGAATGTCCGCTCGTATTGGCGAGCCACCACCGTCCCAAGGTAAGTAAATGTGTCTTGGGCCCATGTGAAACCGAGGGTGTCGGGAGGGGGAGAGGTACATTCCGTGAGTGGGAAGAGAGTGGATTTCGAGCAGTTCACTTTAAGGCCGGAGATCTGGCCTAAACAGTTAATGTCTGCCAGTATAGGGGGTAAGTTGGCCGAAGGAGAGCGCACAAACAGCAACGCGTCATCCGCATAGAGGGACACTATGTCCGTATGTCCCGCGGAGCGGAGACCCCTGTGAGCATGGAGTTGGCGGAGCATGTCGGCGAAAGGCTCGATTGCTATCGCAAAGACCAGAGGAGAGAAGGGACATCCCTGTCTCGTCCCCCTAGCGATCTTGAAAAGGGGAGAATAGCGGTCACCAGTGCTGACCCTGGCAACCGGCTCAGAGTAGAGCAGTCTGACCCAGGAAATAAAAGAGGGGCCGAATTTACAGCCCTCGAGGACCCGCCATAGATACCTCCATGAGACCGAGTCAAATGCCTTTTGCATGTCAAGGGCAACAGCCACAGCATGTGTGTCGGGACTGATTCTATCGATAATGTTAAATAGCCGCCTCAGGTTCAGAGAAGTGGAGCGACCCGGGATAAAACCGTCCTGGTCTGGATGGATAATAGATGGTAGGAGGGGAGCCAGCCGGAGAGCCAGAGCCTTGGCAAATATTTTGACATCGCAGTTTATGAGAGACAGTGGGCGATACAAACCGCACTGCGAAGGGGGTTTACCGGGCTTAAGTAGCACTGCAATCGTGGCTTCACGGAGAGAAGGAGGGAGCACCCCAGCCTCAACGGACTCCTCCCAGAGAGCCAGCAAGTGAGGGAGCAGTTGTGACTTGAAGCGTTTATAGAACTCGACTGGGATACCGTCCGAGCCAGGTGTGCGGCCCGAGGATAGGGAGTCAATTGCGGCCGAGAGCTCCTCCTGTGTGAGTGGGGAGTCAAGGGAACCCGCGGCCTCCGGGGACAGAGTAGATAGAGGGAGGGCATCGAGAAAGGAGTCAATCTCCGCCAACGAGACCTCATCAGCGTTGGAATACAGAGATTCGTAAAAGGTGAAGAATTCCCTATTGACCTCCTGTGAAGAGACTGCCATGGAGCCATCGGATCTCTCAACCCCAAGAATGTGCGGGGGCCCCGTCTCGTGTCGGATCAACCTAGCTAGAAAGCGGCCGGGGCGCTCCCCCTCTCCATACCTCCTCGCCACGCCAGGGTTATCGAGGAACCTCTGCTCGCGGTCGCAAGAGAACGGAAATTGTCCAGTTCCTCCCCGATGTCAGCGAGGTTACCAGAGGTAGAGTGTAGTGAGCATGTAGCTTCCAGAGATGAAAGTCTAGATTCGCTGGTGGCGAGGTCCCTGCGGATCGACTTAAGAACCCAGTTCTCCTTAGACAGCGCAATCCCTCTAGTGTAAGCCTTGAATGACTCCCATAAGGTGGCGTGGGACGTTACCGAGCCCGTATTGGTCTCGAAGAACTCTTCAATCGACAGCTCAAGTTCAGAACAAAACTCTGGGTCCAGTAGGGAAAGGGGTTTCAATTTCCAGTGTCGGGTGCGGGCGGGATCGGGGCCCCAATCTACTGTAATGGTGACGGGAGAGTGGTCAGAAAGGGTTCTCGGCAGGATCATTAGCTGAGTTACACTTTTAACCAGTATGTTAGAGATCACCCACCTATCAATACGAGAATAGGCGTCGTGAGAATAGGCGTCGTGAACCGAGGAGTAAAAGGAGTAGATGCGGGAGTCCGGGTAGAAGAACCTCCACGTGTCCACCATGGCCAGACGGGGAAGGGAGGACAGCGCCGCATAAGCCGCCCTGGAGAGGTGACGTGGCCTGGAGCCCGATCTATCTAGAGCTACATCGAAGATCGTGTTGAAGTCCCCACCCCAGAGGATTGGGACAAGGGGGAAACCATCGAGAAGGGAGGTGACCTGCACATGAAATTCCGGGTCATCAAGGTTAGGGCCATAGATGTTCAGGAGAATCACTTCCTTGTGGTGCAGCATGGCGTGGAGAAGTACATATCTACCCTGGGGATCGATTGTCGAGGAGATGAGGGAAAATTGAAGGCTCCTATGGATAAGGGTCATGACTCCTCGGCTCTGGGAAGAATAATCGGTGAAAAACCTGTGAGGACCCCAGGACTTGGCGAAGCGCATGCAGTGTACAGAACGAGCATGAGTCTCTTGAAGGAAGAGAATCTTGGATCGATGGCGCTCGGCCTGCAGCTGGAGCTGTCTCATCTTCCTATAGTTCCCCAGACCCCGCACATTCCAGCTCATAAAGGGCAGGGCACTCTCAATCACAGTATGGCGGTATTAAGAATAAAGCAGAATGTCCGTGACCGAGGGGTCAAATTAACAGTTCCACGAGAACAGATCCGAAATGCCTCAGCACAGTTCGCCTTCGCTGCCATCGCCACTTTTTCAATAACAAAAACCCCAACATCCCCAACATAGCCCACCCCCACCCACACCCCCCTCCCTATCAGAGGGATGACCAGCCCATCCCCTTGTAAACAAAACCAAAGCAGAGGCATCATCGCCTGGGGGTCTGAAGGCCCGACTGGCCGTAACGCTCCGGGTTGCAGCAGAGCAAATAGTACATGAGAAGCCCGTGATGGAGGAGAAATGCAGATTGGACAAAGTACTTGCCAAAGGCACTACGGGCGAGCACTGAAGTTTGAACTGAGCAAGCAGGTTGCGGGATAAAGGATTGACATGGCCCCAGTTCAGGGGGGGCGGGAGGACCTATGCGCCTCCCGTCAGGGACCAAGGATCACCGCTGTGCCGAGATCAGGGGAAAGGGATCAGCCAGGAAAGTGTTCATCAATGAATTTGGAGGCTTCCTCTGGAATCGTGAAGAACAACACCTGATTGGAGTGCTCTATGCGAAGCTTGGCCGGATAAAGCATAGCATATTTGATGGAGTGGTCTCGAAGCCTGCGTTTCACTGCCTGGAAGGTCTTGCGTTCCCGCTGGACCGCCGTTGAGAAGTCGGGGTAAAGATGGATCCTAGCACCGCCCAGAAGTAGCTCACCCTTGAGTCTCGCAGCCCTGAGGAGGGCGTCGCGGTAGTTTAATACGCGGGCTATGATGGGTCGAGGAGGGGCACCAGGCCTAGGTTTCGCCACCAGGGCACGGTGCGCCAGTTCAACTGCGAAGTGTGGAGAGAGCTCGGGCTCGTCCAGGAGCGACAGAAGTGTGCGTTGAACGAAGTCCTCCATTGGCTCATGAATTTCATCCTCGGGGACCCCGATGATGCGGAGGTTGTTGCGCCTCGAGCGAGATTCCAAATCTTCATTTTTCTTTTCCACCTCAGTGACTCGGTTGGAGAGAGCAACGACCTCGGTGCGAAGAGCCCCCAGCGCATCCTCAGCAGAGCCGACCCGCGTCTCGACCTCCAATACACGGCTGTCCGTCCTCTCAATGTGGGCCTTAATAGAGGATATGGTACCGTTCATGTCGTCAAGTTTGGAGTGGAGAGCAGTGAAACCCTCACGTATAAAATCCATCATGTTCCGGGAATCCGGGGTTGTGTCGGGGGGGGGGCATCAGAGGCCGGCTCGGTGGGCTCCTCAGATGGCTTCCCCGCAGCCCTCGCAAACATATTGATGGAGCTCTGCTTCCTCGCACCTCCCTTGGCTATTACGTGTATCAGGGAGAGATGAGAGCTAGATATTAGTGCCAAAGAGCGTCCTCCGGGATACCGGGGCCAATGCGTGTACCGGGGCAATGTAGGCAAGGAACAACCAGTGGGCTCACCCGGAGTCCGGGGGGTAAAGAGTAGAAGTTGTGACCCCTCAAGGGCTGGAGGGTAGATGTCGCCGAGGTTGGTGTAGTGGGCCCGAGCGCGCCCAGGCGACGCGGCACACAGTGGCAGGCGCGTAGATCAGGGAATCCTGTGGAGGCAGTAACGCGGTGTGAACATCAGCGCCGCAGCCCCAGGGCGCAGGCAGCCCGGGGGGAGATGGAGCACGGCCCCGCGGGTCCCAGTGGCTAGGTCCGTTTTCCAGCAGGGGTTAGCGGCGTCGAAAGAAAGGCAGGGGGGTGGAGGGGGTCAGCGCCGTCCCAGGCCCAGCAGTGGCGCCAGTCCCAGCACAGGGGAGACACCCGCAGGGTATAGTAGGTGCGGGCAGTCGAGCCGGGATCACAGCGGGCAGGCACAGTCCCCCCCCGCGCTCTCCCTACCTCCAAGCTGCCACGGAGTCGAAGTGGCCCCTCAGGGCACGGACCAAGGGCCCGGGGCCGGTCGGCGCCCGCAAGCCGCACCAGGAAGGAGAAGAGTCGGCGGTCTGAAGAGGTCCCGGCTGAGCGGCTCACAGGAATGAGGAGAGGTCCGGCCGGCCACAGTAATCCGGCGCGCTCCGCCGGGCGGGCGCCCCTCCCCCAAAGCGGCCCGCAGCGCCGCGGCCTCAGGTCAGAGGAGGGCCGACGCCGCCGGAGCCGCGGGGCGGGGAGGGCGGAAGGTTGCAGCCGCAGGAGAGAAAGAGGCGCAGCCCCGTCCTCGGGGCTCGCAGCGGCCCCAGGCTGCGTCCAGCCGCGGTAGTGGTGCTTCCGAAGGATCGGGTAAAGGAAGCAGGTCCGCAGGTGGCGTCGGGCAGAGCAAAACAGGATTGAGCGCTCTGCTGGTCCGGAGCACGGCGTTTAGGCGGCCATCTTGATTGCCGCGCAACAGCGCCCCCCTCCGTTTACAATATCTTATTCAATTCACACACAGAGTAATAGGTGATTCTAAGAGGTAAATTGGTGGTACTGGGCCTCAAACTTCCAAGCAACATACATCTAGTTTCCGAGCAAGATGGCATACAATTAGTATTTTCTTTTGTTTTTATCATCATCATGTTTATTTCGGATATGATTAAATAACAGTCCATACAAAAATACATGCCAATTGTGACAGTAAAACACATGCTTATCAAAGCCTCACAAATAGCAGCTAAGAAGGTTCTCAAAGCACAGGTCATTAATAGGTGTACATAATAAAAATCCATAAAAACAGTACAAAATATGAAGATACATAGCAATTATAACAGTAAAACACATGCTCATGAGAGCCTCACAGAAATGGCAGCTAGGAAAGATCTCAAAACATGGGTCATTAATGGGTATACAGAAACTCATTTCAGGGCGATATACTTTGCAGTCATTTACTGATATGAAGTGCTGTTTTCAAATAAGTAAGGACCAACACACACGTGGCGAGTCCACCCACAGCAGATACATTAGGGCAGGCCGATATTGTCGAACGCCCCAAGTCCTGAAATAGAGGTTGTATAAGCAGTCCTCTAGCTTGGGCATAAGCAGGACAAAAGTAAACCAGATGGGCAGGGTCCTTGTGAGGTGCTTCGCACAAAGGGCAGGAGCTGTCTGCACCCCGGACCATGCTGCCACCACAGTCCTTGGGGGATACAGTTGAACCTTGCCCTAGATATGAGAACACAATCCGCAGGGAACTCTGCCCATAACAAATAGCGCTGGACGCACAGAGTCATTGTCATTAACCATTGGTTCTTTAGCTTCATTATTTCTGTGCTTTCTCTATCCATACACAGACTCATAAAAGCAGGCAGTCCATCAGTTTATCTCTGCCCGGGTGAGCATACTACAGGGTGGGCGCAGGTGCGTGAAGTTAATTGCCCTAAGCAGTTTTTTTTTTTTAATGAGAGCCATGGCACCCTACCTCTTGAGTCCTTTTCAATCAGGGAGATGATCAATTTGTGGGGTTTCACCATTACCCCATAGCCTGAGCGAGTGCAATATTTGCTGCAGAGAGACCATTTCCTTGATTGGTGAAGACAGCCAAATTCCATATGCACTCCAAAATTTGGTGGCAAGGCTGGCAGCCCCAGCAGATTAAGGAATTGGCTCAAGAGTCTGGCCCGTACTGACATTTGAAGAACCCCACAATTCCATCCCAAATCTGGCAAGCAAGGCCGCTTTACCTTTGTACAGCTGCAGCAATGGAGCAATTGGTTTAGCAACATGGACATGGCCCTGGAGACCCCACCTAAAGCCTGCTTTAACTGGTGGGCCTGTTTGGTTACATGGGCGGTGACACCAACATTGGTGGAGAATCTAACCCCCAAGTATTCCAAGAAATCGACCCTGTGGATAACACTGTTCCTGCAACGCATGGACCTAAAATAAATCCTTTGTCTCCCACTCTAACAAACCATCATTGCGGACTTCGCTACATTTACCAACAAATCCAGCCCCGCCATACAATCAGCATAGTCCGAGATGAGGGCCTGCAGAGCTCTTGGTGTACGGGCCAACAGAACAGAGTCCACTGCGTACACAAGGACTGGTAAAGGCAGACCGGCCAAATTTGGTACATCTGGAGAGGATTTTAGGAGGTGCTTGTGGAGACCATTTATATATAGGCAAAAGAGTAGGGGTGCCAGAAAACATCCCTGGCATACCCCAATTCGACTTGGAAGAAACCCATACAGTGTCCATTAGTACCACTCCGGACACATGCCTTGCGTGGAGCCATACAACCTGGCCATAAGGTTCACCAGGGACAGAGGGCAGTTCATGGACCTGAACATATCCCACAACTTGGCATGATTGACTTTATCAAATGACGTGCTCAGATCCATGAATGCCAAATAGATGGGCTAACCCTTCAGATAGTGAATGTGCCATCAGCAAATACAGGTGGAGTACCTGCTTGGCTGTGTCCAACCCTAGCCGAAATAGGACCCCATTACTCGGAACCCAGTCCTCATGTCAGGCCAGAATGGTACGACCTAATATCTTAAAATAATCAAAGAGTCATTTATCTGTACGAAGCAGGGGAAGCACGAGATTCATTCTTATGTATTGGCTGAATAACTGGCATGGACCATGAGGGCGGCATGGATCCACCTGCACATATTGCATTAAACCCTTGTGTTAATACTGGGGCCCAAAGGTCCACAGCCATAACAAATAGATCCGCCAGGATATTATCCGGGCCCCGAGCTTGGTGCCAACGCTGGCAACTGCAAGAAACCCAAGGGTATTCTCCCATGTAGACCTTGGGAATACCTTATTCAGGTGGCCGGGGACGGGCTGGCGCTCCCAGCACTGAACCGTGGTGGTGGACGAGTGAGGGAGGATCACCTGGGTACGGAAACCCTGGGTTATGCTTGGGGGGGAGGAGGAGGGGGGGGGGGGGGGGAAGTGTGGTGGGTGTTAATATCCAAGGTAAGGTGCGGTATTCTGCCAAAGAAAGGGACGAGGAAGGCTAGCTTTTTGAAGCTCAACCTCCCTTTCACCTAAAGAATCTCCCTTATTCAAATCCAACGACCTCTCCATACCTGGTAAATTCCCTGGGAACCCAAACCCCCGGTACAGTCGAAAACCACAATTCCCAGAATCCCCATTTTCGGCCAGAATGCTACCAATCATTCTTTTCCATGTCACTTTCATCACTCTTTTTCGAACATCCAGTCTTGTTTGGGTAAAGACTATCGTTCCAACAACCCCCCTGTTCTGTCATTCCCGTCTGTCTCACAAACCCTAGCAATCTCAATCCACGACAGTACGAGAGTTGTAATTCCATATAGCACCTTTTTCCCCATCCCACCACGCAGGGCAATCAGACATTAACCACTCCCCTTTCTGACCCGAACACTTTCACACATCACTAAAGAAGACAGACAAAAACCAAAAGCAGTTTACCCAACATGTCCCAACACAAGCGTCAGGCAACTGACCAGGATCACACACCTCTGATAGCCCTTTCCCTTCTCCACAAGCATAAAAAGGTGGCACACGAGAGCACAATAAGAGCAAGACAGACCGCACGACGAGACAACTATCCAGGCACGGCAGTTCAAGAGGAGGAGAAAGGTGGCAAGAACTGAAAGGCTGACAAGGAGAGAAGAGACCTTGCCCAGACCTGCGAGACCTCTGCGGAAGGAATCGTAAGACCGTGAACAACAGCTCAAGTGTGTTGCAGCAGATGTCAACGGTACACGGAGCGTGCCTATGCCGATTAGCAGGACCGAGGTAGACGCCTGCTACTGGGATACCGGCCTTGACGCCAGCTACAAGGAAAGCCAAGTGGTTCATCAAAGCCGGCGAGTTAAGGGGAGAACCGATAAGAAACCGAACGGTGTTGAACGAAAGTCGCAAAGTGGCACATTGAGGAAAGTTCAAAGAACTGTAAATTGTTAAGGGAAGACCAGAAGCAGAGGGGAACAGCACCATGTGGGTGCTTACTCCAGACACTCTTGTTGATCCTGTGTTGATTGAAACTACTGATACCAGAAGACCGTAGGAGAGCCGCCAAGAAAGGTCAACATGGTCATACAGGGTCTAGCAAAATCCCCATACAATAGAAAGTCTTTGACCGCCAAACCAAAGGGAAGTGAATCCCGCATCAAGAGAAAGCAAAAGGAAATGTAACCTGGCAAGAGTAAACCCAACAGAGGGATGCCAGATGGGCCTCTGTCCTGATCTGGGCCTGTCCGGCATTCACGGTCCCTTTCACATCTGGCCCCCGCCTCCACCGGCCTCCCTCACAACCCCACCTGTCCTCCCTTCCTGTCTCTTGATTCCGAGGGCCCTGATGGGCTCCAAAATAAAAAACAAAAAGTTCCTTTCAAAAGTACGTTGGGCGATGGCTTTTAACCTTTAGATCCCCCCTCTTCCGGGCTTAGATCCACAAACAGTTCCTATCGGTATCAGTGGCTGACTCTTGTTTTCGGGGGTCTGATAAGACATCAAAACTGTGGTTGAGCTAGAACCAAACTATTATAAAAAATGACTGCTTGCCGACGCCCAATGCCAAAATGCTACAATGCCAATGCATTTCAGACATGCTCTCCATCATCAGGGGAAAGGGTTGTACATACAATATAGGAAGTCATCAGGACCCAAAACAGATTCATGGTGCAACAAGCATCAACTAGTCATCCGCATGCCATAGTGCCTAGTGTGCAGTAATCAAGTAGGTGGACCCCCTCCAACAGCATTCTAAATTCATATAGTTCATGCAGTTGGTTCAGAAGCCATGAGGATTGATCACAATACATCAGCCGATTAATGGAAACTGTGCATAAGGAATTTAAGCAATGGAAAAAAGGAGAAACAGAAAAAAGGAGAAAAGAGGAAGAACATCGAGTTAGACAGGTAGTTTAGTCTGTCTATGCAGACTTCTCAAACTCCCATTTGCCAAAGGTAAGCAAAACAAACCACCATTTCGTGGTCAAATGAATAAGATAAACACAATTGTATACAAGTGGGTCTAACCTGGCTCAGTAGGTGCTCGAAGTGATCTGCGTGTCTCGTGTGCACAGAATCACGTGCCAACAGTTAAGAGTGCACCCTACTTCTTAGAACTAATAGTCCCAATCAAACACCTTGTGTAAGTTCTGTCCTCTAACCGACAAGGCATACTCTTCAACAAGAGCGTTCTCAAACTTCGAATGCGTCTCCCCACGACGCCGGCAGACAACACTGTAAATCAAGCAAACAAAGCCAGAGTGTTTGAGATGCCATGTTACTGTTTAAAATGCTCCCCACAAACTCAGCCCAAGTGAGTGCATATCAAAAGGCCATAGTGGGAAGAGAGAATACATTGGTAAACTGTAAATATGGTGCTGCATGCCTGCCTTGATGCTTGAAAGAGAGCAACAAAGTACTGCATATTCCACTGCTGTAGTATACAAAACAATGCAACCCGATACCACTGTGTGAATGAATCTCAGGGGGTGATGTCAAAGTCAAAATGAGGTGCTCGTCTCAGTACCGGTCTGCACTGGTGTCTTGATAATGAGTAATTTCTAACTCATCCATAAATCACCCAATTATAGATTATTAAAACTCTATTCCCTGGCCATAAGTGCTGCCTCTGTACAAATGACTGACCATGTGAAGTAAAAAGGCAAATTAATATCATGCTTGATGTATGAATCCGAGACCCCAGACAGATGTTCGTGGTAGAATACAAGCAAAAGTGCCACTCATCAGGTGGAGCACTGTGTAAACCGATACATCACAGAAAACCGTTTAAGTTGAGATCTTTGTTCATTCTGCTTGGTGCCAAAAACTCAAGCCTGTGCACCCAGAATGCCTCTGTGCTAGTTTTCTTGCAATGTCTCCTTGATATCCCTTGCGCATAGTACAATGTTATCCATGCAATGGTATGTCCATATTCATGGAAGTGTTGTGCTACAGATGAATTCACGTGGTTGGTATGTATGTACTTGACTTATGCTCATTCCATCTTATTTGTGCTCTTCTTTTGGTCTCTCCAACGTAATAAATGCTGCAGGGACACCTAATGCAGTAAATGACATTCTATGAAGCGCAGGTAGCAACATTTCAGATTCTGATATGCTCGCCTGTGCATGGATGAAAAACTTCAGGACCTCAAGCCCTTTTGTGATGTTGCAATTCCCGCAACTCAAACATGAGTAGGTGCCTTGCCTACCTGTCTTAATGCTGGGTCGCTTGCAATCATTGGTGTTCACAAGCATGTCCTTGGGTTGTCACTTCTTTGATAAGCAAAGACCCTTCTCCCGCAGGTGCTTATATAATGCAATCCTAATCGTAGAGCAAAGCGAGCTCTGGAGGCGAACTACTGTGTATGGTATTTCCGTAGATCTGTACAGACTAGATGGAACTATTGATCACTACTTTGTGTAAACTTCATTATCTAAGAGGAAAGAAAGTAAACGAACTAAGCAGAATGGATGGTGTAGCAAGCGGAGAACTAGGCGGAATATTATAGTTTTGCAGCCATATCTCTTTTAGGGGAGCAGGTATAAAGCAACAGGGTGAGAAGGTACAATGTCAAGGAGTTTAGGATCCACTCCTGGGTTGACCCCAGTTGCACAGATTGATGCAACAGCAGGTAACATAACTAGGCAGAACTATCTTGTGAAATGGGTCAGATATGTAGACTATATTTTTGCTGTTTGGCATGGCACACATGAAACTCTGCAGGATTTGTATAAATATTTGTTCATTTATAATGCGCTTCAGACCAGGCGTGGATTCTAAGCGTGGATTCTAAGCGTGGGATCGGGATTCGAACCTGTGTGGTGCTGCGTTGTCTTGCTTCCAAGACAAACCCGAATCTGCAAGTAGCTGCCCGCATATGATGCCAGGCTCCTACACCTAGTCTTCACGCTGTCCTTGAAGGCACTACCCCAGGACAGGTCTCCACTGGAGTGCCATACCTCGACTCCCATGCCCACTCACCTGCACACCTCCTTGCAAACACTCAAGTCCTGGAAATACTTATTTGTAAGCACAGCTATATGCGTAGTTTCATTTTAAGGGAAGCATGAATCGTGCAAAGTCTAGTTCCCTTAAAAAAACAAAAAAAAAACCGATTGCAGCTCGGAGTGCTAACAGCGATACATATCACGTTCATGGATGCACACGGCTGGGGGGCTGCGCTTGTCCCGAAACTGGCAATTAACGCCAAATTAAAAACCGCTGAGATCAAAGCCATCCTGTTCACCTGAAGCTTACCATTACCCTGCCTGCTGCAAAACCATACTACAGTCTCAGGCTATGACCTTCTTTTAACATTGAACTTTTTGGCTTTATGAAACTTTGTTTTACACAGCAAATGATGGGTCAATCGTACAATTTAAAAAGGACACTGCCATGTTCAACACTGATTACACCCAGCTGCAGAGGGCCTTGCACCGAAAAATGTTTTCAGAGCCTTTCTATCCCATCTATTTGTGTCCATTCAAGCACCTTACCTTTTACATTTCACTGACTTGTCTCACTAATATCTTACTTCAGAGGTTCACACAAATGCCGTATTGTTGCTAATTTCAGGTCTTTTGCACAAATAACTTCTGGTGAAATTTAAAATGGTAGTACAAAATTGCTAATCAAATACGTTTGCTAATCAAGAACATTTTAATTGGCAAAAATCTGCTAATAAGTTTTTGAAAACGAATGTATGTCTTGTGTTTGGTATCTGCACCTTTCATGTTATCTATACCATTGGAGATGGGTTGCAAATCTGAGATACTGCTTTTTTTCCTGAAGGCAAATTAACATTGCATACCTAGTGAACATCTATATAAAATAGTTTGTGTAAAGCTTTCTTCAAAGTATAAATATGACAAATTCTGTCCAAGTGGCATCTAGAAGCAGAGACGATGCGACAAGAGGATGTGTTCACTCATTCACCAGATCTTGCTATCAAACAATGGTTTATAGTGATAATCTCGAAAGCAAAAATGTCGAAAGTCATTTTTGCGAAAAAATAATGTCAAAAAAAAAATCGAATTTCTTTTTAACTGTTTTTTATTCGAAAAAGGGGGGGGGGTTCACCCTCCAAAACCCCCCCTTTTTTAAAAAATGTTTACTCACAAAACCCCCCAAAAAATATATAAATAAAAAATAAATAATTTGATTTATTTTTCGACATTGTCATTCGACCTTTTGTTTCGAAATTATGACTGACCACCCAACACAATAGATGCAACACACAAAGTCAAAACTAAATTTGGACACTCTCGGCACCCGTGGTGCGCAGAGGGGACGAACACCTAAGCAAACGGGAGCCCGGCGCCCGGGATACGAGGCGGGGGAGGTGGCTAACGGCAGCGAAGTGGCAAGCTACGCAGGGGCCCCACAGAAGGAGCGACATTAGAGGAGAGGTACCTCCCAAGGCGCCCGGTGGCCCAGTGGACCGCAGTGCTGGTGATAAAACAGACCGTAGTACGCCGTGAAGGTGCAGGGAGAAGAGGTTGCCCCCCAAATCCCAAACAGCGACGTACGCAAGGGGAGCGCAGACTTGTAGACAAGAAGTGGGCCTTGGAGAGCGACTGCCACAGTGATACAGGAGAAGGAGCATACTAGCACCCCTGCCCCGAGGCCCAAACAAAGAGAGGGGATTGGTGAAGTAACTAGGATCAGCCCAGGGAGCTGAGGACACAGAGCTTTAAGGGCATCAAACAGGTGCTCATGGTGGAGTGCAATTTGTGCAACTAAATCGGAGCCGCAATGTAACTGCAGGTAACAGTCATCTGCTAGCCGAATCTCAGCCCGGAGATAGAACAGTGCACGCAATACTGAACGGACGGGTGTGGCTCACCCACACTGACCCCATTAAAGTTTCTCAACGGCAACCTAATGCTACTCATAACCCAAAGCCAGCGAAGAATACAATAAAATAAACTGGAGTAGGGTCAGCAGCGAATTAAAGTGGCCGCAGATATAATCACCGAGAACTTTCTCGGAACAGGTGAACTGACACATTGCTTCCAGGGGGCGTGCACAAGAAACATAAAGAGAGTACTTGTAAAGAAGAGGGCGTGGGGAGGACTGGAGTCTGCTACCAAATTAATGCAACAAGCCCCAAGGAACGTAGACAGCAATGGCGGCTGGTGCAGACTTCTCAACCAAAGAGGACATAGGCCACATTCTGGCCCAGATTAAAGCCCTGCGGGGAGACATCCAAGCATCGCTAACTGACCTTACGGGAAGAGTGACCGCAGTGGAAGGCAAGGTTGAAGCATTGGAGCACAACCAACTCAACGTAGATATGGTGGAGATGCGCCTAGATGCCAGGATGACGGAGTAGGACCTTTGTGAAGAGGAAATGAGACTCAAGATAGACGACCTCGAAAACAGGGAGAGAAGAAATAACATGCGAATACTGGGCCTGAAGGAATCGGACAAAGATCCGGAGACGGGTGAAAATAAAAAAAAAATAATAAAAAAGTACAGGCGCTGATGCATCAAATTTTTGCTCAGGACGGTACAACTGGAGAGAGCTCACAGGGGTGGGAAACCTTTTGGAAATGGTCCACGCTCCATCGTGGACAGATTCCCGAGTTACAAGGACAGACAAGACGTAAACAGAGCCAAGCAGCAGCAGGAGATCAAATTTGAGGGCTCCAAAGTCTCCATTTACCAAGACCTCTCTAACTTTACGCTGGCAAGGAGGAGGGGCAGCAGGCCACTCACTATCTGGTTGCGAGAAAGGGTGATCCACTATAAATGGGGCTATCCATTCACATTGGAATTCGAAGCAGAAGGTGTGGAATACAGGCGAACGTCGATTGAGGAAACAGAGCAGGCCTTGAAACACCTCACCTCAGACATGGAACACCAGGGGCGAGAGCCGCGCGGCCCGCAGGATTCCGGGGCGTAGGAATCCCGCACTAGACCGGCACCCGGACCGCAGAGAAGTAGAAAATTCTTGAGGATCAATGGCCCCTCGCCGAGGAAGGACCGGGAGTCGAGAGAGAAGCCTGGTGGCTGAAAGACTAGGATGAGCAGAAGATGTGGGGTTGTATTGAATACTGGAAGGCGGGCAAACGCCCAGGTAACTACCAAATGCATGTCGGGGGGAGGCCATCCTAACCTCCTCACAGTGGCCCCTAGTGTGAGAAGGGGTGTGTCACATTTAATTTCTTTTGCCTCCACGTTGGAGTGCTTTTGTTCTGGAATAGTTATAACGTTCAGAATAGAGTTTAAAGGGATAACCGGCATCAGAGGGGTAAAAATGCAGAACTTGGAGCAAAACCTCCCGAGGGGAAAAACAGAGCCTGAAGGTGACTCCAATCTCCCGCAGCGATAAGGTACTGGGGGAAAGACGATGTTATGAATGGAAGATAATGGAGGTCTTAGGGTGGGCACCCTAAATGTGAAGGGACTGAACTCCCCGACCAAGCAGTCACTGGTCATTAGAGAATTGTAAACAGCCTCACTGGACATCCTGTTCATAGCGGAGGCGAGGCTCATACATGGGGAGGAACGGGACCTTCGAGGAGGTGTGGGATGGGTATTCTGGGCCTCCGGACATGTGGAAAAAAAAAAGAGGAGTGAGAATACTCCTCCACAAGAATTGTCGGATCCAGGAATGTAGAGCCACTAACCCGCTGGAGGGTAGACTGCTGATAGTGGAGGGCATTGAATACAGGGGGGTTACTACATTAGTTTATCGTAGTGACAATTTTGGAGCTTCTCCATATTTATGATTAGTACATCTACATGAGTATGTATCATTGGAGGCAAGTATTGATCCAAATTCTGAAAAAACAATTCCAGTATCCTTTATTAATTAGGCTGCATGTTTAAACATTACTGATTCAATGTGGCTAATAGAAAATTTAATCAAAAAGACATAGAAAGACACAAGCTACAAGATTTAACCTGGTCACCGGTTCAGTGAGTTTCCTAAAGTAAGGACACAACTGTTGCAGATATTGAGAGTATGATCAGGTAACATTACATGTCCAACGGTGACACAAGGTTGCTAAGTTTAGCCTACTGACATATATACAGTGCAGAATTCTCAAAACGAATTGATTAGCAATGTACCATCAAAACACAAAAGGGTACATTCACAAACTTGGTTTAGTGTTAACTCCACACTCCTACACTGGTGCTGTTTGGTATTCCCTGTATGCAGTGTTGCATAATATTAAATCATATTAGCCCACCCAACGATGTGTTACTACAGTCATAACCAACATTAGAACAGCACAATATTTCTAGCCTAAGAGACCTAAAAATAGGGTCTGCCAAGATAGTGGAAGGCAAGCTGGACGAGGCGAGAGTGCTACTAGCAGCTACATAAGCCCCCAATCAAGAGCAAGAAAAGTTCACAAGGGAGGCGCTAGAGAAGGTACAGGAGCGGGAGGCGGACCAATGTATTATTGGGGGAGACTTCAATGCCTGGGCAAATGAGACCTGGGACAGGAGGACGAGAGAGGACAGTAGGATTAAAGGGGAAGACAAATGAGGCTCTCTGGGCAGGGCGATGGAACAGTACGCTCTAATTGATGTATGGAGAGAGAATCACCCGAGGGAGGAAGGTTACACGTACTATTACCCCCGCCCCCACACACAAAACCTACACCAGAATCGATTATGTCCTTCTCAATAAGGAACAGAACTCGAGACTGCTCGATAGATACAACTAGTGGCTTGGTCAGTTCACGACATGGTGTGGTGTACCCTCGAAGTGTCAGGATTACATCGGCCAAGGAGCATGTGGAGGTGTAATGACTCACTTTGGAATGACCCCCTTTCCTCTGAATCTCTTGCGGAGGGAATAGCAGAATACTTCACAATAAACGACACAGGGGAAGTGGGTGTGGACATAGTATGGGATGCAGGGAAAGCGACCTGGCGAGGTATACGGATTGGAGAAGGGGCAAGGAAGAAGAGAGAGGGCACTGTTGGAGGTGAGGCTTTGGAAGGAAATAGCGGAGGGGGAGAAAGAGTTCCATGATGGGTCAGGTGATGGGGAGAGCCTTAGGGAGAAAGTGCGTTCCAAAAGGGAGGAGCTCAGAGCCCTGGACATGGGGGCAATGTTATGGAAACTAGGTATCAAACAAAAATATTATGAGAAGGGGATAAAGCGGATGCACTTCTCCCCTCTCTGGGCCCAGAGCCTAGCTGCTAGAGGTGGGTCACACAGCTGGAGGGTTTGACATCGGGAGAAGGAGACCGGTATGTGCCCAAAACTATAGCGGAGGGCTTCGCTAGATACTATGAGTTGTTCTACTCCACTGAGGCGGGTGAAGGATCGGAGGAGGTAGAACGGTACCGAAGGCGTGTATGGAAAGGCTCACGCCCCCGAAATAGATCTAGAGCGTCCCATCACAGAGGCAGAGGTACAGCGAGCTATATCTCGTCTCCCGAATGGCAAATCCCCCAGGAGAAGATGGGTTCACAATAGGGTAAGAAGTACTCGGGGACCCTGGCACGACACTTGGTCAAACTATACAACTATATCTTGGAGACCGGAAAAGCCCTGGCCTTGTTCAGTAAGGCTCCGATCTCTGTAATTCCCAAGGAGGGGAGGGACCCGTCCCAGTGTTGTTCTTACCGCCCAATCTGCCTTCTGAATGTGGACGAGAAGATCTTCACCCACATTTTGGCGACGAGATTTGAGGCGAAATTACCACACCTAATACACTTGAATCAAATGGGGTTCATAGCGCGCAGGCAGGGCCCAGATGCAATCAGGAAAACCATTAATCGAGCATGTGGGATGAGAGCTAGTACTCCTTAGTCTGGATGCCGAAAAGGCATTTGACAGGGTGGAGTGGGCCTTTCTCTTTGGGGTGTTGCGGAAGATCAGGGTGGGAGAACGTATGTGCAGAGTCATTAGGGCAGTTTACACGAACCCGACAGCCAGAGTGCTGGTTAACGGTGTCACACTGAAAGACTTTCCCCCCCACCCTGCCCCCTCAGGAGGGGCACTAGGCAAGGCTGTCCCCTGTCACCGCTTCTGTTCGCCCTGGTCATGGAGCCAATGGGATACAAGATAAGACGGGATAACGGGATAGTAGGTATAGAAAAAGGGATAACAAATGTACAAAATCAGTATGTATGCGGACGATATCCTCATGTATCTCGCGGACACGGAAGGTTCCCTACAAAGAGCACTCTTGGTGATAAGGGATTATAGAAAGGTCTCAGGTTTCAAGATAAACGTTGGGAAGTCTACCCTCCTCCCTCTGAGCGAGGGAACGCCAGAGTAATTACTTAGATGGGTGGCCGTGGGAATACCGGTTGAAAGGGAGTGTATCAAGTACCTTGGGATGAGCGTGCCGTGGAGGCTGGAAAGAATCTATGAATGCAACTCCCTCCCACCCCTTCTGCATAGACTAACGGTTGAAATGGAGGGACAGGAAAAGCTTACAATCTCCTTGTTAGGGCGTTTGAACTCACTGAAAATGGTGATCCTCCCTCGAATATTATATTTATATCAAGCGCTCCCAGTGGAAATACCAGGAATACACTTCTGGGAATAAAAAAATAAAACCTTTTCTGTGGCAGGGTGGGCGACAGAGGGTTGCTTTTAAAGTGTTGATACAGCCAAAAGAAAAGGGTGGGGGGTTGGACTCCCTGAAATTAGGACATACTATAGGGCCGCACAGTTTAGAGCCTTAGTTCCCCACTTACGGACTGACTAGGACAAACAATGGGTAGCAATAGAGAACCACAGATTTTGCCCGGTCCCCCGGGGGGAATGGCTGTGGGACCCGAAGAAGGCAATGCCGAAAAGCATCTACTCGCACAGTGTGCTGGGACCATTGTTTATGTGGAGGGATAGGGAAGGAGATGGAGGGAGTCAAGACCTTGCCCTCCCCACTCAGTCATATATGGGCCCCACCCATACGTGATGCCATGCAAGGGCATGCTGGCTATCAGGACTGATTTGAAGCAGGCTTAGAGAGGGTCGGGCAAGTATTAAAGAAAGAGGAATTTGTGGGCATTACAGATCGACACTGCACTGGGGTTGAGTAATACATCGGTCTTCAAATACTTAAGGCGGCACCAATGGTCTTATCTCAAGACTATATCAGGCATGGTTGGAAGCGAGGGGGGGGGGGGGATATCTCTGTATACAGGGTACAATGGGAAAGGGATCTGGGGAAGGAAATAGACCTGGACCTATGGCTAAAGCTGTGCCTTACCGAACCTCGATTGCTTGCCAGTACAAGTTACATGGCCTCAAACTATTGTACAGGTGACAATGGGACCCTGTGAGGTTGGGGAAGATGTACCCGGGGACGGAGCCACACTGTTGGAGGAACTGTAGCTGGGTGGCTAATTATTGGCATGTGTGGTGGGACTGTGAAAAGGCTCAACAGTATTGGAAAGAAGTGTTGGGACGGATAAGGGAGCTGGATGGGGTGGAAAGGAGGCTGGACCCGCTGCTTGTTCTGTTTGGAATTGAAATAGTAAAAGATAACTGGAGAAAACTGCCTCACATGCCACACTTCTGTTAGCAGCCAGGGCATGCTTGTGGGGTGTTGGAAAAGGACAAGACTCGCATGTAAATTTTTGACCCAGAATATCCCCAAGAGGCAAATGAGGTGGATGGGATGGAGGAGGGGAACTAGAGTGGGGAGCCTGCCTGGGGAAAGAATATTCAACAGAGTTATAGATGGCTGGAGAAAGGACTATTGGACAGGACCCACGGTTCGGGGAAAGAAAGGGGTGCCCCACATCGACCCTTGAAACCTCAGACTATGTTCGCAAGGAAGGATACAAGCACCCGGGAGGAATGGACAGAGAGACTACCCTGAGGAAGCCGGAACATTGTTGGGGAAAGGGAGGGTGGTGGGTTTGTTTATTGTTTGAGGGGTCGGGAGGGAGAAAACATTAAAACCTTGTCGGCAACAGCTTGAAGTATCTGCAGGGTCTCTGCATAAAGTTGTATTGGATTGCTGTTAACATATTTGTATTTTAAAACTAGATTGGAAAACAGAGCTGGAAACCTGTGTGCATACACACACAGTTTACACTGAATTCTCCATAGAGAACCAAAAATTGAAAAACGAAATGACAGTTCATATTCTGTAAAATCAACAATTAAAACACTGAAAAGTAGCCAACTAAAATCAATGACCGATTATATTTTCAATGTTCATATACGTAGGAGAAGCAAACCTGCAAAATAAGTATGTTCCCTGGCAAACTTCACCATGACAAAAAAGGAAGGGGGGGGCGGGAGAATAACCTGCCTGCCCGTGTTCTCTGGCCTTACATGCGCCCTGGACTGCCGGATTTCTCCTTTCATCCCAACACACTTATCCATTTCCGGCTGCACCAAGGTTTGATTTTTATGAAATTATTTTGGCAGCACCATGGATGGGATTACTTGATTAATTTCAGCTGCATCTGTAACCTGCTGAACTCCTTGCCCACCCTGTCCCGGCCCCAGCCCACGTCAAGAGTAGTAGGGATAAACCTGTTCAGAACCAGGTCACCTGGACACCCAATTAAAGTAACATCCCCAGGGCACCCCCTGGTTAAGGGCTCCAAGGCAAAGGTCTGCTCCTGAAGACGCTCCACTCTGTCCGTGTTCGTCTTGGAAGCCAGCTGCCATCAACCAGCAGTGACTGATGAGGTAAGTGTGGTATGGGTAGGAAGTACAGTAATTACTGCATTCCATTAAAACCCTACCACTCTTATTACCTTACATAACATAGCACACAGATATTAGCCAGCTAGTAAGTAGTTTTACAATCACTGCTGTGTCCCAATTGTAGGTGGTTCTCCATTTACTGCTGCATCTCAAACTTCGGAGTCTTTTCCCACTTCCCACTATCTCAAATCCAAGTGTCTTTCTATTTATTGTTGTGTCTAGAATTTCAGGTATTTTTTCCTCCCACTGCTCAGGTATCTCACACTTAGGCATTGCTCCATGACTGTGGCCCATTTGTGTTGGTGAGCCATATCTTTCACTTGGCTGATATGCGTTAGGGACCAATCTTTCGCACAGAGGAATCGCTGGGCACAGGGGATCATCCCTGGAGGAAACTGAGTGCGGTAATTTATTTCATTGATGCACACTAGAATATACGACAGGGGAAGGGATATGGACCACAGTTAGTCAAAAAAGCAGGGGTAGGAAAGGGTACTTCCATTAACCAATCGCACTAAAAACTCGCCCTTCTGCATAGACCTCTCTCAAACTCTAAACTAAAAACAACCATATCTCTACAGCACACCAAATTGCACGCACTTAACAACGAAACACAGTCTCGCCCAACAGCACATGGCAGCTACCAATCATAAAAACACCTGCGCTCAGTGAACAGCGCCAACCGAAATTAAGCTGCCAACAGCACATCACAGCTCTCTTGCTCTTTTCTCCCGCTCAGTCCTGATAACTTACTCCTCCGCCCACCCTTGCTTTACAGGTCCGCCAGAGTGCCAAGAAACCACGCAGATGGCAACAGTGAGTGGTATAAGAACCTTTAACATAACAAAATGAAAACATGAAATAAGGCAGAAAAAAGACCATTTTGCAGAAAAGCACACATTCAGAGGTAGGTTATACCAATAGTAAGTGGGGAGGTGAGGGCAATGGCGAAACAGAAAACAGAAAGTGTGCAGGAGAGTTCAAATGATTTAGTTTAGCAGTATAAATAGACACTTCAACAAATTATTCATGTTTTTAATGATAACGCTTTTGCGTCAAATAGTACTACATGTGTCAGATTTAAATAGGATATTTGAATGCTCTAAAGCCCTGGGGTAATTGCACACAGCCAAGAAAATCCAGATCGATAAGCCTAGTGAGGTCAGGTTAAGTATCGGCAGAGAAAAACCTGCCGTGCTCCTGCCTAATCGGATTGAATTCGGAGTATGAAAAATGGCAGTAAGAGTAATCGCTTGATGGAAGACATCCCCCAAACAGTGCACCCGTTTGGGTAGCCACAGCAATTGCACTTTGAATTTTAGGTTCACTCTGGCATTAAGGCGTAAGTGCCAGACAAGGATTATCCAGAGGTTAAAGGCCACTGGTAGCATTTATGCAGATCTCGGTCTCATCGTTAAACCAGGGGTTGAGTCACTTGAGACAAACCCCTACCTCACCTAACCTCATCAACCCCCAAAGAACTTTTCCAGCAGATAATTTCTAAAAGGTGTTGAAAAACATGCCTATTTCGACAAAGAAGATTTGGAGGAAATGTTAACAGTAGACAATATCTACTTCAAGTAAACACATTAACATCAATCTGATGACAAATGGTCTTGGCTACTCTACAAAACAAGAAATTGCCACCTACCTAAAGTCTTTTCTTTGCTCTTCTCGATCTCTGGGTCTTGCTGTCCATCAGGGGGATCAATGCGTGACTCTTCTCGACCTGGGGTTTCTTCTCGGGATTCTCGAGAGCAGCATGCAGAAACTAGCAATTCACTTCTCCTAGTGGAACAATTATCTTTCTGCAACGCAATTGTACGTTCTGATCTCTCACAGTTTGCTTCCTTACACTGGAGAATGGCATCAGGATCAGCATGCATTTTATCCAATAGAGCTGAATCATTGAGGTTGGTCGAGCATACTTTAGTTTCATGGAGTGCACTCATTGTAAACTGAAAGGGAAAAAAAAAAATAGATAATGTTCAACAAAATTTGGATTGGTTTAACCAGCATCTTACTACTAGCTGGAGAGTATTCATTTGAAATAAAATCAAAGCAGCACAACTATTAAGATGCAAATCATACACTTACAAAAACAAAAACATAGCCATAGTAGCAAGAAGGCCAAGACTTATTCGTAATCAAGTGGTTCTTTTACACGAGGTGCAAAACACAAGACAAACATATTTTAAGGCTGCTCAAAATGTCCGGCTGACCACTCCTTTCCATCCCACTACATCTCATTCGCTTTTCTGTATAGCAGCAGTGTGTAATCTTAAAAAAAAAAATCTTTTACAAATCTTTTTTAAAAACGACATCAGCAGAATAACAAAGGGCAGAGAAATGGAAAGAGGATGTAATTCAGTCCTTTGATTTAATGGCACATCATGCATTTCTCCACAACCCTTCAAACCTCTGCCATGCTACAAAGCTGAAGAGACCACAATGGTATGCAGCTTTGCAAGGGGAAATCTGCCTCTCTAACAACTAAGGTGACTTCACTTGCAACCTCCCTCCATCTCCCCTTCCCAGAAAACAGATGCAACTACCACAATGGTCTACTGTCTAGCAATGTACCGTAAAAAATTGGCAATATGGATAGGCCTACCAGTTCCTGTAAACTGTCAAAGGTTATGCACGCATACACCACCAATGAAATTAAATTATTCTGGAATACAACCCAAACCTATTAAACATTCTATACGCAGAAGGAGCCAGGAGACATCGATTTATAGACCTGCAAACCACTGTTCTTAGTTGGACTGCATTTAACAACTGAAATTATAAATGGACACTTGTTTACAAGTTCTCACACCCCATATTTTAACATTATCAAGAATAGGAGGTATTTCAAAATAATGAACTCGAACAAATATCAAGCTTCAGGCAAGCATGCTGAGATAAACATGGCTAAATTCAACATCCAGAGAGACTCAAACTGACATGCAGAAGAATCCCTGATGTCAGTCTGGTGTTTTGGGAAAGTAAAGACAATGGCAATGTTTGAGTGATTGAAACGTCAAAGCTCTAGAGGCCTTTACATCAACTACAGCCACGAAAGAGGAGGAACAAGGGTCATTTATTTATTTTCCAAAAGCTTTATTTAATGAATTGATTTATGACAAGATAATACCGGTCAGGGGTAACTGGTTATGCTTATTAAAAGGTTGCAACAAAAGGAAATATAAAAAAAAGTAAACCAATACACCTGGGGCCTTTATATTACAATGGGATTGGTAAACTAAGGAGAAAGGTGAACATACAAATACATAACTCAACAAACTCCCTGGCCACTTGGGAGCAGACTCTAGGCAGGGTTTCAGAGCGGGACCGTAGGGTTCTTCACACCGGCCACCAGTCGCTAACAAAAAAAAAAGTAAACCATTAAGGGTTTCGCTTTCCACTGTGCAACCTCTGCAGCTGTGATCCTCAGGAGGGAGAGTCTGCACTCCCGGCGCTTCCCGCTGCACCGGCTCTGTTATCAATGTCTTGCACATAAAAGACCCTCTCAAGACCAATTTACATACCGCCATGGTCCCGGTTGACATCCAACCTCCGCTTCCATGTGGAAGTAGGCAAACTCCTCCACCTTCTACTACTGGTGCTTCTCCTAATTGCCTGCACCTCAAGGGGCCTTTTGTCTCCCAGTCCTCCTCAGGTGTGAGTCATTATCCCCGATTAACTTCAACCTGCAGTCTTGCGCCTCTGCCGTCTTCTTTCGTCCCAGTACTTTGGAATTTATGGGACTTGAAGTCATATAGAGCAATTTCTAATGATTTAAATTGATAACATTTAAAGACTTCTTCCTCCTCATTTCTCTGGGAATCATAGGGGCCTTCATGTTTATAAATATCTGACTTCAAAAGGGGGGTTTCTGTCTCTCAAAACATAACTGTTGATTATTTTCATCTATATTCTGACGGTTTGAGAAAATAAAAACTGACAGCAAGCCATTACATTTTCCAGTATTAAGGATAATCCATTCTTGGAGGAAGAAAAATACAGCGTCTCATCCCATGAAGCCCTCCTATTTCCCTGGGCCCTTGTTCTCCCAGTTGATCCTCGTGGCCATCAATGCCCCAAGGGTTAGTACAAGGAAGCATCTGCCTTTCCCTGGTCACCTGGGAGGAGATCTTAGGGAGGGTTTTTGTGAGGACTCTGTAGGATTCATTACAGTGTCTTTGGAGGCTTTGAAGACCCTGAACAGAGTATGCCTCTGAAATGCAGGTTATGCAGCAGGAAACGGAGGCCTTAGATGCCTGCACTGTAACAAACAGATAATAGGTGCTGAAGTCTTTCGTTCCGTCTAAATAAAACTTCAGAGCCCTTCTAACGTCCAAGTTGTGAAGAACCCGCTTGGCGTCAGACACTGGGTCCGGAAAAAAGACTGGAAAGGAGGCCGATTACCTGAAATTGTGTTCGAGTTTCACCTTAAACATAAAAAGGAGGTCTGAGTGCAAAACACTGCCATGTGTTTAGGAAAAGCTAGAAAAGGTTCTTCGATCGAAAGAGCCTGCAGCTCCTCTCTCCTTCTGGCGGATGTAATGGCAACCAGAAAAGCTACCTTCCAGGTGAGGAGTTTCAACACCACAGTTACCAAGGGTTCCAAAGGTTTGTGACACAGCATATTGAGCACCACATTCAGGTCCCATTTAGGGTGATGTGGCTCGATGGGTGAGAAAAGATGAAGACCACCAGCAAAATGCCTTTAGACCCCTGCTTGTTCACATAAACCATTGCCATGGAGTTGTCCACCCAAATCCGAACCACCTTGTTGGAGATGGAGGGCAGGAAAGCCTTCAGGGCTGGAAAAATTGGCTAAAGCTCTAGGAAATTGATATGGCATTCTCGGTCCAGAGGAGAACATAGGTCGAACATTTCCAGATTATTCAAAATTGCCTCCCCCCCCAACCCAGGTAGGGATGAATCTGCTGTTCATGTAACCTGCGGTGGCATATCCCAAAAGAGTCCCCAGCGACAGATTGTAGAAGTCCGACCACCAGTGGAGATCGGGAAATCATGTCTGGAGTCACTTGAACTAAACAGGAGTCTGTATCTGTTGCTTGGGACCAGTTCCTGCCTAGTGTTAATGGAAAAAGTGGTTTTCAACCTTGCTAAAGAGAGCTAAAACACACAAGGCCATCAGCGCTAGGAGCATCTGAAACCACACGCTGACCTTTGGGTCTAAATTGAGGAGCACTGAGCGCATTTGCAATAGGTCCCTAATCCTGTCGGCAGTCAGAAAGACCGTGGCACTGACCGTGTTCCATCAAAAACCAAACATGAGGTCCTGTGCGACCGTCATTGATGTCATTCCATCGCCTTTATTTTTTGCAGCAAACAAATGGCAGCAAAAAAAAATAAACTCATTGGGGATACCCCCTAAAGCCACCCTTCACAGACAAAAGCAGACAGAAAAGAGCAGCTGGAGAAGCAACTGCAAGTAAGTCGCTGATGTATGGGGGACAGTGACTCCAAAAGGAGCCAGTCGTCCAAATACGGATATACATGAAACTTCTTGGAGTCTGATGAACGCTGCTATTACAGCCATCTTCGTAAGGACTTTGCGGCACTGAGCTCAATCCGAAATGGAGGACTATCTAAAATGCTCGCCCCTACCGAAAAATAGGAGGATTTTGCAGTGTTGAGGCCAAAAATCGGAATACGCAGGTACGCATCTTGAACATCCACCACCCAGAGCCAATCGTCATTCAAGAGGGAGGAACAGATTTGCGAAGACGTGATCATCTTTAATCTTTCTTGTGGAAATGTACAGATTCAAATCCGACAAGTCCAAGATAGTGCGCAGGCCATACTAGTTGGGTTTTGACACTGTAAAAATGCAGGAATAAAACCCCACGCCCTCTTCCACCGGAAGAACACGCTCTACCATGTTAGAATCCAGAAGCTTCTGAACTTCGACACGGAGAGAGGGGGACTCGGTCTGATAATGGTGGACAGAATGGAGGAATCGCCGGAAGGGGCAGACGGAAACCCAAAGGGTCAACTGACAGGACCCAGCAGTATGTCGTGATGGTTCTCCAAGCCTCCAGGTGAAAGGATACACGCCCTGCAGCCCCAACGGGGTTACATGGGCCTGTTAGAAACCATCATTTGGCAAATTCATCTACGGAGGGGGATCTGGACCTGGCATAAAAGGAGAGGAGTGGGAAAAAAAACCTTCCACTCTGCCTTTGCTGCTTCCCCTGAGGGCCACTAGAAGTACAGTCAGGCTGACACGTCTTGTGGTCCCGAAACCCTTGGAAGCCGGAGAAGAATCTGAAGCAGAAATCGGACTTCTGGGATAAAGATGATCTTGCGGTTGGAGGCTTTGCAATGACCAACAAAGATTTGTCCGTTAAAGTACTTGCTTTAGTATTTGCCAGCTCATCGTCGGTGGAACTGTGGAAAAGCTCCTTGCCCTCAAAGGGGAGGTGCAGGACCTTCTCCTGAACCTCCTTTGAAAACTTGGTTGCATGAAGCCAGCTTGGCAAGAGATTTGGATGCTGATCATGAGGCCACGTGCAGAGGGATCTACCTGATGCATTGCTGCCTCCCGTAAATACTTGGCCAAAACTCTGGTGTCAGCCCAGGCTGTCTTGAAACTTTTAAGACGATCCCGATGAATGAATTGTTTGAAATCTGACAACACTCAATAACGAGGTTACCTGAGCCAGGACTGCCGCTGTATTTGCCCGACGCAGCTGAAGACCTGCATTCGCAAACACGTTCTTCCCTACCCTTTTAAAACTTGTGAAGGCATCATGAAGCAAGACACAGACAGATTCGAAGGTCAAACAAAATACTTTTATTAACTTAAATGTCAGGATTGGGAAAGGCCTAGCTTGCCCTATGCAAGGTGGGATTTCCCTACCTAAAGAAACTAAGGATAATCTGAGTCAGCAAATTCAACTTAAAAGTTTGTTGTGTCCAAAACCTATACTTGCCCTCACAACTATAGCTAAAACAATGAGTAGGGATGTCAACAACTAAGTAGTAGCTGAAAGTAAAGTTCTAAGCTTCTTCCAACTCTTGGCATACTTTCCAGCTCACCTTCCCTAAGTTCAAGACAGTTACACAAAGCCTTGGGTTTCCCTTCCCCAAGGCAACAACAAAGTTAAACCAGTTCCGGGTAAACTTCCCACTTTATTCCGTAAGATTTGTTCTTTGTCTTTTAGTATTTACTACATGTGCTTCACACATGCTTACATTCCCTTCTTAAGCTTACCAAAGCTTTCATTTGGTTCGGTATTCAATAAGATTTAGTTCATGTTCTTTCACTTATAGTTCAACTTGCTCGTACTGTTCAATACAACTAGGGATGGTAGGAGCTTGTAGGAAGCGTGGACCCCCGCGTTGATCTTTTAAGGTAGACACTTGGGTTTGGAACCCCATTTGTGATGGTTTTGGATGTGGCAGTCGCCAGGTGGTATGGTAGTACCATCATTCTCAAATAACTACTGAACACAATTAGATGTTAGGGTTAGTCGATGTCACTGGTGCGTTGGTCGGGTCACTGGGGCTGCCCGTGTTGGGCAGACAGACTTGTGGTGTACAATTGGGTATTAATTATGTCATTTGCATGTAAAAAATTGCCAACACGTGTTTCGACCTAAGGTCTTTCTCAAGGCTGTGCATTTGTGCGAGAGTGGCAGTGTGTGCAAGTATCATGAATGAGTACCGTGAGAGACAGTTTAATGGCATTATTCATGCATAACTTTATATTTGATTGTTTACCGTCATTACAGTCGCAATAGTTAAAGCAAGATGTTGGTCAGTTTCAAGACAGTAAAATAGAATATATTTGCATGCATACGGTTCATGGTGATATTTGAGTTGACCGTGAATCGTGAGCAGTGTCGGAAGTGACCCAAACACAATAATAACATTTAGCATAAGTATCATAAAACAGCAACAAGGTTTGCACAAGAAGGGGGAGGCAGGATGAAGTTGGTATTGGGGCAGACGTGCCAGCAAGCTAATGCTGGGTGGTTGCAGTAGGTTCTTAACGTGAATGAGCAGGCCAGGTGGGTCCTGTTGGGGTAGGTGGTTAGCTTCTGTGTAACAAGGAAAGGAGATGCATTAGGAGGCTGCTCGCCTAGTGGGTTAGGATCTACGGTGCGCATGTGATGGTCTGTGTGGTGCTGTGTGAGCGTCGGGAGGACGGGGGGGGGGGGCATCCTGGGATTAGGAGGCCTCCCGGTGTATGGCTGGGTCCTGTATGGGCTGCCAGTGCGGTGTGTCAACGGTGTTCGGGGGGGGGTGCTGGGGGTCTGGGGTTCAGCGTGGTGCCGCAGCTCATAACATTTGACAGTGTTTGACACGTTAGGAACAGAAGATTTGTACCATTTACCGGATGGGCACACGGCGTGCACTGGTGCTCCACTCACCCCCAGCCTGGTTTCTGTTTGTTCTTCCCACTTGCCCCAAATTTTCTGGAACTTCCAGGGGCATCCCCAGGCGTTGTAAATAAGTCTTTCGAGTGAGGCGCACCTGTCCATTTCATTGGACCATCGGTCTATGCTAATCTTATCTGCCGAGCCCCAGGTGGCAGCAGTTAGTCTCTTACCTGCCCCTAGTGCTACCCCCAAGAATGTGAGGTCGGTTTCACCTCCTAATCCCAAGAGGATGAGTTTGGGGTCCTTTGGGATTGTAGCGCCCATTGTCTTAAGGATAATTTCTTTGTAGAGGTCCCTAAAATATGCCTTCATTGGGTCAGAATGCATTAGGTTTTGTAAGGGTCTGAAAAATGTGTCTTCTGAAGACGGCCTATGCTGTGGCGTAGGAATTAGGCGGTCCAGAGAAGTTTATCTCCATGAGTCAGTCAAAACTTGCTGCCATGCCGCCCCTCCCCCAATCCACAGATCCACATAGTGCAGCAGGGCTGATGTTGGTGGACGTGGGAGCTTCTTATTCCAGTCCAACAGTGGACTGAAAGGATTTTTTCCCCCCATAGGCACAGACGGCATAGACGCAAGCCTCTATACCTGAACCCCCTCAGGGCCCAGACAAAATGGCAGAACCGGAAGGAATCGACAAAATGCACGACATCTTGAGGAGCTATTTTGTGACCCTCTGAAGTGATCGGAGTCACAGGGCTGTCAGAAGACATGGTCGTTCACAGGAACTTTAGGAGCTTTGGAATGATTGATTACCCCCCCTTACAGGGATTCTCGGCAAAGCCAGTACTCAAAGACTTTGGATGTGTCTCTGACTTTTTCGCTCCCTCAGCTAGGCCAGTACAATGTTTAGCCCCTATGAGGTAAACCTCGGACAAAGCTCCAGCCGCTTTAGCCCCAGACTGAGGAACTTGCTGGTGCTTCCCTTAGCTCTTTTTTGGGGAACCTCAGGTGTGCCCTGGTATATTTTACACCTGCTTGAGGAACCTCGGGATTGACCCCAGTATATTTAGCCCCTGACTGGGGAACCTCGGCGTGACTCCGTACTCTTAGCCCCCAGAGGGAGAACCCCGTAGGAAACTCTGGCATCCAGATTAGACTAAAGCTAGAGCCAGTTGCGATTCCTCCCAGCACCAGATGACCCTGTGACGGAGTTATCTGAGCGTGGTGCCCAAAAAAGAAGAGTACTTACTGGACATTTCTTGTTTTCTTCGATGAAACTCCGAAGATGTACCAGGGGGCACGCAGTGGAAGACTTCGTCCAACCGAACAAGCCTTCTTTGAAGTGTGTGGACCGAAAAGGTAGTCACAATAGAAGCAGGCGTCCCATCGATGGTCTGGGCCCTGGCACTCTAGATAAGAAATGCTGTGTAATTTCGCCCGCAGGAGGACAACGAGGCAAATCACTTAGGCTCCAGCATAGGGGAAGGAAAAGAAGCCGACGTGGAACTGGAGCAGGAAGACAAACTGAAGGACAATTTGGGAAAAAACAAAATCCCCAATGTTGTAAGTGAACCCGACCCCGGCCGTGCTGAGAAAAGGACTGAAGAGCGATGCTCAGGAAGGTGGGGCTAATGCCACACGTGCTACCCCCACGTAAATATAAAAAGACAAAAAAATATTTTTAATGCTTCAAAAAGTGCTCCCTCTTGTCCCGAAGGATGAAGCGTCCCACAAGTATAGAGGAAAGGGGACATACAGGTAATAATTTTCTAGTTGTGCCATGTATAGATTAGCATACGGTTTATTTTTTATTTATTTGACATTTATATAGCACACCGAACCCGGAGGTATCTCGGTGCTTAAAGCTTAAGAGTGTGGTTACAACAATTACAAAGTGCATTAATGTCCAGGTACAAGCATTGGAAAAAGCCTGACCTCGCATTGCAAGGCGGCTACATCAGATCATGTGGTGATAAATAAGCAGGGTTTGATAAGATAGGAGAAACAGAACCATGGGTGAGATAAAGCGAGGGGGGGGGGGGGGAGGAATCAAGTTGGACATAGCAGGTTAGAGTAGCGCAATGCAGTCACTAGGCCAGTCAAGTTTGTTAAAGCAATTAGTGAGGACTGAAGGGAGCTACATAAGTTGAAATTGACGACAGCAGTTAACTGGCTAAATTCAAGATGGCAACAGCAACTGAAAAATAGGCTAATTCCCATGGCCATCCCCATCTTTTGGAGATAAATACTGGTACCAAATTGAAATAATTGTGGGTCATGATTAATTCTATGCATTTGGCTATAGGGTAAGCAAGCTGGTTGTTATTTTTTTTTTATTTGAATTTAATTGCATAGCAATTTTTAGAAAAAGGACAAACATTAAAGTCCACAGTCCCCCGTTTGCCTCATTTTCCGGAAACCTCTTCGTTGACGGACACACAGTTCCTGTCACACAGTAGACTTCTAGCCTGTGGATCTTTTAAAAACTGATGTTGCTGGGTGGATTTTCCAAATTCAGTGGATTACTGCAATCACCCCTGGCGTGGAGATGCCACTCATCAATGCAATCCATCGTTTTTGATCGTCCAATGTTTGTAAGGATCGAAAAAGAGGTGTCAGATGTTGGTCACGCTCTGCAGCCAAACCAGGGCATTTAATCACCACATGTTTGATGGATTCCTTTTCTGACTCGTCCTTACAAAATCTACAGCCAGATGATAAGTTCATACCTCTTATAGACTAAATTTCATTGGTTGGAATTAAGTTAAGGCGGATTCTCAAGAACATGTCCCTGAATCGCTGATCCGGAAACTTAAGGTACGGCATCAGCTCATTCCGCTTACAAACAGGATATGGAGTCTTTCCAACCAATTTAGAGGCACTAGCTTTGTCCAGGGTTCGGATCCAGTCAGCACAGAGCAGTTTTTCTTTTACCCACATAGGGCTTGTAATAAGATCGTCTTCTGAACAGCAGAGGTCTGCCAGAGTTTTTTCAAATGACACACCCAGTTTGACAAGCTTTCAAATGAATTAGTCTCGATTTCTTTCTTTATTAGGTTCAATACCCTTGGACAGCTGGGTAACAACATTTTTCGGTATAACGATAGCCTTTTCCAGTCCACTATTGCTTCGAGGGATGACAATGATAGTTCTCTGCCCAGGACATCAATCTGGACTGAGTCAGGAAGGTTTAATGTCTTTCTCCAAATGATTGATTCCAAGCGCCCCCAGATCTCTGTTGGGATACCCAAAATTCCATCAGAGCCATATGTTAAGGGCGGGACTATCTTCCCCTTACAGTATGTTATAGCTGCTGCCAAAGAAAATTGTCCAAATGTTGCGTCCATGATTTTAACTTGGCTCGCCAGTTGTTTAGCTTTAGTTTTCAGATCTTCTATAAATGGGGTCTTTACTAAGCTGTTTGTGATAGTGCCCAAGTAATTAAAAGGTAACCACTTTTTCAATCGGGTTCGAATCCACTTGCCATGTAAAACGATTGCTCTTCTGGGTCCCTTGTTTAAATTGCATAATTTTGGTCTTAGCTTGATTAATTTCGAAGTGGTTCAATACAGTATCTCTGTAGGCTATCCAGCTGTCTTTGTAAGCCGATTCTTGTTTGGTCTATTACAATAAGATCGTCTGCATAGACCAGACAAGTCACTTTCTCTCCACCTATTTACGGGAGGGAATGATCTCAGATTTGGCTCAAAGTGGTGGCTATCCGAAGTGAAAAAGTTGTAGACTGCCGGTGCCAGTGGGCAGCCCTTTTTCACCCCTGATGTGTCGGGATTTGTGAGGTCAAAAGCCCCCCTTGGTTCAGCCGGACCTGAATTTTGGTCTGTGTGTGAAGCGCTTTTAAGGGGCCGAATATGGTTTCTGGACATCCTAGAACTTCTAACCTCATCCAGAGGAGTTGACGATCAACTGTCGAAGGCTTGGACAAGGTCCACAAACGCTATAAAGGTCGTCACTTTTTTTTAGTGCGCCTTCTGTTTCAAGATGCATAAGATCATTATGTTTACGGAGGTTCCCATAGTTTTAACGAATCCCGTCTGAAAGGGGTCTATTGCGTTGATACTAGTTGTCCAGATCACACATTTTTCCAAAAGTAAAGTACCAAAAATGTTGCCTATTACATCCAGTAACACTATAGGTCTAAAATTCTTCGGGTCAGATTTGTCCCCTTTTTTAAAAATAGGGACCATCACTGCTAGCTTTCAAGAAGCTGGGACTGTTTTTACTAACGAAATGTCGCAAAAATAGCATGGATGAAGGCCGACCATTCCTTTGGATGTTTTTAGGATTGCGTTTGTCAATCCGTCCGGGCCGGGGGCCCTTGAGCTCGTGAGCTTTTTTTTTATTTTCTCTAATAAAGGACCATAATCAAAGTTCCAAGTAGCAGTTGTTTCCTGTAGTACTCCAGATCTACTATGCTGGTATGGGTCGTCAAACAGGGACGCAAAGTGAACTGTCCAAGCTCTCATATTCACACTGTTTGATGTAACCTCTGATTTTTTTCTTTCCGGCACCTTTAATGAGCGCCCAGAATTCTTGTGATTTTTTGTTGCCAAGCGTTCTCAGCATTTGTTCAGCGTCTTCTTGTAGTAACAAGAATGTATTTGTGCCGTTTTATCCATGCTTTATAGGCTTTGATGACTAGCACCGCATTATATATGATATCATATGGCATTTATAAACGCGCCTATACACAAGTGTTTCAAGGTGCGACGAGGCAAGGGAGGGGAGAACAGTGGAAGACAAACAACGATCCTACTAGGCCAGGTGTCATTCAGATCGCGCAAGTGCGAGGGTAGGGAGAAAAGGGAAGAGTGCAAGGGAAAGGGGAAAGTGCAGTACATGTAGGAAGAATACATATGAATAAATAAAAACAGCCTGATGGTGGCAAGTGCAAGGTAAGAGCAGACATAAGTGCAGGTAAGGGGACTGAAGGGATTTCAGAACCAGTCCCCAAGTGCAGGAGGTTGCACTTGGGTTTAACTAATCGAGTTTAAACTCCGTATTGGATGAGTTTGCGGCCTGCCGTTTAATGCGCCTCATAGCCCTTTTTTTCTCATGTACTACTAGATCAAAAGTATGGCGTCCCGTGATGGTGGTCTTGTTACTGAGGGAGCCGCAGCTAAAGGGGAGCAGAAGCGGTCTATACTCCATTTTTTTTTTAAAGGAGCCATGGCAGTATTTTGTTCTTCATAATACTTTAGTAATTGCAGTTATGTCCTTGGGGGTTAAACGAAGTCTATTTCCGGCGTTATTAGATTGTACACTCGACGGAATTGTAGCGAGCCAGGCCGTGCTAATCTGGGGGAGCAATAGTTCCAAGATGTTATGATCGCTATTAAGTGTCCTTCTGATGTTAACACCTGAGGTTAGTTGATGAATGTCCGGCGAAACAAAGATATGATCCAAGTCCCCAAACTGAGAGTCCCTTCCCCATGTAGGGATGTTTATATAATCCAGGCATTCCTTTGTAATTTTAATCTTCTTAACTTGGAATAAGCCCCTTGCCTTTGCAAAACTGGACCATTTGCGGCCTCTGGAGACGGCCGTGTTGGAAGTTTTTGGGAACTTTGATCCTTTTGTTGGGGATTCCAGCACTATGTTTAAATCCCCACAAATTATGATGGAATCTATATCGTTTTCCACCAAGGCTTCATCCAAAGTTGCCGTGACCAAGTCGATGAATTTGTCTGCGATTGCAGCCGGGTTACAGTAACATAGCTAATAACAGATTATCAGGGCTGCAAATCTTATTAGAAGCGGTTGTTGGTTGCCATTCCACAACGGTCGCCAAACAGGACAAGTCTGAAAACATTGTTTTGGTGATGTGTAGCCCCACTCCTGTACGAATAGCTAACAAGAGACCTGAATAGGGGTGTCCCTTTTCACCCCTAGCTGCGTCTGCTGTTATCACTTCATACCCGTCCAAACTCGGGCGATCAATCAGCCAAGTCTCTTCTAGGCAGCGTATATTGTAATCATTCAGGTTTACATCGCTAGGCACAGTGAGATGGAAACCTCTGGTATTCCAGGATGCCAACTTTAGAGACATCTCTTTGGTTTTAGCAATAACACCGGTATGTCCCCTTTCCAGCGATGGTTTAATCCGAGATCCATTGCCAGGGAGGAGTCCTAAACTGGGTGGCTCTGATTTCCTCCTACAAAGTGCTTCCTGTATCCATGACCAGTCACCACTCAGTGATTCGTTGGGGTCTTTTTTCAACAAGCTGCCCTGCCTCTGGACCATCTAGAGGCGAGGTCGCTTGAGTCACAGTAATCTTAATGTCAGGGCGGGGGCCGGACAGTTTTCTTCCGACATTCAAAGGGTCAAGATGTGGTTTTAAAGTTGTTGAAGGCTCAGTTTTTCCCCACACTTGGCGGGTCACACTCCTCGGTAGTTTTAGACTGGCCACGTTCTCTCTGTATTTCTCCTTCCCTATTTGGTGTGCAGGGGCTTGGTTGTTTAATCAAGGTTAAGTCAAATCCCAAGATTCAGAGGTTTTCTATCTCTTTACCAGCATAGAACGGATCAGTTGTGATGGAATATGCAGGAAAACAGTCAGTTCTATGTTTTATTCCGAATTCAACAATTTTATCTTCGGACCTTAGCTGTCGCAAATTTGAAATACTATGCTGAATCTGAACAATTGTTCAGCGATTCAGAATCAGATTTGCAGTTTTGTCCAGGATAGATTCCAATTTGAATGACCCATTTCTTCTCGAGTCAATTGGCTGGTATGAGTCCTTGCGAAGTTTGCAATTAATTCCAAGCAATCGTCTAGTATAGGTAGGACTTCCTGGACTCGGGTTGGAACAGGGAGATCTCTTACTCCTTGATTTACCATAGTGGGTAACGGTAAGAGGGTTAAAATCGCTCTTCAAGGAGTGTAGGAGAACACAATTCGGCCACTCCTTTGGTGGGTCCGTGTGTTCTCAGTCCTCTCCTGCGCTTGGTTTAGACCTATGGTTCGAGAAAGCTTTTTGGGTTTCCGGGCCCTGCATAGGTTTACATACATCAGATCTTGATTTCACATTAAGGTTTCTCCTTTTATCTGATAGTGTCAGAAATGTTGATGGACTTACCAAGTAGGAGGTTACCTTTCCTTTAAAAGGGTCTTCTACCTTTTCGATGGCAATTCTCCTTTTTTCAGGTAGTGTCAAAAATTTGAGAGAACTAGGCACACCCGGGCCGGCAAGTTTATCACCCGGTGCTGTTGCTACCTCGACATCCTCTGAAGTATTCAACTGCGACATATTAATCAGATTTGTTAGGGTCTCTGATGATTCACTCGTATGTCTTCCTAGCTCCACGCCAGGGTCCTCGACTACACGCGATGTTCAGAGTGGGAGCCGTTGGACGATAACCAAGGGTTTCTCCATCTCCCCGTTGACTAGGTGATCTTCGTTACAGGTTCGAGAAAATGTGTTTTTAGGTCCTCGAGCCGGAGTAGGCTGGACGTCGTTCAAATGGTTCGCCGCTTTGGAGTCACAATTGCCAGACTTCATGTTTCTTTTCTCAAATATCCGATAGTCTTTGTTTTTGTGATCCTTGTGATTATTCGCAAGTGACACGGTCCTAAGTTCTTGCCCAGAGGGTGAGGACCGTAGTTGCTCGGCCAGTTTCAGGACAACACAAGCATTGCTAGAACCCTGCGGTGGGTGGTCAACAGGGAAAGACTACTGCCCTCCAAAAAAAGCTTAGATTGATCCTGGGCTTGTGGTTAAGGTAGATTCAAAAGTCCTGCTGTTTGTGTTGAGACATCATGCATGTCTCTTGTGAGATCAATTTGGGGGGTGGCGGGAGCATAGTTAGGTTTAAAGTTGTCACAACAGGGAATGCGGGTTGCACTGACTGCAGATCGCTTGTCGTTTGACAGCCTGCATCTAAAAGGAACTGCTCATTTGTTTGAGACCGATGGGGTGGTTTCTCCAAAGCTGTGATGAAACCTTCCAAGAATATTAATTTGGTATGCATCATAGCGATCAAGGACGTATGGTCCCTCAGGGCGTCATTTATGCCTTCATAGAGTTTTGCAAAAGGTGCAAGGGCGATGGTAATGGAGGAAATGAGTGACATTGAATCCAGTTTCTTAGGAGTAGTACAGGATTACTGGTCTGAGATGCTCTCACGACTACGCTCCGACTGGAGTGGAGTAGTAGATGTCAAGTCGCCTCTTTCTGAATTAGGCAATAAGAACAAAAAGGAATGGTGGTGGCTGCTACTCCTCTTCTGAGAGGGCGACTTAGGTCTCACAGAGCCCTCCAGGGGGTTAGCAGATTTATCTATCACCCTCATCTGCTGTTCGTATGCCTGAACCCCCGGCACAATTGTCCTAGTGGGAAATGGAATTTCGGGGCTCTGTGCCAAGATACTCTGTGCGGCAGGCTCCGATGAGATCCGATGCTGATGAAGTGGCGCTGGATCTCTCTGGTCTGGTGGTATGGGTAAGGACGGGCAATCCGCAGCTTTTGGTTGTGTATCCATTTTCTTTTTGGTTGGGGTTGTTTTGCTTGGCACTTCCTTGTCGAGAGCGTGTAAGAGGGTGGCTTTCTCCTTTAGAATACTAGAGCCTGGAGTTTCCCATTCGGTTGGTGGTTGTACTTTAGGAGGAAACAGAATCACATCTTTCATTGCATTTGAGGCGCCCTCCAGGAGCTCCGCATCTGAGAGATCATGAGGAGAAGTGCCCGTTTGATCCGGGCCCTCCAACCTTTGTTTCAGAAAAAGTTTTTTTAAGTCTTTGGATAATAATGGCTGGTATCCTTTCATTTTCCTATAAATTTGCCTAGGCATTTAAGTAGCACTAATTTTAGGTTTTCTTGTAGATTGTTTCATGGAGTTTATGTTGGTAAGGGTACCGGCTTCATCATGGACTAAAAGAGATTTTTGTTCATTTATTTCGTGGACAGACGTCCTTGAGAACGCCCCTGCAGATGTTAAGGGTGCGATTTCTTTGAAGACAACTTGGTCACTCCTCCATCGGAGGAGCCGCACACGAAGGCTTCGAGAGTCACTTCTCTCACTGTGCCGCCGGCGAGGCAGCCGCACGAGGGCAAGGAAGCCTGGAGGGTGTCGGCGGGAGCAGGGGCCACCTCCAACGGCTCCACGCCGCCCTCCAGGGAAGCACCGCCCCCACCAGCCTCTAAGCCGTGCAAGCACGGCATGCCGGGCAGGGAGCTCGGCAGAGAGGCCGACGGAAGTCCAAGGGAAGCATCGGCAGAAGAGGCCAGGCCCACTACCACCAGGGCCGTCTCCCCGCCACCCCCAAGAGGTAAGTGCAGATCGTTTCGCACAGGCTGGTAATCAGGCGGGTGGGCGTGGATTTGAGCAACAATGGTGCCAGGGGAGGCACACAGCATCCGGCAATTAGGCAAGTTCGAAGGGTGCAAAGCAGCCAGGGATTGCCAGTCTGAATTTGCACTAATGTTATGAAGGCTGGGACCCGTATGATCAAGTGATCCATGTAAGTGTAAAGAGGTGGACAATGTTGGGTCCGGAGAAGGTGACAAAGCAAGTCCCAATGAAGTAGTAGTTGTGGGAGGAGAATCTTGTACATTCATAGCTTCAGTGTTAACATTACTCCTCTCCAGAGCATTGCGGCTCCTGGAGCCTAAAAAAAGGCCATCAGCAGGCAGACCACATGGTGAGGAAGAAAGAGAATGCTCAAAGGGCATCGAGGGTTGTGGAGATTGTAGAGGAGATTTAGTCAGTCTTACCTCCTCCTCACGCCAGTGAGCGCTCCGTAGCAAACAGCTTTCTTCCGGCATGCCCACGCTAGTAAGCGCAACGATGAAAAAAAACACTGGTCGCAGCCCTCAGTCCTCAGCCCTGCAGGACTGTTACTCGCCGTTACTCCGCGGCACGGAATGGTTTTTAAAGCAGCAGCAGGAAGCAGTTGGTGGCTCCCCCCCACAAATAGGAAGCCGGTAAGCAAAGGATCAGGAGCAAGAGAATGTTTCTGAGAGTCCACTCACTGCAGGACTGTTACTCCGCTGGTTATTTCCGAGAGCATTCTTGCCTACCTCTGTGCCATCGTTGTGCGGAATGTTGGTGTAGAGTTACTCCACATCCATGGTTGCTAGTAATGTATTCCTGTACTAGTACATCCGAATAAAGTCTTTTACTTGAAATATATTTGCAATATAGCTGTCCTCTTTTAGGTTATCTGTTGGGACTAACTGCACCCATCCACCAGCCTCCACCCTTTCTTAAATGAAGCCCCAACTGCTCTGCTATCGATACATAAAACACACACACACACACACACACACACACACACACAAAGGATCTACGTAAAGGCCCTTCGCACTCCCAAAGCTAAATACAAGGCTTACACTTTGAAGACAATTCTATAAGCTACGCTAAATGGAGGGTGGTTAATGAATCACAAGCAATCAGCAGAATGCATTACATTGTCAATATTAGAATCCATTTGCTAGAGCATGAACTAACAGCATTTCCCCACAACCTTCAACACACTGAAGTTAGATACACCTACGGGTAAATCATTCACCTGTAGCGTGGTAGTGATGGTGTTAAACAATTCAGACAATACCCAGAGTGACAACCAAAGCACAGATTCAATAAGCCCAACCATCCTTGGCCTGAACTAAGCCCAGTTCACCTCTAGAAAGGAACATGTTACACCATGTTATCCTACAGGAATGGAATGACAAGCAGTTATTTTTTTATGTTTAATTGTCTAATAAATCAAAGGTGCATGCTAAAAATACATTCTTTGTGAGCAGCTCTTGTGACCTTGGGGACTCCCGAAAATTGTCTAAAATTAGATAAGTTTGTCAGTCATTTAACAGGAGTTCAAAGGTTTGTAGACATTTTCTACATAGGAAATACGGGATAAGGTCCACAGGCACACCACGGTTATGGTGGTTAAGTACAGTAGGTAACAGATCTACTACACCGGCGCAGCAAAAGCAACCAACCCCAGGGAACACTGGAGGCGACCACCCCTTGCAGAGGAGTTCTCCAGATTCGAGACACAACCGGGTAGAGAGGGATGGATGCAAAGAGGATTCAGATTAATGCAAGTAAAATTTAAGTAAGCTATAGAGGGCATGCTAACCCCACTACATGTGGACAGCGTCTACTCCCGATAATGATTCTAAGGAATATATCAGGACCCCAGAACCTGGTGACGAATATTCACATTGCTGGTCACTGTGGATTCGGCTCAGATACAGCAGGGGAACCTAGTGAGTACAGGGCTTTTATAGATCTGGGAAAGGGATTCCGTAACCAGGATGCCTCAAACAGAGCAGATTAATCATGGTACCCAGAATGACAACCCACTCAGCAACAGAGGGGTCACCAGGAACCAGACCAAGAGGTTCCAGTCAGTTCAAAAGGCAAAAGAGATAGACAGACAGCTAAGAGCGGTCCCATGATGGTAGCAACGGTTGGAGGGGATTCAGGACTGCACTGCAAAAGACAGAGCTTGAGATGTAATAGTAACCCCCCCCCCCCAAACTCTTTCAGGACAGAAAGACTCTGCAGTTGTAGGCGCTTTGTCCAGGATAATTTCCCAAGCAGGCGGTCCAGCAACAACCAGAAAATTGTTCCAGGATGCAACAGTCCAACCAGCAAGGATGTTTGAGAGACAGGCAAGGAAAATCTCAGGATGGGATTACAGAAGCCTTTAAATTAAATATGGAGATTAGGACAAATGAGCCAGGGTCCAGCCAATATGTTCAAACCAGATGCAACCATCCATCTTCAGAACAAACCTCCCAGCAATTACAAAAATCTATGCACTCATTCTACCCAAGATAAACATTGCATCAGGGGCTGGCCTAAACCAACTCTCCAATCAAACCCCAACCTGGCGCAGAGGATTTAGCTAGCAACCAATCAAGCTGGCCTTAAAAACACCGGAAACATGCTGCCACCACACAGGTGTAGTATTTGGCACGCATGACGCAGATAACTAGGCTACCAGAGCTTAAACCGCTTTGGAGGGTGCTGTGCTGGGTTCAGAGTAGGTCAATAACATCACAACCATTTTAGGCATGCCTCATGGTCCTCAGACAAAGGGTTGGCCGAAACAAAAATGCAGAGAGTAGGGCTTTAGTAAATACATGTTGGAGCACTGGGATACTAATGCAGTAAAAATTACTACACGTTTGGTGAAGCCGAGATCAAATTATAGCAACCAGCGTATTATTCCACAGGATACCTTTAGGGTGACTTGACCAAAACGGGGTGATTAAAAAGCACCCATGCCAAGGTAGATATCCGGACTACTGTGGCAGTGCACCAGAAAAAGGGTTGGGGCGCTGCGAAGCACCAAGGAGGAATGGCGGTCTGAGCGTTGCTCCTGCCCCAGCATTATCCTGAATACAAAAATCTCCTGTGTGAAGATGATCGAGGTTCTAAGCGGAGGATGGGGCAGTGGTTGGTGCGATTGTTGTGGCCGAGAATCATCTGAATCTGTGGTCCAGCAGGGAACGATACTGCCAAAAGACTAGCAGAGCAGGGAGGAAGCAGACCCCCAACTGAGGCTCCAACAAGCTTGGCGGTCCGAGCCGTGCCGTCCTGCAGAGAGTATATTGTGCCCACAGTGTGAACTGCCTCCCGATCCTGGAACCCTGACTGGCCTGCACTGGATGTGCCGCTTCGCCTGTGGAACACAAGCAACCCCTAGTGCACACGAAGTACCAGCGATCGAGCAGGTAAATTGAGATCTGGCAGTTGCAGTGATCATCCAGATTACTGCGGGACGCAATCTGCAAAGAAAGTTGTGAGGCGGCGACAAGACTGACCGCACCAGCAACCCCCCCCCCCCCCGGTGTGTCTGAGGGAACCTAGAGGGGACGTGGCAAGACCTACGCAGCCCTGACCCCGTGCGGACAATGATTCCGGTCCTCCTCCAGTTGCCGCCATTGCAGGGGTGCTGACGCTGTCCTTAGCGTTTGGGAGCAACAGCAGCAATGGGCTGTCAGGTGACATTGAGGAAGGCACAGGCCTGTCACAGGTAGTAAGAAAATGCAATGGCCCAGTGCGGGTGAAGTGGTTACGGCCCGTTTATACATGTGATTGGAGTTGAGGCAGACATTGTTGTATCCCCTAGCTGGCTGCGGTGAGCACAGAACCTGTACCTGCTTATGGGGAACTCTGAATGCTTAGCAGAGGATTGAGGCTGTGCTGGGAGTTTATATTTCACCTATCCGGTAAATGGCAATCGTGGGAGCATGTACTACTGAAATTGCGTTCCTCCTGGGTGGCAAATTATACACAGGTTTCCCTATGAATACGTACCCGTAACATTGACTGTTCCTCTGATTTGGGGACACTGGATGTGAAACTAGAACCATGCAGGATCAATTGGCACACTGGTGCGGCTCTGGCTGGTGGTCCTTCCCAGCACTGACTGGTGAACTGTGGGGTGACGGGGAGGAGGGGGAATTTGATCACCTGTGCCACACGACTATTTTTCGGTGCAGTCCTGAGCCTCAAGATAATCATCCTAATGGTTATCCGGTGTTAAAGACCCACGGATTGGAGAAACCCCAAACAAATTTAAGCAGGCGTAAGCATTTTTTCTAAAGACTGCGAGGCACACCCGTCTAGGGGCTGGTTGGAATCACTTGGTCCTGACATTGGCAAACATCTTGGTTTTGGGGAGCTCACCATCACGAAAGGTGCTGGGAAGAAAAGAGGTCCCATGGGCTCATTTACAAATGCATCAACGAGGTCCTCGGACCCGGCACCTGGCGGTGATACCAGCGCAACACCAGGGGCTCCCGTGACGACCACCTCTTGGCAATCATGCAAAGTGGCTTCATGTCAGTTAATGTTAAATTGGATGACATAGCGGCGACCATCAGTTTCCTGAAATCCAAACTTCAGAAAGAGAGTGCTGTTTAACCAAACACTTCGGGGGCAGAACTAAACATTGTAGATGCTATACATGCACTTTTATGTAGATAAAGAATTCATCAATTAATCTTCTGTTCAGAACGGGTATACCAGATGTAATGCCCCACTCTAGGGCAAACGAAGGAGGAAGTGATCCTGAAACAATGAAAATCTCATTGAGACCATAGTATTCCCTTTCCCAGGTCATGGGACTCCGCCTGCAGCAGCAGCAGCAGCACCGGGGCCTGCAGAAAAGGGTCTGGGAATGAAGTGGACGGAGCATGTAGCAGGGTAGCTGTGCCTAACATGGCATCTGCCTGAGACCCTGCTGGCGAGATGAGGAAAAAAGTCTGCACCATGTTGTGCTGCTGGCTGAAAAACTGTGAGAAGCCTGAGGAGGAAAGCACAGACGTGGTGTTTCAATGGATGTCAGATACAGAGCCACTGAGTGATGACAAGGATGAGGAGAGATGCTGATGATACCGGAGTATCAAAAAACTGTAGGGAGCGGAATGCTAGATTGTGGTATAACCTACAGGAGCCGAGCAAAGCTGCCAGAGGAAGTCTAAACGCTAGGAGTGTTGGGTCTAATATACCTTGTTTGGCACTGTGGAGAGTCCCTTCAACTCTCTGCTGTGATGCTTGCAACCACTCTCACCCCCCCCCCCACTCCCAATGGCCACTGGAGTTCTGGGCAGGTCACACTGGGGATGTATGTATTGCTTTACTAAATGTGCCTCCATGGGAGCCTTTATGAATACCAAAGTGGGGATAACTGCAATAGTACCTGTCAGTCATCATGGATGGGTAGCCTCAGTCAGGCAATGATTACCGTTTACTTTCTGATGACAATTAAGCCATTGTTGCAGCCTGCAGAGAATGCCTGAAAGAGAATCTCTGTATTTGTCAAGTCCAGAAAGAGCTCTGGCAGGGTATGCCTTAAGTTAGGATTTTTAGACAGTATCCGAAGTACACATCCCTGCAATTTCAAGCAAAACCGCAGCAAATGTTTCAATGGGAAGCGCAGAGCAAGAGACCAAAGCAGGCTACATGCCAAACCAGGTGGCAAGTAAAACCTGCAGATGTAAACCTGACACTTAAGTTAAAAGGACAGAGTGGAGCAAAACAAAGCCATGAGAAAGCAGGAAAAACTAACCGGTGAAGTGAGTTTAGAAAATGATGAATGCATTGAGACCACTGAAAAAGTGAAAATAAATTGATAACACTAAAACTGACAAGCCATGATCTAAGCAGAACTCGGGTGCACGTTCTTAGAATGAGTTGGGACCATACAGGCAAGAGCGAGCACATGCTGGAACTTGAGTTCCAGTGCCCAACATGCACTATGAATGACATCCTGGCAAGAAACATTACATTCTGGAACTCTTTAGTCCCGTTTCCTGGAGCAAAATTAGAAAAAAAGGCACATTCTAAAGACTGCATGTTTGCCAGCGAGGGTGGTTTGGTCAAGCATCTGAGAGAAACATGTAAATGAGATTTCATTAAATGCTGGGTACGGGACAGCTCCTTACATCATCGGAGAAATGGGGTTTTAAGGATAACACCTCACGATTGATACATGATTCAGAGGTCCTAAATCAAAGGAGGAGACTTTGAAAGTAGAGACTAATGACGCCACAACTCTAAAGGCAACACCCAGCTCTGACAACATTATTTTAAAAATTAAGTTTTGTTTAACTTTATGTCTCAAATCCAGTCATGTATGCAAGGCAGCTAATATGGCCCATTAAGTATGTTTTTGAGCCTGGGGCAGATCTCCTAAAAAGAAATTAGGACAGGGTAACATTAACTGGTTACTGAGGGACCCGGTTCTTGTGTCGAGAATAGACAGACTAATATTTCTGAGAAAATGTGACTGAAAGTATGCCTTTGGAGAATGTTTGGGAAGCAGACAAGGCTGTGATAAGGAAGGGATCTGATTAGCCTGGGAGCAGCGATCCCCAAGGTCGAGGAAAGCAAATGTCAGAACAGTGAAAATAAAGTTTACTAGAACACTGGCACTGAAGTGAACGCTCAAAGTCAAAGCAAGTGACCAAGGAAAGATCAGGGGTAACTATGTATCCAAAGAACATGAAAAGATGAAAGTCTGTGTAGCTCGACTTTGTCATTATATCCAAGGAAAACATTCCTAGATTCAGTAGAGCTGCTCTGATTCTCAGAGGTTGTAACGAGTCAATCCACAAATGGAAGCAATAACAAAAGACAATGTGGCTCGTGCCGGAACAATGTTATAGAACAGACAAGGATAGAGACACAAGGCAGGGCTGTTCCCTGTTCCCACTGATCTTTGCAGTAACCATGGAGTCACTAGTGTAAACAATTAGCCAGAAAGAAGAATAAAATGTCTCATTATTCGTGGGAGTGAACAGAAGCGAGTCTAATTTGTAGACAAATACATGCAAGAAATGCTGGGAGGTTTTCATGCAAGTATCCAGATAAGCTGTGTCACTTTCTGTAACAGCCAGAGGTCAGAAATACTTTGCTCCCCGGATCTGTGCGGTTTCATCCAGCCCGTGTTACGAGCCTACTGTGAAAAACCTGAAGAAATCTCACACGCCAGTCCCTGGGGATCTGTCATCCCAGTTGCCAGGACACAGCTATCACTTTTGGATCCAGTTACTGGGGGTGGACCAGTGCAGGAGGATCACCTGTATGAGGGGTCCTCAGGGAGTGGATGTGGGACACCCAAAGGCGAGATGCGGTATCCCCTTCCCTGTTGACACCTTTCCCCCATCCTACCAGGTAGGATACCTAGAAGCTCACCCCCACGCCCTTTCCCGACAAGAACACTTTCTCACAGACAGTTTGTAAGCGACAACGGACTAACACCAGAGCCGTATACCTGACATGTCCCAACAGGGTCAGGCAGAGTCAGGCAATTAGTGATAATTACACACACCTGACTTCCATCACACTTCCCCACACGGCTAAAAGGCAGAACACGAAAGCACACTCTGAGCAAGGCAAAACACACGAGGAAGCAACAGTTTGGAGATGGCGGTTTAACACAAGGAGAAAGGCGGAAGACCAGAAAGGGGTCAAGGAGGGAGTTGCCCTTGGCCTTTTCAGAGGAAGAAAACTTACTTTGAGCCCTCGAGGATAAGAAACATAAGAGTGGGAATTAAAGCTGCAGAAAGGTGCATTGTGTGCGGAAAGTACCCGGGGCTCTCCTGCATCGATAGCCGAGGCAGGGAGGAGAGATTGCTGCTGTGGTACACTCCTGCATCGATAGCCGAGGCAGGGAGGAGAGATTGCTGCTGTGGTACTGCCATTGGCTCCCACAACAAAGCCGCTCCAGTAAAGTCAGCACAGCTGGTAAGTCGGGGCGAATGATAGACTGGACTGTGTAAGAACCATGGTTGCAAGCAGCAACATTGTATGAAGAAATCTGCGAAGAACAGACTGTAAGGTGTATGTGATGAGTGACATAAATATAATTGACTATCTAAGGAACAATTAAACTTTTGAAACCAAGGTAGATGCCATATACAGAGTGCTTCAGCGCCATGTGGGTGCTCATTCAAAGGACTCTGTTAAACATCCAACTGAGTGTAAAATTGTTAAATCAAAGTGGTCCTGCAACATGTCAAGCCAAACCCTGTGCACATTCGAAAGTCTTCAATTGCTAAATACGAACTGTAATTAGTCAGAGCCCAGCTGAGGGAAACTAATTGAGAAAAGGGATCCGAGTCCGGCTGAAGAGGATCCAGGATGAAGGGTGAATCACCCTATGTGAATATTTGGAAAGTAACTTCTTGTTTCTTTGATTCATCAGGCCCTCTGAAGTAAGAGACCTATTGATAACCTAAGAGACTTGGGCGTAGAAGGCCCTGATATGTGCAATAGAACTGTGTCCTCGTGCCAAAGAAGCCCAGGAGTGTGCTATGCTTGAGTGAACCGCGTTGTCCAGTGCTGAAAACATGGGGAAGTGAGGCCAACGGCCTGAACATCCTGACTTATTTTGTGAACACTTCTATGAACATTCCCCCACACTATTTGTAACTTAGCAGTAAGGATTGGCAATAGGTTTTTAGAATAGGCGTTTTTTATTACGACGAAGAATCCACTAGGACTGCATTATTATTTTATTGGTCGTAGCTTGCTCCCATCTTAGATTTATATAGGCGTTTATCACCCCATTAATAAAGTTCAATAAACACCCTGGAACTGTGGTCACTTAGGTCTGTCTTACTTTGATACCATTTCTTACTTACACTACCTAGAACATTTAGATTAAGTTATTGCTTTATGTAGATGAAATGACGCGTCAACCAGATAAAGCCAGCCTGCTCCTGCATTTGTTAGCGAATGAGAGACTCAGTTTCAGGCATAGAATTGACTTCTAAAAATGGAGTATATGACTTGGAATTCAGCAGGAGCATCAGTAAATCGAATAACATAGGTTGGAATTGAGAATTAGACAGAGTGATTGGTCCCAAGAATAATCAGAAGGATCACTCATGAGATTAGGTTCTTGTGTCAGATTTTCCACTTAACGTTCCCTTTTTCGGCATGCTCAATTTTGTGAAGATGACCATCAAACCCAGATATCTTTATTTTATTGAGTGCTATGCCTGTCTTCTGACAAGCAGACACCTGCAAAATGTAATTAAAATCCTCATGAAGTTCATAGGGGCAAATAGGAGAAGAGCTAAACAAGTGTAAAGGGAAGGGGATTAAAAGGTTATCGGATCTCGGTTTACATTATTGTTCCACACCCTTAAACTGAATTAAAGCTTTGCAGAATGAGGATACTCGGATACTTTATTTTGTTCACAGCCCAATGAATGTTTCATGTATGCTTTATGAAGAATACTTCCAAAAGGTTCAGTAATATCCAGTGCCCTGGACTTGTAATTAACATCACACCCAAGCACAGCATGAAACCCTTTGGAATATAACCAAGAACACAAACAGATTGATGTAAGAAGCCAAACGTCACAGAAAAGCAATGTGCCAATTCACAATTAATGGGGCTTGCCGTTCAAAAAGGTATGCCTTTGCTACGGGGGTCGAGGCTCATACTATGTTGAATCGTGAAACCAGAGGGTATATTTTGATAGGAATTAAATAAATCTCAAACACACAGCCACCCCCATAGAGGATCTAGAATTGCACATAGAAAGCAAAAGAGTTCAGGGATAACCTCAAAAGAGCTAGTACCATTTCATATTGGAGAAAAGCCATTAGGAAATACTAACACTTGTGTCATTGAAACAGTCTCAGAGCCATTCCCATTTAGTTTGAGTAATGCAAGTAATTCTTTAACTTCGAACCTTCAGGTTAGTGAAAGAAGAACCAGGCAACTGATGAATTTTGCAAAGTTAAACTTAAAGGAGTGTCTATTTGTGTAATATTAATAGGTTAAGGACTGCTGTCTTCAATGTTCAAATGGCAAGCGCATAGTGCACACAAACTAAAGGTTGGAATGACCGTCATATCTTTGGATGCACACAAAGCCTTTGATTTAGTCGACTGGGGGTACATCCGAGCAGTCTTGACACACTTGGGCTTTGGCCCCAACTTCATCACATGGGTCATGGCCAATTATCAGTCTCCCACCACACAACTGCGAGTCAATGGCACAAGATCCAGCAAAATACATACATCCATCCAGAGGTACCAAGCAGGGTTGCCCACTCTCACCCCTAATCTTTGCCCTATCTATGGAACACTTTGCGGCAAGAATTAGGCAAAATCGTAATATCAGTGGGTTAGCCGTGGGAGACCACAAATATAAGATAGCGCTATACTTGGATGATGTCCTAATAACTGCAACAAACCTAACATCATCACTGAAGGCCATCTGGGAGGAGATTTCGGAATTTGGGTCCCCGTCGGGTTTCAGAGTAAACCTATCTAAATCCGCAGCCCTGGCGATCAACCTCTCTAAGCAGGAAAAAGCGAATCTCGGCCCTCTAATGCCGATCTCATGGTCAAAAGGCCCAATCGACTATCTGAGTTCACATCCCCCAATGACCCATTACGCTTGTACTCAAGCAACTTCCCACAACTCATCAGAGAGCTGCAAGATGATCTAAAAAGATGGAAACCCCAGGAAATCGCCTGGTTTGGCAGGATCACGGCCATAAAGATGAACCTGATCCCTAGATGGTTGTTCAACTGCACAGCACTCCCAATCCAAATACCGGGTCCTGCCCTGGCAGCCCTGCAGAAGAAGATTCAAGCATTTATATGGGGGGACCTCGAATTGCCAAACGAATAATGATGAGGGGGATAGCACAGGGTGGTCTGGAAGTACCAGATCTTGCCAGATACACCCTGGCAGCGCAACTGTCTCATGCCTTCACATGGTCCCAAGAGTCAGACAAACCGAAGTGGGCACAACTCGAAGAAGCTTGGTGCCCGGTGGTACCACCAGCCCTCCCACCTATAAAGCCACAAGCATATGGCGGACCCTTATCGGCAACAACAACGACAGCCCTCTGCTGGAAGGAAGCAGCCCGGAAATGGAACATCCGCGGATCGCTAGGCCCCCTTACCCCCATCTGGAATAACCCCGAATTCTCCCCAGGCCTCTCAGCACACAGCTTCCAAGCATGGATGGAGGGTGGTCTACAGAAGACCGGCGATTTCCTGGAAGCAGGAGCACCCATCACCTTCGAAAGATGCAAAGAAAAATTTGGAATAAGTGAACGGGAAAGATTCCACTACGTCCAAATCCACCATTGGATGTCCCACAGAATAACTAAGGAGAAATGCTCCAGAGAATTAACAGCAATGGAATTATCCTTAACGACACCTACATGCAAAGGCAGAATCTCGACCCTTTACCGACTCCTAGACAGATCAGACCCTGCGAAGGAGAGATACATGCTCGAATGGGAAAAGGACCTAGGAAAAGAAATGGAACCCGAAGAATGGGGAAAGATTTGGTCCAGGTTGCACAAAAGCTCACAATGCATTACAAATGGAGAAGGGGGCTACAAACTCTGCTACAGATACTACGCAACTCCGGCTCAAATCAATAAGGCTAATCCAAACATCCCCGGAACATGCTGGCGTGGATGCCAGACCGCCGGCACACTATTCCACATGGTATGGACATGTCCGAAGGCGGAAACATACTGGAAGGAAGTAATCAAGCACATCAAGGAAATCTCTGGCCTCACCATCCCATGGGACCCCGGAATCATTCTTCTAGGCAGCACAGGTGACGGAGCATTCCCTATATCGGGACAAATCCCCAAGCTATGCACACATCTACTTTTAGCTGCAAAGATAGCAATGGCCCGAGTGTGGAAAAATAAAGATGGCCCGGCTGTGGCACTCAGGTGGGCGAAATGTTGGGACATAGTGGTCGCCGGAAAAATTACTGCGATCCGAACAGGCTCCTGGAATAGAGCCCTAAATATATGGGAACCATTTATGGACTACGCCGCCAAATTCCCGGCCCTCACCAGGAGACCCCCCCATTAACCTGATGGCTCCAAAGCAGCCCGCTTTATTAAACCTTAGCCATACAGCATAACTACTCATAACTCTGCACCCCTGCTGGCGACCAAGGACAGGACAAAGCACGTTCAATAATGTCCAATACGATGATCTGATCCCCCTCACCCTAGCCTTACCAAGAGACCCTATCATCTTATCACACCTATCTAACATTTTTCTGCGATTGCTGTTATAATCTATGTATTGCTCATTTGTAAAACCAAATAAAGTGTTGTTATGAAGAAAAAAAAATGGCAAGTGCATGTGGACAACAAAAGCCTACCACAAAGGTGGTGGGAGATCTGGACCATGGCTGCAAAGTCCCCCAGGTGCACTGTAGTCAAACAGAACAGGGTTCGAAATTGAAGGGGGGTAGGAGCAATGCAACTCATACTGCAAATAAAAATGCTCCTGTTAATCAGTTTGCCAGTGAACACCAGGTTCTTATCTCAGCGACCGTTGAATTATCCTCCTGGGAGCATGTATTAATCAACCTGACGTCTGCCTTAGAGGGAGAGGAAGGCTAGTGCACTCAATTCAAACAAGCCCTTATCAGGGGACTTCTGTTAGCCAGAACGCTATCATTACTACAGGTGATCTGGAATTAGATCTGTGGCGAAGCATGCTTGTAGAAACCTTTGCCCTGCAGTGGTAGAATGGAAAACGACATGGGGCTATGAAGGGCACGCTGAAGAGATAAGAGTAAAATAAAAAGTTCAATGTTATAAAGAATGCCAAATGACTATGTACGACAGGGTTTACAGTTTGCATGATTTACAAGGCAAAACATTAACATGGTCAGTAAACCTCAAACATTAAACTTAGCAACAGCAAGGCAAAGTCGGTCAAACTGGGGCACCAAGTTCTGTCATCAAGGGTGGTTAATGTTAAAAGGATATTTGTACCGCACACCATCACCACCGCAGTGGTGGTCCCCTGATGGCTCTGAAAAGGGGAATGGGGGGGGCAGGCGTTAGAGGGAATAAGTGGGAAGAGAGCAGTGATGGGGTGTTGGCAGCCTCAACCCGGTTAGCACTGTTCGCTGGGCTTGGGGTGTTTCCGATCGGCAGCTATTGTGTGCTGTTGTGCAATTCCATTTGTGGTTTGTTTTGTTGTTGCAGTGTATTTTTACGGATTGTTGAGTTATAGGGTTGGGGTTGCGTTTGGTTAGAGTTTGAGAGGTGTATGCAGAGGGGTGAAATTGTTCGTGGATCGGTTAATTGGCATTGCTGCCTGGAAGCGAGGCGCTGAACTTCCATGTTCCCTCCAGGTGGGGCGTGCGAGCATCTCCGCGCCTCCACCCAGCTCTGTCACCGGATGACACCCACAGTCCCTTCCATACATGACGCCCTCCCACATTCATACCCATGTCTAAGTTCGGCCCCTGCCCACTTCTGTCAAACCTGTCTGTAGGCGGGGCAAGCAAGCGTTCGTAAGCCCATCAAAATCTGGACCCAATGCAGTCCATACACGGCATCGGTAAACCAACACTACTCCATCAAGATGTGGCATTGGTCGGCCCTTACAGTCTTATCCAGCTACTCACGCAGACTATCGCTCACAGTCCCTTTGAAGCGTGGCACATGCCAACACTCGCAGTTATGTCCAGTTGCTGCACCTGCCATCATTCACAACTCCATCTGGGCCCAGCACATGCCTATGTCCACAACTCAGTTCAAGTGTGGCAACCGTCAACATTCACACAACTCTATCTAGGTACGGCACCTGGTAGCGTTCATGGAGTGTGAGGTTTGTTGGTCGGGCAGGGATGCTGATTTCTGTCCTTGTGGGGGGTGGCTTGTGTCCTATTCGAACTAGTGTCTCTTGGTATTGTAGGAGTTTCCTTTAGTCGGTTCTGGGGGGTTGTCATTATCTTTAATTCTGTCATGGTTTTGTGTTTCCTGTTTGATTGTTTAATTGTTTCAATTTGAATCTGCAGTGTTGAAGAGCCAGGTTTTAAGTAGTTTTCTGAATTGTAGGTGGTCTTTGCCGTTTTCTTATTTCTTTCGGGATGATGTTCCAGGTTTTTGCAGCTAGGATCGGAGGAGCCCCCAGGTTTTTTTGGAGGTATTTTGGTTCCAGGCAGATTTCGTTTCTTGATCTGAGAAGTCTGGTTGGTTTGTATATTATTTTCTTTTGTAGGAATTCAGTTCCCTGTCCGCCGATTGCCCTGTGTTTTATCCACATTGTTTTGAAGGCGATGCGATGTTTGATTGGGGGCTAATGTAGTGTTTTTAGTGCTGGGGTGATGTGGTATATTCCGGATAGTTTGAGGAGTCTGGCTGCTGCATTTTGGATGCGTTGTAGTTTCTTCAGGAGGTATTCTGGCATCCCGAAGTAGAGGCGGTTTGCATAGTCTATTCTTGACATGATTAGGGCGACGATTGTTAGTGTTTTGTGGGTGAAGGTGAGGAAAGGTAGGATTCTTCTTGTGTGAAGGAGGAAGAAGCATTTGATTATTTCATTTATTTGTGGTTCTTAGGTTAGGGTGTTGTCCATCAGGACTACCACATTTTTTACTACTTTAGATGGATTTGGCGCGGTTCCCATTTCCGTTGGCCAGGGAATCTAGGTGCCATTCTCTTGGTTTTTGGATACAATCATGATTTCGGTCTTTCCTGGGTTGATTTTCAGGTTGTTGGCGTTCATCCAGTTAAAGACTTCTTTTAGACACTCAATTAGGGTTGCGTGATCTGCTTGAGTGTCTTCGATTTTGTAGATGATAGAGTGTCGTCTGCGTAGTTGTAGCATGTAATATTGTATTTTATTTTCTGGTAGATGTTGAAGTATAGTGGCGATAGTGAGGATCCCTATGGTACTCCACAGTGGTTACGGTAACTCATGGAGCAGATTTGAAGGGTTATCTATACAGTTTCTGTTCTGTCTGCTAGGAATCATTTAATCCAGAGTAGTGCCATGTCCATTATACCTTTGTCTTGTAGGCCCATACTTGTAGTCTAACTAGATGCACCCTTTCCTGGGTCCCGTACCCACAGCTGTATCCAATAAGTCTCAACCACAGGTCCGCGTATGAGACCGCTTCTTGATGCTCCTGGATTTTCTGTTGCGTCCCCTCCAGCAGTCCAAGGTAAAAGTTAGAGTTGGAGCCAGGCAATCCCACTCTATGGTTTGCAGCACAGCAGCTACTTTCCCTTCATCTGATTCAACAATAATCTTCCTGTCTCAGTCTTATTTCTTCTCCCACCATCCGGACATGCCCAGTGTTGACCTGGTCTGCCAAAACCTTCCTACTATGGCGGCCTGTCACCACCACCACCACCTCCTCCTGCTCTTATGACCCTCTCCATGGGGTTATGCCCTCTCCATATGTTACCAGATCCTTGTCACCTGTTTCTACTCCAACAACCTCCTCCAAGTTGTCACACACTCCTTGTGATGCCATCAACTCATTAAGACCTTCACCACACCCTCCCTCCCTCCCTCCTCTCAACTCCTCCTAGCCTCTTCTCCCCATCTAGTCTCCAATAGTTGCCATTCCTCCACAGTCCTTATAATGCTTTCCAAACCTCTCCAAGCACCATCCACAACCTGCTCTAAGAACACACACTCAACAACTGGAGCTGGTAAGATTTGCAGTGTTCCTTCCTCTCCCAGGATGGGCCACTCAGTGAAGATCTGCACCCGTGAGTGGCAGAAGAGGGAAGGCTGGGGTTGGTTATCTTCCCAGGGGGCGTCTGGAGCTGCTTTGTGCTCACGGTGTTGGACCAAGTCTTTATCTGGTATATGACCCTCTCAGAGGTTATATGCACAAAACTGGTGGCTTTGGCATTTCAGCATGCAAATTATTGGCTTAAAAACATGCTAGTTAAGGTTTCTATATGTTGGATTCAATAGTAACATTGTGTAGGAGGGGAGTTTGATACAGTTTCCTGAGGTTAAGATTTGGTTTCCTGGAATAGTAGTTGTAACGCTGCTAACCCATGTCAGTTTCTCTGCATTTGGGAAGCAGAGGGCTGAAAAAACTCTGCATCCACAGGACCTTCAAACTCAACGGCTTTGATATGCCGTGTAAATTGGCCAACAGTAACAAGGTATGCGCTTCCTTCAATCAGATAGGCGAGATTTCCTTTAAAGGGAAAGCTACTGTCCCTGTTGGCAATTTGTGTCTCGCTAGGTCGATCTTTAGGCTGTCTCGATTCGGGAAGCAGAACCTTTTCATTAGCCTGCAGACTGTCACCAGGCTTAAGGTCAAGAATTAAGGACCTAGGTGATTGCAATTGGCCTGCGTTGAGGCAATTAGACTGTCCCCCTCATGTGCCGGGTAAATCATATCTACTAGGCAAGTATTACCTGGGCAAGTGCACCCACCAGTTCACACTTTGTTTTACAGGATACTTTGTAGCGGTTTGTTAGAACATAAGTGTCAACTGGTGGGTGCACTTGTCCAGGTAATACCTGTGAAGTAGATTAATTACCTTGGCCCCCACCATGTGTACCCTGCACAACGGATACATTTTCCCTGAAGCTACTCACTATTCTCCCAAAGTAATGGTCCTAAATAGCTCTTCTTCCTCTCTCACTCGAAGGCAGAGTCAGCAAGGGTGCATGCATAAGATTACACTGCTGAGCAGAGGGAGACAATCCATAACACTCACTCCTAATATGTTCACTCAGGTTTCCCATACTCATTTTCCATGCAAGACTGTTAAAATGGATTTCTAATCTGGTCAGGCGGTCTCAATGACTCCACACAAAATACACAATAATTCAATTTAGGCAGGAATTCATAAAATATATTTATTCTAGGCCTTCTATATACATTTAAAAATTAAACTAGCAGGTGATATCCCACAATATTCAAACATTATACATTCACCATAGGTTCATAAAATGCATTCAAATTACATAATCAACACAGGAGATGAGTAAATAACAGGATATAATGGAACGAGATCACAAGTGAATTCTCTAAGGTAAGCAGTCTAATCCCCAAGAAGAATGGGGCCTTCTTGTGCAGAGAAAGTCACAGGAGCCACAATGCATCTCCCCAGAATGGAGTCTCTGCAGGCAAATTCTAACTTATTGTGATGGCGATAGTTGAAAGATGATAATCCATGCTACTAAGTGAAGTACTTGTGTTCTTATTTTTCAGAAAATTCTACACAGGTTCGGTGACCAAAGGGCAGCAGAATAAACGGTTAGGAGACAAAAGGACTTGTTCTCAATGTTTATCTTCTGGAGGACAGAGGAGAACAAGATGCACTGTGTATAATCTTCCCCCTCCCCACCTGCGACTCAGATTTTTACAGATGGCTTGATGGCTATGCCGGAGGTGGGATTTCCCACGGTTGGTTGCAGTGAGGTGACCAGGAGATGTGGGTGCAAGTATTTTTCAGGTGAAGCCCAGATACAAAACCCGGGTGATGAAAACACGCAAGATTCACTGATACAGGCCTCAGAATGGGGGGTAAAAGAGATCCAGCAATGGCCACCGTACACGGACTACTGCAGGTGTCCTTCCAGCGTCAGTTGATGAAGCTCCTCTAAGACAGGATCCCTTGAGGCCGAGACGCTGAAATTCGGAAAGAAGGCGACTGGCAAAAGTTTCGGGTGCAACCACAGAACGGCAACACTTCGGGCAAATGCGAGAAACCTGAGGGTGTACTCACTTCTTATGTGAGACAGGGTATCCCCATTCCCATTTAAGAATGAACCTTCGATCCCTCAAGCCCTTGTAGGCTACTGTCAACCCTTTCCCTTTTCTTGCCTCCAACAGGTCTCCAAAAACACCACAACACTGGGACGAGGAAGGGTCCAACTAGGAGGACACATCCTCATTTGGATGTGAAAGGCACGTCAACCTTATAGTGTCAACACATGCACATTTCAGTCAAGTATCAAGACAAGGAATAATCAGAGTGATGCACACTTCCGTTAATTTAGATATCACTAAAAACCACTCTGGTACTGAGGCGAAGAAGAGGGCTATGGAGTTGTACCGATGGAACAGCCAGGCATGTCCAGCTAATGAGTTCCATTATGGTCAGGCAATTGAACTGAATGACACACCTGTGGTCCCTTTACTTTTATTTATTTATTTATTTTTATTGCGCACCTAACCCCTGAAGGGGTAGCAAGGCGCAGAGGCAACAAGAGGATTGCAAAGCTTGGTTACATGCAGGGGGATGAAGTCCAGCCGTGGTTACAATGCTGGACAAGTCAAAAAGAAACAATGCACGCCGATGAGGCATAGGTTACAGAAATATACAATATAGGCAATACATCGGTTGTCTCATGGAAAGTATCTACACTGAACATTTGACAACCTAAATATGACAATGCATTACTTACCGTAAAAGCATTTCTGATGGTTGTATCTGCTTAGATTCACATGCTGTGCATAGGTCCGACATCCAGTGGTCACTGCGGAGTATTGCATTTTGTTTTTCGTAGTCGAAAAGGGGACGTCGACAAGGCGTGTCTGTGTCGCGAGTCTTGAGCCAGTGGATGGTCTTAGTTCTGAATAGGCGGTAGGGGAGGTCCTCCCTGCAAGGAGGTAGAAGGGAGTTCCAGTATTGTGCTGCTTTAACAGGAAAGCTATTCCCACCCGACAGACGTTTAAACCTGGGCACCAGGAGGAGATTGCAGTTGGTCATTCTAGAGGGGCGAGAGGAGGTAGGTCTGGTGAATCTAGTGATAAGGTATTGAGGGGCTGCTTGGTGGAGGCATTTGTGGGTCAGGGAAACCGATTTGAGGAATATTTTGTCTTTGGTAGAAAGCCAGTTGACAGACCTTCTAGAATCAGAAATGTGGGCTTTCTTTGGGATACTGAGGGCCGCTCTTAGGGCGTTATTTTGAAGGATCTGAATTTCGTTCATGATATATTTGTTGCATCCTACATATAGTGCGTTGCAGTAGTCCAACTTGGACAAGATCAGAGCCCTGGCTAGGGTGATACAGTTAGACGGAGAGAGAAAAGGTTTGGCTGCTCTGATGAGTTTGCATATATAAGATGTGGCGGATGCCATAGCATTAACTTGTTTTTTTTTAAAAGGTGAGAGTGGAGTCTAGGTAGAAGCCAAGGGTTTTGACCTCCCTGGCTACCGTGATCTTATTGTTGTCAATTACGAAGGAGGAGTAGTTTTGGTCTAGTTTGTTAAGGTTATGTGCGGACCCGAGAATGAGGAGTTCTGTTTTGTCATCATTCAGGCATAGACCGTGCGAGGCCATCCATGCCTGGATGATGAGGTACACTTTGTTGACGAAGGCCAAATCCTTGTCATAATCCCCCCCCCCATCAACGGGATGAGGATCTGATCTGGGTATCATCGGCATAATTGCTGTAGGTGATACCCAGACCATCTAGATAATCAAAAAGGGGCTTTGTGAAGATGTTGTTCAGGGTCGGGGAGACGCAAGATCCCTGAGGCACACCACAGGTGATGGGTCGGCTGCTGCAAGTAGGGAAAAGACTCATCGTGCGGTTATTTAGAAAGGATTGGATCCAGTCAGTTGCCTCTTGAGAGAAGTGGGTAGCTTTTTGAAGGTGGTCGCATAGGATCTCGTGGTCGACCAGGTCGAAGGCAGCCAAGAGATCAAGAAGTAGCAGTAGTGCCATCTTACCCTGATCTCATCTATCTGTGCCTTAAGATCTATGAGTGCGGTTTCGGTGCCGTGTTGAGGCCTGAAGCCCGATTGTCTAACTCCTAAGAGATGGAAGTGCTCAAGGTAATGTTGGATTTGTTGGTATGCTATTTTGTCGAAGATTGTAAGAAGGAATGGTACTATAGTGATAGGGCGGTAATTAGTGGGAGTAGAGGGATCTATATTCGGTTTTTTGAGCAGGGGGAGGACCCATGATTGTTTCAGATCGTTAGGTATGCTGCCTGATGTGAATGACACATTTATTAGTTTGGTAATAAATGGTGCAAGATCACGAGCCGCATCCTTTATCAATTGTGCGGGGCATAGGTCCCCATGGCAGTTCGAAGGCTTCAGGGGGAGAATGACCTTTTCTACCTCTTTGGTGCATACTCTGTGGAAGTTAAAATGGGGAATGTGCACAGGGGGGTGTGTCTGAGTTGGGTGTGTCTGAGTTGGCTGTATCTTTTTAGGGGTAGGGATACTAGGTTTGGTGGAAGAGAGAAGGGAATCTTTTTTAATGTTTATCTTTGTCTTGAGAGAGGAGATTTTGTTAGCTAAGGCATTTTGTATACCCGTGCACCAGTTTTTATCCTTGAAGCACGAGTCAGGAGCTTGGATGGGAGATTCAACCTCTTTTAGTATTGTAAAGAGCTCTCTGGTGTGGGATTTAGTTTGTGAGATTCGAGTACTGTAGGACGTTTGTTTAGCTTCTCATTATAAAAAAGAAATCATCCTGGCCAGTCTATTCAAGTTTTTCTTATTTTTTTCTGAGGGAAGTGCTCTCCAAATGTTTTCACAGCGTCGCTTTTCCTGTCCGAGGGCTTTAAGATGAGGAGAAAACCAGGCGTTGATGTGTTTTCTAGGTTTGCTCTTTTTTAACTTCAGTGGGGCTATGGCATCAAGAGATGAGAGCATGACACTATTATACGTCTACCATCATTAAGGGATCTGTGTGGTCCGGAATGGCATTCAAGGTCGGTGCGATTAATGGGATAAAATGTTCAGGGGCGATGTTCTTTTTATTTCTAGTCTGAACAGCTGGAGCTATACTGTCAATTTGCCCTGGTGTCGCCTCTAGGGTGAATGAGATCAGGTAATGGTCTGTCCAGGGCTGTGGAAGTATAGAAGATATCAGGACTGGGCAATTGTGCACAGCTAGCCAGTCCAGGGTTCTACCTTTGGTATGAGTGGGCTCTGTGATCTTCTGGGTAAAGCCCAGTTCCTCTAAGGTATTGTTAATTATTGTGGCGTTCACATCCGCAGGGTCGATAAAACCAAGGTTAAAGTCTCCTAATACGATACTTTGTGAGGAGTTCTTGAGTTTGATAGGATATTTGTGAGGTCTTCTTCAAATGCCCCCAAGGGGCCAGGTGGTCGGTAAATAAGGTGAATGGAGATGGATTGTGTATTAGGTAAGAATAACTTTGCAGTTAAGGATTCACAAGATCCTATGTTGGCTGGTGACTCAATGGTCAGAGGGAATTTAGTTTTAGCTATAATGGCAAGACCTCGGCCTCGAGAGGCGGTCCGATCGAGTCTTAGTAGAGTATAGTCATCTGGTATGGCTAACATAATTGCGGGGTCTGTTGTTGGATGTAGCCAGGATTCAGTAACGGCCAATGGGGATGGTTATGGGCCCAGTGACCAATCGGCTCGCCTACAGGGGCCTGGATCAGGTGGAAGGTGTAGTGTGCACTAGACGGTCGGCCATCTTGGAGTGTAGGGTACCTCGTGTACCTTGATGGTGGCAATGGGCTTCAGATAGCCTTTTAAGAAAATAAACGCTTTTATTTTCTTAAATTTTTTTTACAGGTTCCGGGGGTCGATGCCTGCTCGTCAAGTGAAAAAAACGAGCCTTTGGATAGGAATTTTTCTGGCTTGGCTGGGGGGGGGGGGGGGGGGGGGGGTCATCAGTGCTTACCATAATTCATGGTCAGCAGGGCTGGGCAGCTGGAATGCTCCATGGGTCATCTGCTCCTGCAGGGACATGACCTGGAGCTCCTGCTCGACAGGTGGATGAAAAGTCTTGCCACACAGCAAGAAGGGGAACACAGAAGCGGGCTGGAGAGAAGCTGGCTGGAAAAGAGGACACAAGAGCCAAGAGCAGTGTCGAGCAGGAGAGAGGGACGCCGTGGCAGAGGCTGGGCACAAGAGGGTCTGGAAACCCTGCAAGCCTTCCTTACCGGCGAACCCAGCAGGAGCAGTGGGGTGCCAAAGCACTCCAGTTGCCACCAGAGTAATGAGAAAGAGCTGTGCTCTCCATTGCCTCCTCGAAGGGAGAGCAGAGTTACAGAAAGCCATAAAGCAGTGTGAAGAGCCAAGGGAAGTCAGAAAGGGAGCTGCAGTGTGGAGCCGGTGAGTGAGAACAAAATCCTACGGGGGGCGCTCTGGGAGCCTGAAATATGCACTCTTGATTATCGAATGAACTGTAAATAGTTAAAAGCACTTTTGAATACCAAAACAAGTGCTTTAGAAAAGCAAACAAACTGAAAGTTATTAGCCCTTTTGAAAGCTTAAACAGATACTTTTGAAAACTGAACGAATTGAAAGACATTTCAAGCACTTTTGAATGCTGCACAGAGCAAAAGCAAGTTAGGAGTACTTGTGAATAGAATGAAAGCAAGGAGGTGCAAGTAGCAGATATCACCTAATTAATGGTTTGAGAAACCAAGTGTTGGGAAAGTCAAGAGAATACTAAGAAGGGCATGAGAGTTATTTCCGATCAGGGGGCTTGATGAAGCGACCCTAGATAATTACCCATTTAAAATTGAGAGAGGGCAGTTCCGATACCTTGGGATACAAATCACGACAGACCTAACCCAATATATAGAGAAGAACCTGCACCCAGTGAGAGACAGGTTCGTGAACGATGTGAGGCACTGGATGCCCCTTCCGCTCACCCTCCTAGGGAGAGCTGCCTTATTCAAGATGCTGGCCCGCCCCCGGTTTTTATACATCCTGCAGAATGCACCACTATATATACACACCGAAGATAGAATTTCGCAAAATAGATGACACTTAGGAAGTTGCTGTGGGGAGGTGGGCATCCCTGAATTGAACTGAAACCCCTACAGCGCTCATTATGGGAAGGAAGAATTGGACTTCCACATCTACAAACGTACTACTGGGCAGCCCAAATGTCAGTAGTGAATGATATCCTGCATAACGACCCAATGCTACCACACAACAGAGCAGATACCCAGACGGAGCACGGGATTACCCCGATAGAGAGCCTCTATCAAAAGAAAAGACGACAAAGCACACCCGCAATGGCTACCCAGAGAACGCAGATCTGGATAGATGCACATAGACACCTGGGTTGGGAGGGGAAAGTCACAATGAAACAACTCCTGTGGTGTAATAAACATCTCCCGGAACTTAAATAAATCCCCAGTGGGCAGCCTGGGAAGAGGCGGGGATAGTGACATTAGAAGACATGGTAAGGGATGGAGAAATTAAGAAATTCCAAGTCCTAAGGGATGAATTCGACCCCCCCATCACAGAACACTTCCACTATCTGCAAATGAGACGTGCACTCGCTGCAAGAGAGATAGACCTCCCCAATGCACCCCGATTGAAAGAAACAGTGATGGAGCGGATTGCACACAAAATAACCTCTACAATGTATAATGCCATCAATTCGTTTGCCACAAAGGAGCTCACAGAACTTAAAGAGAAATGGAAAAGAGATGTGGGCCCAATACTAACAGAGGACTGGACTGTGGCCCTCATGTACCCTCGAGTGTGAGCAATTTCGGCCAGAATTAGGCTGATTCAGCTAAAAATTCTACGTAGGGTTTACTAACCCAGAGAGGCCTAGCACCAATGGGGAAGAGCGACGGATCCCAACTGTCTAAGATGTCATCATCTGAGAGGAACCTTCTTCCATGTCTTGTGGGAATGTCCACAGATACAAAGATTCTGGCAAAAATGCTGTGATAGACTGTCAACAGTGATTGGCCGCGAGATACTGAAGGACCCCAAACTTCTAATACTGGGAATGGTCTCCGATATAGAGTTATCGAGATACGAAAAACCTATGTTCCCAACAGCCACATGCTTTGCAAAAAGAAAGATAGCTCAATTGTGGGGCTCAGCTACATCACCACAGTACGAGAAATGGGTAACGGATGTAGACATGTGTGTGCCAATGGAAACAAGAGTATATACCACAAGGGGGTGCCCGGAGAAAGCGCCAAGATATGGCAGAAATGGGAAGACCACTGAAAGGGGGCAAAGAGGACCCATAGAGACACTAAATGCTGCATGGAGAACTGATATAAGCGATCAAAATGATCCTAAGGACTATTAGATGTAATAACTGTACAATATATGCAAAGAAGAGTCAGATGCCAAGAAGCAGCCTATACCTGTGTGTTTAAATGTAGTAATTAAGTGTTATTTAGCTTCTTTTATTTTGCCTACTTGTTTTGTTTGCATCTATAAAACAAAAATATTTAATGAAAAAAAAAGAAGGGGATGAGAGAAGAAACCAAGTATTGGGGGAAGCTAAAAGAGTTCAAGGAACTGCAGGTTAAGGAAAACTCTGTATTGGCAAGAGCCAGAAGAAAACAGAAGGTGTAGCAAAGTGCATGGTGGCCAATCAAGCCACTGTAAAGTGTTGGCAAAGTGCGATACTGATGAGAGCCATGCTTCAATGACAAAGGAAAGCATAGGACAACTGTTGATGAAAAGCAGATAAGGGGGTATCGGTTGCGTGACCTGTAATTGGTGGACCGTGAGGTCCGACAACTGTGCCTAGACCGAGTGCCCCCCTTTGGGAAAAGGCCCAAGAAAGTAGACAACAGCCGCTTATGTGATTTTGAAGTTAAGAAACAAACTTATCTTTGTGAACCAGAGAAAAGTACTGATGACAAGAAAGCTGGGAAGTTTCCCAAGGAAAGGTATGGTTTTGAAAAACGAAGATTTGAACTCTTGGGGAAGGCAACCCTGATATTTTGTGAACTGTTTTGTAATCAGCTCCCCCTTCCCCAAGTTCAAGCCAAGAGCTGGAAGAAGATCAGAACTTTATTACAAACACTATTCTTTTCATTCTGACATCCATACACATACAGTTAGTTGTGAGGGCAAGTATAGGATTTGGACAAAGATTGTCATTTGATTAGGACATTCTGACACAACCTATCCTTAGTTTTCTTTCGGTAGGGAAATCCCACCTTTGAGAGAGGCATGGTATCACAAATAGACACGGACAAAAAAGCTGCAAGTTTCAAAACCTTTATTGATGGTTTAAAAAGGGGTGGAAAAATCCTATCTTGCCCTATAACTAAGATGAGAGTATTCTTGACCATCAAACAAAAAGAAAATACAGTCCTAGTCACTCCTTAGTCAAAATAAAATGGTCTATACTAATAAACCCAATGCCTGCCCTCTTTCTAAAAATACATGTGTAAAGGGAACGTGTAATGCAAAAATGAAAATCCATGTTCAATGTCAGTATGGCAGAGTAAACTCCCTTCCCCACGTTTTGTAGCATGGGGTAAGGTGGCACACTTGGACTTCGCAACACTCTGGCTTCAGACACAAGGATGCAGTTTGTTTCGTGGACCAGGGCCCACTAGGCCTTCCACGAAAAAGTCACTAGTTTATTCTCTGGACCCCTCAGCTTTCTCTCACTCCAGACCAGGTCACCTTTTAGCTTGTAATACGGATCAACAAAAGTTTGTTTCCTTTTGGTTACCACAGTTCAGTACAGGTTTGTCTCCACCAGGCTCAAACCTCTCAATCACAATTTGTGGGGCTTCCCTTCCTAAAGCTTCAATCATACCTTTTTAGGCTTCCCTCTGTCGGGCTCAAGCCTCCTTTCATTTTCCTTCCGCTGTCGAAGGCTTTTGCTCTTTCCTCAAACGTCACTTTTCTTCTTCTACACCAAGGCCTCTTGGTAAATGCCGTTTCAAACACATTACTTATTTCAAAGTTCAAAGATATTTCTCACATCCAGGTTTCCCTCTGCCGGGAATCAAACCTTCCTTTAATTGGCACACGCACAGCCCTCATTCATTGGATACTGTTGTCGTATATTTCATTTAACAGACCGGACTTTCATTGCTTTCATAAACTCACCAGCTGTTTTAATTCATTTTCGTCTTTCGCAGCTTTGATCCTGAAGGTCAAGGCTGATACCACAACTGACCCTGCACCTCTCCAACTCTGCCATTCACCTGAGGGGGTGGCTGGTATCCTTGAAACATAAAAGAGGTTAGTCTCTTCTCTTTAGTTGGGCTTCCTTGCATAGCCTTCAAGGCCCTTCAGAGGCAACAATCTCTCGCCGGGGTGTACCTTGGTTCCGTACCTCGGCCTGTCGCTCTGATCGGCCTGGTTCGTCTTTGCCCTGGAAGAACTGCTCCTTATCGTGCAGCGCCTTGCTCAGAGTGCCTCAGTGTTTCACGTTTTAACCATGTGAGGAGAGCCAATATGTACCACGTGTATGTAATTAAGATAAAGAGCCTGACCCTGCCTGATCTTATTAGTGGGACATGTCCAACGTATTGCATGGGTGGTACTCCTTTCAGCCTCAGACCTTCTCTTCCTCAGCTCAGTGTTTGTGTAGGAAAATTGGAATATCCTATGAAATAGGATTGGAAAGGGGGGGGGGGAGGGGGGAATACCATGTCTCGCCATCAGGCATTCCTCCCCCACTCCACAAGGACCCCTCCCCCAGGTGATCCTCCCGCGCCTGACCAACCCCAGGGTCTGGATCCAAAGGTGATGGCCGTGCCCTGGCCACCTGAGTAAGGGATCCCCCAGGGTCTAGGCAGTGAAACATCCTCTGGTTTACACTTTAGCATAGGGCAAGTTAGGCCTTACTCCATTCTGCATTTTAAGTTAAATAAAACTTTTGAGTAGAGTTATCTGTGTCTACTTCATGATGCCTTCAGACAAGGTAGCCCACAAGAGAGCTGCTTAGTCCACCAGGTGGTCCAGGGACACTTCAAAGGCTCAGGAGACCTCGAATTTCTGGCAGCATGGATGTGGAATGGGACCAGACAATGCCACACCGTTCCTTGGCCACACACACACAAAAGCGTCACTAGCATGGGAAAGCAGCTTTACCGGGCAAGTGCATGGCCTTAATATGGGATTTCCTGATCTGGCAAGACAGGAAGAAGGCCAAACAAAAATACGGCAAAAGAGCAAGCTAACATCTGATGGCACACCCGATTTCAGGGCACTAGACAAGTTTAGAAGCCATAAATGGGAAACACAAATTTGCACACTATAATGTAATGCAAAAATTGTAAAAATGCATCTTCCCCCAACAGCTCGTCTTTAGGCATATATAAACGTAACCAAAAATCCCATTTGTAAAAAAAACTAGGGTGATGCAAATGTATCCCCATTGCACTTCATTGTAAGTTGGTGTGTGCAATGTTAAGAGTCACAAGTCAAAAGGGAAACTGTTTTTCAGTACTGATGGATACTCCGCCCTCGTTTTATAGGACTTGTAAATAGAAACTAATACAACCCAAGGCTATTGTACATAAGGAGGTAGGTTGTAGACACAGGGAAAACACATTAACTGATGATGATGCTTGGTGAAGATTACATATAGGCAGATAAAGAGGTTGCACATATGTGTATTACATCACACTGTTGGGCTGCTTTTGTCAGACATATTACGGTTGGAACTTAAGTTAGAGACTTAAAAGATATATTTCATTTTCTTTAAAATGTATTTATAAATGTCCTGGACAATCGCCACGGCAAAGATACTACAAGCAGCCCTGGAAGTATGCAACAAACTGACAACAGAGCACTGCTCACCCTCGACCCGGCACAAGTCAACCGAATGACTGAATGACCCAAAACTGCAGGCACATAACAGATTGGTCTCCAAAGTACCGCCCTTGTAAAATTTATTATCTAGATAAACACAAAAAAAAGAAAAAAAATGTATTTATTGTACTATGGTTAAAGCATTAACATTCCACAATACGATTATTAATTATGCAGGGTTCGAAATTGCTGAAGCTATTTAGAGACTGAATCCTGCCTAGGAGAGCCTGGTTAGCTTGAAAGCAGCAGCTAAATGGAGCCAATTTTGACTCTGCAGGCCAACTGGTGCCTTACAAAACATAGTTATGTGGCATTAACTGAGTATTTGGAAATGTTAAAGGAGAATTTTGGCACATTAGTACACATTTAAACAGAATGGATCACACATAACGGCAAAAATGTAAGTTTGCCTCATGTGGAAGCTAGATTTGCAGTGCCCGGTGTACTGGCTCTTGGTTCCCCCAGCTGTATCTCCAGCCTACCAGTTGATGCCAAACATCCAGGAGCAGGTTTTAACTCCTGCTCATTGAATCTTAATTTTAAACTCGGTTATGTAGATCATAATACAATACAACCAAATTACAAAATAAATGACCTAATACAATATATTGATTATAACAAGGTCATTAACAAATTATTTCAATTTAAAAAAATCATAGTTCATGCTAAATATAAAAAGGAAAACCTAGCAGCTTCATTGCCCACTTCTTTGCTTTAGATATCATTTGCATAAAGGATTTTCATATTCGACATAGTATTAGAGAATACTACCCATTTGTCTGAGATGACATAGGCCCAGAATTCATCAAATCTAATGTTAGTGATATCATTAACATATTTGCTGTAATTCAGGGTACAGGTTATTTGGAGAGCAGTACATTGAGAGAGTAGATGCCAAGTATCCTCCAAGGTATTATTACAAATTCTACACTTCCTAGTGTTACAAGGTATATTATACCATTTTCCAGTGACCATATAAGAAAGCAATAGGTTAAGCTTTAATTTCATTATAAACCATCTTAACTGCTTGTCGAAAGACATCAGTAGGGCACTGCGATGAATCAAGGGTATTCATCCCTTCTCCCCAAGGGGGAGCCACCCCCTTGGAGTCGATGGAGAGGAGCTTGCTAGGCAATACTCTCTCTAGGTGTATGGGCCACTGAGACCTCACTGGGAGTGACTCCCCCTTAGGGGACAAAAACTCTGGTTCCTATGAGGAACTCCCTAGAATGGCCAACATATAGGCATATATGGGACTGCCTCATGAGAATTTAACATCTTTATATTTGACTGCAGTCAATGCTGAAGTGGATATCAGAAAAGGAAAAGAGGATGTCTCTTTAAGAAGAGACCTGCTTTTAACCGAGACGAGTGGAAGGAGTTTATGGTATGCATTGGAAGCCCCCTGACGTGATCGGGCCTTGGAAGAGCAGAGACAACCGTAGAGCCTGCGACTTTCGATTCAGCGAGGAACGCCACAGTGAGACGCCAGGAGGCTGGCAAGAACAGAAACAGGGAAACTGCTGCCCAAGAAGAGAGAAGTACCCAGGAGCTGGTGGTGGCATGACCACAAACACCTTGTGGTGGGCGAGATGCCCAGTGAATGACGGAGAGACCATTACAGATCGGAGCGCGAGGAGCTCGCGGTGGTCCACATACATAGACCGCTGCAACCGGAGGGTAAGCAGAGAACGGCACGCCGTCGAAAACCCACAACGGGAAAACAGACAATGGAGAAGTATAGCCAAGTGTGTGCCATGCCCTGCAACGCCCCCTCACCCCCCACAGATGAATGTGACAAAGAGAACAGGAAAAGTGGGTGGCTGCCGGGGCAAGAGAATCTGAAGAGTGAAGCTTGTCTCAATCAAAGAAGAGAAACGAGGAATGAAGTTGTTCGATTGCCACTGTGAAAGGCTCATAAAACAAATAAGAGGAATACAGAGGTACTAGAGGCAATTACCCTCAGAAAAAGGGAAAAAGTATCATAAATAAAACGACAGAGTGGATAAAGCAAAGTCCAAGCATGGCTTCTGAGGAATATGATAAGACTATCAAGAGAACCAGATAATAGAAGAAAAGCTATAAAAAGACAGAACCCATGAGTGGGGCAATCTAAAAGGGGATAAGGTCCCATGCAAAGTAGCCAAGGATGAATTGAGAGACTATCAAAAGGGCCATAAGTGAAGACAAGAGTGAGAGACAAAGCTGTAAGGAGTATAACATTAAAGAGAGCACCAACCACAGAGGTGTTTTACAAGAGCAATAGCTCATGGAGATCAAGATCTAACCAAAGAGGATTGTATAAAGAAACTCAAGTGTGAGAGAGAGACATTCCAATATAGAGACCATCAGAAACTACGAGAAGCCCAGGAGAAATCCGACCTTCTCTTGGCAGAATTCAAGTTGGTTAAACTAGTGGTAGGGTCAGGTAGAGTTAGATTTGGACCAAGGACATTTTTACTTAGGGATTTCCTGAAAGACAAGCACCCTTAGTTTCTTTAGATCTGCAAGGTGATCACTTTAGCAATAGGGAAAGCTAGACACATTAAGGAAATTATGAACTCTATTTAATGAAATGATTTGAAAGTCCCGAATTCTCCTCCTGACCCGCCACAGTACCTAGCAGGTGTTAAATACTGAAATTACTGTTATGAGTATTATACAGATTTCTTTTTGTGGCAATGTAATCTATATTCATTATCAATCCCATCTATAGTTTATTTTTTAAGTTGGCTTCTCAGCACTTGATATCGAGCGCTCGAAAACTGTGGAAGCCGACACGCGTTTAAAAAAGGATGCAAGAAAAGGAAAAAAAGGTGAGCTTTCTATCAAAGCCCAAAACCCACATGAGATTGCACTACAGAAAGCGCGCCTAGTGCAACGCGATCAGGCTAAGTTACGGCTAAGACAATCACCATCTTTCATGAGTCATCGCCAACAAAAACTGTGGGAGTCATGCTGGCCTAGAAAGAGGGAGAGGGGGAGAGACACACACACACACAGGTGTAAGTGCTTCAAACTTTAAACCTTCTAGAAGGTGGTCACGGATTCCCCGGCGGCGACAACCTCCCATGTGACCAGGGGACGGCAGCTGCTACCTCATCCTGACCCAGGTGGCAGTTACATGAGGGTGGACCATATTCGAGGAGACAACTACCAGGAAGATGTCATGACTTTATTGGAGCAGACACAGCAAAGTGCTCTTCTAGAGCGCCCTTCTACTAAGAATGTTGGCCTTCATCTGCATGGCTCTGTATAGGAAGGCGGTTGGGCATAGCGCTAGTCCTACTTAAAGTTCAGGCCAAGTGTGTAATTATCAAGATGTGCAGACCAATTTAAAAAAAAATGTAAAAAAATACTGTGATTATAATTGCTAAAGAGAAAATCTGACAGTTAATACTGTGTAATGGCCATTATTTGGCAACAAACTATGATGATTAGATTTTCCCTCACTATCGGCACAGTGTGTTGGGCAACCAGGAAGTTTCCTCGACCTCGCCATCAACACTGATCCAACTATCCCATTATCAAATAGCTTCTGACACATGGTTGCAGACGGGGTTCACTTTAAGAAAGCCCATGTGTGGCTATTGCGAGTCATGTGGACTTATCCAAGGTCCACCATTTATGAAACCACATTATACGCTAAAGTCATTCTAAATCTCTTGTGACGACTTCAGCACATCACAGAAAGGGTGGAAGGCACAGAGGTGGAGATGGCGGTAGCCTCGCTAGGCATAGTCAAAGCCTTAGACTTGATGGAACGGAACAGGGTCAGCTCTTCCAGGTACTAGAGCGGGTTGGAGTGGGCCCGAAAACGTTCCAGTGGATTCGCCCAATGTATAATACTCTGTTAGCAAGGGTGAAAACCTGCAGAGATCACCTAGGTGGCAACTGGGAAGGGGCCCGTAAAAAAGGTGCCCTTTGTCCACCAATTTCTTTGAGTTATCGATGGAACCCCGAGCGAATATATTCAGGGACCAATTTAGGGACACAGGGATAACAGTGGATGGCTAGTCCCATGTGATCTCATTATACGCCGACAGCACTTCCCCTACGTGCAGAATTCAGTATTGCACATCCCAGACATGTCATAACGTATCAGAACCTGATCGGGTTATAAGATCAATACAGAAAAGTCAGTAATCTTCCCATTGGGTATCCTTCTGGGTCAGCCATGTAGGGACCTAATGGAGGTAAGCGTACAATGGGAAACAGACTCCTTCAGATACCTGGTCATACAGGTCCACCACACGACGGCAGACACCTTTCAATATAGTGTGGGTAGAGCAATAACGGGTCTAGAGGAAATTGAGTTTTGGAAGAAGCTACCCAGCTATCTAACAGGTAAAATAGCAATTTGCAAAACGGTGGTACTGTCTAGGTTGATGTACCCATTTGCTAATATCCCATAAATGTTAAAACCCCTGTGTGGTCAAGAGTTTACATGGGCCGGGGGAGGGTGCAACATATCCCTAAAAAACACGCTGGATAAGGCACAAAGAGGGGGAGGAGGGCCTCACACTCCTAGACTTAAATATTTTCTGGCTTCTCAACTACCACATGACCAGATGGGATGATCTTGGGGCCGACGGTATTTTACTGGCGAAACCTATGCAACATCAGGCAGGGATGGAATTATTACGGAGGGAAGTGGGGCGATTCCAGACCTCCTGGATCACACTAACAGTCCAGAAAGTATGGCAGAGAACAAGAAGCAAAAACTGGGGGCAGGTTATAGTCCATCGTTTTTCAAAGAAACATGCAGTGGGTAGATCTCCATCTTCGGCTGAGGCCTCCCTTTGGAACAGCCTCCCTGCCACCTCTTCGGCTCTGCCTTTTCCCCTCTTCTCCCCGGCTTATCCGTTTTCTCTTAGCACTGAGCACTTTTGCCACCCTCTGTCCTTCGGACCCAGGTACCCGTTCACCCTGCCTCCCCCTGCACTGCCTCCGGGCCACAACTTCCACTGGGATCTGTGTCTGTACCCATACAGACCCCACACTTTTCTTCTGCACTTATCAGATATACCCCATCTTACTAATCATGCACTTGCTGGCTGCACTACCACTTTTCATTGCCTTTATTTATTTAAAATGATGTATTCTGTTCTCTCGACCGCTCTGCACTTTCCACTTCTCCCCCTTCAAGGCACTTTCCCCCTTTTCCATGCACTTGCGCGTAATGTCACTGAGCCTAGTAAGATTGTTGTTTTTGTTCTCCTTGTTCACCTCCGTTTGCTTGGTCACACTCAGAAACACTTGCATGCAAGCGCAATGTTAATAAAATATATCATATCATGCCTGAAGGGCAGTCCTTACATTTTGCAAGGTTAGCTAGAACTTTAGTGACCGAATGGAGCTTCATACCCGACGAACCTCAGATCACTCCAGTTCTTCAATCTACACTGGCCACAGGGACTGAACAAAACACGTTAAGTAGCCCTACAGGACAGCAGCAAGTTACCGCAGTTCAAGAAATAATTGGAAAGGGATATGGGGGGAGATCATCGATGAACATTTGTGGAATAAAATCTGCTTGCGAGTCAGTAAGGTATCACAAAATGGTTGTTTTAAGTTAATTCAACATTCTGCACGAGTTTACATTACCTCACTGAAATTCCAATGTAAAGACAACAGACACATGCCGTAGATGTGGGAGAGATTCTCCCTGGTTATGGCATTTGGTTTGGGAGTGCCCCGTAACAGGCACTTTTTGGCACGGGTTACTGGGTAGACAGCTGGCATAACACCCCCAGGATCTGTTTTGTTAGGGGTTCTCCCAGGACGTAAAAAAACAAAATAAATAAATGAAATAGCAAAACAACAAGATAGCCTCCCTACTCTTGATGTTGGCGAGAAGCCATATGGCCACTTTTTGGAACTGCCCCAAGGAATTTTTTACTAAGCCAATGGGCACAGGACCTACAGAAATGGGCAACAGTGGAAAAAGCAATTATACACAAACAGACGGGTGACAACTCAGATTCATAAGAAATGGAATGGGGTACTGTCTCAGACTTCCAAACATCCCTGGATGACTTGAAGCCTTGAAGGAATGAACTCCCAGTCAGTGTTGGGACACACCAAACACAGTGGGACATGGGATTTCGCGAGACATTCACCGTTATAATTACACTTATCAGAAAGAATTCAAGATGATTAATTATGAATCAAGGTTGGAGGAGTTGGGGGTGAGTGCAAAGTGAACAGAGGATTCAGGAGAGGGCTAGGGACTAAAGAGTTGGGGGCGGTGGAGGGAAGAGTACGGAGGGCCGTTGGGAACATTTGCTCGTCATTAGGTTTATCAAAAAGCAAATAAATAATTGTAAAAACAAAAAAAAAGTCATGCTAAATCTCCAGTTTAGTCTAGATATTTTTCCAGGTGGCACAATTCACAGTATTAAACCAGTCACCATCTGGCATGGCTGAGCCCCATCAGAATGCATCCTAGATTAGGACTTTCCTTGCTTGCCTAATCAATCATTACGAAGATGGAAACCTACCTGAAAAACCGGTCCTGTTAGTTTGCCCAGTTTGTCTTGTCCTATGGGTGAATGCTAAATCCTCAAACATTATTCTGACATCTGTGTTATTAATGAGAAGGACTTGAACTACTTTACAGAATCATGGCCTTGATAACCATACAACTGAAGCAATTGGAGCCATGGGCCATCCAGGCAGAGCACCACTCAATATTTAATGTCTATACTGTCCAAAAGGTTAACTTGCCCATATGGGACAATCCTTCCAGTGACCTATCCAAGATATGAAGAGGGCACTACAGTTTATTTTGCAATGCAAATGCACCAAATCTAAACGAAAATGCCCTTAATAGTGGAGGGCTCTTCCTGATCGCTCAACCCCGGGCTATGACACTGCCTGTGTGGTGGTTGCTCTTCCTGATTGCTCAACCCTGGGCTATGACGCCGCCTGTGTGGTGGCTGCCATTAAATCATAAATATCAACTCAGCATAAACGTGTAGTTCTGGGAAACTGTCAACGACCGGTCTGGCCAGACAATCATTCACACAACAGCTAATTTATTTGGCTTAACACATGATTATAGCAACCTATAACAATGGACACACAGACTATTGTCTCAAACAAAATGTTCCTTAATGGTGGAAACCAAGACCATTAGATTGGGTGAATGACCATGCAGATTCTTTTTCTGTCACATGGCCTTCTAAATTTAAAAAGAACCCACAATGCATTAAAAAACCTAGTCCATATTTGGAAAAAGATTGCCACAGCAGACTTTGCAACTATCTCCCAGCAGAAACCCTTGAATAATGCTTTGTGCTAGAGGAAGAGGGGACTGGAAGGTGAGGCAGGGAGAACAAGATGGTGGAATTTCCCCTCCCCAACTTACAGAGCTCTCCCAGTCTACACTAACCGTGACCCTTCTCAATAGTTCACAGGCCCCTTGGTATGAAGCACCCTTGTGTGATGCTACTCTTTGAATGGATGTGCTCATTTGATTCCTGGGACCAGGCTAGCTTCCTGTTGAGTGACCGTCTCTGGAGAGGGTGTTATCTACCCCCACAACGAGATCAAAGAAGAGGCATGGGCATTCAGGTTCCTATCATCTGGCAAGAATACACAACCTCCCACAGCCGAACTGGTTCTCAGGAGTAGACAAAATTGTATGCGACTGAAATGATTAGGAGCAGTTCCATGCCCCAGTTGGGGCATGGCTTATATCTACACCTTACGATACCAGCATGGGCTACTTGCATCCTCCTCGTGTGTTAATGTCCCCCTGCCACTAAGACTGTGCTTGGTCCCTTGTGAGTCTTACAGGGGCCAGGCCCTCCTTGATCAGTGTACCCAGCACTGGTCCTTGGGCACCCTTCCCGGACTAGCCTAAACCTGTCCACCCAGTCCATTGCACTAGCATTCCCTTTCTGCTGGTTTCCTGTGGCACTTGCCCTCTGTGGCGCCCCCTAGTACTTGCTCAGCCCCTTGGGCCCCCTCCTCCTGCACTTCCCTCCCATCCCCCACCTTCCCTGATCCCAGCCCTTCTGCACCATAAACATGTGGATAATTAGCATAGAGAGGGGGTGGGCGGCATGGGGTCTGCTAGGCTGCCGGCGTGACTTTTCTGGAGCAAGCATCCGCAGACGACAATTTTGTATTTATGTAATATTATATGCCAGAAGGAGGACTTGGACCAGAGGATGTACTTTTCAAGGGTAATTAACATAAAAGAAAATACCTCACTATCCCCATTGCTAAAGAGAGATTCCCTACCAAATAAACTAAGGTGATCATTGTTCATCAAAAGAAACCCCAAAATAGTCCTGTCCAAACATGTCCACCGCTCCAAAGTAATTAGTGAGAACCCCACTTTGTACAGGTACGTTGAAAACAAAAAGTAGTCAATCGCACAATCAATCCTGCAGGTGGTGGATATAATCTAAAGAGGTCATGCTAAGAAAACGTTGGATGTCATCTGAATACTGAAGTACCTAGAGATATAACCGTCCCACCAGATCACGCAGCGGCTTCTATGTAGATGTTGAAAGAGGGTAGACAAAATAACCTTGTGGGACCCCACACTGGGCAAGCAACCCAACCTAACAGTTTATAGATCGATGCTAGGTTATGGGAAGAGAAGGAACGAAGCATTAACTCTGAATGCCTCTGCAGCATCTTGTGTGTATCCAATAAGCATTAAAACGAAATAGTGGTAGATGCTTGCAAATGTCCAATCATTTTTGAAAGATCCTCTTTTAGTAGTGCAGAATAGAGATTTTTTTGGGTAAAAAGTGTGGCTGCACAGTGCAACTTATTAGAATGGCACCCTTTAACAAAAAACAGATGCGTGAGACAGTCTGATCTCACCTTATGGTTTGCAATCAGGGTATATTTAGGGCACTGGGTCTCATAAGTGAGGTCTGGCACAGTTTATAAAAATGTCTCAGATAATACTTTAAAAAATTAGCTACACCCATCAAACATTGTACATTGCTAAAGTCAATTGAGCATTGTACAGCCTATCAAAACATTGTACCATCTTGTGGCCTACAGATCATATACATGGTGCATTCACAGTAGACCTAGTGCTCATAGATTCCCTGCATGCGTCATACATTAATTTTGCACAGAAAATCCAAAATTTCATCTGGACATTGTTGGATTTCAGAGTACAGAATATATACAAAAGGCATAGACAACATAAGAATATATGTTTTTGCATTAAGTAAGTGTATTAATTTTTTTACAATAAATAAAGTGAAGAAAGCAACAATCAGCATTGAAATAAATGGCAATTAAAGTATTTGTTTATTCCTCTTGCAGCTTGTTGTCAAGGACTACTTTTCTATGGGTGCTGGTATCAGTTTGAGCCCGTTGACGGTAGGTCCTGTCCAGATATGTGTCTCTTTTGTCCACTTCATGCTTGGAACCGTTCTCACACAGGTAGCGCCACTATGTCCAGGGCTAGTAGTCATAGTTCTTGCATTGAGGTAACGCCACACCATCCAGGTGCGTAATTGGTACACAACTCTAAGGGTACAGAACTCCATGCACCATGTACAAACTCCACACAAGATTAGCGTGATGCAGGGACAATGCAAGCAATGTCAAAGGAGAAATTTGAAGGCTGTGAAAATCCAGAAAGCAAGCCATGGTACAGAACCTTGAACACAGATGGTAGAGCTAGCCTAGACAGACCAGAGTGAGAGAAATGCAAGAGCACAGGTAAAATAACAGAGAAGGCAAACCTAAAAAGGTAATCAGACACACTGAGCAAGAGTGAAGGGGAAGAGCGAGTCGACACCGAAGGCAGCCGAGGGGGAGAGGGAGAAAACCACAGTACAAGGATAGGCAGTGTCGAGAATGTCAGGCACGGAGGATCTGCAGCACTGAAAAAAGGAACATGGGGAGGACAAGGAAGAAGGAAAACTGGGAAGGAGGACAAGGCAGACTATTGGCAGAAAAGGAAGACAGGCAGGCAAACAGCATAGTTGCTGCCTGGTGGCGGGCATATATGGGTTGACCTGCCTTAGACTCTATATGTGCACTGAACACCAGCATAGGAGAGAACACTGCTCATGCTTATAAAGTTGACAGAGGAGGGACTGGAAGCTTGCACATAATCATGGTGGGGTTCACAATGATTGCAGGAGGGCCCTCAACAGTGGGTCATTCCATGTCCAGTGCCATTGCAAATGCAGCTGCGAATACTAGTTGCCTTCTACATGAAAGGCATGTAACGCTTACTCATGAATTATTCTCTGCTCTAAAACAGATTTTGTTTTTAAAAACATACAGAGTATGTTGTTGCAAAAAGAGGATCTAATCGGTGGCAAAAACGTGAATTCGATGTCCCAAGAGTCAGTTTCTCATATTATTGGTAACCATCAGTTACACAATGCTTAACCATAATACACTGTCCCCAGTAGCTCACAAAATGTTTACACACACTAGCAATATGTTCGGATACTAGTACTGCTCTACTACCACATTGGCTCATTAAACCCAGTATGTATTTGTGATGATCATGCTGCTGCTTTGATTACAAACAATACTATTTCATCCTCACTTGGTGTATCAATTTAGTGACAAATTCTATCGGGTACGGACACATTTGACAACCTTCTTTTGCACTCTTCGGCCATTCTTTACCCAGACAGACCTTCTACTGGCTTTTTCAAAGTTTGGGCATGATAATAGAGCGTATCTGTACACAGCATCACTGAGGTTTTTCTTGAAACTGGCACAGAGTTCAAACACTGCTACAGTTGCGTTTCTAGAAAAGTAGTCCTCATAATAGGGGTATACAATTCTCCTGCTGCCACCCCCACCCCCCAAATGGTGCACCGATGAGGTCATGGGGTGGGGGATGCGGGGGGGTTTGGCCTGTGCAAAACTTTGAAAATACAGAATTGTGACTCTGTTCAATAGGAGTTAAGCGGCTCTGGCATTTCGGGGAGGTGGGTACAACATGTGTACACACCAACAGGCCACATATTGAAAATTAAAAAAGGGACTCAAATTACACAGATGTGTCATAGTAAGAAAAGAACAAGGAGGTAACATTTTAAGTTGCGAGCTACTGGCCAGCCATAAAAAGTAATTTGCCACCCCAATTCTACACAATCAGGACACAATTTTTCACTAGCAAAATGTAACTTCTCACTAGCCAATGGAGAGTGCACATTTTGAGCCCTGAAGCAGTGTAACTATGAGTTTGCAGGGTTCACATGATAGCGTATGGTAGGAACAATGTTAATTGGATTACACACTCATACTTGGGACCACGCTGGAGCACCTTCTCAACATTTCACGACTACTGAAAAACACAATCAGCGGTACCATGAAAACAAGGAACTTACTTGATAGTTTGAAAAAAGGTGTACAATGTTAAACTTGCTAACTTTTCCATTGGTCGGTGGATACCATGAGGTCTGACTTTTTAATGAGATAAGAAACTAATGAATCCAAGTGCTGACACTGGTGAGCACTGCAGAGCCTCTAATTTGTTCACACTCGAACTCACAAAAATAACCTTACAAAACAACTTCCTTAGGTTTGGTTAACAGTTCTACTTACAAGCAGCGGGCATGTCCATGGGTGCTGCCATGGCCCCAGTGTATGCAAACCTCCATATGCACTACTTAGAGACACAATCGATACTGAACCACCCCCATTGGTACCAGAAATTGGTGACCTGGAAAAGATCGATGATCTTTTCATAATTTGGAGAGGCGAGAGCCATGAACTAAAAGGAGTTTGTCATACCCGAATTCTGTGAACTATCATATTAGATTCACTATGGCGATAGGAACCTCAAAAATAATTACCTGGAAGTGGAATTAGATGGCAGGATAAACACCAGCGTTTCTCACAAATCCACAGACGTTAACAATAGACTGCACTACCCGTGTCAACACCTGAAACTTTTTAAATATAGTCTCCCGTACAGCAAATTTCATCAGGCAAAACGCATCATTTCAGAAGAAAACATTCTGGCATTAGAGATTGGGAAGATTATCTCCAAGTACACAGAGAGGCTAACCAGAACATATAGTTCAAGCAGCCAGAGAAAGATCTAATAAGATTACGCGGGATGACCTGCTAAAAAGCCCAAAAAGCAAGAAATCCCTTGTCTCTATACACTTAAGTTCTCCAGTCAAAGCCATCAGATCACCAGATTTATTAAGAACTGGAGACTCATCAAATTGTACCCGCAACCTCCCCTGATTGCGTACGGGAAGAACTTTAGGGATCAACTGGTCAAAGCTGAGAGAAAGATCATGAAGAAACCGACTGTATTGAAAACAAAAAGAGTAGGCACTTTTGCCTGCTTGCACTGTAGCAACTGCAACAACATAATGAAAGGTAGTTATGCTAGGCATCCCCGTACTGGGGCCAAATTCAAATTGGGGGACTTTGAAACATGTGACACCATGTCAGTCATTCATGGATTAAGCTGTCCCTGTGGGATATTCTATGTGGGAGAAAAATAAAAGATCACTGCAACTAACACAAAAGCAACATCAGGACCAATAATGTCCACTCTCCTGTAGCCAGACATTTTTCAGAGAAGAGATATACAGTGGAACAACTGAGATTTATGGTTCTCGAGATTGTACACAAATGACCAAGAGGAGGAGATCATGCCAAAAGACTTGATCAAAGAGAACTGGATTGACAAGCTCGACAGTCTTAACCCAAATGGAATGAAGACTTATTTAGACTTATTTGGGTGCTTTCCTGTAATATTTATGCAGCATTAGAACAACCTCTACATGTGAGATCACTCTTGTATACATTAGCCAACTGGGATGGTTTCCAATTTACACTTTTTAACACTTCTAGAGCTTATCCTTGTTCTGCAGCCACATTTTCCGTACTACACCTTATATACTCCATTTTAACATCCATTGGTCAACAGACACAAATGTCTATGTAGGAATCATTCATTATCAGCAACATCACTGGGAAAGTGCTTTACCTAAAACAATTTGTTGAAAGGATACTAATTAATCAATATCTTCTTGCCATCATGAATTTATGCAATTGCAATTATGAATTACACATCGACATACAATAGGATGGGAACAGGTGTACCTCTTGGACTTTCCATCTGTATGTGCATTATTTAACTTTTCCTTGACTCAGTTGATCAGCATTCTGCTGGTTTCCAATATGTTGCGAGATTCCCACTAGAGATTGACTCTACCAGTCATCTCTCATGTTGCCCCGAGGCACTTTCCGTGAACCCTTTCGGGTTCCTGCCACACGTCTGCGCAGTGTGGTGTGGTTTACATGTGATGTCACCACGCGGATGCACATGTGCAGACATATCGATAGAGAGCTATTCTGGTCATACTGCACACGCACAGGGACGTCAACAGTACTACTCACAGCATTCTCTTAGGGATCGAAATCCATCATAATCACGGTGAGCATCAGGATCTGAAGCGTATACCATGCCATTAGAATTTAGTATAGAGAACGTGTTTTCTTAAAACACTCCGCTTTCCTGAACGTTTGTTCTGAATACATTCTTCTTTCCTGACTTTGCATGTAGAGAACAGTCCTCCCCAGACGGTTCCACTGCGCTGAACTTACTTGCACAGCCTTTTTTGCCAACATGGCACCACCCATATGATGGACACTCTCCTCCTGGACCTCCAGGTAGGGATCCATTCCATTATACCTACACCCATTGGGTATTGCGAGTAGCCTCATTCTAAAACTGTTTTCTGTGAACTCACCCCAAGTTGCCATACACAAGGAAGCTGGACACTATATGCAGTCTCCTTAGACACAGAAGCCATTTTACAGGCTATTGTCCAAGTTGTACACATGAGTGATCACTTAATGTATTGTGAACTTGCAATTATGGATTATTAATAAGCAAAGATTAGCCAACATTGAATTTGTTCATTGTTTTTGCTACTTTCAAATCCAGATCAGTGCAGATTGACGTGCAATTGATGACAAACCAATGAAATATTGCTCCACATGAAGGGACCCATGTCCCGAAACACGTAGAGCCCACGGTTTTATATAGTGAAAAATAAATGAATGTACTTTGTGATATATTCCACAGAATAGGATCTAAATAATGTGTACAATCCAACTAATGTTACGCTGATTTATTAAATAACATTAATTTGTATTCCAGAAAAAATAACTCATTTAAATCACTGCCTTTTGAGCTTCATGTTGTTCTAAACTGGTTTGCTGGAAACCTTACTTCTACATTGCTTGATTTTACTTTGTCCTAACAAACAGATCAGGTATTCAGGGGACGCGAGTGTTCCACAGATTGTGGACACCGGTTTTGCCCGACGAGTTTTGTTCACATTTACAGCGATAAATGATGAGCCAGTGCCTCAGCCCATGGTTCGACCAAGATCTGTTGTCTGAAGTAAATGCTCTCAAATATCACCACCTGTTTTCAGATAGCGTTTTTATTTGACCTAGTATTTCATTCAAAATTGAGAATGTCCTGGATGTCCCAACAAGCTGTGAGAAATCTTGAGACAGCACTACGCCTACTTTTTGTACTCCCTTAGCTATTTGGTCATTTCGTTCTTTACGGTTTCTAATTGCGTATCAATGTTATATTGGCTTCATGGGATATGCCACAATCTGCCCACCCACATCCCTCGACATCTTCTGGGGTGTCAAGCTGTGCAAAAGCAGACAATGAAAATACACAAAAACAAACAGCCCATCCAGCATCCATCAACAAGTTGTAAAACTACATCAGTGGACCACAATAGCACCTGCTAATTGAATTTAGAAGGGTGCCCCACCCTTTACCATTTATTTATTTCACAAAGGGATAAAGGCTCCAGACACATGCCACAATCTGCCCATTACACATTGTATGCCCACGCTGGGCAAAGCCAGACTGTCACAATGTTCAATCCAGTTTCCTTCTAAAAGGTTGCCCAACAACGTCGAACCCAGGGCTATGCACAACAGCACTTGCTAATTGAATTAAGCAGGATGTCCGACCAGCATGTGGTACAAATCTTTGAAGTCTGCCCATCACCCATTTGGTTACTATCTTATCTTGATTACATCAGGTGACTTTCTGAAGACATTGAGCTCTTGGATACTTTTTTTAATCCAAAAAGGTAAAATAACTTCAAGGGCATTCCACGGTCCAACCACTGACAATCATGGTCTTCTTTACAGATTGTGTGCCTGGCCAACCAAATACCAAAAAAAAAGTGCCGACCTACATGTCCCATGTAAGCGAAGCGCATAGGGTATAATGTAGTGCTAGATTAAAAAACGCCCAGCAATACTGCAGATTCATTTGGGCACACACTGCTAGGCATGCCAGCATTTCCCCACAACAGAGCACTGAAGTAAACTCATTTTTCTAACTTATTTATGTTTCAAAGATGCTTCCATGGACTAAGTCTCCATCACATCTTTCATTTTAGTATATAAAAAAGTACCCAACAAATGTAAGTGTGCTGTAACTTGCATTTACAATTCTGATAATATTCAATTGGAGTTTACAAAGATGCATACATACTAGCACATTTTGTGTTTTATTTCTATGATTTAATTGTGCAGCATAAAATCTTTCATATTACATAATTTTCTCTTGTTCGTAAAATGCCATCTTGCACCATCAGAAGTCCAAACACTTATTTACGTATTGGTCATATTCAATGTGCACTATACAGCAGAAATGTGCTTCAAGGTGCATCAAGACAGGGGGTGTTAGGGTGGTGGTGGGTAAAATAAAAAAACGTTCTTAAAAAGGTCTTGAAACATTCAGAATGTACAAGTGCTAAGCATGTAAGAGGAAAGAGGGGAAAGGAGGCTGGTGCAAGTGGAGGCAGGAAAATACAACAGTGCGGGGAAATGAAACATCAGTATGGTGAACAGTTAGCAGTAAGAATGCAGTAAAGGAAGTGAGAAAGGTGGGAGAAGGAGGAGAAGGCAGCAAGAACTGGGTGAAAGTGGGGAGGGTGTAGGAACACAGGAAGTGAGGCAACGAGTACAGTGAATAAACAGAAAAAAGGCGAGAGACGGAATAGCAGAGAGGAGAGGGAAGAAGTGGGAGCAAGAATGAGAGGCGTAGGAGCGGGAGCACACAGAAAGGCCACATTGACGGACAGGAGGTGGTGGAGGAGGAAAAGGCCAAGAAGGAGAAGAGAACCAAGCAAGAGACAAACATGGGGAAAGGAGAAGCGCAGCGGCACAATTGAAAAGCAAAGAAAAGAGCAGTGAAAGATGGAGCAGGTGCAAAGAAGAATGGAAACGGGAGGTGTGGTCTCTTTACCTTAATCGCGATGAGACATTACAGCAAACATCTGGAAAAGTACATTGTCGCCGCAGCCAGTCAAGGGCCTTCGATGATGGGCCGGCACAGCCTGCTGGCTCGGGCAATTTTCTTTTGTTGTAGCCTCACCCAGACAGAGGCCTGCAGCGCTGCCAGAGCAGCAAGGTTACTGCAGAGTGTCACGTCAGTTGGGAAAGGTAGGCTCGATGTGAAGGAGTTGGCCTGCCGGCCAGCTTTAAAAAGGAGCTGAGGCTCCATCAGTGTTACCAGAAAATACTTTGCATGCCTCAATTTCGTCATTACAACTTTCTCATTTCATTTCTTGTTCACAGGATAAGGGGTGAGCCAGTGCTGTATTATTCCCCTATCAGCTTTCCCCTACCGAAACATTGCTTGCATGCCAGACACAGTTGCTTTGTTTATTAGTGTGAATGGTCTGAAAGCAGGTCACCACCTCTCTGCTCGTGTAGCATCCAGGCCGAGAGGAATGTACTGTCCCGTCCCATTTGTTCTGGACATAACTGTGGCTTTTCCTCTTGGCCCATTTCAATTCTTGCCCACAGGAGGAAACTGGGATGGATGTGCTTTCACCACACCCTCGGACAACAGAGGATGCACAAAAGCATGCCAGTCACCGTTGCTTTGAGCCTTGAGAGAATATTCACATTGTTAAAGTGTGAACCGTTTATACATTTAGAATGTCATCGTTTTGCAAAGGTCTGTCAACAAATCATTAAACTGCATCTAAATCCTTTAGAACGCTTAACCCCGAGCTGGGAAAATGCATACAAAAACAATACTAAGTCATACACAACAGCAATGCGAAGGACTCATTTTTATTGTTGTAACACAAGCAGCACTATTGTGCAGGACCATCTAAAAAAACACGACGCAAGCACAAATAAACCATCACCAAAATTATGCACTTTATGCTGAGATTACACTATTAAATAAGGTCTGCATTTTTTGCAAAGAATAATTATTCTATTGAAACAGGGTTTTTAAAGAAATTTTAGTTTTCATGGTATTACAATCCTTTAAGTTTGTATTTTATTACTTTCCCATAGATGCCTAGGAAAAAGAAAACAGGGAAAAAAAGCCCACAAACAACGGACACAGGAAGTCAAATATAGATTTCAGCAGATGTGATGTTGCAGCAAACAAAACCATCAGCCAAATTACTAATGAAGGATGCCTTTTTGCAATGGCAGGAATTGGCGTTAAATACCATTGCAAAAGGCCTTCTACCCAGCAATCATTCTAGGTAACAGAATCCAGTGCCAATCTTTCCCAATATACACCATCAAAACCCAAATTGCATGTTCAGAGACTAATTTTCCAATATCAAATGCATCGGATGCACGAGAATCATCACTTTAAGATCTTCTCAATCTTCTAAAATTGAACCCAACTACTGTATGTCTAATGTAGAGGACATTAATCCCAGGTTTGACGCACAAGAAAGTAATTTCCGAACAGTGCCTTTTGTAGTAACCTAAATATACTGTTTGGGGCTGCCTGATGATAATGCAAAGATGCTGAAAGGCACGAGATCAGCCAAAAGTACAGCGTGAGGCAAACTATGGATCAATTTTAAAAAATTTTTTAATTGCAACCAACATTGAATATTCAAGGTACCTGCTAAGATAAACACTACATACAGTCTTTCTTTGGCTGCTCAACCTCTACTAGGCCATGTTGCAGCAGGCAGTCTGCTATGTTCATGTCCCTTATTGGTTAGTGGTTCGACAAACCAAAATAGTCTTCTGAATTTTTAGGACTACAGATCAAGTCCAAGAATTCCTACTTTAAATACCAGAAGAAATGCCTAAAGATGAAGCATGGTGACAAGACCAGACAGCACTGGACAATGCTCACAGGAAAAAGGCTTTGGTTGGCAGGCAATGGTTACTGTGACACCCCGTAATTTGTGCACTAAAAAACAAACAACATTGGCTCTGTAGCAGTTCAGGTCACAGAATGCTTCCCTGATGCGATGGAAAATCATGGTTTTGCATAGTTCATTGACCTTTTTCAATCCAGCCGTTTAGAAGTTGAACTGTTCCCCACAGACATTTGAGCATAGCCCAAGTTATGCAAGAGTGGTTCAAGCAGATAAGACATCAATTCGGCATTTGCCATGAATTTAAGTGCCTGAGAAAAATCAATGTTGCGGGGGAGGGGGAAGGGGGGAGTTGTGAAGACCTAATAAAAATAGTCAGACAATAAGTAATCATTCCTGGTGGAGTTCTCACAATTGTGATCAATCGTAAGATACACTGGTCAAAAAGCAGCAGTCACCTCTGCACAAGACTACCAAAAAACATGTATAGGGAAACAAACAAACAGACACCAACATGCCTGAACACATCCGCCACTGAGAGAGACCAGAAGAGGAAGAACTGTCCGGAGCATGGGTCAGTGCCTCATACATCCCTTGTGATGATTACATGCGACAAGGGAATGACCAAAGATTTGAAGGGCCTTACAGAATTTTGCCACACAGCTGTGTATTAAATCGCAGTTTTTGACATAGGTTCTCTTAAACAGAAAACTGCAGACATACCTTGCTTTTAGAAATCCTGAGCCTGTAAATAACAGTGAATGCCTATGCATGGATTCAGCTGCCCACTTGTGTGACAGGTTTAGCACGTTACATAGCCAGGAAAAGCTGCAAAAGAGTACGTTGATGCCCTGGTCGGAGTGCAGATTTAGCCAGCGTCAAAGACCTTTGTAAGACTACACTAGCTGTAAAATGTATAAAAGCTCTCCTTTTGAATAGGGGAGAGGAGACACAGATAATGAGAAGGCAGGTGTTTCACATGGCAGATTGTACGACCATGTGAAGATAGCTGCAGCTATGATAAAGACCAGTGCCTCTGAGAATAAGAAAATTCTGTTCCAGTGTTTCCTTTTGCCTAAAAGTTATTTTCTGAACACAGGCGGGAATACAAATAAATATTTCCCCACAATTTGGCACCACCAGATGAGACCTCATTACAATTATGATCCAGTTGGATTAAATGTGCCACGATCGGAGAACTGGCACATGTGGGTTTTGGGAGTGGGGTGCACTGCTGCTTTCCTTGCAGCCACACCTTCACTCACCAGCTGACTTCGACAATTGATCCCTGCAACCGAGGATCCCCGTCGGTGTGAGGAAAAGGGATTTACATTCCCAATGAAGCAAGGCCACAGACTACTGCAGAAAATGAGGTAAGTCTGTTCCAGAATTATATTTAATGGTTTTGATATTATGAAAATGAAATGTGTTCCTTGTGGAAAGCATACCGCTAATGCTGTTAATGAGCCATATGGAAATGCGCTTAGAAATATGATGTGTTTCTATGGAAGGTTACTGCTAAAATGAACCATATGGAAATACACTGTGTACACAGTGTAAACAATGGAATGGAGGACTCGGAGTATGTAGACTGCATCGATTGCGATCTATATTGTGATCTGTATTTAAAGTGGGACATTATCAAATCAGCTTTTGTGATCACAAAAGAAAAGAGCAAACAACGTACAAGGTAATCGATAAAGAGATGGGATTAAAACGTAAGAGTCAGCAGGAAATAGAAAAATGTGTGTCTGCTCTACTAGAAGGAACGCCAGGATGGGAGCAAATGATTAAAACAGGCTTGGGGTAGTGTTTTTGAAAAAAATGGCATGAATACACAGCCAACAACCCTGATTTGCAATTTCCAGTGCATGGTTCTTTTGACCTAGAAATAAATAGGATATTTAAGGGAAGTGTTAACTGCTAAGGGGGACCAAGCTATCAGAACCCTACAATGGGCAGTCTACAAGCAATGGGAAGATTATTCTAGACAAGAATCTATGAAGGAAGCGCAGATTACGAAACGTAAACCACAATCTGAAAAGAGATAAAGCATGTGCATTTGATAATGAGAAATAAATGAAGAATTACGAATAGGGAGAAAGAAGCTTTAATAAGAATGAAGGGTGTGAATGTAGCCAGGGCTTACCACTCAGTCCAGACACCCGAATAAAAAAAAAACTTGATAGGATGAGACAGATCCATGGTTAGAATGTTGGATGGTAAGAAGGCCTCATCCACCCCCTATCGGGTACCTAGTAATGAGGTGATCTCCTTGCCGGCACGATTATAGCCCATGACACAAACTGCAGAAAAGGTAGTCTTAGCATGTCATAAAGAAATGGCCCACTAGTAGTGCAATATGCGAATGTATATGTACCCCAGGAGCGAGATACACTTGTATTTGCAATAGTACAAAGGCTGGGCAAACATGTGGGAGCTGCATAAAAGGTTAAAACGTTAAGGAGGAAGTGTATCCCCCGACAGATAATTATGAGGACATAGACCAAGCAGTTGAGTATTCTGTTCTGCAATAGTGTCAACATTTCTATCATGATCATAAATGCCCCCAAAGTCTATGGTAACTCAAGCATTTCCAATGAGACGTACGTGGGTTGGAGACTCGAGAACCCGACTTACCAGGTTCATGCCCCTTGGAACCATATGGAATTACTGTCTTACCAAAGATTATCGAGATATTAGCCAAAACCCAGAACAGTGGTACACCCAGACAGACTGGGTACTTACAACAGGTCCACTCACATTGGGAGATTATAGATCAGTTGTTTTCATGTACTCTGCCAACCGATGTATGGCGCCAATGCAAAATGCAAGACAGTGTAGATTCTGTCAAAGTGGGAAGAGCTGACAGAGACAGCAAATGAAAGGCGGAAGACTGGGGAATTGTCCAAAGAAATAACAGCTCTTGCAGCACTGCTAATAACACATATCCAGCAAGTGGTTACCCGCAGGCAAATGAATTGGGATAAAATGACTGCTTGCAGACAGGAAGAAGGGTAGTCAGTTGAAAAATATGTTGACCGAAAAGAACAAGCTTTTATCCCGTTTAGTGGAATGGACATGGCTATGCCAGAGGGACAAAGCTTTTTATTCACATTTTGCAGAAGGATTGTTGCCTCACCTAAAGATTGATATACAAACCTATAAGTCTACATGGCCAACTCAAACTGCTGCCCAGATTCGGACTATGGCTAGATATTATGCCAATCACCATGCCAAAGATAAAAAGGAGAAGGAAAAGAACATAAAGGAATTAAAAAACAGAGCACTAATGCAACAGGACAAGTATTTTTACCCTAGGCATGGGCAGCAATATTCAGCTAGGAAGAAGATGATTATAGCACAATAGACTGCACAGTGTAGGGCCAGTCCAAAATCCAAATATCCGATCATGTACAGTTCACCATAGGTCTTATATTGTGCAGGGCTCAGCTTGTTGTCACTGATAAATGTGCTTTAATTGTGTTGGGAATGGATTTGCTAAAACATTTGCATTCAACTGACCCCAGTTCCCTTGTCATGGAATGCTGCTCGGCAAGAACATTTTTGATGTTTTAATATCTGTTTTATGTAATTCACCTGTTTTTAGGCACGCCCGATTTAGGTTTGTGCATGTAAAGCAAGGCTGTGCATTATATGTACTAACTGAAGAGCGGGGGGGGGGGGGGGGTATATACTGCATATTTTTTTTCTACATTGGAAACAGTGGCAAAAGCACTTCCAAATTGTTAATGGGGTGTAGCGGCAGCAGCCTTTTCTACGAAACAGGACGATGCCATATTATAAAGACACCAAGTTACATTGTTTGTGCCACATGCAATTGATATTTTAAATCTAATGAAAGAAAAAACACAGCACATGAAAAATGGCAGGTTAAAAAGATATGAGCTGACTTTGTTAGCTTCAAACATTACCATGTAGCGTTGAGATACATCCTGCTAACCCTCCAGTAAAATGAATAAAAGTATTGTTTTGCTGACCAAATTGCAAAGACAACCATGCAGTCTTTTGTATTACAAATGTGTACGCGGTACAAATATCCTTTAACATTAACATATATTACAAACATAATGAAATGTTGATAAATATTCTTGAGATAGAGCAAACTATTAAGCCTGAGGCCGCTCAGCAAGGCCTTTAGGAATGGAAACGCACTCAGAAATATGTAGATGGTTATTGGCAAAGAAATGTAAGATGAGAAAAAAAATGGAAATAACCACATAGGTATTTAACTTTAATGTTGTTCTATGCTCAGGGCCCATCTTATGTAGGTGCAGAAGGAATGTTAGGGTTGCTCACTACAAGTGGGGAGTAACCCTAAAACATAAGACCAGCCATGGGTGCGTATTGTAGAACTGTTTAGTATGCGTGTCCTGTAACATTGGTGAGAATGAAGAAGCCCAAAAGAAGAAGGGGCATGGGGGAGGCATTATTTAGCCACCTGAATTTCTTTTGAAGCAATACAGCCAGTGTTGATTAACGTTGCCTCCCTGAGAAATATGTCCGTGATGGTATATAATGTTTAGCAAATAACCAGATGCATTTGCCAGAGACCAGTACTGCAGTGTGCATTGTTAAAAATACATAGAGTAGTATTTGCCCATATTTAGCCTTATGCTGTATGGAGCAACAACAACGCATAAATTGTTAAATGCTGGCATTCAGGTGTTGGACCTTCTCTTTATGAGATAGTCGTAGGGCGCCCATCTACCAAAACATGCGTTCTATCCGCTGTTAATCAACTACTGTAAGAGTTAGCTAAACACTGGTCTATTCTCTGCAAACAGGTTCTAAAATATCATTGGAAGGGGAGAGGACACGGCATCCAGGCTGGTGAATTGGTGTTTGAGAGCTTCAGAACTGCAGCCCAGTTGAAAAAAGGGTATTGCAGGCTCTGCTTACCACTCACAGCGGCAAAACTATTATGGCTGCTAGTTTTGGATACACGCTTTTATACTTTAAAGCAAGTTTCATCCTTCTACTCAAACTATTGCCTGATCTGCACAGTACTAAAAAGGTAATCCTTCTCTTGAAACATTGGGCATTTGCATCATTGAAGTTCTTCAAAAGACAATTTTGGATCAACAGAGTAATCACAATATCTAGGACGCAGGAAACGGATCTGCTAATGGAGAAAAGGAATTCCTTCCTGTAAAGAAGAACTATTGAATGGGCAAGGCACTATTAAGGACCAACTAGTGTTGAAAAGAGATGCTCCAATTAGCAGCCTGGCTCCGTAAGATCTGTCCTGATGGAATTTGTCTTTGCCGTTTGCTACATAATATGTTATGCCAAAACCACATGTATGGCTATTTTATCTCAGAGAGGATTCATGCAAAGATTAATTAAAACATTTTTTTTTAAAAAAAAAAAGAGGGTCAGCCAAGGGGTTATGCCTGCAGTACTGGTAAAACTAAACGTTTTTAGATTAGGCAAATAAGTGATTACTGGAAAGTTATGTAGCACTATCCTTGTTTAGTATAGTTACTCATGTCTCCAATGCCTTCTCGTCACAGATCACAGGCAACTTTAGAACCCACTACAAATGTTTTATTGTGCAAGAAAATGAGATTAGAGAAAGGTTAGCTATAGACATGGCAGATCAAGTAGGTGCTTAAGAGAGCTATGTAACAAAAGGACCGATTGTGAGCCTTTGTATTAAATATTGTAGGCTTTGGAAGCCGTTTTTGATATAGGTTCTCTTAAACAGAAAACTGCAAGCTTATCTTGCTTTTAGACATCCTGAGCTTGCAAATAACAGTGAATGCCAATGTATGGATTCAGCTGCCCACTTGTGCTTACCGAACAAGTTTAAAAATGTTATATAGCCAGGAACAGCTGCGAAAGAGTACGTTGACACCATGGCAGTTGTGCACCCGCGCCTCACTGCACGTTGTATCTGTGCTTGATGATCCACCCTACTGTAATTGCCCGCTCCCCCTCGCTCCAATCTATGCGCATCTACCAACTCCCAATTGCCCTGCACGTCTGCGCCTTCCTAGCTTCTGGGCACCCTGATACTGCTCATCGCCTGAGCGCCATCCTCTAGCCAACCTCCCGCATCAGCTCTGCCGCCGTCCCGAAGATAGCGATGACTGATAGCTGGTAATTACTTATGCGTGACAATTATATGTCCTCACTATTGTCTCCATTACGTGCGCACCCTCACTGCTCTTGCTGGCTGGCTGTGCACATAACTGTTGATTATATTGGCGACATAGAAGCATGTGACTTTGTTCTTGCGACTCCCCTGCTCGCCCAGAACTCACGGCACCCATGCTCCACTTCATCTACTCGACCGCATTCTGTAGATCAATCCACTAAGCGCCAGTAACTGCCTGAACCGTCTCCATGCGCTATGCTTAATTACTGCAATACTTTTCCATCATTGCCTATATGCTCGCTGCCTGTATGCTTAGCCGCACTCACACACTCTGCCAACCTGCATCTAACATAACGCATGTGCCGTTCTATGTATTGGTAGCCAACTGTTGTCACCTGATGTTACATATTACATACGGCCACATTCGTGTCACCTCTTGTATTTAAATGAATTAAGGTTAGCCATCACACCTGCCAGTCTGCCTAACCTGAACTACGTGTTCTCAATTGAACTTATGTACTGCCTGTGCCCCTAGCCTTGCATTCAGACATAGTACTCACTACACACCGAGTCCTCCATCCCTGCCCACTGGCTTAGCTTACTTCCACTATGTATTGGTGCCTGACCACACCGCTCCACCTAATGTACATTTACACTAGACGTTGGACAGGCCAGCCCTACCTACATACTTACCAACACGCACACACACTAGCACACCTAAGTTAGCTATTACCCACACCTTGTGGACTACTACTATGGATACTGCCAACCCTTACTTGGATGATCCTGCACTCTGGATACGCCACTTTGCTACCAGGCAAACTCCCAATAAACCTTGCGCTATTACTAATAGAAACCTCAGACCTAATTCTAGAACCACCCCACTAAAACAACGTCCATATTTGAAGCTTTATAATAGCTCATCCCTATCCTGTAACAACATCACTAACAACTACGCCCCAACCTTAACATGCTCTTACCACCCAAGCATCTCAATTAGAAACTTCAGACTAGGAGCACGATTGCGATTCAAAAACCCCCAACCACACGCCCACAAGAGCAACAAACTTTGGCGCAGTAACAATACTCTGGCTAATCTGGCCACTGATTTAGACAGCAAGCTAGCCACCATCACCATACATGGTCCATCTCTACCATTGCAAAAGACACATTCATCAAAGCAGCCTTGGTGAATGCTAGGTCCCTATTCGCCCACGCACTTAACATCGCTGACTTCTTAACTCATGAAAAGCTTGATCTCCTCGCAGTTACGGAAACCTGGCTTAATGCAGCCTCTGGACCATCTCTGGCCCATGCCATACCAAATGACTATGCTATCATAAGATGCGATAGAAACACCAACCAAGTGAAGGGAAGCAGACTTGCCCTCATCTTCAGAAACACCTACGACATTAGAATCATTCAGGATGCTCAAATTCCCTCTGCCGAATCCTTGTCCATCAAACTGCCACTATCACCTAACCACACAGCAACAGCGCACCTTATCTACTGACCACCAGGACCCATTTCCTCATTCATAGAGGATATTGTATCCCTTGCATCCACCGACACTAAACCTAATTCACAAACTATCCTACTAGGGGACTTCAACCTTGGTTTTAATGACCCCTCGAATAATAATGCCCGTGATCTAGCTAACGCCCTATCAGACTTGGGTCATACCCATATGATTCATGAGCCCACACATCAAAGGAAGAACATTGGACTGGCTCACCAACCTTAACTGCTCGATCGATCTTCTATCCAATGATCCATTTATTTGGTTGGATCATCATAAAATAACCTTTTCCATCAAAGCCAACACACAACACCCTGCTCCTATCATCGCTCCAGCCACCCGCACTAGAAATAAGAAAGACATTACACCAGATAAACTCCTACCGCTATTACTTCCCCTTCTTGACAACGTGGCCACCTCCGACCCCACAGTCTTAGTAGACATTTACAATCAGGCAATACTGAAAGCCTTGAATACCATCGCCCCCCTAAAATTGCGGAAACCTAAACCACAACGTCACCTGAATACATGGTTCACGCCGCATCTTAGAGAACTACGTAAAACTAAGAACTGCAGAAGCACATTGGAAAAAGTGCCCTTCAGTAAATAATAAATATGAAGCAATTCTAGCAACTTCTAGCTATAAACAAGCTATTATACTTGCCAAAAAAGACACCTATAAGAAAAGGATCGAACAAGCGGAATCTAACACAAAAGAACTTTTTAAGATTCTAATTGATAAATGTGTCACAGATGCTCTATGGTGCAGCAACATCCAGAAGGCACTTCTAGATAAAATAGCCCGTTTACAATCTAAAATCAATGCGAAAAAAGACCCTTACTCGCTGACCCTGATCACAAACAACTTCCTAACAAGTCACCTACCTTTGAGCCAACCTGTAAACCATTTAGTTTCTCACCCCTCTCAATTTGGGAAGTAGAAAACATCATTAGGAAACTTAAATCATCGAATTGCCAAGGCGACGCTTGCCCTGCTCCGATAATCAAAGCAGCAGCTCATGAACTGGCACCCTTCATTACTAACCTTTTCAACGCCTCCTTCAAAACGGGAGTAGTGCCTGATAACCTAAAAGACGCCTGGGTCATCCCACTAATCAAAAAACCCACTCTTGACCCAGCCAACCCGTCTAACTATAGGCCGATAACAACTGTACCCTTCTTGCTAAAGATACTAGATACAGGCTTATCTAGAAACAATCTTCTGGGACTAAAGCAATCCGGCTTCCGACCTAGACATGGCACGGAAACTGCCCTAATAGATCTCACTACTCATTTTCAAATTTTAAAAGACAATGGCAAACTAGCACTGCTCTTATTGCTTGATCTGTCAGCAGCTTCTGACTTGGTCAACCACCAAACGCTTTGCCACCACCTGAAATCTGCAGCTCACTTTCCCGACGCAACCACTGCCTGGATCAGCTCCTTCTTGGCTAACAGAACCATGAGGGTCTTTTCTCCTACTGACTCGGCTGAACCCTCACCAGTCCCGTGTGGTGTCCCGCAAGGCTCTTGCGTGTCCCCTAAGCTCTATAATGTATTTACCAAGCCCCTTTTCGATATCCTTGACTATCTGGGTGTCACATATACTAATTATGCGGATGACACCCAAATACTCATTCCCATCTCTGGCGTCTATGAAACTGATAGCAAAACCCTCAATTAAATATACGCAGTAATACAAGCATGGATGGCACACCATGGACTTTGTCTCAATGATGAAAAAACTGAGTTGATTATCCTTGGTATTCACGCTAAACTACAAAAACTAAATACCGCTTTCAAATCGTTCACTATTGATGGTAACCCCATCCATGTCTCTAATAATACTAAAACCCTTGGTATCTACCTCAATGCCAGATTATCCTTCACCAAACAAACCAATGCAGTAGCGTCTTCAGCCGCCTACACATGTAAACTTATTACCGCATGTAGGCCATTTATCTCCACTCCCAACTGCATTACTCTTGCTAGAACGTTAGTCTTGTCCAAAGTAGATTATTGTAATGCCCTCTACTTGGTACTAGCCGCAAAAATATTCACAAACTACAAGTTACTCAAAATAACGCCATTAGGGCAGCCTTCAACATCCCTAAGAAGTCGCATATCTCTGAGACTAGACGTAATCTGCATTGGTTCCCTATAAAGCACAGAATATCCCTCAAAGCTCTTGCCCTTACCCACAAAGCCAGTGCTAACCTCGCACCATCCTACATCTCTAACCAACTTACCCCACACACACATCTACAAGACCACTTCGAACAGCTCAAGTTAACACTATGTCTATACCAAGATTCAAACTCCATAACTCGGGAGGAGTTAGTTTCCCTGTACAAGCCTCAAAGCTATGGAACACTCTACCTGGTCCAATCAGGTCTGTAACCTCCTTCAAGCTATTTAAACGCAACGCCAAACGTTGGCTTCATGACCTGGACACATTGACAGCTTAACATCTTAAAGCTTAGATTTACTGCCTACCCACTGTAAATATTGTAAATAATATTACCATCTGTCTCACCTTCGGCCCACCGCCTTAATTGCAACATGTATGCTTGTACCTGTAATACCAACGTATGTATTTATTTGTAACCACAACTATTGTAACTGTTGCCTACTGCTTGCTAATGTAACTGTACTCTTATGTAACATGATCAAAAAACGTACGCGCCTATATGCCCCTGGGCCTTGTTGCGCTTTATAAATAAACCAAATACAAAATACAAATAAGTGAGGGTCAAAGACTACACTAGCTGTCAAATGTATAAATGGTGTCCTTTGGAATGGGGGTGAACAGACACAGACAGATAATGAGAAAGCAGGTGGTTCACATGGCAGATTGTACGACCATGTGAAGATAGCTGCAGTTATCATAAAGACCTGTGTCTCTGAGAATAAGGCACATTCTGTTCTGGTATTTCATTTTGCCTTAAAGTTATTTTCTGAATACAGGCAGTAATACAAATAAGTACTTTTCCACAGTTTTTGGAGGTGTTCCATAACATACTGTCCCAAAACATTGCTCTCAAGCATTGCAGGCATGGATGAGAGGACTCGGTTTGCAGACAATAAAATCATTGTTAGTAAGGACTGATGCAATTTATTTATTTATTACATTTGTTACTCGCCCAGACCCAAAAGGTATAAGGCGTAGGCGTGGGTTTCAGGAGACCAATGGGCCTTTTGCGAGGAATCTTGGTCTGGGCACATACAGGGCAGGAGTCTACGTAGTGCTTTACCAGAGTGGCCCATCCAGGCCACCAGTACTGCCGTGCAACCAGTTCTTGTGTTGTGCGGACTCCACGGTGACCACAAACGACGGAATCATGGAAATTCTGTAGAACGATTTTCTGGAGTTCCAAGGTGGGAACGTACAGACGGTCCCTGAAGAACAACAAGCCGTCACATTCTCTGATGTTAGCGCATTGTAGTATCTGTGATCTTGAGGGATCCGTACGTGTGGCCTCTATCAACTGTTGGAGTTGGGGAATCACCATCGATAGAAAATGTTTTGACGCTATCAGAGGCTCCGGTTCCTTGGCACCTTCAATGTTGTTTTCCAGAGACCGAGACAGGGCATCAGCCTTAGTATTCTGGGAACAAGGAATGTACGTGACGGTGAAATCAAACTGCGAAAAGAAAAAGGCCCAACGAGCATGACGGGAGGTTCTGCATTGCAAAGAGCGCAGGAACTGTAGATTACGGTGATCTGTACGAACCACCACCGGGTACCTCCCACCCAGCAAGTGATGTCGCCACTCCTCAAAAGCAGCTTTTATCGCTAGTAATTCCTTTTCCATCACCGCATAGTTTCTCTCGCTCACTGACAATTTCCTAGAGTAGTAAGCCACCGGGTGCTCTGTTCGTGTGATTGCATCTTGCTGTAGTAAGACCGCACCAATTGCGTAATTCGAAGCGTCTGTTTCAACCACAAATGGCTTTTCATCATCTGGATGTCTAAGAACAGGAGCCGACATGAAAGATCTTTTCAATCCCAGAAATGCCTCCTCGGCCTGCGTGTCCCAGAGAAACGGTACCTTGGTACTTGTCAAGCGGGTTAGACTGTTGGCCAGTTGAGAAAAGCGTGGAATGAAGCGTCGATAAAAGTTGGCAAAGCCCAAGAACCTTTGAAGCGACTTCACGCCATGGGGCTGTTTCCATTCTCGTATGGCTTGCAGTTTTGCGGGATCCATCTGCACTCCTGTGTTGCTGATCACATAGCCCAGAAATTCCATGCTTCCCCTATGAAATTGGCATTTTTCTATTTTGGCATACAGGCCGTTGTCTATAAGTCTACGGAGAACTTCCTGAACATGCGCAACGTGTGCAGTACGAGTGTCAGAAAAAAACAGAATGTCATCAGGGTATACCCATACTGATATTCCTATAAGGTCCGAAAAGACATCGTCCATGAACCGCTGGAAGACGGCCGGGGCGTTGCAGAGTCCAAACGGCATCACCCTATACTCGAAGTGACCAATAGGTGTTTTGAAGGCCGTCTTCCACTCATCTCCCTTCTTAATCCGCACCAGGTGATAGGCCCCTCTTAGATCCAGCTTGGTGAAGATTTGTGCGGATTTTAGGGATTCGATGATGTCCCAGATGAGTGGTAATGGGTACCTGTCTTTCCTCGTGATCTCATTTAATTGACGGTAGTCGATACAAGGGCGCAAAGTGCCCTCTTTCTTCTTGACGAAGAATAATGGGAATCCTGCGGGGGACTTGGACGGCGCTATGTAGCCCTTGTTGAGGCAATCCGTAATGTACTCCTGTAGGACGCCTTTCTCGAGTTGAGTCAACGAATAGATCTTGCCGTGGGGAATGACCCCACCAGGCAGGACGTCAATGGAACAATCAAAGTGTCGATGGGGTGGTAATGGTATGTCCTCAGGTTTGGAAAACGCCTTGTGGTATTGTGGAAATGAAAGACAGGAGACAAAACACGTGCTGCAATAATCTTTATTATTGCCGTATGGTTGATCAGGAAAGAGTCAATAACTGAAAGGTGTAGTATATCAATAATAAACTGAAAGTTCTGGCGGTTGCTTCACCGTGGGGTTTTTTCTTCCCCAATTGCCCTTGGGATAAGGCTGTGGTCCTCTAACTCGGGTTATCTGGGTAGGCCCACCACTCGGGGTTGCCTGCGTGCTCCTTCTCGGTGTCCTGTGAATATAACAGACAACCTTGTTTAGAAAAGGCGGGCTTTTATATACTTCACTGGTTTCAAATCCCCACCAATGAGCTGACGTCTTGCCTAGCTCGTCTGTTATTGGTTGGGAAGGTTTGGTCCCGCCTCCCTTAAGACCGGGTTTCCCTGCCGTCAGTTTCGCCTGCCCCTGTAGCATGGGGACTGTTCCTGAAGCGTTTCCATCGGCGGCATCCATGCGGCGCCGGGATTTGGGGTGGCCCCTGATGTCGGGGTTCTTACTCCTCCTCGGCCGCGGCCTGCTTCCTGACAAGGTTCCCGCCCCCTTCCCAGTCCGGGTTGGCGACTCCAGTAAGGTGGGTAGCTAACCCCGCCGTAGCGTTCTGCTGGGGCGGCTCCGCTCCCGTCAGGCTCGCCGAGTTCGTCCGATGTGTGCGAGTTGGCGGCTTTTCCCAAGTCCGCTGCCGGCACCTCTTCACAGGTATCCAGCATATTCTTGAGGTACCGATTGAGTGGCACATAAACGGGCAGATACGTCAGCAGGATTGAGGGACTCCAAAATCGCAGGAAAGGTTTTGTGAAGTACACAGGCCCGAGGACAACGTGTCGGAGAGAACACCAAGGAACGAGCGGTCCAGTCAACCTGAGGATTGTGATATAACAGCCATGGTAAACCCAGCACCACCGGAAATGAGGGAGACTTGATGACGTCCAATGAGATTCGTTCGAGATGCCCTTCCACAGAGAGCCACAAGGGATCGGACTGTTGGCAAACCGGACCAGAAGACAAAGTAGAACCATCGATCACCTCGACCACTGTTGGTCGTTTCTTGTGATGTAAACGGATCCCATTGGCAATCGCGAATGAGGCATCGACGTAATTGCCGGATGCTCCACAATCCAGAAGGGCCCAGGTTTTCATACACTTCCCTAGCCAGGCAACACCGACTTTCAGGATCAACAAGGGTACCGGGTTCATGGGAGGAAGGTCAGATTCAGAAAGGCGGCCCGCTGCTGCCTTCGCCTCAAACAACGGGCCTGTTAGTTTTCCTGTTTCTTCAGAGGGCGTAGCGGACAGGTGCCTAGGAAATGGCCAGAAGCACCGCAATACAAGCACAGGCTTTTCTGTCGTCTTCTTTTCTTTTCGGTCTCGGACAACGGACCTCGAATGGCACCCAACTGCATGGGTTCTGGACCCACATCGGTAGAAACAGCCGATCCAGGGTTCTGTACTGGAAGGACCGGTTGATACCTGTCGAATCTGCGACGTTCGCTCCGTCAATCGGTTAACCTGTGGTCAATGCGTAAGACTTGTTCCACCAATGCAGGCAACGTTTCTGGCTCCGGAATGTGCAGTAATTCGTCTTTGTACTCTTCTCGTAGTCCCCGACGAAACAAGGTCTTTTGAGTGATTTCGGGCCATTGTGAATCGGTTGCTAATTGTCGAAACCGACTGATGTAGTGGATTATGTCGCCTGACCCTTGTTTGATCTCCATTAATTGATTCTGGGCCATGGCTGCCAAATTGGGCGGTTTAAAGACGTCCAGAAAGGCTTTCTCGAAGGCAGCGAAATCACCCAACAGAGGACTGTTGGTAGAGACCAAAGGTGCGGCCCAGGCAAGTGCATTGCCGGTTAGGTTTCCAAGGATGTACCGATCTTAGCCTTGTCTTGACCAAAATGAGTTGACCTGAACTGGAAATGGATCCGACAGTGTGTACAGAACTCTGCCACTCGACGCGGGTCACCATCATACTTCATCGGAGTAGTGTAAGCCATGGAGTTCTCAGGCGGTGTAGCTGGTTGTGCGGGATTAGCCAAACACCGGTCCAACGCTTGTCTGAGGGTGTTGTTCTCCTGGCGGAGGGTGGTCATTTCAAGACGCATGGCACGCATCTCTTCACGTAGTTCCTGCATTTCGTCCATGTCGAGACTGGGGGAGAGGCGTCTCAATCTGTTAAACGAGTCTTCACGAGATTGTTGGTTACCTTTTCTTCCTGTAGACCGTGGAGTTGAGGTTGCCAGTATGTCGATGTATCTATAGCCGATGAATGGGTAGCGCGAGAAATTAGCCCAATCCCCTCCTGACGATATAAGACAGGACGGCACTGAACCAACTCCCAACGCCACGGGTGGCACTTCTCAGAATTTGCGTGACGTCGGGACAGTGTTTCCACTGGCTGAGAAGGCTTGAAGAAGACACCGATGATAGCGGAGCTGAACACAGGAACTTCCAAGAAGGCAGTAAGGCACAGGTACCGGCAGGGCACAAGACAGGTAAAGGAGAACAGACTGCAAGGGAAAGCAATTCAGACAGGGGATCCCCACTTCCTAGCAGAATAGAAGGTACTAGGAACCCAGACAGGACCTCTCCTACCCTAAACCAGGAGGCAGGCCAGGGATCAGCAAAACAGGGAAGCAAGGGTTAGGAGGACCAAGGAGCATGAAGGGGTTAAGGAGATGAGGTAGGGCTAGGCAGAATAGAGCAGAGAACTGGAGGACTGGGGCACGAGCGCCAGGACTCCAGCAGCGCATACACAGTAACAACCGCGTTGAGACGCGTTGTTCCTGCGCATGCGGTGCCTTTTTAAGGTCCGGGGTGAAAACGAGGCTTGGAACGCATGTTCTGACGCTGCGCATGCGCGGGACGTCGAATACTGACGATCCGCGCATGCGCAGATCCTCGCAAGATGGCGGCGTTCACGGAGCCCATCCGGACCACGGGTCGGCGTGAGGAGAGAAGCCACCGCGGGTACAGCCTCCATGAAGGAGGAGACCGCTGCGGCCGTGGACCGGGAACCCCCGGAAAGGTAAGTGAAGCCCGCGAGCGCGCGGCGTAACACCTGCCCCTATACAAAAGAAAGACAATGCGGGTAGTCGGGCCAATTTTTAAAAAAAATGATTTTCAGGTTGGTGTACAACCTAGTTTAGAGGAGGTCCCGAATAAAGACTGCACTCCAGTCGCCCATTTTGAAGTACCAAGGTATGTGACGTATGATGAGCAAATAAATCAGCAGAAAGTCGCAGTAGGGCTCTGCCCAGTACCTATCAGAAGAGCAACACCCATTGAAGTCCCAATACCCAGAAAACCATGGACAGTAAGGTATCCATTGAGAAAACCCAGCAAATGAGGCAAAATGAAGATTGCCTCAGTACTGTCCTGGAAGAGACCAAAAAGGCCTTAATGGAAGACGAATGTTGACGTCACGAAGACCCGGACAAACTCACAGATAGAAGAAATGACGACCTGAGAATGACACAGACGAAACGCCCTGAATAAAGATATTGTGAACCCTGGAAGGGGAGAACGATGTTGAAATACAAAGGAGCTTAAACTGTAAGCAGGATGAAGATATTCAACCAGCTAACACCTGTAAATATGCTTGGAACCGCAAGAAAGCTAAGAAAACAGTGTGGCTTGATATGCTAAGTAGAAGAATAGCACGGCAAGCACCAGTATACATAATCTACCTCAAAGCGAAGCACAGTATTATAAGTGTGATTCCACTTTGCACGAAAAGCAGAATCAACTCAGGTTACTAGAGGCCAAACAAGACAAGATTCATATTCTAGCTAAACTAGAAGAGACGGCTGAATCGAAACTCAGCAGATGCAACTCGTGCCAGGAGAGCCAAGGTCATACCAATAGAAGGAACGAGCAGTAGCTACATATAATTGAAACTTAAGAACAGAATATCCTGTCTCTGAAAGGTTGAGATAAGGAGGCGTAGGCAGGTGGCAAGCTGAATAACAATTAAATGCACAAATTGAGAGAAACTAGACAAATTCATGGTGTGGGTAGCACATGACCAGCCGAGCGAGAAGCAGCACGGGTTCACACCTATGCTTGGCATCCGCCCAGGCAGAGAGATCAGAACTTTTCCAGACAGAAGATGAAGTTTCTAAGCCAAGCACAGTAAAATAATTGACAGTTGCTGAAGCGATGATTGATTGTAACCTTAATTGGAGGAAGGCTCAGTAACTAGGGGGCACCCAGCACCTAGCTGACCGTTCTGTGTGCTGCTAAGCAAAGTGGACATTTATGCATGGGGTTGGTGCCAACCCAATCACAATGGGCCAAATAATCTAGGGTCCTATAGTTAGTAGAACCAATGGGATGTCGTACTTTTAGTGACGTCTACAGTAGTCATTTTTGAAAGAAGGGCTTAGACCTGACATTGTTTACCCAATCCCCTCACTCAGTTACCATATACAGATATAGTACCTATATTAAAGTTATCTTTTCAAAACCAATAGAATTGCATATTAACTTTTGAGTGTTATACGTCAATTATGACGAGTGTTCAGTATAAATGCTATGATTTCTATGAAGTTTATTGAAATTGAAATGAGAAGGACGATCGCATCACTGCCGATTTCCATGACTCCTCGTTTTTTGTACTTGTCATTAAACTGACTCCCTTTGCCAAACCATTGAGTTGTCCTTACCGATTCGTGTTGGAGTAATAAATCTGCACCCTCACCCATCTCAAGGGTGCAGCTATCTCGTCTTAAAGTACTTAGGAACAAACCTCAGCTCTATGGGCCGGCCGGAGGTCTCCGGAGTACACTAGTATTATTCACCATGACAATGGAGATCAATGGCCTTCAGACTCTTTTTAGACCACGTGCTGAAGAATTGCTCACAAGATAGCCCTCCAAACAGTGCCATTGTCACCCATGTCGTAGCAAATTTGGGATTTTACGGAATTATTGGACCCAACAAGGTGTAATGAATGAATGTTCAAAAAAGAACTACAGTATACAACACAATCGAGAGCACACATGCATACAAAATATTGTATTTATACCAATGGTTTAAAAAATTAAAGAATTAGAATAATAAATGCTACCAAATAGCTAAAATGCATAACATGTATAGTGTTTGGTATCATATAATAAATGAATACAATCTTGCGCAATTATTGTGTAGAGTTTTCAAATAGATAATAGTAACAATGTTCAAACCATTTCTGGCGTAACCTAATAGCGCCAAAATATAAGACTTCTAGCTGAGACAAACAGTAATAGGTTTGCACATGAGTCTGCTAGCCAAGATATAATTTGAAGACTCAAAGTGCTACTGTCAACAAAAGGATCCAGCCATCGGTATGGATACATGGGTATTCCTCAGGACAAAAGCCTACATAAAATTCAGAGGGTTATCTAGGTTATGTAGCAATCTTCCTCGAGAACAGGCTTTAAACCAATATGTACTTCAAAATGGTATACTTCTTTGAATTAATCCAAGAGACTTGGAAAGGTGTACGCATCCTTCAATAAGGGGTCACCTGAAATGCTTGTTTAAAAGATTAGCCTTTCCGTTTAACTGTGGGGGTTCCATAGCAACTGCTGTTAAAAATAGAAAAAAGTACCTCTCCTAAGCTTCTGAAGGTGCAACAAGCATGTCAATGTAAGGCACTTGTTTTAATGACACAATGGAGTCATGCGTCTACAAAACCTTTCAGGGATTAGAATATATACCGCCTCTTAGTATAGTTAAAGATGTAAAGCTATGCTTTATAACTGCACCTTTATGAGATTAGACATCAAGTGTACACATATTGTAAATGGGGAGGAGATACTTGAAGGCTTAACAGGATTCCACTTTTTTTTTTAATCAATACTCTAAAAAATGAAATAAAGTTGTAGAAGCATGAAAACAATGTCATGCTGGCATGAAGCCAAGTGGATTTTGAGGGCGGGTGGGAAAATCGAATTAGAAACATCTCCTGTTCCAACATCTGTCCCCCACCTTCAAAGGCGGCAACATTTATTGGAACGTGAAGGTATAGGTGGAACACCTTTACGACTCCCTTTAGCACCTGCATTTGAGCTCTGAGGATTTTAAAAACGAGGCTCATGGAAGTGGTTAAAGTAAATTGTAATGAAGTTTGTGCAAGTGAAAGTGGCACATGCCCTTGGCACCCGCCTTGGTAGAGCCACATGGCTGTCTGCTTTAAAGGAGCAAAAGCCCCACATGTTCACACCAACAAAAAAATAAAAATAAAAAAAAAAAAGAACACATGATTAGGTACACAGCAGTGCCAAGCGTATCTGCCTTGAGACTGTGGAACGGCTATTTTTGACAGGTACATTTTGGATCTGATCCAGTTATCCTGTATTGTTTTTTGAGTTCACAGTAGTAATCCCATATCTCTGTACCCGTCCCTTTGTAAATGAGAGAAGGAACACAATTATAAGACAAAATTCACAAAAATTAGAAGTGTATGCTACTGCAGTGTTGTGTAGGCTTGCCTGGGGTGGAATTTGTGGGTGCAGGTCATTTTCTTCTGTCTTTCTTGTGGGTTAAGCTGCAATTGGTTCAAGGACATTTTAATTTGGTTGATTCCTCTATGAACCAACAGTTTATCTTTCTGGCGGACTTTAAATGTTGGCTCCAGTTAATGCTCGTCTTACATCCATGTTGTGTTTCATTATGCATGGACTGGAACTCAAAAGTGAGGTTGTGCACTTTTCTATGCCAAGAACTTTGTAGTTGCGTGGAACATACAGGTGCAGCGTAAAGGAATGCAAGGAGGTGCTATGAAAGGCCGGGTTGGTATGCCAGAACAAAGTGTTATGCGGTCAGTTTGACAGCCACCTGCTGGGTATAGATGTGAACAGACTCAATGGGCTGGGAGGCCCACTCTGGCACTACACAAGCCTACGTTTTCAGCTCCAACGGGTTCTTGGTGGGTTTCATTTTCAATACCTCACTGTGACCTATAAAGGTGAAGATTGGATGTCAGGTTGCTGCCCAATAAAATGAAGATGTTTTGTCTGGCAAGACAAATAATGCAGTCTCTGTTAATACTCCAAGCCATTGGAAAACATTTCAAGTTGCAAGCAACTAGCCAGCCATAACAAGTCACCCTCAATTCTACACATACAAACCATGTCTTACTTTCCAAGAATCATTTATCGATAGGCAATGTCTACTAAGTGCAAATGGTACATCCTGCTCTAAACCAGGGGTACACATTTCAAGTTACAAACTACTAGCCAGCTATAAAGTCACTTCCCACCTCAATTCTAAGCATACAATTTCTTACGCACCAGGAATCAAATATCACTTGCCAGTGGAGAGTAGAGGTTTTGAGCCACGTCTAAAATCAAGTGCGAGCTTAGCTTCTCCGACAGATTCAATATTTCTAGGCAAGGTCAAAGGGCTATTAGGCTGTTAAGTCTGGATTTGGTCTGGTAAGGCCAAGGCTTGACCTAAGCAGTCATTCTGGTTTATGGGCACATATACCTATTCAAAATACTAGTTGACATCGGATTTCATTCAAGGAGAAAATCTGTACTTGTCCTGAAGAGATAAAATATAGGTGGGAGTAATATTACGGTAAACTGAAATTTTATTAAAAAGGAGACAAGGCTGACGCATTACTAGCTACAAGACTTAGGGAATAAAGAGCTGAGCGAAAAGTATTAGACATAATCGAGGACAACTCCGCCCCAGCCGATACTACTCCTACCATCCCGGAATGCTATGCAACCTTCTACGAGACCCTATACACCTCAGAAACAAACTCTGGCCAACCAGATACAGAGACTTACCGGTCTTCTATCAATATGCCCAAGATATCAGGCCCGGACTCCGAGCTGCTAGAATCCCCTATATCTGAACAAGAAGTCCAAAATGCAATAAAGAGGCTAACATTGGGCAAATCTCTGAGGGAAGATAGTTACACGGCCGGATTCTATAAATCCTTCAGTGCACAACTAATTTTTTTTTTTTTTTTTTTTTTTTTATTTTAACGTCAGCCTGATGTGCCACATTGGAATCAATGTAGCATCAGACTTTTGTTATAAGATAACAGCATTCATCAAAATGCAACCAGCCAAATCCGCATTACGGTGCTGCATAAGGTAATCTAAGGAAAGAGCAATTCAATTGCGTGAAGTCATTCACGGGTCATCAAGATTTAAGGCGCCTATGTAGTCTATTACCGCGCAGCTTAGTTTTATACTGTGTCCGGCTGCAACGTTTGACCACCAATCTCGAGTATTACAGTCTATTGGGATATATTCTCCTAGATGTTGCATTCTCTTTGAGGTGGTCTTCGTGCATTTGGTGATAAGATGTTCTAAGGATTCTATTTCGCTATAACAAAAGCGACATAGATTGTCCATAGCTTCTTTAAAATGACGACCCCACATCATTTCTTTTGTTTTGATTGCATTTAGACGAAGTCTTAGAAACTGCTCGCGGTGATAACGGGATGGACAGTTTGTTAGGTATCTACTTGTAACATTTAGTTTGTGTTCTCCGATACCAGAGTCTAAGGTGGTCTTCATCTGCAGACGTCGCTCGTTGTTCTTTATCCAGCACCATTGTTCAAATTTTGTTTTTATGGATTGTGGTCTCGTCAGCAGATCATGCAAGGTCAGATCAGCATTTGATAGGGTTGATGTCATTATTTGTTTCCACTCATCTAACAGTTTCAAGTTTCCAGTAGTTTTTTCCCCCCGCAAAAATTTCAAATGCCGGCGCTATGGGATTCAAATTCATTTTGCATAGTGCTGTTAGTGATTTCCACATTACGTGGGTGTGTAGGGAATTTAAGGAGAGTTCATGTCTTATCTGGATCATTGAGATGTATGGAGGAAGCTTCAGGACGCGCCGCCAGTAGATCCCTTCTAGCTTTTGCCAAAACAGGGCATCAATGTTCCAACCAGCCTCTGAACCAAAGGTAATTGCAGGAATCACTTTTTGCATGTAAAAGGTCAGGACTGGAGCTAGAGTGAACTTTCCAAAGTTTCTATTCAACAGCTGGCCTTGAATGCTATATTGAGTCATTCTGCTTACCATATCAACCTTCCAATGGTGTTCGTGCACTGAATTATTAAATATTATTCCCAGATATATGATCGAATTAACTACCTCTATTCGATTGTCATTAATTTTCCACACAAAGGCTTTCTGTTTGTTGGTACGTCGTTGACCAATGATGACGATCTTGGATTTTTCGATGTTTAGCTCCAAATCATTTTTTAAGTAATCACGAAGATTTGTTAACTGGCGTTGCAGACCTATCTGTGTTTGGTCCAACAAAACCACGTCATCGGCGTAGATTATGCATCCAATTTCATTATTGTTCAATTTCGGTGGAAAGCAGCACACATCTTTACGATATGCTGGGAGGTCAGAAATGAACAATTTGAAAAGTTCGGATGCTAATGGGCATCCCTGTTTCACACCTGCGTTTGTTGAGATCGGGTCAGATAGTAGGCCTTGATTGTTTAATCTTATTTTGATGGTAGTCTCTGTGTGTAGAGCTCTTATTGGTGCAACCAAGTCACTGGGACACTTCCAGTTCATTAGTTTTTGCCACAGTTTATTGTGGTTGACACTGTCAAAGGCACCTCTCAGATCGATGAATGCCAGGTATAATCTCGACTTTGCTTTTAGGCTTTCAAGTTTTAATATGTTTATTAACAGCAGGTTTACCTCCACACCTACGCCTTTTGTAAAGCCCGTTTGCCGGGTGTCAGTTATCTGCTCTTGTATAGACCATGCTGTTAGCCTTTGCCGTAAAAAAGAGGCGAAGATTTTTCCTATGGTGTCCAACAGGGCAATCGGGCGATGGTTGTACCGGCCCGGTTGCCCTTTTTGTAGATTGGTACTATGATCGCCTCTCGCCAGGAATCAGGTATTGTCATTGAATTGGACAGGCGTGCAAACAGTTGTTCAATGAAGTTCGCCCATTGTTGTTCGTTCTTCTTTAGCATCATGTTAGATATTAGATCTGGACCTGCTGCATGCAAACTTTTGAGGGCACGTATTGCAACTCTGATCTCTTCCGCAGTTATTTGAATATTCCAGGATGTTAGCTCATTTGGGGATGTACTTATATGTTCATAGGATGGTTTGTTGAAGATGTTAGTAAAGTGTTGCTCCCATGTATCGGCGTCAATCGTGTTGGATGGTGTATGATGATGTCTCGAGTTGCCAGTATTCAGGATTATCCAAATTTCCCGTGGATTCTTCTGAATTAGATGTTTCATCAGATGCTCAGCTTTGTCTTGCTCAATTATTTGTTTCTGAGATTTCAACCAGTTGCGGTATGCTTGGCGACGCACGCGTATTGCGTCTTTGATTGCAGTTATCGCACTGGCTGCCTTATCTGACTTCTTTAAGGCTCTAATATCGCGTCGCATGGTCTGTTTGGCTTGAGTCAGGATTGAAGACGAGATATGTTTATGATTTGTACCCATTATGCGGTTTGCAGCTTTTCTTATAATGAAGTCCTGAAGCAGAGGAGCGTAGTTCACGGACAGATCGCTGTCCTGGCAAAATTGCTGTCGTAGTTTGTCAATCTTAGGACTGTCAATTCTGAGACGATTTCCGCCAGTATTTACAGAGATTATTGGTTCATAGGTTCTTTCATCAGATAACCATTCTACTGTACAGGCCAGTCTGAGAAGCTTATGATCGCTACTTGGCATAGTTCTTATTGACAGATCGTTGTCAAGAAGATGTTGAGAGATCCAGAAGTAGTCAATTATTGACTGCGCGTTCCGAGAAGACCATGTTGGCTGAGGGGGTTGGTCTCCTGTAGCTTGACCATTTACCATGAAGCAGTTTCGATTCTGTAGTGCCTGCCTCCACTTGAACTCTCTACTTTTTTCTTCATCTCGAGTTGTTTAAACGTCTTCGTGACGAGATCGTGTTTAAACCATCCGCAATTAAGATCACCTGCACAAATTATAGATAAATTCTTATAATCGGTTAGTGATTTGTCAATGCAAGATGTTATTGTATTTATGAAATTTTTGGTGCTGATTTTGTTTGGATTCCAATATCCGTTTAAGACAAGCAAGTGTTTCTTTGTGTTTGAATTGGCATCTGTGGTCTGAAGCAATGCACTTTGCACAAAAGGATTGGGGTTGGAGGACTCGACAAGGCGCCACCTGGTGTTTATTTTAATCATCATTAGTAAGCCAGAAGATGGTCGCCCCTTTAGATTTTTGATTGCTGGGTTTAATAATGTCAGAAAGCCATCTCGTGACGGGGGGTCACATAACCAGGTCTCCTGCAAACAGATGACGAAGACTTTTTCTAAGTTGACGTCAAATTTATTAAATAGGTGAATGAATCCTCGAGTGTTCCATGAGATGAATTCGCGAGTGCACTTGTTTCCAATCCTTGATGGCTAGCGTCGTTCGACATCCTTATTATGATTAGTGGTTTTAGTAGAGTGATTGTTATTTGATCGTAGGTTTTCTTTGGGGGTCATTGCTCTGCGTAGCTCGGCACATCTTTGGTTTTGCGTTGCTTGAAGCATTGTCTGTCCGCTTGTGTTTGACCTGTCGAGTCTTGTGCTCGTAGGTTCTACAGAGATGTCGAACCCAAACGATAGCAATTCCTCTGAAGCTTTTACAATGGTGTTTCGTACCGAGGCCGCGGTAATATGTAATAGAACCTGGTCACAGCGTTTTTCTGTTGCGTACTCAACAATTCGTATGTCATCAGACACTATTGTTCGTAGGGCTGGGATACAGGCAAATAGTTTCAATACGTTATTGCGATTCAAATTTAGATCACAATCTTCTCGATTTAGATTTTGTAATCTCAATTTGCAGTTCGTTGGGCTTGAGCCGTTTCTTAGAGATGAGGAGGCATGAGAAATATAACGATTTTTCTTCTTTTCTTGAGAGCGTGTGTATTTGGGATTCAACCGCGCTAGCCAATCGGACGATGGCCTCGAAGTCGTCGGCTCATTTTTATGGTTCATGACTACGTCCACCTCAGGGTTTGTTCTGTGTGGCAATTCGTAAATAGCGTCATCAGGCGCCACAGTAGGGACAGTAATGGGGATTCTGGATTCAGGATCGTCGGAGTAGGTTGAAAGATTGCAGAGATCGATTTCTTCAACCGATGACTTGCTCATTCGACTTTCACAGTCTGATTCCACTCTTTGTCGTTTGTTCACTGGGGCAGTGAGACGCCCATGGCTTCCAGGGTCGTTGTCCACATGAGCGATGTTATTATTGTTGGATTTTGGCAATTCTGTTCTGCTAGATGAAGCTGACTTGTTGTCTAGCATTGTGTTTCGGATGAATTTCTGTGACTTCGAGTTGTTAACGCGTTTTTTGATAGCATACGTTCTCTTCCCAGAGGCTGATTGTCGACCATGTGTTAGCAATGCTTTTTGATCAGAGGTCGTGGAGATCTTTATGGCTTTTGCCGCGCCTTCGAAGATTCCAAAAGAGGTCAGAGGCGGTTCGAGATGCGCACTTATTGCTGAGCAGGGTAATTGGTTGCTCAGCATTGGCACAAGAGCAGGTGCAGGCGGAGGCGCAGCTAAGTTTCTTTCTCCACCGTTGACAGTCGGAACGATGTTGGTTGTTTCTACGGCTGTTGACTTCAAGGATGGAACAGAATCGTTTGTATTTTGTGGTTGCGATGGTGTTGAGGCTTTTCTCGATTGTGTGGATGCTTGAGGGTTTGTTGGAACGATGTTTAATCCCATCATGTTTGATGAATGTCTCATCCATTTCACGGCTTCAAGTAACCCATCAGATAGGGTGTCATTTTGGCAATGATGCCGTGCTGCAAGGTCGCTCAAACGTTCTTGCCATCTTATCGTGTGTTCAGCTTCCTGGGACAATTGTGATTGTAAAAAGTTTGTCACATTGTCAAATTTATCCATTTTTTCCTTGAGGGATAAGATCAGTGAAGTCTGATCTTTGTAGGCCTCTTGCAGTGACTCGTACATCTTCAAGAACGGGAGCAGGGCTGCAGAAGAAGCTGCTAGAACGTTGTTATAGATTCAGTGCACAACTAATGCCATTCATGGCAGAGCTCTTTAACGAAATACTAGAAACGGGGAAAGCCCCAGACTCCTTCGCCCGAGCACTGATTACGGTAATTCCCAAAGATGGAAGAGACCCCTAAAAATGTGGATCATACCGCGCCATCTCCCTACTCAACTTAGACGTGAACATTTACACAAGGGTTCTGGCCGCCAGACTAGAGACACTAATGCCCCAACTCATACATCCCAATCAGGTTGGATTCATACTGGGGAGACAAGGAGCAGACAATGCGCAAAACCCTCCACCTTATTCATACAACCCAGAATATGTCCAATGGACCTGTCCTCCTTTCAATCGACGCAGAGAAAGCTTTTGAGAGATTGGAGTGGGGATTTTTGAGAGCAGTCCTACGTAAGGTGGGGATAGGCCCAAGGTTCAGAAAGGGAATACAGACAGTGTACACATCCCCCAAAGCATCCATATTTGTGAATGGAGAATACTCCAGATGGTTTGAAGTAGAACGCGGCACTCTGCAGGGATGCCCTCTCTACGCAATTCTTTTTGCACTCTCCCTAGAACCCCTGGCACAAACAATGAGGGCCGACCCCGTGGTAGAGGGAATCCGACTGGGAGAGATGGAATACAAGGTGGCCCTTTACGCCGACAATATACTCCTACATATGACTAACCCCATGGCATCCATTGCCCGGGCTCTCCATCTACTAGAAGACTATGGCCGACTCTCCGGGTTTAAAGGGATGGTCTAGTAAACATTTTTATTTCAAAAATAGATAGGCCACATAAAAAAAAAAAAATACTGGCATCCTCCGTTTTAAAACTTCCTATGTAAAATTTTGAGCTATTCAAGCTCCAAATTCGAAAAAGCAAGCACAGGGGCGCAGCCATTTTGTGAAATGGAGGCCCTCCTGTGCTGGCTTTTGCTTTTGCGGCACTAATGAGGGAAAAGCCAGCCAGCTGTAGTAAACAAAGTCTACCGCTGGGTGGCTTTCCCTTCATTAGTGCCAGGACTCGGAGGACGCGGACCGGAGACCAGAGCAGGAAAGCCTGAATGTGTCTGCCTGAATCTGCTTTACCATTTGGGGCTCTCGGGCTCCCCCAAATGGTAAAGCAGATTCAGGCAGACAACGCGGTTGTGTTGGAAAACGCTGCGGTTTTAAAACCGCAGCGTTTTCCAACACAATAACGTTGTTTTTATGTTTGCGGTCGCTTCAAAAGCGACCGCAAACATAAATACAACGTTTTTAAAGCTGCGGTTTTATTTCTAAGTTTTCCGGGCTCCTCCAGCACGGAAAACTTAGAAAAAAAACCACAGCTAGTGCTTATTTTTTGTAAAAAAAAAAAAATAAATAGCACTTACCGAGATTCAGCTGCAGCTTTCCTGCTCTGGTCTCCGGTCCGCGTCCTCCGAGTCCCGGCATTAATGAAGGGAAAGCCACCCAGCGGTAGACTTTGTTTACTACAGCTGGCTGGCTTTTCCTTCATTAGTGCCGCAAAAGCAAAAGCCAGCACAGGAGGGCCTCCATTTCACAAAATGGCTGCGCCCCTGTGCTTGCTTTTTCGAATTTTGAGCTTGAATAGCTCAAAATTTTACATAGGAAGTTTTAAAACGGAGGATGCTAGTATTTTTTTTTTATGTGGCCTATCTATTTTTTAAATAAAATTTTTTACTAGACCATCCCTTTAAGGTGAACAAAACCAAATCTACTTTGTTTACCCTACGGGGAAATCGATGGAGGCAAATGAAATCAGGTTTTCCCCACTGGGTCTCAAGAATGAACACCAAGTTGAAATACTTGGGCATACAGATCACTAAAAAACTGGCTGATCTATATGAAGCCAACTTCCCCCCTCTCCTCCAACAGTTCCACGCCGACCCTAGTAAATGGAGCAAGCTGACGATCTCCTGGCTAGGGTGACAACGCTATCAAAATGGTTTGCCTCCCCCGGTTCTTGTACCCCTTTCAAATGCTACCCATCGAGATACCAAAACATTTCTTCTTTGAGGCCAAGAAAGCCATTGTGAAATTCCTTTGGCTGGGGAAGGAGGCTAGGATTTCATGACACCCTAACACTTCCCAAAGACAAAGGCGGGGGTAGGGCTCCCTGATCTAAGAAAATATGAAGCGGCCCAACTACGCGTCCCAATTCCCCACCTACGCAACCGTAAAGAACCTCAACGGTTCCACATGGACAATCACTATCTATCACCGGCCACGGTCTCTGAGACCCCAAGAAAAAGCTCCATAATAGACTCAAAGAGCACCCAATACTGAGTACCATATGGGGAATTTGGACAAAGGGGTATGAGGATGCAGAAGATCCCCACATGGCCATCCCCACTAAGCCACATGTTGCCCGGGAATCAACAAGCACATCCCCAATGTAGAGAGATTAGAGGGTGGGACAACTACAGAAAAAGGACTCTTGTCACACTACCGGAGCTGACTGAAGCCCTGGGAATAGACACACTGTCCACCTTTCAATATATACAGATAAAAGGCATCCTAATGAAACCAGCGTGGAAGAACAAGCTGATGAGAGACCTTACCCACTTTGAAACGCTATTAGATTCTAGGACAGAGATGAATGGCCTGATATCAGTTATGTATCAAGAATTGGTTGAAGCAGGGGACGGGACCACAGAACCATAGAGGTAGATGGGGAAAGAGACCTAGGTGAACACATAAGCCCAGATATGTGGGGAAGAATGTGCAACGCGGCATCGCAAACATCCATGTCACTCTAAACTTTCAGTTGCAACCTCAGACATTCTGAGAGCAGCTTACCTCTGTAATACACATTCATTACTTGTGTGGTAATTAAAGAAGCATAATCCAATTCAACAGGATGTGGAAACGCGATCACCCAAAGGTGAGCCTAATTGAGTTACTTCACTATGCAGATAATAGTTTTGACCGATAATAGTGTTGCAGAGTAAATATTCGTTAAAATGCACAATTTGCATCCCATTTAACTTGGGTACTATTCAAACCGGGCAATTTCTGTTCACCTTAAGCAATGTTTTCTTTCGAACCACACCCAGGCTGCATGTGTCTGATGCTAATAGGGGTATGTATTTATTCATGCAATGTTTGTCGGATACCTGTATATTTATTTATGCAATGTTTGTGGGATACAGGTATCCGCCAAACATTGCATAAATATATATTTACCGGGTCGTGGACCCTCACTGCATGAGTATTCCAGGAGAAGGGGACATTGGAGTGTAAAACCTGACAGGAAAACCAGAGGGTGCAGGAGTTTCGAGAACGAGTAGGAGTGATAGTTGAAGAAAGGAGAGGCTGGTAGAGGAGATGAGGATGGAGGCTGTGACGCGGAGCAGATAGGAGAAGGAGAAAGTGGGGGCCAAATGTGAGGTGAAAAGAGGAGTTGAGGAACAGAAGGAGGAGGCCAAAGGAGGGGAGGAACAGGAGGCTACAGCAAAATACATTCTGCTACAAGACGAGGGGCTCTGTGTGCAACCAACCTACTCACACATGTGACTTTCTTTCACCAATAAATCAGGGGGAAATAGTGAACGCAGTCCCCCACAACCAGAAATAATGCCGTCGAGTATCCTGCATTTGGGAACATCACAGGGGTCAGCAAATCCGATGTGCAATGGATGAGCCTCACCCTGGGAGATCTGCCTTTCTGATCACAGATGTAAGTATGAGTTGCAAGCAAGAGGGCAGGGGTTGGGCCCGTTCTGGAAGCCCTGCTAAGTGAGGGTAAGAAGCCAGGCCCTAACCCAGCCCTCCTGGAAGCCCTGAGCGTCTGCTGCAGAGCTGCCTGTGCCACGCGTAGGGAGAAGCTCCGGCAGGCAGAGTCTAGCTGAAGAGGCACATTAAAGCACACTTCCCTCCACCAGGCCCTGCTCGGCCAGAGATTTGCATACATTTGAGCCTTAGCCGCTAGCCAGCAGGCCCAGTCGGAATGCGAGCAGGCCCGGTGCAGTGTGCCCACTGGCCTGTCGGCCCAAGATGGCTCCATGGTCTTCCTGAGCCGACAGGTCACCCCGCTTAACAAGAGCTTCTCAGGTTGGGTGACCCCCAGCAGGACACGGCAACACCGCGAATGCAAGGCCCGACCAATCAGTGATCGGACGGGGCTGGCGGCGGTAGTTGGTAGCCAGCCCCCCCCCAAACTGCACCCCCAGGAGACTGCTGGGCCTTCTTAAGGTTGGAGGGCCTGGGCGAGAAAACAGAGATAGGGCAGGGTGGCTTCAAGAACAGCAGAGTCACCTGATATCATGGGGCACACAAGTCTGGGGTTAGGGACCTCTGCACTTCCCCTCCAGTGAATGATGGCCCTCTTGACTGCAGCACAATTCTGCTACAAGACTAGGGGCTCTGTGTGCAAACAACCTGACTCGCACACTTTTCTTTCACCAATAAATGAGGGGAAAGTTGCAAGCAAGAATGCATGGGTTGGGCCCGTTCTGCAAGCCATGCTAAGCGAGGTTGAGAAGTCAGGCACTGACCCGGCCCTCCCAGAAGCCTCAACCCAGTTAATTTATTCATGCAAGGTTTGTCAGATACCGGTATCCGACAAACATTGCATAAATAAATCTGCCAGGTCTACATATATGACAAACCTTTCATAAATAAATAGGGTGCCGAGGACTGCAACTGCCTCTGGTGACCGGTCAACAGAGGAAGTTACAGTCCTCCGCCACAACCCGGTCCTCAGCCAAGACCCGGTTAATTTATTTATGCAATGTTTGTCGGATACAGGTACCCGGCAAACATTGCATAAATAAATCTGCCTCGCGGGCCACATAAAATGGGTTGAGGGCCGCATTGTGGCCAGCGGGTTGTATGTTGGACAACCTTGCCTTAGACAATGATTTATGCCCCACAGCCATGAAAGTACAAATGACCAGGTAGATAGTGGGCCATTCACACTTCTAAGTGAGCAGGCAGCCTACAACTACTTTCTCAAATCTAAAATCACAATTTTGGTTTCTGTACTTTAAAGTATGTTTGTTTTTTGTGGGATTATAGTGGTCTTACACATCATGCTTAATAAAATGGTTTACTATATCAAACAATAAATGACAGGTGAAGTTGCTTGAAAACAGATTTCTGCAGAAGGTGCATCAACTGACTGGAGGCCCTTACAAATTACATTCAAATTATATATTCTGCTGCATTAACTACTTGAGTATAAGTGAAAGGATAGTGTAGTAAAAATCAAAAAGTGATAGATGCAAGGCCTTGAATTAAACATTTCCACTCCTGTTTCTCTGCGCAACATCGCAAATTCCATGGCATGATTCTGTAGAATGTCTGTGCTATTAGAGAAAGAAACAAGCGATTAGCAAATGACTTTTGATGCTGCCACTAAAAGGTGCAGTTCAATCTCAATTGCTAGGCTGTGTTCTATCTGCACTGGAACACAAGCAACGACATGCATTTTTAGGACCTGCGGTCAAGCAGTTTTGGAAGGGCTTCTGAAATTAGTGACAGGGCCAAGGCTAATATGAAAACAATGGTATGGAAGGCTGGCCAGAGCAATGACAGTGGTTCTAATTGATTGAGACTTTTTACCGATTAGGTGCAACCAGAACACGTACATGCATTGGAACAGATAGTATGGCAATAAAATGGGAGGAGAAATACACATCCTATGGGTGTGTCAGTCCATTACCCACCAAATGACTAGCCATGGCTATGTTAATGACTCACCATCAACACCTACGCTTTCTAGAACTCTTTAAGCAAGCTCTATCACAAAACACCAAACATGTGGTTGTATAGGGCTTGCCACTGTTAGATCTAAGCATTCTTTTGAGTATTTAATTACTTAATTGCCTCTGCAAATGAGCTCCTGGTGTAGTATAATTCTCTTAGAGTGACTTCAGCCAGTTTTTATAAGCAATATATTGGTCAATGCATCTGTGACTTGCACTGAAGTCCTGTGTTAAACAAGCAATCATAAAACCAGCAGTTCTGGCTTCCGTATAGGTATTAGCAAACATTTGCAAGGCAATACCATCATATATCCAGTTACTGGCACCATTTTCCAGCTGTTCCCATCTTATGGCCAGGAGGTACCCTTATGGCAGTGCCTGGCAAAAAAAGTGTACATATTTTAACACTAAAAAGCAGTATTTAAATATTTTCTAAAGAGCAAATCAGAGGTGAATTTAACATTTGGACAATGGACAAGTGCCAATGCTCTACTCCCTCCCCTCAAATACACACAGCAGAGCTGAACAGGCCCTACCAGTGAGATTTTACCTTTTTAACGCGTCTCAGAGGCAGATTGTTTACAACAGGAAGTGATTAGAGATGAGTAAAGGTAAATAGGTAGTGACCATTGCTGTGGCACTTTACAAAAAAATTAAAATAAAAAAATATAGGGTTTTAAGAAGCTATTTAAGTGCGATTGTTGGCCGATTAGTAATTAAGGGGATACAGAACACGATGTGTGAAACAATAACCTTGTCATGCATTTCATTCAGACCCTCCAGTTTATAGCGATTTTGCGCCCACGCAAAAACATACGCTTAAGCAAAACAAAACTTGCATAAACTACAATAAAAAAAAAAATCCTCAGGGTGCCAGATTCTCAAAACTTATCAATGCAAGAAATGAAATGCGCAAGCACATCTCATCACTTGCACCCAAAAAAAGAGCAGCCCAATCCACAAGGGACACTTGAATGGAGGCCTATTTCACCTCAAATGGCCCATTTCACCTCCTTGAGTAAATCAGGGGGCGTTTCCGCCAATTTAAAAGCGCACCCTAAATTTCCACGCAAGATGCACTTTTAAATGTGCAGAAATTGTAGGCAACCCTACACGCACGGGAGGTGAGGGTGCCACTGCATGACAGGGGGGTCTCATTACTAGTTCGGCGGTAGCCGTGCCGGTAAAAACGGCATGGCTGCTGCCATTTTTTTTTCTGGCGGTTCCTCCGGCCAGGCGCTGGAAAAAAGAAATTCACCATAGAGTCGGGTGGACGGATGTGTGCAACAGTGCCGGTGCATCCATCAAGGTCTGCGAGCGTGTGCCGTTCTGCCCGCCAGGTCAGACCTGGCGGGCTGAAAGGCACCCGCTTGCAGAACTCGTAGTTTGCTGATCCGGAAACAGTAGCGACAAGCTTACCGGTACCGTTGTTTCCAGATCGGCAACCTCATAATGACCCCCAGGGTCTTTCTTGACCCAGTCATGCATTTTTTTTTTTATTTTTTTTTTTAAAAAGGTATGAACCTCTGCTATGTCGCTTGGATTTCTGTTCCTCGAACAGGATAGAAATGCGTTTTTTGGCATTTTACAGTGGACGCGCTGGGAGCTTGCAGAACACTGTTGGGAGAGCGCTTCTATTCAAGGTACTACCCATTTTGACTGCCAAAAATCAATCGAATGGAACAATTTGACCTATTTCGCCAGTACCATTCGATCAATTTTTATAAATACCAAACATGTGGAGCAGGGGTTGCGGGGTGTCACCCGCACCCTATGGTCAGTAGCTTGGCCTTGGCGGGGGTTGCAGGGGTGTCCCCTGCTTCCTCAAAATTGGAGGTGGGGGTCTGAAAACAAAAAAAATAATAAAAAGGGACCCTGCTGCGTCAGATCCGTCCTGCGTTAGAGGGACTGATCTGACAGGGTTGGACGGGAAGCGGCAGCGACCAAGCAGTTAAGTAGGGGGAGGGGGTGGGTTGGTGGTGAAAGGTAAATTTTGGGTTGTTTGGCTGAAGTGCAAATCTATTCACAGCAAACTTGACTACGGTCAATTCTGCCGCAAATAATTACACTTTGGTCAAACAACCCAGAACCCTAATCAAGGCAGCTGGCCAGCGCACAATTTGCACTACAGCTCAGCCCCGTCGAAATGTGCAGGTCACCTTTGAGAATAAGGTGACCTGCTCATTTCCAAAAATGGGTTATCTAAAAATAGCATGTCCTTGGCTTAAATGTCCCATTTTTTGAGGATCATGGTCAAAATCTACATTTTTTTTTAAATGGTCACACTATGAAAGGGAAAAGAGAGAGAGGAAGAGTGATGGGTGAGATGTGGCGTGATAGGCAAGAAAGCCGAGGGAGAGCAGTGGGTCAGAGGAGGAAGCGATGCACAAGAGAGCAGAGGAAGCAGTGATGCGGTGGGCCAGAAATCTGAAAGCGAGCGGAGGTACAGAAAGTAGAGGGAGCGTGTGGTCAGGGGGAGCAGTGAGACAGAAAGCAGAGAGGAAGCGGGTTGCCGGAAAGAGGCAGTGAGCCGTCTATTGGGAAAAAAGATGAGTGAAGTGTGCGATAGATGGGAGAAAGGATGCAAGATGCAGAAGCAGCACACAAGAATGAAGGGCTGTATATTGCGGGAGGAATTGTAGAGTGTATGGTATGAGTTGGGAGTATGATTTGGAGTTTGGCAGGGGAGTACAAATTGGGACTTGACAGTGTGACATAGCACGTTAGTATTTGTATGACAGAGTGAGAGGTTCAGGAATGCAAGTTGTAATGGGGAGTTGGTGAGCTGTGTGATGTGTGTTGGTGAGTGAGGTGTTTGGGGGATTGGAGAACATAGAAAGGGAAAGGTTTCAGCATTACAACTGATAATGATCAATTTAGTTAACACTATTAAATAGGCATGCACATTAAAACAGAAATGTAGCCAAAACAAAAACTGTTCTGCCAAGACAGACATCCGTGATTCTTCCTATTGAATTAATACAAAAGATACATAAAAATGACACCCTGGCTTTCTTGTAGCCTTGCATTCTGCCTCTTTTTCTTCAATGTGGCAATCTTACGCCATCCAGATAATGCAAAATGTCCCGCAAAAATGCAGCAATAAAGGTTTGTGCCGCAAAATTTGCCATTTCATGCCGCTAAATTTTCCATTTAATGCCGCAATAGCCTGGAAGGTCTGTTAATTTCACTTTATGTCTGTATGAGATTTTTTGTACGTTCTCATTAATTGCTATGCTGAAGCTTGTAGGCTTCCATTCAGGATAGGGAAAATAAAGCTAGTCATAGGGCATCATTTTCCAGCTCAAGCGGAGGGGAATAAGTGGCACTAAATGAATTTAGCACCACTTTTTATGAGCTGCAGATTTTGTATGATTTGACAGATGAAGTTGGAAAGCAGATCGGACTAAATAAGGTCCCCCTGCCAAATCCGATTGGTAATCCACCAACGTGTATTTTTACGTTGGCAGAAAACCAATGGATTCATATGGGATCTTCCTGACTTACACCTCGTAAAAGTGGGCAGAGTCCAAAGGAATCCAATTGTTAATTGTAGAAGTGATATACATTTTTCCAGACATCTAGTGGTAAAGTAAAGAGCAAGGGTGATTTTCGTCTGTGTTTTACCCTTTACTTTTCCAGTACTTGGTGGAAACAATTCAAATTAATTAATGGCCCCTTTTGCAAAAAAAAAAAAAAAAAAAGTGTACAAACAGAATAATTCTGGTCTGTGCAATTTAGGGTTCAAAACAAAATACCCCCCCTTAATCTTTTCATCAACATGTTTCTACAATGATGAATAGATTGTCACCTTGGTTTATCATGTGACTTATGCATTTTTAAAGTAATCTGTATAGAAAGTAGTATTTTTAGGTATTCAAAGCCAGATCCATATTTGTACCAACTTGAGCTTGGAAGATGTATCGTCAAGTATCTAAATTTCAGGCTAGCATCAAATTATGGCTTTACCACTTGACCAAAGTGTGATCCTGGGCATATTTTTTAATTCAGTTTGCATTATAAGCTACTCCAAAAAGACTCACTCGTGGTTTAATAGATGGGCAGAACAGGCATTAGGACACACACATCAACCTTTTCAAATACACGGGCCAAATTTATTGAACAAAATTGTTTCATTCAAAGTCAAGATCAAAGTAAACACAAAGTCATCAAGAACAATTGCATATTATAACCAGTATGTACCAGACAATGTACAGGAGCACACCCCACCAGGAGCGATACCGGAAGGCTGCAAACCCCTCAACCAGCACTGTTTGCCTCCTGATGCAGCTCTTACAGCCCTAGCAATCTCAACTGAATTAAAATGTGCTGCAAAAAAATGCAACAAAAATAACATTTTGTGTTTAAAATGTATTTTTGGACATGAACCATTGATGGGAGACATTCAGAATGTGACAACTGTAGGGGTTCAGTTAGAAAGGAGGGGGGGTGGAGATTGTGGAATGGGTGGGTGAAGGGAGGATTGTATACATGTGTATGTTATTGGAGGATATGATGATGTGTTCAAACATTAACAAAACTACCTGTATTGGTTGTACATGGTATGTTCTGTCCATGAAATTAAAATAAGTTTAATTAAAAAAAAATTGTAGGGCACAAAATCTCATATTCCTTGCTTCCGTACTTGGGGGAGGTATCTTTCACAACAAGATGGAGGGAGCACAAGCATCTCCTCGGGGGGCCTGCTAGGAGTAGCCACAGTTCTCAGGAAGGTATTGTTGGGTGGACACCGTCTGAAATGGTACAAAAACTGGGGGACTCACTGCTCCGCGCTCTCAGAAGGAGGAGGAGGCGGCGGCGGCATCCCCCTCAATTCTCCAAAGCCAGGCCAGGAAAGGCATGTTGGGTGCTGGTGTGAATAGGTGGGAGGGGGTAAAGGGGAACGGTGGTTAGGGCAGCTTAAGGAAGGTGACGGGACGGTGAAGGAGAATCAGATATTTTTGTTTTGTTCGTTTTATTCGTATTTATATAGCGCACAACAGCCCGAGGACATTGTGGCACAGTACAAAGCTTAGTTACATGGTCATTAGCAATATAAATACAGGTTGCAATATAGTTACGTAGTCATTAGCAGTACATATACAGGTTACAAAATAGTTATATTACATTTGTGTTATATTACAATATACATGGCAGAAGTGGAGGAGGCAGTCCTCCACTTGCTAGTTGAGGAGAGAGGCCTTGAGGTTGTTGCGGAAGACAGAGATGGAAGTTTCAGCTTCAAGGGGGACAGGGAGTGAGTTCCAGGGTTTCGGTGCAATATAGAAGCCTAGACCTCCCGATGTGGCTCTTTATGCGTGGTATGTATAGCTGGTTGGTGTACTGAGCTCTTGTAACGCTCACCTGATTCCCGTAGAGGCGCCGGTCTTGACTGGGCGTATACCGTATCTTCAAAGGTGATGTGTAACACACGGCTGGCTCTTTGGGCTGGACCTCTGTGCACTGTATGTCTGACTCGAAGGGTAAGATGTCTGCAGATAGAAAATATGGGATTAATGAACTGGGTTATTGAATGTCTCTCTCTTCTTCCCTTTCTCTTCTCCTGTAGAACCCCAAGGGTTAACGCTCTCACCTTAGGTAAGTGAACGCCGTGCTCTCCATCTGCCTCGGGGCAGGGTGCTGTAACCAGTTTCTTCACTGGATAAGGGGAGCAGGCCTCTTGACTTCAGAGGACTGCTGTCCGTCGTTTACTGCACGAACGGTAAGTTTCGAGTAATTCTAATGTCTTTAAAAGTCTTTAGTAATGATGTCTCTTGTTTTGCAGGGTTCCGGCGATGGCGGATGACGGGCTGAAGTGAGTTGAAGATGGAGCCCGTGTGATGAATAGAAGCGCCTGGAAGCACGTAAGTAAGCGCTTGTTGCCTGCTTCACAATGCGTTCTAACTGTCTTTTTATTTTGCAGGTACAAGTTCGGAGCGGCTGCAGGGTGCCGGAATACCCACTGGGTTAGATGTGGAAAAGAGTAATAGCACGTGAGTATTAAAGTTCCCCAATGTCTTTAAACGCACCTTGTTTTGTCTTTCAGATGCGGGATGCAGCGCCGAAGGCCTCCGGAGCGTGTGAAGAGTTGGTAAGCCTTTGTCTTTCAGATGCCGGAATGCAGTGCGAAGCGTTGGTGACAGCCGATGGACCAGGTAAGTGAAGCGCTGTCACTGAAGACCGTAATGCTAACCTGTTCTTTCTTGTCTTTATAGGTGTTGCTGAAGACTGGATTCAGGATGGTAAGCCTTTTTCCTTAGGCCCAGGATCAGATGCAGAAGACACGATGAGCGTTCTGCTGCAGAGGATGCAGAATAACGCAAAGCAAGATTCATCCATCGGGTGTGGTTTAAATAGCCTCCTGTAGTGCTTAGGTGTCTCCTTCCACAGCCACGCCTAGGTAAGAAAAGAGTTCCTGCTTTCCAGAAGAGTTCCAGTGTTCTGAACCTAGGGAGTGGCTCCTGCCCCACCCAACAGGAAAAGTAGTTCCAAACAGAAGAGGATCAGAGGCTCAACTGGCAGGCAAGTAAGCAGCATGGTCTGCTGCAGGTAAGTCCACCCAAGCATTATGAGCCCGGCGCTTCCAGCGCTGGGACTGGGCATATTTATGAGCCTGGTGCCACTGGCACCAGGACTGGGTCCAAAAGGTCCCAATTGGGACTGGTTGGCACTCGGAACCTGGGTTATGGATCTGCTTCCAAGGGAGTTGGGAAAACCCTGACCTTTTGGAAGCAGAGATCATGACAGCTCTGGTGATGCGAGTGGATGTGGCCCTTGATATTGCTGGAGCGGTTTTGTTAATACACCTGTGAGTGATGGTGAGGATTTTCAGAGTAATACGGTCTTTGACCTGGAGCCACCGGGCTTCACGTCTAGCGTGGGATATATGGTCTCTTCTAGGGATGCTCATGGCGGCTCTGAGGGCATTGTTTTGTGTGGTTTGCAGTCTGTGAATGTTTTTGGCGCAGGTGCCAGCTAGAAGGGCGTTGCAATAATCGAGTTTGGCTCCTATAGTTGCTCTAGCTATGGCCAGCTGTTGGGGGTGGATAAATAGGGTTTAATGGCATTGATGAGCTGGTGCTGAACGCTGAAGCAGAGGCTATGGCGCTGACTTGTTTGTTCGATAGATTTGCATCAATGTTAACACCTAGAGTCTTGACAGAGGATGATACGGAGATGGTTGAGTTGTCTATGTTGAAGTTGTTGTATTGGGGGCTTATTTTCGATAATGTATTTGTCTAGCCCAGGATGAGAATTTCAGTCTTCTCCCCGTTAAGACAGAGGCCATTGATTGCCATCCAAGCTTGGATAGTGGCATAGATGTGGAGGGCCGTGGCGTCTTGGTGATAGAGTCCAGATAGGGGTAAAAGTACTTGAGTGTCATTTGTATAGGCAACACCCATGGAGTCAGGTAGGTCGAAGAGGGGTTTTGTGAAGTGGTTATAGAGGATGGGAGCGGTACAAGATCCTTGGGGGACACCGCAGTTTATAGTGGTAGGATCTGCGTTAGCTGCGTCGGAGTAGACTTTCATGGCTCTTCCTTCAAGGAAGGAAGTGATCCAGGATGCTGTTTGATTAGAGAAATGGGCTGCATGGGTGAGGTGGGTGGTGAGAGTTTGGTGATCTACCAGGTCAAAAGCAGCTGATAGAGCGAGGAGGAGGAGCAAGGCAGGTTTGCCTTTGTCCATGATCTGTGAGATTTGATTTTTTAGGTCTAATAAGGCGGATTCTGTTCCATGCCCGACACGGAAGCCAGATTGTCTTTTGCCTAGTATGGAGTTAGCTTCTATATATGATTGGATCTGGATGTGAGCTGCTTTGTCCAGGATTTTTAGGAGGAACAGGACTGTCATTATCGGTCTGTAGTTGTTGGGTTGCGCTGGGTCAAGTGTGGCCTTTTTTTTTTTTTAAGTGGCCGCACCCAGGCTTCCTTGAGATTGTTTGGGACAGTTCCTGTTTGGAAAGATGCGTTAATTAAGGCAGTAATCAGGGGTGCTAGGTCATTGGCGCATTCCTTGATGATTTTGGGAGGGCAAATGTCTGCTTTGCAGAGGGATGGTTTGAGGTTTTTGATGAGATTAAGGACCTCGGGTTCAGTGACGTTTCTGAAGGAGTATTGAGCGCGATTGAGATTACTACGCTTGTCTTGTGTAGGGAGGTTGTTTTTTTGGTTTGGGAGGGCTTTGCAGTGGTTTTGGATTTTGTTCTGGAGGAGTTTTATTTTGTTTAGCATGGCGGACTGAATGCTGGCACACCAGGCTTTGTCTTTAGTTATCTCGTCAGAGGTAGCCGGAGGAGTGACTAATTCATTAAAGATTGCGACTAGTTCTTTAGCTTGGGAGTTGGCCTTTCAGATCCTATAATTGAAGGAGTGGGATTTTGCTGCTAAGATGGCTTTTTTATATTGGAGGGCTATTTGTTTGAAGAGGCTCTTATTTAGATCACTCGGATCCATTTGCCAGTTTTTAAGGGACTGGCGCTTTTGAGCTCGGAGGGTTTGGAGTTCTTCCGAGAACCAAGAGTTGCAGTGGAATTATTTTTTTTTTCCTTCTTGCTTTCAAGTGGGGCTATAGAGTTTATGGCATTGGTGAGAGTATCATTGAAGATAGCTGATAGTATTATTTGGGTCCTGAGAGAAAGGTGGTGCTAGGCAGAGGCTTTTAAGGTGGGGACACAAGCTGTCTGTGTTGAGTTTTTTAGAACTTCTTATTGTGGCAGGTTGTGCGTGGATGAGAGTCTTAGGTTTAGGGTTGGTGGGGATGAGGAATTCGATGCATGTGTGGTCCGTCCAAGGAAGGGCGGTGTTTGAGGTAATGTTGGATGCACAGTTGTGATCCATGACCCAGTCAACGGTGCAGCCTTTAGAGTGAGTAGGGGTGAGGACTCTTTGGGAGAAACCTACGTCTGCGAGTTCTTTAGCTAGGGTTGCGGCGGATTTATCCTTAGGATCATTGTATCCTAAATTTAAGTCTCCTAATAGAAGTATTTTGGAGGACTTTTTAATGTTGTTGCTGAGTCGATGGGATAGGTGCTCTTGGAAGTCAGTTGGGAGTCCTGGAGGTCTGTATAGGATGTGGATGTTGATTACATTATTGGGGGAGAGCGTAAGCTTGGCTGATAAGATATCAGCCTTACCATCCCATTTACTATGGTCTGCTAATCTGATGCATAGTGAGTCTTTGTGGATAAGGGCAACTCCCCCTCCAATCTTAAACACGTCTATCTTGCCTTAGGATGGTGTAGCCTGTGGGTAGGACTAGTGCGATGGCTGGGCAGGAGGCATCATTGAGCCAGGATTCGGTGATGCAAAGTAAGTCCAGATGAAGTGTGGATAGTAGATCATTTATCTCGAGGGCATGTGCAGGTAGGGAGCGTACGTTCAGTAGTGCACCTTTAAGAGGTGGGTTTTGTGTGCCTTTGATGTTTTTGTTTGTACTACTATGGGGTGAAGTGTGCTTGTTGTGGTGTGTGGTAGTGAGGGGCTTAGTGCGAAGTAGTGTAGAGGCATGTTGGGGTGGTGGGGGCGAGGGGCAGTGCCTATGTTCATCTTAGTATGGGGTAGTGGTGCAGTGCGGGTGCCTAATCTGGCGTTTCTAGTCGTGATGGTTGTGGGTGGGCAGAGTAAATACCTAGGAAGTGATCGATTTCTGAGATTGCGGAGTCTGGTGGCTAGGCTAGGTGGCCGAGACTGAGTGATGTTGTAGACTGGTGCTGCGGCATGTGAATTTAGTTCTGGGCGCTGGGTGAGGTGTGCTGGGAATATGTGGGGAGGCGTAGAGGCCATTATAGTGAGGGATATAAGGATGGCTGTTAGGCTGGCTAAGCGGAGTGTGGCAGGGAGAGTGCGGGAGAGTGAAACTATGCTATGATTGGGAGGTGCATTCTTGGGCATCATGATCGTGGAGAGTGGCTGTGTGTGCAGCTGGTGTGTGCTGCTGGTATGTGACAGTGGGATTGTGATTGGGAGGTGCATACTTGGGCATCATGATCGTGGAGAGTGGCTGTGTGCGTGTGTGTGCAGCAGGTGTGTGACAGAAATGACAGGGGGATCAGTGCTAGGTAGTTCAGAGGCAGGTCACAATTCAACAAAACACAATGCCTAAATTCGATTTTCTAATAAGAGATAAGATAAGAGAAAGGAGAGAGCAGACAGAAAGGGAAGATAGGTAGATTGATGTTGCAACACTATTTTCCTTGCTTCTCTTTTGCCATCTACTATTTTTTATAGAGATGCAAAAGTATTTTTGCAAATCTGGGAAGACATTTTTTGCTAGATTAGGATTCTGGATCAACGCCAGCACTCCGATTATGGTACTCCTAGACACACACCCAATGTAATGGGGGCCCCACTGATCACAACCCTGGACCACCTAGATGAAAATTCCTGCAGCCGGACCTGACACGTACCCACCTGCTTAAAGACATGCTGCATTAACTGCAAGATTGTACCGACCAAGTTTACCAACTGATTGACTGGAGAAGCGTACCATCACTGGCAGCAAAGAACAATCCAAAAACCAAAATGTCGGCGAAATCATGCTTCAGAAATGCATGAAAATATTGGGTAACAAGTCTTCCTATTCTACAAGTAAACGCTATGGGTCGATCCCCTAGTTAAGAGACTAGCACGTCTCAATACCCAAACCTTTACAGAGCATTTATAACACAGATCGTAAAACATTCAGTGACTCGCTGAGATTACCCAACGCGTCACTTGCTAGAGAAGATCTGTAGCTGACGGGTTGGTCCCGTGGCGCTTGTTCAAACGAATAACACGCCCTTACATAATTCTCCAACAGAACTTCTGAAAGTACTCTACGATCATTGTCTCTTTAGAAAATACAGTATCTGGTGAGATGATGCAATGGAATTGGACAGGTGATCTGTTCCAAAGGTCCAAGGCATATTCAAATACATTTTTTTAAAGAATCAAATTGGTATGCGATCATCGCCACAACTTTGCAAACGATATAAACACCAAACCGTCAACTGCATAGAAGGTCAGGACGAACACAGGGGGAGCTGTTCCCTGCCTGGCCATGCAGTGACAGGCTCATCTCCGAGCAAGCTGTCAAGATAAGCCCAGATCAAAGCAGCCTCGCGGCACGATCAACTCTTGCTAAATGTCATCCCTCATGTGAAACCTGCACACTCAAATGCATGACGCAGCTCCACTAGGCCGGCCGGGACAGGTAGCGCCCACCCGTGAACCAGGGCATCGCTGCTTCCGCCACCGAGGTAGAGTAGCAAGGCAGGCAGAATACATGGGAAAGAGAACACGTTGCGGCAGGCAGAACGCACATATACTAGCCAAGTGTGCTTTTCTAGCAAGGATCAAGTGCAGGAGCCTTCAGAAACTACTACCATGGGCACGATCAGAGCAGGTGCGCAAGTAACTCGCACTCAGGGAGGAGAGAGGGCCACAGCTGCCTTCACAGCCACAAATGCTGCACGCGGCCCCAACAAAACCACCCCTTGCTCCGGCACCTGGTGTCGTTACCTGCTCTTCGCTGCTGCCTGCACTCTCCGGACACAGACTCTCCACTGCTGCACCTCGCGCCACTGCCTCTTCCACCTGCGTCGCCATGTTGTGACGAGTACAGACACGAAGGAGGCGGCGACGTGAGAAGCGCGCGGTCTATGGGTCCTTTCCTCTAAGCCCCCACGTGTTCGGTACGGCCCGGGCTTTCCTCACTGTGAACAGCTGTCCGTTTCAATGGAGCAAGGGCTGCTCGTATGAGGGTGTGTGGGGGCGCGCTGTGGACTGAATCAACTTGCTGAAGTTTCTTGTTTGGATACGAAGTTGGGGGAGGAAAGAGCGATCCAAGGCAGAAGGTTGAGGCGCATTGAAACGGGATTGTTGATCAATATCAAGGACGTAAACAAACAACTGGTGTTCACTACCAAGGAAGAGGAGGAAGCCCCTTTCTCACGAGAAGCCTGCGTCTGATTCTTGAGAAACTCACTCCTGATTGACGCTGCAGGGGTGTTTCAAAAAAGCAACAATAAGCTAAGGTTAAATGATCTGCTTGGAGTTAACTTCCACACTTTTATTAGCTTCTTCACTTCACCATCACTGGCTCCGACCCCTGCTGCTAAGTTTCAATGATTATGAATGATTGCACTCGCAGGTGAATGAATTGGTGATTGTGCTATCAGTTAAAGGAATGGGCCTTTGCATGGACTGATTGATGTGCTCTCAGGTTAATGAAAATATGCGTGAATTACTTTAAACGTTGTTAAAAAAAAACGTGTGCAAGACATACAATGAATTCGCCGCCAAAGGGCATTTATGATGAAAGAATTTGTCTTTTCTATGGGATGGTTGGTAATGTTTATTTATATAGTGCCTATACACAGGCAAGTGTTTTAAAGCGCTCAAGGAGGGAAGGAACAGTCGTTCAGAGCCCTTAAATTTCTGAGACATAATGGTCTGCACAGGCAGGTTAAGTGAATATGATGCACTTAACAGTTTAGATACAGCAAATAGGCCTGCAGGCAATTCTGCGTTTTTTTTTCCAAGTGCACACATTAAGGGGTGAAGACAAGGGAGAACAGACAGAGTGATCTTCAAGCAGGGCTATATATAGATCGTGCAAGTGCGGGAGGGCATGGGAACAAGTGCACCCAGTCAGTAGTGACTGGTGAAGGGCGGGGAGAGAAAGCTCTCAAGTTGACGGAATGTGCTCTGTGGTGGATGGATGGGTGTGTGTAAGAAATTATTGCTTAAAGGAATATGGTCTCAGGTTTATTAATGGTTCTTCAGAATCAGTAAGCAGCAAGCTAGAACAGAAAAAGTGGGAAAGGCTTATCCCAAACGTCAGATTTATTTATTTTTATTTTTTTACACATAAACGCCCCGGGTGGGGAAGACAGGGCATGATTGTCCAGGGAGAGTGGACAAACCTCAGAGAGAAAGGGGGATATAAGCAAGGCAAATGAAGCAGGAAGTGTAGGTTTATAGTGTGATGTCAGAGGTGGAGGATGACCAAGAGACCTATGAGGAGGAGGAATTTGCAGCTTGTGGAGAACATTTGTAACTCAGGTGAGGTATTGTTTTAGGAGTGAAAGTGGTTCTGCAGTCTGAGTGTGTGCGCTTATGTGGCGGACATGTAAAAAGAGTAGTGTAATGAGTGACAGTGAAATTAATGTGCCTTTGTTAACGAAGGTTTGAGAAGTGGTTAAGAGGGCGCAGTATGGAGGAGGGAGTATTAATGTGGCGGAGGGAGTAATAATGTGGCGTAGGGAGTAGAGGTGTGGATGAGGAAGTTATAGTCTTGAGGGAGTATTGGTGAGGAGAAAGTTGTAGTGTGGAAGAGGGAGTAGTAGAAGAGGGAGTAGCATCAAAGGGTCGAGGCAGTATCTAGGAGGAGTGAGGACATCGGAGGGACAGGGGAGGGGTGGAAGGAATGAGACAGAGTAGTCAAGAAAAATGAGTAGAGAAGGAAGAGGTGAGAGTGGCCATGTTAGATGAAGGCTAAATCACACAGTGTTTGTAAGGCACCACTCCACACTCATGTATAGCACTAACAACTAGCTAGACTAAGGATAGTTTGGCAGTCCTTGAGGGATCTGTAGCATAAGCCAGCTATGTAGACAGTAGGGATAAACATTCAGTAGTACTAACCTGGGGGTTTAAGGACACCTCACCTAGGTTGACGGTTCATTACATGAGAGAGACAGGGATGGCCCTAGGGCCCATCAAAACCTTAATTTAAAATACCGGAACCACCTGTGAGTGTGGGAGTAATTCATACGTCATCTGTGACACATGGTGTCATAAGTAGGTATATCCACCCCAGAGATAGAGGTGGTCCATTGCCTTCTGAGACTTTTAGAGTGGTAAGATTGACACATCTAGACTTCCCCCGCAAGTTTCAGCAGAAGCTGCAGGCTGTGAGTTCTAAGGAGACAAAGAAGTCACTATTCCCTCCAAAGGCCAGGCCATGGTTTGGACCGAACTAAAGTTGGAGTTACGGGAAGGAACCTATGGAAAACTGGTGCCAAAGTCTGAATTTCCCACACATACTCTCTGTGGGTGGTATGATCGACAGAGACTACTGTGAAGAAGTTATTGCAATCCTACAAAACTAGGGAATACTCCATTTGTGCTGAAACCAGACCAACCCACTGAGCAGCTGATATGTGAGAAGATACTCCTATGAAAGTGAGGAAGTAGCCACCTTGGAGGTTATGGTGAGAGCAGAAACAAGGTTTTGGGAGATGACCGAAGCCCAAGAACAATGGAATGGACACAGCGCCCACCTGGGTCTAACTTCGACAGTGTTTGTGCCTGCGTTAAGAATGGATCCCCTGCTAGATCAATCCCAGAAGATCTTGGTGGGGGAAAGAGAACATTGAACATTTAAGACCCTGCATTTAATAGAGCGAAGGGAGGTGCCGTTTCAAGTTAGTGTGACTGCTTGAGTGGATGCAGTCAACTAATACAAGTTGTAGGTCCCCAGGGCACTCTGGAAAGCAGGATTAGAGCTCACCCACTGTAACCTATCCGCCGGAACTGGGGTTAGAAAATCACAGAAGTCTGCTCAGCCAGTTTTATTGGCAAGGGGTGTACCCCAAAATAAACACTTGTTTGCACCTGCCCCCCCCCCCCCCATCCGCAGAAGACATTACCGGATGATGTATCCAGGGCCCTGACACAATCCCTGCCCATCACTGGGGTACCTTTTTACTGGATCGGCCTGGACGTAGTCAGTCTTTCAGTTGCCTCAATATCTGCTCATAAATATATCCCGTTTATAATAGACAATGCAACCTGATATTCTGTAGCCTTTCCCATGCAAGCAATACCATGAAGTTAATTTTGAAGGAACTCATTCAATTTTTCACGAGAGGGGTCTTTCCAGAAGAAAGCCTGACTTACCAGGGAAGTAGCTTCATGTCCAGATTAATGGGTGAGGGGAGGAAACTGATGAAGATCTGAACCCTTCGTAAGTCTATCTATCATCCGCAGACCAATAGCTTGGTGGAGAGGTTTAACAAAACCCTAAAGAATATTCTTCAGAAATTAGTTGCAGAAGATGGATGGAATTGGGATGACCCGATTACCTCTGCTCTTTTTGCTCTAAGGAAGGTACCAAAATCATCAGTAGGGTTCTCCCTTCAAGGTGGTAATACTGATGGCAAAATTGGGAACACAGTCTCTCCCATCACCTTGAGAAGGTGCATGGAGTGCTGAGAATGGTGCTGGGTCCCAGGCCTGGGGGTCAGCGCCAACCGACCAAGGAACTCAAATCCTGGGGTGGGTAGCAAAGAACAAGGGCCAATGGTAATACTGCGAACCTGCACCAATGTAATAGATAGTTCTTGGGGACGGAACAGGCAAAGCCACCTGACATGAGGACCAGTCCAGTGATCTATATAGGTGCCAGCTATAGATAATACTACCCCCAACTACCCAATCATGCATGCTCTTAGGTTTTTTTGGGAAGAACCCTGTTTTGTGACATCAGCGCATGGGCCCAGAAAGCGTGATTGCTGGACAATTCTTTTTTCCCCTTATGATCCTGTCTGTTATGGAAAATTAAGACAGATCTAATTTGCCCTTGGCTGAGTTCTCATTTTGTGTGCCAGAGGAGAGTTTGCAGAGCTGGGCACTCTGAATGATGGGTGCGTGGTGAGGGCCCCGGGTCTCCTCTGGTATATCAATTCATCCTAAGAATGGCCAGGGGAAGGAAGTAATTCCCCCTGGTGTTGTGAACTGTGAAATAGAGCCTAAGAAAGCCCTGGGGTAGGGAGTCATTCCCCCTGGTGTTGTGAACTGTGAAATAGAGCTTAAGAAAGAGCAGGTGAAGGAATCATTCCCCATGGTGTTGAAAACTGTGAAAAACGAGTCCAAAGAAGAGCGGGGGAAGGGAGGCATTTCCTCTGCTATTGTGAACTGGGAAAACAGCACTAACGGGGACCAGGAGAAGGGAGTCGTTCTGCAGGCAAGCCATCCCGCAAGGAGGATCAAAGTAGAAAGCCTAGGGAAGGGAGTCATTCCCATGGGATATGAAGTCTTGAACTTTGTGACACAGAGTGTTGAAGAATCCTTTTTGTTTGTATGATACTGTAACCAGGCTAAGGGAGCCATTTCCCCCTGCTGGAGAACTTTCAGCCAGAACTGTGCCACCCTGTCCAGGGGGAGGGACTCATTCTCCTGGACCAACAATGTGTGTACAACTGTTTAGTTTGGTTACAAGTGTAAGGGACAGAGATGGGGACATTTTGACACAGGACGGTTGACTCTTTAAGTTGATAAGACATCCTGACAGTTTCATTAGTGTTAAAATGGATTTCTGAACTCGGACCTGGAGATGCAGAGGTTCAGAAGGCCATCCTAGTTTCTTGGAACAGGGTAACCTCTGGACAAGCCAGACCAATCAGGGTAGCGATGGCGGCGGTCAAGACTAAGTCTCAAGAGGGGTGAGGGTGACTGAAAGCCCGCAATGAGCACACAAAGCAAGGACACTTACAAATTACTCCAGACAGGTGTTATATTAAAAATATAGACACATTTATTACAAGGCCTTTGTAACATCGACCATAGCAAAGAATCACAATAATACTAAAGTAAACCAACACATCACAATCAATACAATATATATACAGGTCTAAGGAGTTAGGAGCACGTAATATGTAGACCACCTAGATGGGGAGGAAAACGAGCAGTGCAAGTAATCATTAGGCCCAATTCGACATCTGAAATACACCTAGCTAGGAGGAAGTCCGAGCCCTACGAAGAGAGGAGCCTTGTGCTCAAAAGTACCTGCACGCGCTGCTGCCAATGGACAAAAGAGGGCCTCTTCAAGGATATCAGGCAGTTCAGGAAGGTGAATGAAGCGATGCAGAACAAGTCCCCAATACTCAAGCAAGGCCTCCACTTGTGGGCAGAGGCAGGGTGAGAGTGTGGGATAGTCGCTATTTCGCAACAACGGTAGAAAAGAAACAGGCAGACCCAGACTTCTTCAGTTCACCATGCTGGCAGGTTCAGCTGCAATCATCAGGACGTCTCGACACCGTGTAGATTCTGTGTAGCAGGATGCAGGGTCGAGGGTGTCCCAAATGCAGCGGATGTGCACAGGTTGTTCCCACAGCAGGGCAAAACGGCAACCGCGTTTACTCTGTCCGGGCGCACTCGTCTCGCTTCAGACCTGGGAATGCCAAGTGTACGAAATTCGGTGTGAGGGTGCCGGGGACGCAGAGCAAGCAGTAAACCAAGTTTCGAAGACTTCCCCGAAACGGCGGCAGCGACAGAGCAAAGCATCCTGCATAAGCTGGTCAGCCCACTGGTTGGCCCAGGGACACTTCCGAAGAGGCTTACTTGCAGGGTTTGATGAAGGTGCCGGGAATAGTTGATCCCACTATTCCAATCGGTCGAAGCGCCTTTGCAGACCTTCTAGGACGATCAGATGCAGAGGGGTCTCGCAGGACGACAGCAGTTCAGGGTGCCAAACCTTCAGCGGGTCACCAGCGGTTCCTCGACTCAGATTTTTGTTGCAGGATACTTGGCTCCTTATCCCTTGTTCGGTGTGAACTCAGATCATCAACATGGTAGTGGTGTTTCCAGCCTCCTCTTATCCAAAGTTCCCTTTGCGCCAAAATGGAGAGGACCCAATGGGAGATCTGCTCACAAACACTCACACCATACATGGACCTATCACGGACCACGGTGGTCCCAGGCATTCAGGACATTCCAGACTCTCTGGCACCCAGGATGTGTATTGGGACCAGACATCCCAGCCCACATCCTGGAGGCACACACAAGGCATGCAGAAGGCCGCAAATTTGTTGTGTGTTTGCGGGAAAGTGCATGACCAAATAAGGACTGCCCCGGGTCGGCTCGACCTGGGGGAAGGTGAAGGGGCGAGACGGTCAGTGGACAGGACAAAACCTCGTGGCATGGCCATTTTGGAGCCTGGTCACTTACTCGTGCCAAACGCGGTAAGCGCGGATAACAAGGCAAAAAAGGGTTCAAAACACAAAAGAAACGATAGCTGCCACCAGTCCCGTCCGTGACACACTTGCACAGTTCATAATAAGTCCAGCGAGAGTTTCTAGGGCCTTTGGAATGACTGGAGACCCAAGAGTGCGGTAACTTAGGTTACAGTGCCCCCTTGTGTTATGTTGCACAAAAGCTGCAACATGAGAAAAGGACTAAGGGAAACAAAGTCTCCTCGTACTGACTGTCTTAAGGGCATGTCAGTTTCCCCATAAGAATTGAGCGAAAGCCCAGAGGAGTGCAGCGGAAGGCTGCGCTTCTCTGCCAAAGACTAGATCAGGGTGTAAAACAGCAGCAAAAAGTTTGGGGGTTGCCACATGGAGGGAAAATTACATACAATATGAAATCTTTCCTAACAATTAGTCTTTTCGTTGATGCGGGTAAACCTTTCATAGATATAGGGAGAGGTAGGTCTATAGCAACCACTATGCCACCTATGTGTCAGTCTCCTCCTTCTGCGCCCTTACAGTAAGGAAACCTTTAGAATAGGGAAAGATGGGCATTTTTCATTTTTCTGATAAATATCTTTTGAAATGGTAAACTCTGGTCTGTCTCCTCCTTCTGACCTACCACCATATGCTGATGTGTTCTCCACTAAACCAGGGCAAGTACAAAGAATAGTCCACAAAATCATTACACGCCCAGGAATATTAATTTCCTTAAAACTTTATCGACTGTCCAGAAACAGAAAGAAGTCCAGAAACAGATAATCTCTGAAGAGTTGAGAAAATGAATTGGCGGTGTGAGAAATCAGAGGGTGCCCCACTGTCTAGTCCCCTGGGATTTGTCACTCAAGTGACCAATGCACAGCCATCGCCTTTGGAACCAGTCCCCGGGGGGTGGACCAGTGCGGCAGGATCACCTTAGTGAGGTGTGCTTGGGCAGTGGGGTTGGGACACCCAATGGTGAGACATGGTATCCCCTCCCCCTTAATACCTTTACCCCATCCTACTGCGTGGGTTATTCCAAGATTCCAACTCCCCACACCCCCATCCCTGCACAAACATTAAAATACGGACAACTTGGTCTGAGGAAATAAATACTAACATACAGACAGTCAGGCAATTGACTTTAATTGCTTACACCTGACTCCCATTGAGCTTCCCCACACAGATAAAAGGTGGAGCTCCAGAAACCACTTTGAGCGAGGCAAAACGCACGAAGAAGTTTGTCTGGGGCAGCAGCTAAGCCGGTGGAACAAGATGACCGACGAGAAGCAGAATCAAGGTGGAGTCAGACCCTGGGCTTTTCGGTGAATGATAATTTGTTTGCAAAATCCTTGAAAGTGGAATGTGCAAGCCCGATAGAAGCTGGTGAATCCTATGTTGTGTGTTCAAGATACCTGCCACCCTCCCGCACGACTGATAAACTGTGACCCAGACAAACGGTGAATGATTTAAAATAACAGAGTGGTCCGTCACAGTGACAACGCCCAATCGAATGTCTCTGATGTATGACAAACCAGATGAAAAGTGAAAGTTGTAAATAGAAGAAGAAAGTAAAGAAACGCATATTGAACGTTGGAAGCTGAGAAACAGGAGAAGTGGAACTAGTGTTAATCAAAGTGGTCATGCAGAGGTCTTGTAAAATCCCTCGCACATTCGAAAGTCTTCGAATGCTTGAAAGTTGATGATAAGGATGGAGTACGACAGGTCCAAGCCCGACTGAGGGAGACCTGGTGTGAACTGTCAATATTGAAAACTTGTGAATGGTGACAGGTCCAAGCCCGACTGAGGGAGACCTGGTGTGAACTGTCAATATTGAAAACTTGTGAATGGTGAAAGGGCCAAGCCAGGCTGAGGGAGACCTATGGTGAACTATAAGTCCTGAAAGGAAGGAACTTTGTTTTGTATACACATCAGGCATCCTGCGATCAAGAGACTTTGTGTCGAAAAGAGACTTTGTTCTGCAAAGCCCTGAACTGTGTCCTGAGCTGCATCCTCATGCCCAAGAAGGCAGAGTGTGTTCTAAAGCCTGAGTGTGCCAACTTGTCCCATGCTGAAAACGTGGGTAACGGACCCTGATGGCTCAGTCATTCTGAAACATTATTTTTGGACACTGTTTTCTTTTGCATACATATTTCCCACACACACGTTTGTTGTCTTAGAGTAAGGGCAGGCAATAGGTTTTTTTAGTATAGGCCATTTTGATTTGACAGACAATACTAGGACTGCGTTATTTGTTATTTTATGGTTGAGCGTGCTCCCATCCTTGGATATAGGGCCAGATAGGAATTTTTCCAACCCTCATTGTTCTAACAAAAACTCTTTAACATTGCTACTCTTGTGTCTGTCATATTTTTGATACCATGCCTTCCTAAAAATAAAGAATAATTCTTCCAAAAGAACATGAGTAATTTGTTTGTGGGATGTGACTCAATTGAGACAAATTGAGGGAACCCTAAAATTTCAAAAACGTAGCAATTGAGTCTCAGACCCATCTGTTGCCACCAAGAAATCCATTGGCTTTGATGTATGTAGCAGCAAGAAAGCGACCATCCCTCCTGGAAAGAGAGAACTAATTCCCACAGACCTAGCCCTGATACCCCCATCTGGCTGCTGCATCAGATTAGCCTCAAAATCTGGCTTGGCGTGGCAGTTTGGTTTGGATATCTTATCAGGAACTATAGACCCAGACTTTAGAGGAGACATACAAGTTCTATTACAAAATCATGGTGAGAACCCTTTTGAAATACAACCAGGGGATAAGATAGCCCAAGGAATTCTGGAAAAGGCAGTATTTCCATGCTTCGAAGAGGAAATGGATGTTGAGGAAAACTTGAGAGTGGTGACCGGGGTTTTGGAGAGGCTGAAAAAGAACCTGACATCGGTAACGTAAAGCACAATGAAACCACTATTCTATCTGATTTAGCCATCGCCCAGCGAAATGATCTGATACTCGCTGAGGCCTTTTTACAAGTAATACCTGAAGACGAAGGCCAAGGGAATGGCAGCCCCTTCTTTCTAAAACAGGGACTCCTACTTAGGAGAGAAACAACGGAGGATGGCCTGATTCCCAGTTGGGAATACCTAAAACCCACAGGAAAATAGTACTGGAAATTGCACACTTGCATTTGTACGAAGGACATCTTGGGCAGTGTAAAACTCAAGCCCATATCAGTCAGAAATTCTATTGGCCAGGTATACATGCACATATAAAGAACTTTATTCAGACGTGTGAATTGTGTCCAAAAACCAGCACACATATTCCTTCACCGGCTCCACCAAACCCATTACCTATAATAGAGGTTCCCTTCTCTCGGATATGAATGGACATTATAGGTCCCTTGGAGACCTCTAAGTTGGGGAATAAATTCATTCATGTAAATGTAGACTATGCCACCCGGTACCCTGAAGCATTCCCCACGAGAAATAGTACAACATAACAGATTTGAAAGCATTTGCTACCCTTTTTCGCACGGTTAGGTTTTCCCAAGGAAATTCTAACGGACCAGGGAACAAATTTCATCAGTAAGCTAATGGGCCATGGCTCGCAAATGCCCTGACCCCAGCTCTATCATCAAATCTTTAGAGCCAGGACTTGAGACATAATGAGTCGCTGAAAACTGGCTCATGGAACACACACAGCTTTTCACATCTATTCAATATTTGCAACCTGGGATTAGAAAAATACAATGTTCTGTGTTTCCAGGAAACATGGCTAAGAGTTGCCCCTACATGTGATGGAAATGATTGTTACTTGAACCAAGCCAAAAAAGAAGAAATGGGCACCACCATACTTAGGTTTGTTTACCCTCATCAGGAGATGTATAGGTCTAACTGTGAAAAACGTTAAGAACCCAAACCTCTATGTGCAATTGGTGACTATTAAAAAAGCAATAGAGAATAATCTGCAGAATATAATGATCATCATCTGTAAAATCTACAACAGTGTGAATAGTGCAATTATGATCCATTTATCAAGGGAATAATGGAATCTTTGGATGCCACCCTACTATCCTACAAAGATCCACACATTTTGCCATGTGGTGATCTAAACATGCGCCTCATAGATGAGCAGGGCGTAATCATCAATAAAGAGACCCTGGCTTGCAATGCACACAGATGGCTTGATGAAACCGCAGACCTCGAGCTTCACATGCTGAACGCTCAGACCGTAGGAGACATCCCCAGTAACTGCACCTGGGTCAAGGAAGAAGTGTCTGCCTGGTTAGACTATGCATTTTTTTCTGTAAATCTCTTGCAACTGGTGTCACACTTCAGAATTACACAGATGCCGACCAGTGATCGCAACCTTTTTGAAATATCCTGTACCATCATAACCATGCATCACGCTGATATGGTTGACTGCAAGATGAAAGTACTACAAGGGGGACAGAGTATGCCTGAAGACTCAAGACATAATTACAATGACTAAGTCATTTGATAACTACCTTAAAGGTAACAATGAATGTTCAAAATATGCCTGGCTCTTAGAAGCCATTCATGAACATAGCAGCCCACACGACAAAACGTCCTTTGCTCCTCAGCATTTAATCAACTCTGAAATTGTTGAAGCAAAAAAAAAAAATCGCTATGAGCAGATCTGGGATCTGAAAAAAGGAAAACAAAATATAAAATTGGCTAATCGCGACCAAAGCGAATTCTAATCCTAGGTGCCCCCAACCACTTGAACAAACTAGACACGCAGGATTCATCCATCAACATTGATGTTAACATCATCAAAACTAGCAAGGACACTAAAACCTTTGGTTTCTACCTAGATTCAACACTGAACCTTAGAAAGCAAGTCAATGCGACAGCATCATCTACTGCGCACACATAAAAGTTTATCTATGCCTGCAAACCATACCCCTCTTCTAACAGTTGCCTTATACTAGCGAGAACACTAATAATGTCCAAACTTGACTACTGTAACGCACACTATGGAGGAGCTAACAAACTAGTACTAAACAAGCTCCAAACACTACAAATGTAATGCTCTAAGAACTGCCCTGAGCATCCCAGGGAGAGCTTATATCACAGAAACAAGAAGGAACCAGAAAAGACTCTCCATCAAAGATAGAATACAATACAAACTAGTATCAATTACCCACAAATGCCTGAATAATGCAACACCACAGTACCCGAAAGACAAAATTATCATGAAAACATCGAGACCCACTAGGTCAGCCAATTCCTTTTGCATTACAGTACCACGCTTTAACCTGAAAAGAGCTGGCGGCATCAGCTTCCCTGTGCAAGCAGCCTTAGCCTGGAACACTCTCCCAGTTCACCTGCGTACAAACCAGTCCTTCCCTAACTTCAAGTCCAATGCCAAAAAATGGCTGGATATGAACGACACCAACAATCTGTCTGCTCAGTGTTCCAATATCTAACAATACCACCCATGTTCTACTAAGCTCTTATCTCTTTTGCTACCTAGATGCACATCACTATGTTCCATCTTTGATGCTTACTCATGTCTTGCTCAGACCTTCTCCCCTATTTACATGTATGTTTTTCCCTTGATGCCTACTCATGTCTTGTTCATATCATCTCCTCCATTTACGTGTTTACTTGCCCTATTTTTTTTCCTCTAAACACTTCCTGTATTTATATATATTTCACATGTATGATTAACTGTATGCTTGTACCTTTTCACTAAGATGTCTTGTAATGCGCCCAGATACCCTAGGGTACGGGTGCACAACATGCGGCCCGCATGCCAAGTGCGGCCCGCTATGTTGATTTTCCTGGCCCGCGAATATGAAAGACTTTCCTAATGGAGGGCGCCCGCAAGCAGCTACAGCCGTCCTCTGTTAGGAAAGCAGTTTTTTTAACTTGCCGGGTCGGGAAATGCTGACCCTCTATTGGTGGACTGCATTTACTATGTGGTTTATGAGTCACTTAGTGCATGTGCTCTACCAATCGAGGGTCAGCACTGCGGCTGGCGTGGCGTGGACTGTTACTGGAAGGCATTTCAGCCTTGCCACGCCAGCTGCAGCGCAACGACATTCACGGTGCTAAGTGGGGCGCTCTCATGTTCTTTTTTGGTGTGTGTGTGCTGGGGGGTGGGCGGTGGAGTATCCAGCATTGCAACAGTGGGTCAGGTGAGGTGCAAAAATAAGTCCTGCTACTTTTTCCCCGCCAAATGCAGTGTGCACAATTCCATACATACGGCCTCATTTAAGTAGCTTCCCCTCCCATCAACTTTTTTTTGGTAACATTAGTGACAGATGGCATTTTAACACCTACACTTGCATACGGATTGCACCAACAGAAGTGACCTCACAGAAAAGGACGGTGCAAGGAGTATCATCAGTCTTTGGTACTTGGTGGCAGCATGGAAGTGACTTTTGAATAGGTCGCCATAAGTAAGCCAAGTGGCAAATAACTTTGTGGTGCAAAATACTTAAATGGCATTCTTATTATATATGCAGCAACTCTATAGTCATTAGAATTTTTTTTATAACAGCATGATATGTTAACATAAGCCATGAAGTGAATCACTGCAGATAAGGCACAGTGCTATTACATGATTTGCCCAGGATCACACACTTTAGTTAGTAGTGAAACCGAGATGCAGACAGTTTCATTTGTTGATGCCAATGCTATTTAGCTCACCGCCTTTGTGAGGGGGTGCAGGCCATGGTGCACCGGTTTTAGTGGTGGGATTGTGGCCATGGGGCATAGTGTTTGGTTGGGGGGGCATTGGGCATAGTGTTTCGTTGTGGGGGTGGGAGGCATGGGGCATAGTGTTTGGTTGGGGGGTGGTGGCCATGGGGCAAAGTGTTTGGTTGGGGGCTGGTGGCCATTGGGCATAGTGTCTGGTTGGAGGGTCGGGGCCTTTGGGCATAGTGTTTGGTTGGAGGGTGGGAGCCATGTGGCATAGTGTTTGGTAGGCCGGTGGAAGGCATGGGGCATAGTGTTTGGTTGGGGGAGTGGGAGTAATGGGGCATAGTGTTTGGTAGGTGGGAGGGAGGCATGGGGCATAGTGTCTGGTTGGAGGGTGGGGGCCATTGGGCATAGTGTTTGGTTGATTTGTTGTGGCCATGGGGCATGGTGTTTGGTTGGAGGGTGGGAGCCATGGGGCACAGTGTCACACTCAAGAGTGAACCCAATCAAAGCTAAATTAGGCACAGTTAAATGTACCTCCTTTGCCTTTTGTGGAAACCTGACGTAACGAAGGCCATACTCCTAAGAGTATGGCCAACTCAAACAGAAAAGTATAGCAGTCCAAACAGCAGTCCAAAATAACGAGCTTGTGCCTTGCAAATCTAAAGCGGCATAATGCGTGAAATGTTTGAGCGCAGTGTTTTTTCTCCTGAATGATTTGTCTACTTTGTCCACTATTGCCAATATATCCTTATGAAAGAAATGAATTATAAAAATGGGAAATCTGTAGTACAAAATGTACGTTTGAAATACAAATAAAGACCGGCACACCTAAACATGTATTCTTTTTCCATGTGTTTAATAAAAATTGAAGGTTGAAAAACACTCTTGCCACTCCCCCACCTACCGCACCTCCCGCATCTACTTTTCAGCCCACTATAGGCAGCATGTAGGGTACATTCGGCCCTCTGCAAAATCAGTTGTGCACCCCTGTCCTAGGGTGTGGTGCGCTCTATAAATCAATAAAACAAACAAAAGCACGAAGAGCCCAACATGATGCTGAACTCTTGCTAAAGGCAATAGGAAACCGCAACACCAACACTAGATGTCTATGGGAACTCCTCATGTTGAAGAAACACTGATCACTGGGCCAAATTCATCTTCTTGCTCTTCAATCAGATCATGCGTGCCAGAGTGATCCTTTGCTTCTGGAAACGAGTGACTATATTCCCCATTTTTAAGAAGGGTGGAAATGGAGCACCCCCGAAACTATCATCTGTTAGCGCTTTTAGATATTATGGGCAAACTATTCAGATCAGTTCTACTAAAAGACCTCAATAAATGAGCAAGGTGTAGTGGCAGGCTGGACATTAGAAACATTGGGTTATCAAGGGAATTAGAACGTCTCTAAACCTTTTTATCCTGAATCTATTAAAATTGAAGGCAATCTAACATAAAGTGTGCTTCTACCTTGCCTTTATCGACCTTGAGCAGGCCTTGGACTGTGTCAACAGAGAGAAGCTGTGGCACAAGCTTTGTTCATGGGGATACCCTGACAACCTGTTGAATGCGATTATAGCCATGTATTCCGGAACATCGATAGAAGTGAGATTGTCAAAGAAAGGTGAGATGACAAAGAGAATCCATGCATTCCGGGGCTAAAAGCAGGGATGCCCGCTGGCTGCGACCATATTCAATCAATCTATACATATCTGATATGCAAAGCTCACAAAAAGATGTCACTGCTTTCCCCCCCTAAGATCCAAAATAAAGGCATCCCATGGATTCTCTACGCAAATAATCTGGTTTTCATTGACAAAACCCTGCTAGGTCTACAACGTAGATTGAACAATTTCCTGCTATACACCAGTGATAACGACCTACAGATAAATACAAAGAAAAGCCATATTATGGAACTGGCAAGCCTCGCAAAGCGCACTCGGAAGGGACAAAGGGGCTTTACGTGGAAATTAGGCAGTGAGAAGATTGAGGTAGTCGATTCACTGGCATAGCAGGGGATTCAGTTTAACAAGTTAATAAATGACGCTGAATGGAAGAAAATACTGAGAACCAAAACAAGGAGACTGACCTCCCAGGGTCAAGCCATCTTAAAGCGATACAGATCCTATACTTTGACACCAACAAATACAAAAGCCACAATGGCAGAATACCTTCTCAATAGGGAAGAAGTCAAAGCAGCCTTATTTGCACCCAGGGGCAGCACCAGCAATGCTTTCCCCAGTAGAAATACCCAGTCTGAGACACTTTCCAACACATTTCTCAGGTTAGGGAGTCCCTCCAAAAAAGAGATCAATACATTTTGGGAGAAGGTTTCCCTAACAAACTATCTAGAACATAACAAAATTCCAAGAGGGCTCGAGATTCTCATCTTCCCAGACTTTACCAACACTGAGGACCAAGACCTGGCTCAGCAGTGGGAGGAGAATCTGACCCTAAACTCTGAAAAGATGATACGCCTCCTCATAGAACACACAGAGAGAGAACACTCTAGAGTGATTGCTCAGATAGATGCTTTGAAACTAGAGATAGCAGACATGACCAACCCCATCAGTACTAAGGAAAATAATTATCAGAAGATGTACGCCCTGCTTAAGGAATACCAAGATGAAATTAAGCTTACGAAATTTAGAAAATTCTTTCGCAATGAAAGGGACTATGATAACGACAGTCTATACTTTCCAGGCCAAGTATGATGAAAACAAAAAATTCTCTAGTCACAACAACACACCTACTACCACACCAGGCACCTCTGATGTTTAATCCGAGGGAGAAAGCCTAACAAACTTAGATTCTGGGGAAGCAAGTGCTGCTAGCAGGCCGACAGCCAGCAGGAGAGGCTTTTTAGCTGAAATCAAAAGATACAAGAAGGGCAACCAACAAAACTATCAAACATCTCTCGAGCAGGCGAGATGCCAAGCCTCTTTAGGGTGCAATGTTATAACAAAAACATCTTCCTCAAAGGAAGACGAGCAAGAGGATCAGGGAGTAGGCGCAGGAAACAATACAAACAAAAGGCAAACCAGATCCAGCATAAGATCCTTGAAGGCCAAGTCCTCTCTAAAGACCTAGTTATAAATTTATCAAATAGGGGTTTGTCCAACAGTGAGATAACACTACTCAACAGAGGTCTCTCGTTTGCTCAGAGTACAATGTCTGACCTGATTGCATTATACAAATTTGTTAGAAAATTAAAATTAAAGACATTTTTTCACAACAAGGTTACTATGCATAAATCATCTGTGCAACAAGAACCTCTGAGTGCTCTTACGATAGCAGACATTGAGAGCATACATTTGTTACTTTCTCTTACATCAGATGCACCCAAGACCAAAGAACTGATCTGTCAGGAATTAGGAGTCCACTCGAGAAATCTTGAATTACAAGAACTTAAAAACAGGTCCAAGCATGTCATGTTCTCTCAGCAGCAATGCACCAGGCACAAATCTATTTGACACCTGGAACATCGAAATCATCTAATTACTTCTGTCTGTCAATAGCCAATACTGAATCCTTTTCGCTCATTCTTGGGGGCTGCCTTTCAGTGCCAAAAAGGGTTCTTTGCAAGCACCTTGTATCTAAGCAGTATCAAGAATCTGACACATTATCATGCAATTTGGCATAACAACAAGTGGCTAAGAAACAGAGCATGCTTTTGACATTTTTGTCCTGCACAGTTTGGCACTCTCTGGTGTAAGTTTCACACATCTTTATTATGCTAATTAATGTTAATAAGCTTGGAATCAAAAGAGTTACCGCCCAATACCTGGCACAGTTATAAGGAGTTTTAAGACTTATGTCATGCATAGCACACACACATCTGCTCAGCTCCAAATGATGACATATTTGAATTTTGGGCATTTGCAACTTACTTGGGTAATGCCATTTGTTGTCTCAATGAAACACTAGATGGTTAAGTGCATTAATTCCTGCCGTTAAACCACACTCATCTCTTTTGTGTTTTGTTTTCCGTTTCCTCCCATTCCCGTTTTTTCTTTTCTCATTCGATACATTTTTATACCAATCATGGTCACATTGTCACATGGATATTGAACCTTTATTTTATATTATTTTTGGGTAATGCTGTGTTTCTTTTGTGTTATAATTTATATCAATATAATCTTCTGTCCATGTTTGCTTAATATTTTGATTATAGAATCATTTTCTTGCCTTGAAAAAGACCGAAAGTGGTCGAAACACATGTCAGCACTTTTTCTGTTGAATAAATGATTGTGGAATAAATATTGGGATAACCCATTTCACCTATGTTGATGAACTCTGTCATAGCATTTGCTCTTTAAACATCAGCGCAAGTACATGGAACAATCTTTTGATTTTTTTTATACTCTCACACCAGTGATAACCTTCTACAAACAAGGGGGGCGTGGCTAACCGCCATGTAGAGCGGACATGTCTCCCGAGAGCTCCGCGCTGATGTGCCATGATAAGTAAGCTGTTCTAATTGACTTTAACGTGCTCTGGAACCCTACAAGTTGCACCATTCGCCGCAGAACCTCCTCAGCAACTTTTGCACCGTCTCCCAAGCGAAGAAGAGACGGCTAACACCTCTATCCGGCGTGCGAAGAGGGTCGCCAAGCGGATTCAAAATGGCGGCTCCTGCGCCCTGATCCCTTGAAAGGCCGGAGCGCACTATCACCACTGGCGACGCTGCCCGCCGGTGGGAGAAGAAGATCCTGAGCTGCCGACTTGCGCCGGACCCGGAGGAGGGGACTGAACAGCTGCACTCATTGATCGAGAGGACCGACCCGGACACCCCTGCCGGACTGCGCCCTGCCCGCGGCGCGCGACTGGGCTGAGGTGTGCCCTGGATAGTAGCGAGGGCCCCTGGCGTGAGCGGTGGCCGACCGGTACCACAGAGGTAGGCGGGCGCATTGGAGGACCAGCCCTGACACCTACATTGGCGGCAGGGTGCGGGGTCTATTCTACCCCCTGCGCCTGACTTCGCCGCTGCTGGTAACGCAATCATTTGGGCTTGCCTCCCCGAGGCGTTGAGACCCCTGCTGTCTTCCTTTCCCCCCCGCCTGCTGAACCTTCATCGGGGGGAGGTGTGGGCGAATACACCTGGCCCCTGCCTGCAGACTGACGCTCCGGCGGACCGTGAGGCCCACTCCTAAGGCCCCCATCACCTCACAGCCGACAGCAGGGGGAGCCTTCCGGGCCTGCTTGAGCTGAGATACCTTTTGTTTCCTGAAATTGGCCTGCTACCCTGCAGCTTCTTATAATCGCCCTGTTGGCCCTGCAGCGGGAACGAGAGGTTCCCCTGCTGCTAGCTGCCTCTCGATTGCGCCCCTGGCATTCTCGGTGCGGGGAGGCCCTGTGTTGACGACATGTCTGGCAGGAGCGGCAGGCCCAAGCAGCAGCGCCAGACCACGATGGACACCTTCGCAGCCTCCGAATCCCCAAATTCTGAGGGCACAAACAAAGCAGCCTCGGACGCTCAATCTAACCCCACGGCAGTCGCGGCTTCAGAGCGTAGTAACACCCAGATACTCAAAGCCATCAAGCTTTTCCAGGCAACGATGGAAAACAAAATAGATGCCGTTGCCACAGACCTGGGCCTCCTGCGTCAAGATGTCCGCTCCCTGGCGGGCAGGACTGAGGCGCTTGAAACACAAGTCCGGAAAAACACTGAATCCAAAACTCACCTTCTTCGAGACATCGATGAGCTTCAGCAAAGGGTCAAGAACTTGGAGGACAGAGCCGAGGAGGCGGAAGGGAGGGCTCGCCGGAACAATATAAGTCTCCTCGGACTGCCAGAGGGTTCCGAAGGCTCCGACCCCACTAACTACATAGAGAACCTCCTGCTACAAGAGGTGGGAGCTGGCAAACTCTCCCAAGGCTTCACCATTGAGAGGGCCCACAGATCCCTGGCTAAGAAACCACCACCGGGGGCCCCACCCAGGCCAGTGATAGCGAAAGTTCTCAACTACAGGGATCGTGAAGTTATTCTGGCCTTTTCCCGAGCTGGCGGCCAAATCCAACGGGACTCTGCTAAAATCGCCATATACCCCGATTACACCTTTCAGGTCCAAATGAACAGAGCGCAGTTCATACATACCAAGGCCAGATTGAAAGCCGCCGGGCTGCGTTATATGCTCCTGTATCCTTCTAGGCTTAAAGTACTGCATAACAATAAGGCGCACTTGTTCGACACTCCGGCCCAGGCCAGGGACTGGATGGACAGATTACAGATCCCTGATATTGAGGAAAGGAAACAGAGACCGAGATAACGTTCCTCCTGTCATCCTGGGGGGGACTATACTTGTCTGAACTGCTACACAGCTGAATGGATCCTCCTGGCGGAGACCCGGAGTCCAAGTTCACTCCATCCCCTGATTGTTTCTTTTTTTTTGGGTATATATACCCACCCGTAGGGCACCTGGAGACCAATGCACGGTCCAATGGAGCAGAAACTGGACAGTCATAATGAGGGTAACCTCGCTGGGCCAGTTCTATGTTCGGAGTTTTTACAGTTAAGGAGGGAGGGTGGGAATAGGAGAGTTTTTGCACAAGTTGGGGACATACACTGGGACATATCGAGACCACGGGAACAATTCACATGCAACGTAGCACCTCCTAGATCCCGAGCTCCACCCGTTACACACAATAAACCACACTACGCCTATGGCTGACACAATAAGGGTCGTTACTTGGAACGTCAGGGGCCTGAACAGCTTCGTTAAACAACGGCGTGTCCAAACCTACCTGAAAAGATGCAAGGTCAGAGTCGCCATGCTGCAAGAAACTCACTTAACTCCCAAGAAACTGGAAGCCCTGGCAAAAATTTGCCGTGGTACCCTAATAGGTTCGACTTACTCCTCTCCTACGCCAGAGGGGTTCTGATTTGGATTGCCCCTACTGTTCCTTTCAAACTCACTAGCACTAAAACAGACAACGAGGGTAGTGGTGTGCGGCTCCATCGAGGGCAAAGAGGTATGCTTGGTCAGCACTTACGCACCCAACCATGACACGACTGCCTTCTTCTTTCATTCCCTTCACACGCGACTCAGCCCGTATGTGGACAGAATTAGGATGTGGGGCAGTGACCACAACTGTACCCTTGACCCTCTACTTGACAGATCCGATAAACACGATCGACCCTCCCCTCCAGCCAAAAAACGTTCCAAACTAATCCAACAGTTGCAACTCAGTGACCTATGGAGGGTCCAGCACCCTGAGCAACGTGAGTATTCCTTCTACTCCCCACCTCACGACGTACACACCAGGCTGGACTACATCTTTCTCAGCCTAACGCAACAGTCCATATTTGTTGATGCGCGCTACCTGCCTAGGGTGCTGTCTGATCACTCTCCCCTTCTGGTAACCTGGGAGGTGTTCCCGCCCACACACCCTATACCCACATGGAGGCTGAGGCCCTACTTGACTCTGCATTCAAGGAACGCATAAAATATAGCACTGAAGAATATTGGCAAAATAATCTGCATAGCGTTAGATACTTGAGCACAACTTGGGAAGCATATAAGGTGGTCATGAGGGGCGAGATGATTGCAGCAGTTGAGGGAGCTCAGAGATCTATTACATCCTCTCTTGAGCGCGCAGAAAGGGACCCGAGTACGCTCGAAGGCAGGGCTGACCCATCCCCTGACCACTTACAAAAAATAGCCGAACTTAGACAAACCTACCTAACTCATTGGGAATCCCTCGGTAAACTGAGTTACGCCAAGCAGACAGAGAGAATCCATGCTCTGGGAGACAAGCCCGGGAAACTCTTAGCTTGGCTCTATAAAAGGGAGACTCCCAGGCCACCCATCAGCCACATACTCACTCCTGACGGCACGGCCGTACATACCCAACAAGAAATCAATTCGGTCTTTACCGACTTCTACTGTAACCTGTACTCCAAAGCCCTGCCCCCCTCTGTCACCAGGATCGAAGACGCCCTTGACGTCATCGACCTACCTAATCTAGACTCGCAATTGGCCGAGACCCTCGATGAGCCCGTCACCCCCGACGAGGTCAGGGTGGTAATCAGATCGCTACCAGCTGGGAAAACCCTGGTTTCGGATGGGCTCCCGGGGGAATTTTACAAGACCTATGAGGAAACACTTGCCCCAATATTGGCCCAGGTCTTTAATGAGGCCTTTGAGCATGGTACCCTCCCGGACTCCATGAATAAGGCCGTGATTATACCCTTGCTTAAACCTGGGAGGGACGGGGCAGATTGTGGTTCATACAGGCCCCTCTCTATGCTTAATGTTGACTGTAAGATCCTTACTGCCCTGCTTGCGAATAGACTGCGCAGAGTTATCCCTCTGTTGATCCATCAAGACCAAGCGGGATACGTCCCGGGGCGCTCCATCACCGAGAACCTGCGCAGGTTACATCATGTCATCTATAGCACTGAGGGAAGGCCGCAGAAACTGCCACCAAAGCTTTTGATTCTGTGAGGTCGGACTGGCTGTATGCCACCAAGGCCAAAATGGGAATAGGCCCTGTATTCCTAAAGTGGACCCAGCTAGTTTATGCCAGCCCCACTGCGAGAGTACGCACGAACAAAACCTATTCCGCTAAATGGTCCCTACACAGGGGCACCCGCCAGGGGTGCCCTCTGTCCCCCATGTTATACATCCTTGCCGCTGAACCAGTGGCGGCCTACCTGAGACAGGAATATGGGGAGGGAGGCATTAAGATAGACGGGGTGACCCACCTCATCTCTATGTACACTGACGACACCCTACTGTACCTACGAGACCCTAAGCACCTCCTTCCCTACATCTTGGAAACCCTGGACTGCTTCCACAAACTCACCGGAATCCAGATTAATAGGAGCAAGTCTTGCCTGTACCCCCTCGCAGCACTTTACACCGATGAATACAGATCCCTCCCCCCTCTAGATCTCGAATCGCAGGCAACTTCTTTCAAATAATTGGGGATAACCATACACCGCAACCGAGGCACAGAACACATCCTTAATACCGTAAGGGCCAAAGACTCTCTCACGAAATCCATGGAGTTCTGGGGCCGGCTACCGCTTTCGATGGCCGGAAGGGCTGGTCTCCTTAAAATGGACGCCCTTCCCCACCTACTACATAACTTCACTAACGTCCCCTTCAACATCCCCCCCTCATTCTTCAAAGAACTCAACAAACTCTGTAGGGGCTTCCTCTAGCAGGGAGGTAGGCACAGGGTGGCGTTGGAGACTCTCCAAAGACCATACGAGAGGGGCGGACTTAAGATCCCCAACTTTGAGCTGTACTTCCTCGCCAGCCAGCTGAGACATGTCACGCAATGGATGGCCGATGAGAGCACGACAGACACTCGCCTCCTCCAACCGGCCCTCCCCCGGTTGTTACTTACTGTGAGCTGGGGAGGGTGCAACTAGATCAGCAAACAGGGACCGTTTGTCCATCCCTAAATTCAAACTATCCACGATCGGAGGCAATAGTTTCCCTGTCAAAGCAGCTAAACTATGGAACTCCCTTCCCCCTACATTGAGAGCCGACCAATCCTACCAGAATTTCAGAACTAACATCTCGTGGTTGAAATCTACGGAACATTAACTGACGCCAGTGTAGCTGAAATGTAATGCAACTGAAATGCAATAGTAATGCTCAACTGCTACCCCTGCGGCAGGAACCTCCATTATGTATACCATGTGTATAATATTTGTAAATATTTTGCATATTCTGTTCTTGCAATTATGTATCTCACTTATGCTCCACTACCCGCTACTCGCATAGCGGTAACTCCAATTGTGTGAACAATGCATTGTAAATATCTGTACATTTTTGCATACCCTGCTTTTGTAAGTAATGTACGACACTTTTTGATTCATTGTAACTAAGCTTTGCATCTTCTTGTAACTGCTGCGCCCTGAAATCCTTGGGTCTGGTGCGCATTACAAATAAATGTTAAAGGTATTTGTACCGCGCACCGTCACCAACGGAATTGGTCCCCAGGCGCTCTGGCGGATCTGTAAACAATAAGGTGGGATGGATTAGTAAGGTGAAGAGGGAGTAGGATAGTGAGAGGAGTGGTGTTCTGTTGGCAGCGTCAGCTTGGTATACACCAGATACTGAGCTTTGGTGCAGGTCTTGGATCGGTGTCAGTCCGTGTGTGCTGTTGCTCCGGCTTATGTGTTGTTGCAGTGTTGTGAAGTGCGTGCGGCTTGTTGTGCGAGAGATGGTTGTGTGAGTTTTTGAGTGAGATAAGTATGCAGAGTTTGAGGTTGTACTGGTTAGTGGGTTACCTGACCTTTAGCATGCTAACATTCACAGTTTTCTCTAAGTGTGGCACTTGTTGGCCTTCACAATCTTATCTAGAAGCGGCGCAGGCCAATGTTTAGAGTTCTATCTAGGTGTGGGCATGCTAACATTCACAATCTTATCTAGGAGCGGCGCAGGCTGGTGTTCACAGTTCTAAGTGTGGCACATGTTAACCTTCAAGTTTCATCTGGGCGCGGGGCATGCTATCCATCAATCAAAGGCCTATATAGATGCGACGCAGGCTAAAGTTCCCATTCTATCCAGATGCGACGCAGGCTAATGTTCACAAATCTATCTAAGTGTGGACATGCTAACATTCACAATTCCATCTAGATGCGACGCAGGCTAATATTTACAATTTTATCTAAGTGTAGACATGCTAACATTGACAATTCCATCTAGGTGCGACGCAGGCTAATGTTCACAATTCTATCTAAGTGTGGACATGCTAATATTTACAATTCCATCTAGATGTGACGCAGGCTAATGTTCACAATTCTATCTAAGTGTGGACATGCTAATATTTACAATTCCATCTAGATGTGACACAGGCTAATGTTCACAATTCCATCCAAGTGTGGACATGCTAACATTCACAATTCTATCCAAGTGTGGACATGCCAACATTCACAATTCCATCTAGATGCGACGCAGGCCAATGTTCACAATTCCATCTAAGTGTGGACATGCTAACATTTACAATTCCATCTAAGTGTGGACATGCTTACATTCATAATTCCATCTAGATGCGACGCAGGCCAATGTTCACAATTATATCTAAGTGTGAACATGCTAACATCCACAATTCTGTTCGAGTGTGGACATGCTAACATTCACAATTCCATCTAGATGCGACGCAGGCTAATGTTGACAATTCTATCAAAGTGTGGACATGCTAATATTATGGCACTCTATGTTATTGGGAGGTAAGATAGAGTGGCAGTGGTTTTCTGGAGTAGAGTAATTGCTCTACAAACAAACAAACAAGCCAACATTACAGAACCCTCCTCAAGTCTGTGGTCCTCCCCAATTGTTTTGGTGAAAAAAACCCGACCAATCTTGGCGGTTTTGTATAGATTTCAGGCAGGTCAACGCCATCTCTGCCTATTACACCTATGCCATGCCTCAAATCGATGATTTGATAGGCAAGCTTGGTAGTGCAGCATTCTTATCCACCCTGGAATATCCTTCCTTTCATTCTCCTGGGCAGCTAGTTGATGGCAAAACCTCTGCAGCCGTCTTTTTCTTGCAGGTGGACCCAGGCATTGCTCCTCTACGTCCAACACAGTACACCAGGGCTCACCACTAGATTGGCCCTATGCAGTTTGCGTCCATCCATCCCAGTGTGGGCAAGTAGATTTTCAAAGGAAAGGTATGATGTGTGTTAAAATGGATTATCAGAACCAGCCCTGTGGACAGATCTTGAGAGCCCTTGCTATTCTGACTATCATGAAAATCACAAATGTGGGGGCACTGCTGAGCAGCAACTATAATGGCCACTTGAGCGTGGAGCTCCTATCCTAGTGACATCTTGTCAGGCATAAATCCTTCATTCTGCCTGGGATATGCTTTGCTCGATGCGGCGGCGGCCAGTGGCTCTATTGTAGGCTCACACCGTTTTCTGGAGGCACTGGTGGCCGCATTGCAGAGTTATACTCCTGCAAACTCCTGGCGGTCTTTGCACTGTTTATATAGCCGAGTGCGACTGTGGGCCTTTTGGTATCGGAGGTGCACGGCCTCCCCAGCTTGATTTGGCCTGCTGTGAGTGAGCAGGAGATGCGGAGCGGCTCAGTGGACTTGTCTACTGGCTGAGTGGAGGACTCGCTGTAAGGTCTCTCGCCCACATATCCGCTGTGCTGTGGCCGGCGGGGACTCCTCCTGTGCTCCCTTCTACGGGCCCTTGTGTGCCTGCTGGAGGGGCTTGCCTGACCACTCCTGACACCTGAAGTGGGTAGTGCGGCCTTGTGTCCCCGAGGCTGCAGTAGCCTGCCGCATTGCGTGAGGAGGCGGGTGGCGCTGCTGTGGGCACTGGTGATCCTTCGCCCTTGTTGATGTGGACCCGGGCCTGCGGCAGTCGGTATTGCAGTGGGAAGTGTTAGGGAGATTTATAATTGTTATGCTTCATCCCCTCTCCAACTGATCCAACTCGCCCAGGCCCCCTCAACAGAGTGTGGGACTGCTTGAGCAACTACCAACTAAGAAGTGGCCTTTGAAAAGTATCTTGAAGTATTCCTATGTGTTTTAGGTGACTAATGTAAATATAATACATCTATATTTTAATATACATTTATGTATAAGGATTTCTTCGGAAGTGTATTACTAAGTAAGATTCAAAATACGTAACTACAGCTCACATCTTCCTCTTAAGATAAGCCTTACTGCTCTGCCACATTACCAAGGTTCCAGCAGTAGTACAGACTCATACTAAGAGTTGGGGATCTACAAACCACTGGGATAGTTGACTGAAGTGCTGCTACCAAGTAGCACATGTAGAAAAACTCCCCTAATAGAAACATAAAATAAAAAAGAAACAAATTAATTAAAAAAAAAAATCCTGCAATCTACCAACACCTATATCTACTGTGCAAGCTGCAGGTACCTTCGATGATGGCGTCGATGACACAGCTTTACTCGATTTTTTGTCTTTGCTCGAGGGTTCACGACGCGCTCAAGGGTTTTTGCTCGCCGGGTTCGACGACTCACCCGGGGTATCACCTCTAGGCATTTCAGAGGGGGTCAAGGCTGTGTTCTCGAAGACCCTAAGCGTTGTTTTACGAAATTCCTTCCACTTAGCTGGAGAGCTGTGCGTAGTGGGGCAGGTGACCCTTTCTGGGGAATTTAGGAAAAAGATGGAGATGGAGATCTATGACACCTCTTCTTAGAGTGTCTCGATCTCGAAGAGTGATGGGAACCGCTTCGAGCTCTCGATCGAGAATGTTTCTTTCGATGGTGAGGAGAAGAATGTCTCGACTCAGCCAAGGACAATTTTGAAGGGGTAGAAGATTTAACTGCCATACCTCTTTCTAACTTCCCCTTACGCTCCTTCAAGGCTTTCGCTGTCATCGACATGCAGTCCTCATTCCGAACACTGGTGCTCTGATCCCAGGCACCACAAACAGATGCTGTGAGGATCTGTTAGTGACATCTTCTTACCACAATCTCGAAATGTTTTTAAGCTGGATCGTGGTGTTGATGCTTTGGACGAAGATGACATCGTATATGTTGAGATTTTCAAAGATTTTTGAAGAGTAAAAGAACCGAGCGTTGCGTCTCTGAGGCTTACGAAGCATGGAAAAAACGGAACTGAGCAACGGACGCTGCGCAAGACTATCTTACCTATGGTGACCTCAGTGCCGATATGGAGGCTTTCAAGGGACGACTCCTCGAGGGGCGTCGACGCGCAGCGCCCTCTACTGTGATTTTCTTTTTTCCGAGGCCAGCAAGCTGGAAGTGGATTTATCAAAGATAAGGAATACGTGGGAGGACACAATCCATTCAAAGATCCTCTACTACCAGAATGGTATTGTACCCATTACAGGAAGGGAACTCTGTAATAAAATCCAGAGATATTGTATGCCAGGGGGCAGGCGGTATGGTAATGGGTGAAGTAGTCCTGGTGGTTTAGCTTTGGATGCTTTATTGTGGGCGCACACATCACAAGTCTTTATATATTGTATAACATGTGCTCACAAAGTAGGCCACCAGAAGTTCCGTCTGACTTTTGCCATGGTTTTGGTGATTCCTGGGTGGCCTGCTGTCAGAGTATTGTGTTAGGTATGTAAAACCTTGCATTGCATAGGAGGGTCCAGTAAATACAAGCGCTTTTGGTAGTAGGGTAGGCCATTTTCTATGGTTCATAGGGGATCCTGGGAGACCCAGGCCCGCAACTCCTCTGGTTTCAAAGGTTGTCCGACTTCCTTCCATAACTGGTCTAACGGTGGTAGAGTGGAACCTGTCAAACCCAGCAACTTGTTCTCTGGCATTATTGCAACTGGTTCTGAAGCTGCATACACATCCTTTCCTTCTACATCCCATCCTTTGGGGGATAGAGCATCAGCCTTTCAGTTTTTAACTCCTGGGCGGAACGTTACTGTAAAGTCATATTCTATGAAAAATTGGGCCCATTTTAGCTGTTGCGGAGATTGTGCTTGGGCCGTCTAAGTATTGCAGATTGCGATGTTCCGTGTAAACGGTGATCGTGTGACGCGCTCCCAGTAAGTGGTGACGCCACTTTGAAAGCGGTTATTGCGTAGTTCAGCTCGGCCGGGGAGAATTTCTTGGACCAAAACGCCACTGGATGCAATTGATTGGTTACAGGATTCTGTTGAGACAGCACGGCCCCCATTGCCACACTTGATGTGTCAGTTTCAACCAGGAACTGGAGCTCGGGATCCGGGTGCTTTAGTATTGGCGCAGAGGTAAACTGCATTTTGAGTTGTTTGAAAGCCTGTTCCGCTTCTGCGGTCCACACAAAGGTCCTGAGCAATTAGGTGATTGGATGTTCAATATTCTAGAAGTTGGGTATGAATCGTCTATACAAATTAGCGAACCCCAAAAAGCTCTGTACTGCTTTGACCGATGTGGATGAGGACCATTGCAGGATCGCTTCCACTTTTCGGTTGTCCATTTGGATGCCTTGTGGGGTCAGGATAAAGCCTAAACATTCCACTTTGGTCACATGAAAGTGATATTTCTCAATTTTGCATACAGCCGGTGTTGTCGTAGCTTGTCCAAGACAGCTCTTACGTGGCAAACGTGTTTCTCCAAGGTGGTTGAATAAATCAAGATGTCATCAATGTATACCATAGCGGAGACGTCCAGGAGTTCTCGCAGGACTTCGTTCACAAAGAACTGGAAGGCAGCCGGGGCGTTACCCAGGCCAAAGGGCATAACAGCATACTTCAATAACCCAAACTTGGTGCGAAAGGCCGTCTTACACTCGTCGCCTTCTTTTACGCGGACTAGGTGGTATGCCCCGCTGAGATCCAATTTGGTGTATATTTTTGCATTCTTCACTTGGTCCAAAAGCACCAGAATCAATGGAAGGGGGTACCTGTTCTTTGTGGTGATTTTGTTAAGCCCTCTATAATAGATGCAGGACCTGAGGTCCCCTTCCTTCTTGGGTAGGCTGGGGATTTTGAGGGTCGGATGAATCTATTGCTAAGTATTGGTCCAGGCATTCACGTAAGTGTTGATTTTCTTTCTCGGTGAGAGCGTAAATGCAGCTGCATGGAACCTGAGATCCGGGCATTAAGTCTGATTGGCAATCATATGGCCTATGAGGGGGTAGGGTATTAGACTGCTCCTTTTGGAACACATCTTGGTAGTCTTCGTACAAGGCGGGCAATTGTCCAGTCAAGCCAAGCAGCACCGCTTCTCCCCGCTTTGGAGTATTAGATGCTGGTAACCTGGCCATGGTAGGTGTGAACAGGTACAAAGGAACTCCGAAGGGAAGTCCACTGCCTGTGTTTTCCAGGTTGTGGCACTCCAACAAGTGCATGCCAAGTATGAGCTGGAACTGGGGCGCATTCATCAGGTCGAATACTATGCGCTCCCGGTGACCGTCCCGGCACAACAGCACAACCTCTTCAATACACTGATTTACAGGCCCAGACGATAGTTGTGAACCATCCACCGAAACTATGTTGTCTTCCTTCTCCTTCCATTGTCCAAGTGTGATGATAGAAATGCATTGGAGGGGCAGTGTCCCTATGTCCTTGTCCTGTACTCCTTTTATCATGTGTGTTCTGAGTTATTTTCTGCACAGGAGTCCATGCGGGACACCTGGCAGTGCAGCTCTTCCTCATTTTGGTCGTGGTGAACAGACCCATGGGATACCCTTAATGCACCCATGGGTGGGAGTACAAACCTGTACCCCTAATGTATCTTTTAGGGCACCTGTGTGTGGGCCACGGAGCAGGGTATGGGCTGGTGGCAGCTCCATGCTGAATTTGACAGGTGCTCTGAATACCCTCCATTTTGGGATACCCAGGCCCTGCCATTGGAATCAGCTGATTCCTGATAGGAGACAAGATGGCCCCTGTGGCCCCTGTGGCCACTTGCTTTCTATATCCTGTTACCTTGTTTTCCCAAAGTCCTGGGAAGACCTGACTCTGTCCCTTCCCCTGACTGGCTGTTGGGAGGAAGCTCCATATATGGTATTGTGGGGAAGTCCAGGCCAGACTGGCTGGAGCCTTCCCAACGACTGCATATTGTGGGTACACCCTTGGGGTGGGACCTGGGTGAATGGAATGTGCCCAATGTGCATTTCATGTTATGGGTGTCTGGTTTCTGGTGTGCGACACAAACACAGACAGTCCTGCCCAAAACTGGTATGTATGCAGTGTGGAGTGCTGAATGGCTGAGTACTTGCCCCAATACACATTTTGTGTTGTGAGTGTCTGGAAGGAGAAGAATGGCCTGAATGCACAGTGAGCCTGATTGACTGCCTGCAGGAATGCCCTTCTGAATGATTGGTTGCCTGAGTGTGACCCAGCAGAGTGAACGAGAGACCAAACAGTATATCTGGGGACCTCTCACTGATGGAAATCGTTCAGAAGCTGAAGTCGAAACTTGATGCTTATACTTGAAGCCCAGCTGGAAGAAGGCGGCTTTGCTGCTGCTTTCCTTCGCCGCAATCCTAAAGCTGTCGTGTCTCCAAGAACTAACCCAAGACAGGACCTCGCTAGGAGACCTCTTCCCGAGCTATGAGGGACCATCGAGCACCAGCTAACGTTTACCAAGGCTCCCTGGAGTCAGTCCTCGAAAGGCTGTCAACCGGAGACGGGGACCGCTTAGGAAACTGAAGAGAAGCACTCGGACATCGAGGCCATCGCCGTTGACGACCAACATAGCTGACGGGAGCCGCAACGCTCCATTCCCTAAGATATTAAATCAAGGACTCCCTTGCTTATCACCGTCGACCGCTTTGTCCCGCTGGAGAAAGTCAAGGTCACCTACGAACCGAGGATAATCTGCTCGTGGGTTTCCCGCCACCCAAACTCCTCAAGGACGCTGACGAAGATCCGAAAGCCAGCCGTGGCTGAGTCCCGATCGCTGATGACCCGACGCCCTTGCTGGGCCTACATTCTTTATTGACTCTTTGCTGCAACTATCATCGCCAAGGTGCACTGCACGCCTCATCTTCGCAGGACGCCACGATTGATCGTCGGCGAGCACTGCAAGGACCAAAGCTGCTGCCTCGACAACGTTTTTCACCCTTTTCTTCAAGGGATCTCGACGATCCGTGGATCCTGCCTTAAAGGGAGTTCACTCAAGAAGGATTTGTCGACAACCTGTCGTCGAACTCTGGTAAACCAGGAACATTGGGGTAGTAGAACATTTATAGAAGGAAATAAGACTCTGCTAAACAATATATGAACTGGGCTTGTCAATATACTTTATTTACAGGTTGCCCAGGTGGGGGGATCCTCACACAGAACTGTGAACTAGTAGATAAAGTAGTCTGCCAGTTGTTTAACCAACTTGTTTTCCTCCCAAATCTATGGGTGATACCTTTTACTATTGATTTGTATGCCAATTCGAAACTCTCAGTAGTTGGTGCATTTTAATGAAGTCAAAGAGTAATTGTGGTACCACATAGAAATTGTACATTCATCATTATATTATTGCCTGAGCACATGTGTTATTGTATGTGTATATAACTTGAACCTTATTTATATAAAGAACTGTGTTATCAGTGTGTGGACATTCCTTTGTGGGTGCTTGGGGACTACTCTACTCATACGCCTTGATTGCTAGTCCATTGCTACCAACAATAGAAAATCTTGGCTGGGGTCCTCTGTGCTTCTACTCTGCCATATAGAGGGCAGGAGTAAAGACAATCCCACGCTCCAGTCTTTACACTGGAGGCAGCGGTGTGGTGCTTACGGTTTTAAGAATCAGTGTGTAACCTTGCCACGTACAAAATATCTACACTTTGCTAAATTGAGGTTTAGTTGTGTACTAGATAACTACATTACAAGCAATGGAATCTATTGCAAATGGTAAGTTGACTAGGATGAGCTTAGAGGCTCTCCAGAGTGCTTGTGAAGCTGTTATGCTCACCTGGTCTCTGCGGGGACGTTGGGGCATGGGTGGAGCCCTCCCAGGACCTGGCTCCCTTGGATCGACTTTCTCCCCCATCCGCTGCGTTATCGAGGACCCAGGATGCTGGCACTGTGCCTGAGAGAAGATGAGAATGTGAAAATGGCGTGGTGGCATCGGGATTCCCCTAAACCCTTTTGTGCCAGAAAGTAGTGAACAAGAGTTTGCCCATGCAAGCTCACATGTTTTGCTTTAAGGATGAGCTCTCCGTCCTGCTTTCTTCAGCAGGGGCACTGTGGATGGACCTAGTTGCGTCACTGGTCCTTAACGTGGAGGTCCAGACCGGCTGCGACCATTCTGTCTTGAAGGTGGGTTTTTATAACTATGATTATTGTCCATATTCTTCGTGATAATTTTCCCCAATGATTATTGTCCGTAACCTTATATTGTCCTTTCTATCAGTTATGAAGATGACACAGGAGTGCGTGATGATTAAAGTCTATTCCAGAGAACCTACTAGTGGTAAGTAGACTTTCCAGAAGTTACACCCCCGTTCGTGAGTTGCGCTGCTTAGTGTGTTAAAGTCTATGCAATTGCTAACCTTGTGTTTCCCTTTCCCTTTGCAGGTGCAGTTGGTCGGTGTTTGCTGGTGAGCGTTTTCCGAACTACTGCAGGCTGCCGGAGATGAAGATCCACGAGGATGCTGCATCAGAAGAAAGTCCTGTGTAGATGGGGGTTCGGGACTGGTAAGGATGCTAGGCGGCACCCGTGGAGGACCCGAGGAGACGGGTAAAATGTGTGCTGCTGCTGCAGGGTCGGAAGCGAATAACAGTTCTTCAAGCGATGGCGTGGCTGACTCAGGTAAGATGCGCGCATAGACTTCAGAGTTAGAAGCAGGTAGCTGAACTTCCAGCGATGGTGTGGCTGACCTCAAAGTATGATGCGCGCGGTAGCTGCGGAGGGGGAAGCAGATAGCAATGCTTCCAGCAATGGCGTGGCTGAATTCAGGTAAGGTGCTGGAGGGTTCCAGAGACTGAAGATGCTCGGGCTGAATCAGGCAAGGGTCTTCTGAACGGCGGTAAGCTTTACGCTGCTCTAGCAGACTAACGTGAAGCGCCAGCATGCGGGTGGGGCCGGCTTATTTGGCTTGGCCCCAGCCACTCCCCTCAGGCCCCGCCTTGTGGCCCCGCCTTGCCACCCCCTACTGTCCAGGCTAGATACACGTGCTTTCCCTATTCTGTGTGCAAAGCACACTTTGTAATGAGCTTGGTGCCATAGGCGCCAAGACTGGGCCCACTGGGACCTTGCAGGATGTGAAGTAACTGGCCCATGACCAGTGGCCATGACAGAAGCCAGGGAGTTAGACTTTAAAGATAGGTCTAGGGCTGAGCTGATAGCTGCCCTGGTGGACTACTAGCCTGATTGTGAAGCTCTTGAATGGGGCTGTCAATCTGGAAAAGTGAATACCATTCATTTGAATGATAGATGTATCTTGATGGCCGAAGGCCAACCGTCTTATGCACAGAATTATAGAAATACAGACTGCTATGCTTGACGAACAAGCGGCCATTTTAAACGTAGCAAGAATCGCCATTTTGCTGGTTAACCATTGCTCATTGCTTTCTGTCTAAAACTGCTTTGCAGCTTGAAATTCTTGCGAATTCTGCTTACTCTGCTCAACTATTAAAATTGTTGTCTGAATATGAAAGGGCAAGGTCGCGGGACTGAGGAGTTCATTGAAACTCCTCATGAGTAGCCCAGAAAGGAATGCCCACGCTCCCTCTCTGTAGCCTTGATGGAGAGCTGCAGGGCATTTAATCATTTCACAGCTGCCAGCCAGTCTCGTACTGTGGTAGAATATGTTACAATAAAGCAGCTAAAGGCTTGAATTATGCTCTTCTTGCGGCCCCCCCTCACAAAACCCTTTAGAGCGTGTCGGCTCCCAGGACACGAATAGCACCTCAAAGATAGCAAAACTTGGAATGTGGCTCTTCCCCCATGTGCAGCTTGCTTCCAAGAACAGAAGCACCGTGTTCTGTTCAACAACTAGAAGATGCCTCCGCACTTTCTAAATTACACATTGTTACTAGAATAGACATCGAAAGTGTCATAATTGTCATACTCGTCGGAAATGTCCATCATCTTCCCGAGTTCAAAGAAACTTAATAAAAGGGGGGTGTTAAACATGACATAGCTGATTGTATGATATGCATTTTGTATATATGTAACTGATGTACGTAATTCGCTTTCTTGCGTCCCTCGAGGTCTAGAGAATACATGTCGCGGGGCGCGAGACCATAGTTGGCTAATTGGGACTATTTTGCTTGCAATAAACCCTAGCATTGGGAATTTGAACCTCGTGTCTGGCGCATCCTTTCGTGTATGGTTATTGCCTTGTTTCCATATCGCAAGGGACCCCTAAGGGCCCCTTTCAAGATGGGGCCCGAATAGGGACCCTCCCCCACTTGCCCCTTCGTAGATGTTGTAACGGAGTAAAGGCGGAAGAACGGCGAGGACGGGACGATCGAGCCGGGATTAAGAGGTGTACGGGCGCCCTGTAGAAGTGAGGAGAGATTCCTTCGCAGATCTGCACACATCTGATCCCTGATCGACGTACTGGGTCAGAGGGCAAAGGAGGCGAGGGTCCCAAAACGAGGCAGAGGCCAGAGAAGTGCAGACACAGTGTTGGGAGAGGTTGCGTCAGGACAGGCGACTTGTTTTATCAGGCGAGTCATTACCCGATTCAAACGAAAAACCTGATTTTTGGTAGAGTGTTGATTTTGAAAATTCAAACGTCCAGGTTAAGGTTAGATAACCAAGGGGAAGGTTAAAAACATGCCTGGAGTACTGTCCACTTTAGCGGGGCTTTTCCGCTGCGGTAGACAGTCCTTGGAAAATGGCCAAAGTGCACCGCCTGGGGGAACGCCGGCTTATGACATGTATGCAAAATATGGTGTGGGGGCGATAATATTTTGTGAAGTTTGGCATAGGCAAACTAGAAAGCAGCAGGACCATCAGTTGCTGATTAATGGTAGCTTTGAGATTGCGAGGATAGATAACCTAGAAAGGGTGTTGATAAGGAAAAAAGCGCGACCCGCAGCTTTTGAGACTATCAAAGATTGGAGGAGGGAAGCAGTGCTCCGACTTAGGAGTAGAGAGAAGCATGCGCGTAGGCACAAATCGAAGCTTGAGGTAGCAAAAGAAAAAGAGGAGGAGGAGTGGACGGCAAGTCTAAGACGGGAAGGGAGACGTGAGCAAATGAACATAGAAGGAATATACCCGCAGCAGGAACAACACATAGCAGACGAATTAATGGAACATTTGCTAACCCCTACGGGTCGAGGCCCAAAACCAGGATCGAAACCAAACACGCAAGTAGTGACTGCGCAGGCCCAACCAGTAGCTCTCATACCCCCTCCCAAAGCCGAAGCACTTCCCCTCACGCAAGCATTAACCCACGTCCCAACCACAGCTTGAGCCCTCCCACAAGCGCAGACCGCAGACGCACAATTTCCCAGCACCCAGGAAGGCCCTTCACAGATGCCACCTGTCAATTGTCCCATCCGCACCTCCCGCTCCAGAAACAGTTTCAGCACCATCCGCCCCTCCCGAAGTCGAAATTGAGACCGGGGAGGCGAGAGGCGGGGCTGAAGGAACAGGATTTGGACGGGTAACTCGCAGCGCGATCAGCAAAGAAAGAAAGATTGAATTACAGCAAGAGGCAGAAATGTACATAGAAGGAAATGATGGGACGGCAGCATTGGCCTCATTATATGGGTACCGAAGAAGCAACGAGAGACAGGTAGTGTTGGAATGCATGGGGGAATTTTTGGTGGGAGAATGGAAAAAGATACTTGGGAATTTACTGCCACAACGATTGTTAGATTTGAATAAGTTAGCACACAGTGAGCAAAGAGATGAGGATGTAAGAAAACATGTGTACAAACTCATTGAACTGAAAAATGAAATGGAAGATAGATATGCTGAAATGTTTGCTACACCTGAATATAGTCAGGAGTGTATTAAGAAAGGTAGGAAGGAGGCGTCGGGGTTATATATGCAAAAATCATGGCCGACAGTTTTTCCAAGTGGTGCAAAGCATTTGCCGGCACCGGGACAAATAGGTGATAAAGATTGCAGGCATGGGTGGAGGAAACAATGCGATGGATGTCGAACAAAAGAACGTCAGTAAAGAAAGTAAGTGAGATATGTAATGGGTACCCATTAGAGATGAGAAAAGAAGCGATGCGAACGATAGTAGGAGTGTTACTGCAGCAGGTAATTGGATACAATAGAGGTAGAGGAAATGCACAAGGCAGGGGAAATTTGAATAATATGCACGGGGTGTCATTGGGATTAAATCAATGTGCGTACTGTAAAGAGGAAGGACACTGGCGAGAGCAATGCCCGCACCTACAGAATAGAGGTGGGTTTGGCCAGAGAAGGCCTCATAGAGGACATCAGGGGTCAAATGGCCCAAGCAGAAATAGCATGCAGCAGCAACAGGGATATACCAATGGAGGTAATCAAAACCAATCCTGTGGTCAAAACCAAGCTCAACAGAACCAGGCATTGAACCAAAGTGTTCCGAACCAAAATCAGGGCGGTCAGGGCCAACAGAGAAATGATCAGATTGGAGGACACCGAGGGGGAAATGGGAATATTTTTGATACACAGCCAAACACGTATTATAGCAGCAGCGGTGACTACACATCGGACGAGGTGTTATTTTTGCAATAGGACAGCCCACAACAGAGGTCGAAACCAGTGTCTATTCCCGTGAATCAGAGAGGAACCTACGTAGAAATGAGAGTCGGGAATAAGGAGCACCGCTTCCTTGTAGATACAGGGGCACAGAGGTGTTCCATAGACCACCGCTTGGTTCCGGAGATCCCACTGTCGGGGCAAAAGAATGTTTCTGTAGGGTTCGCAGGTACACCAGTAATTAACCCCGTGTCCGAAGCTGTCCCAATTACAATAGGACCATTTACGGAACAGTGTCCATTTCTTCTGACAGAAAATTGTGGGGAGAACTTGCTAGGATTAAATTTGTTGAGAAAATTGGGGGCATTTATACATTGTACAGCAGATGGGGTGTTCCTCACGATTTGGCCTCACGATGCACCAGTGATGGAATTTATGTCAAAAGCGTTACCAGAAGAGCTAAGTAGAGTACCAACCTGTCTGTGGGCAATGCATGATAACGATGTAGGATGCTTGAATATAGAGCAAGCAAAAATAACTTTGAAAGAAGGTGTTACATTACCACGAATTCCCCAGTATAAAATTTCTGTTGAAGGTGAGAAGGGATTAAAGAATATTGTTACTGACCTGGTGAGATTGGGGGTGGTTGAAGAAATTGCAGGTAGCACGTGCAACACCCGATTCTTCCAGTTTACAAGAAAGGAGGCAATTAAGTACCATATCGTTTCATAATTGATCTGCGCGCATTGAACAAAGTGGTAGACCCACAATTCCCTTTGGTCCCAGATGTCACAACAATACTGACAATGATGCCGGCCACTGCAGAATACTTCAGTGTAGTTGATTTGAAGAACGCGTTCTTTAGCATTCCAGTGGATAAAAGCAGTAGATATCTGTTCGCGTTCACTCTAGGAGGTCGATCATTCACATTCACACGCATTCCACAAGGAAACACAGAAAGCCCGAGCATTTACAGGAGGGCACTAAAAGAACAGCTAGATATGCTAGAACTACCAACAGGTTGCACACTCTTGCAGTACATAGATGAATTGTTACTAGCTGCTGACACAAAAGAGATCTGCAAAGAAAGTACTATATTACTATTGACACACCTAGCGACCCATGGTCACAAGGCGAGTTTGAAGAAATTCCAGTATAATCAAAAGGAGGTGTCTTATTTGGGTTACCTACTTTCAAAAGAAGGGAAAAGATTAACACCAGAATGCATAGAAAGTATTTCTAGTATGCCTATTCCAAAAACTCAAAAAGGAGCGAGAGCTGTAATAGGCATGGCCTCTTATTGTCGGCAGTGGATCAGTAATTTTGCGTTGATTGTGAAGCCGATGATACAATTAACTAAAAAGGATGCAGTGATGCCTTTACAGTGGGATGAGGAATGTCAGAAAGCTTTTGAGCAATTGAAAGCTGCATTGTGTGCTGCGCCAGTTTTAGGCACTCCTAACTATAAAAAGATCTTTAGACTATTTGTGAGTGAGGGTGAAGGATGTGCATTGGCGGGTTTGACACAGGAACAAGGTGGAAGAAATAGGCGGTGCGGCTATTATTCTTCCGCGCTGGACCCTGCAGCGCGCGCACTACCACGATGTTTGCGATCTGTTGCAGCGGCTGCTGCGTCAGTGAAACAAACGGAAGGAATGGTATTGGGCATACTTTAATTCTGATGGTGCCACATGCCATAGACGTTCTATTAAACAGAACACAGACGCAACACCTCTTCTCTGCTAGACTAACAAGGTATGAGCTCATCTTGTTTGCACCCGACATCCAAATTATGAGTTGTAGCGCATTGAATCGTGCAGAATTAATGCCACTGCCCATAGCACAAATTGGTGACAACGAATCACCATCCCATGATTGTTTAATGGTCACTGAAGAAGAAACAAAGGGAAGAGTTGACTTGAGCGACATCCCACAGAAAGAGCCAGATGGGGAGTTGTTTTGTGACGGCTCTTGTTTTAAATTACCTGATGGCACATCAACGGCCGCATATGCAATTACTACTCTAGAAAGGGTTGTGGAAAGCAGAAGAATCCCCTACAATTTGGCACAAGCCGCAGAAATTATAGCCTTGACTAGAGCTTGTGAACTCTCGGAGAATTTGAACGTGAATATTTATACTGACAGCCAGTACGCCTTTGGCGTGGTTCATAACTTTGGCCGACTCTGGGCTGAGAGGGGTTTCTTGACATCACATGGGGCCAGGATTCAGCATGGCCCTTTGATTGTACGATTGTTGTCTGCACTCACGTTTCCAAAGCGCTTAGCTATAGTAAAATGCGAGGCGCATACAAAAGTAACGCGTAAAGTGGGAGAGGGAAACGCATTTGCAGACAGGATTGCGAAACAAACAGCCACTGATTTGAGTACTAGAATGATGACAGTACAAACAGAGGAAGTACCTTGTATGATAGAGAATGGAGTTGCCACAGTCAAAGAAATGCAGGCTGAGGCCACGACCGAAGAGATTTAGGGGTGGGCTGAAGGCTCCCTGACTCCTTCATGATTGGCAACAAGGAATGGAAACTCAAGCATTTTTCCAACTGTAAGACCTGCAACGTAATCTACATCATAGAATGCCCTTGCAAATTACGGTATGTGGGCCAAACATCGAGACCGGTACAAAAAAGAATTGGGGAGCACCGCTCGAGAATTCGTTGTAAAACTGTGGCGGCCCCACTAGTTCCACACTTTCTTGAAATGCAACACGGCCCAGACAGCTTTATTTGGTGGGTAGCGGATAAAGTAAACGACACCAGCAACATTACCAACTCTTTGAATTTTAAAGAAAGCTGGTGGATGTATAAACTTCAATCAATTTCTTCAGGACTCAATGAAATAGAACCCCATCGCCAATTCTAATACGTGTCCATGGCGCCATGAGGGTCCAGTTGGGAATTTTTCTTTTTCTTTTCCCCCCGTGTTTTGCTCACTCTGCCCTTCCGCGACTTTGCGAGCACTCGGGCCCTGGGACACTATTTCCCTCGCGCATGAGCAGGCAACCAGCGTCTGCCGCGGATGCGCAGAAAACCAGCGTCTGTTACTCCTAGGCATGCGTCGTACTCTTCACGCACATGCGTAGGCAACCAGCGTTAGCCACGCATGCGCAGGAAACCAGCATCTGGTACTTCTGGGCATGCGTCGTATAGCACGGTGCACACAGCTTCACTCTGTGTTCCACCGAGCTGACGAGAGCACGCGGACGCCGGAGCCCACACGGTTCAGGTACTTTAAGTTCCCTCCCTATTGTCATTGTACCCTTCTAGGCGAACAGCGCTCTCCCCCTTACTCACGGGAGGCCTAGCCCCTGAGCCCTGCATTTGTAATCCATGTGTCAGACCTAAACTGATCCCGGTCCTCTCTCTTTTTTACAGCCTTTAGCTGTCTCTGCTCACCGTTGTTCTCCAGTTTCCCAAGTCGGCAATTTGGGCACCTCGCCAGTTGTATTGCTTGGTCGCCGAGACCATCACCTTGCAAACTCCAGGTAATTTTCCTGATACACCCCCTATTTACCAACATTCTTGCCCCTAGTTATACCACAGGGGTCCCACTGATGCAAGAACCCCAATTTCTCTTACATTTGTTTTCCAGCTCCTCCATGTTAGAAGCAGCTTCTACTTTTTCCACCAGAGTTATCCATTGGAATTTGTAATTTTAGCCATCAGGCCACCACCCAGGACTTTGTCCTGGCTAAGGTCAGTACTTGACCAACAATATGAGTCTACCAGAGCTCTCCTGTTTTAATCAGTGTGTCCTTTTTGTACGAATTTTATTACATTCTGTATGTGGAGTTCTTTTGTATACCATGTCCTGACATGACATTAGGTGCGTTAACCATAGCACCTCTTCCTCTTACACAGGGGTTTCCAAATCCTTGGCTCCATGAAGAAGGCTGTGATCCACTGTCTAGCCGAAACGTCCTGGGACCCTTCCCCCCTTGGGGTTAATAGGTCCCTGTTCTCCAATTGGTTTTGATTTATGTCAGTGACGTCGATCTATTTTTGGTCACCCTCTAGCCTGGCTTTTGTCAGACCCATCCAAGGTTTTGTGTTAGAGCAACAAAAAATGTTCTGTTGATCTATGCATCAATGTGTTTTTGCTTTTTACATGTCTGAATATGTGAAATAATGAATATTCTATATAATGCAATGTTTGTATTATCTACAGGTCTATGCAACCTTTGTTTGTTTAATAATGAACATTTGACTGAGGAGAAAAAATAAAAAAGACTCCCAGTCTTATATCAATTAAGTGTTTGTGGTATATATCCTTTCTCCCTGGTACCTCCCCATCTTTCCTTTGGATTTATACGAATAAGTACCATAACAAAGGATTAGATACATAATAAATTTTATTTGGATTCCAATAACTTGCAATTAGCTTTGACTGTTTCAGCCAGGACTACCCCCCTTGTGTTTTCTTGTGGGCTGAGGGCTCTGCTGAGTTAGATTTGGAAGGATGTTGGGTGGACAAAGAGACCAAGAACTGGATGTTGCCAAAATGTTACGTAACCGCAATGGTTACAATGGCGCATAGCCCTACCCACATTTGCGCGAAGAAGATGGTACAGCATTTATCCACAGTATGGAAAAATGAGCACATTAAAAAGAATGCAGAAAGGCTAGTGCAGAATTGTATTATGTGCCTGCAACACAATGTAGGGAAGGGAACCGTGACTCCAGTAGGTAGTTTTGACCCACCCTCCATGCCATTCGAGGTGATCCATTTTGATTTCATAGAAATGGAAAGGTGCCAGAACTACAAATATGTGTTAGTGGCGATTTGTGCATTTAGCAAGTGGGTCGAGGCATATCCTTTAAAAGACTGTACTGCCATGTCAACGGCAAAAGTAATGTTGAAAGAGTATTTCTCCCGGTTCGGGCTGCCCCGTGTCCTGTGGTCAGATAACGGCCCACACTTTGTGGGCGCAGTAGTACTACAGATCTGTGCAGGTCTACAGATAGAGAAACAATTCCACAGTTCCAGGCATCCCAGTTCTGCCGGGCTTGTTGAGAGACATAACGGTATCTTAAAGTCAAAGATAGCTAAAATCTGCGCTGGGAGCAAGTTGAGCTGGGTGGATGCATTACCCCTAGCGCTATTGTGCATGCGCACGTCTGTGGAGGCTAAAACTGGGCTCTCCCCCTATGAAATTATAATGGGGAGACCGGCAAATGTATGGTGGGCACCGCAGCCCAAAAGATTGTGAGGTCGAGCATCCTGTGTTAAGCACGTACTGTGGCCTTTTAATGCAGAAGTTGCGTTTGATTCATCAGCAGGTGCAGGAGGCGTTACCAGTGCGATACACCGGGCCGGGGCACTTGCTGGAGCCTGGAAGCTGGGTCCTGATTAAGAAATTTGAGCGGAAGACCGCATTAGCACCCAGGTGGCGCGGCCCCTGCCAAGTACTTTTGGCGACGCAAACGGCCATTCGAGTGGACGGTCGCAAGGCATGGATCCATGCGACACATGCCAAAAGATTCCCAGGACTGCTAACAACTTCCGACGACCAGAGAAAGGAAATGGTCTAGGAAACTAAAGAAACTGTTGCCAGTCCACTGCCACAGCATCAGCCTGAGTGAGAAGTGAAAGTTGAAACAAAGCCTAAGCGAGAAGTGAAACTCGAAACCGAGCCCGAGGAGGCTGCCAGAAAGGGGAAAGGGTGAAAAGTGCCCCAACGTTGTTATGCAGAAACAACATCACTGCCGAGCGACACAAACTCTGCATTGCAAACACCAGCAGAAACAACGCGTGTACCCCTTTGGCGCCCACCAGTTTCTGCAAACGCACCAAAGCCAAAGAAAGAAACTACATCATTGCCACGGCGCTCATCGCTACCCATCATTGTGCCGCAGGCTGACACTGAGTCTGATACTGGAAGTGCAACAGCACTAATCAGGGATTATACAATACCAGGAGTGAAACGGTATAATTTGCGGCCTCGACAGGCAAAGTGATCCACAGATCTTTGGTGCTTTTCTTTTGCCTTTGGTTCCACTCACGGACGGAGTAGGAGCCAGGGGCGTAGAGGAGAGAAGTGTGAGAGTTGTGCAAGTCGGACAATTCAAGACTCACGGCTCCTCGGTGCGCTTATAATAAAGTACATGTGTCCTAAGCCAGAGCGGGACAAGCTGGATGCACATAGTACTCCATCAATAAAGAATTGTTCAGAAATCGTCTGAGCAGTGGGAGAAAGAACAACTAATCTTGCTCGCAGTGGATAAGTGATCTAGGCTGTGAGAGAGTTGGCAGAATTGAACTGACATTTTCGTTGAACTTTTCTGGCATCAAGAACGAGAGACATTTGCAACGGACTTTGCCAACAAGAAGAAGGACGATGAAGAAAAAATCAAGACCGGTTTCAGCCACCCCCTGCACCCATGCTGAAAAGATAGTTTTTGAGACTGTAAATTTAGGAAAAAAGCATGGTAAAAGGAATAAGGTACTGATTTGGACATTGGTCCTGTGTTTCTTAAGTATGTTAGTACCAACAATAACAGCTATTACACACTATGGTTCCTGGAGTCCGCGCACCCATTAGAAACACTTTTGCCAAAAGCAGCTACTGAAAGCCCGGTTCATGTAATCACTGGTACTTTTGTCCCCAATGGAAGAAAGACATAGAGAAGGATATGGCAACAATACATTGTTGCTCATCATGAACATGACCCATGCGGTTTTAAAGAAAAAAGATTGCTGGGTTTGTGCCCATTTACCACAGCACGGTGGGAAAGGGATAGGCTGGTATGTACAACCGTTATCATTGGTTTATTCATGTGAAGTATCGTTGAGTGCAATGTTCTTTGGGAAATGGAACAAGAGTAATACGGGTCAGCTAGATGAGACCAATATGAATGAATTTGAGGAAGTGATCATGAGACCTGTGGGTTGTTCCATATTCCACAAAGCTTGCGTGTTTTCACCAGATCCCATGAGTAAAAATACACGAAAGACAACAAGACTAGATAGATTACATAGGCAGAATAGACCGACCCCGCCAACAGAAGAAACATCAGTAATGACATTTCGAATGAGGGATAAATGAAATAAAGATGCTGTGCCCCCTGCCTATACAGTGGATCACAGCCCCAAAACTGCTCCCCTATGTTTAAAGAAAAAAGGTTCCTATAAAGTAGGAACGTTTAGCAGCTGCCTGAACACAATGGTTTTAAAGCACGAAATAGAACCAGTGTACGTAGGGGACCCTGTTTACTTTATATGTGGGGGAAAAAGCATATCCATGGTTACCTAGGAACTGGGGAGGTACATGCTACCTAGGTCTACTGTTTCCAGGAGTGTTCCTCTTGGAGACAGCAGAAGTAGCCAGACGAACAAAAGGAAGAACTCAAAGGAGTAGTGAAGATGGAATGATAGCAATAGATATAGCCAAATCGTTTATACCATTCTTGGCCCAAATAGAAAATTCCTATAATATAAGAAAACTGTCTAGAATATTAAAAAATACAATAGATTCAACAACGGATATTTTATTCAATATGACATTAGAAGAGAAAGGAATGGCACTACAAAACCGGATGGCTCTCAATATATTAGTTGATCATGGGGGAGTTTGCAAACTCGTAAAAACTGCATGCTGTGTGTTTATAGATGATTACTCCCCTACGATATTTAAAGCAATCCGGAAATTACATGTCCTAAGTTCCACACTCTCTACTGAAGAAGGGGGTTGGGGGATAGGATCCTGGTTGTGGGGACTATTGCGGTCCTGGGGATGGAAGCTAATTTCGATACTAATGGTGGTACTTGGTATATTCATAACATGTTGCTGTTGCATACAATGCCTACCAATAGTTTGCACTGAGACAACTGAGGGATGTACTAAGGGATGTATGCACATGGTGTCGAGAGGAAAACAAACGCATGGCCGAAATAACAGAGACACTGATGAAACAAAAACAGTAAAACAATTTATGGCTATAGACATTAATGATGAAGATGATGCTCATGATAGCATGAAAGGTTCAGACATAGATACCCCTGACTTATCCTCATCAGAGGAGGATACAATGAATGAATAAGACGTTTGGCATACGGCCAAAAAGGAGGTTTTGTCAATCTGGAAAAGTGAATACCCTTCATTTGAATGATAGACGTATCTTGATGGCCGAAGGCCAGAACAAGCGGCCATTTTAAACGTAGCAAGAATCGCCATTTTGCTCGTTAACCATTGCTCATTGCTCTCTGTCTAAAACTGCTTTGCAGCTTGCAATTCTTGCAAATTCTGCTTACTCTGCTCAACTGTTAACATTGTTGTCTGAATATGAAAGGGCAAGGTCGTGGGACTGAGGAGTTAGTTGAAACTCCTCATGAGTAGCCCAGAAAGGAATGCCCTCTCTCCCTCTCTATAGCCTTGAGGGAGAGCTGCAGGGCATTTAATCATTTCACAGCTGCCAGCCAGTCTCGTACTGTGGTAGAATATGTTAGAATAAAGCAGCTAAAGGCTTGAATTATGCTCTTCTTACGGCCCCCCCTCACAAAACCCTTTAGAGCGTGTCGGCTCCCAGGACACGAATAGCACCTCAAAGATAGCAAAGCTTGGAATGTGGCTCTTCCCCCGTGTGCAGCTTGCTTCCAAGAACAGAAGCACCGTGTTCTGTTCAACAACTAGAAGATGCCTCCGCACTTTCTAAATTACACATTGTTACTAGAATAGACATCGAAAGTGTCATAATTGTCATACTCGTCGGAAATGTCCAGCATCATCCCGAGTTCAAAGAAACTTAATAAAAGGGGGGTGTTAAACATGACATAGCTGATTGTATGATATGCATTTTGTATATATGTAACTGATGTACGTAATTCGCTCTCTTGCGTTCCTCGAGGTCTAGAGAATACAGGTCGCGGGGCGCGAGACCACAGTTGGCCAATTGGGACTATTTTGCTTGCAATAAACCCTAGCATTGGGAATTTGAACCTCGTGTCTGGCGCATCCTTTCGTGGATGGTTATTGCCTTGTTTCCATATCGCGAGGGACCCCTAAGGGCCCCTTTCAGGGCGATGCAACCATTGAGGACCCTGCCCATGGGGTTGTTACATAATCTGATTCTGGGAGTGCCGCCACTCCTGCTGCCTTTATTCCAAACCCCAGCAGTGTTTCTTCAGTGAATCCCTTGGAACTTGAATTATTGAGGATGAAATTGATCTTTGAATATAAAAAGTTGGAAACAGAAGCTGAACTTAAGAAGGAGGAGTTGGAACAGCAGGTGATACTCGAAGACCGGGACCTTGAACTTAAAAACAAGGACACAATGTCAGGAAATCGAGCTAGAGAAAGCTAGAGTGGAGACGTCAGCCAAACCAGTTGAGAGTGTCAGGTCCCCTCCCACCAAGTTTATGAAAGATTTGGTTGGTGTGTATGTGAAGGCTTCGGATATCCTCCAATGGATTGAAGCATTTGAGATGGCTTGTGGAATCCATGAGGTTGACAAAAGAGATTGGGCTAAGTGCTTGTTAAGTAGAGTGCCCCAGAATGGTTATGACTGTATTTTGAAACTGATTGTGGAAGAAAGGGGTTAGTACGAGTGCATGAAATCTGCTTTGATTGCCAAGTTTGGCAAGACACCTACCCAATACTTTAAACGGTTCATGGAATATAAGAAAAGAGAGGATGTGTTTTGGATTGACTGGGTGAGTGCTGCACATATGACATGATGGGGTGGATTGATGGTTACAAAGTAAAAATGTTTGTTAAATTGTCCCACCTTTTGTTTTTTGAGCATTTTTCTGAAGCCTGCTCACCAGATCTGCGTCAGTATGTTGCTGACCAGAACATTTTAGATCTCTTTAAGCTGGCCAGGCTGACTGACAAGTGGGTCTCCCATCAGGTGTCCCCTAAGGAACCCAGTGGGAAGCACAAAGAAAAAGGGGCCTCTCAGAAGTCTGAGGAGTCTCAAAAGCAGTCACAGTCGGGTAAACCAAAACCTTCCTCTCCTAATACCCACAAATCTAGTGAGGATAAGTCCTATGTGGGTGGGAGTAAGAGTAGTGGTCCTCCTGCTGCAAAGCAGGCTCCCAGCGGCTCCAGCATCATACCCCGCATTCCTGGCACTTGTTGGGACTGTGGGGCTCTGAACCACAAGAAGGGTGACCCCAAGTGTAAAGATAAGGCATATGGAGTCCAGACTGTCAGCCTGACCTACCCTTACTCCATGCCTGAGGTGGAGGCCACTGTCCTCCCCTCCTCTACCGGAATCACCTTCGGTGCTCCTGTAGAGATTTCCCTAGTGTCCCTTGGGGCCTGGGACCGGTACGCAGAAGTACTGGCTACAATCCCACAGAACACCCGTAGGTTTTTGAGAAGTGTCCTCGTGAATGGACAGCCTTCTACTGGTTTGAGAGCCACTGGGGCAAGTATGACAGTGGTGGACAGGACCCTGCTCATGCCAGAGGACTATGTAGGTGCTCTTCTGCGAACTACCAGGTTAGCTGGTGGGCCTCCCAAATTAGCTCCTGTAGTCCTAGTCACAATCATGATTGGAGGCAAGACAGCAAAGCTTCCTGTCCTGGTTCAGGACAAAGTACCGGCTAACATTTTGTTAGGCAATGATCTAGTGGAGTTGGGGTTGATCTCTGATGGTCTCCCTCCGACTGCTGCTGCAGTCACTAGGTCACAGGTCACACTGAGCCTGACGGCCAGTCAGGTACCCAAGCCGAAGGGGAAACCCAAGGCAAGAAAGAAGAACAATAACACCACCTCTGTGAAAGGGGCTCCTTCTATTCCTGCTGCTTCAGCAGCACCCACTGGCATTCATGCTCTGGACGGGCTGGGTCCAATGGTTAACCCAGACTCCACTCCTGAGGGAGAAGAGCCACAAGACCCTCCTGCGGGTGAGGTGCTCAACCCAGACGATTACCCCGGCCTTCAATGCCTGCTGGCTGAAGGGGGGCGCTCTAGGGGTGACTTCTGTAAGGGTCAGAGAGAGTGCCACTCTCTCGAGGGTCTGAGGAAACAGGCCCTGGCACAGGCACAAGGTGCTCCAGGTTTACAGACCCCTCCTGCTGCAGTTGGCACATGAGGTGTCCTTAGCTGGTCATCTTGGTACCAAGAAGACTAAGCAGAGGCTCTCTGCACATTTCCACTGGCCCCAGATGGGAGTAGAAGTGGAGTCCCACTGCAGGACCTGCCCCGCTTGTCAGTTGTCTGGCAAGACTGGAGGCAGTGTCATTGCCCCACTGCAGCCGTTGCCAGTGGTTGGCACACCATTTGAGAGGGTGGGCATTGACATTGTCAGTCCCCTTGACCCTCCCACTTCAGGTGGACATCGGTTCATCCTGGGGCTATACCCCTTCAGACTGTTACTGCCATGGTGGTTGCCAGGGCTCTCCTGGGCATTTTCACCAGAGTTGGATTCCCTAAAGAGGTAGTCTCTGACAGAGGATCCAACTTCATGTTGAGTTACATGAAAACCATGTGGAAAGAGTGCAGAGTAACCTACAAGTCCTCCACATCCTACCATCTCCAGACCTATGGCCTAGTTGAGAGATTTAACAAAACTCTCAAGGGCAACCTGGGTGCTTTGGAAGAGCCCCTAAGGAGGAAATGGGATCTCCTCCTACCATGCCTGCTGTTCGCTTACAGAGAGGTACCTCAAGAGGGTGTTGGTTTCAGCCCCTTTGGGTTACTCTTTGGACATCCCGTGAGGGGGCCCCTTGCCTTGATCAGAGAAGGTTTGGAAGCCACCCCTCCAGGTCCTGCCAAGTAAGTGGGGGACTATGTGTTAGGCCTGAGATGGAGGATGAGACAGATGATGGGTCAGGCTACAGCGAACCTTAAGACAAGCCAGGAATTGAACAAATACTGGCATGAACTTAAAGCATCACAATTGGATTGGACTCCAGGACAGGGGATCCTTGTGATGGAGCCTACCAAGCCTCGAGCTTTGGCAGATAAGTGGACTGGAACCTTCAGGATCATCTCCAAGATGGGCAAAGTAAATTATCTGGTTGACATGGAAGTCCCTCAGGTAGCCCCTTAGGTATTCCACGTCAACAGGCTCAAGCCTTTCCATAGGTGAGCAGAAGTCTCATGTCTCTTGCTAGCTTCCGAGCAAGAAGAGGATGAGAGTGAGCCCCTTCCTGATTTGCTGCATAGCAACCCTCAGGATGGCTCAGTGGAGGGAGTGCATCTCTCTCCAGATTTGAAACCAGTATGGCCCTCTGTCCTCACTGACACCAGGCCTCACCCCGTGGTGCAGGCACGAAATTGACACTGGTGACAGTGTGCCTGTCAAATGCAGGTGCTATCAAATGTCAGACACTGAAGAACCACATCCAGGCTGAGGTCACCAAGATGGTGGATCTGGGTGTTATTGAACCCTCAACCAGTCCAGTGGTCCTTGTCCCCAAGGCAAGTTCCCAGGCAGGTGTCATGATGCCATAGGCGCCAGGCTCATTATGGGAGTGCTTGGGTGCACTTACCTGATGCAGACCATGCTGGAGGATCCCGGCCTCCTTGAGGCCTGAAAGGAACTGCTTTACCTGTGGGACTAATTTACCATCCGGGCGTGGTCGGGGAAGGATACATACCTGATTGGAAGAAGGATACATACCTGGAACTTCTTCCAAGGCTATTTAAACCCCACCCGAACAGCCACACGTGCTTTGCGTTGTTCTGCATCTAGCAGCTGGACGCTCACCGTGTCTGCTCCTGCATCCTGACTTCTGCCACGCCTGCCAGCATCCTGGATCACCTGCAAAGGAAGAGAAGAAGAGAACAGAAGAAGGAAAAGTCCTTACCTGCTAAATCCGCATCCCGGAGACATCTCGCCGACAATCCTGAAAAGGAAGACTTTAATTTAAAAGCTCATCGCGTCGATCGCTGCAGCGCCACATTCCACTCACCTTTACAGGGCGCCTCCATGTTCAGCAGCGATCATCCGGATTCGCAGTCACGCCCCATCGCCTAGGGAGAAAAAGACCAGAACAAAAGGTGAGAGAGAGAAGGGAATAAGGAAAGCTAAATCTCCATGTTAAGACTTACCTGTTGATTCATTCCCTCTTCATTTCGGGTCCGCGCCGCATCCTGGCATTTCCGGACCCCGGCCCCTAAGGGGGAAAAAAGACATCAGCGTTAATGAGCGAATGAAAAGACATTACCAAAAAAACGCTCATTAAAGACTTACCTGATTTCTACAAGTATTTCACCTCTCATCTCGGGTAGGTGCCTGTTCCCCGGCATTCCGTACCCCGGCCCCTATGGGGAAAAAGACACAGGCATTAGTACATTAATGCATGGACACAAGGGGAACCTCTTATCAAAAAACTTACCTGGAAGCCAAGCAAGTTTGGTTCTCACCAATCCGAAAATCCAGTGAAGTAACTGGATACGAACGCGCCCCTGCATCAGAAACAGGATGGAGAGCTCGTCCTTCCAGACCCTAAGGTGAGACGCTACGAGAAATCATAGAAGGGTTTCGAGGAGGGTGAGAGGGGAAAGTGGGAGGCCGATTGCATTACCCCGCAGACAGTTAATCCCCTATTTTTGCCCACAGAAGGATACTTCTGCGAGCCAGACAAGCCAGATTTGGGGGCCCGGTCCAGTCCGTCTTCTGAACCCTGCGCATCACCTTAGAAGAGGTCACAGCAGCGCGAACCAGGCCAGCGCCTCTGTGGGAGTCAGGTGAGCGTAACAGCAGGTACCAAGTATTGGCAGTTCTGTGTGGACTACAGAGGGGTCAATGCCGTCACCAAAACTGACGCGCACCCATTTCCCAGGGCTGATGAGCTCGTGGACACCATAGGTGCTGCCAAATTTGTGAGCACCTTTGACCTTACCTCTGGCTATTGGCAAATAGTGCTGACGAACCATGTCAAGGAAAAGACAGCGTTCTTAACACCTGAGGGACTCTACCAGTTTAGAGTCATGCCTTTTGGCCTCTCAGACGTGGAAGGAACATTTCTCCAGTTTCGCGTACAGCTGGTGGTGGCGAAGCTTCTCAAGGACAGCACGTACATGTGTGATATGGTCGTATCTCGAGGAGGAGTATATCAGGATGTCGTTGATGTATACCACAGCACACATGTCTAGTAATTCCCGCAGGACATCTTTCATAACATTTTGGATTGCGGCAAGGGCATTTCAAAGCCTTAAGGGCATCAACTGGTATTCGTAGAGGCCATATTTAGTACGAAATGTGGTCTTCCATTTGTCTCCTTTTTTCACACTCACTAAATGGTATGCCCCCCTAAGGTACAATTTGGTGTAAATTTGCGCATTCTTCACTTGGTCTAAGAGTTCTGGTATAAGTGGGAGTGGGTACCTATTTTTAACAGTTATTTGGTTTAACGACCGGTAGTCAATACATGTTCTTAAATTCCCCTCCTCCTTTGGCACGAAGAAGAGGGGCGAAGCCGCAGGAGACTTCGAGGGACAGATGCACCCGTTAGCCAGGTACTGGTCAATGTAGGTCTTCAGGTGCAGGTTCTCCTGCTGAGTCAGAGCATAGATCCGGCTACAAGGAATCTGTGAGCCTGGAATGAGGTTGATTTGGCAGTCATACAGTCTATGTGGGGGAAGAGTGTTCGCCTGTTCCTTCTGAAAGACGTCTTGGTACTCTGCATACTCGGGGGCAACGTCCCAACAAGACCTAGAGTAGATTCTGCTTTCGGGATGGTTTTCACTCAGCCTTCTGGGGCACAGTCAGCCATGTAGCAGGAGCATCTGCAATCATTGGAAAAGGTCAGGACACTTTACGCCAGACGATGCAAGGATTATGAGCCTCTAACCACACCATGGTATCCCCAGGATCACCTGGAACAGCGGGGCACAGATTAAGTCAAAGGCGATGTTCTCCCTATGCCCATCCTGGCAAAGTATTGTTACCTCTTCTATATAGTGCGTCACGGACCCGGAGGATAAATGGCTACCGTCTACTGCTATGACGTTTTCTGTTACTGATTTGGAATGGATGGGCATCCCAATCCTACTTTCCAGGTTGCGGTCCATATAATTGCCTATCGCACCGCTGTCTACATATGCCTCTACAGCATGCATCATGGACGGCTGTTGGTGGCAAATCAGGATCACTGCTATGACTAGGTGCAAGGTCTGTGGCTCCTCTTCGCTCGACAAGTTTACCTCTACACTTGCTGGGTGTTGGAGTTTCCCTCGTGTTCCCTCCCTTGTCTAGGGCCCCCACCACCTTCTTTGGTGGTTTCACTGGGCAATCACAGAGGAAATGTCCTGCCTTTCCGCAATACAAACACAGCTGCTGCTGTCTCCTTTTCTCTCTCTCTCTCGGTCTTGGTAAGTGGACTCCGGATCCCTCCTAATTGCATAGGCTCTGGGTGGTTCTTGGGGTGTCGTACTGGATTTTCTCTTGCACGCACAGATACAGTTCTCCCCTCTGCACGTGCGCGGTCTGTCTTGCGATCTTGTAACCGGTGGTCTAAAAGCACAGCCAGGTCGATATACTCTGCACACCCCTCAGGGGAGTTAATCACTTGGTCCAGAATATACTTTAATTCTCCCCGCATGCCTCGGTAGAATAGGGTGGTTCTCTTCTCCTCAGGCCAGTTGGTTTCTGCAACCAATCTGTTAAATGTGGCGATGTAGGCTAACAGGTCTTGACTGACTTGCCGCAGTGATAACAATTCATTATCCAAGGGTTGTCCTCGAGTATGACAGGCAAATAGCTTTTCGAGTTCTTGTTGGAATCCCTAAAAATTGCACGGCAGAGGGTCATCTCGGTTCACCAATGGGATTGACCAGTTCTGTTGCCTGGTAATGTGGTCCTACACCCACGCTAGACAGTCTGTAAGAGATTACATTCTGCAATATTATAGAGGAGACTTATTACACATCGATACCTGCACCCCTGAGATCGAGAGATGAATGGCGTTTGTATATCGATTTTATGTTAAGCCGTAACCAACACTGTAAGTCAAGTATCCCGACTCATAAATCAATGCCATGTTACACCCACTATATTAGCCCTTTTATCCCTAATGTGTTGACCATGTTATTTGCATTATTATGCCTGCAAGAATGGCTAATGCAACTTTGCTTTATAATGATTATTTTATTTTCATGGAATTAAAATTAGTGCTGGAGCTTCATTAGTTGCAAGTTTATTGTGCAACTATGCACAGGTTTACATACAATGTTTAAAAAAAATAATGTTAACATTTAGTCTTGCTATAAGAACTGAATTGTAATCTGTGTGAATATCCAATACACCAGAACTCCAGTTACAGTAGAGCGAAAAACTGTTTTCCCTAGTGCTCTGTGATGTGTATGAATATGGTAACTATGAAGAAGAAATTGATGCCCAAATATTGAACTTTAACTTGTATTAATGGAATCAAAAGTCTATCCTCGCAGACCTGGCTCCCATGAAACCCTTAACATTGTAACAGGAAAAGGAATAACATGGGTATGTGTTTCACGCAAATTTCAAAGGGGGGGCTGTGGATGCAGATCTTTTTTCTTAGGTTTTTGCTTTTCTTTGACTGACTATACTCTCTAATTGCTTGATTTCTCTAATTGCTTGATTTAATACAAGTGTTCTGTTTTTCTCTGTTAAATTCACTTCAAGGACAATAGTCTATCCTTCAAGTAGATCCATGAGAGCTGCTGAGTCATCGGTTTGGTGCAAAGAACCATGGGTGTCATATGGTATAGATCAGTCGGACAGCGGTACTGTGTATATGACAGTTTACAGCAAAGTGTAAGAAAGAATATGGTTATCCTGACTGTCGTTCCAGTGGAATCTTTCACAAAGAATTTTTCAGGCGATCGGCATGGTGAAGAAAACTTGTCAAGAGACTTGTCAATGTTTCTAGAAAAAAGTGGACAGGTAAGAGAGGCCTCCTCTCAGAGATTTGACAATGAATCTATGTTCTTGAAGTGTCTTCCTTAAGTTTAATTTTCGATCACAGAATCATAACCTATAAACGTGGAGGTCCGGTGGGTGGATCAAGTTATTGAATGGTGATGTAGATCTCTGGGTTGTCTTGCAAGACTATAAAGCAGTCTTGGTCTTTGCTACCAGAGAACGATTGCACAAGCTCTGTTTCTCTGATACCAACAGCCATCCCAAATACAGAAACTTATACAACAGACAAATAAATACATACAACAACATTCAGCTAAAAAAGAGAATATTCAAACAAACAATGGATTACATGAGGGAAAATGCACAGGCATGCCCCAAAGAGGACATAACCACCATCTCTTATCAAGAACAACATTTTAAAATCAATTTTCTGCAAATTTAAATGTAAAAAGAACACATACATTTCAAAATACATTACAAAAGGTGTCTTTAACACTATGAAAACATGTACAAATTTAGTTAAAACACTTGGACACAGTTTGCATCCAAGCTGTTATTCATACATTTGCTCACAACCTACCCAATTCATTCAACATATTAACAACTAATGTGTATACTCCACAATGTTTATCTCCTCCCCATTGCCAGCTCCAATAAAGGACCTCCATTTGTCATGGTACGTATTGATTTTATTGATCACATCTCTACCTTTTCAGGAATTTCTCAACTTGTAGACTAGAGCTCAATTGAAGTTATCACCATAAAGACCCAATTGCAAAAGATAATATTTGATTGCTCTTTCAGTATAAAACCAAACAAAACGGTGATGGCTGGAAGGTTTAGAATTAATCTTAAACTCTGGCATTGCTCTGGATAACTCTCCAGACCCTCTTTCTGTAATGGCTTGGCAGGCTAAACAACAATGGTTTGGAAGGTTGCTCAGAGCTTTGCCAGAGGTTAAGATTAATTCTAAACCTTCCAGTAATCACCTTTTATTTTGCCTAAGTCACCAGAGTGGGACAGGTATGCCATGATGTGGGTCTTAAACCTGCTGGGGCTAAAGACCCAAGCTACTCCTCACTGATGATGCCCCATAAGGCTGAAACATGTCTGGGGAGGCGAAAATGTGTGCCATGACCGGGTCTTTCATTTTTTCTCTTTCATTTAAAGCAACCCGTTTTCATTCACAAATTTGCAGAGCCACTATTGTACAATAATTATAGCTCTTTGTAGAAATGCAATTTAATCTATCCAGGTTTGCTATTAAAAAGCAATGCCAAAGTGTGATTCGCCTTTACATACTCTAAATAAGAGCACATGTGTGATAATGTTTTTCACCAAGGTGAGAGGTTTTATGCTCGAGTTATTGCTTTGACTTTGTTTTGAAAGTACAATGTTTACCCATAACTGGGGAATAACTGAGAAACATGCTGGATTGTATCTTTAAATATCATGGTCAACGGGTATAAATATTTTTAAATCAATTTTGGATGAATTCCTTCTGAAGAACCGGAACAGTAGAACACAGGTTAAAGAAAAAGTCGTATTTTTCATTTATGATAACATTTCTAAAATGTTTTCACAACAAAGAATGCACTTGGAGGAAAAAACACAGACGCATAATCAGGATGGTTCTTTCGGGTAAATTAGATTTCACTTTGAGACTTGGTGTGTGTATTCTGTGCTCATTCACACTGCTTACTAAGATGATGTCCTATGTTCTCCATACTTTTGCAACAAGTTATTTGCACAACACAAGAGATTTGCATTCTTTTCTCCCTACTCGCATCATACTTTCTGTCAAAGACGTACTAGATAACTATTTTTTGACTGTGTTTTAATGAGAAGCTTCTACTACCCCATCTATGTTCTCTTGGAGCCCTGTTGTGTGAATAGGGACTGTCAGTGGTTCCGCAGGAGCTTCACGCTTTATAGGAAGTGACAATTACTATTGTGTTACTTTATTGTGCATTGCACACATATTACTTTCTTTGATATATGATGACTCATTGGTGCAATGTGGAGATGTGCAACTGTGAAATGGTTCCTGAATAAAGATTGAATATGGAAAAGAAAGTTGCCCTGAATAGATAGTTTAAGGTCAAAAGTAAAATACGTGTGCTTATTCAACCTACTTTGAAGTATGTTTTGTAAGTCCTATATGAAAGATGAGTACATTACTGTAGATTTGTGTACTTGAGAAACATAATTCACTCTACATTAATGTGACACTTCTTTCAGACGTAAAGAGAAGCAAACATCTACAGTCTTACTGTACATTTATTTCTCCAAAATGTGGTACAGCTTTTAGTTTAGATTTGTGAAAAAATCAAAATGTCATAAGTCATTTACTAAACCAAATGGCAAAAATATTACACTTGTATCTAAAAGTATATGAAAACTGCAATTCTCTACACCAAACTCATTTTCGAACCCCTTGATACAATCAAAATGTACACAACTTGTCAGCATTTACTTTCAATAGTATCATTAAATGGAGAATTTACTGGGCTTGATGTAGAATAAAACGTAAATTAACATCTTAAACTTTCCTAGTGTAATAAAAGGGTAGAAAATGCCCTTTAGCATAAGCAGACCAACGTTTTAGATTGTTAAGCCTGTTCCAGAACCTTCCACCCTGGAATGGAAGAAACAATCAATGTTGAGCCAATTACACAAATTGCCCTCTTTTCAATACAGACTTTCCATTTAGAGCGCCATTAATAAACAAGGAAAATCCGTTTTACAGTCTAAACTGTAACTGTAGTACCCAAACGTTAATTTCTTACATTAAAAAGAATAGACTGAGTAAGACAAAAAAGAATTAAAAAAGCATTAAAATAAACACACAGAAACATAGGACCATTAGTCCAATCCTGTCATTCATGGATCCTCGTGGGGGATCATAACTGTAGGCAAAACTGTTTTTTAGTTATTGCATATCATTTGGTTACAAATTCTGGACCAGTGGTTTGCCAACTTCAATGCAAACTATTATCACCCCAGTGTCATAGAGTAGGCATAACCCTTAAATTCACACGTGGTGACACAACTGTCCTTTATAGAATTCATTGCCCAATTTGATGCTCAATTCCTTCCTTCTATACAAGTTAAAAGAGCATTTGTGTAACAGCTGTGGGTAACTTTCAAAGTCCACATTGCCCAGTCAGAAGGAACATACAATGTTTTAGTGGTAGCAGAGGGAACAATTTCTGTTTTGTATTGATATGGTCCGTTTTGATTCAGATGTATGCAGAACACACAAAACATGTAATGACTGGGTTATATGATCAGCATTAGGATCACTGGAGGGAAAGATGTGAATGACTAATAAACGTAACTACTGTTGGGCTGCAAAGGTCATGAGCCTGGCTTATTTTGAGAAACAAAACACAAGAGTGTGTTAAACGTGTAGAAATCAGAGCAACATCAATGTTGACCAAGACAAATACAGGAGTCCTAACGCAATCACCCTTAAATAACATTTTACAGAAATATCTTTAGGCAAGATGGGTGAACGTGCAAAATGAAAATGATAGAAAAGCAACTGAATGATGACAATGAAACAAACAGAGAAATCAAGAAACAGTTGTCTGTTGGCACAATTTCCTCAAGGAAATCTGCACTAAAAATACAATATATTGGCTATGTGTACTGTGGTTCTTTAAGGTTTCTTGTGAACAAAAATTGAAGTTTAGGTACATAGTAAGTAACCCAACTTGACTTGGATTTCAAGAGAAATTCCCTGGAAATGTAATTTCCAATTTGAACAATTTCCTAGAGTGAAACGATTTTCTTTTAAAAAGGAGCCACTAAGAACTGTTTTGAATAGTAATAATTCCAAACTATGCACTACAAGTTAATGTTCCATCTTCAACCATATCTGCCACACTACACACAGCCAAACAGGCCCACTGCTCCAATCAACATCCAGTCCATATCAAATCACTTAGCCATTTGCAGTGCTTCGATCAGAATTATGAAATCAACATATAAAATTACCTGCACATACCCAAAGAAGAAAAACAAACTACAATTAAGATTCCTAAATATGTACAAGGCTGATTTGTAATCAGTGCTGCAACCTATATACAAATACCTTGCTACAGCATAATATTTATTCTCAGATTATAAAATGGTTTGTATTTTATTGATAATCGTTAGACGGTGAGCCACTTGGATGGTAGAATTGCAACAAAGCTCCTTTTTCATGGGTAAAGAAGAAGGAATGCTGGTTGTGTCCCGTCTTCAATTCAAGTTTCTTAGAACTTTCCACCACCATTTCAATCCTCCCCATCCGATCAAAGCCAAAGCAGATACCAATGTCAACTGTGGAAGTCCAACATACTTTAAGAGGATTATTAATTTTCTTGCAACATCTCCTCTATTTCTTTATCCCAGTTGTCATCTCGTCTTTCTGATTCCGAAACAACCTCATACTCCTGAAGTTCTTGCTGTAGTTCCTTTTCCCAATCTGCAGAATCATCTACAATAGAAGGAAAAGTGTCTGGTTAGTAACTAGCTGGAGCATATCCTTTGAATAATTGTGCTTCAGCGTTTTATCAAGCAGTAGGCCTTCATATATTTTTATTGAATAAAAATGCTTCCTCATTAAAAGGCAGTTACTTCAGGTACACACATGCATTTATTTTTTCATTGTACAATATTTTCAAAGAGGCAGCTAACTAGGGTGTTAGTCAACTATGTCAAGACACTACTCTGCAGAGTGCTCACTGTAGCATTAATGGCTGTGTTTGAGGGAAAGCTTGGCAGTCAATGGTCAGCCCACCCCAGAATGCGGCAAGTAATGGTGTTAGCACCTATGCGCAATTTTCTTTAAAAAAAAGAAAGTAGAGTGCATGTATTTCCTGTGCCAGATTATTTTAAAAAGATAACAAGAAAACACACCACCACATTGTTGACAGGAGCAACAGTAAATGTACAGTAGTAATTTTTTTATGTGCACGCTTGGGATGTGATGTACGAGAGTACTGTGACTGCCCAAAAAAATGCTGGTTGTATTGGAATATGGGCTTTTACTGCAAATTTATCCTCTCATTCATAGCCTCCGGATTGGTTGGCATCACTCCGCCGGCCGCTAATGATCCTACATTGAACAAACGGGCAGCTTTAATAGATACTGAAGTCACACGCATCCAAACAAAGGCGGCTGAAGGATGAATGGCCCGTCAACCGGAAAACACTCCACACAGTTAATGTCAAGAGATCAAGACGTTCAAAGAATAATCAGTGACTCCTGAAAGGTTGAAGGAGATCCCATGAGGCTGTGTATTCGAGAACATGCAGCCTGTTGGCCTCTTAATGAGGAATGCTACTAAATTGCAGTATTCAACCTGACCAAGTTAATATTCTGATTAACTGGCTGGTTAGTCTATTTTCACTCACATTAAAACTGAAAGCCTGCAGAGGGCACTGCCTACTAGTCCACACCAGAATTTTGAAAGCTCTCCTCTGCAGATGTGTGCTTCCATGCACCATTTGTGCTGAAACGTATGTAAGGTAGAGAGGCAAGGATGTGAAGTTGCTGAGGTTACGGTCAGCAGAGCCCTTGTTTGTGGGTGAAAGGCTGCAACTGGTGCCTGGGGTCACTGAACAGTGCAGCGAGTTAAGCTCTGCTTCTGTGTGTGCGTGAATACAGTAAACCTGCGCAAGAAGTGGCACGCCATGAAATCAAAAAGAAATGGTGACAACGCTACAAAGCGCTGTGAGGGTTCAGAGAGCCTTATGTTTTTCAACCGAATTTGAGGATTTCCTGCTCTCTCTCCCTACCCAGACCTCCCGCATAAGGAAAGGGGTTTGAAGTCATGCCCCCCAAATTCCATGTGGGCCCTACTGCAAAGAAGGCACAGATTAATGGAATGGAAACCAATGGAAAGAATACAAATTCTTAGGTAATTGTAGTGAATGCAATCTGCAGTTTTTCCCTTTAAGAAATGAGATTGGCCAACTGTAAGAATGATGAGTTGGAAGAGTAAATTCCTTGTGCTCAGTGTTTAATCATCTAAGTGGTAATATCCTTTTTGGCAGATGTAAAGGCAGACTCCTTTAGATCAAAGAACAGATAACCCCCTGTACTGAAGAAGTAGATCAGCAGGCGTCTTACAGGCAAAGTCTCCAGAGACTTGCACAAATACCCCATACTTTGAACATAGAGTCAATCATGGCAGAACACAGTTCAGAGGTGGGTGCGGACTCAGACTACAGAATATTAAAGACATTCCAATGGCGATCTGAGTTTTTTTCCAATGGAGGTACAATCCTCCACTTCTGAAAATAAACAAATGGTTGAAAAGGTGTAACACATGCTTGAAGTCTTAGACAATCTATGTACATATTTATTGGACCTTAAATATGAGGCCAGGCTCACTAAAATGAAGATCGGGGAAGAAGTACAGACAAGGAAAATCGTGAGGGAAGATCCAATCTGTGTGTTTTGGCAGTGATTGAAGCAGACAGGGAACCCCGAAGCAAGATGAAGAACAAATTAACAGTCTGGTCAGATGTCTGTTTCAAGATGTTATGTTAAAGGTACTTAAATAGCGCACCATCACCAACGGAATTGGTCCCTAGGCGCTCTGGTGGATCTGTAAACAAGAGGAGGGCAGGTAGGGTTAGTCAGGTGGAGCGGGGGTAGGAGCGGGAGAGGTGGTGTGCTGTTGGCAGCATCAGCTTAGTATACACCGGGTGCTGGGCTTTGGTGCAAGTATCGGATCGGGAGAGACCTTGTGTGCTGTATATGTGTTGTTGATGCAGTGTGGTAAAGTGCGTGCGGATTGCTGGGAGAGAAATGGTTGTGTGAGTTTTATGTGGGTTGAGTATGCAGAGATTAGAGGCTTGGGTTAGTGGGGTCTGTTTCTTGATTCTGATACTTCTGGTTCCGTTTGAGCTGTATCCCTGTGGGTGGGGTTGTTGCTGATTCCTTATAGGCCATCTCGCTGTGGTGTGTGATGGTGCGTCGCGGATCCAACTCTATCCTAGTGAGTATTGTTTGGGGTGATAGGTATGTCTGAACTTTCCCTTCGGGTGTGGAACTGATGTTGGTACTGGCTATACTCTTGTTATCTATTGTGACAGTGGTCTGTTGGAGCTTGGATGGTTCAGGGTCAGTGTGCAGTTGATGAGGCATCCAAGTGCTTCCGTCTCGGTCAGCCTGTGTATTCAGTCGTTAGTTTCCTCCTATCATGTCTATCTCCCAATTAGTTCTTCGTTTTTCCATGGGGTGACTTCCTTAAGAGCTATTGTTTGGTTGTTGTTTGTGTGTGATGGTGCACTGTGCTTCCCATTGTATCTTGATGAGCATTGTGTGATATGAATTCTTATTCTGTTTCTCACCCTGTGGTTTGGAGCTAGTGGATGGGAGTTCCCTATTCTCTTGCTATCTGCCATTACTAGGTGTGTTGGGAGTGGCTATGGTTTAGGGACAGGGTGCTATCAATGAGTCGTCCTGGTGTTCCTGTCTCCTTCTTGCTATGTATTTGGTCTTAGGTCCTATTACGGCTGTCACTCGGTTAGTCGTTGGTGTGTCGTGGAGTATTTTCCTTATGATCTTTTCCCCCATCGCTTGCTTGGTGTGGGTCAGGGTCTGCCTCTTGGTTCTTCCATGTTATAGTTATGTGTGTGTCCCTGTTGGCGGTCTTCTAGTTATGACGTGAAGAGGCAAGTTTTGAGTAGTTTCCTGAATAGTAGTTGGTTTATTGTGTTATGTATGTACTTCGGAAGGTCGTTGCAGGTTTTCGGCGCTTGGCGAGAGAAAGAGGATCCACCAGGTTTTCTTTTGTTGTAGGGGTTCCGTTCCATGCAGATGTCATTGCTTGATCTGAGTGTTCTTGTTGGTTGATGAAGATGCAGTTTGACTCTCAGGAACTCAGCGCCTTGATTGTGTACTGCTCTGTGCGTGATGCACATTGTTTTGAATTTTATTCATTGTTTTATTGGTAGCCAATGTAGTGTTTTTAGCGCTGGTGTGGTATGTTCTCTTTGGGCTAGTTTCAGAAGCAGTCTGGCAGCCGCATTTTGTATGCGTTCTAGTTTTTTATAGAAGTCGTTCAGGCATAACTAAGTATAGGCTGTTGGCGTAGTCTACTCTAGAAATGACGAGCGCGATCATGGCGGTTGTTTTGCTGGCGAATGATATGATATGGCATTTATAACGCACCTATACACAAGTGTTTCAAGGCGCGACTAGGCAAGCGGGGGAACAAAGGGAGGACAGACAACAATCCTACTAGGCCAGGTGTCATTCAGATCGCGCAAGTGCATGGGAAAGGGGGAAGGGAAAAGTGCGCAGGGGTAAGGGAGAGGGGAAGTGCAGTACATGGGAAGTGGAGTAAATATGACACCAACAGCCGGCAAGTGCAAGGAAGTGCAGACGTAAGTGCTGGTAGGGGACTGAAGGGATATAGAGAAACGGTCCCCAAATGCAGGGGTTGCCAGGGAGGCAATGCAGGTGGGTAATTGACAGGGCCTGGGCCAGAGATCAAAAGGGTGGCCAGGTAACCAGTGCAATTTCGGTCAGGAATTCAGCAAGGGAGGGGAGGAGAGAAAGCAGAAGCAAAGAGGAAGGTTTTGAGGTGTTTCCGGAACCGGAGATGGTTCTCCTCGAGTTTCAGGGAGGCAGGAAGGCTGTTCCAGAGAGAGGCCCCTGCTGAAGAGAGTGATCTGCCACCAACTCGTTGCTTGGAGAAGCGACTGACCCTAAGGGAGTTGGAGGCTGATGAGCGAAGAGCTCGAGAAGGGAGATATTTAGGAAGAGAGAGTTGAAGGTATTTCGGTCCCAGACCCCAGAAGGCCTTGTGTACAATGCAGAGGGTTTTGGACTTAATCCTCGCAGCCACTGGGAGCCAGTGCAGAGATTTCAGTCCTGGAGAGATACGATCCCTGGTCTTGAGGCCAAGGACAAGTCTCGCAGTCCTGTTCTGGATATGTTGCGGAGAGTGGAGGCAGGCAGATTTAGATAAAGGCTGTTACAGTAGTCCAGCTTGGAGAGGACCAGGGCTCTGGAGACAGTGAGCTTCTGGGGGGAAGGAGAGGAAAGGAAGAATACCTCTAAGGAGGTGCAGCTGGTAGTGTGACTTCTTAGAGACGTCAGAGATGTGAGGGGAGAAGGAGAGTGCAGAGTTGCAGATGACCCCGAGGTTTTTAGCCTTGCAGGTGGGAGTGGGAGGAGGGCCAAGAGAGGCCGGCCAGAGAGCTGCAGGGAAGGAGGGAGTGGGTGTGCCGATGAGTGGAATCTCAGTCTTACTAGCATTAAGGCAGAGGTCGTTGGCGGCACACCATTCCTGGATGGCAGACAGAGTCAGAGATGAGGGAAGGAGAGGAGGAGGCCGAGGGTAGCCTGAAAATGAGCTGGGTATCATTCGCATAGCACTGAAAGTTGGGACAGAGAGCGGCGATGCGGTGGGCAAGGAGTGCCAGGCATTGGTTGAACAGCCAGGGAGAGAGATTAGATCCCTGGGGTACACCACAGGTAGAGAAAACGTTGTCGGAGAGGAAGGACCCAAGTTGGACCTGGGAGGGTCTGTCGGAGAGGAAAGAAGTCAGCCAGGCCAGAGCCTGACCAGTGATACCAAGGTTATCACGGAGATGGTTGAGTAGGATGGCATGGTTGACCGTGTCAAAGGCAGACGAGAGATCAAGCAAGATAAAAACGCAAGGGGTGTTAGAGTCGAGGTTGGTGAGCAGGTCTTCACGGATGTTCAGGAGAGCAGTTTCCGTGCTTCTGGCAGCTCTGAATCCAGACTGATGGTCATGAAGGCAACCAACAGATTCAGTGTGGAGATTGAGCTGGGAGATGGCCAGTTTCTCCAGGAGCTTGCCCAGGAAAGGAGTGATGGAGATTGGGCAATAGTTAGCCAGGCAGGAGGGGTCGGCAGAGGGTTTCTTTAGAAGAGGGTGCACAAGGGAGTGCTTCAGGGGGTAAGGGAAGACTCCAGTGGCGAAGGAGTGATTGCAGAAATCTGCCAGGGCAGGCACCAGGGAGTCGATGTGATCCTTGATAGTTTGAGGGTCTAGAGAGAAAAGGGGAAAGGCAGAGAAGGAGGGAGGAGGTGTGGCTGCAGAAGGGCCAGAGGAAGAGCAGGGAATAGCAGGAAGGGGGTGAGAGAGGGAGAGTGAGGACAGGATGTCCTGAGTTTTTGAAATGAAGTGAGAAGCCAGTGCCATGCAGATGACCTGGGAAGTGACAGGAGAGGTAGAGACTGTGGCAGGATTGGCCAGTTCTTTGCACATTTTAAAGAGTTCAGCCGAGTTGTTAGATGCCGCTGAGACGCAGGCTTGGATATGAGCTCTCTTCTTGGTGAGGACGGAGAGCCGGTATTGCCTTTGCAGCAGGCGGCATGCCAGTTTGTCAGAGGATGAACCTGAAGCACGCCATTTCCTCTCGGCAACCCTACACTTGCGTTTAAGGGTGACGAGGTCTGAGTCATACCAGGAGTTACACTTGGCTTTGGGCTTCAGGCGGATTCTCATGACTGGGGCAAGGATATCGAGAGTATCAGATATAGAAGAGTGGAGCGTGGAGAGGGCTGTGTCAGGGTGAGAGTCAGCCAGGGGGGGGGGCCAGGAGGGAGTGAGAAGGTGGCGGCAAAAGCCTAACCTGACACACGCTTCATAGATCGGGTGACCAAGAAGGTGGGTGGCAGTGAAGGTGGCTTGGCCTGTGGGGTAGGGAGGGTGGGGTGGGAGGATAGGAGAAAGTGGTCACTCCAGGAGAGAGGAGTGGAGAGAGGGGAAGGTCTGACGAGATCAGAACATCGAGAGTGTGCCCTGCAGATTGAGTCGGCCCAGAGGGGAGAATGGTGAGTCGCAGAGGTCGCAAAAGAGTTCAGAGGGGGGACAGTAGGCATCCAGGTGGATGTTGAAGTCTCCAAGAATAATAGGAACAGCAGGATCCTCATTGCCGCTCACATCAGAAAGAAGCATTTCTTGAGTAGGGCCTTTACTGTGAAGATGAAGGGGTTGTCCCCAGTTCCCTTGGCCAAGGGATGAGGTGGTTTTCTCCTTCATTTTTTGTGACAATCATCATTTCTGTTTTGCCTGGTTTGATTTTGAGGCAGTTTGAGTTCATCCAGTTAAATATATCGCAGAGGCAGTTTTATAGCGTTGAGTTTATTTATAGGTTGTCTTGTATTTTGAAGATTATTTGTGTATCGTCAGCGTAGTTGTAGCAGGTGAGGCTGTGACTTTTGATGATTCAGATTAGTAGATATAGGTAGATGTTGAATACTAGCAGGGAGAAGGATGATCCTTGTGGTACTCCACAGGTGGAATCTCTCGGGCTGGATTTGAATGGTTTCATCCATACGGTTTCTGTTCTGTTTGTTAGGAAGGATTTGATCCATAGTAGGGCGGTGTGTTATTCGGAGTCCTTCTAATCTCTTTATGAGGGTGTCGTGATTAACTGTGTCAAATGCTGCCGATAGGTCTAGAAGTATCAAGGCAGAGCTGTTGTCCGAGTCTCCGTTCATTTTTAGGTTGTCCCATATTGAGACGAGAGCGGATTCCGTTCCTCTCATTGGTCTGAAGCCAACTTGTGCCTGGTCTAGTAGGCAGTGCTCTTCTATGAATTCTTGGGTCATTTTGTATATGTACGTTTCCAGCGGCTTGGCTGTGTACGGGATGTTGGAGATGGGTCTGCAGTTGCCGAGGTCCTCTACGTTTCCCTCGACGAAGATGGTTTTGATCTGAAAATGCAAATCGCTCATTGTGGTGGCTGCAACGCGTTCTAGTCGGAGGTCCATAGTAGTCCGATGCCATAAAGTTAAGGACAAGGCATGTATTTTGAGAAAAGCGTAAACATGATTGTATTCTATGCCTTGTCTGCCTTAAATCTAGCTCGAAGTAGGGAATTCAGACCTCTCTACATGGTTACCAGAAAAAGGCATAAAGTTTGGGTGGCCATATCCCGTTGCCATGGTTATAAAAGTAGGAGACATTCTTTGACCCGATTGGAAATGATTTGTGACACACCTTGGTCAGAGAAATGAATTACAAAAGTCAGAAGGGTGGAGAACCTATGCGCCACACAAACCCAGTCGAGAATGCAGATTGATAATATCGGAGTTCAGAAAGCACACAAAGCTAAACTCACTACCCCTCTAAGCAGGCGAGGGAAAGGAAATTATGGTTTCATGATCAGCTTGTATATCTTTTTTTATTCAAGTTCAAACATTGCTCAAGTAATGCTTCTGCCGGATTCACTACTGTGTCTTGATCATTTTAGAGTATGGTTCTAGTACACAGATTCTGTTATGCTTTAAGGTTGGAGAGAGAGGCAATGATACTAATGACTAGTAATGCGGAGGTGAAGAAAGTTGATGTTTGGTGTTCAGTTTCTTTTTTCAGGATTCTCTCAATATTTCTACTAGCTTGCCCTGTGTGCATATTCTTCGATGGCCAGGCTCTCTCAATGTACCTGGTAAAAAGGCAGGGAGATGGCCCACAGTGTGGAAGAGAATAAAGTGAACATGTTGCAAGATTTAAGGGAGAGGGAGAGAGCGATTGCTATTGGAACATTTCAGAGAGCTGGAATATTTAATGATAGCACACAGACACAGCTGGGCAGGGGAGAGTAGGTGGGGGTGTAGCATGGAAGCAGGTGTCATTTTACTTTCATTCTGAGAATGTACTGAGCCTCAGATGGTGCTGAAGGTCATCCATCATTGTGGCAATAATGTTGGAACCGCAGCCATGGTAGGGGAGGTGGCGTGCAACGAATATTAATTGGTTGACAAGCATACAAAAGTGCCAATAAGGCTGATCTAATGCAGGGCGTTTAGTTGATCTACCTGCTCCTCAGATCATCTTTGAACAAAGGCAGGTTTAGTTGCTTGAGAACCTAAAGTGTCCACCGTTTTGTACTGTTAGGTGTAATGGAAAATTGCTGAAAAGGAGGTGGTCTGTGTCAAGTGGGAGGGCAGATCAGAATCACATTGAGCTTGGATGGTCCTGTAAAGCAATGCCCCCTGTTAGTCTTAGGGACTGACCAATGTCCCCCAAAAAAGATGAGCTTAGCAGGAGCAGCACTTACCTCCAAAAGTCAGGAAAGGTTGAAGACAAAATTGCTCAGGAGGTCCATAAGCCTACAGAGCTTTGACTTCACTATTGAGCACAGGTCAGGTATCCAAAATAAGAATGCTGATGGTCTCTCCAAAGAATATGACCGACTGTGTCAAGAGAGCCATCCAGGAGTGGATTAGATCCTCCTGTCCCTAGTCTGGGGGGGGGGAACAAGTGTTAGGGAGATCATTTTTATGCTTCACCCCCTCTCCTAGTGAGACCCCCAGCACTTTTTGCTGGACTTCTGGACCTTTTTCTTTTAATCCTGAATGAGTGGAGCCTTTTCCCACTCATTCATTCTTGTGGGCTCTGTCTTTTGGAAGTCCATTCTTTGTATTCTACCTGTACTATGGCGTCTGTCTGCTCCATAGCCCTTAAAGGCATCTGTGTTTTTACAACTGCAGCACACAGATCCTTATGGGCAGTGTTGCTGGGGACCCTTGGGATCCCTCTTTAAGATTCTTTCTCTGTATCCTCAAGTAACTACAGTTGTTAATGATAGAGAAATACTTTGTATCTCTCCCAAAACTCTATAGCCTCAGAGATTGGCACACACCACTTTCAATGGAGTGCTAAAGGGATACCTAGTATCCCGCCATCTCTCTGCTCCTGTGACCTTTCAGTCACATAGACAATCACCTGGTTATGGCTTGTGGCAGTGGACATGTTCTACCAACTATTGTGTATACCGCAGGCTATGTCCGTAGACTCGGCACTGCACAATAGGGGCACCCAAGTACCAACTTGGGGCTTCCCTTCTTTTTCTGCCATTACTAGTGTGGTAGTCCTTTGTTAGCCCTTCTACCATGGGGAGGTCAGTTTGTGTGTTTTGCCTTTGGTGGGAACCTGTAGGTATCCCCCACCTAGGCTTCAGAATGTCTGGGCAGGCAGGAAGTGGGGGAGGAGTCTTCCACCCCTCCTGTCCTTTGTCTGCCAGAGTGCCTGGATAGATCCAGCTCGCACAGGGTGTCTGGCTGTCCTGACTGGACAGTCAAACAACCCTTTCTGTAAAATGCTGAGAGAGATTGCAGAGAAGTGTATGCTGGAACTGTATAAAAGGTGAGGCTTCTGGAGTGAAAAGCAAGGCGACCTCTGGAAGCTGAAGCAACTGAAGATGACAACCAGAGACACCTGCAGACCCTTTGCAACACTGAAGCGACCACTGCTGTCTTGACCCCGTTTTCTGTGTGACAGAGGAGCTCTGAAAAGGATGACTCCTTCCCTTTGGCTGATGGGAACAACCATTCCCAAGACAAACTTTGAAACTAGTCATCTCTTGGGGTCCTAGGAGTTTCCAGAGCTGCAGAACCAATGCCAGGAGACCTGCAGCCCATTTCGAATGCATTGTCCTGGAAAGGCCAAATCCGTCCAAATCTTTGCTGAACCCGTAAGGACACCACAGAGATTCGATCCAACCCACCCAGATCCCCTTAGCAGTGTGTGGTACTGCAGGAAGCAACGTTTGCAGAGTAAATGTATTATTGTATAAACCGTTGAAAACTGCATGAGTGCACAATAACCGATAATACGATAACATTGTCTTTTCCCTTTCTAATGTTGCTACAAATGTAACCGCAAACTAACACAAAAGGGAAAGTGCCCTTTGAAGTGTATTATCAAGTATTCCTAAGTGTTCTAACGTAAACATCTGAAGTATTTAAAGTGATTCTGGTGTAAATATAATAGATATATACTTTTTATAAAATGATAAGTGTAATTGCTTCTTTGTTGTGCCCGTCTAGATAAGATTCAGTGTATTTACGTACAGCTCACATCTTCCTCTCAAGATAAGTCTGACTACTCTGACACTCTACAAAGGCCCTGAGCTAGTACAGGATGATACTAAGAGTTGGGGATCTACAAACCACTGGGATAGCTTACTAAAGTCTTACTACCAGTAGGACTTTAGGAAAACTCCCCAAACGGGGACTGATCAATGCCCCCCCAAAAAGATGAGCTTAGCAGGAGCAAAAAGGCTTCACTTACCTCCAAATGTCAGGAAAGGTTGAAGACATTAGCAAAACATGGGGTGTCCCATTGAGATCTATAGTAGTAAAGCAGCAAAAAGAAAAATCTTTCCCTACATCACAGAGGTAAGATTAGCTGCCTGAGAACCGGGAGACTGATTACGTGAATACAGAGTACACCGTTTTGTACCATTAGGTGTAATGGAAAGATCCCAAAAAGGAGGTTGTCTGTGTCTCATGGGTGCTGTAAAGCCACACAGAGCTCAGGTGCTGTAAAGCCACACCGCTAGGATGCATCATTTGGAAGTCACATTTTGGTGAAACAGATGAAATGCAAAAGTCTGACTACCAAATGTCTGACCTTTCCCCCCCCCCATGTTTCCACAAATATATATGTGGGGGGAGACCCCCCAACAACTCCCCCACCTTACCCCTATACATTTTTATTAACTTTACCCCCCCCCACATATATATCTGCGGGAAAATGGGCGTCAGACTTTTTGCCCTCGGTCATTTTGTCCTATTCCGACTTATCTGTATTGAGTTTCATTGTATACAAATTTGATATAAACCACAAGGTTTGAGGGCCTGGGCCAACCTGTTTGGGACGGGGATAGTGTTAGGTAAGATTTTCATATGCATGAGAAGTCTTCATGACCTGTGTGAACCCCAGAACATTTTGCTTAGACTAGGTAACTATTTTACCTTGTCCCTCGGTAAAGGTGAATCTTTTTCCCCCGCTCATCTAGTCTTTTACTCTTCTTAAGGGTGACCGTTTTATGTCTCTCCGTAGTGTATGGTTGAAGTTATGGTTTCCTACAACATTTGGGCTTAGGCTGGGTTGCACCTATGGGCTTCCCTGTTATTTTCTCTTTCATGTACTTGGGTGTACTACAGTTCCCAAGTAGTAGAGTCATCCCCCTTTACGTTTTATATAGTGAGCCAGCACACCCCATGTGGCATGCTGGGGGGATGCAATGTATCCCTTGTCTTACTTACCAGGTAACATTTTATTACAATTGCATGCTTCCTTGGATGGCTGGTGGCTGTGCAGCTATTTTTCTGATTTTTTAGTCTTCATTACTCGCAGGCTGTTAATTCAGCCTCAGCAATGCACAGAAAGGGCACCAGTTTGCTAAAATGGTGGGCTACTTTTTTCACCATTTCTTGTGTGCTTGCTGCTTCTGAGGTCTTCCCCTACCACTCTAGATGGGAACGACCTCCGTGGCTGTTTGTCTTCGGCAGGAATCCTGTGGATTCTCCGCCCAGGCTTCAGAGTGTCTGGAAAGGCAGGAAGCAAGGGAGGAGTCCAAAACTCTGCAGCCCTTTCTCTTTCACCTTGCCTGAAAGGAACACCATCTTGCTGTAAAATGCAGGGAGAGATTGCAGAAGTTGTGGTGTAGTTCCTGATAAATACTCCAAGCCTGGAAGCTGCTGACAAGTCAACCACTGAAACCGAAGAGGAAGATGAAGAAATGACAGCCATAGCGATTTCCAGCGACCAGAGAGCCTTCTGTGTAACCGCAGCATGTTGTTAACGTTCCTTCCAATTGATCTGGGGATCCCAAAAAGGACGACCTAGAGCCTGGTGAGAACCACTAGACTGAGGAAGACTGACATTTTAAGCCATCCCACGGCATGCTGCAACCTTGCAGAGCTGCAATACCCAAATAACTTGAGCCACCGTGCGGTGCATGGTCTTCCGAATCCCAAATCGAGCTGTAACTTTGGTGGCATCCTGCTGGACCTCCAGAGACGTGAATAGAGTACGAAAAGTCCCCTCATCAGAGTGCTGGACCTTGTAAGTGATGAGAATCCAACTAGCGATTTTCAGTCTTCTTCTGGCTCCTGAAAAAGGGTGCCAAAACCACATCCAGCCACAAAGAAAGTCTTGCCTAGAGCCTGCACAGTTAATCCCTGCTGTAGAAGCCCTTCCAGTGTTCTGTCATCAGTCTTCATGACAAGGAATTCAGCGACCAGGTTTTTGGCTGCTGATCCTGAAGTCTTCTTGCTGCAACTCTTCTTCCATGCTAAGGTACTGTGTTGGCTGGGGTTTTTACCTACCGTAAGCCTTTGTGATTTCTGTAAAGCTTTGAGGGGGTCGGGGGGGGGTTCTTGTGATTGGGAGTCCTCTCATCCAGTTCACCCAGGCCCACTGCTGGAATCCTCCTAGGGTGTCGTCTTCTCAGAAGTCCCTGGAACCTAACTAACTTTAAAGTGAACTATTTACTTGCTGAACAGTCTTCCACAAGGAACTCTGACTTTTGCCTGCAACAGAACTCCGTCCCACCTTGCCTACAGCTGGCTCCTAGACCACAAGGGTCCCTCTTCAGCCCCTGAGTGGGCACATGCAATAGAATCGGGAAGGACTGGATAAGTAAAGGATTGTGTCTTCAAAAGTATAACAAGTTTTTAAAAGTACTTACTTGTGAAAGAGTTGGTTGGTAACTCACTCTGAGAGTGACCCGTTACAAACGTTCTTACTTACCTTCAATATGTGTTGTGCCATTCTGAAAAGTATACATAAAGGTTAATTTACTCACCTGTGAATTGGTTGTACATCTTCCCCAAAAGTAATGTTGTTGTCTTCACTTTACTATTACTGTTAGGATATAAATGTACGAGGGCCCCAATTGGGTCTCGCTTCCCCTGACTTGCTGTTAGCCTGTCTAGAATAAGTCTGCCTTAGGTTATACTTACCTTTAAGTTGCTGGTAGCTCATTTAAAAAGTATTTGGGTTGATTCCTAGATGGCGGCCGTTGAGTGAGGACGCATCTAACCGTCTCTCCTCTCAGGGCCGCGACAGTCAGCTCATCAGTACGGCATATCGGGCGATCCCGAGAAGGAAAGCATAACAGCGGGACGGCAGTAGTGCAACCCCTGGGAGAACTGGATTACAAGAGCCATAGTTGCCCGGGGCTGAAAGAGTGCAGCGGACGAGCAGCGAGCATGCGCCGTACGCAGTGCCCGCTGGAGGGAGAGGCTGCTACAATGGGAGGCAGCACAGCATCTAAGGAGAGGGCAGCGGGCGCCCACCCATTGAAGATCGTGCCCCGGGCCCGCAAAAGGGGGGGGGGACCATTGTGGGGAGGGACCGCGCACCCCATCAGGGAAAGAACAGCGCGCCCACCACGTAAAGCATACCTGCCCCGAGAAGAGGGGTGATCTTGAAGAGTGGCGGATTGCTGCGGCAGACCAGCAGGAAAAAAGTTGGGGCCCCCGGGTGGAGACCTCTCCCCCCTCCCCCAGCAACGCCGGAGCCCCTCGGGGCACCAATAAACCCTGCAACACCCCGAGTGGCCTGCCGAGAGCCGGTTTGGGCCTGCCGGAGGCCCCGCTGATCACCAGCAGCACTGAAGAAGCGTGGGGGCGCAGGTTCCCCGCGGAAATGTACCCGTGAGTGCGGCGCAGGTGCGGCACGCCTTCCCCGGACACCAGCAATTCACGGACACCACGGGGCCTGAGCGGGGGCTCAATGGAAGGAGCAGCCCCTGGAGGGGAACTTCAAAAGAGTGCCCCAAGCCGGGTCCCAGCCAGCAGCACAAGTAAGCCTGCACCCAAGCAACCGGCACTGTGAAGCTCGATCTCGCCACATGAACCGGGGCAGAAATATCCCTCGGCGCACTGGTCAATTGCGACCTGCAGGCCTTCTACGACAGTGGTCATAGGTGATGATGACCATCAGTACCGAACGCACCGCAACGCGGTGCCCAACCCGGGCACCCCCAGGAGAGGACAGCAGACCTGAGCCAGTCCATCCCTCCCCACGCAGTAGGTGAGGAAAAACGCACACAACGGGCCAAGGTGGAGGGAGCAGGGCCATAAATTAGACATACTGCCTGGTGGCCACACACTGGGGCCCCAAGAGTAACGTTGCGCCACAGACCCACCTCAGTGGTTGTTGGTATGGCGGCATGCAGAATGTGAAGGCACAGCAGAAATAGTCCACAGACAGTCGAGGCCAGCTCTCCCCACTGCACAGGCGGCGCCACGCAACAGCCCCAGTACTATAATCAAGGACTCTCCTTGGACTCCTAGAGCAAGCCCACAGAAACCTCCACAGATGAACACCACCAGGTCTGACAAGATGCATAAATGTCCAAAACACGGGCAACGTCCACAACACAGTCCTCCCCGCAGAAAAACCAGGGAACCTAAAGCAGCTTTGGGGGCCACAAGACGACCTCACACCTACGCCAGAAGACTTACCCCGCTAGGTTCCAGCTCAACCTGAGGAAGGATGGAGGGAAGTCTAATGAACAAAGAGGACATGCAAATGTGCTTTAAAAAACTTCAATCGCAACTACTCAACTCTGTTCAAGAGCAATTTAAACTTCTGAGGGTTGAGATGGTCCAATCAATCCAGAATATCAGGCAGGACTTAACCAAATTGGGGGAGAGAACTGACTCAGTGGAAAGAAAACTGCAGCAATTAGAGGATGACTCCTTAAAATCCGAAGAAACACTAGACGGGGTAGCCCAGACAACCATGTACCTTGAACAACAATGCGAGGGCCTTGAAAATAGATCAAGGAGATGCAATGTGAGAATCAAAAATCTGTGGGAAACCATAGATGAGACAGTCCTGAAGTCGAAGGTAACGCAATTGTTTACCAAGATCCTGGCCGAAGAGGAAGGCCCGCGGGCAGGGATCGAACGCATCCATAGAGTGGGCCCTAAAAGAAGGGCCGAGACCCTTTTCCAGTACTCTCACCAGTACATCCCCGGGAACAAGGCCCGGGGATGTACTGGTGGCCATAACTTCTTACGTTCAGAAAGAACAGATACTGAGAAAAGCCAGACAGGCCCCCTCCGATAAGAGTGAACGGTCAAGAAGTGCAATTATACCAGGACCTGGCTCAGTCCATCGTTCTCAAAAGACGGATGATGGGCCCGGTAGGTCGCCACTGATCTGCGGCCCAGGTGAAATACAAATGGACATTTCCCTTCGGCCTCCTGTTTACATGGGAGGGAGCCCAACACAGTATCACCTCCCGTGAAGAAGGAGAAAGGATACTGGGCATACCGAGTGGAGGAGAAGGTGCACACCCGAAACCCCAGAGGAGGCTCAGGGGCCCAAATCAGCAGGAGGGGTGGAGACGGTCCACAAGAAAGGGAGAGATAAGAAAACCTAGTCAGCCACGGGGCATGCCAACGCCATCCATGAACTCAGAATAAGATTAATGATCACCGCTGCAAACACCAACCGGAGAAGAAGGAAGCGGTTGACTCACCTGATAGACTATTAACAGGCCGAGGAGAGGAGGCGGAAGGAATCCAATGGAATCTCCAGTGGGATTTAGGACTCCCCACGATGTGCTTATGAGGGGAAATACGAAGCGGTGCACTGGACACTTTGTCTCAGGGCATGTAGCAACCCGGTCCTGACCTCAAGCGTTTTTTCGGTGGGGGGGGTGGGAATAAGAGGGGGTTTACAAGTTAGAGACGGCGAGACAAACTTATGGCAGAGCACAGAGCATAACTGGAAAATGGGCGACCACAAAGAACCCACCCATCAATCTTTCCATGGATACAATAAATAAAATCCCGGTGACTGTGCTCTCGCAGAATGTAAAGGGCATGAACACTCCCATAAAAAGGGCCAAACTGGACAGACAAGCCTGGAAGCAGAAAGAGAACATCCTACTGTACCAGGAAACACAAAAAGAAAAGTGAAAAAACTTGCTTGAAGATAAAAGGGGCAAAACATATCTTCCTGTCAAATGCGGAGGGAAAGGGTAAGGGGTCCTGGTTGCCATAAAGGACACCTGAAAGCACAGATCCACGGCTACAGAACCGACAAAGAAGGGTGATATGTCATCCTGAACATCACGGTGGAAGGGAGGCGGATCACCCTGGCGTCGGTCTATGCCCCCAATGTGGGCCAAGAGGCATTCCTAAAGGAAATGCTGGGAACGCTTGAAGAATTTGCGACGGGAGATATTATACTGGGAGGAGATCTGAACCTGGCCTGGAACCCCACTCAGGATATGACAGGTAGAACTAGCGATGGCTCGAAGGCCCCCTCGGAGGCATTGAGGAAAGCATTAGACTCCCTCTCCCTCCACAACACCTGGCGAGCAAAGAATGGGGAACGGCAGGGCTTCACGCACTGCTCTCATGTACACAACTCGCTATCAAGAATAGACTATATATGGGTCTCCACGGACCTTCTAGGTACAATCAGGGAGGTGGAAACGGGTCCCATTGTCCTCTCAGATCATACCAGAAAAACGTCGTCTCTAGCACTCAAAACCAGGGAGGGCAGAGTATAGGCCTGGCGATTCCGCTGGGAACTCCTACAAGACCCAGTGCTGGCGGAGGAAATCCAAGAGAAGATTGATACGTACTTTAACGAAAACGACATGGGGGAGACTCCGCAAGACACTGTGTGGGACGCCTTCAAGGCGGTTCTGAGGGGTGAATTAATAGTCTTGAAATCTAAAAGAGATAAACAACTAGCGCAGTGGGAAAGGGACCTTGAATCACAACTGCGAGACGCACAGAAGGAGGCAGCGGCTAACCCAAGTAGAGCCAAGAGGCGGGCCATGCAGCACATCCAGAGCCAATTGGAGTGCCTTCATACTTGGAAGGTGTGCCACTCACTCATGAGGATGAAACAAAGATATTACATCCTCGCCAATAAGGCGGATGCTCTACTCGCTCAACAGCTTCGGAAGATGACCATGGAGAGATCAATAATGGTGCTGGTGGATCCCTCTGGTACCCGGAAAATGACTAACAACGAAATGGGTGAGATTATGACAACTTTTTACCAGGACCTGTATACCACCAGTAATCCAAAAGAGGAGGACCAAGAAATATATCTCCAGAATGTACCTCTGCTGCAACTGACCGAGGAAGCCCGCGAAGCACTAGATGAAGATATCTCAATGGAGGAAGTGTTGCAGGCCATCAAGCAACTCCTCAAGAACAAGGCACCGGGCCCCGCTTGGTATACTGACACATTTTATAAGAAATTCCGACATGTACTGGCCACCAGACTTACAAGACTGTTTAACACCTTCAAAACTCGGGGTAACATCACACCATCAATGAACGAGGCAAAACTAGTGCTCTTTCCGAAAAGGCCGAGCGCACGGGCATAGAGGCTATACTAGTAGCTTTAGACGCTGAAAAAGCGTTCGACCGAGTCAAATGGTCGCAGCTCTTTTGTACGATGGCACATATGGGCTTTGGAGATTCTTACATGAGGATGATAAAGGCAAACTACAAATGTCCCTCCCTAAGAATCGCCGTCAACAGCCTCTGGTCCAAAACTGTCACGCAGACGAAAGGAACTAAGCAGGGGTGCCCACTATCCCCCCTTCTGTATGCTCTGTTTCTATAACCCCTCCTAGCGAGGATACGACAACAGCACCAAATTAAGGGAGTGAAGATGGGCAGGCTGGAACACAAAACCATGGCATTCGCCGACGACATGTTGGCTCTGACGGACCCCCACCAGATCCCTGCCTACACTTATGAGCGAGTTGGAGGAATTCAGAGCCATCTCAGGCCTCAAAATAAACAAAAGCAAATCAGAAGTACTGAACTTGTCGGCCGACCCCATGACTATATCAAGTCTGGCCCAGGAGCAAGGAGTGAAGCTGGCACAGGATAGTATAACCAAACCAAATCAAAGTCACCTCCAGGAACCAGCAACTGTACATGGCAAATTATCCAAAGTTGCTCACCCACCTCCAAATACTGTTGACAAGACACTATCTACCTCGTGGTGGGGGCGCATCTCGGCGGTTAAGATGACGATCCTCCCTAAAGTCCTGTATTACTTCCAGGCCCTCCCAATTGGGCTCCCCAGGTCACTCTTTCGCTCTTTAAACAAGATGACATCCGCATACGTGTGGCAACGCAGGACACCGAGGGTGGCAATGGCTACCTTGACAGCGGCAGTGAAGGAAGGGGGCCAGGCTTTCCCACACTTTTAGAGGTACTATGAAGCTGCGCAATTGCGAGTCATCAAGGAGTGAGTGGCAGATTCCCCACAGACCAAATGGACAAAGCAGGACATAGTTGTGGCAGGGGGCCTGCTCTCGAACCTCCTGTGGTCCCACAAAAGGTAGAGACACGCGAATACCCGACTGAGCGAGATACTGAGCACTCCTCTCAATGCGTGGGATTCAGCAGTAAAGAGGGGGAACTTGACGACACATCCATCCCCATTTACGCCGCTCTTCCACAATCCTGATTTTCCACCGGGGATGGACCCGAAGGCCTTCACGCCTTGGAAACAGGCGGGCTGCACTAGGATTGGCAATATGTACAAAGACAGGTCACTTCGGTCGTTTGAAGACTGTGTTCAAAAACTGGGAGTGGCGAAGGCAGAAAGGTACCGATATGTTCAATTGAGTCACTGGCTATCCACCCCGATCAATGAAGAAGCAGGAACGAGAGACCTCACGAAATTTGAGACCTATATGATAACAGATCCAGGTACGCGCAAATTGATATCCAACTTGTACGCCCACCTGAACTCGCAAGGGGAGGAGGTTAGATGGCTATACATGAGGAGGTGGGAGGGGACGCTGGGGATGGAAATTCTGCGATCCCACTAGGAAGAGGTATGGCAAAGCGTCGCTACACTGATAAGATCCATTCACTTGAGGGAAATGTGGCAAAAAGTACTGCTGTAATGGCATCTAACACCAAAGAGACTGAAAGAAATGTATCCTAAAACGGATGGTTTATGCTGCCGTGGATGTTGCCAGGAAGGAGACTGGAGACACATCTGGAGAACTTGCCCGAACATCACAGGCTTCTGGAACGAGGTTAAGGCCCAAGCTGGGAAAATGTTCCAAGGGTCTGAAAACCTTGGGGACGGAGTCTGGCTGGCGGGCATATGGGACACCACACAAAAAACGTACACCAAGCGCCAGCGGAAGGTGATCATGGTCCTGGTGGTGGCTGCCTGGCTGGTGATAGCCCAAGGTTGGAAGCAACAGACGCCCCCGACACAACTCCAATGGCTCAGAAAGGAATGGCACTTTGTAACTATGGAGTGGATGACATGTAGACTGCAGGGAGCCACTGAGAACTTTCAGCTGGACTGGGGCCCGGTTCTCCAATGCTTGCAGAGTGACTATATGCTTCAATGGTGCCCCCATAACATTTGTATCCTTAATATGTTCTAAAAGTGTAGCTCTATGTTGTTTTCAAATGACCGGTAGCCATGTTTTAGTCGTCTCGAGCCCTAGGGAATAAGGGGGAAGGGGGTGGGGGGAGGTAGAGAGGGGGGGGGGTGTTATCGATGTTGATACATGTTGTACCTTAAAACCAATAAAAAGATTTTTTTTTAAAGAAAAAAAAAGTATTTGGGTTTTACTAACCTGGGTCTGCCTTGTGCCATCCTAAAATAATTTGGAGTTATTGCTTACCCCAATCTGTGTTCCACTGATCTGAAAAGCAACTGTAATAGTGTATTACAACATTAGGTTTTACCTGCCTAGAATAGCTGTGCGCCATTCTTAAACAGTGTTCTGTCGGTGTAGGTGACCTTGGTCTGCCTGGTTCATTCTAAATTAGTGTAAAAAGTTATTGCTCCGATTAGTCTTTACTTTACCTTATTACATTTGTACCGCGCACCACTACTCTGAGTCTTAAGGGCGCAAACCAAAAAGGACAAACAAAGAAGAAAAGAACATAACACCACATAGGAAGGCAACACAAATACCCATCCAAAAACAGATTGGTCATAGAACAAAGCAGTCACAAAGTGGCTATCTGAACAAAAAGGTCTTTAGTCTTTTCCTGAACAGAGCAGTTGATCTTACTTCCCTCATGTCTGGCGGAATAGTGTTCCAGGTAGTGGGGGTCGCAACAAAGAACACACCTTTCTTCACCTTAGTCAGCCTATGGGCTGAATCAACTGATTAGTGTTATTATATCTAAGATTACACACAATCCATTTAGTTTCGAGTGCTTCACTCAGATAACTGGGGACAATCCCATCAGGAACTTATGTGTAATTAAGAGAAGACCAAAATCAATTCTGGCTTCTATCGGAAACCGTGCAGGCTCCTCCTGGCCTCCGACGCATGCTCCCTCCTTTTGAGGTCCATGATTACTCTTACTGCATTGTTCTGTATAACCTGAAGCCGATAAGAGAGAGACTTAGCTAGACCAACAAGCAGACTGCTACAATAATCAATCCTAGAGCCAATTATAGCTCTTGCTATTGTCTCACGGTTGGCTCTTGAAATAAAAGGGCATAGTTGTACCAGCAGTTTAATATAGTACGAAGCTGAGGACACCAGGCTGCCAACATGGGCCTTCATATTAAGATTACAATCGAGAAGGACCTCAAGAGTTTTAACTCTATTTATGGATTTTATATCACAACCGTCAATTTGAAACTGGGAATATTCAGTTCCCATCTTTCGGATTTTGGCCTCAGTGCCCACAACCATCAGCTCTATTTTTCCAGTGTTCAGAGCTAGTCCATTATTACTCAAGCACAATTGGATCAGCGCATAGACCCGTTTGATGGTTCTAATGCGCAGCATAATTACCAGACAAAGGAATGACACATTGTGTATCATCTGCGCAATTGGTCAAGTCAATCTTTTTCGCTTCTAAAAGGTTGAGGAATGGGACTGTAAAAATGTTGTATAAAGGAGACAAGCATGCCCCTTGGAGCACCCCATGAGTCAGAAGAACAGGTTCTGCATCTGCAGAAGCACTGCTGACTCTATACCAGCGATTACTTAAGAAGGTTTCAACGCAACGGGCAGCCGACCCCGAAAACCATGCCACCTCCTTCAACCTGGAGACCAACAAAGAGTGCTCCACCAGGTCAAAGGCGGCAGAGAGGTCCAATAACATCAACAGGGCCGTCTGCCCATTATCCATAATGCAGAGAAGTCTGGACTGCAAATCCAGAAGAGCAGGCTCCCTACCATGAGTTTCCCTGAATCCGGATTGCCATTTATTCAATATCTTATTATTCTTAAAATGTGTCATAACTTATGTGTATGTTACATGATCTAAAATCTTCACCAAGAAAGGCGTGTTAGAGATAGGCCAGTAGTTGAGTGGATTTAAGGGACATAGTCCTGGCTTCTTAAGCAGAGGCATAATCCATGTATTCTTGATGCCCACAGGAACCGGACTTTCACTAAAGGAGGCATTGACAAACTTACACAGGATGTTTATCAGCAGGGGGTTTGGGGGGAGGGGGGGGGGTGTCGGGGAGTTTTTTTTATCACCATAGCAGGGCAAGCATACCCCCTACAGGATGTAGGCTTAAGGTTTTTAATCCACAGTGCCAGTCGGATTCTGATACAGGTTTAAAATGAAACTGTTCGTCTTGCCCCCACAACCTATGGGTAATGGCATCAGTTATCTCAGTACTCAGCAGTACTATATAGATTTTTTTAACAGATTCAATATTAAGTTTGATCGTACTCAATTTCCCAAACATGGATTCCTGTATGGGTATACTCCATTCAGTAACCCTAATAATAGCTTCTGTTTTACTGTAAACTGGGTGTTCTAGTGCCTTAAGAATTTTAAACAGTTCCTTAGGCTGCGATTGCCCTTAATTGATTCTGTCGTCAAAAGAAGATGTTCTTGCTAATATGACATCTTCTTTAAATCGTTTAGCCGGACATCTATATCCTTCTTTAACAAGAGCATTCATAGACGACTGCCATCTGTAAAGACTTAATTTCAGCGCTCTTAAGGATTTGTAAATCCGGGGTAAACCAGGTATTGACCTTCCTCAGAAGGACCTATTTCATTCCTAGAGGCGCTAGAGTATTAGTTGCCTTTTTTAAAATATTTTATTTTGTTTACAAACTTTATTTATTTCTCAGGAGCATAAGTTACAGACATTTGTATGGGAGCAGCAAACGATAGTTTTGTCCTAATCTCCCCTCCTGTCCTTTCCCATTTTTGTGTTCCATAGGCTCATGAGTTTTAACTGTTGTAACTCTTCCCCCACCCCTTTAACCCCTCTGCCAATGTAATTTTTCAACATTTGAGTGAATCAAAGCGTCTCTGTTCAACACACATGGGTATATTGCGAGCCGGACTGTCCTCTCAAATCAAGGCTTGCCTTGCTAAATAATGGAGACCCTGCGGAGTAGCTTAGGTTTGAAGTACATTTGACATTTGTTCCCCGTCGTCCATGAACTCGTGAAGCAGCATCCAGGTATTCAAGTATTTTGAGTAGGAGCCATATGCCATTGCAGTCACCTTTTCCATGGCCATCACTCCCTGTAGTCTCACCCACCACATGGCCACTACCAGCCCCTGTTTGTTCTTCCACGCTGTGCCAAGGTGATTCTGGCCGTGCCCAGCATGTGGGTGATGAGGCTAGCCTTATTCCCTGTATTCGCATAGCTCCCTTCGACTGCTTCGCCCAGTAAAACTACCACCGGGTCAAAAGGCAGTTGTGTCCCCACTATCTCCTTAATATGGCTCAAGATCTCCTTCCAGTAAGTCTCCGCCACTCGGCGGGTGCACCACATGTGGATTAGGTCCCTGGGTTGCCCACAAACCCTCCAACATGACATGGGATAGTCTGGGTTAATGGAGTGCATTAGTTGTGGCGTCATGTACCACCTCAAAGTTTGTACGCCGCCTCTTTTATTGAGACACATTTTGCGCTTTTAGCAGCTCAGTGCCATGTCTCCCCCGAAATTGGTTTCCCCACATCTAGTTCCCATTTCTGCATGTACGATAGAGTTTCCTCCGGGTCCGCCACCCCATCAGCCGGTAGTCTTGACACTCCTTTTTCCAACCTTCCCTCTTTTACAGTTATTTTAAGCCCTATTGGGTCCCGAGTTTCTCCCTCCCGGACCTTTGTTTGTGATCCAATATCTAATTTGGATGTAATGGAAGCGTTCCCTCTCGGGAATGTGAAATTTATCCATACAACCTTCAAATGTTAAGGGTGACCCCTCTGCGTAGAGTTCCCCCCAGTGCCAGGGCCTGCTCCCCTCCTCCACAGTGTGTCCAGAAGTCAGGTTGCATTCCTGGTGTGAAATCTGGATTATGGGCCATTGGCGTAAGAGGGGCCTCCCCCTATTTTTATCCCTTTTCCCCGTAGTGCTTTACCTCAGTACCATAGGGTGGTCTTGGTTGTTTCTAGTAGTGTGCCTCCTTTACCTCTATGCCACGCTGTGAGGAATCCCAGATCTTCTAGGGGTGTCTTAGTGGTCTCCCTTTCCAGGGTCGCCCAACGATTTTGATTTTCTCTGGGTGCCCATTGCAACATGGGTGCTACCTGTGCTGCCCATAGATACCTGCAGAGTTCTGGTACCCCCAGGCCCCCAGAGCTTGTGGTTGAAATAGAACTTTCCTGGGGACCCTACATTTTTTCTTTTTCCAGATGAAAGACACAATGACTTCTTTTTGTACATTTTTAATTGCTGGGCCTGGGATGCGTATTGGGAGAGCTTCAATCATGAAAATCAGTGCGGGCAGTGGACACCGCTGCCTCGTGCCCTTTCGGGTAGGGATACTTTCTGTGAGCTGTCCATTAATCAATAGCTGCGTGGTTGGGTTCCCATAGTTAGCCAATACCATACAAGTAAAAATTGGCCCGCAGCTACATTTTTCAAGGGTCCGTTGCAGGAATCCCCAGTGTAGACTATCAAAGGCTCTAGAGGCGTCCAATGCCAGTACCGAGAACCACTGCCCTGTCCTTCGTCCCCGTTCAATGGTGTCTATAGCTCTACGGATGTCATCATTGGTGTGCCGCCCTTTCACAAATCCTGCCTGGTCTGGGTGAATTTTCTTCGGGAGAACATTTGCCAACCTCTGGGCCATGACCGTGGAGTACATTTTTGCATCCCCATTCAGTAACGAGACCGGGCAATAGCTTGCACATTCTGAAGGGTCCCTGTCCGGTTTTAACAACAGTACCGTAGTAGCTGGGCTCATATCCCCCGAGGCCCACCCCTTATCCCGTATGTGATTAAATAATTTAATTAAGGGGCCCACCAGGGTGGACCTAAATGTTTTATAGTACGCATTACTTAGCCCGTCTGGGCCTGGAGATTTATGTCCCTTCAACGCACCTATTACCTCTCCCACTTCTTCCTCGGATATGGGCGCTTCCAACATTTGTCTGTCCGACTCAGTGATCTGTGGCAGCGTCACCTGGCCCAGGAACGCTACCTGTGCTTCTCTCTCCAGGTCTTCCTCCTTCAGGTTGTCGGTGTAGTATGAATAAATGACTACCACTATCTCTTTCTCCCCTGTCACTAAGTCCCTTCCCTGGTTTTTAAGTTGGGCAATGTGATTCTGGGTTTTCTGCTGTCTTAATTTGGCCGCAAGGAATCGGTTGGCCTTGTCCCCATTTATATAGTAAGACTGTTTAGTTTGTAGGAGGGGCTGTGTAGCTCAGTCTGCCAGATGTGCCTCTAGGGCCGCCCTAGTTTATTTAAGTTCCTGCCACATTTTCTGTGAGCCCTTATCTTTGTACTCCGCCTCAGCCTTTGTTATTTTGGCCTCCAGTTCCCGCCTCACCCTCTCCTTTCTTTTAACATAATTTGCTGATGCGCGATAAACTCACCCCGTACCAACGCTTTGCTAGCGTCCCAGATAGTGGCCCAGTCTACACCCTGTGTGACATTTTCCTGAAAGTAATTCCTCAGGGCCCGTTCTATATCTGCCCGAAGAGCTAGATCCTTTAGGATTAGCTCATTTCGACACCATGGCTTATGGGTCTGCTGCAGCGGAGTAAGCGGCTCCATCTTTAGGGAGACCGGTGCATGGTCTGATAAGCACTGCACCCCGATTTCTAATCCCGTGATTTGTGGGACCAGGGAATCTGAGAGGAGTACCATATCGATCCAAGAGAGTAGCCCCTGTGCATTGCTGAATAGTGGGTGTATGCTCTTTCCTGCAGGCAAAATCTCTTTATTAGGTGTAGCTCCCTGATGAATCGGGCTAGAGCCTGTCTGTACATGTCGTTGGGGGTAGCTGGGAGGGTCTTGTCCATTGCGGCTTCCATTAACGCAGTTGAAATCGCCCCCTATCAAGATCTGACCCACTCCCCAATTTGCAATTTTGGGCAGCAGCCCCAACAAGAAACAATCTTGTCTCACGTTGGGGGCATAGATCGCCACCATGTTAACCTGTTGGCCCATCAGTACCCCCCCCCCCCCCCCCCCCCAAGACCAGGAAGCGGTCCTCCAGATCCTTTTTAATAAATTGCTTCTCGAAACTGATCCCCTTGGCCAACAGAATGCCCACTCCCCTTTTCTTAGTCCCACTAGAGGCGAAATATTGCATGGGAAAGGCCCTATGCCTTAGTCTGTGCTCCTTTTCCGGGAGCAAGTGTGTTTCATGCACTCATACCACTGAAGGCCGCATATCCAAGAGCCTACTCATGATTGATTTCCTTTTAATTGGGGAGTTGAGCCCCTGGACGTTTAATGTTACAAAAGTTAAATCAGTCATTGTTGGTTTTTAATAACGTGCCTACCCTAGTGCTGTACAGCCTGTCCGCCCCCCTTAAGGGTCCCATATGTGCTGTATGTGGCTTTGACCCAAATGTTGTTTTCCTCCATCTCCCCCCCAATTCCCCAACTTATAACAACCTCTTGAACTTCAACTGAAACTCTCACCATGGCAATGCCACGGAGAATCACTGGGTTTGTCTTCCCCCGGGAAATCTGGGATCTGGTCTCATCCCCCCACACGCCCCCAACCCCTCTCCGCTTTTTGTGCCATTGAAGCTGCTAAATGCCTCCCCACCGCCCCAGCGGATTGCGCTATAGGGGTGAATAACCCCGTCGGTTCCTGGCTTTCCAGTTTCCCTGGCTGGACCCAGCTTTACCCTTCATGACTACTGTTCAAGTGGTATCCGTAGGTTTAAGTTCCTTGTTGTGACCCCTCGGGCGGGGCGCGCTTGTTTCCATTGTTCCCTTTCCGGTCTGCCTTCTCTTTCCCTGCTTCCAGGTGGGATCCTTTCTTTATCGTTGTCTTCGCTCCCTTCTTCCTCCCTCATAAGCTCCTCCATATCCTCCTCCTTTGTGATTGTGTACCGCTGTCCCTTCCACTCGAAGCGGAGACCCGTCGGGAATGCCCACTCCTAGATCTCAGCCAGTCTGTGATGACCCTCAGCCTTTTCCTCTTATTGAGAGTAGCTTGGGCTAGATCTTGGTATAGATGGATGGGTGTGGATCGAAAACGTATGGGTTCTTTTTTCAGTGCAGCCTGCATAATGGCCTCCTTCAGTTGGAATAAGTGTATCCAGGTCAGCACGTCCGGAATCAGGTTATTATTTAGTTGAAAAGTGGAGTAGACCCTATGTGTCCGGTCTAAAACAATATCTTTGTCGTCCTCCATGCCCAGGATTTGACAGAACAGGTCCATTACATATTGTTGCAGGTCAGAGTCTGCCATGGACTTCGGAATCCCCCGGATCTGTATATTGTTTTGCCTAGATGTGTTCTCGGCATCCTCCTGTCTGCTCTGAACCTGCTCCATTTGTTGTTCGAGTTCCTGCAACCTTTTGGCTAACTCATCTTGCTCTTGACCTTGTTCGGCGACTGTGGTCTCCACCTCGTCGACCCTTCTCTCTACTGCCATGACCCCTTTGTTGAGATCCGCAATGGACTTAGCTAGGTCAGATGCGCGGTCTTTATTATCCTTTTTTAGCTCCTGCAGCATTGCTAGCAGGTCTAATTTTCGGATTGGCGGGTCATTGGACTCTCTCAAACTTTCTGGTAGAGGGGAGTGTATTTGGGCCATCGCTTGTAGTTGGCTGGGTTTCTGGGTCTCTGCGGATTGCATCAGGGCTTTGATATGTCCCAACCCCAAGCTCTTCCATTTTGTTGTTTGCTTGGATACTTTGCCTGTATGGGGTGAGAGAAGTGCTCCCACTTGCTGTACCGTTTTTGGGAACCACTGCTGATGTCCCCTTATCACTTGTTCCAGGCAGATGGCGCTCTGGCCGCTGTGAGATCTCCACAACCGTGCCCTGGTAGGGGCCCCCTCTTTTCGATCCGTTTTGGAGTATACCTCTTATGCTAGGTGCCCTCTTGAGGACCGGCGTGTGTGATCTGGTGGTTGCTGGATTCCACCTGAGACCCACTTGTCACTCAAAAGCAGTTCCACCAATAGTGCTGTTCTACAGGGCTGTGTAACTCTTCCGTAGCCCACCGCCCGGCTACCACGTCAGTGGCAGCGCTTATCTTGCCAGTTCCATGGCACCTCATGGTTGCCTTTGGCTGTTTCGCCCTCTTTGAGTGTGGTTCCACACTCAGGAGCACTCCCTGTTATCTCCTCACCACCCTGAGCGCCTAGGTTCGCTTTGCTAGTGTCAGGCCCTTCGACCGCTTGTCCCATTGCGCCGCATGGATCTCCCCCTCCTTTTCATGAGCACTGTCAGGCTGCTTAGTAATTGTGGGCTATAGGGGTTCCTGTTCGCACTGCTCCAATACGGTTGACGTTTGCCTTATGCCCCCAGGATTTGCCTGCTAATGGGGGCACACCTGCATTGGGGTGCTCCTCAGTGCCTCTTCACCACTTTTGTCACTTCAGCAGCATTAGCTGGTCATGCGATAGTTATCTGGAGTGCTTTTCCCAGTTACTTTCGCTGGCATGTTGCTTGCTGAGGGTGCTCCAGGAGATTTCCAAGCCTCTCCTTCCAAAGGGCTTGCAGCAACTCCCCCAGAGCAGTCTAACTGGGAGCACTTAAGGTTCCTACAGCCCGCCTTGAACTGCGCGCCTATTCTAGTGCATTTTATATGCCGGATGATTTCGGGCCATGTGAGTCTTCTCCGCGGCTCCCACGCCATCTTCCTGCTAGGTGTGAGGATACGTTATGTTGCCCGCACTGGGCTGTGCAGCTGCCCCTGCACCGATGTCTCCGCCAGGCTAAACTTGGCTCCTTTGAGCCCCCGCTGGTGAACACAAAGGATTCATCACTTTCAGGGACCTGGGCAGCGGGGCTTGTTGCTGCTCATATGTCCATCCCTGCCGCCCCAAGCACCTCCTTACCCGCTTCTTCTCAGGCTCCTATCCTCGGAGCCCATCTTGAGGCGTTCGGCAGCAAGGGTGGGGGGGGGAAGGGCTTCCAAACAGGGCGCTTCAGCTCCAGTTTCCGAGCCAGGACTCCCTGCACACAATCGCCGGCAGCCCAAGGCGGGACACTTTCTCTGTTTTCAGGGCTCCGTCAGGCTAATTTATTCGGATCACGGCTGCACCAGAGGCGATCCGGCATTCCTCAGGGTGCCAACATGAGTTACGTCCGCCATTTTGGCAAGGACCGTTGGGCTCCTCGCATTTCCACTCGCTTCTCCTTCATGGAAGCTCCGCTGCCGCTTAAATTGGCACAGCTTGCTCCCCGGGCGTTCAGGCACCTGCGGAGTAGATTCCCTGGATAATTAAGACTTTTTAGGGGGTTTTGGGCCCCGGGACAGGGAAGGAGTCCCAGAGCTCCCGGAAGACGCATCCACCGGCATCCTCGGCTGGCCACGCCCCCATTAGTTGCCTTTTGAAGGGTATTGTGATATCTATCGGGATGTCCTCCACTGTAACTAGATCATTCACTTCCTGGATTAAAGTTGTAAGACCGGGTGTAGGGCATTCAGAGTGAGATTCTTAAAGTTCCTTGACGCCACAGTGATCTTGCTTACTTCCCTCTCTATACCACTGTTTTCACAGACAATTGTAAAGTAAATGAAAGAGTGATCTGACAAAGGACAGGGGGAGATCTCCAGATCAGTAAGGGTCACGTTGTGTGCAGCTACCCAGTCTAATGTATTCCCTTTGTTATGAGTGGGATTTTCACACATTGTTCGAACCCCAGACCCCCTAGAGCATCCTCACCCAGCCAGTAATTAAAATCCCCCAGAACCAGTGCTTTAGTGTTAACTTTTAGGAATGAAATTAAATAGTTAAAAAGTTGAATAGCAAACTCAGTCATAGGAGATGGTGGCCTATACACAAGAACAATATTTAATGTGGTTCAGCATCAATTCTAACTTTAATATGTAGCACTTCACATCCATCAAGATCTGAGATCTCAATTCTCCAGATATCAGGGTTGCTTCAAAAATAGTAGCAACCCCCCGCCTTTTCCATCTAGTCTGTCCTGGTAAAGAATATTGTAGCCAGGGGAGTAGCAAGAGGTAGTGAAGGGCCAGCTGCTGCATGTCCCCATTTCTCTGTAAGAATATATATATATATATATATATATATATATATATATATATATATAAATATATATATATATATATATATATATATATAATACATTACTCACCATAATCGTATTTCTGATGCTTGTATCTGCTTAGATTCACATGCTGTGCATAGGCCGACATCTAGTTGAAGCTGCAGAGTATTACAATTTGTCTTTCGAAACTCGAAAATGGGCGTCGACACAGGGCGTGCCAGTAATACTATCCCTAGTGTGACGTCCACTGTACCCATGATGCCTCACGCGTCTAGGACCCTCAGATTGTATTTTTCCTGACATGAGGTAGCATGAGGAGTAGCTTGAGTACAGATGATCCAAGCAGATAGAAGATAGATAAGATAAGACTACAAGCATCCATGCGCCTTCTCTCAGAGGGGAGGAAGGGCGGGTCGCATGTGAATCTAAGCAGATACAAACATCAGAAATACGATTACGGTGAGTAATGTATCCCTTCTGAGGCTTGTGGAATCTGCTTAGATCACATGCTGTGCATAGATTAGCAAGCAGTGTTAGAAGGAGGTGGGATTTGAGAAGGGTCATGAGCAAATAAATGTCTTAGAACCGCTTGTCCCACTTGAGTATCTGTCTTGGAATGGGTGTCAATGCAGTAGTGCTGAGTAAAAGTGTGAATAGAGCTCCAAGTAGCTGCTTTGCAAATGGTGTCAAGGGGAACATTTGCAATGAAAGCCAGAGTGGCCCCAATGCCTCTTGTCGAGTGGGCTCTGGGCGTAAAAGGCAAAGTTTTGTCAGAAAGAGAGTAACACAACTGGATACAGTTGACAATCCACCTGGAGATGGCACCCTTAGAGACACGATCTCCCTCTTTGCCTGTGGCTACGGAGACAAACAGTTGATCTGTTTTCCTAAGCGGTCTGGTCTTGTTTACGTAGTAAAGGACCGCCCTACGCACATCTAGGGTGTGTAGTTTAACCTCAGCCAAGCTTTGTGGGTTTTGGAAAAAGGCCGGAAGCTCGATGGACTGGTTTACATGGAATTTAGAAATAAACTTAGGTGAGAACCTAGGGTGTGTCCGTAAAAATAACTTATCCTTATGAATAGTAAAGAAAGGATCCTGCACTGACAGAGCCTGAATTTCACCGACCCTTCTTATGGATGTAATGGCTACTAAGAAGGCAGTCTTATAGGTCAGGTGTTTGAGACTTGTTTTATGCATGGGCTCGAATGGGGGGCCCATGAGTTTAGATAGCACCACGTTCAGGTCCCATCCTGGTGGTGGGTTAGATATAGGAGGATGAAGTCTCTTTACTCCCTCCATGAAGGCTTTAACCACGGGTACCTTCCACCACGACACCTTGCTATGTGAGGTGGTGTACGCTGACAGAGCTGCCAGGTGTACCTTTAGTGAGTTGAAAACCAACCCTGCGTCCAGCAGGTGGAGCATGTATGTCACGAATGTGGATGGAGTGCAATCAACTGGGTTGATCTGTTTATTCTGGCACCAGATAACGAATCTCTTCCATTTGTCGAAGTAGCAATGCCTCGTGTTCGGTTTCCTAGACTCTTTTAGGATGTCCATACACCTCTGTGGTAAATTGAGATATCCAAACACTATGACCTCAGGAGCCATGCTGCTAGGTTCATGGAGTTGGGTAGAGGATGCACCTTCTGACCTTGGTGCTGGGACAGATTGTACCAGCCCGGGAGTTTGATGGGATTGCAGACCGAAAGTCTGCGTAGGTGTGGAAACCACGGTTGTCTCGCCCACATGGGAGCAACTAGGACGAGCGTCATCGACTCTCTGTTCATCTTGTTCACCACCTTCCTGATGAGAGGAGTTGGTGGAAAAGCGTATGCAAACATACCTGACCAGCTCATCCACAGGGCGTTCCCCAGGGAGTCTGGTTGGGGAAACCTGGATGCGAATTCTGGGCACTGTCTCTTTTCGCTTGTGGCAAATAGGTCTATAGTGGGGAAACCCCACTGAGAGAAGAGATCTTCTACGATTTCTCTGTGTAGATACCATTTGTGTTCCTCCGGAAGGGGATCTCTGCTCAAAGCGTCCGCTACATAATTGAGATCCCCTGGAACATGTTGAGATGACAGAAAGATGTTCGTCTGAGTGCCCATATCCAAATTTTCTGGGCAAGTCTGGACAGATTTGGTGAACAAGTCCCTCCTTCCTTGTTTAGGTAGAACATGGCTGTCGTGCTGTCCGTCCGGATCTGCACCGACAGGTTCAGTAGGTGGGGCTCGAACGCTTGAAGTGCTCTGAAAAACTGCTAGAAGCTCTAGCAGGTTGACGTGATTCTTGGCCACTGTGTGAGACCAGAGACCCTGAGCTGTTTGGTGGAGATGGTGAGCTCCCCATCCTGTCAGGCATGCGTCCGTTGTGACTACCGCCTGCATCTCGGGATCGTAAAAGGGTTTCCCCTTGGATAGATTGTCTCTTGTCCACCAGTGGGGGATTTGTACAAGTGTTGGCGAAACGACCACTAGATCGTCCCACTGACCACTTGCCTGAGACCACTGTTTCGCCAACCATTCTTGCATAGGACGCATGCGCAGTCGCGGGTGGGGGACCAGGTAAATGCATGACGCCATCATGCCCAGTAACCGCATTGCTTTGCGTACCGTTATTTGTTGACCGGACTGATAATGTGGAATTTGCAGTAGTAAATTCCGAATTCTCTCTTCCGAAGGGAAGGTCAACCCTTTCTGAGTATCTAGGATTGCTCCTAGGAACTGCTTTGAGGTGCTTGGCACTAGGCTTGACTTCTTCTCGTTGATTGAGAAGCCTAATTCGTGGAGGAGGTCGATAGTCCCTTGAATGTTTGTCCTGCAAATTCCTGGGGTTTCCCCCGTTATGAGCCAGTCGTCCACATAAGGGTACACTGGGATTGCCTCCCTGCGTAGGTGTGCAGCTGCCACCGCCAGTACCTTGGTGAATACCCTTGGTGCTGAAGCTATCCCGAAGGGCAGTACCTTGAATTGGTAGTGGCGACTGTCCACCTTGAAGCGCAAGTACTTTCTGTGCGCCGGGAGCATGGAAATATGAAAATAAGCATCTTTCATATCCAAGGTTGCCATGTAATCCCCCTTTTTTAGGAGGGGGATTACCTCTTGTAGCGTGGTCATACGGAATTTTTGGGGCTTGACATACTTGTTGGCAGGCCGTAAATCCAGTACTGGGCGCATTGTCAAATCTTTCTTTGGCACAAGGAAGTAAGTTGAATAGATACCCTTGTTTACCTGGTGTCCTGGGACGAGTTCTATCGCGTCCTTTTCTAGCAGAATGGCAATCTCCTCGAGAAGGATCTTCTGATGTTCTAAGGAGTGTACTCTTTGTCGTGGAGGATGGTTCCAGGGACGCTGCAGTAATTCTATACAATATCCTGTGGACACTGTTGACAGCACCCATCTGTCTGAGGTGATCCCTTCCCAAGCCTGGGTGAAGTTGGAAATGCGTCCCCCTACTGGGGTTGCGTGAGAAGGGACCCTGAACTGAGCGTCACTGCTTTGGTGGAGGCGTGCCACCTCCCTTGTTGGGGCTGCCTCTTCCACGCCCTCTTTTGTTACCCCTGCCGTAACTTTGGGTAGACTGCTGGCTGTTGTTCCACTGTGTACCCTGTCCCTGGGCATAGTTGCCTCTTTGTGAATTTTGGCCGCGTGGGCGACGAAAATTACTGTTCCCCCTCTGGTTAGGGGGTTTGTTGGTTAGTTGGCCAAGGGATTTCAGTGTCTCGTATTCGTCCTTGGCGTTTTTCAGTGCGTCTTCGACCGCTTTCCCAAACAATAGATCGGGTTCCACCGGCTTGTCTATTAATGAAGCCTGAGTTTCTGTTTTGAATCCCGACTGCCGTAACCACGCATGTCTTTTGATAACAGTACCTTCTGCTATCAATCTTCCTGCGTTGTCCGCGGCGTCGAAAGTTGCTTTTAATATGCAACCAGACACGGCTCTCCCTTCTGCCGAGATCCGAGCCAATTGGCCTTTTAACGGTTCAGGAGCTGAGGCTATGAGCGCCGCGACCTCTTCCCATTGATGGCAGTTGTAGCTGGCCAACAGGGTGGTGGAGTTAGCAATCCTTGCTTGGTAGGCGGACGTTGAGGCTACCTTCCTGCCAAACCCGTAAAGTTTCTTGCTCTCCTTGTCGGGAGGAGCTTCAGATGAAGATAAGGGTGTTCCAGCCCTCTTCCGAGTGTTGGTAATAACTAGGGAGTCTGGTTTAAGATGTCCTCTTATATAGAGAGGGTCAGAATGGGCTGCCCGGAAAAGCTTTTCGACCCTGGGGTTGACTGCTCTGGTGAGGTTTGGGTTCACCAGGGACGGATCTATTCTTCGTTGGATGGATTTAAGGATAGGGATGGTCTGAGCGACCGGCCTCCTCTCTCCCACCAACTCTTCTGCGAAGTCCCTTTCCTCCTGTACACCGTGGGTGTCGATGTGAAAATGTTCTGCCGCGCGAGCGAGAACCTCATTAAGGAGGGGCTGGTTATCGACTGGCGAGTCGGTAACTGGGGCTTCGTTCTCTACCGGGGAATCTACTCTGTAAATTTCCTGCTCATCTTCTCCCTCCTCCTGATCCTCATCATCCGCATAGTATTCCGTCCCGGTTTGTTCCTCCATAATTTCAAACTCCTGGTCCCCCTCAGGGAATGGAGTAGAGTAAGGCTGCACCTCGAAGGGTTCAGGTCTTTCGAACCGGGCCTTTTTACTTAGGGGGATAGGATCAGTGGAACCTGAGGGTGTGGCCCCCTGAGGGTCATACGAGAGGAAATGCTCTGGATTCTTGTCGTAGAAATCAGCCAAGGAAGACATCCTTGACATGACCCTGTCTATGTCTTCACTGGACCATTCTTTGGAACAGGGGATGACTTTAGTAGGCAATTTAGGGGACTTATCAAGGGTACCCTTGCTGGATGTTGATCTCTCAGTAGACTTGTATTTGTCTGTCTGCTTAGGGGGGAAGGATGGTTGTACAGGAGTGGAAGAATGTGCTTTCCGCTGTTTCCCCCCCTCCCCGTGCGTGGAAAAATGTTTTCCCTGTCCCTTGGAGGCCCCGGAGACTTTCGACGCCTGGCGTCGAGGATCGGGAGAGGTATTTGTGTTTTTCGAGCGTGGGGCCTCGCTGGTGTTAACTGCGGGCTCCGCCTCTTGGAGCGCGGCCTGGGGGTGGAAGTCGTCTTCGTCCTCCGACGATCGAACTTCCGTTAGTCTAGGGAGCGAGGCACTCTTGGAAAGAGTGGATGATTTCCTTGCGTCATGAGGCAATCTCGATCGAGAGCGCCCAGAGGACACCGAGTCGGACCGTTCTATCTGTGCCTCTTTCCGAGAAGTCGACGTCGTCGAGGTTCGGTTGGACTTAGTGTGCTTAGTGTGTGTAGGGTGTGTAGCGCTTGCGTCGCCGGGGGTCTTCCCCATAGCCGCCCTGCCGGACGACCTTCCGAGGTCGGGGACCTGCGCTCGGCTGTCTTTTGACGCCGTAATGCCCTCGCCGTCCGAAAGTACGGCGTCGCTGCCATCGCTGAAGGCGCCCTCCGCTGCCATGGCCGCCTGCCTGGCGTGGTGGGCCCAACGCTTAGTCGAACGGTCCTTAAGTATCTTAGGTTTAAACCTACTACACGCTCTGCAGTTCGCTTCGGGGTGGTCCCTCGGCAAGCAGAGATTGCACGAGGCGTGCCTGTCGACCCAAGGGTATTTGCGGTTGCACTTGGGGCAGAATTGGAAAGGGGTACCCTCCATACGCACCTAAAGGCAGCGGGCTGGTAAGTGTATGAAATATATAAGATAAGGTGTACCTATATACCAAGAGTGAAGAGTATGTACCACCCCCCACTCTCCCTACTTGCAGGGCCGAGGCCAGCAGCCTACCAGGCCCGGGCCGAGGCCAGCGGCCTTCCGAGGCCCAGATCCGTCGTGCGGCAGCCGACGGTCGATGTCTTCTCCAGCCGTCGTCGAGTCGACGTTGGGGTGGGGAAGGATGTCAATAAAGAATTATAAATTTAAATTATTAGCAAAAGTATGGCTAAGGCCAGGGGACTCCGCAAGATGCTTCCGACCAGTATGGCGGAAAAAAACAATCTGAGGATCCTAGACGCGTGAGGGATCTTGGGTACAGTGGACGTCACACTAGGGATAGTATTACTGGCACGCCTGTGTCGACGCCCATTTTCGAGTTTCGAAAAACAAACTGTAATACTCCGCAGCTTCCACTAGATGTCGGCCTATGCACAGCATGTGATCTAAGCAGATTCCACAAGCCTCAGAAATATATATATATATATATATGGCAACATCTAAGGCATGTTTTAGTAAAGACCTAGTGTTGAGCAGCAGTGTTGTCAGGCCTGTATTAGGCCTGGTCCTTAGTTTATGTTCCACTGAGCAGAAAAGCAACTGTAATTGTATACTACACCAAAAGGTCTTACTCCCCTAGTATAACAGTGTGTTATCATGAAAGTAGTTACAGGTATATACTGTTTCTTGAATCTGTGTTCCACTATTCAGAAAGGTATCCTGGTAACAGGATTGGTTGATTATGTGATTTATTTGCTGAGTGTCACTGTATCAATGACAGGGTCTACTATCTTGACTTACTGTAAAGTAATCTGTTAGGGAGAATTCTCAGAAATGTGCTAATTTCCTCTACCTTAGAGACCCCCAGCAACTTTGCTGGATTTTGAGGACTTGATTTTTTAACCTGGAGAGAGTGAGACCCCCTTTTTCCCACTCTCCCACTTGAATCCTTAAGCAAGGGTACAGCTATCACAAAGGAAGGGTCGGTTGCAGCCATTATTTTACTGTGCCATCGAAGGCCATCTGCAGAGCACGGTAAAAGCCCATTCCACACAGAACACAGTGTCAGAAGCGGCCTCATTCTGTAGTCACTCCTGTTCCTGCTTTCCTGTTTTATAAGAGGTGTGGCTTGATTCCGGAAGCTAGCTGAGGTCCTTTCCTCAAGCCTTCCCTCAAGCCCCTCATTGAGGCTGCAGTCCGGCATCGGAGAGAGAGAGCTGGCGACAGAACTTTTGACGGATGAACTCCGGTGTGGACGTGACGTGAGACGCCGGCACAGAGAGATACAGAGGCAGTGTGGGCTTGTGGCACGGTGTGGGCTGTGAAAAGCGGTCTGGCAAAAATCTCCGAGGCGGCCCGCTGAGACCCGAGAAAACCCGAGGAAGTCCGTGGTAAGGACCTATTCGCACTATTCTGGCACAGAGCATTTTTTTCTAAGCCCCCCTCTAATATTTTCCGAGCCCCCTGCTAATAGTAAAAGTGCTCAAATAGGGAGCAGCTATGAGCAGTTGCTTTGAGCTGTATAGTGTCTTTAACACGCTCAAAGCATACTGCTTCGGGGGAAAAGACAAAAAGAAAACATACAGAAAACGTGTGGTGGCTAAAAATATTTGAAACATCGTCAGGAGACTGCGGGAGCTTCTCCTTTGATCCTGGCGAATCTTATGAGGTGTGCTCAAATAAGCAGTGTGTGTAAAAAAAAAAGAGAATGCAGCAAATGCGATGAAAAGAATTGCGTGCTACATTCTCTGTTCTGTTTTTTAGTAGCTACGAATGTGTGTGTGTGAGAGAGAGAGAGAGAGAGAGAGAGAGAGAGAGAGAGAGAGAGAGAGAGAGAGAGAGAGAGAGAGAGAGAGAGAACCTAGAAGATTTTGGCACTATTGACACGCTTGACATTACGAGCTCTATTGACCTATCTACTAAACAGTCGCCTATATGCTCATCTCATTTTAGCGAACTTGATAGAGTTAAATATTGCCGGGAGACTGCAGGAGTTTCTCCTTTGATCCCAGGGTACCATACCAGGATAATGCTAGTGAGACTAAGCACAGAACTAACAGCGTGCCCTCTCTGTCCAGCAGTCATCCGAAAGAGTTCAATACCTGCTCCATTAGCACTCAAATAATTAGTAGACTGCAAGAGCTGATATTAAGCTGCGCAATATGCTCTCCCTGGATAAGGAGAATGAGGTGGAAGGAAATGGATCCTACCTGCCAGACCCAGAAATTGTAAGACACCCCCTTGTTCAAATGGTCACTCAAGATGTAAATTCTTCTACACAAGCAATCACCCATGCACAAGTGCACGCCGAGGAAACGCTCACCAATCCAAAGGGTGGTGCTGAGCGGACCCACCAAACTACACTCTTGCAACATTGGTAGTGTGGCCTAGAGTACACAATAACTACCCAAATGATTCAGCAAAAAATCCAAGCCCATATCGGGAAAAAAAGGCAAAAACATAAGTCACCTGCTACACTTTTGCTTCAACCTAACTTACCTCTTGTGTAGCCACATGTCCTCGTTGGAGACTTCCTTGGTTGCATGTTTAGAGTTGCTTGCAGCTTCGCTACCTCACAAGCCTAATCAGCTTGTGGCACTACTTTGATTGCTTCTAATCTACAAAGACTTTTTAAACATTGGAAAAGACTTTCTACTTACCTGCAAGAAGAGCTTCAGTTCACCTTGACTTGCTAACTCAACATTGGCTGGCCTGGCTCCCTGAACGACTCCTCTCTTCTGCTTATGTGTTTTGCCTTCCTTTCAGAAAAGGGTTAACTAACTTTGCATTGGGGGGGGGGGTTATTTTGAAAGTATTACCTACCTAAGAATAACTGTGTAAATACTTGTTTTATTCTGAACTCTCTTCTCTTTAACACTACTCCCAAGAATATTCTAAATGCAACGGTAAAATATTAATGCCAACAGCACCTTAGCTATTGAAGTCACCTGGGGGTGTAGGTAGTGCCTGTGTGTCATCCCACATGGGTATTTGCTGATTTAGATAACTAAGAGTGTGCATTTTCAGAGTGTATGTGTGTGTTGCTTTATATTGATCCCTTCTGAAGTAGGCTTACTATAACTGACTGGTAAATAAATTAATTCTTTACTCAAGAAACCTTGTGTGTAAGAGTTTATTTGAATACTTGTCACTGTGCATCTCTGTGCAACTCCCCTCCAGCTCACATTGACCCCTCTTGAGATACGCCTGGCTGCCCAACACACTACCAACCTGTGTAGTACAGACTTATACCAAAGGTTGGGTTCCTATTGCCAGGAGGTAAGGTTTGTTGTAGTGCACCCATAGGGTACTGCATACAATCTTGCCTAACACAACCTAAAAGTAACTGACGATTTTTACTTCCCATGAATAGGTGTGGCCTATACTAAAAGTGTATGATACGGTTTGACTCCCCTAGAATTACTGTTGGATATTCTGAAGAAGGTTTATGCTTTGGTCTGTGTACCTTTAAGCATTATGTTGTGTTTTTATAATGCTTTTAGGACTATGACCAGTACTTACCCCAAGACTTAACTTGGCCTATTTGTATTTATAATAAACCTTTATTTGTTATAATATTTCTGGTTGTCAGTGTTTCTATTGAATCCTTGATATACTGCAGATTCAGTGTACTTTCCTACAGCCCTCTCTCCCTCCTAAAATGAGCCTGGCTGCTCTGTGTACGCTACCATATACTCAGATTGTATAGCCTTATACTAAAAGTGGAGTCTTGCACTGTCTCAGTTGAATGGTTCTGCTAAGCCCTTAGTTGGACTTCAGAAAAACTGTCCTAACAGATACTATGCTAATTTCCCCGACTCATTTCTGTATAGCTGTATATAAATAAACTTTTTCTCTACATACCTTTGCTACCCGTCCGTCTATGGGATTATTTGTTGATGTGCTGCAAATTTCTGCAATAGGAACCTTGGGCACAGGGGAAGTGGGAGGTTTGATTTTTTTTAACACTCTTGTACTTGGTCTTTATGGATATTATTTTTAGGTGTTATATCTGTCTAGTACGGGAATGGAGTATGAATATATATGGGATACATTACTCACCGTAATCGTATTTCTGATGCTTGTATCTGCTTAGATTCACATGCTGTGCATATGCCGACATCTAGTGGAAGCTGCGGAGTATTACAGCTTGTTTTTCGAAACTCGAAAATGGGCGTCGACACAGGGCGTGCCAGTAATACTATCCCTAGTGTGACGTCCACTGTACCCAAGATCCCTCACGCGTCTAGGATCCTCAGATTGTATTTTTTCTGACATGAGGTAGCATGAGGAGTAGCTTGAGTACAGATAATCCAAGCAGATAGACAGAAAAGTAAGACTACAAGCAATCATGCGCCTTCTCTCAGAGGGGAGGAAGGGTGGGTCGCATATGAATCTAAGCAGATACAAGCATCAGAAATACGATTACGGTGAGTAATGTATCCCTTCTGAGGCTTGTGGAATCTGCTTAGATCACTTGCTGTGCATAGATTAGCGAGCAGTACCTGAAGAAGGAGGTGGGATGTGAGAAGGGTCATGAGCAAATAAGTGTCTTAGAACCGCTTGTCCCACTTGTGTATCTGCCTTGGAATGGGTGTCAATGCAGTAATGCTGAGTAAAAGTGTGAATAAAGCTCCAAGTAGCTGCTTTGCAAATGGTGTCAAGGGGTACATTTGCAATGAAAGCCAGAGTGGCCCCAATGCCTCTAGTAGAGTGGGCTCTTGGCGTGAAAGGCAGAGTTCTTTCAGAGAGTGAGTAACACAGCTGGATACAGTTAATAATCTACTTCGAGATGGCACCTTTAGAGACGCGATCCCCCTCTCTGCCTGTAGCTACGGAGACAAACAGTTGATCTGTTTTTCTTAGCGGTCTGGTTTTATTTACATAGTAGAGGACCGCCCTACGCACATCTAGGGTGTGTAGTTTCACCTCAGCCGAGCTTTGCGGGTCCTGGAAGAAAGCCGGAAGCTCGATGGACTGGTTTACATGGAATTTTGATATAAATTTAGGTGAGAACCTAGGGTGTGTGCGTAAAACCAGTTTGTCTTTATGGACAGTAAAGAAGGGATCCTGCACTGACAGAGCCTGAATTTCACTGACCCTTCTTATAGAAGTAATATCTACTAAGAAGGCCATTTTATAAGTCAGGTGTTTGAGACTGCTTTTATGCATGGGTTCGAAAGGGGGGCCCATGAGCTTGGCTAGCACCACATTAAGGTCCCACCCTGGTGGTGGGTTTGAAATAGGAGGGTGAAGTCTCTTTACTCCTTCCTTGAAGGATTTAACCACTGGTACTTTCCACCACAAAACCTTGCTATGGGAAGTGGTGTAAGCCGACAGGGCTGCCAGGTGTACTTTCAGTGAGTTAAAAACCAATCCTGCATCTAGCAGGTGGAGCATGTATGTAACAATAGTGGAAGGAGTGCAATCAACCGGGTTGATTTGTCTACTCTGGCACCAGGTAACACACCTCTTCCACTTGTCAAAGTAACAGTGCCTTGTGTTTGGTTTCCTAGATTCTTTTAGGATGTCCATACACCTCTGTGGCAAATTGAGATGTCCAAACTCTATGACCTCAGGAGCCATGCTGCCAGGTTCATTGAGTTGGGTTGCTGGTGCACTGTTTGACCTTGGTGCTGGGACAGTAGGTTGTACCAGGCTGGAAGTTTGATGGGCTCGCACACCGCCATCCTGCGTAGGTGTGGGAACCACGGTTGTCTTGCCCACATGGGAGCAACTAGGACGAGCGTCATCGATTCCCTGTTCATCTTGTTCACCACTTTCCTGATGAGAGGAGTTGGTGGAAAAGCGTACGCAAACATCCCTGACCAGTTCATCCACAGGGCGTTCCCCTGGGAGTCTGGTTGGGGGAACCTGGATGCAAATCCTGGGCATTGTCTGTTTTCGCTTGTGGCGAATAAGTCTATAGTGGGGAAACCCCACTGAGAGAAGATATCTTCTACGACCTCTCTGTGTAGAACCCATTCGTGTTCCTCTGGGAGGGAGTCTCTGCTCAGAGCATCCGCTAGGGAATTGAGCTCCCCTGGAACATGTTGTGATGACAGGAAGATGTTCCGTCTGAGTGCCCATATCCAGATTTTCTGGGCCAGCTTGGACAGATTTGGCGAGCGAGTCCCTCCTTGCTTGTTCAGGTAGAACATGGCTGTTGTGCTGTCCGTCCGGATTTGCACTGACAGGCTTAGTAGGTGGGGCTCGAACGCCTGAAGCGCTCTGAATACTGCCAGAAGCTCTAGCAGGTTGATGTGGTTCTTGGCCACTGAGTGAGACCAGAGACCCTGAGCTGTGTGGTGGAGATGGTGAGCTCCCCACCCCGTCAGACATGCATCTGTAGTGACTACTGCCTGTACTTCAGGATCGTAAAAGGGTTTCCCCTGTGCGAGATTCTCTCTTGTCCACCAGTGAAGGCTTTGTACCAGTGTTGGCGAAACGACCACTAGATCGTCCCACTGACCACTTGCCTGAGACCACTGTTTCGCCAACCATTCCTGCATGGGACGCATGCGCAGGCGCGCGTGGGGGACCAGGTAAATACATGACGCCATCATGCCCAGTAAACGCATTGCTTTGCGTACCGTTATTTGTTGACCGGACTGATAATGCGGAATTTGCAGTAGTATATTCCGAATTCTTTCTTCTGAAGGAAAGGTCAACCCCTCTTGTGTATCCAGGATTGCTCCTAGGAATTGTTTTGAGGTGCTTGGCACCAGGCTTGACTTCTTCTCGTTGATTGAGAAGCCTAACTCGTGGAGGAGGTCGATAGTCCTTTGAATGTTTGTCCTGCAAATTCCTGGGGTTTCCCCCGTTATGAGCCAGTCGTCCAGATAAGGGTACACCGGGATTGCCTCCCTGTGTAGGTGTGCAGCCGCCAGTACCTTGGTGAATACCCTTGGTGCTGAAGCTATACCGAAGGGCAGTACCTTGAATTGGTAGTGTCGACTGTCCACCTTGAAGCGCAAGTACTTTCTGTGCGCTGGGAACATGGAAATATGAAAATAAGCATCTTTCATATCCAAGGTTGCCATGTAATCCCCCTTTTTTAGGAGGGGGATTACCTCTTGTAGCGTGGTCATACGAAATTTCTGGGGCTTGACATACTTGTTGGCAGGCCGTAAGTCCAATACTGGGCGCATTGTCAAGTCTTTCTTTGGCACAAGGAAGTAAGTTGAATAAATACCCTTGTTTACCTGGTGTCCCGGGACGAGTTCTATCGCGTCTTTTTGTAGCAGAATGGCGATCTCCTCGAGGAGAATCTTTTGATGTTCTAAGGAGTGTCGTGGAGGATGGTTCCGGGGACGGTGCAGTAGCTCTATACAATATCCTGTGGATACTGTTGACAGCACCCGCCTGTCTGATGTGATCCCTTCCCAAGCCTGGGTGAAGTTGGAAATGCGTCCCCCTACTGGGGTTGCGTGAGAAGGGACCCTGAACTGAGCGTCACTGCTTTGGTGGAGGCGTGCCGCCTCCCTTGCTGGGGCTGCCTCTGCCTTTACCACAACCTCTCCTACTACCCCTGCCGTAACCCTGGGTAGACTGTTGGTTGTTGTTCCACTGTGTACCCTGCCCCTGGAAATAGTTAGATCATCTCTGGGAATGTTGGCCGCGTGGGTGACGAAAATTACTATTCCCTCTCTGGTTAGGGGGTTTATTGGTTAACTGGCCAAGGGACTTGAGTGTCTCGTATTCGTCCTTGGCATTTTTCAGTGCGTCTTTGACCGCCTTACCAAACAGATCGGTTTCCACCGGTTTGTCCAACAATGATGCCTGGGTTTCTGCCTTAAAACCAGACTGCCGTAACCACGCATGTCTTTTGATAACAGTGCCCTCCGCTATCAATCTGCCTGCGTTGTCCGCGGCGTCGAACGTTGCTTTCAAAATGCAACCAGACACGGCTCTACCCTCTGCGGAAATCCGAGCTAACTGGCCCTTTAAAGGTTCAGGAGCAGAGGCTATGAGTGCCGCGACTTCTTCCCACTGATGGCAGTTGTAGCTGGCCAACAGGGTGGTGGAGTTAGCAATCCTTGGTTGATAGGCGGACGTTGAGGCTACTTTCCTGCCAAAACCGTATAGTTTTTTTGCTCTCCTTGTCGGGAGGAGCTTCTGACGATGACAAGGGTGTCCCAGCCCTCTTACGAGTGTTGGTGACAACTAGGGAGTCTGGCTTCAGGGTCAGACTGGGCCGCCCTGAAAAGTTTTTCAACCCTGGGATTGACTGCTCTGGTGAGGTTCGGGTTCACCAGGGACGGATCTATTCTCCGCTGAATGGACTTAAGGATAGGGATGGCCTGGGCAACAGGCCTCCTTTCTCCCACTAACTCTTCTGCAAAGTCCCTTTCCTCCTGGACACCGTGGGTGTCAATGTGGAAATGTTCTGCTGCGCGAGCGAGAACCTCATTTAGGAGGGGGTGGTTATCGACCGGGGAGTCGGTAACCGGGGCTTCGTTCTCTACCGGGGAATCTACTCTGTATGTTTCCGGGCCATCCTCTTCTTCTTCCTGGTCCTCATCATCCCCATAGTAGCCCGTCCCGGTTTTCTCTTCTATCATACCAAAATCTTGGTCCTCACCAAAGGAAGCCTCTCCTTGATACCGTGAGTATGGTCTTGCGTAAGGTTGTACCTCGAAAGGTTCTGACCTCATCGGAGTTTCCAACCGGGGCTTTTTACTCGGGGGGGGGGGAATAGGATCAGTAGAGCCTGAGGGTGTGGCCCCTTATGGATCATACGAGAGGAAATGTTCTGGATTTTTATCATAAAAATCAGCCAAAGAAGACATTCTTGACATGACCCTATCTATGTCTTCACTGGACCATTTTTTGGAACTGGGAATGACTCTCTCAGCAAGTCTATGGGATTTATTGAGTAGCTTTGCTGATTGTAGACCTGGTTTTGTCTGTTTGTTTAGGGGGAGTGGAGTGTTTCACAGGTGTGGAAGAATGCACAGGTAGTTTCTTCTGCTGTTTTCCCCCCTCCCCGTGCGTTGAACAATGTTTTCCCTGTCCCTAGTGGCTCTGGAGTTTTTCGACGCCTGGCGTCGAGGTTCGGGAGAGGTGTCCCTGTCCTTCGAGCGTGGGGCCTTGCTGGCTTTAACTGCGGGCTCCGACTCCTGGAGCGCGGCCTGGGGGTGGAAGTCGTCTTCGTCTTCCGACGATCGAACTTCTGTTAGCCTAGGGAGCAAGGCACTCTTGGCAAGAGTGGATGATTGCCTGGAGTCATGCGGCGATCTAGATCGAGAGTGCCCAGAGGACACCGAATCGGACCGTTCTGTTTGTGCCTCTTTCCGAGAACTCGACCTCGTCGAGTCTTGGTTGGACTTCGTGTGTTTAGTGTGTGTAGTATGTGCAGCGCTTGTGTCGCCGGGGGTCTTCCCCATAGCCGCCCTGCCGGACGACCTTCCGAGGTCGGGGACCTGCGCTCGGCTGTCTTTCGACGCCATAATGCCCTCGCCGTCCGAAAGTACGGCGTCGCTGCCATCGCTGAAGGCGCCCTCCGCTGCCATGGCCGCCTGCCTGGCATGGTGGGCCCACCGCTTCGTCGAACGGTCCTTAAGTGTCTTAGGTTTAAACCTACTACACGCTCTGCAGTTCGCTTCGGGGTGGTCCCTCGGCAAGCAGAGATTGCACGTGGCGTATCTGTCGACCCAAGGGTATTTGCGATTGCACTTGGGGCAGAATTGAAAAGGGGTACCCTCCATACGCACCTTGAGGCAGCGGGCAGTTAAGTGTAGGAAATGTATAAGGTGTACCTATATACCAAGAGTGTAGAGTATGTACCACCCCCCACTCTCCCTACTTGCAGGGCCGAGGCCAGAGGCCTTCCAAGGCCTGGGCCGAGGCCAGCGGCCTTCCGAGGCCCAAATCCATCGTGGAGCAGCCGACAGTCGATTTCTTCTCCAGCCGGCGTCAAGTGTCGAAGTTCGACGTTGGGGTGGGGAAGGATGTGAATAGATTAATCTTTTAAATGTTTAGCAAAAGTATGGCTAAGGCCAGGGGACTCCGCAAAATGCTTCCAACCAGTATGGCGGAAAAAAACAATCTGAGGATCCTAGACGCGTGAGGCGCTGCATAATGCGAGTATTGCCTATCCATTGGGTGTAGCCTTCGCCACACATCCTCTAGGCCAAGGTCCATCAACAGTGTCCCCAGCACTTTAGCTGCTGGCGCCGGCTTTTCCGATTTGTCATCTGGCCTATCTATCCTGGGGTTCAGAGTGCAATTAAAGTCCCCTCCCCACACCATCGCGCCACCCGCCAGGGGGCTAATTTTACTATATAAAGACCTAATATATACTGCTGTATCATGGTTAGGAGCATACAAATTTAAGATATTCACTTCTCTGTTCTCCAGGCGTCCTGCCACCACCACCATTCTGCCTTCTGGGTCTATTGTCGAGCTAAGCAGCTGAAATGGCACATGCGGTGCCACCCATGTGATCACCCCTCTTACATATGCAGAGTATGTGGCCCCTATGACAGTACCCCTCCATTTTCTCCTAATCACCTCCAACTTCTCTTTGGTGAGGTGGGTTTCCTGTAGCAGAGCTATGTCAATCCACATCCTCTTTAGGTCCATCATCACCTTGTTATGTTTTAGATAGCTATTAAGGCCCCGCACATTCCAGGTCACAATTCTGAGATTACCCGATGCCATTGATTTGTTCGACATTTCCATGTAGGCTCATACACAAACTAAAACTAAAACTCCCCAAAACTATGTACACCACAAACTTCCATTCCTCCCCCCACCCACCTCCCCACCCAAACCCAACAACACCCTCCCCAACCGTTGCCCAGCTCCATCCCTGGATCTCAGGCACCCCCACATCTAGCCCTGCCTAGCAAGTGTATACTCGGGGCTCAGCAGGGTAAAGTCGCCCTAATGGCTACTTAGCTACCAATTCTCGGGGGTAGGTTGCTACCATCCCATTGCTCCTATTACCCATACTATCACGCATGATGTTAATGCTATTCAGCTCCAGCATGCAGTTGATACTCTATATTCAAGTCCAGCCAGAGCACACGGTCCAAAGGCTACAAAAATTCACTCGAATCTCCCATGTTCCCGAAACAAATCCACCTTCCCACTTATCCCCTTAATGTCCATGACACTGACTCCTCACTTGTCACACTCGAGGTGATCTCGGTCAGCCTCCTGTTCCGGGCAGCCCTGCAGGTCCAGCCACGACGCCGCCTCCTCCGGAGTGTCGTAAAAAAGCACCTTGCTCTTATGCAGCACCTTTAGCCTCGCCGGGTACAGAAGCATATATTTGATGCCCGCTGCACGTAGCCTCCTCTTGACGGCCACGTAACTATACCTTTGCCTCTGCACCAGCATCGTAAAATCTGGGTACGCCGTGATATTGGTGGATGCTCGCTCAATTGTCCCGCCCTTATGGAAATATTCCAGGATCTTCTCCCTGTCTTTGTAATTCAGGATCCGTGCGATTATTGGCCTCGGCGGAGCTCCAGGTCGTGGCTTCCTCATCAAGGCCCGATGTGCACGCTCAACAGTAAACCCCTGTGAGAGTTTTTCTGCTCCTATCCCCTGAAGGATCATGTTCTCTACATAGCCCGTGGGGTCATGGCCTTCCTCCCCCTCGGGCAGGCCAACCACACGTATGTTCCTCCTCCTCGCTCTTCCCTCCACCTCCTCCACTCGATTTTCAAGGTTGGCGACCTGCTGTTTTAGCACGTGGACCTCCTTTGTATTGCTCGTGCTGACCTCCGTGTTAACTTTCACTGCGCTTTCCAGGCCACTTGTTCTCTCCGCCAATGCACAAACAACTTGACACAGCAGGGAACTTAGATTCCCACAGCGTCAATTTTATTCTCCAGGGCCGTCTGCAAGTCCGCCATCGCTGTGCCCCATTTGGTGCTCAAATCCGTTATGGCCGCCAGGACCTGACGGTTATCTCCTTCTGCGGCACCATCTGCAGAGGCCGAGCCCGTGCTTTACGCCGCTGTCGTGGGAGTCCGCTGCGTTTTCGCAAAGACCTCCATTGTGGATTGTTTGGATTTGGCTCTGCCCCTTCACAGACATCTCGCGATTCCCTTTCGTATCTGGTCCCCACACTGCAATGCCGTTGTGTCGTGCTCAGGTCTTCCAAATGCTAGGGCGCTAGTTACGGCGCGTTGCGTTGTGCTATGGAGCGCGGCAATGTGTTCAAATGGGCTGTCTTCTCCCATGTATTCCTGCTGCACGCAATTGTCCATGCACCATCAACGTGCTTCGAGGCGCCACACAGAACACAACAGCTTCTCACCTCCTCTGCAATAGCCTAGTCAGATGTAGGTTTTGACAGACTGGGGTATGTCCTGGTAACTGTTACACACTCACATGTCTCAGCCACCAGTTCATACACATTGCCCTCAGTTTTTCTCTTCTGGAGGTACAGAGTCGCTCCAATCCCCAGCAACAAACAGGATCACTCGTATGGGGATGCGTAGTAGTACTTTCCCAGTGCAGGACCTCCCTGGGCCGTGGTGCCCAAATGTAACGTGGCAGGGGGCCTACCATCTCCCTGCACAGCACACAACACTATGCCCTGGCCCCGTGCGTATGTATGGGATGCTTCGTTGCACTTTGGAGCGTGATCCATCCAGGTGCACCTCAGGGATTCTTGAAGCAGCGGCTTCCCATTGCCGTGCTGAGGCAGTCGCCGCTTCTACTGTCCGCCTCGGGCCCTCCGCACAGCGGGTGCTGCCCTTCTATTTTGGAACACAAGGTCGGGCACACGCACCCGGCAAACTCCTCCGATGCGGCGCTGTCTGCGAAGGGGCTCGCTTTCAGCAGCCGGGCGCGGCTGCAAATGTCTTTCCTTTAATCCGTGGCAGTCGCCCGATACAGTAACTGCATCAGGGGGCCGGGAGTTTCGTTTCGCCGCCGCGTCCTGCTAGGTCCCTTTGTTCTCTGGGGGTGCCGCCATCTTGGTGTTTTCGTCCGCGGCCGCTCGCCAGGATACAATGTGTCTGTTCGGCAGTTCTCCAGTCTCCCGTGAGCCGCTTACACGCTCAAGCTCTTCCCAGCACCTTCTCACATGCTTACGTGTGTTTTGCTTCCTGATTCAATTGGAATACATGCATTTGTTGAACGGATCAGGATGTCGGATCACGGAGCACACGGGGCTCACAGCCTATTCCATGGCTGTCCAAGCCACAATCCCCCCCCCCCCCCGAGTATGAATATATTTTGGGGGGAATATAGTGTGTGATGGGTGCAGTTACTGCGCATGCAGTGAAGGAGCAGGAAGCGTCTTCGCCACGCCACAGAGGTAAGGAGGGGAATTGGGTAGGGGGGAATGTGTGTGGGGGGCATGTGTGTATGGCATACTATACTTATCGTAATCGTATTTCTGATGCTTGTATCTGCTTAGATTCACAAGGTTTGCATAGGCTGACATCTAGTGGTAGGTGCAGAGTATTGCATGACTTGGTTTTGAAATCGAAAAGGGATGGTCGACAGGGAGTGTTTGTAATACTATGCCTGCTGTGACATACACTGTATCCATGGTCCTTCACTTGTTGAGTCGCATTTTGCAGAGTTCCAGTTTCGGGGTGATTGCTCATCACTGAGTCACTAATATTTATGTACTTTTCATATCCCACCTTTGGCAAGTCCGTTGGACGCCTCCAGTGACTCTCTATGAAACCTTGCACCGTCCGGAGTCTCAAAAAACCTTGCCGACCACCTACCATTCTTCAGGGTTCAGCCAATTAAGTAGGGAGAGGGGGAGGAAAACATTTTGTACATCTTTTAGAGAATGCCTATGTATCATACATTACTCAACGTAATCATAATTCTGATGCTTGTATCTGCTTAGATTCACATGCTTTGCATAGGCCGCCATCTAGTGGTAGGTGCAGAATACTGCATGACTGTTTTCGAAAGTTGAAAAGGGGTGTCGACTGCGCGGTCTGCAATACTATCCCTAGTGTGACGTCTGCAGTACCCACGGTCCTTCATGTGTCAAAGTCCCTTAGATTGTTTTGTTTCTAACATGAGGGAGCCTGATGTGTTTGTGTGAATACATATGAGTAAGTGTAAGATATTTGATGCCTATGTACCTTCAACTCCAAGAGGGGAGGAAGGGTGGGTGCATATGAATTTAAGCTGATATAAGCATCATAAATACGATTACGTGAGTAATGTATGCCTTCTGAGGCTTGTGGATCTGCTTAGAATCACATGCTTTGCATAGACTAGCGAGCAATTCCTGGAGAAGGTGATGGGATGTTTGAAGGTACAGCAGCAAATCGATCTTTTAGTCCCACCTGTGAATCTTGTTTGGAATGAGTATTGAGAAAGTAATGTGGTGTGAAGGTATGTATGGAACTCCAAGCAGCTGCCTTGCAAACTGCATTTAAAGGTACATTTGCAATAAAAGCTAAGGTACCCCTGTGCCACATGTAGAGTGCGCTCCGAGTGTGTAAGGCAGCGTTTTGTTAGAAAGGGAGTAGCAAATTTGAAATCATTTGACTATCCACTTTGAGCTAGCTGATTTAGAGACAGGATACCCTTCTCTTGCAGTAACCATAGAAGAAAATAATTGATCAGTCTTTCTGATTGGTGTTGTCTTGTTAAGCTAATACATAACACCTCTCCCAAGACCTAGTGTATGGAGGTTTTTTCTGCCAAAACGGTTGGATCTTGGAAGAAAGTTGGAAGTTCATAGAACTTTGAGATGAACTTTAGTGAAAAACAGATCGATCGTAAGAAAGGGATCTTGAACTGAGAGCGCTTGTAGTTCACTGACCCTTATGATGGATGTAACGGTAACGAGAAAAGCAGTCTTGTAAGTGAGGTACTTAAGACTGAGTTTATGCATCGACTCAAAGAGGACCGATGAGCTTCGTAAGTACCACATTTAAATCCCACCTGGCAGTTGGGTTTGAAATAGAAATAGGTGGGTGTAACCTTTAACTCATTCCATGAATGCTTTAACTTCTGGCACTTTTCACGAAGAAACGTTTGTTTGAGAGGTAGTGTATGCAGACAGTGCAGCTAAGTGGACTTTAAGGAAGCTGTAAACTAACCCTGTGTCCAAAAGGTAAAGTAAATATAGAAAAATGTTTGAGGGAGAGCAATCAATTGGATTGATGTCTCGAGTTTTGCACCATATAACATACCATTCCATTTATTGTAGTGGCAATGTCTGGTATTAGGTTTGCTTGCCTCCTTTAGGATGTCCATACATCTTTGTGGCAAGTTTAGATGGCCAATCTCTATGACCTCAGGGGCCAAGCTGCCAGGTTCAAAGTTTGAGGGCAAGGATGATATACTGTCCCCTGATGTTGGGACAGCATGTTGTATGGGCACGAAAGTCTCACTGGCGGGCAAAGGGACATTGTGAGTAGGTGTGTGTACTATGGTTGATGTGCCCACATTGGAGTTATTAGAATGAGTGTGACTTGTTCTTGGTGCATTTTGTTGACAGTCTTGTTGAGAAGTGTAGTGGGGGGGGGAAGCATAAGCAAATAGCCCTGACCAGTTCCTCCACAGAGAGTTCCCCTTGGACCCTGCTTGGAGTAACTGGATGTGTAGTATGGGCAGTGTGCGTTGGGTCGGGTTGCAAATAGATCTAGATCTGGTTGAGCCCAGTTTAAGAAGAAGGTCAGGGAAGGGAGGCAGTCCAACCTAAACATTCCCTGGTGCTCTTGCACGTGTACAGACCCCCTCCCATCCCCACTTTACCCATGATGAGGTTCTGCACAGATTGGGTAAGCTGCAGCGGGAAGCAGCAAAGAGAAGCCACCACGCAGCAGCAGCAGCAGCAGCAGCAGCTCACACTTTTTCGCAGCACACAGCCAACATCCTAAAACCGGCCACGTAACAAAACAGTGTAGCAAAGTCTGCATGAAACCGACAGACCATTGAGAAAAGGAGTCCTTATTAATGAGGCTCCCACATTCTTACCAGAAATATTAAGATTGAAGGACTTATAGAACAGGGACTATAGCTCCTCCGAAACTCTTCCACTTTCCTTGATATGATATAAGTCATTTGTAACACACCTGTACACAATTGGTTCCAGGCGCGACAAGGGAGGGAGGGAGGGAGGGAAGACAGGGAGGACAAGACAAACTATCTTACTAGGTCTTGTGTCATTCAAACCGTGCAAGTGCGACAACGAGAAGTGCAAGGTGAAAGAAAGGGAAAAACAGGGCAGCAATGCTCCGAGTAAGTGCAGCCTGGGCAGCGCGGCTATGGGTAGTGCAAGGAGAACAAGGGACTGTAAGGTTACAGTTACAGCCCCTAAGTGCGTGGTAGGCCTAGAGGCAGTGCAAGGGTGACTGATCAAGAAAGAGCCTGGTACCCACTAAGACTCTGAGGGTAGTCAAGCAACCAGTCGGTACAGCAGACTGATAGGCCATGTAGATCAGCAGGCGAGGGACAGAGAGAAAGCAGAGGAAAGTTTTGAGCTGCTTCCGGAACTTCAGATGGTCCGGCTAAAGTTTGAGAGGAGCAGGGAGGCCATTCCAGCGGGAGTCACCTGCAGAGGTGAGAGATCGAACTCCCGGTCTCTGCCTGGAGAAGCATCTAACCCTTAGAGAGTTGGAGGTAGCTGAGCAAAGGGCTCGAGAAGGAAGGTATTTTGGAAGAGAGCGTTCGATGTAGTGTGGCCCCCCACCTCAAAAAGCCTTTTTGTTGATGATGGAAAGGGCCTTGAAATTGATCCTTGCAGCCACCGAGAGCCAGTGGAGAGATTTCAGGCCTGGGGAAATAAGGCCAAGGATAAGTCTTGCAGTCCTGTTCTGGATTAGTTACAGAGGGCGGAGAGTAGAGGAAGGCAGATTGAGAAAGAGGCTGTTGCAGCAGTCCAGCCTAGAGAGAACCAAAGCTCTGGAGACCGTGAGCATCTGGGGGCAAGTGAGAAAGGCCTCTGAGGAGGTGAAGTTGAAAGTGGGCCTTCTTGGCAAGGTCTGTGAGGGGAGAAGGACAGAGAGGAGGTGAAGATGACACCAAGGTTTTTTGCCTCGCAGGAAGGCGGAGGAAGAGGGTCAAAGGCAGGCGGCCAGAGTGAGGGAGGGAAAGCAGGGAGCCCAATGAGAAGTATCTCCGTCTTACTGGCATTAAGGCAGAGATTGTTGGAGGCGCGCCAATCCTGAATCGCGGATAGACAGTCAGGAATGAGCAAGAGAGGAGAGGAGGCTGAGGGGAGCCTGAATCCACATAACACTCAGAGTTAAAGGAGAAGGTAGCGATCAGGTGGGCCAAAGGGGCCAAGTAGAGGTTGAAAAACCAGGGTGAGAGGATAGAGCGCTAGGGAATGCAACAGGTAGAGAAATAGAGGTGGCAGAGAGAAAGAGGCCAAGTTGGACCTGGGTGGGTCGGTCCAAGAGGGAGGAAGTCAGCCACTCCAGGGCCTGATCCGCGATGCCCAGGTTCTCACGGAGTTGATTGATCAGGATGGCTTGGTTGACCCGTGTCGAAAGCAGAGGAAATATCAAGCAGGATGAGGACAGAAGGAATGCTGGACTCAAGGTTAGACAGCAGATCTTCTCAGGTGTTCAGGAGAGCAGTTTACGCTCTGAAGCCAGACTGATGGTCATGGAGACAACCAACAGAGTTTGAGTGGAGAGTAATCTGGGAGATGGTCAGTGTTTCCAAGAGTTTGCCCAGGAAAAGGGTGATTGAGATTGGGTGACAGTTTGCCGGGCAGGTAGGATCAGCAGACTGCTTCTTGAGGAAGGGGTTCAGAAGGGAGTGCTTAATGGGAGAGGGAAGTTCCAGTGGCGAAAGAGTAATTACAGAAATCAGCCAAGACTGGAGCGAGGGTGTCAATTTTGTTCTTGATGGTTCTGGAGTAGCAGGGGAGCACCTGTTTGGACGACACTTTCATAGATTGGATTTAGACACCTTGTCAGCTGTGTCAGAGAGAAAGAGGAGAAAGGAGGAGGAGAGGGAGAGCTGGCCATACGGGGGCCAAGAGAGGAAGAGGAGATGGAGGACAGGATGTCCTGAGTTTTAGCTGAGAAGTGAGAGGCCAGAGCCATACAGAGGGCCTCTGTGGGAACAAGAGAGGTAGAGACTGCAACAGGATTGGCGAGTTCCTTGCAGATTTTAAAGAGTTCTGCTGTGTTGTAGGAGGCCGCAGAGACGCACACAGGCTTTAATGTGTGCTCTCTTCTTGGACAGGACAGACAGTCTGTATTGGCTTTGGAGCAGGCGGCAGCCCAGTTTGTCAGAGGATGCGCCGAAGCCCTGTACTTAATCTCAGCCAACCTGCACTTGCGTTTCAGGAAGGCGAGGTCATAATCATACCAAGTGCTGCACTTGGAGTTAGACTTCAGCCGGATTCTCATGACAGGCGCAAGGATGTCCAGGGTGTTGGAAATAGAAAGATGCAAATTAGACAGTGCTGTGTCAGGGTACGAGTCAGCCACATGAGTAGGAGGAGCAGAGAAAGTAGAGGCAAAGGCATCCACTGACACACGCTTCATGGGCTAAATGACCAAGAAGGTAGGTGGCAGTGTTGGGGGCACAGGCTTTGCCTGAGGGATAGAGAGTTTGAGATGAGAGTAGAGTAGAAAGTGGTCAGTCCAAGAGAGAGGAGTGGTGAGAGGGTCAGAGAGCGGGATGTCTGAGGTTATGAGAACATCCAAAGTATGTCCGGCAGAGTGTGTCGGGCCAGAGGGCAGAATGGAAAGAGTGTCACAGAGGTTGCAGAAAAGCCCAGGGGAGGGATTAGAAGCATCCAGGTGGATGTTGAGATCTCAGAGGAGGAGAAGTTGAGAAGCAGCGGCAAGGAGAGAAGAGGAGAGGTTGGGCCATTCAGAGAGGAAGAAGGCGACCTGGCCAGGTGGCATATAGATGGTGGCCACAGTTCGAGAGAGGCCATGAGAGATAGAGAGTCTGCAGACCAGGCATCCAAAAGGAGGAGTAGGCCTGCGTAGGGATGACACAGGCCGAGACCCACTCCAGAAAGATCATGGCAACTCCACCTCCAAGGCGGTGGGTTCTGGGTTTCAGAGGGGATCTTGTAGCCCACAGGGAGAAGAGTGGCAAAACGCATGACAGAACTGGCCATAAACCATGTCCCGTGAGGGCAAGGACATCTAGCAGCAGGTCGATGGCTGCAGGCTACGTGCTACCATGGCAGACACCCGCTACGTGCTACCACGGCGGACACCTGTTGTCTGAGCAGGGGTTCAGGCCCTGGTTCCTCCTGGCCCAAATCTGCTTTGTCCTTTGCTTGGGACGCCCCAGCCGAGAGACGCCCTTGACATTACAGTTAAGAGCAGAAAGGTAGAGGCAGGGCTAAGACGGTGGGTGGTGCTTAGGCCAGGTGACCTCGATCCACTTGCACCTGCTCACCATCTGTCATCTGCTTGCCAGAGATGCTTCCGCAAAAGGGGGTGGGGCTTACAAGCCCTTTTTGAAGCCTCTCTAAACACTCCCCCGGCCACTCCCCCTTGAGCCAGGTGAGTGATTGGCCAGGGTCAGTGGCCAATCCTGGGAGGAGGCGGGGTATTTAAGGAGGTATGTGTGAGTGTGCTAGTTGGGTGAGGAAAGAAGAGGGAGGAGGGTGTCCAAGAGACCAGAGGAGGCGAGAGCGACTGGAGTGCAGAGGCTATTGTTAAGGAGGAGGTCTGTGGAGTGTTTCTGTGAGAGAGAGGAGAGAGTGAGTATTAAATATAGAGTAGGAGTAGAGGTAGAGTAGTGGCAGAGTGGGATAGTAGTAGGAGCGGAGGTAACGGTAGTTGTTGTTGGGAGTAAAGGTAGTAAGTGGTGGCAGTAGCGAGCAGAGGACATGAGTGGTAGAGTGGGAGTTGGTAGTAGAAAGGTGAGCAGGGCACCATATCCCAGAGTGTCTTGGAGCATTAAAGGTAGTGGTAGTAGGGAAATAGGAACATTAATAGAGCGGGAAGAACGACAGTGAGTAGGAGGGGATATTGGCACTAAGTGAGATAGAAATTATAACAAGGGGAATAGCAAGAGGTGGGTAAGTAGAGAGAGAGAAAGGAAGGAAAAGGAACCACGGAAGATGGATAGTTTGAAGTGCAAGCAACAGTAAAGAAAAGGAAAGGAGTGGGAAAGGTAGTAAGATCAAAGGGTGAAGGTGGAAAGGCACGGTGGGATTGGAGGGAAAGTAAAGTGGTGGGAGGAGAAAAGATTAAGGGATCAGTACAGGAAAGGGTCAACTGTGAGAGGTTGTAAAAGAAGTGTGTGACACGCTGGGTGAAAGAAGGCACCATTCCCTACTCCAGGAGAGACTAACCAATGTGAGGAGAGGGAAAGTTAGAAGTTCCCTAAGGAGACAGGTAGCCACCATTTTAGGGAAAACACCTATAATCATAGTTAGAAGAACAGATACGTGTTACCGATCGGTAGTGACTAACAGCTCAGTAGGGACACCTGGGGCTGGGAGGTGTATCTAAGGCCCGGGGAAGTTAAGCGTCAATCATCCCCAGTCTCTTAGACCCCAAAGAATCAAGAATAGAAGCAGCCAATCTGACTATTGCGTTTTTGTAAATAAACATCCTTGGACTGTTCATAAGAGTCAGCGTTATTTGTGGCGGGACACTCCGTCACAAGACGTTGTCTGCAATTTCCATGTGTGTTCTGATGGAAGCTGTAGGTCTCTGTTTAAGACATCGGCTAGACAGTTGTGTTCCCCTGGAACGTGTTGGGACATAAGGAACATGTTTAATTTTAATGCCCAATTCCATAGGTTCTGTGCTAGTTTGGATAGACTTGGAGAGTGTCCCCCCCCCATGTTTGTTTACATAAAACATGGCTGTTGAGCGGTCTATTAGGAGGAGGAGGAGGACTGTTTTCCCTTGAATTAGGTGTTGAAAAGCTTGGAGGCCTTTGAACACTGCTAACAACTCTAGAAGGTTGATGATGTTCTTTGTTAGTGATTGTGTCCACTTGCCATGCGCAGTGTGATTGAGGAAATGTGCTCCCCATTCGCACATTGATGAGTCTGGGGTAAGAGTGGCTTGTACTGCAAGGGTGGTGAATGTTTTCCCCTTGCAGAAGGTTCTCTCTCATCCTACACTGCAGGCACTGAACTAAGTTCTGCAAAATTACCACTGGATCGTCCCACTGACCACTCGCTTGCAATCATTGTTTCGCTAGCCACTCTTGCATAGGACGCATGCCCAACCGGGCGTGAGGTACTATGTAAATACAGGAGGCCATCATCCCTTGCAGGCCCATGGCCTTCCGTACGGTTATCCGACGACCGGAAACACAATGTGGAATTTGAGAAATTAAATGTTGTACCCTCTTGTTGGAGAAGATTAATGTCTCTTGTCTGGATCTGATACCCAAGAAATTGTTTTGTGTGACTTGATTTTTTTTCGTTGATGGAGTAGCCTATTCTGAAGAGTAGGTTGATAGTTCCTTGTATGTTTTGATGACACTCTTGAGGTGTCTTTCCTGTTATTAGCCAGTCATCAAAATAAGGGTACACTGGAATGGACTGCCTGCACAGGTGTGTATTTGCCACGGCAAGTACTTCGGTGAATACCCTTGGTGCTGAGGAGATGCCAAAGCGAAGCACTTTGAATTGGTAATGAGTCGTGACAACTTTGAACCTGATATTTTCTGTGAGCTGGCAAAATTGAAATATGAAAGTATGCATCTTTCATATAGAATGGTAATCCCTTTGTTTTAACAGCAGGATTACTTTCTGAAGGGTAGCCATTCGATACATCTTTGGTCTGACATCCCTGTTTGCTGGCCAAAGGTCTAACAGGGCATGTAGTTAAATCCTTTTTGGGAATAAAGAAGTAAGTTGAATAAATATCCTTGTTTACCTCATGAGAAAGGACTAGCTCCAATGTTCCTTTTTGAAGAGCTTGGATTTCTTCTTGAAGAATCTGTAGATATTCTTGAGGCATTTTGTGCTATGTTCGAGGATGATGATGAGGTTTGGATAGTGTGAAGGCATCATGAATTAAGACACAGACAACAGATTCACGTTTCTAAAATAAAATGGCTGATTTCTCAAATGTCAGGATGGAGTAAGGCCTAACTTGCCCTAGGCCAAAGTGGGTGTTCGGTAAGATTTGCATATCAATGATAAATATTCCTGACCTGTGTCAACCCCAGAACATTTGTCCCCTCTCACCTCGTATTTTACTCTTTTTATGGGTGACCCTTTTATGTCTCTCCATAGTGTATGGTTGACGTTATAGTTTCCTACAACCTTTGGGGTTAGGCTGGGTTGCCCCTGTGGGCTCCCCTGTTAATTTCTCTTTCATGTACTTGGGTGAACTACAGTTCCCAAGTAGTAAAGATAGATTTCCATCCCCCTTTACATTTTATATTGTGAGCCAGGACACCACACCGTATGTGGAGTGCTGTATCCCCTTTCTTATTTACCTGGTAACATTGTGTTACAATTGCAGGTTTCCATGAATGGGTGGTTGCAGTAACTAGTTTTATGACTTTTGTTTTCATTACTCGCAGGCTGTTAATTCAGTAGTGCACAGAAAAGCCAGCATTTTGCTAAAATGATGGGCTCCTTTTTTCGCCATTTATTCTGTGCTATATGTTTCAGAGGTCTTCCCCTGCCATTCTAGGTGGGAACGACCTCCGTGGCTTCTTTCTCTTCGGTGGGAATCCGGTGAATTCCCCGCCCAGGCTCTATAGTGTCTGGAAAGGCAGGAAGAGAGGGAGGAGTCCAAAACTCTGCAGCGCTTCATCTTTCACCTTGCCTGAAAGGAACCAACTCCCAGTGGGGGGCTGGCTTGCCCCGATTGGACAGCCAGACCAGACCGCCCCTTGCTGTACAATGCAGTGAGCGAATACAGAGGTTGTGCTGTAGTTCCTGATAAAAACTCAGAACCTGGAAGCGGCTGACAAGTCGACCAATGCAGCTGAAACCGAAAAGGAAGATGAAGAAACAACAGCCCTAGCGATTTCCAGCGACCGGGGAGCCTGCTGTGTAACTGGGTGTCAGAAATGTCCTCTGTAGAAACACTATGCCCAACCAGTACTCCCTCCTCCTTCTCCTCACCTGACTGTTCAGTGCTAGATAAATGCTTCTTTTCCTTCCTTGTTCGTGGTATCTTCTTTTGGAAGAGGTACGGCCTTCACCGGATGGAAGCCACAGTGTCGTGTCGCTGTACTAAGCACAGCTGACAAAGGACCCCCGCCTGGGGCAAGAGGAAAAAGCCAAAGGCTGAAAAAACCTCTTGTTCAAAGTCTGGCTGCTTGGCAGTATCTTGCAGTGAAGCAGAAGGATTCTGGGAGTTTGAGTCCGGTATGTCAGTAGGAAACCAAAGGTAAGTGGGTATCCAAAACAAGGACACTGCGAGGATCTGAGCAGAAGTCCTCTGATGAGCACAAAGATTGCTGATAAATGTACCGAAAGAAGCGGTACCTGTAGCGTGTAAGAGCGCTACAATCCAAAAGAGAAAGAAGCCCACAGAGAACCGTGGAGAGAGAGAGAGAAAGAGAAAACCGCGTAGGAAAAGCGCTAGAGGAAAAACCCGCTAATCGGAAAGAGCAGAACACCTAACAGAGGATCAGCGACTCGGATGAAGCAGAGGCTAAAAGAGGAAGATGAGAAAAAACCTGAAGCCAGAGAGAGAGAATAACCGCGGTACCGAGAGGACAACGTGGCGGGAGCAAGGCGAGAAAAGTGAAGGTAAGGAAGACCGGCTGGAACCGGTAAAAAAAAAAAAGGCAACAGGCACGCGAGGGTGCCACTGAGGGAAAAGTAAGACAGGATAGAGAGGCGGCAGCAGCCACAAGGGGAAAAACTTGCTAGCATTGGACCCAGAGCAAAAGCACAGAGGTTGGAACGCGCAGCCCAGAAAGGAAGGCAGGGCTAAGAAGGAAAGGGCAGGCACCCAACCTCAAAAGACTGGAGCGTAGCAAGACAGAACGTAGAGAGGAACGTGAAGGGAAAGTCAATGGCGGTGAAGTCTCCAGGTATGTCACAGGCGTCAAGAAGGTAGGCGTGTGACATTGGGGCATGCTATAAGACTTCCTTCCAATGGACCTGGGGATCCCGAAAAGGCCAACGCCAACCCAGAGCATGGTGAGATTCACTAGACTCAAGAAGACCTGCATTTTGAGCCATCACGCATCATGCTGCAGCCTTGGGGGGCTGCAATACGCAAATACCCTGGATCCATGTGCCACTGTGCAGTGCATGGTCCTCCAAATCGAGCTGAAACTTTGGTGGCATCCTGCTGGACCTCCAGAGACGTGAATCAAGTCTGGAAAGGTGCCTCACCAGAGTGCTGGACCTTGCAAACGTTGAGAATCCGGCCAGTGATATTCAGTCTTCTTCTGGCTCCTGAAAAGGGTGCCAAAACCACAGAGCTGCATCCAGCCACTAAGAAACTCTTGTGTGGAGCCTTCCCCCATTGATCCTTGCTGAGAAATCCCTTGCAAAGTCCTGTCTTCATGACAAAGGAATTCACTGACTGGGGTTTTGGCTGAAGATCCTGAAGTCTCCCCTGCTGCAACTCTTCTTTTGTGCTGATGTACTGTGTTGGCTGGAGTATTTACTTACCTTAGGCCTTTGTGATTTCTGTAAAGCTTTGGGGTGTTTCTTGTAATTGGGAGTACTCTCATCCAGTTCACCGAGGCCCACTGCTGGAATGCTCCTAGGGTGCCTTCTCTGAAGTCCCTGGACCCTAACTAACTTTAAAGTTAACTACTTAGTTGTTTGAACAGTATTCCACAGAAACCTGACTTTTTCTGCAACTGAACCCTATCTCACCCTGCTTACAGCTGGCACCTAGACCACTAGGGTCCCTCTTCTGCCTCGGAGTGAACTCATGCAATAGAATAGGGAAGGACTGGATAAGAAAAGGATTCTGCCTTGAAAAGTATACAAGTGTTTCAAAGTTACTTACTTGCGAAAAAGTTACTTAACTGTAACTCAGTTACAAAAGTTCTTACTTATCTTGAATATGTGTTGTGCTATTCTGAAAAGTATATGTAAGGTTGTTTTACTCACCTGTGAATTGCGTATGCCTCTTCCCAAAAGTAATGCTGTTGGCTTCACTTAACTATTTCTTTCAGGATATTAGTGTGCAAGTTCCCCAATTGGGTCTTGCTTCCCACATTCTTGCTATTTGCCTGTCTAGAATAAGTCTGCCATAAGATATACTTACCTTTAAATTGCTGATAGCTCCTGTAAAAAGTATATAGGTTTTACATACCTTGAGTTAGCAGTGTGCCATCCTAAAACAAGTGAGAGTTATTGCTTACCTCAATCCGTGTTCCACTGATCTGAAAAGCAACTGTAATTGTATATTGCACCAAAAGGGTTTACTCACCTAGTATAACTTATCTTCAAAGTAGTTATAGATGTATACTGTTCCTTGAATCTGTGTTCCACTATTCAGAAATGTATCCTGGTAACAGGGTTGGTTGATTATGTGTTTTCATTTTCTAAGTGTTACTGCATAACTGACAGGGTCTACTCCCCTAGACTTACTGTAAAGTAATCTAAAAGTAACTAACGGTTCTTACTCCCCCTGAATAGGTGTGGCCTATACTAAATGTGTATGATAAGGTCGGACGTGCCTAAAAATACTGTTGGTGTTCTAAACAAGGTTTATGCTTTGATCGGTGTACCTTCAAGCATTATGTTGTGTTTTTATAATGTGTTTAGGACCATGACCAGCACTTACCACAAGACATAACTTGACCTACTTGTATTTATAATAAACCTTTATTGTTTTATAAATCTTCTGGCTGTAAGTGTTTCTATAGAATCTGTGGTATACTACAGGTTTTATGTACTATCCCGCAGTCCTCTCTCCCTCCTAAAATAAGCCTGGCTGCTCTGTCTACACTACCATATACTCAGTAGGTACAGCTTTACACTAAGAGTGGAGTCTTGCACTATCTGAGTTGAATGGTTTTACTAAACCCTTAGTTGGACTTCAGAAAAACGGTCTTAAGTGGGATTTTCCTACCTAAAGAAACTAATGAAAGTATGTGTTATAAAGTTCAGCTCAAATGTCAGTCAGTTTCCAAAACCTATACCCGCCCTCACAACTAAAAATACACAATGTGTAGGGATGTCAGCAACCAAAGAAACACTGCTCAAAACAAAGTTGTGAGCTTCTTCCAGCTCCTGGCTTGCGTTTCAGCTTCCTCTTCCCCCAAGTTCAACACAGTTCCACAAAAGGGCCTCAGGGTTCCCTTCCCCAAGTACAGCACAGTACACAAAGTCTTGCCGTTCCCTTCCCAAAAAAGGCAGCTCCTCTAGCCGCAAATTCATAGTCACTTCAATCTTCTCAGCTTTAGTAATGATTCCAAGTTCACTTTGTAACCTTTCAGGCTTTTCAACAATTCACGTAGCCTTCTCCTTTCTTTAATCACTTTAACACTGGTTAGGCACAACAGCTCCAGTATCTTGACTTCCTTTGGTTCCTCCAAGTAAGGGTTACTCATTCTAGGCACGGTTGTCGGACCACACGGTCCACCCATTACAGGTCACGCAACCGATAACCCTTGGCACTTTGTTATGTTCACTTCTCCTTGGACTTCCTTGCCAACACAGACTTCCTCTCTGAACATGCGACATTGGTCCACTTTCAATTCTATTTCTCCTTGGCAGTTTGACTCAGCCACAACATGATTTTCATACAGGTCACTTTGTGGCGTTTATTCCTGGTCGCCACCTTGCTTTTATACTATCCAATAGTGCTCATCACTTGCTTCACAAGCTCTCATTAGTGGCTTTCACTTGGCTCATACTTTCACATTGTCCATCAATGCTTATTGCATTCTTTTTGCAGTATGTTTTATCTACTTTGCGTATCTTTTCCTTAGTTTGGTATTCAAAAACTCAAAGTACTTTGCAGCTTGTTCGGTATTCAATAATTTTCTATTTGGTCTCCAGTCCCATTCATTACAAGTTTGAATTCAAGCGTCAGCATCCTCTGCCTAAATCCAGCCTCTGGAGCACCCCTGCAGGAGTGGTCCCTTTCCGTTACTCACCGGTCCGCGTCAGCTCCCCCGGGTGCCTTCGGTTCCTTCTCCTGCTTTCTTTCGCTCCCCCTTCACTTGTCGGGAGCACCGGCAATCAGTGCTCACTCTTCCAAAACCTGCTGATGTGGACTGCGACGTCCTGGAGTCTTCTGTGTTTCACAGTTCCGGCTGTGGACACATGGCTCAGGGTTCTGCATGGCTTTCGGCCCTCCCGTGGCCCGTTCTGGCCTCTGCGTCTTTCTTGCTCTTCTGCAGTGCTCGGCGTCCTTTTCACCAGCCCCTCTCCCGCCTGCTCCACAAAGGGTTGCTGCATCCTCGTTGCCAGGTGGGTTCTTATTTCCTCCCGTATGTCTCTCCTTTTATGCTCCTGCAGCCACTCAATCGGCTGCAGGTGCAAGTCCTTTACCTGACTACAATTAGCGTCATTAGTGGGACTTGCCTGACCATTGTAATAGTGCTTCACAGTCCTCCGCCTCATCTCTGTACCATAGTGGTATGCACCAATGTAAGTGTACATTACTCACAGTAGCCTCTTCCTCGTCCCAGTCTTAAAGGAATATGAATGCGGGACAGTTGGTGTGTGTGAAAGGGGGGCAGACCCATAACCTACAAAGGTAGGGGGAGGGTAGGGTGCCTTATGACAAGGGAAAGAGGGATACCATGCCTCACCTAAAGACATCCACTCCCTAAATTACCTCGACTCAGGTGAACCTCCTTCGCATATCCACACCCAGGACTGGGATCCAAAAGTGAGGGCCTTTTCCTGGCCACCCGAGAAGAGGACCCAAGGGAGGATGCCCTCAGTTTCCTCACCACAGAAACTCTATGGAGTACCCTTGTGTCACGGTTGAGAAAATCCACTTGTCCGATGTGGTTCCCTCCTATGTGTGGATGTAATGTGATATTTGACCCCCTACCAGGGTAACATGGGTGGGGACTTGAACTGGGTTGTCATTGTTCTTGGGCAGTGGCGCCTTTAGAGGCTGCAGCCCGAGATCTACCTCTACCTTGCGGAATCCCACCTTGATAGGTAGGCTATAAGGGGGTGGATTGTACCGCCGTGTTTTTATATTTATTTTGGCTGAAAGTGGAATGGGGGACACTTGGGTAACCCTGGCCTTGAAAAAACATACTTGTATTAAAAGACACCTCTTTGTACGTATGGTTTGAGATTGGACCTAGAGACCTTAAAGTCTCATGTTCTTTTTTTAACCGTTTCAAGGGCACCATCCACTGCCTTCCTGAACAGCACATTGCTTTAAATGGGCATATTCAATAGTGTTGCCTGTGTTTCCAATTTAAATCCTGACAGACATAGCCAAGCATCAAAGTTCCCTACAATAATGTTATTGGCCACCTGTCTACCCTCATTGACAGTTTTTAAAATCTCTGTACAAATAGGTTCTGGGACAGAATCTAGCAAAGTTTGTATTTTATCCCAAAAGGACCTATTGTTCCTGGAGAGCAGGGTTCTGTTAGCAATTCGCACCTGGAAGGCGGCTGATATTGCTACCTTTTTTCACAATGCGAAAAGCTTTTTGCTCTCTTTCTGTGGGTGCCTCAGTGGAAGCTAATGTAGTCACTTTTCTTTTGCGGGTGGTGCTAACCACCGAGGGGTCAGGTTTAAGATGACCCTTGATGTACAATGGGTCAGAAGGTGCAGCCCGAAAAAGTTCCCTCTATTCTGGGGTTAACAGCCCTGGTAAGAAAAGGTGAAGCTAGAGATGGTTGTATCCTCTTTTGTACTGACTGTAGTAAAGGTATACATTGAAAATGCAGATTTTTCTTCTAGCATTTGGTCTATGAATATTCGATCCTGGGGAACATCCTGCGTCTGTATTTTCTTTTTTAAACTTTATTTCTATTAACACCTTGAACATACAAACAGGTGCCCAGGGACACCCTGGCAATAAAACATCCACAAAGAAAAAATTATCTTTTTCCCGATTTCTTTTTAAGCCTTAACCCACCCTCCTTTCCGGCCCACCCAACCCCCACACAAGAACATTCCAGGATCCGGAGAGTTGCTGGTTACCAAAACTGTGGGAAGGACGAAAAAGTCCAATCTAAAACTATTCAAGCAGGTTGACAAAGTGAGGCATAGCCCTCTCCAAATAGTTAAGACTGTTAGAGACATGTACGAGGCGGGACAGAGGACATTCCAACAAGACCACAAGCATCTAGGAATCACAGCCTCATGGAGTCACACTCCGCATTCAAAAATACAGCCACCCAACTCCTGCACAAATGTAGACATGGTACCGTTAGATATGGCCGATAGCTTCTCATAACTAAAAATGGCATTTAGCTTATTAAGCCATTCAGCTTTTGAAGGGACGAAGGGGCTTTTCCATTTTTGAGCAAGTACCAGTCTCCCTGCTCTCAACATCGCCCCTACAACTTTCGGGAAGCCATTTATCTCGGCGTCCGGCATGGGCGTTTCCAAGAGGAACTCGAGAGTGAGCAGGGACGGACCGGTGCCCGCTATTTCTTTGATCCAGCTAAGCAATTCAAAGATAAACAATGGTGCACTAGCATCCAAAATGCCCTAGCTAACAAAATTGTAACCTTGCAAACTAAAATCGCAAAGAAGAAAGCATCCTTGAGCCCTACTAGAGCCCACACCATTCACTTGACCAACTCACCTAGATCAGCCACCCAATACAATTGTCAACCTTTCAGTTTTACTAACATATCCATCCTGGAAACTGAAAAGGTGATCCTATCACTGAAGCCTTCTAACTGCCAAGGTGACAACTGCCCTGCACAAGTCATTAAGGACGCAGCACGAGATTTAGCACCCTTCATCTCAAAACTAATTAACGCTTCATTTAAATCTAGCACTGTACCATCCAACCTTAAAGAATCCTGGGTACTACCCCTCCTTAAAAAACAGACCCTCGACCCATCTATCCCCACCAACTATAGGCCAATCACCACAGTCCCATTCCTCCTCAAAATCATCGATAGAGTAGCCTACCTCCAGATCCAAAACTATCTGGAGACAAACCAACTATTAGGATCTCGCCAATCTGGTTTCAGACCATTACATGGCAAGGAAACAGCCCTCATCGATCTCAAAACACAAATCGACGAGCTGAAGGATAAAGGTAAAACAGCTATGCTCCTCCTCCTTGATTTATCGGCGGCCTTTGACCTGGTGGACCATGCAGTGTTATGCAACCACCTAGCGTCTGCCACCTATTTCTCAAGTGAAGCTATAGCCTGGGTACAATCCTTCCTAGCCAACCGTACGATGAGAGTGTTCTCCCCTTTAGCCTTAGCGGACCCAATACAAATCACCTGTGGCGTCCCACAAGGTTCATGTGTCTCACCTACCATGTACAATATCTTCACTAAGCCACTCTTCGATAAACTGGACAGACTAGGGGTAACTTATACCAACTATGCGGACGGTACGCAGATCCTCATACCACTATCTGGCAACTTTGTCGAAGACACAGCTCTAGTAAACAAGATCTACCTAATGCACTCTGTATACCTGTTCTGTCATTTCTTCATGTACTACATTCCTTGTATGTATACCATGTATGTAACCTAAGCTCAAGTATTCGTATGACTGCTGCGCCCGGCTACCCCTGAGTTTTGTGCGCATTATCAAATAAACAAAACGAACTAACAAAACAAACCATGACCCGACCCAATCCTTCTCACCAACTTGTACCTGTGAACCGGAGACCATGGATACATTACACAGCGACTTGATTATTGCCACGCGCTGTGCCACATGAGCACCCCTCTGCAAAGCACATCCAACAGCCACTAGCCCAGCTTTGGTGAGAGGCAACACCACGGGGTCCCTGTGGACCCTCCCCCGGACTTTCATCCTGTGGAGCCCAGGCATTTGGAGCCAAGGGTGCAACTCTTCTGAGTGACTTGCCTATCTACAAAAGATGGGCACTGTGGGGCGGGGGAGTGACCCTTGAGGAGCATCTGAGCAACAGTTGGGGGCCCAACTACTGCGGCCTGCCAGCCAATAGCCAAGTGTAGTTTCAACACCAGACGTCCAGCGGAAAGACAGACACCTCACGCTACACTTTCGTTAACCTACGCTCTGATGATTTAGAATAACGCTCTGCTCGAAATATCATTTGCGTCAAAGGAGTTCCCGACAGCAACTCAGAACAAGCCTTGGAGCAGTGGATTGAGACCACACTACTACCACTCTTGAGTAACCCTACACTATCACCGCAGTTCCCAATTGAGCAGGCACATAGATCCCTGGCTTTTTTGTTTAAAAAGCACTTGGTACACATTGCACCTACAACTGCGATACTCGGAAGTACAAGCAGGACCTTGAAGACACGAGGAGCGCCTGGTCTACACATGAATCGAGGCCCCATTTCACCCCATATCCAAATGGGAGCCATAACCTGCCTAAGTTAAAATGTCCTGGGCCTTGGAAACCCTAACAAGCAGCGAAAGATACACCTATACATTTAGAGGCACAAAGCCCAATTATATATTTATAGGAAACTCATGCTCTTGCGGTAGGTAACATGCGAAAGGTTCGCTAAAAACTGGGGGGTTTGGGGGGTAACCGCTTCTACACTACATACTCCTCGCAAGCTAGAGGGGTCATGACCATAATACACAGATCTCTTCCATTTCAATGAAAGCATGCCAAGGCAGACCCAAAGGCAGATATGTTCTAATGTACAGAGTCCTAGCAGAGAAAGAAATACTACTGCTAAATTTCTACGGCCCTAATATCGATGACCCTCAATTTTACACAGAAATCCTTGAGGAACTGGCCTCTATACCCACTAAACCCTATACTTTGGGGGGTGACTAACACGATTCTAGATTTAGAACAGGACAGATCCACCCACGTCTACAGAGCGCCTACACAAACAGCCTCTCTGATTACTGAGGGCATGCTTACCCTAGGGCTGGTAAATGCTTGGAGGGCATTGCATACCACAGACCGCTCCTATGCCTTCTATTCGTCAGTCCATGACTCCCGCATTGACATGTGGCTCATCACTGACACAATGTTGGAGAGGGGGTGGGGGGGCAATGACGCCAACATACTACCTCACACCTACTCTGACCATTACCCAATCATCATCTCCATAACAGTGCCAACGTTCACTAGGCCCTGTAGCAACTGGCGCTTTAAACCTCTGGCGCTTCAAGATGCAGCATTTGCCTCTACCATTGACAAACAAGTGCAGCTATTCTTCAATCAAAATGTAGGCTCAGTATCCTCTGCTGGTGTGCTTTGGGATGCTTTTAATGCATATATTCGGGGAATGGCGAAGGCAACAGTTTAGTGTCCTTAAGACCATCCGTCGCGACATAGTTGGAATGTGAACTAGCTAATACCCCTCCACCCCCCCCCTCCCCACTGCTACTGCAGACCAAAGAAGCCTTGGACACTATCAGGACACATGCTGATCGCAATGTCCCATTTTTTTTGACTCCCCGATGGCCACTAGAAGTTACAGGGAAGGGGACAGAATACTCGCCTGTATGGCAAGACATGAGAACGGCAATCTGTGTATCCCATTCATAATGAACACCTCGGGGGACTCGATTCACACTCCCGCTGCTATTAATGAGATATTTGCTGGGTTTTAAGACTTATATGCCAATAAAGACACATATACACAGGAAGAAATTGATATATTCCTGGATGCCCTCCCACTTAGCAAAATATCGCAAGATACCAAGGCTTTACTGGACCTCCCTATCTCTGTCTCTGACATTACTCTGGCTATAGACCGGCTGCCATCTGGAAAATCCCCTGTTAATGATGGTCTTTCAGCCAGTTTCTACAAACACTACAAGGAAACCCTGGCTCCATACCTTCTCCACGTCTGGCAGGAATCCCTTGTATCCCCATAACTCCCTGATACCATGTACAAGGCAGTTATCACAGTCTTGCTGAAACCTGAAAAACCTGCAGACCAATGCAGATCCTATCTACCTTTGTCCTTAATTAACATGGATGCAAAAGTGTTTGTGAAAAACCTTGCCACTCGGCTGATGCCATTCATGTTGCACATTGTCCACCCGATCAATCGGGATTTATGCCGGACAGGTCCACAGCAATGAACCTATGTCGCTTCTTCAATATTCTAGCACAAATAGATCCCAGGGCTCAAGCTGTAGCGGCCACGTTGGACATCCAGAAAGCTATCAATCTGTCAGGTCTCTGTTTCCATCCTGGTTCGACGTTGATCATGATCTTCATCCCAATGGCTTTCTTTGTTGTTTTCTGGCATTGTGTGATTATTATCTTGATAACACAAAATCCTAGTAGTATCATCAATAGCAAGGCTCCCAGAAATTTGAATACATCAGCCATCCATTGTGGGACCCATGAGCATAGAGTTCCAAACCAGCTGTCATCATCAACTTAGTCAGTTTTCATCATACCTATGGCTTTTGTTAGGGTTCCATTTTCTTCATCATGCGAGGGCATAAAATGTGCAACATGATTCTCCGATTTTTGCACAAACACCTCCATCCATCGCAGTGATCATGTCAAGTACATATCTGTTCTGGAGGGTCATCAGTCGGATTGCTCTTAGTTCTTCCTTAATAGCATTGAATCCTTTGATGGTAGTGTTAATGGTCTGCAATAACTTCCATCTGGTTATCTGCAACCATTTCGTATTTGCTCCAACCTTGAATCTTGGCATGAGGATTGTTGTGAACACTGATGATGAGACTAAACAGCCTGCGTTCGTATGGGATTGCATGAAATGCTTCTTCTGATTTGGCTGAGAAGTAATTTTCTCTCTTCATTCGGTTCTGCGGATCTCCCTTTCCTCAGGTGGGCATCTTCTGGGTTTGTACCATCTGCTTTCGGAAAACTGTCAATGTTCAGGTCACTCTTCGGGATCACTAGTGCAGGAACGTGGATGTTCACTATTGTGCATATGCCTCCCCAATTTCTCGGCAGCCTTATGTATGCTTTGGATCCACACGCCCAGTAATGATCCATAATTACTGCGGTTCCGTGAGTCATACCTGGAGCTTCAAAGATGCGTCCGCAGTTCTGATTCTCTCCCATCTTCCTTGTGCCCTTGTTCCTGAAGCACAATTTTGCGTTTTCCAGTGGCACTATCTGCAGGGGTCCTCCTCTGTCTCCGACCCATGTTAGTAACTTTACCAACTTTGGCCATTGAGGTTTGCACAGTTTCTGTGAGTTTTCTACTGCTTCCTTGTAGGCTCCAAGGACCATCCATGCTCGGCATATCACTACTCCTGCTTCCCATCCGTCTGGTGACAGCACTGTTCCCCAGATCTGCATTTGACCTCCGTTCTTCCAAATTTGGGCTTCTTCTGGAGTTTTTCCTTGGACGTTCAGTCTCGGGTTAATTTCCCATCTTGTTCCTGCTCCTTTCATTTCTGGCTTTTCATACCTGATCGCATGATTCCTAGTATGAGGTCTGTTTCTTGTCTTAATGTCCTGGACATAATCATCTTCATCGGGATATGCTGTTTCAGTTGCCCATATCAGTGAGGCATCTTTTCCCAGAAACTGTCCTCTGGTGTTGCACATTGCTACGTGTGACAAACAGTGTGCTGTCGGGACATCGATTTCTACAGCCACGAAGATCTTGGATTTTCCCATGCTGTACGGTAGAAGTGCACACACGGACATTCTCTTTCTGAATTTCGTCTTCCAACTTCTTTCATGTGTTGGTACCAAATGTTGTTCCCCAGATGCGCTGTGCTATCCAGGTAATCGTTCAGTTCATTGTTATCTTCATGTAGGCTTCTCTTGATTCTTAGTGTCTTCCTGTAGTTCGCTACGATTACATCTCTAAAAGCATCTGTATGGCTTTTTCTTGCTGGAGGACCCTTATGCTTTTCAGCCCATGGTGGAGGCATTTCCATCTGTGCCATTCGAGTGGACATGATTCTGTCTGCTCTTTCCTGGTCCTCATGCATTTTTTCTTTTCTGCGTGCAAGTGCCCATGGTATACAGCCTGACACTGGTCCTGTATATGGGTGTATAGTAGGTCTGATGCTTGTCCCTTAGGTTGGAAGTTGTGCGTTTGTCGACATAGTCTCTGCGGGTTTATTTTTCAATCCCTCATGTACATTCTTCGCTCTAACTGTGAACGGGAATAAATGATCTATCAACATTTGTGTCTTTGCAGTGAATTCTCTTGTAGCCGCTTCTGTCTTCTCGAGGGCTTTTGCTATGTCTGCAATAGTCGGCCTTTCTAATGACCTCTTTCGGTCTCTCTCATTGTTTCCTGGGGCTGATTGTTCGGTAGGCAGTCTTGTGCTCTCTGCTGCCTTTGCTTGAGGTTCTGCAGCCATTGGCACTTGCCCAGGTTTGTGTGCATTTAGTGTGTGGGTGCATGTACTGGTTACTGGCCTGTCGCCTGCTCCAAAGGCAATACCGGCTCTCCGTTCTCACCAAGAAGAGAGCCCTTATCCAAGCCTGCATCTCTTCGGCATCTAACAATTCGGCCGAACACTTTAAAATCTGCAAGGGGCTGGCCAACCCTGCTGCAGTCTCTACCTCTCCTGTCCCCTCCCAGGCCCTCTGCACGGCACTGGCCTCTCACTTCATTTCAAAAACTCAGGACATCCTGTCCTCACTCTCCTCCTATCACCTCCCCCCCCTCTATTCTCTGCCCTTCCTCTGGCCCTTCTGCAGCCACCCCTCCTCTCTCCTTCTCTGCCTTTCCCCTTTATTCTGCTGACAAGGTTTCAAGACAAGTCCGATCTATGAAAGTCTCGTCAAAACAGGTCCACCCCTGTTCCTCCAAGACTATCAAGGACCACATAGACTCCCTGGCTCCTGCCCTTGCTGACTTCTGCAATCACTCCTTTGCCTCTGGAGTCTTCCCATCCCCTCTCAAGCACTCCCTTGTGCACCCCCTTCTTAAGAAACCCTCTTCCGACCCTTCCTGCCCGGCTAACTATCGCCCAATCTCTATCACCCCCTTCCTGGGCAAGCTCCTGGAGAAACTGGCCATCTCCCAGCTCAATCTCCATGCTGAATCTGTTGGTAATCTTCATGACCATCAGTCTGGCTTCAGAGCTGCCAGAAGCACGGAAACTGCTCTCCTGAACATCCGTGAGGACCTGCTCTCGAACCTTGACTCTAACATTCAATGTGTTCTCATTTTGGTTGATCTCTCTTCTGCCTTTGATACTGTCAACCATACCATCCTGCTCAACCGTCTCCGTGATAACCTGGGTATCACTGGCCAGGCTCTGGCGTGGCTGACCTCTTTGCTCTCCAATCGACCCTCCCAGGTCCAACTGGGGTCTTTCCTCTCTGACATCTTTTTCTCTACCTGTGGTGACCCCCAGGGATCTAACCTCTCTCCCTGGCTGTTCAACCAGTATCTGGCACTTCTCGCCCACTGCATTGCTGCTCTCTGCCCCAACTTTCAGTGCTATGCGGATGATACCCAGCTCATTTTCAGGCTACCCTCGACCTCCTCTTCTCCTTCCCTCATCTCTGACCGTCTTTCTGCTATCCAGGAATGGTGTGTCGCCAACGACCTCTGCCTTAATGCCAGTAAGACTGAGATTCTACTCATCGACACACCCACTCCCTCCTTCCCTGCAGCTCTCTGGCTGGCCTCTCTTGGCCCTCTTCCTGCTCCTACCTGCAAGGCAAAAAACCTTGGGGTCATCTTCGACTCCACACTCTCCTTCTCTCCTCACATATCCGACGTCTCTAAGAAGTCACACTACCAGCTACACCTCCTCAGAGGTATCCTTCTTTTCCTCTCCTCCCACCAGAAGCTCACTGTCTCTAGAGCCCTGGTTGTCTCAAAGCTGGACTACTGTAACAGCCTCTATCTAAATCTGCCCGCCTCTTCTCTCCGCCCTTTGCAACTCACCCAGAACAGGACTGCGAGACGTGTCCTTGGCCTCAAGCCCAGGGACCGTATCTCTCCAGGACTGAAATCACTGCACTGGCTCCCAGTGACTGCGAGGATCAAGTTCAAAACCCTCTGCATTGTCCACAAGGCCGTCTGGGGCCTTGGGCCAAAATACCTTCAACTCTCTCTTCCTAAATATCTTCCTTCTCGAGCTCTTCGCTCATCCGCCTCCAACTCCCTCAGGGTCAGCCGCTTCTCCAAACAACTAGTTGGGGGCAGATCTCTCTCCGCTGCAGGGGCCTCCCTCTGGAACAGCCTTCCTGCCTCCCTGAAACTAGATAACCATCTCCGGTTCCGGAAGCACCTCAAAAACCTTCCTCTTTGCCTCCGCTTTCTCTCCCCCTCTCCCCTGCTAATACTACTGAAACTGCACTGAATCTGCAACTGGGCCACTCACCGTTCTCGGTCCTTGGCCCAGCCACTCTCCCCTGCACTGCCTCCATGGCAGCCCCTGCACTACGGGACTGTGTCTCTATCCCTACAGCCCCCCTTCCCAGCACTTGTCTGCACTTACTTCGCACTTGCCACCATCTGGCCCTTGTTATTTATCCTGTTTGCTGTATGCTATTAACCCTGTACTGCACTTTCCCCTCTCCCTTTCCCCCTTGCACTTTTCCCTTTCCCTCTACCCTTTGCACTTGCGCGATCTGAATGACACCTGGCCTAGTAGGATCGTTGTCTGTCTCCCCTTGTTCCCCCCCGCCTCGTCACGCCTTGAAACACTTGTGTATAGGCGCGTTACAAATGCCATATCATATCATATATTAGTGCTATGTTTTCATTCGTTCCATGCTGACCCTGTCTCCAGCTTTTCTCTTCATTCGTTAACTCAAGTGTGTGTGTGTATTACTGCTAATTACATTCAATTTGAGTTCATTTACCTTACCATCAGATTTTCTTGGGACTGGAATGACTATATAGGGTTGGGGTGCCTTTGTGGGACTCATGCGTACATCAGGTGGATGCACTGCAATTGGACCGTTTCGTGCCCTAACAAAGAATGCAGTTCTGATTGTTAATGACAGAAAGGCAATGATAATCACCATGCATATACATATAATCGCGCGGTATGAAAGGTGGCAGCATTTCCTTCCAAGGAAGCGGGGGCACCCCTCTGCTGGTGGGATGACCAGGTTACTGTTTTGGGCCCCCATTTCAATCACAACAAAATGTCAGTGTTTTATTCTTTTCGCTCACACCATTGTTTCTTGAAAAGTTTGTATCTTAAAAGTGTATGGTGCTTCACAAGTGTCCCCTCTCTTGTGGGCGACGATTGTCTCTGGATATGGGATACAGTTCCCTTGCTAGACTATGGAAAATAGATTAGACTAACACCTTCTGCGAGTCACATTCATTGTGCATATTCAAAATAGGCGAGTTCCCAGTCCACCCCCCGAATCTGCTTCAATCCTGAAGACATGCTGCAATCCGTTAAATGTGATGAAAAATGGGGAAAAATGGCAGTTAATCAAAAATAATAGGTGAAGTTCTTGTCTCTGTCCTCTCGATTTGTCCCTCGGCAGAAAGTTCACTGGAATCTCCTCAGATACTCTTTGAAAGTTGGACAGCTCCACTTGGAGCATGATGCCATGAACGAGCATTCCCAGATGAGCAACATTAACTGGATCTCTGATGAAGGTGATGACATCAACCTCGGCAGGTCTCCCCACCATTTCTGGAAAGTCAGTGACTAGGCGAAACAGGATGTTGTGCGCCAGTCGGCTGTCCTCGGGTGACGGGGACATTTGTCCTGCCTTGATGAGTTCTGGATCACAGGCCTTTCCCTTGACGTGAACAGTCCCTGCACTTTCCTGCTGCGTGGATTGCTACTAGGTAGTTTAGTTTAGTCCAGAGTTGATCCAAATGTTCCGAGTTTGCTGGATTTCTAATGAAAGTAAGTGTGTCTGTGGTTCTTCCGACAATAGCTGGGCACTCCTCTATGATGCGAAAGAAGAGTGTATTGACGAGTTCATCTATAATTGCCTGCGGCGGAAGCATTTGTGTCCTTATCACTGTATTCAGGTAAGGAAATGAAAGCCTATGCGATGACGGTAAATAGTTGCCAGATTACTTTCTTGTTAGCAGGATCTTGGATAAAGTCTGTGACACTGGTGACTCTCCCTACAAATGACGGATATGTCTCTAGCCCTAATTGGAAACAGGACAGCACATCCCTTGTGATATTTCTGCTAGGTGACACCATAAATGCTGCAAAGCGACGTCTTGCTCTTTGATGAATCAGGATGCTGTGTTTAGCTCTTTAGGCAAAGTCTTTGATCACAATCTATTTGAGTCTTGTTTTCATCGATGCTTCAGTGTGATTAATTTACAAGTTTGTGTCAACAAACTTGTTGTGGCTTAGATGCGCAATTGTCTTCTTCACCCTTCAACTGAGATGCATAGAGTGTCCGTTATGTCCTTATCCCCTTTTTTACTTAGAGGAACTGTGCAGTTTAACCACAACTTGCAAACGGGTTCTTTGTCTTGGCTTTGCTGCTCATGCGTTCTTCTTCCTCGTCATGGATCTCGTCTGCACGTGCTGAGGTTCTTCCCCGTTGTCTGTAGTTTCTTCGCGGTGGGGTGCAGCTAGAGGGTTTTCTCCGATGTAGGGCTTGATGTCAATGAGAAAAATCCATGCTATCCTGCCCTGCAATTTTACTGCTGATGGAGTGCAGTCTTCTACAATGAAAGGACCATTGAATCTCGGCTCGTCCCACCTTCTCCTCGTGTGGTTCTTGATTAGGACTGCGTCTCCAGGAAAAACGAGTGGAACACAAAGACCTTGAGCTGGGTCTGTTGCAGAGTCTTCGGCACTGCTTTATGCTGTGCTGAACCCTTTTCTTTGCCGCTGCAGCTGGTCTGAAATTACAGTAAGGCTGGATGTCATACAGTTCAGGTACTGTGATAATTCGGTTCCCAGGACCTCTCGGGTTGGCTTGGCATCACATCTAGCTCTATCTTGTGGGCTAAGGGGGTATTCATTCTCCTTCCCGTGCAGTGTAAGATGATGGTCGGAGCCTGGTTGGTTCCAAAGAGCATACAATGCCAGTGGAAGGCAGTGCAACCATCCCCCTCTTTAGAGTAAGCTTCAACTTGGCTATCCTTTCCTTTAACAAGCCGTTGAGCCTCTCACAAGTACCATTACCTTCCGGCTCATACGCCAACGAGAACTTGTGCTTTATACCAAGCAACAGGCTGATCTGCTCAAAGACAGAGTTAACAAAATGAGCCCCGTTGTCTGACCTCATCACCTCACACCCCCCCATCTAGGGAACACTTCCCTCACCAGGAATTTAGCCACACAGGTTGAGTCTGGGTGTGTACAAGGACCTGCTTCTATCCATCTAGAGAATGGACACACCACTACAATTAAGTACCAGTACCCATTACAAACTTGGATCATGTTGACGTAGTCGATATGCAAGCGCTGAAAAGGCCCATTTGGCTGTGGGAGGACTCCTCGCACTACTTTTAATGTGTGCCCAGCGGTGAATTGCTGGCAGATTATGCAGTTCACCATAAAAAATGCAACATGCTCTGCTAAATTCGGTATAAACCAGTCTTCCGCAAGCGTTGCAGCTAGATTCTCTTTTGACATATGTAATAGGTAATGCAATTGCTCCAATGCTATTCTTGGTAGGGCTACAGGCATGACTGGTTTACCAGTGCTGTCTTGCCGCCACAATACGACAGAGGGGTTTAAAGAACACCCTCGACATTTCCAAAGGTTCTTTTCATCTTGCGGTGCCTCCCCTTGAAGCTCCATTAGTTGTGCCTGCCCCATATTACTATAGGCTTCTTGTGTGGTTCGTGCTACCATCATTCTTTCATGGGTGCACGCCACCTCCATGATCGTCTCACTCTTGGATGCCATACGCTTGACTTCCGTGTCTGCTGCGTGATTCCGTGTGACACAAAATCTGTCCCGCGAGTATGGCCGGCACGTTCTATGACCGCTATGCCCACTGGGAGCTGTAGTGCCTTAATTAGCCTGTCCAATAAGACTGCGTGCTGTACTGGCGTGCCGTCCGCTCGGAGGTAGCCCCTCCTTTTCCAGCGTGCTAGTCCTGCATGCACTGTGGATGTCACATAGGCGGAGTCACTGTACACCGTTACATCCTGGTCTGCATGATTCTCAATGGTGAGTATCAACGCCAATAATTCTGCAGCCTGTGCTGAGTAATGAGATGGCATTCGTGCACTGACGAGTACTCGAAATTCTGTTTGCTATGCGTTTCATCACAGCTACGCCTGTGTATCTGTGTCCGTCTTCTTGATCGATTCTCGAAGACCCGTCAATGAAAACTATCTCTCTTCCTGCTAGGGCATTATCTTTTACCCTGGGGATTTCATCATAGAATTCTTCATAGTTTGCACAGTCATGTATCGGTTCTCCTTCAGTGACTGGCTCGGCTATGAACGTAGCTGGGTTTACCGTTTTACATCAAACTATTTTGATCGATGGATTAGATATAATCACCTCATAAGCAGAAGCTCTTTGAGATGTCAGCATACCCTTTGGTTTCTCTAAAATAGCAAATTATGAGCGCTCGACGTATAACGTCATGGAACATCCCATTACAATGGTTGTCGCCTGCTCTATGGCGAACGCTGCGGCAGCTAATTTTTGTTCGCATGGGAACTGGCCTCATTACTGGGTCCAGATTCCCACTGTAATAAGCCAAGGGCTTGTACCCCAACAAGGTTCTTTGAGCGAGTACTGCCGTCGTAACAATGCCATCTGTGTGCGAGAACAGATAGAATTCCTCTGCATACTCAGGAATTCTGAGAACTGGAGCTGTACAAATCACTCCCTTGAGTTCTGTAGACCCCTTTTCCATTGTCTCAGTCCTTTCAATCTTTTCCTTTGTCACCCGGGCCTTCTTTAGGGCCTGGAGCAAGGGCTTGGTATATGAGCTGTAATCGAAGACCCGTGCTCTAACATAATTGCACAGGCCTAAAAAGCTCTGCATTTGCTTTACCGTGAGTGGCTTTGCCGTGTTCATGATAGCTTCAGCCCTTTCTGGGGTTACCTTTTTCCCCTAATGCGAAATTAACTGGCCTATGTACAGCACCTCCTGTTGACAATATTTTAGTTTTTCATCGTCAACCTTATATCCTTTCTCAGCCAGTATGGTCAGTAGCTTAACAGAATCGCGCCTGCATTGATCTTCTGTTGTGCTGCAGATTAGAATGTCATCCACATACTGCAAGACGACACTTTCTACTGCAATATTGCTCAGGTCCATCTGGAGGACTCTGTTAAAGATGGACGGGGACTCACAGTACCCCTGTGGCAACCTCATGCTTTTCAGACGCATTTGTCTGAATGTGAACAACGTGAGATCCTGTGAATCGCGGTGCAACGGGATTGAGAAAAAGGCATTTTTCAAGTCAATCACTGTGAAATACTTTGCCTCAACTGGTATATTACATAAAATTGTAGAAGGATTAGGGACTAGCGGGAACTCAGCTTCAACAATATCGTTTAATGCTCTTAAATCTTGGATTAAATGCCAAGACCCTCCCTTTGATTTCTTGACAGGATAAATCAGTGTTACAGGGTGACTGACGTCATTAGGATGCCCTGTTCCATCATGGCGGAAATAGTCTTCGCGATCCCTTCATCCGCCTCTCTGGACATGGGATATTGTCGTGCTCTTGGTAAAATTGCTCCTGGTTTCAATTTAATTTTCACTCCTCCCACCCCCTTCAGGAGGCCTACGTCAATTGGTCCTGTAGTCCATACTGAGACAGACACTTGGGCCATGTCAACATCAAACTATTCCTGACGTACCAGTGCCAACATCATTCTCTGAGGCACTTCTCTTTTAATCATCTTTACCTAAAATATGAGACTCACTTCCACCCTTGTCTCTTCTGAGTCTGGTTGTTCTTCAAACAGATCGTCATCAGTGACGTCAGTCACTCGATACCCTTCTTCAATGGCGATAATCGCACCCCATTGTCTGCCTTCGTCATCGTAGCCTTCAACTAATGCTATCCTACCTCGCACTGCTGCAGCATGTATCATCAAGGGAAATATTTGTCCCTCCTCCTCATGCATTGGTATTCTCGGCCTGAATAGAAATTCGTCAGAGGTTCTCCTGACCTTGTCTGCAAGGCCTGGTAATCCCGCCATAAGTACCCATATGCGAAAACCTCAGGTTCCAGCGGTATAGCTCTCATGGCTCTGTGTCCTGAATAGGCTCTGATCATATCGCACACGTTAGAATAATGCATTCCCGGAGTAGAGCATAATATGCCCTCTGTAAACGAGATGGTCATATTCAATTTTGTCATTAAATCTCAACCCAAAATGTTTACTGGGGTCTGTCGTGAATACAACAGAGGTACCTTCATTTGATATTCTCCTATTGGGAGTGTGTCTGTAAAGGGAACTCAACTGTAAGATCCTGTAAAACTCTGAGTAGCTATAGCCTCGCCGGACAAGGAAAACTTGGCTTCTCGTATGCACGAGCGTGTTGCCCCCGTGTCAACTAAGAAGGAATATTCTTTACCCTCTATGGCGAAATGTACCCTATGTTCCCTATTAGGGTCTGGTGTCATTGATAGAGCACATCAGGGTTCCCAGTGAGCTGTCCTAGTTCATGTATAAGTTCGGTCCACTGTACTCTTGTGGATTTTCTCCATTCCTAGGGTTGCCTCCCCTTCCGGAGTTTGTGCCCTGAGATAATTGCGGTGGTGCCTGTTGGAATTGCCCTTGCGGCAAGTTCCCCATGCTCGGGGGTTGCACCCCCTGCTGCGCACCCTGCTGCATGCCTGTTGCTTGCTGCTGCACTGTGTGATTGTGCGCCACCCTGTGGTGGGATCGCAGGTGAGTTCACCGCACCTTCTCCCATTCCTTGGCTATTTTGCCACACGTCTTGGCTTCTGCATGAGTGCACCAGATGCCCTGTCATTCCACACAGCCAACACACCGGCGGTAGTCGGGCTATTTGTCCGTTCGCTATATCTGTATTGCCCATTTGCACGTTTTGAAACCCTCCTTGATTCCCTCGGAAACCTCCCTGATTACTCTGCCATCCTCTTCTTCTAAATCCCCTTCCCCTTGTGTATTGTCCTACGATACCCTAGGTGTTCTGCTGTTGGAAGGCCACCTGTTGTGTGTTCTGTTCAGCTGGGCTAGTTTGCATGGCTCCTTCAAGAGCGTACTTGGATCATTTCTTTTGCACTAGCTTTGCTTCCTCACCTTTTCAAGTTGCCTCCTTTTTCAGATTCTTTTCTTGCAACAGTCTACAGTAATGTGCAATATTCAACTGTATTTGGGCCCAAGGTTTAGCCTCAACTCCTACCAATTTCTTAAGCTGTTTTTGTACAGGCTCTGGTAACCCTGGCATAAAATGTGGTAAAAAACAGGTATGGATTTTGTCCAAGATTCATGCATTTCGAGCACCCATGCGTCATGGAAATTCTGGATATAAATTAACAGATCTTCTGACTCCTTCATTTTGCGAGTCGTCATTGCTCCCATATCGGAAGTGTCTGGGTAAAGCACTCGTAGTGCTTTCCATACTGCTGCTCTGCAATTGTTGAATGGTGCCCCGTCGTGGGCAGTGTTCATTATGGCAACACTAGGGTACCCAGCCTGTGCCCATACATCGTCAGCTCTCTCACAGAGTATGGCAATCAGGAGACCTTTAATGTTTCCTATAGCTAACGTGACACCTCCTGTCATCTTTTCTAACTCGTGTATCCACTTCCCGGCTCCGGATGTCAGCACTGAAAGCTTGTTTTTCAAGTTTTCTCGATCCATGTGTGGCCATGGAATATATTGCGGTCTTGCTCCCCCCTTTTCTAACAGTGGAAATTGGAATGCGCAGCCTTCTTTCTCTTCCCCCATAGCTCTCCTGTCTATCACTGGGGTAACATTCCCACATCGCTGTCTGCCTGGTAATGTCCTCAAACTGTCCACATAGGCGGACGCCGACACCCCCCTCTGACCATGGGGTGTTCCTTCGTGTCGGTCAGACTGTGATGCAGATTATGATGCCCTTGGTGCGGACTCGCTAGCATCTGACCATCTCACTCCTTTGTCCCTTGGGAGCCGCTTTTCGCGCCGTCTCCCTTCTTCATTTGTCTTGCACTCCGTATCCTCTCTGGAGTCAGACATGGATTGTTCCCAATTCACGCAACTCCTTGCGCCATCGTCGTTCTTACTGATTTCTAGCCTATCCAGGGACAGTCTCCTGCTCCCACTACTTCGGGCGACGTCTTCAGTGTCGTACAACTGAGTGCTTTCCAAGCGCTCGTCTTCCCCTTGGGATATTGGTTCTAACCCCATTTCATCATATACCTTATCGATCGTTTCCCCGATGCTTCTGCTGTCGAAGTCATCCTCACTATTCACCCCTCTAGTGCCTGGTACGGAATCGTAAGCAGGGAAAAATTCTTCAACGTCTTCACATTCTACAGCAGGATTGGGTTTTTTAAATTCCCACTCCAGATATTTGAGATCGCATGCCCTCTGTCTACGCTTACGTTCAATGTCCTCATTAAATTCTTTGCGCTTCCTTGCCTTTCTGACCTCATCTTCTTCCCTTCTTCTTTCATTTCTACGTTTATCTGCCCTTCGAATTTCCTCATCCTTTCGCCTCTTTATCCTTTTTTCACGTGCTCTCTGCTCTTCTTCTAGTTTTTCCAGGTTCTGCCTGTACTGGTCATAGGCTGTGCCCTGTTTGCGACTGAGCGGTTTTCCTTGCTCTTCGTGATATAGCTATTCTCGCCTCAGCCTATCTTTCCTTCTTATTCTTTCTATTCTCAACTCCCTTCCCTTCTCCATTCTCTGTGTCTCATCAGACTTCTTTCTTGGTCTCACATCATCACTTCCTTTTCCATTGAGTTTCAACAATATCTGTCCTCCCATCCATTCGTCTTTCGCGAATGCTATCTCATCAGTTCTGTCTTCACTTCCTTTCCATTTCGTTCCCTCTTTCTCCATATCGAGAGGCGCACTTGTCTGTGCCTGATCCTTCCTCTCATCATCGCGTCTCTCCTTGTCCCTCGGGACTGCGGAGGTAATATTTTTATCCTGATCCTTCCCCTTAATTTCGTCACTATTGTACGTAGGTGACTCGTATGCGGGGTTGCTGTACTCCGTAGCTGCCTTGAGCTCTCTTAATGGGTAGAGTCCCTCGGTTTCTGTTTCAGGCGGGGCAGGTGGCACGGTAGGTGTTTCACCCCCCTCCGTGCATCTATTTAATATCCAGTCTGCAGGTGGCTCTTCATCCTTCGACTGTTTGAACATTTTCCAAAGTTCTAGAACAGCAAGGCGTTTCTCTAGTTTCTTGCCTGTATATGTGGCATGCAAATAAGTTGTCATATGTTGTAAAACGGCTTTAGATAAGGACCCGTTCTGCGGCCACGGCATGAACATCTTGTGGGCGATACCCTTAACCCACTCTGTACTGTATTTCTTAAGCTGGGTGCATGATAAGTGTGCTAGCGGAGTAATATCTTCCATGCTCAAATCTGTTCTAGCAATACCTTCATGCAACTTCACCACACCCAACAATATGAGCAAGCACCAATACCGCAAGCTCCAATCTAATCTTTTCCCGCCAAATTTTTTTGCTCACCAATTGACTCAAGAACATCACTTCACGTGCGATTCCCTCTCAACTATAGAATCGTGTAAAACCCCTTGATCAATTTCAAACAACAAGGAGACAAATTTCCTTACATGTGACACCTCAACAGAACAGGTATGACAAACGTTAGACTAGACAGACACCAGCTGGACACATATCTCTGCCTTCTAATCAATACCCCAACATGGAGTTTAAACAAACTCCTTTTATGAGGTCTTCAATCGTCGTAGTAGCCTAATCTTTCCCTATTATGTGGGACTATAAATTCACGTTTCTTCTGACCGCTATATTAAAGCGCAGGAACAGGGCGTATCCTTTACCTCGGGTGTCCTCCCCAGTATCCTCTTCATCTCGGGTATCCTCCCCGGTTATCCTCTCTTTTTATTTAGTTATTCTAGAGTCATTATCCCCCTATGTATATACAGTGGTCTCTATTTCTGACTATTTTGTATTCTCCACCTCCCTCCATTACCTTTCCCCTTACTTGTTCTATTGCTTAAGGACATTTGCCAAAGCATCAATTTTCATTTCACTCACCGCTCGCATCGTTCCTGTGTCTTCGGGATCACCGCCTCCGTTACTGCCTTTTTTGGTCTTTCGTCTGATTCACTGCCCATGGGAATGGAAGGGTTTGTGTTTGTAAAAAGGGTGCCTTCAACCCACTGCAGTTTTTTTTTTTTTGGACAGTATTACGCTATCATTGTCCACGAGAAGCTTCACAGTCTACTCGGTGAAAATGGCAAAGGACTCGTGATATTGCCGAAGACCTAGAGTTACTTTGTGTCGACGGTCAATAGGTGTCTTATCAATAATTAAAATTCAATAGATGGTCACAACCATCCTCAGCGCTACCAAGTGTACAGGAGGGCGGAGTGACCTCTGAACAGGCCCATGAGATTTAGAGCTCGCCCTCCGGCACCTTAAGTCTAGATAGCTGCACCTAGAGGAGGATGGGGTGCAGGATTCTCTTACTCCAACACCAATCAATAAGGACAAGTCAATGGTTTGGCAAAGGGAAGTCTGTTTAATGACAAGTACAAAAAACGGGGAAACAAATGGAAATCATCAGAGCTGCGATCGCCTGTCTCGCTTCAACTCACAAATTCTTCATGTAAACAGTAACTTTTATAGCAAATTCTCGTCATCATCGACGTGTAAAACTCATAAATTTGACCTGCAATTCTATTGGTTGGAAAAGGTAACTTAAGTATAGGTTATATATCTGTATATGGTAACAGAGTGAGGAGATTGGATAACTCTTATAGATAGACGTCACAAAAAGTATGACGTCTTATTGGTTCTACTCGCTATAGGACCCTAGATTATTTGGTCCATTGTGATTGGGTCGGTTACACCCCTAGACATAAATCTCCACTTTAATTAGCAGCATGCAGAATGCTCTCCCAGGTGCGGGATGGCCCAAGATTCACCCTGCCTCCCTTCCATCAATCAATACCCTTAGGCCTATGTGTCAATTAGTTGGCTGAGAGTGGCCTCGAACTGCAGCTTCTTATCCGGAAAAGTTATGGCATCCTCTGGGGTTGGATGACATCAGATGTGGGTACCTTTCCGCACAAGGCTGGTCACGTGTCAGTTCACCATGAATCAGCTTCATGTCGGCCTTGCCACCTGCCTGGGCCTCCTTATCTCGACCTTCACGGGGCAGGCTTCTATGTTCTTAAGTTTCGATGCTTCGGAGTTGCTGCTCTCCTCCCTTGCTTGGGTTTACCTCGAATTCCTAGCCATGAGCTACTTCTTGCTGAGTTTCAATTCCACTCTTTCGTCTGACTTTGAGCTAGTTTATGAATCCTGGCCTGTTCGTCCTCTATCATCCTAGGCTTAATTCTGCTTTTGTAAAATGGAGTCGCACTTGTATAATGTGCTCCTTAAGGTCGATATATAGTTGGCGCTTGCCGCTCTATCCTCCTACTAAGCGTTGCAGGCAGTATAGTTTCCTTAGCTTCTTGCGTTTCCTGGCCTATTTACATCATTATTCACAACATTTCGTCTTTATTGCCTTTTTGGTTGTCGTTTCTTCCATCTGTGAGTCTGTCCGGACCATTGTGTCATCGTCATTTGCCTCCAATAAGAGCCCTTTGGCTCTCTTCAGGGACAGTTTGTAAGTGGTCTTCATTTCGTGTCAGCTGCTGATATGGTTGTCTTAATGGGTACCTTGCAGCCCATGGTTGTATGGTTATTGGCACTTCAATAGGTATACAAGTCCTTCTGATGGGTACAGGGCAGAGCCCCACTGCGGCTCTGTGTTGGTTCATTTGCTCTTTATACGTCACATATCTTGGCGAGTATGCTTCTGGTATCTCAAAATGGGTGGCTGGAGTGCAGGCCATATTTGGGACATCCTCTACAAGAAGATGTATTGGTGTACATTTGACACCTAAGTGCACCTTCCACCAGTCATGGAGGATAGCCTACATTTTGGTGAGGTGTCAGACCTTATGGTGAAATGCAGTAAATCTGAACTTTTTCCTCCTAACGGACACTACCATCCAGCCTGCGGGCCTACAGGGATTGAGGTGGGCATCAGAGTCCATGCGCTATTTAGGGGTAATAGTTGTGAGGCATAGCTCGAAACTACACGACTAACTACGGAACATACTTGACCCTGTTGCGATCTGGGCTGTCCAACTTGACCCACCGCCCCATGAAGATAGCGGGCAAAATAGCACTACTTAAAATTATTGTTCTTCCTAAACTCTTATACTTCTTCCTTAACATACCTGTATGGCCTGGGCGCTCATTCTTTCAATAATTAGCAAGTGTAGTTTGCAAATTCATCTGGCACTCCCGGGCAGTACAACTGAAATGGGACACACTTGCGCAACCATACGAAAAGGGTGGATTTGCAGCTCCCAACTTTCATCTCTACTGGATGGCTGCGCAGGCACAATTGGAGGCCAGCTGGTTGGGAGATCGCCCCCCCACCCCCATATACAACATGAACAATACTCAGCGGGAAATAGAGACCTGCGATCGCTGGTTCTCCCTGATAGATTTACAGACTACTGTGGATCTGACCTTGCAAGCACCACAGCACTAGCCTGGCGTAAAATATGGGAGGAGACGGGCACACACGACCCATACCATGAAAACATTACGCTTTGGAATTGTGTCTCCTCCCTTCCATGAGTCTGTGCAGGCTTGCGCGCTGCATGGGAGCGCCAGGGGTCTCTAGACAGGGAAGACAACTTCATACAAATTACAGATCCTCCGGGTCCCGAACACAACGTACCCTCACAGTGACGGCTGTATGCAGGACTGCGCAGAGCAGGTAGAAAACTTTGGAGCTGATTTCCGATCCAACTCCCTAATGATCCCATGTTAGAATTTCTCCTGAGAGCGGGAGACAACAGAAGTAGAGTGTCCAACCTGTATTGCGTAATTCAAACCGACTCGCATGCGCCACATCACACTGTACAAGCTAAGTGGGCTGAGGACCTCCAGTTTGATTTCATGGACGAGCTATAGGCGGACATTTGAATGCAGACACGCAGGCTGTCTTCTAGTTTCTGATTTCAGTTAATACAATTCCAAATACTACACGGTCACCACTACACCCCAGATAGTTTGCGCATGTTTTTTGGACAAGGGATCGGGGCATGCCTGCGTTGTAAATCTCCCAATGCTAAATACTTCCATATGCTATGGGACTGCCCACACCTCGGGTATTTTGGAATGATGTGTGTAAGATGCTGTCAGAAATGACTGACAATGTTGCCCCTCTCCCTTTGCCCCGCTTGTTCCACATTTTTGAACCTCCATCGGGGAAGGTGGGTAGATTTTTGCGGCTGTCTTTTGCTAGCTAAGTGTTGCATACCTTTAGGCTGGACGAGTGAGAATGCTCCAAACAAAGACCACTGGCTAAAGGATGTGATATGGGCTAATGATATGGAAGAGCAATAGACACAAATGCAACTCCCCGAATCCAGACCAAAGGATATTTGCGGCCCACTCAAATCATACCTCTGGTGCAAATCTGAAGAACTGGATACACCTCAGCCCCCATTACAAGAATGACCTACTCTGATGCTACTTACCTTGGGTAGCAGGAGACACATGTAGATACTGCTTTACACCCGCATGTTCCTCTTCATGCGCCATAAGGCAACATTCAAGGTCCATGATCAGGCCTATTCAACCCTAGAGTATATATGAACTACATTGCCGTATTGTTAATTTGTGAAGGTGTAATGTGTGCTGCCAAGTGTATCAATAAAGAAAGTAAAACATTTTTTTTTTAAAGAAACACTGATACACTATGTATTGTAAAAAGTAAAGGGTATATTTTATATACAAGCAGACCAAGAGATTCTTGTACAAGTACTATCATAGATCATATAAATACATTATAAAAACACAACACTATGCTTTAAAGTTCACAGACCAAAGCATAGACCTTATTTAGAAATCTAATAAAATGTCTAGGTAAGTCAGATCTTTTTATACACACTCAGCATAGGGTAGTAAAACCATACGTTACTTTCAGATTACTCTAGCGTAATACAAGGGTAGCAGACCCTGTCAGTTATGGATTGGCACTCAACAATGAAATCACAGTCAACCAACTAGCAACACAGATTGAGGATAGCAATAACCAACTTGTTTTAGGATGGCACACAGCTAACACAAGGTAAGTAAAATCTACATACTTTTTAAAGGGGCTATCAGCAATTTATGAGATAAGTATAACCCAAGGCAGACTTATTCTGCCCGGGCTAACAGCAAGTCAGGGGAAGCAAGACCCAATTGGGGACACTCATACATGTATCCTAACAGGAATAGCAAAGTGAAACCAACAGCATTACTTTTGGGGACGAGGTACAACCAATTCACTGGTGAGTAACTTAACCTTATAAATACTTTTCAAAATAGTGCAACACACATTCAAGGTAAGCAAGAACCTTTGTAACTGTACTCTTTAAAGTTACCAACCAACTTCCTTTACAAGTAAGTAACTTTTGAACACTTGTTATTCAAGGCAGAACCCTTTTCTTACGCAGTCCTTCCCTTATTCCATAGCATGAGTTCACTCAGAGGCAGTAGAGGGACCATAGTGGTCTAGGTGCCAGCTGTAGATAGGGTGAGATATGGTTCAATTGCAGGCAAAATCAGAGTTCCATAGGAAGACTGTTCAAACAAGTAAGTATTTCACTTTAAAGTTTTTTTTTTTTTTTTTAATTTCTTTTATTGATTTTATGCAAACAAAACAACAAAAACCAAACAAGCAGCATAATCATAATAGTTCAGTTACACATCAAGTTATCGTAAGCACTGCTCCCATTATTCCCCCCCCCCCCGTGAGCCTATTTGTCAATCCCTTTCAATGTTTGGCACATGCGGCCGGGTTTCGTTCTCTTAGGAGTCTGTTGGATCTGGTATTACTCCAAACAATTCTGTTATTTACGTTTTCCAAGCCAAGAGGGTACCCGCCTCCCCTTCATCAGCCCGGCTACTCGCTTCTTGCCATGCCACCATTTCAGCCTCCGCCCATTTCTGCAAGTCCTTCCACCATACATCCACCTTAGGTTTGTGGCATTTCTTCCACCCCATGGCGATCCTGCGTTTCGCAAGCACATACGCCAGATTTCTCAGTTTCTCTATATGCTTGAGCTTCCGTGGTCTAGGGAACCCGCCCAGTAAGCAGGCCCAGGCCGTGTCTGTGACAAGAGTAACCCCTTTATCAGCCAGTTTCTGTGCCACTTCTCCCCAGTAGCACCTGATAATCGGGCACGACCAAAACATATGTGTCATGTCAGCATTTTCTAGGTTACATTTAGGACACACTTGCATTCCAGTGTTTCGGAACTTGGATATCCTCAAGGGGGTCATGTATGCCCTATGCGTTACATACAGCTGTATTGGTTTGTTTTCTAGACACTTTTTTGTGGTAACCCAGGGCACGCTCCCATACCCCGTCCTCCATCGGGGCCCCCACTTCCACCTCCCAGTCCAGCTTCAGATGTGTTAAATCTTTCCCCGCCTTAGCCATCACCATCTCATACAGTCTCGAGATCTCATGACCCCCTTCGGACATATCATATATTGTTTCCAAAACTGCATCTGGTTCTTCTATCAAAACTGTCTCTGGCCAGGTATTCTTAATCATCCGTACCAATCTAATGTACGTGACATATTGGCCCGTGTGTAGCCCCGCTTCTTCGTTGAGTTCTATAAACTTCTTAATGGATCCCTCTTGCCAAACATCGCCTACCGTTGCCAGCCCCACTGATTCCCAGTAGGTGCTAACAATCGCCCTCAACTGATCATCCCCTCCTGTCAGAGCAACCAGCGGTATCTGCGGGAGACACGGGCACGGGACTTCCATCAAACGACAAGCCCTAAGCCAAATTTTCCATCCAAGCCTCAACATCGCAGGACGCCCCCTGATTTCAGTTTCGGACAGCCAAATCATTTCTTTCAAATAAAACGGGGCGCAGTCCTGTCCAAGCACCCTATGCTCAGGGGTCACTTCATCAGAAAGCCACTTGGCCACATACTGTAACTGTCCCGCCAAGTAATAAAACTCAAAATGCGGCAGTCTGATACCTCCTTTTTCATAAAAGTTCTGCAGTTTCCAAAACGCCACTCTATTTCGGGTACCGTGCCACAGGAAGTCCCTACACATGCTATTCAATTTGCTAAAAAACTTCTTGGGTATTATGTATGGGATATTACTGAAGTAGTGCAGGAGCCTGGGCAAAACTAACATCTTAAGCATGGCCCCCCGCCCCATCATCGCCAAGGGCAATCTTGCCCAGAACTGCATGCTGTTTCTAATTTTCTCGACAGCTACTTCCGTATTGTGTCTGTGTTCTTCTTGCACCGTGTGATATACATCTATGCCCAAATAGCGAAAAGAGCTAGTTGCCCATGGTACCTGTAGCACCGGTAGTCCTTCTACAGGGGTCCCCTTATAGCTACCCAGCGGGAATATGACAGACTTTTGGGGGTTCACCGAGATGCCCGACAACTCTGCGTACCTTTCCATCACTTCAAGTATGTATAAGAGATTTTCTTCTGGGTATTGCAAGTACAGTAACAGATCATCCGCGTACAAGGATATCAAGTGTCGTTCCCCTCCTACCTCAATGCCAATCGCATCATACTGTGCCCTAAGGCATATTGCCAGAGGCTCCAGGGCCAAGATATAAAGCATCGGGGACCAGGGGCACCCTTGTCTGGTGCCTCTGCCCTATTTCACTTTAAAGTTAGGTTGCAGCACGGCATGGGATGGCTCAAAATGCAGGTATTCTTGAGTCTAGTGGGTCTCACCAGGCCCTGGGTCTGGTTCCGTGTTTTCGGAGTACCCAGGTTGATTGGAAGGAAGGGCTACAGCAGGCTCCGGTGACACAGCAGGCTCGCTGGTCACTGGAAATCGTCTCAGCTATGATTTCTTCATCTTCCTCCTCGGTTTTGGTTCCATTGGTCGACTACCTCTTCAGCTTCCAGGATCAGACTTGCATGCAGGAACCCGCCAATCAAACAGCCTTGCAACATTCAAACTTGGGGACTTGGCAGTTCTTTCAGGACAGCCAACCTTCCAGTTTGAACTGGATTCTCGCAGCCAGGCTAGAAGACAAAGGGCAGCAGGGTTTTGGACTCTTCCCTCACTTCCTGCCTTCACAGACACTCGGGACCCTGCGTGGGGAATCCACAAGATTCCTGCTGAAAATAAAGTTAACAGACAGGAGTTTCCCACCCTGGATGTCAGGGGAAGGAACAAGAAAGGACAAGGAACGCTGAAATGGTGCAAAAAGACATGGTCCATTTTGGTAAAATGAGCACCCATGCAGGGGCTGTGGAAACAGCCCACGGTAAAGGTGCACAGAATTAATAAAAAGGTTCACTGCTACCAGCCATTAATAGTATGTTTGTCCTTGTAACAAATACTACATTTAAAACGAGAAATGGGATACTCAGTATCTCCCCAGCACTCTACATAAGGTGGGGGAGAGCGGGGGTGGGGGCGGTGTGCTAGTCTCACCTAATAAAATGTAAAGGGATCCAAAGATCCTTTCTACCCTTGGGAACTGTAGTTCTAACAAGGTGAGCAAGAGAACGTTAAAAGGGGAGCCCATAGGGTAACCCAGCAACAATAGTCACTTATTGGCAAAAAGTTGTCAAAGAGGATAACTTTTAATAGACACTGTGGAGAGTCTTAAAAATGACACCCATAAAAAGAGTAAAATATTCAAGTGTGGAAAAAGATTCCCACTCACTGAGGTATAGGGGGAATAATAACCTACCAATCCAGCAAAATGTTCTGGAGTTGACACAGGTCAGGAAGATTTATCATTGATATGCAATTCTTACCTAACAGTGGTGTGTGCCAATCTCTCAGGCTATAAGGTTTTGGGAGAGATACTAAATCCTTCTATCCTTAAGAACTGTAGTTACTTGAGGATATAGAAAAAGAATCTCAAAGGATGAACCTAAGGGTCCCCAGCAAAACTGCCCATAAGGAGCTGTGTGCTGCAACAGTAAAATACAGATGCCTTTAAGAGCTTTGGAGCAGACAGACTACATAGTACAGGTAGAATACAAAGAATAGAGTTCCAAAAGACATAGCACATAAGAATGAATGAGTGGAAAAAGGCACCACTCTTTCAGGATTTAAAGAAAAAGGGCCAGAAGTCCAGCAAATATTGCTGGGGGTCTCACTAGGAGAGGGGATGAAGCATAAAAATGATCAATCTCGCTGACAGTGCCTATAATGGACTTGGAAACCATTAGTGAAACGTAAGAACCATTTGTTTGAGTTTTGACGGACCGTGCATGTTTCGGCGCTTGTTTTTCAGCTCGTGAAAGGAACAACTTGTTAGGCGCAGTGTCTGCAGTTCTTTCGCTCGGCGTTCGTTTCAGGTGTTTGTCATGCAGCGACCGAGTAGACGAGGACCCAGAGAACAAGGGATGCTTTGAGCCTGTTTTTGTCCGTCAAAGTAGTTGACATACGGCCTGGGGTTGTGTGTGTAGTGTCGTGGAAATGTGTGCCTTTGTCACTGAGTGTGGTCTCCATCACAGGACCACAGGCCTGCTTATGGGAGGCAGGGACTGGCAGTAGGGATTCAGCAGAAACCATGCTATGGCATCACTTTGTGCACTGCAGCTGCCTTATTCCTCCTCAGACACTTGGGCGCCCATTGGGATATCGATAGACGCCTCGGCCTGCATGTAGTGTGCTGGTCTTTTAATGTTGTAAGTTTTAACAATTTACAAGACTTAGTATTTTTCTGAATCATCTATGGGGAGGCAATGATTGCGCACACAGCGTGTTCTTAATGGATATTTCCTATTGCAGGACAGACAGAATTTAAAAGGTATATTTTCCATTATGTATGTAAAAGGCAGCACAACGATGAGTGCAAAGGGGAGGGAAGAGAAAAAACATTCTTTAATACAAAGAAGTATATGAACCCCCCACTCTCCCTACGAAAAACATGGCAAGGCCTGGTGTAGGCCAAAGCCACTGGGTCGTCGAGTAGCGAGGAGCTGTCCTCAAAAGCTTCAAATCTGAAGATGTTTGCCGAAAGCCACTGAAAGAGTGGTCAAAACGATGAATAAGAAGAAGACGCAAACAACTAATCTTAAATGTAATAACTTCTATAATAATGGCTTTAGCCAAAAAACTCTGAAAATAGCGACCGACTACGATGGCGAAAAAAAAACAATCTGAGGAACTTCGAACGACTTAAGGACCAGGGGTACAGTACACATCACACGAGGGAAAGTATCACAAACGTACCCAGTCGACGTCCCTTTTTTCGAATTTTGAAAACCAGTCATGCAGTACTCCACGACAACCATTATGCACAGCATGCGATTCTAAGCAGATCCACAAACCTCGGAAATATGTTTTATGGATCATGAGAATTTGACGGTACTCAACCAAATGTAGGTACAGCTTCCTCTAAGGACAGGGACTCTACACATTTAGGGGGATGTACTGCTGGAACCTGAGTGCTCCAGACCTCATTCCAAAATCAGCGGAGTCACTCTGGTGCAGTCTTCCTTTGAATCAGTGGGCAAAGGCTGTTTACTCGCCTCAGCAATCTGGGTCTTACCAAAATAGCCCTAGCAGCTACTCAACAGGTTTCGCTGGTGTCTGGGACTCAGCCTCACCATCAACTTTCAACAGTAGGTAGTATTAACAACCAACAACTGCTCCAACAGAATCTTACCTGCTGTTCACTTGTTGGGCCCCAAGTGTACCATCTTCGCTGAAGCTACAATCACACCAACCGAAGAATCTGCAAATGTTTCTGCACCTGCTTACCTTTGCTGGGTTCAGTAACATTTTCCAGGATCCTTACTCTGTTCGTTTTGATCAGGTGCTGCTGCCTGAAAGTCATGTACCTTCTTTACTGGACTGCCCATTTTACAGTTCCTTTTCTTTATAGTTGGAGACTTGCTGCTGGATTTTGACACGCAAGGTAAAACTGGTCCCGTAGAATGCATTATGTCCAACTGAGCACAATCAAACTTGTGCTGGCTTTGACAGTCGTTTGATCTCTTCCCTTCACCATAACCGCAGTCTTTCTTTTTCCATCTATCCTGTTGGTTAACATTGAAGTTTGACTTGGTTCTAAAAACCAAACCAAAATAACCTACCAACTAGACCCTAAAGTATTTTTGTGAACACTTAGTGACTTATGACCAAGTCACTAGACCTACATATTCTATCCTACAGTTACTCACTTGAAAGTACTGCACACCATTTTTTCCAAACCCTCTATAGGAGAAGGTAATTTTCACAACTACATTGTGTGCAAAATCCCTTATAACGTATTGTTAAATGCTACCCTGCACCTTCTTTTCCTTCCTAGTCCAGTCTTGAGAAATCAGCCTCAACTGCTCATCCATGCTTACCCTTTGGAGAGTGATGCAATATAAGAAAACCAGCAATTGAAGGTATGGATTGGTCTTCTCAAATTCTCAATTTAGTGTTTAAGAAAATCTTAATAACAATCTGCACCCCAGCCACGTAAAACAATCCTCAATAGATAACTCACAGAATGTAAAAGGACCACAGTTCTACCATGCATTTGCCAGCAATGATGCAGTGCAGGCCGTCAGGTTAAAAATCTTAAATAATTGTTAATTTTGTCAGTACTTATAAGAGGACTATCATTCTAACCATTTCAAAATTACTATTAACACATTTAAAATGAAAATATAGGAGGCCACCAGAGGGCGCGTACACAGTTGCAGCCTAGTGTCTCACTCTGGCACCAGAGGATTGAAAAGGAATTAGAGACTCTGTTTCTGATCTCCTTGTCTCCCCCCGCCGGTTGGTGGATAAAGGATTCGCTCCTTTCAAAGCACCTGGGGCACTGCTGGGCAACATTTGGGCACTTTTGGCCCAAGGGGAGTCGAGAAGTCAGCTGCGGAAGGGCAGCGGGGAGAGGGAGCTGGTCGTCCTCGTTGTGGAGCTCCGAGCCAGCACCCCCCCGGCTCACGCTGGATCGTGGTGTGCCCTCGGGCCTGGGACTCCAGGCCCGCTGCTAATGTTGGACGTGGGCCCCTGCTATTGATGTTGAAGGTGCCAGACTCCGTGATCGGGGTCCGGCGGGTAGGCAGCGCACAGAGGCTGACTGACGGGATGCAGCAGAGGGAGCCTGCTGACCCAGTGACAGAGTCTTGAACTGAGTCGCAAACCCCCAAGTGGGGTGGAGGGGATTGAGGATACATGCTGCACATGCAGAGGTCTGCAGCGCACCAGACTTTGCTATAGGAGCTGTGGGCATCGGAGCGGCTAGCTCCTTACCTGGTATTTCGGCTCTGGCTGGTGAAGACCTGGCTGCTCCACCCCAGGCAGAGCACCTGCACTGGACCTCGCCTCGGGGGCATAGGTAGGAATGGGGGAGTTGGAGGGGCCATCACTGGAGTGCAATGGCCACGTGCTGTGCTGGACCCTTCTGGCCCGCAGAACAGCAGTGGTACGGACAGTGAGGTCACCTGGTGTCCAGTGGAGGGAAGTGGGACTGTGATCCTGTGAGTCTACACATAGAGGGCCCTACTCTGGTGTGCAGGCCTGGTGGAGCTGGGCCGGTCCTTGCAGCTACCCTGTAGAGTCTCTATGCTGGGGGAGTTCCTGGACTTTGGGGCTGGGGAGCAGTGCATCGGTTTGCGCCATAGTGCGCACACAGTATTTACAGGTGTTGGAGCTCTGAGTGAGGTGTGGCACCGTCTGGAGTCCTGTTGAGTGGCTTGGTTGGGTGACTCCTGCGAGGGGGTGGGCCTGATCTCATGGAGCCCATGGGGTCTTCTTTGTGGTGGATTTGGAGGAGCCGATGGGGGTTAGGATTAGCATTGGCCCGAACGTGAAGACTGGGCTTGGTCTCCGTGACGACTCGTGGTACAAGCCCTGAGAGGTTTGTGGCCTGCAAGCAGCGTCCAGTGGTGGTGAGGTGTAGTAGGAGACTGCACACAGACGGAGGGGCTCGCTTGGTGGCTCAGTCTTCGTGTCCGGCAGGGGGCAGTCGCTGGGTCTTAGTACCAGGCATCCAGGATCTGAGTTGGTGGGTGTCGCTCTGAGGGCCTTCAGATTTACAGTGGATCTGGTGTCCTACAGGATTTGTGATCTTCCAGTTCTTTGCTGGTCCTGGACACGAGTACCCCCTCACTGTGTGTGGGCTTGTTGGGGAGTAACATAGGTCATTGAGGTCCTTGCGCTTGTTTAGTTCCACCCGGATGGATTGGAAGTCCTCACTCCAGAGGTTTCAGTTTGTCAAGCCAAGCCCTCCCAGAGTGAGAGTCGGACCAGTTGACCATGGCAGAGGCACCTGCTAACCTGTTGTCAACGAAGGACAATGCAGCCACGCTGATATAGGAGTCCGGATGGACGTGTTAGACAAATGTGTCGACAAGATCGATGATCGCCTGCTTACCTTGGAAATAAATCAAACCGCTCTTGACACAGTGGAACCTCAAATGGACATGCAGCTCTCGGAACTTGAAAGGACGGAATCCGAGATGACACTCAAAATTGATGATTTTGAAAATCACAAGGAGAAAACAGTATGTGGTTTATCAGGATCCAGGAGACGGAGGGAGAAACAAAAAGACCTTAAGAGGACCATTATGAGGCGATCAAACTCATGTTTGATGGTGATACTACTGCTGAGTCCCCAATTGATAGGGTGCATCATGCTGGGAGTATGGGGGACCAGGGGCCAGAGGTCTGTACTGGCCTGCTACCAATAATACAAAGAAAAGACGTGAATCACGGAAAAGGCGTGGATAGAGGGTCTGGTCTCTCTTTACAATCCTCCAAGATAACCATTTTCCAGGACCTTTCTGCTTTCACCCTGGAGAGGCGAGAATGTGTGCCCCCCTCTCTCAATGCAAAGGGAGTACAGTATCAGTGGGGGTTTCCTTTTTCTGGCTCTTCTGAATATGAGGGTCATACATTTAAGCTGATCAAGGAGGATGATATCCAGAGGGTTAAGAGTGAGCTGATAGGCTCTGTGGATGTGCAAGCCCATGAGGAGGAGGATTCTTGTAGTGATGGATTTCCAAAGGTGAAGGGGGGTGGGGGAGCAGACGACGTCGAGTCCCTGGATTGCTGAAATTTAAAACACATAATACTCCCCCGAGGGGAGACTCCTGATCTGATTGAGGTGTCTGGTGTTTTTCACAGCATTCCGCGCCCTCTAACTATTTGAAAAAGTGATGATGGCAGGCCGTTGCTGGTCGCAGGACTGGTTAATGGCGAACGGCTCACCTTTGCAATGATATATGCCCCCAACCAAGGGCAACTGATATTTTTTAGAGCAATGCTTGCAAGGGTGGCGAGAGAATGCAGCAGGCATCTGATAGTGGGTGGAGACCTCAATATGTGGGCTGACCCACAGCTCGATCTGTGTGTTGCGGGTGAGGTAGGTGGCGGGGTACCCCGGGTGAGGTGTGAGCAACTACAGGACTGTCTGGATGACGATCTACCCGGTGTGTGGTGTCCATTTCATCCCCGGTATAGAGGTTTCACTTATTGCTCGCCGCCCCATGGGACCAATACCCGCATTGATTATGTATGTATTTCGTGTGAGCTGTGGGATAGCGTGCTAGGGAGGGAGAGCCTCCCGATTAGTTGGTGGGATCACAACATAGTGTTGCTGGATTTATCGTGGCTAGGGTTCAGTGCTTGCCATTCTTTGTGGAGATGCAGTGAATCGCTTTGAAAGGGACCAGTATTCAGGGAAGAAGTTGAGGGAGCCATTGAGGAATCTTTCCTTCTTAACGATACGGGTGAGGTGGACTGGTGTACCTTTTCAGACGTTGCTAAGGTGACGTGAAGGGGATTGCTGATAAGACGACATGGAGGGGATTGCCGATTATAGAAGGTGCCCAGAAGAAAAGGGAAATTACCTTGCTGGAAAATAGGATGCGCATGGAGATTGGCGTCCTTGAAAGGGTTATACAGGAGTCAGAGGTCTGAGAAGGGGAAAGGATAGAGGAGGTGAGATGCAAAAGAGGTGAGTTGAGGTTGTTGAAGGAGGGTTAAATTATTCAGAAGCTTCAGTTTTTGCAGTAAAAGTACTATGAGAAGGGGGATAAAGCAGATGTGCCGCTGGCGGCCCACCTCCGTGAAGAGCAGGCTGAAAGGTGGGTAAAGGAAATACAGGGAAAGGAGGGGTTGTATAGGGTGGAGGATCAGGTGGACTCTGGGGGTCTGGAGGCCTATCTGAATGGTGTCCGCCTTTGGTGATGAGGCCAGAAGACATGGAGGGTATGGACGCTCCTATGACGGGGAGGAGATTTTGATGGCTAGTCGCTGGTTACAGGTGGGAAAGGAGCCGGGGAGGATGGTTATACGCCAGGATCCTATACATCTTTTTCAGGGGTGCTGGTACCGCACTTAACAAGGTAATGTAATCATATCTTGTTGTCGGGCTAGGCCCATGGTGCTTTTGTACAGGCCCTTATTACAGTGATACCTAAAGAGGGTAAAGATCGTCTTGCATGTGGGGTTTACCGACCCATCTCCCTTCTCAACATCGATGCAAAAATATTACCCGAGTCCTTGCCACCAGGTTGGACGTGCATACGCCTAGGCTGATCCTTGGGTGGGATTTAGAAAGGGGTGCCAGGTAGTGGATACAATGCAAACATCCCTGCATCCGATTGACTAGGCGAAGGAGAAGGGGAAGAGGGGCAATCCTAGGTTACTCTCAATCGATGCTGAGAAGGCCTTCGACAGAGTTGACCGTGCCTTTTTGGAGGCAGTCGCGTGAAAAGTTGGTTTGGGGAATAGGGGGATGAGCAGAATTTTGGCTTTGTATTCTACTCCAAAAGCGTGTGTGGCAGTGACTGGATGTTTTTTTCCCCACTGGTTTGACTTGGGCCGTGGCACAAGACAAGGTTGTCCCCTTTCATCCCTTCTTTTTTCACTCTCTGTGGAACCGTTGGCCCAAAAGGTTTGTTTGGTAAGCTTTTCATATTTGTGATAAATCTTCCTGACCCGTGTCAACCTCAGAATATTTTGCTTGGACTTGGGGATTACTTCTCCTTGTCCCTAGGTAAGTGGGAATCTTTTCTGTCTCACCTAGTCTTCTAATCATTTTATGGTTGACCTTTTTATGTCTCTCCATAGTGTATGGTTGGAGTTCTAGTTTCCTATAATATTTGGGCTTAGGCTGGGTTGCCCCTTTGGGCTCCCCTGTTAATTTCTTTTTAATGTACTTAGGTGAACTACTGTTCCCAAGAGGTAAAGAGGGATTGTCATCCTCTTTACATTTTATGTAGTGAGCCAGCACAACCCACCTTATGTGGAGTGCTGGGGGATACAATGTATCCCCTTTCTTACTTGCCTGGTAACATTGTTGTTACAATTACGAGTTTACCAGAATGGCTGGTGGCAATGGTTTTACCTTATAGAGTTTTTTGTCTTATTACTCGCAGGCTGTTAAATCAGCCTCAGTGATGCACAGCAAGGCACCATTCTGCTAGAATGGTGGGTTTCTTTTTTCACCTTTTCTCGTGTGCTTGTTTTTTCTGAGGTTTTCCCCTACCATTCTAGATGGGAACAACCTCAGTGGAAGTTTTGTCTTCGGCAGGAATATTTGTATTCCCAGCCTAGGCAGGAGTGTGTCTGAGAAGGCAGGCAGCGAGGGAGGAGTCCAACACTCTGAAGCCCTTTGTCTTTCACCTTGCCTGAAAGGAACCAATTCCCAGTGGACAGCCAGACCACCCCTTTCTGTAAACTGCAGGGCTAGCAGAGGTTGTGCTGCAATTCCTGATAAATTCTCCGAACCTGGAAGCTGCTACCAAGTCGACTACTGGAGCTGAAACCGAAGAGGAAGATGAAGAAAGGGCGCATTTAGCAATTTGCAGCGACCGGAGAGCATGCTGTGTAACTGGAGTCTGGTGTAACCCCTCTTTCCAATCACCTGGGAGTCCTGAATGAGACGACTCCTACCTGCATTTTGAGCCATCCCACGACGTGCTGCAACCTTGCTGTGCTGCAAATAGCGAATACCCTGGGACCTCGAGCCCGAGTGCAGTGCATTGTCTTCCGAAGTCTGAATCCAGCTGAAACTTTGGTGGACTCCTGGTCCTCCAGAGACACGATTCGAATCCCTGAAGTCCCCTCAACAAAGTGCAGGACCGAGAGAGTGGAGAGAATCCAACCAACGATATTCGTTCGTCATCTGGCGGCTGTAAAAAGGCACCAAATCCACTGAGCTGCGACGATCCACAAAGAAACCTTTGCTGGAAGACTCCTCTGACAAATGCTGCTGCAAGCTCCCATCCAGTGTGTTAGGACCGTTTTTCTAAAGTCCAGCTAAGGGTTTCATAAAACCATACATCTGAGACAGTACATAAGTTCCACTCTTAGTATAAGGCTGTACCACCTGAGGATGTTGGTAGCATGGACATAGCAGCCAGGCTTATTTTAGGAGGGAGAGAGGGCTATAACTTGGTACACAGTAATTGTAGTATACATATGGTCCAAATAAACACTGAGACACTATTGTAAGGGTTTATTTAAATACAAGTAGACCAAGATAAATCTTGGGTAAGTAAATACTATGACATCATATAAACACAATCATGAATTCCAACTCAATATGATATAATAGATGATTTGGTATTTATAACGCGCATGTACACAAGTGTTTCTAGGTGCCACACCTTCTAGATACACCTCCCAGACCTTGTGTCATTCAGATCGTGCATGTGCGACAACAAAAGTGCAAGGGGGAAAGAGAGGGGAGAGTGCAGTCAGGGCACCATGGCTCTGAGGAAGTGCAGCCAGGGCAGCGCGGCTCTGCGTAAGTACATGGAAGGCAAGGGGCAGCAGGAGTTACAGTTACAGCCCCCAAGTGCGCAGTAGGCCCGGAAGCAGTGCCGGAAGACTCGTCATGAAGGGGTCTGGTAGCCTGTGAGACTCTGAGGGTACCTGGCAACTAGTCAGTGCAGGCAAACAGGAAGGTTAGCAGGAAGAGGGAGTGAGAAGGCAGAGGAGAAAAGGAAGGACTTGAGCAACCTCTGGAACTTCAGGTGGTCCGGCTCAAGTTTGAGAGGGCAGGGAGGCTGTTCCAGAGGGAGGCACCTACAGAGGAAAGATCTACAACCCCCCCACCCCCCAATATCAACTTAGAGAAACATCTGACCCTCAGAGTTCGAGGTAGCTGAGCGAAGAGCTCTAGAAGGAAGGTATTTAGGCAGAGAGAGTTGGATATAGTGTGGGCCCCGGCCCCAGAAAGCCTTGGGGACGATGTAAAGGGTCTTGAACTTGATCGGTCATCCAGGTGGCCAGGACGCGAACATCACTTTTGGATCCACTTCCCGGGGTGGACCAGTGCAGGGGGTGTGGGGGGGGGGGGGGAATCACCTGGATGAGGGGTCTTCGGGGAGTGGAAGTGGGACACTGGAGGGTGAGACGCGGGATCCCCTTCCTTGTAACACCTTTTCCCCATCCTACCAGGTAAGATACAGAGGAACTCAACCCACCACCCTCCCCTTTCCCGACACAAACACTTTGTTGCAGACAGTTCACTGTGAGCGACAATGGACTAACACTATACCCGTATACCAGACATGTCCCAACACCATGGTCAGGCAAGGTCAGGCAATTGCGGATCACTATGCACACTTGACTTCCATCACTCTTCTCCACAAAGATAATAGAATAAAAGCCGGAACTCGAAAGCACACTCTGAGAGGCAAAACACACGAGGAAACAACAGTTCCAATATGGCAGTTTAATACAAGGAGAAAGTCTGCGCGACCAGAAAGGGTTGCGAGGAAGGAAGCAACTTTGACATGCAATGACTGTTACTTCGTGAGCCTTGGAAAGTAAGAAACTGAAGACCAGGAACTGAGGCTGATTAAACCTGCACAGTGTGTTGGAGGTACCTGGGGCTCTTCTGCGTCGATAACCAAGGCGGGGAGGAGCGATTGCCGATGCGGTACTGTCCTTGGCTCCTACAACAAAGTGGCGTCAGAAAAAACCACACAGCCAATGAGTCGGAGAGACTGATACCAAACAAGCTTGTGTTTTGAACCAATGTTGCAAGTGGCAACTTTGTATAAAGAGAACAGTGTGTGAAGCGCCTGGGATGAGCGATGCAAATGTAATTGGAAGCCAAAGGAAGTAGTTGAACTTTATAATTGAACTTTGGGAGGACAAGAAAAGATAACATACACAGAGTCGTCCAGCGCCACGTGGGCGCTCATTCGACGCTCTCGGTTAGGTATCCAACTGGTGCTGAGTGTGAGAGAAAAATATTGAGATTGAAGTGGTCCTTCAATGGGTCAAGCTAAACCCTGTGCACATTTGAAAGTCTTCGATAGGTTAATGTACATCACAATTGGTACGAGCCTGGCTGAGGGAGACTAATTGAACACAAGAAAGGGATCTGAGCCTGGAAGAGGGGGATCCAACGTTGAACTTTTGTTTTCGAAAAAGGGTCTAAGCCCTGCTGAGGGGGATCCAGGGTGAACACCCAAATTGAATACCGGAAAAGCAAAATAAAGTTTTCATGTTTTTGTTGTATACCAGGCCCTCCGAGTCAAGAGACTTGCAAGAAGTAAAGAGGCTTGGACACAGAAGGTCCTGAAGTGTGAAAATGGAACTGCATCCTTGTGCCACAGAAGCCAGAGTGTGTGCTTTGCTCGAGTGAACCATCTTGTCCTGTGCTGAAAACGTGGGGAAGGTAGGCCAACAGCTCAAATATGGAACAAGTTACTTACCTGTAACTCCTGTTCTCCAGCATTGGTATCTTTCATAGATTCACATGCTGTAAATATTACCCGTCAGGCTGGGAATCCTCAGTAAAAAAGCAGTTTATATAAAACTGAAATTTCAGTCACTTTAGTGCTCTATCGTCATTGGTTTGGGTCATACTGCCCACTGCCAATAGGAAACACTCCCTTAGCTCCTCCCCTGTCAGCCATCTTCAGATTTGGCAAGCGCACTCGAGTGACAGTAAGAGCCAAACGACGAGCCATGAGGGGTTGGAGGAAGGGTTGCATGTGAATCTGTGAAAGATAACAATGCTGGAGAACAGACAGGAGTTACAGATAAGTAACTTGTTTCTTCTCCAGCATTGGATCTTTCATAGATTCACATGCTGTGAATAGATTACAAAACAGCAGAAATGACCAATACACAAGGGTGGAGGCGCTCCCCATATCACTTACCACAGGAGACTTACCAACCTTGTGCAAACAGGTTTTGTAGAACTGCCTAGCCGACTCTAGACTCCTCTGCAGATGCAGTAGAATCTGGTGAATGTGTGCACCGATCTCCTGGTTGCTGCGCGGCAGATGTCTGGCAGTGGAATCCCGGAGAGAAATGCAGTGGTCGCGGTCACTGCCATAGAAGAATGCGCACAGGGGCGGCCCGGAAACGGTCTGCGCGCCTGCTGGTGGCAAAATGAGATGCAGGCCGCAATCCATCTAGCAATGGAAGATTTGGAGACAGCCTTGCAAGGCCCTGTAGGTCCAAATGCGACAAACAGTTGATCTGTTAAATGGAACGACTTTGTGCGGGCCACATAGTACTTGAGGGCACACACCACATCCAGCGTGTGCAGGGTGTACTCTGCCAGAGATGTGGGAGAGCCAAAAAACATTGGCAACACCACCTGCTGGTTAAGGTGGAAGGATTACGGTACCTTAGGTATGAACTTCGGTTTAGTTTGCAATACAGCCTTGCCCTTGTGGAATGTCAAATAAGGCGGGTTTGAAGAAAATGCCTGTATCTCCCCTACTCATCTTGCCGAAGTAATTGCCCCAAAAAACACGGTCTTCCACGACAGGTGGTTGGTTGTTGGATGCCTGCTGCATGGGCTCAAAAAGGGGTCTTATAAGCCTTGTGAGCAGTACGTCAAGTTCCCAGGCTGGTGTAGGGCGTCGACTGGAAGGAACGAACTAAGCAGTCCTCGTAGGAATTCTGTCACTAGCCGATGAGACCAGAGGGAAGGCCTTCCCGAGGACCGGCAGTATCTGGAAATTGCGGCCAGGTGCACTCTAATGGAGAAGTGCGTCAAACCCGACTCCACCAGAGACAAGAGATACGGCAGCAGTTCCTCTGGCCTGATGGTCTGGGGACACAGGTGATGGTTCCTGCACCACACCTGGAAATGCTTCCACTTTCTCTTGAAGCATTTCAGAGTGGCCAGAGTTCTTGCTTTAGCTAGCACCTCCTGGCAAGACTGCCAGAGGGAAAGGGTCCCGAATTCTAGGAACACAGGAGCCAGGCTGTAAGATTGAGAGAGGCCGGGTTGTGATGCAGGACCGTTCCCTGGTTCCTAGACAAGAGCGACTGGTGCTTCCGATTTGAGCTATCACAGAAAGAGCCAGTAGCTCAGAGTACCAATACTGTCTCGGCCACGCAGGGGCCACTAATATCATTCTGCACCGATATTGTTTTAAAGTGTGTCGGACTCGCGGCACCAGAAGAATTGGGGGAAATGCATACAGAAATGTCCCTTCTCATGGGAACGCAAAGGTGCCCCCTGCAAAATGTCCGGGTGGGGAAACCGGCTGGCAAAGGTCTTGCAGCAGCTGTTGTCACATGTGGCAATCTCTGGGGTGCCCCAATCCTGAAACAATAGGTGCAGTTGGTCTTTGTGGAACTCCCTTTCGTGACAAGAGCACAACTCCCTGCTGGGGGAGTCCGCCAGAGTGTTGTGGATCCCTGGTATATGGAGGGGAATAAGGAACATGTTCTGTTGCAGGGCCAAATGCCAGAGTGCTTGGGCCTCCTTGAAAAGCTGTGGGGACATGGTTCCCCCCTTGTTTGCGGATATAAAACATTGACGTAGTGTTGTCTATCTGTGTAAATCCAAACCACTTCCCCTCCCGCCCCCACCCACCCCGAGCAGGTGGAGGAAAGACTTCAGTGCCCAGAATATCGCCGGAAGCTCTAGCAGGTTGATGTGCTGAGTCTTCTCTGTCTCTGACCACAAACCCCTGGTGTGCTGGTCTTGGCAGTGGGCTCTCCAGCCCTCCAGGGAAGCGTCCGTAGTGACAGTGATCTGATAGTCAGGGAGCCTGAAGGGGGCCCCTTGCAGGATGTGTTCTCTCACTGACCACCAGAGCAGGTCCTTCCTGAAGGTTGGAATCGGCGTAATGTGTTCCTCCCCAGAGGCTGTAGCTTGTACCCATCTGGCATCCAAGAATTCTTGCACTGATCTCATGCGTAGTCTACAGTTGGTGATCAGTGGGATGCATGAAGACAACAGCCCCAGCAGAGACTTGTAGCTGTGAACTGTGGTCGACCAGGTCTTGCTGAGGCAGTGCACCTTCTGCAGAAGGGCCGTCACTCTGTCATCCGATGGCCTGGCTCTGGAAGTGCTGGTGTCCAGCAGGGCCCAGAGGTAAAGCGCCCTGCGAGAGAGGGCCAGCTGCGACTTCGGGAAGTTGATGGCGAACCCCAGTTGTTGAAGACATTGGACCATGACGGCAGTGTTGGACTCCTCAAGAGTAGGAGGGGGCTCTTATTAACCAGTCGTCCAAGTATGGGTAGACGTTGACTTTTCTCTGCCACAGTTGAGCCACCTTTGGTGCGAGGCATTTTGTGAACACCTGAGGGGCCGATCTGAGCCCAAAGGGAAGAGTCATAACGTGATAGTGCACTCCTGCCACCATGAAACAAAGGTAGCACTGGTGTGAAGGGTGAATAGGCATGTGACAGTATGAGTCTTCGAGATCAAGGGACGCTAGGAAATCCCCCAGCTGCGATAGTACTGTTGCAATGTTACCATGCAAAAGGTTTGTGCCTTTAGAAACTTGTTGAGCACCCTTAGGTCTATTATGGGTCTCCAACCAACAGGGTTTGTTCAGCAAGCCCTTTTTACTTACCAGGAAGTAGAGGGAATACACCCCCCCCCCTTCTACATCTTGTTCCTGGGGACCTTTTCCACAGTGCTCTTTCGTAGCAGAGGCTGCACTTCCTGGACCAGAAGGAGTTGCAATCTTTCTTGTTTGCGTACCAGAGGAATGCCTGGAGGGTACTTTATGAACTCCAGCGAGTACCCCTGATGGAGGAGGGACAGCACCCATTTGTCAGCTGTGACTCGAGCCCATTCGTCGAAGTTTGATAGACTACCCCCCGCCCCCCACTGCAGTACTGAAATGGGAGGCTCCGGCTCTTGGACAGTTATGCTAGCTTGCTGGTCTGGCCCCTAGGCTGGGAGGAGCCTCTGCACCGTTGGGAACCCCTGTAGGACTGGGTTCACTTCCTGTACTGATCCCCTGATGAATAAGGGCTCTTGTAGGACGAGGAAGTCTGGTACATACTGCGGTTGTCCCGCAAAGTTCTGTTATAACGCCCTCTCTCCGAACAAAAGAACTGGCTTCTGTGTTATAATGTGCCCAGGGAGCGGGTGGTGTCAGGGCCTGTCTTTATAACCAGCAGGGCCTCATCCACCTTTTTGCCAAACAAGGCTGCATCATCGAAGGGGATGTCTGTAACCTGGGATTGGACATCTGATTGAAAGTCTGTGGCCTTGAGTCAACCTTGTCAGCATAGGACCACTCCGTTACCCATCTGGCAATAGCTAGTTAGGAAGAATTCTCAATTCCGTGTTAATTCCCTTCTACCTTAGAGACTCCCAGCTCTTTTGCTGGACTTTAATTTTTATTTATACTGGAGAGAGTGAGACCTTTTTCCCACTCTCTCTTGTATTTTTCTTGAATTTGAGCCCTGTGTTTTTTTTGGAGTCTGACAAACTCCATAGGCATCATCTTTTTGTATTGTGACACAAAGCACCCTCAGTGCAGTGTCACAGATAAGTCCTTTAGATTCCTGCTAAGGTTTAACTACCTTCTCTTGGATAAACTACTTTTCCAAGAGTAGTAAAGTGAAATTGACTTTACTTACCTTTTTCTCTTTGTAGACCCAGCACACACTATCTTACATAGAGTACTGGAGGGGTTACTTAGTATCCCCTTTGTCTACCTTCTCATGTAACATATTTATGTTATCCTTTCTACAATTAATGGCTGGTGGTAGTGGTTTACTTTTTCCTACCATTGTGCATTTTTACCGCAGGCTGCATTCACAGCTGCAGTATTGCACACATTGGTGCCCAGTTTGTCAATATGGCCCTGGTCGTCTTTTTTCACTGCTGCAGTGCTGACGCCTCGACTAGAGAAGCCCTGCAAAGGACGACTTCTCCCTTTGGGGTGGTGGGACCAATCAACCCCAAGACAAACTCGACTGAAAACCCTCTCTCTGCTGGCTGTACTTCCATTGCTGCTATAGAAACCAAGTGCCAGTGGACAGGAACACCAGAATCGAGTGCATAGTTTTAAAGCCAGACCTGAGCTCCAGGAAGATCCTCCGGACTCCCTCGAAGCAAAGCAGACCAAGCCTGAGCCACCTCAACAGAGTGCTGGACCCCAGAAGCAAGGAAAGTCTCCAAGGTGTCCAAGAAGCGCAGGGGTGCTATTCCTGAGAAGCTGAAACCGCGAAGTGCAGCTGATCTGACCTTTGTCCATTGCTCACGCTGACCTTCGATTCGTAGTGCAGGAGTCCCCAGTCGACCTCTCTCTTGTCCCCACGACTGAGGCACAGGGACAAAAGGATCTCAGACCCAAGGTACTGTAAAGTAAGGGGTACTTAGCTCTTGTTGTGTAGCATTGTTTGCTCTCAGTTAAGACTTGCATTGGCTGCCCTTTGCAGAGTTGCTTGCAGCTTTGCCCATCACAAGCCTCCCAGCTTGTGGCCTAACAGGGATTTCTTTTTCTACAAAACTCTCTATAACATCGTGAAACTTCAGCAGAAAGAAGCCTGCATACACTTGATGAATGGAGGGAGGTCTTGTACTATGTGAACAAAACAAAACCCCTAAGGAAAACAGACCAACTTTTTGTTTCCATAGCACCTGGTAGAGAAGGGCGATCACATATCAAAAAGCACCATCTCCAGATGGATAGTCAAATGCATACAACTCTGCTATTCCCTATCCAAAAAGGTTCTACCTTTTACCCCAAGGGCACACTCTACCAGAGGTACAGGGGCTACCTTAGCTTTCATTGCAAAAGTCCCTCTAGACGCCATCTGCAAAGCTGCTACATGGAGTTCTATCCATACGTTCACGCAGCATTACTGCATTGACACACATTCTTAAGCAGATTCACAGGTGGGACAAGTGGTTCTAAAACATCTCTTTGCCGCTGTACCTTCTAACTTCCCACCTCCTTCTCCAGATACTGCTGGCTAATCTATGCGGAGCATGTGATCCAAGCAGATCCACAAGCTCCAGAAGGGATACATTACTCACAGTAATCGTATTTCTGGTGCTTGTATCTGCTTAGATTCACATGCGCCCACCCTTCCTCCCCTACTGGAATAGACGGCGCATAGATATTTTCTGTGTTATCACTGTTTCTGCTTTACAACATCTGTACTTGCGCTATACTTAATGCAACCGCATGTCAGAAACAAACAATCTGAGGGACCTCGATGCGTGAAGGACCATGGGTACAGAGCACGTCACACTAGGGATAGTATTACTAATCACGCCCTGTCACCGTCCATTTTGGAGTTTCAAAAACAAATCTTGTAATACTCTGACTTCCACTAGATGTCGGACAATGCAGAGCATGTGATCTAAGCAGATCCAGAAATTGGGATTATATCCGGATGATATCCTGCTGCATCTCTGAAACCCATTGGTTTCGGTCCCAACAGCGATTGATATGATTGAATAGTATGGGGTGATCTCAGGGTTCAAAGTTAATATGGGTAAATCTATTTTGTTTCCTTTTGACCTGGAGAGGGATCAGGATACGCGGGGTGTCAGGCAAGATTGTGTGCAATACCCTTTGCGAGACTACATCAACCTTGTCCACCTGGCAATAGGAACCAAACCTTTGGTATAAGTCTGTACTACACAGGTTGATAGTGCGGCTGACCAGCCAGGCTTATCTCAAGAGGGGTCAATGTGAGCACTAGGGTTTTTACACAGAGATTCATAGTGACAAGTATTCAAATAAACTCTTACACTCCAGGTGTCTTGATTAAACAATTATAACATTATTTAACAGTAAGTTCAATAACCCTTCTTCACAAGGGAGCAATATAAAAGCAACACACAAATACACTTTAAAATACACACTCTTAGTTTCTCTAAATCAGCAGGTACCCATTTGGGATGAAACACAGATGTTTCATACACTCTGAGGTGACAAATAACTAGGACACTGTGGACATTAATATCACTGGTACATTTAAAGCAATACTGAGTTTGGTGTCATAGAAAATGGTTTGGGAATAAAACAAAGGTTAAACAAATATTCTGAAGAAGGTAAGTACTTTTTAACTCTCCAATGCAAAGTAAATTAACCCTTTCCTGGAGGAAAGGTAAAGCACAAAGTCAGAGATAAGAAGAGTCTTTCAGGGAGTCAGGCCAGCCAATGGTAATTGAGCAAAAGTCTAGGTGAGCTGAAGAACTTCTTGCAGGTAAGTAAAAGTCTTGCACAATGTTTTAGAAGTCTTTGTAGAAAAAATAGAATCGATGTAGGGCCACAAGCTGGGAGGCCCGTGAGGGGCAAAGCTGCAAGCAACTCTGCAAAGCAACCAAGACAAATCTCAACTGAGAACAAGTAAGGCTACACAACAAGGAGGTAAGTCCCTTTAGTTTCATAGTACCTTTGGTCAGAAGAAACGGTTACAGCTGGCTTCTGTTCCTGTGTCGCTCTGCAGATCCTGTTGTTCCTGGGCCTCAATCGTGAGGACAAGAGGGAGGACGTCTGGGGACTCCTGCACTACAAATTGATAGTCGGTGGCAGCAATGGTCAAACTCCGATTCAGCAGCACTTTGCGGTTTCAGCTCCTCGCGTCTATAACAAATAGCACCACAGCATTCTCTCAGATACCACTCTATACTTTCCGTGCATCTGTGGTTCAGCACTATGTTGAGGTAGCTCAGGCTTGGTCAGTCCTGCTTCCTGGGAGTCCGGAGGATCTTCCTGGAGCTCGGGTCTGACTTAAAGACACTCACTCGATTCTGCATTTCCTCTCCCTGGCACTTCGGTTCCTGCAGCAGCAATGGAAGTACAGCCCACTTCGAGAGGATTTCCAGATGAGCGCGTCTTGGGGTCGATTGGTCCAAACAACCCAAGGGGAGGAGTCGTCCTTTGCAGGTCTTCTCTAGTCGAGGCAAATTCATGCTTAAAGCACTGCAGCAGGACTTCACCGGGCAAACCAACGGTCCAAGACTTGTAGCAGGCATCTGTTAAGACGGATTTCTGAACTCTGACCTGGTGGGCTGAGGTTCAGAAGGCCAGCCTAGTTTCTTGGAACAGGGTAACCTTCTGGACAAGCCAGACCAATCAAGGCAGCTTGGCGGCGGTCAAGACTAGGTCTCAGGAGGGGTGAGGGTGACTGAAAGGACTGAAAGACCTCAATGAGCACACAGAGTAAAGGCCACTTACAAATCACTCCCAAACAGGTGTATATGGGATACATTACTCACCGTAATCGTATTTCTGATGCTTGTATCTGCTTAGATTCACATGCTGTGCATAGGCTGACATCTAGTGGAAGCTGAGGAGTATTACAGTTTGTTTTTCGAAACTCGAAAATGGGCGTCGACACAGGGCGTGCCAGTAATACTATCCCTAGTGTGACGTCCACTGTACCCAAGATCCCTCACGCTTCTAGGATCCTCAGATTGTATTTTTTCTGACATGAGGTAGCATGAGGAGTAGCTCGAGTACAGATAATCCAAGCAGATAGACAGAAAGGTAAGACAACAAGCAATCATGCGCCTTCTCTCAGAGGGCAGGAAGGGTGAGTCGCATGTGAATCTAAGCAGATACAAGCATCAGAAATACGATTACGGTGAGTAATGTATCCCTTCTGAGGCTTGTGGAATCTGCTTAGATCACATGCTGTGCATAGATTAGCGAGCAGTACCTGAAGAAGGAGGTGGGATGTGAGAAGGGTCATGAGCAAATAAGTGTCTTAGAACTGCTTGTCCCACTTGTGTATCTGACTTGGAATGGTTGTCAATGCAGTAATGTTGAGTAAAAGTGTGAATAGAGCTCCAAGTAGCTGCTTTGCAAATGGTGTCAAGGGGTACATTTGCAATGAAAGCCAGAGTGGCCCCAATGCCTCTAGTAGAGTGGGCTCTTGGCGTGAAAGGCAGAGTTCTTTCAGAGAGTGAGTAACACAGCTGGATACAGTTAATAATCCACTTTGAGATGGCACCTTTAGAGACGCGATCCCCCTCTCTGCCTGTAGCTACGGAGACAAACAGTTGATCTGTTTTTCTTAGCGGTCTGGTTTTATTTACATAGTAGAGGAACGCCCTACGCACATCTAGGGTGTGTAGTTTCACCTCAGCCGAGCTTTGCGGGTCCTGGAAGAAAGCCGGAACCTCGATGGACTGGTTTACACGGAATTTAGATATAAATTTAGGTGAGAACCTAGGGTGTGTGCGTAAAACCAGTTTGTCTTTATGGGCAGTAAAGAAGGGATCCTGCACTGACAGAGCCTGAATTTCACTGACCTTTCTTATAGAAGTAATAGCTACTAAGAAGGCTGTTTTATAAGTCAGGTGTTTGAGACTGCTTTTATGCATGGGTTCGAAAGGGGGGGGGGCATGAGCTTGGCTAGCACCACATTAAGGTCCTACTCTGGTGGTGGGTTTGAAATAGGAGGGTGAAGTCTCTTTACTCATTCCATGAAGGCTTTAACTACTGGTACTTTCCACCACAAAACTTTGCTATGGGAAGTGGTGTAAGCCGACAGGGCTGCCAAGTGTACATTCAGTGAGTTAAAAACCAATCCTGCATCTAGCAGGTGGAGCATGTATGTAACAATAGTGGAAGGAGTGCAATCAACCGGGTTGATTTGTCTACTCTGGCACCAGATAACAAACCTCTTCCACTTATCAAAGTAACAGTGCCTTGTGTTTGGTTTCCTAGATTCCTTTAGGATGTCCATACACCTCTGTGGCAAATTGAGATGTCCAAACTCTATGACCTCAGGAGCCATGCTGCCAGGTTCATTGAGTTGGATTGCTGGTGCACTGTTTGACCTTGGTGCTGGGACAGTAGGTTGTACCAGGCTGGAAGTTTGATGGGCTCGCACACCGCCATCCTGCGTAGGTGTGGGAACCACGGTTGTCTTGCCCACATGGGAGCAACTAGGACGAGCGTCATCGACTCACTGTTCATCTTGTTCACCACTTTCCTGATGAAAGGAGTTGGTGGAAAAGCGTACGCAAACATCCCTGACCAGTTCATCCACAGGGCGTTCCCCTGGGAGTCTGGTTGGGGGAACCTGGATGCAAATCCTGGGCATTGTCTGTTTTCGCTTGTGGCGAATAAGTCTATAGTGGGGAAACCCCACTGAGAGAAGATGTCTTCTACGACCTCTCTGTGTAGAACCCATTCGAGTTCCTCTGGGAGGGAGTCTCTGCTCAGTGCATCCGCTAGGGAATTGAGCTCCCCTGGAACATGTTGCGATGACAGGAAGATGTTCCGTCTGAGTGCCCGTATCCAGATTTTCTGGGAAAGCTTGGACAGATTTGGCGAGCGAGTCCCTCCTTGCTTGTTCAGGTAGAACATGGCTGTTGTGCTGTCTGTCCGGATTTGCACTGACAGGTTTAGTAGGTGGTGCTCGAATGCCTGAAGCGCTCTGAATACTGCCAGAAGCTATAGCAGGTTGATGTGGTTCTAGACCACTGAGTGAGACCAGAGACCCTGAGCTGTGTGGTGGAGATGGTGAGCTCCCCACCCCGTCAGACATGCATCTGTAGTGACTACTGCCTGTACTTCGGGATCGTAAAAGGGTTTCCCCTGTGCGAGATTCTCTCTTGTCCACCAGTGAAGGCTTTGTACCAGTGTTGGCGAAACGACCACTAGATCGTCCCACTGACCACTTGCCCGAGACCACTGTTTCGCCAACCATTCCTGCATGGGACGCATGCGCAGGCGCGCGTGGGGGACCAGATAAATACATGACGCCATCATGCCCAGTAAACGCATTGCTTTGCGTACCGTTATTTGTTGACCGGACTGATAATGCGGAATTTGCGGTAGTATATTCTGAATTCTGTCTTCTGAAGGAAAGGTCAACCCCTCTTGAGTATCTAGGATAGCTCCTGGGAACTGTTTGGAGGTGCTTGGCACCAGGCTTGACTTTCTCTCGTTGATTGAGAAGCCTAACTCGTGGAGGAGGTGGATAGTCCTTTGAATGTTTGTCCTGCAAATATCTGGGGTTTCCCCCGTTATGAGCCAGTCGTCCAGATAAGGGTACACCGGGATTGCCTCCCTGCGTAGGTGTGCAGCCGCCACCGCCAGTACCTTGGTGAATACCCTTGGAGTCGAAGCTATCCCGAAGGGCAGTACCTTGAATTGGTAGTGTCGACTGTCCACCTTGAAGCGCAAGTACTTTCTGTGCGCTGGGAACATGGAAATATGAAAATAAGCATCTTTCATATCCAAGGCTGCCATGTAATCCCCCTTTTTTAGGAGGGGGATTACCTCTTGTAGCGTGGTCATACGAAACTTTTGGGGCTTGACATACTTGTTGGCAGGCCGGAAGTCCATTACTGGGCGCATTGTCAAATCTTTCTTTGGCACAAGGAAGTAAGTTGAATAAATACCCTTTTTTACCTGGTGTCCCGGGACGAGTTCTATCGCGTCCTTTTCTAGCAGAATGGCGATCTCCTCGAGGAGAATCTTCTGATGTTCTAAAGAGTGTACTCTTTGTCGTGGAGGATGGTTCCGGGGACGCTGCAGTAGTTCTATACAATATCCTGTGGATACTGTTGACAGCACCCATCTGTCTGATGTGATCCCTTCCCAAGCTTGGGTGAAGTTGGAAATGCGTCCCCCTACTGGGGTTGCGTGAGAAGGGACCCTGAACTGAGCGTCACTGCTTTGGTGGAGGCGTGCCGCCTCCCTTGCTGGGGCTGCCTCTGCCTTTACCACAACCTCTCCTATTACCCCTGCCGTAACCCTGGGTAGACTGTTGGATGTTGTTCCACTCTGTACCCTGCCCCTGGGAATAGTTAGATCCTCTCTGGGAATTTTGGCCACGTGGGCGACGAAAATTACTATTCCTTCTCTGGTTAGGGGGTTTATTGGTTAACTGGCCAAGGGACTTGAGTGTTTCGTATTCGTCCTTGGCATTCTTCAGTGCGCCTTCGACCGCCTTACCAAACAGATCGTTTTCCACCGGTTTGTCCAACAATGATGCCTGGGTTTCTGCCTTAAAACCAGACTGCCGTAACCACGCATGTCTTTTGATAACAGTGCCTTCCGCTATCAATCTGCCTGCGTTGACCGCAGCGTCGAAGGTTGCTTTCAAAATGCAACCAGACACGGCTCTACCTTCTGCAGAAATCCGAGCTAACTGGCCCTTTAAAGGTTCAGGAGCAGAGGCTATGAGTGCCGTGACTTCTTCCCACTGATGGCAGTTGTAGCTGGCCAACAGGGTGGTGGAGTTAGCAATCCTTGCTTGATAGGCGGACGTTGAGGCTACTTTCCTGCCGAAAACCGTATAGTTTTTTGCTCTCCTTGTCGGGAGGAGCTTCGGACGATGACAAGGGTGTTCCAGCCCTCTTACGAGTGTTAGTGACAACTAGGGAGTCTGGCTTCAGATGTCCTCTTATATAGAGAGGTTCAGACTGGGCCGCCCTGAAAAGTTTTTCAACCCTGGGATTGCCTGCTCTGGTGAGGTTCGGGTTCACCAGGGATGGATCTATTCTCCGCTGAATGGACTTAAGGATAGGGATGGTCTGGGCAACAGGCCTCCTTTCTCCCACTAACTCTTCTGCGAAGTCCCTCTCCTCCTGGACACAGTGGGTGTCAATGTGGAAATGTTCTGCTGCGCGTGCGAGAACCTCGTTTAGGAGGGGTTGGTTATCGACCGGGGAGTCGGTAACCGGGGCTTCATTCTCTACCGGGGAATCTACTCTGTATGTTTCCGGGTCTTCCTCTTCCTGGTCCTCATCATCCCCATAGTAGCCCGTCCCGGTTTGCTCTTCTACCATGCCAAATTCTTGGTCCTCACCAAAGGAAGCCTCTCCTTGATACAGTGAGTACGGTCTTGAGTATGGTTGTACCTCGAAGGGGTCTGACCTCCTCGGTGTTTCAAACCGGGGCTTTTTACTCGGGGGGGATAGGATCATTAGAGCCTGAGGGTGTTGCACCTTGTGGATCATACGAGAGGAAATGTTCTGGATTTTTATCATAAAAATCAGCCAAAGAAGACATTCTTGACATGACCCTATCTATGTCTTCACTAGACCATTTTTTGGAACTGGGAATGACTCTCTCAGCAAGTCTATGGGATTTACCTTGAGTAGATTTGCTGGTTTTAGACATATCAGCAGACCTGGTTTTGTCTGTCTGTTTAGGGGGAGTGGTGTGTTTCACAGGTGTGGAAGAGTGCAAAGGCTGTTTCTTCTGCTGTTTTCCCCCCTCCCCGTGAGTGGAAAAATGTTTTCCCTGTCCTTTAGTGGCTCTGGAGGTTTTCGACACCTGGCGTCGAGGATCGGGGGTGGGGTCCCTGTCCTTCGAGCGTGGGGCCTCGCTGATTTTAACTGCGGGCTCCGACTCCTGGAGCGCGGCCTGGGGGTGGAAGTCGTCTTCGTCTTCCGAATATCAAACTTCTGTTAGCCTAGGGAGCGAGGCACTCTTGGCAAGAGTGGATGATTGCCTGGAGTCATGCGGCGATCTTGATCGAGAGCGCCCAGAGGACACCGAATCGGACCGTTCTGTTTGTGCCTCTTTCCGAGAACTCGACGTCGTCGAGTCTCGGTTGGACTTAGTGTGTTTAGTGTGTGTCGTATGTGAAAGCGCTTGTGTCGCCGGGGGTCTTCCCCATAGCCGCCCTGCCGGACGACCTTCCGAGGTCGGGGACCTGCGCTCGGCTGTCTTTCGACGCCGTAATGCCCTCGCCGTCCGAAAGTACGGCGTCGCTGCCGTCGCTGAAGGGGCCCTCCGCTGCCATGGCCGCCTGCCTGGCGTGGTGGGCCCAACGCTTCGTCGAACGGTCCTTAAGTGTCTTAGGTTTAAACCTACTACACGCTCTGCAGTTCGCTTCGGGGTGGTCCCTCGGCAAGCAGAGATTGCACGTGGCGTGCCTGTCGACCCAAGGGTATTTGCGATTGCACCTGGGGCAGAATTGAAAAGGGGTACCCTCCATACGCACCTTGAGGCAGCGGGCTGTTAAGTGTAGGAAATGTATAAGGTGTACCTATATACCAAGAGTGTAGAGTATGTACAACCCCCCACTCTCCCTACTTGCAGGGCCGAGGCCAGAGGCCTTCCGAGGCCCGGGCCGAGGCCAGAGGCCTTCCGAGGCCCGGGCCGAGGCCAGAGGCCTTCCGAGGCCCAAATCCGTCGTGCAGCAGCCGACGGTCGATTTCTTCTCCAGCCGGCGTCGAGTGTCGAAGTTCGACGTTGGGGTGGGGAAGGATGTCAATAGATTATTATTTTAATTTTTTAGCAAAAGTATGGCTAAGACCAGGGGACTCCGCAAAATGCTTCCGACCAGTATGGCGGAAAAAAACAATCTGAGGATCCTAGACGCGTGAGGGATCTTGGGTACAGTGGACGTCACACTAGGGATAGTATTACTGGCACGCCCTGTGTCGACGCCCATTTTCGAATTTCGAAAAACAAACTGTAATACTCCGCAGCTTCCACTAGATGTCGGCCTATGCACAGCATGTGATCTAAGCAGATTCCACAAGCTTCAGAAATATATATATATATATATAGTGTTGAGTATGTACCACCCCCACTCTCCCTACTTGTAGGGGCCGAGGCCAGAGGCCTTCCTAGGCCCAAGTCCGTCGTGCAGCTCTTGAGGGTTGTTTTCTTCTCAGGGCTGGCGTCGAGTGTCGAACTTCGGTGACTCGACGTTGGGATGTCGAAAAATTATGATGTTTTGCAAAATTATGGCTAAGGCCAGGGAACTCCGCGGAATACTTCCGACCAGTATGGCGGAAAAAAACAATCTGAGGGTCCTAGACGCGTGAGGGATCATGGGTACAGTGGACGTCACACTAGGGATAGTATTACTGGCACGCCCTGTGTCGACGCCCATTTTTGAGTTTCGAAAAACAAACTGTAATACTCTGCAGCTTCCACTAGATGTCGGCCTATGCACAGCATATGATCTAAGCAGATTCCACAAGCCTCAGAAATATATATATATTATATATAAATATAATATATATATTACATATATTTATATATATATATATATATATACACATATATATACTTCGGAAGTCGAGTCCACTTCGGTTGCAGGTTCAAGTGCAGCAATTTGGCGGCTCTGCGGCTTTCAGCGATGAAGATACAGCGATGATTCCCAAACAGGACAGTGGCGATTTCTCTGCTCCTGGTGGATGGATCAGGCCAGTTTCACTGCAGCAGGCTTCAGGGGTAAGAGGGGTACAAATGCAGCACACCTGCAAAGTTCATCACCACGGCTGGGCAACACGGTAACCGCGTATACTCCGGTTTGGGCGCACTCACTTTACTCCATACCTGGGGATGCCAAGTGTACGAAATTCGGTTTGAGATTGCCATGAACACAGCTAGCGACGTACCAAGTTTCGAGGGCCTCCTCAAAACGGCGGCAGTATCAGGGCAAAGAGTCTGTGTAAGCTGGTCAGTCCACTGGTTGGCCCAGGAACACTTCAAAGAGAGCTTACTTGCGGGATTTGATTAAGGTGCTGCGAATAGTTGGTCCCACTATTCCAATGGGTCGAAGCGTCTTTGCAGACCTTCTTAGACGACCAGATGCAGAGGGGTCCCATAGAGAAACACTCTTTCTCTACTGTGGACCATCTGAGCTCTCTGTCCTTAAGCTGGTGACGAATGAAGCCAATAGGGTGTTCCTTACCCTTCTCATCTACTTGTGATAGTACAGCTCCTATCCGAGTGTCAGAGGCATCTGTCTGCACAATAACAGTTCTTTGGTAATCAGGGGCCTGGCACAAGGAGTCTTAAGCCATTGAAGGCCCTCCCACACTCTTCAGACCAAGTTACCTTCTTTGGTTTCTTAGGAGTTGTGAGAGCAGTCAGGATGGGCAGCTATGGTGACAGTCCTCCATGAAATTCCTGTAGTACCCAGTGAGTCCTAAAAAGGCTCTCACTTGGGTCTGAGTGGTGGGGGTAGGCCAGTCTTGTACTGCTTGTACTTTACTGGGTAGAGGCTGTATCGTCTCTCCACCTACTTCATGTCCAAGGTAGACCACTGATCCTTGTCAAATCTGGCACTTACTGGCCTTTATGGTCAAGTGGATTTAACAAGGGGGGTCCTGGGAGTCTCTCTGCCAGACATTAGTCCTGGTTACGAGAGACTTACCCAGAGTCTTTAGCTCACTATCTTTTCACAGAGAAGAAATATCCCAAACATATCAGTCTTTGTCCTGCCCTGGGGCAGTCCAGCACCGAAATGCGAGGCAATTCTCCTCTGAACAAGAGTACCAACAGAAACCCCAGACACGTGTTTTGGTCTGGTTGGACCTCATCAGTAGGGTGGATCCAGACGTGGACCCCTTGCTCACTATTCTTAGAGAGGCACAGATCCACCCTACTGATGAGGTCCAACCAGACCGAAACACGTGTCTGGGGTTTCTGTTGGTACTCTTGTTCAGAGGAGAATTGCCTCGCATTTCGGTGCTGGACTGCCCCAGGGCAGGACAAAGACTGATATGTTTGGGATATTTCTTCTCTGTGAAAGATAGTGAGCTAAAGACTCTGGGTAAGTCCCTCGTAACCAGGACTAATGTCTGGCAGAGGGACTCCCAGGACCCCCCTTGTTAAATCTGCATATTTAAGTAACTTTGGGTCTCACCCTAAGTTACTAGGGGAATCCAGACGTGGACCCCTTGCTCACTATTCTTAGAGAGGCACAGATCCACCCTACTGATGAGGTCCAACCAGACCGAAACACGTGTCTGGGGTTTCTGTTGGTACTCTTGTTCAGAGGAGAATTGCCTCGCATTTCGGTGCTGGACTGCCCCAGGGCAGGACAAAGACTGATATGTTTGGGATATTTCTTCTCTGTGAAAGATAGTGAGCTAAAGACTCTGGGTAAGTCCCTCGTAACCAGGACTAATGTCTGGCAGAGGGACTCCCAGGACCCCCCTTGTTAAATCTTTATGGTCAAGTGGGCCTTCTGAAGAGCCTGCAACACAATCCTAAGGTGTTTCACATGGTCTTCCTAGGTGGTACTGAAAACTGCTATGTCATCCAGATATGCAAGACAGAATTCATCCAACCCATTAAGCATATGATTCACAAGCCTCTGGAAAGTGGCAGGGACATTATTCAAAACAAAAGGCATTACCCTGAACTGGTAACGTCCCTCTGGTGTTGAGAAGAACAAGTTACTTCTTACCTTGTAACGTTCTTTCGATGGGATGTTCCTGTGACATATTCCTTATCTTTGATAATTCGTCTCCAGCTTGCTGGCCTCAGAAACTTTTTCTCTGTAGAGGGCGCTGCACGTCGACGTCCGCCGAGTCGATGTCCCTCGACAGCCACCGTATCAGCGCCGACGTCACCATGCCCATAAATAGCCACGCGCGGCATCCGTTGCTCAGTTCCGTTTTGTAGCATAAGATAATTGATGCCTGAATTAGTTATTGACCTTCAAGGAGCGTAAGCTGCAACCACAAGGGAAGTATTACTGCGGGGATGGATCGGAGGGGCGATAAGGAATACGTCGGAGGAACATCCCATCGAATGAACGTTACAAGGTAAGAAGTAACTTGTTCTTCGAAGGGATTGTGTCCTCCGACGTATTCCTTATCTTTGATAGACTCCCATAGCAGTGGCTTGTAATTGGAGGTGGGAGTAATAATGTCATGTATCCCTTTTAGGAATGAACTGAATGTAATACGGCTTTGCCAAATCTGGTCTCTTGAATAGTGGAGGAATCCAGGTTGTAAAATGTTGTGAATGTATGTGCGGACGACCATGTGGCAGCCGCACATATGTCTCGGACTGGTACTCCTCTTTGGAGGGCCGAAGAGGCTGCGATACCCCTGGTTGAATGAGCCCAGGGCTTTAAGTGGGTCGGGGCTTGCCGGGGCTGGGCCCCGGCAGGCTCCGAAATTTCGTTTTGAGGCGGGGCCCTGCCGGGGCCCACTAATCTCCCCGGGCAGCCCCGGCCACTACACGAAAAGGCATTTTTTATCTACAGCCTGAAGCTCTCGCTCGTGTGCGAGAGCTTCAGGCTTCAGAAAAAAAATGCCTTTCAGCTATAATGGTGGCGCCGCACCTGCGAGGCATCCCTTTAATCAAGGGATGCACGTGGGCCGGCGCCACCATTATGGAGAAACGTGAGGCCGCTGGAAGCAGAGGCCTTGCTTTCTAAATACTGAAGCTCCCGCGGATTTGCGGGAGTTTCAGTCTTTAGGAAAAAGGCCTCTGCTTCCAGTGGCCTCACCCTGTCAGCCTTAATGGTGACGCTGCCCCTCCCCAGCTGGAGAGGGGCAGCAACACCATTAAGGCTGAATAGGCGAGGCGCTGTCCCCTGCCAGGCAAGCCTATTCAAAATAAATGCCGAGATCAGCACCCTCTCCCCTACAGGGGAGAGGGTGCTAATCTCTACAAAAGGCTGCCTGGCAGGGGTGCCAGTAGCCCACTGAGCCGGGGCTCGTCAAGGGGGCGTGGCCTAACGGCCCATCAAGACCCCGAAGTTAGGCCACGCCCCCTCGATGGGCCCCGGCTCGATTTGTAGTGCCACTTAAGGCACTGAATGAGCCCTAAGATTTTGGGGTGGCTCTTTCCCTGCCAGTTTGTAACATTCCAGAATGGTCAAAATAATCCACCTGGAAATGGTCTGTTTTGTTATGGGTAGTCCCAACTTGTGACCCGAGTATCCTACAAACAATTGGTCTGCTTGCCTAATCCTAGCAAGTCTGCTGATGTAAAAGCTTAAAGCCCGCCTTGGGTCCAGCCTATGTAGCCTTTCTTCCTCTTTCCCCGGGTGGGGAGGGGGATAGAATGAAGGCAGGGTAATCTTCTGAGTGATGTGGAATTCAGAAACCACCTTTGGGAGGAAATTAGGCTTCACCTGTAGGACAACTTTGTCCTCATGGAAAATTGTATGGGGGGGGTTTACAAGAGAGAGCTTGTAATTCGCTCACCCTCCTAACAGATGTTAGTGCTACCAATAGGACAGTTTTAAGAGTGAGAAATCTCAGCGAACAAGAGTGGAGTGGTTCGAATGGATTACCCATTAGGAAATTTAAGTCCCATAAGGGAACTTGGAATGGTCTTGGAGGATAAACATTAGTTAATCCCTTGAGAAATTGTATTACTACAGCTAGTTTGAAATACAATGGTTCCTCCGCAGTGCGCTTGAAGATTGAAAGCTCTGCGAGATAGCCTTTTACAGTGCCAACTTGAAGGCCTGTGTTTGCCAAGTAGAGTAGAAACGATAACACCGTTGGTGTACCACATGAAAAAGGGTCGATATTCCCTTCTCTACACCAGCTGCAAAATTTGTTCCAACGGCAGCGGTATAAAGACTTTGTTGCTGGCCTTCTGGCCGAAAGCAACACCTCCATGACGTCATCAGGGAGGTCCCAATCCTTGTACCTCACCCTTTCAGAAGCTAAGCGTGAAGGTTGAGGGTTCTGATGTCTGGATGGAGAACCTGAACTCCCTTCTGTGAGAGAAGATTCTCTTTGAGTGGAAGACGGATTGGAGTACAGATGGACATATCTAGAAGGTCCGGGTACCACGTTCTCCTGGCCCAGTCCGGGGCAATTAGGACCATGGTTTTCCGGAATCTTCTCAACCTCCTCATCATTTGAGGAATAACAGGGACTGGTGGAAACGCGTAAAGGAGTGGGAACTCCCAGTCCACTACGAACGCGTCCCCTAGAGCTCCTCTCGGGGGAAATTCCCTTGAACAGAACAGGTCACACTTCCTGTTGCTGCTGGTGGCGAACAGATCCACCTGAGGGGTTCCCCAAAGGGCGAAGATCTCTTGAAGGACTTCCAGAGCTAGCTCCCACTCGTGGGAGACTGTGCTCTGCCTGCTCAGAGCGTCCGCTGTCAAGTTCTTCTCTCCGGCTAGGTGGACTGCCGATAAGAGAGATTCCTTCCTGAATTGCCCAAAACCGGAGCTGCATTGCCTCCCTAACAGTGGCAGTGACCCTACGCCTCCTCTTTTGTTGAGGTAGTGCATGGCCACCGTGTTGTCCGTCATTATCAGGACATTTCTCCCCTGTACTGATGCTAGGAAAGCTTTCAGCGCTAGTCTGATCGCTCTCAGCTCTAATAGGTTGATGTGTAGTCTGGACTCCGATGGAGACCAACGAACTCTGATGGTGAAGTCGTTGGCATGGGCTCCCCACCGCGTGAGTGAAGCGTCTGTGACTACTGTTATCTCCGGCCATGGTTGCCAAAACAGTTCTCCTTTCAAGATGTTCTCTGGATAGGCCCATCATTGAAGGTTGTGGGCTACCTTGTCCGGAATCCGGAGGAGATCTGTCATTCTCCCTGAGAATTGCGACCACTGAGTTCTCAGTGCCCATTGAAGAGATCTCATTCTCAGGCGAGCCTCTGGCACAAGGAAGATGCAGGATGCCATGAGGCCTAGCAACCTCAAAAAGTCAAAGGCTAGGAGACGTTGGGCATTTTGAAACTTGTCGACCATCTGCAGAATATCTCGAGCCCTGACCTCTGGTGGCGAGGCTTTTCCCAGGGAAGTGTCCAGGACCGCTCCAGTGAACTGGAGTCTCTGTGATGGTATCATCTGTGACTTCTTTAAATTGAGGGAGAAGCCCAGTTTGTGAAGGAAGTGGCAGACATAATCTAGCTGGATCTGAGCTTGTTCCGAAGATACAGCTCTGATCAGCCAATCGTCCAGGTAGGGGTAGACGTGGATCCCTTCTCTCCTTAGACTCGCAGCCACTACCGACATTAACTTGGTGAAGACCCTCGGGCGGAGGTCAGCCCAAATGGCAGAACTCAAAATTGATAGATGGCAATGTGATTTTTGAGACAAATGAAAGTCAGAGACTACCTTCGGTAGGAATGAAGGTTTGATTTTAGGACGTGAATCCCCTTCCACTCTCCTGAGATTTGCTGCCACTACCGCCATGAGTTTGGTGAAAACCCTTGGGGCTGAGGTCAGCACGAATGGCAGAGCTCGAAATTAAAAATGAGAATTGCCAATCGTGACCCTCAGGTACTTTCTGTGTTTGAGATGGATTGGCACATGGAAATAAGCATCCTGAAGGTCCAGAGATACCAGCCAGTCCTGGAGCTGGAGGGCCTGAAGGATCTGAGAGAGAGTTACCATCTTGAAGTTGTCCTTTCTGAGGAACTTGTTCAATTCTCCTAAGTCCAGGATGGGTCTCAGTCCTCCGTCCTTCTTTGGTATGAGAAAGTAGGGGGAGTACCAGCCCTTGTTCCTGTCCGCTACAGGTACGGGTTCTATGGCACCTTTCTCTAGCAGGTCTATAATTTCCTGCAAGAGGAGCGGATCTGGAACTTTTAGAGAGCTGTGCCCCGGTGGATGACTCTGAGGGATGTGTAGAAAGGGTAGGCAGTAACCCTGGGCAACTGTCTCCAATGCCCAAGCATCTGACGTAATAGCCTGCCATTCCTTCAGATGGTGAGTTAACCTGCCCCCTACAGGTGTTTTGTGTGGAAAGACCTCATAGTGGTTTTGGGGCGGCTGATGCCGAGGGTAAAGAGGCACCTGCTGCTGTTGCGGCTTTAGTACTTTTGACCCGTCCACCTCGGGTGGATCTCCTTTGGCCTCTTTCAGCCGGCTGTCCTCTGCCTTTCCCGAATGCGGAATAATAGCGAAAGGACTTTCCTCTTCCAGAGGTTCCTGAAGGGGCGAAAATGAGTTTGGCGGATTGCAGCTCCTAACGATTTTGCCGCTGCTTTATATGTCTGCAACTTTTCCAGACTGTCATCAGCCTTTTTACCGAATAAAGAAGAGCCGTCAAAGGGCATATTCAAAAGTCTGGCCTGTACATCTGGAGCAAAGCCAGACTTTCGAAACCACGCATGCCTGCGGATTGTCGTACTTGCCGCCATGGCCCTGCTGATACTGTCAGCGGAATCGATGCCAGTTTGAAGTGACTCGCACATGGCATCTTTGCCATCTTTGATGATGTTAAGGAAGGCTTCCCTTTCCTCTCCTTCCGGAATGCAGTCAGCCGCTGATTAAGCACACTCCCACAGTGTGTGACCGAACCTGGCGAGCGTACAGGTGGCGTTGATGGACTTCCAACGCATACTACAAGCAGAAAAGACTTTTTTTGCCATAGCATCGTACCTTTTGTCATCTCTATCCTGTGGGACAGTAGGGTAAGCAGATCTGCTGCTTGATGAAGTTGCCGCTTGAACCACCAGGCTCTCTGGAGTCGGGTGTTTTGATAAATATTCAGGGTCAGCCGCAGCTACCCTATACTTGGCTGACAATCTTTTATTGACTGCAAGGATAACCTCAGGAGTTTCCCAATTAGATGAAATCTTCCTTTGCAAGGCTGCATGGAAGGGGACCACAGGATCCTCCTGTGGACCTTTGTCTAGTATGTCCGTCAGGTCATCCTGTTGAAAAACAGGTGAAGGCGCAGACCAACCCATAAGTTCAATAATCCTTGCCATCAGGGTTCTATAGGGTGTTTTGGCATGTTCCCCTGGGTCTGGTTTGACAAATTCCACTTCTGGGGAAGTGTCCAGCCCACTTGCCTCATGTAATGATTCCTGTAGGTCGTTCAACCTTCTTTCCTCAGAGGTAAAATCCTCTGAAACAGGTAGTGTGGTCCTCTGCAACCCGAAGGTTTCCTGGTCAGAATCCTCCCCTTCTTCATAGATTGAAGATAATCCAGGGTACTCTGACCTCGGAAATGGTGTAAAACCCATTTCTAAGGCAGAAGGAGCCAAACTCGTCATTATTGGGTGAGAAAACGTCAAAGTCGTCGACGCCGATGTGACAGGCTTCGAAGGCGCTGAGAAAGGCGTCGAGAAAACTGGAAGAGGCCTCGAAGAACTCGAGAGGATCGGGATCCTACTCGAGGATGTCGACGACGGTCTCGGCGTCGTGCCGGAGGCTCTTGGCATCACCGTTGGCTGTGAAGTAGCCGTGGTTTTCTCTTTCATGGGCGTCGATAATGGCGTCGATTCGATCGACCGATGCATCGAAGAACCCTTCGACAACAGCATCGATCGCACCGATCCATGCGTCGAAGGGATCTTCGATGACGGCGTCGAAGATGGTGCCTTCTTACCCGATGGCCCGTGGCGCTCTCGGGTGGACTCTTTCGCCGGGTGCAGCGACTCGCAGCGTTTCGATTTTTTGGGTTTTTCACCCAGGGTATCACCCTCAGCTGTTTTCGAAGGGGTCGAGGCCGCTTTCTCGAAGACGCTTAGCATTTTCTTCCTGAATTCCTCCCACTCAGCCCGAGAGCTGTGTTTTGTGGGGCAGGAGACCCTTTCTGGGGAAACAGAAGATGACGAGGAAGGGGATCTTCAACGTCTCTTCTTTGAGTGTCTAGATCTCGACGAATGGTGGGAGCTACTTCGAGACCTGGAATGGGAATGCTTTCTACGGCGAGGAGACGAATGCCTCGGCCGAAGAAACTTTCGAGGAGGTTTTGACTGACTTACCTCTCTCGAGCTTCCCCTTGCGCTCCTTCAAGGCTTTCGCCGTCATGGACATGCAGTCCTCACACTCCGAACAATGGTGCTCGACTCCCAAGCACCACAAGCAGATCATGTGTGGATCTGTTATCGACATTTTCTTACCGCAGTCTCGACATTTTTTAAAGCCGGACCGCGGAGTCGTCGGTTCCGATGAAGAAGCCACCGAGAACGAGTTGGTATTCGAGTAAATATAAGAGGTTTTATCTGACTGAATTGAGCAACGATATTCCGAGGCCCCACGAAGCGCGGAAAAACGGAACTGAGCAATGGACGCCGCGCGTGGCTATTTATGGGCATGGTGACATCGGCGCCGATACGGTGGCTGTCGAGGGACATCGACTAGGCGGACGTCGACGCGCAGCGCTCTCTACAGAGAAAAAATGCTGGAGGCGAATTATCAAAGATAAGGAATACTTCGGAGGACACAATCCCTTCGATATCTGTTTTCTCCTTGGCATGTTCTGCAAGAGCTATTTGCCATTAGCCTGCAGTGAGGTCAAATGTGCCGAGGTATTTGGAGGCACCCAAAGTATCCACCAGCTCATCTGTTCTAGGCAAGGGGTGTGCATCTTTCTTTGTGACAGCATTCAGAGCCCTGTAATCCACACAGAACCCCAAGATCCAACATTTTGTTGACCTCTGTCTTAATGTAAGACATTACCTTGTCTGACATCCTGTATCCCCAACCTTTGGCAGGCAAACTGTCTCCTGTGTCAACGTCATGTTTGCACCAAGGTGTCAAACCAGGAGACTCTGAAAACAAGGGGGAAAATTGCTTCAGCAAACTTTTCACCTCTGATTGTTCGTGAGCAGTCCGGTGAGGGGCCACTTGGACACCCTCAATGGAGCTGTGTGAAGGACTGCCCTGGAACTGGTCAGGGAGAGGTTCTTACTCCTCAACATCTGAAGGCAGCAGCAGTGCAGCGATTTCAACTCTTGGGATGAAAGCCTTCAGCCTATTTACATGGAATACTTTTGGAGCCTGATCAGCCCTTCCAAGGTCCTCTAAATAGTTGACCTCACCCAGTGACTCCACCACTGTGTAAGGACCTGACCATTTGTCCTGCAAAGCAAGCCCTAGGCCTCATAGGATTCATTATCAGGACTTGCCGACCAGGTGTGAAATTGATGAGGGAAGCCTTCTGGTCATACCAATGTTTCACCAGTGCGTGTCCTGCCTTCAGTTTCTCACTAGCCAGACCCACCAGGAGTAACATCCTTTTTATGAGCCCTAGTACATAGTCTACTACGTTCGCAGTAATGGGGGCAGTGGGCATCTCCCATCCCTCCTTGACTATAGCCAAGGGTCACCTTACAGAAGCTTGAAGGGGCTGCAGCCAACACCCTCCTGTGGTACGACTCTGTAGGCAAACAGTAAGCATGGTAACAGAGTATCCCATTTTCTTCTTTTGGGGGGGAGGGAGGGTTCTTCAAAGAGCCCCAATCATGCTTTTTAAGGTTCTGTTAAACCGTACAAATAGACCATTGGTTTGTGGGTGATATGCGGATGAAAACGTATAGGTGACACCACATTCGTTCCACATGGCCTGCATATACTTTGACATAAAGTTGCTGCCCCGATCAGACAACTTCTTTAGGGAAGCCAACCCTAGTAAATATGCCAGGTAAAGTTTTTGCAAATGACTTGGCAGTCACAGTCTTCAATGGGATGGCTTTAGGATACCTGGTAGCATGGACGACCAGTACCAGGGTAAACCTATTTCCTGAGGATGTTTGGGGTTAAAATGGTACCCCCACAACTGGGAGTGGTACCAATGGAGCTTGGATTGTTGTACCACTCTTACAAGATAACTGGCAGGTGGCACAACTCTCCCAGTGACTTTCTACTTGCACCCCCATATTGGGACAGTAGGAATGCATGGATAGCCTTTGCTTGGTTCTCTTGATACCAAGGTGACCAGCAAGGGGCACTTCATGTGCCAGCTGCAGGAGGAAGAGTCTTACAGCAAGGGGAACCACCAACCTCCTATGGTCTCCTTCTGTAGATTCTGTAGGCTCACTGTAGAGGAACTCACCTTCCCAATAAATCCTATGCTTCCCACGAGGTTCACCCTCAAGCTGGGAGCAGGCCTGTCTCCTTAGGCCTTCCAGAGATGGGCACTCACATTGGCCTTTACTGAATTCATCCCTGTCAGGACCACCTTCTACTAACATGTCTTTTAGTTCAGGATGGTCATTTGGATCAAATACGTCAGATAACACCTCTACCTCGTCAGGTCCAGGTGTTTGATCAACTACCTCCACCTCAGTGGTAGGTGAGTTAGGGGAAGGAAACAGGCAGTGCAAGTAGTCTTTAGTCCCATCTGCATTACCGCATGCGCCAGCATTGCATGTATATTTGAGCAATAGGCTCCACTCTTCTTCGGGATTGGACTGTGTCTTAGTTAGGAGTGTGTTGGATGCAGAAGGGACTAAACACTACTTGCACTGCCAGTTTCCTTCCCCTTTTAGGTTGTGGACCCATTTCGTACATGAACCCTTTAGACGCCATTGGGCTTGTATATATGTATTTAGATAGGATTGTGTTGGCTTAAGAGTATTACTGTGATTTGATTTGTGTGTTGCAACTCAAAGTCCTTGAATAAATGTATTTGTATTTTTAATATATATACACATGACTGGGAGTGATTTGTAAGTGCCCTTTACTCTGTGTGCTCATTGGGGTCTTTCAGTCACGCTCACCCGTCCTGAGACCTAGTCTTGACCGCCACCAAGCTACCTTGATTGGTCTGGGTTGTCCAGAAGGTTAACCTGTTGCAAGAAACTAGGCTGGCCTTCTGAACTTCTGCCCACCAGGTCAGAGTTCAGAAATCCGTCTTTACAGCACCTCTTCCAAGTTCTTCTTCGGATTCCTTCGTCCAGTGGTTGACTGCCTTCCAAGCGAAACGTCTTGCCTTTTATGCAGGTTTCTGCCATTCATTTGTAGCGTAGCTGTCACTCACACAGCAGGGTGGCTGTCCTCCGAGGACATTCCTCCAGCCAATCACACTTGGGTGCATTCCTGTAACCAAGGAGACTAAGCACATGAGGTTTCGGGCACCTCCCTCACTTCCTGCCCCTGACAGACACACTGGAGCCAGAGGCGGGCTTCACTTGTGAATCCCGCCAAAGACAAAATTAACAAAGGGACCAAACCTGGTTTGGTGCCCAGAGTAGATCTCAAGAAGGACCTTCAAGAAATGGCAAAAAAAGAAGACCGGGCCATTTTGACAAAATGGGCACCCATGGGTGTTTTACTGTATCTGCAATTGCAGACTGCGTAAAAACACACAATGGTAGTAAAAAGTAAACCACTTCCACCAGCCATTAATTGTAGAAAAGGGTAACATAAAAATGTTACATGAGAAACTAGACAAAGGGGAAACTAAGTAACCCCTTCCAGCACCCTATGGTAGGATAGTGTGTGCCTGGTTTAGACAGTTACAAAATGTAAGTAAAGTCAATTTCACTTCACTGCTCTTGGAAACAGTAGTTTCACCAAGAGAAGGTATTGAACCCTTTGGGAAATCTAAGAGACTCCCCTGTACCACTGCACTGAAGGTGCTGTGTGTCACAATGTAAAGATGATTGTCAGGAATGGAGGTTGGGGCAGACGGGGGGTGTTGCAGTTTGCACGATAAATGTGCTGTAGAGCTGCAGGAAGTAAGACATGCATTACTTACCGTAATAGCATTTCTGATGATTGTATCTGCTTAGATTCACATGCTTTGCATATGGTCCGACATCCAGTGGTAACCGCAGAGTATTGCATCTCGTCTTTCGGGGACTGAAAGGGGACGTCGGCATAGGCGTGTCTGTAACACTATCCCTATCGTGACATGCAGTGTACCCAAACTCCCTAACGCGCCGAGGTCCCTCAGATTGTATTTCTTTCTGCCATGAGGGAGCCCCAGGCTATTGTGAGTGAGTACATAAAAGAGAGAAAGTAGTAAGACGTCTATGTTCCTTCCACCCCGAGCGGGGAGGTAGAGAGGGCGCATGTGAATCTAAGCAGATACAATCATCAGAAATGCTTTACGGTAAGTAATGCATGTCTTCTGATGCTTGTTAATCTGCTTAGAAGCACATGCTTTGCATAGACTAGCGAGCAGTACCCGGAGTTGGAGGTGGGTTGTGAGAAGGAACAGTAGAGAAAAGATGTCTTAGTACTGCTTGTCCCACCTGAGAATCAGACCTAGAATGAGTGTCTAGGCAATAGTGTTTTGTAAAGGTGTGTACAGAACTCCAGGTTGCCGCTTTGCAAACGGACTCAAGGGGAACATTTGCAATGGATGCCCCAGTGCCCCAAGTAGAATTTGCTCTAGGCTTGAAGGGCAGTTCTCTCTTAGCAAGAGTGTAACATAGTGTGATGCATTTGACAATCCACCTTGAGAGAGCGGATTCAGAGACAGGATCCCCTTCTCTACCAGCTGCCACAGAAACGAAGAATTGTTTTGTTTTCCTCAGTGGTTTGGTTCTTTCCAGGTAAAACATGACTGCCCTGCACACATCTAGTGTGGGTAGGCTTCTTTCCGCCATGCTAGTAGGGTTCTGGAAGAAAGTGGGTAGTTCGATTAATTGGTTCACATGGAACTTTGAGATGAATTTAGGCGCAAATCTGGGATGTGTACGCAGAACTACCTTATCTTTGTGGACTGTTACAAATGGGTCTAGAACAGAAAGTGCCTGTAGTTTGCTAACCCTTCTGATAGAAATGATGGCCACTAGGAAGGCCGTTTTATAAGTCAGGTCTTTTAAACTTGCTTTATGCATAGGCTCAAAGGGAGCTCCCATGAGCCTGGTCAAAACCACATTTAGGTCCCATCCAGGGCCTGGGTGAGAAATGGGAGGATACATCCTCTTAACCCCTTCCATAAAGGCTTTAATCACCAGTATTTTCCACCACAACACTTTTTGTTGTGATTTGGTGTAGGCTGACAGAGCAGCCAGATGAACCTTTAGGGAATTGAAGAGTAACCCAGTGTCCAACAGATGGGTTAGGTACAGCACAATGTGTGTGGGTGAACAATCGATGGGATTGACACCCTTGGAATTGCACCAGATGACAAAACGTTCCCATTTGCTGGCATAGCAATAACGTGTATTTGGTTTCCTAGCTTCCCTGAGTATGTCCATGCACCTTTGAGGGAGTTGCAGGTGTCCAAACTCTATGACCTCAGGAGCCAAGCTGCTAAATTCAGAGTTTGTGGGCATGGGGTGTAGGGTCTCCCCCCTGTCCTGAGAAAACATGTTGTACGGGCAGGGTAGTTTCACTGGTGGGGAGAGGGACATTTCCATCAGGTGAGCAATCCAGGGTTGGTGGGCCCACTTGGGGGCCACCAGTATCATGGTAACTGGTTCCTGGTGCATTTTGTGCACCATCTTGTTGAGAAGGGGATTCGGGGGCGGGGGGGGGGGCAAATTTCCCTGAACATGTTATCCAGAGACTGTTCCCCTTTGGATCAGTTCTGGGTGTACCTGGAGGCGTAGTCTTGGCATTGGGTGTTCTCCTGAGTAGCGAACAGGTCGATTTCTGGGAACCCCCATTCTGCGAAGACGTTGGACACAATGTCTTCGTGTAGCCGCCATTCATATTCTTCGGGCAGAGGGAAATCTCTGCTGAGCAAGTCTGCCAGAAGATTGTGTTCCCCTGGAACATGTTGGGACAACAGAAACATCTTGTGTTTGAGAGTCCATATCCAAATGTTTTGGGACAGCTTGAATAGCCCTGGAGAGTGAGTGCCCCTCTGTTTGTTCAGGTAATACATGGCTGTAGTGCTGTCCGTTAGAATCAGCACCGTCTTCCCTTGTAGTTGCACCTGAAAGGCCTTCAAAGCCTTGAACACCGTTAATAGCTCCAGTAAGTTGATCTGGTTGGACGCTACTTCACGGGACCAAACTCTGTGCGCTGTCTGCTGAAGCAGATGAGCCCCCCACCCTGTGAGAGATGCGTCCACTGCAGCAGTGGTGAAGGTCTTCCCCTTCAAGAGGTTTTCTCTTGACCACCACTGCAGAGAGAGATCGAGGGCTGGCGAGAGAACTACCAGATCTTCCCATTGTCCGCTGGCCTGACACCACTGGCTGTTGAGCCGCTCTTGCATGGTACGCATGCGCAACCGCGCGTGGGGAACCAAGTATATGCATGCCGCCATCATTCCTAGCAAGCGCATGGCCTTGCGCACCGTCACTTCCCGACTGGCTACAAATTGCAGGATCTGAAAAAGCATGATCTGAACCCTCTCGGAGGGGAAGACGAGACCATCCTTCATCTGAATTAGAGCTCCCAGAAATTGTTTTGTTTGAGTGGGGACTAGACTGGATTTCTTTTCGTTGATTGAGAAACCCACACTAAAGAGGAGATCTACAGTTTTTTGGGTGTTCGAAAAACATGCGTCGAATGAGTCCCCCCTGATGAGTCAGTCGTCGAGGTAAGGGTAAACTGGAACCGACAGTCTGCGCAGGTGTGCTGCAGCCACTGCCAGGACTTTGGTAAACACCCTTGTCGCTGAGGCTATGCCGAAGGGGAGTGCCTTGAATTGGTAATGCCTGTCCTCGATCATGAACCTTAGATATTTCCTGTGCGCTGGCAACATTGAAATATGAAAGTATGCATCTTTCATGTCCAATGTTGCCATGTAGTTCCCTTGTTTCAGCAATGGGATCACCTCTTGCTGCGTTACCATGCAAAACTTCTGGGGTTTTATAAACTTGTTCGGTGGGTGCAGGTCTAGAACAGGGCGCATGGTGAGATCCTTTTTGGGTACAAGGAAGTACACTGAATAAATACCCTTGTTTACCTGAAGGATAGAGATGGTTTCTATGGCGCCTTTCCCAGCAGTGCTTCCACCTCTTGATTCAGGATCTCCAGATGGTCCGGTGAAAGGCGCCGTGAGCGCGGAGGTCTGAATTGTGGAGATCGGGCGAATTCCACGCAGTCCCTTGGGCGGCCGTCTTTATGACCCACAGGTCTGAAGTTATCCCCTCCCATGCCATGAGGAAAGATGTTAATCGCCCCCTGACCGGGGTGACATGGGAGAGGACCTGGATTTGGTGGTCATTTCTGACCAGAGGCTGTGGCTCCTCTGCGATTGGGGCCTCTACCTCTGCCGCCTTTCTGACCCTTTGAAGGGTAGTATGCAGGGCTTCCAGAAGTTTGTCCTGTGTTGAAGTTCCTCGTGCCGTAGTTGTTTTGACCAGCATGGGCTTGCCATCGAAGGGACTGCCGAGAGTTATTACCCCTCTGGGGGGGGGAAGGTTTCTGTGTGATATGTTACAGAGACTTCAGAGTCTCATGCGCCGTCTTGGCCGTTTCCAAATCCTCACCCACCGTTGTCCCGAAGAGGTTAGATTCCTCAATGGGCTTATTGATGACGGAGGCTTGTGTTTCTGGTTTAAAACCTGAGGTACGCAGCCAAGCGTGTCTTTTAAGTAGGGTCCCTTGGGCCAGAGACCTGCCTGCTGTTTCCGCAGTGTCCAGGGTGTTTTTCATCACATGCTGGTTAACTTGTCTTCCCTCCATTACAATGAATAGAAGCTTGGATTCGGCGGGTTCAGGAACCTCTTGGAGGCCTTCCTGGAGCAAGTTCCACTGAGCGTCAGCATAGCTTGCCAATAGTGTGGTATTATTAGCAATCTGCGTAGTGTATGCGGCAGCTGAAGTGACTTGTTTGCCTAGAGCATACAGTCTTTTGGATTCCTTGTCCCGCAGTGATTCCCCCGTGGCAAGGGGTACCACCTGCCCTTTTTCGAGTGGTAGTCACTACCAATGAATCTGGGACGGCATGCGCTCTAATGTATAGAGAGTCGGAAGGGGAGGGGCGAAATAACTTTTCCACTCTTGGGTTCACTGCCCGAGTTTGAGCTGGTGATAACAATGAGGGGGCCAACCTTCTCTTAATAGAATTAAGGAGGGGGATGGCCTGGCTAGATGGAGGCTTCTCCTTAAGGATATCCTATACAAAATCTTGCTCAAGCACAGCCTCTTGAGTGGAGATTTTAAAGTTTCAGCTGCTTTTTTCAACATGGAGTTGAATGCCATTTGGTCATCTATAGGTGAGGCCTGGCGAGCCGGAGTGGACAGAGGAGAATCCAGGCACAAAACATCAGTGTCCTGATCTTACTGTGTCCATGGGTCTTTCCTTCCTGCTTGGTTTCTTCCCAGTTGTCTGTAGTATTCTGCTGTTCCTCCTCATAACTTTGCAGAAATGAAGCTTCTTCCTCTTAATTATAAATGTCTCTATATGTGTCCATGTGGACAATGTCTTCCTGCTGGATGGGGGCAGAAGACTGATCTTCTTGAAAATAAGGAAATTGGAGGTTAGGGTCTACCCAAGACCTTTTTGGGGAAGGATGATCAGAAAAGCTGATAATCTTCTCCAGCCGATCCATACACCCTTCAAACTTCTCTCTAGTCCATTTAGTGGACCCAGACGGGCCTACGGGTGGAAAAACGACGTTTTCCGCCCCACGGCATCGAAAAGAGTCTCCTAGGGTGTCGGAAAGAGGCTCTTGACTATCTTCGTACGCATCGTTTGAATCAGGATCCCAAACCGCATCTGAATTTTTTTCTGCGGCTTGTCCCATAACTTTAGACGGAACCGGGGTAAGACCCACCGCCGCCGTAATTCTTTCGATGATGCTTCGATAATCGCCGAATCGGTGTGAGACAGTTGCTCCGATGGTCTATCGGTAGGTGTATTAACTTCCGCTGCGCTAGAGGGCCTAGCGGTTGTTTTTTTGGGTAGAGGCCTAGCCGTAGTTTTTGGGCATACCGCGGCCTTCGGGACCGTCGCAGCGTCAGATTTCCGCGCTTCGACGTGTGAAGTTTTTGGAGTAGCGCCCTTACTTAATTTTTGTTGCCCAGACGCAAGACCTGCTGCGGATGCAGGGAAGGCTTTGGATCTGAGCGATCCGAGGAAACCGCCGAAATGTTCGGCGCCCCCATTGGCGCTTTCACCTTCTTCGACGAAGACGGTGTAGGGGTTGTCTGCTTAGTGTGATGCGTGTGTACGCCCCTGCTGCCGGGTGTTGTCCCTGTAGCGAGACCAGAGTCAGGCCTTAAAGGGCCAGGGACGAGAGTGGCGGACCTAGAAGTGTCCGCCTCGAGGTCTATAACATCCGCAACAGATGTTTGGTCATGTGAGGTACCCCCGTCGCTCTCAGCGGGTGTGGCGGTGGGGGAAGGGGGTTCCACCCGCGACATACCATACGCGGCCCACCGCTTTACACAGCGCTCCTTAAGGGTCTTTGGCCGAAGGAGTTTGCAGGCCGCACACCACTTTTCGTCGTGCTCTAGGGGGAGACAGGCATTACACGTCTTGTGTTCGTCCTTCCAAGGATATCTGACCCTACATTTAGGGCAGAATCTAAAAGGAGTCCTTTCCATAGCTAAAGGAAAAGATGACCAGACCAAAAGGGTAAAGAGGGGAAAGGAGGAAAGACATACCGACAATATGGCCACCCTGACCCCACTCTCCCTACTGTATAGGTTGGCCAGAGGGCCCGACCACGTGGAAAATCCGGCCGCCGGATTTTAGGTGCCGAAATCCACAGCCATAGATGAATCCCCCGCAGTCTTCGTCGAAGATGTACTTGTGACCGAAGTGACTTAACGGGGAATAACCGACAAGTCGGTAAAGATAAACAATGTCTTTTGTAAGAGCTCCACTATAGGGCGACCAGTTATCTGGGCGGAAAAAAACAATCTTAGGGACCTCGGCACGTGAGGGATTTTGGGTACACTACACGTCACGATAGGGTTAGTGTTACAGACACGCCTAGGCCGACATCCCCTTTCGGTCCCCCAAAGACAAGATGCAATACTCTGCAGTTACCAACCAGATGTCGGACCATATGCAAAGGATGGGATTCTAAGCAGATTAACGAGCATCAGAAAGACTACAATTCCCAGCAGCCTTAGCGCTCTCCTGTAGTCCTGCATCACGTGTGCTGCCAGCTACCTGTGATTAGGGACAGCTTATTAGTCGGTAACGGCTTTACGCAGGTGCGGTTAATTTTGGGAGTTCAGCATGCTACGGTCGGATGAAGGAGCAGCTCACGATGGGTTTTGCGCACGGGAACGCCGACGTGCTGAGAACAGAGCGGATTTGCGAGCAGGAAGAAGGAAGCTCTACCGCTTCCTCCATTTGGCAGCACATTCTTCGTCCGGGTAGTCCCGTGGGGCTCCCGGACGAAAGATAAGCACGGGAGGGGCTGGATATAAAGTCTGGTGTGCTACGGTCTGATTTATGACACCAAGAAGCCCTTTTTAGGCTGCCCAGGGGCATGTGTGATTTTGAGTGTTTGTGTGGGGAACATTTGGCCAAGAATAACCCATGAACTTACAAAGGGGCTACTGCAAAGTTGTAAAGGGGCAGTTGGCATGAGGAGGACATTGAATCCTCGTATCTGGTAGTCATGTGTGGGAAAGTCACAAGGCTGATCTAGTGCTGTTAACTAGATGCCGCCATTGTACATGTTTTGTGTTTTATTACGTCTTGCTTATGCCTGCCTAAGAGGCCATGTGTGCGTTGGATCATGTTGGGAAAACTTCCCATTTGTTTGTTACATTCCGCTTATGCTAATATGTTATCCATGCGTTCTTGTTAAAGTTTGACCAGTATCCAAGTGGGTCTAACCAGGAAGAAAAGAAGACAGGTTTAGGTAGGTTTTATTTCAAATCAATCATGTGTATGCTAGGTGTTTAGGCACTCAGGTATTGAGGTCTTGGGTATGCATGATAAGTTCATGTAGTGTAGGTTTTATCCTGTGCTTCCCCTGTCCCATCCAACTTAGGAGTTTCCTTACCCTCTTTCCGGTGTTCCTAATCCCCCACCCCATCCACAACCTCTCCCTAATCCCTCTCCCCCCCCCCAATTGGCTGCCACGTGGTGTCCTATATATATCTAATCAGGTACCTGTGCCAACCACGGTGGGAGGGGTCGATTCATTCGGCTTCTGTGGTTTGGGAGGGAGTGTCGAACTCTCTTCCATTCCAAAGTGTGATTGTGACAATGATGCATATGGAGTCTGTCAGACTCCAAAGTCAAAAGAAACGCAGAGTCCAAATAACTGAATTTTTTCCCCATTCTCTAATTTTTCTAAGTCCTAAAGTCCAGCAAAAGAGCTGGGGGTCTCCAAGGTAGAAGGAATTGTAACATTTCTCCCCAACATTCGTCCCCCCAGACTGTGACAGGAGTATTTAATCTACTCCTAGATGAATCTCCTTACTCCAGTCGGTCATACTTTCTGGAGAGATCAGCAGCATTTTGGTGATTAAACCCTGACCTGTGTTCTATGGTGAAATCAAATGCTGAGTCCTTGGTGTCTGTGCTACTTTGTATCCAGTAGTCTGTTTGCAGTGGCTGCGAGCGGGATGTTGCTAAGAGGAGGTGTCATCCACTTCAAAAGGACCTACGTGGAACAGAGCGAGCAGAGTCCGGCTGAGTCCTTGGTGTCCTTAGTGTTCCGTGTGGAGGTGTGTGGCTGTGACCCATCGTTGGGCTTTACTTCTGGAGCTGGATACGGCTGCCTAAATATCAGGTGAATAGTGAGAACATTGAACGTGAGTGACAAGAGCTGTGAGGGTGGGGGGTGGTGGTGGGGGAGTGCAGACGGTCGGACTCAGGCAGCTCCTCAAGCTGGCGGGCATGCCCCGCCCCTGGCCAGTTCATAGCCGTTTGTGGGTTGGGTTGTTGAAGCCAGGATTGCTACACTGATGACGACGCTGTGAACTCTGCCCTGACACCGAATGAAAACCATATGAAAACCCTGGAGACTGTGTCCCTGAGACTGTATATCTTAACTGTCACCCTCTCCGGGCCTTTTTCTGGTACAGCTACTGCTATTGTTACTACTTCTGATACTGCTCTTTAGTGACTTGCCACTAATTGTGGCTGAAGCATTTCTTCATTGGACACTTGTTTTTCTTTTTTTGGTTACAAAATTGACATTTGGATTTATTGTAGAGATGGGGGCTGCGAGGTCTCCTCTCCCCCGTCGAAAACAGGGGTTTGTTTAAACGGCACAGTTTGACAGTTGGCACCTCTACTTGCCACAATCTTTTACTGTGGGGCTGCAAAGGTTTCCTCTCCCCCGTTGAAATTATTTTTCATTTAAGTGAAACCGTGTAGACTGCCATTTTCTACCTGCATTACGGGGGTTGTGTGGACCTCCTCTCCCCCATTGTGGGAAAATTCTTGTTCAGTCTTTTTGAGCCCGATAACAGTACTTTGCTTTCAGATGTTTTTAATATTGGGTTTCCTGGTTCAAAGCTTTTATTTAAACCCTTTTTTTTAACCTTTTAACTTTTCCCTTTGAAGATCTGTTTTTATGTCTGGTTTTGTGTGGTTGTAAATTTTAGATCCCAGGTGTCCTTTAGGATTCCTAATCTTTTGAGGATTTTCTGGATTTAGGATTTTTTCTAAATTCAGTGGAGGATTGTGTTCTGTGTTTTTCTCTGATTGGTACGGTTGCATGGGTCCTGTATATTCGGGGTTTGTGATTTGCATATTATCACCATTATCCCTTAGTATGGGCAAATGGAAAGCAGGGGATGAAGGGAGGTTGGGGGCATCTGGAAAAGGCGCTAAAAAAACCTCAACATGCTAAACCTGTAAAATCGGGTAGAGACCCACCGAAGCCCAAGTCTAACCTTTTGCAAAGGTAATTGGACTTTTATCTGGATGTAATGGCCAGCAAAATAGTGAGCTGTATTAATGCGGCTGAAAAAGTCAACAGGGAGGTTGACCCGGTTATAGGAGGAAGCCCAATACCGGCCAACAGTGGCAAAATGAGTCGATCGGGGATACTGGCAGAAAGTAGGGCCTTCGTGGCAAGTGAAGGTCAGGAAGGGTGTGTGTTAGGGAGGGGGCAATGGCGAGGGAGGAGTTAGCGCCCCAAGGAGGGAGGAGGTAGCCCCCGGGATGGGAGAGAGTATTCCGAGTAGGCCCCGGGTGAGCAGCCCCACGGGTGGGTGTTTGGCAAGAGAACAAGGCAGGGACTTGGACTCCTCATTTGCCGGGGAGGACAATAAGCTTTGGCTGGAAGCCTTGCTATACGCTAAACTTAACCCCCTTCAGATGGTTCTTGAATCGTTTCAGGCATTCAAGGCATGGGTTATGAGTACATTGGCAATTATGGACGGCTCTATTAGAGCACTAACAAGGTATTGGATTTGGGTATGGTCGGGGTTGGCCTAGTAGGGTGGTGGACTTGGAGAGGGACGCACCCAAATTGAGTAGTGGTGAGGACAGGGCAGCGGTTCAACAGGTAGAGCCTGCTGCCGGTGTGAAGGAGATCATATCTAAGCCAAAAAGGGCTTCAGCTAACTGTACCACACAGCAGGGTAGCTGGAATGAACCAAGCTCCAGGTGGGGGGTGGGTGCTCCTGGGGCTACACCATCTCCAAGGGTGTTTGAACAAACCACCCTGAATTTGCCCCCTGGAGCAGCAGGTTTACCTGGCCTTCCACAGGGGGGCTCTGAGTCAACCGTTTCCCTAATGAATAAAGCGATGCACTGGATAAACACTAATTTGATTGGGCCAAAAGTTGATGCAGGCATTCTCATGGCAAGACGAGTAGGCTGGGTCGGCCCAAAGTTCAAACACCTGGAAGGAGATTGTTTAGTGGTGTCATTTTCAGATCCAACGGTGGTCCGTTATTTGATTAGATACAACCTCTCTAGAGGTCTCAAACCTAATGGAAGTAAACTCTATAGTAGTTAAGTATCTCTGGACTACTTTTATTCAGGTGTGGAGAACCAGGTCACGCTGGGGAAGGGTCAGTGTGGAAATGTGGGTGAGTGTGAGTTGCAGAAGGAAGGCAGGGAGGAGGGCCCCTGGTATCACTTTTTGGCAGTAGTAATGTTGGAGGTTAGAGGACAATACCGAATCGGCATGGGGACAGTCACATTATGGAAAAGTATCACACTAGCGAGACCGTGTTAGCCAATCGGTATGAAGTTCTGACCTCCTGTGAAGATCTGGATTGACACGTAGGTGTCCTAGCCCGGCTGGCTGACCAAGAGAATCGGGAGGTAAGGGAGGTGCAGCAGGGTGTACAGCTCTGTGTGGGAGGTAGGGCTCCTAATATGGCATCTTCAGAGTCCCGCCTGCTATCATGGAATATAGCCGGGTCAAGGGGAAAGTTTGAAAGAGCAGACATTGTTGAGCTCTTAAAAGCCCATGAAGTTATCCTCTTGCAGGAAACTTGGGCTTATGAGACTCCTTTGCTAGGTGTCTTCTTATCATTTGGGATCCCCCCAAAGAAAAATGCAAGAGTAAGATGTTATGGGGGCCTGACAAATCAAATTAAGACATGTCTTGATTGTAGGGTCAGGGTGTTGGAAACCAATATGGATTTCCTACAGGTGATCCGCATTTCCCCTGGAAAGGGTGATCCGCTTTGAATTATACATTTCTATAACAGCCCGCATAAAGCAGAGGCAGACAGGCTATCAAGGGTGAAGGCGTATATTGATGATCTTTTAGCCAACAGAAAACATAAGAATGAGCACTATATTTGGGGAGGGGATTTCAATCTCAAAATAGAGGTTGGTCTGCCATTGGATTTATTAGATCCATTAGAGGACCAGATGGTAACAATTCCTCAGCCGCAGATGAGGGATGTTAGGGGCTGTGCTAAGCGTCTTCAAATGTGTTTATGGCTCACAGAATGGGGGTTTCGCATGGTTAATTGTCATCTAGCACCAGACATACCAGACCAATGCGACTTTAAATAACCATCTAGGTTCGTCGACAATTGATTATTTTTGTATTCCATTGGATCTGTGGGATAGGGTTGTCGGTTTCGAAGTACTGCCGGATGTCAATAGTGATCACCATCCTATTCGATTGATAGTGAAGGGAGTGCGGGGGGCAGAGGGTCCACAAAACCCTTCAGTGTGCCCGGTAAAGGTGCTGGCTCCCTGTACTAGAATAATTAAATGGGACAAGATCAAGGACGCCAATTTGCATACATCCACTTTAGCAGAGAATGTAGCTTTAATCCTCAGTATTCTGGATGTCACCTTAACCTCGGACCAATTGTGGATCAATTTGTGAAATTGTTGGGGGCCTCCTCCAAAAGTTTTATGGTACTCAGTAAGAGGAATAGGAACGCTCCAATTTCAGGGTGGTTTGATGAAGGTTGTAAAGTTGCTAAGAGAGCACTGCTGAAGGTCCTAAAGGCTCCGGTCTGTAGTAGGAGCGAGATTGCTCATGCCAGAGTTAACTAACGGGGGGGGGGTGGGAGGGCTGAGGGAGGAGCTTAAGAGAAGGAAACTGGAGGTTGAAGAAGAAGCCTGGGAGGGCTTTCTGGATGCTTCCAAATATAAGGATCAGAAGGTTTTTTGGGGATATGTCAAGGGGGGTGCCTCTCAGTCCACAATGGAAAGGTCTAGTGGGACCCACGTGGATAAATCAGCATGGCTGGAGCATTTCAGAAACTTGTTTAGTGGAGGGAACTTACTGGACATACCTGTCCAAAGTCGGTCTTGTTTGAAGTTTAAGTTGGAGGATGTGTCCAGAGCAATTAGCCAGCAAGCCCGTAATCATGTGCCAGGTCCTGATGTGGGTCCTTCAGACTTATTTCAGTATCCCTTGGATTTGTGGTCCCGCTACTAACTGTAGTGTTTAACGCTTGTATGAAGTCGTATCGTTCTCCCTCCTCATGGAAAAAGGCTATTTTCCCTATCTTTAAGAAGGGGGATCCAGCAAGCCCGATTTCATATAGACCAATATTGTTCTTGGATACATCCTTCAAGATCCTTGGGAGGGTTTTCCTGGTGTTAATAGAGGCTTGGCTCTCTGAGGAGTCAGTTCTGTTCGATGTAGCATTTGGTTTTTGCCCCGGGGTGGGTACCATGGAGTAGAGTCCCCATCTGTATTTATTGGTGGGCAATTCAGTTTTCTGTAAGCGTGAGGGGGTGTACCTTGCGTTCATGGACCCAAGCATGGGCTTTGACAAAGTAGATAGGTCATAATTATGGGCCGTGCTCGGGTCCATGGGCTGCCCAGGCGATATCCTGAAGGTTTTGGTGAAAATACACAGAGATATGAGGCATGTGTTCGTAGTCGCCCGGGGGACACTGTACAGGTTGTTTTAAGGTGGGGTGTGGTGTCTGACAGGGATGTGTTTTGGCTCCCATCTGCTTTTGCATGTATATCAACAGGCTCCTAAAGGATCTGATTGATACAAAGGCTGACTACTTGGTTTTGGGGGGCAGGGCTTTTCCTGTGCTGGCATATGTGGATGATACCGTGTTGTTAGCCAGGAACCCCAGAGCATTACAGATTCTTATTAATGCATATGCAACCTTTATGGGAAACTTGGGGTTTAAGATTAATACTAAGAAATCGGCTGCAATGGCCTGTGTAGGCAGAAAGCGGTTAGTGAAGATGAGCCCTATGATTTGTAACAGAGAAATCCTCCCAAGGGTGAAGGATTGTGATTACCTTGGGATTAGATTCTCTGAATCTCTCACGGGGATGGCGCACATAAAAAAACGATCAGTTAAACTAACCAAACAAGTAGGAGGAGTATCCGGTTTTCTGTCTCGTGAGGGCAAACCCTTAGACGATGTGATTAAAATGTATTCGGCACAAACACAGGCTGTTCCCTGTATGGCGCTCCACTATGGGGTTTTCAAAAAGTGCATGAGTTACAAGTGAAGGAGTACCTGTTCTTTAGGAGGCTACTAGGGCTCCCGAGTTCCTCTCCCTGTATCTCCATGCATAGAGAATTGGTGATGGAATTTTGGGAGGACAAGTGCCCCCTTAATAGTCTGGGTCAGAATATGGGCCAATGAACGTGCATCGCTTTGCCACTTTATAATTAGGGCTATAATGTCTAAGGCTGGTTGGAGAAGAATTCTGTGGCTTGATCTGTATTTTTATTGTATTTATAAAGCGCCTTAATCCAAAGCGCTGCACACCATTAAAATGAAAGGTACATCAGTAATGATAATTATAATGATCAGACCACAACAATGCTGAGATCTAACAATCAGGGACAATGGAGAGGTGATTTTTCAAAGAGACACGAAAAAGAGAGTATACAGAGATAGACCGAACAGAGAGAGGGAGAGTGTTCCAACGAAGGGGAGCAAGAAGCTGAAAAGACCGAAAGCCAACTGAGCACAAGGAGGGGGAAGAACATTCAGCTTTAAGAGGGAAGAATGACGAAGGGAGCGAGAAGGAGTATAGAAAGACACAAGTGCAGCAAGTTAATCAGGATCTAAACCATAGAGATTTGAAGATTAAGCAGAGGAAATTAAATTTAAGTTGGGAATGGCAGGGTAGCCAGCCAAGTGAGACAAGTGATGGTTTAAAAGAGTCACGATAGGAGGGTGAGCAGAGTACCCGAACTGAAGAATCGTAAACAGATTTTAAAGGAGCAAGAGGAGATTATGGAAGACCAAATAGTGTAACAGAACAGTAAAAAAGCTGTGAGAAAATAAGAGAAGAGAGATGAGAAGTTTAGTAGCGTGGAAAGTAAGAGAAGAACAAACTTTACGAATATTATAGAGATGAAAACGACACGGAACGAGACGTGAGAAATGTGGTGAGTAAAAGAGATTAGAGTGAAAGTAAAGATCAAGATTGTAGGAGAAAATAGATGGAGGAAATGAGATAGACGATGGTGAAGGAAGAGAAGAAAGAGTGTTAACAGGGAAGAATAAGACTTCAGTCTTCCCAGCATTTAAAGTGAGAAAGTGAAATGCCATCCACGATTTGATGGCAGAAAGACAAGTAGTAAGGATATGGTCTATTTCCAGAGTAAAAGATGAAAAGGATAGAAAGAGTTGCGTGTCGTCAGCGTACAAGTGATGAGAAAGTCCAAAAGATGAGATGACAGGAGCAAGTAGTGCAGTATATAATGAGAAAAGAAAAGGACCCAAGACTGACCCTTGGGGAACACTATGCTCAAGAGGAAAAGGTGAGGAGGTCTTACCACCCCAGGAAACAGAAAAAGTTCTATTAGACAGATAAGAGAACCAGGAGAGAACTGATTCCCTAAAACCGAATGAAACATTTTTTTCCAGAAGCAAAGAGTGATCAACGTTGTTGAAAGCTGCAGAAAGATCAAGAAGAATAAGAAAAGAGGAGTGTTTGAATAGCGAGCCGAAAGAAGAGAATTAAGCACACAGGTCAGAGCAGTTTCATTTGAGTGACTAGGACAAAACCCTGATTGAAAATGTGGAAGGATAGATAGATCATTGACAAATAAAGAAGTCTGAGAATAAACTATGTGCTCTAGAAGCTTAGAAACATTGGGTAAGAGAGAAATAGGATGGAAATTAGAAACAATAAGAGGATTAGCAGAGTTTTTTTGTTTGTTTTAGAATGGGATTGATAGTTGCGTGTTTAAAAGCTAGATGAAAAACTGGGGTAGAGAAACAGATGTTGAAGAAAGACAAGAAATGGAATAAGAGAAGGATAGATTGTAGGAATAAGAACAGATGGAATAGGATCCATAGGAGCAGCACTAGGATGAACCTTATCCAATAGAAGTCATGAGCAAAGTCAGAAAAGCGAGTCAAAGGAGAAGAAGGAGGAGAAGATACAATTCTTTGGAATAAAAGAAAAGAGCAAAATCAAAGGCGGATAGTGTAGAATTAATAGAGGGATCAGGAGAGGGATGGGAGAGAAGCCGAGTTAAAGTTTGAAAAAGACACCTAGGAGGGGCAGATTGAGTAAGAAGAAGATCAGAGAAGTAGGAGGATTTACAGAATTTAAACAATTGCCGTAAAGAGTGTGGTAAGAGAAATAGGCAGAGTGGTTAGATGGAGATCGATTTTTGAGCCAGCGCCTTTCCAAGTAGCAAAGAAGCCGCCGTATGGAACCGAGATGAGAAGAAAGCCAATGTTGGGCAGGTTCACGGGTTGGCTGAAAAGTGCAGAGAGGATATAGCTGATCAAGACTTGTAGAAAGAGTTGATGAAAGTGCAGAAGAGGCTTCCTCAGCGGAGAACTAAAGTGCATGATAGAAGGAAGAATATTAGTACAAGTATCAAGATAAAGAGAAGAGTTGAAGTTGCGTAGTTCGCGCCGAAAGAAAGCTTTTGAAGGGGAAGGAGTAGAGGGAAAGGGAGAACTACGTGGAAGTAGTGATACAGAGAGTAGGGAGTGATCAGATAGATACATGGGTAAAACTAGTACAGAAGAGGCAGAGAATTAAGAAAAGAAAATTAGATCAAGAGAAGAGCAAGAGATGTGAGTAGAGGGAGTAGAAAGAGGAGATAACAGATGAGAAGTTACAAATGCATTTTTGAGGAAGTGTTTGCATTAAAAAGTACCTTTTTGGAGCATGCGACTAACTCAGACAGAGTGCACACTGTTATTAGCCAGACAAAGGAGATACAGTCCTATCTAATTTGGGGCACCACCAGGAAAGGCCGCTGGTCAATCACATGCACAAGGTTTGATTGCCTTCTCCTGAGGAAAAACACAGCCAAATAGAGTGGTTACCCAGATCTGGCGGGGTGCCGGGTGTGTGGCTACATAAAAGAGGACCTGGCCCACCTGCTATTGTTACAGTGGGATTAGACAATCTTCCCTACTGCCTGTCCTGAGGGAGTCTAATATCTGCTCCCACAGCCCTGCTATCCTGTTTCACCTGAGTGCTGACTATTTTGACTGCGTGGGCAGTACTTTCTCATCCAGTTGACTCAGAACTGCACCTATCCCTGTATTGGAAGCGTCTATTTGTACAATAAAGGATTGGTTGTAGTCAGGAGCTCTCAAGACTGGAGCTTGACAAAGGGCTTAGTGTCTTAGTGCACTACTCATTCCCATTCCACATGACCTTCTTGGGGAATTTGGGTGAGGAGATCACATTCAAGGGAAAAGCTATGGTCCCATAGTTCTCAATGAAGTTCCTATAGTAACTAGTGAGACCTAAAAAGCCACTCACCTGGGTTTGAGTAGTAGGGGTGGCCCAGTCTTGTACAGCTTGTACCTTGCAAGGCAATTTCCTTATTTCACCTCCTCCTACCTCATGTCCAAGGTAGACCACTTTAGTCTGACCAATATGACATTTGCTTGCCTTTATGGTCAGGTGGGCCTGCTTAAGAGCCTGCAATACATATCCTAGGTGGTCAATATGCTCTTCCCAAGTAGGGCTGAACACTGCAATGTCATCCAAGTATGCCATGCAGAAGTCCTCCATCCCATTCAGAACATGATTCACCATCCTTTAGAATGCAGCAGGTGCATTTTGTAGTCCAAAAGGCATAACCTTAAACTGGTAGAGGCCACCTGGGGTGGAAAATGCAGTTTTCTCCTTGGTATGGTCTGTCAGAGCTATTTGCCAATAGCCTGATGTTAGGTCAAATGTACTGAGGAACTACACTGAACCAGGTTTGTACACCAGCTCATCTGTCCTAGGTAAAGGATGAGCATCAGTGGTGGTGACTGCATTATGAGTTCTAAAGTCCACACAGAAACTCAACTCCTTGGATCCTACCTTTGGTACTAGCACAACTGGACTAGCCCATGGACTTGTAGATGGCTCTATTACCCCAAGATCAAGCATCTTCTTGACCTCCTTTATGTGGGTTCCTACATGGTCTGACATTCTGTAACCCCCGCTTTTGATAGGGAGACAGTCACCAGTGAGAATATCATGCTGGCCCCAAGGGGTCAATCCTGGTGTCAGTAAAAACAGGGAGGCAAGCTGATTTAACAGAACTTTGCACTCCTCCTGTTGTTTCAGAGTCAGATCAGAAGAGAGATTATCTCCTATTTTTCTATCTAAAGGCTGTCCCCTGAGAAGGTCAGGTAGAGGTTTACTCTCCTCTTGATCAGATGCTAAGAGCAAAGCTGCCACGTCTGGTCTGGATACATATACCTTTAGGCGGTTGGTGTGAAAGACCCTGGGGGCCTCCTTGGGATTGCCCAAATCCACCAAATAATTGACCTCTCCAAGTTAGCCCACAACCTTGAAGGGTCCAATCCATTTGTTCTGCAAGTCCCTCTGCCTTGCAGGCACCATAACTAGAACTAGCCGGTCTTAAGTAAACTCAACCATGTTGGTCTTATGGTCATGCCAATGTTTTTTTCCAATACGTTTTTATTAGCATTTTTAACAATAACATTTCCAACTTGAGGGTATCCCCTCCCCCTCGCTCCCCCCGCCCCTATTTGATTTGGGTACTGACATTGTCCTTGCTCTGACATTGCTCCTCGGGGTGGTCCTGGTTGGGCACAGACGGTCACTTCTGGTCTTCTTTCATGTTAGTTCCACAATGTAAGCCTTTTATGGTTTGCCTTAACCCGGGAAAGGGGGGGGGGTCTGTGATTCTCAGGATGCTCGTAGACCTAGGGCACCACGCTTGGCGTGCCCCCTCTCTGAGATATCTCAGTAGACTTGACCAGTCATTGCTGAATCTGTTGTGTTCCCTTTGTATCAAGTAAGTGAGCCATTCCAAGGTTACTAATGACCAGATTGTTGCTACCAACTCGTGGTCCTTTGGAGGGTCCTTGCCTTCCATTTACGTGCTAAAACTAGCACTGCTGCCATCATCATAATGACATAGTTTTTGCGGTTTGGCTTTGAGGCGATGTCCTCTAGTAACCCGTTGAGACCCATCATTGCTAGTCCCCTGTTTCTTCCCCTCTTGACCCCTATTACTTGCTCGATTGCTTCCTGAATACCTATCCAGTAGCTGTCTATTGTTGGGCATTCCCATCATATGTTGCTCCAATTACCCGCCCCTCCACATTTCCCCTTCAGCAGAATTGTGATGTCCCCCGCTATATTCTATGTAGCCTGACTGGTGGTTAAGTGCCACTGGAATATTAGTTTCAACCATATCTCTCTAACTTGTAGAGATCTCGATAATTTAGGGACCTGCTGCCACAATCTTGTCCACTACGATTCCTCTATTGTGCATCCCGTGGCCTCTTCCCAGTGTATTCATATATGCTCTAGTCGGGGGGCCCTCCCCGCTTTTGTGTGTTTGTATATTGATGTAACCACTTTCCTGTCCCCGGCGTCTGTGTTTAGGTACTTCTCAAATGGGGTTAGTTGACGGGTCCCCGCTTCTTTCATGGAGGGGTGTAGCAGCCAATGCCTCAGCCGAGTATAGCTGTACCTCTGCTTTCCCCCAGGCCAAAGTCCGGCTTGCATTGCTCAAAGAGTTTAACCTGGTCCCCCATCGAACATGTCTCTAACTCTCAGGCATCCTGTAACGCTTACCTGGTATCCACAGGGACTCCACCCAACTGGGTTACTCACTGGTATGCTTCTCAGCTTTGCCCTGATGTGGTCTGCGGGGAAGGTTCTGCCTTGTGGTAGAATTAGGCGTGCTCTCCATCTTGCCTTGTTTGCAGGGGCGCGTTGTCTTTCATGGGCGAGTGCGGTCCAGTTACTTCACTGACGCCGGCCCATTTCATATTGCTCAGGTAGGTCTTATTGCTGTTCTTTAGTTTTGTTGCAATCCTACATGCCTTTCTTTGTTTAAAATGTCTTTTTTCTCCCTTAAGTATGCAGAGCTTCAGCGCGGCAAACTCGCTTGGTTGAGCCCCGCTGGTAAATGATGGCGCATTAAGAGCGCTATCATGTGGTAAGTTATCGCTATGCGCAGCGCTGCGAAGCCTTGCCTTTGCTAACCTGTGTTTTCCTTCCTTGTAGGTCGCAGTGTTCTTTAGCGCAAGTGGAATGTCTGGAGTGGTGCCAGCCGAGAGGCGACCAGCCAGGTAAGCCTTTTGAGCAGTTCGTAATTTGTAAATGTCTCTACAGCTTTCTTTAATGTTGCCTCCATCTTCCTCTTTCAGGTCGTTCTTTCCGGGAGGCATGCAGATTCGAGGAAGCTGTTCTCAGTAGCTCCGAGTGTTTAAAGATGAAGACTGCAGGTAAGATGCTGCTGCTAATGATGTTCCTTTTGTCTCCTTGCAGGTTCTGCTTCTGCGCGGTTCGAGGGAATAGCTGGACACGGTGAGCGTCACGTTGCAAGCTGCAAAGTAACACAAAGCATGTTCTGCAGTCAGGGTGTGGTTTATATAGCCCAGGTAAAGTAGTACCAGGGAAAGTAGTTCCAGGCCTGCCACACCCAAAACACTAGACCGCATAGCTTGGTGCTTAGGAGCCAAGCTATGTGGATGCCTCCATGTTGGCTGACAACACAATAAAGTAGTTCCCAAGCACATTGTTGTTCATGGTGTATGAGCCTGGCGCCATAGGTGAAAAGAACTACTGACACCATAAGCACACCCTATGTAAAAATAAATGAAGTGTGATTGCAATGTACCGAAAACGAATTGTATCTGGAGATGTGTTTTGAGGTGCAGAGGAGAAGAATGCAACCTTGACACCTAGGTTGCGTGATATATAGGAAGAACAAAGAAGTTCCCTAGTCGGGAACTTACGTCCCCTGCACACTATCTTTTGTCTGGAAAACCAGACCAAACATTAGAGGTATTCAAACATAAGGTTCAATCAAATTAAATATATCAAGTAATAGAATAATCTTGAAAGGAAAATTTCTCAGACAGAACATTTTAGGTCACAAGAAACCATCTTCTTTTTATTCATGATGTCGAAGTCAGGAGAGGCCCAACGCGTTACGAGTGCTTCACACTCTTCATCAGGGGCAATAAGTGATTTCTAAAGAGAAATTATAATTTGAGCTTATGTTAGTAATTTAACATAATAATTGTAAACAATTCTGACAATAAATTTGTACCATATAACTGCCTTAACATCATCGTGGTATTTCTAATTTAATGGGGTATGGTCTGAGATTATGAATGCTCCCCGTGTGATGTCCATTGCCTTCCCGAGCAAGACTCTTTAGAGCCAGATGTAGTCAATCCTTGAGTGTGCCCGATGAGTGTGAATAGAAGGTATATCCCTCCCTGACCCCCTCAATCTCCCTCCATGTGTTGACTAGCACTGGATCCTGGAGTATTCGCCTGAGGTCCCCAGTGGGCCTCACCGGTGGTCGCTGAGGGGAGGGGGGGAGTCCTGCCCGATGAAGGGTCCCAGGCAACATTGAAGTCCCCTGTAAGTATAATGTGTGATTTCGCAAACTTCTCAGTGAGGGCTTTTTGGATATAGGCGTCTTTGACTGTATTGGGTGTGCAAAGTGTCTCCACTGTGTAGGCCTCCTCCACCCCTCCAAGACTACTGCTAAATATCTCCCCTGATCGTCAGTTTCCTTTCTTATAATAGCTAGGTCGAGCCCGTCCTTTAATGCCAGCAACACGTTCCTTTTTTGTCGGATTGGGTGGCCTGAACGATTCTCGTGTATCCCCAGAATGTTATTCTACGAGTGTCCCGGGTATGGAGGCGAGTTTCCTTTTGATTGGCAAATTTAACCCGTTGACGTTTAGCGATATGATTTTCAATTTTCCAATGCTATGCATTCTTGTGCCCTCTGGTTTGTGCCAATTGCCCGTTGCCCCATGTTGTTTTGCAGGTGCCCTGGTTATTCTGGTCTACCCTCTGTAGGGACCTCTCCCCTCTATTGCCAGTTGCCCCCGGATCCACCCTTCCCTCCCTCCACCCTGCTACTCCCTTCAACCCCCCGGGTGGGTTCAACTGGCACTTGGCCCCTCTCGAATTGGGGTCTTGAGAGCTGAACCCTAGGGAGCCCCCAGGATTGCCCCACGCATGATTTCCCAATCACATTTCAAGGTCCCCACCTCACTCCCTCCCGCTAGATCCCTGATTTCAACATCTACTTCAGGTTTCAGCATGCCACTTAGCTTGTCCCCAGGCGAGCAGTCTTGTCGGTATTCTTTCTTCGTCTTGTGCTTTCAGTTTGTGACCCCTGTCGGGCTTCCGACTCTGTCAGTCTCTGTTCCGCCCGGTAGAATTCTGTTGGTGAGGTGGTTTCCCGTCTTCTTAGCTCTTTTTGATTTCAGCGTGGACCATTCCCATGGTCTACGTGCATTAGGACAGTTGGTATGTGGGTGGCGCGTCGGGTGTGCTCTGTCTTCAAATCCCAGAAGATTTGTTCCTTGCTCACAGGATGTGATTTTGTGCTACTTGCCCTGCCAGTTGACACTCAGACCAAAAGGATGTGTTTATCTGTATCTGATTTGTTGTGCTCTCAGAAATGCTAAGACTGGGCTCATCTACCTCCTTTGATGAGTGTCATTTGTGCTAGGTCTTGGTACAAGAATCTTTCTGTGGCACTGTAGGTGATCTGCTTAGCTTTTCTGACGTTGGCTAGGATTTGTTCTTTGACCGCGTAGCTGTGGAAGACTGCCAGGACGTGTCTCGGCCTCGCCCCCGATTCCTGCCGACGTGACCCCAACCCTGTGGACCCTGTCGAATTGGATCTCTGCGGTTGCTTGCACATCCAACAGGTCGAAGATGCTCTTGAGAACCTGGGGTAGATCCTGATCTTGCGTCTCCTCTGGTAGGCATTTAACCCGTATATTGGCTCTCCTGCATCTGTTCTCCAGGTCCTCCGCCTGCAGTTTGAGGTTTTGGGTGGGCGTTGCTAGAGTTTCCAGTAGGATGTCGGCTTTCCACACGTCTTCTGACAGTTTCTGTATGGCCCGCTCGTTGATGTCCACTCTTTCCTCCATTTGATGTCTCTTCTTATTTCCTGTATTCCCTCGGCCAAATCTTCCCTCAGCGTGTCCATTTGTTTCTGGCCGGCCGCTGTGAATTTTTCAACTAGCTCTCCCAGAAAATGCTTGAATTAGGTGTGGGTTACCCGTCTATCCTGATCTTCCTGTGTGGGGTCTGCATCTTGATCTGTGGCCAAGTCGCTTGTGGTTATTTCCCGGCTTCCCGTCAGGATGGGTGAGGGAGCAAGGTCTGTTATGTGAGGAGCCGCTGGGCCTCCCGTTTGGAAATACCGGGTGGCTCTTTCGGGTCTGGCGTAATGTTGAGTGTGCTGGGGAGGCTGCGTCTGAAGTTTTCTCTACTCCGATTATCCACTGGAGTCCTTATCCTTGGCCAAGTTTCCCCATTGCCCTTGCTTCCTTATGCTGTGTGGCCAGGCTTCTGGACCCCCCCGCCCGGTGTCCCTTGGGGGTTCCCATCACTCCAGACCATCAGACCGATGGACGGTGCTCCCTGGTAGGGATAGCACCCCTCCCATTCCTGTGTGAGTTAGCCGGGTGGCAGGGCAATGTCCTTCCTGATTCTTGGCATGGATAGCGGGTGGAGGGTAGCGCGGAGGGTGGAGGGTAGCTTCTCATCGTTCCCGTTGCACCTTCTCCCCTACCCACACCTCTCTGCTGTCAGAGCGGGGAAGCTTTACCTTTGTTGTAGGGCTGCCTGACGCGGGTCGGCGGGTCGGCGGCTCGGCGGTCCTGCCTGCCTTCCTGTCCCTCCGTGTCAGGCAGTGCGGTGCGTCGCGCTCTGCCCAACCTGCGCTCCGCATAGACAGGGTCAATGGGGTTTGAATGTTGTACCCTTCGGGTTCCTTTTTTATCCTGGCAGCAGATGCAGTTATTGGAGGCTCCTGCGGAGGGCTTATACTGCTGTTTTTGCTGCTTAAATCTTTCGCGCATCGAGAGCTCGGAGCCGCAGTGTTTACAGGTGCATGCCCATCTTGAAATCTCACGATCATGCCAATGCTTGACTAGAGCCTGACCTCCTTTCAAGTTATCTGAAGCTTCTGTCATCATGTGTGTCATTCTGCTTCTGAGACTGAACACATAGTCAGTGACTCTCACTGGCTTGTGGGAAGGAGCACTCTCCAACCCTTCCTTGATTAGGGCCAATGGACCTCTAACCGGATTACCATAGAGGAGCTGAAACCAACCCCTTCCTGAGGGACCTCTCTATAAGCAAAGAGAAGGCATTGCAGTAGAAGGTCCCACTTTCTTCTAAGAGGTTCTTCTAAATCACCCATCATGCTCTTTATAGTTCTATTAAACCTCTCCACCAACCCATTGGTTTGGGGATGGTAGGCTGTTGAAAACTTGTAGGTCACTCCACAGTTTTTCCACATGGCTTGCATGTAGTGGGACATACAATTGGTCCCCTTGTCTGAGATAACCTCCTTAGGAAAACCAACCCTGGTAAAAATACCAAGGAAGGCCTTAGCCACTGCCTGAGCCGTAACCGTTCTCATAGGTATGGCTTCAGGATACCTGGTAGCATGGTCTACTACAACCAATATAAATCAGTTGCCTGAGATGTGGGAGGGTGTAGGGGACCAACAATGTCAATCCCTACTCTCTGAAAAGGAACTCCCACGACTGGGAGAGGCACCAAAGGTGCCACATTCTTGACTCCACTCTTGCCAGAAGTCTGACAAGTGTTGCAGCTTCTACAGAATTTATCTACATCAGACCCCATCTTGGGCCAGTAGAAATATAGAGAAATCCTTTCCTTGCTCTTCTTAAAGCTTAAGTGAGCAGCTAGAGGAATCTCATGGGCTAACTGTAGGAACTGGGGTCTCACCTCCTGAGGCACTAGAAGTCTTTCTGGAGTCCCCTGGGGTAGACTCTATAGGCTCACTGTAAAGGAGGCCATCCTCCCAGTACAGGCTGTGCTTCCCTGGCTCTTGCTCATCCATCTGGGAAGCAGCCCATTGGCGAAGTCCTCCAAGAGTAGGACACTCTCGTTGACCTCTGCTGAAGTCTGCCCTACAGGGGCCACCTTCTGCAAGCAAAGTCTGCAGCTCAGGATGGTCTTTAGGATCCAGATCTCCAACAGGGGGAAGGGCTCCTTCCAGCTCTGTTTCACCAGTAGCTGGTTCATCATCCTCTGGTTGGTCCTCCCACTCAGCCTTAGCTGGTTGAGGGGGTCGCAGGTGACCTTGGACTGTCCTCTCGGGGATGTCCTTGTCCTATGTACAGGCGTGATACCTTTCTTCTTTCCTGAGAACTTGGGTTTCCTCTTGGTATCTTTGCTTGTCATTGAATGAGAAGGGTGTCCTTCCTGTGGACTGGGAGTTGTAGGTATTTCTGTAACTACCCACTGAGAGTTATCTAACGTTGCCTCTCTGGCCAGTCTAGTCTGCTCCTGCTTCCTTTTACTGGGGGTGCTTGATAAAACTATAAGAGCATTTAAGTCTTTCCCCAACACGACTCTCCCAGGCACCTCATTTTGTACACCGACCAGTATTATTACAGTCATGTTGTTGCACTGGATGGGAGCTGGTAGTATTGGAACCATCAGGACAGGGCCTCCAGCAAGCTTAGTGGGGCCTTTGGGTGCCTTAGCAACATCCTCAGGTTTGAAAATGTTTTCATCCACCACTTTAATGCGGGTCCATTGTCTCTAATGGCAGGGGTTTCCTGACCAGTATTATTTGGTGTTATCTGGACTAGAGTTATACACATCTACATGCTGCTGTTCCCACAGACCCAGGGACACTAAAGAAACACTGGCCGAGACTCCAATGGGGTCTTCAGCCAATAGATGAAAGTTTCCACTTCCCATATTAACTTCTCCTTCAGGGATGAAGGCTAAGGAGGCAGTGTGGACCACTGAAGGGTTACCCTTGGATCTGGGATCCCTGTTCACATGGTCAGATCAAGCATAACATTTACCAAATGTTTTCTGGAATGGGGGCTTCTGCTGAACTCCCTCCTGTTTAGCACCAGAGGTTTCACTAGACTTATCCGGTTTCCCAAATGGCTTACCCTTCTTACGTTTGTAGCCCTCTTGGGTGGTTGGATTTAGAATTCTCTGACATATTTCTTGTGCTGCTTCCCCTCATCCTTTTTGTGAATGGCCCCAGAATCCTTGTGAGTGGCCATGTTGGCAACTCACCAACTCAGCAGTTTTTGCTAGCTTCTTGGGCTCAATCTCTTGAGTCAGCCAAGTGCTGTCTCGGCTCAAGAGAGCAGGCATCAAAAATAGATTCCAACAAAAATAGATTTCTCATTCCTTCAAAAGAGTTTACTCTCTAACCCTTAACCCAACCATCTAAGTTTTTCAAACATTCACACACCCAGATAGCCCAAGGGGTACCAGTCTTTTTGAGGGTCCTAAACCTCTTAACATACAGGGAAGGAGTTTTCCCAAATCTGGCTATCAAAGCCAGCTTCATATTCTCATATTCCTGTCTTTCAAGTTCATCCACCTTCATTACAACATCAGTTGCAACCTGGGGAAGCCTAGACAAAAGCCAAGGAATCAAATGATTGCCTGTGAGAACCTGAATCCCATGATTGTATTTAAAAGCACCCAACCAATCCAAAATATTGTTTCACATCATTCACACTCACTGCTTCTTTGGGCGGGAGAGGCCTCTTGGGACTGGAAGACCTAAAGGAATCAGGGAGGGAATGTTGCATTTCCAATTCCCTGTGTTTGATGTCCTGGTGTTTGGCTCCAGCTTGAGCTTGCAACCTTTTAAATTCCAATTCAAGTCTAATTTCTTCAAGAGATACATTCTGGACATGATTGACCTTGTAGGGTCCCAGTGGTTATTAGTTGGGGCAAAAGGGCAGGCTGAGGCAAAGAGGAGCTCCCTTGCTGGGACTCCTCTCCCTCCTCTGACTCTTCTAAGACATTAGAATTAGATGCTGAATTATCATCCTCATTATCAATTTCCACATTTCCTTGGTTAGTAGGTGTGACAGGCCTACTACCCAAACTTTGGTGATTCAACAGCCTTGCAATCAGTTCATTTTTCTTTCCCTTAACAGGGAGATTCCTGATCTTACACATTTCTTTCGGTTGTTCTACTGTTAAAATGATCAGGGCTTCCTGATTGAATTTATCCATATTTGGCATGTTACAATTGTTCTTCTAGTGGAGCTTAGCCTTGTGAAATTTTTAGTTGAACAAAAGCAAAATACTAAATGTAATAACTCTACAATAGATCCTCACCGCCTGCCACCAGTGTTAGGCAAGATTGTATGCAGTACCCTTTAGGCAACTACAGCAACCTGGTCCTCCTGGCAATAGGAACCCAACCTTTGGTATAAGTCTGTACTACTATAACGCTCACCTTGCATCCACAGAGGCGCCTCTCGACTGGTCTGGATGCTTCTGGGTACACTGCACCTTCCCCGGGGTTCGTTCTATCAGGAATCAGTTCTAGGAAACAGGAGATGGATTTTAGCGACTTCTCCTTCCCTCGAGAGACCCACCTCCCGGTGTTCCCCTTGCGTTCTTTCCCCTTGGGACTTCGCTCACCTTGATTTTCGGAATGCTGCGCTCTCCGTCCTGGCGCGATGGGCAGGAGTGCGTTGTTGTTGGCCTGGTCCGCCGAGTTACTTCACTGGCGACAGCCCGGATTCCAGACCGGCTGAGACTCTACTTTTCAGGTAAGTCTTTTAGAGATTTTAGAATAATGTCTATTGATGAATGCTCTAAACCTTCTTCTCTTGTCTTGCATAGGCTGATGGAGAGAGCCGAGGCTGACGGCAGAGTTCGAGAAAGTAAGGATGCACTAGATGCGGCGCTGAAAGCGTCCTTGCAAGTGGTCTGACCTGTGCTGTTCTTTACAGGCCGAGGAGGATTCCTGGAAGCAGCGATAGATGGGACCAAACGCTGAGGATGAGGTTCGGAGTGGCAGATGCCTTCCAGGAGAGCCGGGTAAGTAGCTTCTGATTCTTGCCTCTATTTTCCTAGGAATGTAGCAGGCGGACGATGGAGAAGTCCCTGAAGGCCCCGACTGGATGGAGGAGCTGGAGCTGAATAGGTAAGGATGGCGGTGTCTTAAAGTCTCTCGCCCGTGCAGGCCAGGATGCAGAGCAGGACCCGGTGAAAGTCACGCTGCAAGAGCAGAATAACGCAAAGCACGTGCCTCAGGTCGAGCGTGGTTTAAATACCCGGCAGGTATCCCAGGTGCCTTTGGGGCGGACCCCGCCCTGGTGCTAGGCTGCTTGTTGCAGTTCCTCGATGATCCTGGTGGGGGCAGCCGTGTTCACCCATTGTCCATTGGAACTCATGCTTTGCAAGTGAGTGCTCCAACGGCGCCAGGATTGCGTCCAAGGCACCCGCAACGGGCCGAAGTGGGCCTTTCTTGCCTTGTTAAAGTACTGTGGCGGGGGCCATGGTGCCCGAGTCCCACACTCTGGTGATAAGGTTGTGACAACTACACAGGTTGGTAGTGTGTCTGAACAGCCAGGCTTATCTCAAGAGGGGTCAATGTGAGCACTAAGGCTTTTACACAGACATTCACAGTGACAAGTATTCAAATAAACTCAAGGTTTCGTGATTAAACAATTATTAATTTAACAGTCAGTTCAATAAGCCTTCTTCAGAAGGAAGCAATATACAACCAACACCCAAATACACTCCAAAATACATCCTGGGATGGCACACATGTGATTCCTACACCCTGAGGTGACATAAATAACTAGGACTCTGTGGACATTAATATCTCTGGTACATTTAGAGCAATACAGAGTTTGGTGTAAAAAAGGGTTTGGGAATAAAACAAAGGTTAAACAAGTATTCTGAAGCAGGTAAGTACTTTTTAACCCTCCAATGCAAAGTAAATTAACCCTTTCCTGAAGGAAAGGTAAAGCATAAAGTCAGAGGTAATAAGTCTTTCGGGGAGCTAGGCCACCCAAAGTTAATTAAGCAAAAGTCTAGGTGAGCTGAAGCACTTCTTGCATGTAAGTAAAAGCCTTGTAAAATATTTTAGAAGTCTTTGTAGAAAAAATAGATTCATTGTAGGGCCACAAGCTGGGAGGCTTGAGAGGGGCAAAGCTGCAAGCAACTCTGCAAAGCAACCAAGACAAGTCAACTGAGAACAAGTAAGGCTACACAATAAGAGGTAAGTCCCCTTAGTTTCACAGTAACTTTGGTTAGAAGAAATGGTTCCAGTTGGCTTCTGTTTCTGTGTAGATTCGCAGATCCGGTGGTTCCTGGGCCTCAGTCGTGGGGGAAGAGGGAGAACGTCGGGTGACTCCTGCACGACAAATTGAAGGTCGGTGGCAGCAATGGGCAAACTTTGTTTCAGCAGCACTTCGCAGTTTCAGCTCCTCCTCGTGTCTATAGCAAATAGCACCAAGACGGTCTCTCGGATACCACTCTAGACTTTCCTTACATCTGGGGTCCAGCACTCTGTTGAGGGGGCTCAGGCTTGGCCAGTCCTGCTTCAAGGGAGTCCAGTGTATCATCCTAGAGCTCGGGTCCGACTTAAAGAAACTCACTTGATTCTGGTGTTCCTCTCCCCGCCACTTTGGTTTCTGCAGCAGCAATGGAAGTACAGCCAGCTTCAAGAGGATTTCCAGATGAGCTCGTCTTGTGGTCGATTGGCCCCACCAACCCAAGGGGAGAAGTCGTGCTTTGCAGGTCTTCTCTAGTCGAGGCGAGTTCGGAGCTTCAGCAATGCACCAGGGCTTCACCAGGCAAACAAACTTTCCAGGAGTTACAGCAGGTGTCTCTTCCAAGTTCTTCTTCAGATTCCCTCGTCCAGTGGTCGAATCTGCCTTCCAAGCAAAAATCCTCACCTTCTATGCAGGTTTCTCCCATTCATTCGTAGCCTAGCTGTCGCTCACACAGCAGGGTGGCTGTCCTCCGAGGACAGCCGTCCAGTCAATCACCCTTAGGTGCATTCCTGTAACCAAGGAGACTAAGCCCAGGGCGTTTCGTGCACCTCCCTCACTTCCTGCCTGTCAGACACGCTGGAGCCAGAGGCGGGCTTCACTTGTCCAAATCACAGAAAAATACATGAGTGGGGAAAAAGGCTTTACTCTCTCCAGGTTAGAAATTAAATGTCCTAAAGTCCAGCAAAAGAGCTGGGGGTCTCTAAGCTAGAAGGGAATTAGCACATTTCTGAGAATCCTCCCTAACACAGGGGCTAGATGGGTTGGGAATGGCAGTGAGAGAGGACCAGCTCTGTTACATGGGGGTGCAGGATATTCAGGGATTGTAGAGGCTAAGTACCCTCCCTTGTTGCAGAGACTGTTTGAGGACATGGTGAAATCGGATAGACTTACCATATCATGGCTGGGACGTCTTAATGTATTAGATGAACGTCCCCCATAGACTGTTGTACCTATTCCAGATGCTGCCTATCGGGGTTCCCAACTCCATGTTCAGAGCCGTAAAGTGACACCTTTTAAAGTTTTTATGGCAGGGGGAAAAAAGCATGTCTGTCTTATTATGTTGTGGGGTTACTGAAAGAGAAAGGAGGGGTGGGTTTCCCCGACCTGTGCTTGTATTATAGGGCGGCTCAGCTTCGGGATGTGGTACTGCGTTTGAGGGACGGTGGGGGGAGTGGTTGAGGGCACTGAGGGATTGGCTCCCACTCCCACAAAGGATAAGTGAGCCTTCTATATTGGGGATCATCTGGAATATTTGGCTTAAGGGACCTTAGATGCCGGGGTCAAGACATGGCCCTCCCTGTTGAGCTATTTATGGGCTTTAGGGGTGAGGGAGTATATCACAAATTTGCAGAGGTTCCAGGGTTGGTTCGAGGCAGGCCTGACGAGGGTGTGACAGTTGTGGAAGAATAGGCAGTATCTCACGATTTTGGAATTGGAGGCGACCCTGGGCATGGGAAGTTGTCCGTTTTTTTCATATCTGCAATTGAAGGGGGCGATTGCGGCAGAAGGTTGGAAAGCGCGGGTTCAAGGGGATCTCACTCCCATGTAGAAAATGATTGACTCCCAAACGGAGATCAAGGGCCTGATCTCGCTGTTGTATGGTGCCCTGGTGGAATTACTTTTATAAGACAGGGCACCTGGTTACGTCCCTGCTCTACCCAGGTGGGTGAACATTTATATAATACAATTGAGCAAGGTCATAGGAACCCGGAAAGAGAGGAAACACTACCCCTGACAGTCAATAGACCAACAAATGGTAGCAATGACTACTGCATGTGATTCAAATTAAATACACCAGAGCATATGTTGCATATACATAGGGAAGAAACATAGGACATTCAATAAAATATATACAACATACATAAAACAGTATACAAATTCATGTGCAAAAAAGGAGTAATTTTTGCACATGTATTTGTATACTGTTTTATGTACGTTGTAAATGGTGCCCTGGTGGAGGCAGGTAAGGGGAGTACCGATAGAATTCAGGGTAGGTGGGAAAGAGGTCTGGGTTTGGAGTTGGATGGCGCCACAAACTCTGTTGTAGGGCATTTAAGGTGTTGGTTGCCTGGCAGTACAAGCTCCATGCCGTCAAACGGCTACATAGGTGGCAATATGATCCGGTACGCCTTTCTAAAATGTTTGCTGGGGTAAGCCCCCTTTGTTGGCACAACTGGTGTGCGGGCTGATTATTGGCATGTGTGAGAGAGTGCAGGACATCTGGGATGAGGAGCTCGGACAGATACATGAGATAGATGGGGTGGCCAGGCAACGTAAATTGTTGCTGTTTGACTGGGAAGAAATTGAGTGGGGCTTTTGGGGGTTGGCACACCTGGTACACTGCTTATTGTTGGAGGCTAAGGCATGCCTCGCAAAGCACTGAAAGAGGGAGTCGATCTCTGGAAAAAAAGAATGAGTTAATAAGGGTACAAATATTTACGTAATGGAAAGGATTACAGCTGCCGTTCATGGTCGGAGTGTGGAAATGGAGACGGAATGGAGTGAATTCTGCACCTGGTTTATGCCCTGTGGGGTCATTAGCTGCAGGAGAAGGGGTGATTCTAGGGTTACAGGTAGTTGCCTGGATGGTGGGGTCTTTGGTTCTTCTCTGTAGGGGCGGGAGTCATGGAGTAGTGAAGGGCAGGGTCTCCTGGTGTTCACCTTGCCAAAGGTTTAGGTTTCGCTTTGGCGTTATGTATCACACCTAATGTTGGTTGAGTTTTCTTGGGGTCAGGGATGTGCTTTTTCTCTTCTTTCTGTGCCCATACCAGAGGGTGAGGGGAGGAAGGGGGAGCTAGGGAGCAGATGGGAGTTGCAAATGTGTGATTGTATTCATTGTTTTGACAAGGTTTTGTTTGCTTCTTCTCATCTGGTTTTGTGGAAATGTATCAATAAAACAGGAATACAAAAATATATATATAGAATACATTACTCACTGTAATTGTATTACTGATGCTTGTCTCTACTTAGATTCACAAGCTATGCATAGGCCGACATCTAGTGAAAGCTTTGGAGTATAACAGTTGTTTTTGAAACTCGAAAACGGACGTCGACAGGGCGTGCCAGTAATACTATCCCTAGTGGGACGTCCACTGTGCCCATGGGTCCTTCACACGTCGAGGTCCCTCAGATTGTTTTGTTCTGACATGAGTTGCATGAAGTGCAGCGTGAGTACAGGTGTATCCAAGCAGATACATACCAGAAAAGCTCATATAACATCTATTCACCTTCTTTCAGGGAAGGAAGGGTGAGCACATGTAAATCTAAACAGATACAAGCATCAGAAATACGATTAAAGTGAGTAATGTATCCCTTCTGAGGCTTGTGGAATCTGCTTAGATCACATGCTATGCATAGATTAGCGAGCAGTGTTAGGAGAAGGTGGTGAGTCGTGAGAAGGAGCAGCGGCAAATAGATGTTTTAGAACCGCTTGTCCCACCTGTGTATCTGCTTTGGAATGGGTGTCAATGCAGTAGTGCTGAGTGAAAGTGTGTACTGAGCTCCATGTAGCTGCTTTGCAAATAGTGTCCGGGGGGACATTTGCAATAAAAGACAGAGTAGCTCCTGTTCTCCGTGTGGAGTAAGCTCTTGGTGTGAAAGGCAGTGTTTTGTTTGATAATGAATAGCATAATTGTATACATCTGACTATACATCTGGAGCTGGCATTCTTGGAAATGTGGTCTCCTTCTCTGCCTGGTGCTACTGAGATAAACTGTTGGTCTGTTTTTCTAAGCAGCCTGGTCTTGTTTACGTAGTAAAGGACCGCCCTCCTCATATCCAGTGTGTTGTGTTTTACCTCAGCCGAGCTAGTTGGGTGCTGAAAGAAAGCCGTAAGGTCAATGGATTGGTTCATGTGGAATTTGGAAATTAATTTAGGTGAGAACCTAGGATGAGTACGTAAAACCAATTTATCTTTATGGATGATAAAGAAAGGGTCCTGCACTGACAATGCTTGCAATTCACTAACTCTTCTTATAGAAGTAATAGCCACTAAGAAGGCAGTCTTGTATGTGAGGTGTTTAAGACTTGACTTATGCATAGGGTCGAATGGGGCCCCATGAGCTTTGCAAGTACTACATTGAGATCCTATCCTGGCGGTGGGTTGGAAATTGGAGGGTGGAGTCTTTTTATTCCCTCCATGAATGCTTTAATGACTGGGATTTTCCATCACAATACTTTACTTTGAGAGGTGGTAAATGCTGATAAATCCGCCAGGTGGACCTTTATGGAGATGAATACTAACCCCGAATCTAACAAGTGGAGCATCTATGGGGTTTATTTGTTTAGACTGGCACCAAACTACAAATCTCTGCCACTTGTCAAAATAACAGTGTCTACTGTTTGGTTTTCGTGCCTCCTTGAGGATATCCATACACGCTGTGGTAGATTAAGGTGTCCGAATTCTATGACTTCAGGAGCCATGCTGCCAAGTTCATTGAGTGTGGTTGAGGATGCACTGTTGTTCCGCCATGTTGGGTTAACATGTTGGACTGTCACCGGAGTTTGATGGGATCGCACATCGCCAGTTTGCGCAGATTTGGATACCACGGCTGTCTCACCCACATGGGAGCAACTAGGATGAGCGTCATCTGTTCTCTGTGCATCTTGTTCACTATCCTGCTAATTAAGGTAGTCGGCAGGCGGGGGGCGAGGGGCGACAAAGCATAAGCACATTTCCCTGACCAGTTCATCCATAGGGCGTTCCTCTTGGAGTCGGGCTGGGGGAACCTGGACTCAAAGTCTGGGCATTGCTGGTTTTCTCCTGTAGCAAACACGTCTAGTCTGGGGTAACCCCACTGAGAGAAGATGTGGTCTACGGCACTTGAGTCCGGTTGCCATTCGTGTTCCTCTGGTAGGGGATCTCTGCTCAGAGAGTCTGCTAGAGTGTTAAGTACCCCTGGAACGTGTTGAGAGGATAGGGATATCCCCTGTTTGAGTGCCCATTTCCATATTTTCTGTGCCAACTTGGACAGACTTGGAGAGTGTGTGCCCCCCTGTTTGTTGATATAAAACACTGCAGTGGTGCTGTCCATTAGAATTTGAACCGACTGGTTCGTCAGTTGCACTTTGAATGCTTGAAGTGCTTTGAATATTGCCAGTAGTACCAGCAGGTTGATATGGTTCTGTGCCGTGATGTGAGTCCACAGACCATGTGCTGTGTGGTGAAGGTAATGAGCCCCCCACCCGGAGAGTGATGCATCTGTTGTAACAATTGCTTCCGGATCGTGGAAAGGTTTTCCCCTGAACAGGTTTTCTCTTGACCACCAGTGTAGGTTCTGAACTAGTGTTGGCGAAACGACCACTAGATCATCCTACTGACCGCTTGCCTGAGACCACTGTTTCGCCAACCATTCCTGCATTGGTCGCATGAGCAGACGTGTGTGTGTCGGACTAGATATATGCACAATGCCATCATGCCTAGCAAAAGCATTGCTTTGCGTACGCTTATCTGGAGACCGGCTTCATACTGGGGTATTTGCCCAAGCATGTTCTGCACTATTTCGATGGATGGAAAGGCTAAGCCTGTCTTTGCATCTAATACAGCTCATAGGAACTCTTTTGTTGTGTTTGGTACAAGACTTGAGTTTTTCTCGTTTATTGAGAAGCCCAATTGGAAGAGAAGGTTTATGGTTCTTTACATATTTTGTTTGCAAAAATGGGGTGTTTCTCCTATGATCAGCCAATCGTCCAAGAAGGGGTACACTGGATTGCCTCCCTGCGCAGGTGCGTCCCCACCACCACCAGTACCTTGTAGAATAACCTTGGAGCTGAAGCTATTCCAAAGGGTAGCACCTTGAATTGGTAGTGCTGGTTTGCTAACTTGAACGCAAGAGTTTTCTGTGCACTGGGAACATTGAAATATGAAAATAGGCATCTTTCATATCCAGTGTTGCCATGTAATCCCCCCGCTTTAGCAGTGGGATTACCTCTTGTAGCGTTGTCAAGCGGAATTTTGTGGCTTTACATAAGTTTTTGCAGGGCGTAAGTCTAATACTGGGCGCATAGTTATATCTTTTTTTGGCACAAGGAAGTATGTTGAATAAAGACCCTGGTTTACCTCGTTTGACGGCACAATCTCGATGGCGTCAGAGAATCAACGCGTTTACTTCTTCCATCAGGATGAGCTGTTCTCCCTTTGTTGTCTTCTTTTTGCGCAGGGATGGTTCGATGGTTTTTCGAGGCGCTCCACACAACTTCCCGCTACTGTTGATAGCACCCACTTGTCTGTGGTTATTCCCTCCCATGCGTGGGCGAAGTGGGAAATCTGTCCCTCTAATGGGGAGGCATGGGAGGGGACCTGTAGCGGCCTGTCTTTGTTTGGGAGGTGTTCATTCACCTCTTGGGTAACAGTGGGACGCTTGACCCTGGTTGTTCCATGCTAAATTTTGACTTAGTCCGTATCCGGAGCCTCTTTGGGAATTTTGGCCACGAAAACGGCAAAAATTGTTCCTGCCCATCTGGCCAGGTTATTTATTAGTCAGTAAGGGATTTGAGGGAATCATATTCCTCTTTGGCTGATTTCAGAGCGTCCTCTACTGCTTTGCCGAATAGCACGGTCGGTTCCACTGGCATGTTGAGTAACGTTGCCTGAGTCTCAAGCTTGAAGCCAGACTGGCGTAGCCAAGCGTGGCACTTGATAGTGGTTCCTTCCGCAATAATACGGCCTGAATTATCTGCAGCGTCAAAGTTGTTCTTGAGAATGCAGCTGGCATCGGCTTTGCCTTCCGCTGCTATTAGGGCAAGTCTAGACTTTAAAGGCTCTGGAGCAGAGTCAATGAGGGAAGTAATCTCATCCCATTTATGGCAATCATAGCTCGCCAACAAATTGGAATTGTTGGCAATCCTAGTTTGAAACTCTGCCGAAGTCGCAACTTTCCTTCCCATGGTATAGAGCCTCTTGCTCTCCTTGTCTGGGGGAGCCCCAGAAGAGGCTAGTGGTGTACATGCCCTCTTTCGGGTAGTTGTGACAATGAGTGAATCAGGCTTAAGCTGTCCCCATGATATATAAAGGGTGAGATTGTGCTGGGCAGAAATGTTTTTCTACCCGCGGGTTTACTGCCCGTGTTTGATTGGGTGTTTCCAGTGAAGGTTGGATTCTCCTCTGGACAGACTTTAAGATGGGGATGAACTGGGTGGCAGCTTTCTTGTATCCGAGGATATCTTCAACAAAATCTTTGTCTTGCTGAGTCTCCTGTGTTTGAATACCAAAGATCTCAGCTGCTTTGATTTAAGTATGTTGTTGAATAGGGGCTGATTATCTACCGGAAAATCAGGCACCAGGGAATCCTGTTGAATTGGTGAAGACATAGTATACACCTCTGCCTCTTACTCCTCCTCATCATCATCATCACTATCATAGTATTGATCAGTGTGTTGGTATCCCCTTCTGTATCATGTTATAAAGGTCAGCAGTAGTGCAAGTCCTTTTTGCCGGTGGCTGGGATGAAGATAGTGGCTGAGAGGTGGAAGCCAGGAGGGGCTGCGAGCTGGAGGCCTGAGCAGTAGGAGGTGTAATTTTAAAGTTTGACAGCCTGAGGGTTCTTTGCAAACATTTTGCTAAAAATGTCACTCAGGGATGTCCCCAGGGTAAGGAATGGCAGAGACTGGTGCTGAAGGTGTAGGTGTGAGTGGGCCCTTATTCTGTAAGGCCTCAGCCAGATAACCCTCTTCTTGTGGAACAGGTAAAGTTTCCTTAGACTTGTCCTTATGAGACTTGTCTTTGTCTTTATGAGACTTAGTACTATTGGAGGAAGATTTTTTGGAATGAATAGCTCTCAAAAGGCCTCCTGGGACATGTTTTTTAACCAGGTGCTACAACCCAGTGTTTTTAAACTTTACAGCCAATTTCGACGAGATGTGTCAACTTTCGGTATTGGAAAGGACCTCCGCCTCGTCTGCTGACGTTAGGCGTTCAGTCGAGGTAGTTTTATGGGTGGTGTCTTTCGGTTTACGCGGCCTGTCTTGGGGCGATCGAGACCTCGAGTGCCCAGAGGACAGGGAATCTAGAGATCTCCCCCTAGACACCGTATCTGGGAATTTGGTCAGCGGCACTGACGCATCGCCGCGGGGTGTGTGCTTAGTGGCGTGTGGAGTGGAAGTGCTCTTGCCGCCGGGCGTCGTCTCTGTAACAGAGCCGCTGGCTTGTCTTCTAGGGTCAGGGGCTTGCTCTTGGGAACTTGGCTGTTCCCCGTCGCCCTCGCCGTCTGAAAAGACGGCTGCGCTGTCGTCACTGGAAGCTCCCTCCACGTCCATGGCGGCTTTGACCTGCATGGCGTGATGGGCCCAGCGGTTGGTTCTGCGATCTTTAAGGGTTTTAGGTTTAAAGAGCTTGCCAGCTCGACAGTGCCCTTCATCGTGGTTGAGATACAGGTTGCAGACTCTGTGTTTATCGATCCACAGACATTTTTTATTACATGTGGGACAGAATTTAAAGGCTGTTTTATCCATGTCTGGGAAAGGCAGCCAGGCGATAAAGGGAAGGGGAGGGAAAAGGCATTGTACAATGACCGCCCCCCCCCACTCTCCCTACCATAAGGACCTAGACCCGGTGGGCCTTCCAAGGCCGAAAGGGTCTGTCGAAACTTGACTGTTCGACGGCACTGTCTTGTCTTTTCCACCGCGTCGATAAGTTTGTCGATGACGGAAGGAAAAGGACAGAAAGAGTAACTATATTTAAACTTATCATAAGCCTATGGCGTCAGCCGAAATTGAACTCCACAAGAGGCTTCCGCTCACAATGGTGGAAAAATCTGAGGGACCTCGACACGTGAAGGACCATGGGTACAGTGGAAGTCACACTAGGGATAGTATTACTGGCACGCCCTGTCGATATCCCTTTTCGAGTTTCGAAAACAACAACTGTAATACTCCGCAGCTTCCACTAGATGTCGGCCTATTCATAGGCCGACATCTAGTGGTAGCCGCAGAGTATTACTTTTTTTGTTTTCGAAACTCGAAAAAGGATGTCTATTCCCCTTGGATCCTTGTTGGGGAAACCTGGATGTGAAGTCTGGGCATTGTTTGTTTTAGCGTGTGGCGAACAAGTTTAAAGGGGGATAGCCCCAGAGGGAGAAGATACCGTCTAAGAGGTCTTTGTCGAGTTGCAACTCGTGCACTTGGAAAGCTTGTGGGGCCTTGAGCACTGCTAGTAGTTGCAGAAGGTTTATGTGATTTTGAGCTGTGATCCGTGTCCACAGGCTATGCGCTGTGTGGTGAAGGTAATGGGCTCCCGACCTGGTCAGCGATGCGGATGTAGTGACAACTGCTTGCACTGTAGGGATGTGAAAAGGTTTTCCCTTTAACAGGTTTTCCTTCGTCCACCAGCATAGCGCTTGAAGTAGGGTTAGCGAAACAACCACTAGATCTTACCACTGACCGCTTGCCTGAGACCACTGTTTCGCTAACCACTCTTGCATTGGGCGCATGCACAACTGTACGTGCGGGACCAGGTAAATGCATGAAGCCATCATCCCGAGTTATTTGGCTAGATACAGAGGTATTTGCAGCAATATGTTTTGCAGTCGTTCGTTTGACGGAAAGACTGGACCCTCTTCTGTCTTTATGACCGCTCCTAAGAACTGTTTTGTTCTGCTTATAACGAGACTTCATTTTTTCTCATTGATTGAGAATCCAAATTGGAACAGAAGATCAATTGTTCTCTCTGTATTTTGCTTGCAAATTTGGGGGATTCCCCTGTTATCAACCAGTCATCCAGATTGACTGGATTGACTCTTTGCCTAGGTGCGCTGCCACTACCACCTTGGTGAATACCCTTGGAGCGGAGGCTATGCCGAAGGGTGGCACCTTAAATTGGTAATTTTGGTTCTCTATTTTGAAGCGCAGAAATCGTCTGTGCGCTGGGAACATTGAAAATATAAAAGTATGCATCCTTCATATCCAAGGTTGCCATGTAGTCCCCCGGTTTTAGCAGTGGGATTACTTCCTGTATCGTTGTCATGCACAATTTTTGGGGCTTGAGATAGGTGTTTGCAGGGCGCAGGTCTAGGGTAAGGCACATTGTTAGGTCTTTTTTCGGCACAAGGAAGTACATTGAATAAATAGCCTTGTTTACCTGGTTTGCCGGGACAATTTCTATGGTGTCCTTTAGTAGCAGTGCTTTGACTTCTTCCAACAGGATGCGTTGTTCTTCCTATGAAGTCTGTCTTTGTCTTGGCGGGTGGCTGGCTGGTGTTTGAATTAGCTCTATGCAATATCCCCCTGCCATGGTGGAAAGTACCCACATGCCTGACGTAATCCACTCCCATGTGTGGGTAAAACGAGAAATAGGACCTTCTACTGGAGTGGCATGGGAGGGAACCTGTAGCGGGTGGTCATTGCTTAGGAGGGTTTGAGCCCCCTCTCGAGGAAGAGGATCTTCCCCTACTTCTAGACCTTCTTTGGCCTCTTTGAAATCTCTGTTGGGAGGACTGCCCTTGAGAGGAACCCCAGGCCGAATGTTGCTCACCCTGGTTGTAGTTAGAGGACGGCTGGGATTTAGCATGTGTTTTTGCCCCCTCTCTGCCCAAAGGGTTTGTTAATTAACTGTCCCAGGGATTTGAGGGCATCATATTCCTCCTCTGCACTTTTAAGTGCGTCTTCAACTGCTTTGCCAAATAAAGCATTGGGCTCAATGGGCATGTTTAGAAGGGTAGCTTGGGTCTCCAGTTTGAAACCCGATTGACGGATGCGTGGCGTTTGATTAGTGTGCCTTATGCCACGTTTGGCCCTGTGTTGTCTGCTGCATCTGCGTCTAGGTTATTTTTAAGGATGCAGCTTGCTACCTGTCTCCCTTCAGCGATGGTGTGTGAGAATTGTGCTTTTAAGGGTTCTAAAAGGTAGTCTATTTGTTGGGCGATCTCGTCCCACTTGTGGAAATTGTAGCTGGATAATAACATAGTATTATTAGCTATTCCTGTTTGATAGGTAGCTGAGGAAGTTGCTTTCCTGCCCATGGTGTATGTCTTTCTACTCCTTCTTAGGAGGGGCTTCGCAGAGTCTAGTAGTGTTCCCGCCCTCTAGAGAGTCGGGCTTTAGCTATCCTCTAATGTATAAGTGGTCTGAAGGGGCTGGTCTAAGCATCTTTTTGATGCGTGGGTTGACTGCCCGTGTCAGATTGGGGGTAAGAAGTGAGGACAGAATTAGTCTTTGGACCGATTGAATTAAAGCGATAAACGGTGCTGCAGATTTCTTATCCCCAAGGATATCCTCCACAAAGTTTTTATCGACCTATGCTTCTTGGGTATCTATTTTAAAGTGCTGTGCAGCCCGTTAGGGAGAATTCTCTGTATAGGCTAATTTCCCAAACCTAGTGAGTCCCCCAGCAGTTTTGCTGGATTTTTGGGTTTTATTTTTTTCTCCTGCTAAGAGTGAGACTCTTTTTCTCCCACTCTTAGGCATGATTTGAAAATGTCCTTTGACTTCGTAATGTGTTTTATGGGCTATGGGGTCTTTTACTCCATAGGGCTTCATGTGTTTTTGTTAAGTGTGTTACACAGCACCCTCAGTGCAGTAACACAGGGGTGTCATAGTGACCCCCAAACAGACTCCATACCCTGGGACTGACTACTGTCTCCCAGGGCATGTAAAGTCACCATTGACTTTACTAGTCTTAAATTGTGAACAGAACCAGTACAAACCATCATATTGTGGTAGTACTGGTAGGGGTAATTAGATTGTCCCTGGGTCTTTTTTTCGAGGGGGCACTGTGCAGTCCCCCCTCGTCGAGTTTCTGTTTCATTTTAAACGCATCACTTTTTTGGTGCAATGTTAAAGATACCGCTGGGTTATTTATTTAATATTTATTCCCCGGTTGGGTCTTTTTGCCAGGACTCGGTTTTAAAATGGCGTTTGTGTTCGCCTCTGTAACTCCAACCCAAGTCGAGCAGTTTGTTCCACTTTTGGTGGGCTTCTGCACAGAAGCCTCCAAAAGTGGTGCCACTCTGTCTGGGTCTACAGGATGTGTGGGAGGGGGGAATAGGCACCCTGGACTGAGTTGCCTCGGCAACTCAAGTCGCACTCTATTCTGATTGGCCCAGTGGTGAGCTGCCCGGCTCACCACTTAGCATGTTTGAGTGACAGCTAGGACTGGTGAATGGGGTTTTTTTGCATAAAAGCAGGGCTTTGGGGACTGGAACTTGAGAAGTCGCCACAGGACCTAAAGAATCCGAAGAGGGAAAAGCTGAGCCGACCTGCAACAACGACACCACCGGTGGAGCCCTGCTGAACTGCCTCACCACTTCCCGACGACAGAGAAGATCTTCATCCTGGAGAGTCTTCTTCCTTTGAACTGGTGGGATTAACCAGTTCACCCTCTTTTTGCCTTCCTGGATCGTCTCGTGGTCGAATCGCCTGTGCCAAGCACCCCGGCGGCCGGCTAGCCACGCTTCACCACTACCGCAAATAAAAGGGTAGTACCTTTTAACCGGGAATCTCCGCGGCTGGTTTCTTCCCTGGCAGTGCAACGACCTCCAGCTTTCCTCCACGTCGAGATCTTCTCTTCCCCTGGACGAAGCACCGACTTGCACCCGCTGCCAGGAACAACAGCCCCCCGCTGGAGCCTTCTCACCATTTCAGGTATTGTGTCCTGCCTGGTCTCCCTTGCAACAGACTGTTCAAGGTGTCCCATAAATCCTTGACTCTCTATCCTGGGGTGACCTGGGACCTGTTAACTAACTTTTCTGAACTGATCCAACTCCTTTTTGAACTATCTGCAAAGACTTTTAAAGTGTACTTCAACTGTGTGATCTTGGGCATATTCCGCCTTGCTCTCTCCAAGAGTGGGCCTGGCCTATGAACTTTCTTGCTCTACAGTAGATTCTGCCTTTCCTGACTTGCCGTGGTTCTTCTAAAAGTGTTGGTATTGTGTGCTTTCCTAATTCTGCCTTTCCTTCCCTTTTTAAAAAATTATTGGAGTGCCATCTTGGTTAAGCGCTCACCTCTGTATTGATAAGTGGTGTTCTTTTCCTAAGACTTGTCGAATAATTAATCAGGGAGGTGTATATATTTCTAGTGACTGTGTTTGAACTTTATTGACATATTAGTGCCAGTGTATTTTTATAAGTGTGTTTTTAAATAAATAAATAATTATATACTTTTATATCCAAGGTCTGGTCAGTGTTTGCTTGTGCTACTGTATTTTTGTACCTAATGTGTATACTCTATATACTGCCTAACTCTTCTTGAGAGAAGTCTGACTGCTCAGCCACAGCTACCAGGTAAATCTGGGTGGTGCAGACTGCTACCAATTGGGTTTACTGCCAACACCTGTAGTCTTAAACTTTTTGCAGCGGTCCCTAAGGGAACTGCACAGGTTTCTGCCTAACAAAGCCTTAAAGAGTGGGTCATTGTATTGCAGTTGGTTGTCTACCAGGGACTGGAAAGACTTTAAGGACTTCCAAGACCAAAGTAAATACTTAGTGGAAACCCGCAATTATTGCATCTTGACTGTGGAGGCTGCGAGCCTGATTCACTAGCTTGTGGGATGGACTGTCCACGGGGGAGCTGGGCGGTATAGCTTGTGGGCTGGGCTTTGGTTTCAAGTCACCTCACCCCTGCGTTTTAGCAAGACAGTCTTGTTTCACGTTACTTACGTTTGCCTATTTTATCTTTTAGATCCTGTGTGAGGTGAAGCCCCGTCCCCTCTGCACACGGCCACACTATATATCGTAGGGTGCATGCGCATCCCACGCTCGCATCCCAAGTGTGTGCAAGTGTGCTGTTAGGCTGGGAGGGGAAAGGTGTGGTGATTTTCTCGTGCTTTACTGTTCTTACTGAGGTTGACGTCGAGGTGTGCCGAGGTAGGTGAAGGTGAGACCTATATATCAACTCACTGTTGCAAGCAATTTGTCAATTGAGAACAATGGCGAGTGGTCTGCGTAGGGGCCGACTCGCTGTCTTTCCACCTTTAGGCAGTACGAACATGGACTCCTTGGTATGCCCCAGGAAAAGCACATACCCCGGCACGGACGATTCCGGCAGTGGTGGGGGTCCAGTCGGCAGCTCTAATGGATACGATTAAGTAGATCTGGGCAGGGAAACTCTTATCCATTTGGGTTTGCCGTCTCTCAATGTTGACATGGGCTCAGTGACTGAAGGTTTGTCTAACCAGGTCCTCCATTCTGCCCAAGTACATGACGCAAATCCTGTTCCTGCGGTTTTTGCTGATTCCTCGCCTTCTCCTAATGGGATCCCATTTAAAGAACCAACCGAAAGCTGCGATCAACTTGCGGCTCTTTCGTATGAAACTAGCACACCCAACACAACTTTCATGGGAGGCAAATCAGCCTAAGAGCTGGCAAAAATTAACCCTGCTGTTATGGAGGAACTTCATAAAAGGGTGCGATTATCGATAGGCCTTTTGACCCACTTGGTGCCAGGCACTAGTGGCAAGGATGAGCCTAGTAATAAGGCATCTGTGTATCACTCAGGCCTTGCTAAATACAAGCCTAATAGTCTAATGAAAGACACCAAGGGCCTTAGGTGGACAATATGAACGGAGAGCAAGGTATAGGAATAGACATGGCACCAATGACTAATCCGGTGCCAGTGTGCGAATAGAACAGGGTTAATTCATCTCATAAGTGCCTTGCCGATAACATTTCGCCTGCATTTGATGCAGACAGGTCCGATACGTTCCCTGTAATTATACGTATCCTGGACCTTTTAGATAAGGGACATGACTTTACTCATCTGGAGATCCGAGAAAACACTCAATGAACGACATCTTAACGAAATTAAACCGACTTGAGGGCTTTGTTATTGCGAAAAAGACCTGCTCTGGCTCCTTAACAGCCTCTCACAGACAAATAAAATCACCTATAATTTGTAAGGAGACGAGGCTGTTTAAAGAGAAAGGCACCAAGTGTCAACCTAAACAAGCACCAGTCTCTGAATCGCATAATGCAAGGACACTAAGTCAGAGTATGGCTCGATTAATACTAATAGACATAAACAAGATAAAATCTGACATAGGAGATATTAAATAGAATATTGTTCGGATAGGATAAATAAAGAGTCCACAGTTACCACATCAAGGTGATGGGATAGTGGACAGTCCTTCTGTTCTTACCAAAATTATAGAGCAAATGGATAGAGATGAAGACACTAACATAGCCTCTAGGGAAAAAGTAGGCTTTCTCTCGCGACGCACTCAGAAAATGCAGCTGAAAGCTGCAAAAAGGGCTGAGTGGCGGAGAAAGGTGGCTGGAGAATTAATAAAATCAAAAAGACGAAAAGCATGAGGCCGATCCTAAAACTGACCTAACTGGTAAGGTAACTCTCCTCCCATTAACTGTGAGGAGGATCTAATCGAGGTAGAGCAGTTAAATGAAGAGCCAAGCCCTCCTCTTGCCTCCTAGAGTGCTCAAACAAGAGGAAAATATAGCGCAGTCCCCATTAATAACAAACGGTGATCTTAGGAGCACCATCGCCCTCAGCTGCATGTTGCAAAGAGGCACAGTGGAGAATGGTGAGCACCCAGGGAATGTGACACCAAAATCCTTCCGTGAGCAAACGGGTGACTTGCTGACAAAACAAACCAACCTGAACAACTATTTTCCTGCAGAAGGGAGAAAGTGTACGAATACATCTAGTGCTGCGAATGTGGTGGGCTGCAAACTCGTGCCAATCGAGAAAGGGCCTGCTGTAATTGGTACCACTATAAGTGCACTTGACAATAAAGGCCCTTCTTATGCTGAAGCTTGTAGCAATGGTCACGTGAACGTGAAAGGGAATGGGCTGCCCTCAGAAAAGATTTGTAATTATCAGAGGCTCAGGGAAATCTAGGGAACTTGCAGAGGTATCTGCTCATGGATACGCTGCGCCCAATAGTAGATTTCAGGAAAGCCCAAAAGTAACTACTGGTGATTTAGCAATATCCAGCAGAACAAAGCGAAGGGGGCGACAGCACACTGCCCTTCTATGAGCGTGGGATTCAGTACATCTGTTAATCAAAAGTCTGTGTTTGGTTTGAGGGAGTCACGACTCCCAATAGTAACAACCTGCCCCCAGGCATTAAATGTAATTAACACGGAATCTCAGGAGTATGTTTTGAGCACTCTGAGAAAAGCCTTAGAATGCGGTTCGTATCGGAGGTGTTAATGAGGGAATTAAATCTGCCCAGTACGACAGTTGATCTGTCGGCGCGCGACACTAGCACCTCAAGCACTGCATCCGGCATGGAACTGACTCTGTGAGGACAGGACCTGCATTGTTAATGACTGTAGAGTTACCTCCTCTGCATGTGAAACAAATGGTAGGAGTGGTAATGGAACGATTCTTAAGGTTGTACCACCTACTAATTTGTCAGTTGGCGATGAGGGCTCTCGCAGTACATTCAATATTATCGGAGTGGAAGGGAATGTTGATGCATTGGGAGGTGCAAGAATTAATCGCAATTATTGGCTTGATCTCATCTTGTGTATTCCGCCTTTAAGAATCCTTACTAGTAACGATTTTGAAAGAATATCGCTTGCTCGGCATAACAACCAAAGAATGATTTGCTATCTTCCTTCTGTAAACATCCTTAAATTTATTTGGTCGTATAGAGCTGAGCTAGTGGAGCTAGGCTTCATGTTACGTACGTTTAACGACGAGATGTTAGCGAGTGAATTCTTGCAGCGCCCTGTGCTCACCCAGAGGGGGAGGTGGAGCCAATCCTTGGGGGTTGAGGCAGTACCACAGACGGAAAAATGTGCATATCAGAATTGATAGCTATTGCTGGGAACAAGAAATAACTGTCATGGCCCCAATGCCAAAATCCAGCAGGAGCAGACGAATACCCCACCAGATCTCCCAAACCGGTTCACTCAATAGTCAAGAGGAACAACTGCTGAGTTGACCAGACCGGGGGAAAGGGGAAGTGGAGAAAAAAAACAAACGGATAGGATTCTTCTGGTTCCCTTCAACTTTCCTGACGACTCGGAACACAGGAAACCCTGAAAATAACAGTATACATTTTCATTAGAGACTACACTCTTTTGCTTGGAGTATAACATATATCTAACTTCCAACCAAACCTTACCCTGTCTGCCTCCGCTATATGCCAAAAGGCAATCTTTGAAGATGCAGTAGTTCTTTAAACTTTGCCTGCCAATTTTTAACTGAGGTACTCTTCAATAACTACTGACTCTTCTGCAATACATTGCTTACTCCTTAAAGGCTGCTTGCAAACTTAACTTTACTCAACTTCTCTTGACTTGCTTTCCATAAAAACATTAACAATTTTCTCTGCTTTCTTTACAATAATTTGTTGTATAGTTTTAAGAATGATTGCTTAGTTGCAAACAGTCTCTCTATTCTTTAAAAAAAAAAAAAAAAGATTTTATTAATTTTATGCAAACAAAACAATACAAACCAAACAAGCAGTATAATTGCAACAGTTCCATTACACACCGTTTTATCTTAGTCACTGCTCCCCCAGTCCCACCCCCCTCCATGAGCCTATTTGTTATTCACATTCAGTGTCTGCTACATGCGGCAGGGTCTCATTTTCCTCGGATTCTGTTGGATCTGATATTACTCCGAACATTTCTGCTATTAGTGATTTCCATGCCATCAAGGTACCCGCCTCCTCCTCACCACTCACGCTGCTCGCTTCTTGCCATACCACTGTTTCAGCCTCCGCCCATTTCTGCAATTCTTTCCACCATACTTCCACCCGTGGCATGTGGCATTTCTTCCATCCCATGGCAATCCTCCGTTTTGCGAGCACATATGCCAGATCTTTCAGTTTCCCCACATGCTTGAGTTTCCGTGATCTGGGAAACCCGCCTAGTAAACAGGCCCAGGCCATATCTATGACAAGCGTGACCCCCTTTCCTGCCAATTTCTGCGCTACTTCTCCCCAAAAGCACTCAATTATTGGGCATGACCAAAACATGTGTGTCATGTCAGCGTTTTCTTGGTTACATTTAGGACACGCTTGTCTTTCAGTATTACGGAACTTCGATATCCTCAAAGGGGTCATGTATGCTCTATGTGTTATATACAGCTGTATTTGTTTCTTGTGATAACCCAGGGCACGTTCCCACATCCCATCCTCCATCGGGACTCCCACTTCCGCTTCCCAATCCAGTCTCAGATGTGTCAATTCCTTCCCCACCCTAGTCATCATCATCATCTCATATAATCTAGAGATCTCGTGCCCCCCCGCTCTGATATGTCATATATTGCCCCCACAACTGCATCTGGTTCCTCTGTCAATACTGTTTCCGGCCATATTTTCCAGATCTTCTGCACCATCCTATTATACGTAACATATTGGCCCGTATGCAATTCTGCCTCTTCGTTAAGTTCTTTAAAATCCCTGATTGTCCCCTCCTGGCAAACGTCCCCTAGCGTTACAAACCCAACGATTCCCAGTAGGTCCTGATAGTCACACTCATCTGTTTATCCCCTCCCATCAAAGCGACCAGCGGTATCTGCGGGGAGCATGGGAACGGATCCTCCATCATCCGGCATGCTCGACGCCAGATTTTCCATCCAAGCATCATCATCCCAGGGCGCTCCTTCATTTCGGTTTCAGGCAACCAAATCATTTCCCTCAAGTAAAACGGGGTACAGTCCTGCCCAAACAACCTGAGTTCAGAGGTAACTTCATCAGAGAGCCATTTAGCCACATATTGTAGTTGACCCGCCAAATAATAAACTTCAAAATTAGGCAGTCTGATACCTCTTTCGTAGAAGTTCTATTAATTTCCATAACGCCACTCTATTTTGGGTGCCATGCCGCAGGAAGTCCCTACACATACTATTCAACTTAGTAAAGAATTTCTTGGGTATCATATATTGAATGTTACTAAAGTAATGCAGGAGCCTAGGTAGGACCACCATCTTGAGCATAGCCCCCCGTCCAATCATTGCCAAGGGCAGCTTCTCCCAAAATTTCATGCTGTTCTTAATTTTCCCAATGGCTATTTCGGTGTTGTATCTATGTTCCTCTTCCACCGTGTGGTACACGTCTATGTCAAGGTATCGAAAGGAGCCAATCGCCCATGGTATTTGTAGTACCGGTAACCTATCTACAGGGGTTCCTCTATAGCTACCTAGCGGGAATATGCTGGACTTTTGAGGGTTCACCGCTATACCCGACAACTTCGCATACCTCTCCATCACTTAAAGTATGTATTGGAGATTTTCTTCCGGGTATTGCAGGTATAATAATAAATCATCTGCGTACAAGGATATCCGGTATCTTTCTCCCTCTACCTCAATACCTATCATATCATATTGTTGCCTGAGGTATATTGCCAGGGGTTCCAGGGCTAGAATGTAAAGCATCGGGGAACAGGACCACCCTTGCCTGGTGCCTCTGCTAAGTTGCCATCTCTCAGATATCACCGATCCTGTTCGGACTCTGGCTAGCGGCTCGCTGTACAGCATCTTTGCCCACCTGATGTAACCTGGCCCCACTCCGTACCCTCCCAGGGCTGCCAATAGCCATGACCACTTAACCGAGTCAAAGGCTTTTACTGCGTCTAAAGCACCCTCAATTCCTGCCACCCCATTCGACCACCCGGTGGAGTCGCCTATGTTTGTGAGTTATATTTCTATTCGGGACATAGCCCGTTTGGTCAAGATGTATTAATCTACTGATTACTTTCCACAGTCTGTTTGCCAGGACAGCCGTCAATATCTTGCTGTCCTGGTTCAGCATCGATAAAGGCCTATAGGAGCCGCAGCTATGCCCTGGTTTGTTGGGTTTGGGAAGCGGTATTATGATCGCTTCTCTGAGCGACTCTGGCAACCTTCCCATCTCAAACGGTTCATTAAGCATTTCTTGCATTGGGGGGAGCACTTCCTCTTTGTATACTTTATAAAATTCGCTAGGGAACCCGTCTGCTCCTGGGGTCTTACTAGTAGGCAACTGCTTCACAACCTCCTCTAACTCCTCCAAGGTAATTGGCGCATCAAGCTCCTCTCTCTCCTCTTCACTGATTTTGGGCAGTCCTATATCTTCTAGCATTTCGATTATCTCCTGTTGGTCACCCCCCACCTCGTCCCCATATAGCACCTTGTAGTAATCCGCAAACTCCTTGTTGACCCCTTCTTGAGTGGCCACTACATCCCCATCTTCTCTAGTTATTGTCCTAATCGGGGGCATAGGGGTCTCGTTTTTGTATAGCCAAGCCAGAAGGCGGCCTGTTTTATCTCCACCCGCATGCTGCCTCTCAATATACTTTTTGTAATTGAGGTTACAGAGCCTTTCCCAGTGCTCTGCACACTGCTGCTGTAGTTTGAGTACCAGCTCGGTGTCCACACTGCTATTCTTTAATGCAGTTTCTAGCTCATCTTCTGTCCTCTGTAGGTCAGCCAAGACCCCTCCCTGTAGCCCTTTGGACTTAGCAATGGCAACCCCCCGTATCATCACCTTAAAGGCTTCCCATAATGTGCCCGCAGAATCAACGCTACCAGTATTAATCTCAAAAAAGTTAGTGATCTCATCCCTAATATCTTCTCTAAAGACTGGATCTTTAAGCGCCTCCACTCGGAGGCGCCATATAGGGATCCTCGCCCTCAGGGGGCAATATTGCCATCCCAGAATCAGAGGCGAGTGATCTGAGATGACCCTTGCCTCATATTCGATTTGAGTAATCTCTGCCATTACATCTCCTGTGGCAAAGACATAATCAAGCCTTGTATGCAGTTGATGCGGGGCCGAATAATGCGAATATTGTTTGTCATTAGGATATTTCATTCTCCACGCGTCCGTCAAGCCAAAATCCACTAGCAGTGTCTGCAACGCTTTTGCCGCTGGGGTGAGCCTATCCATCCCGCTATCAGATCTGTCCACCATAGGGTTTAACACACAATTAAAGTCCCCTCCCCAAATCACCGCACTCCCCACACACATACTAAGATTGGTGCACAGAGTCTGAAGTATGCCACAGTGTTTTGGTTAGGGGCATACGTATTTACGATGCTTACTTCTTTGTTTTCCACCAGCCCTCTCAGTATGACCATCCTCCCATCTGTCTCAACCACTTCTTGTGTTGGTTGGAACGGGACATGCGGCGCCACCCAGATCAACACTCCTCGAGCGTAGGCGGAATATGGCGAACCCACCACAGTCCCCCTCCATTTTTTCTTAACCAGTTCCAGCTTCTCCCGCGTCAAGTGTGTCTCCTGTAATAGTGCAATATCTATTTTTTGCCTTCTTAGATATAGCATGACCTTATTTCTTTTTAAATAACTGTTAAGGCCCCTGACATTCCATGTTATTATCTTGAGATCTCCCATAGGTCATTAATATCCTTCTCCCTGCTTTCCAGCTGATCCTGCCCATTCATGTAGTGCAAATATAACACTCTGACTCTTCCATGTAGGCTCATGACAAAACTTAAACGCCCCATAACCATATATACACTCAACTCTCCGTCCCTCCCCCGCCCATTCCCCAACCTCAAACCCTTGTGCTCCCTTTCCTCCCTCCGACCACCCCCCCTCCACCTACCCCAACCCCAACAAGTGCCCAGCTCCATCCCTGGATCTCAGGCCCCCCGCGTTTGGTTCAGCCCTATGCTCTGGCCCAGAACCCAGCAGGGTGTCACTGTACTATCAGTGACCTAACTAAACTATTCACTACGGGGGTGTCAGGTTATGCTTCGTTTAGCTCCTAATACTATATCAAGGTTAACAGTGCCACTGTGTCATATTTATAACTGTGGCTCTAAGCACATTCTTTGCCGGTATATGCAATGCTATATTGAAGTCCCACTGTCATGAGCAGCAGCACCCAAGTCACCTGTCGACGCATGTTACTTATCTCCGCCATCTGCTCCTTGGATATCCGGTTTCTGGGGACAGCTCTGCGCATCTAGCCATCCCATGGCGTCCTCTGGGGTGTCAAAAAACAAGGTTCTGCTCTTGTAGAAAACCTTCAATCTGGCCAGATACAGCAGCATGTATCTATGGCCTGCTTCTGGCAATCTTCTTTTCACTGACCCAAAGTTCATGCGGCTTCGCTGTACGTGCAAGGTATAATCCGGGTACACCGTCACATTCGCAGAGCCTCTATGTATCGTGCCACCCTTCCGAAAGTGTTCAAGGATTTTTTCCCGATCTCGGTAGTTTAGGATTTTCGCCATCACCGGTCTGGGGGGGTTCCCCGGCAGTGGTTTCCTCATCAGGGCCCTATGCGCCCTCTCTACAGTGAATCCCTGGGACAGGACTCCTCCGGTTATCTCCTGTAATAGCATAGTTTCGATGTATTCCGTAGGGTTGATCCCCTCAGCTCCTTCTGGCAGTCCGACAATGCGAATATTGTTCCTTTGGGCGCGTCCCTCCACCTCTTCCGCCCTGATCTCCAGATTGCCCACACGTTGTATCAAGGCGTGGAGTTCAGATTTATGGGTAGCACAGGCCGCCGTTTTCGGGGCCACCTCTTTTTCTAGGTCTTCCGTGCGCTCAGCCAACAATCGTACGTCTTGCCGGAGAAGATTTACGTCCTCCTGCACTGCTCCGACTTTGAGCTCAAATGCAGATTTCAATTCGGTGATTGCCAGGCCAAGTTTGGTCTCCAAGGCCACTTTCAGATCAGCAATAGCCGCAAGCACCTCCCGATTGCCCATAATGTTTGGGTCCCCGGGGGCGTGGCTAAAGAGCCATTTAGAAGGACGTGTTTTCCCTGGAGCTCCTGCGATCCGTACATCATCCTGCAAGAAAACTGCGCAAATACTTTTGCAAACGTCTTATTATTGGAGGATCGGGTGTATGAAGCTCTGATACACGTGAAGATGTAATATTGAGTGGATCTGTGCAGCGCCCACGGAGCTAGAAGCTGAGGAGGAGCCCGGGGTTTGACCGATGCGGCGAGGAAGATGGCCGCTGCTAGACAAACAAAGAAACAACGAGAAGGGACGAAATGAAGAATGCCCCATGAAATCATCAGCAAGCGTGAGGCGGGGGTGCCTGAGGCGGAGGACGGCGTCGGCCGTGTGCATTGAGGGCACAGATCACACACTGCGCCCGGATCGGAGGCCAGAGAGCACATAGTCAGTGCAAGAGGACTTCGGGGGCTGCAGATCAGCACCCGCACTGAAACGGAGCAGCCGGCGCTGGACGAGCGATGCGCACACGGGAGTGACTGGATCGGGAATAGATACAGTGTGGCCGCGGCCCTGTGGTTGACGCGGGCGGGCTGCCACATTGTATATCAGACCCGGAATGAAGCCGGAGCCTAGACGTGTTCAGCTGTTAAAGGTATCAGGCGCGATTCACTCCGCGCTCACAACGATAATGGATTGGCCTGGGGGCTTGATGCAGAGCTTTGCTAATTTATAAGCCCTGCAAGTTGATGAGGTACGGCTCGCTGCAGCATTTGCCGGTATACTCAACAAGTCACGTGGCTAGGGATACGGCCACATATCAACACATTATTGAGTGGAAAGCAGCCGTGCATAGCGCGCAGGAGATCTAGATGCACGTGAAAGCACACTGAATGACAGCATATTACAACACTACAAGCAATGACAGTGCTGCTGTTTGCCCCCAGCCCAACAGCTGAGAACCGCCGGTGATCAGAGGTAACTCGCGGAGGGATGGGGGGCCAGGAACCCCTCGAGTTCCTTGGCTCTGAGGCCAAACCATATTGTGATGTTCCTGGACTCACTCTAGCCCCCTGGGAAAGGTGGAGACTGCTGGGGGCTGCTAGGAGACCTGGAGGTGCCTAATCCCATTGACTAAGCAACTTGTATTGTGCAGGCGGGCCACGAAAGGGGTCGTCATACAACGGAACCTGCGGCCAGATAACAGTGGAATAGAGTGGCGGACCTGCTGTGCTACGAACGGAGCGACAAAGGACACTTGCCCTGGGTCGCAAGATGACAGGGAGAACGATTAAAAGCAAGACCAAGCAATCCACGATGGAGGCGTTTGCCAAGACGCAGCAGTCTCCGGCTGCATCCGCGCTGGTAGACGCAAGTGGGCCCATGGGTAGCACAACTGGAACCGAAAATCACCAGATCTTGGCAGCCATAACAGAATTGAAGGACTTCTGGGGGATAGCTATGGCGGACTTAAGAACCTCCTTGGAGGCTAAGATCGACGCGGTAGGGATAGATGTCAACTTGCTGCGACAAGATGTCAGGGCGCTGGCAGACAGAACAAGCAGCCTGGAAAGTGCAGTCAAAACTAACACGACCACCTGCACTGACAATGCAAAGGAAGTCCACATACTAAAACAGCAGGTGGCCAACCTGGAGAACCGTGCAGAGGAGGCGGAAGGGAGAGCGAGAAGGAACAACATTCGTGTGGTCGGGCTGCTGGAAGGAGAAGAAGGCCAAGACCCCACAGACTATGTGGAGAACATGATCCTGCAGGAAATTGGAGCTGACAAACTCTCACAAGGATTCACAGTGGAGCGCGCACATAGAGCCCTCACGAGAAAATCGAAGCCCGGAGCACCTCCTCGTGCAATAATTGCCAAGATTCTGAATTATAGAGATCGTGAAAAGATCTTGGAGTATTTCAGGAAAGGAGGAACGATAGACAGAGCCTCGGCCACCATCACAGTTTACCCGGATTACACAATGCTGGTCCAGAGGCAGAGATATAGTTATGTGGCGGTGAAGAGACGGCTGCGCGCGGCCGGCATCAAATATATGCTCCTGTTCCCTGCAAGACTGAAAGTACTATATAAGAGTCGAATGTTCTTCTTTGACACCCCAGAGGAGGCTGCCGCATGGCTGGACCTGCAGGGCTGCCCGGAACAGGATGCTACACGAGCCCAAGGAGAACAAGATAAGTGACTGTGGCAACTCATGTGGACTAGCATAGCACGCAGTGAGGTATCTTGGCAGAAGCTTGACAGGAACTTTAAAAGATGAGAAGGGATGGGTGGCGCGGAAGCTAGGTTTGGATATCCTAGATTTTATTAAGTGGCATTGGACTGGAATATAGAGCTCTGATTGCATAGATAAATTGGATAATAGCATGTGGTTGAAATGTGGCAGATAGGAGCGGCAGAACACAGGTACCTTACCCCCCTAGATAGTGGTAGAAGTAAGAGGATAGCCATTAGGACTAACCCACCCCGCTGGGCTTCGAGTACAGGCTATTCCCAGAAAGTGCTAGATGCGGGGGTGCCTGAGATCCAGGGATGGAGCTGGGCAACTGTTGGGGGGGGTGGGGGAGCGGGGAACTGAAGTTGGGGCAGGGAAGGGTGGCGGGAGGGAGAGATGTTGGGGGTGTTTGTAGTTAGGGGAAGTTTGAATTGGGGTACGAGCCTATATATATGGGAATGTGAAAGGGGATTGGTCTGCACTGACGGGGAGGGAATGGGAACTCCAACAAGCCATGGGGGACCTTAAAATAATTACATGGAATGTCAGGGGCCTCAACAGTTATCTAAAGAGGAACAAGGTTATGTTGTACCTGCGCAGACAAAGGATAGATATTGCGCTGCTGCAGGAGACTCACCTGACACGGGAAAAGCTGGGAATGGTGGGGAAGAAATGGAAAGGGGTTGTGTCGGGCTCGACATACTCTGCCTATGCTAGAGGAGTGCTCATCTGGGTGGCGCTGCATCTCCCATTTCACTTGTTGCAAGAAACTGCGGAAGCAGATGGGAGAATGGTTATGCTGAGAGGACTGGTGGAAAACAGGGAGATATGCATTGTGAACACCTATGCCCCAATCAGAATACGGCAACATACTTCAGAACCCTGGGTACTAGTCTTAGCTTGTGTATGGGGAGTGCGGTGAACTGGGGTGGGGATTTCAACTGCGTACTGAACCCTAGGGTGGATAGATCAGATCAGAAATTTGAGAGACCTGCCCCAGCGGCGAAAGCGTTCCAGACATTATTAGACGACTTTGGTTTGGCGGATGTGTGGAGAATGAAACACCCCCAAGAAAGGCAGTACTCGCATTATTCTGCTCCGCAACAGTTGCATACAAGGCTGGACTATGTCTTTGCCACGTCCGAAATAATGGTGGAAACGGTGCAGGCAGAATACAAGGTGAGGGTCCTGTCGGACCACTCGCCCTTGGTTATTGGCTGCCAATACTGCCCTCCAAGAGCGAGGATCCCGACATGGCGTCTCTGGCCAGAGGCGCTTAAAGACCCCCATTATAGGGAAGATATAAGAGAAGAGATCATAAACTACTTTGAGGAGAACACGGGTAGCGTGGACTCAGTGAGCACGCTATGGGAAGCCTATAAGGTGGTGATGCGGGGCGTAGCCATAGCAAAATCTAAGAGCCTGCAGTGGGGAATCCTGGCCGATCTACAGGAAGCAGAAAGGGAATTGGAAGAGGCGCAGAAGGGGAGTGACGATACTGAAAGAGATATGGAGTTGATATGTAAACTACAACAAACATGCGCAGAGCGATGGGATAGACGGAGTAACCTTAATTATAAGAAATATATAGAGAGACAGAATGGGGGTGGAGATAAAACAGGAAGGCTTTTGGCATGGTTATACAAAAGTGAGACCCCCCAGACCCACTATTCGGACGATAACAATAGAAGATGGCAGGGTAGTTGACACCCAAGAGGGAGTGAATCAGGAGTTTGTAAATTATTACAGTGAACTATACAGAGGTGGGGAGGAAAGCAGTCATGAAGAAATAGCAGATACCCTAGAAGACATAGCTTTTCCTAAGATAAGTGCTGAAGAACGAGAGGAGCTTGATGCACCAATTAGCTTGGAGGAGTTCGAAGAAGTGGTGAGACAACTACCTACTAGTAAGACCCCGGGAGCGGACGGGTTTCCAAGTGAGTTTTATAAGGTGTATAAAGCAGAAGTGCTCCCCCCGATGTTGGATATGCTAAATGAGGCGTATGAGATGGGACGGCTGCCAGAGTCATTAAGAGAAGCGATCATAATACCGCTCCCCAAACCTAACAAACCCGGATATGGCTGCGGCTCCTATAGACCACTGTAAATGCTGAACCAGGACAGCAAGATATTGACGGCTGTCTTGGCAAGCAGGCTGCGCAGGGTCATTGGCAAACTAATGCACCCTGACCAGACGTGCTATGCCCCGAATAGGAACATAACGCATAATCACAGACGACTCCATCGAGTTGTTGAATGGGGGAGTACGAATGAGGGCGAAATGGCGATAGTGTCCCTGGACGCTGTGAAGGCCTTTGATTCTGTCAAGTGGCCATGGCTGCTGGCAGCCTTGGCGGGCTATGGTATGGGGCCTGGATACATAAAATGGGCAAAGATGCTATACAGTGAACCGTTGGCCAGAGTTAAAACAAGAGCAGTGATTTCTGAGAGATGGCAGCTAGGCAGAGGTACCAGACAAGGGTGCCCATGGTCCCCTATGCTGTATATATTAGCCTTAGAGCCTCTGGCGATATACCTCAGACAACAGTAAGATACTATAGGCATCGAGGTGGGAGGGGAGCGACACTTGATCTCCTTATATGCAGATGATTTGCTGTTTCACCTGAGGTACCCAGAGGAGAATCTCCAATACATCCTGGAGGTTATGGAAAGGTATGCAGGGCTGTCTGGCATAGCGGTGAATCCTCAGAAATCTGTTATTTTCCCGCTAGATAGTTATAAGGGGATCCCTGTCACGCGATTGCCGGTGCTGCAGGCTCCTTGGGCTGTTGGAACTTTTCAGTACCTTGGGATAGATGTGTACCATATGGTAGAAGAAGAACATAGGCACAATACCGAGGTAGCCATAGTGAAAATACAAAAGAGCATGACATTTTGGGTGAAGTTGCCACTAGCACTGATGGGGCGAGGCGCAACGCTCAAGATGGTGGTCTTACCCAGGCTCCTGCATTATTTTGGGAACATTCCGTACCTAATACCTAAGAAGTTCTTCACCAGACTGAACAGTATGTGCAGGGATTTCCTGTGGCAGGACACCAGGAATAGGGTAGCACTATGGAAATTGCAGAACTTTTATGAAAAAGGGGGAATAAAATTGCCTAACTATGAGGTCTATTACGTAGCAAGTCAACTGAAATATATTGCTAAATGGCTCTCGGATGAAGCAACTCCTGAATCCAGGTTGTTTGGAGCAGACTGTGCCCAATTTAATTTAAAAGAGGTGATCTGGCTGTCCAAGACAGAAATGAAAGCGCGTCCTAAAATGAAGATGCTTGGGTGGAGGATCTGGCACCGAGCATGCCGGATGATGGAAAACCCAATCCCATGCTCTCCGCAGATACCGCTGGTTACGCTGGCTGGGGAAGATAAGCAGCTACGAATGACAATTAGGAACCACTGGGAATCGGTGGGGTTGGTAACCATGGGAGATGTTTGGCGGGAGGGGACTATCATAAACTTTGAAGAGCTAGGAGAGGAAGTGGGGTTACATGTGGGTCAATATATTATATATCATAGAATGGTGCAGAAAATTAAGACAACTTGGCCCGAGACAGTACTGGAAGAAGAGCCAGATGTTACCGTAGATATGATATATGATATGACGGGCATGAGATCTCTAGATTGTATGAAATGGTGATGTCCAAAGTTGGTAAAGAACCAACACAACTGAGACTAGACTGGGAGGCGGAGGTGGGAACCCCGATAGAGGACGGGATGTGGGAACGAGCCCTGGGGTACCATAAAAAGGTGTTAAGAAATGCTCGACTAAAACAGATACAATTATATATTACGCACAGGGCGTACATGACACCTCTGAGGATATCGAGGTTTGAAAATGCTGGCAGACAAGCATGTCCCAAATGCGACGAAGAACGGGCTGATATGGTACATATGTTTTGGTCCTGCCCGGTGATTGAGCGCTTCTGGAGCGAAGTAGCCGGGAAACTGGCGGAAAAGGAAGTCACTATGGTCATAGATTCAGCCTGGGCCTGCTTACTTGGGGGGTTCCCTAGATCGCAGAAACTTAAGCATGTCAATAAACTAAAAGATTTAGCATATGTGCTCGCAAAAAGGAGGATCGCCATGGGATGGAAAAATTGTCATAGGCCACGAGTGGAGATGTGGTGGAAGGATATGCAGAAGTGGGCGGAGGCGGAGACCATGGTATGGAGGAAGCAAGTAACATAGGAGGAGAGGAAGAGGTGGGAACCCTGATGGCATGGAAATCACTGGTAGCGGAACTGTTTGGAATGATACATGATTTGTCAGAATCCACTGAAAGTGGGACCCCACCATGCGGTGCGGATACAAAGTGAATAAAATAAATAGGCTCGTAAGGGGGGGTGGGATAAGGGGAGCAGTGACTAAAAGTCTGTAATGTACAATGTGAAAGCAGTACTGTCGATACTTGCACTGCAGTTTGGTTTGTATTGGTTTTGTTTGTTTGAATATGTAATAAAAATTGTTTTAAAAAAAAAATGTTTGGGTCCCCAGCGGGGGTCCTGTCTTTCCGTCTGGCTCCTTCGGCGCCTGGTGGTGTTTTGGCAAAATCATCCAGCGTGGACTGCTTGCCTTTCTGTTTGACGGATTTGTTGGACATCTTGTTATGTCTTGGGTAAGGCGAATCAGCTCCAATACGTGCTGTCTTCTTCTGGAACGTGCTGAGTTGCACAAATGTCTAGGTCCAGCCTAATCGCTCTGGGGGTGGTCTTCGGTGGCCTCCTCTACTTCCAGAATGGACTGTGTCCTCCCACATACCAATGTGGGTTCATTTCTTCCTCGCAGGACTAAGGACCCTGCCCTGGTCAGTCTGGTTCCCCGGGCTGTCTGCTCGGCGCTGATATGGCTCCGTAGGCTTTGGTGGCCTCTCTGACCTGTCATCACTTTCATGGGGTGGCCGCGCACTTCATCGTCCGCAGTTACCCCTTGCGGCCTCCACGGGCACGTAGTGCGTGTCTCTTGTACTTGCTTCAGGTGGCTGTGAGTTTCTATGTTCCTTCCTAGGCTTATCTGTACTCTTCAGGTGGCAGGGTCAACTTTCTTCTGTTGTGTTTGCCAGCCTCCACATGTTGGTTTAGTGGAATTGCATTGCAGATTGAGTTACAGGTGCATGCTTGTACCTCTCCTTCTCCTGGCGAGGCGCTAGGTTTATTATGTCCTGGGCGTTTCGGTTTCTCATCAGCTGAAAAGCACTGGCATTCGTTGTTAGAGGCTGCTGTCACGTCTAGTCAGGGCCCCCAGGTGTGTTTTCATCAAATCTCAGGCAACACTTAGGCTGTGCTCAGCTTTGTCACCAGTGAGGCCAGATTGCATCTATTTTGAACACTCCCAGTACGCAGCTGGCCCTGTGCCTCCACGCTGCCGCGTTATCTTCAGTTTGAGAACTCTCCAAAGAGGCTGCCCCGTCTCAGGCCTATCTAATAGCCCTGTTTCCTCTTGCATCTGTAAGCATGCCGCCCGTGATGCTTGGGCAGCTCACTCATCGTCACTTCGCAGCAGGTAATGGGCACACCAGTGCCGCGTATGTATCGCCTGTATACTGCCAAGTATGGCAGTGTACGTGGCATGGCGATCCTTGGTGAGTGAGCAGTTTCGCAGTGTCGCTCCTATACAAGGTTGCTCAGAGTGCCACTCCCATTTTATCGGGCACCGGGCATGCACTTTACGGTCACGGCACTGTTCGTTATCGTTTCCATTCCATTCTGTTTCCACGTTGTGCTTCTCCCTCAGGCTTCGCGTTGTAATTAGGATGGGTTTTTACAGCTCTACTCTGCTTGCGGCCTCTCGTGGCAGGCACAATCCGAGCGCAGCTCACTCTCCAGCTACGGGCCACCTGCGAATTCGTTTCACTTTACATCTCATTGTTTCTCTTACCCGAAGGGTATACGTGTCGGCTCCCTTTGTTGAGCCTCAATGTTGCGCACTCTTGACGTGTCGTGCAATAGAATTAGCACTCGCCACCCAACAGCAATGCCAATGCAGCCCTCTTGTTAGCTGTGCTGCAGTAGAAATGTAGCCAGTGTGCATTGGCCTCCGGAGCCCGTGAAACAATGTAGCGCCGCTTGGTCCAGGGCACAGCAGCGCAAGCCGGGCCGCACCCGGGGCTGTCTCAATTGGTCTCACCCAAGCCATGCAGCCGCCGAGCTTCAGTTGGGATATCTGATTTTAATTAATGTTATGGTGCGCACAGCTGACGCTGTGCACCATTCCTGTCACTTCCAGTGCAGAGTGTCTGAGGATTTCAGCCAGGCAATCAATCCCGTCATGTTCGTCGGTCTTCCTTTGTTCGACGGGCGGCGGCCATCTTCTCTGCCTTCGCGTCTGAGCCCCGGGATCTTCCTTAGCGCCGAACTCCACAATTCCTTCGCGGATCAGCATCACAGTGTGTCAAAACACTCCCAGGGGCATCCCACACACGATCCTCAAGTTATACAGCTTTTGCATCATTTTTCACGCAGTCACAGCAGGATGATTGAAGGATCAGCAGGAGCCCTGACAAAGACCCGTCCTCTTACATGGCTCCCAGCCACGCCCCCCAACAGTCTCTCTATTCTTAACTCTACAGATGTCTTCATAGTTCCATCTTGCTTTCAACTTTAAAGAATAAATCTTTATGGACTTATTTAACAAAATGTTGCCGCCGCTACATTCAGATGGACTTTTACTCACTCCTTACTTGATCCGTCACAACGGGGTGCATTCATGAACAGCTGACTACTCTCCTTGCTTTCGATCCGTTACTACGGTACGTGTGCATGAACTGCTGACTTGCCGCACTTTCACTGAAGATCTGGAACCGAAACACGCACTTGGAAAACCTTTCTCCGGTCACCTCAGCTGTGAAATAATACTGCTTAACTCCACTGACTAAGGAGTCGGGTACGCGCTTACTTCCTGACTCGAAAGACACGTCGGGCCAAACCGCTAGGTCCCTTCTTTTAACGCGGCACATGCAACGCGCTAATGAATAGCATTGCAATACCTTTAACACTTACGCGCAACCCGGACTTCAAATTAAAACTAATGCCCACGCACGTTCAAGTGTCCATTAACTAATATAATGCTTTTGAAACTCACGCGCAACCCGAACTCGGACTTCTAATTTAAACGTGTGCTCGCACGTGTTCAAACGTCCATTAACTATATATTACACTATTTACACATTCCAAAGAGAAGCCTGAAGTTTCATAACGGAATACAAATACTCTTCTTTTGACTTTCAGTAAACTGATCTCCACAACAATTCTGAACTTGCAATTTCATTTGATTTAACCTTTTTTTCCCTCTAGTTCATTAACAGACACTTATCTGAATCTTGTCTCCGGCTCCTTCTGATGTTTTTTTCTCTTGATAGTGTGGTTCCTTTTCTTTAGTTTTAGTCTTCTATGGAGCTTCTGAGCGCTGTGACCACTTCTATACAGCTCTTGAATGAAAGGCAGTTTAGAAACTCTCCAGCGGTTCCAAACTGCATCACAGTGGTCTGTACCCAATTAATGCTGAGCAGGAAGTTGACCATCTTGGACTGGGGGAACAGCAGCTGACTAACATGAGATTAAGGAAATACTGTGAACTTAATCCATTCTCCACCTAATACAGCAGTTAAAAAGCCTCAGCTTCAGTACCTGACAGAACCCCCCCCTCCTCAATGCCCTGCCCCAAGGCCTGGTTTCTTAGGATTGCGTAAATGAAATCTCTTAACCAACTGTGGTGAATGGACATTCTGCTTGGCCACCCAAGATCTTTTTTCAGGACCATACTCTTTCCAGTCTATTAAGTACTGTAACTTTCCTCGAACCACCCTAGAATCCAAAATGTCCTGAACCTCATACTCCTCTCCCGAACCTTCTACCATAACTGGACCCACTGCCTTACCCAACCTAGTTCCCTTAATGCAAGATTTCAGGAGGTTTACATGGAAAGTGGGATGCACCTTTAAACAAGAAGGTAACTTTAGTCTAATTGTCACGGTTGATAAAACGTTCTCAACTTCAAATGGCCCCAAAAAGCGTGGACTTAATTTACTCTTGTCCTTAAGAGCCATGTTTTTGCTGGACAGCCAAACCATATTACCCTGTTGATATCTTGGGGGAAACTACGCTTTCGATCAGCAAATTTCTTGTATTTCGCTTTACTCACTTGCAAAGCCTCAATTGGCTTTTTGACATTTTCAACCATGGCTCTCAACCTATTCTCTAAATCCGTAACCTCTACCTCCTCTACATTTACTTCTCTGAGAAATCTAGGATGAAACCCTTGATTTAAATAGAAAGGAGACATTGTTGTAGAATCTCTAGATGTATTGTTATAACAAAACTCTGCTAGCCAAATTAATTCCACCCAACGCTGCTCAATATTAAGATAACTGAGGTATTTTTCAAGCTCCCGATTCACACTTTCTGTCTGACAACTGGCCTCTGGATGAAAACTCGTAGTTAAATTAACCTCTATCTTTAGTTCTTTACAAAATGCCGGCCAGAATTTGGACACAAACTGAGAGCCCCGATCAGAAATTACTTGCATGGGAAGGCCATGTAACCTTACTATATTTTGTAGAAACGCTTGTGCTAAGTTGGTTGCTGTTGCAGAACTCTTTATGGGAATAAAATGACTAGCCTTTGAAAGAACATTTACCACCAATAAAATGTATTGTAGCCCTGATCCAATGGTAAATCTACAATGTAATCCAATGAGATGGTGTGCCATCGATGTGGAGGGATAGGCAAAGGAGTCAATAAACCTGCAGGCTTCTGATTTTTGGATTTTACTCACGCACAAACCTCACACGTCTTTACATAGTTCAAAGCATCCTTACGCATACCATCCCACCAAAATTCTCTGCGTACCAGTTCTCACGTCTTTCTGAACTCTGGATGTCCCGCAAGAGGGAAATCATGATTCTGACGAAGAGCCTCCTCTCTTAATTCCACAGTGGGCAAAAATAACTTTACATCCATAAACGGCAGACATTCCTTGATCACTCTTGCCAGATCCGCTCTTGCCCATTCTCTCATCTGTTCTACAGTCATTTCTTTTTGCACCTGTTAATTCATACTCTAACCCTTTCGAACCTCTGCAATCACAAGATTTTAATCCTTAAGTAGCGGCACTGGTGTCAGCGGATCCTCTTTAAGACTTCCTGGATTACATCGGGACAAAGCATCTGCGTTTCCGTTCTGTCAGTCGGGCTTAAATGTAATCACAAAATCAAACTCAGCAAAGAAGAGAGACCATCTTAACTGACATGGTGTTAACATCTTGGTAGGGCGCAAGAAAGTAAAATTTCGATGATCTGCAAGTACTGTTACTTTATGTCGAGCTCCTAGTAAATAGTGCCTCCACTCTCCAAACGCTGCCTTAATCGCCAGAAGTTCCCTATCCAAGATGGTGTAATTCTTTTGAGCGCTTGAAAACTTCTTGGAAAAGAAGGCTACAGGATGTAACTGGCTAGAAGTCGGATGTCGCTGCAAAGGCACTGCTCCTAAAGCCACGTCAGAAGCATCTACTTCTACAAAAAACAGTTGTTCCACGTCAGGATGCAAAAGTGTTGGTCCAGTGGTGAACTTGTTCTTTAAGAAGAGAAAAGCCTCCTCAGCTTCCTTCTCCCAACTGAATTTCATACCCTTCTTCAATAATCGTGTAATAGGAGTTACCACTGACGAAAAGTCTTGAATGAATCGACGATGGAAGTTAGCAAACCCGATGAAACCTTGTACATCTTTCACACAAGTTGGAGTTGGCTAATCCAACATCGCTTTAATCTTGCTGGAATCCATCTCCAGTCCGGCCGGAGAAATTACAAACCCCAAAAATTCCACCTTAATCGTATGAAATTGACTTTTCTTCAACTTGGCAAATAGATGGTTCTCTCGTAACTTCTGCAGCACTTTTCGGACCTACTCTTGATGTTGATGCTCTTCTCAGGAAAATATCACAATATCAACAGTATATACAATTACGAAAACATCTAGGTATTCTCGCAGAACCTCGTTGATGAAATATTGAAATGCCGCTGGCGCATTGCAAAGCCTGAATGGCATTACTTGGAATTCAAATAATCCGAAAGGAGTTCAAAAGACCGTCTTCCATTCATCCCCTTCTCGGATTCTTACCAAATTAAAGGCTCCTCGCAGGTCCAACTTAGAGAATATTTTGGCACCTTGAATGGTATCCAGCATGACAGAGATCAACAGAAGCGGGTAGAGATTCTTTATTGTTATCTTATTGATGGCTCTATAGTCGATACAAGTCCTTAAACTTTTATCCTTCTTGGGCACGAGGAATAATGGTGAGGCCGCTGGAGATTGGGAGTGGCGGATGAACCCCTTCTCAAGGTTTTCCTGCAAATATTTCTTCAGATGTTCATTCTCTCTCAGTCAACGCATACATTCTGCCTCAAGGAATTGGTGCTCCATCCTCCAAATCATTCTTACAATCATATGGACGGTGCAGGGGTAATTCATTATCCTCTTGTTCACTAAAGACACCTTCAAACTCCTGATAACACTCGGGCAATGCCCCTACCACCGCACCAATCACATGTTCCTCTGCCAAACCATCCGCCAAAAACTCTTCCAAACTCTCACCTTTTTCCGTATCACACTCCTGCCACGCTCTTACACAATGTTCCTGACAAAACTCTCATCTAAATTACACTGTCCCTTTGGCCCAGTCAATCAAAGAGTTATGCAAAGTCAACCAAGGCATGCCCAGAATTATCTGCAGTTGAGGTGCATTAATTAACTCAAACATGGTCTGCTCCCAGTGACGACCTGAGATTTTCAACCCAAGGAAGTTTGTGTTTTGTGTTATAAGGCCAGAGGGTAAGCAGAGTTCCATCTACTGCCCTGACCTGTTCTGGAATCACCTTATCCACTAGTGGCACCCCTAACCAGATTGCCAAGATCTTATCAATAAAATTACCTGTTGCCCCAGAATCAAGCAAACAAGGACCCCACATGTCACTCCACCCTTCCAATGCAAGGATACGTTAATTGCTATGAGCGGTACAGAAGCTTGAATTGTGTTCGCCACCAACTGACCTCTTCAGACTGAAGTTTGAAATCTCTGGTGAGTTCTCGGGCAATTCCCGACAAAATTGCCACTATCCCCCTAATAAAGACATACATTCTCCTTCCTTCTTTTCTCCTTCTCCTTGGTTTAAAGAGATCTAAACTGTCTTTCTCTCACTGGACCCTTAACTTCCCTTTGAGGCATATCACCACTTGGTCGCTCACTTTGAACCCAAAGCCATCCCTCTGGGGCTGACCACCTTCGTTCCTGACGTCGCTCATTCAACCTAGCATCTATTTTCGACACCAAGGTGATTAATTCTTCACAAAAAAACTTGTCTCTCTACTACTGAACCCCGATAGAAAAGAGAAGACATTTTCTCCTCCGGTCAAGCATTTTCCAAAACCAGTGCTCGGATTGGGTAATATAAGCGGATAGATCCCCATTTCCTTGTTTCAATTCCATCAACTCATTATCTACACTCTGAGTCAGAGTTCTTCTGTCAAACATCTTGCTGAATTCAACCTTGAATGCTTCCCAACTCTCCAACTCTCTAGCCCCTGCTCCAACCAAAGGAACTGAACAAGCAGCCGCTTCACCTGACAAATCAAGAAAGCCACCTTTGCCCTCTCATTAGGAAAATACTCAGGCCTACACATAAAATGTAGTTCACATTGCATAAGAAATTACTTACATTTCTGTTGATCTCCTAAGAAAGGCTCGGGGGGAGCCAATGGAGTAGTTAATACAGAAATTGCTGGCACACTCCCTCCTTGCTTCACCACTCCTCCAATTCCTTCCACACTCCTACGTTCTACTTCAGGAGTAAGCACTGGCAGCTCCCAATCTGGATCCCAACCTGAGACACTCTGCTTTTCATCCCCCACACCTTCCTTACACACCATTAAACTTAACTCAACTCGGTCGTCTCTTTCCTAGACTCCTACATCTCCTTCCTCATCTCTGCTAGTATCCTCGCTAAAGAGCCCAAAGATACCTCAGCTTCGGGCTCCATTTCTGCTCAGGCGGGTTTTTAACATGGGCCTTTCATTTTATCAGGTCCCAGTGCCGAAATCCTGCAGCAGCAGACAAATAACCCACCAGATCCCCCAAACCGGTTCACCCAACTGTCAAGAGGAACAACTGCTGAGTTGACCAGACCGGGGGAAAAGGGGAAGTGGAGAAAAAAAACAAAGGATTCTTCTGGTTCCCGTCAACTTTCCTGACAACTCGGAACCCAGGAAACCCTGAAAATAACACAGTATACATTTTCATTAGAGACTACACTCTTTTGCTTGGAGTATAATATATACTTACCTTCCAACCCCACCTTACCCTGTCTGCCTCCGCTATATGCCAAGAGGCATCTTTGAAGATGCAATAGTTCTTTAAACTTTGCTTGCCAATTTTTAACTGTGGTACTCTTCAATAACTACTGATTCTTCTGCAATAGATTGGTTATTCCTTAATGGTTGCTTGCAAAGAACAAGTTACTTTCTTACCTGGTAACGTTCTTTCGATGGGATGGTCCGACGACGTATTCCATATCTATGACAGGTAATCACCACAGCTGTGCTGCTTCGGAAACTTTTCCGGCGTCTGCGTCCTGCGTCGATGACGTCGATGCGCCGACGTCAAGGACCTCCTCCGACGTCCGACGTCATCCGATGTGATAAGTAGGACGCACGACGCCTGTAGCCTCAGTTGTAGTTTTTTCCCCCAGAACGTGTGACATAAGTCAACTGCCAGTCAGACACAAAGCCTTGCGGAACGTAAGCTGCAATCGCAAAAGAAATTTTGCAGCGGGGAAGGCAGGGCGGGAGCGATATGGAATACGTCGTCGGACCATCCCATCGAAAGAACGTTACCAGGTAAGAAAGTAACTTGTTCTTCGAGGGGATTGGGTCCTCCGACGTATTCCATATCTATGACAGACTCCCAAAGCAGTACCAGAGCAAGGAGGAGGGAAAGAATTTATAAACAAAATTTAGAATAGCCAATCAAATAGCAGAGCAAAGGACCGCCTTGCCAAAGGCCAGATCCTGCCCTCTGATGGAATCGAGGGAATAATGCCGTACAAATGTATGTACTGAAGCCCAGGTGGCTGCATCACAGATGTTGCGAATAGGAACACCCCTCTGCAGCGCAGTAGATGCAGCCACCCCCCTGGTAGAATGGGCCCGCAAGCCAGCCGGTGGGTCCTTACCCGCCAAGCGGTAACACTCCGAGATGGCCAAAATAATCCAGCGGGACAAAGTCTGTTTCGTCACAGCTTGCCCCAAACGCTTACCAGCGTAACCAATAAAGAGTTGATCGTCCACTCTGACCCGGGACATGCGTGAAACATAAAAGCTTAAAGCTCTCCTAGGATCAAGCCTATGGAGCCTCTCCTCTTCCTTACCAGGATGCGGAGGAGGATAGAATGCCGGAACAACAACCTTCTGGGCCAAATGAAATTCCGTCACTACCTTCGGAAGAAAAGAAGGACGAACACGAAGGACAACCCTGTCCTTGTGGAAAACAGTGAAGGGTGGCTTAACTGAAAGTCCCTGTAACTCACTCACTCTGCGAGCGGAAGTAACCGCAACTAAAAACACAGTTTTCAGAGTTAACAGCCTCAAAGGGCAAGAATGTAAAGGCTCAAACGGAGCACCAATAAGAAACCTAAGAACAAGGTTTAAATCCCAACCGGGCACCAGGAAAGGAGACGGAGGGAACACATTAGTGAGCCCTTTCAGAAACTGTGAAATTAAAGGGATCTTAAAGTAAGAACACTCATCAGACGAGCGCTTAAAGATGGACAGCGCCGCCAGGTAACCTTTAATGGTACCCACTTGCAAGCCCCTGTGGGCCAAAGAAAGCAAAAAGGACAGAACCATGGGGATGTCACATGCAAAAGGATCCACATTCCGAACTCTGCACCAGTCGCAGAACTTACGCCAACGGCAACGGTACAGAGACTTAGTTGCTGGCCTTCGGGCCGAAAGCAACACCTCCATCACGTCTTCAGGGAGGTCCCAATCCCTATACCTCAACCTTTCAGAAGCCAAGCGTGAAGGTTGAGGGATCTGACCTCTGGATGGAGAACCAGACCCCCCTCCCGTGAGAGCAGATCGTCTCGGTAGGGAAGACGACGTGGAGGGCAGATGGACAAGTCGAGAAGGTCCGGGTACCACGTCCTCCGAGCCCACGCCGGAGCAATGAGGATCATCCGGGAACCGAACTTCCGCAACCTCCGCAGCACTTGCGGGATGACGGGGACTGGAGGAAACGCGTACAGCAGCGGGAACGACCAATCCACCACGAACGCGTCTCCTAAGGCTCCTTTTGGAGGAAATTCCCGCGAGCAGAACCTCTCGCACTTCCGGTTGACACTGGAGGCGAAGAGATCCACTTGAGGGGTCCCCCAAAGGGCGAAGATCTCCAGGAGAATCTCCTGAGCCAACTCCCACTCGTGAGAGATCGCGCTCTGCCTGCTCAGAGCGTCCGCCGTCACGTTTTCGACTCCGGCCAGATGAACTGCCGAGACCGAAACTTCCTGCTGGATGGCCCAGAACTCGAGCTGCATCGCCTCCCTGCACAGAGGAAGTGACCCTGCCCCCCCCTTTTTGTTGAGGTAGTGCATGGCCACCGTGTTGTCCGTCAGGATCAGGACATTCCTTTCTCGCACAGTCGGCAGAAAAGCCTTCAGGGCTAGCCTGACGGCCCTCAGCTCCAACAGATTGATATGGAGTCTGGACTCCGACGGAGACCAACGACCGCTGACTGTCAGCTCGTTGGCATGAGCTCCCCATCCCGTGAGGGATGCATCCGTCACGATCGTCACCTCCGGCCAGGGAAGCCAAAATGGAGCCCCCTTCATCAAGTTGCCTTCGACGGCCCACCACAGAAGGTCCTGGGCGACCGAGGGCGGCACCTGAATCGGGTCCGACATCCTGCCGGAGGACTGCGACCATTGCATCTTGAGTGCCCACTGCAAAGATCTCATGCGCAGGCGAGCCTCTGGCACCAGAAGAATGCAGGATGCCATGAGGCCGAGCAACCTCAAGAACTCGAACGCTGGGAGCGTCTGGGCATGCTGAAACTTGTGCACCATCTGCTGAATGTGAAGAGCCCTCACCTGGGGAGGAAAACGCTGCCCCAGGGAAGTGTCGAGCACTGCTCCGATGTACTGGAGCCTCTGTGTTGGCGTCAAATGGGACTTCTTTAAATTGAGGGAGAAGCCCAGCCTGTGGAGGGAGTGGCAGGTGACGGACAGATGATCCAGGACTTGCTCGGGAGAGCTCCCCCTGATCAACCAATCGTCCAGGTAGGGGTAGACGTGAATCCCCCCTTGCCTGAGATGCGCTGCCACCACCACCATGAGCTTGGTGAAAACCCTCGGGGCGGAGGTCAATCCGAACGGCAGGACCCGAAACTGAAAGTGCGAGTCGCCAACCGCGAACCTCAGGTACTTCTTGTGCTTGGGATGGATCGGCACATGGAAGTAAGCATCCTTGAGGTCGAGTGACACCAACCAGTCCTGAAGCTGAAGGGCCTGGAGGACTTGAGAGAGAGTAACCATCTTGAACTTGTCCTTCCTGAGGAGTTTGTTCAAACCGCACAAGTCCATGATGGGTCTCAATCCCCCGTCTTTCTTGGAAATCAAAAAATAAGGGGAATACCATCCCTTGTTCCTCTCCGCTACAGGCACCAGTTCTATAGCGCCTTTCTCCAGCAGGGCTTGAATTTCCTGCGCAAGGAGCGGATCCGGACACTTCAAAGAGAGGTTCCCCGGTGGATTGTCGCGAGGCCTGTGCCGAAAGGGAAGACAGTAGCCGTGGGCTATGATCTCCAGAACCCACACATCTGAAGTAATGGCTTGCCACTCTACAAGATGCTGCGCCAGCCTTCCCCCAACCGGCGAACCATGGGACATGGCCTCATGACTGAGTAGGAGCGGCTGCGGCGTTACCCGAGGGCAAAGAGGCAACTGCCCGAGTGGCCTTGGCACCACGGGTACCCTGTCGTCCACCTCTGGTACCCCTGCGTTGGCCTCTTTGACTGCCAGCTCCTCTCGCTTTACTGAAGGATGAGTAATAGCGAAAGGAACCACCCCTCCACTGCTGTCCCCTAGGACGAAAAGGCGGAGGTTGGCGAACTGCAGCGCCCAACGACTTCGCTGCAGCTTTTGAGGTCTGCAACCTCTCAAGGCTCTCGTCAGCCTTGCTGCCAAAAAGGTGTTCACCATCAAAGGGCATGTTGAGGAGCCGGGACTGCACATCAGGAGCAAACCCCGACTTCCGCAACCACGCAAACCTGCGTATCACGGTGCTCGCCGCCATGGACCTACTGACGCATTCAGCCAAGTCCAGACACGACTGAACGGACTCACACATGGCATCCTTACCATCCTGGACCATAGCAAGGAAACCCTCCCGTTCAACCCCTTCGGGAATATGTTCAGCCGCTAACGCAACACAGTTCCACAGAGTGTGCGCGAAACGTGACAAGGCACAAATGGAGTTGGCCGTCTGAAGCGCCATACCACCAGAAGAAAACACTTTCTTCGCCCAGCCATCAAAACGTTTGTCGTCCCTATCAGGAGGGATGGTAGGGTACGACGCCTGCTTTGCCGGGGCCGTGGCCGCCTGCACCACCAAACTCTCCGGAGTGGGGTGCCTGGTCAAGTAGCAGGGGTCGCTACTGGCTGGACGGTATTTACGCGACAAGGATCTGCCCACCGCCGGGAGACTCTCCGGAGCAGTCCAAGCCGCCGCCACCCTTCTCTGCAAAGCCATATGGAACGGCAGTACCGGGTCAGTTGGGGGACCAACATCAAGGATGTCCGTCAGATCATCCTGCACAAACTCCCCTGGGGGAGCAGACCATCCCAGATACTCAGACACCCTAGCCATAAGGCGCCGGTACGAGGAATCAGCATGGGAGCCAGGCTCAGGCCTACAAAATTCCACCTCCGGAGAGGTGTCCAGTCCACTGGCATCATGCAGCGACTGCCTCAAATCGTCAAACTGACTATGGCCCGAGACAATTTCATCCGGCACCAGACTAGGAACCAGGCCATCAGAATCCTCATCCGCCTCCGAAATATATTCCAGGTGGCAAAAAGGCACCCGAGAGTGCTTGCTCTTAACCAGAGCCTTCCTAGGGGGCACACCCGTGACACGGGGCACCTCCGACGCGAAAGGCGTTGATGGCGTCGAGCGAATCGGCGCCGAGAAAGCCGGCAACGGCGCCGAGAGGATCGGCGTCGACGTCGAGGAAATCGGCGTCGACGTCAGATGCAGCGCCTCCAGTATCGGCGGCGTCGACACAGCCCTCGAAGCCGGAGCTCCGAGCGTGTCCGTCGACGGCTTCGACGAGGCCCTCGAAGCCGGAGCCTCGAGAAAGCCTGTCGACGCCCTCGACGCCTCAGACGTCGATGTCTTCCTCGAAGACTTCACAGGAGCACACGGTCTCGAACGCGTCGAGGACCAGGACCTGGAATGGGTACGGCGAGAACGAGCCTCCTTGTCCGAACGGGACCGCTCCCGTGACTCGTGCCGACCACTCTTGCGAGCGGCGTCTCTCGACCTCACACGGCCGTCCCCACTCGGGGGCGCGGACGGCTGAGTACCCTGCGACTCAAGAATCGCCAACATTTTCTTCCCGAAGGAAGCCCATTCTTCCGGCGTCGCACGGCTGGTGGGGTAACCGACGTGCCGTGCAGAATCCTCGGAAGAGGACCTGGAAGGCGACCGGTGACGGCGCTTCCGAGAATGCCTTGAAGAGGCCGAGGAGTGGCGAGACCCACTCCTAGAAGAAGACCGACGAGACTTCCGACGATGACGTGGAGAGTCACCCCTCGAATCATCCGTCGAAAGCCCCGCCGACTTCGACTTCCGGGGCTTGGACACCCGACCTACCGACAACTTCTTCTTACGTTCGCGTAAGGCTTTGGACGTGAGCGACTGGCAGTCGACACAGTCATCCGTGTCGTGGGCCTCCCCGAGGCACCAGAGGCAGGCGTCGTGCGAGTCAGTCACCGACATCTTGGACCCACACTCCCCGCACTTCTTAAAGCCCGGACGCGGGGTTGAAGACGAAGTGGAAGACATCGCCGTAAGGAAATTCACAAACGAACAGGTTCGAAGAACCAGAAAGAACAGAACTCCAAAGAGTCGAGGCCTAGAACCGAGAAACACGAAGCAACACGTTCGCGGAAAAAACGGAACTGAGGCTACAGGCGTCGTGCGTCCTACTTATCACATCGGATGACGTCGGACGTCGGAGGAGGTCCTCGACGTCGGCGCATCGACGTCATCGACGCAGGACGCAGACGCTGGAAAAGTTTACGAAGCAGCACAGCTGTGGTGATTACCTGTCATAGATATGGAATACGTCGGAGGACCCAATCCCCTCGAACTTAACTTTACTCAACTTCTCTTGAGTTGCTTTCCATAAAAACATTAACTAACGATTTTCTCTGCTTTCTTCACAAAAATTTGCTGTATAGTTTTAAGAATGATTGCTTAGTTGCAATCAGTCTCTCTATTGATTGATTGATTATTTTATTTCTATCGCGCTCATACACAAGTGTTTCAGAGCGCGAACTCTACATATTTCTTCATAGTTTCATCTTGCTTTCATCTTTAAAGAATAAATCTTTACGGACTTCTTGTTACGATCACCTGGTATCCACGGGGACGCCACCCAGCCAGTTGGTCGTTGGTGCCCTTCCCAATGATTCCCTGGTGTGGTCTCGGTGTCGATGGGATTCCACCTGGAAATGAGGACTATATTAGGACTGGGCGACGAAGGTAAGTTTTCCCCCACCTCCCTTGTTTTTCCAGACGCCCCATGTTCTCTTCTCACCTGGTTGGCGGAATCGGTGGGCTCTCCGTCCTGCTCTCTGGGCAGGGGCGCGTTGTCTTTTGTGGGCGCGGGCGGTCCAGTTACTTCACTGACTGCTGCCCTTGTAGTGTCTTTCAGGTAGGTCTTATTGCGATTGATGGCATCGTAATTCTTGCATGCCTTTTCTCTGTTCTAAATGTCTCTTTTTTTATCTCCCTAGGAGCGCGGAGTGTCCACTTGGGGAACTGGATATGCTGGTTCTCACCGGGAGATGATGGCGCGCTATAGCACTATGATGCGGTAAGGAGGCGCTTTGCGTAGCGCAGCGATGTCTTGTCCTCACTGACCTGTGCTTTTCTCTTTTCGTAGGTCGCGGTGAGTTCCCAGCGCAGATGGAGTCCCGGAGCTATGCCGGCCGAAAAGCAACCAACCAGGTAAGTCTTTAAGCGCTTTGTGGTTGTGATATCTCCACTACCTCCTTTAATGATGTCTTTCTCCTTTTCTCAGGTCCTTCGATCCGGGCAGTGAACTCCACCAACAGAGCTGCCCAGAAGCTGCGAGCAGTGAAGGATGATGAATGCAGGTAAGATTCTGCTGCCAACGATGTTCTTTGTTTTTCTGCAGGTCCGGAATTTACCAGGCTCGTGAGAAAGCTGGACACGGTGAGCGTCACGTTGCTAGAAGCAAAGTAACGCAAAGCGTGTTGTCTTGTTCGGGTGTGGTTTAAATAGCCACTGTAAAGTAGTTCAGGTAAAGTAGTCCCTAGGCCACCACACCCAACACACTAGACCGCATAGCTTGGTTCTAGGAATCAAGCTATTTGGATGCCTCCATGTTGGCTGAAAGCCTAAATAAAGTAGTTCCTCAAGCAGATGTCTTTCCTTACTGATGAGCCTGGCGCCAAAGGTGCCAGGACTGGCCCCAAGAGGGCCTGAGAAGTGGATGCCAGGCCTTATTAGTGATCCGAGCCCTGATTCCACCTGGCCAATAGGCTTGCCAGTGGGGATCAGGACTGAGGGTCGTGACACTTCTTATTTAACAAAATGTTGCTGCTGCTACATTCAGGTGGACTTTTACTCACTCCTTACTTGATCAGTCACAACGGGGTCCGTTCATGAACAGCTGACTACTCTCCTTGCTTTCGATCCGTTACTACGGTATGCACGCATGAACTGGTGACTTGCCGCGCTTTCACTGAAGATCTGGAACTGAAATGCGCACTTTGAAAACCTTTCTCCAGTCACCTCAGCTGTGAAAGAATACTGTGCAACTCTGCTGACTAAGGAGTCGGGTACGCGCTTACTTCCCGACTTGAAAGACACGTCGGGCCATGCTGCTAGGTCCCTTCTTCTAACACGGCACATGCAATGCGATAATGAATAGCATTGCAATGCCTTTATAACTTACGCGCAACCCGAACTCAGTCTTCTAATTTAAACGTGTGCTTGCGTGTGTTCATATGTCCATTAACTATATATTACTGTAACGCTCACCTGACTCCCACGGAGACGCTGACCAGGCCTGGGCTGCTGCGGCCTCTTCTAAGGTGATGCGCAGGACTCGGAACACCGACTGGGCCGGACCCCCAAACCTCACCTGTCTGATGCATAGGAAGATCTTTCTGTAGATGGGGAAAAGGATTTTAATCACCTGCAGAGTGAGGAGTCAAACCCCTCCTTTCCCCTTTTACTCTCTCTTCAAACCACCTCTGAACCTTCCCGTTAATTCTCACCTTAAGATTTGAAATGACGAGCTCTCCATCCTGCTTCTGGTGCAGGGGTGCGGTAGAATCCAGTTACTTCACTGGTTATCGGACGGGCATTCAGGTCCAGTTGCTTCACTGGTTTTTTGGATGAATAAGGCGCTTTCATAAGTATATGACTTATCAAGTTCAAGGGTTGTTCTTCCTTCCTTTTTGGCCTTTATTTTCAATGGACTGCTTTTAGTCTTTTAGCGCAGGTGCAGAGCGAAGACTCCACGTAGAGAAGACAATTTGCTGTGGATAATTCAGGTGAACTTATGTTAGGGTGGTTTTTCTAATATCTGTATGTTCACCCACTAATGCGCGTGTTCTTTTTTCCCCATAGGGGCCGGGGCGCGGTACTGCCAAAAGGCGTGCCGACCCGAGATGAGGAAGGATTCTCCACCACCAATCGCCAGGTAAGCCTTCTGGCAAATCAGTTTTTTCCCAATGTTTTCTCTGGCTCACCTTTTGTTCTTCTCTTTTCCTTCCTAGGTGCTGGAATGCGGCGGAACGTGCGGATGGTCCTAGGAGTGCGGAATTCCTTGTGGACAGGTGAGTTGAGCGCAGCGCTGCAACGAGCAACGCGAAGAATCCAAAAATAATGTCTTTTTCTTTAGGATTGTCGGCGTGTTGGCTCCGGATCCCATGCAATATCAGGTAATGTCCTTTATTCACCTTCTCTTCCTCTCTTCTTCCTTTTAGGTGTTCCAGGACTGAAGCAGGCGTGGCTGGAGTCAGGATGCAGGAGCAGACACGGTGAGCGTCCAGCTGCTAGGAGCAGAGCAACGCGAAGCGTGAGCTGCTGTCTGGGCGTGGCTTAAATAGCCTCCAAAGAAGTCCCAGGTATGTATCCTTCCCCAATCAGGTATGTATCCTTCCCTGACCACTCCCGAGTGGCAAAATAGTCCCACAGGTAAAGTAGTTCCTTTCAGGCCTCAAAGAGGTCTGGATCTGGCAGCATGGTCTGCATCAGGTAAGTCCACCAAAAGCGTTCCCTTTATGAGCCTGGCGCCTATGGCTCAGGACTGTGTCCAAAGGGCCCCTATTTGGGGTTGCTGGACCTTCCCTTGGGTACCTGATGTGTGCTTCCGGGGCTGCCGGTCTTGGACTGGCTCTCCGGGAGTATGCATCATGACAGCACTCCCCCACAAGGCCCCTCCCAAGATCGTTCTCTCCGGCGGTCTCGGTTTGTTTGGGAAATTCCGGTGGAACCTTTTGACTAACCGAGGTGCGTGCACATGGTCACTAGGCTCCCAGGATCTTTCTTGAGGCCCGTATCCTTTCAAATCTATTAAATAGTACAATTTGGACTTTGACACCTTGGAATCCAAAATGTTCTTCACCTCGAACTCGGGTTCTCCATTTATTCGGATAGGTTCTGGTGGCTTGATTAGTCTGGTTCCAGGTTGCACCGGTTTCAAAAGTGATACATGAAAAACAGGATGAATACGCATATTAGCTGGTAGGTCGAGTTTGACGGCCACCGGGTTGATGATGGCCGTAACTGAGTAGGGCCCCACATTTCTTGGGTTAAAAGTTCGAGGTCCCTTGAGCGATAAGTGTCTGGTAGCTAACCATAGTTGGTCTCCTACTTGGTATTGAGGTGCTTCACTTCGATGTAGATCAGCATTCTGCTTGTACTTTCTCTTGGCTTGCAGTAAATGCGCAGTTGCTTCCTTGAAGGCTTGATTTATTGTAGAATGTAGATGGTTTACGGCGGGCATTTCGAGGCTTTGAGGTGAATCAAGGTCTGAGGTCCGAGGATGATGTCCATATATGGTATAAAAAGGACTTTGTCCAGTTCCCGAGTGTATCGAATTATTGTATGCGTATTCAGCAATCCAAAGGATATCTTTCCAATTACTTTCGGATTGATGCAACATACACCGTAGATAATGTTCAAGGGTCTGATTTGTTCTCTCAGTTTGACCATCGGTCTGAGGATGGTGACTGGTCGACAATTTTACGTCAATCTGCGCCAGCTGACAGCACTTTCTCCAAAAATGGGAAATGAATTGGCTTCCTCGGTCAGAGACTAGTATGGATGGGAATCCATGTAAGCGAACAATGTTTTCCAGAAATTCCTTCCTAGGACTGAAGCTGAAGGCAAGCCTTTTAATGGAATGAAGTGGGCCATTTTAGAAAATAAATCCACTATAACAAGGATAGAGTTATAACCACAGCAAGGAGGCAGGTCCGTAATAAAATCAAGTGACAAGGTGTGCCAAGGTGCTGGTGGAATGTCTAAGGGTTGAAGAAGACCAGTTGGTCTCCTCTTTTGTCCTTTGTTTTGGGCGCAAATACCACATGACATCACAAAAGATTTAATGTCCTTTCGCCAAGAGGGCCACCAGAATTGTCGTTTTACCTTTTCTTCCGTTTTGGCAATCCCTGGGTGTCCTATCAGGGTATCATAACGAGAAATAACTAGTTCTTGTAGTTCTTTGTGTGGCAAAAATAGGCGCCCTTGGGAGTAAGGTAGGTCACCCTTAACAGTAAAGTTAGATCCCTTTAAAATCCAATCTTGCAAGGCTGTAGGGTCCAGGAGTTGCTTAACTCTAGTTTGAATGTCCTACAGAGTTTGTAAGGTAATCATACCCAGAATTTTTTGTTCGGGAATTATTGGTACTGGTTCTGCGCTTGTATCTATTTCACCCATTCCTATTCGGGAAAGGGCATCAGCTTCACCGTTCTTGATGCCAGGACGATAGGTGATTACAAAATCGAATTCAGCAAAGAACAAAGCCCATCGGAGCTGACGTGATGACTGAGCTTTGGCAGTTTTCAAATATTGCAAGTTCCGGTGGTCTGTGATCACCGTGATGGTATGTCTAGCGCCAAGAAGATAGTGCCTCCAAGCCTTAAAAGCGGATTTAATGGCCAATAACTCCTTATCGGTGATTGCATAGTTAACTTCAGGTGCTGAGAATTTTCTGGACCAAAAGGCTACGGGGTGTAGTTGATTAGATTCGGGATCTCTTTGAGACAGAACAGCTCCCATGGCTAAACTGGATGCGTCGGTCTCAAGTATGTATGGAAGATCCGGGCGCGGGTGTTTCAGTACTGGTGCGGAGGTAAATTTGGCTTTCAGCTCCTGAAAAGCCTGTTCGGCTTCCCCAGACCATTCGAATCGTTTATTTTTCTTCAAGAGTGCAGAGATGGGTTGAACGATCCGCGAATATTCCGGGATAAATCTGCGGTAAAAGTTGGCAAAGCCAAGCATGCTTTGTACGCCTTTCACAGAGCTAGGCGATGGCCATTGGAGGATGGCATCCACTTTTCGTGAATCCATTCGGACTCCTTTAGGTGTCAGGATGAAACCAAGAAACTCGACTTCTGTGGTATGGAAAACACACTTTTCAATTTTCGCAAATAGTTTGTGTTGGCGCAGTTTCTCGAGAACTGCCTTAGCATGCCTTATATGTTCAGATTCCGAAGAGGAGTATATCAGAATGTCATCGATATATACGACGACACAAACATCTAGGAGTTCTCGAAGGACATCGTTCATGAAGTTTTGGAAGGCAGCAGGGGTGTTGCACAATCCGAAAGGCATTACTTGGTACTCGAATAGTCCATATTTGGTACGGAAGGCGGTCTTCCATTCGTCGCCTTCTTTTATTCGCACCAGATGGTAAGCCCCCCGGAGATCTAACTTGGTATATATGCAGGCCTCCTTTACTTGGTCAAGAAGTTCGGGGATCAGGGGCAGAGGGTAACGGTTTTTGACAGTTATCTGGTTCAATGCGCGATAGTCGATACAAGTTCTGAGGTCGCCTTCTTTTTTTGTCACGAAGAACAGGGCTGAGGGTGCAGGAGACTTTGACGGGCGAATGAAACCATTGGCTAGGTACTGATCTAAATATTGTCGCAAATGAAGATTTTCAGGTTCCGTAAAAGCATAAATTCTGCTTCACAGGGGTTGCGCACCCGGCATCAGATCAATTTGGCAATCGTATGACCTGTGAGGGGGTAGCGTGTTGGCCTGTTCCTTCTGGAAGACGTCTTGAAACTCCATGTACTCCGGCGGTAGCTGTAAAGTGACAGGGGTTACTGTAGCCACGCCTATCTTTGGATAACAGGTTTGTGCGCAATCAGGAAAGGTTATCCTCTTCGCTCGCCAATCAATTCGAGGATTGTGTGTTTCTAACCAAGGGATTCCTAGAATTACTTGAAACTGCGGGGCCTTGATTACGTCAAACACAACAGCCTCCCGATGCCCGTCCTGACCTACTAGTGTCACCTCTGCAGTGGAATGTGTTACTGGCCCAGAGGCAATTTCGGATCCATCGACTGTGGTGATGACTTCTTTAGTGGTTTTTGGACAAAGAGGGAGGTTGATCCTAGAAGCCAATTCATGATCCACATAGTTCCCAATAGCTCCACTGTCGATGTATGCCTTTATAGCATGCAACTGTCCAGGCTGTTCCGGATTCACAAGGATCATTGGCATGATGAAGTGCAAGGTCTGAGAGTCAGTTTTCAGGCTCGACAAGTGGACCTCTAGCTTGTCGGGCGTGGTCTTTTCCCGAATCCGGTTCCTTATGATTCTTATCCACGGCTCCTACCGTTTTCTTGGGTGGTTTCACCGGGCAATCTCGTAAAAAGTGTCCAGAAGCCCCACAATAAAGACACAATTGCATCTGTCGTCTTCTTTCACGTTCCTTTTGAGATAACGGTCCTTTAACCCCTCCAATTTGCATAGGTTCGGTAACATCGGCATTCTTGGGGTTAACGTGGGTCTTGACTAACACGCGAGTCTCAAACTTGGACCGATCTGCTTTTCTATTTTGAAGCCTATGGTCTAATTGGACCACTAAGTCTATATATTCCATATAGTCTTGGGGTGGGTTTACAACTTGGGCTAGAACATCTTTAAGTTCCCCACGTAGACCTCGATGAAATAACGTGATTCTCTTATCCTCTGGCCACCCAGTCTCCACTATCAACCTATTGAAGGTTGCGATATAGGCTAATAGATCCTGGTTACCTTGTCGTAAAGACAGAAGTTCGTTGTCCAGGGCCTGTCCCTGAGAGTGGCGAGCAAATAATCTTTCCATGCGTGTCTGAAAACCTTGAAAGTCTCGGAGTATCGGGTCGTCTTGAGTGACCAGTGGAACCGACCAATCTGCAGCGCAGCCATTGAGATATGATAATACGAAGGCTACTTTGGTTTGGTCGTTAGGAAAGGCCCCCGGTCTGCAAAGGAAGTGTAATTGGCATTGATTCATGAATACAGCAAATCTTCTGGGGTCCCCCGCAAAACGTTCAGGTGGGGCCAATGGCATATTTCCCGGTAGATTAATTTGCACAGGGTTGCTTGAAACCATTGGGGCGGGAATACCCCCCGAACCTGGTAGAGGAGTTTGTCCAGCTTGACCTTGCAACAACTGCCTGGCAAGGTCATCAGTTCGTTCCTTAGATACAATTAGTTCCCTTCTGAGAGCGTTTGTCTCCTGACGTGTGGAATGCACTTCAGCTCGTAATTCCCCCAATAGGTGGGCCAGCTGATCGGTTTCGGAAGTCTCCATAGTGTCCGGGTGGGAAATTGTAGGAAGGCTTCGCATTCTGTAACGCTCACCTGACTCCCACGGAGACGCTGACCAGGCCTGGGCTGCTGCGGCCTCTTCTAAGGTGATACACAGGACTAGGAACACCGACTGGGCCGGACCCCCAAACCTCGCCTGTCTGATGCGTAGGAAGATCTTTCTGTAGATGGGGGAAAAGGATTTTAATCACCTGCAGAGTGACGAGTCGAACCCCTCCTTTCCCCTTTTACTCTCTCTTCAAACCACCTCTGAACCTTCCCGTTAATTCTCACCTTAAGATTTGAAATGACGAGCTCTCCATCCTGCTTCTGGTGCAGGGGTGCGGTAGAATCCAGTTACTTCACTGGTTATCGGACGGGCATTCAGGTCCAGTTGCTTCACTGGTTTTTTGGATGAATAAGGCGCTTTCGTAAGTATATGACTTATCAAGTTCAAGGGTTGTTCTTCCTTCCTTTTTGGCCTTTATTTTCAATGGACTGCTTTTAGTCTTTTAGCGCAGGTGCAGAGAGAAGATTCCACGTAGAGAAGACAATTCGCTGTGGATAATTCAGGTGAACTTATGTTGGGGTGGTTTTTCTAATATCTGTATGTTCACCCACTAATGCGCGTGTTCTTTTTTCCCCATAGGGGCCGGGGCGCGGTACTGCCAAAAGGCGTGCCGACCCGAGATGAGGAAGGATTCTCCCCCACCAATCGCCAGGTAAGCCTTCTGGCAAATCAGTTTTTTCCCAATGTTTTCTCTGGCTCACCTTTTGTTCTTCTCTTTTCCTTCCTAGGTGCTGGAATGCGGCGGAACGTGCGGATGGTCGTAGGAGTACGGAATTCCTTGTGGACAGGTGAGTTGAGCGCAGCGCTGCAACGAGCAACGCGAGGAATCCAAAAATAATGTCTTTTCCTTTAGGATCGTCGGCGTGTTGGCTCCGGATCCCATGCAATATCAGGTAATGTCCTTTATTCACCTTCTCTTCCTCTCTTCTTCCCTTTAGGTGTTCCAGGACTGAAGCAGGCGTGGCTGGAGTCAGGATGCAGGAGCAGACACGGTGAGCATCCAGCTGCTAGGAGCAGAGCAACGCGAAGCGTGAGCTGCTGTCTGGGCGTGGCTTAAATAGCCACCAAAGAAGTCCCAGGTATGTATCCTTCCCCAATCAGGTATGTATCCTTCCCTGACCACGCCCGAGTGGCAAAATAGTCCCACAGGTAAAGTAGTTCCTTTCAGGCCTCAAAGAGGTCTGGATCTGGCAGTATGGTCTGCATCAGGTAAATCCACCAAAAGCACCCCCTTTATGAGCCTGGCTCCTACGGCGCCAGGACTGATGTCCAAAATGAGCCTGGCGCCTAGGGTGCCAGGACTGTGTCCAAAGGGCCCCTATTTGGGGTTGCTGGACCTTCCCTTGGGTACCTGATGTGTGCTTCCGGGGTTGCCGGTCTTGGACTGGCTCTCCGGGAGTATGCATCATGACAGCTACACCATTTACACATTCCAAAGAGAAGCCTTACGTTTCTTAACAGAATACAAATACTCTTCTTTTGGCTTTCAGTAAACTAATCTCCACAACAATTCTGAACTTGCAATTTCATTTGATTTAACCTTTTTTTCTCCCGTTCATTAACAAGACACTTATCTGAATCTTGTCTCTGGCTCTTTCTGGTGTATTTTTCTCTTGATAGTGTGGTTCCTTTTGTTTAGTTTCTTAGTCTTCTATGGACCTCCTGAGCGCTGTGACCACTTCCATAAGGGTCTCGAATGAAAGGCAGTTTAGAACCTCTCCAGAGGTTCCAAACTGCATCACAGTAGCATCACATTGGTCTGTAGCCAATTATTCCTGAGTAGGCAGTTGACCATCTTGGACTGGGAGAACAGCAGCTGACTAACATGAGGTCAAGGAAATACTGTGAACTCAACCCATTCTCCACCTAATACAGCAGTTAAAAAGACTCAGTACCCAGGGACCCGATAGGTTGAGCCTCTATTAAGAACTATTCTCAATGCGAACACAGATAAGAATTCCTCTTAGCATTACCCGAAAAATGAACTTGTGATTATATCTTGGAATGCTTGCGGTTACCATAACCTCTTCAAGTGGTTGGCCTCTCCTCCCCACCCTCAACAGTGGAATGCGATTCTCCTACAAGAAACAATGAAAATGGATCAATTGGTGTTACAGGGTTTTTCCACCTACTGCTCCCATGCTACCAAGCCTAAGGAAGGACGTCCTTCTGGAGGTTTGGCAATTGCTACTAATAATCACATGAATTGTGTAATGCATATTTACCAGAGGGTCATTCGACTGCATTAACAAACTTATGTACGTAACTGAGCACATCCTTGCAGTAGAGTTGACATTTAAGAATAATCTAGGTAAACCATTACTGTTGATAACATTGTATTGGAATCCTCTTAAAAAAGCCCTAGATGATATGTTAGATGAAATGGACAGTTGCTTAGAGAACGCACTAATATATATCCCCTACTATGAAATCATCATCTGTGGTGATTTCAATTCGTTGTGCCTTGACAATTGTGGCACTGGGGACGAAGCACTATCTGAACGTGTGAAAAGAGCAAGGGTGAGAGGCCTGAGATGGGTGACCTTTTTCGATTACTGGGACCTGAGCTTTGTAAAATGCTCAGAGTCTGGTTTCAATCATACTTGGGAGTCTGGGGGGGTTGGGGTGGGTGCAGCAACCTTGATTTATTACTTTGGGGTATCCCATTCGCTTGCGCAACAAGTAGACCTAGTAGCTATACATGCAATCACATTCGGAGATCATGCTCAAATCCAGCTATCAGCTGGTATATTATACTCGAACCTTGCTATGGATGCACTGTTGCAACTACCTGAAACAGAGCGTGGAAATAGTGCTCTTAGATGGAATTCATCATTGTTTCATCAGCTAGCGTGTCGAGCGTCCTGGGACTTCAATAATATGTATGAGTGGATTGTACATCCAACTTTGTCTCTACATCCAAGAGAAGCAAGTATTACCAAAATTGTCATGGCTGCCATTTCATTGCTCCAGAGCAAGCAGAAAAAATGGGCTCCGGTGAACGATCATGCATACGATCATAGTATCAAATTGCTTAAACAAACTTTGCCAAATTCCTGAACCTGCTTAAGAATTCTTTATATCAGGACTTGCAATCATCCTTAAAGACAATTGGTGTAAACTCTCTCACTCAATATCAAAGGAGAATGCAGAATATCTTTGAAATCTTGGGTTGACGACCACTGACTTGTGCATCAGACCAGCTCATTTGAAAAAAAAACTATTTGAGAGGGGTTGGAGTCGCACTTTAGACCGGCTCAATGAGTATAGTACTTATACAGAGTATGCAAACTACCTGCGGAAAAGGGTGCCTTGCTGCAATTACATCAGCATTTTTCCCTGTATGCGTACTCGGGTGTATTATATGCGATTTAAACTAAACCAATTCCACACACTGGAATGGTGCAGGTATTGGGGAAATGGCTGTGGTAAAGAGCCTCAAGTTAACTGTTGATTCCAGAGGTGTGAGGAATCATTAGAAACGCTCAAGCACTTAGTGCTCGAGTGTCCTCACTTTAGGGTTGCTCGAACTACTCTTTTGATGAAATTTGTTGAAACTAATTTTGAAGACACTCTGAAACTTTTATGGGCAAGGATGATGGTGGGTATTTATAATCCTCTCATCTTTGCACTTGTACAGTTACTAAAAATTATCAAAACTGACCTAGTGGAGAGCTTGCAACTGCCTGTAAAACGGCTGATGAGTTGGATATAGGTCTGAGTTGTGCGTTTTCAAGTCATCATTACGTGATATAAATGTTTATGTTGTGCAATCGTTTATATCTGACAGTTTGGATATATTCAAATCAAGGTTGCCAGATGCCACTTAGTCCTCGAAAACGTGTAGAGTTATATAAAGTGAGATCTCCGATATTTAAAAGATGGACAAGTATGTAATCTCTGGTATGAAGGTTATCCATGTCACCATGAACAGGTGTCCACATTGCCTCTTTTTAGTAGCGAGTTCTCAAATTATATGAGTATTTAAGGTGTATTTACCGACATCGATTTGATGTAAATACCGTTCTCACTGACATTAAGCTATATAGCAGCTTCCTATGCCCAAGTCACACACTTGGATTGATATTAGTTAATACTTGTTGACATGTAACTAATGGACTAGTAAGTAACAGCTATTACATGGTTATGTTTAAATTGAAAATGAGCTCTTATTTGATCAAGTGACGAATACATTTAATATCATTGATGTATACGTTTTGAATAGGTATGTATTGAAGGATCACGTCACAAAGTGTTCACTTTCACCGATAATGAACTATGTATATGGTGTATTTTTTATAAAATGGCTAATCATTTTTAAACTCAAGACTTTTTTTAAAATATGTGTATGTACTTAAATTTGTTTTAATTTGTATTAATGGAATATACTTAAAATATACTTGAGTTTTGTAAGGGCTTATTTTTAACCATAAAGCAAATACTTTTGGATCCCTCAAGAAGAGTCATACAATTCAATGGGCTAAGCCAAAGTCAATGGCCAAAAGTCTTGTATAGGATGAAGCACTTCTGGTAAGTAAATGGAAACGTCTTTGCACAAGTTCTTAATAGTCTTTGATGAAAAGAAGAATCAAATGTAGGGCCACAAGCTGATTAGACTTGTGAGTTGTAGAAGCTGCAAGCACTCTACAGTAAGCAGTAAGTTCTCTCAGACTTTTTACAGCTACTTATCTCATTATTCCTGGACCTCAGTCGTGGGGACAAGAGGGAGGACGTCGGGGGACTCCTGCAATGCACTGGGACGGTCAAAACTCGCAACCGGCAAACTTCACTTTCAGTGGCTGTTCAGTGTTTCAGCTCCCCACGTCTACCGCAAATAACACTGCGGTTCCTGGATGTCGAGATGGACTTTCCTTGCTTCTGGGGTCCCGCACTCTGTTGAGGGGGCTCAGGCTTGGTCCGTCCTGCTTCCTGGGAGTCCGGAGGATCTTCCTGAAGCTCTAGTCCAGCTTAAAAGCAACGCACACAATCTGGTGTTCCTCTCCCTGGTTATACGGTTTCCAGCAGCAACTCTCTGGAAATTCAACCAGTTCCGAGATGGATGTCCAGGTGGCTTACTTTGAAGTAGAGTGGTCCCACCAACTCAAGGGGAGAAGTCGTCCGTGCAGGGGCTTCTCGGTCGATGCGAACTTGGCGTTTCGGCACTGCAGCAGGGCTTCACCAGGCAAACCAATGGTCCAGGAGTTGCAGCAGGCGTCCGTTCTTCTTCGGTTCCTTCGTCCAGTGGTCAACTCTGCCTTCCAAACCAAAAGACTTGCCTTTTACTCAGTTCTCTCCCATTCATTCAAGCCTAGCTGTCAGTCACCCACCAGGGTGGCTGTCCTTGCCGGGCAGTCAGCAGGCCAATCACCAGAGAGTGCATTTGGGTCTCCTAGGAGACTAAGCACAGGTAGTTTCAGGCACCTTCCTCACTTCCTGCCTACCACAGACACCCTGAAGCCAGAGGCGGGCTTCACTCGTGAATCCCCCCAAAGGCAAAATGAACAAAAAGACTAAACCTGGTTTGGCGTCCAGAGTAAATCTCAAGAAGGACCTTTCCACAAAGAAATGGCAAAAAAAGACGAGCAGGGTCATTTTGACAAAAATGGAACCCGTGGGTGCTTCGCTGTAGCTCTGAACGCAGCCCGCGGTAAATGCACACAATGGTAGTTAAAACGAAACCACTGCCACCAGCCATTCAGTGAGAAAAGGGTAACATAAAAATGTTACATGAGAAGCTAGACAAAGGGGTTACTAGGTTACCCCTCCAGCACTCTATTGTTAGATGGTGTGTGCTGGGCCTAGAAAGTTACAACGGTAAGTAAAGTCAATTTCACTTTACTGCTCTTGGAAACAGTAGTTTATATACATGAGAAGGTATTTAAGCCTTTGGTAAATCTGAAATACCTCCCTGTGCCACTGCAGTGAAGGTGCTGTGTGACACAATGTAAAAGATGATGCCTACGGAGTTTGTCCGACTCCATAACCAAAAGAAACACAAAGTTCAGAAATCACATTAGAATACATGAGAGGGGGGGAAAAGGGTCACACTCTCTCCAGGTTAAAAAAATCAAGTACTCAAAATCCAGCAAAGTTGCTGGGGGTCTCTAATGTGGAGGGAATTAGCACATTTCTGAGAATTCTCCCTCACAAGTAATCCCTACGTTTTGTGCCTTGAGACTTTGTGACTTGGGGCGATGATGATTTAGAGTTTATCGACGTTCTGGCCTTCAGTAGGGTGGCGGGAACATGTTTTTTAATTAAGGCGCTCATTTTAGAGCTTTTTACCAGAGTCGTTCATGCGTCTTTCGACGCCTTGTGACCAGAACTCCAGGACTTCCCAGATTTAGACACGGTGTCGGAAACAAACTTTGGACTCCGTTTTCGGGGGCCTGTCATGTGGTGATCGTGACCGCGATGGGCCAGAGGACAGGGAATGTTCGGACCTTACCTTCAACACCGCGTGTGGCTTATTGGCTGACGGCGGGGTTGCCTTTCGGCCGTGGGGGGTGTGCTTGGTGTGGTGTGAACTGTGGGTTCTTGAGCCGTAGAAGAACCGCCAGCCTGTGTTTTGGGGTCAGGAGCTCGCACACCGGGATCTGTTGGATCCCGATCACCCTCTGCATCACTTAGGACACCTATGCTGCAATCGCTGGAGGTTCCCTCGATGTCCATGGTGAGTTAAAGTTTTCAGCCTGAACAGTTTGCAAGACTTGCACTATTCTTCTGTGCGGTCCCTAGGGATGCAAAAGGTTACACACTCAGTGTGAAACCTTGCAGGGAAACTTCCTGTTACAGGAAGTTCACAATTTAAAAAGAGTGTTTTTCATTATGTATGATCAGGGCAGGAGGCAAAATAAATGGGAGTATAGGTAAAAATGCATTCTCTAAGTGAGACTGGAATATGAACATCCCCCCTCTCTCCCTACTGTGCAGGGCTGAGGCCTGTTGGGGCTTGAAAGGCTGCACGCAAAAGTTTGTTGAGACAGGAGTCGGTGTCGTCGACAAATGGTCTTGTCCTTGAAGCCGTTGCCAGAGATCTTGCGGTATACAGTTGTAGAAAGGACAGGAAGAAAAATGAATTTCAAACTTTTACTAAGTAATGGCGTCAGCTAAGAAGGAACTCCACAAAATGCGTCCGACTACGATGTTGAAAAAAAACAATCTGAGGGACCTCGAATCGGGAAGGACATGGTTACAGTGGATGTCACACTAGGGATAGTATTACTGGCACGCCCCGTCGACGTCCCTTTTCGAGTTTCGAAAACAAAGTGTAATACTCTGCGGCTACCACTAGATGTCAGCCTATGCATAGCATGTGATCTGAGCAGATCCACAAGCCTCAGAAATATATATATTCTAATAGTTGCATTGGGCAAATAAGACTATGCTAAAACAAGCTAATACAAGTTGAATAGTTCAGAATTTTCAAATCCCATTTCCTTGGTGAGGTGTAGCATCACCAAAGTAAACAAAACATACCCCGACTGCATCTGTGAACTATACAACTACAATGCAAGGAACTAGTCACACGTAACAAACATGAAAAGTGATTCAACCTGTATCAATCAGTATTTTGGGCATGATTTTCAGATCACAAATGACAACTTATTGTATGAATATATCTTACTGTACTCGTGCATTAAAAAAATTATGCAAGATAAATTGTGCATACCTTCAGTTGTGCAGATCTGATTCTTTTGATCAAGTACCAGTTGCTCCATACCCTGCCTCAGATCATCTTGATTTAAGTCACAAGCATCGAAAGCATCACTCACAAATTCAGATACACCTGGGCTTGTCGAAATCTCGTCATCGTCCTAAAACATCCGGATGCAAAATAGTATAAACAATTGAATCAACACCCCACATGCAAAAAGGAGGACCAAGACGTGCATGAGTAACAATTGCATGAAAATGGGTATTCAACATTCAGTTGTAGTACAGTAATTGACAACTGGTGATGTTCCAAAATTAACAAGGATGTACATTCCTAGTGGTCCTGTTAGCAGGAAAATGTAGGTATTGGCATCACCTTTCTAAACCTAGCTCACAGATCGGTATAATATCTCTGTAAAAGGTAGGTTTTATTAAAAATTTTCTTTTTGCTTTCTTTTGGTTGCTGACCTGAGTTTTTGGAGGCAAGTAAAGCCTTCTACTTTACTTCCCTTGCTTTGTGCTAATTTGCATGGGGAAATCGACCAGTCCCCAAGACCATCAGTACTTGGAGACTATGTCTCCCCTTAGTGATTTTCTTGTATTTTTAAAGTTGCACACATCGACTTCAATCGAAGTGTTGTTGGGATATTTTGTATCCTCATAACCTCTCCATTTGTAACTTTGTTATTACAAGTACAATGTGACCAGCATGGGTCGGTAGCAGGGGATATTTTTCTCTCTTCTTTTTCACCTTTTAGTCGTGCACGTTTGCATTTTACTGCTTAATGTTATAATGAGTACCATAAACTCTATAAAATAGCTGTGCTATGTGATTCCCGCCTGTCCTTTGGCCATGTCATCCTTAGGCCTTCTACCTGCCCTGTCTGGTCCGGAATTGCCATATATGGAAAGCCTCTGATTTCCTGGGCAAAGTGGTAGTCTCTGTGTGGCCGTATGTGGTGGCTGGGACTGCCTGGTCCCAGCCACATCTGTTTTTTGGACAGAATGTTTAGCTGTTAAATATTTTCTCTAGGCAATTTTCCCTCCCTAGTTTCCTGTGGCACCCCATTCTTTGTGCTCCTTTTTTTTATCCTGTCCTGACTTTTTGAAGGTACGTGAAACCTTTAGCTTTACTTTTCTTCTGCTAATTTGTTATGAGGAAACGGAGCAACTCTTCAGACTTTTAGCACTGCAAAATTGTTTCCCTTTTACCTTCTTGTATTTCTATATTGCATACAGTATCTTACAATGCAGTGCAAACGGGATACTTTTGTATCACCCCTTCATTTTACAGATGGGATTTTTGGTTACTTGCATATGTGCCTAAAGACATGTTGGTGGCAGCGTTACATTTTTACCATTTTTGCATTCATTTTAGTGTGCACATTCGCGTTTACCACATATTGCTACTAAACCTGGTAAGTTCCCTGAAATGGCTGCATCACAAGATTTCTGCTTGTTCTTTGGCCATATTGTAGTTTGGCCTTCTTCCTGCCCTCTTAGTTCAGCAAAGTCCTTATAAGGTCATGCACTTGCCCGGAAAATCTGCTACTTTGTATTTGCATTTTATTTATATGTTATATAGCGTCTTAAACCAAAGTTTGTTTGTTTGTTTTTATTACTTATATTGCGCACCAGACCCAAGGGTAACCGGGCGCATTTTATAAAACAGCTCAAAACTTTGTTACAAGATCACAAGGCAAAAATAGCGAAAATAGAGCCACAAGAATAATATACAACTAAATATACAGGAATATACACAAAATATACAGGAAATATACAGCATGTAAAGTGTAAAAGCATGTATTTATGGTCCTAAGCAGAAATTCCTAGGCTTGAATAAGTCCAGGCAGTAGATGATCTAAAGTGTGTCTGCATTTTTGATCCACGTTATAAGGTTGTGTCGAATGTGGGGTAGGGTTGGTCAGTCTTCAAGGTGGATGGTAGGGCGTTCCAGAGTTGAGCTGCTTTCACCTGAAAGCTGCAGCCACCGACTTTAGTCAGTTTGACTCTAGGTATGGATAGGTTATTGGAGTTAGCAGATCTAGTAAGTCTTGTTGGTTTTAGTTTGGTGAATCTGGCAGAGAGGTACTGTGGTGCAGCGTTGTTAAGGCATTTGTGGACCAAAGAGGCAACTTTTAGTTGGATTTTCTCCTGAGTAGAGAGCCAGTTGTTAGCTCGTCTGAGTGCGGTGATGTGGGTTCTCCTGGGAATGCAAAGTGCTGCTCTAAGCGCGTTGTTCTGCAGAGTTTGAATTCTTTTGATAATTTCCTTGTTAGCCCCCATATAGAGCGAATTGCAGTAGTCCAGTTTTGATAACACGAGCGCTCTCGCGAGTGTGATGCAGCTATCGTTTGATAGGAAGGGTTTGCCTGCTCTTATCAATTTGCAGGTGTAGGCGGTTGCTGAAGCCATCGCATTGACCTGCTTGTTGAAAGAAAGGTTGGAGTCCAGGTAGAAACCCAGAGTTTTGACCGTGTGGGCGGTAGTGATTTGGTTGTTGTCGATATTGAAGGAGGAGTAGTTGGGGCCAAGTTTTTTTGAGGGTGGGGGGGTGTGCCCAGGATGATGATTTCAGTTTTGTCATCATTCAGGCATAGACCGTGTGTAGCCATCCATGCCTGGATGATGAGATACACTCTGTTCACCAAGGCCAAATCCTTGTCGTAATCACCGGTAAGTGGTAGGAGAATCTGGGTATCATCTGCATAATTAGTGTAGGTGATACCAAGAAGGTCCAGATTATCGAAAAGGGGCTTAGTAAAGATGTTGTAGAGTGTAGGCGAAACACAGGATCCTTGGGGCACACCACATGTAATGGGGATGGAGTCTGCTGCCGCTGGCGTGGAGAAGACTGTCATTGTCCTGTTATTGAGGAAGGATTGGATCCATTTTGTGGCTTCTTCTGAGAAGTGCGCGGCTATATCCAGGTGCCTACAAAGGACCTTGTGGTCAACAAGGTCAAATGCGGCTGATAAGTCCAGGAGGAGGAGTAAGGCTGGTTTGCCTTGATCCCTTAGCTCATCAATTTGCGCCTTTAGGTCTAAGAGGGCAGTTTCGGTTCCGTGCTGGGGACGGAAGCCAGACTGCCGTACTCCTAGTAGATTGTTGTTTTCAAGGTGTTTCTGTATTTGTGACTACGCCACTTTATCTATGATTTTTAAAAGGAATGGCACAGTGGTGATTGGGCGGTAGTTCGTGGGTATGGCAGGGTCTAGTGTCTGTTTTTTAAGCAAAGGGAGTACCCAAGATTCTTTTAGGTTGCTTGGTATGGACCCTGTAGCGAACGAGGCGTTAATGAGTTTTGAGATAAAGGGAGCCAGGTCTCTAGCTGCGTCCTTTATCAGTTGAGGTGGACATTGATCCCCCTGGCAATTAGATGGTTTGAGTGACAGTATGATTTTTTCTGTCTCAATAGTATATACTTTTGAGAATTTGAAGCGAGGGTAGTTGCTGCTATTTTTAGGAGGGGGGGATGTCTGTTTTGGGCTTAGTGTCGAGACTGAGCGAGGGTTGTTTTGTGGCAATTTTAGATTGGAGAGATGTTACTTTATTAGCTAGGGCTTGCTGAATGTTGGTGCACCATGTTTTATCTTTGACACAGTTGTCAGGCACTGGGATGGGGGATTCTATTTCCTTTAGGATAATGAAGAGTTCTTTCATGCTAGAGTTGGCTTGGGCTATTCTAGTGTTGTAGGTTTCCCGTTTGGCTGCTAGTATTTGCTTTTTGTAGAGGGTAGATATATCTCTCAGGGTGTTTTTATTTTATTTCGATGGTTGTAATTTCCATGCGACCTCGCATTGTCTTTTTTGGTACGAAGAGTTTTTAGGTGGGGGGTGTACCAGGAGTGGAGGTGGGCTTTAGGTTTGCTGCGTCTCACTTTGAGTGGTGCAATTATGTCCAAGGCAGAGGACATGACTTTGTTGTACTCGTTCACTAGTGTTTCAGGGTCCAGGTTGTCTGGAAGTGAATTAAGTGTGGGGAGGATGAGCAGGAGTAGGTTGTCCGGGGTGATGTTTTTCTTGTTTCTGGTTGGGATGGATGGTGCAGGCTGGACTGAGGCGGTAGTGGGTCTGATCGTTTCTAGAGCAAAAGTTATAAGGAGATGGTCTGTCAAATTAGTGGGGAAATCGATAGGATGGAGGCATTGCAGTTGTGGTCTGCCACCCAATCGAGTATTCTACCCTTGTTGTGGGTAGGGTGAAGTACTTTTTGTGAGAAGCCTAGTTCAGAGAGTAGGTTGGCTATTCGAATTGCCTGTGGGTCATTTTGGTCATTGAAGCCTAGGTTAAGATCCCCTAGCAGGATGACTTGTGATGATTGTTTTAGGTTGTGCGATAGGATGGTGGAGATGTCCTCCTCAAAGATTCCAATAGGGCCTGGAGGTCTATAGATAAGGTGGATAGTGAGGGTTTGGGAGTTGTTAATAGCTAGTTTAGCTTTAGCATGATTTAGTGTCGTTCGAGGGCACTAGCCTGATGGATAGCTTAGATTTAATAATAAGGGCTATGCCCCCTCTGCGGGCTTCGTCTCTATCTGCCCTTAGGATGGTGTAGCTGTTGGGGGTTGCTAACATAATGGCTGGTCCTGCGGCGGCATGTAGCCAGGAAGTCAACATTTTTGGTCTGGATAAGATCAGCAATCTCAATGACATGAGCAATCAAGCACGTGAGTGAGTGAGTGAGTGAGTGAGTGAGTGAGTGAGTGAGTGAGTGAGTGAGTGAGTGAGTGAGTGAGTGAGTGAGTGAGTGAGTGAGTGAGTGAGTGAGTGAGTGAGAGAGAGAGAGAGAGAATATATATATCTATCACTGGTGCCAGAAATTCAGCTACTCGGGAAGATGTGAAACCAGAAGTTGGCCCTGATTGGACAATTACTGGCCGTCTGAATGGTGCAGATCTATACTCATCTCCGAAAATCCTCTGCAGTGTTTCAGCGCTTGGACTAGTGGGACCAACTAGCCTCAATGCTTTCTTTACGGTCCAGCCCTTCAAAAGTGGCCTAGGACTGCACGGTGGACTGACCAGCTCCCTTCCACGGGCCACCTCACTGCAGCAGTCGCGGTTCAGAGTGCATCCTTGGAACTTGGAGAATTTTGAACTTGTGCTATGAGATTCTTGCTCCTGCATTTTAAACCTTCTAGTCTCAATGGATTTAGTGCATGGCCTGCTCCTTTGCTCGCCATCCAAAGATAGCCTGTCGCTGTCTGGTCGTAGTTGAATCTCATCTTCCTAGCTCCCTGGAGGTCTCCTGAGGTTGCCTGCTCCATAGAAGTCACCATCCTTTTGGTTGCAAGGGTGATCAGCTGGATAGTCCGTAGTAACATAATAAAGGTACTGCGACTGATCAAAACTAAACCCCATGCCCAAAAGCGACCTCTTCCCCTGTGACCCCTGGGTGTCCCCTAGACCAGACTAACCACAGAAGTACATGGCCCCAACTGATTCCAGAACCCTTAAAGTGGTCTCTAGGAAAATTGGAGCAAGGAGGGTAAGTTAAGGTGCCCGTCCCCCTGACCTTCATAGGGTTAGATGGGCGTACAATCCTGTCCCTATCAGTTTCTTGGTGTAGATCGGTGGTGGTCTAAGTGAAGGATCCTCCCCTAGTGTGGTGGTTGCGAGAGACTTACCTGAGCTTTTCGAAACCGTTGGAACATTTAATCACATTCACTGGCATTGCTCAATCCAATACTAATCCTACCTGAACAGTATATCTTTTGGAACTAGTGACTCTAGGGCACTAGGTCCCATTCCATCTCAGGGCTGGACTTATTAAGAGTTAGGGGTCAAATTCTAGGTTTGCTCATATGTGTTTTACCTTAGTCTGGCTAATCTGATTACTTACCTCTGCTTACTGCTTTTAAATCAACTATTTTTTATCTCTCTTCACTCACTTATTGCACACAGTTATTGAAAGTCTTAGATATGCTTTTTCTTAACTGCCCATAAGGTAATGTGTAGGGGTTTTATTCAGAACCCTCAATTGTGGCTGTATATGTTTTTAATAGAAATTGTGCGATAATAATTACCTGGATGTTTTGTTGCTTAGTGTGCATTTTAAAAGCCTACTAAGGAACAAGTTACTTACCTGTAACTGTTGTTCTCCAGTGTGGGTCTGGCATGGATTCACATGCTCATGAATATTCCCCGTCGTCAGGCCGGGAATCCTCGGTGTAGAAAAAAATCAGTTTCAGTTTAGTTTCTGATCTGCCTTTCTTAGTAGTAACCAATCACTGGTCTCTGGGTCATACTGCCCCCAGCCAATGACTGCCCTCTTCCTAAGCCCCGCCTCTGGCAGCCATCCTCAGATTTGGTAGCACATAAAGTGGCAGTATGACCAAGTGAAGAGCCGCAGGTAGGCGGGAGGGTTCGCATGTGAATCCATGCCAGACCCATGCTGGAGAACAACAGTTATAGGTAAGTAACTTGTTCCTTCTCCAGCATGGCATCTGGCATGGATTCACATGCTCATGAATAAGAGAATACATAGCAGTACACACATGCACAACCACGGGAGGTGGCAACAGGCTCAACATTAAGCAACTCTTACCTCCTCACCAGGCTGACCTTAGGCGAACAGGTTGCGCAGCACTGCTTGGCCGACCCTGGACTCCTCCCTGGAGTCCCGATCGACGCAGTAGAATCTTGTGAAGGTGTGCGTCGACCTCCACGTTGCAGCCCTGCAGATGTCCAGCAGGGGCACACCAGACAGGAACGCCATGGTAGCAGCGATCGCTCTGGTCCAATGGGCTCTCGGACGGCCGGGCAGCTGTCAGTTTGCCAACCGGTGGCAGTGCATGATGCAGCCGGAGAGCCATCTGGAAATGGAAGTCTTCGAGAGAGCCTTCCCTTGATTCACAGTCCCAAAGTTCACAAACAGCTGTGACGTCTTCCGAAAACTCTTCGTGCGGTCCACGTAGAACTTCAGCGCTCTAGCTACATCCAGCGAGTGCAAAGTCCTCTCGGCCGGCGACGGGAAGAAAACTGGCAACACCAAGGGCTCATTGAGGTGGAAGTCAGACGGCACCTTGGGCATAAAGGATGGGTGTGTCCTCAGCACCACCCTCGTGTCATGAAAAGTCAAGTATGGAGGCTTGCAAGATAGGGCCTGGATCTCTCCCACTCGTCGTGCGGAGGCGATGGCCACGAGGAAAGCTATCTTCCATGACAGGAACTTCAAAGGCGCCGAATGCATAGGCTCGAATGGGGCCCCCCATGAGCTTGGTCAGCACCACATTAAGCTCCCACGCCGGGGTAGGAGCCTTCACCGGCAGGAATGATCGGAATAGTCCCTTCATGAATTCTTTCACCAGGCGATGAGACCACAAGGACGCCCGTCCCGTCGTTTTGGTATATCGGGAGATTGCAGCCAGATGTATTTTGATGGAGGCATGAGCCAGTCCAGCTTTGGCCAGCGACAGTAGGTACGGCAGTACTTGAGGGGCCGTAATCCGCAGAGGGTTAATCTTCTGTGCACGGCACCAGACAGAGAACCTCTTCCATTTACGTCCGTAGCACGTGAGAGTTGAGGACGCCCTGGCCTTTGCAAGAACCTCTCTGCAGTTGGCCGGGATGTCGTACCCTCCAAACTCTAGTGCTGCAGGAGCCAGGCCTGCAAGTTCAGCGACTCTGGGTTGTGGTGAAGAATGGCGCCTCCTTCTCTGGAGAGAAGGTCTGCGTCCGTCGGCAGCTTGACTGGTGGGGACATTGACAAGTCCAGAAGGTCCGGGAACCAGATCTGTCTCAGCCACGCTGGTGCGACGAGGATTATCCTGCACCGGGACCTCTTGAGCTGGTTGATGAGCCGGAGCAGCAACGGCAGCAGAGGGAACGCATAAAGAAATAGGCCGTCCCAGTGTAACGAGAAAGCATCACCCATGCTCCTCGGCTGGGGGAACCTGCTGGCGAACCTCCGGCACTTGGAATTCGTCGCCGTCGCGAAGAGATCGATTTGGGGTTCGCCCCATCGTCGGAAGAGTCGATCCACTTGATCCTGGCGTAGTTCTCACTCGTGGCAAGAGCGCAGCTCCCTGCTCAGTGAGTCGGCGATTGTGTTTTTTATTCCTGCCAGATGAAGAGGCACCAGAAACATTCCTTGGGCGACGGCCCAATGCCACAGATCTTGGGCTTCCTTGGATAGGGCAGGGGACCTGGTTCCGCCCTGCTTCCGGATGTAGAACATCGTGGTGGTGTTGTCGGTGAAGAGCCTCACCACCTTGCCCTTGAGGGACGGAAGAAAAGACCTGAGGGCCCAGAACACCGCGCGAAGCACCAAGATGTTGATGTGGAGAGACTTCTCCTCCGGGAGCCAAAGGCCTCTCGCGTGAAGATCTCCGGAGTGCGCTCCCCAACCTTCCAGGGAGGCGTCCGTCGTTGCCGTCACCTGGTGAGCTGGGGTCTGAAAGTTCGTGCCCGCCGACAGATGGGAGCGGGTACCCCACCACCGGATCGCCTGATGGAACGTCGCGTTGAGAGGGATCCTGTCCACGAAGCTGCCCGTCGACTGGATCCAGCGGGCGTCGAGGAACTCCTGTAAGGGTCTCATCCGAAGCCTGCAAAGGCGCACCAGATAAATGCAGGAGGACATCATCCCGAGGAGGGACTGATCTTACCCTGGCCATGTCCGTGGCCAGCAGACGCGGCACCTTGCCCAGAATGGTCCTGGTCCTTTCCTCCGACGGCGAGGCCAGCCGCGGCACTGTGTCAAGCTTGGCTCCCAGAAACAGGGCGACTTGCGACGGAACCAGGTGGGATTTTGGAAAGTTGATGGAGAATCCCAGGTCCGTGAGCAGCTGGACGGTCTTCGCAGTGTGCTCCACGGCAAGCTCCCTTGTCCTTGCCCGGATGAGCCAGTCGTCCAGGTAGGGGTAGACGTGGATCCCCTGTAGGCGCAGCCGCGCTGCCACCGGTGCGAGGCACTTGGTGAACACCCTGGGTGACGACTTCAATCCGAACGGGAGGGCCTTGAACTGGTAGTGCCGCCCTTGGACCACGAACCTGAGGAACTTTCGGTGTCTGTTTAGAATGGGGATGTGGAAGTAGGCATCCTCCAAGTCCAACGACGACAGGAAATAGCCCTCCTCCAGCTGTCCCAGAACATGCTGAAGAGTGACCATACGGAACTTCTGTGCCTTGATGTACTTGCTCAGTCGTTGTAGGTCCAAGATGGGGCGCCATCTTCCTGTCTTCTTTTTTACGAGGAAGTACCTTGAGTAAACTCGAGCCCCGAAGCCTCTTTGAGACGAGCTCGATGGCACCCTTCTTGAGCATCGCCCTTACTTCCAACAGTATTTGAGGGACGTGATTTTCCTTCCTGGCCACGGGTGGAACGCGAGGGCACTTCTTCTGAAACTTGAGGGCGTGCCCTTGGGCCAGGGCGTCCAGCACCCAACGGTCGGTGGGGATGGACTCCCACACGCTGACGAATCTAGTCAGCCGGCCTCCCACTGGGGTGCTTCGGCAGGGTCCCGACCCCACGGTCGGTTCAATCTTGTTTGGAGGCCGCCTTGCCTCCTTGACCTTGCTGACGATGACGGGCACCACCTGACTTGCTGCGTCCCCTGTAGGCTTCCTGGGACGAAGATCTTGCCGCTTGGCGGTAAGTGGAGGAGCCACTGCTGGATCCCTTGGAGGCACCTTGTCTGCCTCCGGAGCTCCGAAAGGACGGCCGTCGTTGTTGGAGCACTCCCAGTGCCCGGGCAGTCTTCGTGTCTGTCTTGATGGCCTGAAGGGACTCATGAACCGCCTTCCCAAACAGGTTGTTCCCGTCGAAGGGCATGTCCAAAACCTTGGTTTGTACGTCCTGGCGGAAATCCGTGGCCTTGAGCCATCCTCTTCGTCTCAAGCAAACGCTGTTGCCCAACTGACGGAAACCGGTGTCGGCGGTGTCTGTTGCCACCGTGATGGCGTGGTCCGAAGCAATCTCCCCCTCCTGTAGGATTTCAAGGGCCTCAGCCCTTTTGCCGTCCGGGAGGAAGTCTAACAGAGGGGCGATTTTGAACCACAACTCCCTGTCGTAGCGGGCTACGATAGCCAGGGTGTTGGCCGCCTTAATAGTCATTGCTGCGGATAAGATGATCCGTCGTCCCATCGTGTCCAACTTCCTGCCCTCGCCGTCCGGCGGGGAAGTTGATGTCGAGGCCGATTTCCCCCCAGCTTTCTTCTTTGCCGCCGCCGAGACGACCGAATCCGGGGTAGGTTGTGCCCGAAGGCACAAGGGGGCAGCGACGGGGACCCGGTACTTCTTCTCGTACCGGTCCCTCTTTGCTGGCGCCGTGGCAGGGTTCTTGAGGAGGGCGAGCCCCTCATCCCAGATGTCATCAAGAAGCGGTACGGCGAGGACCGTCTTCCTTTTAGCCTCGCGCCGTTGGTAAAGGAACCCTTCTTTCTTCTTTTCTTCTGAGCAGAGCTGAAAAAGCTCGGATGCCCTGGAAATCATGGCATGAAAGGATCCAATCTCGTCGGGCGGGGATGCCCGAGCAGGGGGCGACGGGGGACACGTCCCGTCGTCGCCTCCGTCGTCATCTGTACCTGTTGTAGCGGTGTCCGTGCCTGTATCATCCCCGTGGGTAGTAGACCGGGGGGGAGGCAGAGCAGGCCGCAGAGGTGGGAGAGGTGGCGTAGGATGCGTCGTCCTCCTCTTAAGCGGTGGACTCTCCGAAGGTCCTGGCTCCGGTTCCCCCGTCGGGTCTGGCTCAGGTACCTCTGTCGGGGGGAAAGGGCAACCTTGTCCTTATCTCCGAGCATAAGGACTGAATCGCTGACAAATGGCTGCCGAGGTGTCTTGCGGCACCGGAAACGACGGGCGCGAGGGCTCTTGAGGAGCCTTGTCGGCGACACCGTCACCCTCGTCGTCGCCCTCGTCGGGATCCCTCCCGATGGGTTGGGCCTCTTCCACGACTTCGATGAGCTCTTCTTCAGAGGTCGTGTCCGTATCCATGATGGCCACCAGCCCCTCCCCCACCTTTTCCAACGAGGACTTCGTGGGGGTCTTCTCAATGGGCCTGAAAGACGACTCCCTCCGCGGTGGCAGGGAGACTCTGGGTCCTGAGGGCGCCCCCACTGGTGTAGCCTCCACAGGCTGAGCCAGGGCCGCGGCGACATCCTCAATCGAGGTCTTAGCAGGGTGAATTAAGGCCATCGTCACCTTCTGGACACCTGGGGCCTTCTCCTTGGGGGGCGGGTCCGAGCCTCGCTCCCCCTCTGCCGGAATCTTCGAGATCGACCGGGGCCTCTCCAGAAGCTTCGCCGGGTTCTCGGACTTCCTCTTACCCGAGCCAGAGCGTTGGCTCATGGTTGATGGCGCCGGGGAGGATGCGCCCTGCCTGGCAGCCAAGGAGCCCGACCGTTGGGCGCTCCCGGTGCCCGCGGACTCGCGGTGCTTAGCCTTTTGTTGGGCCCCCGTCGCCGGGGCGCCCTCACAGGACTTAGAAGACCGCTCGGACTTCTTTTTCTTCTTCTCGCCTGACGGGCTCTTCCCTTCCAGCCAGTTGGCGAGACGGAGGTGGCGATCCTTCATGGTCCGCTCTGACATGTTCCCACAAAACGCACAGTCCTTCTCCTTGTGCGTCTTGTCCTCGTGGAGACAGTAGAGGCATAACGAATGCTCGTCCTCCTTGAAAACATTCTGAAGCTGGCATCCAGGGCAGGTCCTGAACAGCTTCCCGGGCGTCGAGCTTCCTTTCTCCTGGGCCATGTCCGGGGTAGGCCTTGGAACTTCTGGAATCCTCCAAAAGCGTAACTCGCCGAAATCTTCACCCTTGAGGGGCGTAGACATCTCTGAAACGGATCCCCGTTGATCGGATGTAGAAACGGAGCTTGAGGCTCTATTTAACTGAAAAATTAGAAAAATCTGAAAAAGCGCGAAAACGCAGCAAAAGCTTGAGAGCTACAGCACGAGGACTCCCAACACTTGAACGTGCGGTAAAAATCTGAGGATGGCTGCCAGAGGCGGGGCTTAGGGAGAGGGCAGTCATTGGCTGGGGGCAGTATGACCCAGAGACCAGTGATTGGTTACTACTAAGAAAGTCAGATCAGAAACGAAACTGATACTGATTTTTTTCTACACCGAGGATTCCCGGCCTGACGACGGGGAATATTCATGAGCATGTGAATCCATGCCAGACCCCATGCTGGAGAAATCATTGTATATTTTTGCACTTCTTGGTCTAACTGGAATTATTGGAGTGCTCTGTGTGACTCTCACTATTTATGTATTAATTTGTTAGCATTTATATAGCGCACATCAGCCCTGAGACACTGTGGCGCCGTTACAGTGAACATATCTGGTTACAGAGAGCATAACATTTAAACAGAGTACAAGCAGTGAGCAAACTTAATTACAGGTGGTCAGTTTGGTTATGCGTACTTAGTTACAGTCATACAGGGGGGAGCAAGGGGGTAAGAGGGAGAATCAGTTGGAGAGTGGTTTTGATACTTTTATGCAAAGTCGTGAGAGTAAGAGTCTTGAATGTGATTCTTTCCTTAACTGAGAGCCATTGGGCATCTCGTCTGGCTTGTGTGATGTGTTTTTAAAAAAAAAAAAAAAATAGGGATGCTGAGTGTGGCTCTGAACGCATTCTGGACAATTTGGAGTCTGTTAAGATTTTTGGCTAAGGTGCCTGCAAGGAGCATATTGCAGTAATCTAACTTGGCACCAATGGTGGATCAGGCGATAGAGAGCCAGTTTTGGTAGGAGAGGAATGGTTTGATGGCGTTTATGAGTTTAGTGGTATGGGCAGAGGCAGAGGCAAGGGCACTGACCCATTTGTTCATGGATAGGGTGGAGTCGAGATGGACCCCAAAGGTCTTACATGAGGTGGAGACAGGGATGGCGGTGTTGTCAATGGAGAAGTTGCTGTATTTGTGCTTCAATTTGTCAAATATTTCTTTGGGACCTAAGAGAATGATCTCTGTTTTGTCTCTGTTGAGGCATAATCCGTTGGCTGCTGCCCAAGCTTGGATGGTGGAGTATATTTGGAGAAGGGCTGCAGCGTCATGGTCATAGGAGCCAGTGAGGGTTAAGGAAGACTTGTGTATCAGACATAGTTGGTGTAGGCTATGCCGAGGCAGTACAATTTATCGATGAGGGGCTTAGTGAACAGGTTGTATAGGGTGGGCACTGTGCATGAGCCCTGGGGTACACTGCAGTGGATGGTGGTGGGAGCAACGTTGGCCAAGTCTGAGAACACTTTCATAAGCTCTACCTTCGAAGAAGGAGGTTATCCATGACGTGGCCTGTTCGGAGAAGTGGGCTGCATTGGTGAGGTGGGAGGTAAGTAATTTGTGATCCACAAGGTCAAATGCGGCTGATAAATCCAGTAGCAGTAGGAGGGCAGGTTTGCCTTTGTCCATTATAGTGGTTATTTGGTTTTTTAAGTCTATGTCATGCCTCGCTCACCTGTTTCCTATGGTAGCAGGAATACTTATGCGTTCAGATCGGCAGCAAGGTCATTCTATACTAGGTGGAGTCTCTTTAACAAACTCCCCGCAAAACGGCGTTGTATCTCAGCACCTAGGATCATCCCAGCAACTAGGATCAGGTGATAACGTTGGTCGCGACATCAGCCACGTGACCTCTGAACGTGTTTAAGTCCATTCCTCTAAGCGCTCGTCGCTTGTGATTGTTGCTACTTTGTTTCATTCCTGTCTCGCGGTAAAGCCTATTCTTTGACCGCATCTGTATCCGGAGCCTTGCTTTCTAAGGCTGTTCTTGTTTTTACAAGACTGGTTTTCGAGTCGTTCCTTGTTTCAGCTATGTTCCGGGAGACGGACCCTCTCCACTTGTTAGTTCCTGGGGTGGAAGTACTCTGGCATTCCAGGGAAGCCGTCTTCAGCAATTCTTCTCATGGAGGGTTCTTACCCTCACCAGAAGTCAGGTGAATGCTTTCCTTAGCGCTTCTTGGCTACCATGTTGCTTGAGACGCAGAACGCATTCAATTTTTTTTTTTTATTAAAATGTTTTGTTTGGTTTTACAAACTTTTCATTTATATTCTCACACAATTTTATCTAGATCAATTATGATAATGCGACAGTTTCTTTCACGTTTCCACATGCAAGTCTCTTTTGTGATCTCTATCCAAAATTGAATTACTGTGATAATGAGCCATTTGTCCTTTCCTTGTAACAATTGTGCCCATCTCTCTTCTGTCGTCATTTTTTTCTGCGAAATCTTAAAAAAAGTCTCTGTGCAATTCTCTTTTTTCTTTCAATGCTGGGCAAATCAAAATCAGGTTAAAGAGGGTCTCTCTTTCTTCCTGTTTTCTCCAAAATCGACATGCGGGAGATATATTAGCTTGTTTGTCGATCACCGCTAAATAGTCTCGTGTTGGTAAAATGTTGAGGCGAAACCGCAGAAAGAGATCACAGATCTTAGTATCTGGAAATTTTTATAAGTATTGGGGAAGTTCGTTGAGTGATCTTACTTCATTTCCGCCTTTAAGATGTCGTTTATAGCCTGTTTGAAGTTCTATCGTCTTTATCCAGTCATTTGTTTTTAGTTTTCGTTTCGCCTGTTGTGGTCTTTTTGTCAGCATTTCATCCGTGATTTCTTGTAACTGCATTTTTTTTTATTTCCGCAGTCCATTTTGAGAATGCTGATACTTGCATTGCTTGTTTTTTTCTTTTAAAATTTCTAGTGATAGAATCTTATCCTCAGATATTATTTTTCCATCCAAATCCATCTGCTTCCATAGCACTATGGATTGAATGGATTGTAGTCCCAATTTGAATCTAATTCTGACTGTTGGAAATGCTTTAGGAAGAGCTAACGTCTTTCGCCAGTATATTCCTTCAATATAAGACCATTTGATTGCTTCCTGGTTGACTAGGGTTTCACTTGCATAAGTTAGTATCGGAATTACTTTTTGTTTATATAGCAAAGTTGTTGCTTTAGCCGAATATGTTCCATATTTCAAGTGGAAAAATCACCCTTGTCTTGCCAGGGATCTCGCTTTCCCTTCGATATGTTCCTTCCATTCGTTTTCATTCTTCGAAGGGTTAATCAAGGCACCCAAGTATTTTATTGTCTTTGTTGTATTAATTACTTGACTTTTTAACATGAGTTTTCTGTTTTGTTGAGTTTTTGTCTTCTGTGTTGACAATTTCATCACTTTTGTTTTGTCAGTGTTGATTTGTAAATCATTTTCCACCATATATTCTTGTGCTTTGTCCAAGGTTTGTTGTAATCCTTTCACAGTTTTATCGAGAATGATGATATTGTCAGCATATATTAAGTGTTTGTATTGGTTCGCTGTTAATTTTAGGTGGATTTGCTTTGGTATTTTGGATTTTTTCTCCAAAGTCATTTGTATACAGGTTATATAAGCATGCTGCTAGGGGACATCCTTGCTTTAACCCATTCCGAGTTGGGATGGATTCAGTGACTGTTCCATCAGATGTTAGTCGTACTCGCACAGATGTATTTGCATACAGTTTTTTTATTGGATTTAGGATGTTGGAAGGACAGCCCCATGAGTTTAATTTGATCCAAAGTTTGTTCCTGTTCACGGAGTCAAACGCCATCTTTAAGTCTATGAAGAGAGCATAAATTTGTTGGTTTCTGGTAAATGCTTCTGTTTTAAGATGTTCAATAACAAAAGATTTACGTTTGTTCCAATCTTAGTTACAAAGCCTGTTTGTCTTTTTGCTTGTTTTCCGTTGATTGCTGCCCAGTTATTAAGCTTTATTTTTTATGATAACCTGCAAAAAGCTTTCCCAGGGGATCTAGAAGTGCTATTGGTCTATAATTACCTGGGTTTTTTCTATCACCTGCTTTGAAGATCGGAATCAAGATGGCAGTTGTCCAGGTATCAGGGATTTCCTTCGTCTTTTCCATGATTTGGAACAGATGGAGTAGAAACTTTGCCCACATTTCTGGAGCTGCCTTGAGCATTGTATTTGAAAGTCCATCTGGGCCTGGGGCTCTAGACGAATTTCGAGCCTTGATGGTATTTATAACTTCTTCTTCATCCCAATTAAGGTTCCACGATGAAATATCCTTTTCGATCTCTTTGATCAACTTCTGCTCTTTGTTCTTATATAGTCCTGTATAATGCTTGACCCATAAAGTGGACTCTACTTCTTGAATCATTGTTTGTTGTTTTGATGCGTTGTTCATCATTGACCAAAGATATCTCGTATTTTATAATTGGAGTGCAGCAAGAATTGCTTCCGCATCTTTTTGTTTCATCATTGCCTTGTTCACTTTAAAAAAATTGCTGCATTTTTGTTTTTCTTTTCTGATTTGATTTTTATAGTGCGGTTCTTCCATTTTTTCCAATTGTTGCAATCTTTTCTGGTGTTGCCGTTTTGTTTGTTTAATTTCACTGTTATATTGGTGTTTGTGTATATGGTTTGATGTATACTTGGGCTTTGAGTTGGCCTTTTTATATTTTTCTAGTATCCAGCCATAGTTCAATTTTGCTCGATCTTTCAGAACCACATTTTCCAGTAGAGTAAGTATTTCTGGTACTTGGTGTTGTTGAATTTGAAGTTTATTCAGCCCATTTGTGACTTCAAGTGCTGGTAAATCTATGCGATCAGCTTCCTTCCTTCCTTCCTTCCTTTTTGCCGTCCAAGTGATAGATATTTGGTGATGATCGCTGGCAATGTGTGGTAAATTATTGGTCGCCGTTATTAGTTTCTGTAAACTCACTGAAGTGAATATATAATCAATGATTGAGGTAGAATTTTCATGTGTCCAGGTTGGACAAGGTAAGCCCTTATCATTCATAGGCTGTTTGCATAAGGTGATATTGCGGATTCTCATTTCCTTCGTCCATTTTCTTGCACGACTTGTCATTTCTTGTGTGTTACATTTGTCCCCTCTTTTATTGAATGGGTGTATATTAAGATCTCCTACAATGATAAATTCATTGTTGCTATTGTACAGAGTGATGTAGTCAATTTCATTGCATACCGAATCAATGAGTTTGTCATTAATTGCTGTCTGATTCCAGTAGATGTTAAAAACTGATATACACCCGGATTTCGTGGACTGTGTCAAGTTGTCTTCGTCGCCATCCAAATTAATGGTGATGTATTGAGCCCATGGATGTATATTTTTTCTCGCTACTATTGACCATGAAGGAATGTTTTTCTATAAAATCATCATTCCTGATGTAGGTCGACCAAGAATCGAAGTTATTGCAGGATTCCTCTAAGTTATGTATCCCTCACAGAGTACCTCTTCTGCCAACCATGTTTCTTGCAGACAGATTATTTCTGAATCTGCCAGGGTTAGTGAAGCATCTTCTAGGAGGTGTTTGTGTCCTCGCGTATTCCATGATGTTAAAGATATTTTATTTAGCTGATCTTCTTGCTTTTTTGGTTGTCATAAGTACGTTTTTTTCATTTCTTGGCTTTGATATACTCTTCTAAATTCCGGTCTTAATGTTGGAGAACTCTTCGGTTCTCTCCCATTTTTGCCTCTGTTTGTTTGCTCTATTTTTCTCTCTTTTTGGATTTGATCTGAGCGCGCTATATTCTTGGATTTTTTTTCCGCCATGCATCTTGTTACAAAGATTTCTTCTATATTAAATCCTAGTAATTCTTACCAAGTACATGTTGCATAATTTCTTCAGAGTAGAAATCAATATTCACTTCTTCCATATGGTTTTTATTTGGGAAGATGATTACTTCAATATCATCAGTTCCGATTGACTTCAGTTGGGGTATAGCTTTGAATAACCGTAAAATATTAGGTCTGTTGAGCAACACTGGTGGTTCTGTGGATGTTGTCATTTGAAATAATGCTATTCTGTAAGCATACGTAGAACTCCGTGGGTTATAGAATTTTGGTCTCGTGATTGGTGGACTTCCAGAAAGCACGCATCTTTCGTTTCCTCTTGTTCCCTCTTGTACTGCTTCGGATAACCATGTTTCACCATTCGATACAACTGAGTATGTAAGTGATATATTGTTTGTTTGTTCGTCTGAGCCTTGTGTGTTGCTTGTAGTGTTCATGGTTGTATCATCACATTCCTCTATGATTATTAATGCACCGTCTTGTGAATTTATGGAGGATAGATTACTTTCTGACAAATCTTCGCTTATCACTATCTCTCCAGCAATTGGCAGAGTTTTTTGTTTGTTTGATGTGTCCTGCTTAATTTCTGCTAATAACTCATCCAATGGTTCAGTCTGGATGTTATTCTCTTTTTGAGGTATAGTTGTCAAGTTCTTGATTGTTGCTAAGTTCTCCTTCTGTCCCTGTTGCACCGTATTTTTAGTAGTATCTCGTTGTTTGGGTCTTTTCACTTAACGATTTTTGAACTGTTTGCATTTTACGCAGGAATGCACGGGAACCCTTTTGCTTTTTCGTAATGGCTTTTTTATGGATTGATTTATTTGGCAAGCTTTGATCTACTGTCCCTCGTTTGGCCAAATCAAAAATGTCAAAGGGAGTACATATTGGTGGTTCGATATTGCCCGAAATTGACGGGACTGGAATGTCACAAAGGTCAATAGAAAAATTTTGCATTTCATAGTGTTGTTTGATCAGAATTCATGACCTCCATTTTTTCTTCAGTTTGTGTTTCTTTAGCCAGAGGTGATATTTGGGCCGGTATTTGTGTTTTTTTTTTGCTTTGTCGTCTATCAGTTTTTTTGTTATAGTAGACACAGTTTCCATCAAGTTTTGTCTATGCGATCTACTCCTGCCATGTCTGTTAATCTTGTTTGCCACATCCTGGAAGTTTCAGCTTCATATTTCAGTCTTTCTTGTATGGTGTTTGTGAAAGATTCAAGCTGCGTTTGTTTAGTCATTATCATTGCAAGCAGGGTTGCTTGATCTTTTGTTGCGTCAACCATATATTCCTGTATTTTTAGGAAAGGGATCATTGCATTTGAAAGTACTGCTACCAAGGTGTTCTGCAGGTCTAGCATCGTAGTCGGCACTATATGGAGATTTGGACATATTCCTTAAAGACTCATCTTTCGTACTCATACATTGGGATTTAGAATCCTCTGTTCTTTGGTTCTTTGTACGGTTGCAAGGTGTTTCTAAATTTATCTTTAGCGGGCTCTGCTTTCCTTTAGGTATGATCGGTGTAGATGTGTTAATCTGTTTATTTTGAGCAGGTGTAAGGACTCCATTAAACACCTCTGCTCTTTTTTCTTGGGAATCCATTATTGCATCTATTTCTGTGCTATCAAGCGACAGCCTTGCTATTCAAATGGGTAAAGATTTGGTATAGTTATCATTAATGGAGTCTGTAGGATAGTATGTTGAATGCCATTGCTGTTTCGCTATCCTGGCTCTCTCCTGAAGTGTTGGAGTGAAAGTGGTATCTTCACATTTGGCTTTTTGTAATTTTTTATTTGGTGTTCTAGTTTGGTGTTGGATTGTCGGTACTGGAATGTCAAGTGGTGAGTTATCCAGATGCACTTTCTCTGTAGTTGGTAAATGAGAGATCCTGCTATTGGTTTTGTAGGATTTGATGTCTGCTCTATTGGTAACCTATTACCCTCTTCGTCCTTAGCTGGTGGTATAGTTACAGTAGGTAACCCCGTTGTCAGGTCTGTAGCATCTTTAGTAGTGTTATGATCTTGCTCTGCCATATTACCATCCGTAGTCATGAATGCCTTTGTTGGCTGCTCGCCCAGTTTCTCTTTTGTGACTTGTTTTTTTATGGGTGTCTCATTAGTTTTGTATGGGCCATTTCTCACATTTTTACTTTTAGTGGGTGTGCTAGGTTTCGGAATCATCTCTGGCCGGTGTGTGATTTTGTTAACTAAGGCTACTGACTCTTCAAGTTTCTCTTGTAGTCTTGTACGGGGTTTGGTCACTTCAATTTAGAAGGGATAAATAACCTTTGTATATAGAGTAGTTTTAACAAACACTACAGGATGTCTTTATGTTTCTGTTTTACTTCTATACACTTACCGGTAAATCCCACCTATCCCAGTCGTTAACAGCAGATAACAGCGCCCTTTCCTCCACGGGGGCTTCACGCCGCAAGGGTCGCGCTGTTAAGATTTTAAAGGCTGATCAGGGGGCGTGTCTTCCAGGAACATGTGATCCAATCACATGACAGTGCAAATCGTCCTGCAGCTCTTGCTCGCCTCAACTGCTGTCGGCTTGCTCAAGCGGAAAGGCTTACGCGAATCGGAGCGGGTGAAGTAAAGAGAGTCTTTCAGAGATCTTTCAGGTGTGAAAAAGCAGTTTATGAATGTCCCAGCCATACAGCAGATAACGGCGCGCCCTTTCCTCCACGCGGGCTTATGTTAATGTTTTGTCTTGAGGTAACTTCCAAGTTTTCTGGAGTTGGACTTCCTGAATATTCGACCTTACAATCTTGATTCCAGAACAGAGTCTGTTCCACTTGCTGAACACTCATATTAGTACTGCGTCCCAGAGGGGATTATTTTGTTTTCCAGTATCATTTCAAGGGTGAATGAAGTACTACATTTAAGAGTGAAGAACTTTGTTTTGAACATTTATGAAGATGCCAAGATTATGTTGTTTTATACTTTGTGCATAGAACTTGAGGACGCTATCCAGAGAGCACCTACCCGACACTAGTTCGACCCTCGTTCCCTTCGGGATTAGTTTCCTACTAACCTCCCCTTTCCTTGTCGTTGTGTCCTATGGTTGGATTACCTTCTGGATTACCACATTTCACCTCGCTCTTCAAGCAAACGACTCCTAATAAGGTTAGTGTGGAAACTAGTGAAAATAAGAAAGTCAGTTTATTTAGATAAATATACTCACCTTGGTTTAGTTCAGTTTAGTTTATTATTTGTATAGCGCCGCCTGGCCCAGGGGCATCCAGGCGCTTCATCATGGTTACAAGTTACAAGTAGTGAATGTTGCAGTCATATTGAGAGTAGGTAAGCATTACAAAATATGAAGACATTGTGATACAGTTGCTGGTAAGGTGCACATTTTAAAGCAGTTTCAGACAGTATGCAGATGATGATGTATTTACAAGGTTCGGGTGTGCGGCTTATACAATATATACAATAGGGTTAGTAATAGGTCAGTGTTTTATGCTTCTTTGGCCAGGAGCCAGGTGTTGGTGCTGTGTCTAAAGCGGTGAAAGGATGGTTCTGATCTCAGGTCGGTTGGTAAGGAGTTCCATAATTTGGAGGCGAGCACAGGGAAGCTTGTGCCACCTGCTTTTTGGAGCTTAAATCTGGGGATGTTTAAGCAGTGAGTTTGGGCTGATCTGGTTGGGCGATATGGTGTGTGTTGCGTGAAGTTATCCAAGAGGTATCTGGGTGCTTGGTTGGATAAGCATTTGTGTGTGAGGGAGAGAGTTTTATAATTGATTCTCTGAGAAATGGATAGCCATTGACATGCGCGTCTGGCGTCAGAGATGTGCTCCTGTTTGGGTTTGTTCAAGGCTGCTCTTAATGCGTTACTTTGAATAGCTTGGAGCTTGTCAAAGTTCTTTTGGCTGGTGCCCAGATAGAGAGCATTACAATAGTTGACTTTGGATAGTACTAGTGCTCTGGCTAGGGTGGTACAGTTGGAGGTAGAGAGGTAAGGTCTACTGGTATTGATGAGCTTGCATGTATAGGCAGTGGCAGATGATATAGCGTTCATTTGTCTCGTCAATGTGAGGGAGGAGTCAAGGTAAATACCAAGAGTTTTGACGCTGTTCGAGGCAGTAATGTTATTGCCGTCGATAGTGAATGTCTGGTAGAGTTTGTCGAGTTTACTAAGTCTGGCTTAGGAGCCTAAGAGAAGAAGCTCAGTTTTGTCGTCGTTGAGGCAGAGTCCGTGTTTGGCCATCCATTATTGGATAATGGAGTAAATGTTGTTAAGTATAGTGTTGTCGGTATAGTAGTTGCCTGTTAGTCGGATGAGTATTTGGGTGTCATCAGCGTAGTTTGTGTAGATGACACCCAGTTGGTCTAGTATGTCGACGAGGGGTTTAGTAAACACATTGTATAGTGTAGGGGAGACACAGGAGCCCTGGGGGACGCCACAGGTAACAGGGGATGGTTCCGCAGAGGCTGTGGGAACCAAGACCCTCATAGATCTGTTGTTCAGGAAGGACTGAATCCAGGCATTAGCTTTGTCAGAGAAGTTGGCTGCTGAGGCCAGGTGTTTACAGAGAATGTCGTGATTTACCAAGTCAAAAGCGGCCAACAGGTCGAGGAGGAGAAGAAGGGCTAGTTTGCCGTTGTCCATTTGTGCCTTGAGGTCGATCAAGGCTGTCTCAGTGCCATGTTTGGGGTGGAAACCTGATTGTCTTAATCCTAGCAGGTTGTTTTTCTCTAGGTGGTTCTGGATCTGCAACTAGGCAGCTCTGTCAAGGATTTTTAGGAGGAAGGGTACAGTGGTAATGGGCCTGTAATTCGTGGGGACACTGGGGTCTAAAGTGGGTTTCTTGAGTAGCGGCAGAACCCAGGAGTCTTTTAGGTTCTTGGGTACAGTGCTGGATGCGAAGGATGAATTTATTAGGGATGTGATGAAGGGGGCAAGATGTTTGGCTGCTTCTTTGATGACTGAAGCGGGGCAGATGCCCCCTTGGCATTTGGAGGGTTTTAGAGAATTGATTATGTCTTCAACCTCTTTGGTAGTGATGGTGGAGAATTCAAATAGGTTATTGTCATCTAGACGTGCGTTGTGAGTGGGAGGATCGTCAGTGAAGGTAAGACTCTCTTTCTTTGACTCAATCTTAGCTTGCAACATAGCAATTTTGCCAAGGAGTGCTTCTTGTATGTTGGTACACCAAGATATGTCTTTGGTGCATGGGTCTGGGATGGGGGATGGAGATTCAAGGTCTCTCAGGATGTTGAAGAACTCTTTGGCATTAGATTTGGCATTGCTCATTCTCTCATTGTATATGTTTTTTGTTTTGTTTGGGTGATTGCTAATTTATAGGTGTTGGAGGCTAGTGCGTATGCTGATTTGTTATTGGCGGATGGGGACTGTTTCCATGCTGATTCCGCTTGTCTTTTATTTTTAGGGAGGGTTTTTAGTTCAGGAGTGAACCAAGAGTTGAGATGCGCGCGTGGTTTGGCTTTCCGTAATTTGAGAGGTGCTACTGTGTTGATGGCCTTGAGGATGGTAGAGTTGTAAAGGTCTACTAGTTCGGTGGGGTTGGTAATGGTGGGTGTGAGGTCGAGGATGGGCTGGAGTAGAGGGATGAGCTTCTCGACTGATATTTTTGCTATTTCTTGTGAGTGGAGCGCTGGGAGGAGTCACCAGTGTTTGTTTGTCTTTATTAATGGTGAAGGTGATGAGATGGTGGTTGGTCCAAGCACAGGGTGTGTTGGAGAGGATGGTGGTGTTGCAGTTGAGGATGCGGCCTTTGTTGTGTGTGGGTTGAGATATGTGGTGGGTGAGTCCTAATTCAGATATGGTATTTGTGACTGTGCTTGCTTTGTCGTCTTTCTCGTCATTGTATCCCAGGTTGAAATCACTGAGAAGAAGTAGTTGTGAGTTGGGTTTAGTATTGTTGGAAAGCAGGAGAGTTATGTCGTCGTTGAAGGAGGATATTGGGCCTGGCGGTCTATAAATAAGATGGGTGGTGATCGTGCTTGTGTTGGTTGTAGACAGTTTAATGGTGAGTAGTTCGGCGGATCGGAGTGATCGATTTTGAATGTGTCTGATATTAAGGGAGCTTCTTGCAATAATGGCTACACCACCGCCTTTGGCTGTTTGTCTACGCGGTAGATGGTGTAGTCATTGGGGATGGCTAGCGCTAGGGTGGGGCCTGATGCTGCGTGGAGCCAGGTCTCGGTGATAGCTATGGAGTCTAATTTGTTGAGTGAGATGATGTTGGCAATATCTAGGGCATGGGCGGCTAGAGATCTAGCGTTGATGAGTGCACCTTTGATAGTTTCAGCGGTTGCTTGGTGTGGTTTTCTGTTGTGTAAGTGGGGGAGTGGGAGGTAGGCTGGGGGGTGGATGCTGATGTGTGTGTGGGGTGAGAGACTGATTTGAGGTTAGTTTTGCTTTTGCTTGAGCTTAGTTCAGGAGTCGGGATGGTGTGTGTCGTGGATCTGAGACGGTTGAGTCTCCTTGCGCCTAAGCTAGGATAAGAGTTCCTGTTGATGTTATTCATTGGGGTGGGGTAGTGAGGTGTAGTGGCAAACTTTGCTTTTTGTATGCTGTGGATGTTAGCTGTGGGGTGAGACTCAGCGAGGGTGGGCTGGAGTGGGTATATATTAGATGGGGTGGGCGAATTGTTAATGTGAGCGATAGTGTATGTGGGTGGGATGTGTAGCCTTGTGGCTAGTCTTTTATTCCGGGCATGGATGGTGATGTGCTGGGGCGGTGATGTGGCTGCATTGACAATGTGTGGGGCTAGGATAGTGAGGTCATGGCGGCACCTGGAACCTAGTCTCGAGTTTCTGATGCTTGTGGTGCAGGGGCGATTAGGTGTAGGTTTAGTGGCAAAATGGTGGATCCAGAGTGCTGGGTCGTGTAAGTATGGGTTGGGGTCAACCATGGTAAATAGGGCTGGTGAATAGTATGGGCGGGAGTGACGAATGTCGTTGGTGGGCCTGGAGAATGCCAATGCACTGGTGGTACTTGGAGGCACGATCAGGGGAAGGAGAGGCAATAATGCACAGGATCTGATGAGTAGTGAGAGACTGTGGGTGGGGTGCAGCTTGGGAGACCAGGTCGGTGGGCAGTAAATGTCTGGGGCTGGCAGCATATTTGCAGTCTCAAAAGCAAGCGTGCACAGTGGAATGCTGATGTAGATGTGACTCGGGGGCAGGGCTGCGCGTTAAAATGCTAAGTGTAAAAGTGTGCTCTAGGCATGGTACACAGTGCAGGTCATGTCAGACATGCTAGGCTCTAAAGCAGTGATACAATGAAGGAGATGTTACTGCAGATGGGGCTCTAAAGCAACGCTACACGAATCAATGCTAAATGCAAAAATGGTCTCTAAGGCATAGGTACCCAATGAAAGCGAATGCAGACTGGGCTCCAAAGCAGTGATGCACAATAAAGAAAAATGCTGCTGCAGATGGGGCTCTAAAGCAATGCTATGCGATTCAATGCTAAATGCAAAAATGGTCTATAGGGCATGGGTACACAGTAAAAGCAAATGCAATCTGGGCTCTAAAGCAACGCTACACGAATCAATGCTAAATGCAATAGTGGTCTATAAGGCATGGGTACACAGTAAAAGCAAATGCAAACTGGGCTCTAAAGCAGCGATGCACAATAAAGAAAACGCTGCTGCAGATGGGGCTCTAGGCAGAGCTACACGATGTAATGCTAAATGCAATGTGGGCTCTGACATGGGGTAGGCATAGGCATAGGTGCGTAGTAGAACTGATTTCATGCAAACTGGACTCTGGGGCCTTGATGCTCAATGGAGAAATGCTAATGCATCTGGGCTCTGAGGCAAAGCGGCGCGATGTTAAGTACAAGGGAACCAATACGAAATGCTGAATGCAATTGGGACTCGGAAACGAAGGTGCGCAGAGAGTTTACAGGATACAGGTTAGGCTTGGTCAGGGTGCGCAATCAGGAGAATAAAGTGCAAGCTGGCTCGGCCGACATGAGAGCATAGACAAGAAGCTAAATGTGGGTGAGGTGCTGTCAGTCGAGGTGCGATGCTGCAATGGTAATGGCAAATAAAGGTTCCAATAGTAGCCGTGTATTATCTACTGGAACATGTGTTTTGGGCTAGATGCAGGTACTGGGTAGCGGTTAGGATGAGACTGTCTGTGTGCTGCGTGGTTCATTGTGGAGCGAAATGGATACAATACGGCTGTTGCAAACATTGTTCCAAAGTCATTGAAGAACTCGATGTGACGCGCATGTAATAATGCAGACGAATAGTTTCACGCAGATTGTGACTTCTTGCCCGTCGCAGGAGAATGTTTCATGGGAAAGGTTCCGGGCATGGGCAGAGTTCCTGGCCCTGGTCTTTGTAGGCTCTGGGCAGGATCAGGACAGGCGATGTTCCTTTTTGGGGTGGTTCCTTGGTGGGTGGGCCGGCGCTATTGGACCAAATAAAGGGCAAAATAACCAATCAATGCAGACTGCAGGTCCTGAGGCAGCTGAGGCCAGGCTGCATCAGAGGGCTAGTGCGGTGGCCATCTTGGATAAGGGCAACCTCGTGGATTCTATTACACAGATTGGAGAAGGTGTTCAGTTATTCACCCTTTCAATTTATTCCTCGCTCTGGCCGTGTTTCTTCTATCGGGCAGTGGGTGTAATCAATGGAAAGGGTTTTTCCTTGAGGATTCATCAGTGAAGTTTAGGGTTTAGGAAGAAAGAAGAGATCAGGATCAATATTGTATCCTTTTATGAGTGTACTCCACCTGTATCCTTTACTGGTATAATACAAGTGTGTCTATTTGTCAAGACATTAAGGGCTGCATGACAGTCTAAGAGGGCAGTTTCGGTGCTGTGGCCTTTGCAGAATCCAGATTGTCTTTTCCCTAGGATGGAGTTGGATTCAAGGTAGTGCTGGATCTGGTTGTGGGCGGCTTTACCTAAGATCTTAAGCAGAAATGGGACGGTGGTAATGGGGTGGTAGTTATTGGGGGAGGAAGGGTCAAGGGAGGGTTTCTTGAGAAGGGGGCGGACCCAGACTTCCTTTAGGCTAGACGGGACGATACCCGAGGTGAATGATGCATTAATGAATGCTGTGATGAGGGGGGCAAGGGCTTCGGAGCTGTCTTTAATGATGTTGGGTGGACAGATGTCACTTTTGCATGTGGATGGTTTGAGGTGTTGGAGGAGAGCAGTGACTTCGGTAACAGACTTCTCTGAACGAGAAGAGGGGGGGGGGCTTTTGTGCAGAGGTGGTGGGTGTGGCAGGGTGGTAGGGCTTGGGTAATGCATTAACGTTGGGCTTGAATATTTTCTTGGAGAAGGCAGATTTTGTTTAGAAGTGCTGCCTGCATACTAGTGCACCAAGCCTGATCTTTGATGATTTCATCTGGGCTGGCGGGTAGGGGTGGTTAGATCTTTGAAGATGGAAAACAGCTCTTTGGATTTGGAGTTGGCTTTAGAAATACAGAGGTTGATATAATTGGATTTAGCATGCAAGATAGCTTTTTTATATTGCTAAGAAATTATTTTAAATTCTTTATTGGTGGAGTCACAGGGGTTGGACTGCCAGTTGATTAGGGCCACGCGTTTGTTGGAGGGAAGGGTTAGTAGGTCTTCCGTTAACAGGAGTTGGTGTTCATGGATTTCATTTCTTTTTTGCTTCAATCAGGGCTATGGTGTTAATGGCATTAGTGAGGGTGCGAGAGTAGGTGACAGCAAAGGTGTTGGGTCAGTGGCAAAGGGAGGTTTTAGTTCTTTAACATTCAGGAAGGGGCAGAGGTTGTCTGCTGTGAGTTCTTTGGAGCATCTGGCCATAGTTGGAAGGGAGTAGGATAGAGGTTTGGTGGTGGGCTTAGTGGGGATGGAGAATTGGATGCAGTGGTGATCCGTCCAGGTGTATGCCAAGTTGGAGGTAACACGGGAGAACAATTGTGGCCTGCGATCCAGTCAAGGGTGCGGCCTTTGGAGTGGGTGGGGCGAGTGATTTTTTGTGCGAAGCCAAGGTCTTTGAGATCTCTAGCAAGAGCTGAGGCTGCTTTGTCTTTGGGATCGGCGAAACCGAGGTTGAGATTGTCGAGTGAGATTGTTTTGGTGGAGTTATTTTAGATTATTAGGACGTGGAGGAGGTGCCCTTGGAAATCAGGGCTGTGTCGGGCGGCCTGTAGATGACGTGTATGTTTATGGAGCAGTTCGCAGATAGGGATAGCTTAGCTAAGAGGAGGTCAGAGTTGCCTTCCCAGGTGTGGTGGCATAGTCTGATGGGGAGCTCGTCTTTGGAAATAATGGCAACACCTCCACCTTTGGAGAGCTTTCTGTCCTGGCGGAGGATAGAATAGCCTTGTAGGAGAGCGAGCAAGATGGCAGGACCAGAGGCCTCATTAAGCCAGGTTTCCATGATGGCAAATAGGTCTAGGTCATGAGTGGAAATGAGATCATTGATCTCGTGAGCATGAGCTTGGGAGATCTGGGATCACTGTAGTCCTAGAACGCTCACACCTGTCCTGAGTCTAGGCCTTGCAACTATACCTAGCTACCTTGAATGTCTTTGGCTAGACTTCAGTGTCATACCTGTTCACCATAGTATGTTGGCCTCCCAGAATCAATACCAGGGTTGATTTTAGGTACCCATCTTTTTTTTTTTCCAAAATCTTTTACTGGAGTTTTATACACACAAGCTTAAACATGAAGCATATCAAGGCATTTCTTGGAGCTTGCATGAAAACAAGAAACCGAAAAGAAAGTAAAAGCAGAACACAGTAAAATAGAACTTAAGAACTCAAATAACAGAAAATGTCTTTGGAGGAGGAGGTCAAGCGAGAAGAGGCGACAAGCAGGGAGATTTAGGCGTTTGTTGTTAGTTTGGTCCGAGGGGAGCGCCACTGCCGTTGTCTGGGTGCGGCTTTGGTACGGAGTAAGAGGCTATTTGAAGTCAAGGGCTGGGGAGTGCAATGCCCAGTGCCTTAAGATGTGAGTTGATCCGCTGTTTACCACTTCTTGGACTGGCCTTTCAGTCTTGGTTCCCCATCCAGTGCAGAGTAGGAGGTTGTCTCACCACTCCTGGGAATTGTTGAGTGTAGTCCAGGAAAGGGGCCCATGCCTGGTTGAATTTAGGAATATTACTGACTCTGATGGCTGTAACTCTTTCCGCTACCACTATTTTCCAGCACTTAGCCCACCACATTTGTGTGGCATGGCCTTCCGGGTTTTTCCAGAGTCTGGCAATTGATATCTTCGCGACTATTAGGAGGTGAGAGCATAAGTTCGACATACATTCTGTTAGTGGGAATCGACCCTCACCAGTGGATCCTAGGAGGACAATTCCCAGGTCCCATGGGATTGTGAGGCCAGTTATTGATTTGATTTGCTCCAAGACCTCCTCCCAGAATTGAGTGGCCTTCGGGCAAGACCAGAGGAGATGAAACAACAAACTCCGTCCGGGCATCCTCTCCAGCACTGTGGGGGGATGGCTGGGCTGTATTTGTTCATGATCTCTGGGGTGCGGTATCATCTGTAGCACACTTTAAATGCACCTTTGTTCGTTGTGCATTTTGAGCTTTTGTGCGCCCCGGTCCAAATATGACTCCATTCCGCTGGCTCGATAGCTTTGCCGATGTCTTCTTCCCACTTTAGCATATATGGCTTGTTTTTGGTCGGGTCACTTCTGTCTAATAGTTTGTATAGCATCGATATTTTCCCCTTAAGGGGGCATGCAGTGAGTGTTCGTTTTAGGGCTGTTAGTTCCCTGCTGCCATGCTTCTTGGCAGGCACGCTGGACAGCCAGTGCCTGAGTTAAGTGTATCGGAATCTCTCCGTCTCTGGTACCTGGATTTTGGTTTTGCAGGCTTCAAAGTTCAACGGGGTGCCGTTCTCGAAGAAGTCGGCCATAGTTCTCAGCCCACCCTCCCGCCATCTGGCAAAGTTGTCTGGGGCCATACCAGGGGAAAAGTCTGGGTTGTCCCAGATAGGTGTGAGTGGGCCCATTGCACTCCTGCACTTCCTTAGGCGTCCTGCCTTTTTCCAGCTTGTCACTGTATTCATTGTCGCTGGCAGTGGGCCTAAGTCCCGGGTGTCGCTGAGATCTTTCATGTGTGGGAGCGCATCGATAGGATCTTTACACCAGTCTTCTTCTAATTTCAACCATCTGGGCCGGTTAGTGGTTATCTTCCAAGCGAATGACTGGGAAAGCTGAGCAGCGAGGCAGTACCTAGCCATGTCCGGGACCCCCAAGCCCCTCACTGCGGAGCCCCGAAGCATACTACGGAATTCGCAATTTCTTGTCTTCCCAGACATATTTCAAGATGTCTCGCTGTAGTTTGTGGCTAGCTTTCTTTCAGAGGGTTATAGGAAGGGCCAGGCAGCAATAAAGCAGCCTCAGGATTAAATTCATCTTCAGTGCCATGATGCAGCCGAACCATGAGATTTCTTGCTTTCGCCAGCGCTCAAGATCACCTCTTAGTTCTTTGACCTGTGGGGGGAAGTTTGCTTTGTATATTTTTTCAGATTTACTTGGGATCTGGACCCCCCAGGTAGCCTATCTGCGAATTGACCCAAGGGATCGGATATGTAGCTTCCAGGCCCACCTTGAGTCTTTCCGGAATATTGATGCCCATTGCTGTGGACTTCGCAGTATTTACCGTAAACCCAGATGCTTCCCTGAACTACTCCAGCTCTTGCCATAGGGCCGACATGGATTCTTCTGCGTGGGTTAACGTTAGCAGCACGTCGTCCGCATTTAAGGCCGTCTTGTAAGATTCTCCCTTAAATCCTAGGCTGTGGATGGCTGGATTGCGGCGAATCCTGCTAGTGAACGGCTCCATGGAAAGCGCGAATATAAGAGGGGATAACGGGCATCCTTGTCTGGTCCCTCTGGTGATGTTGATTTTGACTGATCTGGCCCCGTTCAGTTTCAGATGGGTGTACGGATGTTGATAGTTCGCTAGTGCCCATTTTACAAAGTTCGGCCCAAATCCGTAATGGAGTAGGGTTTCTCTTATATAACCCCAGTCTAACACGTCAAACGCTTTGTGTGCGTCCAAAGAGAGAACAACCAGCTCTGTGCCCATCCTTTTTGCAGACTCAATGTTTATGGTTCTTCGGGTGTTGTCCTGGGAGTTCCGGCCGGGATGAAACCAGTCTGGGAGGATAAGGGCTAATCTTTTCACCAGGATTTTTGCGAATACCTTGGCATCATTGTTTAGTAGCGTGATGGGTCTGTATGACGAACATTGTGCATAGTCTTTTCCTGGCTTCGAGACGAAGATCGTTGCCGACTCCTACATGTAGGCCGTGATGGAGCCCGTCTCCAGGAACGCGTTGAATAGGCTCGCCAGGTATGGCACCAGGATATGAGCAAACTTCTTGTAGAATTGTGTTGAGAGCCCGTCTGGCACTGGGGACGTGTTTTTCAGGGAGCGGATCGTGTCTACCTCTTCTGCCGTAATCAAGTGTTTCAGTGCTTCTAGTGATGGATTTGGCTGCAATTTCCGGATTGAGGCTAGGAATTGTGGTATGGCAGTCACCTCTATTGGGGGCCCGGACATGTGGTGCTGTGTCATTAAGTCAAGCTTCTCTGCCTCTGTGTGGTGCAGGTTCCCAGCCTTGTCAACCAGACATTGGATGTAGTTCCTCGATTGAAGCTTCTTCAGCTTATATGCTAGGAGGCAATTTGCTTTATTGCTGTTGAGGTAGTAGAACTGTTTGGTGTAGGTTAGAGCCCTGGCTGCACTGTCAGCCTGGTGTATCTCAAGTGCCGATTTTGCTCTTTTCAGTTCTCGTCCGATGGTTTTGTTGGGGCGTTTTTTAAGACTGCTCTCCAGTTACACCACTTTCTTTTCCAGCTTGGCTTGCTGCAGCTTGCTCAGCCAGCGGAGTCTAGCCGTGGCATCCATCACCACCCCCTGGATAACTGGTTTCATCGTGTCCCACACGTTCGCCAGAGGGGTTTCTTGGGTCAGGTTTTCGTTAAAGTAGTTTGTGAGCGCTTCTGCGAGTTCTGCACCAATAGCTATGTCTGATAGGATCTGGTCCTGGATTTTCCATTGTCTTTGGAGGGGCTTCGGGAATCCCTGCGCTCTTAGACTCAGAGTGACTGGCGCATGGTCTGAGATGGTGATATGGCCAATCTGGACGTCTTCCACACAAGCGGCAAGGGTATTTGCAGCTAGTACCAGATCAATCCTAGAGTAGCCTTTGGGGACATGTGAAAAGAAGGAACACGTTACTTACCTGTAACTGTTGTTCTCCAGTATGGGTCTGGCATGGATTCACATGCTCATGAATATTCCTCATCGTCAGGCTGGGAATCCTCGGTAAAGAAAAAATCAGTTTCAGTTTCGTTTCTGATCTGTCTTTCTTAGTAGTAACCAATCACTGGTCTCTGGGTCATACTGCCCCCAGCCAATGCCTGCCCTCTCCCTAAGCCCCTCCCCTCGCAGCCATCCTCAGATTTGGTAGCACGTAAAGTGGCAGTATGACCAAGTGAAGAGCCGCAGAGGGGTAGGAGGGAGGGTTCGCATGTGAATCCATGCCAGACCCATGCTGGAGAACAACAGTTACAGTTAAGTAACTTGTTCTTTCTCCAGAATGGGGTCTGGCATGGATTCACATGCTCATGAATATAAGAATACATAGCAGTACATACATGCACAACCACAGGAGGTGGCAAGGCTCAACATTAAGTATTACATAAACTCAACAGTAAGCAACTCTTACCTCCTCACCAGGCCCACCTTCAGACGAACAGGTTGCGCAGCACTGCTTGGCCGACCCTGAACTCCTCCCTGGAATCCCGGTCAACGCAGTAGAATCTCGTGAAGGTGTGCGTCGACCTCCAGCAGGGGTACACCAGACAAGAATGCTGTGGTAGCACCGATCGCCCTGGTCGAATGGGCTCTCGGACGGCCGGGCAGCGGTCAGTTTGCCAACCGGTGACAGTGCATGATGCAGCCAGAGGGCCATCTGGAAATGGAAGCCTTCGAGAAGACCTTCCCTTGGTTCACAGGTCCAAAGCTCACAAACAGTTGTGATGTCTTCCGAAAACTCTTTGTGCGGTCCACGTAGAACTTCAGCGCTCTAGCTACATCCAGCGAGTGCAAAGTCCTCTCGGCCGGGAACGAAGGCGACGGGAAGAAAACTGTTAACACCAAGGGCTCGTTGAGATGGAAGTCCGACGGCACCTTGGGCATGAAGGAGGGGTGCATCCTCAGCACCACCCTCGTCTCGTGAAAAGTCAAGTATGGAGGCTTGCAGGATAGGGCCTGGATCTCTCCCACTCGCCGTGCGGAGGTGATGGCCACAAGAAATGCTGTTTTCCACGACAGGAACTTCAACGGTGCTGAATGCAGAGGCTCGAAAGGCACACCCATGAGCCTGGTCAGTACCATGTTGAGCTCCCACGCCGGGGCCAGAGCCTTCCTCGGCGGGAACGAACGGAATCGTCCCTTCATAAACTCCTTCACCAGGCGATGAGACCGCAGGGATGATCGTCCCATAGTTCCGGTGTAACGGGAGATCGTCGCCAGATGTATTTTGATGGAGGCATGAGCCAGCCCCCCTTTGGCCAGTGACAGCAGGTACGGCAGCAATTGAGGGTTAATCTTCTGCGCACAGCACCAGACAGAGAACCTCTTCCATTTGTGTCCATAGCACTTGAGAGTTGAGGACGCCCTGGCCTTTGCAAGCACCTCCTTGCAGTCTGCCGGGATATCGTTCCCTCCAAACTCTAGTGCCGCAGGAGCCAGGCCAGCAAATTCAGCAACCCCGGGTCGTGATGGAGGATGGTGCCTCCTTCTCTGGAGAGAAGATCTGTGTCAGTTGATAGTTTGACTAGGGGGGACGCTGACAAGTCCAGAAGGTCCGGGCACCAGTTCTGTCTCGGCCACGCCGGTGCGACGAGGATGATCCAGCACTGGGAACTCTTGAGTTGGTTGACGAGTCGCAGTAGCAACGGCGGGAACGCATACAGGAACAGGCCGTCCCAGGGGAACGAAAAAGCATCGCCCATGCTCCTTGGCTGGGGAAACCTGATGGTGAACCTCTGGCACTTAGAGTTCGCCGCCGTCGCGAACAGGTCGATCTGGGGTTTGCCCCATCGTCGAAAAAGCCGATCCACTTGGTCCTGACGCAGTTCCCACTCACGGCATGAGCGCAGCTCCCTGCTCAGCGAGTCGGCAATGGTGTTCTTTATCCCTGCTAGGTGGAAGGGCACCAGAGACATCCCCTGGGCAGCGGCCCAATGCCACAGATCCTGGGCCTCCTTGGATAGGGCCGGGGATCTGGTTCCTCCCTGCTTCCGGATGTAGAACATTGTGGTGGTGTTGTCGGTGAAGATCCTTACAACCTTGCCCTTGAGGGACGGGAGAAACGACCTGAGAGCCCAGAACACTGCTCGGAGCTCCAGGATGTTGATGTGGAGTGACCTCTCCTCCGGGAGCCAAAGGCCTCTCGCGTGAAGATCTCTGGTGTGCGCTCCCCAACCCACCAGGGAGGCATCCGTCGTCACCGTCTCCTGGTGTGCTGCGGTCTGAAAGTCTGTGCCCGCCGCGAGATGCGTGCGGGTGCCCCACCACCGAATAGCTTGTTGGAAGACCTCGTTGAGCGAGATCTCGTCTTCGAAGCTGCCCGCCGCTTGCATCCAACGGGCGTCGAGAAACTCCTGTAGCGGACGCATCCGCAGCCTGCACAGGCACACCAGGTAGATGCAAGAGGACATCATGCCGAGAAGTGACTCAAAGGACCTCACCCTGGCCACCTCTCCTTGGCCAGCAGGCGCTGCACCTTGCCCAGGATGGCCTTCGTCCTTTCCTCCGACGGGGAAGCCAATCAGGCCTCTATATCGAGCTTGGCTCCCAGAAACAGTGCGACCTGTGACAGAACCAGGTGGTATTTTGGGAAGTTGATGGAGAATCCCAGGTCCGTGAGCAGTTGGACGGTCTTCGCTGCTCGACGGCGAGCCCTCTTGTCCTTGCTCGGATGAGCCAATCGTCCAGGTAGGGGTAAACGTGGATCCCTTGCAGGCGCAGCCACGCCGCCACTGGCGCTAGGCACTTGGTAAATACCATGGGCGCAGACTTCAATCCGAAAGGCAGGGCCTTGAATTGGTAGTGCCGTCCTTGGACTACGAATCTGAGAAAATTTCGGTGTCCTTTTAGAATGGGGATGTAGAAGTAAGCATCCTCCAAGTCCAGCAACGATAGGAAGTCGCCTGCCTCCAGCTGTCCCAGCACGTGCTGGAGTGTGACCATCCGGAATTTATGGGCCTTGATGTATTTGTTTAACCAACGCAGGTACAGGATGGAGCGCCAACTGCCTGTCTTCTTTCTGACGAGGAAGTATCTTGAGTATACTCCGGAGCCCCAGAACCTCTTCGGGACGAGCTCGATGGCCCTATCTGGAGCATCGCCCTTACCTCTAACAGCAGTTATGGGATGTGATTTTCCTTCCTGGCTACGAGGGGAAATTGGGGGCACTTCTTTAGAAATTTGAGAGTGTGCCTGTGGGCCAGGGCATCCAGCACCCAACGGTCGGTGGAGATGGACTCCCACATGCTGACGAACTTCGCCAGCCGGCCTCCTACCGGGGTGCTCAGGTGGTGGCCCGACGCCACGTCCGGTTCAGTCCTACTTGGAATCGGCCTTGCCTCCCTGGCCTCCTTGGCGACAGCGGCGGGGTCCTCCTGACTTGCCGTGCCCTGTGTAGGCCTCTTGTGACGAGGAGCGGGCTGCCTGGCGGTACGTCGAGGAGCCACCGCCAAATCCTTTGGAGGCACCTTGCTTGCCTCCAGAGTACCAAAAGGGCGGCCGTCGTTGCTGCAAAACTCCCAAGGCCCGAGCCGTTTCCGTGTCGGTCTTGATGACCTGAAGTGACTCATCTACTGTCTTTCCAAACAGGTTGTTCCCGTCGAAGGGCATGTCGTGGTGGAAATCTGTTGCCTTGAGCCATCCCCGCCGTCGAAGGCAAACACCGTGGCCCAACTGGCGGAACCCGGTGTCCGCGATGTCCATGGCCACCATTATGGTATGGTCTGACGCCACCTCACCTTCCTGTAGGATCCCCAGGGCCTCCGCCCTCTTGTCATCCGGTAGGAAGTCCAGCAGGGGGGGCGATCTTGTACCACAACTCCCTGTCGTAGCGGGCCACAATCGCTAGGGTGTTGGCCGCCTTAATTGTTGTCGCCGCGGACGAGATGACTCGTCGTCCCATGGCGTCCAGTCTCTTTCCCTCGCCGTCAGGTGGGGAGGTTGAAGTTGAAGCCGTCGCCCCCGCTGCTTTCTTTTTGGCCACCGGCGAGACGACAGAATCTGGGGTCGGATGCGGCCTAAGGCACAAAGGGGCGGAATCGGGGACCCGGTACTTCTTCTCGTACCGATCCCTCTTGGCAGGCGTAGTGGACGGGTTCTTCAGGAGAGCAAGTCCCTCGTCCCAGATGTCGTCAAGCAACGGCACCGCGAGGACAGTCTTCCTCTTGGCCTCACGCCGTTGATAGAGGAAGCCTTCCTTCTTCTGTTCTTCGCGGCAGAATTGGAAGAGCTCGGATGCCCTGTAAATCATGGCATGGAAGGAGCCAATTTCGTCGGGCGGGCAGGCCCTACGGGGTGAGGATGGAAGGGCCATCCGGTCGTCACCACCGTCGTCATCTGTCTCCGTCGTGGCCGTATAGGTTCCCGTGTCATCCCTAGGATCAGGGAAAAGATGACGGTTGAGCGGGCCGTGAGCGCTGGAAAGGCGGGGGGGGGGGGGTGAACTCTCCTCTGCTTGTTTGGAGGGCTTCCCGACAGGCCCGGCTCTGCTGGGTCGTCCGTTGGGGGTAGAGGCAATCTCGTCCTTATCTCCGTGCATAAGGTTTGGATTGCCATCAAAATGGCCGTCGAGTTGTCCGGCAATGGCTGCGACGGGCGCGTTGGTTTCTCCTCCTCCTCGGGAACCTCGTCAGCGCCACCATCGCTTTCTTCCGTCTGCCTCCCCGGGGTTCCTCCCATGGGACGGGACCTCCTCAAACCTCTTGTTGAGGCCTTGCAAGACTTCAACCAGCTCCTCCTCAGAGGCTGTATCCATGTCCGTGATGGCCACCGGCCCCACCCCTCTTTTTCCACCGGGGTTTTCACGGGGGTCTTATCGATGGGCTGAAAAGAGGATTTCCTCCGCGGTGGCAGGGAACTCTGGGCCCCGAGGTCATCTCCACTGGGGTAGCCTCCACAGGCTTCGCCAGGGCCGTCACGACTCCCTCGATAGAGGCCATAGCCAGGTGAATCAGGGCCTTCACGACTTTTGGCGTGCTTGAGGCCTTCACCATGGAGGGAGGGACACCGCCTCGCTCCCCCTCGGTTGTCTCCGCCGGGATCGACTGGGGCTTCTGTTGGGCTCCCATCGCCGGAGCGCCCTCAAAGGACTAAGACGACCACTCGGACCTCTTCTTCTCACCTACCGCTGGGCTCTTTCCTTCCAGCCAGTTGGTGAGGCGGATCCGTCGATCCTTCATGGTCCGCTCCGACATGTTCTTGCAAAACGCACATTCCTTCTCCACGTGTGTTTTGTCTTCATGAAGGCAGTAGAGGCATCTAGAATGCTCATCCTCCTTGAACGCATTCTGTAATCAGCATCCAGGGCAGTTCCTGAACAGCTTGAATCCGGGCGTCGAGCTTCCCTTGTCCTGGGCATGTCCACAGGGTAGCCCTCAAGGTCTTCTGGAATCTTCCAAGAAGCGTACTTGCCGAAAACTTCGCCCTTGAGGGGCGTAGAAAATTCCGAAACGGGTCCCCGTTGATAGAAAGTAGAAACGGTGGAGCTTGAGGCTCGATTGACTGAAAAATGAGATTAAACTCTTTGAAAAATCACAAAACGCAGTAAAAGCTAGAGCTCTATAGCACGAGGACTCCCAACACTTGAACGTGCAGTAAAAATCTGAGGATGACTGCCATGGGAGGGGCTTAGGGAGAGGACAGTCATTGGCTGGGGGCAGTATGACCCAGAGACCAGTGATTGGTTACTACTAATAAGGACAGATCAGAAACGAAACTGATACTGATTCTTTCTTTACCGAGGATTCCCAGCCTGACGACGGGGAATATTCATGAGCATGTGAATCCATGCCAGACCCCATGCTGGAGAATGTGAAGTCCCCCGCGCCCTGGTTCCGGAATCTCCACATGTCGATGGTTTCTGTTTCCCTCATGAATTCGGCCATAATCAAGGCTTTGGTGAAATCTTCCCTTGATGGCAGGAGTGTTTTGTCCACGTTTGGGTCCGGAGAGAGAATAAAGTCACCCCCTATCAGCAAGTGACCTTTGGCGAATGCTGCTATAATTGGGAGCAGCTTGCGGAGAAAATGGCCTTGCTCTTTATTGAGACTGTAGATGGCGAGTAGGGTGATAGGCAGTTCCACCAGGAGGCCCCTTAGGAGCAGGTATCGCCCTTCTGGATCCCTTTTTACAGTAACCTGAGTTAGCGGCAGGTTGCCACTAAGTAAGATGGCGACACCACTTTTCTTTTGATTTGCCGAGGTGAAGTAACGTTTCCGGTATCGCCGGAAATGGATCCGCTTCTCGTCGGGCTCTTAGATGAGTTTCCTGGAGGCAAACAATGTCGGAGCCAATCTGGGCAAGTCCGTGTTCCACTAGTTTTCGCTTCCTTGGGGTATTCAGACCCTGCACAATCCAGGTCGTATTTGTTAGTATTTTATCTTGGGAACCCATCAGGTAGTGTGGTCTGGTGTCTCCCCTGGGGATGGTATGACCTCACATCGTCTGCTTTTCTTCTGTTGTGCTTCCTCCCCTCCAGGTTTCCCCCCTTTGCTTTGCTCTTGTTCAGTGTACTCTGTCAAGTTCTAACAGGGCTGCATTGGAAGGGTTAGAATGAATCAGGAAAGATAGTGGACGTAGGCCCCCAGTTCTTCATCGGGGATGGTGATGGGAATTCCTTACAGGCGGATATTGTTGCGCCTGGATCTGTTTTGAGCATCTTCTTGTTTGAGCTCAAGGGCCTCGCATCTAGCTTCAAGTGCAGCCAGTCTTGTCCGCCCCCTCCCCGATTAAAACATTTTGTTCGAAAAGGGTGGTTTTCATTTCCTCTATTCTAGTTTAGACTTCCCCCACCCGCTTGTCTAGGGTCGAGATCTTGCCTTTTAGTTCTTCAGTCCCTTTTTGGTATTCCTTGGTGATGGCAGCTAGTAGGTCTTGGAGATCTCCTTTCATGATTGCTTGCGCTGAATGTTCGGGGCTGGGTTCTGTGTGTGGGCCAGGGGTTATGTCTTCGTTGCGCTCTCCTCTCTTTGGTTTCTCTGCCATGGTGGCCGACAGCAGGGTGATGCCAGCCTATTTCGTCAGTCTGGGGGTTCTGGACATCCTGTATTACAAGTTTTGGCAGCACCCCTGGTGAAGGCACTGTCCTGAACTTGTCCAGTGGTGTGGGGCTCCGAATATACCCAGTTATAGGCCCCACAATCTGTGCCTGTGCTAGCCTGGGCAGTATCTGCGCTTGTCTCCATGCCCCGGATGATCTCTGCAAGGGCGTAGGGCTTGCGGGGTCTCCCGGCTCCAGAGATGGATAGCAGACGCTGGGTGAGTGCAGCGTCCGTCAGCTCCTAGGTAACTTCAGAGCGACAGGGGTTGGAGGTGCAGGTCGGGACCCCCCCAGCTTTCCAGACCCAGATCGTTGGTTTGGGAGAGGGCAGGTCCAGCGCCAACGGGGCGGACTCCCGCATCCCCCAAGGATCCCAAATTCGCTTCCAGCCCCCCCCCTCCCGAGTAAGGGCTTGGATGGTGGTGCTCCGGAGCAGGTCGCCTGAAGAAGGGGGTTTGGGGGTGGGACTTTCCCGCTTCAGCCCGGCCCGACAGGGGCACAGTGAGTACTTATGGGGACCTGCTACGTTGATGCGATCTGACCCTGCTAGCAAGCCTCAGTCTGGTGGGGGGTGCAGAGCAGTTCTTATTTCAGGGGCCACCCCTTATGTTGCTGGGTGTGCAGTAGAGATTCGGGGCTTCCCAGGGCTGTCCGAGACCGGGGGAGGGGATCCACCCCGGCCCCCTGCGCTTGAAGGCAAGCAGTTAGGGGTGCGGCATGTGCCACCCTACCTTGGTCCGCGGCTTCGTAACCTGAGCTTGTGCTAATGCGTGGGCTCAGCCGGCCGGCCCTCTCTCCTCAGGGACAACAGGGGAGCCGCACTTCAGTGCCACCTCTGTGTCTTTGCATGCCTGATCCAGGCCACCTTGCCTGGGTGTAGAGGTGCCACGACTGGGGCTGCTGCTCGGGGGTGGGGGGAGAGGTAGGAGCGGGTTTCAGTAGGGGTGTCTCACTCTCCGAGACCTTCCCAAGTCTGCCGGGCACTAGGCTGTCCCAGGGCTTCTGAATGGGGCTGCAGGTTCACCCCTGGCTCACCACGGGCAACATGTATAAGGAGGGGCTGATTAGCAGCCGGGTTGCGGGGTAGACCACGGGTTCCTCGACAAAGGTGCTGCCAGCGGAGGGGTAGGAGCTGGAGCCCCCCGGCGTCTTCCGCGCACCCCCCTGCAAGGGCCGCTGTGGCGGAGTCCGCTCGGCTTGCGTCCCACTTGTGAAGGCTGTTCATTTGTCGCTGGCAGGTCGCTAGGTTGTTGGCTTTGGCTACACCTTTCTGAAGCAGGCTGGCAGCAATGTTCCAGGGGACTCCGAGGGTCTGGGCACCAGGATGCGCTGTTGCTGATGTCTAGTCAGGCCGGAATCTGCAGGTCACTCTGCATAAGGCCCTCCGAGGACTTCACTGCGGGGCTCACCTGCCATTTTGTGTGCTCAAGAGTCCGCGCAGCCCTCCTCATGGAGGGACCCGCATGAACCACTGGTCCCCGGCGGTTTCAGCGGCTATAAGTTGGACATTCTGTGCAGCGGCTCCTCTGCAACCAGAATCACCACAGAGTTTTCCGAAGTAGTCACTATCACTGGGTCATAATTTGTTGTGTGCGTGGACACAGTCGAGAGCTCTTACAGAGCCTGACGGACCTTCATGGCGCCTAGCCATGCCCCAGGAACCCATTTTAACAGTATGTAAGAGTTAATGCAGGTTAGAGAGAAGCTATTCAAGGTTAAAAAAAGTACCACATTTTTGCTGTGGTGGACTGCAGTCCCTGTCTGGGAAGGTAAGTCAGGGTTGTAGGGATGGTTTGCTACCATGCAGTGTCCTTGGGGTTCTGCAGGGCCTGTATTTAATCAACCACCAGTGGGTTTTAGGACTGGTTCTCTCTTCCCAGTGTACGGGGGTGTGGGGGGGCATAGAGAAACTGATCCACAGCTAGGCACCAGCGTCTCCAACCGTTGATGCAGTTTAGAGATAAGTCTTTCCCTTGCTCCCCTGATGGTACACATGGCAGAGCTGTAGAGGGCAACTCTTTGGAGGGAGGAACGCTGTTCAATATTGGAATAGGTACATATTGAGAAATTATTTATCTTCTAAGAAGGCAAGCAAAACATAGTGCAGGATACAGGCAGGAAACATTAATGAAGATGAGTCAATTCAGGCTGTAAAGGTCATGACTTACCCAGTTAGGGTAACCTGCAATGTCTAAGGTCTACCACATAATTTGTGTACCCAGTTTGTCACTGTTCATTTATTTTTTTTAAGTATTTTTTATTTATTTTACACAAACGTCAGTTTGGGACAGGACTTTGGAAAGCTCACCTTGGGTGTACAGGGTTAAAGCTCTTAGGATCACGCCTGAACTACCCAAGGGTATAGTACAGTGGCAAGCAGCTAGGCTTAATCTAAGGAGGGAGGAGGGCTGTAATTAGGTAAAAAGACCCCAGAGCACTTAAGAGTTTTTTTTAAAAAAAAAAGCTTTTTATTGTTATTTTCAATACAAAACATAACATATAACCACCATGAACCACAAACATCACATCACTACTGGCACATTCAGGTTGGCGTCTGAACTACTTCCTCCATTTTCTCGATGTATCTGCAAGGCCTCTTCTTTCACTGCCCATGTCAGTTCGCTAACCAGTGTGTATCACCAGAGTGCGGCCCTGTTAAGATTACCTCTCCTTAACTAATTTCTTCCCTTTTTTGCTGAGGAGCTCTCTACTGCTGTCGTATAGTTAGCCGTGCTCTGGGCCCCTATCATCAGTGCTGTCTCCTTCTTCCCTCTCAAACAGGCCTTGCACAAGGGTATTCCATGCCAGTACCTTGGCCCCACTTTCGCCCTCTCCCCTCTGCAGCAGCCTTATCCACACCGATGTTTCGGCTACCGTCCATTTCTTCAAGTCCGTCCACCACATCTCTATTGACGGCCCCGTGCTTGTGTTCCATGCCATTGCTATGTGGCGCTTCGCCATCATTTTTGCCAAGTGTTTTTTTGCTCCCGAGAGGAGGTCCCTCTACCTCCTCTCGGGAGCAGGCCCAGCAGATAAGACTCTGGTGACCATGCCTGCATTAGGATTCCCCCCCTCGTCGCCCTTTCTCTGATAGAGTGCCAGAAGTTAGTCATCGCCGGGCAGGACCAGAACATGTGCGGCATATCTGCCGACTCCACTGTGCAGCACGGACATCTCTGGGTCTGCTTGCTTCCTATGAACGGACATTCTTTTAGGCGTGAGGTATGCCCTATGTATGAGATAAAGCTGCACCTGTCTGAACCTTGTGTTCCTGGAGACTTTCTTTGCGCATCAGAGAGCTCAGCTCCAGTCCTCGTCCGAGAAGGTTCTCTGGAGCTCTTTCTCCCATCTGGCTCGTGTTTGTCGCTCTCTTGTGTTGGTAACACCCAGCAGCTGTTGATAGAGTCTGGACACTGTGTGTCCCCCCCCCTCTGAGATATACCATGCATCCAATGTCCCCCCTGCATCATCTCCCTCTGGCAAGGTCTCCCATCCCTTCCTAATCGTTCGAACCATATTGATTTACAGTATGAATTGACCGTTATGAATGTCCTGCTCTTCTATCAGGGTCTGGAAGTCCACCCAATGTGCGTCTTACCACAAGTCCTCAATCTGGGCTACTCCCTTATCTTCCCACTGTGCTTGGTACGCTGCCAAAGTCACTCTGCAGGTGTCTACTAGTCCCGCGAGAGGAATTTTTCTGGAGCAGGGGTCACTTATTCCTTGCGTCTTCCACGCTCTCCTCCACAGGGCCAGACCCAGTTTAACCAAGTTGGGGAGTGTTTTAGCTGACACAAAATCTCCCTTAGGTAATATTGTTGCATTGCTGGCTGAAAAAGTATTGAGTCTATGGATGTGTCCTCTCCCAGCCATCGTACCACAAATTGAAGCTGTCCTGCCAGGTAATATCGTTTGAAATCCAGCAGCTTTATGCCCCTCCATTTATAGCCTGTTTGTAGTGTGCTCAGTGCTATCCTATTTTTCCCTCCCCCCACAGGAATTCCCTCACCATTTTGTGTAGTAGTTTAAAGAATGACCCAGGGATGTTGTAAGGGAGGTTAGTGAAATAGTACAGCAGACGGGGTAGTACCGTCATCTTCAACAGAGCCGCCCTCCCTATCATTCCCAATGGCAACGTCTTCCAAAACTACATTGCCTTCCCTATTTTGTCTAGGGTCACCTGTGTATTAGCTTTATGCGTCTCTGCAGTATCATGGTGTATGTCTACTCCTAGTTATTGGAAAGTAAGTGGCATCCATGTGAGGCCCAGGCAGCTGGTTTGGGGTTGCTCCTCTCAAATCTCCAGGAGGGAACAGTGAAGACTGTTCCTTATTAACTGTGATTACCGACAGTCTGCCAAATGCTCAGAGGGCTTCAAGCAGGTCCGGCAAGTGTACTCTTGGGTTCTCGACATAGAGGAGCATGTCGTCGGCATATATATCGATTCCTGTATAGGAGCCTGATCCAGCATAGGAACCCTACCCCAATCCCGAAGTGGGCGAGCGCACCCAGGAGCCAATCCCAATTCACAGAGTCGAAGGCTTTTATAGCATCCAATGATGCCACTGCACATTCCCGCGTCTCTGATTTGTGCCATCTACAATATGGTGGAGTCTGCGAAGATTCCACACTGTGTTCCTCCTGAGTACGTATCCAGTTTGGTCTGAGTGGACCAACGTGGTGATGACCCATTTGAGTAGGCTGGCTAGTGTCGCTGTCAGGGTCTTGAAATCTTGGGTTTATCAGCAAAATTGGTCTGTAAGAGCTGCACTCTAGGGGTGGTTTCCCCGGCTTTAATATAGGTATGATTACAGAGTCCGACATGCTCTTTGGCAGCTGTCCCCTCTCATAGGCCTCCTCAAGTGTCTAACAACCTCGGGGCCAGATTATCCTTGTATTTCTTCTAGAATTCATTGGGTAACCCATCGGGTCCCAGGGATTTTCCTGTTGGGAGGTCAGCTGTGACAGCAGACACTTCCTCCACTGTGAGGGGTGTGTCTAGCATCCGGGCTTGTTCCTCTGTTAGCTTGGGAAGGTTGATCCCCGCCAGAGCATCGGTATGTCTCCTGCCTCTGCCTCCTGGACCCGGGAGTACAACTTCTCATAGAATTGAGAGAAAACATTGTTTATGCCATTTTGGGTCCTGACCTCCACCCCTGCTCATCTTTGATTGCGTTAATTGAGTCCCGCCTGCTCTCTAGTGATCCAGGCTAGCAGTCTGCTGGGCTTATGTCCCTCTGCGTGTAGCCTCTGGATGTACTTCCCATTGTCCAGTTTGCCCAATCTCTCCCAAATAGCTATACACTGCAACCTCAGAGTGGCGAGTTCCCCTAGTTCCTCTCCCATCATCCCTGCTCGTGCTTCTACCCCTGCTATCTCCATTTCTACATCTCCCAGTTCTGCCAAAATACTTCCCCCGAGTCCTCCAGCCTTCCCTATGGCTGCTCCCCTGACCACCACTTTGAAGGCTTTCCAGACCATTCCAGTGCTGTCCACACTCCCTGCATTGTAGTCAAAGTAAGTCTATTGTGCCCTGGATATATTCTTGGAATTCCGTGTCCGTCAATGCCTCAGCCCTCAGTTGCCATGTGTGTATTGGGGCACTCCGGTATGTATGTGTAACGCTCACCCGATTCCCGTAGAGGCGCCGGTCTTGACTGGGTGTATACCGTATCTGCAAAGGTGATGTGTAACACACGGCTGGCTCTTTGGGCTGGACCTCTGTGCACTGTATGTCTGACTTGAAGGGTAAGATGTCTGCAGATAGAAAATATGGGATTAAGGAACTGGGTTATTGAATGTGTCTCTCTTCTTCCCTTTCTCTTCTCCTGTAGAACCCCAAAGGTTAACGCTCTCACCTTAGGTAAGTGAACGCCGTGCTCTCCAACTGCCTCGGGGCAGGGTGCTGTAACCAGTTTCTTCACTGGATAAGGGGAGCAGGCCTCTTGACTTCAGAGGACTGCTGTCCATCGTTTACTGCACAACCGGTAAGTTTCGAGTAATTCTAATGTCTTTAAAGTCTTTAGTAATGATGTTTCTTGTTTTGCAGGGTTCCGGCGATGGCGGATGACGGGCTGAAGTGAGTTGAAGATGGAGCCCATGTGATGAATAGAAGCGCCTGGAAGCACGTAAGTAAGCGCTTGTTGCCTGCTTCACGATGCGCTCTAACTGTCTTTTTATTTTGCAGGTACAAGTTCGGAGCGGCTGCAGGGTGCCGGAATACCCACTGGGTTAGATGTGAAAAGGAGTAATGGCAGGTGAGTATTAAAGTTCCCCAATGTCTTTAAACGCACCTTGTTTTGTCTTTCAGATGCGGGATGCAGCGCCGAAGGCCGCCGGAGCGTTAGAAGAGTTGGTAAGCTTTTGTCTTTCAGATGCCGGAATGCAGCGCGAGGCGTTGGTGACAGCCGATGGACCATGTAAGTGAAGAGCTGTCACTGAAGTCCGTAATGCTAACCTGTTCTTTCTTGTCTTTATAGGTGTTGCTGAAGACTGGATTCAGGATGGTAAGCCTTTTTCCTTAGGCCCAGGATCAGATGCAGAAGACACGATGAGCATTCTGCTGCAGAGGATGCAGAATAACGCAAAGCAAGATTCATCCATCGGGTGTGGTTTAAATAGCCTCCTGTAGTGCTTAGATGTCTCCTTCCACAGCCACGCCTAGGTAAGAAAAGAGTTCCTGCTTTCCAGAAGAGTTCCAGTGTTCTGAATCTAGGGAGTGGCTCCTGCCCCACCCAACAGGAAAAGTAGTTCCAAACAGAAGAGGATCAGAGGCTCAACTGGCAGGCAAGTAAGCAGCATGGTCTGCTGCAGGTAAGTCCACCCAAGCATTATGAGCCCGGCGCTTCCAGCGCTGGGACTGGGCATATTTATGAGCCTGGTGCCACTGGCGCCAGGACTGGGTACAAAAGGTCCCAATTGGGACTGGTTGGCACTCGGAACCTGGGTTATGGATCTGCTTCCAAGGGAGTTGGGAAAACCCTGACCTTTTGGAAGCAGAGATCATGACAGTATGTTCCCATGTAGCAACCAGCGGGCCATGGTCAGATAATGTTTATGCATTGATGTGTATCTCAGTGAATTCCCCCAGAGTCTCCTTGCCCGTGAACAAATATATTAGAGTGAATATCCCATGTGGGGCACTATAGTGTGTGTATCTTTTTTTTATATTATTGAATTTAGCTGAAATTAATCAACTTTTTCAATTCATTACAAAATGGAAAAAAAGAACATATCAACCAGCAAAAAACAACAAGAAAAACTACATTTATTTGAGACAGAATAAAAGAAATCTCGAAGTCCATCTAAAGATAAAAGAAACTTAAAACAATCTTAAAACAATAACACACAAATTAATGTCAAAAGGAGAAAGCAATAAAATATTTCTAAAACACAACTATAGGATTTCTCTCTGTGTGAAATCTTTACAATTATTATACATGTTATAGCATTTTAAAAGATCAGTATTTATTAAATCAGATTTACAATTTTTACTCAAGTTTTAGAGCTTTCAAGAAATTAACTGTGGCTGTTCTAATGCTCATGATGTTAGTGGCTATTATTGCAACCCATCTGTTTTCTGGCTTCATTTGTGCAAAATAGGTCATGTGATTGGAAAAGTGTATTTGTCTCAAGTACTTGAGTTCTGGGCAGTCAACAATTACATGCTCCAGGGTTTCCTTGATACTATGGTTGTTACAGAAGCAACACCAGTTGTTCTCATCACTAATCAGTTTTTGACGTGCTTGTACGTCATGAGTCGGCCATAAGTTGAACCGATAACGTAGAATGGCATTTCTTATTCAAGGAGAGGGGGCCTTACGAAGATATCATTCAATCTCTCTACATTTTTTTGGGCCAAATAGGTGAGGGTTGAAATCTTTATACTTTAAAGAGGCAGCTCTTGTGTCAATCCAGTCCATCATGTAGAGTTTTTTCTTTGCTCGGTCTGGATTGAACACAAGAGTTTCAATTGTAATGTCTGCATTATTCATCACCACCATGATCTTCTTAGATTCAATTCATGTGTAGTAGACAACAAATAACTCGATACAATTGCCAATGTGGATTCATTTATAGCAGAAAGTAAACATTTCCGAAAGAGACTGCATAAACGCCAGTTATACATGGCTGTTAGAGATGATAACCCTAGCTCATAACGTATCCAGGGACCTGGGATGCACCGAGGTAAATGAAGGACTGCCCGCCAGAATTTTGCCTCCAATTGATTCAAAACTGTTGGTTGGATTCTTTTTTGGGTTTCTAAACCATACAGTATGGTAGCTACCACATTTTGGGTCCAAAATATAACAACCGACTTAATAGAAAATGTACCGAACTTAAACAGAATTAGTTTTGACCGACAAATCGCTGATGTTAGTTTTTGTTCAATTTTAGACATATGAGAGCGAGCAGAAGAAAGACCATCAAAAATAAGTCCCAGATATACATAATTTGGTACGACTTCAACTGTTGTATTCTTAATTTTCCACTCTAGTTTGTTTCTTCGTGAACCAGTTGGTGCATACATAACAATTTGAGTTTTTTGCTGTTGACTACCAATTCATTAATACTAAAATAGTTGCAAAGGGTAGTCAGCAAATTCTGTAATCCAACAGGAGTTTTTCGAAATTAGTACAAGGTCGTCGGCATACCACATTGCTTTCACTTCAACACCATTCAATTTCGGTGCATCTGCGATTACATTGTCAAAGATCCATCTTACATCATTAATGAAAAAATTAACGAGAGCTGAAGCAAGAATACATCCATGCTTCAGCCCTCGTTTTGTTGTTATTGCCGCTGATAACTGGCCCTCAAAATTCAGTCTTATATGTACGGTAGTATCTGAATGGAGGGCAAAAATAATATCACTTAACGTGGGTGGACATTCCGCCTTAATGAGTTTGTTCATTAGTTTGGATCGAGAGACTGAATCAAAGGCGGAATGTAGATCAACAAAGGCAAACTAAATTGGTTTCTTTTTTTATTTGTGCCTGTGTTTTAATGGCACTTAAAGTAATCAAATTTACAGGGGTCCCTAAGCCTGCTACAAACCCTGTTTGCTTTGGATCACGCTAATGCATCCTGGCGGTCCATGTGTTAAAATCGTTTAGAACCAAGTGTGAGAATATTTTTCCGGGTGCATCTAATAAAGGGATCTGGCGGTAACATTTGGGGTCCTTACGATCTCCTTTTTTATATATTGGAACAATCAAGGAAGAACGCCAGGACTTCAGTATTTTTCTAGATGACAAAATATAATTGAAAGTATTATTGAGAATAGTGGCCCAATGTTGCGAATTGTGTTTGAAAATATGGTTCGAAAGAACGTCCGGGCCTGCTGCTCTAGAGGAAGATGATTTATTGATGAAATCTTTAACAATGTCCTCAGAACAGGTTAAATACCAACGTGAGATAGATCTATTTGTATATTTGTAGTCATCCATGTTCCCATCAGCATAAAGTTCAGAGAAATGTTTGAGCCACTGTGCTTCAGTAACTCCATTAATTTGATGGTCTACTTGAGAAGTGGAGTTGCATTTGTTTAGCAATGCCCAAACTTGTGCTGATGATTTGTTGCAACAGACTGTCATAAAAAGCTCACCATAGTTCTGGAAGAGATAAGCCTTTCTAGAACGTACCCAATTGCGATATGTGCACTTAGCCGCTTTGATTACATTCTCTCGTTCTGCCAGCGGCAATTTAGACAAATTTCGCAAATTTCTTCTATGATCGATCAGTTTTCCTTTGTTGGAGGATCATGTCAAATCCATGAAAGTGCATATTAAATGGCCTGTTGATAATCCGAAGAATGTTTCTAAATGTATCTAGAACATCTACATATGATTCAAATGCATTTATTTTTTGGCTATTTATAATCGAGTAATTCAAAGATATCAGTTTATCTTCTGACCATCTAAAACGGTTTCGGCATTATTGACCACTAGCATTTGTTTATGCCACTTTTGTATTTTGTCAGTCTTCTGGACTAAAGCAGTCCAGCTTAGTGATAATAAGTGATGGTCACTTTTATTTTGTTTAATGATTGTGAATTTGTTGGTGGTCACGAAAATGCTATTGCTCAAGAAGACAATCAATTATGGATCTAGATTCACCTCTCTCCCATGTATGGTTTGGTGGGATGTCTCCCTGAATGGCTCCATTGGCCATTCTGAGATTTGAGTCATTCATAAACCTAGCCCATCTCTGACCTTCTTAGCTGGCTTTCTTGTTTTCTATCTGAATACACATGAGGTTTAGATCCCCCACCAACAATATACCAGAAATATTAGTATTTTTAGCAATTTCTTCAAAAAGAATTGATAGATCACGACAGAAGGCATCGTCTGTGATCCCAACTGGATTACGGTATAAATTGATTAGAGCATAGGTGTGTGTTGTGCGAGAGATCTTTACTAGTTGCATAAAATTATTCGGGGACAACCAAGCAGTGATTTGGAAACCCCTTCTCGATTTTAGTGCAACCAGCAAGCCTGAAGTGGGTCTGACTTTGCCTGATGTCATCGCTGGTAACAAGACAAGATCATGATCATCCCAGACTGGACTTTGCGACATCCAGGTTTCTTGTAATGCCACAATATCAAAACATTTTAATTGATCATTTGTAGCCCATTTGAGATGCTGGAACCCCCTCGTGTTCCAGCTTGCTAATGAGAATTTCTCTTCTTTCTCACTAATTGGTGGTTATGATTGGGTTTTAGAGAATGAAACCTGCTTCAAGCTGTTATCTCTAGTGCAAAATGAACATAAACAATCTGGCTCCTGTGATGACTTAGTTTTAGGCAGGCTTTGTTCACCCAAATTATGAGTTTGTCGAGCGGGGTCAAGGCCCAACAAGAATCCCATGTTAAAAAGATCAATTTTTGCTTTCCAAAGAGTATTTCTTACCAGCCCTAATTTGATCCACAATCGCACTATGGACAGATTTCTGTCACATAGAAACTCAATTTGATCAAAATCACTTGAGGAAAGATCTTCTAGCGCCTGAATGTCTCCAAAGATGTTTAGGACACTCGAACGACAAAGATCATATTTCTCAAATGGTCCATCACGGCACTTGAGTATCAATGTATGGAAGGAATCAAATCTATTTTTTTTTTTAGAGTTTCTCTGCTCATTTTGACCATGTTTAGAATTTGAAATATTTTCGGCTCTTGATGATGGGGCCGCATTATGAATTCTGCCATGATCAGGGTTTCTATGCTCTGGCTCGAGATAATTTTGCAAGCATTCGGTCTGTATTTCATTGTCTGCATAACATGCCTCAGCTGGTTGTGCATCATTATTCTGTAAGGACCGTGGATTAATGCTCATGGGATTTGCCCTCGGTAACGCCTCAGTTATCCTTCTCTGTATGTAAGAATCCAATGTAGATTTGAGTACGGCCATGCGTTCTTCAAAGCCCGGCTCGCAATCAACTGTCATGATGCCTACCCCCAGGCATCCGGACCAAGCCCATCAGCCCCGGGAGCAGGCATCTAGACATTTAGTAAAACCTCAGCAGCTCCGGCTAGGGGCTATCTGGGTTCAGTCCTGGCGCCTTAGGCTCCAGGCTCATAGTAGGAATCAGTCCTGGCGCCTTAGGCTCCAGGCTCATAGTAGGAATCAGTCCTGGCGCCTAAGGCGCCCGGCTCATAGTCATTACTTAACTCAGGCAGACCATGCTGCAAATGACTCCAATCCAACATGAAGCCTGAAAGGGACTATTTTTCTACAGGGACTATTTTTTAATCGGGTGTGGTTCTAGGGACTTCTTACCTGGGACTACTTTTGAGGCCATTTAAACCACGCCCGACCAGCAACACACGCTTCGCGTTATTCTGCATCCAGCAGCGTAACACTCACCGTGCCTGCAGCCTGCATCCAATCTTCTGCCACGCCCGCCTCGAATCCAGAGCTCCTAAAACAAAGAGGAAAGAAAGGGACAAGGTTAAAAAATGAACTTATTTCTATTCCACACCTGATTCTGGATCCATCTTGTCTCCGGACCTGTAAAGAACATCATTTCTGCACGCGCCGGACCTCCAGCTGCAGCGCCGCGCCATACTCACCATTCTTCACAGCATCCTTCGGGTCGGCGCTGCCTCCATCATTTCTTCGGCACCTAGGAGACAAAAGAAAACCACAAGGTGAGCCGAGGGAACCAACAAATATAATTCTTACCACCAAAGACTTACCTGATTTACCACCGGAGGCATCCTTTTGTGACTCTCCATATTTTCATGTGCTGCATCTGTAAAGAGACAAAACAACATGTTTTCCTCGTGCAACATTTACCGGACAGCGCCGGGTAATACAGACTCTTACCTGAGCGCCACCAGCTGCCACAAGAGCATCTTTTCACGAGCCAGCTGCAAGACAAGAAAGGAAGGGGGGGGAACAAGAGTGAACATCGGACATATTGAACTCTATGAACTTAATACTTACTGGTCCTCACCAGGAACCTCAGAGTCAATACTCTCAGAAACTCTCCCGAGCCTTCAAACCAGTGAAGTAACTGGAATCGACGTGCCCCTGCAAATCCACGCAGGATGGAGAGCTCATCTTTCAAGAATATAAGGTGAGATTGCTGTGAGGGCATTTCGGAGGTGATTAGTTGGCATTTCGGAGGTGATTAGTTGGGGAGGACTGTGGGGGTGCCATCACTTGAATCCACAAGTGGCTAAATCCATCTCTCCACTTGCAGGAGAATAGTTCTATGGGTTAAGCAGACAAGATTAGGAGGGCAGATCCAGTCAGTCATCGCTGCACTACGGATCACATGGGTGGAGACCGCAGCTGTCCGGGTCCGACCGACGCCCCTGTGGGAGCCAGGTGAGCGTAACATCAACTACAGGGATAGAATGGTTATCTCGACCAAATGCGTCTTCATGCACCTGAATGATTGGGTTGGCATTGGTAGGAACAAATTGTTTTAATAGATGAGGATTAGGTGGTTTGTTTTCAAGTAATGCTACAAGTTAATTCAGTGGTTCATACCCTGCTGAAAGACCAAGAACAGAGGGACCCTGTGTTTGTGCAGAATAAATTTAAATTGAGGATGGCACCAAAGTTAAGTTTGTGGCCACAGACACAGCCCTAGCCGACACATAATCCCTCTTTCTGATTCAGTTGGGACGCAGATTACATCATCGGTTTGGGTTGTTTTTGACAAAGTGTTCACTTGAGGTTGTGAGTTTTCTTTTTCAAGCTTGCCTTTACTACAGGCAATGTTTTTTGACTCCATGTCTTTGGTTTTTTTCCTACCAATATTTTCCGTTTTTTTTTTTGTGAAGCTGTTGACCGGACATTTCACCAGAAATGGTTTGAATGTATTGAACACCATCATTGAGATCTGTTTGCAGCAGAGAGTCAATCCTTATCCACGAGTCTTTTTTTTGCATCGTCTTCCTCCACGCATTGCACAGTACGAATGCTCCTGGAAAATATGGGCAGAACCGATGTCAAAGGCTCATGAGACAGTCTTGATGGTCATGTAATTGGACTCTAAGATTGTCAAACGCTTGGCCATGTTCACAAGCACTTCTGTATTCATAGGGTCGCATGGAACACCTTTCTCACATGGGACACCCTTCATCCATTCCCCAAGTTCATCTATTTTTGCAGATTGAAGCGAGATCTTAGTGTCCATTGCTTACAAAAGCTTGTAAAGGCTGGCAATGGTGGTGTTTACAGCCCCTAGGGTGATTTCAAGAAGTGCTCGATTATCAACCGAGTCACCACTTTGGCGAACTGATCGAGCAGATGACAAACACTGTCTAGGGGTTGGCGGTATACAAGACTCATCTATGGCATGTCTAGTTGAGTCCATGGAACATGGGAGTTTGTAATTAGTAGCATTCGAATATCTGGAACTTTCAAGATCCCTAATGCTTGCGTGCAGGGATATAGTACCTCAGGGGGAACCACTCATGCTTTCATCGGAGACGTCCACAACATCCTCACAACTAACACAAACTTACGCTTCACTCAAAGTTTCCTCTTGAACTATAGAAAAGGTTCTCTTGCGGTGTATAATTTTCAGGGGAGTCTGTGCAATCGTTAGGATAGTTTGATCAGAGATGATGGCGCTAGGATTACCCACTCTAGAATCGGGGACCTCTACATTCAAGTTTTCAGGTGGTAATACAGGAGGTAGAGTAGGAACAACAGGCTCTAGTGCCAAAGTGGGCTGACCAGTGGGTGACATTTTTATTTTTTTTCATAGAAGTTGCGAATGTCTCGATTTTGCAGAGGAGTTTGAGTCACAGCAGTGAGAGTAATTGTTTTTTTGGATGTGCGAGGAGACCGTTTGGGTTTATCACACGATTTAGCCAAAGAGTTGGTAACCAGAGACTCACTTATATTATTTTCATTCAATGTTCGACTTGTTGGATTGGGCATACCAGATTTTAAAGTGTATGCAACACGAGACATCTCAACAACTGATGTCTTTGAGTCTCAACACAACCAGCATGAACAATTAAACACAGTTAAAGGAAAATAGAAAAAAGCTCTTAACTCGTGATGTAGTAACTCGTACGCAGCAAGACCAGCGGCAAGACCCGCGGACCAAACAATAATAAAAGAACGCGATGTAAAGATCCAATAACTTTATTTTTCCCTAGCAGCAGGGCTAAGTCCACAGCGTTGCGGCGAAAGTCAGCCTTGCTCTTGCCGACTGGGTCTCCAAATCGGCTCCAAATCGCAAATCCACAGCAGAGACCTCCAGGGAATACAGCCCAACAGCCAACACTTCGGAAGTGTGTGTCTATCTCCTAGTGTCTGCTTGTACCTTCCTCCAGACGTCTTCCAGTTCGAGCTGTTCGAGTATCTTCTGTAGCGCCCTGACCGGCAGTGCCGGCTTCCTTTGTTTGGCATCCGATCTATCCAGCCGTGGGTTCAATGTGCAGTTGAAGTCACCTGCCCAGATGATCAACGCTTCTCTGTATGCGGCTAGTCGAGATGTGATTGTATTGAAAAACTCTGTTGCATCTTGGTTAGGGGAGTACCTATTTATTAGGCATACCTCACGGTTTTCCAGCAAGCACTGGATGATTACCATTCTACCTCCGGCATCTTTTTCCTGTTTTACGAGATGGAACGGGAACCCTGGGGTGATCCACATCACCACTCCTCTGGCATAGTTAGAGCACGTTGAGCTGTACATTTGGCCTCCCCACTTCTTGGCCATCTTGGTTTGCTTTTCGGCCTTCAGATGTGTTTCCTGCAACATTGCAATGTGAACCTTTGCCCTGTTCAACCAGGCGTAGACCCTCAGCCTCTTAACATAGGCCTTCAATCCTCTGACATTCCAAGTGACTATATTTAGTGATTCCTATTTGTTCACTGAGTCCGGCAACCCGCCTGTTCATGGGCCTGTGTATTGTTACATGTCTGGTGATTGGTGTTTCTAGTACATCCCTTACTTTTCCCCACCTCCTAGGGTGAAACAGTTCTCTTCTCTTCCCTTCCCTTCCCTTCGTGTCCTGTTTGTGCTGGTTCTGTGCGGGCCCACAACCCTGGTAAGCATCCCTGGTTCCTTATAGATAGACCTGGTTCTGTGTACTCGCCATTTATGCCTCGTCCATGTCCTTGTAGTTTGGTACTTCCTCTTTCTCCCGTGCCTCCAACTATCAAACCTATCCACACAACAACTATAACTTAAATGCCCAGCCACCCTCCCCCTGCTTGGGCTCTGCCGCTTTCCTCGTGCTGCCCTCCATGTCACTGGTGCACTCATTGCGGCATGGTGCCTTGAAACTGGCATCTCGAGTTCTGGCTCTCCGTGGGCTCCAGTCAGTGGCTATGCACACTTAAGAGTTATATAAAAATAGACATTTATTATATAATCCAAAGCACACTCTTACATGTTCAGGTAAGTACTATAAATCAAATATCTTTACAGTATAAGATTACTTGCAATAGTCTTTCGATGGTAAACCACAGATGCACTTAAGTAATCACTTTAAAGTAGCCTTTCCAGAAACAAACGGAAACTTATGCCAACTTTCCAAATTCTTAACTTTCTATAACTTCACCCCATCCTATCTCAATAGTCCAACCCTATCTAGTACGAGTATAAGTTTAGATAGACCACTGTGCCACCAGTTGCTAGGGGATTTAGCCAGGAAAAGGTGGGAAGAAGCAAAACAGTGTTAGGAGGACTAGGGCCCAGGAGGGATCCCCCTAGAGTTGCAGGTAAGTAGATTCCATGGTTACAAGTAGGCTCAGGGAGGTTAGGACGACCCCTTGAATGGATACCTCACAGACCAGGTTCCAAGGGCAGGTTGTTTTACCGCTAAGCGTACAAAGGGTTGTCCTGCCAATGTTACTTTATGGAGACCTGAGGGGTAGCAGGATACAAGCCATCTGCAGCCCTCCGAATCACAGGATCACACAAGCAGGCACCAGGTAGGTTATACCAAGGGTGAACAGTAACTTTGAATGAAGAAGGTGTAGTTGCAGGATGGTTCCAGCGGTGAGCCAACAGGAGACCCGGTTTCCTCTTCTTCGGCCCTGGTGACAGGGAGAAGGTGACTTAGGAGGATCTTGCAACTGCACTCGTACAGAGGTATGCCCAGCAATGTATCTTGAGGGTGATGGCATGTTGGTGCCTTATGCAGGCTCGGTGGACAGACTGTTGTCATAGTGGTCAACTCAGTTTATGGAGCCAATTAGAATTGTTGCAGACTTGGGAGGATGACCTCAAAGTTGCAGGCGAAACTGCACAGGCGAAACCGCACGCCCAGGGAAGATGCACAGCGATGCAGCACAGGACACCAGGTATTGGAGGATTGCAGGCCGGGAAGGCACGCAGCTTTTCTGGAGATGGTGCAAATTGTAGCTTGTCTCAAGACTGATTCAGCCCACCAGTCTATGTTAGAAAGTTGTCTTCAGATCTTCCCTGTCGATTGGAGTGATGAGGTCCGGACAGTAGCTGCGACTCAACAGGCTCTCACTGTTGTTGGAAGTGCTGCCGATGTCCTTCTTTGGATGTTTTGCTCCAGGACCTCGGGATTTATCTAGGTGAGACAGAGGAACACTGGCTATGTCTACCAATCATGTCCCATGCACCATTCAATCTTGGGGATGGCTATCCAATGCGGACCGCCAGTCTCCCAGTCTGAACTGGTTTCAGCCAGGCACACTGCAGGGCGAGAGACAGGGGAGATTTGGTTGACCGCCCCCACTTCTTGTCCTGCCAAGCACTCAGGGAACCATTGCAGGATTTCTATGAGAATCCTGGCGAAGAAAAGGGGCCAAAGGTACCCTCCCACACCCAGAATGGTAGAAGAAGAGATCAGAAACGACAAGCCATCTTGTTCAGGGATTAAAAAACAAGATCACCATTTTTTAGGTATTGGGGGCCTTATGTACCTTTATCGAGGCTGCGAAGACAACCGGTGATGGAAAGTCCAGAAAATGTTGTGAAAAAAGTACACTGCCACCAGCCTGAACAGATGGGTTTATCACAGTAACAAAATGTTTCTAGAGAGGAGAGAAAAATGAAACACTGTATCCCCTCAGCACTCCACATGAGGTGGTGTGGGTTGATCACGCACAATAAAAACACAGGTAGGATAGAAAAGTATCCCCCCTGCCATGGTAACTGCAAGAGTTAGTGGGGGAAAGAAAAACAATGAAGGAGAAGCTTCAGGAGCTTCTGACAACACTGCACAGTGGGGCTGTGTGTTGTTTCACAAAAAGGTAATGCCTAAAAACCATAGGAAAGCAGAACTCTGAAAGGAAACCCCAAAAAGGTTCCCTACATCAGTGTAGCTCATATAGGCCCCTGTCAATGCTTAACCAGGACAATAAGATGCTGACCTCCATACTGGCGAATAGAATGAAAAGGGAGTGGGACAGACAGACAGACAGACAGACAGACAGACAGACAGACAGACAGACAGACAGACAGACAGACAGACACACACACACACACACACACACACACACACGTAAAGCCGGATCAAACAGGCTATGTGCCAGGCCGTAGCATGTCCTGGAATTTGAGGCAGCTGCATCATCTGAGATCGCACAGCAACCTGGGAGACCCTGTGCGCCATAGCTATGCTTGATGCTGTTAAAGTGTTTGACTGAGTGAGATGGGACTGGCTTTATGCAACACTGCGTAGGTTTGGATTCATATTAAATGGGTCCAATTGGTGTTTACCAGACCGACTGCAAGAGTTAAAACATGCAGATGTATCTCGGAAGCATGGGAACTAGCTAAAGGTACCAGACAAGGCTGCCCACTATCCCCACTGCTTTACATTCTCGCCATGGAACCAATTGCACAGTACCTTAGGGTGGAAATACATAGGGGCAAGTATAGAAATAGACTGAGTCATGCATCTGATATTGTATGCAGACGACACGTTGTTATATATACACAGAACCCTGTAGACAACTTACAACTGTTAGAGGCTCTGACGTTATTTGCGAGATTATCAGGGATCACAATCAGGTCAGATAAGTCAGCACTGTTCCCGTTAGCGGGACTGCGCAAGATAGGGCAAAAAGCACTCCCAGTTCTAGCACTACAATGCAGATATTAAGGGGTTGATATATATCATGACCCAGTGGAAGAACATATACATAACACGCGGCAAGTTCGGGAGAGCATCCAAGGCTCAATGAAATTCTGGACTAAGTTGGCTCTCTCCTTGATGGGGAGAGCGGCATTGTTGAAAATGGTAGCACTGCCTAAACTACTGAACTTGTTTGTAAACGTCCCATTTTATTTACCCAAATCCTTTTTTAAGACACTGGATAGTATTTTTAGAGGTGTTTTGTGGCATAACGGGAGGAATAGAATAGCACTATCCACACTACATAGGACATATGAAGAAGGCGGTATTAGGGCCCTGCACTTTGAACTATACTACAAAGCGGGGCAGCTGCAATTTGTAGTGGACTGGCTCGCAGATGACCCGACTCCGGATACATTAATGCTGCAACCCACGGCGTCACGTTATTACTTAAAGAAATTAGTATGGAATAGGAAGCCCAGGGGTGCCAAAAATCTCATCTAGTGACCCTAGGGGTGAGGATGTCGGATAAATCCCTGGCAGTGATAGGGCTCACAGACCCATTTTCGGTACAGATCTCCATGGTCGCAGTGGTAGCTTCCTCAGCGCAGGCAAGGCAAGGGATACAGGTCCACTGGGAATCCCACGCGGTTGCCACAATAGGGGGATCTACTACAGGATGCCTCCTTTATACCCTTTGTAGAATTGGCTGACCACACAAGCTCTCATAAAGGCCAATACTTATTGCACAGCACTATCAAGGGAGAGATCATACATAGATGGCCCACGTATAGCTAATTAAAAGAACAGCATGCTATTGTGGATATTCTATACCACATATCGGAGGGAGGACACACCATATCCTGGATATATGATTTCCCACTGACTAATGGGACTCCCAGCCCCCTTGCGGTAAGGGGTTGGTGGGAGGAGGACTTAGGGGTCCCTTTCACAGAGGCACAATGGACAGGGATACTAGGATACCATAAGAAGGTGTCACAGAATGCAAGATTGCAACTGTTAACTGCTGATAACACATATGGCATACATGACGCCCCAGATAATTTCAAGGTTCCCAGGCACTGCAGCACTAGTATGCCCCAGATGCAAAGAGATAGATGCAGGAAAATTACACATGTTCTGGCCGTGTCCCGTAGTAAGGCCATACTGGCGGGAGGTGGCGAGTAGAATGAACAATGGGGGGGGGTTGGATTTCAATATAATGTCCCCTGGACCATATTTGCTGGGCCGCTTTCCACGTCCCAAAAGTACAAAACGCATCATTAAAATGACATATTTGGCATACATATTGGCCAAGCGCAGAATGCCTATAGCATGGAAGTCCCCCAAAGGCCCAGATGTGGAGGAATGGTGGCAGGATCTGAAGAAATGGGCGATGGCCGAAACAGCGGCATGGAGGGGGGGGGGGGGGTAGTACAGCTTAGCCACGGGGAGAACACAGTAGGAATCACAGAGTGGGAGGTTGTGTTACAAACCCTGTTTGCGGCGGAGGCTATGGATACGGATGGAGTAGATAAACTCCAATAAAGATCTGAGGTAATACAAACCAAGTGACATGAAGTGCATTGACATTTTGCAGGTGCTATGGGCAACGTTGTGGGGTGGGAGTTGAAAGGGAGGAGCAAAGGTGGGGGTAGTGCTTATGTTGTGTTGTAACCCGAATATTGTGGACACTATTAGGCAGTGCTGTGAAACTGTTTTATTCTTCATGTATAAATAAAAAAACAATAACACTTCAAACAAAAAACAAAAAAAAGGTTCCCTATATCAGAGTGAAAAAAGGGCTAAGTGTGGAAAAATGTTTCCAGTCACCCAGGCGAATTAGTAAAAAAAAATCCAGGTGTCCAGCAAAATGTGCTGGCGACTCACATGGGGTGGAGATTTCACACAAGATGAGAAATCTACCCTAAGATTGGTTCCTCAAGAGTGACTGCCTATGATCAGTATCCGCTAAACTGGGAGTTAAGTCTCTAATAGAAACGGACCGGCTTCTGGTAGACAGAGGGATGTAGTAATTATTCTGTAGGTCTAGGACTAAGGCTAGGGCTAGGTCTAGTTAATAATAAGTCCCAATCTTGAAACTCTACATTTGCAGTCACTAAGTGTGGTTGGTCCAGAACTTTGGCAAAAACATCGGTACTCTGCAAAGTCAAATGACAACAGTGGCAGTCCCGGCCACCAGTTAGGCAGCAACAGTTTGGTGGCGAAGATTAGGTTCTGCAGCCAATCAGGATTGAAGACTAGGGAGAAGGTGCTCATCCAAGGAGAAGATCAACTACTGGAGTTGCAGTCCAGAACACCTGGGCTATTTGCCATCAATATGAAAAGAAATCACCCCCACACCGAACAAGAAATACAAACCAGAATTCACAACCCGTCTAAATCACCTCCCACCCCCTCTAAACAAATTACAGATCTGGACAAAGACTGGACATCTACTGCTACCTCTTCACCTTCAAACCAGCCACACCAGAAATCAACCTACCCACAACAAAGGACCCCATGGGATACTGGACGACCCCCCACTATACTACAGAACCACTGACCCCGACACACTGAACTAGACAATGGAGAAGACAACCTCGGAAAGACACCAATAAGAACCAGAGCCATACTAGAATCCCTCCCCACCTACACTCCTTACATAACCAGAGATTGGAAAAATGAATCACCCTGAAAACCAAACACCCAACTACAATGACCCACAACAGAGAAATCCACTGTGCAACCTAATGGAATTCCTCAACGATGGGACACATGGCAATTGCACACTTGGCAATAAATAGGCCAGCCCAACTAAGAGTTAAAGATCTAACACCGCCCCCAGTGATACCCCAGAAATAACAAAGAACAAGCCAAATCGCAAACACACACTACACTGCAGCCTATTCAACATACAATTAATGGCAAAGCACAAAAAAGAAATGTACAACCTCCTAAGGGAAAGAGGCACGGAAACTCATCTTCACAGAAACTTGGCTCTCAAGACATGTACAAAGTAATGGCTCATGAAGCCATACCGGACAACTACAAACTATTGCAATCTAAAACAAACCGGAAGAGGAGGAGAACCGCTCTAGCACACAAAAATCCCATCAGCGCCCATCACTGCCTTCAACAGACATAGAAGACTGTGACTCGCTCCTAGTCAACCTCAAGCTAACAACCAATTCAACTTGCTCTTCCTTCTGATCTACAGACCACCCACCTATAACCCTAACTTGGTAGCAAAGCTCACTGATGCCTTAACCTTAACACAAATCACAATAACAATTGTTCTAGGAGACTTCAACATCCGGTTCGAAAGAGAAAATGAAACCACAACAAACTCCCTCAGCACCCTATTGGAAACTATTCATCTCAAACAAATAGTGAACAGACCCACTCGCAAAGCGGGATACACGAGATGCAATTTTCTGCTGGTATGAATTTGTCGCCCGCAGGTACCAATCATACAGAGCCATCATCATACGATCCTTTTCACTGTCAAAATCCCAAGTTTGCAGAGGGATGTCCCAAGAGACTGCAGAGGGATTGGCTAGTTCCTTGCAGATTTTAAAGTGTTCAGCCGTGTTGTTGGATGCGCCAGAGATGCGAGCCTGGATTTGGGCCCTCTTCTTGGAGAGAATGGAGAGACGATATTGCCCTTGGAGAAGGCAACAGGCCAGTTTGTCAGAGGATGAGCATGAGGTCTGCCACTGCCGTTCCGCAGCTCTGCACTAGTGATTCAGGGCTTCTAGATCAGAATCATACCAAGTGTCATGCTTGGTGGCATGTTTCAGGCGAAACCTCACAACTGGGGCAATGATATCGAGAGTGTTTGTGATGGCGAGGGGGAGGTTTCTAAGAGCAACATCAGCGGTATAGTCTGCAGTGGGAGAAGGGGGGGGTGAAGGTAGATGTGAAGGCAGCAACTGACACTCGTTTCATTGAATGTCTGATGTGGATAGAACTGGGAGAGGCCAGGTCAGGGGGCCAAGAGGCCCCAAGTCAGAGGAGAGGCAGGAGGAGTCTGACCAGGAGAGAGGGGTGATTAGAGAGGGGGAGAGCAGAAGATTAGTGTGGATGAAGGCATCAAGAGTGTGTCCAGCCGAGTGGCTAGGACCAGAGGGGAGAATGGAGAGCGAGGTGAAGAGGTCACAGAAGAGAGTGGTGGCAGTGATAGAGGAGTCAAGGTGGATGCTGAAGTCGCCTGGTAGAAGGAGTTTAGAGGTAGATGACAGGAGAGAGGAGGAGAAATCCGCCCAACAGTGTCATGGAGCCAGGTGGTCGATGGATGGTGGCAATGGCCAAGGGGGAGGTAGGAGAGATGACCAGCTTGCAGACCAGGCTCTTGAAGGAGGAGTATGGCTGGGTGGGTATAAGGGAAGAAGGTACCCACTCCAGGAATATCAGGGCAACCCCAGTGCCATCACAGTTGTGGCACAACTTAGAGATGATTGTGTAGCCATCAGGAAGAAGGGAGTCAAAGACATTGACCGAGCTGGTTTTGAACCATGTCTCGGTAAGAGCGAGGATGTTGAGGTCAAGGTATTCAAGGATGAGACAGATGTCAGCAGTGTGTTTGATTGCTGAGCGGGCACTTAGCGTAGCCAGTTGAATCAGGTCACTGCCTTTAAAGGTTTTCCAGTGAGGGGTATAAGGGTGTGGTACCCCAAACGGAGGAGGAGGGACAGAAACAGAAAGGAGGAGTAGCAGGCACACGAAGGAAGTTGATGAGAGATGGCAAGCGTTAGTCAAAGAGGAGGAGGTTGGGTTGAGGGCCCGAGCCATGATCGTGCCATTGCAATGGATATTTAATGATCCATCTGGATGAGAAGCCTGCCAAAAGTACTTCCCATCTAGTGCCACCATTAATGCGTGAGGATAGGCCAGGAGGGAGAGTAGAGAAGATGAGGAATCCAGAGATCCGGAGAGGGGACAGAGAAGAGGTTATCAGTGACAATCTGTCTGGAAGTTGTGCTGACATAGGTGTCTGTGATGGTTAGACCACGGTTAGTGGTCAAGAAATCTTTTTAAAACTTTTTCCTTCCAGGCTTTGTGAGATAAGGGGATAGGTGATAGTATAGCAGTTAGAATAGATAGGGCAGATGGTGAGTGCCATAGGTGCGGTGGAGAGATAGAGGATGGAGGATAGAACAAGAGGCTGCATTGCACAGAAAAACTCAACCAGGCAGACTAGTAGCCAAGAGAAAGCAAAAAGATACAGTGGGTACACTTGAGCACAGGAGGCACACAATGCAATGTAAAATGGGTGGTGTGGAGATGGAAAACACACCTAAATACGAAATATTAGGAAAGACACATAATGCAATGCCAAATGGGGCGTGTGGAGATGGAAAACACCTATATTCTGGATTCACACCTGCATGCTGAACAGAGAGCTTGTAGTTCACTCACCCTCCTCATAGATGTAATGGCTACCAGAAAAGCAGTCTTATAAATGAGATGGTTTAAAAGTGCCAGGCTATTATGCAAGTTTATGCAAAAAGGACAAGCATACTCGTCCTTGGCACTTAAAGGGTTAAGACTTGCTTTATGCATTGGCTCGAAGGAGGCACCCATGAGCTTTGTATTAACATTCAAGTCCCATCCGGGAGTTGGATTTGAAATTGGCGGGTATAATATTTTGACCCCTTCCATTAAGGCTTTAACTATGGGCACGTTCCATCATGATATTTTACTTTCGGAAGGGGTGCAAGCAGAAAGTGCTGTTGGGTGGACTCAGTGAATTAAAGACTAACCCCACATTTAAAAGATATATCACATAGTGTACTTTATGTGACGGTGAATAGGTTCGATGCTGTGAGTTTGGCACCAAGTTTCCATTTGTTGAAATAGTAGTGGCCTTGTGTTAGGTTTGCATGCTTCCTTTAAGTTGTCCATACATCTCTGGTCTAGATTTCAGTGACCAAATTCTATGACCTCAGGAGTCAGTCTGTCAATGTTTCAGGGCATGGATGGTGTGTTGTTCCCTGATTCCGTGATATGTTGAAAGAGCACAGTAGTTTCATCAGAGGACAGACATTTTCACCAGGTGTGAAAACCATGTTAGATGTACCCACATAGGAGCTATCGGAATCACGTTGACTTGTTCTTGGGGCAGTTTGTGGACTAACTTGTTTAGAAGAGGATTTGGGGGGAGACAGGGGGAAGCATACACACATTTCCCTGACCAGTTTTTTTGATTCTGTGTGGGGATACCTGAATGGGTAGTCTTGGCATTGTGCGTTCTCTTTGGTTGCAAAGAGATCTATGTCTGGAAACCCCCAGTTTGTGAAGAAGCTTTGTAGGACGTCTGCATGCAGTTGCCACTCATGTTCTGATGGTAGTTCCATGCTTCCGCTTAGCACGTCTGCCAGAGAATTGTTTTCCCCTGGAACATGTTATAATAGGAGAAACATGTGTTTCAGAGCCCATAACCAAATGTTTTGGGCTAGTCTGTATAGCCCTGGACAGTGTGTCTATCCCTGCTTGTTTATGTAGAGCATGGCTGTGGTGCTGTCAGTATGAGGACTGTTTTCCCCAGTAGCTGGTTGAAAGCTTTCAAAGCTTTGAACATCACTAAGCGTTCTAAAAGCTTGATATGTTTCTTTGCTAATGCTTGTGTCCACACCCCGTTTGCAGTTTGATGGAGAAAACGTGCTCCCCAACCTGATAGCAATGCGTCTGTTGTAACAGTGACCTAGACTGCAGGGTTGGTGAAAGGCTTGCCCTTCAAAATATTCTCTTTCATCCACCACTGGAGTGCTAAAACGAGGGGATACGAAACAACCACTAGATCGTCCCATAGACTGCTCTTGCTTGCGACCATTGTTTCGCCAACCAATCTTGCATAATATGCATGTGCAAATGGGGTTGTGGCACAAAGTACATACAGGAAGCTATCATTCCCAGAAGGCACGTGGCCTTTTGCTTGGTTACCTTACTGGCTACATACTGCGAGATTTGAAACAGCATGTTGTTAGGACCCTATCATTGGACGGGAAGACTAGGGAATCTTGTGTGCGAATTAGCGCCCCATGAAATTAAATTGTTTTACTTAACTGGGCACAAGACTGGATTTGTTTTCCTTGTTGGTTGAGAAGCCTAATTGAAAAAGTAGATTACTGTTTTGTAGATACTTTTGAGGAGTGTCCCCTGTTATTAGCCAGTTGTCGAGGTAAGGGTACACTGGAATGGATCGGTTCTGCTACTACTGCAAGTACTTTTGTAAACACTTTTGGCACTGAAGCTATGCCGAAGGTTAACAGCTTGGATTGGTAGTGGGTCCTTCCCACTTTGAACCTTAGGTATTTTCTGTGCGCTGGCAACACTAAAATATGAAAGTATGCATCTTTCATGTCCAATGTTGCCAAGTAATCCCCTTGTTTTAGAAGATGGATTACTTCCTGCAGCGTTGTCCTGAATTTTTGAGGCTGGACATACGTGTTTGCAGGACGCAGGTCTAAGACAGGGCTTATGGTTAGAGCCTTTTTTGGGACAAGGAAGTATATTGACCTTGGTTTACCTTTAGAAGTGGAACCAGCTCTATCTCTCCCTTCTGTAGTAGTGTTGGTATTTGTTCTTGAGAAATTAGATGATGCTCTTGAGACATTGTCCTTGACTTTGGAGGATGGTTACAAGGTCTTTCCAGGAATTCTATTGAATATCCCTTGGCCACTGTTGTTAACACCCAATGGTCCGATGTTATGCCCTTCCATGTTTGGGCAAAGAGAGTTATGCAACCCCCCCTACTTGGGAAGCATGGGAGGTGGCCTGAACTGGAACATCATTTGTTGCAGGGGGTAGCTGAGCCTCTACAGTCTGCAATTTTGCCCCAACTGTTACCTCTTTTAAAACCCCTCTGTTGGCTGGTTTGAAAAGATGAAGACTGTCCTTAAGGAGTGCACCACGAGGATGAAGAGGACCCAAAACCAAACTGTGAACCCTTGGCTACGAAATAAGCACCGGCTATTTAAGCTACCCCAGTGAATAAAGGGTTTGTTGGATATTTGTCCTAGTGTTTTCAATGTTTCATGCTATTTCTTTGCATTCTCCAAAGCATCATCTACAGCCTTTCTAAAGAGGACATAGCCTTCTATGGGCATGTTTATTAGTGTTGCCCGAGTTCCGGGTTTAAATCCTGAATTACAAAGCCACAAATTTTGAGTTTGCACAAGGTGCTATGATTCTGAGAGAGGTCTTTACTGAATCGAGGGTATTTTTGAGAATATGTTGTGCCACCTGCATCCCTTCATTAGTCATTTTAAGTAACTGGGATGTAATTGGCTCAGGGACTGAATCAAGTTGTTTCTGTACCAAGTCCCACTAAGCATTATTCTAACTGGCAAGTAGTGTAGAGTTGTTAGCTATACGAGTAGAGTAAGCACCAGAAGTAGTCACTGTTTTTCCTAGTGCGTATAACCTTTTGCACTCTTTGTCTGGCAGTGTCTTAACGGTGGACAATGGCATGCTTGCTCTATTTCTTGTTATGGTGACAAGAGAGTCTGGCTTCACATGGCCTTCAAGGTAGAGGGGGTCTAATGGTGCAGGCTTTAAGACTTTCTCCAACCCTGGGTTAATTGCCCGTGTAAGAGATGGTGTAACTAATCATGGGGCAATTCTCTTTTTAATTGACTGCAGAAGAGGTATTTACTGACTGCTTTCGTTAGGTTTAGAACGTCGTGTACACAATCAGTGTCCTCAACTGTGTCTTGAGTTTGGATTTTAAAGTGACATGCAGCTTTTTTAAGAAGCTTGTTAAATAAGAGTTGATCATCAAAGGGAGAGGTGTGACGTGCAACATCAGGAGACTGTAAAATGGAAATGTCTGGATCATCTGGGTCATAGCCGGTATGGTCATCAAGGTCATCATTCGAAGTACCTTGGTCATCATCACCCTAGTCTTGATAGTACAGAGGATCTTAAGCATCTTGTAATATGTTGTGGTTGCTCAGTCACTTCAATGATGGTAGGAGTTGGAGAGGTATGAAGCTTGGGGGATTTAGTTTGAGGTTTCCTCTTTTCTAAATCTATGGTCTTTTGTCTAATTGGGTATTTGTCCATACATGAAACAAAGGATGAAACTTTAACCATTGTGTCATGAAACTATCTCTAGTCCAAGGACCTGTTTAGGGGTTTCTGCCAGGGAAAACACTACAGCTTCTGGATCTTCCCTTTGCCTTTTTTTCTGTACAGATTGAGATATGGGGGAGGTGGCCTTAGAATATCTAGGTCCCTCTTGTGGGGCAGCTGGCACTTCCTTGAGTGTTCTCGTTTCCCCTTGTTACAAAATGTTTTTGCCGATCTTGATGTTTGTTTTGACTACGCCATGTTCTATTGAAGGGTTAGGTAGCATGGCAATCGGTGCCCGTTTACTTTTCTCGCCATGCGCTGGGCGTGAGAGCAGAAGCGCAGCAGGCTTGTGGCACGTGGAGTCTGTAGGCTATGAGGTGACTCCCGCGGCCGCGCGGCCTTCGTCCGATACACCCATCAAAAGTCAGCTAGGGGTTGTGTGCTTACAATGTTTGTGGTGTATGTGTGAATCTGTCGCCAGAAGTTTTCCCTATAGCAGCGTGCTGGGCCTGTCTGTTAGGTAAGATTTTAACTTTACAGCTAAATCTACCTCACTTGTGAGAATCCCAGAACTTTTTGCTGGACTGGTAGATTAATATTCCCGATACCACAGCGAGTGGGAACCTTTTTCCACACTCACAGATCCTTTTACTCATTTTTATGGGTGTCATTTTTAAGACTCTCCATAGTGTCCTTTTAACTGTATCCTCTGACAACTTTTGGTATATACTCTTATATTGTTACAGGGTTGCCCCGTGGGGGCCCCCGTTCACTTTCTCTGGTTAACCTTGAGAGAACTACAGTTCGCTAGTGTAAAAAGGATATTTTTATCCCTTCTACATTTTGTTAGGTGAAAACCAGCACACCTCACCTTATGTGGAGCGCTGGGGAGATCCAATGTACCCCCTTACTCACTAGCACTGTAACAAAGGGACAAGGTTACCTTAAATGGCTTGTGGCAGTGAACTTTTTTACAAATTCGGTGCACCTTTGTTATTTTCACAGCTGCGGCAAAGGCACCCATGGGTGCCCATTTTACCAAAATGGGCTGTCTTTTTGCCATTTTCGCACTTCTTGTCCCTTTTTGGTCTTTCCCCTGCCCTCCAAAGTGTGAAATTCCTTTGTGGGATTTTTATCTTCGGCAGGAGACCTCGGTCAAACCCGCCCAGGCTCTACACTGTCTGTCAAGGCAGGAATCGAGGGAGGAGTCAAAAACTCTGCAGCCCTTTGTCTTCCAGCCTGCCTGTGAGAATCCAGTTCAAACTGGGAGGCGGGCTGTCCTGAAAGGACCGCTAAACCCCCAAGTTTGAATGTTGTTAGATTGGCTGAGTTCATGCATAAAAGTCAGATCCTGGAAGTTGAAGAGGTAGTCGACCAATGGACCTGAACACAGAGGAAGATGAAGAAAACACGGCAGAAATGATTTCTAGCTACCTGAGAGCCTGCTGTGTAACCGTAGCCTGCTATTACCATTCCTTCCAAGTGACCCAAGGACTCTGAAAACGACAACCCGAACCAGAGCCTGGTGAGATCCACTAGAGTCAGGAAGACCTGCATTTTGAGCCATCCCACATCGTGCTGACACCTTGCAGGGCTTCAATACCCCGGGAGATCGAGCCAGTGTGCAGTGCACGGTATTCCTAATCGAGCTGAAACTTTGGTGGCATCCTGCAGGACCTCCAGAGATGTGAATCGAGTCCAAAAAAGACCCCTCATCAGAGTGCTGGACCCTTGCAAGTGACAAGAATCCAACCAGCGACATGGTTTAAGTTACTTACCTGTAACTATTGTTCCCCAGCATGGATTCGCATGCTCATGAACATTCCCCATCATGCTGGGAATCCTCAGTAAAAGAAAAAACTTTCACTTAAAAACTTTATTTCTCCTCTAAACCAATCACTGGATCATACTGCCGCCATCCAATGACAGTCCTCTCCCTAAGCCCCTCCTCTAGCAGCCATCTTCAGATTTGGTAGGGTTTGGATTCAAATCCATGCCAGACCCATGCTGGAGAACAATAGTTACAGGTAATGACCTTAAACCTTCATCAGCATGGGGTCTGGCATGGATTCACATGCTCATGAATAACAAATACATAGCAGTACAACATTACACAACCACGGGAGGTGGCAAGGCTCAACAGAAGCAATTAATTGTTACCTCCGGAACAGTCTCACCTCAAGTTAACAGGTTGCTTAGCACTGTTTGGCCGACTCTGGACTCTCCCTGGAATCCCTGTCGGTGCAGTAGAACTTCGTGAAGGTGTGCGTGGACCTCCACGGAGTAGCCCTGCAGATGTCCAGCAGGGGCACACCAGACAGTAACGCTGTCTTTACAGCAAGCGATCTAGTGGAGTGGGCTCTCGGACAGCTGGACAGCGGTCGGTTTGCCAACCGATGACAGTGCTTGATGCAGCTGGATAGCCACCTTGAAATGGAAGCCTTGGACAAGACCATCCCATGGATCACAAGACCAAAGTTTACAAACTGTTGTGAGGTCTTCCGAAAGCTTTTCGTGTGTGCCACGTAGAACTTCAGGGCACAAGCAAACGTCCAGCAAGTGCAAGGCCCTTTCTGCCGGTGACAAAGGTTTTGGGAAAAAAAACAGGTCAACACCAAATGCTGGAAAGAGGGATGCGTACATAGCACCACTTCATGGAAAGTCTGGCATGGTTGCTTGCAGGATAGGGCCTGGATCTCACCTACCCTTCTGGCAGAGTTGATGGTCACAAGGAAAGCCGTTTTCCACGATAGGAACTTGATTGGGGCCTAATGCGTAGGCTCGAAGGTGCCCCCATGAGGCTCGTCAGAACCACGTTGAGTTCCGACACCGGGGAAGGAGCCTTCACCGGTAGGAACTATTGAAAAACATCCTTTGAGAAATTACTTGACGAGTGGGTAGGACCAAAGTGAAGATCTTCCTGGAGACCTGGCCTAGCGGGGGATAGCCGCCAGATGTACCTTGATCGAAGCGTGCGCCAGTCTCGGCTTGGCCAAGCATAACAAGTACAGGAGGATCTGCAGGGTTGTGGCCATTAGAGGGGTAATCTTCGGATACCGGCACCATGTAGCAAAACGCTTCCACTTTTGACCGTAGCACTTCAAGCTCGACAACGCCCTGGCCTTGGCAAGGACCTCCCTGCTGTCCGCAGGCAACTCATATCATCCAAACTCTAGGGCTGCAGGAGCCAAGCCCTCGGGTTCAGCGATCCTGGGTTGGGATGAAGGATTGCGCCTCCTTCTCTGGTGAGAAGATCCGGAATCACTGGCAGCTTGACCGGAGGCGATACCGACAGGCTGAGAAGGTCCGGATACCAAATCTACCTCAGCCATGCCGGGGCTATGAGTATCATCCTGCATGAACACTTTCGGAGTGTGTTGATGAATAGTAGCAGGAGAGGGAATGGGGAAATAGTGTACAGAAACAGCCCTTCCCACAGGAAGGAGAACATGTCCACCAGGCTCCTTGGCTGGTGGAACCTGCTGGCAAACTTCTGGCACTTGGAGTTCACCACTGTCACAAATAGGTCGATCTGTGGCCTGCCCCATTTGACAAATAGGTGATCCATCTGATCCTGAAGAAGTTCCCAGTCGTGGCAGGAGCGCAGTTCCCTGCTGAGAGAGTCTGTGATAGTGTTCTTGGCTTCCGCCAGGTGGAGAGGAACGAGGAACATCCCGCCTGACGGCCCACAAGTCCTGTGCTTTTTTGGAGAGTGCTGGGGTTCGAGTGCCCCCCTGCCTCCTGATGTAGAACATGGTAGTAGTGTTGTCTGTGAAGATCCTCACCATCTTGCCTTTCAGCAATGGTAGGAACCACTTGAGGGCCCAGACCACTGCCCGTAGATTCAGTATGTTATGAAGATCCTTCTCCTCTGGTAGCCACAGGACTCTGGCATGCAGACGTCCAATGTGCCCTCCCCAATCTTTCCAGGAGGTGTCCGTGGTGAAATCCCATGCCTGGGGTGATGTTGGAGCGCCCGTCCTATTGCCTGACGAACTCGCCATTGAGAGATCTTGTCTGTGAAGTTTCCAGAAACCTCTATCCAGCGGGCATCCAGGAATTCCCATAGTGGACGCATCTGCAACCTGCACAGCCGGACGAGGTAGATGTCCAGTAACGACTTGATGGCCCACACCGTGGCTGTCTTCATCGATGACTGACGTTGCACCTTTCCTTGAATGGCTGCTAGCCTCCAAGGGCGATGCCAGGCAAGACACCATATTGAGTCTGGTGACTAGGAATAGTGCGTTCTGTGATGGCATTAAGCATGACTTCGGATAGTTGACAGAGAATCCCAGGTAAGTTAGTGTCTGTCAGCCAGCTCCTGCAAGCGGGCGCGAATCAGCCAGTCCAGGTACGGGTAAACATGCATGCCTTGTAGATGCAGATGGGCCGCCACTGGTGCCAGGCATTTTGCTAACACTCTGGGGCCTGACGACAAGCCGAAGGGTAGGGCCTTGAGCTGGTAGTGCTGTCCCTGCACCATGAAACGTAAAAACGTCTGATGTTTCTTGTGAATGGGGACGTGGCAGTAGGCGTCCTCCAGGTCCAATGACGTCAAGACGTCTCCTTCTTTCAGTTGGCCGAGCATGTGTTGCAATGTGACCGTCCTGAACTTTTGGGACTTTAGGTATGTGTTCAGACGTTGTAGGTCTAGGATGGTCCTCCAGCCCCCTCTCTTCTTGCTGGCCAGAAAGTATCTGGAATAGATTCCAGAGCCCCAGGGCCGTTGGGGAAACAGCACTATCGCCCCTTTTCACATCATGGCCCATACCTCTTCCAGGAGCTGAGTGATGTGCTGCTTTTGATGGGCAATCGGAGGGATCTGCGGACACCTGCATTGAAACTCCAGGGTGTGTCCTGGGCGAGAGCGTCCAGCACCCATCTGTCGTTGGTGAACTTTCTCCACACTCTGATAAACCTCGTCAGCCGGTCTCCCACTGGGGTGCAAAAGTGGGGGCCCGACATCCCGGTCAATTCAGGCTTGCACCGGTTTCCTACCCTGCAACCGCGACACTGCTTTGGCAGGCCCTGGGAACGGCCTCTGTAGACTTCTTGCCTAGAGGATCTGTAAGGCTGTTGGCACAATGTGGAGAATCCTTTTGAAGAACTGCTCGACTTTCCCCTAGTGGAGCAAAAAGAAGACTAGCAGTGCTGCTGGAAAGTGCCCAGGGAACGTGCCGTCTCCGTACCCATCTTGATGGCTTGGAGGGACTCGTTGACGGCCTTCAGAAACCGATTCTCTCAGTCGAAGGGCATGTCCAGCACCTTCGCTTGGACCTCCTAACGGAAATGATTGGCTTTCATCCAACCTTGGCGACGAAGGCAGACACTGTTCCCCATTTGCCGGAACCCTGTGTCAGCGACGTCCAATGCAGACACTGTTCCCCATTTGCCAGAACCCTGGGTCAGCGAACTCCAATGCCAATGTGATGGCGTGATCAGACGTCACTTCCCCTTCCTGGAAGAGAGCAATGGCCTCCATCTACTTATCGTTGGGGAGGAACTCCAGGATCAGTTCCAGCTTGTACCAAAATTCCCTGTTGTACCTGGCCAGGATCGCCGCCATGATAGTGGATGCTGCGGTGTAAATCACCTTCTTTCCCATGGCGTCCATCCTTTTCTCCTCACTGTCCAGAGGGACCAAAGACGACAAGGACGGGTTGGCCGATGGTTTCCTCGCGGCCGCCGATAACACTGAATCAGGCGATGGTTGCGACCTAAGGCACTTGGGTGCAGAGTCCGGCACCCTATATTTCTTCTCCAGCCTATCCCGTTTTGTTGGAGACGTGCAAGGGTTCTTCATGAGGGTGTTAGGGAAAATTCTCATTTATGGCTAATTTCCCTCACCTAGTGAGTCCCCCAGCAGCTTTGCTGGACTTCTGGAGTTTATTTCTTTCACGTGGTAAGAGTGTGAGCTTTTCCCCCACTCTTACCCATGTTTTGCCCTGTGTCTTTTACCTGTTTATGTGATTGTGGGCTCTGGCGTACACCACTTCAGTAGCCCCCTTCTTTTGTGTGTTACACAGGACATTCAGTGCAGTGACACAGGGTGGTCTTTTTAGACTTCCCACCGACTCCATTTCTGGGACCGACTACAGTCCCCCAGAAAAGGGTAAAGTTGCCATTAACTTTACTTAGTCAAATGACCACAGATCCAGTACACCCCATCTTTCATGGAGTACGGGAAAGGGTTACTTCTTATCCCTTTGTATTTGTACCTCTAGAGCATTGTTTCGCTCTTGTAACATTTAGACTTGGCTGGTGGCAGTGGTATCTACCCTAACTTTTCTACCGTGATTATACTATATAAACGTGGTATTGTTTTAGGCTATTATATTAGCCTCGAACTTAAACCCGCTTGACCAAATACTTTTTCTTTTGACTCCGGTCGGGTTTATTCGCCATTTCTTTTTGTTAAAGTCCTTCTTGTGTCTTACTTTGCGCAGCAAACCAGGTTTGCCTCGTTTGTTCACCGTCTTTTGGTGGACTTCTGCTCAGAAGCCCTCTTCCAGGCACCTGGGTGTCTAGGTGGGCTGAATGTGACGGAGGGGTGTAGTCACCCGCTGCACAGTGTATCCTAGGAAACCCAAGTCGCACTTTGCCATGATTGGCTGAGGTTGTCCGGGCCAGACAACCCCCCTGCTGCGTGATTGACAGCCAGGCTGTGTGAATGGGGGATTTTCGCATAAAAGGCAGGTCTCTTGGGCTAGAAGTCAGAGAGTCGCCACTGGAACTACAAGGAACCGAAGAGAAGCGGAGAAGTTGTTGACTGCTGCAACTGAAGGGGCCCCTGAGGGACCCTCAGATGTGGAAACAAGGCACAATCACCACACACGAACTGATACGCCAGACGCGAGGTTGTATTCCCAAAATCTCGGGTTTATTGCAAAACAAATAGTCCCAGTTGGGCAAATGGTCCCACGCCCCGCAACGTGTGTCTAACGGACCTCGGGGGGAAGCAAGAGAGCGAAAATTGTACATCAGTTACATATATACAAAATGAGCATCTTACTATCAGTAATGACACATTCAATGCCGCCCCTAATTCATTCCCTTTGAATTGGAGGCGATGATTGACCATGGTGATAAATATGACACCTAGACCACCTTATTTAGTAACAGCTTGTAATCTCAAATTTACAGACACCATTCTTTATTTGAGAGAACACAGCGCTTCTGTTTTCATGGGCAAGGTGTGCGTATGGGACTGGCACATTCCAGGCCTCACTATCTCCTGGTTTCGATTCACGCTCTAGAGGTCAGCTTGCTCTCTGGGGCCTCACAGTGCTCACAGAGAGGGGGGCCATGAAGAAGAACATAATTCAAACCTTTTTAATATTAGTTTTGTACATTGCTATTCTTTTTAGGAGACTCGCTGGCATCCGTGTACTGATTAAAATGCCTTGCTCCCTGCCTTCAAAGATATGTGAGGGAGGGAACCGGGCATTTCTGTCTGGCTCTCCAGCGCAATGTTTCAACATGTTTTAAGTAACCTTGGAACATTGAAGCGAAATAATATCTACAGCAAAGCAGTTTTACATGAGGCAAAGTGGCAATGTTAGAGAGAGCAGAGAGAAAACAAAATGGCGATTCTGGTCATCTTAAAATGGCCGCACTCTAGTTGAGCTAATAGCTACGTAATGACTAATGAGCATATATTCTTAACACTTTAAATGAGGCGATTGGTCTTCGGCCAACCAATTATCATGTATTACCTTCCGTCCGAGGGGTGTCCAGTTTTTCTAGACTGTCAACTACCCCGTCCCGGTGAAGCCCTGCTGCAGTCCTGAGCTATCTACCCTTCGACGACCAGAGAAGATCCAGTCCGGAGTGTTCTTCCCTTGAGCTTGGTGGGGATAACCAGCTCGTCTTCTTCAGCCAGAGGAATCCCTTCGTGGTCGAAATCACTGCACACTGCTGTGGTGGTCCGGATAGCCATCTGAAGAGCCTCTCCTGTGTTTAAGGAGCGCAGAGCTTTTATTCATTGTCACTGTTGCCGGCTTCATCCCTGTGTGGTGCAGGCTCCTCCAGTCGTCGTCCTTCACATCGAAGCTCCAGGAACCGTGGGTCTGCGGGAAACCAACAGGAACAACTGCCAAGGCACCAGCTTCTCCATTGAATAAGGTACTGTGTCCTGCTTGAGGAATTAGGGTGAATCCCTTTTCTTCATCTCCAGGGCTTGCCCTGGTCTTCCCTCTTTCTTATAACTTTTGCTTCCGAACATTGACAATATCAAAGTACTCCTGGCTACGTTGAATCGTGAACTGTCCGACTGTGTGATCCTCGACAACAGGCACCCGGTGTCACTTGACCCTGGCTCCGGCCCTTTGACTTTTGAATTCCTGTTTACGAGTGTTCTTCGATTCTGTCTGCCTAACTAGAATATTGCCTATGATTTTTGCCTTCATCTCCCTCTGGGTATCTCAGGTGCTAAGTGTGTTTTTGCCCCGGTAGCATTTCTTGTCACGATACACGTTTATTTAGTAGACCGAACTGTCAAAAAGTGACCGCAATCGTATTCACGGTACCTGTGTCTTGTTTCATTAACACCGGTCCATTCAAACACAGGATACTTACCTTGAGTCATACCGTACAAAGTGAATTGGTTATAGTATATTTTACGTATGGTTTTGAATTTAATAGAAGTGTTGTGTTTATAACAAATGGTTTAAAAATAAATGTACTTTTATTTTTCTACCTGAAACCTTGAGTCAATGTTTGCTTGAGTCACAGTAATTGTGGTCCCTTTGTGTAATCTCTGCTACTTCTCATATACTCTTGAGATAAGCCTGGCTGCTCCACTACTGCTACCACTTTAACATAGTAGTACAGGCTTCTACCAAAGGTAAAACTTGTATTGCCACCTGTAGTCTTAATTGTGTGTAGTGGTCCCTAAGGGCACTGCACGGGATTCTGCCTAACAGAGGGCCAGGCCCTCCTCCCAAACATCGTCTAGAAGAGGCACGGACATAATAGTCTTCCTCTTGGCCGTGTGCCTTTGATACAAGAAGCCCTCCTCCTTGGTTTCCTCAGGCGCCAGCTGGAATAGCTCTGAGGCCCTGGCGATCATGGAGTGTAACAAACCCACCTCGTCCGGTGGGGACACCCTATGTGGAGCATCCAGATGTGGTGATTCACTGTCTGCTGCGACAATGTCTTTGTCATCATCCGTTGTTGTGGCCGTATCCGTCCCTGTGCCCAGGTCTGCTGTGGGAGAAGTGACCCGACGTGGTGGAGGAGGCTGAAATGGGCGAGTCAGATGACGCTTCCTCTTATTTGCTGGAGGCCAATTGGGGACAGGTACAGGAACCGGTGGTAGCCTCATCTGGATCTCTGACACCAAGGTGTGTAGAATCGACAGACTATCCAAGGAAATATCCCTCGGCTGAAATTTCCCTCAGCCCTTTTTTCCCCTGAGGGTCTTCAACCGGGGCCTGGGCCGATTTCACTCACCCCTTCTGGCATGCCTAACAGTCTTTGCCAAAGTCACTGCGGCTGTGAAGCACCTCGGGGGCAGGGACACTTTTTGAGCTGTGGGAGCTACCCTTGTAGGATCAGCGCACGTAGCTGTTGTAGTAGTATTATTCGTCGACTCAGTCGCCGACAAGGTCTTGGCCTGTGCCAGTTGAGTCTGCTTGGGTTGCTCGGCTTTCTTCTCCTCCATCCGAAGCTGCTCGGATTTCTCACGTAGCTTTCCTGGGGTAATGTCTACCTCTTTGAAGAGGAACTTGATGGTAGGCTAGCAATGGAGGCGGAAGGTGATGCTGATCGCGCCCTATCCACTTTGGGACCCGCTTCCGCAGCGAACCTGGAGGACTCAGACTTGCAGCTCTTGGGCTCATATTGGGCCCCCAGTGATTAGGCACCCTCAAAGGACTTAGAAGACTGCTCCTCGGATCTGCCGGTCCTAGGTGAGGCATGACCCTGCTCCGAGCACAGGTCAGAAGCCTTGGTGTTAAGCCATGCCGCCAGCCTACTTCGCCTGTCCTTCGTCGTTTTCTTGGAGAACCCGAGACATAGCTCACACTCTTACTTCCTTGTGGTCCGGGTGCAGGCAGTAGAGGCATTGAAGATGGTTGTCCACCAAACACACATTCCGTAGCCCGCACTTGGTGCAGGGCCTGAAGAGGGACCTTCCCTCCTTCTTCATCATGGTCGGAGGGAGCGAAGCTGGCCTAAGAGGCCTTGTAGAATCTTCGATGGATCTTCGCCCTTGAGGGGCATGGAACTTCACTGACAACATATCCCCGCTGTCTGCAGGTGAAGAAAAGAGCACACAGGCTTCTTTTGAACTAAAACAGAACCTTTTCTGCGAAAACACGGACGAATAGCTCGGAGAGCAAACTCAAGGACTCCAAACAATGAAGCATGTGGTACAAATCTGAAGATGGCTGCCAGAGGAGGGGCTTAGGGAGAGGACGATCATTGGATGGGGGCAGTATGACTCAGAGGACAGTGATTGGTTAAGAGGAGAAATACAGTTTTTAAGTTAAAGTAAGTACCAAGGACTCCCAGCCTGACAACGGGGAATATTCACGAGCATGTCAATCCATGCCAGACACTATGCTGGAGAATCAGCCTTCTTCTGGCTCCTGAAAAGGGCGCCAAAGCCACAGAGCTGCATACAGCTAGAGGAAACTCTTACCTGGAGCCTTTCCCGTTGATCCTCCCTGCAAAATCCCTTCCAAGATCCTGTCTTCCGTTTTCATGACAAAGGAATCCATTGACCAGGTTTTTGGCTGCAGATCCTGAAGTCTCCCCTGCTGCAACTCTTCTTCTGTGCGGAGGTACTATGTTGGCTGGGTTATTTACTTATCTTAAGCCTGTGTGATTTCTGTAAAGCTTTTGAGGTCTTTTCTGTGATTGGGAGTCCTCTCATCCAGTTCACCCAGGCCCACTGCTGGAATCCTCCTAGGATGTCTTCTCAGAAGTCGCTGGACCCTAACTAACTCTAAAGTTAACTACTTACTTGTTTGAACAGTATTCCACAGGAACTCTTTTCTGCAACTGAACCCTATCTCACGCTGCCTATAGCTGGCACCGAGACCACTAGGGTCCCTCTTCTGCCTCAGAGAACTCATGCAATAGACCAGGGAAGGACTATGGGATAAGACAAGGATTCTGCCTTGAAAAAAGTGTTTAAAAGTGTAGTTGCTTGTGAAAGTTAGTTGGTAACTGTAACTCAGAGTAAGCAGTTACAAACGTTCTTATTCACCTTGAATGTGTTCTACCATTCTGAAAAGTGTATGTAAGGTTGTTTTACTCACCTGTGAATTGGTTATGCCTCTTCCCAAAAGTAATGCTGTTGGCCTCACTTAACTACTTCTTCCAAAATACTAGTGTGTAAGTTCACCAACTCGGTCTTGCTTCCCTTGCTTGCTGTATAGCCTGTCTAAACCAAATCTGCCTTGGGTTTGACCTACCTAAAATAACATTGAGTCATTCTTAAAGTGTAACATTGGGGTTTGCTTTCTCTGGTTTGTTTTATACAGATGCTAAAACAGTTTTAGGTTTATACCTACCTTTAAGTTGCTGGTAGCGTGGGTTTTACTTAGCTTGGTCTGCCCTGGGCCATTCTAAAATAAGTTAGACAGTTATTGCTTACCTTAGTCTGTGTTGCACCGAGTTGAAAAGCAACTTTAATTGTATATTACACCAAAAGGTCTTACTCACCTTGTATAACTTGGTTATCCTGAAGGTGGTTATAGGTTTCTACTGTTCCTTAAAATGAGTGTTCCACCATTGAGAAAATTATACTTGAAGGTTGGTGTACTAAGTGATTCCTTAACTGAGTGTCACTGCACAACAGCTAGGGTGTACTACCCTTGTATTACTGAAAGTAATCAGAAGAACAAGTTACTTCTTACCTTGTAACGTTCTTTCGACGGGATGTTTCTCCGACGTATTCCTCATCTTAGATATCTCCTTCCAGCTCTGCTGGCCTCGGAAAATTTTTTCTCTAGAGTGCGCTGCGCGTCGACGTCCTCCGAGTCGATGTCCCTCGACAGCCGCCGTATCGACGTCGACGTCATCCTGCCTATAAAGGCCGCGCGCAGCGCCCATTGCTCAGTTCCGTTTTGTAGCCCACAATAATACTTTCTGGACTAACTAATCACCCTGAAGGAGCGTAAGCTGCAACAACAAGGGAAGTAGAACTGCGGGGATGGATGGGAGGGTCGATGAGGAATACGTCGGAGGAACATCCCGTCGAAAGAACGTTACAAGGTAAGAAGTAACTTGTTCTTCGAAGGGATTGTGTCCTCCGACGTATTCCTCATCTTAGATAGGCTCCCATAAGAGTATTCTATTATCGGAGGAGGGAGTACTGACTTCACGCTGTCTTCTATTGATGAATAGAATGCAGTACAGCCCTTCCAAACCTAGTCTCTTGACTGGAGGAGGAATCCAAATTGTAAAAACGTGTAAAGGTATGGACAGACGACCATGTAGCGGCCGCACATATGTCTTTAACCGGCACGCCTCTTTTGAGGGCCGATGAAGCTGCAATACCTCTGGTCGAATGAGCCCTAAGGTTTTGAGGGGGCTCTTTCCCTGCCAATTTATAACATTCCAGAATGGCTAGAATGATCCATCTGGAAATGGTCTGCTTAGTTATTGGTAACCCCAGCTTGTGACCTGCGTAACCTACAAACAGCTGGTCTGCCTGTCTTATCCTGGCTAGTCTACTGATGTAAAAACTTAAAGCCCTCCTAGGGTCTAGCCTGTGTAACCTCTCTTCCTCTTTCCCCGGGTGAGGAGGAGGATAGAAAGATGGTAGGGTAATCTTCTGAGTGATATGGAATTCAGAAACCACCTTTGGGAGGAAATTAGGCTTCACTTGCAGGACAACTTTGTCTTTGTGAAATATTGTGTGAGGGGGTTTACAAGAAAGAGCTTGTAATTCGCTCACCCTTCTAGCAGATGTAAGTGCTATTAATAAAACAGTTTTAAGGGTAAGGAATCTTAACGAACAAGAATGGAGAGGTTCGAAAGGTGTACCCATCAGGAAAGTTAGTACTAAGTTTAAATCCCATAGGGGAATTTGGAATGGTCTTGGGGGATAAACATTGGTTAACCCCTTTAGAAACTGTATTACCAAGGGTAATTTGAAATAGGATGGTTCTTCCGCAGTACGCTTAAAGATGGATAGCGCTGCGAGATAGCCCTTAATGGTGCCAACTTGAAGGCCTGAATTTGCCAAATGTAGTAGGAAGGACAAAACCATTGGTGTACCACATGAAAAAGGGTCGATATTCTGTTCTCTACACCAGCTGCAAAATCTGTTCCAACAGCAGCGGTATAAAGACTTTGTTGCTGGCCTCCTTGCCGAAAGCAACACCTCCATAACATCATCAGGGAGGTCCCAATCCTTGTACCTCAGCCTTTCAGAAGCCAAGCGTGAAGGTTGAGGGTTTTGATGTCTGGATGGAGAACCTGACCTCCCTTCTGTGAGAGTAGGTTCTCTCTGAGTGGAAGTCGAATTGGAGGGCAGATGGACAAGTCTAGAAGGTCCGGGTACCACGTTCTCCTGGCCCAATCCGGGGCAATTAGGATCATGGTTCTCCGGAATCTTCTCAACCTCCTGATCATTTGAGGAATGACAGGGACCGGTGGGAACGCGTACAGAAGCGGAAACTCCCAGTCCACTATGAACACGTCTCCCAGAGCTCCTCTCTGGGGAAATTCCCTTGAGCAGAACAGGTTACATTTCCTGTTTAGACTGGTGGCGAACAGATCTACCTGAGGGGTTCCCCAAAGGGCGAAGATCTCTTGAAGGACTTCCTGAGCTAGCTCCCACTCGTGGGAGACTGTGTTCTGCCTGCTCAGAGCGTCCGCTGTCAAGTTCTTCTCTCCGGCTAGGTGAATTGACGATAGAGAGATTCCTTCTTGGATTGCCCAAAACCAGAGCTGCATCGCCTCTCTGCACAGGGGTAGTGATCCTACGCCTCCTCTTTTGTTGAGGTAATGCATGGCCACCGTGTTGTCCGTCATTATCAGGACGTTCTTCCCTTGTACAGCTGGCAGGAACGCCTTCAGCGCAAGTCTGATGGCTCTCAGCTCTAACAGGTTGATATGTAGTCTGGACTCCGATGGAGACCAACGACCGCTGATGGTCAAGTCGTTGGCGTGGGCTCCCCACCCCGTGAGTGAGGCATCCGTGACTACTGTTATCTCCGGCAAGGATTGCCAAAACTGTTCTCCTTTCAGAATGTCCTCCTGACAGGCCCACCACTGAAGGTCTCGAGCCACCCTGCCGGGAACCTGAAGAAGATCTGTCATTCTCCCTGAGAATTGTGACCACTGAGTCCTCAGTGCCCACTGGAGGGATCTCATTCTCAGGCGAGCCTCTGGCACTAGGAAAATGCAGGATGCCATGAGGCCTAGCAACCTCAAAAAGTCGAAGGCTGGGAGACGTTGGGCATGTTGGAACTTGGTAACCATCTGTAGAATATCTTGAGCCCTCACCTCTTGTGGCGAGGCTTTTCCCAGGGAAGTGTCCAGGATCGCTCCTATGAACTGGAGTCTCTGCGATGGTATCATTTGTGACTTCTTTAAATTGAGGGAGAAGCCCAGTCTGTGAAGGAAGTGGCACACGTGATTTAGCTGGATCTGAGCTTGTTCCGGAGAAACAGCCCTGATCAACCAATCGTCCAGGTAGGGGTAGACGTGAATCCCTTCCCTCCTTAGACTTGCAGCCACTACCGACATTAACTTGGTGAAGACCCTCGGGGCGGAGGTCAGCCCAAATGGCAGCACTCGAAATTGATAGTGAGAGTTGCCAATTGCGAACCTCAGGTATTTCCTGTGTTTGAGATGGATAGGCACATGGAAATAAGCGTCCTGAAGGTCCAGAGATACCAACCAGTCCTGGAACTGAAGGGCCTGGAGGATCTGAGAAAGAGTGACCATCTTGAATTTGTCTTTTCTGAGGAATTTGTTCAATTCTCACAAGTCCAAGATGGGTCTCAGTCCTCCGTCTTTCTTTGGAATGAGAAAGTAAGGGGAGTACCAGCCCTTGTTCCTCTCCGCTACAGGTACCGGTTCTATGGCACCTTTCTCTAGCAGGTCCCAAATTTCCTGCAAGAGGAGCGGATCTGGAGCTTTCTGAGAGCTGATCCCCGGTGGATGACTGAGGTATACGTAGGAAAGGCAGGCAGTAACCTTGGGCAACTGTTTCCAATGCCCAAGCATCTGACGTGATAGCCTGCCATACCGCCAGATGTTGAGTCAACCTGCCTCCTACAGGTGTCCTGTGAGGGAAGTCCTCAGAGTGGTTTTGGGGCGGCTGATGCAGATGCCGATGGTAAAGAGGTACCTGCTGTTGCTGCGGCTTTTGAATATCTACCCCGTCCACCTCGGGTAGTTCTTCTTTGTCCCCTTTGAGCCGGTTGTCCTCTACCTCTTCCGAATGCGGAGTAGAAGCGAAAGGACTTGCCCCTCGCAGAGGTTCCTGTGGGACGAAAAGGAGTCTGACGGATTGCAGCTCCTAGGGATTTTGCTGCTGCTTTTGAAGTTTGCAGTTTCTCTAAACTGTCATCCGCCTTTTTCCCGAACAAAGAAGAGCCATCGAATGGCATGTTCAAGAGCCTGGCTTGCACATCTGGGGCAAAACCAGACTTTCTCAACCAAGCGAATCTCCTGGTTGATGTACTTGCCGCCATTGCTCTGCTGATACTGTCAGCCGAATCAATGCCCGTCTGGAGGGATTCGCACATAGCGTCTTTACCGTCCTGTATAATATTCAGGAACGCATCCCTTTCTTCTCCCTCCGGGATGCAGTCAGCCGCTGTAGAAGCACACTCCCAAAGTGTATGGCTGAACCTAGCAAGGGTGCAAGTAGCATTAACAGATTTTAACGCCATGCTACATGCTGAAAAGACTTTCTTTGCCATAGCATCATATTTTTTATCGTCCCTGTCCTGTGGGACGGTAGGATAAGCCGTCTTGACATCGGTAGAGGATGCTGCCTGTACCACCAGACTTTCTGGGGATGGGTGTTTAGACAAAAACTCTGGGTCTGTAGAAGATACCCTGTACTTTGTAGACAGTTTTTTATTTACTGCTGGTACTACATCTGGGGTTTCCCAGTTTGTCATGATCTTTCTCTGAAGAGCTTTATGAAAAGGCACCACAGGATCCTCCTGTGGGCCTTTGTCAAGAATATCCGTGAGGTCATCTTGTTGGAAAGATTGTGAAGGTGCAGACCACCCCATGAACTCTGTGATCCTGGCCATTAAGGCTCTATAGGGAGTTTCAGCGTGCTCCCCCGGGTCTAGTTCAGCAAACTCCACCTCAGGGGAAGTGTCTAACCCACTTGCCTCATGTAAGGAATCATGAAGATCCTTTAACCTGCGCTCTTCAGAGGAAAATTCCTCTCTAATTGGGGTTACAGGTCCCTGCAACTCAAATGTGTCTTCCTGTTCAGACAATTCACCCTCTTCCAAAATTGAGGACATAGTTCTCAATTGTTCTGAACTCATAAAGGGAGTAAATCCCATTTCCAAGGCAGAGGGTGCCGAACTTGTCATTATCGGCCTCGAAAACGTCGATGTCGTCGACGCCGAAGGCTTCGAGCGTGGCGTCGAAAACAAAGGCGGAGGCCTCGAAGACCTCAACAGAATTGGAATTCTACTCGACAATCTCAAAGCCATCGACGTCGAGGACCTGGGGATAGTCACTGGGTGTGTCGTAACCGTGACTTTTCTTGGCGTTGACGCCGGTGTCGAAGCTGGCGTCGAGTCGACAGACCCGTGTGTCGAAGGTCCCTTCGACAACGGCGTCGAAGACATCGACCTCGACGTCGACGGAACCCTCGTCGACGGCGTCGACGGAACCTTCGAGGAAGGTTTGGAGGTCATAGTCCTACTCGAGGGTTTGAGACGCGCTCGAGAGGTTTCCTTCGCCGGGTACTGCGACTCGCGGCGTTTTTGACCTTCGGTTCTTTCGACCAGAGCATCGCTCTCGGCAGTCTTCGAGGGGTCGAGGCCGCTTTCTCAAAGACACTCATCATATTTTTGCGGAATTCCTCCCATTCAGCCCGGGAACTATGTTTCGTGGGGCAAGGGATTCTTTTTGGCGAAACAGAGGAAGAGGAAGACGGAGAAGGGGATCTTCGACGTCTCCTCTTCGAGTGCTTCGATCTCGAGGAGTGATGAGACCCACTCCGAGACCTGGAGCGCGAATGGTGACGAGGAGACGAATGTCTCGACTTCGTCGACGAAGAAGAAGCTTTAAAAGTATTACCTTTCTCCAGCTTCCCCCTACGCTACTTCAGGGCCTTAGCTGTCATGGACATACAGTCCTCGCATTCTGAACAATGGTGTTCAGCTCCCAAACACCACAGACAAACTCTGTGAGGGTCAGTCAACGACATCTTTTTCCCACAATCTCGACATTTCTTGAAGCCGGATCGAGGAGTTGTCGGTTCTGACGAGGAAGCCATCGAGTACGGATCGAATGACTCGAGGTAAATAGGATTAATCTGACTAAGAACTGAGCAACGGTATTCCGAGGCACTGAGTAAGCGCGGAAAAACGGAACTGAGCAACGGACGCTGCGCGCGGCCTTTATAGGCAGGATGACGTCGACGTCGATACGGAGGCTGTCGAGGGACATCGACTCGGAGGACGTCGACGCGCAGCGCCCTCTAGAGAAAAAATTTTCCGAGGCCAGCAGAGCTGGAAGGAGATATCTAAGATGAGGAATACGTCGGCGGACACAATCCCTTCGAAAGTAACTTCTAGTTTTACTCCCCATGAATAGGTTTGTCCTATACTAAATGTGTTTGATAAGGTCTGACTCTCCTACAAAATACTGTTAGTTTTCTAAACAAGGTTTATGCTTTGGTCTGTGTACCTTCAAGTATTGTGTTGTGTTTTTATAATGTGTTTATGACTCCATCACCAAGTGCTCACCCCCAAGATGTATCTTGGCCTAACTTGTATTTATAATAAACCTTTAATTTCTATAACTGATTGTCAGTGTTTATGTTGAACCTTGGTATACTACACGTTCTTTGTACCTTCCTACAGCCCTCTCTCCCCCTCCCAAGATAAGCCTGGCTGCTAGGTCTATGCTACCATATAGTCAGGTGGTACAGTCTTATACTAAGAGTGGAGTTGTGTACTGTCTCGGTTTTAGTAAGCCCTTAGTTGGACTTGAGAAAAACTGTCCCAACATTGTCTTTCGGGGTTGGGGACTCACATGCGGGAACCGGTAGGATCCTCTAAAATGACTTCAGCATCCGATCGGAGCTGCTGCTGCCATGTCCTTCTGGATCCGATCCGAAGGCACCAGTGTGGAGGTCAGACTCGGCCATCAGAGTAGGCCACTCACCGTTTGGTGCACGAGTTTGCAAAACACACAACGCCTTTCTGGATGTTCATGGGAAAGGCAGTATTTACACACCCGATGGGTGTCCTTCCGTGGGAATTTTCTGTTACACGACTGACAGAATTTAAAGGGTGTCCTTTCCATTTTCCAAAATGTGTTAAAAGGCAGCAAGACAAATGCAGTGTACAAGGGAAGTGAAAGGATGCATTCTCTAAGAGAAATTAAAGATAACCAGTCCTCCACCCCCCCCCCCCCCTCCACCTCTCCCTACTTCAAGGCTAAAGCCCGATGTAGGCCAAAGTCTGGCATCCATTTGTGGAGGAATTTGTCGAAATCTGCAGTCGAAGGACGTTGGAAGTTGCTCGTCGAAACTGCGTTGTGCAAGAGGTTTCACAATAAAGTTACTGTTAAAATTAAAGTATCAAAGATACGGATTATGCACTAGAAGTGACCGACCATGATGGTGGAAAAAACAATGTGAGGGACCTCGACGTGTGGAGGACCATGGGTACCGTACACGTCACACTAGTGATAGTAGTACAGACATGCCCAGTCAAAGTCCTGTTTCGAACTTTGAAAAAAAACCTATGCAATACTCTGCTCCTACCACTAGTTGTCAGCGTATGCAAAGCATGTGATTCTAAGCAGATCCACAAGCCTCAGAAATATATATGACATGCGTTACGTACCGTAATAGCATTTCTGATTATTGCATCTGCTTAGATTCACATGCTGTGCATATAGTCCGACATCTAGTGGTAATCGCAGAGTATTGCATCTTTCTTTCGAGGATCGAAAGGGGACGTCGACCTGGGCGTGACTGTAACACTATCCCTAATGTGACGTGTAGTGTACCCAAAATCCCTCACGTGTCAAGGTCCCACGATTGTGTTTTTTCTGCCGTAAGGGAGCCTAACAGTCAGCGTGAGTGGGTACATATGAGAGGTGTAAGATGTCTATGCTCCTTCTACTCCAAGAGTAGCTTGTCTACTCCAAGAGTAGCTTGTCTACTCCAAGAGTAGCTTGTTAATCTGCTTAGAATCACATGCTGTGTATAGACTAGCGAGCAGTACCCAGAGATGGTGGTGGGATGTGAGAAGGAACCGTAGCAAAGAGTTTTCTTAGCACTGCTTGTCACACCTGAGAGTCAGACCTACAGTGTATCTGGCAGGCCGTAGTGTTGTGTAATGGTGTGCACAGAACTCCAGTGTGCTGCTTTCCAAATTGACTCAAGGGGAACATTTACAATGAATGCTATGGAAGCCCCTGTGCCCCGAGTAGAGCGTGCTCTAGGCTTAAGGACAGATCTCTCTTGGCAAGTGTGTAGGACACTGTGATGCGGTTTACGATCCATTTTGAAATAGCTGATTTAGAGACAGAGTCCCCTTCTCTACCAGATGCCACTGAAACTGGTTTGTTTTCCTTAGTGGTTTTGTTTTTTCCACGTAATAGATCACCGCTCTCCTCACATCAAGTGTGTGGAGGCTTCTTTCTGCCACGTTAGTGGGGTTCTGGAAAAAGGTGTGTAGTTCTATTGATTGGTTCACATGGAACTTCGAAATAACTTTAGGCGCAAATTGTGGGTGAGTGCGCAGGACCACCTTATCCTTGTGGATCGTGACAAATGTGTCTTAAACTGAAAGGACTGGCAGTTCACTAACTCTTCTTATTGTGGTGGCTGCCACCAGGAAGGTGGTCATGTAGGTGAGTGCTTTAAGGCTAGCCTTATGCATAGGTTCAAAGGGAGGCCCCATTAGTCTAGTAAGTACAACGTTCAGGAGCTGGGTTGGAAATAGGGGGATGAAGTCTTTTTACCCCTTCCATAAAAGTCTTGATTACTGGAATTGTCCACCACAAAACCTGCTTCTGGGACGTGGTGTATGCTAAAAGTGCAGCTAAGTGGACTTAAGGAATTGAAAACCAGGCCTGAATCTAGTAGGTGAGTGAGGTACAGGACAATAGGTGTTGGTGTGCATTCAATAGGATTGATTATCTTGCCATTGATGCAGATGACAAAGCGTTTCCATTTGCTGGAGTAGCAATGTCTGGTGTTAGGTTTTCGTGCTTCCCTAAGTATGTCCATACATCTTTGAGGGAGTTGGAGGTGCCCGAACTCTATGGCCTCAGGAGCTAAGCTGCTAAATTGAGAGTTTGCGGACATGGATGAAGTGTCTCCCCATGTCTTGTGACAGCATGTTGTAGGGGCATGGCAGCTTCCTGGGAGGGTAGACCGACATAGCCATGAGATGAGAGAAAGGTTGGCACGCCCACATCGGGGCCACCAGAATCATTGCGACTGGTTCCTGGTGCATCCTGTGCACCATCTTGTTGAGCAGGGGAATCGGGGGGAGGGAGGGGTGGTGTGGAGTGGGGGGCCAGGGGGTGGGGGAGCGGGGGGCCAGGGGGTGGGGGGAGCGTAGACAATTTTCACTGACCATGTTATCCACAGCCCGTTCCCCTTGTGGAACGGTTCTGCAGGTACCTGGAGGTGTAATCTGGGCATTGTGCATTCTCCAGAGTTGCAAACAAGTCGATCTCTGGGAAGCCCCAGTCTGCGAAGACTTTGAGAACAATATCTTCGTGTAATAGCCACTCGTACGTCCGCCAGAAGATTGAGTTCCCGTGGAATGTGTTATGACAGGAGGGACATCTTGTGTGTGAGAGCTCATTTCCATATGTTCTGTGACAGTTTGGATAGCCCTGGAGAATGAGTGTGTTAGGGAGAATTCTCAGAAATGTGCGAATTCCCTTCTACCTTAGAGACCCCCAGCTCTTTTTGCTGGACTTTAGAACTTTTAATTTCTAACCTGGAGAGTGAGGCCCTTTCCCACTCTCTCATGTATTTTTCTGTGATTTGGACTATGTTTCTTTTGACTTTGGAGTCTGACATCTTTACATTGTGACACAAAGCACCTTCAGTGCAGTGACACAGGGAAGTCTTAGATTTCCCAAAGGTTTAAATTCCTCTCTTGGTGAAACTACTGTTCCCAAGAGCAGTGAAGTGAAATTGACTTTACTTACATTTTGTAATTTTCTAGATCCAGCACACACTATCTTACCATAGGGTGCTGGAGGGGTTACTTAGGATCCCCTGTCTAGATTCTCATGTAACATTTTTATGTTACCCTTTCTACAATTAATGGCTCGTGGTAGTGGTTTACTTTTTACTACCATTGTGTGTTTTTTTTTTTACCGCATCTGTAATCGCAGCTGCAGTAAGGCACCCATGGGTGCCCCTTTTGTCAAAATGGCTCCGGTCTTTTTTCGGCATTTCTTGTTGGAAAGGTCCTTCTTGAGATTTACTCTGAGCGCCAAACTAGGTTTGGTCCCTTTTTTCGTTTGGTCTTTGGCAGGATTCACAAGTGAAGCCCGCCTCTGGCTCCAGCATTTCTGGCAGAGGCAGTTAGTGAGGGAGGTGCCAGAAACTCCCTGTTCTTAATCCCCTTGGTTACAGGAATGCAACCTAAGGTGAATTGCTGGCTGGCTGTCCTTGCAGGACAGCCACCCTGCTGTTTGATTGACAGCTAGACTGGAATGTATGGGAGAAACCTGCATAAAAGGCGAGGGTTTTTGGCTTGGAAGGCAGAGTTGACCACTGGACTAAGGAATCCTAAGAAGAACTTGGAAGAGACGCCTGCAACTCCTGGACCGTTGGTTTGCCCGGTGAAGCCCTGCTGCTGTGCTGAAGCTCCAAATTTGCCTCGACTAGAGAATCCCTGCAAAGACTTCTCCACTTGGGTTGGTAGGACCAATCAACCCCAAAGTGAACTCGTCTGGACATCCTCTCGGATCTGACTGTACTTCCATTGCTGCTGCAGGAACCAAAGTGCCAGAGGAACACCAGATCGAGTGCATCGCTTTTAAGTCAAACCCGAACTCCAGGAAGATTCTCCAGACTTCCCTGAAGCAGGACTGACCAAGCCTGAGCCACGTCAACAGAGTGCTGGACCCCAAATGTGAGGAAAGTCTGAAGTGGTACCCGAGAACCACTGTGTTGCTATTTGCTATAGACGCGAGGAGCTGAAACCGCAAAGTGCAGCTGAATAGAAGTTTGCCCATTGCTGCCGCCAACCTTTGAATCGTAGTGCAGTAGTCCCCAGACGTCCTCCCTCTTGTCCCCCCGACTGAGGCTCAGGAGCAACAGGATCTGCAGAGCTGTACAGGAACAGAAGCAGCTGGAACCATTTCTTCTAACCAAAGGTACTGTAAACCTAACAAGACTTACCTCTTGTTGTGCAGTCTTACTTGTTCTCGGTTGAGACTTGTCTTGGTTGCCACTGCAGAGTTGCTTGCAGCTTTGCCCCTCACAAGCCTCCCAGCTTGTGGCCCTTCAAGTCAATATTATTTCTATTAACATTTCTAAAAACATTGTGCAAGACTTTTACTTACCTACAAGAAGACCTTCAGCTCCCCTCCACTTTGCTCAACTAACATTGTCTGTCCTGCCTCCCTGAGAGACTTTTCTTACCTCTGACTTTGTGCTTTTGTCTTTCCTCCAGGAAAGGGTCAACTTACTTTGCATTGGAGGGTTTAAAAAGTACTTACCAGTTTATGAATTGTTAACCTTTGTTGTATTCCCCTATCTAATCCTTTACATCTAAACTCAGTATTGCTCTAAACGTACAAGTGATAAATCAATGTCCACAGTGTCCTAGCTATTTAAGTCACTTGAGGCTGTAGGAAGTGTCTGTGTGCCATCCCCAAAGGGTATCATCTGATTTAGAGAAACAGAGTGTGGTTTGAAGTATACTATAAGTGTTACATGTTTCGCTCCCTTCTGAAGAAGGCTTATATAACTGACTGTTAAATACATTAATAATTGTTTAATCAAAAAAACTTGAGTGGAAGTGTTTATTTGAATAACTGTCACTGTGAAACTCTTTGTTGCAACCTTACATCTCACACTGACCCCTCTTGCTGCTCAGTCACACTACCAACCTGTGTAGTACAGACTTACACCCAAGGTTGGGTTCCCTATTGCCAGGAGGACATGGTTGCTGTAGTCTCCCAAAAGGTACTGCACACAGTCTTGCCTAACAGCGTGCCCCCTTGTTTGTTCAGGTAATACATGGCTGTGGTACTCTCTGTGAGGACTAGGACGGTCTTCCCCTGGAGGTCTGTCTGGAATGCCTTCAGGGCCTTTAACACTGATAGCAGTTCCAACAGGATTATGTGTTTGGTTGCTACCAATGGTGACCATACGCTGTGTGTTGTCTGATGAAGGAGGTGGGCCTCCCACCCTGTCAGAAAATTGCTGTGGTGCGAGTGGCTTCTTCTGCGGGGGTAGTAAAGGTCTTCCCTTGCAAGAGGATTTCCCTTGACCACCACTGCAGGGACTGAACAAGGGCTGCTGAGACAACTACATCGTCCCATTGTCCGCTGGCCTGAAACCATTGTCTCGAGAGACACTCTTGCATGGGGCGTATGCGCTGATGTGCATGAGGAACTAGGTTGGTGCAGGAGGCCATCATCCCCAACAGTCACATGGCTTTGCGTACGATCACTTCGTGACTGGATAATGATGGATCTGGAACAGCATGTTTTGAACCCTCTCGTTGGAGGGAAAGACGAGGCCGTCTTTGGTCTGAATTAGCACCCCCAGAAACTGTTTGACTTGCCTGGGGTCTAGATTGGACTTTTTCTTGTTGATCGAGAACCCTAGACTGAATAGGAGATCTATCGTCTTTTGGGTGTTTGTTAGGCATGTTCCTTACGAATTTCCTGTTATGAGCGAGTCGTCGTGGTAAGGGTAGAGTGGGATGGACTGCCAGCGCAGTTGAGCAGCTACTACTGCCAGTACCTTCGTGAACACTCGTGGAGCCGAGGCAATGCCGAAGGGAAGAACCTTGAACTGATAGTGTGCATCCTCTATCATGAACCTTAGGTACTTTCTGTGCGCTGGCAACACTGAAATATTAAAGTATGCATCTTTCATATCCAATGTTGCCATGTAACCCCCCTGCACCAGCAGCAGGATTACTTCCAGCAGTGTTGTCATTCTGAACTTTTGCGGTTTGACATATTTGTTCGCTGGGCGCAAGTCTAAAACAGGGCACATGGTGAGATCCATTTTGGGTAGAAGGAAGTACACCGAATAAATACCCTTGTTTACCTGATGAATGGGGACGACTTCTATAGCGCCCTTTTCCTGAAGGATCAGCACCTCTTACAGCAGGATTTACAGGTGTGCCGGTGATAGGTGTCTGCTCTTTGGAGGATTGTATCGAGGTGGCCGGTGGAACTCGATACAATAACCGTGGGTGAAGGTCTTGAGCACCCACTGGTCTGAAATGATCCCCTCCCATGAGTGACTGAATGATGACAGCTGTCCCACGATCGAGGAGGCATTGAAGGGGACCCGGACTGGTGAGAAATTTTGATGCAGAGGCCAAGGAGCCTCTTGGGGTGGACTTTCTGCCTCTACCCTTGTCTCTGCGCTGTCTCCTTTGTTGATATTGGCTGTTGCCAGTTGCACTGTGTCCGGCGCCATATTGTCTGTGTGGAGATCAGGAGAAGGACTGACCCCGAAAGGAACGGCGAGAGTTTGCACCTCCCTGCTGTTGAAAGGGTTTGACTGTGATTTGGTTGAGAGATTGGAGTCTCTCATGCTCTTTCTTCGCCATTTCCAAGGCGTCATCCACAGCTTTACCGAACAAGTTTGATTCTTCCACAGGCTTGTTTATCAAAGAGGCTTGAGTTTCTGGCTTAAAACCTGAAGTGAGGGGACTTTTCAGACTACATTCACGTCTCTGGAGGTCCAGTAGGATGCCCACCAATTTTCAGCAAGATTCGGAATTCGGAAAACTGTGCACCGCACAATGGCTCAAGGTCCCAGGGTATTGGGGTATTGCAGCCTGCAAGGTCACAGACGACATGGGATGGCTCAAAATGCAGGTCTTTTTGAGTGTAATGGGTCTCACCAGGTTCTGTGTTGGGGTTGTTTTCAGAGTCCCCAGGTCAAAAGGAAGGAAGGAAGGAAGGAAGGAAGGAAGGAAGGAAGGAAGGAAGGAAGGAAGGAAGGAAGGAAGGAAGGAAGGAAGGAAGGAAGGAAGGAAGGAAGGAAGGAAGGAAGGAAGGAAGGAAGGAAGGAAGGAAGGAAGGAAGGAAGGAAGGAAGGGTAACAGCAGGCTCCGGTTACACAGCAGGCTCTCTGGTCGCTGCTGCATTTTCTTATTTTTTTTTTTTTTTAACGTGTTTATTTTAAACAGGCAGGTTATGGCAATACAAAGCTTAATCCACTTGCGACATGTAGCATACAGTAATCCCTTTTGACGCTCCTCCCACCCCACAGGCTCAAGTTCGTCCTTAACTTCCTTGTAGGGGGTCTCCATCCCGAATAGTTCTCCTGGCCAGTTTGGTCAAACTCCAATACCGGACCCCAGATGTTGCGAAAGCGATGCAAGGTGCCTGCTCCGGCAGCCGTCACCTTCTCGGCGATCAGGATGTCCCAGACCTTCATCCACCAGAAAGGCATGAGAGGGCCCTCCGTCGATTTCCAGGTGCGGGCGATCACGTTCCTACCCGCAAGAAGGCATTGTGACAATAGTTTGGCCTTGGGGCCAGACCTGGGGTTAATCCCGGGGACCAGTGCTCCAAGGAGGATAGGCTCGGGGGCCAAGGGCAGACGCACCTGAGTGATGTCCGCTATCGTCGCCAGGCATTGTTTCCAAAAGGCTTGGGCCTTGGGGCAGGACCACATGTGGAAGAAGGAACCTATTTGGCCGCACTGCCTCCAGCATTGAGGGTTGATCGTGGAGTTCATGTGGTGGAGTCTTAGGGGAGGGTAGTACCACCGGAGGAGGATCTTGTAGGCGCACTCTCTATTCGTGATGCATGATGAGGAGGTGTGAGCCCGGGACCAGATGTCGACCCACTGTTGGTCTTCAATCGGATGGCCCAAGTCCGCCTCCATAGGGCCATATACCGGGTCTTGGAGGTTAGGAAGTCCGTTTGGAGGCGCTTGTACAGAGTGGAGATTCTTCCTCTGGGCGGAAGCTCCTTAAGGGTCAATTCAATGGCTGTGGGGGGACGAGTAGCCGCCTGGCGAGTCTGAGGATGGGTGCACCAGTGGCGTAGCTGGGTATATGTGAACCTATCTTGTTCCTGGATCCCAAAAAGTTCTTTGCATCGCTCAAAGGTGCAGAGTTGGCCCCCTTCAAAAAGTTGACCCAGGGTCTCTAGGCCTCCCGCAATCCAGGCCTTAAAGTTCCAGGGAGACACACCAGGAGAGACGGTCGGGTTCATGAACACTGGGGAGAGGGGGCTGAGCCCCGTCGGGATCTTCTGTTTCAACGCCTTGTCCCACACCGAAATGGTGTGTTTGGTGGATGCCAGGAGATTCCGCCACTGTCGCCGTTCCGGAGGAGGGACATGTGGGAGAAAGCGTAGTGGGAGGGGCAGCTGGGCTTGTTCGAGGTCTACCCATCTAGGGCGGTTGGTAAGGACTTGCCATGATTGGATACAAGACAGGTGAGCCGCCATTTGGTATTTCTGCAAGTCAGGGACCCCGAGCCCACCCAGTTTCGCGTTGCCCAGCATCGAGGATTTAGGGATCCTGGGTTTTTCCCCCTCCAAATAAACTGCAGCATTTTCTTCTGTAAGCGTTGAAGGGCTGGTGCCGGGACCGGCACCGGGAGTGTGGAGCATGCATACAGAATTCTCGGCAGTAAGTTCATTTTACAGGCTGTAATATGGCCCATCAGCGATATCTCCTGTGTTGCCCAGCGTCTCAAATCTGCCTCCAAGTTCGTAAATAATGGGGGAAAATTAGCCCGATAAGTTTCGGTTGGACTGGCCGGGATCTGAACTCCCAAGTAGCTAAGTTCTTTGGTCGAGCAGTGTATTGGGCACAGCTGAACCAGGGCTTCTCGGGTCAAGCCCACTCCCGTAGCGACTGATTTCCGGTAGTTAACTGTGTAGCCTGTGACCCTGCCATAGCTCGTTATCTCAGCCAGGGCTTGAGGGAGGGAGGAGCGGGGTTTCGTGATAGTCAGGAGGACATCATCTGCATAGAGGGCCAGCTTGTGGTGCGCCAAGCCTGATTGAAAGCCTTCGACTGCAGGATTCAACTTAATCCGCCGGGCAAACGGTTCCATAATTAAAGCGAAGAGAAGTGGCGACAGTGGGCATCCCTGTTGGGTTCCGCAAGTTAGGTTGATGGGGGAGGAGAGGGTGCCGTTAACTCTAAGAAGGGTTTTGGGGGCTTTGTAATTTGCCAGCGTCATGGTGCAGAACTCCGGGCCAAATCCACAAGCCACCAGGGTAAGGCTCATGAAGGTCCAGTCCACTTTGTCAAACGCCTTGGTCGCGTCCAGGGCCAGGAGCACCAACTCCTGGGAATCTCAGGAAGCGAGTTCCACCAGATCCAAGGCTCTGCGAATGTTGTCGGCCGTGGAGCGGTGTCTGAGGAAGCCACTCTGATCCGCACTGATTATCTCCGGCAAGAATCAAGACAGCCGAGACGCCAGGATTTTAGAGTAAATGTTGGCATCTATATTGAGCAGGGCATTGGGTCTATATGATGCGGGGTTCTTCGGATCGCCCCCTGGTTTAGGTAGTAAGACCGTAATTGACTCCTGCATGGACGGGGTTACAGTGCCGTGGTTCTGAACGAGTTAAACAACTGTACCAAAGGAGCTAATAGCTGGGGTTTAACAATCTTGTAGAAACTGGTTGTATAGCCATCAGAGCCAGGGGCTCGGGATTTGAGAGCTTTTATTGCCTCGTCCACTTCTTCGTCAGTGATCCGCGCCTCCAGAGAGTCACGGGCTGTTCTTTTTAAGCCAGGGAAGTGCCGCACCCCGCAAGTATTCCTTCTGTTCCTCCATGTCCCACGCTGGAGCGGTCATCACCCGAGTTAGGTGGGCAGCAGCGAGCCGCAGTTTGTCCTGGTCAGCGTAATGGACCTTACCTCGTTGGTCCCGCAGGCCCACAATTGTGTTGTTCCTCTTCGCTTTGGCAAGTTTGGCCACTAGTAGCTTATTTGCTTTGTTGTTTTTAGCATAATAAAACTGTTTTGCTTTTGCCATTTGGTTGGCAGTGTGTTCAGCATAGTGGGCCTCAATCTTTTTCTGTGCTACCCGGATGGCTCGCTGGGTTTTAGGGGTCCAGCCCTTCTCCTTATGGGTCCTTTCTGCATTTTTAAGATCTTCCTCAAGGCTCTGGCGAGTTTGACGCTTGTGTCTATGATAGGCCGCTCCTTGCGCAATCAGTTCACCCCGCACTACTGCCTTCATTGTGTCCCAAGTGTTGGCGGTAGAGGTGCCCTCACTGGGGTTTTCCTTAAAGAAGTTGATCGTGGTTGCGATTGCGTCCCTGAGTGGCATCTCGTTGAGAATTCGGATCATAAAGGGTCCATCTGCGCTGTTGGGGGTTAGCTGGTTCCTGCACTCGGATCTTCAGGGTCACCGGAGCATGATCAGACAAGATTCTGGAGCCAATCGTCACATCGTTTGTAAACGTAAAGATTTGAGGGGACACTAAGAGAAGATCTATCCTGGAGAAGGTCCGGTGGACATAGGAATCAAAGGAAAAGTCTCTTTCGGATGGGTGGAGAACTCTCCATGAATCCACCACCCCCAAGGTTCTGAATAGTTGTAAGAGAGCCAGGGCTATGGCGAGGTCTCCAGCGCTGGTTGGGTGTGACTTGTCTTTCGAGGGATTCGGGACCCCATTGAAGTCCCCTCCGATCACTATCTGGCCTTCCAAAAACAGGGAGAGGGTTGTACACAGGGATTCATAGAACGGCGCCTGGCCTGAGTTGGGTGCGTATACAGAGATTATAAGGTAGAGTTGTCCAAGTAATAGGCATTTCACTGCCATCTATCGCCCCTCCGGGCATCTTATAGAGTCCAGAATCTGGGGGTTCAGGCCCCTCCCGAATAGGATAGCTGTGCCACCCCTCTTGGAGTTCCCAGACGCGAAAAGTTGCTTCGGAAAGTCTCGGGAGCGCAGGCGGCTGTGGTCTGCCGGCAGCAGATGGGTTTCTTGTAGCATAGCCACAGCTGCACTGTCGTTCTGAAGCTTCTGTAGGATAGACTTGCATTTGGTGGCTGAATTTAGTCCCTTGACATTCAGGGAGACGAACCTTAAAGTTTGATGCTCTGGGGCCAGGACCGGGGAGGTTGATGAGTCATGGGGGATAGGGGGAGATATAGAGGAATCAGCCATCATGTCGCGGAGTGTGTAGCCATTCCCCAACCTGCCTTTTTTCTCGGGCCACCAACGGGGGACCGAGTTTTAACTGAGGGTGGCTGACCTTTTGCGGGTCTAATGCCTCCCTTGGCCAACGGGGCCATCGAACAGTGTGTAGCCAAGATGGCTAACTTTATGGGCAATCGTAGTGGTTTGTTCCAAGGACTCGTAGATGGATTGTGCCTTGGAACCAGGCATGGGCCGTGGAATAGTGCCCGCTGCTTAAAGAATAAAGCTTATCTGTGTTCCTGAGGGTGTAGATCGGATCATGGTGCCAGACTGTGAGCTGGGATTGAGGTGGAAGCTCCACCGTGGGGTCGCATCTGGCTATTTCCTCTTCCGGAATCTGGGAACCCTCGACCAAGAGTTGTGTGTGGAATTAGGGGAGGCCACCAGGATTGAATCAGCCGCTGCTTCGGAGGGCGGGAGAGATGAGGGGTTGGAAGCATCTGGACGTAGGATGTCGGTAGCATCTTCCAGGTGGCTAATTTTCCTGAGCGAGCCCTTGTAGGAAAATTGCAAAGCTGTGGGAAAGAGCCATCTGCAGCGGATTTTTTGAGCCTGAAGAAGGGTGGTTAAAGGGCGAAGGGCTCGCCTCTTTTGAAGAGTAAGAGGAGAAAGGTCCTGAAAGATCTGGAGAGAAGTCCCTTGAAATGTAATTTCGTCTTTGGAGCGGCTTATTGCCGAGATGGCTTCCTTCGTAGTAAAGAAGTGCACCCTAGTAATGACGTAGGGGGGGGGGGCATCCGATTCCACTCAGCGTCTGGGGTTCAGCCTGTGAGTGCGATCCAGGAGAAGCAGTGAATCTTCGAAGTCGGGGAGAAGAGATTGGCATAAGAGGCCCACATATTCAGCTAACCCCTTGTCTGGGATCGAGGAGGGATTCCCCCCGAATGCGGAGGTTGTTGCGCCGGGTCCTATTTTCGAGGTCTTCTTGCTTGTATTCCAGGATGTCGCACCTGTCCTGCAGTAGTCCGATTGAACGTTGGACCTCTGTTAGCGCGGAGGTCTTTGATATGATCCTCAACAACTCCTACTCTTTGTTCAACCTCCAAAACCTTTTTGTCTGTGCTTTCCAGTTTAGTTGTGAGTTCAACAATACAAGAGCGGAATTCTGATTTGATATCTGCCATGAATTCATGAATATCTTCTTTGGTCGCCAAAGGTCCCTTGTTATCTAGGGATTCCTGTGGGATAGAGGTGCCGGAATCTTGTTTTTTAGCTTTGTCAGAAGCGGTCAGGAGAGTTGCTATGTCCGAAGACTTGGTAGTCTTTTGTTGCTTGGACATCGCACTAGTTGTTAGAGGCAGGACAATGGCCACCAGGAGCGATGTAGTGGTGAGGAGGAGCCGGACTGTGGGCCAGGGCACCCCAGGAAGCGCTCAGGGAGAAGCGCATGCGAGCTAGGCCTACCTTAAATCTCTCAGGGGGCTCCCGCTGAAGGCTCCCGCCGCCAACCGTTGGGGGGAGGGTCTCTCATCTTCACTCCAGGAATTTAATCGCTTCTTAGGGCCGATATCTGTGTCCATGAGCTGGAAAGTAGGCCCCACCGAGCATCCAGGTGGGCCACTAACGCAGCCGCGTAGATCTCCGTCCGCTGGAAGTGTGTAGGCGGCGTGGGCCGGGGCGCCCCAGGAAGAAAAGGGAGAGGGTGCGCAAAACGGGGCCGATGTATGCTGGGCTCCCTGCCGGTTCCAGGAGGGGGCCCTCGCCGGCCGATGGAAATAGTCCCCGTTTGTTTGGATATCCGGATGTCCGACCGTCCCCTCCGGCTCAAGTGTTACGGGGAGGATCGCCCTCGACTCGTGACTGCGGCCGCCATCATACGTGCGCCCGCCATCTTGGATTTTCTGAGCCGCAGAGGGGGGGGGCCAGGATTCAGGCGACGAGTACAGACATAGTGCTCCCTCTCCCAGCTTTCATCTTTGAGCCGCTAGTGCTCCATTGGTCCCGATCCACATAGCTGGCGTCGGTGGATGGTAAGGCCACAGGAACCGCGCAATTTTAGCTGAAGCAGCGGGCCGTCCACGGGCGGCTTTAGAGGAGCGACTGCATCGCGTCGGCTCCAAGCCACGCCACCCCTGCTGCATTTTCTTCATCTTCCTCTTCGGTTCAGGTTCCAGTGGTCGACTACCTCTTCAGCTTCCAGATTCTGACTTTTATGCAGGAACCCAGCCAATCAAACAGCCATGCAACTTTCAAACTTGGGGGGGTTGGCAGTCCTTTCAGGACAGCCAGAATCCCAGTTTGAACTGGATTCTCAGAGGCAGGCTGGTAGACAAAGGGCAGCAGAGTTTTGGGCTTCTCCCTCGCTTCCTGCCTTCACAGACACCCTGCAGCTTGGGTGGGCTTGAACAAGGTCTCCTGCCGAAGATAAAGTTAACACAAAGAATTTTCCCACCCTGGATGTCAGGGGAAGTAACAAGAAAGGACAAGGAAAACTGAAATGGCGAAAAAAGAAGACGGGCCATTTTGGTAAAATGAGCACCCATGGGGGCCTTTACTGGAGCTGTGGAAACAAATAAAAAAAAGGTTCACTGCCACCAGCCATTAAATGTACGTTTGCCCTTGTAACATTTAGAATGAGAAAGGGGATACACAGTATCCCCCAGCACTCCATATAAGGTGGGGGGTGCTGGTCTCACTTAATAAAATGTAAAAGGGATCCAAAGATCCTTTCTACCCATGGGAACTGTAAGTTCTCACAAGGTTAGCCAGAGAAAGTTAAAATGGGAGCCCCAAGGGCAACCCAGCAACAATAGGCAGTATGTGCCAAAAGAGGATAACATTAAAGAGTAAAAGACTAAGGGCCTCATCACGAGTTGGGCTGTATTCTCGGCTGTAATACCGCTGACTGTAATAGCCCTAGTACCGACCGGCCCAGTGGTATTACCACCGGATCACTGGTTGGGCCTTAACGGTAAATCCCCATTTCTGATTGGGTCCATTGGATCCAATGGGGAATTTTTGGTGCGAATACTGCGGGCTAATACAGCCGGCTGTAATACCTCAGAAAATAGGGATTTTCACCTCCAGGAAAAAGCTGGAGGTAAAACAGCCAATTTAGCGCCCAACTCGTGATAGGAACTGCCCTTAAATGCGGCTGTAATACCGTTACCACCGCATTTAAGGGCTACAGCCCAACTCGTGATGAGGCCCTGAGTGTGGAAAAAGGTTCCCACTCGGTGAGGTATGAGGAAAAATAAACCACCAGTAAAGCAAAAACTTATGGGGCTGACACAGGTCAGGAAGATTTATTATTGCTATGGAAATCTAACCTAACGGTTTTGTTAGCCACTCTTGCAAAGAACGCATGTGGCATAAGGTAAATGCAGGAAGCCATCATTTCGAGAAGGCGCATGGCCTTTCGCATGGTTACCTGACGACCGACTGTGTATGGAGGGAAACAGCATGTTTTGGACCCTCTCATTGGAGTGGAAGACTAGGCCGACTTCTGTTCGAATTAGTGCCCCTAGAAATTGTTTTACTTGATTGGGCCCTAGACTTGACTTTTTCTTGTTGATGAAAAAGCCTAATTGAAACAGCAGATTCAATGTTGAGTATTTTGTTGACACAACTGAAGTTTGGCTCCTGTTATTAGCCAGTTGTCTAGGTAAAGGTACACTGGAATGGACTGCCTCTGTAGATGTACGGCCACCACAGCAAGGACCTTTGTTAACACTTGGTGCTGAGGCTATGTCATATGGTAGCACTATGAATTAGTAGTGCTTGTTTCCCCACTTTGAATCTTAGGTATTTTCCGTGCACTGGCAACATGTTTTAGTAGATTAATTACCTCCGGCAGCGTAGTCCTGAATTTTTGTGGCTTGACATACATGTTTACAGGGTGCAGGTCCAAGACTGGGCGCATTGTTGACCTTTCTTTGGAACAAGGAAGTACACTGAATACATAACTTGGTTTTCTTAGAAAGGTGCAAACAGCTCTATTGCTTCCTTTTGTAGTAGTGTTAACATTTCTTCTTCTAGTATCAAGTGGTGTTCTGATGACATTCTTCTTGATCGAGGCAGATGGTGGTGAGGTTTCTAGGAATTCTATTGAATAACCTTTTGCCACGGTTATCACCCAGCAATCCAATGTTAGCCCCGCCCATGTGTGGGTGAACAATGTTATGCAACCCGTTACCAGGGTAGCATGGGAGGGTACCTTAACTGGAGCATCCTTTTCTGGCGGGGGTAGCAGAGGCCCTTGAGGATGAAACTCTGCCCCCACCTTTACCTTGCCTATAACCTCTTTGTTCACTAGTTTAAAAAGAGAAGGACTGGTTTTGATGATTGTACTATGAAGATGAGATGGCTCCGAACCCAGAGTGTGAGGCCCTTGCAATGCCTTGAAATAAATGCACAGTATTGAAGGTGCCCCAATGAAAGAAGGATTTATTAGAAATCTGCCCTAGTGTTTTTAGGGTTTCATGTTCCTTTTTGGTGGTCTCTAATTTATCATACACAGCCTTTTCAAAGAGGACAGAGTCCTCAATAGGTATGTTTATTAGGGTTGCCTCAGTTTGGGGTTTGAAGCCTGAATCTCAAAGCCATGAATGGCGTTTGAGCAAGGTGCCCTCAGCTATGACCCTGCCAGAAGTGTCTACAGAATCTAGAGTATTCTTCAAAATATTTTGGGCTTCCGTTTGCCTTCATTAGAAACTTAAAGTAATTGTGATCTAACTGGTTCAGGGATTGAATTGAGTTTTTGTATTCGATTCCATTGTCTATTATCATAACTCGCAAGTACATTGGTACTGTTGGCTATGCAAGTTAAATAGCCCCCTGAAGTGGTCACCATTTTGCCTAGGGCATATAATCGTTTGCACTTTTTATCGTATTAGACAGTGGCACATCGTATTAGACAGTGGCACACCTGCCCTCTTTCTTGTGCTGTCGAATACCAGCGAATCCAGCTGCACATAACCTGCAATGTAAAGTCGGTGTGATGGAGATGGTTGGAATATCTTTTCTACCCTGGGGTAATAGCACAAGTTAACAAAGGTATCACTAATGATGGGGCAATTCTCTTTTTAATAGATTGCAAAAGAGGAATAGCCTGCTTGATTGCTTTCCTCTCATTTCAAATGTTGTCCACACAATCTGTTTTGTGAGTTTGGATACTAAAATGGCTTGCTGCCCTATTTAGAAGGTCGTTAAACAAAAGCGGATCATCAATGGGGAAAATATGACCACCCTCCGATCTAAAATCAGGAGGTCAATACCAGTGATATCTGGTTTATCTTGATCATACTCTGTGCAATCATCTGGATCATCATGCTATGTGCACTGATCTCCTTATCCTTGATCTTGATAAAAAGTGGAATCATGAGAGCCTTATGTGTCACGAGGGGGCTGATCAGTAATGTCAATAAAGGCATGCGTGGGAAAAGGCTGGTGCCTTGGGATTCATGTAAAAGTTGTCTCATTTCCAAGTCTTGAGTCTTTTGTCTGTGTAACTTTCCATGAACGTGACGAAGGAGGAAACATTATCCATAGTGTCCTTGAGTCATTGTCTATACAAGGACAGAGTTATAGTGGTTTCTAGTAAAAGGAACACAATAGCTGCAGGGCCTTCCCGTGCCCTCGTTTTTAGAGATTGCGACAATGGGCAGTTAGCTCCAGTATATTCTGATACCTTCTGTAGGACAGATTGTGTGTCTGCGGTGTTCCCCATCCCCCGAGAATTTTCAGTGTGTTTACCCTTTCTAGAATGTGTCTTTTGGGATTTCGATGCATGTTTCGGTAGTCCCGAATCAACCGTTGAAGGATTTGATTGCACAGGGAAGAAAATGATTCGTCCAACGTCGATGCAAATAATTTATCTTTCCAAAACATAACTTGACAACTGATCAAGCCAATAAACTCAAACTGGGTTTGAATTTCTGTCCAATGGTGGGCTTCGGTTATACACAGACCAGATTGGTTTTTGACCAATTCATTCGTAAACGTAAGCTTACCAAATGTTTCCTCATAAATCCATCCAAGGAAACCAGTCAATTGGCACGTACTGATAGAACTAATTTACCCATTTAAGCACTTCCCATTTTATTGGACATGGCTGGTTTGGCTCGAGTTTCATGTGATGTTGATAATGTAGAGTTGTCCGAATTTGGCACAGATACTGAAAGATCCAAAGAAATGAAGATTCATCCTAAACACAAGTTTAATCTCCTGTTATTTGTGGGCTGCTTGGAGGATTTTCATGACCTAGTCATTGCCGATTTAAAAACGTTACTTCACACCACTATTACTTCACCACAAAATTTGACTCCCAAGCAATTTTGGCCCAACTCCAAGATTTATCAGATGTGATTATCAAACCGTCTGATTAGTGCTTCAAGATCATTGTGACTATATTGCTGAAGCCAACAGGCAATTATATGATCGTTCTTGCCATACATAATTGACAATCCCCTTTCTAACATTGTGGGTGATCTTTCTGATCTTCTTCACAAATGCTAGGATAAGGGTATTTTGGATTCTGACATTTCTAAATTTCTACTGCCCACTGCACCGTTTACCACCGGTTATCCCCACCATTTACTTTCTGCCGAAGGTTTATAAGTCTACTGTAAAGCCTCCAGGCAGACCAATAGTCCTGTTGAGTGGCTCAGTTTTGGAAATCTAGCCAGGTTTGTGGATGAAACCATCAATCATTTAGTTTCCACTTTATCTTCATTTCTTAAAAACACTACTGATTTTTTAAAACATGCAAATGAAATTCCCTGGAAGACGGGTATAAGGTTGTCTACACTTGACGTCGTTTCCCTTTATACGTCAATTGTTCATGAGGTAGGTCTGAGGGCTTGTACATTTCTTCTAGACACTAGATCCTTGGATTATTTAAGGTCACACTGAGATGATCTTTTTCTGTTTGAAACGTTTTTCAGTTTAATGGTTTCTTTTTACTAACAGTTGAGGGGGACTGCGATGGGGGCTACTTTTGCCCCCACGCATGCCAAACACACCATAGGGTGGTGGGAACGTAACATTGTATGGTCCCTGGACAGTAAGAAATTCACAGATAGGGTGGTCTGCTAGCTACGGTTTATAGATGGATTTGTTAATCATATGGAAGGGAAATGAAAGTGAGTGGTTAGACTTTGTGAAAGCTTTGAGCTACAATTACTTCAATTTGCGTTTCACAAAAACACACAGCAGGACAGAGATTGTCTTTTTAAATGTTCTATTGATGGTATCAGCACAACAGTACTTCATTAGCCCACCTGCTCTAATGCTCCTTTGGTGGCTACTAGTTATCACTGATCCGCATGTATCAACAGTATTCCCTATGGGTTATTCATACGTCTCCGTCGTAATTGTTCTGATCTTGAGAAATTCTTGCTCGAGGCCATTCAAGAAAGGTTATTGAAAGAGCTTTTATGAAGGCTAGAAATAATTTAATCATGACACCTTATTGAACAACCAGAAGAGGGTTACCAAGCAAGATTATAGTCGGGTTACTAGACAAATCCTTACCTATTAATCTAATTCGGGTCTTGTTCGTGACATTGTTTCCAGGCACTGGCATGTCCTCAAGATTGATAAAGATCTCTCGAAGGTCTTAACAGGATGGACTAGTATTACTTTCAGAAAATCCCCTTCAATAAAGGATAAACTTGTGCAAAGATGTTTCGCCTCCAGAGAAGGCATCCACGTTGAATTGGTTAGCCAGGGATCATTTCGAGTTTTTTAAATGTAAAAAATTTAAATTCTGCCAATATGTGGTTTCTCAATCTAGGTTTAAGCATCCTATAGTTGATACGGTTTATACCATTTGTTCTAATATCACATGCAACACAGAGTTTGTTGTATGTGTCCTGGGCTGTCCATGCAACAAACGGTATGTGGGTAGCACAATTTGCAAGATGAAAGAACAAGTTACTACAACGTTCTTTCAATTGGATGTTCCTCCAACATATTCCACATCTTTGACATGTAATGTCCACAGCTGGGTAGTTCAGAAACATTTTTGGCAGAGGGCGTCCTGCGTCGATGGTGTCAGGTCGATGTCCCTCGAAGGCCTCCGTCGAGGGTGATGTTACCGCACGTTATAAATAGTAAGCATGGTGCCCATAACCTCAGTTTATGTTTTTTCCTCCATAACGTGTGACATGCACATATCCAATGCCTGCTTGACTGCACATAGCCTCGCAGAAACGTAAGCTGCAATCGCATAGGAAATTCTCCAGAGGGGCAGGTTGGGAGGGCGATGTGGAATACGTTGGAGGAACATCCAATCGAACGAACGTTACCAGTTGGTAAGTAACTTGTTCTTCGAATGGATTGTGTTCTCCAACGGATTCCACATCTTTGACAGACTCCCTAAGCAGTAACAGAAAATGGAGGGGGCAAAGAATTTAGAGTACCCAAGCAGATGGCGGAGTAAAGAACCGCCTTACCAAAGGCCATATCTTGACCATGGATTGTATCCAGGGAGTAGTGTTTAACAAAGGTGTGGATAGAAGCCCATGTGGCTGCATCACAAATATTGCTAAAAGGAACTCCCCACTGTAGGGCTGTGGAAGAAGCCACGCCCCTAGTGGAATGAGCTTGCAACCCTTGAGGAGGATCCTTAACTGCCAATCGGTAACATTCAGTAATGGGAGGATAATCCACGTGGACAAGGTCTGTTTGCTAACAGCCTGGCCCAATCGGTGCCCAGCATATCCCACAAAGAGTTGATTGTCAACTCTGACCCTGGACATCCTATAAATATAAAAGCTCAGAGCTCTCCTAGGGTCAAATCTGTGGAGTTGCTCCTCTTCCTTACCAGGATGGAGAAGATAGAAAGATGGAAGAACCACTTTCTGGCTTAAATGAAATTCAGACACTACCATAGGTTGAAAGGACGCACCCGCAGTACCACCCTATCCTTGTGAAAACGGTTCTACGTGATTTTGCCGAAGTATTTTTCAACGTGGGACTTTTCATCACCACGTTTTCATCGATCAAAACTCATTTTTTTTTTGTAATTTATGGGGGATTCCCCCCCAGACCCCCCTTTAATTAAATAATCATACCCCAACCCCAACAAAACTCCCACCCAAAAATATTTTTTTAAAAACGAGTTTTGGTCGATGAAAATGTTGGCGATGAAATATCCCATGTTGAAAAATACTTCGACGAAATGCGTGTATACCTTGAAAACACAGTAAAGGGCGGCTTAGATGAAAGTGCCTACAATTCACTCACTCTGTGTTCTTGGTAGTGGTTACTTCCGCACGCAGTCTTGAAAGACAATCTCAAAGGGCAAGAGTGCAAAGGTTCAAACTGAGCACCCACCAAGAATTTGAAAACCAAATTCAAATCCCAAACCGCCACCTGGAAAGGGGACGGCAGGAACACATTAGTGAGACCTTTAAGAAATTGGGAAATCAAATGAATCTTAAAGTAAGAACAATCTTCAGACGAGCGCTTGAAGATAGACAGCGCCGCCAGGTAACCCTTAATGGTACCCACTTGAACGCCCCTGTGGGCCAAAGAAAGCAAGAAAGAAAGACAAAACCACTGGAATGGAACACTGAAAAGGATCAACATTTTGTCCTCTGCACCAGTCGCAAATCCTACGCCAACGGTACAGGGATTTTGTTGCTGGCCTCCTGGCCGAAAGCAACACTTCCATCACGTCATCCGGAAAGTTCCAATCCTTATACCTCAACCTTTCAGATACCAAGCGTGAAGGTTGAGGGTCCTGACCTCTGGATGGAGAACCTAACCCCACCCCCATCCCCCCTGCGCACGAGAGCAGTCCGCTCAGTAGGCAAGACGGTGTGGAGGGCAGATAGACATTGCTGGAAGGTCTGGGTACCACGCTCTCCTGGCCCCATCCTGAGCAATGAGGATCATGTGGGATCCAAACCTCCGTAACCTCCTTAACACTTGAGGAATGATGGGGATTGGAGGAAACGCATACAGAAGTGGGAATTACCAATCCACTACGAATGCGTCTCCTAAGGCTCCTCTCGCAGGAAATTCCCTTGAGCAGAATCTCTTGCACTTCCGGTTGACACGGGTGGAGAAGAGATCCACTTGTGGGGTTCCCCAAAGGGTGAAGATCTCCAGAAGGACTTCCTGAGCCAACTCCCACTCGTAAGAGATCATGCTCTGCCTGTTCAGAGCATTCGCCGCTGCATTGTCCTCTCCGGTCAGGTGAACTGCCGAGAATGAAATATCCTGCTGGAGTGCCCAGAACCAGTGCTGCATTGCCTCTCTGCACAACGGGAGTGACCCTACCCACCCTTTTTTGTTGAAGTAGTGCATAGCTGTGCGCTATAGAAGTTGCAGAACTTCTATGAAAAAGGGGGAATAAAACTACCTAACTATGAGGTTTATTATGTAGCTAGTCCGCTGCAAATGGCTCTCGGACGAAGTGACACCTGAGTCTAGGTTGTTTAAAACAGATTGTGCCCCATACTATTTAAAAGAAATGATTTGGCTGCCTAAAACAGAAATGAAAGCGTGTCCTATGCTGATGATGCTCGGGTGGAGGATCTGGCGCCGAGCGTGCCAGATGATGAAAAACCCAGCCCCATGCTCCCCGCAGATACCGCTAGTAGCATTGACCAAGGGAGACGAGCAGCTAAGAAGGACAATTAGGGGCCACTGGGAGTCGGTGGGGTTGGTGACTGTGGGAGATGTCTGGCGGGAAGGGGCCATCATAAATCTTGAAGAGTTAGAAGAGGAAGTGGGGCTACATGTGGGTTAATATATTACATATTACAAAATGGTGCAGGAAATTAAAAAAACTTGGCCTGAGACAGTACTGGTAGGAGAGCCTGATGCTACCATAGATACGATATATGATATAACGGAAGGAGGGCACGAGATATCTAGATTGTATGAAATGCTGATGACCAGGGTTGGAAAGGAACCAACGCAATTAAGATCAGACTGGGAAGTGGAGGTGGGAGCCCCGATGGAGGATGGGATGTGGGAGCGTGCCCTGGGATACCACAAAAAGGTATCGAGAAATGCCAGATTAAAACAGATACAACTATATATCACGCATAGGGCATACATGACACCCCTGAGGATATCGAGGTTTGAGAACGCTGGCAGACAGGCATGCCCCAAATGCGATGAGGAAAAGGCCGATATGGTACATATGTTCTGGTCCTGCCGGGTGATTGAGCGCTTCTGGAGTGAGGTAGCGGGGAAACTGGCGGCAAAGGGGGTCATTATTGTCATAGACTCAGTCTGGGCTTGTTTACTGGGAGTGTTCCCCAGATCGCAGAAACTTAAGCATGTTAACAAATTGAAGGATCTAGCATATGTGCTCGCAAAAAGGAGAATTGCCATGGGATGGAAGGCTTGTCATAGGCCACGGGTGGAGATGTGGTGGAAGGAATTGTAGAAATGGGCGGAGGCAGAGACCATGGTATGGCAGGATGCAAGTAATATAGGGGAGAGGAAGAAGTGGGAACCCTGATGGCATGGAAACTGATGGTAGCGGAACTGTTCGGAACACCACAAGAGTTGACAGAATCCACAGGAAAGGTGACCCCACCATACGGTCTGGACGCAGAGCGAGAAGAACAATAGGCTCGAAGGGGAGGGCAGGATAAGGGGAGCAGTGGTTAATATTGAGTGTTAATACTGCAGAACTGTATTGTTGCTTGTACTGCGTGTTTGGTTGGTGTTTTGTTTTGTTTATTTTGAAAATAATAAAAATTGTTTAAAAAAAAAAAAAAAAAAGTAGTGCATGGCTGTGTTGTCCGTCATGATCAGGACACTCTTCCTCTGCACAAACGGCAGAAAAGCCTTCAGGGCCAGCCTGATGGCCCTCAGCTCTAACAGGTATGTTATGGAGTTTGGACTCCGACAGAGACCAACGACCTCTGGCGGTCAAGTCTTCGGCATGAGCTCCCCATTCTGTGAGGGAAGCGTCCGTCACTACACTCACCTCCGGCCACGGTTGCCAAAACAGCTCCCCCTACATCAGATTACCCATGTTGGCCCACCACAGAAGATCCTGGGCGACTGAGATTGGAATCTGAACGGGATCCGACATCTTGCCTGAGAACTGTGACCACTGCATCTTGAGGACCCACTGCAGGGATCTCGTCCTCAGCTTGGCCTCTGGCACCAGAAAAATGCAGGATGCCATGAGGCCGAGCAACCTTAAGAATTGGAAAACCGGGAGACTCCAGGCATGGTGAAACTTGTCCACCATCTGCACAATGTGATGAGCCCTTACCTTGGGAAGAGAGCACTTCCCCAAGGACGTGTCTAACACAGCCCCAATGTACGGGAGCTGTTGGGAAGGTGTCAGATGCGACTTCTTGAAATTGAGCGAGAAGCTCAGCTTGTGGAGGAAGCGGCAGGTGAGACCAACCAATCCTGAAATTGAATGACTTGAGAAAGAGTGACCATCTTGAACTAGTCCTTCCTGCGAAGTTTTTTCAACCAACGCAAGTCCAGGATGGGTCTTAATCCCCAGTCTTTATTTGGAATATAAAAATATGGGGGAATACCATCCCTTGTTCCTCTCCGCTACAGGCACCAGTTGTATAGCGTGTTTCTCTAGCAGGGTCAAGATTTCCTGTACAAGGAGCGAATCCGGAATCTTCAAAGAGAGATTCTCCAGTGGATTGTTGCAAGGCCGCTGTAGGAAGGAAGGCAGTAGCCGTGGGCTGTTGATCCAGAACCCACAAAGTAATAGCTTGCCATTCTTCGAGATGCTGAGACAGTCTGCCCCCAACTGGCGAACCATGGGACATGGCCTCATGACTGTTTTGAAGAGGCAGCGCCTGAAGGCAAAGAAGCAGCTGCCTGAGCGGCTTTGGCACCTCTATTTCCCTGACCACCATGGGCACCTTTACACTGACCCCTTTGACTGGTGGCTCCTCTCGTTCTACCAAAGGAGTAGTAACGAAAAGAACCTCCCGTCCTCTGCTTTTTTTCTCCTAGGGGACAGCAGTGGTTGACGCACAGCTGCTCTTAAAGATTTTGCTGCAGCTTTTGAGGTCTGCAACCTCTCAAGGCTCTCGTCAGCCTTGCTGCCAAACACATGCATGTCATCAAAGAGCATGTTTAAAAGACCGGCTTGCACATTTGGAGTAAAACCCGACTTCCGGAACCACGCAAATCTGCGTGTAATGGTGCTCGCAGTCATGGACCGGCTAACACTGTCGGCCGTGTCCAAACCCGACTGAAGGGATTCACACATGGCATCCTTGCCATCTTGCGCGAGAGCAAGGAACCCTTCCCTTTCTTCCCCTTCGGGAATATGCTTCGCCACAAGAGAAACAATTCCACACAGTGTGTGAAAATCTTGCCAAGGCACAAGTGTAGTTGGCTGATTTCAGCGCCATATTCCCCGCAGAAAACACCTTGCGTGCCCAACCGTCGAAGCGTTTCTCGTCCCCATCAGGAAGGGTGGTAGGGTACGCTGCCTGTCTCGAGGTGGCCGTAGCCGCCTGAACCACCAAACTCTCAAAAGTGGGGTGAGATGAAAGGTAGCTAGGGTCGCTACCGGAAGAGCAGTATTTTTTAGTTAACGATTTGTTAACTGCTGGAAGAGATTCCGGGGTCTGCCAAGCAGCCGACACCCATTTCTGCAATGTCAAATGAAATGGTAACACCGGGTCAGAGGACGGATCTTGATCCAAAATATCCGTTAAGTTATCCTGAATAAAAGCTTCAGGAGGACTGGACCAACCAAGGTATTCAGTTACTCTAGCCTTAAGTCTCCTGTAGGATGACTCAGCATGAGCCCCAGGCTCAGGCCTAACAAATTCCACCTCAGGAGAAGTGTCCAAGCCACTAGCATCATGAAGAGATTGCCTTAAGCCTGAAGTCTTCCAATTGGATATACCCTGAAAAGACAGGAGCCACATCAGGCTCAAAAATCTAAATCTGACCTCTCCTCCTCCTCATAGATTTCATCCAGAGGGAGGTAAAAGTCCTGTCTCGGGAACGCCGAGGGCCTGGAGTCCTTAACAGGCCTTACAGACTTGGAAGTAGCCTTCCTTGGAGGATCCACAGTACGAGGGATCTCTGACGGTAAATTTCCGCCAAAAGGCCCCGAAGGCGTTGACGGCTTCGGCATCGACAACGGCGCCGAGGACTGGTACGAAGGCAAAGCTTCGACGTCCGTATCTGACGGACACGGCGCTGACGGAGTTGATGCCGACCTCGAGCCCTTAGCAGGTTTCTGCTGTCTCGCTGGGGAAGAGGACCGAGACTTGGAAGCACATCTTTTGCGACCATCCTGAGCCTTGTCCGAATGGGACCTCGAAGGTTCCCGATGAGGATCACGCCAAGGACCCGAGCCCGAAAGCACACGAGCCACGGATCAAGACCGTTTCTTGTCGGCTTCATCACAAGGCACGGACAGAACTGTGCTCTGGGATTGGGAAAAACGCCATAATTTGCTCCCTGAAGGCAGCCTATACCTCCGGAGTCGAGGACTTTGTTAGACAAGCCACTTTCCTTGTGACTCCATCCTCCGAGGAGGACGGGGAAGGCGACCGGTGACGGCGCTTCCTCGAATGCCGAGATGAGGAGGACGAATGGTGGGAAACACTCCGGGACCGAGATCCCCGGGACTGCTTCCGATGCAGAGAGTCGCCCCTCGAATCGTTGGTGGACATCCCCTTAGACTTAGATTTACGGGACTTACTGGGTTTAGAATCCCTACCTACCTGAAGCTTCCCCTTATGCTCCCGCAAGGCCTTAGCAGTCAGCGACTGGCATTTCGAACAGTTGTCAGTGTTATGACTCTCGCCCAAGCACCACAAACAAATGCGGTGCAGGTCGGTAATCGACATCTTAGACTTGCAGTCCCGGCAAGTCTTGAAGCCAGACCGCGGATTCGGAGGGGTCGAGGAAGACATATTCATGAGGAATACACAAGGCGTGCCGAGTCTCCGAAGCAAACACGTTTGCGGAAAAAATGGAACTGAGGCTACGGGCGCCGTGCGTCCTATTGATAACATCCGGTGACGTCGCCCTCGACGGAGGCCTTCGAAGGACATCGACTCGACGCCATTGACACAGGACGCCCTCTGCCGAAAAAGGTTCCGAAGTACACATCTGTGGACATTGCATGTCAAAGATGTGGAATACCTTGGAGGACACAATCCATTCCAAATAAGGATTTTACAGCATATCTGTGCAATCAAAAACACAGACTTTTCCTATTGCATGGCTAAACATTTTCATGATTCCCATTGGTTGAATATTGGATAGATTATTTTTCTTTCGAGTAAATCAAATTTCCAAGCTTCCAAGGGGAGGAGACAGAGCTTTAAGGTTATGCCAATCTGAAACTAAATTAATCATTGACTTTGTGACCAAAGCTTTGTCTGGTCATAATACTGATGAGGAATTACATATATTTATTGAGGTCTGATAAACTATGAGAGTTTGGAACTGATGTTGTGTTTTCTTTTTAATCGATTGCTGTATTTTGGTGTTATATTTGCTTTTTGTCTTGATTTGTGTTTTTCCCACACCTCTCTTCCCCCCACTTTTTCTTCTTATATGAACATTGCACTTGCTATTTTGCACTTCTGCGCATTTGCACTAATCCATACAAGGTATGTACTTAATTGGTGCGACATTGCAGTTTATTTGGTAGCACTTGAGCAATGTATTTTTATTCAGCATGCTGCAGTTCATGTCGTTACTGAAAGTGACGCTATGATATACTTAGGTGTTTAAAGAAATGTTTAAAGAAATGTCTTCTTGTGTCATTTTTGTATTAATGCTCGGCTCTAGATTTGATTTATTGCCATGTTTTAACCAGTTGTGCTATTCTTGCAGGGAATGTACAATATGTATGGGAGATTATAAAATTACTCACTGTAGTAGTCCCCTTTCCTCCATACTGCATGGGCATCCCTTCCTAGGGACAGGAGACAGAACCTTTTTCAACAGAAAAACCTTCTTCCCCCTTTAAATTTAGAGGGAGCATGCGCAACCCTGACTCAGCCCACCGGCGCGACACCCCAGTACCCATTGATGCGTCGACAATATTTAACATTGCCCAATGACACCAGTATTATTAGGGGGGGGAGGATGGTGGGACGTATGGAGGAAAGGGGACTAAGGACTAAGAGTACATTTTAGTCACTACAGTGAGTAACTTATAATTACCCTTCCGTCCCATCCCCTTTCCTCCATACTGCATGGCTGATTACAACTGAATGTAGCCCCAGGGTGGAGAGGAGACCCTCCTTTTTCAAATAAGTTCCTTAGAAACGCCTGTCCGAAAGGCCACGGCTGAGTTAGAGCTGGCGTCCAAACAGTAATGCTTACAGAAAGCCTAAGGGGTGGCCCAGGTGGCCACCCTGCTTATGACTTTCCACGGAACACACCGTTGGAATTCGAAGGCTGTGGCCTTGGCTCTGACAGCGTGAGCGTGTATGTTGGTTGGCAGTGGCTTGTGCTTCCCCTCATAAGCCTCTTTGAAGGCTGCAACCATTCACCGTGCGATAGAAGCCTTGGATGCTTGATAAGCAGGTCTGGAGCCCCTAAAGGTGACAAAAAGTGCGTCCGACTTGTGGAAGCTCATGGTCCAGTCCAGATAGAATTTCACAGTGCGTCTGACATCCAGACAGTGCAATACTCTCTGAGCCTCGTCCTTGGGGTCAGCGAAGAATCTAGGTAAGACTATTTCCTCGTTTAGATGGAAAGTGGTGGGTACCTTAGGTAGGAACACCGGGTGAGTCCGCAGGACGACCTTATACATGTGGAAAGTGGTATAGGGTTTCTGAGGCCACCAGAACCTGGATCTCGCTGACTCTGAGTGGAGGTGAGTCCCAGTAACAAAGCTGTCTTAATGGTGACCAGTCTGAAGTCCTCGGACGCCATTGGCTCGAAGGGTTTGTGTGTCAAGGCACCCAACACCACATCAAGGTCCCACATGGGGTGTGGTTTCTTGGTGGGCAGGTAAAGCCTAGACAAGCCCGCCAGATGTTTCTTGACTATCGGGTTGGAAGAGGAGAAGGCCGCCTCCTCCAAATTTCGGTAGGCCCCTGTGGCTGCCAGATAGGTGCAACACGTGTCCACCTGTGCACGCCTGAGTGCGCGAGGTGTGGCAAGAATGAGAGCACATCGTCCAGCGTGCATGTAAGGGGGGGGAGGGGGTTGATCTCCTTAGAGTCTGGCCAGTGACAGAACATGCTCTATTTACCCCTATATTGACTCCTGTAGCCTTACTCCTGGCGCCCTGAATGATCTCCAGGTTAGCAAGTGATAGGCTCAAGTGCTTGAGGGTGCTATGCACAGGAACCACGCTGCAAGGGCTAACTTCTGAGGTGCGGGTGGAGGACCCTGGCCCCCTGCTGGGATAGGAGATGTGCTGGATCCAGCAGAAGGTGAATAGGTGGTCTGTCTGTGAGGCTGAGTAGTTCAGAGAACCACAGTCTCGCCGTCCACCAAGGAGCTATCAAGATGATGCTGAGGTGACGAGCTTCCTTTATCTTGCGGATTACCCTGGGGATCAGGGTTGTGGGAGGAAAGGAGTAGGCCGTCAAGCCGTCCCACCGGATCTGTAATGCGTTGCCCAGGGAGCGGGTGCCCCGCCCCTGCCAAGATGCGAACTGATGGCACTTCCTGTTTGTCCATGAGGCAAGCAGATCCACCTGAGGGTGCCCCCATCTACTGAAGACCTCCAGCAGCACCTGGTAGTTCAATTGCCATTCGTAATTGTCTGCCCCCCAGTCTGCTGAGCCTGTCCGCTTCCAAGTTAAGCCCTCCCTGGGAGGTGGATGGCGTTCTCCAGGGCCCCCTCCCACATGCCGACTGCCAGGTTGCACAGCAGAGGGGACCTGTCAGGAAAGATTCCCATTTATGTGAAGTGTTCCTTACAGTTGTGTACCCCCCAACGTTTCGCTGCTGTTTCAACACAATAGACTGACTTTGCCAGTGGAGCACAGCCTTCAGCTGCACACCCCCGGCTTTTCAATCACTTTGTTATGGAGCAACTGACATGTTGCAAGTGCACAGAACAGTGTACTTGTGTCTTCCTTTCATTTCCATGGGCCCTAGACACCCTCGAAGGATTTTTTAGGATAAGTGCGGATATGCCTTGGACTGGGCTGGTGGCATCTTATCGTTTCATATATTAACCCTTTACTGCATTTGGCACAGCAAGGCGGCCTGGCTCCAAAATGGCCATGCCACAAGGTTCTTTATGCTGTCCTTTGGCCATCTTGCCCCTTCACCTTCCCCAGGTCGAGCCAACCCGGGTCAGTCCTTATTTGGGCATGTATTCTCCCACAAAAGGCCAAGCTTTTGCTGGCTTCCGCAAGTCTTGTGTGTGTGCCCCCAGGATGTGGGCTGGACTGTCTAGTTTCAATCCACATCCTGGGTGCCAGAGAGTCTGGTGTACTGTGAATGACTAGGACCACTGTGGTCCGCGATTGGTCCACGTCTGGTGTGCCTGTATATGAGCAGATCTCCCATTGGGGCCTCTTTGTTTTGGCGCGAAGGAGATTCTGGATAAAATATGGCTCCAAACACCCATGCCAGGCCGATCTCTTGAGTTCTCACTGAACAAAGGATAGGATCCAAGCATCCTGAAACCGAGCCAAGGAACCGCTGGTGACCCACAGGAAGGTTTTCGCACCCTGAGCCCGCTGTTGTCCCGCTGGAACCATCTGCAGCTGATCGAACTGGAAGGTCTGCAAAGTCGTTTCGACCCATTGGAATAGTGGGACCAACTATTCTCAGCACCTTCATCAAAATCTGCAAGTAAGCCTTCTCGGAAGTGTCCCTGGGCCAACTAGTGGGCTGTCCAGCTTGCGCAGGACCTTTGCTCTGACACCGCCGCCGTTTCGAGGAGGCCCTTGAAACTTAGGGCATTGCAAGCTCTGTATTCACGGCACTCTCATACCGAATTTCATACACTTTGCATTCCTAGGTCAGAAGTAAAGAGAGGGCGCCCGAACCGGAGTACACACGATTACTGTGTCGCCCAGCTGTGGTGACGAACTTCGCAGGTGCCTTGCTGCTGTGCCCTTCTGCGCCCTGAAGCCTGCTACTGTGAAACTGGCCTGATCCATTCACCATAAGCAGAGAAATCACCACTGTCCCGTTTGGGAATCAACGGTGTAACTTTGTCGCTGAAAGCCACAGAGCCGCGCAACTGCCGCATTTGAACCTGCAACCGAAGTGGACTCGACTGCCAAAGTTCGGTTCGGAGTGCACCGTGAGTCGGTGAGTACTTGCGACCCTTACCGGTGGCCCCTAGTGCATCCACCCATTTTTACACGCAAGTGTCCCCTGAGGGCCACTCTCTTTTCCACAGATAGCCTGAGCTATTGAACCATTCCCAACTCCTGGAACCTGCTCTGCCATGTTGGGGAGACCCTCCACAAATAATGGGAACTTATTCTGCATCACCTCACCCACCTTCCTGAGCTGCTACAGACCCTACAAGAGACCCCGGTTTCGCACTTCTGCACTATCACGTGCACCAGCACCTGAAACAACATTCGAGTACTAGGCTCTTCTCAACGTAGGGACTGGACTGCCTTTCAGTTAGGTATTGAACTTTGCAGAACGCCCTAAAGATAATTTGCACTGCCCGTTTCCTTCCCTTGGAGGTTGTAGACCCTTTCTGTGCATTTAACCCTTTAGGCCACTTGGTCTTGTATATATGCATTTGTATTTTTAATATATATACACCTGACTGGGAGTGATTTGTAAGTGTCCTTCACTCTGTGTGCTCATTGAGGTCTTTCCGTCACCCTCACCCCTCCTGAGACGTAGCATTTGTGGCGGTCAAGACTAGCTTGATTGGTGTGGCTTGTCCAGAAGGTTACACTGCTCCAAGAAACTAGGCTGGCCTTCTGAAGCTCTGCCCACCAGGTGGTATGCTGACCAGTTCCGCTTGGGAGCCCTTCTCCTGGTTCCATGAGGTTGCGAAGTACAGCTGTAACCTCTTCATCCGGAGTATCGTGTGTGGCACGGCCAGGAGGACCGCCTCCATGATACCCAGTAAGTATTGGCCACCAAGCCGAGGTCACTGCTCTGGTAAGGAAGTGTGTAGTGGCCCTCTTGATGGCCGTAATCTTGTCCTCCGAGGGAAAAGACCTTCTCCGAGCTCATATCCCAGATGAGGCCCAGGAAGGTGAGGCTCTGCGTGGGCTGCAGCTGAGACTTGAGGTTGATAGTAAGCCCCAGGTCGTGGAGTGTGCTCATAAGCACGGAGGAAGTGTGAGTAACCTCCGGGGATCTCGCCCTGACAAGCCAGTCGTCCAGGTACGGGTAGACATGGTGGCCCTGAGGAGGGCTGCCACTGCATTCGTGAGTCTGGTATATACCCTGGGGGCCGCGTTGAGGCCAAAGGGTAGCACCTTGTACTGGAAATGACAGCCCAGGATCCTCAAGCATAGGAAGGAGCGATGTGGCTGCCAAATCGGGACGTGTAGGTAGGTGTCCTTCAGATCCAGGGAGCACATCCAGTCTCCCTTGTCTACTGTCTCTGCAATGAGTGCTTTTGTAACCATCTTAAATTTATGAAAAGGGAGGGAGAGGTTGAGGGTGGATAGGTCTAACAACTCTCAGGCCAGCCTTGTTCGTCTTTTGAATGGCGAAATACTGAAATATAAGCCTAATCCTCTCTGGGAGGCTGGTACTTCTTCCACTGCCTGGCTCTCGACGAGCGACGGGATCTCTGCCAACAGAGTTGCCATCCCAATCTGTGGGAGTGGAGGGGAGGAGGGAGGTATCAGTAGGCAGTACCCCATGGATTCTACATAGAGGATCCAAGGGTCCGCAAAGTTCTGGCGTCAGAAATGCACGCGAGAGGCAAGCTTGCCACCCACTGAAGACACATGGACCCGAAGGGACGCAGCATGCTTTTTTTCCTTCTGAGGAGGGGGACTGGAAGAAGCCCTCCCCCCCCCACCTTCTTGTTGCTTACTGGGGCTGACTCAGCAAGCGGTCAGGTTGTCTCGACCTCCGTTCCTGGAATCGCAGGAACCCGCTGAACAACCGTCCCTTGTCAGAGCATTGATGCGACTGGGTGTACACCTTGGGCGTGGCCTTCATTAGGATACATAAAGACTTTGCAGTTTGCAAGCTGCTGTTCTTTTAATCAATCAAATTCGTCGTCACTACAAAAGAGGTCACTACCCTCGAACGGAAGGTCCAATATGCAATCCTGGACGTCGGGGTTAAACTTGGTAGACCAAAGCCAGGTCGTCGACCTCATGTCCTTGGTGATGCAGATGGGCCGGCAAGAGGTATCGATGTGGGCCATGGTGGACTCCATGATGTCCTGCGCTACCAGCTTGGCTTCTACTAGACACGCCTTGAAGCATACCTGGTTCTGCACCAGAAGTTCTGGAAGGAAGACTGCCATTTCCCGCCAAAGCCTCTGGTTAGCAGCCGCCAGCATGGCATCAGCGTTGGTCTGACGTAGGTGCAAAGATGCGTTGGAGTACAGTTTCTTCCCGTACGCCTCCAGAATCATCTCCTCCTTGCCTAGCAGTACCGAGGACGAGGTGGCTGAGGACGATGGAGGCTTAGAGCAGAGTGATGATGCAGAAATAACCAAAGAATGCGGCTGGGGGTGCGCAGACAAGAGCGTATCCCCCTCCATCTCTTTATATTTGGCATTGAGGCGCTGATCGACAGGTTGGGCCAAGTGTGGCTTGAGCCACCCTTTCTTGGCCAAAGCCACGACGTCCTTCTGCATCGGGATACCTGTCTTGGTAGGGGGATTTAGGGTGAAGACTTCTGCCAAGACACCCTCCTCAGGCTGCTCTACCTCGGGTTGCGGAAGGCCAAATATTCTGCCAAACCTGCAAGGCTGCCGTGGAAGTCCTTCGCTGATGACGGCATGTCAGGTTCCTCCTCCTCCTCGTCTGTGTCCACCCGAGTGTCCAGCTGGTCTGGAGCGGGTGGAGGAGTGCTGGGCGCTGTGGGCTGTGGTGTGGGGACCAGAGTCAGAGGATGCTGCAGAGGCTGTTGTGGAACCAAACTGTGGGAGGCAGGGGAACTGGAATCAAAGGGGCCGGCAGGGGCAGCGGGGGCTGCGCTGGGGCCAGTGGAGCAGGAGCCATGGGAGGAATGACTATGGGCGTGGGTTGGGTGACCAGAGGGGGCAAGTTCCTGACTGTATCCCACAGGATGGCCCCCGTCTGGGGGAATTTGCATCAGCGCCAGGAACCTTTCGAAGAACCTGTCTTTGGAGGCTGAAGAGGTGACCGGAGATATTGACTGCGTGGCTGCTGGGGCCAGAGCGCACTCTGTCTATGTTGCAGGGGGAACCTGCCCTGTGGTGCTGATGGATACATTGTATGCCACGTACCTGGTTGACGCCAGTCCCACTTTGAAACTTGTTCACTCGCCTGCTCTGTTCCTAGTAGTGGCCTCAGATGAGCGGCAATGTTGTCTGGCACAGCGGCCATTTTGTTGAGCTCCGTGCCATGTGCCAAAGTTGTGGTGCATGGCTCCCTGGACCCGGCCTCCTCCAAGACACCTGTTGGTGGAGCGAGAGGCCTACCCTGCACCTCAGGCCTAGGCGTGGAAGGCGTATTGCCTTCGGCGGTGTCGCCGGTAGTGATGTATGCAGGTGCCCCCTCAGACATTGAGCCGGTACCCTCAGTACTGTGTCCGGAAGGATCTGATGATCCCCCCTTATATGAGGTCGCTAGCTGGACTAGCCTCGGTGTGTGTGCTGGTACCAGAACCAGAGAGGTTCCTCCCGCTCGGGCGTTTCCTCGGGAAGGAGGTGCCCTTACGGGGTGCGATGGAAAATAGCGGCCCTCCTTTGGGCTGCGATCTCTGTCTGACGAAGTTCTTCAAGTCCGCTGGAGGCGACCTTTCGAGGAGCTCCCTCCACCTAGCTAGCCTGTTCTTCAGTGTGCGTGGAGTCAGTGAATCGCAGGCAGTACAACCTTCCCAGCCATGGTCGGGCCAAGGCAGCAGTGAAATCGGCCCGTTCACGTCGCGAGGAAAACGGGACTGAGGTGTGGCGCCGGTGGGCAGTGTCAGGGTAGCGCATGCTTGCAGGGCTGCACCCTGCACGCCTCTAAATTTAAAGGGGAAGTTGAAAAAGGTTCTGTCTCCCGTCCCTAGGAAGGGACGCCCATGCAGTATGGAGGAAAGGGGACGGGAAGTAAGAGTAAGGCTCAATATACTGGAATTTAAGTAGGAGAGATAGGTTTGTTGACATCACCTAGCTGCCATGTATATTAATATATCATGTTTACTATGTTATGTATGCACTTTAGAAACACACATTTTTTGGACTGTCGTGTAATCTAGATTGACTTCGTAGATTTTATTTCTATTTTGCGGGTGGGGAGTTTTTATTATAGGATTATACGGTCGCAAGGAGGTGATGGTTTCATCTCCTTAAATGTTTTAACGTTTTGATAACTGTCAAACGCTTCTGATGCAGTTACAGATATGTTTAGATGAGGTTTATAATTGGAAGCACTGTGTTTATGAATTTGCACGACTGGGTGTTGAATATTTATGAGCTATCATGGAATATTGTGAAACAGGAACCTAGATTATTACCGTTTGATTTTGCATGACTGATGCCATCAGATTGACATTGTATGCAGTTTAGGTGGCTTTTCATGATTACACCACAGTCATTTCTTTGTACTTGAGCGCCTGTCCATATATATTATGTATTGCTAACACTAGGCCAATAAGGCCGCCTTGGTGATTCTCTGAGCAGGGCAGAGTGTTCCAGAGAAACGAAAATGACGAGGGCGACAGAAAGGTATTTTAATTGGTGTTCATTGGATTGAACATAGTGTGACGAAGCACCCAGTGTGGTGCGAAACGCGTTACTTTCTTGTTGTCCTGCAGATTCTATACTTGAATAAAACTTCATGGATTAAAGTCATTTTTATGTTTTTAAGTTCTCGGGTTATTAAAAGCTGGAGCAGTGGAGTGCGACACGGGCGCATTTGATGCTTTTTTGGTTTCATATAAACATAATACATTACGTACCGTAATCCTATTTCTGATCCATGTATAGGCTTAAATTCACATGTTTTGTATAGGCATCTAGTGGTAGGAGCAGAGTATTGTGCATGTTGTTTTCAAGGTTTGAAAAGAGACATTGACTGGGCATGTTTGTAATATTATCCCTAGAGTGAAGACAACTGTTCCCATGAACATCATGCCTTGTGGTCCCCAAAATAGTTTTGTTTCTGAGATGAGGGAGTATGGAGTGTGTGCGTGGAGAATAGGTAAGTTGTGATGAGGTGGTGAAACATCTATGTTTTGCCCTAGAACCTTCAACTCCAAGAGGGGAGGAAGGGTGGGCACATGAGAATCTAAGCAAATACAATTATCAGAAATACAATTATGGTAAGTAAGGTATGCCTTCTGAGGCCTGTGGACCTGTTTAGGATCACATGCTTTGCATGGATTAGCATGCAGTACTTAGAGAAGGTGGTGGGTTGTTTAAAGGTAGAGTGGCAAAAAGATGTTTTAACACCACCTGACCCACCTGTGTGTCAACTTTAGATTGTGTATCTAAACAGTAGTGTTGCATGAAGGTATGAATAGAACTCCTAGCAGCAGCTTTGCAAATGGCATCTAAGGGGACATTTGCAATAAAAGCTAGAGTATCCCCTGTGCCCAAAGTTGTGTGCTCTGGGCTTGAAGGGTAATGTTCTGTTGGCAAGAGAATAACAAAAGTTCGATTCATCTGACAATCCATTTTACGATGGCGATTTAGAGATGGGATCCCCCTCTTTCCATGCAGCTAGAGATACAAACTGTCCTTTTGTCTGAGCGGTTTAGTCTTTTCAAGGTAGTATATGACATGAAAGATATGTAGACTTTTCTCTGCTGCATTATTTGGGTTTTGGAAGAAAGCAAAAGTTGTATGAATTGATTTACATGGATCTTTGAGATTAATTATTGAGAAAAGCCTGGATGTGTGCGCAGTTCCACCTTGCCTTTGTAAATAATGACAATAGGATATTGTACTGTACTTATTGACATGATAGCCACAAGGAAAGCAGTTTTATATGTAGATGTTTAAGACTGTCTTTGTACATTGGCTCAAAGGGGGACCCCCACATGAGCTTTGCAAGCACAACATTAAAGTCCCAGCCAGGAGTTGGATTCGAAACTGGAGGGTATATTTCTTACCACCCTCTATGAATGCTTTCACCACAGGCACTTTCCACCAGGAAACTTTATTTTGTGATGTGGTGTAGGCTGATAGAGCCATTACTATATGTGAAGGTGAACAGTCAATTGGGTTGATGTTACGGCTTTTACACCATAAGACAAACCGTTTCCATTTGTTAAAATAGCAGTGTCTTGTATTAGGTTTGCATCTTTCCTTTAAAATGTCCATACGCCTTTGGTTTAGGTTTGAATGACCAAACTATTATCTCAGGAGCCAAGTTGCTAAGTTCGTCTGAGGGCATGGGTGGAGAGTTGACTTTTGGTCCTGTGACATGGTTTATGGGCACGGCAGTTTCATTGTAGGACAAAGATATTTTCAGTAGGTGTGAAAACCCTGTTTATCGCACCCACATAGGAGCTACCAGGATTAAGTTAACTGTTCCTGGTGTAGCTTGTGGACTATCCTGTTGAGAAGTTGAGTTGGGGGGCAAATGTGTATGTAAATCTCCCTGACCAGTTCATTAACAGTGTGTTCTCCTTTGATTTTGTCTGGCATGTTGAGAGGCAAATGCATGTGTCATTCATTACGTTGCCACCTCCCCTGTCCCGACGCTATAGAGATGGGTGGTGCACATCACTTATAGCAACCACATCTTCTCTGCCGCCATACCGTAGATGCAAAAGACATTACTCGCTGAGGCAACCTTATAGACCTTATCATGGATCAATCAAAGAGATAAACTTGCAAACTATGGAAGACAGGAACATGTTGTAACCAAAAACGCAGATGACGTCGCCACTGAAACAGACACCCGTAGATGCATTAGACACTAAGCAGATACACATCCACCACGAAGCAATAAGAATAGGTAAAAATGCACTCGGACATGAAGAATACGCGGCATCCAATAGGCTAGAAAACATTTACTGTGTATATATACACGCTGAAAAGCAAGTCGCACAAGAATACATATAAAGCTTGCTTAATGCAGAGACGCTGTAAGAATGAGTGGCCATGTTAAACAAGATGGACGGTGCAGCCACGTTCAAGTGAATGGAAGGCATCGAGAAGCCTCGAAGCTTCAGGGGAACCTGGCTCACTGAGTTCGCAGAAAATTCAGACCTGAGCAGCCCAGACAATCGGACACCCCATGCCAAGGTTATCTTGCACAAACAAAGGGTTGAATCGGTACCCAAGAGAACAGACGATAACAGTTCCCAGGTGTGAAACAGATTTCTCTCAGATGATGCAAAGGAACAAATAATGCTGGAAGGCTAGATTGCCACTAAGGCTTATTATTGTGGAAAAAGTAGCTCAAGCAAGTCTCTAGAGGCTAGAAAGGGTAAGGACACCTGTGTTAAAAAGGGCGAAAATCCCAATAAATGCTGAGCAGAATAATTCAAAACATGGTCTCCACACACATGATCTACAGTTGGAGAATGTCTATTCATCAGATTCAGGGATGGACAGGCTGAGGCCATCTAGTTCTCGGGACAAATGATACCAGATAGTTTAAAAGCTAAACGTCCTGGCTTGTGGCCTAGAGAATCAGAAATGGTAGCCTTATTGGGAAAGGAACAAGTTACTTACCTATAACTGTTGTTCTCCAGCATGGGTCTGGCATGGATTCACATGCTCATGAATATTCCCCGTCGTCAGGCTGGGAATCCTCGGTAAAGAAAAAATCAGTATCAGTTTCGTTTCTGATCTGTCTTTTCGTAGTAGTAACCAATCACTGATCTCTGCGTCATACTGACCACAGCCAATGACTGCCCTCTACCTAAGCCCCGCCTCTGGCAGCCATCTTCAGATTTGGTAGCACGTGAAGTGGCAGTATGACCAAGTGAAGAGCCGCAGAGGGGTAGGCGGGAGGGTTCGCATGTGAATCCATGCCAGACCCATGCTGGAGAACAACAGTTACAGGTAAGTAAATTGTTCCTTCTCCAGCATGGGGTCTGGCATGGATTCACATGCTCATGAATAAAGAATACATAGCAGTACACACATGCACAACCACGGGAGGTGGCAAAGGCTCAACATTAAGCATTCCATCAAACTCAACATTAAGCAATTCTTACCTCCTCACCAGGCTCACCTTAGGCGAACAGATTGCGCAGCACTGCTTGGCCGACCCTGGACTCCTCCCTGGAATCCCGATCGATGCAGTAGAATTTCGTGAAGGTGTGCGTCGACCTCCACGTAGCAGCCCTGCAGATGTCCAGCAAGGGCACACCAGATAGGAACGCCGTGGTAGCTGTGATCGCTCCGGTGGAATGGGCTCTCGGACGGCCAGGCAGCGGTCGGTTTGCCAACCGATGACAGTACATGATACAGCCGGAGAGCCATCTGGAAATGGAGGCTTTTGAGAGAGCCTTCCCCTGATTGACAGGTCCAAAGTTCACAAAAAGTTGTGACGTCTTCCGAAAACACTTCGTGCGGTCCACGTAAAACTTCAGCGCTCTAGCCACATCCAGCGAGTGCAAAGTCCTTTCGGCCGGCAACGAAGGCGACGGGAAGAAAACAGGCAACACCAAGGGTTCGTTGAGGTGGAAGTCCGACGGTACCTTGGGCATGAAGGAGGGGTGCGTCCTGAGCTCTACCCTCGTGTCGTGAAAAGTCAAGTACGGGGGCTTGCAGGAAAGGGCCTGGATCTCTCCCACCCTTTGTGCGGAGGTGATGGCTACAAGAAACGCTGTTTTCCACGACAAGAACTTCAACGGAGCAGAGTGCAGAGGCTCGAACGGAGGTCCCATGAGCTTGGTCAGCACCACGTTGAGCTCTCACGCCGGGGCCGGAGCCTTCACCGGCGGGAACGATCTGAACAGTCCCTTCATGAATTCTTTCACCAGACGATGAGACCACAAAGACGTCCGCCCCGTGGTTCTGGTGTATCGGGAGATCGCAGCAAGATGAATCTTGATGGATGCGTGAGCCAGTCCAGCCTTGGCCAGCGTCAGAAGGTACGGCAGTACCTGGGGAGCCGTAATCCGTAGAGGGTTAATCTTCTGTGCGTGGCACCAGACAGAGAACCTCTTCCATTTGTGTCCATAGCATTTAAGAGTTGAGGACGCCCTGGCCTTTGCAAGAACCTCTCTGCAGTCGGCCGGTATGTCATATCCTCCAAACTCTAACGCTGCAGGAGCCAGGCCTGCAAGTTCAGCGACTTCGGGTCGTGATGGAGGATGGCGCCTCCTTCCCTGGAGAGAAGATCCGCGTCCTCTGGCAGCTTGATTGACGGGGACGCTGACAAGTCCAGAAGGTCCGGGAACCATATCTGCCTCGGCCACGCAGGTGCGACCAGGATCATCCTGCACCGTGACCTCTTGAGCTGGTTGATGAGCCGGATCAGCAATGGCAATGGAGGGAACGCGTATAGAAACAGGCCCTCCCAGGGGAACGAGAAAGCATCGCCCATGCTCCTCGGCTGGGGAAACCTGCTGGCGAACCTCCGGCACTTGGAGTTCGTCGCCGTCGCGAACAGATCGATCTGGGGTGTGCCCCACCGTCGGAAGAGGCGGTCCACTAGATCCTGTCGTAGTTCCCACTCGTGGCACGAGCGCAGCTCTCTGCTGAGCGAGTCGGCAATGGTGTTTTTTATCCCTGCCAGATGAAACGGCACCAGAAACATCCCTTGGGCGATGGCCCAATGCCACAGATCCTGCGCCTCCTTGGACAGGGCTGGGGACCTGGTTCCGCCCTGCTTCCTGATGTAGAACATGCTGGTGGTGTTGTCGGTGAAGATCCTCACCACCTTGCCCTTGAGGGACGGAAGAAAGGACCTGAGGGCCCAAAACACTGCACGGAGTTCCAGGACGTTGATATGGAGGGACTTCTCCGTCGGAAGCCAAAGGCCTCTCGCGTGCAGATTTTCGGTGTGCGCTCCCCACCCTCCAGGGAGGCATCCGTGGTCACTGTCTCCTGGTGCCGGGGATCTGGAAGTCCATGCCCGCTGTCAGATGCGTGCGGGTGCCCCACCACCGGATTGCTCGTCGGAAACTCTCGTCGAGTGTGATCCTCTCCTTGAAGCTGCCCGTCGTCTGGATCCAGCGCGCGTACAGGAACTCCTGCAACGGGCGCATCCGGAGCCTGCACAGGCGAATGAGATAAATGCAAGAAGACATCATTCCGAGGAGGGACTTGATGGACCTCACCCTGGCCGCGTCCGCAACCAGCATCCGCTGCACCTTGCCCAAGATGGCCCTCGTCCTTTCCTCCGACGGAGAGGCCAGAAGCGACACTGTGTCGAGCTTCGCTCCCAGAAACAGTACGTCTTGCGCGGGCACCAGGTGGGACTTGGCGTAGTTTATGGAGAATCCCAGGTCCGTGAGTAGTTGGACGGTCCTTGCCGTGTGCTCCACGACGAGCTCCTTCGTCTTTGCTCGGATGAGCCAGTCGTCCAGGTAGGGGTAGACGTGGATCCCCTCTCGGCGCAGCTGCGCCGCCACCGGTGCGAGGCACTTGGTGAACACCCTGGGTGCCGACCTCAATCCGAAGGGAAGGGCTCTGAACTGGTAGTGACGCCCTTGGACCACGAACCTCAGAAACTTTCGGTGTCCCTTTAGGATGGGAATATGGAAGTAGGCATCCTCCAAATCCAACGACGACAGGAAATCGCCCTCCTCCAGTTGACCCAGGACGTGTTGGAGGGTGACCATCCGGAACTTCTGTGCCTTGATGAATTTGTTCAGTCGTCGTAGGTCCAGGATGGGACGCCATCCTCCCGTCTTCTTCTTGACTAGGAAGTATCTTGAGTAAACTCCGGAGCCCCGAAGCCTCTTTGGGACGAGCTCGATGGCGCCCTTCTTGAGCATCGCCTTTACCTCCAAGAGGGACGTGATGTTCTTTCCTGGCCACAGGGGGGATGCGCGGGCACCTCTTTAGAAACTCGAGCGCGTGACCCTGAGCTAGGGCGTCCAGCACCCTACGGTCGGTGGAGATGGACTCCCACATGCTGACGAAGCTCGCCAGCCGGCCTCCCACCGGGGTGCTTCGGTGGGGGCCCAACCCCACAGCCGGTTCAGTCCTGCTTCGACGAGGCTTTGCCGCCTTGTCCTCCTTGGCGACGACGGCGGGGTCCGCCTGACTTGCCTCGTCCCCTGTAAGCTTCCTGTGACGACGAACGGGCCGCTTGACGGTAGGTGGAAAATCCGCCGCTGGAACCTTTGGAGGCATCCTGTTTGCCTCCGCAGCTCCGAAAGGGCGGCCGCCGTTGCTGGAGAACCCCAGGAGCCCGGGCCATCTCCGTGTCCGCCTTGATGGCTTGAAGGGAATCGTCCACTGTTTTCCCAAACAGGTTGTTTCCGTCGAACGGCATGTCCAAGACTCTAGTCTGCACGTCCTGACGGAAGTCAGTAGCCTTGAGCCATCCACGCCGCCTAAGGCACACGCCGTTGCCCAACTGGCGAAATCCAGTGTCAGCGATGTCCGTCGCAATCGTAATGGCGTGGTCCGACGCCACCTCTCCTTCCTGCAAGATCTCTAGGGCTTCCGCCCTCTTGTCGTCTGGTAGGAAGTCCAGCAGGGGGCCCAGTTTGTACCACAACTCCCTGTCGTAGCGGGCTACGATAGCCAAGGAGTTGGCCGCCTTAATCGTCGTCGCTGCCGATGAGATGACTCTGAGTCCCATCGTGTCTAATTTCTTTCCCTCGCCGTCCGGCGGGGAGGACGACGTAGAGGCCGCGCCCCCCGCTTTCTTCCTGGCCGCCGCGGAGACGACTGAGTCCGGGGTCGGCTGTGCCCGAAGGCACAAGGGGGCCGCGTCCGGGACCCGGTACTTCTTCTCGTACCGATCCCTTCTAGCCGGCGTCGTGGATGGGTTCTTGAGGAGGGCGAGGCCCTCATCCCAAATATCGTCCAGTAGAGGTACAGCGAGGACTGTCTTCCTCTTGGCCTCGCGCCGTTGATAAAGGAAACCTTCCTTCTTCTCTTCCGGGCAGAGCTGGAAAAGCTCGGATGCCCTGGCGATCATGGAGTGAAACTATCCAATCTCGTCGGGCGGGGAAGCCCGGGTGGGAGGTGACGACAGGAGACCCTCGTCGTAAACCTCGTCGTCTGTACCCGTCGCGGCCGTGTCAGTCCCTGTATCATCCCCACGTGTGGTGGACGGGGAGGAGGGCTGGACAGGGCGCGATGGCTGAAAAGGAGGTGGAGGATGAATCCTTCTCTTAGGGGGAGGGCTCCCAGAAGGGCCTGGCTCTGGGTCCCCCGTCGGGAGCGGTTCCTCCGTTGGTGGTAACGGCAGTCTCGTCCTTATCTCCGAGCATAAGGACTGTATAGCCAACAAAATGGCCGCCGAGTTGTCTTGCGGCACTGGTTGAGGGGAGTCTGACGGGCGGTCAGGAGCCCCTTCGGCACCCTCGACGTTCTCGTCGTCTCCTACGTCGGGGTCCCTCCCGACGGGCTGGTCTTCTTCCACGCCAACGCTGTGGCTTAAGACTTCGATCAGCTCTTCCTCAGAGGTTGAGGCCGAATCCACGACGACCTCCTGCCCCCCCTTTTTCTTCTCCGTCGGAGGTTTCATGGGGGTCCTGTCGATGGGCATGAAAGAGGACTCCCTCCGCGGTGGCAGGGAGACTCTGGGCCCCGAGGTCGCCACCACTGGTGTAGCCTCCACAGGCTGAGCCAGGGCCGCCGCGACTGTCTCGATAGAGGCCTTGGCCGGATGGATTAAGGCTTTCACCACCTTAGGTGCACTCACTGCCTTCTCCTTGGGGGGAGGGTCACCGCCTCGCTCCCCCTCCGATGGGGCCTTCGAGCTCGACCGGGGTCTCTCCAGGAGCTTCGCCGGGTGCTCGGCCTTCCTCTTACCCGAGCCAGAGCGTTGGCTCGTGGTTGATGGCGCCGGGGAGGATGTGCCCTGCCTGGCGCCCATAGAGCCCGACAGTTCGGCGCTCCCGGTGCCAGCGGACTCGCGGTGCTTGGCCTTCTGTAGGACCCCCGTCGCCAGGGCGCCCTCAAAGGTCTTAGAAGACCGCTCGGACTTCTTCTTCTCGCCTGACGGGCTTTTTCCTTCCAGCCAGTTGGCGAGACGTTGATGGCGGTCCTTCATGGTCCGCTCCGACATATTGCCGCAAAACGCACAGTCCTTCTCCACGTGCGTCTTGTCCTCATGTAGGCAGTAAAGGCAAAGGGAGTGTTCGTCCTCCTTAAAGACATTCTGAAGCTGGCATCCAGGGCAGACCCTGAACAGCTTTCCGGGCGTCGAGCTTCCCTTCTCCTGGGCCATGTCCGAGATGGGCCTGAGAAACTTCTGGAGTCCTCCAAAAGCGTGGCTCGACGAAATCTTCACCCTTGAGGGGCGTAGACGAATCCGACACGGGTCCCCGTTGATCGGATGAAGAAACGGTGGAGCTTGAGGCTCTTTTGACCGAAAAAAGAGAAATTTTCTGAGAAAAAACGTGAAAAATAGCACTAACGCTCGAGAGCAATAGCACGAGGATCCCAACACTTGAACGTGCGGTAAAAATCTGAAGATGGCTGCCAGAGGCGGGGCTTAGGTAGAGGGCAGTCATTGGCTGTGGTCAGTATGACGCAGAGATCAGTGATTGGTTACTACTACGAAAAGACAGATCAGAAACAAAACTGATACTGATTTTTTCTTTACCGAGGATTCCCAGCCTGACGACGGGGAATATTCATGAGCATGTGAATCCATGCCAGACCCCATGCTGGAGAAAGTAGCACCTTGGTGCTGTTCTCACCAACCCCTACTGTTGTTCATGTGCTGGTAACCTTCAAAATTGCCAAGGCTGAGAAAGACACCACTAACCAATCCCTACCCACCTTCAACCCTAATTTATAATTTGTTGAAACGGTCAATAGAATTGTATTGTGATGACATTTTTTCACCTGTATCAGTTTAGTAGGTGATCTCAGGTGGGGCCACTATCGAGTGCAGCCAATAAACGTACTAACCCCAATGCAACCTATATCTAGATACTCCTCTTGACCAATCCACACACCTCTCAGGTTTTCTAGGATGAAACGTCAATTGCAATGTCATCCTTGTTTTTTTTTAACTACTGTCATGCCTGGAGCCATTCAAAATTGCAGAATTTGTCTTGATGTCCACAGTTGTCCCCGTTTTATATGGGTTTTGTTAAATAAAACAGGTGTTTATCAAATTCTTTGGACTGTTCTGTTTTTGGACATGGGATTTTGTCATGTCCCACCCGCTCCCGAGGATTTCACGCTTCTCAAGAGCCAAGCAGCTATGTCTGACGTCTGCCATGGCATTTGGGGCAGAAAACACTCCTGCGTTCCGCGCAGACTACAGTCCTGAGCAAGCCCGGCACTCCGCGCTCACGTGACGAATCACGTGTTTTCTCTTCCAGCGCTACTCGGAAGAGGCTGCATTTAAGCAAATAGAACTTGCCGGGTGGCGCTCCTTAACTGTCACGGTAAGCAGCTTCTTGTTCCTTGATCTCCTCGTTTTCATTCAGTTTCTGACCTCTATAGGCTCACATTTCCTGGACTTTGCCTTGCCCCTTACTGCTTCCGACGCTTGCTCCCTTGGACAGATCTTTTGGCTCCCCCTGATCTTGGCTCCTTGTGTTTCCTGGATTGCTCCTTCTTATTCCCTGTGGCTTGTGATTATTCTGATTCTTCCCTTGGATTCTCCTACTGTTTTCTTCTGTGGGTTTTTGTAGCTTCGCTTCTGGATTCCATTGTTATTTTTTCCTTTCTTTTATTTGACTTGTTCACTGGAACTGAACTTGGATTGTTTTTGAATACATACATCAGTTTGCTTTGGGTACTTTTTGTTCTTCGGTTCTACGGTACAGAGACTTCCTTTGGGACTTCCTGCATTCTATCGTCCGTTCTGCCCCTAGATTGCGCCCTTGTGCTATTTGGGTCAAGTGCCCTTCACGAAGAAGACTTTGTTGGACCTCTCCTGCGCTATCATTTCTCCCTGGGTAGCCTGGATTCTCTGGACTACATTGGCAGGAGATTGCAAGTAGGTTCATCCCCTCCATCTATATCACAGCAGGTAGGAGTTGGGTGATGTCTGAGGGAGGTGTGGTCTGTACTGTTTCAAGATTAGATGGGATGCTGATCTGTTATATTTGTTTGTTCCCCTTTTAGTTCTGCTGGTTGCTCACGCCTTTTCACGTGAGGCCCTAGCCCAACAGGTTCCATCTATCCTCTGCAGACTGCGCTCTCGGGGGAAAGGTCTCCCTGTGAAAGGAGACCCCAGTTGTCACATGAGACTGCCAAAGTAGGGCTTGATCCTGACAGATTAAGAAGCCCACCTTGTCAGTCTGTGATGGATCCAGGGGCAGATCCCATGGCTGCTGTTTTACAGGCCTTCTCTGCCCCCCACACAGATATGGCAGCCGCTCATGCCTCTTTACTTCAATGCATGGATGTAATGCAGATCATCGTTCACCCTTTGCCCTCAGACGATGAATTCGGGGATGGGGCGGCCCCACCAGTTCTGCTTCCCCTGAACACGGGTGACCAGTGTAGGTTGCATTATCTTTGTCCTTTGGCTTTCCCCAATTCCACCACTAAGGCAGCCTCCTCTATACAATTTAGATTTCAATGCCCTTTTGGGTGCCATGAACCTCGTTTTTGACGTAGGGATAAAGCACAGGCTTCAGACCTGGAATTTCTGCCCTTGACTAAAGGAAAACAAAGCTGCAAGGCTGAAGTGTTTTACCGAGGAATTCCTGATGAATTAAAAGAAACCTTATCGGTGGCCCCTCCATACAGTCCAGTTTTTCTGAGCTTTTGGATTTGGTCTTTCGCCTTATGCAAAGGTGAGGCGAACGTAGGACTCCCGAGATGCGTCCCGGCAAAACCAAGGCTGTCTCTCCAGCCCCAGCTGGCAACAAAGAGCCATCGCCAATTGGGGCTACACTAGGCCTTTGACCAAAGAGGAGAGGGAGAGGCGGATGGCCAATAACCTCTGCCTTTACTGTGGACAGACATGACATTTTATTTGTGTCTGTTGGTTAAGGCCTGTTAAGCGGTCAGGAAACACCAAGACTCGTCCCTAGATCAGGCCACTGGGACGAGTCTGCCTTCCACTGGCTCTGAAACCAACTTTTCCGTGCTCGACTCTTAAGTGTTCACCCTTCCGGTGATGATCGACTTTGGGGCAATGGATAACTACATGGACTACTAGTTGGCAAAGAAAAACTGGGGTTCCCACATGTGCTAAGCAAATCCTGGAACAGTGTGGGCAGTGGATGGTTTTTGTCTAGTGTCCAGGCAGGTGACTGAACAGACTGAACCCATTTTGATGAGCACACAAGAGGGACATCCTGAGTGGGCGGTCTTTGACCCGATAGCCGCCCCCAGTTCGCGGTTATATTGGGCCTTCCAATCGGGCTATTGATGGGGTAAATTAGACTGTACGCTTCTCCTCTCCGCATTGCCAAGATCAATGTTTAACCTCAAAGACGGAGACCACATTTTCTCCTTGTTGAGCATTGTTGTCCGTTATGTCCACAGTCAGTGCTACTAACCAAGGTCCAGCGGCTAGCATACCATCAGAATACCAAGACTTTGCGGAGGTCTTTGTAACGCTCACCTGATTCCCGTAGAGGCGCCGGTCTTGACTGGGCGTATACCGTATCTTCAAAGGTGATGTGTAACACACGGCTGGCTCTTTGGGCTGGACCTCTGTGCACTGTATGTCTGACTCGAAGGGTAAGATGTCTGCAGATAGAAAATATGGGATTAATGAACTGGGTTATTGAATGTCTCTCTCTTCTTCCCTTTCTCTTCTCCTGTAGAACCCCAAAGGTTAACGCTCTCACCTTAGGTAAGTGAACGCCGTGCTCTCCATCTGCCTCGGGGCAGGGTGCTGTAACCAGTTTCTTCACTGGATAAGGGGAGCAGGCCTCTTGACTTCAGAGGACTGCTGTCCGTCGTTTACTGCACGAACGGTAAGTTTCGAGTAATTCTAATGTCTTTAAAAGTCTTTAGTAATGATGTCTCTTGTTTTGCAGGGTTCCGGCGATGGCGGATGACGGGCTGAAGTGAGTTGAAGATGGAGCCCGTGTGATGAATAGAAGCGCCTGGAAGCACGTAAGTAAGCGCTTGTTGCCTGCTTCACGATGCGCTCTAACTGTCTTTTTATTTTGCAGGTACAAGTTCGGAGCGGCTGCAGGGTGCCGGAATACCCACTGGGTTAGATGTGGAAAGGAGTAATGGCACGTGAGTATTAAAGTTCCCCAATGTCTTTAAACGCACCTTGTTTTGTCTTTCAGATGCGGGATGCAGCGCCGAAGGCCTCCGGAGCGTGCGAAGAGTTGGTAAGCTTTTGTCTTTCAGATGCCGGAATGCAGTGCGAAGACCTCCGGAGCGAACGAAGAGTAGGTAAGCCTTTGTCTTTCAGATGCCGGAATGCAGCGCGAGGCGTTGGTGACAGCCGATGGACCAGGTAAGTGAAGCGCTGTCACTGAAGACCGTAATGCTAACCTGTTCTTTCTTGTCTTTATAGGTGTTGCTGAAGACTGGATTCAGGATGGTAAGCCTTTTTCCTTAGGCCCAGGATCAGATGCAAAAGACACGATGAGCGTTCTGCTGCAGAGGATGCAGAATAACGCAAAGCAAGATTCATCCATCGGGTGTGGTTTAAATAGCCTCCTGTAGTGCTTAGGTGTCTCCTTCCACAGCCACGCCTAGGTAAGAAAAGAGTTCCTGCTTTCCAGAAGAGTTCCAGTGTTCTGAACCTAGGGAATGGCTCCTGCCCCACCCAACAGGAAAAGTAGTTCCAAACAGAAGAGGATCAGAGGCTCAACTGGCAGGCAAGTAAGCAGCATGGTCTGCTGGAGGTAAGTCCACCCAAGCATTATGAGCCCGGCGCTTCCAGCGCTGGGACTGGGCATATTTATGAGCCTGGTGCCACTGGCGCCAGGACTGGGTCCAAAAGGTCCCAATTGGGACTGGTTGGCACTCGGAACCTGGGTTATGGATCTGCTTCCAAGGGAGTTGGGAAAACCCTGACCTTTTGGAAGCAGAGATCATGACAGTCTTCAACAAAGGTTTGTCCGAACAACTTCCACCACACCAGGATTACGACTGTCCCATAGATCTAGTTCCTGGGGCCTACATTGCTCATGGTCGCATATACTCCCTCACACACAAGGAGAAGGAATTCCTCAAGGACTATATCAAGAAGGTGTTACGTCTCGGTCAGATACGTTCGTCCCTGTCCCTACCCGCTTCTCCCATTTGCTTCGTGCCCAAGAAGGATGGGGAGTTGCAGCCATGTGTGGATTTCAGAGCATTTAACGCAGTCACGGTTAAAAACCAGTGCCGCTGCCTCCGATTTCAGAACTACTAGATCAATTGAGGTCTTCGGTTGTATTCACTAAATTTGATCTCAGGGGTGCGTATAACTTGGTTCGAATGAGGCATGGCGACGAGTGGAAGACTGCCGTCAAGACCAAGTACAGTCTTTTTGAATATCTTGTCAGGCCCTTTGGTCTGTGTAACACTCCCGCTACTTTCCAGTATTTCATCAACAATGTTTTTCGGGACCTTCTAGACTGCTTTGTCCTGGTATACTTGGATGACATACTAATCTTCTCAGTCTCGCGAGAAACCCGTCGAACATGCACGCAAAGTTCTAGAAAAACAGCGCCAAATTGGAAAAATGCCTTTTCCATGCTTCCCAAGTGGGGTTTCTGGGATTCGTGTTGTCCTCACAGGGAGATCACATGAGTGGCACTAAAGTCCGAGCGGGGCTCGACTGGCCAGTGCCCCTAAAGGCATTACAGTTGTTTTGGGGTTTTGCAAATTTTTATAGGCGGTTCTTCGCCTCATTTTCTGAAATAGTGGTACTGCTTACTCGTCTCACCAGTCCCTCTGTCCCGTTTATCTGGAACAGAGAGGCACAGGCAGCTTTGCAGTCTTTAAAGTACGCCTTTACATCGGCCCCAGTACTACAACATCCAGACCCTTCCTTGCCGTACATAGTGGAAGCGGATGCTTCAGCTATGGCCATTGGTGCCATTCTTTCGCTGAAGTGCCCTACCACGCATCGCCTACATCCGGTGGCCTAATTTTCCAGAACCTTAACGTGTGAAAGAAACTACACTATCATGAAGAGAGTGCTCTTGGCAATCAGAGCCGCTTTCAAAGAATGGCAACATCACCTTTTGGGTGCCAGACATCCGGTAACAGTATTTTCCGACCACCGTAACCTGCAGGCTTTGTCACACGTGAAATATACCAATGCCTGCCAAATCCGTTGGCATTTAATTTTTGCCATGTTCAACTTTTTTGTTACTCACCGTCCTGGTCCTCTTCATGGCAAAGCCGATGCCCTATCCAGGAGGAGGGGGAGGGGTTATTTATATGCCACCCACTCAATTACTCCGCTCCTACCAATGGGTTCTATGGTCTGTGTTTGTACAATCTCTTCTCCTTTGCTGAATGGTAACTGACGTTGGGTGAAAGAGCATCCTTCCGATGTCATTTCCAAAAAAGAACAGCTTAACAATGGCTTGCCCTACATGCACAAACTCGACTCTCTGCAATCAAATGGCCTCATGACGCCAGGCTGGTTGCTCATCCTGGTCAACAAAAAACCTTGGAACTACTACGCAGATGGTGCTGTGGCCCCATCTGAAAAGTGATGTTGTGGATTACATCTCAAAATGCTCTGTATGTACACAGTGCAAGACGATTCTGTGTAAATTGATGGGCCCATTACAAGCAATGCCTATTCCGCATAAACCATGGTTCATGGTCTCTATGTGCTTTGTGGTTGAAATGCCACTGGTAGTAGGTATGACCACCATCCTGGTGGCGGTCGACGCTTTCACCAAGACAGCATGCTACATTCCCCATTGGGGTTTACCCTCCGCCTCTGAATTGGCCACTCTGTTCTTCACCCATTTTGTCTGATTCTTTAGTCTGCCCTCTGTGCTCACACAGACCAGGGTTCGCAGTTAATTTCCCCGATTCTGGTTGTCCCCGACAAGGTCTTTGGGCATCGATGCACTCTTCTCTTCATCATACCATCCCCAAACCGATGACCAGACCGAGAGGGCTAATGCCACTATGGGACACTACCTATGTCGTCTGTTTTCAGTATCAGTCAGACTGGCTCTCGGTGTTATGGGCAGCTGAGTTTGCATAGAACAACTCTAGGCATTCCTCAGTGGGTTGTTCCCCTTTCTTTGCCTTGCATGGTCAGCATCCAAAGATCCTGCCTCTTGTCTTGCCCAGTCCTGTGCACGTTCCAGCTGCCAATATTGTGGTTTGCTCGCTTTCTACCATTCGCACAGCAGTGGCGCAACATCTGCAGAGTGCCTAAGAGCACACCAAGCGACAGGCTGATGAGCATCGTTCGCCGGCTCCCGATTATCTGTCTGGAGACAAGGTCTGGTTGTCCACCAAATAATTATGTATCTAAGGGCAACGCAAACTTCTCCCACGAGATGCCGGTCCATACTTGGTCGACCAATGTACTAATCCAGTTGCCTTCCGCCTTATGGTTCCCTCGAAATGGCATGTTCATCCTGTTTTCCATGTCTCCCTGCTGAGACCCTATGACATTGGTACCAGACTTCCTGTTCCCTTTTTAGCTCTGCTGGTTGCTCCCGCCTTTTCACATGAGCCCTCTAGCCCGACAGGTTCCAGCTATCTTCTGCAGGCTGAGCTATCGGAGGAAAAGTCTCCCTGTGAAAGGAGACCCCGGTTGTCACATGAGACTGGGGTTACCAAAGTCAGATTTGATGCTGCTCCTATTCTGACAGAGGCTTTCCACTTCTGCTTAGTACGTCTGCTAGAGAACTGTGTTCCCCTGGAACATGCTGTTCTAAGAGAAGCATGTGTTTTAGTGTTCAAAGCCAAATGTCTGTGCTAGTTTGGACAGCCTTGGAAAGTGTAGTCCTCCATGCTTGTTTATGTAGAACATGGCTGTGGTGCTGTCTGTTAGTATGATTACTGTCTTTTCTACTAACTGTTTGAATGCTTGTAGAGCTTTGAAGACTGCTAGCAGTTCTAGAAGGTTGATCTGTGTTAGGGAGAATGTTGAGTTTCTGTGCTAATTCCCTTTAACTTTAGAGCCCTTTGCTGAAATCTGGGACCTTTATGATTTTAAACCCCCTGAGTGAGTGGGCCTTTTTGCCACTCGCTCATGCCTTTTCCCTCTGACAAAGGTTGTGTGTTCCTTATGTTTTAAGGGAGTCTGGTAAACTCCATAGGCATCTGCATTTTATAGAGTGACACACAACACCCTTTGTACAGTGCCACTGAGGAGTAATTTTCTTGTGTGAACTACAGTTCCCAAGAATAGTAGGACAACTTTTGTCTCATCTTTTTCCTTTGGGGTCCAGCACTCCCCTCCCCCCTTATGTGGTGTACTGGGGGTTAGATTGTAACTTCTTATCCCACTTCTCATGTTACCTTTTGCTACACTAACTAAATTGAATGGCTGGTGGCAGTGGTTTAATTTTACTACTTTTCGTGCCATGTATCTGCAGGCTGATTTCTCAGCTGCAATACAGCACCTATGGGTGACCATTTTACCAAAATGGCCCCAGTCTTCTTTTTTCGCCATTTCTCATTTGTTGGTTCCTTCTGGGCTCTTACTCTGTTTAGATCAAGTTTGTGTCCATTGTGCGTTTTGCCTTTAGCAGGCTTCAGTATGTCTGGGAAGGCATACTGAAGTGAAGGAGTCGTCTGAAATTTCACTGGCCTTCATTTGCAGGCATGCATGGCCGAAACCAGTTCCAACTGGGTGGGTGGCTGTCTTAGAAGACAGACCCCTCACACCCCTGTGTGACTGACAGCTTAGTGCTGTGAACGAATGGGATTTTGCATATAAGGCGAGGGTTTTGGGACTACAGGCAGAGCCGACCACTGGAACATCAAATCCGAATCAGAAAACACAGAGACGCCAGCAGCACCTTCCAGGACCGCGAAAGCACAGGTGAAGCCTTTCAGCTGTGCTGACCCCGTTTTCCCCATCATTCTGGAAGCTTCGCCAAGGAGGACTTCCTCCCTTAGGCTGGTGGGACCAACTAGCCTCAAGACATGCTTTCTTCTGGGCCAACCCCTGAGTCGCTGTGCATTTCCCGGGCTGCAATTTCCCAATAACCGGGGTACCTGGCCACCGACGAGTGCAACGTCTTCCCGAGAATGAATCCAGACAAACCTTTGTGGGCATCTTCAAGGACCTCCAGAAGCAGGAATTCTTCATCCAGAGTCCCCTAACCAGTGTCCAGGACCGAGGGCGCAAGGAAACCCCAACCAGAGCTGTTCGTTTATCTTTGGTGAGGAGAAAAAGGCGCCAAAGCCACAAAGAGCCGCTGAAACTAGTGGAATCCACTGCTGCAGAGTCCCTCTCAAGAGTGCTGCAGCAGAAGCCTGCCAGATGTCCTTCCTTTTGTCACCACAACCAAATTCCAGAAACAAGGGTCTGCTTCGCTGCATCAAGAAGGAAGCCAGCTGGAACATCTGCTTCAATTCTAAGATGCTGGGTTTAACCACCTTCAGCCAAATCTAGAGCTTCCTAGCTTGGGGAGTGCTCCTTTCTATCTTTTTGAATTACTGAAATTCACTTGTGCAGGCCTAACAGCTTGTGCACCTCAGGTAGACTCACTTGAGCTCCTGGATTTTTCTTCAATAAACTACTGACTGTTCAACTAACTTTTTCTAAGAAGATTCCATCAGAACTAGAACTGTCCTATTGACTTTGGCTGTCCTGGCTCCCTAAAGGCATCCCCTTCTGAACACGACTGGCTTTGGCAGTGCTTGTTCCCTTACATGATTAAATTATTTTACACTATTATTGCAGGGATAAAAGACTGCCTACATCCCTCTGGGAGAATAGACTATTGTTACAGTGCTACAGTGTTCTATTCTACTCCAGCACTTTTTCCCTCCAAACTCAATATTGTATGCTAAACCATAAGTGCTACTACTGACCTTAACTGATGTCACTCCGTGTGCTGGAAATGTTTTAGTACAAAAATCATTTATTTATTTGCATTACTGCTACTTGAATAACTAGATTCTGAAATTCTGCTTGATGTTACCATTAGTTGTTGCATAACAGTGTGATTCAAGTGTTGTGTGTATATGACATGCATTACTTACCGTAATAGCATTTCTGATGATTGTATCTGTTAAGATTCACATGCTGTGCATATAGTCCGACATCTAGTGGTAACCGCAGAGTATTGCATCTCGTCTTTCGAGGATCGAAAGGCGACGTCAACATAGGCGGGTCTGTAACACTATCCCTAACGTGACGTGTAGTGTACTCAGAAATCCTCACGTGTCGAGGTCCCTCCGATTGTATTTTTTCTGCTGTGAGGGAGCCTTACGACTATCGTGAGCGAGTACAGAAAGAGAGAAGTAGTAAGACGTCTATGTTCCCAACAGCCGAGCGGGGAGGAAGGGTGGGCGCATATGAATCTAAGCAGATACAATCATCAGAAATGCTATTACGGTAAGTAATGCATGTCTTCTGATGCTTGTTTATCTGCCTAGAATCACATGCTGTGCATAGACTAGCGAGCAGTACCCGGAGTTGGAGGTGGGATGTGAGAAGGAACAGTAGTGAAAAGATGTCTTAGTACTGCTTGTCCCACCTGAGAATCAGACCTAGAGTGTGTCTCTAGGCAATAGTGTTTTGTAAAGGTGTGCACAGAACTCCAGTTTGCCGCTTTGCAAATCGACTCGAGAGGAACATTTGCAATGAATGCTATGGAAGCCTCTGAGTAGTGTGTGCTCTAGGCTTGAAGGGCATTTCTCTCTCTTGGCAAGAGTGTAGCAGTGTGATGCAGTTGACAATCTATTTAGAGATGGCAGATTTAGAGACAGGGTCCCCTTCTCTACCAGCTGCCACGGACACGAAAAACTGGTTTGTTTTCCTTAGTGGTTTAGTTCTTTCCAGATAGTACATGACTGCCCTGCGCACATCCAGTGTGTGTAGGCTTCTTTCTGCCACGTTGGTAGGGTTCTGGAAGAATGTTGGCAGTTCTATAGACTGGTTCACATGGAACTTTGAAATGAATGTAGGCGCAAACCTTGGGTGAGTGCGCAGAACTACCTCATCTATGTGAATTGTGACAAAAGGGTCTAGAATAGAAAGGCTGTAAAAAGGCAAAAAGGGGTCCTGCCTGTCAAAATTCTATTCCATTGCAACTCATTCAAATGCAAGTTTAATTACATATAAGGCAAACTGGCAGCATTCTAATTACTGTCATGTAGTGCACTGCTGTGTAAAATACAACTAGACGGTCAGTATAGTTAGTGTAGGTCGGTTTTTTGCATATTGCTGACTTTTGAAAAAACTTTTTTAACATAAACATAAGTATAAAAGGCTGTGAACAACGTAAGCAAAGACAAGAAAGGGTTCACAGATCACAACGCAAGCAGTCTCATAATTGAGAAAAGTACAGATCTCATTACAATGTAGTCCCAACAGTGTAAATTATTTTCACAAGCAAGGAAAAATTCCCAAAAAAAACATAACTTCATGCAGATTGGTCATTCAGTATCAAACATTGTAAATGTATACAGAGCAAAGTCTCAAGTATCAGAATCTAATACTATATAGAAAGTTTTGTTTTCTTGTGTCTTCCTTAGTAAGAATATAGTCAATATAGTACATCTAGGAGACTAGACCTTGAAGAGGTCTATTAGAGCCAGGCTAAAGGGTGACCTTGTAATGAGTCGACTTCAAGAAGTTGAATCAAAGAACCCGATTGGGGTGGAACCGAAGGGCAGCAAAATGGTGCTAAGGTTCACAGATGTTTTGGCATATACGGTTAAAGAGCTTTCTTCTGGAGCCAAGGCGCAGAGTCCCCTGCAAGAAGCAGAGGGGACGGTAAGTAAAACAAAAGGAGCAATGTGTAAAAGTGTTCTAATGAGTATTTATAACTACAAGAGTGACAAAGAAGTATGTACACAGACTTGAAAAGGGGGTTAAATATGGTGTCTAGAAAACACAATTCTGTTCATACACTGACCTTAACAGTGGTAGCAACAGGTGTAGTTGCCTTCTGGCTTAATAAATGAAATGGGGGTAGAGGGAGCCCATTGTAGAGTAACTGCTACAGGTCCTTCAAAACTCAGCGATAAGAATGGGGCACTGAAATGCTACAGAAAGACAAAATGGTGCCTAGATAAGCAACGTGAGAAGGCAAGGAATATGCTTGATTGGCTCATTTGTGCCATAGTTATCTAAATGTTGTCAAAATATGTAAATTATGAACCTTAATGTCCAATATCAAGTGTGGACCGAGGATTTAAAAGAAATGTGTTACATTAACTTACTTTAAATGTCTGGTGGCAGTGCTTTACTTTTTACTACTAGTGTGCATTTTTACCACAGGCTGAATCCTCAGCTGCAGTACAGCACCCACGGGTGACAATTTTCTCAAAATGGCCCGCCGTCTTCTTTTTTTTGCCATTTTCTGTTTATTAGTTCCTTCTTGGCTTTTACTCTGTTAGTTGAAACTGGTTTGAGCCTTTTGTGTGTTTTTCCTTTGGCGGGCTTCAGCCCTGAAGTCCGCCCAGGCTCCAATGTGTCTGGAAAAGCAGGAAGTGAGGGAGGGTCAGAAACCTCCCTGTCCTTTGTCTCTACGTGTGCCCGAGTGAAACCAGTTCCAATTGGCCGGCTGGCTATCCTGGAAGGACAAGTGTCGAAAACAAAATAAGTGGGCACCACTCAGTAGATAAAATTACAGTCAGGTATCTGTGTAGGACTTCAAGCTTTTGCAAGAATATATGAAAAAATATTTGTGAAAGCTCACAGGAGCTGGCTATGATGAGTATGGAGACGCCCTGACTTGTAAACAAGTGAAGCAATAGACTAGATAGGCCGCCTAGTCACACAGCCGCTCTCAGTTAGAAACCAACCTTGGGTCGTGTAGTTCAAAACAAGCTGTTCAAAAGTTCAAATTCACTTTTCCAACTTTGTCTGTTCTATACGAGTTCAAAAAAATTCAAAGTCTTAGTTCAAGTAATATGTGTTTTATCAAAGAAATATCAAAAGTATCAAACAAATGATCACTAATACAATCTTAGTGAGGGCGCGGCTGACATCTCATAATTTGAGTAGACTTCAAATGCCAATGCATTTCGGAGCATTAAACTCCTCCTTCAGGGCCAGACAATACTTAAATATGGCATAATAATATGGTGGCATCAAGTGGATAACATACAAACAATTAACAACACAATTAACACCACAATCATTGAATCAATGCATAGAAAAATAACATGTCAAAAGTAGAAAAAAATAGAAAAAAGTGACATACCCATGGAAGGATGTATTCAGAGCAGGTAGAAATATGTGAATAAAAAGAAGAGAAATGAATAAATAAACGAAGCTGGTGTCGAACGGGAGGTTGACTACCAGTAAAAACAATCAAAAGTTACCTCGCGTCTAGAGAATAGCCAGACGAGGTGAAAGGTTCAGAGCAGGTGAAAGACGCAGAGTCTTAGATGAATTCCAGTGTGTGGCGTTCGATCGTGCATTTGACAAGATCTAGTTGACGATCTGTGAGGATGAAGTCAACTTCAGTAAGCGGCAGGAGCCAGAGGCAAGGAAAGTGTAGGGCAAAGTGCTCGTGTACCTGTGGAGTCCACACAGTGATCGCAACGGTTGCCGGAGAAACGCCGTCGGGCATCACCGAGAGTAAGCGTTGCTAAGGGAAACCGTGCAAGATATAGACACGTGACCGCAACGCGATGCGGCACGTACAATGCAGGGCGACATGTGCACTCAAGGGGCAATTTGAGAGCAAGAAAATCAATTTTAGATGTTCTAGGAGGTAAACCAGGAATAGTAAGAAAGTAAAAATACAAACAGAAAATATAGACATAGAAAAAATACTCAGAAAAAATGGTGGTATTAATAAAAACCAAGGCAACAGTAAAGCAAGTGCTAAATGGAATCAATGTAGACAAAACATGACAATGAGAAAAATAATACATGTGAAACAACATTATAGAAATGTCAAAAATATGCATCTTGTCCGCGGGCAGTGGCACTGGTGGGTACCACCTTGGGTCCCAGACGGGTGTTACGGCCTTAATGCGACAGCTCAAAAAATACTATGTTATTAGATCAACGAAAAGGTGATCATTGACAATTAGTACATCATTATAGTAAAACAAAACGACTCAAAGGGCATTAAACAAAAATGCTGCACATGCCAAAATATTGCATGTGTAGGCAGTGCCGTCAATAGGCTAGGATTAGTCCTTTTACATAGTTAAGCCTGCGAATACCAAAACAGAATGAATAACATTAAATGAAAACAGGAAAATGGTACAACACATTAAAATGTAACAGTGGTAGTTGATTTCTTCATTTAGGCCATTTGGATATAGGCTCCCTAGTCTGTCAATCCAAAATGTCTCTCTTTGGTTGAGCCGAAGGCCCATGTCTTCATGGGGATTAACTTTATTGAGCACTTCTAAGATCAAGAACCTTATTTGTGTAAGATTGTGGCCTTTTTCGGATCACTGCTGAGTTGGGGTTCGAATTGCTGATGCACGAGCAATGCTCATTCCATCGCACTTTTGCTGATCTTGTGGATTGCCCAACATAATATTTCCCACAGGGGCACTTTATTGCATATATGATATTCACACTGTCGCATGTGCCAAACGTCTTAAGAAGAATCTTGTTGCTTGTGTTGGGGTGGTATATAATGTTTCCTTTAATTACCAGATTGCAATTGGCACAGTGTAAAGAGGGGTATGTCCCCGTGCATTGGGTACTGAGTTTTTTATGGGGGGTCTTGTATGAACAAGTTCATCTGTAGATTTTCGCTCCTCTGATATGCAAATACTGGCATTTGATCGAACAGTTTCTGCACCCTGACGTCGTTCTTGAAGATACACCAAGGTTTTTTGATTGAGTTCTTGATCTTGTTACTTTGAACAGAAAATCTTCAAACATTCACTGGGGACTTGAGTTTTCTCTTAGGTTTTGTGGTCCTAAACAACAGCGTGTCGCGATCCATAGCATTTACCTTCTGGGATGCTAAGTCGAGTTCTTCTTTCTTGTAACCATGTGATAGGAACTTCTCTTTCATTACTGATTGTTGAGCTAAACATTCTTCTGGATCACTAACAATTTTTTTGACTCGCAAGAGTTGGCTATACGGTAGGTTCCTTAAGAGACCGGGTTGATGGAAGCTAAGGTGGTGTAATAAGTTGTTCCGATCGGTAGATTTGCGGAACAAAGTGGTACTGTAGCCAGTATCTATCTTTTCTATTAAAACATCAAGAAATGTGATTTTGTCTATAGATATTTCATTCGTGAACTGGATGTGCGGATCAATACCGTTCAGATATTCAAAAAAGACCTTAAATGTGGCTTCAGTGCCTCTCCAAATTCCAAAAATGTTGTCAATGTATCGTGACCACAAATGTATATTCGGATTCCATTCTTGGTTGTTGAGTATATGATCTGTTTCGAATTTATGCATAAAACAGTTTGCATACGATGGTGCCATGGTGGTACCCATCGATGTGCCAGAGGTCTGTAGAAAAAACTTGTGACGATATTCAAAATAAGAGTTTTCTGCGATGAATCGAAGGAGTTAGCATGAATTCTTTCTGTGCACGAACTGTTGTTGTTCCAAGTAAAAGCCATTCTACAGATTCGATGCCAAGGTCATGGGGTATGGATGTATATAGACTCTTAACATCAATGGTGAACATCAGGTGTTCGCGTTGGAAGGCTGTGCTATTCAGTTTCTGCAAGAAATGTGTTGTGTCCCTGATATAAGTAGAGGTTTGCTGTATTAGCGGTTGAAGAAAAAAATCAATGTAGATTCCCAATGGTTGGTTAATGCTGTCCATGCAGGCAACTATAGGTCTTCCTGGTGGTTTAGCCTGGTCTTTAGGGATCTTTGGTAATGTATAAAAGTTGGGAATTCTAGGATGAGTGTTATTGAGGAATTTGCGGGTATGTTCATTAATCCAGTCCAGTTCCATAGCTTTACGAAGTAGAATTTTAAGATTGTGTTTCATGGATGCCGTAGGGTCAGTAGGGTCATGGTCTAACGTTGCATAGATGGTCTGGTCTTATAGTTGTCTGGTACATTCTATATCATAATCTATGGTGTTCATAATTACCAGATCACCTCCTTTGTCTGCTGGACGAATGTTTATGTCTTTGTTGCAATAAAGGTCTCTAATAGTTTTCATCTCATGTTGTTTCATGTTCCTGTTTGGTGGAATTTTGTAACTAATGCGTTCAATATCTCTGGTGACCATTTTCTGGAAAATGTCTATTGATGGAACTGAAATCGCTGGTACAAATCCACTCTTCGCTCTAAACTCTTGGAAATCAGGTGCATCGGTAGTGTTTTCCTGGGTTTCTAGTTCTTCGAAGAACACCTTGAGTTTCGATTTTCTAACAAACTTGTAGAGTTCAATCTTGGAGTTAAACAGGGTCATACTGTATGTGGGCACGAAACTTAGGCCTTTCTGTAAAGTGTTCTCTTCTGATTTGGTCAAAATCTTGCGATAGCTATTGATAACTAAGTTTTCCTTATTTGAAGTCTCGTTTGTGGCTTGGTTCTGAGGTTTCTTCCTCCCTATTCGGGTTCTTTTGGACGAGCTCCTAAAAAAGACAAACTCGCGGGTGTTTGGGTGGAAGGGCTGGTTGCGCGATTTAAATCACCAGATGCCTGTTCTGTCGGTCTGTCGGAGTCCCTTTGTGCTTATGAATCGGAGCTAGATGTGTTGTCTGATGTATATTTATAAGGTTTCTTAGGGGCTACAGGTCCATATTTCTCCATCCATGTATACACTTCTTCATTAACGTAATCGTAGGTATCGCGTTTGAACTTCTTCACTTGTTTCTGTTCTAGCTTGGTCTTATAGTCTTCAAGTTTCGTATTGATCTCTGTTAGAATGATGTCGTATTCTTCCGTACCTAATGAACTAACAAGTTCTTTCTCAATCTCTTGGATTTCTGTGTTGAGAGAACTCAAATTTTTAGACAACTCTTGGATGGTTAACAGGATAAGGTCTAAAGAACATTTGTTCAAAATGGCTTCCCACTTGCGTACAAACTCTTTGCTTTCCTTGCAAAGGGTTGGCCGGAGTTGTATATGTAAACCTCTTGGAATACGTTGGTTCTTCAAGTAACGACCTAATGTAATTGCATGAAGCCTTCGGTTAATTTCCTTGCATATTAAATATTCAAGTTGTTTAATGCGTTTAGCCGGATCTTTGGTAGTGGTAGCATGTGTACCAATGGACGTTTCACTAATCAGTTCGAGAATAGTAGCCACCTCCTCGGTGGAAAATCCTAAAGTTTCTGCACATTTGGATGAGAGTCCTTCGATATCCTCAAAGGACATGTTGTTTTATGATAATAAAATGTAGGTCAATGATATAGTCAATGTGTGCCTCCACTTGCATGTGTCTCAAAAAAGGAAGGGCAAGTGTCGAAAACAAAATAAGTGGGCACCACTCAGTAGATAAAATTACAGTCAGGTATCTGCATAGGACTTCAAGCTTTAGCAAGAATATATGAAAACATATTTGTGAAAGCTCACAGGAGCTGGCTATAATGAGTGTGGAGACACCCTGACTCGAAAACAAGTGAAGCAATACACTATATAGGCCACCTAGTCACACAGCCGCTCTCCGTTAGAACCCAACCTTGGAAGGACAGCCAGCCTGCTGTGTGATTGACAGCCTAGGCTGTGAATGAATGAAAAATCGCATTAAAAAACACGTTTTTTGGGACTAGAGGCAGAGTTGACCACTGGAGAGGAACATCCGAAGAATACGACGTGAAGAGACGCCAGCAGCACTCTCCTGGGCTGAAGCCCTGCAGCTGTGCTGACACCGTTTCAAAATCGACTGGGAAGACCCACAGGGGACAACTTCCTTCCTTGGGCTGGTGTGACCAACAAGACTGAAGACAAGATTCCATTTGGTGCATCCCTGACATGCTGTGCCTCACCAGAGCAGTAGAAACCCAATGCAACGGGTCCTGTGACCACTGGAGAGTGCATCATCTTGCAAAGTCTGAATCCGTCCAAATCTTCGTGGCCATCCAGAGGGCCCAGTAGAAGCAGGAAATCTTGCTCCACAGTCTCCTCACCAGAGTCCAGGACCGAGGGAGCAAACTTCTTCCAACCAGAGTTTTTGGTTTGTCATTGAAGCCGAGGAAAAGGCACCAAAACACTGAAGAACATCTGAAACAAAGGGAATCCATTACTGGTGAGTCCCTCTACTGAATACTGCCGCAGGAGCCCGCCCAACATCCTCCCTTTCGTCACCACGACCAAGGAGCAGGAACTAGGGTCTGCCAAGCTGTAGCAAAGAGGAATCCAGCTGGAACATTTTTCTTTGAATCACATGATACTGTGGGGCTTGGGGTGTTCACCTTTTAGCCTTAAATTGTGCTTCCTGCTTTGAAAAGTGCTTTTGGGAGTCGATTTCAACTCACCTGCACTGGCCTAACAGCTTGTGCTCTCTACAAAGTAGCGCACTTGAGTTACTGTGATTTCTTCTGAACTTACTAACTTTGTCAAGGCTTTATCTAAGAAGAAGTGCATCAGAACTATTGACTTTGTCCATTGACTTTGGCTCTCCTGGCTCCCTAAAGGGACTTCTCTGAACCTACATGCTTAGGCAGTACTTGTTCCCTCATAGGTTATAATTGTGGACACTATTATTGCTGGGATAAAAATGTACCTGCCTCCCTTTAGGAGATTGTAATTGTTTTACAAACTGTTGAAAATATGTTCTAAATCTTATTCTAACCTTTCCTTCCTTAAACAACTCAATAACTGAATTGGTAATTGAAATAAGTGCAATACTGACCTTTACTGAAGTCACTCCGTGTGCTGGAACATGTGTTAGCATAAGAAATGTCTTTGCCAACTTTTATTGTCTATTAAAAACTGAATCCTAACTTTGACTGAATGTTACTAGTAAATAAAGCTTTTTAAAGAATGCTTATTTAAACCTTGTGTATATTATAAATACATATTTATATATAACTAAGTGTGTAAGTGTTACTTGGCTACTTGTACTTACTGATTTCAATTGTACAGCTCTACAGCTCACATTACCTCTCTTGAGATAAGCCTGGCTGCTCAGTGACACTACCAACTTGTGTAGTAAAGGCCTATATTAAAAGGTGGGTTATCTAATACCAAGCAGTTGAGTCTTGTGTAGTCCTCACCAGTTGGACTGCATTAATTCTTACCAAACATCCACGACTGCAGAGATAGAACCCAAGGATACAAAACCACTGCTAGATCGTCCCACAGACCACTTGCTTGCGACCATTGTTTCGTTAGCCATTCTAGCACTGGATGCATGCGCAACCCAGCGTGCGGCACAAGGTAAATGCAGGAAGCCATTATTCCCAGAAGATGCATGGCCTTTCGCACGGTTAGCTGACCACCGATTATGTATTGAGGGATTTGAAACAGCATGTTATGTACCCTCTCATTGGAGGGGAAGACTAGGCTGTCTTCTGTTCGAATTAGTGCCCCCAGAAATTGTTTTACTTGACTGGGCACTAGACTCGATTTTTCTCGTTGATGGAGAAGCCTAATTGAAACAGCAGATTGATTAAGTATTTTGCTGACACAATTCAGGTTTGTCTCCTGTTATAAGCCAGTTTCCTAGGTAAGGGTACACCGGAATGGACTGCCTCCGTAGGTGTCCTGCCACTCCGTAGGTGTCCTGCCACCACCGCAAGGACATTTGTAAACACTTGTGATGCCGAGCCTATGCCGAATGGTAGCACTTTCAATTGGTAGTGCTCGTCTCCCACTTTGAATCTTGTTGGGAACATTGAAATATGAAAGTATGCATCTTTCATGTCCAATGTTGCCATGTAATCCCCTCCCCCTGTTTTAGTAGAGTAATTATTTCTTGCAGCATTGTCATCCTGAATTTCTGTGGCTTGACATACGTGTTTGCAGGGCGCAGGTCTAAGACTGAGCGCATTGTTAATTCTTTCTTTGGCACAAGGAAGTACACTGAATGAATACCTTGGTTTACTTCCATAGGGGAAACCAGTTCTATCACTCCCTTTTGTAGTAGTATTAAAACTTCTTGTAAAATCAAGTGATGTTCTGACGACATTATTCTTGAACGAGGATGGTGGTGAGGCGTTTCTAGAAATTCTATCGAATAACCATTTGACACGGTTGATAACACCGAGTGATTTGATATTATCCCCTCCCATGTGTGAGGGAACAATGTTATGCAGCATCCCTACTGGGGACGCATGGGAGGGTACCTGGACTGGAGCGGGGCTGCAGAGCCACTAGAGGCTGCAACGCTGACCCGACCTTTACATCTCCTAAATCCTCTCTTCGGATTGGTTTGAAAAGAGGCAGATTGGTTGAGGGAATTGTACCAAGAAGATGAGGCGGCTCCAAAGCCAGACAGCGAGTCCCTTTAGAAACCTTGACTCCAAAAAGAATGATGTGTATTAAAGATGCCCCAAAGGAAAAAGGGTTTATTAGAAACCACCAAGGAGGAGCATGAGACTTTAAAAACAATAGGGGACTGTTAGGAAAGATTGTGTGCAGTATCCTATGGAAGACTACAGCAACTTTGACCTCCTGGCAATAGGTGAACCCAACCTTTGGTATAGGTCTCTACTAGACAGGTTGGTAGTGTGGCTGAGCAGTCAAGCTTATCTCAAGATGGGTCGATGTGAGCAGTAGCGTCGTAACACAGTTTAACAGTGACAGTTATTCAAATAAACACTTACACTCAAGGTTTCTTCATTAAACGATTATTAATTTATTTAACAGTCAGTTATATAAGCCTTCTTCAGAAGGGAGAAAAACATGTAACATTTAATGTACACTTCAAAACACTGTTTCTCTAAATCAGATGATACCCATTGGGGATGGCACACAGACACTTCCTACACCCTCAGGTGACTTAACTAGCTAGGATACTGTGGACATCGATTTATCACTAGTACATTTAGAGCAATACTGAGTTTAGTGTAAAGGATTAGATATGGGAATAAAACAAAGGTTGATAAATAATTCATAACTGTTAAGTACTTTTAAAACCCTCCAATGCAAAGTACATTAACCCTTCCCTGTGGGAAAGGCAAAAGCACAAAGTCAGAGGTAGAAGAGTCTCTCAGGGAGCCAGGCCAGTCAAAGTTAGTTGAACAAAGTCTAGGTTATCTGGAGATCCTCTTTGCAGTTAAATAAAAGTCTTTCACAATGTTTTTAGAAAGGGTTGTAGCGATAAGATTCACTTGAAGGGCCACAAGCTGGTAGGCTAGTGAGGGGCAACTCTGCAATGGCAACCAAGACAAGTCTCAACTGAGCACAAGTAAGGCTACACAACAAGAGGCAAGTCCGCTTAGGTTTACAGTACCTTTGGTTAGAAGAAATTGTTCCAGCTGGCTACTGTTCCTGTGTGGCTCTGCAGATCCTGCCGTTCCTGGGCCTCAGTCGCGGGGACAACAGGGAGGACTTCTGGGAACTCCTGCAACACAAGGGGAAGGTCGGCAAAGGTCAAACCTCAATTCAGCTGTACTTTGCAGTTTCAGCTCCTCACGTCTACAGCAAATAGCAACACCACAGTTCTCGGATACCACTTCATTTCCTCGCATCTGGGTCCAGCACTCTATTGAGGTGGCTCAGGCTTGGTCAGTCCTGCTTCAGGGAAGTCCGGAGGATCTTCCTGGCGCTCGGGTCCGACTTAAAAGTGATGCATTTGCTCTGGTGTTTCTCTGCCTGGCACTTCGGTTCCAGCATCACCAGCAGTCGAAGCACAGCCAGCTTCGAGAGGATGTCCCGACAAGTTCACTTTGGGGTTGATTGGTCCCACCAACCCAAGGGGAGAAGTTGTCCTTACAGGGCTTCTCCAGTCGAAACGAATTCGGAGTTTCAGCACAGCACCAGGGCTTGACCGGGCAAACCAACAGTCCAGGCGTTGCAGCAGGTGTCTCTTCCAAGTTCTTCTTCGGATTCCTTCGTCCAGTGGTCGACTCTGCCTTCCAAGCCAAAAAGCTTAGCCTTTTATGCAGGTTTCTCCCATACATTCCAGCCTAGCTGTCAATCACACAGCAGGGTGGCTCTCCTCCAAGGACAGCCAGCCGGCCAATCACCTTTGGGTGCATTCCTGTAAAAAAAGGTGATTAAGGGAGTCGGGCACCTCCTGATCTTCTTGCCCCTGCCAGACATACTGGAGCCAGAGGCGGACCTCACTCGTGAATCCCGCCAAAGAAAAAACTAACAAAGACACCAAAGCTGGTTTGGCACACAGAGTAAATCTCAAGAAGGATCTTTCAAACAAGAAATGGCAAAAAAGAAGATTGGGGCCATTTTGACAAAATGGGCACCCCTGGGTGCCTTACTGCAGCTGCGAACGCAGCCCTCTGTAAAAACATGCAATGGTAGTAAAAAGTAAACCACTGCCACCAGCCATTAATTGTAGAAAGGGTAACAAACATTTCACATGAGAAACTAGACAAAGGGGATACTAAGTAACCCCTCCAACAGCCTATGGCAATATAGTGTGTGCTGGGTCTAGAAAGTGACAAAATGTACGTAAAGTCAATTTCACTTCACTGCTCTTGGAAACAGTAGTTTCACCTAGAGAAGGTATTTAAACCTTTGGGAAATCTAGAGACTTCCCTGTGCCACTGCACTGAAGGTGCTGTGCGTCACAATGTAAAGATGATGCTTATGGAGTTTGTCAGACTACAAAGTCAAAAGAAACTGGCCACCAGGGGGCGCACGGATGTGGTCTGACTTCGCGTGAGCTCCGCTACTTTGGGTCCCTAGGAGGGATTGAGCACCCACCTTGACAACCCCCCCAAGATTCTACACCGGTGTGCCGCCAGCTGAGGACCCCTTCCCCCCTCCTGTCGGTCGAAAACTCGATCGAAAAGGACCCCTGCAAACCTGAGGTATACGTCCTTCAAAAAGACGTCACACATAACGGCTCCGCGGCCCGCTCTCAGGGAACTGCACAACGGTCGGAGGCGGACCCTGGGCCTGACGAACGAAGAAAGCCTGAAAGAACCTGAACCCCGGAATTCATACTCCCGACGACGTTCCTTGCCGCAAAGGGGACGTGAGCCTCGGTCGAGTCGGCGGAGCTTCCGAAGAGCGTGATTGGACTAGGCCTTGACACAGCGCTGAGCGGGGAGATGGTAGGCCCACCCCATCTACCCCGTGAACAACGGGTGGTGCGCCATCACCGCGCAGCGGCGGTTCAGACCTCTCTCGCCCCGAATGTTTACCCCCACACCACGCACAAGAGGAAAACATCCCCAAAGCGTCGGCTGACCCGGACACCGCTTAAAGGGCACCCCGGGTGACCCATACGCATTACAGTGCCGCCCATGCCCTGGGCATATCAACAAACGAACCACGGAAACCCCTCCCAACACCTAACGAACTTCCCGAGACCACCGACGTCAGAGTGCAGAGGATAGGGACCCCCCGACCCAGGGGCGTGTGCCTCCTCTGCCCCTGACCCCATCTCCCCATCGAACAGCACTGGTGACACAACGGAACTTCGGGAGAACCAATGGACATAAGGGAGAAACTAGCTACATTCTCCTACGTCTCGACTCCTGCCGAAAATTGTGACCATACCATGGTGAACCAAAATACCTCGGGGCGTGAATCAGCAGCTACCAAAGGGGACATTGCCGCCTTGCTGGGCGAAATAAAGAATATGGGTGCCAGCATTGGTTCCAAATTGACAAGATCACCCAACGCCTAGATACCATGGAGGAGAGGCTCGAAGGGGTCGAGAACAATCAAGCGTCCAGACACACCCTGGAAGCACAACTCGACCTCGGATGACCGAACTGGAGCAACGAGAGGAGAGCTTCAAACTCAAGCTTGATGACTTGGAAAACCGGGAGAGGCGGAACAACCTGAGGATTTTCGGAATCCCGGAACGAGAAGGGGAGACGGAGAGCGATCTGAAGAACACCCTGCATGACATCATCAAACTCTTAGTTGCTGATGACGCGGTTGATGAACCTAAGACAGAGAGGATACACAGAGCCGGAGGGCCTCCAGGCAGACCAAGATCTGTCCTTGCTCGATTTCACCGCTTTCACAGATCCTCGAGAAAGCAAGAAGCAGTGATTCAATTACCCTCCAAGGATCCCAAATCTCGATATACCAGGACCTATCATCCATGACCTTGGCACTCCGACGCATGTGCGGGCCTATCACCAAACATCTGAAGGAAAAGAACATAAGATACAGGTGGGGATACCCCTTCTCTCTGTCCTTCGAATACAACGGAAACAAAATCAAGCTAAGCTCAGAGGTGGAGATCAAGACGTACATCTCTGACCTCCTTGGACCAAGCGCAGAGGAACACGATCGGGGAGACCCACGTCGAGAATAAAGAGGATGGCGTATACAGGGCCCCAGACAGAAACGTGTCAAGGGATCGAGGACATTTCGGAGAGGTAATACCCCCCAGGGGGAGAGAACCAATGAACTGCAACACTGGTAAAATGACATATTCTAATACATATGTCCATGACCTGAACTGTGTAAGGATGTATAGGCTCAAAAGAGACTCGGGCCATCTAAACGAAGGAGGGAGGTGAAAGGGGGCTCAATCAAGATTATGATGTTATAATAATCTTGGGGACCCGAAGTGACGGTCCCTAAAGGTGGTTCGATGCAGGACCAGTGGCTTTATCTGGGTCCACACGGACGCCGTCAATGTGGGAAGGGTGGGGGGGGCTGGGCAGACAAGAAATGTACAGAGGATGAAGCATTATCGGCAATACAAAGGATCACTCAAGACGACGCAAGTCCTTATGAACAATATATTTACTTGACACCGGTCATGAATCCACAACCAAAATACTCCGATAATGGCACCAATTGAAGAGCAGAAGGGTAGGGAGTCCCTAAGGATATGAACACTTAACATGAAAGGCCTCAACTCTCTGACCAAGAGATCACTGGTGGCAAGGGAATTCCGTAGATCTCAAATAGACATTTTCCTTCTACAAGAGACAAAGTTTGCCCAGGGGGAGGAGAGAGGCATACTAGGAAAAAGAGGGGGAAACGAATTCTGGGGCTCGGGCCCACTCAGGAAGGGAGGAATTGCAATCCTGATCAAGAAAGGAATCAATTTCGAAGTAGTTAAGACCTGGTCCGATGTAAGCGGGCGTGCCCTCCTGATATCTGGGACAATCGCAAAGGTTAAAGTAACAGTCGCAGTAATATACTCTCCCAACGCAGGACAAGCCAAGTTCCTAGAAAAGACAATACCCAAAATAATGTTAGAAGCATCCGGCCAAGTTGTTCTCGGAGGAGACTTTAATCAATGGGCAGACCCGACCAAAGACTGGGAACCAGGCAACCCCGAGATAAGAAACCAAACGAGAAGTGATCGCACTGGGCTTTCCGACATAATGGAGATATATGACCTGCAAGATGTGTGGAGAATTAAACATCCTAATGAAAGAGGCTACACATTTTACTCCAATCCGCACAAAACATTCACCAGGATTAATTACTTGTACCTCACCAAGGACCTCCTTGACACAACGACGTTATCTGAAATAATTCCAATAACATGGTCAGACCATGACATGGTCCTGTCAGATATAAGATGGACAGACTTACCTGTTTCAGGAGGGAAGTGGCGCTGTAATGAGAGCCTGTTGAAAGATACAGTATTTAAAATTGAAATGGCAACTGAAATTGAGGAATACTTCAAACTAAACAACAATGGGGAAGCAACCAAAACGCCAAAATTGACTTAATCAGAAGCAGCGATCAGAGTTTCCACGCTGCTTATGTACGCACTGCCGTGATACACATGACAGACCTAAGTCACGTGAAATTTAACGACGTGAAAAATGCAGATGTCGTTTTCCGGGCAATGCATCGAACAACCTCCATTTTGAGTAGAATGGTCTAGTGGTTCTATGGGCGTAACTCATTTTGTATGGAGAGATCGTTCCTGGTCCAGAGATACTTCCAGCAGGCATGACACCTCCACACTATCCCAGAGAGTTTTGCCAACTTCTACGAGGCGTTGTACACCTCGGAAGTGACTCCAGGACAATCAGATACAGATCACTATCTCTCCCAGATAGACATGCCCAAAATATCATAGCCTGAAACAAAGCTCTTAGAATCCCCGATATCCGAACCTGAGGTCCAAGAGGCAATTAAAAGACTAACTGTAGGCAAATCCACCGGAGAGGACGGCTATACCGTTGGGTTTTATAAAACCTTCAGCGACCAGCTAACACCATTCTTGACGGAGCTCTTTAACGAGAGATTAGAAACAGGGACAGCCCCCGACTCCTTTACGAAGGCGCTCATAACAGTGATCCCAAAGGAGGGAAAGAACCCCAAACATTGTGGTTCATACCGCCCAATTTCATTGCTCAACTTAGATGCCAAAATTTACACCAGGGTACTAGCCGCCCGATTGGAAGTACTGATCCCTCACCTCATACACAATGACCAAGTCGGATTTATATTGGGTAGGCAAGGGGCCGACACCATGCGCAAAACTCTCCATCTCATCCACTCATCACCAGAACTACCAGGTGACCCTGCCCTACTGTCAATAGACGCAGAAAAAGCCTTTGATAGAGTGGAGTGGGAATTTCTGAGGGCAGTCCTTCACAAGGTGCGGATAGGGCCGAGATTTAGGAAAGGAATACAAGCAGTATACACATCCCCAAAGGTATCTATCTCTGTTAATGGGGAATATTCCAGATGGTTTGATATGGGACGTGGTACTAGACAGGGGTGCCCCCTCTCTGCAATACTTTTTGCACTCTCCCTAGAACCCCTGGCCCAAAAGATACGATCCGACTCCAGAATAGAAGACATGCGATTGGGAACGAAAGAATATAAGATAGCACTCTATGCTGATGACATACTTTTACACATTACCAACCCCTCTGTATCTGTCCCTCATGCTCTCCAACTATTAGAAGAATATGGCCAACTCTCTGGGTTTAAGGTGAACAAGACTAAATCAATATTGTTCCCTTTGCAAGGAACGAAAGAGGAAAACAAAACCAAGTTCTTGCCCTTAGGCCTCAAACTCGAACACTCTGCGTTTAAATATTTAGGCCTCCAGATCACTAAAATCATAACAGAACTATACGAAGCTAACTTCCCTCCCCTCCTCCAGAGCTTCTCGGCCGATCTGGATAGGTGGGACAAACTCAGGATCTCGTGGTTAGGACGGATTAACGCCATTAAAATGGTATGCCTCCCCCCGATTCCTGTACCCTTTCCAGATGTTACCTATCGAGATACCAAATGCGTTTTGAAGAGGCCAAAAAACTTATGCTTAGGTTCTTCTGGCAGGGAAAGAAGGCGAGGATCGCATACGACACTCTGACGCTTTCCAAAGACAAAGGAGGAGTAGGTCTCCCCGACCTGCGAGCATACTACAAAGCCTCACAACTACGTATCCTTATCCCACACCTACGTGATCACAACCACCTCCAATGGGTCCACATGGACAATCATTACTTCTCGCCGGCCACTGTGTCAGAATGGCTATGGACCCCTCACAAAAGGATACAACGGAAAATTAAGGGCCACCCGATACTGAGTACCATCTGAAACATCTGGCAACCAAGCAAAGAAATGAACAAGATCACCACTTGGCCGTCCCCACTTAGCCACTTATGGTCCCCTGGCATAAACGATCACATACCCGAAGTAGGAAGATTCCAATCCTGGTACGAGGCGGGACTCGAAAGGGTAGGGTAACTCCAGAAGAAGGACAACTTCATAACCCTTCCAGACCTAACTGAAGCCCTAGGGATAAGCCCATTATCCACCTTCCAATACATCCAGATAAAAGGAGTCCTCACAAAATCTACATGGAGGAGAAAGCTGCAGAGAGAACTCACCCCATTCAAACAACTTTTGGATTCTAAGTCTGAAATGAAGGGTTTGATATCTGCAATGTACAAAGAACTTCTCGAAGCAAGCACCGGGTCCACGGAACATCTCAGAAGCAGATGGGGGAGAGACTTAGGATAGGAGATAGATCCAGAACAATGGGAAATGATGTGCAAAAACGCATCCAAAACATCCTTTTCCAGTCAATATAAAACACACGCCATTGAACTCCTACACAGATGGCAATACGACCCACTCAAATTGTCCAAGATGTTTCAGTCTCTGAGCCCGAGATGTTGGCGAGAATGTGGAGAAACAGCGGACTATTGGCACATGTGGTGGAGCTGCCCACGCATTAAGGTATTCTGGGAGGAAGTCCTGGCATGGATCAAGGACATAGATGGCATACAAAGAGACGTTGATCCACGTTTGGTTCTCTTCGGAATGGAAAAAGACGAGGATGAATGGACTAGACTCAGGGGTCTTGCCCCACACCTATTACTAGCAGCCCGTGCACTGCTAGTAACAAAATGGGAATCCAAAAAGGTTCCAAGTAAGAAGGAATGGATCAATTTGTCAACCAACATTTACACAATGGAATTGATCACGGCATCCCTACACAACAAAGCGTCGCAATGCGAGATCTTATGGTCAGAATTTCGAGGCAAACACCTCTCAGAGACGACGGACTCCCAACCCGAGGACACTACAGGATCTTAATTAAACCAAGAATCTCAAAAACTCTCAATACAGGACAGTTATGACCCAAGAATCAAGGAAACCTCACAATAGTGAACAGAACATTACCCGCTATGAACATGTCAACAGAGAAAAGATGCCGCAATGATGTCTGCCCAACCATGGGGAGGGAGGTGGGTGAGTATGGGGTATGTTATAATGACTGTTACTACTAGAGATCAGAAACTAACACAAGGACGATCAATTGTATAATGAGACTCTAGTTTTGTTCTTCTGATGTAACCATATGCTAACAGAGTTGTAACAAGTGAAATGCTCAAATTTTTTGTTAATCTTTTGTTTCTTTTATTTTTGTTTCAAAATCAATAAAACCAAATAAAAAAAAAAAAAGAAAAGAAACAGTCCAAATAACAGAAAAATACATGAGTGGGAAAAAGGTCTCTGTCTCCAGGTTAAAAAAGTCCTAAAGTCCAGCAAAAGAGCTGGGGGTCTCTAAGGTAAGGCACATTTCTGAGAATTCTCCCTAATATCACATTTCTAACTGGTTGTCTATTGCCTTCCCAAAGAGGGACGAATCTTCACTAGGTATGTTTATTAAGGTTGCCTGAGTCTCAGGTTTGAACCCTGAATCACGAAGCCATGAATGGCGTTTGAGCAAGGGGCCCTCGGCTATCACTCTACCAGACGTGTCTGCTGAATCCAAATGTTTCTAAATATTCTGGGCTACTTGTTTCCTTTTTGTAGGTGAGATCTAACTGGTTCGGGACAGAATCCAGTTGTTTGTGTATTTCACCCCACTGAGTAATATTATAGCTTGCAAGCAAAGTGTTATTGTTTGCTATGAGAGTCAAATAAGTCCCAGAGGTGGTCATCCTTTTGCCCAGGGTATATAACCTCTTGTATTCTTTATTGGGTGGTGCTTTAGCACTGGATTGTGGTATACCCGCCCTCTTCCTAATGGTGTGACTATTGAATCATGTTTAACATGACCTTTAATGTAAAAAGGGTCTAAAGGAGATGGCTTAAACATCTTCTCTTTCCTGGGGTTGACTTCACGAGTAATTGAAGGTGTAGTTAGAGCTGGGGCAATTCTCTTCATTATAAACTGCAAAAGAGGAATTGCATGACTGATGGCCTTCCTATCATTTAAAATATCATCTACAAAATCAGGGTCTTCCACCGTTTCCCCCGAGTCTGAAAAGTAAAATGATACAGCCCTTTTTAACAAGTCATTGAATAGATTATCATCAATGGGGGAAATGTGGCCACCCTCGGGAGTAATATCAGTGGGGTATACAATTGACACATCTGGGCCATCCTGATCATAGTCATCGCGATCATGATATGGCATTTATTACGCGCCTATACACAGGTTTTTCAAGGCGCAACGAGGCAAGGGAGGGGGAACAGATGGAAGACGGAGACAATGAGTTTACTAGACCAAGTGTCATTGAGAACGTGCAAGTGCAAAGGGGGGGGGGCAGTGTAGTACATGTGATCATCTGCATCATACCACACATCTTGATCTCCCTCCCCTTGATACCGATAAGAGCCACAGAAGTCTTGCTCTTAGGGAGATATATCAGTTTTATGCTTAATCCCATCTCCTATTGAGACCACTAGTACGTTTGCTGGACTTCTGGACCTTTTTCTTGTTCTTCTGAATGAAGGGAGGCTTTTTTCCCTCATTCATTCTTATTTGCTCTAACCATGGGAACTCTGTTCCCTAAAGTATTCTAATTGCAAGTAACTAAAGTATCTTGTGGAACCTTGCCTTTTCTGCTGCTGCATATGACTTTGCACCCCTCAACTGAATTTGAAGAACTCTTATGGACTGCTAAAGTAATAGACTCTGAAAAGTGTTATAAAGTAATAGATCACTGTTGCCAGTGCTGAATAACCCCTTACAACAGAACATGGTCTGAATGACTTAAAAAAGTTAATTGATGGCGTGGCCTGGAGCGCCAGCGATGAGGCAGCTCCTCTGATGGCCTCCGCTCGGATCCGCGGCTCAGCGTTAATTTTACCCGTTTCCAGCTAAGTTCGTTGGTCGTGATGGGGAGCTTTCACCTGTTGTGGTCCTGGGCAGTGGATGGCAGCATCTTGAGGGCATAAGGCCTTCGCTAACGGCGAAAACGCGACGGGGAGCGCGAAGGCCCGCTCCCGTAACACGACCTAAAATGGCCGCCGCATCCTCGCGACCTGTTCCAGGCTGGCGGCTGGCTGCCATGAGACATGTATGAGGCTCATCTCGCCCGACACCCTGCACCGGAGCGTCTCTCCCCCCCCCTGTGCCTGGTCCTTGACGGTGCAAGGCCTGCTGCCGGGGCCTCTGTGATCACCCGACTCGGCGGTTTCCGCCACCGCTGCCTCACTGCGATTGCTCTCACTCTCGTCTTCCTGGGGCACCCCTGCCCACTTTCTGCCTGCTGCCTCTCCCGGCTACCGCCGGAGGCCCCTCCGTGATTCCGGCTCGAAGGAGAGCCACACACGTCGCCCGGCAGAGATTGGCGGCCCCTCAGCTCCAACCTTAGCACCCTCTTCGATTCCTGGGGCGCCCCTGCCCATCTTCGGCCTGCTGCTCTCTGGGGTGGGGCCCTGCCTCCCCCGGCTAGCATCGAAGGCCTACTTGTTGCAGCGTGTCCCCTGCTCGGGGGTCGGCCACGCACAGGTGAGGTGGGCTGCCCCTCAGCCCTGCCCCAGCAACCCCCCCCCCTGGCCAGCCTTCACTCCAGAGGTCCTCCATCTCCAACTACAGCGTGGCCCCGATTTGAGCAACACACACCGCCCGGGGACGACTTTGTGTCTTCTGGCCCCTCTGCTACCTGCTCTCTGCCCCCCCCCCCGGGGTTACCCTGTGGCCTACCACAACACCCCCTCCGGGTGCCTAATATCCCCACCGGGAGGGCCCTCGAGCTCCACCTACTCCGACCCCACACAGAGTGTGTGTCCCCCCTGCGACTTCCTGGGGCGCCCCTGCCCACGTCTGATCACTACCGGCCGGAGGTGCCGACCGCCACCTTCCTAGGCGGACGCCCAGCTCGCTGGACTGCCCAACTTTGAGGAACTGTTCTATTTCGCGAGAAGCTGGAATCTTAACCTGTCCGCTCCACCGCCTAGGATCCTTGGGCTTGGCCCACCCTGCACATCTATTTGGCCGCCCCCCTCAACCCCTTGCAAAACGTGAACTCGGGAGTCACCCTCGGGGGACGTCCCCTCCCCGCGGAACGATGGCCAAAGCACTAAAGCCTCCTAAATCAACCGACATCTCTGCTATGCTGCAGGCCTCGGGGAAGGGTGGGAAGGCGGACCCCCTCAAGCTCACCCCCCAGAAAACGTCTGAGGGCGGCGGAACGCTCGCAACTAAGGAGAATCTTCAGGCTTTCATGAGCGATATTAAATCTGAATTCAGAGCCTGCATGTCGGAACTCACCGCCAGATTGGAACAGACTGAACAAAGAGTCGCCGGCATCGAACTGAGGGTTGGCGAGGTCGAGGACCTGACCACGGACCACTCCGCTTCACTGATGGAAATTCAACGCACCGTCCAATCGCTGGTGGCAAGAACTGAAATCCTCGAACATAAACAGGAGGACTTGGAGAACCGCTCTCGCCGCAACAACCTACGTCTTCGCGTGGTGCCCGCCTCGATCCCTGATCGGGAGCTCCCGGAATACGTTAGCACCTTCTTCCAGTCCCTCCTGCCAGACCTGAACGAGACAACTGCTGCTGGATCGGACCCATAGACTGCGCCCTCGCCGAGGGGTCGATACGGACCCCCCCCGGACGTGATCACTAGGGTCCACTTCTACTCCACCAAGGAGGCCATAGCAGCGATTGGCCGCTCTAAGGACGAGCTCTCATTTCAGGGAATCCCAATACAGATCTTCCAGGACCTCTCCCCGCTGACTCTTCAAAAGCGCAGAATGCTCCGGCCTCTGTCACTCTTTCTTCGGGATCAGCAGATCCGTTATCGATGGCTCTTTCCTACGGCCCTACAGTTTTCGTACAAGGGCACTCAGCGCACCATTAGCCACCTCGACGATGCAACGTCAATCCTCCGCCCGGACTCCCCAGAGACCTTAGACCTCTCGGCTCCGGGCCGATCAAGCCCAGCCTCAGAAGCAATCTCCCCAAAACCGAAACGGACCCCATGGTCCAGAGTGTAGAGAAATCGCAAACCCAAATGACACGCCTTAACGCCTGCACTGGAACCATGACTCTGGAACGACCCTAAGCTTCACATCTTGCCGCGGATCCGACGCGGTCCACAACCCCCTCCAAGGCGGATGGCACCCCTTTACCCTTGGAGAGACTTTCAAACATGTTGGTGCTGTCGAATGACAGCCCTGTTGCCTAGGGGACATGTCGATAGTTCTAAATCGACCCTCCTGGCCGCACTTTGGTCCTCCCGTTGGAGGTCGCTTTTGAATATGTTTTCTCCCGTTGGAGACCAGTTAGACCAGTTTAAAAAACCCTCGACCACAGGAGACTCCAACTCAATCATGCTCTCACGTCCATGGCTGACCTAACCCCCCCCCCCACAACCCCCTTTCCCCAGCAAGAGGATCGCCCGGACCAACCCCCTCACTTGAAACTCAAGTTCACCTCCTTGAACGTTAGGGGCCTGAACTCACCCCCCCCCCCCCCCCGAAGAGGACATCGATCCTACAGAGGCTACAAGACAACGGGTCGTCGATCGCTTTTTTGCAGGAGACGCACCTGATCCCGGCGGACTTTTCACGCCTGCGAAGCAAACTCTTCCCACTACAATTCCTCGCCTCTAACGGCACCTAAGAAGGGGGGCACCGCTATTTTATTTGCAAAAGACCTGAAACCTCAGATCCTTGACTCACTACAGTGCCAGGAGGGTCGCTTTATTGCAGTCAAATGCTCCATCCATGGCCAGCTCTACACCCTCATCTCGGTGTACGCCCCGAACGAATATCAGGAGAGCTTCTACCAGGATCTGGAGGTCTCTCTCCTCCCATTCATCGAGGGGCATGTCGTCATGGGAGGAGACTTTAACAGGGCTCCGGACCCCCTCAAGGACAGATCTCACCCCCCGTCTTCTAGAGATTTGAAGTTGGCCGCTGGCTTGCTCCACCTGTTTCGCACACTAAACATTGTGGACTCTTTGATGGTTCTGTCCCCAGACGAACGGGACTTTACCTTCTATTCATATGTGCATCGTACCTTCTCCAGAATGGACCCAATCCTGACCTCCCCACAGATCCTGTCCTTCACCGATGATGTGATAATCGGCCCCCAGATCCTTTCGGACTATGCTCCAGTTACTCTGACCCTGCGGTCTCATGACCGAGACCGAACACCCCCCGCGCCGCCGGTGGTGCCTCTATGACCCTATCCTGGGAGACATGGCAGTGAGGGAATCAATCGCCAACTCCATTAGGAACTTTTTCGTTGAAAACCGGGACGAGAACACTTGCCCGGCTAACACCTGGGACGCCATGAAGGCGGTCCTCAGAGGCGAGCTGATTGCCCAGGGAGCCGCATACCACAAAAGGAAGAGGGAGTCGCGTGACGCTTTAGAAGCAGCAGTCCGAGAGGCTGAGGCTACACATAAAAGGAAGGGCTGGGCCCCTAAATCCTACAGGATACTGCAAATGGCCAGGAAACGGCTGGAAGCCCACTACGCTGAGGCTACGGCGAATCTGCTAACCAAGTCTAAGCAATGGTACTACGCTCACAACAACAAGGCCAACAAGCTCCTGGTTAGCAAACTGGCAAAGGCGAAGAGCAGAAATACTATCTTAGGCCTCCGTGATCCACAGGGGGTGATCCACTACGCTGACCATGAGAAAATACGCTTGGCAACAGCCCACCACCTGGAAATAATGACGGCAGCCCCGAGAGATCCAATTAAGCAGCACTCATACATCCAAGAGGCGACCCTACCACACCTGACCCAGACGGCCAGGCAAGACCTGGAAGCCCCGATTACAATCGAGGAGGTGGAGGCAGCCATTAAGAGCTTAAAACCCAGAGCCCCGGGTCCGGATGGATTCTCCACTCGCTTCTACAAAATCTTCCGGCCCCAACTAGCGGCCCCCCTGGCCCGCCTCTTCAACTCATTTGTGGCCACTGGCACCGTCACCCCAACGATGCAAGAATCTATTACAGTCCTTATCCCCAAGCCCGGGAAAGACCCTCACGATATTGGCTCATATAGACCAGTTGCGTTGCTAAATTTGGACGCTAACATATACTCTAAAGTCTTGGCCAGCCGTCTGGCACCTATCCTCCCTAATATCATAGACCCAGATCAAACAGGCTTTATAAACCACAGGTCGACGAAAGACGACATCCGCAGGGCCCTGGATCTCATTGAAATCGCCACTCGGGATTCCCAACAGCTAGCCCTATTGGCATTGGACGCAACTAAAGCGTTCGACAAGGTGGACTCGTCTCATCTGCGCCTCACTCTGGGGGCCTTTGGCTTCGGTCCGACCTTTCAGAAGATGATCCTGGCGAACTACCAGTCCCCCAGGATGAGGCTGAGAGTCAACGGCCGCTTGTCGGACCCAATCTCCCTCACGTGCGGAACGAGGCAGGGATGTCCTCTATTACCTCTGCTTTTCGCTTTGGCCATGGAGCCGCTGAGAACAATGATGGCCAGCACGAGATTGGGAGGCCTGGGGGTCCCCGACCTCCGCAAATACCATATGGTGGCACAGCTGGCCCACCTCCAGGCATGGGGACTTGTACGGGTCGACCGAAACGGGTGGAGATCGAACAATCCTGCCTCTCTTCCCCTTCGCTTCCTCCCGTTCTTACCCACAGCTTTACGCCGCAGCTGGCCGGGCACTCTCACAGCTACAAAAACAAACAATTAGGGCCTGGGAGTAGGCTCGCAGACACCGGGGCGTCCCAGGAGACTTGAGTGCGCTCTCCCCAATCTTCCTCAACCCAGCTTTCTCCCCCGGGGCCCGTCCCCAAAACTTCAGAAACTGGGTCGCAGGGGGCCTCGCCACTTTAGGACAACTTTTTGAAGGGGACTCCCCCCTAACTTTGAACGCTGCAAGATGACTTTTCAGTTAGCGGAAATGGATAGATACTCCTACGCTCAGCTCAGACACTGGTGCTCTCACCCACAGACCCGAGCGGTGGCCACAAGACCCCTTACCTCACTGGAACTGATGGTGAGCGACCTACCGGCCCGGGGGAAAATATCGACCCTGTATAGGATGCTACAGGAGGACCCCCTGCGGTCCAGGCCTTCCTACATGTCCCAATGGGAAACGGACCTCGGACACGCCATTGAGGACCATACATGGGTAGACATTTGGACAAGAACGCGGACGTCTTCCCGCTGTATAACCAACAGGGAGTGTGCCCATAAACTACTCCTGCGCTGGTACTACCCCCCCTCTACGCCTTCATCACTTCCAACCAGCACAAAACCCTCTCTGTTGGCGACTTTGCGGCCTCCCAGGATCCTACTTCCACATGTGGTGGACCTGCCCCCGGGTGCAGGAGTTTTGGTCTCTCTGTCTAGCCACCATTAAAGACGTCACCCAGGCGATCATTCCACTCACGCCCGAACAGGTCCTTTTAGGGATTCCATTGTCAGGCTCATACCCGCGGTCGGGGAGAAGAGCGGCCCTGATATCTCAGTTCCTATTAGCGGCTAAGATCACTGTGGCCCGCACCTGGAAGTCCGCGGACGGACCCTTGATGGCCCTTTGCTGGGTCAAACTTTGGGATATTTTAATAGCTGAGAAAGTCACGGCAGCCAGGGCGGGACGGCTTCATCGTTTTCGGGATATCTGGGAACCAGTGCTAGACTATGACCGGAATTATCCGGCCCCGACCCACAAACCGCCCCTGATCGCAAGGGCCCTTCACGCTATGGAGGACCCACCAGTGCCGCCGAGCCAGTCTGACTAAGGCCGAGAACTATGCTTGCTGGGGAACGTACGGGGTGGGTGACGGGAACTCTGGGTTACATGACCTGAGATACTATATGTAATGTCCTTGTATAATCTCTCCTGTGTGTCGATTGATAAATAAACAAATTTAAAAATAAAAAAAAGTGAATTGATGTATCCTTGAACTGTGTTCAATGCTGGTGCAAGCCACTAGTTTTGACACAATCACCTGAAAAAGTGTTGCTTATGTTTTCTAATTTGTGTTGGGTAGCCTAATGTAACGCTCACCTGATTCCCGTAGAGGCGCCGGTCTTGACTGGGCGTATACCGTATCTTCAAAGGTGATGTGTAACACACGGCTGGCTCTTTGGGCTGGACCTCTGTGCACTGTATGTCTGACTCGAAGGGTAAGATGTCTGCAGATAGAAAATATGGGATTAAGGAACTGGGTTATTGAATGTCTCTCTCTTCTTCCCTTTCTCTTCTCCTGTAGAACCCCAAAGGTTAACGCTCTCACCTTAGGTAAGTGAACGCCGTGCTCTCCATCTGCCTCGGGGCAGGGTGCTGTAACCAGTTTCTTCACTGGATAAGGGGAGCTGGCCTCTTGACTTCAGAGGACTGCTGTCCGTCGTTTACTGCACGAACGGTAAGTTTCGAGTAATCCTAATGTCTTTAAAGTCTTTAGTAATGATGTCTCTTGTTTTGCAGGGTTCCGGCGATGGCGGATGACGGGCTGAAGTGAGTTGAAGATGGAGCCCATGTGATGAATAGAAGCGCCTGGAAGCACGTAAGTAAGCGCTTGTTGCCTGCTTCACGATGCGCTCTAACTGTCTTTTTATTTTGCAGGTACAAGTTCGGAGCGGCTGCAGGGTGCCGAAATACCCACTGGGTTAGATGTGGAAAGGAGTAATGGCACGTGAGTATTAAAGTTCCCCAATGTCTTTAAACGCACCTTGTTTTGTCTTTCAGATGCGGGATGCAGCGCCGAAGGCCTCCGGAGCGTGCGAAGAGTTGGTAAGCTTTTGTCTTTCAGATGCCGGAATGCAGCGCGAGGCGTTGGTGACAGCCGATGGACCAGATAAGTGAAGAGCTGTCACTGAAGACCGTAATGCTAACCTGTTCTTTCTTGTCTTTATAGGTGTTGCTGAAGACTGGATTCAGGATGGTAAGCCTTTTTCCTTAGGCCCAGGATCAGATGCAGAAGACACGATGAGCGTTCTGCTGCAGAGGATGCAGAATAACGCAAAGCAAGATTCATCCATCGGGTGTGGTTTAAATAGCCTCCTGTAGTGCTTAGGTGTCTCCTTCCACAGCCACGCCTAGGTAAGAAAAGAGTTCCTGCTTTCCAGAAGAGTTCCAGTGTTCTGAATCTAGGGAGTGGCTCCTGCCCCACCCAACAGGAAAAGTAGTTCCAAACAGAAGAGGATCAGAGGCTCAACTGGCAGGCAAGTAAGCAGCATGGCCTGCTGCAGGTAAGTCCACCCAAGCATTATGAGCCCGGCGCTTCCAGCGCTGGGACTGGGCATATTTATGAGCCTGGTGCCACTGGCGCCAGGACTGGGTCCAAAAGGTCCCAATTGGGACTAGTTGGCACTCCGAACCTGGGTTATGGATCTGCTTCCAAGGGAGTTGGGAAAACCCTGACCTTTTGGAAGCAGAGATCATGACACCTAAATAGTATTTACTTATCTTGTGTATATAAAATAAATGTATATTTTACTATAACTTCAAGTGTGTGAGAGTTTCCTTGGGCCTATGTATTTACTGAGTTCATTATGCTTACCTACAGCTAACATCCTCCTCATAAAATAAGCCTGGATAATCTGCCATTTTACCAAACCTTTGGGTAGTACAGACGTTATTGCGTATTAATAAGACATTGATCAAAAACATCCCCAATAGTATGTGTGGGAGAAGGCAGACTTGTTGGGGATTTAGCTAAAGGCTGCCCCATTTCTAAGTCTTGTATCCATCAAGGTCTTGAGGGTTCAAACCCAGTGCGGATTGCGGCTGCCAAATGTCTGTCAGACCCGCACTGCGTATGCCTTTACTGCCTTGGTGAAAGCCACTATGTGCAGGACTGCGCATTATGCCAGTCGATGAACCCAAAGGCGCTACGAGAGCATGAAGCAAAACTCAACTTTTCCCACAAGAAGAGAGGGGATAAGCGGACATGCTCGAGGTTGTCGGGCACGGAACGCAGCACCGTGGGCCGGTCCCTCGTCCGGGAGGACAAACAGAAAAGGAAGCACCACAAGAGGTCGAGGTCACTGGTCAGTTCTTCACACATCATTCAGTTTTCGGGCGTGGGACCCCCCCCCCCCCCACCCTCGCATATGGTCCTGGACTAACAGCACTGTTGGCGCCACTAAAGAATTCCTTCTGCTCCCAAGAAGGGAATTCATTGCTCACTTGGACTACATTCAGGAGAAAGAGGGTGATATCCTTTTTGGACTAGAGCCCTTCCACCCCAGGCATGTGAGAGACATCCCGGAGGAGTTTTACAGGGAACAGGGTGACTTGGTGGAAATAGCAGCCAACCTGCAGGAGACAAGTGGCCTGGATACCTCGCGAAAGGTCATGTTGCCCGCTGCCACCCCAGGCAAACCCCAGGTGGCTTTTCAGCACCTGATGGCGAAGGCGGTCGACACCCTAGGCTGTCTGCCCAGTGCCGGCCCAAGGTACAGTATGACCTGTGCACATTCTGGATGAGGGTCTTAAGAAGGAGACCTTGCTGCCTTTGAAACAGGCAGTGGAGGGACTGGTCATCACATCTGGCAGTGACAGACTTTCAGGCACCAGAGGATGTGGATTGGGACTAGACAGTCCCAGACCCTTCCTCTGGGGGCACACACGCACACCCACACACCCATAGCCAGCGAAAGTCACAGCTTTTGCCAGGAAAGGGATTGCCATACAAGGCATTTCCTGACCTGAGAAGGCAGGAAGAGAGCCAAAGAACAATATGGCCAAAGAACATGGGAAGAATCTCGTGACACAACCATCTTAGAGTGCTAGCCATCTTTAGTAGCCATGTAAGGTGATGTGTGCAATTGAACAAATACAAGAACTCACAGAGAGACACAGTCTCAGTAATTGACAGTCTTAGGGACTAGTCCGTTTCCCCATAAGAATGATCAAAAAAGGCAAGGGAAATAAAGCAAAGGCTTAGTGACCGCCAAAATGTCAGCATTCAAAACAAGCAAAAATAAAATAATGGAATTGTACCAAAATAACGAGGAAGAACACAGCGAGCCACAAAATAACATTTTTTTCAATCAAATATTTTTCTACATTTTTTAAACAAATAGAGGGGAGTGTTAGGTTTGGGTATTGAAGTATGAAGATGTTGGGGAATTGAGGGGGGGCAGGTTGCGGGGGGCGGGGTGCCTTCCCCCTCCCCACCACTTTTTTTTTGTATGAACTATCAAAATTATTAAAATGGTGGTTCTGCCTAGGCTGCTACACTACTTTAGTAACATCCCATATATGATCCCTAAGGGTTTTTTTGCTAAAATAAATGGGGTTTGCAGAGAGTTCCTGTGGCATGGCACTCGAAACAGGGTAGCACTCTGGAAGTTGCAGAACTCTCATGAAAAAGGGGGAGTTAGACTCCCAAACTTTGAGGCTTATTACATAGCGAGCCAACTACAGTTTGTATCCAAATGGCTTTCCGACGAAGAGACCCCAGAACTTAGATTATTCGGGCATGATTGTGCCCCATTTTTCCTGAAGGAAGTCATTTGGTTGCCAGAAACTGTTACGAGAAAGTACCCGGCGATGGTGAGGCTGGGATGGAAGATGTGGAGACGAGCATGCAAACTGATGGGAGACCCACTCCCGTGTTCTCCGCAGATTCCACTAGTTGCCCTGGCGGGGGTAGACGGACAGCTGAGGGGGATTATTAGGACCTATTGGGAATCTGTGGGGTTGGTGACATTGGGTGATGTGTGGCAGGAGGGTGCCATCAGAGCGTTTGAGGAACTTAGCGGGGAGGTTGGATTACATGGAGGCCAATATGTAACATACCACAGATTGGGGAGGAAAATTCGGGAACTATGGCCTGAATTTACCTTGGCAGACGAATCGGAGGTTACGCTGGAAGGGATATACGACACGACGGAAGGGGGACATGAGATCTCTAGGTTGTATGAGATGGTGATGTTGAAGGTTGGGAAGGAATTGACAGGCCTACGATCGGAATGGGAGTGCGAGGTGGGGACCCAGATGGGAGATGGGATGTGGGAACGGGCTCTAAGATACCACAGGAAAGTATCTCGAAATGCCAGACTGCAGCAGGTACAGCTATATGTCACGCACAGAGCGTATATGACCCCACTGCGGATATCCAAATTCCGGAATGCGGGCAGACAGGCGTGCCCTAAATGCGACGAAGAAAATGCGGACATGACGCATATGTTCTGGGCATGCCCAGTGATCGAGGGGTTCTGGAGGGAGGTGGCGCGCAAGCTAGGAGAGAAAGGGGTCACGCTTGCCATAGACACCGCCTGGGCATGCCTGCTGGGTGGGTTTTCCAGACCTAGGAAGCAGAAACATGTGTGTAAACTGAAAGACTTGGCGTATGTGCTGGCCAAACGGAGAATAGCCATGGGCTGGAAAAAATGTAGCAAGCCACGGGTTGAGGTGTGGTGGAATGACCTACAGAAATGGGCGGAGGCCGAGACAGCAGTGTGGCAGGAGGCGAGTTGTATGTCTTGGGAGGAGGAACTGGCCTCTTTGATGGCATGGAGGACTTTGATATCTTGCATATTTGGGACAGGGATGGCTTCGGGAGGGTCGGATGACAACGAGGCCCGCTCATGTGCGGCAGATACGGAATGTGACATGGAAACTGGCTCGCGAGGGGGGAGGGATCAGGGAGGTAGTGCGCACTAATGATTAAATGCTTTATTGTAATATTGTTAATTGCACTACGGTTTGGTTTGTATTGTTGTTTGTGTTGAAAAATCAATAAACTTTTTTAAAAAAAAAAAAAAAACTATCAAAATTATAATTTAGAAAAAATGGATGTTTTGTGACTGGCTGTTAATTATTAGTTATTTTTATGTAGATCCAAAATAACAGGGTCCCATAGGAATCGATGTAGGGAAAGATGCAAAAATTAATTCTTTCCCAACTCCCAGGATGGGCTGGTAGCAGCGGACTAAAATTCAAACCTTTTTTCCGATGCCCTCCTGTGCATATTTCTTTTTTTTTTTTTACTGCAGAGCATAATCCTAATTACAGTACCCTATACTCAAAATGGCTGTGCCATGTAGTTTTCACCCTTACTTTGACCATCTTCTTGCCTTCCCAGGTCAGGAAATGCCATAAAGCATGCTCTTTCACAGAATCCAACTAGGATTCCCGGGCTACGTGAGGTTGTGCGTGCCATGGCTAGAAATAGGGATGGGGCTGTCTTGTCCCAATCCGCATTCCAGCCAGGGTATGCCTGCTGCTGGGTAGATGTGGGGTTTGATGCGGTCCATGATTAGACAGCTGTTAGCGGTTATTGTATGATGCAGAACTTTGCCATTTGATCGGGGCAGACCCAGCCTTAATTTGTGATAAAAGGAGGAGCCCTGCAGCAGATCAAACACCTCAGCCAAGGCCCTGAAGAAGTTAAGCCCACATGGATGACCGGGAAGACTACTGTGGATGATCAGCATTCCCAAAGCCAAGTACTGTTGAAGCCTTGCCTCTCTTGCTGCGATCCTAGAAGACTCGACAGTGCTTCGACCCTTGGAAAGATGGGGCTAACCAGTTCAGACACCTGAGAAGCCTACCAACAGAAGCCACTGTAATGCCCCTAGACCCTCCCATGGACTGGCCAGCCTCTCTAAAGGCCTCTTCACTGCACCAGTCACTGTCTTGAGCTAGCGGTCGGGATTCAGCAAGTTGACAACTGATGGCTCCCGGTTTGCTGCTGCTGCTCTGCAGAATTACTTGGGGCATTCCTGGATGCAAGTCTTCAGCACTGCCATGTGTTTCACCTGATGCTCCCTGATCAGTGCAAACCTTGCTAATACCAGTCTCTGCTGGGTCGTTGGGATCTCCTCTCGTCTTGGAACCTGCTGTAGCTGCCGCCCCGAAGTCCCTAGGCCAGTGTCCTTGAAGATTTTTGGTTCCTCGCTCTGATAGGACGGTTCCAAACAAGAAGCCGACTTCAGCGGCCCATGGACTCCCTGATACTCACAGAAGTGGCCCTAGAGATTCTGCGTATTCTAGGGGTGGTCACTCAATCTCAGATTGGAGGCACAAACCTGCATACTGGGTTTCTTGCTCCACTCCTGCCAGAGGGGTTGTATGGATGTAAAGTTCACTGCTTAACTCTCCTCTGCCTATTAATGATCGTTGGGTAAGATTTTCATAGCAATGGTAAAACTTCTGACCGGTGTCAACCCCAGAACATTTTGCTTTACTGGTGGATTATTTTTCCCTATACCTCAGTGAGTGGGAACCTTTTTCCAGACTCCCAGAATATTTTACTCTTTTTGTGGGTGTCATTTCTAAGACTCTCCATAGTGTCTTTTTAATTTTATCCTCTTACAACTTTTGGTGTATACCTTTTTATTGTTGCTGGGTTGTCCTTGGGGCTCCCCTTTTAACTTTCTCTGGCTAACCTTGCGAGAACTATAGTTCTGAAGGGTAGAAAGGATCTTTGGATCCCTTTTACATTTTTGTTAGGTGAAACCAGCAGACCCCCACCTTATGTGGAGTGCTGGGGAGATACAATGTCCCCCCCTTCTCTTTTTAATTGTGACATTTCTGTTACAGGGACAACCTTACCTGTAATGACTGGTGGCAGTGAACCTTTTTACTAATTCAGTGCACCTTCTAGTGGGCTGTTTCCACAGCCCTGGTAAAGGCACCCATGGATGCTAATTTTACCAAAATGGCCCCAGTCTTCTTTTAATCGCCATTTCAGTGTCCCTTGTCCTTTCTTGTTCCTTGCCCTGACCTCCAGGGCAGGAAAATCCTTTGCTTCAGCTTTATCTTCGGCGGAAGACCTCAGTCAAGCCTGCCCAGGCTGCAGAGTGTTTGTGAAGGCAGGAAGCGAAGGAGGAGTCCAAAACTCTGCAGCCCTTTGTCTTCCAGACTGACTGAGAATCCAGTTCAAACTGGGAGGCTGGCTGTCCTGAAAGGACTGCCAATCCCCCCACCCCCAAGTTTGAACGTTGCATGGCTGTTTGATTGGCTGGGTTCCTGCATAACAGTCTGATCCTTGAAGCTGAAGAGGTAGTCGACCACTGGAACCAAATCCGAAGAGGGAGATTAAGAAAATGCAGCAGAGACGATTTCCAGCTACCAGAAAGCATGCTGTATAACCAGAGTCTCCTGTTACCCTTCCTTCCAATCGACCTGGGGGCTTCGAAAACGATGACCCAGAGCTGGGTGAGATTCACTAGACTCTAGAAGACCTGCCTTTTGAGCCATCCCATGTTGTTCTGCCACCTTGCGGGGCTGCAATTCCCCAATACCCTGGGACCGCAAGACATTGTGCAGTGTACGGTCTTACGAAATACAGATCTTGATGAAACTTTGTAGGCATCCTGCTGGACCTGAGACATGAATAGAGTCCGAAAAGCCCGCTCACCAGAGTGCTGGACCTTGCAAATTAAGAGAATCCGACTGGCGATATTCAGTCTTCTTCCACCTCCATAAAAGAGCACCAAAACCACAGAGCCGCATTCAGCTGCAAAGAAACTCTTGCCTGTAGCCTTCCTCATTGATCCCTGCTGCAGAAGCCCTTCCAGTGTCCCTTCTTCAGTCTTCATGAGAAGGAATTCTGCAACTGTGTTTTTGCTGCAGATCCTGAAGTCTCCCCAGTTGAAATTGCTTCTTCTGGGCTGAGTAAACCATGTGAAGATCCTCTTGCCTAGAGCTTTTGCTGTTAACCCTGCCGCAAACGTCCTTCCAGTGTCCGGTCTTCTTTCTTCATGATAAAGGAATTTAACCACCAGGTATTTGGTTGCAGATTCTGAAGTCTTCTGGCTTGAACTCTTCTTCTGTGCTAAGGTACTGTCCTGTCTGTGATATTTACACCTTAAGCCTTTGTGATTTGTGTAAAGCTTTCGGGTATCCTGGAATTGGGAGTCCTCTCATCCAGTTCACCCAGGCTCACTGCTGGCATCCTTCTAGGGTGTCTTCTCAGAAGTCCCAGGACCCTCAACTAACTATAAAGTGAAATACTTACTTGTTTGACCAGTCTTTTACTACTCCTGTGCCTTCCTGAACTGTCTGTTGGATCTAGTTCCCCCGAGAACACTCACACTCCAAGAATAAGGGAAATACTTTCTACGGATTTGGCATGTTGCCTAGAAAAAAGAACAAGTGTTAAAAAGTTTACTTAATTGTAAATGAGTTTGATGGTTACTAACTCTGAGAGTGGACAATTACAAACGTTCTCACTTACATTGAATGTGTGTTGTGCCAATATGAAAAGTATATATAAGGTTAATGTACTCACCTGTGAATTGGTTGTGCCTCTTTCCCAAAAGTAATGCTGTTGGCTTCACCATTTCTTTCAGAGAATAGGTGTAGAGCTTTCCCAACTCGGTCTGGATTCCCCTGACTTTCTGCTAGCCTGTCCATAATAAGTCTGCCTAAGGTCATACTTACCTTTAAGTTGCTGTTCGCCCCCTTAAAAAGTATATAGGTTTTACTCACCTTGAGGTAGCTGTGTGCCATCCTAAAGTAAGTTAAGAGTTATTACTGACCTTAGTCTGTGCTGAACTGATCTGAACAGCAACTCTAATGATATATTACACCAAAAGGTCTTACTCACTTAGTATAATTGTGTCTTATCCTGAATAATAGTTATAGGTTTTTACTGTTCCTTGAATGAGTATTCCACTCTTCAGAAAAGTATATTTCAAGTTGGTTTACTATGTGATTCCTTGGTTGAGTGTCCCTGCATAACTGACAGGTTCTACTACCTTTGTATTACTGAAAGTAATCAGAAAGTAACATATGGTTTTTACCCCCCTCCGCCAAGAATAGGTGTGACCTATACTGAATGTGTATGATAAGGTTTGAATTCCCTAGAATTACTGTTAGGTATTCTGAATAAGGTTTTATGCTTTGGTCTATGTACCTTCAAGCCTTGTGTTGTGTTTTTATAATGTGTTTATGACTCTATGGTTAGTACTTACCCCAAGACTTAAGTTGGGCTACTTGTATTTAAAATAAACCTTTCTTTTTTATAATACTTGTTAGGGAGAGTTCTCAGAAATGTGCTAATTCCCTCTACCTTAGAGACCACCAGCAACATTGCTGGATTTTGAGGGCTTGATGTTTTAACCTGGAGAGAGTGAGACCCTTTTTACCCACTCTATCATGTGTTTTAATGTGATGTTGTACAGTGTTATTTGTGGTTGTGGAGTCTGACAAACTACAGGAAAGGGTTAACTGACTTTGCATTGGGGGGTTGGTTTGAAAGTACTTAACTAATTAAGAATAACTATGTAAATACTTGTTTTATTCTGAACTCTCTTCTCTTAACACTACTCCCAGAAATATTCTAAATGCAACAGTGATATATTAATGCCAACAGCACCCTAGCTATTGAAGTCACCTGAGGGTGTAGGTAGTGCCTGTGTGGCATCCCAAATTGGTATTTGCTCATTTAGATAACTAAGTGTGTATTTTTGAAGTGCATTTGTGTGTTGCTTTATATTGCTCCCTTCTGAAGAAGGCTTATTCTAAATGACTGATAAATTAATAATTGTTTACTCAAGAAAAATTGCGTGTAAGAGTTTATTTGAATACTTGTCACTGTGAATCTATGTGTAACTCCCTTAGAGCTCACATTGAACCCTCTTGAGATGAGCCTGGCTGCTCAACACGCTGCCAGCCTGTGTAGTACAGACCTATACCAAGAGTTGGGTTCCTATTGCCAGGTGGTCAGGGTTGTTGTAGTGCACCAAAAGGGTACTGCATACAATCTTGCCTTACAATACTTCTGTCTGTAAATGAGAAAATGAATTTGTAGGTGGGATTGAACCCAGGACTTAAAAGTCAATAATAGGACGGAAAAGTTACTTTACAGTGGGTGAACTGTAACCTTATTGAAAAGGCCGGATTTGAGAAAGGCGCAGTCGCCGAAACACGTGTCATCCAAGAAGGGCTTAACCTTTATCAAAGCAAACAAATATTATTTTCATCAGAAACAACGGTCGTTTTGGAATTTTTTATTTATTTACTTTGGCGCAAAGAAGTGCAGGCACAGTTGTGCTTTTTCTCAAAATGTACAGACGGAGTGGAGGAACTCAGTGTCTCCGTGGCCTACACTCATGCGACAAATCTTAAAATAATAGACAAAGTAATACAATACACAAGGCAAGAATCAAAACTACAAGGAACAAACAATAACAGGTCGCGAAGGTACAAACATATGATATCTGTTCCAAAAATTTCCTCAATGTCAAAAAATTACAATACTTCTGGTTGTAAGTGTTTCTTTTGAATCCTTGGTGTATTACAGGTTCAGTGTACATTCCTACAACCCTCTCCCCCTCCCAATATAAGCCTGGCTGCTCTGTCTATGCTACCATATACTCAGGTGGTACCGCCGTATACTAAGAGTGGAGTCTTGTACTGTCTCAGTTGAATGGTTTTGCTAAGCCCTTAGTTGGACTTCAGAATAACTGTCCTAACAGAGATCGGTGGAATTCTGGCCAAGGACCCCATTTCCCCCAGGCAACCCCTAGTGCAGTAGGGTTGGACGAGTACGCCTAAATCCTTTTTATTTAACTTCAAACTCCCAGAGTGCTTGTATTTTGGCATTTTACTCACCCGGTGGATTTGACAAAGCTTGTACTTAGGGGACATAAACCTTCCAGCTCCTTACTCAGGTTCTTATCTGGAACTTTTAATGTTTTGGCACTAGGCCTACTTACCTCATAGGGAAGGCTATTAATCTGTAGGGGCCCTATAATTATATATGGAAGAGTACATGGTATAAGATGCAATTGCATTATCTTTTCACTTTACTGTTCAATTTCTATTGTTTCACACTTTAACTGCCTTTACGATTTTGAGTGTAAAGGACAGGCTATTTCACTTAGAGATTACAAACTGTGGGCCTATATATGTGCTTATCAGAATGTTTTAGTGATAGCTGCTTGACTTTTACTCTACTGCTTCGAGTTTAAAAGACTAATAAGACATGCATTATCTCCGTAAAAGCATTTCTGATGATTGTATCTGCTTAGATTCACATGCTGTGCATATAGTCCGACATCCAGTGGTCACCGCAGAGTATTGCATCTTGTATTTCGAGAATCGAAAGGGGACGTCGACATGGGCATGCCTGTAACACTATCCCTAGCGTGACGTGTAGTGTACCCAAAATACCTCACGCGTTGAGGTCCCTCCGATTGTATTTTTTCTGCCGTGAGGGAGCCTATTACTATCGTGAGTACAGAAAAGAGAGAGAGTAGTAAGACGTCTATGTTCCTTCCATCCGAGTGGGGAGGAAGGGTGGATGCATGTGAATCTAAGCATATACAATCATCAGAAATGCTTTTACGGTAAGTAATGCATGTCTTCTAATGCTTGTTAATCTGCTTAAAATCACATGCTGTGCATAGACTAACAAGCAGTACCCAGAGTTGGAGGTGGGTTGTGAGAAGGAATAGTAGTGAAAAGATGTCTTAGTACTGCTTGTCCCACCTGAGAATCAGACCTAGAAGTTTGTAGGCAATAGTGTTTTGTAAAGGTGTGTACAGAACACCAGGTTGCCGCTTTGCAAATGGACTCTAGGGGAACATTTGCAATGAATGCTATGGAAGCCCCAGTGCCTTGAGTAGAATGCGCTCTAGGCTTGAAGGGCAGTTCTCTCTTAGCAAGAGTATAACCGTGTATGATGCATTTGCCAATCCATCTAGAGATCGTAGATTTGGAGACAGTGTCTCCTTCTCTACCTGCTGCCAATGAAACGAAAAACTGATTTGTCTTTCTTAGTGGTCGAGTTCTTTCCATGTAAAACATGACTGCTCTGCGTACATCCAGTGTGTGCAGGCTTCTTTCTCCCATGTTTGAGGCGTTCTGAAAGAACGTTGGTAGTTCAATGGATTGGTTCACATGGAACTTTGAAATGAATTTAAGTGCAAACCTCGGGTGAGTGCGCAGACCCACCTTATCTCTGTGAATTTTAACAAAGGGGTCTAGAACCGAGAGCGCTTGTAATTCACCGACTCTCCTAATGGAACTAATGGCTATTAATAAGGCAGTTTTGTAGGTGAGATCTTTGAGACTTGCTTTATGCATGGGCTCGAAAGCGGACCCCATAAGTCTAGTCAACACCACGTTTAGGTGCCATCCGGGAGCTGGGTTAGAAATGGGAGGGTGAATTCCCTTTACTCCCTCCATGAAACCCTTAATAACTGGTTCCTTCCACCACGACACCCTATGTTGTGATGTAGTGTAGGCTGAAAGAGCAGCTAAGTGAATTTTTAGAGAGTTAAAGACCAGGCCTGAGTCAAGTAAATGAGTTAGGTACAAAACAATATTTGTAGGAGATTAGTCAATAGGGTTGATGCTCTTAAGAGTTGCACCAGATGACAAAACGCTTCCACTTACTGGAATAGCAATATCGTGTGTTAGGTTTCCTTGTCTCTCCGAGTATGTCCATACATCTCTGAGGGAGTTTCAGGTGCCCGAACTCTATGACCTCAGGAGCCAGGTTGCTAAATTCAATGTTTGCGGGCATGGGTGAAGTGTCTTGTGACAACATGTTTTACGGGCAAGGCAGTTTCATTGGAGGAGATAGGGACATCTCCATCAGATGAGCGAACCAGAGTTGGTGGGCCCACATGGGGGCAACCAATAAAATTGTAACTGGTTCATGGTGCATCTTGTGCACAATCTTGTTGAGTAGGCGAGTTAGGGGTGAAAAGCGTAAACAAATTTCTCTGACCATGTTATCCAGAGTCCGTTCCCCTTGGAATGGTCTGGGGGTACCTGGAGGCGTAATATTGGCATTGAGCGTTCTCCAGAGTTGCAAACAAGTCGATCTCTGGGAAGCCCCATTCTGCGAAAAACGTTGGAGACGAGGTCTTCGTGTAATCGCCATTCCTACTCCATGGGTAGTGGGAAATCGCTGCTGAGTATGTTTGCCAGAAGATTGAGTTCCCCTGGAACATGTGACAACAGGAACATGTGTTGAGAGCCCACTTCCAAATGTTCTGGAACAGTTTGGACAGCCCTGTTAGGGAGAGTTCTCAGAAATGTGCTAATTCCCTCTACCTTAGAGACCACCAGCAACATTGCTGGATTTTGAGGGCTTGATGTTTTAACCTGGAGAGAGTGAGACCCTTTTTACCCACTCTATCATGTGTTTTAATGTGATGTTGTACAGTGTTATTTGTGGTTGTGGAGTCTGACAAACTACAGGAAAGGGTTAACTGACTTTGCATTGGGGGGTTGGTTTGAAAGTACTTAACTAATTAAGAATAACTATGTAAATACTTGTTTTATTCTGAACTCTCTTCTCTTAACACTACTCCCAGAAATATTCTAAATGCAACAGTGATATATTAATGCCAACAGCACCCTAGCTATTGAAGTCACCTGAGGGTGTAGGTAGTGCCTGTGTGGCATCCCAAATGGGTATTTGCTCATTTAGATAACTAAGTGTGTATTTTTGAAGTGCATTTGTGTGTTGCTTTATATTGCTCCCTTCTGAAGAAGGCTTGCTTGTTCAGATAGAACATGGCTGTGGTGCTGTCTATGAGGATCAGGACCGTCTTTCCATGCAGTTGTGTCTGAAAAACATTCAGTGCTTTTAATACTAACAGCTCCAACAGGTTTATGTGGTTGGATGCGATGTCCGACGACCAAATTCCGTGCGAGGTCTGTTGAAGCAGTGGAGCTCCCCATCGTGTGAGAGATGAGTCTGTAGTTAGAGTGGCCTCCACTGTGGTGGTGGTGAAGGATTTACCCTTCAAGAGGTTCTCCCGCGACACCCACCATAGCGAGAGAACGAGGTCTGGCGAGACAACCACTAGATCGTCCCATTTTCCGCTGGCCTGACACCACTGGCTGTTGAGCCACTCCTGCATTGGACGCACGCGCAAGCACGCGTGAGGAACCAAATAAACGCATGATGCCATCATTCCCAAAAGTCGCATAGCCTTGTGTACCTGTCACCTCCCGACTGGCTACATATTGAGGGATTTGAAACAGCATGTTGTGGACCCTCTCGTTGGAGGGGAAGACAAGGCCGTCCTTTGTTCGAATTAGAGCCCCTAGGAACTGCTTGACCTGACTGGGTTCTTGGATGGATTTCTTCTCGCTGATGGAGAATCCCAGACTTAAAAAATGATCTATAGTTCTTTTAGTATTTGATAGGCATGTTTCGTAGGAGTTCCCTGTTATTAGCCAGTCGTCGAGGTAAGAAACTGGAATGGATTGCCTGCGCAGGTGTGCTGCTGCGACTGCCAGTACCTTTGTAAATACCCTTGGTGCAGAGGCTATGCCGAAGGGTAGTACTTTGAACTGAGAGTGCTTGTCTTGTATCATGAATCTGAGGTATTTCCTGTGCGCGGGCAACATTGAAATATGAAAGTATGCATCTTTCATGTCCAATATTGCCATGTATTCCCCCCGTGTGAGCGGAGGGATTACCTCCTGCAGAGTGACCATACAAAACTTTTGGGGCTTCACAAATTTGTTCGCTGGGCGCAAATCTAGTACAAGGCGCATAGTGAGATCCTTTTTGGGTACAAGGAAGTACACTGAATAAATACCGTTGTTTACCTGTAGAAGAGGTACGACCTCTATGGCACCCTTTTCCTGAAGGGTCTCGACTTCTTGTAGCAGGATTCACAAATGTTCTGGCGTCAGGCTTCTTGCTTGTGCCAGTCTGAACGGAGGGTGGGGGGTCTGGCAGAATTCTATACAGTACCCGTGGGCAACGGTCTTTAGTACCCACTGGTCTGTAGTTATTCCCGCCCATGCTTGAAGAAATTATGTTAGCCGGCCCCTGACCAGGGATGCATGGGAGGGGAACCGGAACTGGGGGTCATTTCTGGCCTGAGGCCGGGGAGCCTCGAGGCGTAGAATTCCGGCCCCTACCTTTACCACGTCGTTGCCCCCTTGTGGGATATGGGGTGGTGTAGCTGCTGGCTCCTTGGGGAGAGGACCAGTTATTTCCCCGAGCCGTATTGATTTTGAGGGAAACGTTGGCCATGAAAGGAACGTCTATTCCCACCCCCCCTTCTTTGTGAAGGTCTCTGGGTGATCTGATCCAGAGTCTTAAGGGTGACATGCTCCTTTTTTGCAATTTTGAGGGCTTCACCCACTGCCTTTCCAAATAAATTAGTTTCCTCCATTGGTTTATTTAGAAGTGAAGCTTGGGTCTCTGGCTTGAAGCCAGAGTTCCTTAGCCATGCATGCCTTTTCAGGAGGATACCCTGAGCCAAAGACCTTCCGGCCGTCTCTGCTGCATCCAAAGTACTTTTTAGCATACTTTGGTTAACTTGCCTACCCTCTGCAACTGTTGAGAGCAGACGGGCTTGCAGGGGTTCAGGGACTTCTTGTAGGCCCTCCTCTAGCTTAGCCCATTGTGCATCAGCATAGCTGGCCAACAAAGTTGCATTGTTTGCAATGTGAGTGGAGTAAGCCGCCGCCGCAGTGATCCTTTTCCCCAGACCGGAACGTCTCTTACACTCCTTGTCAGGGGGTGCCTCCCCAGTAGATAGGGTAACCCCTGCTCTTTTCCTGGTGGTTGTCACAACCGGTGAATCTGGAGTAGAATGACCCCTGATGTAGAGGGGGTTAGAGGGGGAGGGTTGAAAAAGTTTTTCTACCCTCGGATTCGCTGCTCTAGTAAGTGCGGGTGTTATTAAAGAAGGGGCCAACTGCTTCTTGATTGAATATAGGAGAGGAATAGCTTGGCTGCCAGGTGATTCTTCTTTTAAAATGTCCTCCACAAAATCAGCCTCTGGAACGTCTTCCTGAGAAGCAATGTTGAAGTGTTCCGCTGCTTTCCTCAATATGGCGTTGAAAGCCATTTGATCGTCAACCGGGGAGGCCTGTCGAGTCGGGGTGGTTGGAGGAGAGTCCAAGCACAAGGCATCAGGTTCCGGTGTTGGAGTAGGTAACTGCCAAGGGTGAGGATCAATGGGGTCTGGGTCTACTCTCCAACACTCAGTGGGGTCCAAATGAACCTCCTCAGAGTCGGCAAAAGGATCTTCATCTTGAGCCTCCTCCCTCAGTGAGGTCATAAATATATTCCTCTTCCTCTTCATCTTGAGTAGGGTCAAAGACCCTCTCCAGCTTAGCCACAGGAAGAGGGAGATTTTCCTCCCTAGATCTCTTGGGTGTGGCCTTCTCAGATAGTTCCCCAAACCTTTCTAGCCTGTCCATGCATCCTTCAAATTTTTCTCTGGTCCAAACAGATGAACCAGAGCGGTCCAGGGGTGGAGAGGGCTCTTCTATCTGCAAACTTCGAGATTTCTTCTTCAACGCCGAAGAAATCCCTTCTGGAGCTTCCGAAAAGTCTTTCCGGGGTTTCGACGGTTGACGCGTGTCCTTTTGTCTGCCTGTAGGCCTTTCCGTAGGTTCTGGTAACTCCTGTGGCCTATCTCTGGATTTCAATGAATCCTTGTGCTTGTTCTTGGGTTTTGACCAATCCTTGGACTTTTGTTTGTGAGAATCCGCCGAAATGATCCTGGCGATGCTTTCGGTAATCACTTCAGCATCTGGAAGTTCTAAAGTTCGGGCCTCTGGTTGCACGACTACTTTTGGCGGAACCGGGGACTTTCCGGCCGAGGACACTTTTTTACAATGCGTCTCGACACATCCCTGAATATTGGGGGCATCGCCCTTTGGTTTAGAGGACCCAGTTACAAGGCGCTTCTGCGGCTGCGGGGAGGGCTGCCGATCTAGACAGCTGGTGGGCAGGCCCGAAGTTATCGGTGTGCCCGTTGGTGCTATGGATCGTTTCGACTGTTTCGTCGAAGACATCCCTAGGGTTTTGTGTTTAGTGTGTAACACGTGTGCGTCTTCGTCGCTGGGGTTTACATTCCCCATAGCAGGACCTGAGTCTTGCCTAGCGGGGCCGGGGACAGAAGACGCGGAGCGAGAGTGCTTCGCCGAGAGGTCAATCGCCTCCGAATCGGAGGCTTGTTCGTCACAATTGGCGGTTCTGGCAGCGGGAGAGCTAGACTCGGCCTGCGACATTCCGTAGGCCACCCACCGCTTAACACAACGCTTCTTCAAAGTTTATGGGCGCAGGAGCTTGCAAGCTGCACAAACCGTCTCGTTGTGATTAAGGGGCAAACACTGATTACATTTACAGTGTTTATCCTTCCATGGGAATTTGGCCTTACAAGAAGGACAAAACCTAAATGGACTCCTCTCCATAGCTGAGGAAATAGAAAGTGAAGAAGAGACCCAGGGAACAAAGAGGAAAGGGAAAGGCATTCTCAGAAAGGGAAATGTCCACCCCAGCCCCACTCTGCCTACTGTGTAAGCCGGCCAGAAGGCCCGGCCACGTGGTCGGCAGCGCCGACCGGAACACTGTCTGTCGAAGATCCGTGGAACTGTCTTCGGTGGAGACTTGGAAACAGCTGTTGATGAAGGGACGGTAGGGTAATATTTATAATTCTAATATATATACGACCAAAAGGTCAAAGAAAACAATAGCAATTTCTCTGGACGAGCACCACATAAGGTGCCCAGTATGCAGGGCGGAAAAGCACAATCTGAAGGACCTCGACGCGTGAGGAATTTTGAGTACACTACACGTCACGTTAGGGATAGTGTTACAGGCATGGCCATGTCGACGTCCCCTTTCGATTCTCGAAATGCAAGATCCAATACTCTGCGGTGACCACTGGATGTCGGACAATATGCACAGCATGTGATTCTAAGCAGATTAACACGCATCAGAAATTAGTATATTTTTATACTGCTCGGTTGCTCGATTTACTTGAATTGCTTTGTGTATGGTTAACTGTACTATTATACCACCCCCATATCTCTAAGTCTACCTTACTGATCATTCTATGCTACCTTGATAAAGTTTGGATTGACCCAAGTGTCAATTACCCGACTGCAGTATCATACGTTGAAGAGGACACAGAACAGCAGGCGGCGGAAGGGGGTGTAGCTGAATAATCAGTAAAGTGTAGAAGGGAAGCTGCCAAATGGAGTGAGCAGGATGTTCATTTACGTAAAAGGCACCTCTGTACCTCCCCTATCTCCACCAGTCCACTGAAGCCACAAGTACTGGCATCTAGAATTAACTTAAAGATACAGGGGGTCATTACGACCTGGGCGCAAAGGGATACCTTGCACCGGTAATGACACCGGTGCCGGTAATCCCTTTGCGCCCTATTCCGAGGTCCCTTTGCAGGTTCCTCCCTTAATGCCTGGTTTTACCAGGTGTTAAAGACGGGACCCGCAAAGGGATACCGGGGTCAATAATGTTATCGCAATTTATGGTACCGTTATTGACGCCTTCCCCCTTCCCATTGAGCCCTATGGGGGCTTAAATGGGAATGGCTTTTCAAATGGGGACTTACCGGTCCCGCCAAGGTCGGACTGGACCGGTAAGTCACCATACCACCAAGTCGGATGCGGAACCCGGTATTGGGGCTAGTCATGGCGCTAATAGCGCCATGACTAGCACCAACCTCGGAATGAGGGCCACAGACCAGTGTGGGAGAGTGAGTAGGCACATGCAGAGTGCAACCAACCATTACTCTCGCACTTTATAGACCCATGCCGAGAAAAAACAATCAGTCCCCCAAACACACCAACTTTAGTTAGCAAAAGTAATTCAATATGGTCCAGAACATGCAAATTACACGCTGCAGCAAAAGGTGTTATCCCAACAAGGAGTTGTCAGTGTTAACGAATAAGGCCTCAGCAAGGTGCCCAGGTCATACACCTACACTTTCGAAATATTCAGCCTCTGGTTTAAAGAAACAGTCTTGAGTTTTGAAAGGTGGGTCCCAGAAACTGCAGCTCTTTCCATCATTACTATTACACCAGCATGCAGAAAGTCCACAGATGCCCAGCTCACTGAGGGAGACTGCGTGCATCCAGCAGGATGTCTAAGACCAGTTATCACCCCATAAAGCCGAGGAGAACTGGGGCCCCTGCCCCCTCACAATTGCTGCAATCAGCACTTCGTGGAGGTGGATTTGTAATAGGCAAGGCACCAGAGGTCATTCCCTAGGTTATCCAACCCAGTCCGGGAGTACCACGTGCCAGCACCCACCCTCCATAAAGGCACCAGTTGGAAATGGTGGGCTGCGAGGGAGCTGTAGTGACATTGATAGAACAGTACCAGCGATCAGAGGAAAAACACCTTTTCCTCAAGTCAAAGTACAGTCGGAATAACCTAGGGATGTCTGGAGTTTAGAGAAATGGTGGACCCCTGCACTATCAGTTGGTTTGCATGTTTAGTCCAATATGTCCTGCAGTCGAAAAACATGGTTTGCTGGGGAACCAAAACTTCAAAGTTCCCAATGGTATTGTGTTTTGCAAGTACACCATTTTCCAGCGCCATTACTAAACAAGGTTTGCATACTTACCAATACAGTCGGAATGAGGCACATGAGAGGAAGCACCCTCACACAGGAGTTTGTCAATATTCTCGGATCCAGGATTGTCAGTCCACAAGATAGTGGCTGGGCCTCATGGGTGAAAGGACCTACTCTGGTTCCCACACACCATACCAGTCAGGAAAAGAGCCACGAGGATCGAGGTACCGCACCCACCATTTATGGCAGATAATGCTGCAATAAGGGCAGCGGGTTTGAGGCAGTGCTGAGATTTCACCAATCTTCCATCTTGGGCAATGTCCCTCTACTGTCCTTGTGTCAGAACCGTGCTTAGAAGCAATGTTGGATCCATAACTAGGTGACAAGATAAAGCAGTGCATGTGAATCAATAATGGTCTCCAAGCAAAAAAAGTACCTGGAATATCACAAAGGGAGGAATGGATGGGGTAACAGGGTCAGGACACTAAAAACCCTATGAGAGTCTGGGTAGAATAATTGGAAGCCTACCTTTTAGATTTGAAAGAACAATGAACTCCTTTTGCAGGTGTATTTAAACTTTCTTGCCTACACTGTTACAAGGATGACCACAAAAACATTTCTTCATGTTAACGGCTACATATGGTTTTGACTAAATTTCTAATTTTATCTTTTATTTGTAATATTTGTACTTTGTGTAAAAAAAAGTGTTGTCTTGGTTAATCTGTCGTGCACCAAAATACTTCGCTTTCCACAATTTAGTTGAATTATTGATCCTGGTCAATCAAAAATGGTAATGAGGCATTAGGGACCATTTTAACGACTTCCAATTTATTGCAGATGTTATCCAATCTATTCAAGTTTAAGCAGACCACTCACAGAAGTAAAGGCATTGCTAAAATAAAGTTGAGTGGTGCAACACTAGCTGGTTGGTTAAAATCATCATTTAATATTATGAAACAAATTCAAAATTACTACTCCTTGTTCATTATGTGTGTAATAAGCACTGAAGATATTTTTGCTCACCTCTTGCGGTTTCCCTTGTGATTTCACAGATACAGGTGGCGTTTTGGGTCGAACTGTTTCTAAAAAACAAAACGAGACCAGATAATTATAGCTTACAAAACTATATCTATTGCTCCAACTAAAGTATTTCAGAATTTTAGTATGTGATTTTCATCAACAAACTTTCAATCATCTCTTTCGTATGCCAATCACTGACCAATGCAGTCTTGCTAAACAAAATACTATACTAGAATATTTCCTTAATGAAAAGTAAAACAAAACTAAAATTCTAGTGTTCTGAATTAGTCTTTCTCCTTGCTCTAGTTTTATGCATCTTGCATGGAAAATCACAACCAATAGAATCATTTAAACCCAATGTTCTAAAATATAGCGACCTTATTTGGATGCGTTTGTCCAAGGACGTGCATTTTTGTAGGTTGTGTACCTTTTATATTACCAAATGGCAAAATTGGGTGAAAAACTTTAGATTGTGCCACAACGAGGTGGCAGTTTCATGCAAAAGAACCCCTGAAATTCAAATACAGCAGCTGTTGGATGCTACTCCACCTTAACCCGAGACGCTCATTGTGCAGCCCATGAGGACACTGATGACATCACATACGGCATCATCTGTGACATAACTGGAAATTAGAACACACTGAGGATACCACTAGTAGTACAAATTACAAGTGAAAGAGAAAGAGATACAATCTTTAAATAAATACTACTACACACAAACATAAATAGGAGGCACAAGTATTTTCATGTCTCAATTTTACATCAAATTAATGTCACTTTTTAGTCATCCGATTTTAAAAATCCTGAGTCAGTTAGTAATAGACGAGTATCTCCAAACCAAATACATTTCATTGCAGTTATTGCATTCGATTTTCTATACTTAAATTGCAAGCTATTTATACTACATTAGAAACAACCTGAAAAGATTTGAAAAGTAGTAAATTTGGCCTTCAGGATCAATCATATATCAGAAAGTAGTCTGTATGAAACGTTCACACCATACTCTTTCAACGCATTGTAACAGAGGAAGACAATGCAATAGTGTACTAAACATGTGATCTTTCTGCTTGCATGGGAAACAAGGCGTTTTTCTGTATCCTGAGTTAACATTTTGAAAGGCTTGAAAGAGTAGGTTTGTCCTTTATTGGCATATACTAAATGTCTAGTTTTGAAATGTCTTGAAATAAAGGCCATGAATTTTTCAAAACCTTTACTTTCCAGTGATGATATTAGTAGTGTCATCAGTGTTTGCATGTGGGAGTGTGTCAGGTAGACTGATTATTGGCACATGTGGTGGGGGTGTGAGCACATTCAGAGGAGTTAGATGGTGTCGCAGGGGTTATGTAGCCAATGTTTATCCTTTTTCATATCAGGGAAGTGGATGACGAGGCATATGTTATAAAACACATGACACTCCCTACTAATACCTGCGAGAGGTTGTGGCCCAATGCTGTAAAAGGGCCCAAATACCTACAAAAGGGGAATGGTCGATTAAGGTACGCAACATTTATGATATGAAGAGGCTTACGCACATGTTGGAGGTGTCGAAAGGAAAATTTACAAGAAATATGGTTGCTGTAACTCAAAATATCACGGTTGATATGGACTATGTGCGCTGAAGGAGCAGGTTATTTTATATCCATCAACATCCTTAGGAAATCATATAATGGAAAAGAGAATTGCATACTGCCAGTGGCAGCAGGGTTTGGGGGGGCGGGTTTAATAGGGCGTGGGAACTCAGGGGTTAGTTAACTTGGTATTGTGTTCAAGTGCACACTTGTTCAGAATTGTATGGTTTTGAAAAAATGAATAAAAACATCATATCTGAAAAGGTTGGCCAGCCTATAGAGGAGGAAGAGGATATAATTGTGGAAGATATGTATTCAGAGGAGGTTGTTGTAGATGACGAAGACAACATTGACCAGGATGATTATATTTGACCAACGCCAGATATGATAGACCCTCTCACTACTTTCTATAGTGAGGGCGAATATTAAAGGGAACATGGGGCAGCCCTGTCGTGTACTTCTCTTTAGAGTGAAGGAGGGGGACATAATATGGTTAGTCCTTATTTTAGCTTTGGGATCATTGTATAATAGCCGAATAAAGCTTTGGAAGCAGGGTGAAAACTCCATATGGGTAAGTACGGCATACAGGTATCTCCACGGCAACGAGCCAGGCGCTTTTTCAGCATCGAGCGATATCGCCACGGCTGCAACTTCGGGGTCTAGTTGTGATATTATCGCGAACAGTCTTCACAGGTTCAGGGACGTGGATCCTGCAAGTATAAATCCTAATTGATCGGGATGTATCAATTTGTTCATCTGTGGGAGTGCCCCTTCGCTATGGCTTTCGCATATATTTTGTAAAAGTCCACTGGAAGGCCATCCGGGTCTGGGGCTTTCCTAGCCATCAAGTCCTTAATCACAAGGGCGATTTCTTCCAGCGTAAGGGGAGTTTCGAGTGCTGCCCTCTCGTCTGGTTGTAATCTGGTAAGGGGAATTGAGGACACATATTGTTCAAGTTCTTGTTCCGACACCTGGTCGACGTTCTTGTACAGATCAGAATAGAAGTTCAGGGAGACCTTGTTGATCTTGTCGGCCTCTGTGCGGACTGACCCGTCTGACCCCATGATGGATGCGATTGGTGTGATTCCATTTTCAGCCTTAATTAGTTTTGCCAGTGTCTTATCGGCTTTGTTCCCCTCTCCGTAACGTCTGGCTTTGGTTGGCTGTGCAATGTATTTCACTTCCCGTTCAGCCAGTTCTCTGATTTTCTCCAGCTGTTCCTGCAGAGGTTTAAGGGCATCAATGCCTGGCGTGTGTGCATGTGTATTTTCCAGGGATCGAAGGGTGATCTCAGATTGGTTTAGGTCATTCCTAATGGCTTTTAGCATGCCCACTGTTCTCGATCGGAGGTGCCCCCGGGTCCAGACCTTTTAAGGTTTCCCAAACCGTGGCCTTAGAGGCAGTAGTGCCCACGTTATTTGCAAAGAACTCGATAGTGTTCTCTCTCAGGGGTTCTAGGATCGTTTCGTCTCGTAGTAGGGCCGGTGGTATGCGCAATATTCACAGCGCTAGCATCTCATCGGTCAATTGTATTTCGACCAGAACCAGTGAATGATCAGATAAGGTGTATGGAAGGATGGAGCAACTGCCCACACAGGGTACCAGCCAATAGTCTATACGTGAGCTGGAGGAGTGGACGGAAGAATGGAATGTGAATTCCTCCAGGGCCGGATGGAGTTCCTGTCAGGTTCCCATATTATGTTCTTCACATTTTCAAGGGTCTTAGGAAATGTGGGCGTTTCAGGCATTCATTCTGGAGAACTAAAAGGGGAAGTTGGTTTAAGTACTAGGTTGAGTCTGGGTTTAGTGTAGCAGTTTAAGGGTTAAAGTTTGTTTTCCTTAACTGTTCTTCATTCAGAAAGACTTGGCCCTCCCAAGCCAAGATGGTGGAACTACCTTTCAACAGTGATTGGTTCAGACTTGTGTAGTCATCATTGTGTTGTCACTTAGAATATTCAGTATTATTCTTTTTTTCATAACAACATTTTATTGGCATATTCAAGAGCATTACATTAATCATAACAGCAGCTATGGTGAAGCGTACAATAGTATGTGAAAGCAGCAAAGTTTGCCGGGGGAGCCGGAGTGAGGGGCCTCAAAACGCTGGAAGAAGCATTACTGTCCATGGTCCATCCTGTCCTCGGATGCCAAGTGGGATACACGGGATGTGGCATGATGGGTCGCTATGGTGTGGGGTTGTGGTTCAGTAGAGCGGGCTGCCCTGGAGCCATCTGGTTAGCGAGGGCCTCCTGGTGAGGGCTGGGAATTTAGCAGCATAGTCCATGAACGGGTCCCATATATTCAGGGTTCTATATGGGAAGTCCGTTTGGATCGCCGTGATTTTTTCAGCCACGGCTATGTCCCAACATTTTGCCCACCAGAGGGCCACAGAAGGGCCTTCTTTATTTATCCATACCCGGGCCATTGCTATTTTTGCTGCCAAGAGTAGATGTGTACATAGCCTGGGGATGTGGCCTGAGACTGGAAATGTACCCCCCACCCGTGTCACCCAGGAGAATGATTCCGGGATCCCATGGGATGGAAAGGCCTGTGATTTCCTTGATGTGTTTGAGTATCTCTTTCCAGTACTTTTCAGCTTTCAGGAATGACCATGTCATGTGGAATAATGAGCCGGGGTTTGGGCATCCTCGCCAACAAGTACGGGGTATGGATGGATTGGCCTTGTTAATTTGTGCTGGTGTCGTATAGTACCCGTAGCATAGCTTATAGCCCCCTTCTGTGTCTGTGATGCATTGCGAGCTTTTATGTAGTCTGGCCCAGATCTTTCCCCAAACCTCGAATGCAATCTCCTTTCCCAGATCCTTTTCCCATTCAAGCATATACCTTTCTTTTTTAGAGGGGTCTGCTCTGTCTAGAGTCGGTAAAGGGTTGCGATCCTGCCTTTGTTGGTAGGGGATGTTAAGGAACATTCCAGTGCTGTTAATTCTCTGGAGCAGTTCTCCCCGATTGCTCTATGGGACAGCCAATGGCGGATTTGGGCATAATGGAACCTTTCCTGTTCCCCCACCCCGAATTTTACTTTGCACCTTTCAAATGAGATGGGCGCACTCATCCAGGGTTGAAAGCTGTGCGTAGACAGGCCTTGGGAGAAATCAGGGTTATTCCAGATGGGAGTTAGGGGGCCCATGGGACCGCGAGTGCCCCACTTACGGGCCGCTTCTTTCCAGCAGCAGACTGTTGTTGTCGTTGCCAGTAGGAGTCCACTGTTTGCCTGAGGTTTTATTGTTGGTAGGTGTGGGAGGACTGAGGGCGATACCGGTCACCAAGCCTCCTCGAGTTGTATCCATTTCGGTCTGTCTGCCTCCTGGACCCAAGTGAAAGCGTGAGATAGCTGCGCAGCTAGGGTATACCTTGTTAGATCCGGTTCTCCCAGACCTCCCTGTGGTATGCCCCTCAACATTATTCGTTTGGCTATGCGAGGTTTCCCCTCCCCCCCATACGAATTTTTGGATTTGTTTTTGCAAGGATACTAGGGCCGGACCCGGTATGCGGATGGGGAGTGCTGTGGAGTGGTACAGCCATCTGGGAATTAGGTTCATTTTGATGGCAGTGATCCTACCAAACCAGGACATTTCCTGGGCTTCCACCTTTTGAGATCATTATGGAGATCTCTGATCAGTTGCGGGAAGTTACTCGAATACAGACGTAATGGTTCCTTGGGGATGTGTACCCCGAGATATTCGATTGGGCCTGTGGACAATGGGATTGGCATTAGGGGGCTGAGAGGGTCTTTTTCTTGTGCAGAGAGATTAACCGCCAAGGCTGTGGACTTGGGATAGGTTTACCGAGAACCCTGACAGGGCCCCGAATTCTGAGATCTCCTCCCAGAGAGCTTTCAGGTACGATGTCAGGTTAGTTGCTGTTATTAAGACATTGTCCGCGTATAGCGCCATTTTATATTCGTGGCCCCCCACCGTTAGCCCATTTATGCTATGGTTTTGTCTGATTCTTGCGGCAAAGGGCTCCATAGACAGAGCAAAGATTAAGGGTGAGAGTGGGCAACCCTCTCTAGTGCCCCTAGTTATGTAGATCTTGTTAGATCTGGCCCCAATGACTCGCAGCTGTGTGGTGGGGGATTGATAGTTGGCCATTACCCAAGTGATGAAATTCGGACCAAAGCCCAAGTGCCCAAAGACTGCCCGAATGTACCCCCAGTCTACCAGATCAAAGGCTTTGTGTGCATCCAGTGATATAGCGGCCATTCCTACCTTTAGTTTGTGGGCACTTTCGATGATGTTTATCGTCCTTCTGATGTTATCATGAGTTCCCCTCCCCGGGATGAACCCGGTTTGGTCTTGATCAATTAGAATTGGGGGGCTAGGATTCTAGCGAACTTTTTATAGAAGTTTGCAGATAGGCCGTCAGGGCCCGGGGTGGCGGGTTTGAGAGACTTAATTGCGTCTATGATTTCTTCGGTGGAGATGGGTGATTCTAGGGAGTCGAGTTGGGATGTGTCTCGAGGGGGAAGTGTACTCAGATATTCTGGCAAATTGTCCAGTGCCGTGGAGTTCCCGGACATGATTGATTTATGGTGGTTCAGCAGCTCTTCCATTTTTTCTGATTCCGAGTAGAGCAATGTTCCATCTTTCCCTCTTAGTTTCAGAATATTGTCTCGGCTCCGGAGTTTTTTCAGTTTCTGCACAAGCCCTTGTTAGGCAGAGACCTGTGCAGTTCCCTCCGGGAACACTGCAAAAGATTTAGGACTACAGGTGTTAGCAGTAAACCCACTTGGTAGCAGTCTGTACCACCCAGATTTACCTGGTAGCTGCTGTGGCTGAGCAGTCGGACGTCCCTCAAGAAGAGTTAGGCAGTATGCAAAGTATACACAATAGGCACTCAGATACAATAATACAAGCAAACACTGACCAGAGCTTTGGTATCAAAGTATATCATTATTTATTTAAAAACACACTGTTTGAAACACTCCAGCACTCTTATTGTAAAACAATCTAAACACAGTTACTATTATAATATATACAACCCTTATTCCTTATCAGATAAGTCTTAGTTAACACCACTTATTTCCAGAGGTGAGCGCTTAACTATAGATGGCACTCCAATAAGTTCATGAAGAAGGGGGGGAAAAAGACAGAATATGGGAAGATACACCACTCTAACCTTTAGGAACACTATTAGCAAGGCAGGAGAGCAAAAAGTCACTTGTGAGCCAAAGTCCATAGGCTGGGCCCACTCTTAGAGAGAGCAGAGCACAAATGCGCCCAAGATCACACAGTTACACTAGGCTTTGAAAGTCTTGCAGAGAGTTCGAAAAGAGTTTAGAGAGGCTCAGAAAAGTTTAGCCAGGGTGTCCCAGGCTAACCCAGGTTTGTAAGCCGGGGGCTAAATCTACCCCGTACAGTCGGTGGCAAGGGAAGCTGGGCGGGACACGGTACCTTAAGTGGGAAGGATCCTCCAGCGGTGGCAGTTGTTCCTGGCAGCGGGTGCCGGTCTCGTCGTCGTCCAGGGGAAGAGAAGATATCGACTTGGAGGAAGGTCGTTGCATTGCCGGGGAAGAAACCAGACGTAGAGTTTTCCGGTTAAAGGCATTACCCTTTAATTCGCGGTCGTGGTAAAACGTGGTATCCCGGTTGCCGGGGTGCTTGGCACAGGCAAGGCGGCCACGAAATACGTCGGGAAGGCGAAAAGACAGTGAAACTGGTTATCCCCACCAGTCAAAGGAAGAAGACTCTCCGGCGGGAGATCTCCTCTGTCGGGAAAAGTGGTGAGACGGTCCAGCAGGGCTCCACCGGTGGTGCCGTCATGGCAGGTCGGCTCAGCTTCTCCCTCGTCGGATTCTTAGGTCCTGTGGCGACTTCTGAAGTTCCAGTCCCCAAAGCCCTGCTTTTATGCAGAAAACCCCCATTCACTCAGCCTAGCTGTCACTCAAACATGCTAAGTGGTGAGCCGGCCGGCTCACCACTTGCGCCAATCAGGACGGAGTGCAACTTGAGTTGCCTAGGCAACTCAGTCCAGGGTGCCTAAATCCCCCTCCACCCGTCCTAAGTACCCCAGACAGAGTGGCACCACTTTGGAGGGCTTCTGTAAAGAAGCCCGCCAAAAAGTGGAACAAAGGGCTCGACTTGGGTTGGAGTCACAGAAGAGAACACAAACGCCATTTTAGAACCGAGTTTTGGCAAAAAAATATCAACCGGAGACTTAATATTAATTAAATAAACAGGCGGTATGTTCGAGGCTATCGTAATTAAATAAATAAAGATAGTAGCCTCGAACAATGGGAAAATCCCATAGAGAAATATTCGCGGTTGAATATAAAAAGTAGTATCTACTGCCACCAGCCAAAACTCGATCAGGGGGGACGGAGACGTTCCCCCTCGACTAACAGACCCCGGGGCAATCGAATTGCCCCAGCCAGTACGTCCACAATATGATGGTTTGTACTGGTTCTGTTCAGAATTTAAGACTAGTAAAGTCAATGGTGACTTTACAGACCCTGGGAGGCAGTAGTCAGTCCCAGGGTATGGAGTCTATACTGGGGAGTCACTATGACACCCCTGTGTTACTGCACTGAGGGTGCTGTGTAACACACTTCACAAAAACACATGAAGCCCTATGGAGTAAAAGACCCCATAGCCCATTAAACACATCTACAATCAAGGAAACACTCAAAGTAGGTTAGGAAATTCAGCCTAAACAGAGAATTCTCCCTAACACTCGCCCCCTCCCCAGACTAAGGGACAGGAGGATTTAATCCGCTCCTGGATGAACCTCATACCTCTAGTCGATGACATACATCCTAGAGAGTCCATCAGCATTTTGATCGTGACACCTTGACCTATGTTCTATGGTCCGATCAAAGGTTTTCCTTTGTAAGCTATATGACCTACAAACCCTTTGAGGAACATCAGTCTTTTTAAAGTTATAGGGGATCTGGTTGACCAGTCCCTCAGAAGTGGTTACAACTTCTGAACCTGTGTAAGGCTTTTGCAAGGGGTCCTTATAAAGGATTCCCTTAGATCTAGAGGGGCCTCCAAGGTTCCTCACCACCCCTCTTGTGGGAGCAGGTTGGGTCTTAGGCCTCTTGGTTGGAGGGGTTGGGGTTAGGCAATGTACCTGCTTCCCCTTCCTCTTAGATCTAACCTTACCTACTTTAGGAGTTTCCCCCCTAATATTAGGATTTGAGTTGGGGTCTTCAGTAGAAGGTCCAACAGTCTGAAGGTTTTTGGCCTTAGACTTTTCTTTCCTGGTTTTCCACCAGCATTGAGAATTACCAGTTCTCTCAGGCCTAGGTAAGGGTCCAGTAGGTCTATCCTCCTCTTCCTCAGAAGCAGGGGGGGGGGTCACAGACTCTGTAACTGGGGGAACAATGATGGAGCTTGGTTGGGGCTCCCATTTCCCTAATGTACTAGCCTGAAATGTGCCTGGGTTAGAGGTCAACTTACTAACACCAGGGCTTGTAGTGGGGGTCTCAGTAGAGGTTCCCACAGGCTAAGAGTGGTCCCTTAAGGTGGCCTCTCTAGCTAATTTGGTTAGGTTCTGGTTCTCCATACTGGGAGGCCTGGGGGTATGTGACACTACTCCTAGAGTTCTCAGGTCATTCCCCAACAGGATTTTCCCAGGCACCTCAGTCTGCACACTGACAGGGATCCTCACTGTCATGTTGTTACACTGAATGAGGGCTGGTAGAATAGGAACCATTTGGACAGGGCCACCAGACATCTTAGTGGGACCTTTGGGTGCTCTTGCCACATCCTCAGGTTGAAAGAAGCTTTCATCCACTACTGTTCTGCTGGCCCCAGTGTCTCTCCTGGCAGGAGTATCCTGGCCATTGACAAGAACACTGTCCACATAATACACCTTAGAGTTAACAGGTAGGGAGTTATACACAACCCTATTCTGGGGACTAACCAGACCCATAGGCTCTAAGTTTACAGTTGCTTGAAGACCCAAGGGTTCTTCAGCAAAGAGTTCAAAGTGGGCACTAGCCATCTGTACTTCATCCTCAGGAGTGAAGGCTAAGGAGACTGTGCTGATCCCTGCAGGTTAACCCTTGCATCTGGGATCCCCTTTGATATGGTCAGTAGCCTTACAGATATAGCATTGTCCAAATGCTCTCTGAAAGGGTGACTTGTTCTGACCTCCTTCTGGTTGTTGACCAGAAGGTACACTAGCCTGATTCGGTTTACCCTGGGGCTTACCCTGGTTATTTTGTTGTTTGTGGCCCTCTTTGGTATGGGAGGTATTATAATTCTCTGGATTCACTTTAGGTGGCTGCTTTCCCTCATCCTTTTTCAGAGTGACCCCTGAATCCTTGTGAGTGGCCCTGTTGGCAACCCACAAGTCAGCAGCCTTAGCTAGTCTTCTGGAATCTAATTCCTTTGAATCAGCCAAGTGCTGTCTGAGCTCAGGAGAGCAGGCATCATAAATTGACTCCAACATAAAAAGATTTTTCATACCTTCATAAGTATTCACCTTGTAACCCTTAATCCATCCCTCTAAGTTTTTCAAACACTCACTCACCCAGGTAGCCCAAGGGGTACCATCATGCTTTTTGAGGGTTCTAAACCTCTTAAGATACTGGGAAGGGGTCTTCCCAAATCTAGCTATCAGAGCTAGTTTCACACATTCATACTCTTTCCTATCCTCCTCCCCCAACTCCATTACCACATCAGTTGCAACAGGGGGAAGCCTAGAGAACAACCAGGTGAGTAAGTAATTTCCTGTGATGTTCTGGAGCCCATGATTATATTCAAACAGAGACAACCAATCCAACACATCCAACTTCGGCACATACATACCAACCAATTCTTTAGGCATCCGGGGTCTTTTAGGACTGGAACTTCTAGAGGAGCCAGAGAGAGAAGTATTTTCAACAGACAATTTCTTCATTTCTAGCTCATGCTTGAGCTCCATTTCCCTTAGCCTTAGTTCTTGATTCAGTTCCTGGTGTCTTTGTTCAGCCTGAGTATTCAGTCTCTTGAACTCTAGTTCAAGTTTCATTTTTTCCAGCTCAAGATATTGAGGACTAAGTGTGGGACCTGGCAAAGGTCCAGTAGGTACAGCTGGCAGAGCAGACAGAGGCCTATGGGGGACAGTCACAGCAGCCTCACCCTCCTCTTCGGACTCTTCCTCAAGATCATCAACATTTGGTTCAACATCAATCTCTATACTGTTATCTACAGTTTCTGGCATGGTAGGTTCCTCTGAACCATCATCCGGACTTTGGTTAGCTAACAACCTTTCTATCAATTCCATTTTCTTGCCTTTAGTCGGGAGGTTCTTATGCTTACAGAGAACTCTTAAACAATCAGCAGTTTTTGTAGCAAGGGACTCTTGACTATAAACTTTCCATAGTTAACAAGTTAGAAAGATTACTTTTTCAGTGCTAAACTTTGTGGTTAGTTTCACTAAGGTATCCTAAAGCACTCTAAAATGTATACTCAATACAAATCCCACCGCTGTACACCAGTGTTAGGCAGAAACACTGCAAAAGATTTAGGACTACAGGTGCTACCAGGTAAATCTGGGTGGTACAGACTGCTACCAAGTGGGTTTACTGCTAACACCTGTAGTCCTAAATCCTAGTCTCCATACATCTACGGATTCAGTTTCTCTGAGCAGTTTGGCTATTGAAAGCGCTTGTACAAAGTCTGTGTTCGTGGGGGGTAAGGTTTTATCCACTTGGGGATTTGGCTTGCAGTTGAAATCTCCGCTCATGATTAGGTGACCTTCGCAAAAAGCTGTAATGGTCGGAATTAAGTTTGTGATGAAGTTGGCTTGTGACGTGTTGGGGCCATAAATTGAGACTTTGGTGATGGGAAGTTCTTCGAATAGGCCCTTTAGAAGTAGGAATCGGCCCTCCGGATCTCTTTCTATAGTGATTTTCGACAGTGGGACCCTGTCACTCAGTAGGATTGCCACTCCTCTTTTTTTCTGTCCGGAGGAAGCGAAGTATGCCCTGTTTTTATACCTACTGAATCTCACCCTGCTTTCGTCTTCCTGCAGTAGATGAGTTTCTTGGAGGAGAACGATATCTCCTGATAATTGTCCTAATCTGTGCTCTACTGACTTAAGCTTTCTTGGCGAGTTCAGGCCCTGGACGTTCCATGAGAGTATTACTATTTCACTAGCCTCAGCAATTGCTATTTGCTGCCGCGTTAGATATGTTTTGGTCCGTAATCTCACCACGGGCCGACAAACTGCTGTAAGAGATCTGTTGCTGCGTTGTTCTGGTGGAAGCCTAGCTGCTGTCATGATGTACTGCTGAGTTGAGTATGAAGCCAGACCCTATGGGGTGCGGCGCATCCATCCTTGGATTGGGTGCTCTGATAGCCTATGTCCCCCCTCTCCCTCCCCCAACTTGAACTGGTAGTAGAACTATTGTCCTTCTGCCACTGGGGAACTGGTGACATTAAAGCGCAAAGCGTTGGCCAACTGGGCCGATGAACTGAACGATGTTGGAGCTCAAACATTGCTCCCGCACTGTTAGCGTACTTGGAAGCGAGTGTTTCTGAGGGTTTCATTGATGCATGAATCCCGAATTATTGTAAGCGATGAAATACTCCTTCTCAGAAGACAGGGTACCCGCAAAGGGGGGGCCAGCCCGAGCCTAGCGGGTCAGGACTCTACTGAAACCATGCTGTCTGATCACCCCGGATTGCTGATTTTCTTAAGGGGACCCCGGGGCCTGCGTCTTCTGCCTGTTTTTGACCAGTCGCCTATGGGGGATTTGTCCCGAGGGCGGCGTATTGGTTCTTCTGATCCCGACTCTCCATCCGATCTTCTAAGGCCCATGAATTTATCTGCTTCCTTTGGAGTGTGAATTTGCTTCAGGGCCCCTTCCCATTTGAATTTCACTGAGGTCGGGAATCCCCATTGGTATGGGATTTTTTTTCTTGTAACCATTCCGTTAGCAGGCGCATAATTTTTCGCTTCTGAAGGGTAGAGGCAGCCAAGTCCTGATATAGCGAAATTGTGGATCCCCGGAAGGTGATCGGTTGCATTTGCCTCGCCTCACGCATGATTTCCTCCTTCATACGGAAAAAATGAATTCTGGCCAGAACGTCCGGAGGGAACGCAGATTCTCGCCTTGGGGATGCTTTGTGCACCCGGTCCAATTCCAGAGGTGCGGTATCCGGGAGTGTGATGATGAATCTGAACAAGTCAGAGACTTAGTCTTTCAATTCTGCATCTGGAATCGTGGATGGGATCCCTCGCAATCTAATGTTATTCCTCCGAGAGCGGTTTTCCACGTCCTCCTGTTTTGCCTCCAGAAGGTTGCATCTTGCCTCCAGGGCAGTGATTCTGTCTCTGTCCTGTTCGTCTTCAAATCTCTGGTCACAGACCTCAGATTCAAGCTCAGCTGTTTGGCGTTCGACCTCACCCACCCGATTGCCCCAAACATTTTTTTTTTTGGTGACCTCTTCTGTGCTTTTTTGAATTTCCTTGGTCAAGGCCGAGAGTAGGTCTTGTAGGTCAGCCTTGGTGACCGACTGAGAGGGGCAGTGGGCTGGTACCAAAGCTGTAGACATGGGGTTGCTGGAGGCGTCTTCCGGCGGGTCCCCCTTCTTGGATTTTTCATTTGCAGTATTAGATAATAGGGAGACAATGTCCGCCTGTTTGGGCACCTTGCTGCTTCTCGACATTTTGGTGCTTTTGGGTCACAGAGGCGAGGCTATCTATGTGGAATATTAGATATTCAGCCCTGGGGGGGGGGGGGGGTTTCAGGATTCCACTTTGGGTGTTTTCGCCCCCGCCAGGCACGTCCCAGGGAGCTCTGCTATTGAGGCGGGGTTGGGCTGTAGTGGGTTAACAGTAGCCCTTTGCTAAATATGGCGAGCTTCGGTGGATTAGCTGATGGATCCTAGTGGTACATAGAAGTGCGGCGGGTCGCCGGGGTGAAGAGCTTTGAGAGAGAACCCGGGGCCCAGGCAGGACGCCTAACCCACAGCGTTCCATGGTGTTGTAGTAATGCGAGGTCCCAGATGTAGTGAGGAGAGAGTCCGCACGAGAGGGAAATCCCCCTGAAACTCCCTTCTCCTCATCTTCGGGTATTTGGTTTGGCGTGCTCCTCAGAAGGCAGGGGGTTTCTGCATGCTCTCGTACGGCCCCAGACGTTCAGGTCCGGTATGTTGATCCAGGCATATTGAGGACCAATGGAGAGTGGGCCGCCGGCGCATCACCGCGGCCTGCTGGGCCGTAGAGGTGCGTGAGACCCAGCTACTATACCACCACACCGGAGATGCCGCTGGCGCGGTGTGGTGGGCTCCTACGCCCGCAGCTGGCATCCGGGTGGGCGGCCGAGCCGCTGGTTGCAGAGCAGTCGCCGGGGAAGAGAAGCTGCAAGCCGCCAATCGAGGCCACCGGGCGGCGGCACCCCCCCCGCACAGCTCCTCCCCCAGGGGGGCCCGCTCCAGGTCAGCCGAGTCTTGGGGAGCGGAGCGTGAGCTAGTCCCCGCGTAATATGGGGAGAAGGAGGTGCGGCATCAGCGGGCATCCAAGTTGGGATCCAGATGGGCTCTGGTAGCAGCAGCGTCGATCTCCGCTGGCATTGCGCTTATGCCGCCTTGGTGTCTGGAGCCGATCAAGTGGGTTAAGCTGTGGTCGCCTACAGTAGGGTGCGACGCTGGAGAAGCCAGTGCAGGGTGGAGAGCTGAGTATATCGGGCGATCCAGTTTGCTGTAGCGCGCCTGCCCCTCCCCCTTATGGAGTTATCCCTCTGCTGGTGCTCCGCGGCCACCACCTTAGCTTCAAGCGAGACCCGGGGGGGAAAAAGCGCCAAAACTTTGTAATTCGGCTGCGGACCGGGAACAGCTCGTCTGGCAGCCGCAGGGTGACTTCATGCGTGAGGCATTCCGCTGTCGCCTCGTAACGGGGGCTGGTGGCGGCAGAGTTATGATGGCGCGATGAACCACATGGGAGTTCCTACGAAGCCATGCCACTCGTGGCGGCTCCAAGCCACGCCCCTCTCAGTATTATTCTAAACTGCCTTTCATTAAAGTTATCCTCTGAGTAGGTCATAGAATAGTTAGCTCCATTAAATAAAGTTAAAGTTTTCAAAAGATATAAGTGTAGATAATTATTATTGTTAGTTTTAGTCCAATTGTAATATATTGAAGTCAAGAAAAAAGTCTGAAGTCTGCTGCAGAAGAGATATTCTGAGAACCTGGCTACCGAGTTGCAGATCTGAAGAGTCCACTAAATTAAGATAAAGCCAAGTTACTTTCAGTTTTTTATATTGGAGATTACTAAGTTTTCGTCCTTTAAATGAAAGAACTGCGTTCATCTAATTAGTATTTTACCTGGAACAGTGAATGTTATGTAAAAGGACTTAAGAATAAGTTTGTATGAGTTAATGAAACTAAACCTGTACAGTTAACAAGCAGTAGGTAGTAGAGTGAATTTCTATTTTTGCTTGCACGTTTATTTTTTATAAGAATAACTAACAAGGCGTGCGGATCAGATTCTCTGTGTTTTAACCTTGTACTAACTCTAGATATAATGTAATTGAGTTATAGTTAGCTGCGTAGCGGATCGTGCGGCGCACGGATCGAAGGATCTATTGAGCGCACGAGTTAAGAAAAAGGACCTTACGACATTGTGGCAATTTTGGATCTTTTGACTTCCGATTATTTTCTTCGTTGCGCTCAGTGTCGAATCGATACACTGATAAACACATTGCCTGAGGAGACACATTTTTCAGATTTGGATAAAGACTATTTTTAACAAGTTTAGAGACTTCAACTGATATGTGAAAGGTATTTATTAAAGGACAGAGCTATTAAAAAGAATAAGCACTAAGTCAAATTTTTAAATACAGTATTCATTTTTGGGAAAACTCATTTTAAGGAAATCTGTGAGAAGCAAAAGAGAGAGAGAGCGAGTTGAGGAGGAAGTTGATTTTGAATGTTTTTCAGCAATAACAGTTACAAGTTGAACACTACATTTTCATGAAGTCAGCATTCAGCACTAGAACTTCTTCATAAGCAGCCTAAAAGCAATCAAGCTTAGGCAACAGTTATGAGAATTAAAATAAAAGAATTACTTACCCTTTGAGAGAGTCCAGTTAAATGGTGAGAATAAATATTTAAATTCTATAAAATTGTACTTCCTTTTTAGGGCAACTACTGAACCTGCATTTTCCAATGAAGACAGGCAGAGACTCAAGCAGTAGAAGTCCCTGAGTTTATTATTTTCTCCATTCCCCTTGGGTTTGCCTGTCCAATAATTTTATTATAGCAGGATTGTTGGGATGGCAGGCTTAGGGGGTCTGGAGGGCCAGCTTCACTCCTGCAGGATCCTTCAGCAACAGTCATGTCAGTTCCCTCCACACATCCAACATCACTGTGGCGGCCTTGGATTGCTGTCTTTTCAGAGATCTAAGATTGTATTGAAGTCACCTCCCCATAGAATTCTGGCGTCTTCTGGGGGTGATATATGTGACATAATGTGTAGATAGAACTCGGGCCATATGTGTTTATTAGGATTACCTCCCGATTCTTCAGCGTGCCCCATAGAATCACGCTCCCTTTATCACCAGCATCTGCTATGTGTCCCAGTCACTGCATTGGACGTTAAGGTTGCTTAAAACATTCGCAACAGTGCGCCACCTTTAGTCGGACCTATGTACTCTACATTCTGGTGGACATCTCTACTATCCCCTCTCCTCATAGACAAATCACATTTATGTGTTCGTAATTAATGCATTTGAACTTGTGCCTTTCTGCATTTTAATCTACTGCCTTATTGGCTCCCTCTGCTAAAATCGAATCTAGGTATGTTTGTATTATGCATTTGAACTTGCTCCTTTCTGCATTTTAATCTACTGCCTTTTTGGCTCCTTCTGCCAAAATCGAATCTAGGTATCTGTACCCTAATACACTGCTACCGCAGTTACTGCTGCCTTAATTTCTGTGCACGCCACTACATCTACGGTGGTCATTGTTATTGTTGTTTAACATTGTGTGCAATTGCCTACGACAGCACCTCTACCTCAACCACCCTCTTTGTAGATCTAGTAGGTATCTGCTTTCGACTGTATTAGGCCAACATGCCCTCCACCCTCACTATTCTATTTGCAAGAATACTGCCCACCCTACTCTACCTCACATGGCACACTAGTGGGACAGTACCCAAATACACCACCGCCTCCCTCCACTACCCCAATCTTCACAACACCATGACAATGCCGTCCATTGCCCACCACACCAACCCTTACCTTAACAACCCAGCCTTATGGCTCCAACACTTTGCTTCCAGACCTTGACCAAACATACCATGTTCCATCACCCTGAGAAATGCCAGACTTGGCTCACGACTCACGCATGCCTCCCATCACTCTGTGCATCTTAAACAGCCTCTGACCTGCACCGCATCCACACACTTGAAAAACCCATCATCACCTCACCCCAACCTCCCCAACACTAGCAATATTAAGGGTGCATTAATCAATGTCAGATCACTCATGGCTCACACTCTAGAAGTGGCTGACCTTATTCTCACCCTCGACTTTATGGCTATCACCGAAACTTGGCTTCACGCAGCCTCTGGCCCACTACTCTCCCTTGCCATCTCTCCAGGTTACAACATTATCAGACACGATCGTAACTCTAACCAGTCCAAAGGTGGTGGCATTGCCATCATCCATGAAAATGCTCTAAACTTCCACCTCTCCTCTGTGCATCACTTTTCTTCTATGGAAGCACTGACAGGTAAACTAGCCGTCACTCCTAACCACTCTATCACCTTCCATCTACTTTACCGGCCACCTGGGCCGCTATCCACCTTCGCTGAGGACCTCTCTAACATCATCACTCATAACACCAAAACCAAATCCCAAGCCTCGATATTAGGGGACTTTAACCTGGGCCTCACTGATCCCAATGACACTGCTGCCATGACTATTGATAATATGCTTATGAAGGCAGGATTCATACAGCTAATCAACCAACCTACCCACGTTAAGGACAGAACTCTCGACTGGCTAACCTCCCACAATTGTCCTATCCATATCATCTCTACCAGTATGCATTGACCGACCACAACTTAATTACGTTTAACATTCAGTCCAAACCTGCCAGCCTCTCTCCTACCATTTCACCGGCTACTGCCAACCGCAATAAACGTGACATCACTTTTGACAGACCCCCCCCCCCCCTCCTCCTCCCGGCTCTCAATGACCAGGTTCGCTCATGCTCTGACTCCACGGCTTTGGTTGACACCTTTAACCTCGCTATGCAAAAAGCCTTAGATATCATCGCCCCATCCAAACTGAGAAAACCCAAACCTCGAGCCCACCTGAACTCTTGGTTCACACCCCAGCTCAGAACCCTGCGCAAAGAAAAACTAATTGCGGAATCACATTGGAAAAGCAACCAGTCCGCAGCCAACAAATCGTGCCTCCTGCTGGCCACCCTTAACTACAAGCAAGCCATATTCCAGGCTAAAAAAGACACTTACAATAAACGTATCGAACAAGCCAAATCCAACACCAAAGAATTGTTTAGAATCCTAAAAGAACTTGAGACCCCTGTTACTGCACCAGACACTTGCATCAAAGATAGCACTTGGTGTACCAAAATCCAAGAGGCTCTACTCGGCAAGATTACCACCCTCCAAATTAAAATCAATAACAAACAATCAAGCCTACAATCCAACCCACAACCCAACCCTATCCCCAGCCTAAACCACCCCATCCCAGACTCTCTGACTCCTTTTAGCTTCTCTCCACTCTCCATTTCCAAAGTGGAAAAGATCATCACCAGCCTTAAACCGACCAATTGCCAAGGCGACCTCTGCCCGGCACCTATAATCAAGGAAGCAGCTCATGACCTAGCGCCATTCATTACTACGCTCATCAACTCTTCCTTTAGCTCTGGGATTGTACCTGACAATCCAAAGGACGCTTGGGTCATCCCTGTATTGAAAAACCCTACCCTGGACGCTAGTATACCCACAAACTACAGGCCAATCACCACGGCCCCGTTTCTAATAAAAATCCTCGACCGTGCAGCATATCTACAAATTCAAGATTACCTTGAATCTAACAAACTTTTGGGACTTAGGCAATCTGGGTTCCGGCCACGTCACGGCACTGAAACTGCCCTCATAGATTTAAAAACACAGATTGAAGATCTAAAAGACAAAGGCAAACTTGCTCTTTTACTCCTCTTGGACCTCTCGGCAGCCTTTGATCTCGTCAATCATGAAATTCTCTGCCACCAACTGAAATCAGCTGCACACTTCTCTGATAAAGCTACAACCTGGATTAGCTCCTTTTTAGACAAAAGATCAATGCGCGTGTTCCCTCCACTAGCAGTCGCTCCACCTGCACCTGTCTCCTGTGGCGTGCCACAAGGATCTTGTGTTTCACCCACATTGTATAACGTGTTCACCAAACCTCTTCGATATCTTGGACTATCTGGGTGTCGCTTACACCAACTATGCTGACGACACCCAGATACTAATCCCTATCTCAGGTGACTACACTGCTGACTCCCTCGCTATCAATGTCATCTACCAGGTCATCCAGGCGTGGATGGCACAACACGGACTCTGTCTTAATGATGAAAAGACTGAGCTCCTTATTCTTGGTTCGCCACAAAAACTTACCAAACTCGACCCTGCGTTCAAGTCCTTCATCATCGATGGGAATATTATCCCAACCGCCAAGGACACAAAAACCTTAGGGATCTACATTGACGCGACCGTATCCCTGACCAGACAAACTAACTCAGTCTCTTCCGCAGTGGCATATACTTGCAAGCTTATTACAGCCTGTCACCCTTTCCTCTCCACAACCAATTGTGTCACCCTGGTTAGGACTCTTGTATTATCCAAGATTGATTACTGCAATGCACTGTACCTAGGCACCAATTGCTGCAACCTAAACAAGTTACAAATTGTCCAAAACAATGCGATTAGAGCTGCCCTCAACATTCCCAGGCGCCAAAACATATCCGACACCAGACGCAATATTTGCTGGCTCTCAGTCCCACACCGTATCTCCCTGAAAACCCTGGCTCTTACCCACAAATGCCTTCATAACCAAGCTCCCTACTACCTGGCCAACCGATTTGCCCTCCGCAACTCCATTAGACCCCACAGAATGGCTCATTTAAACTGCCTTGAGGTTCCACGTTTCAATCTCCAAATATCAGGTGGAATTAACTTCCCTATCTTGGCAGCTAAACTCGGGAACACGCTTCCTAATGAGCTTAGAGCAGAACCCTCATTCCTGAGATTCAAACACCTTACGAAAACCTGGCTGGCCGCCCATGACATTTAGCTCTGGGTTCTCTGCTTAATTTGTACATGTATATATATATAATCTGCTTGTCCTCTCATTGCTATTATTATACCTGTAAATTCTGTATTATACTTGTAAACTTTGTAATTATGGTTCTGTCTGTTTTTCTTATGTTGTAACTAAGTGATGCGCCCGGTTGCCCCTGGGCCTGGAGCGCTATACAAATAAAATAAATACAAATGCCAGTTATAGATCCTTTGTGCGTCGTTCCATGTCCAGCTGTCAATTTACACGCTCCCCCCCTTACCGTGCCCCCCCTCCCATCCCACCCTCACCATCCCTCCAACTGGACGGTGTAGCCCCTTTAACCAACTTAACAGTCTGCAACAGGGAGTGGCTTTGTGTGGCCATGTCTGGCACTTTTAGAACATGCCACTCGTGAGAGCCGCAACCTCTGGTTGTAGTGGAGTGGGTGTGTCACCCTATATCTTTTGTTGCAAGGATTCTCCTGTTTTTTCTTTGGGTGGCGCTTCCCGTGTACCGGCTCTTTGACCATCATCCATTATTCAGGGCTTCTGGAACATTTTGCACGATGTAGGACATGGCCTCTTCAGGTGTTTCAAAGAAATGGGCTCTGCCTGCATGTTGCAGTCAAAGTTGTGCTGGGAACAGCATTGTGTACGGTATCTTCTTTTCCCTTAGTGTTTTTTTTACTTGGTCAAATGTGCATCTGGCCGCTTGGACACAGTTGGAGAAATCTGGGGAGATATGGATTTGGTTGAAGTCATAGGACAGGGAAGCCTTTTCACGCGACAGACGAAGGATCTGGTCCCTATCAAGGTAGTTGAGCAGGAAGTCGATTATAGTGTGTGGAGGAGCGCCTGATTTGGGTGGTGGGGCTAGTGATGTGTGCCCTTTCCACAAGGAACTGTTGTGAAAACTGCTTCTGGGACAGTAACCAGAGGATTTCTTTCAGGAATGACTCCATTGGTACATTCATGGTTCTTTCCGCCATTCCCACCTTCCTAATATTATTGCACCGCAATCTGGATTCAAGATCATCATATTTGTCCCGTACTGCCTTCATGTTCTTCTTGATCTCCTCTATTGCTTAACTACGTGTTGTCGATGTATCGCCCCCGAGTGCTCACCCTGTCTTCAGCCTCCGTGACCCTAGTGTTAACTTTTCGGATATCAGCCTTGATGGCCGATTGCTTTAGCTGCTTCAGCTCCGCCACGGGCGATTGGGGCTGCGGTTGTTTTCCAGCGCCATCCCTCTGATGTCCAATAGTGTGTTGATCGTCTGTCTTGCGGCTGGGATCCGCAGGGTCCTGTGCACCCCCTTTGCCCGTGCCTAAAACACCAGTGCATGGGAGTATTATCCTGGGCTACAGTGTATGCATGATGCGTCCGAGAACGTTGGGACATGTGTCCTGCTGCCTGCCGGACTACCAATGTGCGGATGTGTTTTGGCGTTCAACCGTTCTGGTGGTGTCTGCCCGTTTTCTCCACTTCGGCCTCGGCCCGGGTGAATGGGGCTGCGGTTAGTGAACGGAGCTGCGATTCTCTGTAAAAAACGGATTTGTCAGTTTACAGAGCGCTTGTTCTAGGCGGCCATCTTCATTGGTGCACAACACCACCGCCATCATGCTTCTTTCAAGGCTGCAGATTCACCCGCCGGGTGCAAGACCAGAACCCCATGAACATCTAAAGCTACTAAAAGAAGAGATCCAGGCACTCAACTTGCAGTGAGGGATAGAGCGCATTCCAAAAGAACAGGTACTATGCGAAGTCACATATAGGAGACTGACAAGAAGTCACGCTTAAACACCACATTTATTTGAAATTAAAGTAAATCTTCTATAAGCTAATGATAAGTTTGCTGCTCTAAAAACAACAAATGGGTGTTCGCCAGAATGTTGACTCAATAGTTGGTCCTCTGTGAAACCCAAGCTATTCTAACATCATTCCTACCACTATAAAAATAAAGATAATCTAAGTTTAACTTAGGATAGGTTGTCTCTCCCCTTTGATTCACTCAGTTGTAGCTGATTTTCTGAATCCTACCAAAGGGTTTACAAAAGTCACTCCCAGCTCCTAGTATAGTAGTTCTAACTAATAAAGAAAAGGGTCTTTACAACAACATTTCTTCCAGCTCTTGGCCTGGTGGTTCAAATGAACAAACAACAAAAAACATGTATCTTAATGTTCTTTGGCACAACTATGGTTTTCTCCGCGAATACAAACAGTTCTTGATTTTCCCCATATTCAGGGATATATTAAACCTAATGTGTTCCTCTGATTTGTGGCTATCAGTATTTACAAAACACCACCCTCTTGTTGCCTCTGTTAGGATATTCCTGCGTTCAGCCTCTGTAGGCCAAGGGATTGCTTAGCCCAACTTGGGTTCTGGCTTTACTCATAGTTTCCCTCAGCCGCTGCTGGGATTTGTCTGATTGTTAGCCCTGGGTGGGCTATGGGCCGGCTTGGCCTTGCTCTGGTTGTGGTTTCTCTTATCCCTCTTGGTGTCTTCTGATTATGAGCCCTGTGTGGGCTACAGGGTTATATCACCGGTCTCCAACCACAATTTGTGCAAAGCTGTGTACCTTTGCTCCAGTGGCGGTGCTGTTGTGGGGGGCGTCTCCCTGGCATGTGTGGACCCATGTTCTTGTCCTGCTTTGGACTGCGTTGTCGGCTGCTTCCCTGAAGGAGCAGCACGGCGGTACATCTTCCTCTCCCGGCGGTCCCGGGCTTGGTGGGATCTCCACTGTCGGTGAAGAGCCCATGCTCCGCGGACTGCTTTGGGTCACCGCTGACTGTGTGGCTCTCCCGACCGGCTCCTCCAGAGGGTGCAGACTTTGTGCAGCAGCACATGCTGGCGTCTCACAACCTCGGCTGGTCTTCTCTTGATCTGCCAGTGTATTTTAGACCCCCTTGGAGCAGAGGGAGAAATCTCATTCGATCTGGGTTTCCCAATGAGGTTGCAACAGATATGTCAGTGACCAAGCCACCCACCTTAAAAGTGCCATGCACATGGCTACCCTTGAGTTCACAGCGACAAATCGCTGAGAGTTCAAAGCATTCTAAACAAGAATAAACTCATCAATTATTAGTATGAAATGTGCAGTATTTTAAAACCCTATCAATTAACATTTTCAACATAGCATTTTATTATGATCATATATTCATATAACGCTAACGGTACTGGATGACTGAAAAAAATCCCAATGTGTTTCCAATTATCCTTTGTCAAGGGTCAATCCCATTCACTTCTTTGTAAATATATATAGATTGATAAACACGGCGGGCGGGCTGGCTAGCAGTCCAAGAAGCGCAGCGGCACTCTGGCAGTATTGAAAAGAAAAGATAAAAACAAAACCCAGGTGTCCAGTTCCACTGAAGAAAGTCCTTTCTTCAGGAATCATCTATGGACATGAGGGCAGCAGAAAATACACACATGTAAAATAAAACCAACACGTTTCATCCTAATCTGGCTGCGTCGGGTTTAACACAGTAGAGAGGGGACTAGCATTTATACAACAGGCTTGTAGTCCTTCTTTGAAGTTGTTTGTTGTATTCAACAAAATAATCAGCCATAGCCTCTTCACAAATTTACTATCTTGGAGCATAGTGCATGCACCTATAGTTGTATGTGTAACCATCATAAGTTTTGTTAATTAGAAATATATGTTCAAACTTAACATGATTGTATGGGGTTAAAATGTTCATATATAAATTTAAACAAGCGCAAACATAAAATAAATGCAACAGTTGAAAAATTGCACCGTTCTGTTCATATGAATTCTAAATTGCAAAACACTACGGGTAACAGTAAAAAGCAAAAAACAGATCAGCCTTAGTATATGGCTAAGATATCCACTAATACGTGTCTTATGAGATGGAGTACACCCTAGTGGGTTGCAAGGATAGTCTGTTGCTCATAGGTTAGTTGAACATAATGCCTATCTTCCCACTGTTAAGCTATAATACCATTTTAGAAAAATTAAGTGCATTTTTAGTATTCAACAAAAAAGGAGAGACGCTCCAGTCTCACAAATGCTCATATCACTGATGTTAAAATTTAGGCGATAAAAAGAGGGCCAGGAGGGCAAATCAAATTCAGAGACAGCAAAATGCACCTACAAAAGGTATGTGCAAAATAGCAATAATAATTAAAATGGCAAGTAACAATCTGAGCCAACCTTACTCATGTGTATTGTGGGATATTTTGGGGTTGAAGTCATGAATCAACTCCAGAGCTTACTGTGTCCCTCTTTGGTATTCTAGCCGGAATGCTCTAGTTTATAGTAAAATTATAGTAAATATTTTTTTGTCCAAAGTGAGTTTCTTTTCTGTGTTCACTACCCGATTTTTCTAAAAATGCATCTCATTCTACATTGCATATCTCCCTCAGTTTAATAGCTAGACTTCATTTCAACTCTGGATTATCCCTAAAACCTATAGCTACATCTCAACCCAAAAACTGCACTCAGAATTAGTTCACCCGTTTTTCTTAAAAAACGTTTGGTTTATAGTGGCCCCTGCTCGGGCACGCAGATACGGCGAGGGGAATAAGGCTGGGAGAACATTGGCTAACTTGATAAAACACGAGAGGCAACTGAACCCAATCACTAACATCCAAACGACACAAAATAAAATCGTCACGAGCGAGGAGGGCATAAATGACGAATTTGCTAAATTCTACAAGACACTGTATGCGAACAAATATAGGAAATCCCCCATTGAAATAAAGGCCTATCTGGATATGCTTGATCTCCCGAAGCTCCCGGATGAACATAAAATGGTGCTCGACCAGCCTATCACTGTGGAGGAAATCACTGATGCAATCAAAGAGCTCTCGAGTGGTAGAGCACCGGGGTCGGATGGGCTGTGTGCTGAATTCTACAAAGAGTTCCATGTGGAACTAGTTCCTATACTGCTGAAAACTTGGGAAGAAACCCTAGAGAAAAACAAGTTGCCCCCCGACAATGAGAGAAGCCATAATCACTGTATTGCCCAAGCCCCGACGTCCACCACACGATATGTCATCTTACAGACCCCTTTCGCTTATAAACGCTGATGCTAAGATATTTACGAAGGTGTTGGCGAATCGAATGTTACCCATTGTACCCAATTTGGTCCACCCGGATCAAAGCGGATTTATTCCACATAGGTCCACCGCCTTAAATTTACAAAGGCTGTATGGCATAATGGCGCAGATAGATCCGGACAGAAGCGAAGTCGTTGTGTCCCTTGACGCCGAAAAGGCGTTCGATTCGGTTTCACGGGTATACCTCTTTTCAGTACTGGAAGCATTTGGAGTAGGACCCAACTTCATTAGATATGTCAGACTGCTGTAAACAGCCCCTGGTACAAGAGTGTGCACCAATAGGAACATTTCTGAAATGTTCCAACTGGGCAGGGGCACTAGGCAGGGTTGCGCGTTCTCACCCATACTATTCGTTTTGACTATACAACCCATGGCGGTTGCAGTCAGATTGAGACACGGGGATAAGGGTATCAAAATGAAAGGCTCCACCCAACTAATCTCACTATATGCAGATGATACACTATTGTATATCCGAGAACCTGACAAAAACATTGCACCTGTAATGGCAGATATACATACACTATAAACAATGCTAAATCGGAAATATTCCCGCTCACCCCCTCCACGGTATTGTCCAGCTGGGACGTGCAGGCCTAAGTGGTCGGAACAACATATCAGACACCTAGGAGTGCTGGTCTCCAGGGGCAGGCACACCATGTATACAGAACCATGACCAGGCATTACAACTACTTAAAACCAAATTACAGGTGTGGAGGCACCTTCCCATCTCACTCCACGGCATGATTGCAATGTTTAATGATCGCTCGCCCTAAGCTATTATACTTTTTTGTAAATGTTCCCATATGGCTTGGCAAGGATTTCTTTGGCAAACTACAGTCAATGGTAGTCACATTTCTCTGGAATGGGAAAACAGCCGGAATAGGGTGGGAAGAGATTACAGAGCCATACTGCTCCGAGGCATTGCCACCCCGGACTTTGAGCTCTACTATTTGGCCGCTCAGGCACAATTTGTGAAATATTGGTATGATGAGACTGATAGATCGCCCCACACATGGATAGAAACAAACACCACTTCCCCCACATACATATGTGCAGTCATTTTTGACCCACAGTACAGGGACACATGCGAATACGACCCGGTGAGTTGCATTGTTCGGGCTTGGGGGGCAATATATAAGAGACTGAAACTAGTGATGCACTACAACCCGGAGGTTCCCCTATGGAACTTCCCGAACATTCCTCCGACGTTCGATGCAGGCATCCAGGAAACTTGGGACCCAAATGGAGAAATGAAGGTGGGCGATATTTTCATAAATGGGACGTTCGCGACCTTGGCTGACTTCACAAGAGCTATGGGTGGAGGGCCGCTCCAATATTACTGGATGAGGTCTGCGTTCCAGGAACGGTGGCCTCTCTTCCTTGATGAGCCCCCCCCCCCCCACACCCATGCCTACAACTGGTTACAAAGAAAGGAGGGCTGGGAATTTCCTTCCAAATTGTATGTTTCAGTGCAGACTCATACACCCATGACAAACCGGGTTAAAGAAAAATGGGAAGCAGATATGCAGATGCCTATAACAGATGAGAAGTGGGATAGACAAGGGGCGCTTACAAAAAAGGAATCACTCAACGCTGGCCTACGTCTAATCCAGTTTAAAATCCTGAATAGGGATTGGCCACCAGGGGGCGCACGGATGTGGTCTGACTTCGCGTGAGCTCTGCTAATTTGAGTCCCTAATTTGAATCCCTAGGAGGGATTGAGCCCCCACCTTGATGACCCCTCCCCCCCCAAGATTCCACACCGGTGTGCCGCCAGCTGAGGACCAACCCCCACAAGCGATCTGAAGAACACCCTGCATGACATCATCAAACTCTTAGTTGCCGACGATGTGGTTGATGAACCTAAGACAGAGGATACACAGAGCCGGAGGGCCTCCAAGCGGACCAAGTCCTTGCTCGATTTCACCGCTTTCAGGACAAAACACGGATCCTCTAGAAAGCAAGAAGCAGCGATTCAATTACCCTCCAAGGATCCCAAATCTCGATATACCAGGACCTATCATCCATAACCTTGGCACTCCGACGCATGTGCGGGCCCTATCACCAAACATCTGAAGGAAAAGAGCATAAGATACAGGTGGGGATACCCCTTCTCTCTGTCCTTCAAATACAATGGAAACAAAATCAAGCTAAACTCAGAGGGGGAGATCAAGGCGTACATCTCTGACCTCCTTAGACCAAGCACAGGGGAACACGATCGGGGAGACCCACGTCGAGAAGAAAGAGGATGGCGTATACAGGGCCCCAGAAGGAAACGAGTCAAGGGATCGAGGAAATTTCGGAGATGTAAAGGCTCAAAAGAGACTCGGGCCATGTAAACGGAGGAGGGAGGTGAAAGGGGGCTCAATCAAGATTATGATGTTATAATAATATGATGATGTTATGATGTTATAATAATCTTGGGGACGTGAAGTAACGGTCCCTAAAAGTGGAAAAATGTACAGAGGATAAAGCATTATCGGCAACACAAAAGATCACTCAAGAAGACGCAAGTCCTTATGTACACTATATCTACTTGACACGGGTCACGAATCCACAACCGAAATACTCTGATAATGGCACCAATTGAAGAGCAGAAGGGTAGGGAGTCCCTAAGGATAGGAACACTTAACGTGAAAGGCCTTAACTCGCCGACCAAGGGATCACTAGTGGCAAGGGAATTCCATAGATCTCAAATAGACATTCTCCTTCTAAAAGAGACAAAGTTTGCCAAGGGGGAGGAGAGAGGCATACTAGGAAAAAAGAGGGGGACAGGAATTCTGGTGCTCGGGCCCACTCAGGAAGGGAGGGGTTGGAATCCTGATCAAGAAAGGAATCAATTTCGAAGTAGATAAGACCTGGTCCGATGTAAGCGGGCGTGCCCTCCTGATATCTGGGACAATCGCAAAGGTTAAAGTAACAGTTGCAGTAATATACTCTCCCAACGCAGGACAAGCAAAGTTCCTAGAAAAGACAATACACAAAATAACGTTAGAAGCATCTGGCCAAGTTGTTCTCAGAGGAGACTTTAATCAATGGGCAGACCCGACCAAAGGCTGGGAACCAGGCAACCCCGAGATAAGAAACCAAACGAGAAGTGATCGCACTGGGCTTTCCGACATAATGGAGATATAGGACCCGCAAGATGTGTGGAGAATCAAACATCCTAATGAAAGAGGCAATACATTCTACTCCAATCTGCACAAAACATTTACCCGGATCGATTACTTGTACCTCTCCAAGGACCTCCTTGATACCACAATGCTATCGGAAATAATTCCGATAACCTGGTCAGACCATGGTATGGTCCTGTCGGATATAAGTTGGGCAGACTTACCTGTTTCAGGAGGGAAGTGGCGCTGTAATGAAAGCCTGTGGAAAGATACAGTATTTAAAATTGAAATGGCAACTGAAATTGAGGAATACTTCAAACTAAACAATGGGGAAGTCTCCAAGCAGACAATATGGGAGGCGGGTAAAGCCACCTGGAGAGGCATCCTGATACGTGAAGGATCTACCAAGAAAAGAGAGAGAAAGATCATTGAGCACAGACTTAGGTCCGAAATATGCCAACTGGAAAGCGAGAACAGGGAACACCTGGGCACGGACCATGACAACATCAACATAGCACAATGTAAAAGGGAAGAACTAAGACTATTGGAGCATGAACAAATTGTGCGCAAACTTCGATTCCTCAAACAGAAATTGTATGAGAAGGGGGACAAGGCTGACGCACTATTGGCAGCCAGACTCAGAGAGCAAAGGGCGGAGCGGAAAGTGAAAGATAATTGAAGAAAACCCTATGACCCCCCCAACCCTCCACACTAACCAAAGTGTTTTGCCAACTTCTACGAGGCGTTGTACACGGTTAGGCCGAAACCTGTGCAGTTCCCTCTGGGACCACTGCAAAAGATTTAGGACTACAGGTGTTTGGCAGTAAACCCACTTGGTAGCAGTCTGTACCACACAGATTCACTTGGTAGCTGTGGCTGAGCAGTCAGACTTCCCTCAAGAAGAGTTAGGCAGTATACAGAGTATTCACAATAGGTCAGAAGAGCACAGTAAAACAAGTAAACACTGACCAGAGCTTGGTGCAAAAGAGATATAATTATTTATTTAAAACCACATCTAGAAAAACACACAGGCACTAATAGTAAGCAATTCAAAAACACGGTTACTAAAAGATATACACTCCCTTAAAAGAATATTTGCAAGTCTTAAATAAAGTCCCACTTATTTTAAGACAGCGGTGAGCGCTTAACGCAGATGGCACTCTAATAATTCATTTTAAAAGGGAGAGAAAAGCAGAGAATAAATTGAAACAGATCCCAACACTTTTTCACGAACACAACAAGAGAGGAAGGCAAAGTAACACCGTGAGTTTAGAGTCAGTAGGCCGGATCCACTTTAAGAGGATCAAAACGAAATGTGTCCAAGGTCACACGGTTGCAGTGCACAAAAGTCTTGTAACGGTTCAAAAAGGAGTTGGACCAAAGAAAGGGACCAGTTAGAAGGTCAAGGCGGCCAGCCCAGTCCAGAAGGTTAAGGGGTTATTATTACCTTGTAGCAATCTTTAGAAAGGGAGGCCTGGCGGACACGGTACCTTAAAGTGGTGAGAATACTCCAGCGGGGGCAGTTGTTTCTGGCAGCTGACGCAAGTCGGTGCTTCGTCCGGGGGAAGAGAGGATCTCGTCGTGGAGGAAGACAGGAGTCCGTTGCACTGCCAGGGAAGAAACCAGCCGCAGAGTTTCTCAGTTAAAAAGGAACGGTCCTTTAGTTCGCGGTCCAGTGGTAAGTGGCCATCCGGTTGCCGGGGTGCTTGGCACGGGCAATTCGACCACAAGCCGGTCTGGGGTGCGAAGAGAAGAAGGTAAACTGGTTGTGCACACCAGTCAGGGGAAGAAGCCTCTCCAGCCGGGAGATCTTCTCTGTCGTTGGGAAGTGGTGAGTCGGTCCCGCAGGGCTCCACCGGTGGTGTCGTCGTGGTAGGTCGGCTCAGCTTCTCCCTCGTCGGATTCTCAGGTCCTGTGGCGACTTCTGAAGTTCCAGTCCCCAAAGCCCTGCTTTATGCAGCATACCCCCATTCACTCAGCCTAGCTGTCAATCAAACATGCTAAGTGGTGAGCCGGCCGGCTCACCACTTGGGCCAATCACACAAGGGTGCGACTTGAGTTACCAAGGTAACTCAGTCCAGGGTGCCTAAACACCCTCCCATACCCCCTGTGGTACCCAGACAGAGTGGCACCACCACTTTTGGAGGCTTCTATGGAGAAGCCCGCCAAAAAGTGGACCAAAGGGCCCGACTTGGGTTGGAGTCACAGAAGAGAACCCAAACGCCATTTTAGAATCGAGTCCTGGCAAAAAATACCAACCGGCGAATTAATATTAAATAAATAAACCGGCGGTATGTTCGAGGCTATGAGAATTAAATAATTAAAGTTGGTAGCCTCGAAGAATGGGAAAATCCCATAGGGATATATTCACAGTCGAATATAAAAAGTAGTATCCACTGCCACCAGCCAAAACTCGATCAGGGGGGACGGAGACGTGCCCCCTCGACTAACAGACCCGGGGCAATTGAATTGCCCCGACCAGTACGTCCACAATATGATGGTTTGTACCGGTTTCTGTTAATAATTTGGGACTAGTAAAGCCAATGGTGACTTTACATGCCCTGGGAGACAGTAGTCAGTCCCAGGGTATGGAGTCTATGGTGGGGTGTCACTATGACACCCCTGTGTCACTGCGCGGAGGGTGTTGTGTAACACACATAGTAAAAACACATGAGACCCTATGGAGTAAAGGACCCCATAGCCCATAAAACACATTAACAGTCAAAGGAACACCATAAATCATGTCAAAGATGGGAGAAAAAGAGTCTCACTCTTGGCAGGAGAAAAAAAAACAAACTCCAGAAATCCAGCAAAGCTGCTGGGGGACTCACTAGGTTAGGAAATTCAGCCTAAAGAGAGAATTCTCCCTAACATACACCTCAGAAGTGACCCCAGGACAATCAGATACAGATCACTATCTCTCCCAGATAGACATGCCCAAAATCTCGTACTCTGAAACTGAGCTCTTAGAATCCCCGATATCCGAACCTGAGGTCCAAGAGGCAATCAAAAGACTAACCGTAGGCAAATCCCCCGGAGAGGACGGTTATACCGCTGGGTTTTATAAAACCTTCAACGACCAGCTAACACCATTCTTGGCGGAGCTCTTTAATGAGATATTAGAAACAGGGACAGCCCCCGACTCCTTTACGAAGGCGCTCATAAACAGTGATCCCAAAGGAGGGAAGGAACCCCAAACATTGTGGTTCATACCGCCCAATTTCATTGCTCACTTTAGATGCCAAAATTTACACCAGGGTACTAGCCGCCCGACTGGAAGTACTGATCCCTCACCTCATACACAATGACCAAGTCGGATTCATATTAGGTAGGCAAGGGGCTGACACCATGGGCAAAACTCTCCATCTCATCCACTCATCACCAGAACTACCAGGTGACCCTGCCCTACTGTCAATAGATGCAGAAAAAGCCTTTGATAGAGTGGAGTGGGAATTCCTGAGGGCAGTCCTTTACAAGGTGGGGATAGGGCCGAGATTTAGGAAAGGAATACGAGCAGTATACACATCCCCAAAGGGTCTATATCTCTGTTAATGGGGAATATTCCAGATGGTTTGAAATGGGACGTGGTACCAGACAGGTGTGCCCCCTCTCTGCAATACATTTTGCGCTCTCCCTAGAACCCCTGGCCCAAAATATACGATCCGACTCCAGAATAGAAGGCATGCAATTGGGAACGAAAGAATACAAGATAGCACTCTATGCTGATGATACTTTTACACATTACTAACCCCTCTGTATCTGTCCCTCATGCTCTCCAACTATTAGAAGAATATGGCCAACTCTCTGGGTTTAAAGTGAACAAGACTAAATCAATATTGTTCCCTCTGCAAGGAACGAACAAGGAAAACGAAACCAAGTTTTTGCCCCTAGGCCTCAGACTCGAACACTCTGCGTTTAAATACTTAAGCATTCAGATCACTAAAAACCTAATAGAACTATACGAAGCTAACTTCCCTCCCCTCCTCCAGAGTTTCTCGGCCGATCTGAAAAGGTGGGACAAACTCACGATCTCGTGGTTAGGACGGATTAACGACATTAAAATGGTATGCCTCTCCCGATTCCTGTACCCTTTCCAGATGTTACCCATCGAGATACCAAATGCGTTTTTTGAAGAGGCCAAAAAACGTATGCTTAGGTTCCTCTGGCAGGGAAAGTAGCCGAGGATTGCATACGACACTCTGACGCTTTCCAAAGACAAAGGAGGAGTAGGTCTCCCCGACCTGCGAGCATACTACAAATCCTCACAACTACGTATCCTTATCCCACTCTTACGTGACCACAACCACCTCCAATGGGTCCACATGGACAATCATTACTTCTCGCCAGCCACTGTGTCAGAATGGCTATGGACCCCTCACAAAAGAATACAACGGAAAATTAAGGGCCACCCGATACGGAGTACCATTTGGAACATCTGGCAACCAAGCAAAGCAATGAACAAGATCACCACTTGGCCGTCCCCACTTAGCCACTTATGGTCGGTCCTCTGGCATAAACGACCACATACCCGAAGTAGGAAGATTCCAATCCTGGTACGAGGCGGGACTCGAAAAGGTAGGGCAACTCCAGAAGAAGGACAACTTCATAACTCTTCCAGACCTAACTGAAGCCCTAGGCATAGGCCCATTATCCACCTTCCAATACATCCAGATAAAAGGAGTCCTCACAAAATCTGCATGGAAGAAAAAGCTGCAGAGAGAACTCACCCCATTCGAACAACTCTTGGATTCTAAGTCTGAAATGAAGGGTTTGATATCTGCAATGTACAAAGAACTTATCAAAGCAAGCACCGGGTCCACGGAACATCTCAGAAGCAGATGGGGGAGAGACCTAGGAGAGGAGATAGATCCAGAACAATGGGAAATGATGTGCAAAAACGCATCCAAAACATCCTTATCCAGTCAATATAAATCACACGCCATTGAACTCCTACATAGATGGCAATATGACCCACTCAAATTGTCTAAGATGTTTCAGACTCTGAGCCCGAGATGTTGGCGAGAATGCCGAGAGACAGCTGACTATTGGCACATGTGGTGGAGCTGCCCACGCATAAAGGTATTCTGGGAGGAAGTCCTGGCATGGATCAAGGACATAGGCGGCATACAAAGAGACGCTGATCCACGTTTGGTTCTCTTCGGAATGGAAAAGACGAGGATGAATGGACTAGACTCAGGGGTCTTGCCCCACAGCTACTACTGCAGCCCATGCACTGCTGGTAACAAAATGGAAATCCAAAAAGGTTCCAAGTAAGAAGGAATGGATCAATTTGTCAACCAACATCTACACAATGGAATTGATCACGGCATCCCTACACAACAAAGCGTCGCAATGCGAGATCTTATGGTCAGAATTTCGAGGCAAACACCTTTCAGAGACGACGGACTCCCAACCGAGGACACTGCAGGATCCTAATTAAAACCAAGAATCTCAAAAACCCTCAATACAAGACAGTTATGACCCAAGTATCAAGGAAACCTTACAATAGTGAACCGAACAGTACCCGCTATATCAACAGAGAAAACATGCCGCAATGATGTCTGCCCAACCATGGGGAGGGAGGCGGGTGGGTATGGGGTATGTTATATTGACTGTTACTACTAGAGAGCGGAAACAAACACAACGACGATCAACTGTATAATGAGACTCTAGTTTTGTTCTTTTGATGTAACCATATGCTAGTAGAGTTGTAACAAGTGAAATGCTCACATTTTTTTTATTTTTTTATTTTTGTTTCAAAATCAATAAAACCAAATTTAAAAAAAAAAAAAATCCTGAATAGACTACATTACACGCCGGGTAAGGTGGCTGAATTTGCAACAGGCTGCTCGGGCGAATGCCCCAAGTGTGGCTCCCCGCAGGCAGGGCCCTTTCATATGTACTGGGAGTGCCCAGCTCTGGTGGGGTCCTGGAGGATGGTGGCTGGAGTGATTGCAGAAACTACGCAGGTGCCCCCTCATTTGACTCCTCAAAAATATTTATTCGGTGATATCGGCAAGTGCTCTGAAAAAACGAGAAGGTTATTCAATGTTTCATGTGCTGTGGCTAAAAAATGCATCCTACAAGCTTGGAAAAATCCCATGCCGCTTAACATGAACACTTTCCTACGTGAATTGACGTACGTGAATGAATGTGAGGAGCAATATGTCCCGACCCAACCGAGCACAAGTCAACCAAACGACATTTGGGGCCCTTTCAGGGTGTACCTGTGTGAAATGCTTTTGGACAATGAAACTACTATGTAACCTGTATTACACCACTGTGAGTATGAGATGCACCATTGTATGATATGTTGAATATGATGTGCAGGAGGCGCTGCTGTATCTGTTATGACCACTAATAAAGAGAAGTTTAAAAAAAAGAAAGAAAAAAAGTTTGATTAATTCTCGGCAGGAATCAACATTTTTGCAAAGTTTTACATTTGTTATTTTAATTCTAAATTATTTTCAACCTTCCATTCCAGTTCAAATGGTTTACTTTTGCTCAAACTATTGCTCATGACTGCTAGTATCTTTCCAATGGTGCTCCAATAGAAATTTGTATTGATTTAGGGATTTTTGCATATTTTCAGTGTTTTATATAGCCATTTCCGAATGTCATTTTAAATAGTGTAAGATTTAAAATCTGTTTTTCTCTCTTGTTTGGGGAGGAAAGGTTGGATTCGAATTCTGTTTTCTATTCCTTATTCCAGATTATCTGCTGCTTCCTTATATCTATTTAGAATTGCTTATTTGTGGGTTGAGGAATATTGCAGGGGGAAATTCTAACTTAAGTGCTATCTTTCCAAACAAGCCAAAAGTGTTATTTTCTCTGGTGTTTTCCACCTGTGTTGCTAACGAGTGAATTTAAGTGACTTACATACCTTCTTATCTGTTATTGTCACCACATTGGTGATTGCTGCCCCATATATTAAAAAACATGTTTGATTTGAATTTTAAATAAATAAATAAATATTACCTTTACCAACCAGCCTGATTCCTGGTCCATCGTGACCCAGGGTATTTGAAAAGGGGTGGGATATGAGTAGTGTATCACTCAAAATATTGAACCTATATATATATATCATAAAATAAGCATTGTGGTTGTGCACTGAATACTAGGCTGAGACCAGGGTGTATCGCCTGATTGAAATACTTAACAGTTTATAATACAATATGTAAAATGAGGAGTGCAAAATTCTACTATTCCTACACTAGGGTATAGAGTGGTTATCTTTTATTCGGCCACAGGCTCCAGGATTGAAAGGAATATAAAATAAGTGTGCAAAAAGTGCAAAAAATGCAGCAAGCTGACAGTGAACCCTTGCGGGTGCCAGTTGCTCGTCAATAAAATCATGTTAATCCGGAGGTAATAGCTTTGTTTGTCCAAAATGAACTATAGATGCGATACACAATTTATATAGACTAAGATTTAGGTGTGCCGACAGTAGAACCTTGCAGGTGCCAACTTTTGACTCAAAACTTAAATTGATGGTCTATACCTGGAGGGGCATTATATATATAGAATTTGGAAGAGTCTAAAGTGCATGTATAGTATTTTAAAGTGCATAGTCTAAAGTGCATAGTGCTGCTGGGTGATAAAAAAATGCTTGCATGTTGTGTACTTTTTAGAATAATGTCTTAAATGTAGATGATACTGATTGCATTAATAATGCCTAAACTGCTGTATGCTATAAATAAAAAGTGCCATATTGCAAGTTGTCTAGCAGAAACAATATAATGGACTACTGATTTAGATCAACATCAATATTTTGGTGCACTGTGTTAGTCTCTCGATTGTGCCTTGGTAAAATAAGCTTAGTTCCTCAACTCTTTAAAAATGGATACTAAAATACAATGGCCCTCATTACAACCCAGGCGTTAAGGGGTTAACGGCGCTGTAAAAAGGTGGCGGCGCCGTTAAACCCTTAACGCCTGATTACGAGATCCCTTTGCGGGTGGCACTTTAACGCCTGCTTTTAGCAGGCGTTAAAAAACCAACACGCAAAGGGACCTTGGTGCTAAGTACGGTGCCGCAATTTGCGGCACCGTACTTAGCGCCTTCCCCATTCCCATTGAGCCCTATGCGGCAAAAATGGGAATGGGGAAGGGCCATGGCGGCATGGGGAATTACCGCCCCGCCAACCTCGTAATGGGGCGGTAATTCCCCATTCCACCATGGCGGAGTCGGTAAGTTACCGGCATGGACCATGGTGCTGTTAACCTGGGTCGTAATGAGGGCCAATACATTTAAAAATGAATGTTAACAATCTAAAAAATGGAAAAAAGCTCATCATTGAGAAAACAAAAATACAAAAGTGCAAAAAATACAAATACAAAATTCCAACCTACATATACATGTGTATGCTAGATATAAGGCATTCTCAAAAAACCACATCTTCTAAATATGAAATCATCATAAGAGGATGTTGCTACTACAATATAGGTTTGTAAGAAGGTCAACTTCTCAAGGGGTAGCACGGACCTCTCCTGAAACTAAGATTAAATACTAGTTAATTTAGAATTAGTCTCCCACGGAAACGTATAGTTTTTCATCTCGATTGTGGTCCATCGGGAATTTAGTATCGCAGTCAACAATATAGCGGGATTCTAGTTGTCTTAGTCTCCTGAGGCTATCACCTCCTCTAGGATGTGCATCAACAGTGTCAATTACAAGGGGGAGGCGCTGTTGCGCGCAATCAAGACGGCCGCCTAATTGCAGAGCTCCGATCCCCTGAATATCCTGGCATGAAATTAATCCTGTTTGGAGTCATAAAGTCGAAAAATACTTTCCTGGCATGGAGATCCAACATATAATGCATACCCTGAGCAAATCTGGTCGAAAACCGTAGCGCCGTTGCGGAGTTCGCAACACACTCGGAAGGGGCGGATTGGCCCACTTGCCGTAAGCCGATGCACTGATCCGGAGAGGGCCTACACCTCACAGTGGCTGCATGACCCTCACAGGGCTGCATGGGGGAGGAGCGTTGTCTCTGGATGGCTGACACGGAGACGCTCGTTCACTCCACACACTTACAGCAATAGCCAGAGGCACCTTACATTTGTTTGTGGCAGATCCTGGGACGGGCGGAGGAGCACCTGGGTGGTGCATCTGCCCCTCATCTCGACACATCGACGGGTGGGACGCCATGCACGCATGGACAGCTGCCGGCTCCCAGCCAACAGCCAAGCACCCTCTCGGGGACCGCCTAGGGACCAGCGGAAGGGACATCCAAGACGCAAACCCTCGGATGAGGTGGAGAAGGGCCAGTCGCAGCAGGCTGCGGCCACCTCAGGAAGTAGGTCACGGCCCGCTGACACTACCTAGATACGTGCCCCACATAATGAGGGGGGAGCGGACGCTAACCGGGCAGTACCCCACGGCCCACATAGCACGTGGTAGGAGACAACCCATCCGGGATGGGCCCAGAAGCTGGAATCACCCCGAAGACCCGTACATAGATACTAGGTGTGGGACGGGAGCGGAGCAGTTCGGTGGCGTCTAGTACTGCGAGGCGCCGAAGCCCACATAACTGGTGGTCCATGCTCAGCCCCTATCCGAGCCATCACACTAGGAGAACACGTTGGAAATAGAAATCATTGTGAACTACAGCCCCCCCGGTCTCCCGGTTACCAAAGCTCCTACGCCCACGGCCCTCTCTCAAGCAGGCTCCGGCAAAAAAACTACACACCTTTGAATGAATCTGCGTTAAGACCTTACGCCCTGCAGTTTTGGACCCCACACTCGCCTCAGGGGGATCAGGATACCTTGAAACATTCTAGCAATAAAGTGGTTAAACGCCCATCTACCATCACAGACAATCTCGAAAAAGCAGGGGGTACACACGACAAATCACCCTTGCAAGTGGGTTTAAACTAAATATGCTCCGGCCCCCAGAGGAGTCCAAATATTTTCCTGCAACCTATTATTGAGCAGAGATCAGGCCCGGGTGGAATAACCTACTATATAACAAAACCCAAGCAACAGCTGGGAGAAGCCCGGGGGGCACGGTCCAGCAGCACTATACTTAACTACCTTGGTGAGAACGCTGCCAATCTGCAACAGATTCTACTGCATTGGGACCTAGCGGGGCAGAACGGGCAGGCGAGATACCCAACCTGCTCAGACAATACTAATCAGTAAAAAGGTCCTATATCATCACAAGGCGTGGGAGAACACAACCCACTCCCGACTAGCTCAGGTGACATATGGGCCACCACGAGAAGAAAAGTACAGGGGCGAACAAAACCGGCCCAATGGACTCCTTAGCTACCTCCCAACCTCATGGGTCGCCCGCCACTACATCAATGGGCGCAGACAACCAGACCGAAGTGCTACCCGAAGCAAGAAAAGACCGCGTAATGACCATAGTGCAAAATGGCTTCTTGGCAGTAAATGTTAAGCTAGATGACATTGTGGCAACAATCAGCTCCCTGAAGGCTAGAGTAGACAAGGAAAGCGCTCGCATCACAGAAGCAGAAAACCGGATCAGCATGAACGAAGATACTATAACACAACACAGCCGGAACATTTCACAATTGAAGGGAGAACTACACAAGACCCAAGCTAAATGTGAGGATCTCGAATCCAGATCCAGGAGGAACAACATTCGGATTGTCAGAATTAAAGGCCCAATGGAGCAACATGTGGAAAACCTATTAAAATCCCTTCTAGGTACTGAATCCTTTTCCGATAAACTTTCTTGTTGAAAGGGCACATCGCACCTTGGCACCGCCACCCAAACCAGGAGCACCACCCCGCACGATAATCGCTCGTCTACTCAACTACAGGGACAGAGACATGATCCTAAGGCTGTCCAGAGAAAAAGGTACCCTACACTACAAGGAAAACAGAGTGCACATATACCCAGATTTTTTGACCAGTGTCCAAACACAAAGGAGTTCCTATGAACCGGTTAAGAGACAACTAAGGCTTTGCCGCATCCCTTATGCTCTCATCTTTCCTGCAAAGATGCGAATCCAACACGGAGGCAGGTCACATTTCTTGCGAGAACCCCATGGAAGCTATGGCATATATCGAGGCAACTATCCCTATCCCCCCGGAGATCGGGCACGGGACCAGAACATGCAGCCACGACCAGATGATGACAGACTGAGCCCGGCTGATTGAGTTGGGTCTACATCGATATCCTGTTACGTGCTGTGAGGCCTTCAACAAGTATGAATGACTCCAATAAATAATAATTTTGAAAGTTGGGTTCGGGAGCCTCTGCTGAGGGAGGCCATGCGGCTGCAATGAGCTACCCTCAGGAGAATTCCACAGGTTATGGGTGTTATGGGGAATGGGATACATGATCGGGTTGGGGTTGATGGTGCGGGTGGGGGTGGGGATGGGGATGGGGATTGGGTACGAAGTTTGGTAAATGTTAAAAAACAGAGTTTAGTTGCATCGGTCATAGCTGCAATAACAGATAACATTCACAGACTAAGTCACACCACTATGACAAAGGAGGACTATGGAAGTGGGGCCCGCTAAGACATTATACTGAATACTCATCCCATTCCGGGGAGGGTTCTCACATTGATCCATCCGGGTCTGCGATTCCGGCTCCGAGATACCAAAATAGATGCCCAAGGGAGATATGTCTTGGTCTGGGGTGAGGTGGCAGAATGAGAGGTTGTTATTGTCAATACATATGGTCCTAATATCGACGACCCCGATTTCTACAACACCATACATAACTTGCTAACCACTGCTGATGATGATGAGGCAGTAATCTGGTGGGGGGGAGGGGGGAGACTTCAACACAATCCTTGACCGGTCCTCAACTTCCTTCCGATCCCCTACTAAGACCATACGTCAGAAAATGCAACAAATGTCCATGGTAGATCTATGGCGAGAGCTTCACCCCCAGGAAAAGTGATACACTTAGTATTCATCAGTACATGATTTCGAGTCCTGCATTGATTGCTGGCTTCTTAGCTCAACCCTCTGAAACGCGGTCTCGAAGATGTATCCGCCCACGCACTTGGACCACTCCCCCATATCAATTACCCTAACTGTCCGTAACACTACACCACGTGTTCAACGCTGGAGAATGGCCCCTGCTATCCCAAGGACCTGCACGTGTGCGAATCGTCACACATCGAAATAGAAGAATTCTTTCAACTGAACGAAGGGTCTGTAGACAAATTTGCCACGATATGGGAAACATTCAAGGTGTGGGTGCGTGGCGCAATTATGTCCAAATCCACGGGACTACTGAGATCCGTCAGAAAAGAATTAGATACAATGGAAGCAAAGCTTGAACTCCTTGAGTTTGAGTACACTACTACACATAGCAAAGAAGCCCTTTCTGATATACACATGACATTGGGTGAATTCAATAAACTTGCTGAACGGGAGATCCAGTACATGGCCACCTCAGCCGGGCTCGGAGATACAGGGAGAGCAACAAGGCAGGGAAATTCCTGGCTCAGATGCTCAAAGCCGGAAGCCATTATTCCCCTATCACTAACATTCAGACGCCCAATGGGATCATGGTGAATCGAGATCAAGACATCGACGATACATTCTCCGAATTTTATAAGACATTATATTCCAATAGACACCCCAAATCGAGGGAGGAGATAACAGACTACTTACATGCACTATTGATTCATCCCGACCAAGCCGGCTTCATATTGACTAGATCCTCGGTCCTAAATCTAAGACGACTCTTCAGAGTAATGGCACAGATAAACCCAGGGGTGAATGCGGTTGTATCGTCACTAGATGCCGAAAAGGCTTTCGATTCCGTCTCCTGGTCTTACCTGTTCTTGGTGCTCGAGAGATTCGGACTAGGTCAGTATTTCGTAAAATGTGTCCGACTACTCTACACATGCCCGGGTGCGAGGGTACTAACCAATCATACTAGGTCATCACCATTTCCATTGAATAGAGGTACCAGACAGGGCTGTCCCTTCTCCCCCATTCTGTTTGCGCTCACAATTGAATCCACGGCCGAATACGTGCGTCAAAATCATGCGCATAGGGGTCTCAGAATGACTGGGGTGACGCAAATAATCTCCCTCTATGCTGATGACACTCTGCTATACATCCGAAATCCCGAAGAATATTTGGCCCCCATTATGGCCAATATCGAAAGGTTCTCTGAGTACTCAGGATATAAAGTGAATATTGCTAAGTCCGAACTGTTTCTGCTTACTTCCAACATCAAAGACACGACCAACATGTTTGAATGGTCCCCTAAGCATGTCCGCTATCTGGGTATCATGATATCAAGGGATAAAGGCACACTATTTGCAGATAATCACGGGGAACTATTGAAAACACTCTCCATTAAACTATGGACCAGACTCCCCATCTCATTATACGGTTGAATATCACGCCTTAAAATGGTGGTGCTCCCCAAACTATTTTATCTTTTCTGTAATGTCCTGATCTGGCCTGGCAGAACATTTTTTACGAAACTCAACACATTGACTTCTACATTTGCGTGGGGGGTGAGGGGGGACTGCCAGGATGAAATGGTCCAAAATGGCGAAACCTTTCTGGGATCTTGGCGCCTGATTTCGAACTTTATTACTTAGCATCACAGGCACACTTTGCGAGACATTGGTTCGACCCAGAAGATACGGCTACACATCCCATTAGAAAGATATGCAGCATCCCCCTCGGATGTACGATCTGTGATGTTCGACCCCAAATGGAAAGACTCCTGCAAATACGATCCTGTGAACACCACTGCACAAGCATGGTTTAAGATATATTGAAGGATATGTTTTATGACCCCATACGATCCAGAAATACCGCTATGGAATTTCCCGGGCATAACACCTACCTTTGATAAGGCACTACAGAGGGCATGGGACCCAAGGATACAGTTAAAGATAAGTGACATGTTCACTGGGGGCAAGTTCTGCGAACTAAATTACTTTGTTGAGGCAGTGGGAGGGGGACACCTTAAACAATTTCAATGTTTTAGAATGAAAGCTGCTTTTACTGCCAAATGGCCTACATTCCTGACGGAACCACCCACACACAAATGTATCAGGGTAATGATGGAAACAGGGAGACACAGGAAGTGTGTTTCTGCATTATACAACTTAGTTCAAACACACTCCGAATCATGTAATTACATTAAAGAGGCCTGGGAGCGGGATCTGGGAATAGTTCTGTGTAAAACTACCTGGCTTAGATACTGCCAACTTACTAAACATGTCTCTATGAACTTATGGTTGCGTCTGATCCAATTTAAGGTACTAAATCAACTCCATTACACCCCCGCTAAACTGGCTAAGTTTATAGACTGTCAAACACGGACATGTCCCAAATGCAATACCCCTAAGGCGGATTCGTATCACATGTACTGGACCTGCCCACCTGTGGTTAAATTCTGGGGGGAGGTGGCAGAAATCCTAGAAGACATCACCACAATTCCGGCCACACCCTCCCAATGGAAGTACTTATTCGGAGATATCGGTACGGGGTCAGAAACCACCAGACATCTTTAACGTAGATTGCGTAGTTGCAAATGAAACATCCTGAAATGCTGGAAATCTACAGAGGCCCCCAGGAGAGTGGACTTTTTGAAAGACTTGTCAATAATAAATGAATGTGAGGAACAATTCACTATAACTTTACCATCAGCATGCCGACCTAAAGACATATGGGCACTGTTCTGACTTTACTTATGTAATATGCTCCCTGAGGAGGAAAGTAATGTGCCGTCGTCTTCCTAAAAATACCTGTGAACAGTACGACATGTGCAAACAGATATGTGCACGCTATTCTGTGTTTTGCGTTTTTTTTTATTACGGGATTGTGTGAACAGCTTGTAGCTCAGTTTTGATGTAACTCTCTTTGGAAAAATAAAGGGAGGTGACATTTCTATAATGTGTGTCCTCAAAATGTTTAGCAAGAGGATAGTTCATGTCCTTATTTTTAATTGCCCGCAAATGCTGTAGGATACGCAGTCTAACTATAGTAGACCCACTTAAATGTAATCTATAATGTCTATGTAAAGCACTTTGGCAAAAGTGCTATATACACAAATCATTATCATATGATGAATTACTTCAATATCTTTTAAAATATGGTCAAATAAAAAAAAACATATGCAATTAAAAATAATACACACACCACTTTTACTTGTAAATTACCCCTATCCGTTTTGATGAAATAAAAAAATACAGAATTTCTATGCAGCACTTTTTAGTTCCCATACTCACATGCCGACACGGACTGCATAACAGTGCACGCGTAATGTAAACAATGCCTATGTTGCTATAGTAATGACCAATGAACATACAGAAACACTTCACCACACTTGCTTCACAACAAACGCGCATGACGTTTGTTGGGAACTAATTTTCTTTTTGCAACATTCCCTCCATAGTTCCTATGACCCGCCCCACCCAACCCCCAATCTTTTTGCTCTCATTTGAACTGCTCTAACTTTTCTTTTGTCCATCTTCACTTCCCTTGCCTTTTGCTCATTGTTAAAGGGAAACTGATCAGTCCTTCAGGCCATCAGTTCTGGGAAACTGTTTCCCTTTTGAATTCTTGTACTTTTTAACATTGCACACCGCACCTTACAGTGCAGTGAAATGGAGACACTTTTGTATCACCCTAGCTTTTTACACTTGGGATTTTTGGTTACTTTAAAGACAAGCTGGTGGCAGCAGACACAGGTTTACCAATTTATAATGATTTTTAGTGTGCACATTCAGGTTTACCACGTATAGCTACTAACGTGGCTTGTGCCCCAAAATGGCTGTGCCATGAGATGTTTGATTGCTTCTTTGGCCATCCTGTTTGGACGTCTTCCTGCCTTGCACCAGGGAATGAGCAGTGCTTCAGCACTTGGACTAGTGGGATCACCGAGTCTCAACACCTTCTTAAGGTTCCTGCCCTTCATCACTGCCAGAGGTTGCATCTTGCAGTGGTACCCGACCGGATGACTCCTTGCACCGGCAACTCCTAGGCCCCACTCACCAGAACCAACACTGGAAGATCGAGACCCCAGCATCCACAATGACATCTGGGAAAATCAGAGTCAGGGGAAGGCAAGCAAACGCAGTGCATCTGTCCTCTCCCCCCTGTCCTACATAGGATAACATCAGGAACAAGTCCCTTTGTCTCCTCCATTCGCCTACGGTTGTTGTACATGGGTAGAGTAACCTGAAATATAAGAAAACATATCCACCTTTGGTAGGAATTGTTGTATAACATTTTGAACTATCACCAACAAAAGTAAATTACAACCTACCTTCAGAGACTACAGTCAGGGGAGGAACACTGGCTCTTGTGACCTCTCGGCACAAGGCCCCGTTCTTCTTAGGGCTGGACTGCTTAAGTCAGGGAATGAACTTGTGGCCTGGTTCCATAATTTATTGCATTTTACTTATTTACCCGATTAGCTGAATAAGTATTTTAATGCATATCTGAACTGTGATGAATGTATATATTTGTGTCAGAGTATTGTGCGATACTACCTGTTAAGATTCATTTTTCAGTGTGTCCAAAGGCCTATAAATAATTACTGTATGCTTTATACTTACTGTCTGAATGTATTTATTGTGTGCCATACTGGGTGGGGGCCCCTGACCCCACTCGCACTGTCCCGAGAATAAGATTCGACTGCTCTCCATGGCTATCTTGATTGGGTTTTGGCTAACCTCCCAGAGTCCCCGTTAACTAGAACTAGGGTGGCCTCCTAAAATCTGTCCACCAGCCCAGATTCTAGAAAACCATCTCAACGTTTATGCGTTTAACCACACACAACCATGACATGTGGTGCAAATTAGTGCAACGGTTTAAAAGTAAGATTTAGTGTGGCCTTCAATATCCTAAATATATCACTATTCACCCCCTCCCCCAAAAACAATTCCCATGCCCACTCTTAAAATCTGGGCGTTTCACCACCGAAACTCCCCTTAAATCTCTTGCCCCCCTCCCCAGTATAACCATTTCTACCCTTCAGACCACCCCTCAGGGACAGGCACATGCACACTCGCAAACAAACAAGCACACACGCAGAAACACACACTTACTCGCACCCTCCCTTCTATGCAATAAACACTCCTCCACATAACACTTACCTTCTCCCCACCCAAACTAGAGACATTACCCTACAACAGACACACCGATTAACACTTAACGGTGCAACTTCAGTCTTCCCCTGCCCATCGCGGGCGTGTCAGTCAGCCTCTGAGCCCAAACGTGTGTGGCAGGGGAGTGTTTTTTTAAAAAACTTCTCTTTATTACATTTTTCCCAAAAAAGAAAACAGAACATATCATATCCAGCCATAGGTTTCATAAATATTAACAAGAACAGTCTCCTCAACAAAGTTCCACTTCCCTGTACCAATACCCAGACAAGGAACACTTCCTTTTGCACACCCCCTGAACCACTCAGATCCCACCCCTATAACCCACCCAGCACCTACAATGCATAGCAGTAGTAACAGCCTTTCCCCGCAGTGGTTGCTACACAAACCCCCATCGTCCCTTCACCAGTAGCCTTGTCACAATCCCCAGAAAATTCCTCACCGAGGTTTCAAGTCTGGGGAGGATGCCAGCTCATTCAGCAATTGTCCCCAATCCATATGTGCCCCTTCCTCTTCATCAGGCTGGTGCAGCCTCCTCAGGCAAACAACCTCTGCAATTCGCCATCTATGCACATACTGGGGCCATTGCTTGATGGTTGGGCCCAGAGCAGCTTGCATCGGGTTCTGTGGGATTTCTTTCTAGGGATCAAAACCAATAAACAGACAGATGGGGAACATTCATATGTAACAAATCGCTCAGATGATCAAGGACACCCCTACAGTATCTGCCAAATCACTGGACCTTCCCAAATAATATGCCAAAAATCGAATGAATCCCGATCTACACCATGGGCATACATGTGTTAAAGTGTTGATTCTGTGAAATGTAGCTGCGGTCAAGTACACTATGTAATGACCATACACCTCCGCTTGACCTAATGTCGGAAATGAAGGCCAAACTAGATAAGTTTAGAGGACTTGTGGGTCGCAAGATCAGGCTATTGGACAGGTCGGGATGGCCAAGAGATATGGGGAAGCGGACTGACCAGGGTGACTTCTGGTGAGACTGGTGCAGAGGGAAGGCAGGACAATGCCCATAGTATATATAGATGCTGAATCAGGCGAGCGCGTTTATACGGAAGAAGACATTAATAATGTTTACTGCAATTATACTGCTTTGTATCAACCAAAGGGAAAGGCATAATGCAATGATATAAAAACATACCCAAGAACTATACCTACATCCCAGTTATCCCAGGAGGCATCAGAGGCTCTTGAGCTGCCTTTAACTTCTGAGGAGATAACATAGGCAATGAAGGGGCTGCCAAATGGGAAGGCTCTGGGGTCCGACGGATTTGTTGCAGAGTTCTGTAAATAATGTATACTGTACTGGTTCCATATTTGTTGCAGGTATGGGGAGAGCCAGTAAGGGTGGGTTAATTGCCAGAGTCGCTCTGAGAGGCCGTGATAATGCTGTTATTGAAGCAGGATAAGCCACCCAATCACTGCATCGCACCGTCCTTTATCCTTAATCAATGTGGATGTTAACATGTTTGTGAAGGTCATTGCACATCGGCTGTTACCGCTGATGCCTCAGTGCAGGTTTATTCCTGGTAGGGCAACCGCTCTTAACTTATGTTGACTGTACAATGTCATGTCACTAGATATTCCAGAGACAAGGGCAGTTACCATATCGCTTGACATGCGCAAGGCATTTGACACAGTGTATTGGCCTTTCCTATTCAAAAAACTCAAGAACAATGAGTTTGGTCCCCGATTTGAATCATGGATCAAATTGTTATATGTGGCCCCAAATGCTTAATACGAATGGCACTTTATCCTCCCCTATACAACTTGCAGGCGGTACGAGGCAGGGATGCCCGCTATCACCCCTCCTGTTTGCTCTCATCATCAATCCTCTTGCAGATAAATTGAGAGATTGCTACGTGTAAAGTAGCCTCAGAGTGGGCCCCCCGCCCGACTCATTTCACTCTATGCAGATGATAAATTATTGATTGTCCGAAATCCAGCAGAAAAGGTGGCCAAAACTCTCAAAGTGGTTGAAGACTTTGGGAGGTACTGAGGGCTACACCTTAACAGGGACAAATCAGAAGTGTTCCCTCTTACTGATAACACCTTAACATCAGCTGAAGCGCACAGGTTGAAAGTGGCAACAAGCTCTATGAAATACTTGGGGATAGTGGTGGCACAATCTCAAGCGGAGATGATACATCTGAATTATACCACATACGTAACACAATTGCGAACCAAGTTGAAGAGATGGGCCAAGATACTGATGTCACTGATGGGTAGACTTATCCTTACTCAAAATGATTGCATTGCCGAAGTCGTTATACTTGTTTAGTAATATCCCGACTTGGCCTGGGCTAACTGTATCAAAGAGCTGCACGCTATTAGTGTATCATTGCTTTGGGGCAATCGCATGGCTAGGAAAGGCTGGGCATCTCTAACTCACCAAGGAGGGCGGATTGGTATATTTGGCTGCGCAGGGCCTATACGCAGCATACTGGGAAGGTTTGGTAGGTGCCCCGCCTCATGTTCAGTTGGATAACAGCACTTCAGGAAGGACACCACTGCGCTCTCTTTTATACGACGGCAAGTACACAACTGGGGGCCTTTGTCCTGAAGAAGGCCACCCCACCAACAAGCTTCAACCAAACGCTACTGTTGGCCGAAACACTAGTGTCAATGTATGACACAATGTCTTGTCCCACTATCTTGTCTCACATGTTGTGTGTTATGTTTTTTAGACCCAGGGACCAACATTTGTCATGGGTGACACCCATTCTACTTTTCACTAAAAATGTATGATTTGTAAAGAGATTGTGTATTTTTGTGAGGAAATGCCCTCGATACTTGAGAGAGAGAGGTACTCAACAGTACCCCCATATTGTGAAAGCAAAATACGGTCCGTTTCTGTGTTGTGGTTTGTTAAGATGAAAATGTATTCAAATTAAATGTTATTTGGAAAAATTAAACACATTAAGAGAACTTGCTGTTCGATCTCACACCCTGATTTTCTGTGATACACAAATAGCTACCCCCCTCCCTATATCAGGGCTTAGCCAGGCGCCCTTTATTTTGTTTTGGTCCCAGTGCCCAGAGTAGAGTGTGCTCTAGGCTTGAAGGGCAGATCTCTCTTGCCAAGTGTGTAACAGAGTGGGATGCAACTGACAATCCACTTAGAGATGGCTGATTTAGAGACAGGGTCCCCTTCTCTACCAGCCGCCTCTGAAACGAAAAACTGGTTGGTCTTTCTTAGTGGTCTAGTCTTTTCCAGATAATATATGTCTGCCCTACTTACATCAAGGCTTCTTTCTGCCACGTTAGTCGGGTTCTGGAAAAAGGTGTGTAGTTCTATTGATTGGTTCACATGGAACTTCAAAACAACTTTAGGCGCAAATCGTGGGCGAGTGCGCAGGACCACCTTATCCTTGTGGATCGTGACGAATGGGTCTTAAATTGAAACGGCCTGTAGGTCACTAACTCTTCATATAGATGTGACTGCCACTAGGAAGGCGGTCTTGTAAGTGAGTGCTTTAAGGCTAGCCTTATGCATTGGTTCAAAGGGAGATCCCATAAGTCTAGTTAATACCACATTTAGGTCCCATCCGGAAGCTGAGTTCGAAATGCGGGGAGGAAGTCTTTTAACCCCTTCCATGAAAGCCTTGATTACTGGGATCTTCCACCATGAAACCTTACTCTGGGACGCGGTGTATACTGAAAGTGCGGGTAAGTGGACCTTCAGAGAATTGAAAACCAAACCTGAGTCCAGTAGATGAGGCAGGTACAATACAATATGTGTAGGCGAGCAGCTTATAGGATTGATACCCTTGGAATCGCACCAGATGATGAAGCGTTTCCATTTGTTGGAATAGCAATGTTTAGTGTTAGGCTCCTTTAAGTATGTCCATGCATCTCTGAGGAAGTTGGAGGTGCCCGAACACAATGACTTCAGCAGCCAGGCTGCTAAATTGAGAGTTTGCGTGCATGGATGTAGTGTTTGCCCCTTGTCCTGCGATAACATATTGTATGGGCAAGGTAGTTCCAATGGAGGGCAGATTGACATCTCCATCAGATGGGAGAACCAGGGTTGGCTGGCCCACATTGGGGCCACCAATATCATCGTGACTGGGTCCCGGTGCATCTTGTGTACATTCTTGTTGAGTAGGGGAGTCGGGCGGGAAAAGCATAAACAAATTTCCCTCACCATGTTATCCAGGGACCGTTCCCCTTGGAGCGGTTCTGAGGGTACCTGGAGGCGCAATCTGGGCATTGTGAGTTCTCCAGAGTTGCGAACAGGTTGATCTATGGGAGGCCCCATTCTGCGAAAACCTTGGAGACAATGTCTTTGTATAGTCTGCATTCGTGCTCTGTGGGTAGCGGGAAGTCTCTGCTGAGTACGTCCGCCAGAAGATTGAGTTCCCCTGGAACATGTTGAGACAGGAGGAACATCTTTTGTCTGAGAGCCCACTTCCATATGTTTTGGGACAGTGTGGATAACCCTGGAAAGCGAGTGCCCACTTGCTTGTTCAGGTAATACATGGCTGTGGTACTGTCCGTGAGGACTAGTACCGTCTCCGTCTTCCCCTGTAACAGTGTCTGAAAAGCCTTCAGGGCTTTAAATACTGCTAACAGCTCCAACCGATTTATATGGTTGGACGCTACTGCTGGCGAACAAACGATGTGCGCCGTCTGCTAGAGGAGATGAGACCCCCAACCCGTGAGAGAAGCATGTCTCATGAGAGTGGCTTCTACTGCGGGGGTGGTGAAGGTTTTCCCCTTCACAAGGTTTTCCCTCGACCACCACTGCAGAGAGAGTACGAGGGCTGCCGAGACAACCGCTAGATCGTCCCATTGTCTGCTGACCCGACACAACATAGGCTGTTGAGCCACTCTTGCATGGGGCGCATGCGCAATCGTGCATGTGGGAATAAATAAATGCAGGAGGCCCTCATTTCTAACAGTCACATGGCTTTGCAAACCATCACCTCTCGACTGGCTACATCTTGAGGGATCTGAAACAGCATTTTTGAACCCTTTCGTTGGAGGGGAAGAGAAGGCTGTCTTCTGTCCGAATCAGAGCCTCTGGAAATTGTTTGACTTGGCTGGGGTCTAGGCTAGGCTTCTTGTTTATTGAGAATCCCAGACTGAAGAGTACAGCTATAGTCTACTGGGTGTTTGAAAGGCATGTTCCATATGAATCCTCTGTTATGAGCCAGTCGCCGAGCTAAGGATAAACTGGGATGGATTGCCTGCGCAGGTGAGCCGCCACTACTGCCAGCTCCTTTGTAAATACCCTTGGAGTTGAGGCAATGCTGAAGTGATGGACCTTGAACTGATAGTGCTTGTTCTCTATCATGAACCTTAGGTATTTTCTGTGCGCTGGCAACATTGAAATATGAAAGTATGCATCTTTCATGTCCAATGTTGCCATGTAATCCCCCTGAGTTAGTAGTGGGATTACCTCTTGCAATATCATTTAAAACGTTTATGGTTTGACAAATTTGTTCACTGGGGGCAAGTATAGCACAGGGCGCATGGTGAGATCCTTTTTGGGTACAAGGAAGTACACTGAATAAATACCCTTGTTTACCTGTAGAACGGGGACGACTTTTATTGCGCCCTTTTCCTGCAGGATCTCAACCTCTTGCAGTAGGATCCTCAGATGTTCTGGTGACAACCACCTTGTCCTTGGCGGTTGGTATCGAGGTGGTCGGCTAAACTCTATACAGCAACCGTGGGTGACGATCTTCAGCACCCACTGGTCTGTGGTAATTCCCACTCCCATGCTTGGAAGAATGATGACAGCCGTCCCCCGACCGGGGAGGCATGGGAGGGGACCCGGATTGATGAGTCATTTCAGATTGGAGGCCGGGGAGCCTCTATGGGTGGTATTTCTACCCCTTCCTTTGCCACGGCGCTGTCCTCTAGACTGATATTGGTTTGAGGTAGCTGACCTCTGTCCTGAGGACCATGTGTTTCCCACTCCGTACTGATTGTGAGGGGAAAGATTGTCCACAAAATGAGCAGCGAGAGCTTCCACCTCGCTGCAGAAAGGGCCTTTAAGTTATCTGGTTTAAGGACTTCAAAGTCTCATGTTCCTTCTTCCCGATTTCTAGTGCCTCATCTACCGCTTTACCAAACACGTTAGATTCCTCCACCAGTTTGTTAATAGGGCCACCTGGGTTTCTGGTTTGAATCCTGAATTTTTCAACTCTTCAATAGGGTACCTTGGGCCAGAGTTCTCCCTGCTGTCTCTGCAGCATCTAGGATATTCTTAAGAATATTATGATTCACCTGCCTCCCTTCCGACGACAATCGACAGCTGGCGTGACCGTGTTGGTTCAGGGACCTCTTGCAGGCCTTCTTGGAGCAGATTCCACTGAACGTCGTAGCTGGCCAACAACCTAGTATTGTTGGCAATTCTGGTGGTACAGGCTGCCGCAGTTGTGACATGCTTCTTCAGGGCATTCAGCTTCTTGCAGTCCTTGTCCGGCAGTGCTTCCCCCATGGACAAGGGTACTCCTGCTCTTTTGCTAGTCGTAGTCACCACTAGTGAATCTGGTGTGGCATGTCCCCGAATGTAGAAAGGGTCTGTGGGTGAGGGGCGAAAAAGCTTCTCCACCCGTGGGTTCACAGCTCTTGTTTGCAATGGTGTTAGCAGAGAAGGAGCGATAGGTATAGCCTGACTTGTAGGTGGTTTCTCCTTCAGAATATCCTCCACAAAGTCAGTGTCTAGCACTGCTTCTTGTATAGCAATCTTGTTTTGAGGGCCAAAGTGCTTAGTGCATCGAGATGCATCTGAAAGAGTCTTAGCCAGGGGCTGGGGACCTTCAGAATAGTCTTCCTGCCTTTCTCGGCGTGTGAACGTACCCCTCAACCTTTCTTTGGGCCCATTAGCCGCCGAAAACAATCTTTGGGAGACTCTTGCGTGTGTACAGCATATCTGGGATAGGTTTCAACTGTTCTAGCGGCTTCACCGTAGTCTTCTATGTCACTGGAACTTTCTGCATCGGTGCGCTCTGAAGAGGCGTCTTGATGCTCTTACGAGTCTTGGTGCTGACGCCCTTGTCAGTAGAATGCCCAGAAGCATGCCGCTTAAGCGGTTGTGGCGAGGGCTGCCGACCCTGTGGATCGGCGTGTTCCACCGAGGAAATTGGCATACCCGTTGGCGTCTGACAGTCCCGACGAGCCGTCGAGGCGGTCTGGGGTGGGGGGCACATATGGGTTTACCTTTGTGAGTAGTGTGTGCATCACTGTCGCTGGGGTGTGCACTCCCCATAGCAGAACAGGTGGCCTGCCTGCCAGGGAGAGACGACAGAGTGGCCGCTCCGAAGATAGGTCGGAGCCGCGGCTGTCGCTCAATTCCTCGTCACTCTCGGTGCCTGTGGTGGCGGGGGAGATGCCCTCGGCCTGCATCATGGCATAGGCTGCCCACCGTTTCACTCGCCGCTATTTTATCGTCTTAAGACGCAAGAGCTGGCAAGACCGACAGGACGCCTCGTGGTGATCTCGAGGGAGACACCTATTGCACCTCTGGTGCGATTTCTTCCAGTGGTACTTGCCTTTACAAGAAGGGCAACATTTAAAAAGGTACCCTGTCCATAGCTCAGGATTAAAGAGACAGCAAAACCAGAAGGGCAAAGAGAGGGGAGAAGGAAATACATTCTTGAAAAGAAATAGCACCCTGGACCCCACTCTCCCTACTGTATAGGCCGGCCAGGGTGTACGGCCACGCGGTCGACAGCGTCGACCGGAGCACCAGCCGTCGAAGTCTGGAGTTGTCTTCCGCAGTTTTAGGCGGTGGTAAATAAGTAGTCGTCGATGAAGGGGGAAGAAAATATAAACGACCGGAGGTCGTGGACAAAGAATTAAATTTGCCATTACTAAGAGCTCCGTATAAGGCGACCAGCTAGCTGGGCAGAAAAAAACAATCTGAGGGACCTCGACGCATGAGGGATTTTGGGTACACTACACGTCACGTTCGGGATAGTGTTACAGGCACTCCCATGTCAATGGCCCCTTTCGATCCTCGAAAGACGAGATGCAATACTCTGCGATTACCGCTAGATGTCAGTCTATTTGCACAGCATGTGATTCGAAGCAGATTCACAAGCATTTTTATTATAACAGGGTTGCCCTTTTACTTTCTCTGGCTAACCTTGTGAGAACTACAGTTCCAAAGGGTAGAAAGGATATTTCTATCCCTTCTACATTTTGTTATGTGAAAACCAGTACACCCCACCTTACGTGGAGTGCTGGGGAGATAAAATGTACCCTCTTTCTCACTAGCACTGTAACAATACCTTACATGACTGGTGGCAGTGAACCTTTTGACAAATTCGGTGCACCTTTACAGCGGGCTGTTTTCACAGCTATGGTAAAGGCACCCATGAGTGCCCATTTTACAGAAATGTCCTGTCTTTGTTTTTTTGCCATTTTAACACTTCTTGTCCCTACTTGGTCTTTCCCCTGTCCTCCAGGGCAGGAAATTCTTGTGTGATTTTTATCTTCTGCAGGAGACCTTGTTCAAGCCTGCCCAGGGTCCAGAGTGTCTGTGAAGGCAGGAAGAGGGGGAGGAGTCCAGAACTCTGCAGCCCTTTGTCTTCCAGCCTGCCTGCGAGAATCCAGTTCAAACTGGGAGGCGGCTGTCCTGAAAGGACTGACAACCGCCTCAAAGACTGAAGGTTGCATGTCTGTTTGATTGGCTGGGTTCCTGCATAAAAGTCTGATCCTGGAAGCTGTAGAGGTATTTGACCACTGGACCAGAATACAAAAAGAGGAAAACATGGCTGAGACGATTTCCAGAGACCGGAGAGTCTGCTGTGTAACCGGAGCCTGCCGTTACCCTTCCTTCCAAGCGACCTGGGGACTCAGAAAACGACGACCCAGAGCATTGTGAGATCCACTAGACTCAAGAAGACCTGCATTTTCGACCCATCCCACGTCCTGCTGCTATCTTGCAGGCTGCAATACCCCCAATACCCTGGGAACTCAAGCCAGTGTGCGGTGCACAGTCTTCTGAATCGAGCTGAAACTTTGGTGGGATCCTGCAGAACCTCCAGGGACGTGAATGGAGTTCGGAAATTCCCCTCAACATATCGCTGGACATTGCAAGTGTTGAGAGTTCGGTGACATTCAGTCTTCTCCTGGCTCCTGAAAAGGGCGCCAAAACCACACAGCTGCATCTATCCATGAAGAAACTCTTGCCTGCAGCCTTCTCTGTTGATCCTTGCTGCTAAATCCCCTCCAAAGTTCTGTCTTCCATCTTCATGACAAAGGAATACATCAACCAGGTTTTTGGCTGCAGATCCTGAAGTCTTCGTGCTGCAACTCTTCTTCTGTGCTGAGGTACTGTGTTGGCTGCTGTATTTACTTAACTTAAGCCTGTGTGATTTCTGTAAAGCTTTTGGTGTGTTTTCTGTGATTGGAGCCCTCTCATCCCCACCCTCCTAGGGTGTATTCTCAGAAGTCCCTGGACCCTAACTTATTCTAATGTGAACTACTTACTTGTTTGAACAGTCTTCCACAGAAACTCTGACTTTTTCTACAACTGAACCCTATCTCACCCTGCCTACAGCTCACACCTAGACCCCTAGGGTCCCTCTTCTGCCTCTGGGAGAACTTGTGCAATAGAATAGTGAAGGACTGGATAAGAAAAGGATTCTGCCTTGAAAAATTTAACAAGTGTTTTACTTGTGAGTTAATTAGTTAGTAACTCAGAGTGAACAGTTACAAAAGTTCTTACTTACTTTGAATGCGTCTTGTGCCATTCTGAAAAGTATCTATAAGGTTGCTTTACTCACCTGGGAATTGGTTGTGCCTCTTCCCAAAAATAATACTGTTGGTTTCACTTAATTATTTCTTCCAGAATATTAGTGCGTGGGTTCACCAACTGGGTCTTGGGTCCCTTGACCTGACGTATAGCCTGTATAAACTAAATCTGCCTTGGGTTTTACCTACATAGAATAAAATTGAGTCATTCATAAAGTGAAAGGGTCATAAAGTGTAACATTGGGTTTTGCTTTCCTTGGTCTGTTTTATACAGATGCTAAAAGAGTCTTAGGTTTGTACCTACCTTTAAGTTGCTGATCGCTCCTTTAAAAGGTAGATGGGTTTTACTTACCTTGGTCTGCCTTGGGCCATACTAAAATCAGTTAGAAAGTTATTGCTTACCTTAGTCTGTGTGCCACTGAGCTGAAAAGCAACTGATAGTACTCACCTAGTCTAAATGTTATCCTGAATGTGGTTATAGGTTTCTGCTGTTCCTTGAGGAGTGTTCAGAAAAGTATACTTGCAGGTTGGTTTACTAAGTGATTCCTTAACTGAGTGTCACTGCACAACTGCTAGGGTCTATTACCCTTGTATTATTGAAAGTAATCAGAAAATAACTTATGGTTTTACTTCCCATGAATAGGTGCGTCCTATACTAAATGTGTTTGATAAGGTCTGACTTGCCTAGAAATACTGTTAGTTTTCTAAACAAGGTTTAGGATTTGGTCTGTGCACCTTCAAGCATTGTGTTGTGTTGTGTTTTTATAGTGTCTTTATGACTCTATGGGGGTCATTTGCGGCATGGCTACCGCCATTCCAGGTACCGGGTCCGTGTTCCTGGAATGGGGAAATACCGGGCCATCCCGACTTTGGGGGGCCCGGTATTTCCCCATTCCAGGAACCCAGACCCTGTACATCCCCATTCGAGCCCCCATAGGGCCCAATGGGAATGGGGAGGATGCAAACAACGGGCCCGTTATTAACGGGCCCGTTTGCATCCTGGTCTGCTCGCGGGACCCGCTAAGGACGCAAGGTTTTAGAAGGCGTTCTTACCGGGTCTCGCGAGCAAACCTCGTAATGCGGTGGTAGGGGGTTAACGGGGCCGGCAGCTCTACCGGCCCCATTAACCCCCTAAAGCCAGGGTCATAATGACCCCCTATGAAAAAGTACTTACCTCAAGACTTAACTTGGCCCAACTGTATTTATAAAAACACCTTTATTTTTTATAATGCTTCAGGTTAAGTGTTTCTGTTGCACCCTTGGTATACTACAAGTTCTTTGTACCTTCCTACAGCCCTGGCTGCTCTGTCTACGCTACCATATACTCTGGTGGTACAGCCTTATACTAAGAGTGGAATCTTGTACTGTCTCAGTTGAATGGTTTTGCTAAGCCCTTAGTTGGACTTAAGTTAAACTGTCCCAAAGCCCACTGATTGCAGACCCGCAGAGTTTCACCTGGCTATGCTAATAGCATTTCCTTATATATGGACGAGATGAGGCTGCTTGAGCCTTTCCTGGTCAATATGAGTTTTTCGAAGGATATCTCCCTCTGAAGGCAGTTATCCCACCTTGGATCTGTCATCACAGCCTTAAGCTGGAGGAACAACAACACGGTTCCATGTAGTCAACCTCCGCCCACATGTAACCTGCCCTTTCAAGCCCGGCCTCATACCAGCCCTGCAATCTCACAGGTTCCTGAATTAGTTCCCTGATCGGGGGAAGAGGAGGAATTCAGCTCAGCTAGTGCAATGCGGGTGGTGGCCATGACGCAAGCCACCACGTGTCTCACCCTTCTTTCCGATAGTCCAAAAAAAGCTAGTACTGGGTGGTTGATCATTCTGCTTGAGATCTTGCATTGCAGTACCCATAGCCATTTCCCCAAGAGTGCCCACTGCCTGCTATCCTGCTGGTCCAGGTGCAAGGGAGAATTCTCATTTCTGTGCCAATTCCTTTCAAACTTAGAGACCGCCAGCTATTTTGCTTTTTCTCACTCTCTCATGTATTTTTGATCTGGACTCTGTGTTTCTATGATTTTGGAGTCTGATAAACTCCTTTTGTATTGTGACACACAACACCCTCAGTGCAGTGGCAAAGAGAAGTCCTTTGGATCTCTCTTAAGGTTTAAATACTTTCTCTTGGATAAATTACTGTTTCCAAGAGTAGTAAAGTCAAATTGACTTTACATACTTTTTTCTCTTTGTAGACCCAGTACACACCATCTTACGTGGAGTGCTGGGGGGTTACTTAGTAGCCCCTTTGTCTACCTACTTGTGTAACATTTCTTATGTTACCCTAACTACAATTAATTGTCCTACCATTGTGCGTTTTTACCGCAGGCTGAATCCTCAGCTACAGTATTGCACCCATGGGTGCCCATTTTGTCAAAATGGCCCCGGTCTTCTTTCTCTGCCATTTCTTGCTTGTGAGCTCCTTCTTGGGTTTTACTCTGCGCACCAAACCAAGTTTTGTCTTTGGGGGGATTCACTGGTAAAGCCTGCCTCTGGCTCCAGCTCGTCTCACAGGGCAGGAAGTGAGGGAGGTGCCAGAAACTCACTGTGCTTAGTCTCCTTGGTTACCTGAATGCACCCAAAGGTGATTGGCCAGCTGGCTGCCCTTGGAGGGCAGCCACCCTGCTGTGTGAGTGACAGATAGGCTGCGAATGAATGGGAGAAAACTGCATAAAAGGCAAGGTCTCTCAGACAGAAGGCAGAGTCAACCACTGGATGAAGAATCCGAAGAAAGAAACTGTAAGAGAAGCTTGCTGCAGCCTCGGGGACCGTTTGGTTTGCCCAGTGATGCCTTGCTGCAGTGCTGAAGCTCAAACGTTTGTATCGACTAGAGAAGCCCGGAACTGACTACTTCTTCCCTTGGGTTGGTGGGACCAACTGACCCCAAGACGAACTTGACTGGTACCCCTCTCCCTGCTGGCTGTACTTCTTTGCTGCTGCTGCAACAGAGTGCCATGGGACAGAAACACCAGAAACAAGTGCATCCTCTTTAAGCTGGACCTGAGCTCCAGGAAGAGCCCAAGGACTCCCTCAAAGCAGGACAACTGAAGCCTGAGCCACCTCAACAGAGTGCTGTACCCCAGAAGTAAGAGGAGCCCAACAAGGTGTCCAAGAACCGTGGTGGTGCTATTGACAGGTAGCTGAAACCGTGAAGTACTGCTGATTTGAAACAAGCCCATTGCTGCCGCAGACCTTCAAACCACAGGAGTCCCCAGACGTCCTCCCTCTTGTCCCCATGATGGAGGCCCAGGAACACAGGATCTGCAGGACTACAACAGGAACAGAAGTCATCTTGCCATGTTGGAGCGCGTTAACTTCTTCCATCTTTCCATTTTCCACAGGAGCTGGTCCCACAATGGTTGATGGTGAGCTCTAAACAGGTCTGCAGTCTCTTTCGTAATCATTACCCCTAAATACTGGATTCCCTCTGTTCATATAGCAAACAGGAGGTTATCGAGATATTCCCTATCCCCCTTAGTCAGGCTCCCCACCAGAAAGGCTATAGATTTCATAAGGTTAATTTTATAACCAGAGGCTCCTGTAGCTGTAGTTCCTCCGGTACCTGAGGCATAGACTCTTGTGGATTGGTTACATAAAGCAGCATACAGTCAGCAAAATGTTTCAGCTTGAAGGCTCTTATTATCAGAGCTAACCTGATACTTGCCACCAGGGATCCACTGTGATAGCGTGTAGGTGTCTGGAAAGGGATTGCACATGTGTTCCCCTCCCGAGCCCAAAGGGATATGAGTTTTGTCCATTGACCCATACCCTAGCCGAGGGAATTACTCCATGTCACCCAAGCCACACTGAACACAATTCTCCCCAGGTCTCTCTCCATAAAGGCACCTCTGACATGGTCAAAAGCCTTCTCGGCATCTAAGAAGAACATCACCATGCCACGCGCTGTTCTTGTTACTGCTAGCTAAAGCTGTACTGGCTGTATTATCGGGCACCATTTCCTTTGCAGTTCTGGTTTCCTCATTGATTGGGGGTAATAAACCTCTAAGTTCCATTGGACCATGGGGTGGATATTTCCTCTACCCAATTGCCAACGGACCTTGTACAAACTAAATCTATATTGAGATTAAAAGCAATCATACTAGCATCTCCAGGCATGGGCAACCTCATAAAACAGATTATGTCATCACGTATAACAGTGTATCATGCTTGGGTTGAACAAACCAGTGGATGCATTTATTATTAGGTAGTGAGTCCACTGCTTCATGGGATCCTCTTGTGTTTTGGTACATATACATTTTATAAACCATATTAAGTTTTCTTTGTATGCTACCGGGTTCTCAGTTTGTTGCCTATGATGTCATTTTTAATTCTCATTTCTTCCCTGACCTGGGGCCATACCAACACCATACCTATCTATTGCCTCACTGCGACTGAATCTAGTAAGCATTTTGTTATGTTCCAAGTTAGAAGGAGATTTCAAACCAGGAGTAGCTAAAGAAGCATTTCTTCCTGAGAGCAGTATTTGGTTATCTTTCTCTCCAATTCTTGATCCCTCTATATTCCCTAATTTGCTTTTAATTCTCAATAAGATTTCTAGGCAAGCAATTGTTACTGCTACCAACTCGATCATTAACTACATTTTTCTGATTTCCATTATAGCTTTGTAGGACCACTTATCTCAGGTCCCTCATTTCTCCACTTAAAGTATCAACCAACCAATTCTTCCTCTTTGTCTGGGGTATTTTCTAAGTCAAGGATCTCCAGTACCATGTTATCCCCATTGCCAACTTTACTGCTGCTATTAGCACGAACACTCTTTAGGATTGTTTTAATCCATCATACTCAATGGAGACAGGAATATTGATTTCAAATACCTACAAATTGTCCCCTATATTGATAGATGTTTTTTACTTGTTGTTGTATCTCAAATCTAGGCATTTTTCCCACTTGCCAGGTGTCTCAAATCTAGGTGTTTCCCACTTGTTCCCACCCCAGCACCGTGTCCGAGTTTTAGGGGTTCCTATACTGCTCCTGTGCTTCAAGTATAGGTGTTTATGCCTTAGCTGTTTTGTTCCAGTTCTAGGTGTTTTCTTCAATTCTAGGTGTCTCCCCTCTAGATTTGTGTTCCAGTTCTAGGTGCTCCCTCAGCACTGCTGGGTTTTGGTTCCTGAGCTCTCTCTCTAGCATTTCAGCTGTGTTCCATGCCAAAGTGCTCCAGAACTAGGATTCCCACTAATACGCGCCCCATATTTGGGTGCTCCTCAACCACCGCTGTGCTTCAAATCTAGGGGTTCCTAGGGGGCACCTAGTAGAAAGGTAGTCGTAAACTACCAGCGTACTAATAGTCTGAGGAGGGCAGATTTTGCAGACAGCCCAAAAGGGAAGGCCGCCAAAGCGCGCATTCAGGATCCACCTCTCACCTCTGACCCATTAGGACCTTTCCCTCAACCCATCTGCAAGCCAATGGACCCTGACTGAGTTGCACTCACCCCGCCCCCCCAACAATAACTACAGACGACAGAAACAACCAAGAAAACCACGACTACAAGGACTCTAAGACTAAAACAAAATAGACAATAACAAACCCAAAAAAACCACGGAAAAAAGTGTTGGAGGTGGGCTATGGGGTCCTACGACTCAAACACAATAACTCCACACAAAAAAAGAAACTAGAAGACTTAAGGGAAAACCAAATATGCCATGACACAGAACAGGATGACGCAAGAGAAAACAAGGAGAAAGGATCAAATGAACTAGACCCACACCAGGCCACCACGCCACCAAATACCAACACAGCAACAGACCACACACCCACAACCGTGACAGAAAAAAATGAACAAATTCAAAAACAAGGCAAAAACCATCATACCCAACACCATACCTTGGTACGGACCACACGCCAGAGCAGCATACGACCACCAGAAATCTTAGACACACCGTCAGGATACCAGGACCGCACAGGAAAATTGCAGAACCGTGGGGAAGGAGAAACATGGAACGCTACACCTTTCCTCCCTACATCACCAGAACCCAAGGGGACCTACAGCAACTACATACAGAAAAGGAGCCACAAGAAGTAATGGACCCAGTACGAAACCTAACTGATCTATTCAATGATGAAACAGACCTAACAGAATACACCCTACATCCTGAGAATAAGGAGGAAACTCGTCAAACAAGACCGCACAAAGGTGAAAGCAAGAACAAAACAGGACACTATAATGAAAGAAATACACTGCAATCTAATCAACGCAAGAACAATGTCCAAACACACAACAGAGATCTACAATTTACTCTACTTACTCTATTCGTCACAGAAACCTGGCTAAATAATTACAAAGTCACACTACACAGCTGTCTATCCGACAACTTCAAATGCATACAGGTAAACAGAAAAGGAAAAAGAGGAGGAGGGCGTGCGGCAGCCTACAAAGAACACCTAAAAATAAAAACTGTTGAACCAGCTGAACATCCCGAACTGCGAATCCCTCGTCCTTCACCCGACATCGGACCCACAAACTAAACTCACATTCATACTCGTCTATAGACCACCGAACTGCGACGCAACCTTCATAGAAGCCGTCACAAAACTGGCCATCAAACATTATCCATTGATCATCCTCAGCGACTTCAACATATCGAAGAAGATAACGCAAACTCGCAGAAATCACCAACTAAGGAGCATGAGACAATGAGACTAAGACAGATGCTGAAAGGAGTGACGCACATGGCAGGACACACCCTTGACACAAACTTTGCCAATAAATAACTGATCTCAACTGTGCCACCGCCTCATTATAACGTTTGCGATCCAACTACCATCAAAAGCATCCAAACAGCACCAAAAGTACCCCCGCCCCCAAATCTGGAAAAGAAACTGGAATACACTCAAAAGCAGTAACTTAAAAGAACAAGAATCACCAAAAACATTGATAGCAACGTTGGAAGCAGAACTAATGCAGCAATGGATCGCTAAAACAATTGACATCTCCCAGAAGAAACCCTCATCCTATTGCAAAAGAAACAGTGGCAAGATGGTTTATGCCCCACCTCAATACAATGAAAAAAACAAACCGGAAAATAGAACAAGAATGGAGAAAAAACTACAAACAAGCCAAATGAATAACTTCTCAAAAACAAATGCGAGCATACAAAAAGGAAACTCTCAAAGTCAAAAAGAAATACGACGATGACTGGATCACAAAAGCCACCAACACGCAGAATGAAATATTCAACATCGTAAATGAGATGAGATATCCCCCCTGGATGCAATAACACACCAATGCCTTCTCAAAAATTATGCGATCTCCTAGATCATTTTAAGAATAAAATCTCTGAAATACAGCGGATCATACAAAATACACAGATGAACCAGACCGTGCACCATCCCCTACCTATATCGGGACCACTGAAAAAGCTGAACAGTTTCACCCAAATGTCAGCCTTGTGAAAAAAAGCAACAAGGCAGGCTCCTCAATGGGCCCTTGCCCACCAGACATCTATAAATCAATCCTTACACACGGCACACCATCAGAATGCTACCTAAACCTCTTCAACCTATCACTGTCAACGAGGAGAGTACAGCGAGCATTCAAATCTGCCTACATCAAACCACTCCTCAAGGATCCAACATGCGATGTGGAACACATCTCAAACTACAGACCGATCTCAAACATTCCGTTACCCAGCAAAACTATTAGAGACCTATCTCTACGAACAAACACTGGAGCAGGTAGAAAATGACCAACGTTTGGACTAGGCACAAGTTGGCTTCAGACCCATGAGAGGGACGGAGATGGCACTTCTCTCTATATGGGACGACCTGAAGACCAATGCAGACTCCAATTTGATCTCTGCACTGATACCACTCAACCTCTCTGCAGCTTTCGATACCGTGAGCCATAACATCCTCATCAGGAGATGGGAAGAAATAGGGATCACTGACACAGGGCTGCTCTAGATTAAATCTTTGTCTGAAAGAACAGAAACAGTATGGCTAAAACCATTCAAATCTGCACCGTGCGACACCACAAGGATCCTCGTTATCCCTGCTCCTCTTCAACATCTATAGGACGACAATAATCAACCTCATCAAAAGACACAGCTTCACTTGCTACAACTACACAGATGATACCCAAATTATCTACAACATTGGCGATGAACAAGAAGAACAAAACGCTAATAGACTGCCTCAAAGAACTCTACCAATGGATAAACACTAAAACTCAAAATCAACCCTGGCAAGCCGGAAATCATGATTACATCCAAAACCCAAGGACGCAACCAGTACAACCCATGGCCCTCAGAATAGGGAACAGCACCCACATCTTTGAACGTTTTCAAAAACCTTGGCATCCTAATGGACGACATGCTAACGCTAGAACCGCAAGTAAATGTGATAATTAAGAAATGCTTCTTCCATTTACACGCAATCGAAATGATTCTACCATTTATCTCCTTCATGCATAAAACACTGTCCATCATCTCCCTTATGTCCTGGATAGACTACGCCAACAGATAATATCTCAGAATGCCAGAGTATTTACTGAAGAAAGTGCAATGTACACAGAACGCAGCCGCCAGACTCTTACGAAGGGATCACATCACTCCAGCACTAAGGATGCTACATTGGCTCCCGCTCAAAAAACAAGTCGCCTTCAAAACAATGTGCATAACACAGAGCAATCCATGGCCTAGGAACAGAATGCACATAAAAATCTCGCAATCTACCAGCTGTCTAGAACTCTCCGATCCAGTGATGACATCCGCCTATACTCTAAACCATACACATGGAAAAACCTTGGTGGATCGACATTCTCTTCCTTGGCCGTCACCCTTTGGAAATTCTTCCCCAGAGAAACGCGACCTTTGAAGGACCAACTAAAATTTACAAAACTTCTAAAAACCTGGCTCTTCAATCCCGAACGGGACGAAAGCAAATGAACACTCACGCACCATGAAATGAACACACAACTGAGAAGGACTGGGGAGTAGGCCGGACCGGAATGGAGTGCATGGAAGAAGAGAGGCATCTGAATGGGAGAGAGACCTATGGGTACCCTTCCCCATAGAGGATCAAACATGAAACAGGGGAGAGGGATGGGTCTGACTTAAGTGGATCACCGATAGTGGCTCTTAGATAAAAAGGGGAGAGAGAGGTTTCCCAATGTCAGAACAGATAGACCACAGCAAATGCATCCTCTCCCGGCCTGCGGAGGGTGGTAACTGCTGCACACCAAAATATACTAAGGTGAAAGGGATATGGATGGCACTCAGTGTGTACACTGAGGGTAGAAAAGGTACTACCACTGAATAGCCCTATTGAGGTAATTGTAGCTCACTAGAATGAACGACAGGGGAAGGGATATGGGCCACAGTCAATCAAAAGAAGGAGGGGGTAGGGTAGGATAGGGGACTGCCACTAACCATACTTCTGCATACACTTCTCAAACACTGAAATAAGCACAACCATACCTCTACAGCACAGCAAACCGCCTGAACTTCACTACACCACAACGACGAAACAAACCACACACAGCCTCGCCCAACAGCATACAACCGAAAAACACACCTACGCTCAGCGAACGGTGTCAACCGAACTGAAGTTGCCAACAGCACATCACAGCTCTCTTGCTCTTTTCTCTGACTTAGTCCTATTAACTTACCCCTCCCCTTGTTTACAGATCCGCCAGAGCGCCAAGAAACCGTGCATGTGGCAACAGTGCGCGGTATAAGAACCTTTCACATAACATAAGATGGTAATTGACGTTTACTAAGGTTCTTTTTGGGTGGTACATATCTAACCACTACTCCCACTACCCCACTCCCCTTGCAAGTCTATTACATTGAACCATCAGATTCCACACCCTGTGGTTCGGTCTCCTCCTCAACAGGTTCAGTCGGGTCATCTAATGACCCAAACAGTGTGGTTATCAGTGATTTCCAGGCCATCAGGGACTCATTCTCCTCCTCCCCCCATTGCTACATGCTTCTTGCCATGCTATGGTTTCGGCTTTTGCCCATTTTTGCAAGTCTTTCCACCACATCTCTATCCTCGGCACATCGCATGACTTTCATCCCATGGCAATCCTTCTCTTTGCAAGCACATAAGCCAGGTCCCTTAGTTTGCTTACATGCCTGAGTTTCCGTGGTCTGGGGAACCCCCCCCAGCAGACAGGCCCACACCGTATCCACTACTATCTCGACCCCTCTTCCTTCTAGTTTCTCTTACTCCCCTCCAGAACCTCTCTATGATTGGCATGACCAAAACATATAGACCATGCCCGCGTTCTCTTCGTCGCACTTGGGGAAGGCTTGCCGACCTGCATTCTCGAACCTCGATATCCTCCAAGGCGTCATATAAGCCCTGTGTGTTATGTAAAGCTGTATCTGTTTCAGCCTCGCGTTTCTAGACACCCTCTTATGATACCTTTGCACCCGTTCCCACATCCAGTCTCCCGTTTGGGCCCCGACCTCCGTTTCCCAGTCCATTCTTAGCTGCGTGACCTCCTTCCCCAGTTTGGACATCAACATCTCATACAGCCTGGAAACCTCATGGCCCCCCTCAGCTATATCATATATCACGTCTATGGTGTCATCCAGTTCTTCCTCCAGCACAGTTTCGGGCCACGTTCTCTTAATCCTCTGTACCATTCTGTGATACGTAATGTACTGGCCTTCGTGCAACCCAGCCTCCTCCCGCAGCCCCTCAAAAGTAACACACGAGCCCCCCCTGCCAAATATCCCCCATCGTTGCCACCCCAGCCGGCTCCCAGTGGGTCCGGAGTATCAATCGCAGCTGAGCGTCTGCCCCTGTCAATACAACTATTGGCATCTGTGGCGAGCATGGGGATGGGTTCCCCATCAATTGGCATGCCCTGCGCCACACCTTCCACCCCAGCAGCATCCTTTTAGGGTGCCCCACCATCTCCGCCCTGGGTGCCCACATAACTTCTTTCAAATAAAAGGGTGCACAATCCCGCCCAAACAGCCTAAGTTCGGAGGTCTCTTCATCAGATAGCCATTTGGCAACATATTGCAACTGGCTCGCCACATAGTACGCCTCGTAATTGGGCACCTTAATTCCCCCTTTGTCATAGAAGTTCTGAAGCTTCCATAACGCCACCCTGTTTCGCGTGCCATGCCACAGAAAGTCCCTACACATGCTATTCAGTTTGGTAAAGAACCCTTTAGGAATCAGGTACAGAATATTCCCGAAGTAATGTAGGAGCCTCGGCAGGACCACCATCTTTAGCATCGCTCCCCGCCCCATCATCGCCAAAGGCAGCTTCGCCCAAACCCGCATGCATTTCTCTATTTTTTGGATTGCCACCTCTGTATTACACCTATGCTCTTCCCCCACGGTGTGATATACATCTATTCCCAGGTACCGAAAAGTACTAACCGCTCCATCATCGCCAAAGGCAGCTTCGCCCAAACCCGCATGCATTTCTCTATTTTTTGGATTGCCACCTCTGTATTACACCTATGCTCTTCCCCCACGGTGTGATATACATCTATTCCCAGGTACCGAAAAGTACTAACCGGCCACGGTACCTGTAAAACCGGTAACCTCTCCGCTGGAACCCCTATATACCCCCCAACGGGAACAGACTAAACTTCTGGGGGTTCACCGCTATGCCTGATAGCACAGTGCATCTCCCAAGCACTTCCAAAATGTACTGGAGGTTCTCCTCCGGATACCGCACATACAGCAACATGTCGTCCACATATAGGGAGACCAAATGCCGCTCCCCGTTCACCTTGATGCCTATGGTGTCATATTGCTGCCTCAGATAGATCGCGAGAGGCTCCAGGGCCAGTATGTAGAGCATAGGAGACCATGGGCATCCTTGTCTAGTACCCCTACTAAGCTGCCACGTCTCTGATATCACAAATACCGTCTTTAGTCTGGCCAGCGGTTCACTATACAAAATCTTCGCCCACCTTACATAGCCAGGCCCTAACCCATAGTGTTTCAGGGCCGCCAGCAGCCACAGCCACTTGACGGAGTCGAAGGCCTTGATCGCATCCAAGGACACGATTGCCATTTCCTCCTCACTTCCGCTGCTAAACTCAATGATCCTCTGAAGTCGCCTATGATTGTTGGTGATGTTCCTATGGGGGACATAGCCGTTTGATCCGGATGTATTAGCTTACCAATGACCCTTTTCAGTCTATTCGCCAAGACCGCAGTTAATATCTTGCCGTCCTGGTTTAACATTGACACAGGTCTGAAAGAACCACAGCTGCGCCCTGGTTTATTTGGTTTAGGGAGAGGTACTTTAACAGCCTCTCTGTGACTTCGGTAAGCGGCCCGCCTCGAACGCCTCGTTTATCATTTCTAACAGCGGGGGGAGGACCTCTTCTATATATACCTTGTAAAATTCGCTTGGGAGCCCATCTGTCCCCGGGGTCTTACTAGTAGGCAACTGCCTCACCACCTCCCCCAGTTCTTCCAGGGTGATCGGGGAGTCCAACTCCTCTCTTTCTTCCTCACCTATCTTGGGCAGCCCCATATACTCAAGCGTTTCGTCCATCATTACCCGGCTACTTTCCCCGTCTTCCCTGTATAACACTTTACAATAATCCACAAACGCTTGATTAACTCCCTCCTGGGTGTCCCCTACGCTACCATCTTCCCTCTCTATAGTTCTGATTGTGGCTCTGGGGGGTCTCGCTCTTATAAAACCACGCCAAAAGTCTCCCCGGTTTGTCACCTCCCGCATGCTGTCTCTCTATGTACCTTTTATAATTAAGGTTGCACAACCTCTCCCAGTAGTCCACACATTTTTGCTGCAGCTTAAGTATCAGATCTAGCTTCTCTGTTGTATCGTCACCGGCTTTTAAGGCCTCTTCCAATTTGGCTTCCGTCTCCCTCAGTTCAGTTGAAACCCCCACCCTGTAGGCCCTTGGATTTCGCCATGGCCGCCCCCCTCATAACAACTTTAAAGGCCTCCCATAGTGTCCCCGCCGGGTCCACACTCCCAGTGTTGGTTTCGAAATAATTTACTATCTCCTCCCGTAAATCCTCTCTAAAGAAGGGGTCTCTCAACGCCTCCGCTCGTAGGCGCCATGTCGGGATCCTCGCCCTCGGAGGGCAGTATTGCCGCGCAAGAATCAGGGGCGAGTGGTCCGAGAGGACCCTGGCCCTGTACTCTATGTGCGCAATCGCCGCTATCATTTCAAGTGATGCGAAGACATAGTCTAACCTTGTTGATAACTGCTGTGGGGCAGAATAATGCGAATATTGCCTTTCCCCAGGGTGCCACACTCTCCATGCATCTTCCAACCCAAAGTCATCAAGCAGTGTCTGGAGCGCCCTGGCTGCAGGGGCTGGTCTATCCAATTTCCCGTCCGATCTGTCCACCCTCGGGTTCAATACACAGTTGAAGTCCCCTCCCCAGATCACGCGCTTCCCACACACACGCTCAGGTTCGTGCTCAGTGGCCTGATGTACGCCGCCGTGTTCTGGTTCGGGGCGTACGTGTTAACAATACTTATCTCCCTATTCTCTACCAATCCCCTCAGCATAACCATCCTCCCGTCTGTCTCGGCCACCACTTGCAACCGCTGAAACGGGACATGAGGCGCCACCCATATAAGTACTCCTCTTGCATAGGCCGAGTACGAAGAGCCCACCAACACCCCCGTCCACTTTCCCGCAATCGTGTCCATCCTCTCCCATGTAAGGTGGGTTTCCTGTAGCAATGCAATATCTATTTTCTGCCTGCGCATATACAGCATAACCTTATTCCTTTTTAAGTAGCTATTAAGCCCCTGCACATTCCATGTGAGTATTTTAAGGTCCCCCATGGCCTGGTATGATCCCATTCCCTCCCCACCAGGCGCAGTGTAACCTTGAGTTCCATTCCAATCCATATAGGCTTACATCTCCTTCTAAAACCCTGTTAACAAAAAACACACCAAACTTCCCACTCCCTCTCCCCCCCGCCTCCCATCCCTTCCCCAACACTCTCCCCCCCCCCAACTGTTGCCCAGCTCCATCCCTGGATCTCAGGTTCCCCCGCATCCAGCTCTTTCCGGCTTTCGCCTGTACTCGAGCTCCGCAGGGTGAGGCCGCCCTAGGGGCCAACCTACTATAACTACAACTACAATTCGGGGAGAAGGGTGCTACCGCCCTCCCGCTCCAATAGCACATCAAGAACTACACATTGCTATACAGTTTAAATATATGTAACCGCCACTATATTCAAGTCCATCAAGTCTCTCACAATCCGCAATATGTTATTGAACATCAGCCTCCTACAGCCAGGCCCATCGTTCTCAGCCTTCACCTAGGCGCCCTTGGGATGTTCGTTCATCGCCATAGCAAAATGCATACCGTGTCTGAGTCACTTTTCACATCCATTTTGTGTCTCCTCCGTGTCTTGATCCGGGCAGCCCTACAGATCCAACCACGTCGTCGCTTCTTCTGGAGTGTCAAGAAAATGCATTTTGCTCTTATACACGACTTTCAATTTCGCAGGGTACAGCAGCATATATTTTATCCCAGCCGCCCGCAGTTTCCGTTTGATAGTTACATAGCTGTACCGCTGCCTTTGGACCAGCATAGTGTAATCCGGGTATGCCGTGATAGTGCTCGAGGCCCTCTGGATTGTTCCGCCTTTCCGAAAATACTCCAATATTTTTTCCCGGTCTTTGTAGTTCAGTATTTTGGCAATTATCGCTCGTGGAGGGGCCCCTGGTCTCAGCTTCCGCATGAGGGCTCTATGTGCACGCTCGACCGCAAATCCCTGTGAGTGTGTACCGGCCCCGATTCCTTGTAGGAGTAAGTTCTCAATGTAATCAGTCGGTCCTGGCCCTCCTCGCCTTCCGGCAAACCCACCACGCAAATGTTGTTTCTCCTCGCTCTCCCTTCTGCTCGAGACTCCAAGTTGGCCACCTGTTGCTTGAGGACATGGATCTCCTTTGTATTGTTGGTGCTGGTGTCCGTGTTAGATTTCACCGCGCCCTCCAGGCTGCTTGTACGTTCCGCCAGTCCCCTGACGTCTTGTCTCAGCAGGGAGACTTCGATGCCCACTGCTTCAATTTTAGCCTCCAGGGAAGTACGTAGGTCCATCACAGCAAACCCCCAAGATTCCTTCAGCTCTGTAATGGCTTCCAAAATCTGATGATTATCAGTCGCTGTCGCGCCCTCAGCCTGTGCCATCGGGCCTTTGGTTGCGGTGGCCGCAGGAGACAGTTGTGCTTTCGCAAAAATATCCATCGTGGGTTGTTTGTTCTTATTCTTGCCCACGGCCCCTCGCGCCGTCATTTTTGGTTTTCGTTGGGTCCCCCATCACGATTCAGCGACCGAGTGTCTCCCCAACCGTACTTTCCGTTCTTTACCGACTGCGACTGTCGCGGTGGTCTCTGGGCAGTCGCAACCTCCACCTCCTCTCGCCGCTACTAGTTCAATGCCGAGCGAGCGCTTCTCATGCTGGTCGTGGTGCGGCCTGCATTTTCACACCTCTGCTGCCCTCGGACCCCTGCCGTACGGGCCAGCACCCCAGCTTTCACGACTCAAGGCTTCCAGCCCCCAGGCTTTTATTCCACCTTCACCTCACCATTGTCGTTCTTTCCCCGTGGCCACCGCCTCCATTTGTCCTCTTCGGGTACCCTAGTTTAGTTTCTTTTGTTGTCGGCCATCTTGTGTGAAAATGGACCGAACAGCCGCCGTCGCTCATAGAGCAATTCCTCCAGACTCCCGCTTACGATTTTCTCGATCTTCATCCAATGAGCGAAGCATCCATTCCCATGCGTGTGTGCTCGATTCTGGAACCAATGGCGCACTTTCAAAAGTAGTTTGTATGGATCATCTGTCGGATCCTCCGGAGCTACACGGGAAGCACGTCCTACTCCATGGCTGCCCAAGCCACGCCCCCCACATAGTTCATTGTCCTTTAGGGTGTTACCTTGGTTTCCGGATGTAGTATTTAAATCACAAATTTCCAACAGTAAGGCATTACTGGAACAACTTATTGTACAATACTGGCTCTATTAAGAGGGTTCACCAGAAAGAACAAAGAACTTTAAAATTCTTGATTTCATTGATTAAAACATTGGACTGTTCAATGGGCCAGGCTATTTCCAACAGTAAGGTATCACTGGAACAACTTATTGTACAATACTGGCTCTATTAAGAGGGTTCACCAGAAAGAACACAGAACTTTAAAATTCTCGATTTCATTGATTAAAACATTGGACTCTTCAATGGGCCCTGCTATGCTTTGCAATCTTTTTGATTAATTATATGTGGAGGTTACTTCTCTTAGCCATGTTTTTTTATTCCCATTTCAAGATTCGTTTAGTCGTCAATATTAAAAAAAGAATGAGAACTAATACAAATAATCACAATTAGTCACATTTGATCACAGTCAGGGTGAGGAACGCCCAACAGTTTAAGAGTCTGCCTGGGTTTGTCTCATCCCCCACCTCACACCATGATTGGCTTATGGGCACTTGGCCACCATAGTTTTTTTTTCCCCAGGGAATTGTGTTCCACAGAGTCTTGTTAGGCAAAGCAAGGTCAAAAAACAATAGCATATATGTGGCTATGTTTAGCTTTCAAAGCCGTGGGGTCGGAGCAAGCAGATTTTTCTTCTCCTTTCTCATGTGTATACAGTAGCAAATAACAAAACAGCACCTACTCGGTGGACGCATGCAGTATATGATGGTACAACAGATCTTGTCACTGTGGAGGACCCCTCAATTCAGCTCCCCCAGCACAACCCTAAACAGCCAGATGTGTTGTGTTAGGGCTTGAAACCTGTGAAGTGCTTTTATTACAGACAGTAAAAGTACATTGATTTGAAGGGGTGTTTGCTGGGGTAATCACTTACCCTGGACATTCTGAGATTGACAGTGGGTGCCTCACCCCAGCATGCACGTGCCTGTCATAATGGACACTTGTACAGGTGGATTCACAAATGGACGGCCTTTCAACATATTTGTCGTTGTCCACTAATGCATAGCTTTTATGACCTTTTGTGATATGACCACTAGATCGTTCCAGTCACCTGTTGCTTGTGACCACTGAGATGCAAGCCACTCCTGCAGAAGGCGCATTTGTACTTGCCCACGAGGAAAGAAAAAATGCAAGATGCTTTCAGTCCTACCAACTTAAATAATTTGATCACCAAAAATTGACTAATGAGGCTGATAAAAAGAAACTTGCACCAGAAGAGCAGGAAGGCAATGGATAACTGTTTAATTGCGCCCACAGAAACATTTTGCTTTGACTGGATATTAGACGACTTTCCTATATTTATTGAGAGGCCTATTTGAGGTAGTAGGCAATTGTAGTTTTAGGGCCCAAGTGACCATGATTGGTGCAAACTCCTGTTATGAGCCAGTCATCCAAGAATAACAACACTGGAATTCCCAGTCTTCAAAGATATGTTGCTGCCATTGCTAATAACTTTGTGAATACTTGCGGTGCCAATGCTATCCAAAATAGAAACTTTGAACTAATAACGGCCATTGGCCACTTTAAATCTTAAGTAACAAGAATGGCTATGGAACATGGAAATTTGAAAGTATGCATTTTATGTACATTGTGATAATGTAGTCGCCCTGACTTAACAATGGGATCTCCTCCTGGAGACTGGTCATGCACAAATTTGTATGGTTTTACAAATTGTTTTCCGAGTTCAGATCTAGAATTGGTCTTGGTTATATCTTTCGGAATAGAAAACACACTTATTTTTTATTTATGCATAAGCACTCTAAACCCAAGGGCACCAAGGAACTGGTTACAGATTACTCAAGCCAAGTCCAGTAAATAAGAGTCAAAAACAGTTAGGGGTGACCGATCAGTCAGGCAAAGGGCCCTGGGAGAATAGCAGTGACTTAAGGGGTTTCCAAAAGGTCCAGTAGGATTGCTCTGCTCTCATTGCTAGAGGTAGCATATTCCAGTTCTTGGTGGCGATGATGGAGAGGCTTGTCCCATCTGCTCTTGTTCGCTTGTATCACTTAATAAATACCTGTATTCCTCTCGTGAGATGGCACTTCTTGGGTGGCCCCCTTTTGAAGAAGACTTTGCAGCTCTTGGTTGTGGAGCTGAGCATGTTCCGTTGGGAGGTTGCAATGTCTTGGTGGTAAATGTAGTGAGGATAGGTGACAAGTTCCAAACAGTTTCCATGCCATAATGTGTCCATAACCGACTTGTCTGTAGTCATTTCCTCCCCACGCCCCCCCCCCTCCCCAGCCCATGTATGGGCAAATGTAGTAATTCTCCCGCCTACTGTGTTAACATGCGAGTCAATTTGAAATGGAAGGTCATTGCTTAGGAGGAAATCCTTTCAAAGGTGTCCCTCACTTCTGTGGGTTCTACCATGTTATTTCTTGCTATATTTGACCTACTAATACTGACCCTGCAGTTAGATCTGGGAGGATTGGCCCCATTAACTATGGGTGAATATAACATCCTGATTGGGCTGGAGTATTCGGACCATAGATTGGCCAAACTGGAATTTCCGTGTTTGGAATAAGGTCAACCAGCCAGTTGCTCTAAAGATTTCAGAGTGTCCAGTGCTTCTCTACCTTTTCTCACCCAAACAAACCTTCCTCCTTCTGGTGTTTCTAGGCATTTTGAGCAGGGTTGCCTGTGTCTCTGGTCTAAAATCAGTAAAGTCCAACCATGCAGGTCTCTGGATGGCAGCTGCATTAGCAATCTGCCAGCACACTCTGCAGTATCAATACAGTCTGTAGGAAGAGCATTTGTCCAGTTGGCACCTCCCTGACAATTGATTCCATACAATTCGATTGCCTGGGTCATTTCCATGATAAGTGCTTGCAGCCTGCCCCACTGTGCTCTATGTTACCCTGCCAGTAGTCCATTGAATTTGCAATTCTCAAACTGTCTGCTGTCATAGCAGTCATCTTAGGAACCATGTGGCACAGCTTTCTTCTGTCTGCCAAGAGGACCATCAGAAGTTGATGGTGAACCACAAGATTGTCTTACTTTGACAATTACCAACAAATCAGACATTAATTGTTCGTTGCCATAACTGGGATCATCAGGAGTGGCAAGTCATTTTCAGTGTGTACATGATCAGACTGGCTAGTAGCTAGATTTTGGAGAGCTATGGTGATTGTCTTCTAACGACCTTCATAATGGAATGCAATAGCCAATGGGTTAGCGTTTCTCCAGGTATCCTCCCTAAAGTTAATCTTCTTCCTGAATCTCATTTGCAATTCAAAACCTTGCAGCAGCCCTCTTTAAAAGGGCTGTATGTTAGCCCCCATCCTTTATAGGAGAGCCCATTAGGGGAGTAACCTCCAAGATCCCAAAAGGTATGTGTTAAGCATTGGAGTCCTATTTGGGGTATTCTAGGACCCCTCAATAGTTGTCATTTTTCCTCTGTATTTTTTTGGTTGCTTATTATTTTATTTTTGATCTCTTTCTGGTCACGGAGGGACTTCAGCCCCTCTGCCCTTTTTTATCTCATATGAGTTACATGGTATTGGCTCGCCCCTATGGGACATCCAGACCCAGGGGTGCCTCTTGGGCTCAACATTAACCATATACTTTTATTGGGGGTCCTCCTATTCTGCAACTACTTCTTCTGGGGTCTTGAGTCTATCTTCTGACCTCAGGAGCACTTCCTTGGCGTCTCCTCTGGCCTTCCATGGGGTCGATTGTCACGGAATCTGCACAGATCAGATGTACCTCCATTAAATTGCAGGCAGTATCTGCAGTATCACTATGGAATACATTACTCACTGTAATCGTATTTCTGGTGCTTGTATCTCCTTAGATTCACATGCTATGCATAGGCCGACATCTAGTGGAAGCTGCTGAGTATTACAGTTGTTGTTTACGAAACTTGAAAGAGGACGTCGGAATAGGACGTGCCAGTAGTACTATCCCTAGTGTGACCTTTCCTGTACCCATGATCTCTCATGCGTGTAGGTCACTCAGATTGTATTTTTTCTGACATGAGGTAGCATGAGGAGTAGCGCGAGTACAGAGTTCCCAAGCAGATATATAGAAAACTCACATAACATCTATGCACCTTCTCTCAGGGGAGGAAGGGGAAGGGTGGGCGCATGTGAGTCTAAGTAGATACAAGCACCAGAAATACGATTACGGTAAGTGATGTATTCATTCTGATGCTTGTGTAATCTGCTTAGATCCCATGGTATGCATAGATTAGCAAGCAGTGTTATCAGAAGGTGGTGGGTTGTGAGAAGGAGTAGCGGCAAAATGATGTTTTAGAACCGCTTGTCCCACCTGTGTATCGGTCTTGGAATGCGTGTCAATGCAGTAGTGCTAAGTGAAGGTGTAAACTGAGTTCCATATAGCTGCTTTGCAGATGCTGTCTAAGGGGACATTTGTAATAAAGGCTAGATTAGCCCCAGTACCCCATGTGGAGTGGGCTCTTGGTGTTTTTTCTGATAATGAATAGCATAATTGTATACATATGACTATCTATTTGGAGATGGATCTTTTGTAAACACATTCTCCTCGTCTGCCTGTAGCCATGGAGACGAACAGTTGATAGTCTTCCTAAGCGGTTAGGTTTTGTCTACATAGTAGAGAACCGCCCTACTTACATCTAGTGTGTGGAGTTTGACTTCAGCTGAGCTAGTTGGTTTTTGAAAGAAAGCCGGAAGCTCAATTGAGTGGTTTACGTGGAATTAGAAAACAAATTTAGGGGAGAACCTAGGGTGAGTCCGTAAAACCAATTTGTCTTTATGGATGACAAAGAAAGGGTCCTGCACCGACGAGGCTTGGAGTTCGCCGACTCTTCTTATTGAAGTAATAGCCAGAAGGCAGTTTTGTAGGTAATGTGTCTAAGGGAGCTTGATGCAAAGGCTCAAAGGGGGGTCCCAAGAGTTTTGCGAGGGCCACATTTAGGTCCCAACCAGGCAGGGGATTAGAGATTGGAGAATGTAGTCTCTTCACTCCCTCCTTGAATGCCTTAATGACTGGCTTTTTCCACCATGAGACTTTACTTTGAAAGGTGGTATAGGTTGATAAAGCTGCTAGGTGGACTTTTAAAGAATTAAAGACCAAACCTGAATCTAACAAGTTGAGCATATAGGTTAGAATGTGTGAAGAAGTACATTCTATGAGGTTGATCAGCTTAGATTGGCACCAAATGACGAATCCCTTTCACTTGTGGAAATAACAGTGTCTGGTGTTTGGTTTCCGTGCTTCTTTCAGGATATCCATAAACCGCTGTGGAAGATTACGGTGCCCGAACTCGATGACATCAGGAGCCATGCTGCTAGGTTCAAAGAGTGAGGTTGTGGGTATATCGTTGGACCCCCGTACTGAGTCAACAGGTTGACCTGGTTCGGGAGCTTAATGGGATCGCACATCACCAGTTTGCGCAGATGTGGATACCACGGTTGTCTCGCCCACATAGGAGCAACTAGGATGAGTGTCATCTGATCCTTGTGTAGCTTGTTCACTATTCTGCTGATTAATGGAGTTGGGGGAAAAGCGCAAGCAAATTTCCCTGACCAGTTCATCCATAGGGCGTTCCCCTTGGAGTATGGTTGGGGGAAACTGGACGCGAAGTCTGGGCATACTTTGTTTTCTCTTGTAGCGAACAAGTCTAGAGAAGGGTAGCCCCAGAGAGAGAAGATGTGGTCTACCACGTCCGTGTGGCAACTAGTTGCCACACGTGTTCTTCTGGCAGAGGATCTCTGCTGAGAGAGTCCGCTAGAGTGTTGAGAGCGCTTGGAACATGTTAGGATGACAGGGACATTTCTTGCCTGAGTGCCCATTTCCATATTTTCAGAGCCAGTTTGGACAGATTTGGAGAGTGTGTACCTCCCTGGTTGTTGACATAGAACATTGCGGTGGTGCTGTCTGTTAGGACTTGTACCGACTGGTTTGACAGGTGGTTTTCGAAGGCTTGTAGTGCCTTGAAAACTGCCAATAGCTCCAGAAGATTGATGTGTTTCTGTGCAGTCACTTGTGACCACAGGCCGTGTGCTGTGTGATGAAGGTAGTGGGCCCCCCACCCAGAAAGTGATGCGTCTGTTGTGACATCCGCTCGTGCTTCCGTTTCGTGGAAGGGTTTCCCCGTGAGAAGATTTTCCCCTCGACCACCAGTGTAAGTCCTGAACCAGTGTAGGCGAAACAATAACTAGATCGTCCCACTGACCACTTGCCTGAGACCATTGTTTCGCCAACCATTCCTGCATTGGTTGCATGTGCAGGCTCGCATGGGGGACCAGGTAAATGCACAATGCCATCATACCTAGCAAACGCATTGCTTTGCATACGCTTATCCGGAGACCGGCTTGATACTGGGGTATTTGCCGAAGCATGTTCTGTGCTCTTTCCATGAATGGGAAGGCTAAGCCTATCTTTGTATCTAATATAGCTCCTTGGAACTGTTTCGATCTGTTTTGTACCAGACTTGACTTTTTCTCGTTTATTGAGAAGCCCAATTGGAAGAGAAGGTCTATTGTTCTTTGCATGTTTAGCTTGTAGGTTTCTCCCATGATCAGCCAGTCGTCCAGGTAAGGGTACACTGGGTTTGACTCCGTGCGTAGGTGCGCTGCCACCACCGCCAGTACCTTGGTGAACACCCTTGGAGCCGAGGCTATCCCTGAAGGCAGCACCTTGAACTACTAGTCCTGGTCTGCTACTTTGAATCGCAAGAATCTTCTATGCGCTGGGAACATTCAAATATGAAAATAGGCTTCTTTCATGTCCAATGTTGCCAGGTAATCCCCCCATTTTAACAGAGGGATTACTTCTTGTAGCATTGGCATGCAAAAGTTTTGAGGTTTGACAAATTATTTTGCAGGGTGCAGGTCTACTACCGGGCGCATGGTTAGATTTTTTTTGGAACAAGGAAGTATGTTGAATAAATACCCTTGTTTACCTCGTTGTATGGCACGACTTTGATGGCGTCTTTGACGAGTAGGGCCTTGACCTCCTTTACCAGGATGAGTTGTTCCTCTTATCATGGTTTTTTCTGGTACAGGGGAGGTTTGAAGATATTCCTTGGAGTTCTATGCAGTAACCTCCTGTCACCATTGACAACACCCACTTGTCTGATGTTATCCCCTCCCATGCGTGGGTGAAATGTGATATTCGTTCCCCGACTGGGGAGGCATGGGAGGGGACCTGTAGCGGGGCGTCATTGTTTGGAGGGTGTTCCTCCACCTCTGGTGGGGGAGCCTCTCCCTTTTCTGCGATCCCTGCGCTGACCCCTGGGGTAACCCTGGGACGCCTGTTGCCTATTGTTCCACGAGGAACCCTGGCTCTGACTGTATCCAGTGCCTCTTTGCGCGTACTGGACACGAAAACGCCGTAAATTATTGCCACCCCTCTGGTTTGTTTGTTTCATAATCCTCCTTGGCAGATTTCAGAGTGTGAGCGTCCTCAACTGCCTTTCCAAACAAAACATTTGGCTCAACAGGCATGTTGAGTAGGGTAACCTGTGTTTCTAGTTTAAATCCCGACTGTCTAAACCAGACATGACTTTTCAGGATTGTGGCCTCAACAATAATGCGTCCAGCGTTATCCGCTGCATCGAAGTTGTTCCTTAGCAGGATGCCAGGTGTTGCTCTGCCTTCGGCAGCCACAAGGGAGAGCTTGGACTGAAGTGGTTCTGGTGCTGATTCTGCAAGGGCTGTAACCATGTCCCACTAAGTGCAGTCGTAGCTTGCTAGTAAGGTGGAGTTATTAGCAATGTGTGGTTGGTACGCTGCTGAAGACGCTATTTTCCTTCCCATAGTATAAAGTTTCTTACTCTTCTTGTCCGGAGGAGGCCAAGGGGGTACCCGCTCTCTTGCGGGTAGTGATAACTACCAGAGAGTCTGGTTTAAGGTGGCCCCTTATATACAAAGGGTCGGAAGGCGCTGGTCGAATTTTTTTTTTCGATTCTGGGGTTTACTGCCCTGGTCTGATTAGGCATGTCTAGAGATGATTGAATCCTTCTTTGTACCGACTTGAATAAGGGTATGAACTGAGTAGCCGGTTTCTTATCCCCCAAGATGTTTTCTGCAAAATCCTTATCTTGTTAGATTTCCTGTGTTTCAATCCCAAAGTGTTCAGCAGTCCTGAGAAGTATGTCATTGAATAGGGGCTGGTTGTACACCGGGGAATCGGGTAAGGTAGGGTCTTGCGGGACCGGAGAGTACATGGCAAAAACTACCAACTCAGTGTCATCCTGCATTAACGTTGTCAATGCCGACGTCCTCATAATAAGGGTTATCCTCGTCTATGTATTCATCATCTCCTGCATCCAGGTCGTAAAGGTCAGAGGAGATGCAAGGTGTCTTGTGGACTGGTTTGTCATTCAGTACCACTGGGGGGCGTGATCTTTTCCCTAAGTAGACAAACATGGCTGAGCAGACAGACTTGACTGAGTGAGCACTGGTGTTGTCTTTGAGCTTGACGCCTGGGTAGTGGGAGGCGTGTTTGCCAGGCTTTGAAGAGCCTGGGGGTGCATATCTTGGGCAGACCAATTAGCTGAACGGGAGATAATCCCCAGATAGGTAGAGGCAAGTGTAGGGGTAGAGGGAGTATATAACTCCTCCTCCTCCAAATAGATAGTATCAGGCTGATGTGTAGGATCAGGCTCATCTGTAATGTCTTGTACAGGAATACTATCAGGTTCCTGTGGGGTAGTTGGCTGTTCCCTAGACTTGTCCCTTTTAACCCCTGGGTTCATGTCCTTATGAGGGGAACTGGATTTGTGTTTGTCCCTATGATATTTGCTCTTGCAAAAAGATTTTCTAGAGCTAGGGACCATAGAGGGGGCCTTGGGGACATGTTTTTCGATAGAATGGGACAATCCTGACTCCCTGGGCCTTTCCCCAGGTGTAGGTCGAGTCTTGACTACGGGAACGGCTTGCGCAATGTTTTTCGACGTTGTGATGCCGGGCAATGGAGTTTTGAGTCCAGCGTCCTTTGTCTTAGCGGGCTTGTCATGAGGCGGCCACTCAGGGCGCTCAGAGGACCGTAAATCCGAGGAGTTGCCCTTCGCCGTAGCCTCTCGGCATGTGACCACACTCACATTGCCGCGGGGTGTGTGCTTAGTGTGGGGCAGTGTGGTGCCTTTGTCGCCGGGTGTCTTCCCCATAGCAGATCCGCCGGTCTATCTATTAGGGTCGGGGACTGCCACTAGGGAACGTCGAGGTTACTCGTCACCCTCGCCGTCTGAGAGAATGGCGTCACTGGATGCCCCTTCTACGTCCATGGAGGCCTCGGTCTGCATGGCGTGATGGGCCCAACGTTTCGTCCGTCTATCCTTGAGGGTTTTGGGTTGGAGCATCTAACAGGCCCGACAATGAGCCTCGTTGTGGTCCCGATGCAAGCAAAGGTTACACACCCTGTTACACCACCTTATTGCAGGACGGACAGAATTTAAAAGGATTATTCTCCATAATGGGGGCAGACAGCTGGGCGTCTCGGGGAAAGGGTGGGAAAATACATGATGTTATGACCACCCCCCACTCTCCATACTGTACGGCCGCAACCCGATGGGTCTTCCACGGCCGGGTGGTGCCATCAAGTCTCCGTTCGACGGACAATCTTGTCTCTTTATTGAGTCTTCACGGCATCTAGGCACAGCGTCGGTAAAGGACAGAAAGAAATACTAATCTTAAATACTTTGTGAGTTCAATGGCGTAAGCCGAAAATGCACTCCACTTATATGCGACCGCGCACGATGGCAGAAAAAAACGATCTGAGGGACATACACGCGTGAGGGATCGTGGGTACAGGGGACGTCACACTAGGGATAGTATTACTGGCATGCCCTATTCTGACATCCTTTTTCGAGTTTCGAAAACAACAACTGTAATACTCTGCAGCTTCCACTAGATGTCGGCCTATGCATAGCATGTGATCTAAGCAGATTACACAAGCATCAGAAAGTATGATTACATCACCCTATGCATGCTTTAGGCAGTAGGTTGGGGCCAGCTATACCTTTGTTAAGGCTGCACCAATGGTGCAAACCACTTTACCTCACTGGTAGCTCAATGTACCTTTTTGGTAGTCACTGGTCATTTTAAAATCTTGCTCTGCCATTTTGTGTTTGTGGGGTTTTCTTTGTCAAGGTGACCAAAAAGGTAGGCTTAAGTGGCCATTCTGACTATGTGGGGTCGTTAAAAGCCCACAATGGCAGCCTCCACATTGGTCCCAACTGGTTTAGGCCAGTAAAGGCCTCCGGATAGCCCTATCACATCCTATGGTGCCGGGTAGGGGGGCTAAGGCTGAGTGGCAGTACTACTGACCAACAAGTATGGTTGGTTATCAGCCCCTTTTAATGATTGCATGGCAGGTACCTGGCTAGTTTCTTTGCACTAGGGCACTTGGGCTTAGTCCTGCTCTTTATGCACCCTCTTGCTGCACTGTTCCTGAAACTTGGAGGTGGCATGTCTGCCAACCTGTTATCAGAGTTTTTCTGGCAATTATCATTGTTGTTTACATATTTAAGGCTCTTGCTTGTATTTGTATTTTATTGAATTCATACAGCCCTTTAATCTAAAGTGCTTTACATGAGAACAAGAAAAAATACAAGCAGCATAAAATGGCAGTTGAATCACAATGGAATTTCTCTTCACTGCCTGCCTTGCCCCAGACTTAGCGAACCGGTTCATGGATGATTTAGAACATAAATCCATTTACAACAACATCAATCCCTTTAAAGAACAAACTAAAGCATGGCTTTGCTACATTGACGATGTTTTCTTACTCTGGCAAGGCAGTGAAGAGAGCTTACTGAGGTTCCTTGAATGGCTAAATATGCAATATCCATGCATTAAATTCACCATGACCTACAAGGAGAAAATAGCTTTTCTGGACCTAGAAATATATAAGGCACTTTAAACAAACTGGGCACTACCCTTTTTAAAAAACCCACTGACAAAAATACACTGTTACTCTTCAACAGCTTTCATCCACAAACCCTACGAGAGAACTTGCCCTATGGGCATTTTCTGCGTATTAGACGCAATTGTAGTACTAAAGAGGATTTTGATATCAACAGTAAACATCTGACCTCTAGACTAAAAGACTGGATATCCAGCCCATACATTCCGGAGATCCATGAAACATGCACACAATGTCAGCAGAGAACAATGCCTCGAAAAACAACTGAGTTAAGGAAGACAAAAGAACATGTGTGTCTACCTTCTCTCCGATCAGTAACGATTTACGTAGATGCATCCTTAAGAACTGGGGTACGATACAAACTGAAGATTTTACCTTAAAGAAACCACACTTTACATTTAAGCAAATGCCCAATTTACGAGATAAACTGGTGCATACTTGTACAACTAAAGAACAGGTGCCAAATTCCACTCAAACCACTCTTTGGCACCTGCCTCCAGTAATCGGGCATTTCAAATGTGGTAATTGCTCGGTTTGCCGCCTCACCAGTAACCTTAAAGAGATCGACTTAAAATGGCCGTAAATGGCAATTCAGAAGCTTCACAAATTGTAATACCTCGTGGGCAATATATGGTATCAAATGCCCGTGTGGTTTACTGTATATAGGTAAAACAAAAAGATCAATAAAACAAAGGATTTGCGAATATCACTCCTGTGTGGAAAAATGCCATTGTAGACAAACCACTTGTGGCTCACCCGTGCAGTGGTGATTGGGATCTTAAACTGAAACTAGAACAAAAATTGATTTTCGATTTAAACACGGTCAAGGCAGGATTAAATGTCACGATCGAATGGAACCTATTCATTCATTCAGAAATAAACTGCACATTACCCATCATTAAGATACAGGGTCTAATGCAGAGAAGTTCAGTGTTGATCACCAGAATAAGTGCAAAAAAAAATATATATATATATATTTTATTTTTTAATCAGGCCATCCACCTAATTGGTACGCTAAGTATTAAATCTAGATGCATCATGCATAGTGAGATATGCATCCTCTCGAGCATTCCACAAACATTTAGTCTTAGATACACCTTGCATATGTAACACAACAGATACTGTTATACACTCTGTCGTTTAAACGCCCCCTTGCCTGTGGGATAAATGAATAAGAAAGTACATGATGGTGCATCCGTTCTGCAGCCTCAGTACTCCATTTCCAACCAAGTTACCCTGGCTCTTAGAAGTTTGGTAGCTTTATACAAGTCTCATTTTTCAATTAACACTTTTTAAATAATAAATGTATTCATCTACGAGGTATAAACATACTACCCATGTTTTCTCACTGCCACCGATAATAAGCAATTTGAAGAGCTTGTAGAACTTTACAACATGTTGCCATATTGACACATCCAATATGGCGTCAATAGTAAGACAGGACGCCTGCAGATATACTTTGTGCAGCATGTTGCTTTGAAATCTACATTTTAGGTATTCCTGTGCACCTGCGTCTCTGCAGCCCTCTGAATTCCACTGAGATTACGTTCAACGAAACGACTCCTGTGGACACAGGAAGTGCTATTTCTCCGTCTGGCACACACCATTTAACAGTTACGAGAGAGCAAGTTAGCCGTTTCCGTGCGTGGGCACATGTTGTGTTTTTCCCCTCCCGCCAGCTAACTCAGGGATCGCTTCATCGCCTTGTCCGCACACACACTGCAGCTCCGGCTTGAGCGTCGCAGAAAAGAAACTTTGAATTGTAACGGACATGAACAAAAGCCATCCAGGTAATAATTAATATAAATGGGACCAGTAAAATCGGCATTATGCATTACACTGCGACAAAATTGCTTACATCTTTAGCAATGCAAGGCAAAAATAATTCATACATTGATAACACACTTGGAGCCTTGCTAGTTGGGTGGATGTACCACCCAATAAGCAACTCGTATTGGAGTTGCTGATAAGAGTTAAAATAATAAATGAAACTCAAGGAAATATGGGGAAACAGATGGCATTGATTTTTATTCTGTTTTCTGTTTATAGTTACATTACGGTTGGTACAAAGCACCAATATATGAAGAAATGCTGTTGTCACCATACTAGACGACTCCTCACACGCTGTGAAAGAAATTGAAGGTCAGTTACGATAGTCACAACATCATTCATAGATACAGTTTGTTACATTTTTTTTTAATTTGCACGTTTACCAACGGGGGTTCATTTTGTTTTTTTAGATTAACAAGATCAGAAGCCTTGCATACAATGTGCCATTTTCAAATTCATCTGTGCTACCACACAGTGTCCTGAAGATGGGTCCACCAGACGTTGCAAATCAGATTGATTCAAATGCACATATTTTAAACTGTGGGACCCAGAAAAACACAACCGAGTTCGAGCTAGCCAAGGGATTAATTTATGAAATAATATCCCTCACTCCCTTACTAACCCCACTATTTTTCTGTAATGACCATCATTAATTCAGTGACCGTTGGGTGTCATCACCCTAGTAAAATAGGGCCATTGTGAATGTCAGATCATGTTTGAGTTTTTTAGGTGTTCTTATAATGCTTATAGGTTTTGTATACATTGATTAAAATATGTTAAATTCGCGTATCTCTGTCTAATTGCATTATGACAGCTATTGTTTGGTGACATTTGTTGACTATCTGACCTTGTGCGTGAGAAAGTGGGACGCTGTTTTTTGTGGAATCTCTGTACGTTAACATTTTTACAGAGTCCAAGAGGCATTGTTTACCGCCCGGTTAATCCACTTCGGTCCTGCACAATGGTGAGGAGACGGAGGAGGAAGATCTTGCCTCTGGAGGTCGAGCAGGACTCCACCAAAGTTCTGGGAAGATTCATTCACAGGAAGACTATGCACGCCAGTGGTTGGCTTGTCTTCTGCCTCAGGACCCTCACCTTTTATCAGGAATTCACACTCATCCTCTGCAAACTCTTCCTGCAGTTTACAGAAAGGAGCGGGTGGCTGTCCAATCAGGACAGCAAGCCCCCCAGTGGGAACTGGTTTCTCTCAGGCACACCCGAAGACAAAGGATAGCAGAGTTACAGGATCATCCCATGATTCCTGTCCTAGCAAACACACGGAAGCCTCGGCGGGCTACACAAAGGGTTCCAGCTGAAGACAAAACGCAAATCAGGACCTCCCCCACCACAAATGATATGATATATGATATGGCATTTATAACGCGCCTATACACAAGTGTTTCAAGGCGTGACGAGGCAAGGGGGGGGCAAAGGGAGAACAGACAACGATCCTACTAGGCCAGGTGTAATTCAGATCGCGCAAGTGCATGGGAACGGGGGAAAGGAAAAGTGCGCAGGGGGAAGGGAGAGGGGAAAGTGCAGTACATGGGAAAGTGGAATAAATAATATAAATAAAACAAATAAAACAGCCAGCTAGTGGCAAGTGCAAGGAAGTGCAGACATAAGTACCGGTAGGGGGACTGTAGGTTATACAGAAAAACGGTCCCCAGGTGCAGGGGTTGCCAAGGATGCAGTGCAGGTGGGCAATTGACGGGGCCTGGGCCAGAGATCAGAAAGGATGGCCAGGTAACCAGTCCAATTTCGGTCAGGAATTCAGCAGGGGAGAGGAGGAGAGAAAGCAGAAGCAAAGAGGAAGGTTTTGAGGTGCTTCCGGAACCGGAGAAGGTTCTCTTCGAGTTTCAGGGAGGCAGGAAGGCTGTTCCAGAGAGAGGCCCCTGCCGAAGAGAGTAATCTGCCACCAACTCGTTGATTGGAGAAGTGACTGGCCCTGAGGGAGTTGGAGGAAGATAAGAGAAGAGCTCAAGAAGGAAGATATTTAGGAAGAGATAGTTGAAGGTATTGCGGCCCCAGACCCCAGAAGGCCTTGTGTACAATGCAGAGGGTTTTGAACTAATCCTCGCAGCTACTGGGAGCCAGTGCAGAGATTTCAGTCCTGGAGAGATACGATCCCTGGGCTTGAGGCCAAGGACAAGTCTCGCAGTCCTGTACTGGATAAGTTGCGGAGTGTGGAGGCAGGGAGCTTAGAGAGGATCAGGGCTCTGGAGACAGTGAGCTTGTGGGGGAAGGAGAGGAAAGGAAGAATACCTCTAAGGAGGTGGAGCTGTTAGTGTAACTTCTTAGAGACATCAGAGATGTGAGGGGAGAAGGAGAGTGCAGAGTCGAAGATGACCCCGGGGTTTTTAGCCTTGCAGGTGGGAGTGGGAGGATGGCCAAGAGAGGCCGGCCAGAGAGCTGCAGGGAAGGAGGAAGTGGGTGTGCTGATGAGTAGAATCTCAGTGTTACTGGCATTAAGGCAGAGGTCGTTGGCGGCACATCATTCCTGGATGGCAGACAGACCGTCAGAGATGAGGGAAGGAGAGGAGGAGGCGGCGGCCGAGGGTAGCCTGAAAATGAGCTGGGTATGATCTGCATAGCACTGAAAGTAGGGACAGAGCAGCAATGCGGTGGGAAAGGAGTGCCAGGTATTGGTTGAACAGCCACGGTGAGAGGTTAGATCCCTGGGGGACACCACAGGTAGAGAAAAATGTTGGAGGGTCAGTCGGAGAGGAAAGAAGTCAGCCACGCCAGAGCCTAATCAGTGATACCCACGTTATCACAGAGACGTTGAGCAGGATGGCATGGTTGACAGTGTCAAAGGCAGAAGAGAGATCAAGCAAGATAAGATCGCATGGGGTGTTAGAGTCAAGGTTGGTGAGCAGGTCTTCCCGGATGTTCAGGAGAGCAGTTTCCGTGCTTCTGGCAGCTCTGAAGCCAGACTGATGGTCATGAAGACAACCAACAGATTCAGTGTGGAGACTGAGCTGGGATGTGGCCAGTTTCTCCAGGAGCTTGGCCAGGAAGGGAGTGATGGAGATTGGGTGATAGATAGCCGGGCAGGAGGGGTCGGCAGAGGGTTTCTTAAGAAGAGGGTGCACAAGGGAGTGCTTCAGGGGGGAAGGGAATACTCCAGTGGTGAAGGAGCGATTGCAGAAATCATCCAGGGCAGGAGCCAGGGAGTAGATGTGGTCCTTGATAGTTTTGGAGGAACAGGGGTGAACCTGTTTCGACGAGACTTTCATAGATAAGACTTGTCTAGAAACCTTGTTTGGTGAGAAAAGGGGAAAGGCAGAGAAGGAGGGAGGAGGGGTGGCTGCAGAAGGGCCAGAGGAAGAGCAGGGAATAGCAGGAGGGGGGTGAGAGGAGGAGAGTGAGGACAGGACGTCCTGGGTTTTAGAAATGAAGTGAGAAGCAGTGGCGTGCAGAGGGCCTGGGAAGGGACAGGAGAGGTAGAGACTGCAGCAGGATTGGCCAATTCCTTGCAGATTTTAAAGAGTTCAACCAAGTTGTTAGATGCCGCAGAGACGCAGGCTTGGATATGAGCTCTCTTCTTGGTGAGGACGGAGAGCCAGTATTGCCTTTGCAGCAGGCCAGTTTCTCAGAGGATGAACTTGAAGCACGCCATTTCCTCTCGGCCACCCTACACTTGCATTTTAGGGTGATGAGGTCTGAGTCATACCAGGAGTTACACTTGACTATGGGCTTCAGGCAGATTCTCATGACAGGGGCAAGGATATCAAGAGAATCAGATATAGAAGAGTGGAGCGTGGAGAGGGCTGTGTCAGGGTGAGAGTCAGCCAGGGGGAGGGCAGGGGCTGAGAAGGTGGCGGCGAAAGCCCCAACTGACACGCGCTTCATGGGTCGTATGACCAAGAAGGTGGGTGGCAGTGACGGAGGTGGCTTGGCCTGCGAGGTAGGGAGGGTAAGGTGGAGGATAGGAGAAAATGGTCACTCCAGGAGAGAGGAGTGGAGAGAGGGACAGAGAGGGGAAGGTCTGAAGACATCAGAACATTGTGAGTGTGCCCTGCAGGAGGAGTCGGGCCAGAGGGGAGAATGGTGAGTGAGAGCGAGTCGCAGAGGTCTCGAAAGAGTCCAGTGGGTGGACAGGAGGCATCCAGGTGGATGTTGAAGTCTACAAGAAGGAGGAGTTGAGTGGTTGAGGCCAGGAGTGAGGAGGAGAGGTCCGCCCACTCACAAAGGAAGGAAGAAATCTGACCAGGTGGCAGATAGATAGTAGCCACAGTAAGGGAATGGCTAGGGGAGAGAGAGAGCCTGCAGACGAGGCATTCAAAAGGGGAGTAAGCCTGCATAGGATTGACCGAAGAAGGAATCCACTCAGGGAAGATAAGGGCTAGGCCCCTACCAGAGCGGTTGGTCCTGGGTGCGGAGAGGATCTTGTAGCCATCAGGTAGGAGAGAGTAAAAGCTGGTGACGGAGCTGCCAGTGAACCATGTCTCAGTGAGACCAAGGACATGGCGGTCAAGTTCTTCAAGAAGGCGGCAGATATCAGAGGAGTGTTTGACAGCGGAGCGGGAGTTGAGTGGCAATGTGGAGAAGGTTGCCCTCCTTGAAGGACTTCCGGGGAGGGGTACAGATCAGAGGTATGCCCTGCGGAAGTGTAGAAAGCGCCCTAGAGGGGGTAGAGAGGGAGGGGGAAGGCAAGGTAGCCAAGGAAAGGGGAGAGGGGACAGCAGGAGAAGAAAGGAAGTTGAGGAGCGGAAAGTGTCTATCAAAGAGATGAAGGTTGGCCTGATGGCCTTGGACCAAGACGGTCCCATTAGAGTAGACATTAATGATGACCTTAATGGTAGAGGAAGGACCAAGAAAGGACAAGCACACACGAAATGGGGATAAAAGAAAGAAGCCACAATTTTGGGTCAATGGTGACTCTTCTGTGCATAACCGCAGCTGTGGAGACAGTCTGCGAGTAAACAATTGCACAAAAGTCAGAAGAACATGCCCACTGCCAGCAGCCATAAATGTATGCGGTCACTAACAGAAATGTTACAGGAGCAGTAAGAAAGGGGATACTAGGTAAACCCCTCAGCACTCCAAATGGGGTGTTGTGTGCTGATCTCACAAAAGAAAAAGCTAAGAAGGATAAAAAGTATCCCCCTAACCTTGAGAACAATAGTTAAGGAAAATAAAAGATTATAAAAAAGGAGTGCCCACAACAACACTGCACACAAGATGCTGTGTGCTGCAAAAGTTAAGCACAGATGCCTTTAAAAAGGTATGGAGGAAAGCAAGACTTGATAAAACAAAGTAACACAGAGAACAGGGTAACCATAGTCAGAGCAAACAGAGTGGATGAGGGGGAACTCTCACGCCATCTTCTCTGGTTCCCTCTTCTTCCTGAAGTCTTCTCCGCCAGGTTTTATCACTTCGAGCTTGAAGGTGGACTATCCTGGGAAGAGCCCTTGTTCCTTTCCTTTGTTGCTGGGATCTTTGTTGGTTCGGAGTGCATATCCTGAAGAACTGAATACTGAAAACCACACCTTTGGTAAAGGATCATTTACTCACTGGGTTGTTTTGTTTTTCTGGAGCTGTTTTTGACAAAGCCACAAATGTGAGAATTTACATAGGAACCTTGGAGGTAGGCGATTATTTGAGATACTCATCCTCCGTTGTTCCCCTGGTCCATGGTAGAGATTTTGTGGAGGAGACTCCATCACATTTCCCATATACTTTTATTAGGGGTCCTATTCTGCAACTACTACTTCTGGGGTCTTGAGTCCATCTTCTGACTGCAGGAACACTTCCTTGGTCTCTCTTCGGGCCTTCCATGGGGTTGATGGTTGCCGAATCTGCACGGATCACTTAATTGAATTGGGCGGCCCTTTAAATGTTCTCATTCATTCCAATGGAATTGAACTTACACTGGAACTCTCCTAAAATTGACTGAGGTACTTACCTGCCCTGCAAATTTTTCCTGGATTTGCAAGGGGCTCAGTGAGCTCTATATCAAATTTCAAAATGTTTGCACCTACCTGTGATTTGGCATGCATTTTTAAAGTCAAACTACATTTCACTCATGGTAAATGTACTTGCAGCACTGACTATTTCTGTTAACACTATGTATATTTTTCCATGAAATGTTCAAGGAAGGTAACTGTTGCTACAATGTTCTATTGTTCCTGGGGAGCCTTAGGTTATGGTTTACAATGGTTTGATTTTCTCTGTGGCTATACTGTATTATGTGACTGTGCATTAGTACTATTAATGCGTTAATACTTATAGAAGGATTCATCTTATAGGCCTCTTGGATTTTTATACTATTTCTTCCGTTATTGAAATTGTATTTCTCATTTTGTCCCATACCCTACTGATCATAAGGTCTTGGGCTTTCCACATATACTAGGGTTAGGGTGTGTCTTTAGGACACCACTTACATGTGCAGGCAAATGGGGTTCGAATCTGCTTGTTTGGGTTTGTGGGTTCCCCACCCCTTGATATTTTATATTGGGACGCTAATCACCAGGGGGCCCACATATAAACACTGGGATTAGGAGAGTCCTCGTATAGGCAGTACTGTTTTTATAATATGCAGTAATTATTGTAATACTGTGCATTAATCTCCAAAGTACTTATTTGAAGCGATAGTGTTATATAAGTTATTTTATCAAAGGATATATTTTTCAGTACATCAGTGTGGTGTCTTTTCTCGAGATGTGTATAGACTAATTGTGCCTTTGTGTCATCTTGCTACCGCAAACTGAAAGTAAAGTCTTGTTGCTCACCTACACTAAGGGAGGTTTGGCTTCCCTTTCTTTTCAGGTGTGACAGTCTTTCCTCTACGGTTAGTGGTTGTACCATCCTCCAGAGAGGGTGGTGCATAAACAGCCTTAGCAGTATTCTATGCTCCTCCAACCCCCGCCTACTTGTGGCCCTTTGCCTTTTTCCTCTCCTCCTTTAAATTCCACATCACTTGGGTGTATAAAATTCACCCTTGGACATTTTGGGACTGGCACCTCTTCAAAAAGTATCCCATTTCTTTTTGTATTTTGGGCTTTCTCTGTTTGTGAAGTGTGCTGGGTATAGGGCGCATCTCCCTTTCTACAACATCTCTTGTCCCTCTATAATCTCCTTAATTAGGTGATCCTCACAGAAGTGAATCTAATAATGGTAGTAATGCTTTAGTAAGCTATCCCAGTGGTTTGTATTTCCCCAACTCTTAGTATCAGTCTGTACTAGCTCAGGACCTCGGTAGAGTGGCAGAGCAGTCAGGCTCATTTTAAGAGGACGATGTGAGCTGTAGGTGAGTACACTGAATCTTAGCTAGACAGGCACAACAAAGAAGCACTTGCACTTATAATTATATACATAGTATATATTTATTATGTTTACACCACAATCACTTTAAATACTTCAGATGTTTACGTTAGAACACTTAGGAATACGTGTTACTACACTTCAAAGGGCACTTTCACTTTTGTGTTTGTTTGCGGTTACATTTGTAGCAAAGTTAGAAAGGGAAAAGACAAGGTTATCGTATTATCGGTTATTGCACACTCATGCGGTTTTCAACGGTTTATACGTTAATACATTTACTCTACAAACATATTGTAAAGTCACTTAAAGGGAGGGAAATTGTTAGTGTAGCATGAGCTTAGTTCAAGGTTGTAGAGACGGTTTCTTTGCCTAGTAAGTCTTTTAAGTCCAAAAACACAACCCTGGCTTAAAGGCAGTTCGGAGAGGGCTTGAAGCCTTGACAATCAGAGAATTACGAAGCGCTCCTGTGGATTTCTTCTATTGTTATAGACACAGCAAGTTAACAACTAACAAAGGAGACCTTAAAACGGGCTCAAGAAGGGGACACAAGCAGAGGTAAAAGGGGGTTGCCCTGGACACCTCTACGTGCATTCCAATGCTATCGATCGACTCCTTGGAATCAGGTAAGCAATACCTTCTTCCCCACAGTACCATAGGTTAGAAGAAAATGTTTGTGCTGGATGCTCCGAGATGTTGCAGCTAAGGACCCGACCTCCGGATTCCTTGGTCTGGTGACTGAAGGCAAGACAATGGGCAGGATTTCTCAGCAGCAGTCTCGAGGGAGAACCTGTGGCACGACTTCCAGCAACTTCTTAGTTCATTCTGTGGTTTTGGCACCTTTTCTGCAGCACCAACAAAGTACACGGATTGCCCCCGGTCAATCTTCTTCCCTTCCTGCAATCCTACACTCTGGTGAGGGGGTCTAGGCGAGTTGGATCAGATCTCTGGAGTGTCCTTACGGGTTCAGCAAAGATTTGGACGGATTCGGCCTTTCCACAACGATGCACTCGAAATGGACAGCAGGTCTGCTGATATTGGGGTTCTGCAGCTCAGGAAAGTCCTAGGATCTCAGGAGATGGCTTCTTTCAAAGTTAGTCTTGGGACTGGTTGTTCCCACCAGCCACAGGGAAGGAGTTGTCCTCTGCATAGCTCCTCTGTCGCACAGAATACAGTGTCAGGACAGCATTGGTCACTTCACAGTGTTGCAAAGTGTCTGTAGGCGTCTCTGGTTGTCTTCCTCTTCGGTTACTTCAGCTTCCAGTGGTCCACTTGCTTTTCACTCCAGAAGCCTCACCTTTTATATAGTTCCAACACACACTCCTCTGCAATCTCGCTCAGCATTTTACAGAAAGGGGCATTTGGCTGTCTCATCAGGACAGCCGGATCACCTGTGGGAGATGGACCTATACTGGCACTCTGCCAGATGAAGTACAGTGGGGTGGAATACTCCTCTCCCACTTCCTGCCGGCCCAGACACTAGGCGGGGATACCTACGGGTCCCCGCTAAAGAGAAAACACACGGACCTCCTCCTCACAGAATGTTAGAAGAACGGCTAACAAAGGACAATCACGCTAGTACTGGCGAAAAAGGACAATGCCCCAAGTTTGTACTTGGGTGCCCCTATTGTGCACTACCGAGGCTATGGACATAGCCTGCGGTATAAAAAATACACAATAGTTGGTAGAACACGTCCACTGCCACCAGCCATAACTAGGTGATTGTCTATGAGACTGAAAGGTCACAGGAGCAGAGAGAAGGGGTACTAGGTATCCCTTTGGCACTCCACTGAAGGTGGTGTGTGCCAATCTCTCAAGACTATAGCTGTGTTCTGAAGTTGTAAAAATACAGGTGCCTTTAAGAGCTATGGAGCAGACAGACTCCATGTACAGGTAAAATACAGAAGAATAGAGTTCCAAAAGACAGAGCCCACAAGAATGAATGAGTGAAAAAAGGCTCCACTCATTCAGGATTGAAAGAAAAAGGTCCAGAAGTTCAGCACAAAGTGCTGGGGTCTCACTAGGAGAGGGGATGAAGCATAAAAATGATTACTCCCCCTAACAGATTCCACATGTTTGGCAGTCAAGGTTGATTTGGTAGCCTAATCCTTTCCTATCAGCGTCAAAACTAGTTTAATCGTCCTAGCCAGGGTTGAAATAATTTTGACGCCGTGCTTTAGATGATCTTTCAGTGACAGTTTCTTGGCCCGTGTCTAAAAACATCCTGGCATGTGTTTTAACTGCATGCTCCCAGGTATCCGTGTGTGAAACCTCTGGTATTTTATGTTAAAACAGGGCCACCTTTTGGCATCAGACTCGAGGAACCAGGACCATGCTTATGGGCGGACCCTTCTATGCCGTGAGCTGCAGTATGTGCTGTAGGGTCAAGGTGTCAGCATGCTTGGTGTGCTTGGACTGGGATTGAGCATGTGTGCCGGGATCAGTCTCATGGTTGCCATGTGTGGTCTCTGGGGCTTGTCTTTTTGGATCCTACGAAGTTGGGGATCCACTGCGAGGAGACATTAAAAGGCTCCTTCTCGCATGGCTTTTCAGGGTCCAAAACATCTCACCCTCCCTGACTGTTTAACATTGTCCACCTCATTGGTGTCCTAGACCTGTGGTTGATCATAGCCATGTGCCTCCATAGCACTTGCTGCCCATCACTTCTTTCTTAGAGCTTTGAGTGTTTTGGCTTAAATCTTCAAAGTGGTCTCGAGGTAGGCATTACTTGTAGTATCTGTGCTGAAAACTTGGTTTTGAAATCGCAGCCAAATTTAAGGTGTAGGTCCGAGCCTGGGAATGGCAGGAAAAGGAAAAGAGGAAGTTAGAGAAATGGAAGTTATTTGCAGCAAAGAGGACATAGTTCCCACTGCCTCTACTGCCTCTACTGTGCATCAGGTGGTGCAGGGGCATAGACAGGTCTTCCGCTCGGCTCCAAGTTCATGGTCGATCCACATCGATAGCCTTGGCTTCGAGTCTCAGGTGTACGAATATGTTAATTACAGGTGTCCAGCTTTTGTGGTTATTTTCATGACCCCCACCGATGGCAGAAAAGAATCTGAGGATGTCAACATGCCTATAGTATGACCCTTTTTTGCAGAGTTTCCAGGTATGTCATCACCATGAAAATCTGCAAGCCACAATGGGAACAGTTTAGACTTTTTACCCTATCCAGCAGAACAATCTTATCACTGGTCTTTCAACCAGCCAACCAACCAATTGGATTATCCTGTAGTAAAATGTGCACACCCGTTCCGGGTCTGCTTACAACAAATGGCCACTCAGTGCCCAAAGCTCATGCGCGAATAGGTACATGAGCTTGAAATATACAGAACATGATTTTGCCCACTTTTGGGGAAATTAAAAAAAGAAATAAATAATCCCTGGTGGATTTTCTCCAAGCAAAATCATTTTAAAAAAAATGTTTTTGATCATATTGCGCTTGACTCCGGTATCCAAAAGGTGGGATCTGGTATCAAAACCAAGACAAGCATGTTGCCACTGAACTATCCTCCTCCTAGCATGCTTTCAAGGCTCAATGATATCAAGACTCAATGCTATCAAACCCGCCCAGTGCCTTTTGCTGTACGGTGGATAACAATGAAGGTTTGCATACAAAATGTTGGGTCCCCACCCTTATAACCTAACACACTCTGAATGAAACATCATAAAACTTTCCAAAGTATTCAGATTTTAGTGAATGTTTTTCACACAAAGTTTGGGACAGATTCTTCAAAGTTATAAACATGCAAAATCATGTTCTTCCTTAGGGGAGTCTGATAGGACTGATTTTCTAAACTCTGGACTTGTGGACAGATGTACAGAAGGCCAATCTAGTTTAGTGACAGGGACAACTCTGGGAGCTGTAGCCACAGCAGTTCAAGGTAGCAGTGCGAGTGGTCAAGGCTAAGTCTCAAGAGGTGGTGATCCTGTAAGGGGTCCTCAATGAGTACACAGTGAAAAGTCAAGGCACACACTTAGACAATCAGTTATAAAAATACTTATTTATGACCATATAATACTATGAAAAATAACTACTAGCATGTAATATCACACGACACTAAATAAAATAAACATATATACAATCACTGGAGTAGGGCAAAATATATAAACCCCTGAAAAGGCAGGCAAATACTGGTATTCAGCACTACAGGTCCACAGAGATACAACACAAACTTTAGAAGTCCATCCCTAAGATGTATGGAGCCTTGTGCCCAAACAAAAGTTCACCAAAGTGCCACACACCTTTGTGAGATGAGAAAAAAATGAGTGTAGGGCTTCTGTGGTCCAAGTGTCATCAGCTTTCGGAGTACTTGCGCTAGCAAAACTGTTCTAAAAGTTACCAACCCAACCATACTCTGATTCTTCTTAGGACTTGGCAGGTCTCTTGAAGAGGGACCAGGGTCGCTTTACCCACCTTCAGCTACGGTCTTGGATGCCCAGGGGCTGCAGGTTTGAGCACTTCTCTGGTCGGTGACAAATGCTGGTGCAAGGTCTTCAGGTTGTAAAATGCTCTCAGCACTGGACTGGATGCAGGAAAGCCGTTTTGGACAATGGTGACCGATGCACGGGGACACACTTGTCATAGTCAGACTTCTCCTCATATCTCAGCTCCCCTTGATGCTGGAATCACAAACTTTGGTAGAGAAGAACAAGTTACTTCTTACCTTGTAACGTTCTTTCGACGGTATGTTCCTCCGATGTATTCCTTATCTTTGATAATACGTTTCCAGCTTGCTGGCCTCGGAAATTTTTTCTCTGTAGAGGGCGCTGCGCGTCTATGTCCGCCGAGTCGATGTCCCTCGACGGCCACCATGCCCATAAATAGCCACGCACGGCATCCGTTGCTCAGTTCCGTTTTGTAGCATAAGAAAAGTGATGCCTGAATTGGTTATGGACATTGAAGGAGCGTAAGCTGCAACCACAAGGGAAGTATTACTGCTGGGATGGATGGGAGGGGCGATAAGGAATATGTCGGAGGAACATCCCGTCGAAAGAACGTTACAAGGTAAGAAGTAACTTGTTCTTCGAAGGGATTGTGTCCTCCGACGTATTCCTTATCTTTGATAGACTCCCATAGCAGTGGCATGTAATTGGAGGTGGGAGTAAGAATGTTATGTATCCCTTTAGGGATGGACCGAATGTAATACGACCTTGCCAAATCTGGTCTCTTGACTAGTGGAGGAATCCAGGTTGTAACATTTTGTGAATGTATGTGCGGACAACCATGTGGCAGCCGCACATATGTCTCTGACCGGTACCCCTCTTTGGAGAGCCGAAGAGGCTGCGATACCCCTGGTTGAATGAGCCCTAAGATTTTGGGGTGGCTCTTTCCCTGCCAGTTTGTAACATTCCAAAATGGCCAAAATAATCCACCTGGAAATGGTTTGTTTTGTTATGGGTAGTCCCAACTTGTGACCTGAGTATCCTACAAACAGTTGGTCTGCTTGCCTGATCCTAGCCATTCTGCTGATGTAAAAGCTTAGAGCTCGCCTTGGGTCCAGCCTATGTAGCCTTTCTTCCTCTTTCCCCGGATTGGGAAGAGGGTAGAATGAAGGTAAAGTAATTTTCTGAGTAATATGAAATTCAGAAACCACCTTCGGGAGCAAATTAGGCTTCACCTGTAGGAGAACTTTGTCCATGTGGAAAATTGTATGTTGGGGTTTACAGGAGAGAGCTTGTAGCTCGCTCACCCTCCTAGCAGATGTTAGTGCTACCAATAGGACAGTTATAAGCATGAGAAATCTCAGCGAACAAGAGTGAAGTGGTTTCGAATGGAGTGCCCATTAGGAAGTTTAAGACTAAATTTAAGTCTGATAAGGGAACCTGGAATGGTTTTGGAGGATAAACATTAGTTAATCCTTTGAGAAATTGTATCACTAGAGGTAGTTTGAAATACGATGGTTCCTCCGCAGTGCGCTTGAAGATTGCAAGCGCTGCAAGATAGCCTTTTACAGTGCCGACTTGAAGGCCTGAGTTTGCCAAGTAGAGTAGAAGCGATAACACCGTTGGTGTACCACATGAAAAAGGGTCGATATTCTCTTCCCTACACCAGCTGCAAAATTTGTTCCAACGGCAGTGGTATAAAGACTTTGTTGCTGGCCTTCTGGCCGAAAGCAACACCTCCATGACATCATCACGGAGATCCCAATCCTTCTACCTCACCGTTTCAGAAGCCAAGCGTGAAGGTTGAGGGTTCTGGTGTCTGGATGAAGAACCTGACCTCCCTTCTGCGAGAGAAGATTCTCTTTGAGTGGAAGACGGATTGGAGGGCAGATGGACATATCTAGAAGGTCTGGGTACCACGTTCTCCTGGCCCAGTGCGGGGCAATTAGGATCATGGTTTTCCGGAATCTTCTCAACCTCCTGATCATTTGAGGAATAACAGGGACTGGTGGAAATGCGTAAAGGAGTGGAAACTCCCAGTCCACTACGAACACGTCTCCCAGAGCTCCTCTCGGGGGAAATTCCCTTGAACAGAACAGATCGCACTTCCTGTTGGTGCTTGTGGTGAACAGATCCACCTGAGGGGTTCCCCAAAGGGCGAAGATCTCTTGAAGAAATTCCTGAGCTAGCTCCCACTCGTGGGAGACTGGGCTCTGCCTGCTCAGAGCGTCCGCTGTCAAGTTCTTCTCTCCGGCTAGGTGGACTGCCGATAGAGAGATTCCTTCCCGAATTGCCCAAAACCAGAGCTGCACTGCCTCTCTGCACAGTGACAGTGACCCTACGCCTCCTCTTTTGTTGAGGTAGTGCATGGCCACCGTGTTGTCCGTCATTATCAGGACATTTCTCCCCTGTACTGATGGCAGGAAAGCTTTCAGCGCTAGTCTGATCGCTCTCAGCTCCAATAGGTTGATGTGTAGTCTGGACTCCGATGGAGACCAATGACCGCTGATGGTCAAGTCGTTGGCATGGGCTCCCCACCCCGTGAGTGAGGCGTCTGTGACTACTGTCATCTCCGGCCATGGTTGCCAAAACAGTTCTCCTTTCAAGATGTTCTCTGGATAGGCCCACCATTGAAGGTCGCGGGCTACTTTGTCCGGAATCCGGAGATCTGTCATTCTCCCTGAGAATTGCGACCACTGAGCTCTCAGTGCCCACTGAAGAGATCTCATTCTCAGGCGAGCCTAGAGCACAAGGAAGATGCAGGATGCCATGAGGCCCAGCAACCTCAAAAAGTCGAAGGCTGGGAGACGTTGGGCATTTTGAAACTTGTTGACCATCTGCAGAATACCTTGAGCCCTCACCTCTGGTGGCGAGGCTTTTCCCAGGGAAGTGTCCAGGACCGCTCCAATGAATTGGAGTCTCTGTGATGGTATCATCTGTGACTTCTTTAAATTGAGGGAGAAGCCCAGTTTGTGAAGGAAGTGGCAGACATAATCTAGCTGGATCTGAGCTTGTTCCGAAGATACAGCCCTGATCAGCCAATCGTCCAGGTAGGGGTAGACGTGGATCCCTTCCCTCCTTAGACTCGCAGCCACTACCGATATTAGCTTGATGAAGACCCTCGGGGCGTAGGTCAGCCCAAATGGCAGAACTCGAAATTGATAATGTGAGTCGCCAATTGCGAACCTCAGGTATTTCCTGTGTTTGGGATGGATTGGTACATGGAAATAAGCATCCCGAAGGTCCAGAGATACCAGCCAGTCCTGGAGCTGGAGGGCCTGAAGGATCTGAGAGAGAGTTACCATCTTGAACTTGTCCTTCCTGAGGAACTTGTTCAATTCTCGTAAGTCCAGGATGGGTCTCAGTCCTCCGTCCTTCTTTGGTATGAGAAAGTAGGGGGAGTACCAGCCCTTGTTCCTGTCCGCTACAGGTACCAGTTCTATGGCACCTCTCTCTAGCAGGTCTGTAATTTCCTGCAAGAGGAGCGGATCTGGAACTTTTAGAGAGCTGTTCCCCGGTGGATGACTCCGAGGGATGTGTAGAAAGGGTAGGCAGTAACCCTGGGCAACTGTCTCCAATGGCCAAGCATCTGACGTTATAGCCTGCCATTCCGTCAGATGGTGAGTTAACCTGCCCCCTACAGGTGTCTTCTGTGGAAAGACCTCAGAGTGGTTTGGGGGCGGCCGATGCAGATGCCGAGGGTAAAGAGGCACCTGCTGCTGCTGCAGCCTTAGTACCTTTGACCCGTCCACCTCGGGTGGATCTCCTTTGGCCTCTTTGAGCCGGCTGTCCTCTGCCTTTCCCGAATGTGGAATAATAGCGAAAGGACTTTCCTCTCCCAGAGGTTCCTGAGGGGCGAAAAGGAGTTTTGTGGATAGCAGCTCCTAAAGATTTTGCTGCTGCTTTAGATGTCTGCAGCTTTTCCAGACTGTCATCAGCCTTTTTTCCGAATAATGAAGAGCCGTCAAAGGGCATATTCAAAAGTCTGGCCTGTACATCTGGAGCAAAGCCAGACTTTCGCAACCACACATGCCTGCGGATTGTTGTACTTGCCGCCATGGGCCTGCTGATACTGTCAGCGGAATCGATGCCAGTTTGAAGTGACTCGCACATGGCATCTTTGCCATCTTTAATAATGTTAAGGAAGGCTTCTCTTTTCCTCTCCTTCGGGTATGCAGTCAGCCGCTGATGAGGCACACTCCCACAGTGTGTGACCGAACCTGGCGAGCGTACAGGTGGCGTTGATGGACTTCAACGCCACACTACAAGCAGAGAAGACTTACTTTGCCATAGAATCGTACCTCTTGCCATCTCTATCCTGTGGGACAGTAGGGTAAGCGGTCCTGCTGCTTAATGAAGTTGCTGCTTGGACCACCAGGCTCTCTGGAGTCGGGTGTTTCGATAAGTATTCAGGGTCAGCAGCAGCTACCCTATACTTGGCTGATAATCTTTTATTGACAGGGATAACTTCAGGAGTTTCCCAGTTAGATGCAATTTTTCTTTGTAAGGCTGTATGGAAGGGTGCCACAGGATCCTCCTGTGGACCTTTGTCTAATATGTCTGTCAGGTCATCCTGTTGAAAAACAGGCGAGGGCGCAGACCAACCCATGAATACAATAATTCTTGCCATAAGGGTTCTATAGGGTGTTCCAGCATGTTCCCCTGGGTCTGGCTTAACAAAATCCACTTCTGGGGAAGTGTCCAGCCCACTTGCCTCATGTAATGACTCCTGTAGGTCTTTCAACCTTCTTTCCTCAGAGGTAAAATCCTCTGAAATAGGTAGTGTGGTCCTCTGCAACTCAAAGTTTTCCTGGTCAGAATCTTCCCCTTCTTCATAAATTGAAGATAATCCAGGGTACTCTGACCTCTGAAATGGTATAAAACCCATTTCTAAGGCAGAAGGAGCCGAAAAGGGCGTCGAGAAAATCGGAAGAGGCCTCGAAGAACTCGAGAGGATCGGGATCCTACTCGAGGACATCGACGACGGTCTCGGTGTCGTGCCTGAGGCTCTTGGAATCACCGCTGGCTGTGGAGTAGCCGTGGTCTTCTCTTTCATCGGCGTCGATGTCGACGATGGCATTGAGTCAATCGACGCATCGAAGAACCCTTCGACAACGGCGTCGATGGCGCCGATCCATGCGTTCGAAGGGATCTTCGACGACGTCGAAGACGGTGCCTTCTTACCCGATGGCCCGTGGCGCTCTAAGGGTTGAATGTTTCGCAGGGTGCTGCGACTCGCGGCGTTTTGATTTTTTGGGTTTTTCACCCGGGGTATCACCCTCAGCTGTCTTCGAGGGGGGCGAGGCCGCTTTCTCGAAGACGCTTAACATTTTCTTCCTGAATTCCTCCCACTCAGCCTGAGAGCTGTGTTTTGTGGGGCAGGAGACCCTTTCTGGGGAAACAGAAGACGACGAGGAAGGGGATCTTCAACGTCTCTTCTTTGAGTGTCTTCATCTCGATCAATGGTGGGAGCTACTTCGAGATCTTCTTCACCAGGCCTTCTTCCAACAGGTCCAGTCACCTTACATGTCTTGCAGCTGGACAGGATACTTGGCTCCTTCAGGTTTCTTCCAGGATCTCTGAAGAATGGATGCAGGGGCCCTATTCTCATCCAAAAAGCAGGTAAGAGCCGAAACTCACACTAGCCAATCAAAGATCTGGCTCTCACACACCCCAGCAGTGGTCCAATCAGGACCACTGGTGGCACAGCTCATGCATACCATTCAGACACACTGAAACCAGTTTGAGGAATGGGACCAGACAGTCCCAACACACTTCGTGGCAGTAAACACACCTGGCCCCTCATTAGCCTGTGAAAAGCCTCTGCTTTTCCGGGCACTGGAAGTCTAAATAAGAATTTTCCTGTCCTCACAAATCAGGAAGAAGGTTTGTGACAAGATAGCCAAGGGACAAATGATAAACTACGTGGCACGGCAATGTTTGGACACTAGCCACAGTAGGTAGCCAAACGTGGAAAACGCAGTAAGGCTAAAGTGAAATACCCTAGAAAATAGCAAAAGGTAATTGCTGTGACCAGCTTGTCCCTTAGGCACACCTACAGTAACCAAATCCTCTGAGTGTTAGTCTAGGGTGAAATAAAAAGTGTATCCCATTTTACTGCCTTGTAAAATGCATTGTACACTGATAAAAAGTTACCAAAAGTGATAAAAACCTAACAAGAGAAACAATGTTTCCCAGTACCAATAGCCTGAAAGGCATGTCAGTTTCCCAAAAGACAAAGGAGCAAAAGCCAGTGACTGCACTACAAAAGGGTCTGAATCAAAAATAAAAAGCAAAACGTTTGTGGGTCCATTAAAATGGAGGGAAAGGTACTGTGAAGATAATTTTTTCCTAACAGAGTCCACTTAACCAGATCTATAGTCTCATTAATGATGACACGTGTGTATTTATTTTTCCTTTAGTTGGTTCTGGCCTTTTAAAATTACATTTTAATTATAAGTGGATGCACAGCCCACCCCATAGACTGAATTATTCAATGTTTATGAATATTAAGTAATATATCTCATCAAGTAAGACCTTTTCATCCCAACAATATGCAGTGGACTGTGGAGTTGCGCAGGGCTCTGCCCTGTGTCTCTACTGTTCAATCTCTGTCTAGGCCCCTTGATGGATCCGATAGCTAGCTTTGGAATACCATTATACAACTACGCTGATGACACCCAGATCATTTTAGACTTTGTACCATCAGAGTGGAATAACATTGTCAGAAATTGTCTTGCTGACATTAAAGACTGGATTGATGCTAACCTACTAAAGTTCAACCCTGACAAAACTTATTTTGGTCGTCAACTCCGGTCCATCGGCCTGGCATCCATCCTTTTGGCCTGAGCATTTTGGCCAATGCCCAGAACCTACTAAACAAGAGGTTAAGAATTTAGGCATAATCAGTGATAATTAAATAACCCTAAATAAACAAGTGGGATCCATTCCTAAATCATTCTTCTTCCTTATTATGCAGATTAAACACCTGCTGCCCTACTTTACCTTCTCTCACAAGGTTATGGCGATGAATGCATTCATATCTTCAAGACTGGATTATAACAATAGCCATCTACCTGGGCCGTTAAGCTTTTTCTTTGAATAGACTCCAGAGAATTCAAAACATAGCAGCTTGAATTTTGATGAAGTTCAAACGATCAGGCCATATTAGTCCTGCTTTGCAAGCACTATATTGGCTCCTGATTTAAAAAAAAACAAAAACAAACAAGTCATATTTAAGAGCTTGTGTTTTGTTTTTAAATGTTTCAACTCTTCTTGTGAATCCTCACGATCATCCAGATTCAAACAAATTAAAGTCTAGTACACATCCCTTATTACAGGAAAATAAGTCAGGGAGGTCGAGTCTTAGCGATACACGCCCCTAAACTCTGGAACATGCCACCTTTAACTTTTCGGAAAGAGAGCAATCGCTATCACTTAGAAAGAAGGTGAAGACATTCTGATTCAGCCTTTCCGGACAGGTAGTACAGATATAACTAATGCCATCACCTAGCTGCTAAGCTAAGTGTCACCTTTGTTGTCTGTTCCGTAGCGCCAAGATGCCTCAGGGCGAACGTTTGCGCTTTAAAACCACAATAACATAACAGGACACCCTAGGGGTTACATACAATTGTTACTTGCCCTACACATAGATTAAACCACTTACTACAGAGTTCTGCAATACCACCCCCTCAAACCCCGCCACGACATAAAAAGAATATGCATTACCCTAACCTTACAGCCAAAGAGTCCTTTCAATCCTTTATATTGACAAATTACCAGATGACTCACCGTAGTGACCACCTTACTCCTAGTCCATAGTCCCCTTTCCTCCATACTTATGGGACATCTCTCCGTCCTGTGGGACGGGACCGGAGCACTTTGTAAAAAAGCATCCACATTTTTTCCAAAAATGTGTCCTTCCTCTCTTTCTTGCGTGGGGCCCGGCACGTGGCCATAACCCCGCCCATCTTGGCTCCGATTAGCAATAACAGAGGAAGCTTATTAGAGGGGACGGCGGGCGGGCGTATGGAGGAAAGGGGACTATGGACTAGGAGTAAGGTGGTCACTACAGTGAATAACCTGGTAATACTCCTACGTCCCGTCCCCTTTCCTTCATACTTATGGGAGATTCCCAAGCACTCCTTACAGGAACTATGGGTGGATGGAAATACCCCTCATTGAAACAGGTTCTTCAGCACAGCCTGACCAAACTGAGTGTCTGCCCTTGAGCTCATGTTGAGACAATAATGCTTACAGAAAGCAGATGGGGCGACCCAAGTAGCTGCCCTAGCGATGGACTCCCAGGGGACATATTTCTGAAAAGCAACCGCGGCTGCCTTGCCCCGCACCAGGTGTGCATGAATACCCTTGGGAGGTTTCAGCCCTTGGAAAGTGAAAGACTACGTGATGCAGGCGGCGATCCACCGAGAAATAGCTGCCTTAGACGCCTGCTTGCCCTGAGGGTTACCAAAGGTCACAAAAAGTTGTGAAGAACTCCTAAGCTCGGAAGCCCGGTCCAGGTAGAACTTGAGAGCTCTTCAGACATCAAGGCAGTGTAGAACCCTTTCAACCTCAGAGGCAGGGTTCGGAAAAAAGACCGTTAGGGAAATCGACTGATTCAGATGGAATTCAGTCACAACCTTCGGCAGAAAGGCCAGGTTCGTCCGAAGGACTACCTTGTCCTTGTGAAAGACCAAGAAAGGATGCTCCACCGACAATGCCTGGAGCTCACTCATTCTCCTTGCTGACGTAACTGCAACCAAAAAGGACACTTTCCAGGACAAGTACTTGAGGTCCACAGTAGCCATTGGTTCAAAAGGTTTATGGCACAGCGCCGTCAGGACCACATTTAGGTCCCACGTTGGGTGCGGATTACGAACCGGAGGGTAGAGGCGTGTCAAGCCAGCAAAATGCCTCTTCACCACTGGGTTAGTCAGGGAATAAGAACACTGGTCTGTAGAAAGATAAGTGGAAACCGCTGAGAGATAAGTCTTGCATGACAGAACATGAACCCCTGACTCTGCTAGGGAGGACACGAAGGACAGCACTGTGTCAATCGTGACCACCCTTGGATCCAACTTCTTCTCCACACACCAATGACAGAACCTGAGCCATTTACCCCTGTACTGCGATCTGGTCGCGGGTTTCCTGGCTGCCTGGATAATACGCATGTTATCCGTAGACAAATTCAGATGCTCTAAAGACTTGAACTCAGGCACCATGCCGCCAAGTTGAGCGATTGAGGGGAGGGGTGCCACAGCTGCTGTTGCCCTTAGTGAAGAAGATCGGGAGTTACTGGTAACCTGATCGGCGGATACACCGACAGGTGTTGAAGCTCTGAGAACCAAAACCTGGCCGGCCACCACGGGGCTATGAGTAGAAGGGAACAGTTCACCAAATTCTTCAACTTCCAAATTGCCCGGTGAACTAGAGGCAGAGGCGGGAAGGCGTAAGCTCTCATGTTGTGCCATGGAATCTCGAGAGCATCCCCCAGAGAGGAGACTCCCAGCCCCCCTCTGGAGGCATACTGAGGAAGCTTCTTGTTTACCGCCGTAGCGAAGAGGTCCACCTCCGGTGTGCCCCAACACGAGAAAATCCATGAGAGGACCTCCGCCTTCAACAACCACTCGTAGCTGACCACTGTCCGCCGGCTGAGGGCATCTGCTGCGACATTCAGCTGGCCCGGCATGTGTTCTGCAAGCAGCCAGACACCATGAAGCACGGCCCACTCCCATATCTGGATAGACAGGTCCACGAGGGGCAGGGGGCAGACTTTGTTTCCCCTTGTTTGTTGATGTAATACATTGACACCACATTGTCCGTGCGTATGCGGACCAACTTGTTGGCAATGAGCGGTCTGAATGCCTTGAGCGCCAGAAAGATCGCCAGAAGCTCCAAATGATTTATGTGCAGGAGCTTGTGTCCTGAGGCGACCAGAGGTCCGAGACCTGAAGAAGATCTAACGTCGCACCCCAGCCCAGAAGGGAGGAGTCTGTCGTGATCGTCACCATGGGGGCTGGGTCCTGAAACCCTGCGCCCACCACAACTCAGTAGAACTGGGTCTACAAACAGCCCCCACAGGAGAGGCCTCGGAGCGTACTCTGGTATTCACAGGCCCCTTACGGAGACCCTCGGAGAAAACTCTGGTAGAATTATTAGGCCCGAAGAGCACCGCAGGGCGAACCCCGGTGACAGAGCGATCAACGCCCCTCCCGCCCGAGAGGAACCCGGAAAGGTATCCCCCGGCCGAGGTGCTCTGAAAAGTAAAGAACCTACCGGGCGTTTCTTCTTCTCGTCGATGAATGCCTGAAAATGTGAAGGAGGAGTACGTCGGAACACCTCCTCCCACCGCTCCAACCGACGTTGAAGTGCCCGGACCGAAAGGGAGTCACAGTAAAAACAGGAGTCCCAATGGTGATCCGGACCCAAACACTCTAAACAAAGGGGATGGGGATCCGCCCTCGCAAAGCGACAGTGACAGGATGAACAATCAGGAAAGTCTAGCTTGAACTACATAGACAGATCAGTAAACGAACGCTAGCGAGAACCAGAGAGGAAAAAGGGAAGAAAAACTTCGAGGATGCAAGTGCGTCCGGCCCCGATCGAGCAGAGAAAAGGACTGATGGGCGATGCGTGGGGCGGAGCCAAGATGGGCGGGGTTACCGCCGCGTGCCGGGCCCCGTGAAAGAAAAAGAGGAAGGACACATTTTTGGAAAAAATTTGGATGCTTTTTACAAAGTGCTCCGGTCCCGTCCCACAGGACGGCGAGATGTCCCATAAGTAAGGAGGAAAGGGGACGGGACGTAGGAGTATACCCATCATTGTGTACTACCTTAATTTGATGAACAAATGACTTACCCCTGGTAACGGTCTTTCTACTGGATGTTCCGCCCATGGATTCCACATCTTTGATATACCGATATCCTGCTTGCAGCTTCTGAAAACGTTTTCAACAGTAGAGGGCGGGTGCATCATCGAGTCAAAGTCCCTCAGCGGCTTCCATCCCGGAACTTGGGCGTGAAGGTGGCATAAGGTTTAAGTTACTTACCTGTAACTATTGTTCTCCAGCATGGGTCTGGCATGGATTCACATGCTCATGAATATTCCCAGTCAGGCTGGGTATCCTCAGTAAAAGAAAAAAACAGTTTCACTTTCACTTAAAAACTTTCTCCTCTAAACCAAACACTGCCCTTTAAGTCATACTGCCCCCATCCAATGATGGTCCTCTCCCTAAAACCCTCCTCTGGCAGCCATCTTCAGATTTGGTAAGCACATAAACTGGCAGTATGACCAAGAAGAGCTGTAGAGGGGACGGAGGGAGGGCTTGCATGTAAATCCATGCCAGACCCATGCTGGAGAACAATAGTTACAGGTAATTAACTTAAACCTTCTCCAGCATGGGGTCTGGCATGGATTCAAATGCTCATGAATAACGACTACATAGCAGTACAACATTACACAACCACGGGAGGTGGCAAGGCTCAACAGAAGCAATTCATTCTTACCTCAAGTGAACAGGTTGCGTAGCACTGCTTGGCCGACTCTGGACTCCCCCGTGGAATCCCTGTCGGCGCAGTAGAACTTCGTGAGGGTGTGCGCAGACCTCCACGTAGCATCCTGCAGGGGCACACTGGAAAGGAACGCTGTTGTTGCAGCGATTGCTCTGGTGGAGTGGGCTCTCGGATGGCAGGGCAGCGGTCGGTTCGACTACCCATGACAGTGCGTTATGCAGACGGACAGCCATCTTGAAATGTTAGCCTTGAACAAGGCCTTTCCATAGTTCACTGGACCAAAGTTCACAAACAGTTGTGAGGTCTTCCGAAAACTGTGTGAGTCACGTAGAACTTCAGGGCACGAGTAACGTCCAGCGACTGCAAGGACCGTTCTGCTGGCGACAAACAAAGTTTTTGGGAAAAAAAACAGGCAACATCAAAGGCTCGTTGAGGTGGAATTCCAAATGAACCTTCGGCATGAAAGAGGGGTGCGTACTCAGCACCACCCCCGATTTGTGGAAAGTCAGGTATGGTTGCTTGCAGGAGGGCCTGGATCTCACCTACACTTCTGGCTGAGGTGAAGGCCCCAAGGAAAGCAGTTTTCCACGAGAGGAACTTGAGTGGGGCCTGATGCATAGGCTCGAATAAGGGCCCTCATGAGCCTCGTCAGAATCACATTGAGTTTCCGCGCCGGGAACGATTGAAAAAGTCCCTTGAGAAATTCCTTGATGAGCTGCTGGGACCAAAGTGAAGATCTTCCCGGAGACCTGGTGTAGTGGGAGATAGTCGCCAGATATACCTTGATAAAGGCGTGCACCAGTCCGGCCTTGGCCAAGGATAGCAAGTATAGGAAGATTTGCAGGGCCGTGATCCTCAGAGGGGTAATATTCTGAGACAGGCACCATGTAGCGAAACACTACCACTTGGGACCATAGCACTTCAAGGTTGACGATGCCCTGGTCCGGAGACAACTCATATCCTCCAAACTCTAGGGCTGCAGAAGGCAAGCCATCAGGTCCAGTGATCCTGGGTCGTGATGAAGGATTGTGCCGCCTCCTTGGTGAGAAGATCCAGAACCACTGGCAGCTTGACCAGAGGCGACACCGACAGGCTGAGAAGGTCCGGATACCAAATCTGCCTCGGCCACGCCGGGCCGATGAGTATCATCCTGCATGGATACGGTCTAGTGTGTTGATGACTCGTAGCAAGGGAGGGAATAGGGGAAACTATTACAGAAACAGCCTTTCCAACGGGAAGGAGAACGCCTCCCCCAGGCTCCTTGGCTGGTGGAACCTGCTGGCAAAGTTCTGGCACTGGAGTTCGCCACCGTCACAAATAGGTCGATCTGGGGCCTGCCCAATTTGACGAATAGGTGGTCCACCTGATACTGGCAAAGCTCCTATTCGTGGCAGGAGTGCAGTTACCCCCTGAGAGAGTCTGCAATGGTGTTCTTGACTCCCGCCAGGTGGAGAGGGACGAGGAACATCCCGTCTGACGGCCAAGCTTTGTTAGAGAGTGCTGGGGTTTGAGTGCCCCCCTGCTTCCTGATGTAGAAACATGGTGGTGGTGTTGTTGTGAAGATCCTCACCACCTTCCCTTCCAGCGACAGTAGGAACTACTTGCAGGCCCAAAACAATGCCTGTGGCTTCAGGATGTTGATATGAAGATCCTTCTCCTCTAGCAGCCACAGGCCTCTGGTGGGCAGATCTCCGGTGTGCGCTCCACAACCTTCCAGTGAGGTGCCCGTGGTGACCGTCGCATGGTATGGGGGGTTTGAAATTCCATGCCTTGGGCGATATTGGAGCAGACGCCCCACCATTCTATCACCCGACGGAACTCATTGTTGCGAGAGATTTTGTCGGCAGAGTTTCTGGACACCTGTATCCAGCGGGCATCCAGGAATTCCTGCAGGCGGTCACATATGCAACCTGCAGAGCCAGACAAGGTAGATGCAGGAGGACAACATGCCCCGTAACGACTTGATGGCCCGCACTGTGGCCATCGTCGTCGACCTTTCCTTGAATGGCTGCTAGCCACTCCTCTGAGGGCGATGCCAGGCAAGACACTGTATGAAGTCTGGTGCCTAGGAAAAGCGTGTTCTGTGATGGCGTTAAGCAAGACTTTGGCTAAATGACAGAAAATCCCAGGTCTGTCAGTAGCTGGACAGACATCTCTTTGTCGGCCAGCTCCCGCGAGCGGGTGCAAATCAACCAGTCGTCCAGGTACGGGTATACGTGTATGCCCTGTAGACGCAGATAGGCTGCCACAGGTGCCAGACATTTTGTGAACAGACATTTCGGGGGTGACTTCAAGCCAAAGGGTAGGGCCTCGAACTAGCAGTGCTGTTCCTGCACCACAAAACAAAGACACTTCCAATGTTTCTTGTGAATGGGGACGTCGAAGTAGGCGTCCTCCAGGTCCAACAACGTCAAGAAGTCTCTTTTTTCCAATTGGCCGAGCTTGTGCTGCAATGTGACCATCCTGAACTTTTGGGACTTTAGGTATTTGTTCAGATGTCGTCGGTCTAGGATGGGCCTCCAGCCCTCTGTCTTCTTTCTGACTCGAAAGTATCTGGAGTAGACTCCGGAACCCTGGAGCCATTGGGGAACCACCTCTATCGCCCCTTTTCGCATCATAGCCCATACTCTATTCCAGGAGCTGAGGGATGTGCTGCTCCCGACGGGTAACCAGAGGGATCCACGGACACCTGCATTGAAACTCCAGGGTGTCCCCTTAGGCGAGAACATCCAGCACCCATCTGTCGCTGGTGAGCTTTCTCCACTCACTGACGAACCTAGTCAGCCAGCCTCCCAGCGGGGTGCACGACTGGGGGCACAGGCGACCCCAATCGGTTCAGGCATGCTTCAGCGCCAGCGTCCTGCCCTGTCCCAAACAGATGCTCTCCGTCGAAGGGCATGTCCAGCACCTTCGCTTGGACCTCCTGATTTAAATTGGTGGCTTTCATCCAACCTTGGCGACGAAGGCAGACACCGTTCCCCATTTGCCGGAACCCTGTGATGGCAACGTCCAATGCCACTTTGATGGCGTGATCCAACACCACTTCTCCTTCCTGGAAGAGAGCAATGGCCTCAATCTTCATGTCATCTGTGAGGAACTCCAGGATCAGTCCCAGCTTGTACCACAATTCCCTGTCGTACCTGGGCCAGGATCGCCAGGGTGGTGGCTGCCTTGATAATGGATGTAGTGGTGTAAATCACCTTCTTTCCCATGGGGTCCATCCTTTTCCCCTCGCTGTCCGGAGGGACTGAAGACGAGGACGGGTTGGCTGACCGTTTCCTTGTGGCCACCGATGCCACAGAATCCGGCGATGGTTGAAACCTCAGGCACTTGGGTGCGGAGTCCGGCACCCTACATTTCTTCTACAGCCTATCCCGTTTGGCTGGATCCGTACAAGGGTTCATCTTCAGAGCCAGGCCCTCCTCCCAAACATCATCTAGAAGAGGCACCGCCATAATTGTCTTCCGCTTGGCCTGGCACCTTCGATACAAGAAGCCCTCCTTCTTGGTTTCCTCAGGCACCAACTGGAATAGCTTGGAGGCCCTGCCGATCATGGAGTGGAAGAAACCCATATCGTCCGGTGGGGGCACCCTATGTGGAGCATCCAGATGAAGTGATTCACCCTCTGGTGCACGCTATCTTCGGCAGCATTCGTCGCCGTGGCCTTATCCATCCCTGTACCCATGTCTGGGTCTGCTGTGGTAAAAGGGACCCGACGTGGTTGAGGAGGCTGAAATGGCGTCATCGGATGACGCTTCCTCTTCGCCGGAAGCAGATCGGGGACTTGACAGACTACAGGTACTGGAGCCGGAGGCATCCTCATCTGGATCTCTGACACCAAGGAGTGTCGAGTCGATGGACATTTCCTTGGATATTCTCTCGGCTGAACAGGAACTCTTGATCTTCGTCGTCCAAGTAAGAAAACCTTCATGGTTTGGGCGACGGCCTGGGAGGGCCGTTTCGGGGCCTCCTCCCCACCCGGTTCCTCTACCCCTCCCCTCCTCGGGCCTTGAACCGGGGCCTGGGCCGGTTTCACCCCTTCTGGCGTGCCTGCAGTCTTTGCCAAAGTCACTGCGGCAGTGTTTCGCCTTGGGGGCACGGACACATTCTGAGCCATGGGACCTACCCTCGTAGGATCAGCGCCCATAGCGGTGATGGTAGAAGTCATCAACGAGGTCTTGGCCTGTGCCAGTTTCACCTGCTTGGGCTGCTCCGCTTTCTTCTCCTCCATCCGCGGCTTCTCCGATTTCTCATGTAGCTTAGCTCGGGGTAGATTAATTCCTCTTAGAAGAGAAGCTTGATGGTACACGCCCTATTCTCTTTGCGACCCACTTCTGCGGCAATCCCGTTGGACTCGGACTGGCAGCTCTTGGCCTTATCTTGGGCGCCCACGGATGAGGCACCCTCAAAGGACATAGAAGACTGCTCCTCGGAACAGCCAGTCCTGGCTGGGACTTGACCAGTCTCCAAGCACTGGTTGTAGGCCTTGACATTAAGCCTTGCTTTCCAGCCTACTCTGCCTGTCTGTCGTTTTTTGGGAAAAAACAAGACCTATCTCGTACTCTACTTCCTTGTGGTCCGGGTGCAGGCAGTAGAGGCATTGAAGGTGCGTGTCCTCTTCAAACACATTCCGTAGCCTGCACTTGGTGCAGGGCCTGAAGAGGGACCTTCACTCCTACTCCGTCATGGATGGTGGGCACAAAGTAGGCATAAGAGGCCTTGTAGAATCTTCAATGGATCTTAGCCCTTGAGGGGCGTGGAACTTCACCGACAACAGATACCCCCTGTCAGCAGATGAAGGAAAGAGAACAGAGGCTTCTTTTCAACAAAATTAGAACTTTTTCCATCAAAAACACAAAAAAACATACAACTAGCGAGCAAACGCAAGGACTCCCACCACTGAAGCGTGCAGTAAAAATCTGAAGATGGCTTCCAGAGGAGGGTCTTAGGGAGAGGACTGTCATTGGACGGAGGCAGTATTACCCAGGGGACAGTGATTGGTTTAGAGAAGAAGAACAAGTTACTTCTTACCTGGTAACGTTCTTTCGATGGGATGTTCCTCTGACGTATTCCTTATCATGATAGATCATCTCCAGCTTGCTGGCCTCGGAATTTTTTTTTCAGTAGAGGGCGCTCAGCGTCGATGTCCCTTGAGCCGATGTCCCTTGAGCCGATGTCCCTCGACAGCCTCCGTATCAGCGCCGTCATCATGCGTATAAACAGACTCGTGCAGCGTCCGTTGCTCAGTTCCGCTTTGACGTTAACAGTTGTTTTACATGAATTGGTTAGTGACCCAGAAGGAATGTAAGCTGTAACAACAAGGGAAGTTTTACCGAGGGGATGGATGGGAGGGGCGATAAGGAATACGTCGGAGGAACATCCCATCGAAAGAACGTTACCAGGTAAGGAGTAACTTGTTCTTCGAAGGGATTGTGTCCTCCGATGTATTCCTCATCTTGATAGACTCCCATAGTGTAACGGTCACCTGGTTCCCCCGGAGGCGCAGGTCTTGATCTGGCGAGGATACTGTCTTCAGTGTTAGGCGCAGGGTTCGTTTTGCTCCCGGGCTGGGCCCCCTTCCTACCGACAGTTTAAGCTGAAGAGTGAGATGTCTGCAAGGGTAAACCAAGGTATTAGTGTTTGGAAGGTTGGGAAAGTTCCTTGCCCCTCTCGCCCTTTCTTTCCCCGTGGAATTGGGTTGATATTGCGCTTACCTTATATAGGTAATTGCCGGGCTCTCCATCCTGCGTCTTGTGCAGGGGCGCTGGGTCCAGTTGCTTCACTGGATGCGAGCTCTGCCTCTTGAAAGCAGAGGATTTGCTGAGAGCGAAGACGCCGTTAATGCACGAGCGTGCCTTGTAAGTACTAAAGTTCCTTTTAGATTGTTCTCTTCTCTTTCAAAAGTCTTAAGTCTTTAAAGTCTATGTCTTTTCCCTTTTTAGATGCTGTGGCGATAAAGATTATCCTTCTAATGGCACGTAAGTAGAAAGACTATTCTAGCGCTGTAGAATGCACCGTAATGTCTCTTTTGTCTTTGCAGGTGCCGAGGAGCCACGCGAACAGATTGGAAGCAAACATAACACAGGTGAGCAGTCTTGTAACTAAGCGTTACTAACCGAAGTATCTTGCCTTGCAGGTGCCGGAATGCAGCGCGAGCTGAGTTGGTATGGGCGTAACACAGGTAAGCAGGCTCTGTAGTTAAATATTACTGACCGATGTTCTTTCTCTTTGCAGATGTCGGATGCCGGAAGAGAAAGGCAGAAAAAGGCGCTTCGGATGCTGCCGCTCGATTAGGTAAGTAGATTCGCTGCCTTTGCTTTAGCCTAACCTGTGCCCTTGTCTTGCAGGAGCTGCAGAAGACTGAAGAAGACTGAAGGTTGGATCCCAGCAGGTTATTTCGTATTCACAGGATCTGGAACTGGAGGTTTCCTGGAGCTGACACGGTGAGCGTCCTGCTGCAGATGCAGAATAACGCGAAGCACGTGAAACCAATCGGGTGTGGTTTAAATAGCCTTCTGTAGTGCTTAGGCGTCTTCTTCCACGGCCCCACCCAGGTAAGAAAAGAGTTCCAGATTTCTAGAAGAGTTCCTGTGTTCTTCTTCCAGGGAGTGGCTCCTGCTCCACCCAGACAGAAAAGTAGTCCCAGGCAGAGAAGGATCAGGAGACCAGTTAGCTGGTAAGTAAGCAGCATGGTCTGCTACAGGTAGGTCCACCAAGCACTCTTACCTAATATGAGATATGAGCCCGGCGCTTCCAGTGCCGGGACCGGTCACCATCATGAGCCTGGCGCCACTGACGCCAGGACAAGGTCCAAAAGGTCCCAATTGGGACTGGCTGGTTCCTGGGATCAGAGTTATGGGCCTGCTTCCAAGGTTGTGGGGCAAGTCCTGACCCCTTGGAAGCAGGGATCATGACACATAGCAGTGGTGTGTAACTGGAGGTGGGAGTAAAATTGCCATGTTTCCCTTCAAGAGTGAACAGAGTGCAACACAGCTTTGCCAAATCTAGTCTCTTGGCTAGAGGAGGAATCCAGGTTGTAAAATCTTGTGAAGGTATGTGCAGACGACCACGTGGCAGCCGCACACATGTCTCGAATCGGTACCCCTCTTTGGAGGGCCGAATAGGCTGCGATACCCCTGGTTGTATGAGCCCTAAGATTTTGAGGAGGCTCTTTCCCTGCCAGTTTGTAACATTCCAGAATGGCTAAAATAATCCATCTGGAAATGGTCTGTTTTGTTATCGGTAATCCCAATTTGTGCCCTGAGTAACCTACGAACAGTTGGACTGCTTACCTAATCCTAGCAAGTCTGCTGATATAAAAGCTCAAAGCCCGCCTTGGGTCCAGCCTATGCAGCCTTTCTTCCTCTTTCCACGGATGGGGAGGGGGATAAAATGAAGGCAAGGTAATCTTCTGAGTGATGTGGAATTCAGAAACCACCTTTGGGAGAAAATTAGTCTTCACATGTAGGACAACTTTATCTTTATGAAAAATTGTATGAGGGGGTTAGATAGAGATAGAGCCTGTAATTCGCTCACCCTCCTAGCAGATGTTAAAGCCACTAATAAGACAGTTTTAAGGGTGAGAAATCTTAGTGAACAAGAGTTGAGTGTTTCAAAAGGAGTACCCATCAGGAAATTGAAGACTAAATTTAAGTCCCATAAGGGAACTTGGAATGGTCTTGGAGGATACACATTGGTTAATCCCTTCAGAAATGGTATTACTAAGGGTAACTTGAAATACAATGGTTCCTCTGCAGTGCACTTGAAGATCGATAGCGCTGCAAGATAGCCCTTGATAGTGCCAACCTGAAGGCCCGAATTTGCCAAATAGAGTAGAAAAGAGAACACCGTTGGTGTACCACATGAAAAGGGGTCGAAATTCTTTTCTCTACACCAGCTGCAAAATGTGTTCCAACGGCAGCAGTATGAAGTCTTTGTTGCTGGCCTTCTTGCCGAAAGCAACACCTCCATGACGTCATCTGGGAGGTCCCAATCCTTGTATCTCAACCTTTCAGATACCAAGTGTGAAGGTTGAGGGTTCTGATGTCTGGATGGAGAACCAGACCTCCCTTCTGCGAGAGAAGATTCTCCTTGAGTGGAAGACGAATTGGAGGGCAGATGGACATGTCCAGAAGGTCCGGGTACCACGTTCTCCTGGCCCAGTCCGGGGCAGTTAGGATCATGGTTTTCCGGAACCTTGTCAACCTCCTGATCATTTGAGGAATGACAGGGACTGGAGGAAACGCGTATAGAAGTGGAAACTCCCAGTCCACTACGAACGCGTCCCCTAGATCTCCTCTCGGGGGAAATTCCCTTGAACAAAACTGATGGTACTTCCTGTTGATGCTGGTGGCGAACAGATCCACTTGAGGGGTTCCCCAAAGGGTGAAGATCTGTTGAAGGACTTCCTGAGCTAGTTCCCACTCGTGGGAGACTGTACTCTGCCTGCTCAGAGCGTCCGCTGTCAAGTTTTTCTCTCCGGCTAAGTGAACTGCCGATAGAGAGATTCCTTCTTGGATTGTCCAAAACCAGAGCTGCATCGCCTCTCTGCACAGAGGCAGTGATCCTACGCCTCCTCCTTTGTTGAGGTAGTGCATGGCACTGTGTTGTCCGTCATTATCAGGACATTTTTCTCCTGTACAGATGGCAGAAAAGCCTTCAGCGCTAGTCTGATTGCTCTCAGCTCTAACAGGTTGATATGCAGTCTGGACTCCGATGGAGACCAACGACCGCTGATGGTCAAGTCGTTGTATGGGCTCCCCACCCTGTGAGTGAGGCCAAGTCGTTTGTATGGGCTCCCCACCCCGTGAGTGAGGCATCTGTGACTACGGTTATCTCCGGCCATGGTTGCCAAAACACTTCTCCTTTCAAGACATTCTCCTGGCAGGCCCACCACTGAAGGTCTCAAGCCACCTTGTCCGGAACCTGAAGGAGGTCTGTCATTCTCCCTGAGAATTCTGACCACTGAGTTCTCAGTGCCCACTGAAGAGATCTCATTCTCAGACGAGCCTCTGGCACAAGGGAGATGCAGGATGCCATGAGGCCTAGCAACCTCAAAATGTCGAAGGCTGGGAGACGTTGGGCATTTTGAAACTTGGTGACCATCTGCAGAGTATCTTGAGCCCTCACCTCTGGTGGCGAGGTTTTTCCCAGGGAAGTGTCCAGGACCGCTCCAATGAACTGGAGTCTTTGTGATGGTATCATCTGTGACTTCTTTAAATTGAGGGCGAAGCCCAGTTTGTGAAGGAAGTGGCAGACATAATCTTGCTGGATCTGAGCTTGTTCCGGAGATACAGCTCTGATCAGCCAATCGTCCAGGTAGGGGTGGACGTGAATCCCTTCCCTCCTTAGACTTGCAGCCACTACCAACATTAGCTTGGTGAAGATCCTCGGGCGGAGGTCAGCCCAAATGGCAGAACTCGAAATTGATAATGAGAGCCGCCAATTGCGAACCTCAGGTATTTCCTGTGTTTGAGATGGATTGGCACATGGAAATAAGCATCCTGAAGGTCCAGAGATACCAGCCAGTCCTGGAGCTGGAGGGCCTGAAGGATCTGAGAGAGTTACCATCTTGAACTTGTCCTTCCTGAGGAACTTGTTCAATTCTCGTAAGTCCAAGATAGGTCCCAGTCCTCCGTCCTTCAGTATTAGGAAGCAGGGGGGGGGGGGGGGGGGGGGAGTACCAGCCCTTGTTCCTCTCCGCTACAGGTACCGGTTCTATGGCACCTTTCTCCAGCAGGTCTACAATTTCCTGCAAGAGGAGCGGATCTGGAACTTTCCGAGAGCTGTTCCCCAGTGGATGACTCTGAGGAATGCGTAGAAAAGGCAGGCAGTAACCTTGGGCAACTGTCCCCAATGCCCAAGAATCTGACGTAATAGCCTGCCATTCCGTCAGATGTTGAGTTAGCTTGCCCCCTACTGGTGTATTGTGAGGAGAGTCCTCAGAGTGATTTAGAGGTGGCTGATGCAGGTGCCGAGGGTAAAGAGGTACCTGCTGCTGCAGCTTTTGTATTTTTACCCCGTCCACCTCGGATGAATCTTTTTTGACCTCTTTGAACCGACTGTCCTCTGCCTTTTCCGAATACGGAAAGAAGATAGCCATATGAGTTGGGGCTAAGATATGTCAGACGAAGAAAGGGAAACCTTCTGTGGGGAGGAGGGAGCCGGTGCATGCAGTTCCGAGGGTTGTTTTCCGACAGACAAGGAAGTGAGGATGGTCAGATCTGGACCTTCCTAAACCGAGGATGCCAGAACTTGTGGTGCAGCCAGGTCATCCCCATAGTGTAAGGGGGGACTCGCCACCATATGTGAATAGACTAAGGTCAATGCGAGGAAGAAGGTGATCGGGAACCATTGTCCCTACTATGGATAGGTAAATGATGGAAGCCGATATGAGATTTTAGGATCTCGCAGTTTCCCTGGTTAGAAAAAGGAGGGGCCAGACCACAGTATATTCCGTGGCCCCAAATGGACAAGGACAACTTGAAATGTAAGTTGCCCAGCTTAACGTCGGGTGCGGAAAAAGGATGTATGAATTAGGAAAAAATGACAGGAGGAAACACGTTAGCTATAGGGGACATTAATGGTCTCCTAGCAGCCATCCTTGGGTAAAGGGCTGACGTCATCTGGACGAGAGCAGGATATGCAGGAGTTACTGCACAGAACATGATGGCTTGCCATTTAACAATTGTAAAACGGCAGTCTGGAAAGCGCTTACAGTACAATATCCTGACACGTCAGATATGGGAGCTATAATAGCACGAAAAATACAGGACGGGGAGGATCCACTTATTTACATTCAGAATTTTCAAGAGCAATGGTCTATGGAAATGCAGGAACCGTGGGGGAAATATATACCGGTATTCTATCATATCTTATGTCAGGGATTGCCAAGACAGGTACAGAGACAGCTTAAGAAGCTGGTGGGTATGGAGGCGAAGCCATGGCTGGAAATACAGCTGACCATTGCACACCATTGCCGATTGTTACAAGAGAAAAATTGGAAGAAAGAAGATACTAGGAAGGTCGAGGAAGCTAAATTAGTGCACAAGAAACTGTCCGAATACACTATAGAAGGGGCAATGCTGGCTTGTGAAGAAGGACCAGGATCACAGCAAGCAGCAGGTATGCCGCAGGTGAATAACCAACAGCAGTCAGATCAAGGAGGAAACAGATTTATGCTGAGAGGCAGAGGCTTCAGCGGAAGAGGAGGCTTTCATAATCTCGGTTATGGATGCCGACTCGAAGATATTTGCTGGGCTGGTACTACAGAGAATCGTGGATTGGGCCGATACTAATAAGATCTGACCTATCCAACAGTTTGGTTTTCGAAAAGGCATGGGTACGGAGATAGGAGGTTTGATTATTTGTCTACTGTTAGAAAAAGCCTGTAAGAAAACAGCAACTCCAATCTATCTAGCATCAATCAATCTCTCCCTTCCCTTTGACAAGGTCGATAGGGTTAGACTATGGACCAAACTGTCATCCATGGGGCTTCCCTTGGTACTCTTAGCTATCCTCATCAATCTCCATGAGGACTCAGCCATCCAAGTGAGATTGAACATGTCCGGTGACCTTTCCAGACTGATTCAAACAAGTAATGGGCTTAGACAAGGGTGCCTGTTTGCCCCCACCTTGTTCAACCTTTATACCTCAGATGTAAATGCTCCCTTGATGACTTTCTCCCTGATTTCACCTAAGGTTGAAGGCTTAAAAATAAGCTGGAGAGCATATGCTGACGACCTCCTTTTGATTGAGAACACCCCTGTGGGTCTCCAGAGAAAACTAATGGCCCTAACTGCATATGTAGAGGAAAATGCACTGGTTATAAATGAAAAGAAATCGGTGGTAATCTCTTTTACCAATAGGAAGACATTTTTGAATTACAAATGGAAGATCAATGCATGCTCTTTGGTAAAAGTAAGATCTTTGTGTTACTTGGGCTTTCCAGTCTTTGGGGGTGGCACTATCCATATGTACTGGAGCTTCTATTTGGAGAAAATGGATAGACTCATTTTTCAAATGAAAAAGGTATCTAGTAAATACTCAGTAATTCCACTGATTAGGTTCTATAATCTCAAAGTTGTACCAAAATTAATATATAGTTTTGAAATTCTACCTTTTGAAACCACTCGATTGGTGTAGAAGCTAGAATCTAAAATATGGCGAAAACTTATTTACTACCTACCGAAAAGTGTCCCCCTGTCAGCAATACATTTTGAAGTAGGTCTTCTCTCCCTCAATATGAGAGTATGGTGGAAAAGAATGTCATTATATCGAAATCTGATAATGTCTAGGAAAAATTCACTTCATGCTCTATTGGGAAATAGACTTAGAAATGGCACTACTGAATCAAAGTGGTTGCTAAATTTGCAGAAAGAATGTGTAAATCTTCTTGAAAATATTGATTACTCGCATGAGACTGCTTGCTAACCCCATGGGTGTGAAAAAAAGGGTGCAATGGTTGGATTGGATGAGGACATTGGAAGCGGTTGGTGCATCTAAGATCTATAAACAACTTTGCCACAAGGGGAAGAAATTTGGTATGTTAGAATCCTATCTGATTAAATGTCCAGGCCCACTAAAGAGAGCAGTCCACTTACGATTTTGATTGAATGTTCTCCTCACGGGGGAAATACTAGAAATCAGATCCGGAGCGAGACAACATATCCCTTGTCGCTTCTGCCACTGTGGAACGACTATTGAATCGCTTAAACATCTACTCTTGGAGTGTGAAGCAATAGCTCCACAGCGGCTAGCAGCTTTTGGTAGATTCATCCACGACCCCCCCCCCCTAGGGTGGATATTGAGAGACTGTGGTGAACATGTTGCATGGTAGACTAAATCCGCTTAAATTGGCTGTGGTGAATTTCCTAACGGAAGAGTGTGGTCTGGTAGCAACAGTTAGAAATACCGTGGAACTTGATTAAGACCCCTGTTAAAGATTTACGAAAAGAAAAACTGTATGATGGGAAAGTCAAGATAAGGGATTTTTTCACTTAGTTTGACCGTTGAATTTGAAAATGGTATAAGTCGTTGGTTTTTCTGTTTTTTCATTAAGCCTTTTCTTTCTTTTTCCTTGTCATTTTAAGTATTTTTGATTTTATATGTTCTGTTTTAATGTACATTTTTTTTACTGTTTTGTAAAGGTTTACTTCGTGTAAACCAGATACAATTAAAAAAAAATAATAATCAGCGAAGTTTTCAGAATAACCAATCTGGCAATCAAGGCATGCAGGATGGGCAAGTTAGAAGATTCCCTCCTGTATGTTGGACATTTGGAATGACAGGACATATAGCGCGAACATGTGGGAGCCAAGGGTATGTACAGAATGGGGGGGATTCGGAGGGACAGCTTATCCTCCACTATAAAGCCCACAAAGTAGGGACGGGTTCGCCCTAGATCAGACAGTGTATGAGATACAAACACCAGGAACACAGCTGGCTTTGCAATCACAACAAGCACCACTGAGTCTGCCACAAGGGCAGTCACAGCACGCACCCATGCAAATACAACAACGTGAAAATACAGGACAGTTATTGACCCCTAGTATAGGAGGTGTCAATGTGGAGGGTGGAGATCCTTTCACAGGTACGGGAATAAGCATGTACCCACAATAGGACAGCTCACTGGGTGACTTGATGTGTTCAATACTATCTGTGATGCCTAATCCTCAAGAGGTACCAAGGGTTGACGTCACGATAGGAGGAAAATCCTTTTCTTTTTTAGTAGACACTGGAGCGACTTGCTCACGTATACGAGAGGGAACATTTTTATTGTCGGGTAATGCCATGAATGCTCAAGGGTTCCAGGGTGAGACTGGGGCATAAAATTGTCTCGGGCACCAACATCAAAGTGGCCCACAGTCACAACTATTAGACGCATAGTGAAGTCACTCATCAAACTGGTCCACTTTGGCCAAAAAAGTGCCCCACTTTGACCCAAAAAACTGGCCCACACAGGCATTTTGCGTTTTTGGTTCGGCCATGGGCCTATTGCCCTAAAGGCCAGTCCATGCCTGAAGGGTTCTCAGGAGCTACACGTAGAGTTCCTTTAACTGAAAAATTGCCAGTCTCTATAGGAGAATGTGATAGGTCTGTTCCATTATTGTATTCGAAACAGACGCCAGTTACAATACTAGGGCGAGATTTAATGACAAAGTTAAACATGACAATTTCTTTCACTGATGAAGGCATAGTGTGTTCTATGCCAGGAATACATTATTTGAAAGTAAGTGAGTTCATTATGGCATTTACAGGGCAAATAGCTTTGCGAGCAAAGTTACTAGAACCAGAGGTTTTTCATTATGGGGTACGCATTTTGTCAACATGGCTGCCTGGTTTAGTGTGACAGGTGATGAGAATACCTGATGCATTCTTGTTCAGGCCACAGATACCTATGGACGTGGAGGGGGGATGAGGGGTGTGGGACAAATATTGCTCTTGGAATTACAGGGAGCTGTGGTACGATCGGAGTTGGCCATGCTCGAAGGATTCGATGACGAGGGCAGGACATGGAGAACAGTGATTGCTATTGGGGAAGGATATCGATTGACTGACGTCCCTGACGAGGATATGTTTAGAGACGACCCATCAGATGATGAAGTAGTGTTTGAGATGAGCATTACATATCGAATCAGGACAGCGAGGAGAGAGATCCCACAGTGAATGGTGATCGTACGGCAGCGTCCCGCATATTTTGATGAGGACATGGAGAAAATACCAATCTCCCTATGGACTAGAGGTCCTTATGATGTAGGCCTCCTGAAGGGGGTGGGAGAAGTCAAGATTAAGCTGAAGCCAGGAGCAATTTTACCTTGAGTAATGCAGTACCCCATGTCTCGAGAGGCGGATGAGGGGATTTTTAGGACATTTTAGTGACGTCAGAGTCATCATGCAATACCGCAGTGTATCCTATCAAGAAATCAAAGGGGGGTGGGGCGTTTAATTCAAGATATGAGGCTGATTAAACAGATTGTAGAGGCAGAGTTCCCTCTAGTTCCAAATCTGGCGATGGTCCTATGTAGTATCCCGGTTGAGACACGATATTTCACGTTGATTGACTTGAAAAATGTGTTTTTCTCTATCCCATTGCATAAGGACTGCCAAGATCTTACATCATTTACGTTCCGTCAGACTAAGCTGAAAAGCACACGTTTGCCCCAAGGGTATTGTGAGTCTCCATTGATTTTCAATAGGGTCATACAGATGGACCTAAGCAATATTGATTTGCCAAGTGTTGTACTGCAATACTGTTAGGGAGAATTCTCTGTACATTTCCCAAACCTAGTGAGTCCCCCAGCAGCTTTGCTGGATTTTTGGGGTTTATTTTTTTCTCCTGTTAAGAGTGAGACTCTTTAACTCCCACTCTTAGACATGATTTGAGGTGTTCCTTTGTCTTTCCATGTGTTTTATGGGCTATGGGGTCTTTTACTCTATAGGGTTTCATGTGTTTTTGATGTGGGTTACACAGCACCCTCTGTGCCATAACCCAGGGGGTGTCGTAGCGACCCCCCAAACATACTCCATACCCTGGGACTGACTACTGTCTCCCAGGGCATGTAAAATCACCATTGGCTTTGCTAGTCCCAAATTATGAACAGAAACCAGTACAAACCATCATATTGTGGGCGTACTGGTCGGGGCAATTCAATTGCCCTGGGGTCTGTTGTTCGAGGGGGCACGTCTCTGTCCCCCCCTGATCGAGTTTTGGCTGGTGGCAGTGGATACTATTTATATTCGACCGCGAATATATCTCTATGGGATTTTCCCATTGTTCGAGGCTACCAACTTTCATTATTTAATTCCTATAGCCTCGAACATACCGCCGGTTTATTTATTTAATATTAATTCACCGGTTGGTATTTTTTGCCAGAACTCTATTCTAAAAGGTCGTTTGTGTTCTCTTCTGTGACTCCAACCCAAGTCAAGCCCTTTGTTCCACTTTTTGGCGGGCTTCTCCACAGAAGCCTCCAAAAGTGGTGCCACTCTGTCTGGTTACCACAGGGGGTGTGGGAGGGGGTTTAGGCATCCTGGCCTGAGTTGCCTTGGCAACTCAAGTCGCACTCTTGTGTGATTGGCCGAAGTGGTGAGCCGGCCGGCTCACCACTTAGCATGTTTGATTGACAGCTATGCTGAATGAATGGGGTTTTGCTGCATAAAAGCAGGGCTTTGGGGACTGGAACTTCAGAAGTCGCCACAGGACCCAAGAATCTGAGGAGGGAGAAGCTGAGCCGACCTACAATGACGACACCACCGGTGGAGCCCTGCTGAACCGTCTCACCACTTTTCCCGATGACAGAGGAGATCTCCAGTCCGGAGAGTCTTCTTCCTTTGACTGGTGGGGATAATCAGTTTTGCCTTCTTTTCACCTTCCTGGATCATCTCTGGCCACCTTGCCCGTGGCAAGCACCCCGGCAACCAGAATACCACGGCTTACCACTACCGCAAAGAGAAGGGTAGTACCTTTTAACCGAAGAACTCTGCGGCTGGTTTCTTCCCTGGCAGTGCAACGACCTTCCTCTTTCCTCCACGGCGAGACCTCCTCTTCCTCTGGACGAAACACCGACTTGCACCCGCTGCCAGGAACAACTGCCCCCGCTGGAGCTTCCTTCACACTTAAGGTACTGTGTCCCGCCTGGCTTCCCTTGCGACAGATCGTTCGGGGTGACAGTAAAGCCTCGACTTTCTAACCTGGGCTGGTCTGGGACAACCTAGCTAACTTTTCCTGACTTTAATTTCATTCTTTGTGTGCAAACTATCTACAAGACTCTTTGGGCATAACCCCACTGTGTGAACCTGGACCCCTTCTGCTTGCTCTCTCCAAGAGTGGGCCTTGCAATTGACTTCCTTGCTCTCCAGTAGAACTCTGCCTATCCTGCCTTACTAAAGTATTCAAATTTGTGTGCTTCCATAACTCTGCCTTTTTCCCTCCCTTTTTTAATAACTTATTAGAGTGCCATATTATGTTAAGCACTCACCTCTGTCTGAAAATAAGTGATGTTTCTCATTAAGATTTGTCTAATAAGTGATTAGGGTTATATATATATATATATATATATATATATATATATATGGGATACATTACTCACCGTAATCGTATTTCTGATGCTTGTATGTGCTTAGATTCACATGTTGTGCATAGGCCGACATCTAGTGGAAGCTGCAGAGTTTTACAGTTTGTTTTTTTCGAAACTCGAAAATGGGCGTCGACACAGGGCGTGCCAGTAATACTATCCCTAGTGTGACGTCCACTGTACCCAAGATCCCTCACGCGTCTAGGATCCTCAGATTGTATTTTTTCTGACATGAGGTAGCATGAGGAGTAGCGTGAGTACAGATAATCCAAGCAGATAGAAAGAAAGGTAAGACTACAAGCCATCATGCTCCTTCTCTCAGAGGGGAGGAAGGGTGGGTCGCATGTGAATCTAAGCAGATACAAGCATCAGAAATACGATTACGGTGAGTAATGTATCCCTTCTGAGGCTTGTGGAATCTGCTTAGATCACATGCTGTGCATAGATTAGCGAGCAGTACCTGAAGAAGGAGGTGGGATGTGAGAAGGGTCATGAGCAAATAAGTGTCTTAGAACCGCTTGTCCCACTTGTGTATCTGCCTTGGAATGGGTGTCAATGCAGTAATGCTGAGTAAAAGCGTGAAAGGAGCTCCAAGTAGCTGCTTTGCAAATGGTGTCAAGGGGTACATTTGCAATGAAAGCCAGAGTGGCCCCAATGCCTCTAGTAGAGTGGGCTCTTGGCGTGAAAGGCAGAGTTCTTTCAGAGAGTGAGTAACACAGCTGGATACAGTTAATAATCCACTTCGAGATGGCACCTTTAGAGACGCGATCCCCCTCTCTGCCTGTAGCTACGGAGACAAACAGTCGATCTGTTTTTCTTAGCGGTCTGGTTTTATTTACATAGTAGAGGACCGCCCTACGCACATCTAGGGTGTGTAGTTTCACCTCAGCCGAGCTTTGCGGGTTCTGGAAGAAAGCCGGAAGCTCGATGGACTGGTTTACATGGAATTTAGATATAAATTTAGGTGAGAACCTAGGGTGTGTGCGTAAAACCAGTTTGTCTTTATGGACAGTAAAGAAGGGATCCTGCACTGACAGAGCCTGAATTTCACTGACCCTTCTTATAGAAGTAATAGCTACTAAGAAGGCTGTTTTATAAGTCAGGTGTTTGAGACTGCTTTTATGCATGGGTTCGAAAGGGGGGCCCATGAGCTTGGCTAGCACCACATTAAGGTCCCACCCTGGTGGTGGGTTTGAAATAGGAGGGTGAAGTCTCTTTACTCCACCCATGAAGGCTTTAACTACTGGTACTTTCCACCATGAAACCTTTCTATGAGAAGTGGTGTAAGACGACAGGGCTGCCAGGTGTACTTTCAGTGAGTTAAAAACCAATCCTGCATCTAGCAGGTGGAGCATGTATGTAACAATAATGGAAGGAGTGCAATCAACCGGGTTTATTTGTCTACTCTGGCACCAGATAACGAACCTCTTCCACTTTTCAAAGTAACAGTGCCTTGTGTTTGGTTTCCTAGATTCCTTTAGGATGTCCATACACCTCTGTGGCAAATTGAGATGTCCAAACTCTATGACCTCAGGAGCCATGCTGCCAGGTTCATTGAGTTGGGTTGCTTGTGCACTGTTTGACCTTGGTGCTGGGACAGTAGGTTGTACCAGGCTGGAAGTTTGATGGGCTCGCACACCGCCATCCTGCGTAGGTGTGGGAACCACGGTTGTCTTGCCCACATGGGAGCAACTAGGACGAGCGTCATCGATTCTCTGTTCATCTTGTTCACCACTTTCCTGATGAGAGGAGTTGGTGGAAAAGCGTACGCAAACATCCCTGACCAGTTCATCCACAGGGCGTTCCCCTGGGAGTCTGGTTGGGGGAACCTGGATGCAAATCCTGGGCATTGTCTGTTTTCGCTTGTGGCAAATAAGTCTATAGTGGGGAAACCCCACTGAGAGAAGATATCTTCTACGACCTCTCTGTGTAGAACCCATTCGTGTTCCTCTGGGAGGGAGTCTCTGCTCAGAGCATCCGCTAGGGAATTGAGCTCCCCTGGAACATGTTGTGATGACAGGAAGATGTTCCGTCTGAGTGCCCATATCCAGATTTTCTGGGCAAGCTTGGACAGATTTGGCGAGCGAGTCCCTCCTTGCTTGTTCAGGTAGTACATGGCTGTTGTGCTGTCCGTCCGGATTTGCACTGACAGGTTTAGTAGTTGGGGCTCGAACGCCTGAAGCGCTCTGAATACTGCCAGAAGCTCTAGCAGGTTGATGTGGTTCTTGGCCACTGAGTGAGACCAGAGACCCTGAGCTGTGTGGTGGACATGGTGAGCTCCCCACCCCATCAGGCATGCATCTGTAGTGACTATTGCCTGTACTTCGGGATCGTAAAAGGGTTTCCCCTGTGCGAGATTTTCTCTTGTCCACTAGTGGAGGCTTTGTACCAGTGTTGGCGAAACGACCACTAGATCGTCCCACTGACCACTTGCCTGAGACCACTGTTTCGCCAACCATTCCTGCATGGGATGCATGCGCAGGCGCGCGTGGGGGACCAGGTAAATACATGACTCCATCATGCCCAGTAAACGCATTGCTTTGCGTACCGTTATTTGTTGACCGGACTGATAATGCGGAATTTGCTTGTACATCTGAAGCAAACCCAGACTTTTGCAACCACGCAAATTTGCGGGTTGTAGTACTTGCCGCCATGGCCCTACTGATGCTGTCAGCAGAATCAATGCCAGTTTGAAGGGATTCGCACATTGCGTCTTTACCATCCTTAATGATGTTTAGAAACGCTTCCCTTTCTTCTCCCTCTGGGAGGCAGTCAGCCGCTGATGAAGCACACTCCCAAAGTGTATGGCTGAACCTTGCGAGCGTACAAGTAGCCTTAATAGATTTCAACACCATGCTACATGCAGAAAAAACTTTTAGCCATAGAGTCGTATCTTTTGTCATCCCTGTCCTATGGAACAGTAGGGTATGCCGATCTACTGCCTGATGCAGTTGCTGCTTGGACAACCAGACTCTCTGGAGTTGGATGTTTAGACAAAAATTCAGGGTCAGAAGTAGATACCCTATATTTGGCTGATAACTTCTTGTTAACCTCCGGGATAACCTCAGGAGTTTCCCAGTTAGCCAATATTTTTCTTTGTAATGCAGCCCGAAATTGAACCACAGGATCCTCCTGTGGGCCTTTGACCAAGATGTCTGTAAGGTCATCCTGTTGGAATGCAGGTGAAGGTGTAGACCAACCCATGAATTCTATAATTCTGGCCATTGAAATTATGTAAGGGGTCTCAGCATGTTCCCGTGGGTCTGGTTTGGCAAATTCTATTTCTGGGGAAGTATCTAACCCACTTGCCTCATGTAAGGATTCTCTAAGGTCCTTCAACCTATTTTCCTCAGAGGTAAATTCCTCTGGTTCTGGTGTTGCAGATCTCTGCAACCCAAAGGGTCTTTCTTGATCTGAATCCTCCCCTTCTTCATAGATTGAAGACAAAGGTCTGAAATGATCAGACCTTGGAAATGGCTTAAATCCCATTTCCAGAGCAGAAGGGGCTGAATTTGTCATAATCGGTTGGGAAAACGTCAATGTCGTCGACGTGGACGATAAAGGCTTCGAAAACACCGGGAAAGGCGTTGAGAAGATTGGAAGTGGCCTCGAAGAACTCGAGGATCGGGATCCTACTCGAGGTTGTCGATGACCTCAAAGTCATGTTAGAGGCTCTGGGTATGACCACTGGCTGTGAGGTAGTGACGGCCGTGGGTTTGCTCTTTTTCGACGTCAAAGACGGCATCGATTCGATCGACCTATGCATCGATGAGCCCTTCGATAATGGCGTCGATGACGCAGATTTATGCGTCGAAGGGACCTTCGACGCTGGCGTCAATGGCACAGTGCCTTTTCTCGAAGGTTTGTGGTGCTCTCGAGTAGTTTCTTTCGCCGAGTGCAACGACTCGCAGCATTTAGATTTTTCGGGTCTTTCACTCAGGGTATCACCCTCAGCTGTCTTCGAGGGGGTCGAGGCCGCTTTCTCGAAGACGCTAAGCATCCTTTTACGGAATTCCTCCCACTCAGCCTGAGAGCTATGTTTTGTGGGGCAAGTGACTCTTTCCGGAGAAACAGAAGACGAGGAAGGGGATCTTCAACGTCTCTTATTTGAATGCTTGGATCTCGAAGAGTGGTGGGAACTGCTTCGAGACCTAGACCGAGAATGTTTACTGTGTCGGCGAGGAGACCAATGTCTCGACTCTTCAGAGGAAACTTTCGAAGGAGTTTTAACTGTTTTACCTCTCTCAAGCTTCCCCTTACGCTCCTTCAAGGCTTTCGCCGTCATGGACATGCAGTCCTCGCACTCCGAACATTGGTGCTCTGATCCCAGGCACCACAAACAGATCCTGTGAGCATCTGTCAACGACATTTTCTTTCCACAGTCTCAACATTTTTTGAAGCCAGACCATGGAGTCGTCGGTTCGGATGAGGAAGCCATCGAGTAAGAGTTGGTTTATTCTCGAGGAATAATCAAGAATATATTCTCTGACTAACGAACTGAGCAACGCGATTCCGAGGCCCACGAAGCGTGGAAAAACAGAACTGAACAACGGACGCTGCGCGAGTATTTATACGCATGATGACGTCAGCGCCGATACGGAGGCTGTCGAGAGACATCAGCTCGAGGGACATCGACGCGCAGGGCCCTCTACTGAAAAAAAAATTCCGAGGCCAGCAAGCTGCAGATGATCTATCAAGATAAGGAATACGTCGGAGGACACAAGCTCTTCGAAATACTGTTTAAGTGAAAGTGAAACAGTTTTTTCTTTTACTGAGGATTCCCAGCCTGACGGGGAATATTTATGAGCAAGTGAATTCATGCCAGACCTCATGCTGGAGAAATAGCATGCACAACGACCGTTGTCTCAGTTGTAGTCAGGGAAATCTTTCCCGGCAAAGAATAACATTCTGAAATACACAGAATGATCGATCATGAGAAGGTCTGCTTAGTCACAGCCTGGCCCAACCTGTGTCTGGTATAGCCAACAAAGAGTTAGTCATTTTGTCTAACCTTTGCAAGCCTGTTAACATAAAAGCTTAAAGTCCTTTTTGGATTTGTCTATTTAGCCTGTCATCTACCTTGGAAGGATGAGATGGTGGATAAAATGCTGGCAAGGTAATTTTTGTGTCAGATGGAATTCGGACACCATAGGAAGGAATGATGGACGAACCATCAAAACAACCTTCTCTCTGGAAAATGCGGTGAAAAGGAGGTTTAAATGATAAAGCCTGTAGCTCAATCACTCTGCAAGCAGAGGTAATAGCTATCAGAAAAATTGTCTTTAAAGTCAACAATCGGAGAGGAACAGGAATGGAGAGGCTCCAATGGAGCTCCCATTAGAAACATTATAACCAAATTTGGATCCCAAGCTGCTACTATAAAAAGTACTGGTGGAAAGATATTAGTCAGTCCTTTAAGAAACCATATAACAATAGGCATCTTGCAATGAGAGCCTTGCTCTGCAATGCGTTTGAAAATAGATAAAATTGCCAGATAACCCTTGGCAGTTGACACCTGCAGACCTTGATGGGCAACGTGTAGAAGAAAAAAAAAAGCACTGTAGGAATATCACAAGCAAAAAGGATGAATATCTTTAGCTCTACACCAGCTGCAAAATGTATTCCAAAGGCAGCAGTATAGTGTTTTTGACGCTTGTCTTGTGGCCGAAAGCAATACCTCCACAACGTCTTCTGGAAGCTCCCAGTAAAGGTTCACATTTCTGATTTCTGGGTGAAGAAGACGGCCTCCCTCTTGTGAGAATAGATCTGCTCTCTGGGGAAGACTGCATGGAGGGCAGATGAACAAGTCCAGAAGTTCCAGGTAGCACGTTCTCCTGGCCCAATCTAGAACTATTAGGATCATGGACCTCCCGAACTTTCTCAACCTCCTGATGACATGGGGAATGATGGGATGGGATGGAATGCACATGAAAGTGGAAAATTCCAGTCCACTACGAACGCGTCCCCCAGAGCGCCTCTTTGTGGAAAAACCCTGGAGCAGAACAGGTTTCATTTCCTGTTGATACTGGACGCAAAGAGATCCACTTATGAGGGTTTCTCAAAGGGTCGAAGTTCTCTAGAAGGACTTTGTAGAGGTGGAGTCAAGTACCCCTACCCAAAGCTCTGCCCCCATGTTGCCTATATGTTGTGAACCGGAAATGACCACAAGTGGAGATCCAGTGAGAATGCTAATACCGCAAAGAACCTTCGAGACAAGGTATCCACTGAGAAAACCCTACATAAATGCACAAACACATAGTGTTCTTTTGGATGAAGTGCCAGAAGAAATGTGTATTTGAACATGAAAGGAGACTGACAACGTCATGCGAAGTAAGAGCTGGCTCACCTGGATAAGATGAACGAGGTGGAGGAACAAACGAGGAGGTGATAAAGATGAGCAACATTTCAGGCTTGAGATGAATATGCTCATGCTACAGAAACGCTGAAGAATATGTAAATCAGTTTACACTTGTACAGATGCAGAAACGCAAGGAGGGAAAAGTAATCATAAGGCTGGCTATGTAGTGAATAGTTTCGCAGAGATGCGCCAATGTATACATATAGTAATGTACAGAACCTGGATATTCCAGAATGCACTTTAAAGCAAGGATGAATCCATGGTTGGAAAGGATTTGGGTGTGTGGCGCAGTTGGAAATTACGGATGGCGAGGACGAATTTCGAGAAAGTCTTGGATGGCCCAGCAACAACCCCACAGTGAGTTGGGCGCCTGTCAAAAAGGCTACAACGAACGTGAGAAAAGAACAAACTTCTGTTTGAAGCAGAATGAAAAAACACTCAAAGCGTCAAGAGTTCATTTAGTAGTATTAAATGCAGCAAAAGGCTCAAAAGAATGGTCTCTAGTCACATGGGTGAAATCAAAATAGCTTGGGGCAAGCTACACCGAAACCAGAAGACAGAATGATGCCACACTCCCTTTATTTCTCAGGCGCAAGCAGCTTCTACAAAGCAAAGTTCCAAGCCTTAATTGACTGGCAGACTGTAGGAGTGATGATAGATGTTGGGCTAATTGGTGGGGAGGCAACACCACGCCAAACCTTCATGCAACTGGAATGGTAGCATGCATGTTGCTAGCGTGTGGAATATTCCAGAGGGTACAAGAGTGCCAAACCAATCAGAGGGTCACGGAGTAAAGAGCCCTATAGTTTGTGTAACCAATCAATTGTTGTGTACTTAGTGATGATGAGGATGACCATTCATTTGGGATGGGCTTAGTTGCCCACCTGACTTAAGATACCCAATCATAACCTCCGGCTATAGAACATATACTTAGATGTTCCCTGGAAGCCAAACACTGTTACTCATAAGTTTTTGTAGTTTACCACGTAGTATGATGTCAGTAATGAAGAGTTTTAGTTATAAAATTACTGTTTCTTCTAAATTGTATTGAGATTGTGCTGTGCGACATCGGATGATGTCCGTTGTACTCAGTTTTAGATAATTGATAATAAAACAGAACACAGTTTTGCTAACTTCCTGAGTCGTTTTGATTATTGGTGCTTGAGTAATTTCTGCATCCCCATTCACCTCTAGGTATTGCTACTTCGTCTTAAAGTACTCTAAGGTCTATGAGTTCAGGTGGTAGCAGAGGATGGTTAAAGTCCCCATCGACCTAGTAGACTTAAGGTTCTCTAATTATCGGACGTCCTCTGCCATTTAGCTGGAGGAACGTGAAGCTCCCTGTAGATAGCGGCCAGTAGTAAAAACTTGCAAGTCACTAAAAAGATAGGTGGGACGGGTCCCTCTTTCACGGAATTCCCTCTCCTGGTTTCTGCGAGCAGCTGAGCAGACCGAAGGCTGAAGCGACTGGTTAAAGAGGAGACGATCCCGAGGGTCAGGAGCTGAAAAACAATGGTGAATAGAAATGGGGGAAAACGTACATTGCATTGGAGAAAATGGGGAGACGTAGGGTTGATTGGGTATTAGGTTAGAGATAAAGAGTATATGGACGAGGAGCGTTTCATAGGATAAGCTCACAGGTCTGCGTTCAGGAACGTAGAAGAGATTGTTTTGAAATCCTAAGCGAATGTATAGGCGAGAAACAAAATAGATTTTGTCAAAGAAAACAATCTAAACTCCCTATCAGGAGTAATTTAGGGGCAGAAAGTAGCCACGAGGAGCATTGGCGAAGATATTTGTGGGCCGGCCAGTTTGTCTATGTGTATTGCATGTTATATGTTTCATGTGTAAAGAAAAAATGAAGTGTTGAAGAGCGACAAAATAACAGAATTGTGTTCAAAAGGCGGGAGTAAAAATGTATTTAGTCATTGAGAGTATTGACTGAGTAGGTAGATTGAAGTAAAAGTGAGATACAGAGGCTTGGAGCTGCGACGCTTGGTGCACGCTCGTATTGTGTTATTTTTCTGAAAAGTGTAGTCTGTGTAAAACACAGTAAGTATTGACAGTCGAGTGTGACTTGTCATAATGAGAAGTGTACTCCGCTTATACATTCACGCAAAACACGCACCCAAACTTAAACAGTATAGCGCAGAATGGTTTAAGGGTACAGCAGATAAAATGTTCATGCCATCGCCACAAGGGGGAATCGCTGTCGAAAGCGGTTTTGCAACACATGACCATGTATTTGCACGCTGCGTACAGGGGGAAGAAGTTATAAAAAAGGTTAGCTAGCCTAGAGCTTTGGAAGATGTACCAGGAGGAGCGAGAAGACACGCCTCCTGAAAACTGGATGCTCACCAAGTATAAAGAGGGGGGTGAAGAGCCTTCTGCTCCCCTTACGGCGCCTGAAGTAAAGGGTGATGGTGCAAAAGATGAAGGATTGTATCTACTCAGAGAGCTTAAAGCAGCGCCAGGATATAGTAATCCAATATACGAACCGCCTGCTTATAGCAGTGATGAGAGCTCAGAGAAAGATGTGATCTCTAAAGTCCAGCGGGACAAAGAGTAGTTAATGGCCAGGTGTGACCCTGGACATAGAAAGAGAAATTAAGAGATGGAAAGGAGAAAAAGATTAAACTGACGAGCTGGTGCTCATACAGAATGAGTGGATGGGCGGTCAGATATTGCTCAGACTTGATAGAAAGGGCATTGAGGAAGTACGGCAAAGGGAAGATCAGGACGAGCAAGATAAAAAAAGACAGGGAACGAAAAACGATTGAAGAGAAAACGAAAGGACAAAGACGAGAACAGATGTATCAGGAAGAATAGCTAACAAAGGGAGAAAGGGCAGAAGAGCAAAGAAAATATGACAACAGGCAGAGAGCAATCGAAGAACAGGACAGACTAGAAAAGAAGAGAGAAGAAGGGGAAGAACAGAAATTGAGAGAAAGGAATGCAAAGACGAAAAGATGAAGTGTGTAGGGCAAATGAGAGAAGGGAAGTGAAAACACAGGAAGAAGAGAGTTCGAGAAGAAGCAAAAAATCGAAGGGCATTTGATGAAGAAATGGAACGAAAAAGGAGACAGAGCATGCAACATTGATCGCATGGAGAAAGAGCTAATGGAACCGAATCCAGTCGGAAATGGGAGGACAGAGGATTTCTTCCCACTGCAGGAACTGATGCCAGGGCCCTCTAGGAATTTGAAGTAGGAACTAGCAGAGACAGAATTGCGAAAGCATATCACGAGATGAGGACAAAAAGCAAATTGAAAAACAAGGGGACAGATGATCAATCTGACATTTCCCAGTCACAAGGCAAGGAGGGAAGCCTGTTCAGTTCTGAGCAACGAGCTGTGTCTTTGGACAGGCCAACTCTGAATACGGATGAGAAAGAGGATAGCCATATGAGTTGGGGCTAAGATATGTCAGACAAAGAAAGGGAAACCTTCTGTGGGGAGGAGGGAGCCGGTGCATGCAGTTCCGAGGGTTGTTTTCCGACAGACAAGGAAGTGAGGATGGTCAGATCTGGACCTTCCTAAACCGAGGATGCCAGAACTTGTGGTGCAGCCAGGTCATCCCAATAGTGTAAGGGGGGGACTCGCCACCATATGTGAATAGACTAAGGTCAATGCGAGGAAGAAGGTGATCGGGAACCATTGTCCCTACTATGGATAGGTAAATGATGGAAGCCGATATGAGATTTTAGGATCTCGCAGTTTCCCTGGTTAGAAAAAGGAGGGGCCAGACCACAGTATATTCCGTGGCCCCAAATGGACAAGGACAACTTGAAATGTAAGTTGCCCAGCTTAACGTTGGGTGCAGAAAAAGGATGTATGAATTAGGAAAAAATGACAGGAGGAAACACGTTAGCTATAGGGGACATTAAGGGTCTCCTAGCAGCCATCCTTGGGGGAAGGGCTGACGTCATCTGGACGAGAGCAGGATATGCAGGAGTTACTGCACAGAACACGATGGCTTGCCATTTAACAATTGTAAAACGGCAGTCTGGAAAGCGCTTACAGTACAATATCCTGACACGTCAGATATGGGAGCTATAATAGCACGAAAAATACAGGACGGGGAGGATCCACTTATTTACATTCAGAATTTTCAAGAGCAATGGTCTTTGGAAATGCAGGAACCGTGGGGGAAATATATACCGGTATTCTATCATATCTTATGTCAGGGATTGCCAGGACAGGTACAGAGACAGCTTAAGAAGCTGGTGGGTATGGAGGCGAAGCCATGGCTGGAAATACAGCTGACCATTGCACACCATTGCCGATTGTTACAAGAGAAAAATTGGAAGAAAGAAGATACTAGGAAGGTCGAGGAAGCTAAATTAGTGCACAAGAAACTGTCCGAATACACTATAGAAGGGGCAATGCTGGCTAGTGAAGAAGGACCAGGATCACAGCAAGCAGCAGGTATGCCGCAGGTGAATAACCAACAGCAGTCAGATCAAGGAGGAAACAGATTTATGCTGAGAGGCAGAGGCTTCAGCGGAAGAGGAGGCTTTCAGAATCTCGGTTATGGATGCCGACTCGAAGATATTTGCTGGGCTGGTACTACAGAGAATCGTGGATTGGGCCGATACTAATAAGATCTGACCTATCCAACAGTTTGGTTTTCGAAAAGGCATGGGTACGGAGATGGGAGGTTTGATTATTTGTCTACTGTTAGAAAAAGCCTGTAAGAAAACAGCAACTCCAATCTATCTGGCATCAATCAATCTCTCCCTTCCCTTTGACAAGGTGGATAGGGTTAGACTATGGACCAAACTGTCATCCATGGGGCTTCCCTTGGTACTCTTGGCTATCCTCATCAATCTCCATGAGGACTCAGCCATCCAAGTGAGATTGAACATGTCCGGTGACCTTTCCAGACTGATTCAAACAAGTAATGGGCTTAGACAAGGGTGCCTGTTTGCCCCCACCTTGTTCAACCTTTATACCTCAGATGTAAATGCTCCCTTGATGACTTTCTCCCTGATTTCACCTAAGGTTGAAGGCTTAAAAATAGGCTGGAGAGCATATGCTGACGACCTCCTTTTGATTGAGAACACCCCTGTGGGTCTCCAGAGAAAACTAATGGCCCTAACTGCATATGTAGAGGAAAATGCACTGGTTATAAATGAAAAGAAATCAGTGGTAATCTCTTTTACCAATAGGAAGACATTTTTGAATTACAAATGGAAGATCAATGCATGCTCTTTGGTAAAAGTAAGATCTTTGTGTTACTTGGGCTTTCCAGTCTTTGGGGGTGGCACTATCCATATGTACTGGAGCTTCTATTTGGAGAAGGTGGATAGACTCATTTTTCAAATGAAAAAGGTATCTAGTAAATACTCAGCAATTCTACTGATTAGGTTCTATAATCTCAAAGTTGTACCAAAATTAATATATAGTTTTGAAATTCTACCTTTTGAAACCACTCGATTGGTGTAGAAGCTAGAATCTAAAATATGGCGAAAACTTATTTACTACCTACCGAAAAGTGTCCCCCTGTCAGCAATACATTTTGAAGTAGGTCTTCTCTCCCTCAATATGAGAGTATGGTGGAAAAGAATGTCATTATATCGAAATCTGATAATGTCTAGGAAAAATTCGCTTCAAGCTCTATTGGGAAATAGACTTAGAAATGGCACTACTGAATCAAAGTGGTTGCTAAATTTGCAGAAAGAATGTGTAAATCTTCTTGAAAATATTGATTACTCGCATGAGACTGCTTGCTAACCCCATGGGTGTGAAAAAAAGGGTGCAATGGTTGGATTGGATGAGGACATTGGAAGCGGTTGGTGCATCTAAGATCTATAAACAACTTTGCCACAAGGGGAAGAAATTAGGTATGTTAGAATCCTATCTGATTAAATGTCCAGGCCCACTAAAGAGAGCAGTCCACTTATGATTTTGATTGAATGTTCTCCTCACGGGGGAAATACTAGAAATCAGATCCGGAGCGAGACAACATATCCCTTGTCGCTTCTGCCACTGTGGAACGACTATTGAATCGCTTAAACATCTACTCTTGGAGTGTGAAGCAATAGCTCCACAGCGGCTAGCAGCTTTTGGTAGATTCATCCACGACTGTCACGTCCTCAATCTTGCCCTCCTTCCGACACTTACCCGACACCATCCGTTCCCATACCCACCACCCACACCAACGGGGAAGACACTGCAGGCGGGATGTCAGAGGGGGCAGATCCACCTCCTTCCGCCCATTTCCGTGTTGGCGCTTGCCCTGGCGTCTCATCCATGCCCGACGGCTCCGGGGCCGTCGGCTCCAGCTCCCGCGCACTGGAGAACCCGATCGCGTCTCGCTCAGGCGATCACGTGATTAGTCACAGGTTCTTCCTCTGCAGCCGACGCCGGCGTCCACACACTGGGCAACACCAATCACTGATGGCGTCCGGCCTCACGTGACGCTCCTGTGCGGTCGGTCACGTGCCCTGTCACATGACCTAAATTTCCATCAAAAGGAGCCGAGAAGAAACACTCAGCGCTTCACAGCTGTTTCTACCAGAGACCTGTTCGGCGTTACTCATTTCTTCTTGCTACAGTTTGGAACTCGACCACGGAACGTTACTTTGGACTTGTATTGGATTTTCCTCTGGATTCGACGTATCTTCTGGACCCTTGGAACTCTTGAACTCCCTTTCTGGCCCTGGTACTGCTCTGGATTACCCTTTTGTCTTGGCGAACTACGAACCACACAATTCCTGTTTATCACGCTTTGCCCCCTGAGCCACTTGGGGCTCACTAACTATTGTGCTCACTACCTGGACCTTGGGTTGGCTCGCTGACTGGTCACGTTCTGGCTGCAGGTGTGGGTTGGAGGAGCTGCAGTACACCCCAGCCTGCTGTTCGTCTTCCCTTGTTGCCCATTCAGGTTTCCCACCAGTTCTACCATCCCCGGGGTAAGCTTTGTCATTTTACCTTGTTTGCTTACACTGCCATTCCTTTCAAAGTATACCTGATCCTAACCTTTGCTTTACAGCACTCAGGGGTCCTTCCGGTGTTCCCGGTATCTGACGGATGACGCCACTCCACACCTGTGGCCTCAAAGATTGCTAGGGCAGTATTCTATACCTGCTCGAGCGGTACTTGGGGACGGAGGTAGTTTATAGCTGCACGACCATCAAGGCGGACCACCAAGATCAGAACAACGACCCCCCTAGGGTGGATATTGAGAGACTGTGGTGAACATGTTGCATGGTAGACTAAATGCGCTTAAATTGGCTGTGGTGAATTTCCTAACGGAAGTGTGTGGTCTGGTAGCAACAGTTAGAAATACCGTGGAACTTGATTAAGACCCCTGTTAAAGATTTAAGAAAAGAAAAACTGTATGATGGGAAAGTCAAGATAAGGGATTTTTTCACTTAGTTTGACCGTTGAATTTGAAAATGGTATTTAAGTCGTTGGTTTTTCTGTTTTTTCATTAAGCCTTTTCTTTCTTTTTCTTTGTCATGTTATGTATTTTTGATTTTATATGTTCTGTTTTAATGTAAATTTTTTTTACTGTTTTGTAAAGGTTTACTTCGTGTAAACCAGATACAATTAAAAAAAAATAATAATCAGCGAAGTTTTCAGAATAACCAATCTGGCAATCAAGGCATGCAGGATGGGCAAGTTAGAAGATTCCCTCCTGTATGTTGGACATTTGGAATGACAGGACATATAGCGCGAACATGTGGGAGCCAAGGGTATGTACAGAATGGGGGGGATTCGGAGGGACAGCTTATCCTCCACTATACAGCCCACAAAGTAGGGACGGGTTCGCCCTAGATCAGACAGTGTATGAGATACAAACACCAGGAACACAGCTGGCTTTGCAATCACAACAAGCACCACTGAGTATGCCACAAGGGTAAGCACAGCACGCACCCATGCAAATACAGCAAATTGAAAATACAGGACAGTTATTGACCCCTAGTATAGGAGGCGTCAATGTGGAGGGTGGAGATCCTTTCACAGGTACGGGAATAAGCATGTACCCACAATAGGACAGCTCACTGGGTGACTTGATGTGTTCAATACTATCTGTGATGCCTAATCCTCAAGAGGTACCAAGGGTTGACGTCACGATAGGAGGAAAATCCTTTTCTTTTTTAGTAGACACTGGAGCGACTTGCTCACGTATACGAGAGGGAACATTTTTATTGTCGGGTAATGCCATGAATGCTCAAGGGTTCCAGGGTGAGACTGGGGCATAAAATTGTCTCGGGCACCAACATCAAAGTGGCCCACAGTCACAACTATTAGACGCATAGTGAAGTCACTCATCAAACTGGTCCACTTTGGCCAAAAAAGTGCCCCACTTTGACCCAAAAAACTGGCCCACACAGGCATTTTGCGTTTTTGGTTCGGCCATGGGCCTATTGCCCTAAAGGCCAGTCCATGCCTGAAGGGTTCTCAGGAGCTACACGTAGAGTTCCTTTAACTGAAAAATTGCCAGTCTCTATAGGAGAATGTGATAGGTCTGTTCCATTATTGTATTCGAAACAGACGCCAGTTACAATACTAGGGCGAGATTTAATGACAAAGTTAAACATGACAATTTCTTTCACTGATGAAGGCATAGTGTGTTCTATGCCAGGAATACATTATTTGAAAGTAAGTGAGTTCATTATGGCATTTACAGGGCAAATAGCTTTGCGAGCAAAGTTACTAGAACCAGAGGTTTTTCATTATGGGGTACGCATTTTGTCAACATGGCTGCCTGGTTTAGTGTGACAGGTGATGAGAATACCTGATGCATTCTTGTTCAGGCCACAGATACCTATGGACGGGGAGGGGGGTTGGGGGGTGCGGGACAAATATTGCCCTTGGAATTACAGGGAGCTGTGGTACGATCGGAGTTGGCCATGCTCGAAGGATTCGATGACGAGGGCAGGACATGGAGAACAGTGATTGCTATTGGGGAAGGATATCGATTGACTGACGTCCCTGACGAGGATATGTTTAGAGACGACCCATCAGATGATGAAGTAGTGTTTGAGATGAGCATTACATATCGAATCAGGACAGCGAGGAGAGAGATCCCACAGTGAATGGTGATCGTACGGCAGCGTCCCGCATATTTTGATGAGGATATGGAGAAAATACCAATCTCCCTATGGACTAGAGGTCCTTATGATGTAGGCCTCCTGAAGGGGGTGGGAGAAGTCAAGATTAAGCTGAAGCCAGGAGCAATTTTACCTTGAGTAATGCAGTACCCCATGTCTCGAGAGGCGGATGAGGGGATTTTTAGGACATTTTAGTGACGTCAGAGTCATCATGCAATACCGCAGTGTATCCTATCAAGAAATCAAAGGGGGGTGGGGGGGGTGGCGTTTAATTCAAGATATGAGGCTGATTAAACAGATTGTAGAGGCAGAGTTCCCTCTAGTTCCAAATCTGGCGATGGTCCTATGTAGTATCCCGGTTGAGACACGATATTTCACGTTGATTGACTTGAAAAATGTGTTTTTCTCTATCCCATTGCATAAGGACTGCCAAGATCTTACATCATTTACGTTCCGTCAGACTAAGCTGAAAAGCACACGTTTGCCCCAAGGGTATTGTGAGTCTCCATTGATTTTCAATAGGGTCATACAGATGGACCTAAGCAATATTGATTTGCCAAGTGTTGTACTGCAATACTGTTAGGGAGAATTCTCTGTAAATTTCCCAAACCTAGTGAGTCCCACAGCAGCTTTGCTGGATTTTTGGGGTTTATTTTTTTCTCCTGCTAAGAGTGAGACTCTTTAACTCCCACTCTTAGACATGATTTGAGGTGTTCCTTTGTCTTTCCATGTGTTTTATGGGCTACGGGGTCTTTTACTCTATAGGGTTTCATGTGTTTTTGATGTGGGTTACACAGCACCCTCTGTGCCGTAACCCAGGGGGTGTCGTAGCGACCCCCCAAACAGACTCCATACCCTGGGACTGACTACTGTCTCCCAGGGCATGTAAAATCACCATTGGCTTTGCTAGTCCCAAATTATGAACAGAAACCAGTACAAACCATCATATTGTGGGCGTATTGGTCGGGGCAATTCGATTGCCCTGGGGTCTGTTGTTCGAGGGGGCACGTCTCCGTCCCCCCCTGATCGAGTTTTGGCTGGTGGCAGTGGATACTATTTATATTCGACCGCAAATATATCTCTATGGGATTTTCCCATTGTTCGAGGCTACCAACTTTCATTATTTAATTCCTATAGCCTCGAACATATCGCCGGTTTATTTATTTAATATTAATTCACTGGTTGGTATTTTTTGCCAGAACTCTATTCTAAAAGGTCGTTTGTGTTCTCTTCTGTGACTCCAACCCAAGTCAAGCCCTTTGTTCCACATTTTGGCGGGCTTCTCCACAGAAGCCTCCAAAAGTGGTGCCACTCTGGCTGGTTACCACAGGGGGTGTGGGAGGGGGTTTAGGCACCCTGGCCTGAGTTGCCTTGGCAACTCAAGTCGCACTCTTGTGTGATTGGCCGAAGTGGTGAGCCGGCCGGCTCACCACTTAGCATGTTTGATTGACAGCTATGCTGAATGAATGGGGTTTTGCTGCATAAAAGCAGGGCTTTGGGGACTGGAACTTCAGAAGTCGCCACAGGACCCAAGAATCTGAGGAGGGAGAAGCTGAGACGACCTACAATGACGACACCACTGGTGGAGCCCTGCTGAACCGTCTCACCACTTTTCCCGATGACAGAGGAGATCTCCAGTCCGGAGAGTCTTCTTCCTTTGACTGGTGGGGATAATCAGTTTTGCCTTCTTTTCACCTTCCTGGATCATCTCGTGGCCGCCTTGCCCGTGCCAAGCACCCCGGCAACCAGAATACCACGGCTTACCACTACCGCAAAGAGAAGGGTAGTACCTTTTAACCGAAGAACTCTGCGGCTGGTTTCTTCCCTGGCAGTGCAACGACCTTCCTCTTCCTCTGGACGAAACACCGACTTGCACCCGCTGCCAGGAACAACTGCCCCCGCTGGAGCTTCCTTCACACTTAAGGTACTGTGTCCCGCCTGGCTTCCCTTGCGACAGATCGTTCGGGGTGACAGTAAAGCCTCGACTTTCTAACCTGGGCTGGGACAACCTAGCTAACTTTTCCTGACTTTAATTTCATTCTTTGTGTGTGAACTATCTACAAGACTCTTTGGTCATAACCCCACTGTGTGAACCTGGACCCCTTCTGCTTGCTCTCTCCAAGAGTGGGCCTTGCAATTGACTTCCTTGCTCTCCAGTACATTACATGCTTGTATGTGCTTAGATTCACATGCTGTGCATAGGCCGACATCTAGTGGAAGCTGCGGAGTATTACAGTTTGTTTTTCGAAACTCGAAAATGGGCGTCGACACAGGGCGTGCCAGTAATACTATCCCTAGTGCGACGTCCACTGTACCCAAGATCCCTCACGCGTCTAGGATCCTCAGATTGTATTTTGTCTGACATGAGGTAGCATGAGGAGTAGCGCGAGTACATATAATCCAAGCAGATAGACAGAAAGGTAAGACTACAAGCCATCATGCTCCTTCTCTCAGAGGGGAGGAAGGGTGGGTCGCATGTGAATCTAAGCAGATACAAGCATCAGAAATACGATTACGGTGAGTAATGTATCCCTTCTGAGGCTTGTGGAATCTGCTTAGATCACATGCTGTGCATAGATTAGCGAGCAGTACCTGAAGAAGGAGGTGGGATGTGAGAAGGGTCATGAGCAAATAAGTGTCTTAGAACCGCTTGTCCCACTTGTGTATCTGCCTTGGAATGGGTGTCAATGCAGTAATGCTGAGTAAAAGTGTGAATGGAGCTCCAAGTAGCTGCTTTGCAAATGGTGTCAAGGGGTACATTTGCAATGAAAGCCAGAGTGGCCCCAATGCCTCTAGTAGAGTGGGCTCTTGGCGTGAAAGGCAGAGTTCTTTCAGAGAGTGAGTAACACAGCTGGATACAGTTAATAATCCACTTCGAGATGGCACCTTTAGAGATGCGATCCCCCTCTCTGCCTGTAGCTACGGAGACAAACAGTTGATCTGTTTTTCTTAGCGGTCTGGTTTTATTTACATAGTAGAGGACCGCCCTACGCACATCTAGGGTGTGTAGTTTCACCTCAGCCGAGCTTTGCGGGTTCTGGAAGAAAGCCAGAAGCTCGATGGACTGGTTTACATGGAATTTAGATATAAATTTAGGTGAGAACCTAGGGTGTGTGCGTAAAACCAGTTTGTCTTTATGGACAGTAAAGAAGGGATCCTGCACTGACAGAGCCTGAATTTCACTGACCCTTCTTATAGAAGTAATAGCTACTAAGAAGGCTGTTTTATAAGTCAGGTGTTTGAGACTGCTTTTATGCATGGGTTTGAAAGGGGGGCCCATGAGCTTGGCTAGCACCACATTAAGGTCCCACCCTGGTGGTGGGTTTGAAATAGGAGGGTGAAGTCTCTTTACTCCACCCATGAAGGCTTTAACTACTGGTACTTTCCACCATGAAACCTTTCTATGAGAAGTGGTGTAAGCCGACAGGGCTGCCAGGTGTACTTTCAGTGAGTTAAAAACCAATCCTGCATCTAGCAGGTGGGGCATGTATGTAACAATAATGGAAGGAGTGCAATCAACCGGGTTTATTTGTCTACTCTGGCACCAGATAACGAACCTCTTCCACTTTTCAAAGTAACAGTGCCTTGTGTTTGGTTTCCTAGATTCCTTTAGGATGTCCATACACCTCTGTGGCAAATTGAGATGTCCAAACTCTATGACCTCAGGAGCCATGCTGCCAGGTTCATTGAGTTGGGTTGCTTGTGCACTGTTTGACCTTGGTGCTGGGACAGTAGGTTGTACCAGGCTGGAAGTTTGATGGGCTCGCACACCGCCATCCTGCGTAGGTGTGGGACCCACGGTTGTCTTTCCCACATGGGAGCAACTAGGACGAGCGTCATCGATTCTCTGTTCATCTTGTTCACCACTTTCCTGATGAGGAGTTGGTGGAAAAGCGTACGCAAACATCCCTGACCAGTTCATCCACAGAGCGTTCCCCTGGGAGTCTGGTTGGGGGAACCTGGATGCAAATCCTGGGCATTGTCTGTTTTCGCTTGTGGCAAATAAGTCTATAGTGGGGAAACCCCACTGAGAGAAGATATCTTCTACGACCTCTCTGTGTAGAACCCATTCGTGTTCCTCTGGGAGGGAGTCTCTGCTCAGAGCATCCGCTAGGGAATTGAGCTCCCCTGGAACATGTTGTGATGACAGGAAGATGTTCCGTCTGAGTGCCCATATCCAGATTTTCTGGGCAAGCTTGGACAGATTTGGTGAGCGAATCCCTCCTTGCTTGTTCAGGTAGAACATGGCTGTTGTGCTGTCCGTCCGGATTTGCACTGACAGGTTTAGTAGGTGGGGCTCGAACGCCTGAAGCGCTCTGAATACTGCCAGAAGCTCTAGCAGGTTGATGTGGTTCTTGGACACTGAGTGAGACCAGAGACCCTGAGCTGTGTGGTGGACATGGTGAGCTCCCCACCCCATCAGGCATGCATCTGTAGTGACTATTGCCTGTACTTCGGGATCGTAAAAGGGTTTCCCCTGTGCGAGATTTTCTCTTGTCCACCAGTGGAGGCTTTGTACCAGTGTTGGCGAAACGACCACTAGATCGTCCCACTGACCACTTGCCTGAGACCACTGTTTCGCCAACCATTCCTGAACGGGACGCATGCGCAGGCGCGCGTGGGGGACCAGGTAAATACATGACGCCATCATGCCCAGTAAACGCATTGCTTTGCGTACCGTTATTTGTTGACCGGACTGATAATGCGGAATTTGCAGTAGTATATTCAGAATTCTTTCTTCTGAAGGAAAGGTCAACCCCTCTTGAGTATCTAGGATTGCTCCTAGGAGTTGTTTGGAGGTGCTTGGCACCAGGCTTGACTTTTTCTCGTTGATTGAGAAGCCTAACTCGTGGAGGAGGTTGATCGTCCTTTGAATGTTTGTCCTGCAAATTCCTGGGGTTTCCCCCGTTATGAGCCAGTCGTCCAGATAAGGGTACACTGGGATTGCCTCCCTGCGTAGGTGTGCAGCCGCCACCGCCAGTACCTTGGTGAATACCCTTGGTGCTGAAGCTATCCCGAAGGGCAGTACTTTGAATTGGTAGTGTCTGCTGTCCACCTTGAAGCGCAAATACTTTGTGCGCTGGGAACATGGAAATATGAAAATAAGCATCTTTCATATCCAAGGTTGCCATGTAATCCCCCTTTTTTAGGAGGGGGATTACCTCTTGTAGCGTGGTCATACGAAATTTTTGGGGCTTGACATACTTGTTGGCAGGTCGTAAGTCCAATACTGGGCACATTGTCAAATCTTTCTTTGGCACAAGGAAGTAAGTTGAATAAATACCCTTGTTTACCTGGTGTCCCGGGACGAATTCTATCGCGTCCTTTTCTAGCAGAATGGCGATCTCCTCGAGGAGAATCTTCTGATGTTCTAAAGAGTGTACTCTTTGTCGTGGAGGATGGTTCGGGGACGCTGCAGTAGTTCTATACAATATCCTGTGGATACTGTTGACAGCACCCATCTGTCTGATGTGATCCCTTCCTAAGCCTGGGTGAAGTTGGAAATGCGTCCCCCTACTGTGGTTGCGTGAGAAGGGACCCTGAACTGAGCGTCACTGCTTTGGTGGAGGCGTGCCGCCTCCCTTGTTGGGGCTGCCTCTGCCTTTACCACGACCTCTCCTATTACCCCTGCCGTAACCCTGGGTAGACTGTTGGTTGTTGTTCCACTGTGTACCCTGCCCTTGGGAATATGTAGATCCCCTCTGGGAATTTTGGCCGCGTGGGCGACGAAAATTACTATTCCCTCTCTGGTTAGGGGGTTTATTGGTTAACTGGCCAAGGGACTTGAGTGTTTCGTATTCGTCCTTGGCATTCTTCATTGTGTCTTCGACCACCTTACCAAACAACAAATCGGTTTCCACCGGTTTGTCCAACAATGATGCCTGGGTTTCTGCCTTAAAACCAGACTGCCGTAACCACGCATGTCTCTTGATAACAGTGCCTTCCCCTATCAATCTGCCTGCGTTGTCCGCGGCGTCGAAGGTTGCTTTGAAAATGCAACCAGACACGGCTCTACCCTCTGCGGAAATCCGAGCTAACTGGCCCTTTAAAGGTTCAGGAGCAGAGGTTATGAGTGCCGCAACTTCTTCCCACTGATAGCAGTTGTAGCTGGCCAACAGGGTGGTGGAGTTTGCAATCCTTGCTTGATAGGCGGACGTTGAGGCTACTTTCCTGCCGAAACCGTATAGTTTTTTGCTCTCCTTGTCAGGAGGAGCTTCGGACGATGACAAGGGTGTTCCAGCCCTCTTACGAGTGTTGGTGACCACTAGGGAGTCTGGTTTCAGATGTCCTCTTATATAGAGAGGGTCAGACTGGGCCGCCCTGAAAAGTTTTTCAACTTTGGGATTGACTGCTCTGGTGAGGTTCGGGTTCACCAGGGACGGATCTATTCTCCGCTGAATGGACTTAAGGATAGGGATAGTCTGGGCAACGGGCCTCCTTTCTCCCACTAACTCTTCTGCGAAGTCCCTTTCCTCCTGGACACCGTGGGTGTCAATGTGGAAATGTTCTGCTGCGCGTGCGAGAACCTCGTTTAGGAGGGGTTGGTTATCGACCGGGGAGTCGGTAACCGGGGTTTCGTTCTCTACCGGGGAATCTACTCTGTATGTTTCCGGGTCCTCCTCTTCCTCTTCCTGGTCCTCATCATCCCCATAGTAGCCCGTCCCGGTTTGCTCTTCTATCATACAAAATTCTTGGTCCTCACAAAAGGAAGCCTCTCCCTGATACATTGAGTATGGTCTTGCGTATGGTTGTACCTCGAAGGGTTCTGACCTCAACATAGTTTCAAACCGGGGCTTTTTACTCGGGGGGATAGGATCAGTAGAGCCTGAGGGTGTCACCCCCTGTGGATCATACAAGAGAAAATGTTCTGGATTTTTATCATAAAAATCTGCCAAAGAAGACATTCTTGACATGACCCTATCTATGTCTTCACTGGACCATTTTTTGGAACTAGGAATGACTCTCTCAGCAAGTCTATGGGATTTATCTTTAGTAGCTTTGCTGGTTTTAGACATATCAGCAGGCCTGGTTTTGTCTGTCTGTTTAGGGGGAGTGGTGTGTTACACAGGTGTGGAAGAGTGCAAAGGTTGTTTCTTCTGCTGTTTTCCCCCCTCCCCGTGAGTGGAAAAATGTTTTCCCTGTCTTTTAGTGGGTCCGGAGTTTTTCGACGCCTGGCGTCGGGGATCAAGGGTGGTGTCCCTGTCCTTCGAGCGTGGGGCCTCGCTGGTTTTAACTGCGGGCTCCGACTCCTGGAGCGCGGCCTGGGGGTGGAAGCCGTCTTCGTCTTCCGACGATCGAACTTCTGTTAGCCTAGGGAGCGAGGCACTCTTGGCAAGAGTGGATAATTGCCTGGAGTCATGCGGCGATCTTGATCGAGAGCGCCCAGAGGACACCGAATCGGACCGTTCTGTTTGTGCCTCTTTCCGAGAACGCGACGTCGTCGAGTCTCGGTTGGACTTAGTGTGTTTAGTGTGTGTAGTATGTGAAGCGCTTGTGTCGCCGGGGGTCTTCCCCATAGCCGCCCTGCCGGACGACCTTCCGAGGTCGGGGACCTGCGCTCGGCTGTCTTTCGACGCCGTAATGCCCTCGCCGTCCGAAAGTACGGCGTCGCTGCCGTCGCTGAAGGCGCCCTCCGCTGCCATGGCCGCCTGCCTGGCGTGGTGGGCCCAACGCTTCATCGAATGGTCCTTAAGTGTCTTAGGTTTAAACCTACTACACACTCTGCAGTTCGCTTCAGGGTGGTCCCTCGGCAAGCAGAGATTGCACGTGGCGTGCCTGTCGACCCAAGGGTATTTGCGATTGCACTTGGGGCAGAATTGACAAGGGGTACCCTCCATACGCACCTTGAGGCAGCGGGCTGTTAAGTGTAGGAAATGTATAAGGTGTACCTATATACCAAGAGTGTAGAGTATGTACCACCCCCCCACTCTCCCTACTTGCAGGGCCGAGGCCTTCCGAGGCCCAAGTCCGTCGTGCAGCAGCCGACGGTCGATTTCTTCTCCAGCCGGCGTCAAGTGTCGAAGTTAGACGTTGGGGTGGGGAAGGATGTCAATAGATTATTAAATGAAATTTTTAGCAAAAGTATGGCTAAGGCCAGGGGACTCCGCAAAATGCTTCCGACCAGTATGGCGGAAAAAAACTATCTGAGGATCCTAGACGCGTGAGGGATCTTGGGTACAGTGGACGTCACACTAGGGATAGTATTACTGGCACGCCCTGTGTCGACGCCCATTTTCGAGTTTCGAAAAACAAACTGTAATACTCTGCAGCTTCCACTAGATGTCGGCCTATGCACAGCATGTGATCTAAGCAGATTCAACAAGCCTCAGAAATATATATATATATAATAGTGACTATGTGCTGAATGTACTTTTCTATTTGTGCTAGTGTAATCTACAAGTGTGTCTTTAAATAAATAATTATATACTTTTACACCAAAGCTCTGGTCAGTGTTTGCTTGTGCTACTGTATCTCTGTACCTATTGTGTATACTCTACATACTGCCTAACTCTTCTTGAGGGAAGTCTGACTGCTCAGCCACAGCTACCAAGTGAATCTGTGTGGTACAGACTGCTACCAAGTGGGTTTACTGCCAAACACCTGTAGTCTTAAATCTTTTGCAGTGGTCCCTAAGGGAACTGCACAGGTTTCTGCCTAACAAATACGTAGATTACATTTTAGTCTGCAGCACATCAGAAGAAGAGTGCAGAAGACACTTGATTCAGCTAATGAATATTTTAGCAGAGAAAGGGTATTAAGGTAGACATAGTGGAAATAGTGGATACAACATCATATCTGGGGGTCAGAATCAACAAAAATATCAACGAAAAGGCTCAACAAAGCCTCATCAGGGAGAGACTTATCAAATTATCAATCAAGGGCGAGCTCTTCATCAGAGATACAGAGCCAACTCGATGATGCCACTAATCACATTTTATAAACAAAAAGGTTGTGGCTGTCATGACCTATGGTGCAGAATCCCTGTTAAATCTGCCATGGGAAACATGGGGCATACTTGAGGTCTTCTTTTGGTGAAAGGTCCTTAGGGTCCCAAACTGTCCATCAGTTAAGACAATAAGACACAAACTGAGGTTGCAATCCTTGGAAGTGATAGTACTGTGGAAAACAATCTCCTTGTGTCACAAATGTATCCTGGACAGACCTCCAATCCTGTTTGAAATTTTGGCAAATACAAAAGTGAGGAAGGAGGATAACAACTTTCAGGCCTGGAAGCGGAAATGTCAAGATGTTCTAGCATACTAGAACATCAAAACCGAGACGCTCAAAGGAAACCCTGACAAAGCGAAGAAAATCCTTTGTGAAAAAGATTGGGAGGAAACTGCTACATTGAAGAGACTGAACAAATACTGTCATAACATCATATGGGAACGTAAATCACTGAATGATCCCTCACCATATTTGAGAAGGTTTCCATCGCCCCGATACAGGGACCTATTGATGCGATGCAGGCTAAATATCCTCCCAACTTTGGAGCTGTAATACCTATGAAAACAGATCACACTTCAAGATACCGGATGTCGCTTATGTGACAAATCTGAAAAGTTGGAAACAAGAAGACATTTGATCTTGTCTTGCCCGAGACTTTCACCTCAAAGAAGAAGGTATCTGGGCAAGTTGGTGGAACGAGTCAATCAAACTACTGAAGAGGAATATTAGGAAAAACTGTTGACGGTAGATAGAATTGGCCGAACATTTGATGCCCTTAAATTTGCAGAATGGACTTTCATAGTGATAAATGATGAGTAATGAACTATAAAGATCGGAGGATCTGTGAGGATGTCTTATATTGAGACAAGCCCTAATTTAAGGGCTGCATGTTAACGGTTGAAATTCTTTTTTTCTTTAACCAATAAAACATTTAAAAAAAAAAAAATAAGGTAGACAAAGAGAAGCTGCAGTACTGCCAGGAAGAGGTGTTATACATAGGGCAGCTAATCTCACACGAAGGAAAGAAGGTTACACCTGAAAGAGCCAAGGCAATTTTGAAAACAGTAAAACCACACACGATAAAGCAAATGCAGCAGTTTTTAGGACTGTGCAATTATGTCAGAGCATGGATATTTGATTATAGTTCTTATACAAGACCATTGTTGCAAGCCCTGAAAAAGGCACAGCAGAATCCGGAAATAATTGAATGGACTGAGGAAATGGAGGAGGGGTTTGATGTACTAAAAAAGGCAGTATGTACAGCGCTAGTTTTAAGGTTCCCAATTATTCTGAGGAGTTCTTTTTATTCTCGCACACAAATGGAACAGTTATGACAGCAGTACTTACACAGAAAACTACACTGGGGTACAAGCCCCTGACATATTACAGTGGGATTTTGGACCCAGTAATGAGGGGTCACTTCCCTTGCGAACAGTCGTTGGCAGCCGCCACGTTCACTATTGAGAAGTCTGCAACCATAGCAATGAGGTGTTCCATGATGTTATTTGTCGAGCATGCTTTGTTTGCTTTTTTGGAGAAACCTAAAGGTACACTGACATCTCAAAGAGCCTCTTCTTATGAGGTGGTAATATTGAATCTGGCGATCAAAATAGTCAGGTGTAAAATGGTGAACCCTGCCAAGTTTGTTGCCGAGCCACTAGCAGAGGATGAGCAAATGCATGATTGTTCGAATTCTGACGAATTCTATGACGATATTCTGAGAGTGAAAGAAAATGCTCTCGCAGTAGGGGAGATTCTTTTTATTGATGGTTCTTCGCGAATCAATCAAACTGATAGAGAAAGGCATTGAGGTGCCACTGTAGTAAAGCACAAGGCTAATGGGGAGTTCGAAGTAATAGCGAGTGCAAGACTACCGTCTCACTTTTCAGCAGAGTCTGCAGAATTAGTGGTGCCGATTGTCGCGCACACAGACCAGGAAGTAGCAGTGTATAGTGAATCCGCCTATGTGACGTCAACCATACACGCAGGATTAGCACTTTGGAAAAGGAGGGGCTACCTACGAGCAGACGGCACTCCAGTGCAACATGCTGCTTTATTGGATAGGCTCATTAAAGCACTAAAACTCCTAGTAGCCATTGCAATAGTCAAGTGTGCAGCACACACTAAGAACAGACTATTTCTTAGTGCTAGATTATTTCATGAGATTCCCTGAATAAAAATAGTTTCTTTCCTTAAAGATAATTACAGGCAAATCATGTGGTCCATAAACCACTTAGCTATTTCAGAAAGTGATCAAAGACAGCAACGAGTGGAGATACATCGTTGGTGGAGCATAATGTACTGGTACATCATACATGCTTGCTCAATGTTTATCATTGTTTTTCTAACCCTGATAATTCATGCTGCATATATTGTGGGTTCAAAGAGGGGAAGAGTTCCTCTAACACTTCCCACTCCAGTAGCTAATGGAGAGGTAGACGTTGCAAAAAAGTTTAGACCCTGTGTGATTGTCCCCACAACAGTGGTGCATGATAAAGCACCTAGTTCTGTGACAAATGGGTCTAAGCTTCCCTTTGGAGGGAGATCTGCTTTAAGAGTTTTTCATGATCTTTGGATGCCTCCCTATTATGCAAAAAAGAGACTTAGAGACACGCACTGGAGGATGATTATGAATTAAATAATTATTTAGACAGTACACCACATTTGGGAAATAATGTGTGGTAACAGCATATGAAAGAGGTGGGCAAACAAACTTCTGAGGAGGAATGCTATGTATGTGCATTCCTGCCTTATAGTATGGGGAAGTCTAAGGTTTTCATAGCCATTGAAATAGATGTCCAAAGAGTATATTGCCTCTCTCACATAGCATTCTGCCGGGCAAAAGGCCAGTTCATGGGTCGAACAGCATCTTTGGTATGGGCAAGATAATGGTCACCCCTAGATGAAGATGACTATGTTCAAGATCTAAAGACAAGAGCACACACTAAAAATCATGTGATAAAACATGAACAGCCTGATAAGAAGGGAGGAGGAATTAGATGGGAAATAAACAGAAGACTTGAGAGCCCAGGAAAGACTGCAGAAGAAATATGAAGATGAAAGGAAAGAGGCCAGATGCAAATATGGGGATCAGTGCTTTCTCCAGGCGCTGGGAGGAAGATGTAGGCATATGCAGAGCTTGTGTAGTAACTGGTTAGCGTAAACCAACTATTGACATCGTGGAAAACAGATGCAAACCTTTATGGCAGAGACTTGCAAAATTACTGATGTGGGTTGAAGACAAAGGAGGTCCTTTACAAATAGTGCCTCTGGAAAATTCAAAGCTATGTGTCACGTCTGCCGTTGCTCGCCCCATTAAGAACCGCACGACCACACGCCCCACACCACACCTAACAACAAGAGCAGTCCTTGCACATAGAAGGAACCAGCAGTTTGCCTGGCGTAGGAGGACACCAGCCTGTAGCCCCGGCGTCTACCGTCCTTTGTTTCGCTGGCAGTTACCATGGAGGCGCGCTCACGGCTGGTCACGCCCACGGAGACTCCCACGGCAACGAACATCCAGCGTCCCGTGACAACGTGATCACGTCATGTCTCACACGTCCAAGAGACACATCACGTGGTTACTTAATCAGTTTAAAAGCATCTTGGCAACGTGAGTACAGCGCTTCACAGCTGATCTCTTGAGGATTGTGTAGCGCTTTGGTTTACCTGTTTCTGATCACGGATTTTGCGACCTCGGACTGTTCTTCGGATTTGTCTTGCCTGCCCCTCGGATTTCTGTTTCTTGGATTCCACCTTGTTTCCCCAGCTCCTTGACTTTGGAACTCTCTTGGACTGCTTTTTGGATTATCCTCTCTGAACCTAGAATCTTGGAACTTGGTTTTGACCTTCTTGCCTTCCTGGTCCATCTACATCAGACCCAGGTGTGTCTCACCTTCGAGCCGTGCAGAACGCCTATTTCACCACCATCAACAATCTGTGGCTCTTACCACATTTAGGACCCTACTTGCAACACTCCTGGGTAAGCCTTGTTAATACTGATTGTTACCCGTTACCCGTATCAATTGCACTGCTCCTGTTTAACCATTAACCATTGCCTTGCAGTGGTCAGGGGTCCTTCCGGCGTTCCTGCTACCTGATTGACGACTCAACACACCTGTGGCCTCAAAGATTGCATAGACAGTGTATCCTTTCTGTCTGTGCGGTACTTGGGGACTGAGGTTCAATAATCTGCATGGCCATCAAGATCAGAACAGACTGTGAAGCCTTCCTGGTCGTCCAGATTATGGATACCTCCTCCGGGGACCCTGTGGCCGCTCTAATGCAAGCGGTTGCGGCCCTTAGGACCAACATGGCCGCAGCCACAACGGCTATCCACCATAGACTCGATGCCCTACAAAGCACACGTGCCCCTTTACCCGCAGATGCCGAGTTCGGCGACCCCACCCCCCCAGATCCGCCTGCACATCCGCCCACAGCAACCACAGTCCCCACTCCAGTGGTCCTTCCAAACTCCTTTCCTCTTGCTGCCCCCGAACGTTATCAGGGGGATCCCAGGAAATATCGTACCTTTCTCAACCAGTGCAAACTTCACTTCTTGTGTAGACCCCAGCTTTTTCCTGACTCTGTTACCAAGGCAGCTTTCCTTCTTTCTCACCTGTCAGGTGTAGCGGCCATTTGGGAGAACCCATTACTAGAGAGCGATCACCCTGCTCTATACAATTTCGATCTACTGGTGACAGAAATGGCAAAGGTTTTTGACACCAGGTATAAGGCACAATCCCGAGACCTGGAACTGCTTGATCTTACACAGGGAAAACAAACTCTGATTGATTACATCACCTGTTTCAATCAATTGGCTGCACAGACCTCGTGGCCTGAAGAAAAGAAAGCCCTAGTGTTCTACCGTGGTCTCTGTAGCCACATGAAAGACGCTCTTTCTGTAGTGCCGGCTCTTCCCTCAGTCTTCCCTGAGTTAGTGGACCTGGCCCTACAGGTGGACGCTCGCAGGTCCGAGAGGAAAGCAGAGACGGCTTTTTCCAATCAGACACTCCCAGCCCCATCCGTCTCTGCTCCGGAACCCATGCAATCGGCGGGATCCGGAGTCCCATCACTCAGGCCGAACGGGAACGTCGGAGAACCGATAACGCCTGTTTCTACTGTGGTACTTTAGGGCACTATGTTAAAGAATGTCCTTGCTGCCCTAAAAATAAAACATCGGGTTTTCAGAAGGCTCGCCCTTAGGCATGGGGGTACGGGCGAGTCCTTCTCCGACCCCCAATGAACCTGTATTTGGTCCCATCAGACCAATTGTGGTCCAGGCCCAGCTGAAACCAGCCGGAGATTTGGCACACTCAGTACAGATTGTGATCGACTCCGGGGCCACTGGCTGCTTTATTGATATTTCGCTGGCTCACGACCTTAATCTACCCTTGATCAAGAAAAAGTATCCAGAGCCGGTACAAGCGGTCGATGGTACCTCACTTGTCTCTGGTCCCATTGAGTACCAGACCGCTCCCATGTTAGAGTGGTGATTCAGGGCACGCACCAAGAGACGCTAGCGTTTGATCTCATTTCCATGCCACAGTTCGGTATCATTTAAGGCATTCCGTGGCTCAAACAGCACAATCCCTTGATTAACTGGGGCAATGGACAGGTCACCTTTGAATCTGAAGTTTGCCAACACTTCTGTTTGATCGAGTCCGCTATGATTTCATCCCCCGCCACTGTCCTTGGGGCTATGGCCTCCGCCAGCCTTGAGGAGACAGATCCATCTATGAACATCCCACACACTGTGGGGACCATTACAGCTGGGATCCCCGCTGTCTATCATGAATTCCGAGAAGTCTTTGACAAAGTCACGGCAGAAGGCCTACCACCACATCGACCCTATGATTGCCCCATTGATTTGGTTCCTGGGGCAACTATACCAAAGGGCAGAATATACTCCTTATCTCCATCGGAAGAGTTGGTACTCAAGGAATACATCCAACAAGCCCTACGCTTAGGTCACATACGACCCTCTAGCTCTCCAGCTGCTAGTCTGATTTTTTTTGTGCCCAAGAAGGAGGGTGACTTACGTCCCTGTGTTGATTACAGACGATTGAACGCCGTTACCATCAAGAATCGGTATCCCTTACCCCTCATCTCCACGCTTCTAGACCGATTGACCAAGGCATTCATCTTTACTAAGTTGGATCTTCGGGGGGCGTACAACTTGGTTCGTATGCGTAGCGGAGACGAGTGGAAGACAGCATTTTGTACTCGACAAGGGCTGTTCGAGTACACTGTAATGCCTTTCGGTCTCTGCAATGCTCCTGCTACGTTTCAACGCTTTGTTAACAAAGTATTCTCTGACGTCTTAGATGTTTTTGTTGTGGCCTACCTAGACGATATATTGATATTTTCGTCCTCACTGGAGGAACACATAGGCCATGTCACAGAAGTCCTAACTCGGCTAAAAAGACATTCCTTGTATGCCAAACCCAGTGTGTTTCATACTAGGGAAGTAGAGTTCCTAGGGTTTCTTATTACACCTGGAGGTCTATCCATGAACATGTCCAAAGTCCGTGCCATCATTGACTGGCCCGCTCCAACCTGTCTCAAACAGCTCCAGTCGTTTTTGGGCTTTGCCAACTTTTATCGGCGTTTCATTGCCGGTTTTTCATCCATTGTTTCACCACAGACTGCTTTGACTAGTCCTCGGGTCCAGTTTTGTTGGACCTCAGAACATCAGCGTTCTTTTGAGACACTCAAAGCTAGATTCACCACAGCTCCTGTACTACAGCATCCCAACTCTGAACTCCCGTTTGGTGTGGAGGCCGATGCCTCTTCCTTTGCATTAGACGCAGTGCTCTCCCAACCCTGTCCCTCCACGGGTCAGTTGCATCCCGTAGCATTCCATTCAAGGAAATTCACACCTTCCGAGTCCCATTACACAGTCACCGAGAAGGAGTTACTGGCCATTAAGGATGCATTACTGACCTGGTGACACCATCTCATTGGGGCCAAACATCAAACCGTGGTTTACACAGATCACAAAAACTTGCAGGACCTGGCCTCCCTTAAATGTTTGAACAGCAGACAAGTGCGTTGGCACCCGTTTTTTGCCACCTATGACTTTGTGGTAAAACATAGACCAGGGCTTTCACATGGTAAGGCCGATGGTTTATCTCGCTCGCCCGGAGGGGATTCTTTGCCCCTATACCCAGATACTCTTCTGAACGAAGGTCATGTCATATGCATGTGCACTCTTCCTCCCTCCATGCTAACTCTCATCCGACAGTGGGTTTCACATCATCCACAAGCACTAACAGAATGGGATTTGGTGCTTCAGGAAGGGTTGCCCTTCATACAAGATAAGTTATTCCTTCCCACTAGCGATGTACGTAACCAGGCACTTGCTTGGTCTCACGACGCAGCCATCAATGGGCACCCTGGACAGCACCGCACCTTGGAGTTACTAAAGCGATGGTGTTGGTGGCCATCTATGAGGAGCGACGTGCAACATTATGTAAACACTTGCTCCATCTGTGCACAGTGCAAGACACGCAGGGGTTGTCCCGTGGGTCTCCTTCAGCCCCTACCTATTCCTCCCAGACCATGGCATACGGTCTCTATGGACCTCATTACAGATTTGCCTTGCAGACAAGGGTACGACTCCATCTGGGTGGTAGTCGATTCCTATACTAAGATGGCCCGTTTCATTCCTTGTCACAGGATTCCCTCAGCCCCTGTTCTGGCCCAACTATTCTTCAAGTCGATCTTCTGTCTCTTTGGTCTTCCACAAGTCATTGTATCCGATCGCGGTACGCAGTTCACATCCGGTTTTTGGCAGGCCCTTACCAAGATCCTTGGCATTGATGCCCGCTTCTCCTCAGCCTACCACCCGGAGAGCGATGGCCAAACCGAGAGGGTAAACCAGGCTCTCGAACAGTACCTGCGATGTCTGACCCTTCAGTATCAGGATACATGGCTGAACCTGCTCCATTTGGCCAAATTCGCATACAACAATGCCTGGCATTCCTCCACCGGGTTCTCCCCCTTCTGTTAACTCTATGGGCAGCATCCTCGTTCTCTCCCTCTTCCCGATTTTTCTTCCTCCTCCACTCCCGCCGCCAATGTTTGTGTTCGGGATCTGCAATCTATCCATGCCCAGACACTGGTTCATATGCGGGAAGCCCAAGCCTCTATGAAAACCAAGGCCGACAAGAAACGGGTGGCGGTTCCTGTTTATCAGGTTGGGGACCGTGTTTGGTTGTCGACTCGCCATTTGCGGATCCCTGGTTGCCGGAAACTGTTGCCCCGGTTTGTCGGTCCCTACAAGATTTCACATGTTTTGAACCCGGTAGCCCTACGGCTCTCTATTCCCTCTTCCTGGCATTTCCACCCGGTGTTCCACACTTCCCTACTCAAGCCTTGTCTTTCTGCCACCCGGATGGTCCAATCTCCTGCCCCTACATCTGTGTCCTCCCCGGATACGTATGAGATCAGTGCTATTCTGGGTTCTCGTCTCTGCAGGGGTCGCCTCCAGTATCTGGTTGACTGGTTGGGGTATGGCCCTGAAGAACGCTCCTGGGTTCCCTCCCAGGACGTCCGTGCCCCGCGTCTGGTTGCTCGTTTTCATCGGGATAACCCGTCCAGCCCACGGGGTCGTGGGCCTTTGAGGGGGGGGCTCTGTCACGTCTCCCGTTGCTCGCCCCATTAAGAACCACACGACCACATGCCCCACACCACACCTAACAACAAGAGCAGTCCTTGCACATAGAAAGAACCAGCAGTTTGCCTGGCGTAGGAGGACACCAGCCTGTAGCCCCGGCGTCTACCGTCCTTTGTTTCGCTGGCAGTTACCATGGAGGCGCGCTCACGGCTGGTCACGCCCACGGAGACTCCCACGGCAACGAACAGCCAGCGTGCCGTGATCACGTCACGTCTCACACGTCCATGAGACACATCACGTGGTTACTTAATCAGTTTAAAAGCATCTTGGCAACGTGAGTACAGCGCTTCACAGCTGATCTCTTGAGGATTGTGTAGCACTTTGGTTTACCTATTTATGATCACGGATTTTGCGACCTCGGACTGTTCTTCGGATTTGTCTTGCCTGCCCCTCGGATTTCTGTTTCTTGGAGTCCACCTTGTTTCCCCGGCTCCTTGACTTTGGAACTCTCTTGGACTGCCTTTGGATTATCCTCTCTGAACCTAGAATCTTGGAACTTGGTTTTGACCTTCTTGCCTTCCTGGTCCATCTACATCAGACCCAGGTGTGTTTCACCTTTGAGCCGTGCAGAACGCCTATTTCACCACCATCAACCATCTGTGGCTCTTACCACATTTAGGACCCTACTTGCAACACTCCTGGGTAAGCCTTGTTAATACTGATTGTTACCCGTTACCAGTATCAATTGCACTGCTCCGGTTTAACCATTAACCATTGTCTTGCAGCGGTCAGGGGTCCTTCCGGCGTTCCTGCTACCTGATTGATGGCTCAACACACCTCTGGGCTCAAAGATTGCACAGACAGTGTATCCTTTCTGTCTGTGCGGTACTTGGGGACGGAGGTTCAATAATCTGCACGACCATCAAGATCAGAACACTATGCTTTAGAAATAATGGCACGAGAAAACTTGCAGAGAATCTTTGATGTGCCAAGAATGAGCATTGGGACAGCAGTGATAACGGATCACTACTGGGCCTGTGGATCCAGAGTTTACATGAAGATGCCCAAAGATTGGGGAGGACTATGTTCTATAGTGATTGTCCATGCTCCAGCATTGGCGATTCCAAAACGTGACCTGATCATTGGTGAGTTCCCAAATGCTCACTTGAGAAAGAAGAGATCGGCAGAGCTCTTGAATCAATCTATTTCTCAGCAAAGTCAATAGAAGCTTTCGATTCCATCCCATATGAACACAGATTGTATAGTAAGACTTCATAGATATTCACGATAATCTTCATGCCTAAGATCCAGATGGAGGAAAACACTAAATGGTTACAAAGAACCAGATGGGAGCTCCTGCAGACAATCAACACTACCATAAAGCGATTCAATGCTATCAAGGAAGAACCGAGAGCCATACGACTAATGACTCTCCAGAATAGATATGTCCTTGATATGATCACAGCTATGGATGGAAGGGTTTGTGCCAAAATCGGAGAATCATGTTGCACATTCATACCTTCTCACGATGATGACAATTGCACCTTGACAGAGGCCATATTGATGTTAACAAACTTGCACGTCCAGATGATAGACGAAGTGGAAGACATTGCTGTTGACAGTTGGCTTGGATCGATCTTCTTGTGTATTCCACAATGGATGGTGGACATTTTCAAGTTCCTGGGAGCTCTGTTGGTGATGGTCATGGTTGGATTTTGTGTGATCAGAATAATAAAAACACCATGCACGAAGACTGCAAAGAACGCAGCAGGAATGAAGATTATGATTGATGTCGAATCTAGAGACAAACTCAAGGAGCTGACAAATGAAGAAATCAGAGACACCACAAGAAGTATGTGCGAAGATGGATTTATTGCAGCCCGAATGGGCAATGCATACTTATGATCTGGAGTATTGATGAGCATGTGAAACCAGAAGGATACCTGAAGGGAGTCAAAGCTATGGGTCCCAAAGAAGCATTTCTTCAGATGAGGATGTCTTGATGTGAAGGTTGATGGTCGATGAATCGCCCAGCGGGGGTAGGGGGACAGTGTAGAGGTGGAGTCAAGTCCCCTCCCTCCAAAGGTCCGCCCCCATGTTGCCTAGGAAATGACAAGTGCAGTTCCAGTGAGAATGCCAATACCGCAAAGAACCTTTGAGACGAGGTATCTATTGAGAAAACCCTAAATACCTGCACAAAGACAGTGTTCTTTTGGATGAAGTGCCAGAAGAAATGTTTAAGAACAAACCTTTAAGACCTGAAGAGCAGGTGATAAAAATGAGCAACATTTCGGGCTCGAGAGGAAGATGCTCATGCTACAGAAATGCTGAAGAATATTTAAATCAGTTTACACTTGTACAGATGCAGAAACGCAAGTAGGGAAAAGTAATCATCAGGCTGGCTATGTAGCGAATACTTTTGGGGGCAATGCGACAATGTATACATATGGGAATGTACATAACCCGGAGTGTGGCGCAGTTAGAAATTACTGATGGCAAGGATGAATTTCGATAAAGGCTTGGCTGGCCCAGCACCAATAAGACAAGGCTACAGTGAGTTGGGCGCCTGTCAAAAACGCTACAACGAACATAAGAAAAGAAACTGCTGTTTGAAGCAGAATGAAAAAACACTCAAGGCGTCAAGAGTTCATCGTTTAGTAGTATTAAATGCAGCAAAAGAATGATCTCCAGTCGCATGGGTGAGAACAGAATGATGCCACACTCCCTTTATTTCTCAGGTGCAAGCAGCTTCTGCAAGGCCAAGTTCAAAGCCTTAATTGACACGCATACTGTAGGAGTGATGATAGATGTTGGGCTAATTGGTGGGGAGGCAAGACTACGGCAAACCTCCATGCACCTGGAATAGTAGCCTGCATGTTGCTAGCTTGTGAAATATTCCAGAGGGTACAAGAGTGCCAAACCAATCAGAGGGTCACATAGTAAAGAGCCCTATAGTTTGTGTAATCATTGTGTATTTAGTGACTCTGACCATTTATTTGGGATGGGCTTAGTTGCCCATCTGACTTAAGATACCCAATCATAACCTCCGGCTATATAGAACATATACTTAGATGTTCCCTGAAAGCCAACCACCATTACTCATAGGTTTTTGTAGTTTGCCACATAGTATGACGTCAGTAATGACGAGTTTTAGTTATAAAAGTACTGTTTTTTCTAAATTGTGTTGAGATCCTGCTGTGCAACGTCGGATGATGTCTGTTGTACTCCCTGGTTTAGATAATTGATAATAAAAGAGAATGCAGTTTTGCCAACTTTGAGTCATTTCGATTACTGGTGCTCGAGTAATTTCTGCATCCCCATTCACCTCTAAGTATTGCTACCTCAGCTTACAGGACTCTAAGGTCTAGGAGTTCAACTTCCTGAGCTAACTCCCATTTGTGAGAGATGGTGCTTTGCCTGCTCAGCGAGTCCGAGGATGTGTTCTCTTTTCCGGCTAGATGAACAACTGACAAAGGGATTCCGTGTTGGAGGGCCAAAACCAGAGCTGCATTGCCTCCCTGCACAGTGGTAGTGATCTACAACACCTCCTTTGTTGAGATAGTGCATGGCCACTGTGTTGCCCATCATTATCAGGATGTTCTTCCTATGTATGGAAGGCGAAAAGGACATCAGCGTCAGTCTGAACGCCCTGAGCTCTAACAGGTTTATATGTAGTTTGGATTCTGAGGGTACTAAAGACTACTGATCGGGAGATCATTCATTTGGGCTCCCCATCCCGTGAGGGGAGAATCCATGACTAAGATCATCTCCAGCTAGGGTTGCCAAAAAGGTTCCCTAGCATCACATTCTCTTTGTAGGCCCACCAAAGGAGATCTTGTGCAACCATGTACGTGATCTGCAGAATGTCTGTCATTCTGCCTAAGAATTTCGACCATTGGGATCTGAGGGCCCATTGGAGGGGTCTCATCCTTAGGTGGGCTTCTGGCACCAGGAAAATGCAGGGTGCCATGAGGCACAGCGATGGAAACAGGCCAACTACCCCCAGTGGCATTAGGGCGCTACTACCTAGAAGTCCACAATCCAAGCGGTTGCACAGTCCGACGAATAGACAGAAACACAGTGAGCTACCCGAACGGCACAAACGCGCTGCTAAGAGACAACAGAAAGAAAACAAATCCAAGGGATCCAAAAGGCAGTTCCAGGCAGCAATAATCCAGAGTCCAGTTCCAAAAGGCAAATCCAGTAGACCAAAAGACAATCCAAAAAGCATGTTCACCACTCTCAGGTAAGATGTTTATATCAATGCTGTGCTAAATCTTCCTGACTTGTGTCAATCCCAGAACTTTTTGCTTGACTATTTTTCTCTATATCTCAGTGAGTGGGAATCTTTTTCCACACTCACAGTCTTTCATTCTTTTTTAGGTGCGTCATTTTTAAGACTCTCCATACAGTCTTTTAAAAGTTATCCTCTGACCACCTTTTGGCAATAAGTTCCTATTGTAACTGGGTTGCCCTAGGGGCTCCACTTTTAACTTTCTCTGGCTAACCTTGTGAGAACTACTGTTCCCAAGGGTAGACAGGATCTTTGGATCCCTTTTATATTTTATTAAGTGAGACCAGCACCCCCCACCTTATGTGGAGTGCTGGGAAGATACCGAGTATCCCCTTTCTCATTTTAAATGTAACTTTTATGTTACAAGGACAAACTTAATTTTAATGGCTGGTGGCATTGAACCTTATTATTAATTCTGTACGCCTTTACCGCAGGCTATTTGCACAGCCCCGGTAAAGGCACCCATGGGTGCCTATTTTACCAAAATGGCCCTGCTCTTCTTTTATCGCCATTTCAGCGTTCCTTGTCCTTTGCTCCTTCCCCTGATCTCCAGGGTGGGAAACTCCTTTGTGTTAACTTTATCTTCAGCTGGAATCCTGTGGGTTCGTCGCCCAGGCTCGAGAGTGTCTGTGCGAGGGAGGAGTCCAAAACTCGGCGAATCCAGGTCAAACTGAAAGGCTGGCTGTCCTGAAAGGACTGCTAACACACCTACTCCCCCAACTCCCAAGTTTGAATGTTGCAAGGCTGTTTTATTGTCTGGGTTCCTGCATAAAAGTCTGAACTTGGAAGCTGAAGAGCTAGTCGACCACTGGAACAAAAAACGAAGACACGACAGCATAGACAATTTCCAGCAACCGCATAGTCTGCTGTTTGACCGGAGCCTGCTGTAGCCCTTCCTTGCAATCGACCTGGGGTCTCCAAAAAACGACGATCCCAACCCAGAGCCTGTTGAGACCCACTAGACTCAAGAAGACCTGCATTTTCAGCCATCCCACGCCGTGCTGTGGCCTTGTTGTGCTGCAATACCCTAATACCCTGGGACCTTGTGTGATTTGGGAATGCACAGTCTTCCGAATGTTGCTGAAACTTTGTGGGCATCCTGCAGGACCTCCAGAGACATGAATCGAGTCCGAAAAGTCCCCTCATCAGAGTGCTGGACCTTGCAAACGATGAGAATCCGACCAGCGATATTCTGTTTTCCTCTGTGCTCCTGAAAAGGTGCCATATACATAGAGCTGCATCCAGCCGCGAGGAAATCTTGCCTGGAGCCTTCCCCCATGATTCCTGCTGAAAAAGTCCTTCCAAAGTCCTGTCTTCTTCTGTCTTCTTAACAAAATAATCCATCAACCGTGTTTTTGGCTGCAAATCCTGAAGTCTTTCTACAGCAACACTTCTTCTGTGCTGAGGTAATGGGTTGGAACTGGTATTTTACCTACCTTAAGACTTTGTAATTTCTGTATAGCTTTGGGGTGTTCTGATAACTTTAAAGTGTAAAGTGAAATACTTGTTTGAACAGTCTTCCTCTGGAACTCTGACTTTGCTTGCAAATGAACCCTATTGCTCCCTGCCTACAGATGGCACCTAGACCACTAGGGTCCCTCTACTGCCTCTGATGGAACTCATGCTATAGAATAAGGGAAGGACTGGATAAGAACAGGTTTCTGATTTGAAAAGAACAAGTGTGCAAAAGTTACTTACTTGTAAAAGAGCTTAGTTGGTAACTGTAACTCAGAGTGAACCATTACAAAAGTTGTTACCTTGAATGTGTGTTGCACTATTCTGAAAAGTATATATAAGTTTAAGTTCCTCAGCTGTGAATTGGTTGAGCCTCTTCCCCAAAGTAATGCTGTTGGTTTCACTTTACTATTCCTGTTAGGATAAATGTATCCGTGTAACGCAGCCCCCACTTATCTCATAGACAGATTCCACAGGAGAACTACCAGACCCACAAGACTGGCCAACTCGAACTGTCTTATTATCCCCAGATTCAAGCTTTCCAAGGTTGGTGGTTGTAGCTTCCCCATCAAAGCTGCCCAACTCTGGAACTCTCTGCCACATACCATCAAAGAAGATCAACCTTACCTGAATTTCCGACTCAACTACCTAAACTGGCTCAAGTCCTCCGACACTTGCACTTCTCCAAGCTAGCACCCTGCCGGGCCACATTGCTTGCTACTGTTGTATATATCTGTTTTCCCTCTTGTATTATGCCCATGGTGTAAATATGTATAACTTTGACTTGTCTATGTCCTGTAATTAAATATTGTGTAACTTTGATACTAAGCTTTGCATATCCTGTAAACTGATGCGCCCCGATAGATACCCTTGGGTCTGGTGCGCATTAGAAATGAATAAACAAACAAACCATGTCCCCAATTGGGTCTTGCGTCCACTGACTTGCTGTTAGTCTGTTCAAAATAAGTCTGCCTAAGGTTATACTTCCCTCTTAAACTGCTGATAGCTCATTTGACAAGTATATAGGTTTTACTTACATTGTGTTAGCTCTGTGCCATCCTAGAACATGTTAGAGTTATTGCTTATCTCAATCTGTGTCCCACTGATCTTAAAAAGCAACTGTAATGGAATATTAGAACATTAGGTCTTACCTGCCTAGAATAGCTATGTGCCATTCCTGAAACGTGTTCCTTAAGGTTTAGCTGGCCTTGGGTTGCCTGGAGCATCCAAAATTAGCATAAAGAGTTCTTGCATATCTGAGCTGAAAAGCAACTGTAATTGTATATTACAGCAACAAGGTCTTACTCACCTAGTATCACTGTATGTTATCACAAAAGCAGTAGTGGTATATACTGTACCTTGAATCTGTTTTCCACTATTCAGAAGAACAAGTTACTTTCTTACCTGGTAACGTTCTTTCGATGGGATGGTCTAACGACGTATACCATATCTATGACAAGTAATCACCACAGCTGTGCTGCTTCGGAAAATTTTCTGCGTCCTGCGTTGATGACGTCGATACGCTGTCCTCGATGGCTTCCGTCGAGCCGACGTCACCGGATGTTATAAGTAGGACACAGCCTCAGTTGTAGTTTTTCCCCCAGAACGTGTGGCACCAATCTTCTGCCAGTATGACCACAGAAAGCCTTGCGGAAACGTAAGCTGCAATCGCATAAGAAATTCTGTAGCGGGGCAGGTTGGGAGGGAGCGATCTGGAATAAGTCGTCGGACCATCCCATCGAAAGAATGTCACCAGGTAAGAAAGTAACTTGTTCTTCGAGGGGATTGGGTCCACCGACGTATTCCATATCTATTGACAGACTCCCAAAGCAGTACCGACGTATGGAGGTGGGAAAAGAATTTACAATACAGAAATTTAGAATGCCCAATTAAATTGCAGAGTAAAGGACCGCCTTGCCAAAGGCCAGATCCTGCCCATGGATAGAATCTAGGGAGTAGTGTCTTACAAAACTATGGACCGAAGCCCATGTGGCTGCTTCACAGACGTTACGAATAGGAAAACAACTCTGGCGGGCAGTAGAGGCAGCCATACTCCTAGTAGAATGGGCCCGTAAGCATACCGGAGGGTCCTTACCCGCCAACCGGTAACATTCAGAAATTGCGAAAATAATCCATCTAGACAAAGTCTGCTTAGTAACAGCTTGTCCCAAATGCCTTCCAGCGTATATCGTCCACTCTGGCCCGGGACATGCGTGAAATGTAGAAACTTAAAACTCTCCTAGGATCCAACCTATGGAGCCTCTCCTCTTCCTTACCAGGATGAGGAGGAGGATAAAATGCCGGAAGAATGACCTTCTGGTTTAAATGAAATTCCGACACCACTTTCGGAAGAAAGGAAGGACGAACCCTAAGGACAACCCTGTCCTTATGAAACACTGTGAAGGGTGGCTTAACTGAAAGTGCCTGCAACTCACTCACTCTGCGAGCGGAAGTAACCGCAACTAAAAATACAGTTTTAAGGGTTAACAGTCTCAAAGGACAAGAATGCAAAGACTCAAATGGAGCACCCATTAGGAATTTTAGAACAAGGTTCAAATCCCAACCGGGCACCTGGAAAGGTGACAGTGGAAACACATTAGTGAGCCTTTTCAGAAACTGAGAAATTAAAGGAATTTTGAAATAAGAACACTCCTCAGACGAGCTCTTAAATATAGACAGCGCCGCCAGGTAACCTTTAATGGTACCCACTTGCAGGCCCTTGTGGGCTAAAGAAAGCAAAAAAGACAGAACCACAGGAATGTCACATGAAAAAGGATCCACATTTTTAACCCTGCACCAGTCGCAGAACTTTCTCCAACAGCAACGGTACAGAGACTTTGTTGCAGGCCGTCTGGCCGAAAGCAACACCTCCATCACGTCTTCAGGGAGTTCCCAATCCTTATACCTCAACCTTTCAGAAGCCAAGCGTGAAGGTTGAGGGATCTGACCTCTGGATAGAGAACCAGACTCCTGTGAGAGCAGATCGCCTCGGTAGGGAAGGCGGCGTGAGGGTAGATGGACAAGTCGAGAAGGTCCGGGTACCACGTCCTCCGGGCCCACGCCAGAGCAATGAGGATCATCCAGGAACCGAACATTCGTAACCTCCGCAGCACTTGCGGGATGACGGGGACTGGAGGAAACGCATACAGCAGTGGGTAAGGCCACTCCACCACGAAAGCGTCTCCTAAGGCTCCTTTTGGAGGAAATTCCCGCGAGCAGAATCTTTTGCACTTCCGGTTGACACTGGAGGCGAAGAGATCCACTTGAGGGGTCCCCCAAAGGGCGAAGATCTCCAGGAGAATCTCCTGAGCCAACTCCCACTCGTGAGAGATCGCGCTCTGCCTGCTCAGAGCGTCCGCCGTCTCATTTTCGTCTCCGGCCAGATGAACTGCCGAGAACGAAAGTTCCTGCTGGATTGCCCAGAACCAGAGCTGCATCGCCTCCCTGCACAGAGGAAGTGACCCCCCCCCCCCCATTTTTGTTGAGGTAGTGCACGGCCACTGTGTTGTCCGTCAGGATCAGGACATTCTTTCCTCGCACAGTCGGCAGAAAAGCCTTCAGGGCAAGCCTTGAAACTTGTGCACCATCTGCTGAATGTGATGAGCCCTCACCTGGGGAGGAAAACACTGCCCCAGTGACGTGTCGAGCACTGCTCCGATGTACTGGAGCTTCTGAGTTGGTGTCAAATGGGACTACTTTAAGTTGAGGGAGAAGCCCAGCTTGTGGAGGGAGTGGCAGGTGACTGACAGATGATCCAGGACTTGCTTGGGAGAACCAATCGTCCAGGTAGGGGTAGACGTGAATCCCCCTTTCCTGAGATGCGCTGCCACCACTACCATGAGCTTGGTGAAGACCCTCAGGGCGGAGGTTAATCCGAACGGCAGGACCCGAAACAAAGTGCGAGTCGCCAACCGGAAACCTCAGGTACTTCTTGTGCTTTGGATGGATCGGCACATGAAAATAAGCGTCCTTGAGCTCGAGAGACACCAACCAGTCCTGAAGTTGAAGGGCCTGGAGGACTTGAGAGGGAGTAACCATCTTGAACTTGTCCTTCCTGAGGAGTTTGTTCAAACCGCGCAAGTCCATGATGAGTCTCAATCCCCCGTCTTTCTTGGAAAAATAAGGGGAATACCATCCCTTGTTCCTCTCCGCTACAGGCACCAGTTCTAATGCGCCTTTCTCCAGCAGGGATTGAATTTCCTGCACAAGAAGCGGATCGGGAGTCTTCAAAGAGAGATTCCCCGGTGGATTGTCGCGAGCCCTCTGCCGGAAAGGAAGACAGTAGCCGTGGGCTATGATCTCCAGAACCCACACATCAGAAGTAATGGCACGCCACTCTACAAGATGCTGCGCCAGCCTTCCCCCAACCGGCGAACCATGGGACATGGCTGCATGACTGAGCTGAACCGGCTGCAGCGTTGCCATAGGGCAAAGAGACAACTGCCCGAGCGGCCTTGGCACCTCGAGTACCTTGTTTTCCACTTCTGGCACTCCTACAGTGCCCCTTTGACTGGCAGCTACTCTCGCTTTACCAAAGGATGAGTAATAACGAAAGGAACCTCCCCTGCATTGCTGTCCCCTAGGACGAAAAGGTGGAGGTTGTCGAACTGCAGCGCCCAACGACGTCGCTGCAGCTTTGGAGGTCTGCAACCTCTCAAGGTTCTCATCAGCCTTGATGCCAAAAAGATGTTCCCCGTCAAAGGGCATGTTGAGGAGCCGGGCCTGCACATCAGGAGTATACCCCGACTTCCGCAACCACGCAAACCTGCGTATTACGGTGCTCGCCACCATGGACCGGCTGACGCAATCTGCCATGTCCAAACCCGACTGAACGGTCTCATGGCATCCTTGCCATCCTGGACCATAGCAAGGAAACCATCCCGTTCGTCCCCTTCGGGAATATGTTCAGCCGCTAAGGAAACAGTTCCACAGAGTGTGCGTGAAACAAGACAATGAACACACAGAGTTGGCCGCCTGAAGCGCCATACCCCCTGAAGAAAACACTTTCTTCGCCCAACCAACAACACGCTTGTCGTCCCTATCAGGAGGGATGGTAGGATACAACGCCCGCTTTGCTGGGGCCGTAGCCGCCTGCACCACCAAACTCTCCGGAGTGGGGTGCTTGGTCAAGTAGCAGGGGTCGCTACTGGCTGAGCGGTATTTTTTTGCGGCAAAGACTTGCCCACTGCCGGGAGACTCTCCGGAGCAGTCCAAGCCGCCGCCACCCTCCTCTGTAGAGCCATATGGAACGGCAGTAACGGGTCAGTTGGTGGACCTTGGTCGAGGATATCCGTAAGGTCCTCCTGAAGAAAATCCCCTGGGGGAGCAGACCACCCCAAGTACTCGGTGACCCTAGACATAAGGTGCCGGTACGAGGAGTCGGCATGAGTGCCAGGCTCAGGCCTACAAAACTCCACCTCCGGAGAGGTGTCCAGACCACTGGCGTCGTGCAGGGACTGACGCAGGTCCTCAATTTGGCTATGGCCCGAGAGAATCTCATCTGGCACCGTATCATGAACCATGCCATCATCAGAGCCCTCATCCACCTCCGAAATGTATTCAAGATGGCGATAGGAGGGCACAGAATGGGGAACAAAGCCATGCTTGACCTTGTCCAGAGCCTTTCTAGGGGGTTCCACCGTGCCCCGGGGTACCCCCGTCGAAACAGCCTCGAAAGGCGTTGATGGCGTCGAGTGAATCGGCATTGACGCCGAACGCGGCGCCAACAGCATCAACGGCGTCGACACAGGCCTCGAAGGCGGAGCCCCGAGCGTGTCCCTCGACAGCCTGGGCGCCAATGGCATCGACGACTTCTTCGGAGGCACCACAGGTGCACACAGTCTCAAGCGCGTCGAGGACCGGGACCTGGAACGGGCATGACGAGAACGATTCCCCTTGTCCGAGCGGGACCTTTCCCATGAATCATGCCAACCAACCGAGCCCGAAGGCGTACGAGCAGTGTCTCTCGACCGATCACGACCGACCCCACTCGGAGGCGCGGACGGACCAGTGCCCTGCGATTCGAGAATCGCTAGCATTTTCTTACCGAAGTAAGCCCATTCCTTCGGCGTCGCATGCTTGGTGGGATAAGCGATCCGCCGATGGGCAGAGTCCTCGGATGAGGACGGGGAAGGCGACCGATGACGGCCCTTCCGGGAGTGTCTCTCAGAGGCAGAGGAGTGGCGGGACCTACTCCAGGACCGAGACCCACTGGACTTCTGACGACGATGCAGAGGGTCGCCCCTCCAATCGTCCGTCGAAAGCCCCGCAGACCTCGACTTCCGTGGCTTGGACACCTTACCTACCGACAGTTTCTTCTTGCGCTCTCGCAAGGCTTTGGACGTAAGCGACTGGCAGTCGACACAATCATCCGTGTCATGGGCCTCCCCGAGGCACCAGAGGCAGGCGTTGTTCGAGTCCGTCACCGACATCTTGGACCCACAGTCCCTACACTTCTTAAAGCCCGGACGAGGGTTGGAAGACGAGGTAGACATCACGAAGGATATACTTCACAAACGAACAGGTTCAAAGAACCGATAAAGAACAGAAACTCCAAAGAGTCGAGGCGCGCCTAGATCTCCGAAGCGGACACGTTTGCGGAAAAAATGGAACTGAGGCTATGGGCGTCGTGCGTCCTATTTATAACATCCAGTGACGTCGGCCGTCGGAGGAGGTCCTCGAGGGCGGCGTATCGACGCAGGACGCAGACACAGAAAGATTTTCCGAAGCAGCACAGCTGTGACGATTACTGTCATAGATATGGAATATGGCGGAGGACCCAATCCCCTCGAAAAGATGTTCACCATCAAAGGGCATGTTGAGAAGCCGGGCTTGCACATCAGGAGCAAACCCCGACTTCCTCAACCACGCAAATCTGTGCATTACGGTGCTCGCCGCCATGGACAGGCTGACACAATCTGAGTAAGAGTGAAACGTGCTAAGGCACACACAGACTTGGCTGCCTGTAAAGCCATACCCCCTGAAGAAAACACTTTCTTTGCCCAGCCATCAAAACATTTGATCCCATCAGGAGGGATGGTAGGGTACAACGCCTGTTTTGCCGGGGCCGTAGCGCCTGCACCACTAAACTCTCCGGAGTGGGGTGCGCAGTCAAGTAGCTGGGGTCGCTACTGGCAGGACGGTATTTTTTCGGCAAAGACTTGCCCACTGCCGGGAGACTCTCCGGAGCAGTCCAAGCCGCTGCCACCCTTCTTTGCAAGGCCACATGGAATGGCCAGTAGGAGGACCTTGGTCCAAGATATCCGTCAGGTCATCCTGCAGAAAATTTCCTGGTGGCGCAGACCACCCCCATACTCGGGTACGAGGATTCAGCATGCATACCCCGCTCAGGCATGCCAAACTCAACCTCCGTGGAGGTGTCCAGACCACTGACGTCATGCAAAGACTGACGCAGGTCTTCTAACTGGCTATGACCAGATAATAGGTCATCAGGAACCTCCACAGGAACCAGACCTTCATCAGACCCTTCACCCACCTCAGAAATATAGTCAAGAGGCTGGAATAAATCCCTGGATGAGGGCACGTGTTTGGACTTGGCCAGAGCCTTCCTCAGGGTTTCCACCCGTCTGCGGGCCACCTCTGAGAAATCCTCCTCGAAAGGCGTCGAGGGCATTGACGGAATCGGCGTCGAGCATGGCGGTGATGGCTTCGACACAGGCCTCGAGGGCGGAGCCCCAAGCGTGTCCTTCGACCGCCTCGTCGCCGATGGCGTTGACGGCTTCCTCGGAGCCTCGAGAGAGTTCTTCGACAGTCTCGGCACCAAAGGCGTCGACGTCTTCTTCAAAGACCTCACAGGCTCCGACGGTCTCGATGGCGTCGAGGACTGGGACCTGAAGCGGGCATGGCTAGAGCGATCCACCTTGTCCGACTGGGACATCAAAGGTTCCCGGTGATCGCGATGACCGCTCGAGCCTAAAGGCGTGCCAACAGTGTCTCTAGCACGTTCCCTGCCGGCGTCTTTCGACGGCACGGACGGAACCGAGCCCTGCGACTGAAAAATCGCCATCATCTCCTTACGAAATGAACCCCATTCCGCAGGAGAGGAATGCTTGGTGGGACAAACAACCCGCCGACAGGTGGAGTCCTCGGATAAGGACAGGGAAGGCGACCGGTGACGGCACTTCCGTGAGTGCCTCGAAGAGGCAGAGGAATGGCGGGACCCACTCTGGGACCGAGAACCCCTGGACTTACGCCGCCGATGCAGAGAGTCGCCCCTCGAATTGTCAGTCGAAAGCCCAGTGGATTTCGACTTCCGGGGCTTGGACACCTTACCGACAGAAAGCTTCTTCTTACGCTCCTGCAAGGCCTTCGAAGTTGATGACTGACAATCGTCACAATCGTCCGTGGCGTGGTCCTCACCGGGGCACCAGAGACAGGTGTCGTGCTGGTCCGTCAGCGACATCTTGGAACCGCAGTCCCGACACTTCTTGAAACCCGGCCGCGGGGTAGAAGAAGACGAAACATCTTGGAAATCTTCACAAACAAACAGATTCGAAGAACCGATAGAGTATCTCAGAAGAACCGAGGCGCGCCAAGATCTCTGAAGCGAACACGTTTGTGGAAAAAACGGAACTGAGGCTACGGACATCGTGCGTCCTACTTATAACATCCGGTGACATCGGCTCGACGGAGGCCCTCGAGGACAGCATATTGGCGTCATTGACGCAGACACCGAAAATTTTCCGAAGCAGCACAGCTGTGGCGATTACCTGTCATAGATATGGAATACGTCGGAGGACCCAATCCGCTAGAAAAGTATAAGTGCAAGTTGGTTGACTGATTTCCTTCTTGAGTGTCGCTGCATAACTAACAGGGTCTACTACCCTTGATATGATATGGCATTTATAACGCGCCTATACACAAGTGTTTCAAGGGTATCATATCATATCAATACATAGTGTGTCAGTGTTTCTTTGGACCATAGGTATAATACAATTTCTTTGTACTGATTCTACAGCTTTCGCTCCCTCCTAAGATAGGCTGGCTGCTCTATCTACACTACCATGAAATCAGGTGGTACAGCCTTATACTAAGCGTGGAGTCTTGTACTGTCTAAGTTGAATGGTTTTACTAAGCCCTTATTTGGACTTCAGAAACACTGTCCTAACAACCACAATTCTGGATAATGAAGAAAAACAGCAGAAAGGCCCTCCTCTGTGAAAACGTTGAGAAGCAGTGAGTCGCAGATCTCTCATGGGAAGCATGGGCTTCCAGCAACTCAACGTCTTCAGAGAACGTGATGAGGTCATCACGCCTCACCGACTAATAGTGCCGGTCAATGGGCCTATGGGAACGATGCGTAGTGACACGCCGCTGACTGATGCCATTGCCATGGCAACGCCCACGCTCCTGTCAGTGGAGCTGTGGAGTAACAGGAGCAATTCCCGACAGTGACCCCCTTTAAAGCATGTGCTGCCCAGGTTTTCAACTTTTGTCTCACATGAAATTGCCTTACAGAAGGGGGGCATAAACATTCTGCGCAGACTCCCGGGTACGTTCTTCGGGTCTGTAACCTTTCCAGTCGATCAAATAGTAACATGTAGAACTACATAACCATGAAGCCAGAATTGCCCGTACTTCATATTCGTCTTCACCCTGAAACTTGATCGGAACAGGAGTTTATGGAAGACGCCTGGAATCGAGGCAGGGTTTCAGCAGACTCACATGAAAGATCGAATGGATCTTCCAATGTCTGGAAATTGCCAAACCCACTGCCACTGGGTTGATAATCCGATGGACGACATACGGACCCTCAAAGGAAGGTAATAACTTGCCTTTTCCTGATGGGTGTAACCACGAACCAATCTTATACAGAGGACTATCCCTCCAATGTCTGTCTGCATATTTTGTAGTTGCCGCTTGTGCTTGTAGTAAACAAGTGTATACTGAAGCATGCACTTGAGTGGTATGGGTGGCACAAGCATCAGCTGCCGGAATGTTCGTGTTACGTGTAACCTCCAAGGGAAGAGTTTGCGGATGTAAACAGCATTGAACGGAGAGCACTCAGTAGAAGAATGAACTTAATTGTAAGCAAATTCAGCAGATTACAGTACTGCCGACCCAGAGGTCTGGTGCTGCAGATATAAGCACTGAAGACACTGTTCTAGGGCGGAATTCAAATGCTCAGTTTGCCCGTCCGGTAAGAGAAGGGATTCCTTGACAAGGAATGAAGCATGCCATTTATAAAAAAAGAATCTACCACCACACAAAGAACATTGTAATCATCGATCTCAGGAAGTTTCATGATACAATCCATCATTATCATATACCAAGGCATGTGGGGAACAGGCAATGGCTTTAACAAACAGCAGGTCTTTCCAATTGGTGGCTTGCACTGAGCACACACAGCACAAGTGCAAACGTAATCAATAAAGTCTCTTTGGATAGAGGGCCATCAATACCACCTATTTAATAAGTTCAACGCCTTATGTTGCACAGGATGTGCAGCTATTGCAGAGTCATGACACCATTGAAAAGCTTGAGTACGGACTACATCATTGGGCAAATACAAGCGCTCTTGGATGTATGGGAGGTTGTCAATCAAGGTGGCATTCCACGCCTCCATTTCACCAGAGTGTTGAATTGTCCAGAGACGTACGTTGTGAATCAAAGAAGGGATAGGTGTACAGGTGCAGATGATAGCGTCTGAAGGTAGAACAGTCTCAATGTACTTGCTACATGGATCTTCCCAGTCTCATCTTGACAACGCATCTGCCTTGCCATGCTTTAACGCTGGCCTGTACGCCACTATGAAGTTAAAAATGGTAAAAAGCTCATGCCAATGGCATTGCCGGGCAGTGGTACACTTGGGAGAGGCAAGTGTCTGCAGATTATAGTGATCCGTAAAGACTGTTGCCGGATATCTTGCCACCAACAGATGGTGTCGCCATTCTTCAAACGCTGCACAAATGGCCAGTCGTTCTTTTCCTGTAGCCATATAGTTTTGTTCAGCTGGACTAAGTTTTCGGGAGAAGAAAGCCACTGAATGTAATAGGCCAATAACCTAACATTTTTGTGACAGAATGGCACCTACAGCATATGAAGAAGCATCAGCTTCTACTATAAAAGGCAGATCAGGATTTGCATGCTGTAATACTGAGGCAGAAACAAAAGCTTTTTTAGCGTCTCAAATGGCTGTGGAGCTTTCTCTGACCAGGGGAGCGGTAACTTGGGACGGGCCACTTGTGTTAAAGGTGCAGCAATAGAAGAAAAAGCACCTATAAAACATCTGTAAACGTTTGTAAATCCAAAGAAAGACTGCAGCGCCTTCACTGTAATAGGAACAGGGCATTCTAAGATGGCTTTGACGTTCAAGTTCTACTTCAGATACATGAAAAAAACATTTCTCTGCCTTGGCATACAAAGAATTGGCAAGCAACCTGTCCAGAACTGCCTGGACATGCTCAACATGGTAAGAAATGTAGGTTCTTTGGGACACATCAAGAATGTTTGTCAATTCAAACAAATAAGAACACCTAAACTAATTAATAACTTTTTATGTTGTTTCTCTCAACTTCTCAAATAACCTAAACCTCCACCCCTCCTCCCACCCCTCCTAATCTCTTTGGAAAATTGTGTACCATATGTCTTAATATGTCACAAATGCATTTGACAATCTACATGACTTCTGTCTTATGTCCACTTCACTTTTTGAATGCATTTTTGTTTGCTTACCACTATAACACATTGTTTTCCTTCAAATGTTGGCTTATATGTTACCTTTTGCGTTGCATTTTCTTTTTCTTTATATTTATTTGTGATTAGCCCTGATTGAAAAAGGCACAGTACGTGCCGAAACACGTGTCTCAAAAGAGGGCTACCTTTATATATTAAAACACGCACTTACTAAAAAGTAACTTGGGCTGTTAGTGTTTTACTACAGTGTCGCAACCTATGTGTAGAAGCTTAGCAACACCACCTTTGTTTAGGTCTGGGCGCTGAGCACCCACAGTTGATATCCCAAGACCCCATCATCCAATTATCCTCTATTTAATCCTACTGGACCTTTCAGTCTCCATTGATAAACTAGATCACTCCTCTATTCTTCGATTGAACACCTTTCCAAACATGGTAGAGGACAACCTGACATTTAGGAAACCGCTCAAGACATAGGTCTTTATCTCCACAGAGGGGGTCAGACATAGGCTGGCCCCCTCTGTATCCTACCCCCCACTGTACATCTGTTCTGTTACCACTGAAAAGTGCTCCATTATGCATCTGTAACTTTGTAAAGCTCTCCGTTATGCATCTGTATTGGTGTATACCTCAAAGCACTCCATTGCTTCTCGAAGCTAGGTCTGTGCTCATTAAATACCATAATGATAATAATAATAATGGAACCAGTGAAACAGCAACGAAGCAAGAGTCACACAACATGTAACAACCAGATACTGATACTTCACGCGTAGTACACAAAGGTGGTGACTGGCTAAATCAATCTAAAAATGTCAACCAACCCTAATTAGACTTCTGAACTTTGATAAAACTGCTTGAAAGCCCCCCCTTCCAATGAGCAGGTTTATGGGTGTCAGATCCCAAACTAATATCTGGTTGAATATCCTATTGTTGTGGTATGGTAATCAAACGTATACAGCGCAGCGTACACCCAAAGGCATCACAGCACTAAACCAAAACAGGTATGACAAGGTCTTGAGAAAAACAACTTAAGCAGTCTTTAGACTATGAAAGAGCAGATGATCATCAGTTGCTCAAAGATTGCGAGGGAGCCTATTCCAAAGCAACCTATTTCAAACGTAGAATCGAAATCCTACTATATATACACACTGCAAGACATGCCAAGCACAAGAAACTCCACAATGGATGACCTCCTTCCTCACTGACCGCCGCTCCCAGGTTAATCCTGGGTTCTATCTCCTCACCCCCCCTTATCTCCACCCCAGGGCTCTCTCCTTTTGCCTTGGCTCTTTAACCTCCATCTCGCTCCTCTTGCTCACCTCAGCTCCACTTTTTCACCACGCTTCCAGTGTTATGAATAAGACACCAAGCTCTTCTTCAGAATACCCACTGCATCTCTTCTGAACTCCTCTATCATTCCTGATTGCCTGTCCGCTACACAGTCTTGGTGTACCTCCAATGATCTCTGTCTCAATGCCAGCAAGCCTGAGATTCTCCTCTTCGGGACTTCTGTTCACTCTTTTCTCCCTTGACTCTGGCCACCCTTGATGGGCTCTCCCCCCCTCTCCTTCCTCTGAGACCAGAAATCAGGGAGTTATCTCCAACTCCTGGTACTCTTTCATTCCTCACATATTGGACCATGTCAAGAAGGCCCATTTCCAACTCTACCTCCTCAGGGACATCCTCCCTTTCCTCACTTTCCCCCAGAAGGCCAATGTCTCCAACGTTCTGGTACTCTCCAGGCTGGACTACTGCAACAGCCTCTTCCTTAATCTACCTTCTTCTATCCGCCCCCTCCAGCTAATCCAGAATAGGGCTGCAAGACTTATCCTTGGCCTTAAACTCAGCGACTGTATCTCTCCAGCCCCAACATCTCTCCACTGGATCCTGGCTGCTGCAAGATCAAATTTAAATCCCTCTGCATCATCCATAAGGCTGTCTGGGGCCCGGGGCGACACTATCTGCAACTTGCACTCACCAAATACTCTCCGTCCAGATCACTCCGATACTCCCGCTCCAACTCTCTGCTTGTAAGGCACTTCTCCAAGCAGAGGGGGCGGCCAATCCCTTTCCTTAACTGGCTCCCTCTCTCCCTCCCGTGCTAAACCCAAGAGCAGCTGTGATTGGTGGTCTGGGCCCATGTGTCCTGTCTGAACACCTGCAGCATCCGCCTTCCTCCGGCACTTGACTTTGGGCACCATGTGACCTGTGCTAACTCACAGGCCTGCATTTATTGCATGGGCTGGCGACCCTTGTTCCATCTAGTGGTCACTGCCTGGCACTTACATGTTGCCTTCGCAACCAGCTCTTGCACTTACCTATTACTGTGCAACTGTCTCCCTGCACTTCACTCGTCTGTGGATCCTCGAGCACTTAACGCCTTCCCCTGTCTCTCTCTCTCTCTACACTTGCACAATTCAAACGTTCAAAAGGCCTAGTAGCACCATTTTTTTTGTAGTTTATTTATTCCGTTGTCTTGCTGTTTTCCGTTGTTCCCTTCCCTTTGCCCTGTGGGTGCTTTGAAACAATTGTTTTGATGTATAAGCGCTTTACAAATGACCAATAAATAAATAAATCATGGATCCCCCAGTTGCATGCTATTGGAGAAGGCTGAAATACCTCCACACAACGAAGGATTCTACCGCCAAGACCCAGGAAGTGAACTAACCCAAACATCTCCTGCCCCTGCATGTTGATTATGAGCTGAGCTCTGATGAACTACAGAGAGGCCATTTTTGAGGCCCATGGAAAATAAGTTGGTGTTGCAACAGCATAAAGGAACACCTTACTCTGGAGACACATTTGATCCCCCAACTGCTTGCAGAGTTTCACATTGTGGTATGGTTAAGGAGTAGAAGGAGGTTGGTGGGTTATAGTGGCTACTTTTCTAGTGCCACCTGGCTGGACTCTAAGAGCTCATGCAGTAGAGCGCTTGGAGGATCAAGGTCAGTGAAAACTCCTCTCTTAAGCAAGCTCTGATGAGCTGGAAAAGTGCCCTGCAAAAATCTAAAAGGAAAACTGTACAAGAATAATATATTTGGAATTCTGACAGTACCAGACCAACCCTATTGAAAACGTAGGATCCTGGTACAACGAAAAGTGATATTTTGTCCATTCTAGAAGTACTGAAAGGTATTTGTGCTTAGATTGGAGTTGGGCTGGATGTGATTGACAAAAAGGTTGAAGGTATGAAGGAGAGGTTGATGGTGAATATCTTAGAAACCCCATTGGACATCCGTATTGCAGCGCTGGAGAGGCAAAGAGAAAAAACTGAAAATGGATGACTTTGAAAATAGAGAGACATGATAACCTCTGCCTGTTTTACCTTCCAGCGAAAGATGGCAAAACACCTTTGGATGTGCAGAAAAGGGTGCCAGAAGTGTTGGACAACTTACTAAAAGAAGAGGGTGGGATTGCAGTAACTATTGACCTGTGGCCAGGTGGAGTTGTGGGCATCCAAAATCTCCCTATATCAAGACCACTCCATGTACACTATTGCTCGATGGAAGCAGTGTGCCAGCCTTACCCAATTGAAAAGGCGGCAGAGAGTTTGCTATAGATGGGGATATCCGTTCTCCATTGCATTCGAGTGGGAGGGTGTGCAGTACTCGCTTTATGACAGAGGAGGATATTTTGAGAGTGAACAATGAAATGCTGGATTGGGCAGATCTAGGTGGAGGTGAGGACTCATGACAATCGGACAGCGTCAAGGATTCGGGAAAAAGGAGCAAAAGGATAAGACTAGAGGGGGCTAAGAAATGTAAGAAATTGAATAGGCTTTTGTCGAAGAAGTGACTGGTGGGCTTTTGGTTTGATTCCTATAGACTGGGTTCAGTGCGTTTGCTAAATTTAAGGGAACCTCTTAGTAGTTGCCGTAGGGTATCCCTTCTACATGGGAGTCTGGGGTTGCGTTTAGGCTTTGAGCAGTGGTAGGGGAGCGCTCTACAGACGGGAGATGGGCATCGGAGCTCTGTTTGCAGGAAATGTGGGTGGGAACATGGATGGGGGATTTATCTTGTTTATGGGTGGAGCAGGTGGACACTGGAGGTCCAGTGGTGGAGCAGTGTCTGCACAAGGGACGGGGGGGGGAACTAAGGTATTGGGACAGAGTGTGGGAGAGCCCTTGTAGTTTGGCTTGGTCTCCAGGTTGGAGGATGGGAGGAGTTGAACACCTATGGGAATGAGGGTGGGGACGGGAGAGAGTTTGCGTTGGTTTGTGGGGTGGGGGGGTTTCTGTTTTCTTAGGTTTATATGTTACAACATTTTGTTTTTTCTTAATGTTTTTTGTATGTCTTTCTCAGAATATGATACTTTTGAAGTTAAGATGCTGAGCTATGGGAGGGGCACTTTTGTGGCAAGGCACCCGTTAAGTATTATGGGCGATGTCTCTGAGATGATATGATGGGTGGATTGATGCAGGGACTTCATTTGGATTCTTTGAATGTTTGAGTTCTCAATTCCCCGACCAAGAGATCCCTGGTTATGAGAGAGTTTTGAAGATTGAGCTTGGATGTGCTATGCTTACAGAAGATCCAGAGATCCACCGCCTTAGGGGCAAGGAGCCATCTATGAGGTGAGGTGGTGTGGCAAGAGCCTATTTTGCATCTGGGGAGCAGAAGACGAAAGGGGCCACAATATTACTTAGTGGAAAATTTAATTCTTGACAAAACGCTCTGATTGGGATGGCCATGGCCTCTTTTTGAAAGGATTGATAAATGGAGGTCACAATTTGGTTGGTATACTGCCTCAACCAGCGCAAACTGACCTTCTGGGAGGGTGTAAGTCACAGACTGCAGCTGTTTGTGGAGGGGTCTCTTCTGATGGGTGGAGAGTTTAACATGGTGTTGGATACCAAAAGGGATCGATTGAGTTTTACTTCTCCCCAATTCCCTCTTGAAGATTTATAGAGATCTTAATCAAAGTTTAGGGGTTCTTGATGTGTATGAGGTGGCTCTGTGTACCCCTCCTTTTACCTATGAGTCGGCAGCTCGTGAACTGACATGGTTTTGGTGGATAATGCCATGAAGAATTAGATCCGCGGTGTTGACCTATGTGCGGTTCCATGGTCGGAATATTATTTGGGGCATACGCAAGTTGGTATGGGGGATATGAACAAAGCACGAGGTTGTTGGATGTGTAATGATTTTTTGCTTAAAGATAGAGAGGTGGAATCAGAAATTAATGCTGTGAATTAAGTGATATTTTGAATTCAACTATAATGGTCTGGTAAGTTTGACTATTCTGTGGGAAGGGTTCAAGGCCACCATAAAAGGTGAATTGATGCACACATCCTCGTTCTGGAAAAATTAAAGACAGTGTAAAGAACTAGACCAGAGAGAAAGAATAGACAGGTTGCAACCGGGGGGCCTGGGGAGGAATTACGTTAACCCAGCGAGGTCACAAGGGCTTAGACTCAGTAAAGCAGAATTAAAAGCCCTTTGGGTTCATGAGACGGATTGGACACGTATGTTTTTGAAACAGAAGTTCTATGAAAAGGGGAGGCACAGCAGATCAAATATTGGCATGGTGATTGAGGGACATTTTTATTTTTCTCTTAAAGGTTCTTGTTATGGCAGTTTTTCTAAAGTCCAACTAAGGGCTTCATGAAACCATACATCTGAGGCAGTACATAAGCTCCACTCTCAGTATAAGGCTGCACCCACCTGGGAATGTTGATAGCATAGACAGAGCAGCCAGACTTATCTTGGGAGGGGGAGAGGGCTGTAGCTTGTTACAAAGAAATTGTAGCATACATATGGGCCAAAGAAACACTGAAATACTATGAATTGTGAAAACAAAGGGTTTATTTAAATACAGGTAGACCAAGATAAATCTTGGGTAATTAAGTACCATCACATCATATAAACATAATCATAAAAAACAACTCCCTACCTATGGTATTCTACCCAAGGTATAACCTTATTTAAAGGAGCAAGAAGCAAGTCATGGTGAGTCAAACCTAAGGTTATACTTTCAGGATAGTAATATACTAATCTTGGGGAATAAGACCAGGTTAGATATACTTTTAGAAAACAATCGGTATTTCAAGGGTAGTTGACCGTGTCAGTCATGCAGTGACACTTGATTATGAAATCACATAATCAACCAACCCTGTTACAAATATACACCTTGCAACATTCCCGTTTAGAAATCAGTTCAGAGCTAGCAGAACAACTCATACTTTCTGAAGGGGCCTCAAGCTACTCAATGATAAGTATATGAACACTTAATAACTATTTTAGAATGCACTAAGCAAGGCAGGGAAAGCAAAACCCAATTACACTTTAAAAAAGACACAATGTATTTCAAGGTAAGTAAATGATAAATTGGCACATAAGGTTTAAGTTACTTACCTGTAACTATTGTTCTCCAGCATGGGTCTGGCATGGATTCACATGCTCATGAATACTCCCCGTCGCCAGGGAGGGCATCATCGGCAAAAGAAAACAGTTTCACTTCCAGTTAAAAACTGTACATCTCCTCTAAGCGAATCACTGTCCTCTGGGTAATACTGCTCCCATCCAATGACAGTCATCTCCCCAAGCCCCTCCTCTGGCAGCCATCTTCAGATTTGGTAAGCACGTAAAGTGGCAGTATGACCAAGAAGAGCCGCAGAGGGGACGGAGGGTGGGGTCGCATGTGAATGCATGCCAGACCCATGCTGGAGAAAAATAGTTACAGGTAAGTAACTTGTTCCTTCTCTAGCAAGGAGTCTGGCATGGATTCACATGCTCATGAATAATGAATACATAGCAGTACAACATTACACAACTCCGGGAGGTGGAAAAGCTCAACAGAAGCAATGATATATAGATGATGTGGCATTTATAATGCCCCTGTACACAAGTGTTTCTAGGCGCAACAAGACAAGGAGGGGGAGAAGTGCCTGGGGGCAGGGGAAAAGGGAAGGGCAGTTAACTCACGTGCAGCCAGCGGGTGGCTCATAAATGCAGAGAAAAGGACTATAGGGTTGCAGATACAGACCCTTAAGTGCTGGGGAGCCCGGAGGCAGTGTAAGGGCAACTGGACATGCAGGAGCCTGGGCCGGGGTTCAGAGGGTGAGCAGGTGACAAGTGCGCGGAATTCATTCTTACCTCGGGAACAGTCTCATCTCAAGCAAACCGGTTGCGTGGCACTGCTTCGCAGACACTGGACTCCTTCCTGGAATCCCTGTTGACACAGTAGAACTTCGTGAAGGTATGCATGGAACTCTACGTAGCTGCCCTGCAGATATCCAGCAGGGGCACACCAGACTGGAATGCTGTCATTGCAGCGATCGCTCTGGTGGAGTGGGCTCTCGGATAGCCGGGCAGCGGTCGGTTCGCCAACCGATGACAGTGCATGATGCAGCCAGAGAGCCACCCTGAAATGGAAGTCTTGGACAAGGCCTGCCATGGTTCACAGGACCAAAGTTCACAAAGAGTTGTGAGGTCTTCTGAAAACTCTTCGTGCGCGAAAACTCTTTGTGCGGGTTATGCAGAATTTCAGGGCACAAGCAACATCCAGCGAATGCAAGGCCCTTTCCGCCTGTGACTAAGGTTTCGGGTAAAAGAACGGTAACACCAAAGGCTCGTTGAGGTGGAATTCTGACTGAACCTTCGGCATGAAAGAGGAGTGTGTATGCAGCACCACCCTCGATTCATTTAAAGTTAGGTATGGTTGCTTGCAGGATAGGACCTGAATCTCACCTACCCTCCTGGCAGAGGTGATGGCCACAAGGAATGGCGTTTTCCACAAGAAGAACTTGAGAGGGGCCCGATTCATAGGCTTGAAGGGAGCCCCCATGAGCCTCATCAGAACAACGTTGAGTTCCCATGCCGGGGCAGCAGCCTTCACCGGCAGGAAAGATCGACAAAGTCCTTTGAGAAATTCTTTGAGAAGTAGGTGGCACCACAGTGAAGATATTCTTGGAGACCTGGTGTAGCGGGAGACAGCCGACAGATGCACCTTGATCGAGGCGTGCGCCAGTCTGGCCATGGCCAAGGTAGCAAGTATGGAAGGATCTGCAGGGGCCATGACCCTCACAGGGGCAAGCTTCGGAGACCAGCACCACGTAGCGAAATGCTCCCACTGGTGACCGTAGCACTTCAAAGTGGACGATGCCCTGACCTTGGCGAGGACCTCCCTGAAGTCTGCAGGCAACTCATATCCTCTAACCTCTAGGGCTGCAGGAGCTAAGCCCTCAGGTTCAGCGATCCTGGGTCGTGATGAAGGATTGCACCCCCTTCTTTGGTGAGGCGATCCGGAACTACTGGCAGCTTGAACGGAGGTTATGCTGACAGGCTGACAAGGTCTGCATAGCAAATCTGCCTTGGCCACGCCCGGGCATTGATTATCACTTTGCATCAACACTAAGTGTGTTGATGACTCGTAGCAGGAGAGGGACCAGAGGGAACGCATACATGAACAGTCCTTCCTACAGGAAGGAGAATGCGCCCCCCAAGCTCCTCGGTTGGTGGAATCTGCTGGCAAACTTCTGGCACTTGGAGTTTGCCACCCTCGCAAACAGATTGATCTGGGGCCTGCCCCATCTGACGAACAAGCGGTCCACCTGATCCTGTTGAAACTGCCACTCGTGGCAAGAGCGTAGTTCCCTGCTGAGGGAGCCTGCAATGGTGTTCTTGACTCCCGCCAGGTGGAGAGGGATGAGGAAAATCCCCTGTCTGACAGCCCAGCGCCGCAAGTCCTGCACTTCTTTGGAGAGCGCCGGGGATCGAGTTCCCCCTGCCACCTGATGTAGAACATGGTGGTGGTGTTGTCCGTGAAGATCCACACCACCTTGCCCTTCAGAGATGGTAGGAACGACTTGAGGGCCAGAACACTGTAGCTCCAGGTAGTCTGGCGTGCAGACATCCGGTGTGCGCTCCCCAGCCTGCAGGGAGGCATCTGTGGTGTCCGTCTCAAGGTATGGGGAATTTTGAAATCCCATGCCTTGGGTGACGTTGGAGCATACGCTCCACCACCCTATCGCCCAATGGAACTCGACGTTGAGAGAGATCTTGTCCGTGAACCTTCCGGACACCTGTATCCAGCAGGCATCCAGGAATTCCCGTAGGGGTCGCATTTGCAACCTTCAGAGCCGGACGAGGTAGATGCAGGATGATATCATGCCCAGTAACGACTTGGTCTGTACCGTGGCCGTCTTCGTCGACGACAGCCGTTGCACCTTTCCTTTAATGGCCAGCCTCTTCCCTGATGGCAACGCCAGGCAAGATACCATATTGAGTCTGGTGCCTAGGAACAACGCGTTCTGTGATGGCGTTAAGCAGGACTTTGGATAGTTGAGGGAGAATCCCAGATCCGTCAGCAACCAGACATTCAACACTGTGTGTCTGTCGGCCAGCCCCGCAAGTGGCCGTGAATCAGCCAGTCGTCCAGGTATGGGTAGACGTGTATGCCCTGCAGATGGGCTGCCATTGGTGCCCGGCATTTTGTGAATACTCTGGGGGCCGACTTCAAGCCAAAAGGTAGAGCCTTGAACTGGTAGTGCTGTCCCTGTACCACGAAACTTAGAAACCTCTGATGTTTGTGAATGGGGATGTGGAAGTAGGTATCCTCCAAGTCTAACGACGTCAAGAAGTCTCCTTATTTCCAGTTAGCCCAGCATGTGTTGCAACGTGACCATCCTGAACTTTTGGGAATTTAGGTATTTGTTCAGATGTTGTAGGTCTAGGATGGACCTCGAACCCCTTGTCTTCTTTCTGACCAGACAGTATCTGGAATAGACTCTGCAGCCGTTGGGGAACTAGCTCTATATCCCCTTTTCGCAGCATGGCTCATATCTCTTCCAGGAGCTGTGGGATGTGCTGCTCCTGACAGGTAACCAGAGGGATCTGTGCAGGGGTCAAGTCCTAAAAATTTAAGTGGGGGGCCTCATCAAAAACGCAATGGGATGTGACATTGCCAGAAATTAGCATATCAAGGTGAAATATGCACATTTCATTAAATTAGCTTTGCATAACAAACTAAATTGAACAGGGCGAATGGCATTTGCCGATCATAAAATCAACACACACAAAACCAAGAGAGGATATTGTCTTGTAAAAGTGTTTTTGCAAACTTTAAAAAGGTGTGCATTTTTCAAACTCCAAGAACCAATACAAATGTTTTCCCAGGGACTTGCAGTACTGCAATGGGACATTTCACCTTTAGGTGTTAGTTATTTTTCGTCAGGTAATATAGTGTAGTGGTGAATTGTCCGGCCTGCAAATCTACTGCGTTTCATCCCCGAGGTCGGCTTTAATTCATAAATTAAAAAAGTGGACATTCAATGTTTCTCACTTTAGCTGGGGGGGGGGACTGAGTCCACCCTCTGAATAAAGTGGGTGGACTCCGTACCCCCGTGTGTACCTTCGACTTGAGCCATGGATCCGTGGGCACTTGTACCGAAACGCGAGGGTGTGACCTTGGGCGAGAGCCTCCAGCACCCATCTGTCGGTGGTGATCTTTCTCCACTCACTGACGAACCTCGTCAGATGGCCTCCCACTGGGGTGCACGAGTGGGGGCCCGATGACCCTGTCAGTTCAGGCTTGCTTCGGTGCCAGCGTCCTGCTTTGCGGGAAACTGCGACGCTGTCCTCTGCTACTGTAGGCATGGGAACGGCCTCTGTAGGCTTCCTGCGCCGAGGATCTGGAAGGCTTTCTGTACGATGTGGAGAAAACTTTTGAAGTCTTGCTCAACTTTCCCCTGGAGGAGCGACAGGACGAGTGGTGCAGCTGGAGAGTGCACAGGGAACGGACTGTCTCTGTATCTGTTTTGATGGCCTGGAGGGATTCGTCGACAACCTCCCCGAACAGATTCTCCCCATCAAAGGGCATGTCCAGCACCTTTGCTTGGACCTCCTGATGGAAATTTGTGGCTTTCATCCAACCTTGGCACCGAAGGCAGACACCGTTCCCCATTTGGCGGAACCCCATGTCAGCGACATCCAATGCCACTGCGATGGCGTGATCTGACGCCTCTTCCCCCTTCTTGGAAGAGAGCCATTGCCTCCATCTTCTTATCGTCGGGGAGGAACTCCAGAATCGGGCCAAGCTTGTACCACAACTCCCTGTCGTACCTGGCCAGGATCACCTTGATAGTGGACGCTGCAGTGCAAATCACCTCCTTTCCCATGGCGTCCATCCTTTTCCCCCCTCGATGTCCAGAGGGACCGGGGACGAGGACAAGTTGGCCGACTGTTTCCTCGCTGCCGCTGATACCACTGAATCTGGTGATGGCTGCAACCTCAGGCACTTGGGTGTGGAGTCTGGCACCCTTTATTTCTTCTGCAGTCTATCCCGCTTGGCTGAAGCCATGCAAGGGTTTTTCATGAGGGCCAGGCCCTCCTCCCAAACAACATGCAGAAATGGCACCACCATGATAATCTTCCAATGGGTCTCGCGCCTTAGATACAAGAAGCCCAACTTCTTGGTTTCCTCGGGCGCCAGCTGGAATAGCTCGGAGGCTCTGGCGATCATGGAGTGGAACGATCCCACCTCATCCAGTGGGGACACCCTGTGAGGAGCATCCGAACGTATCCGTACCCATGTCTCGGTCTGCTGTGGGAAAAGGGACCCGATGTGGTGGAGGAGGTTGAAATGAGGGCATTGGGTGACGCTTCCTCTTTGTCGCTGGAGGATGATCAGGGACCTGGGGGAACAAAGGTACTAGAGCCGGAGGCATCCTTATCTGGATCTCTGACACCAAGGTGCGTAGCATCAACAGAATATCCAAGGAAATGTTCTTCGGCTGAGAATGCAGAACAGGAAAAATAGGCCCTGCACCATTAACGCCCCCCTCTTCAACCTCCCCGTGGGCCGTATGTAAGGGCTCCTGATCTTAGTCATCCGTGGACGAGCTCTCCATTGTTTAGGCAATGGCTTGGTAGGGCTGCTTCAGGGCCTCCTGTCCACCCACCCCTTTTTTCCTCCATGAGGGTCTTGAACCGGGGCCTGAGCCGGTTTCACCCCTTCTGACGTGCCTGGAGATTTTGCCAAAGTTACAACAGCGGTGTCGCGCCTTGGGGGTAGGGACACTTTCTGAGCCGTGGGAGCTACCCTCGCAGGATCAGCGCCCTTAGTTGTTGTGGCATTAGCAGTCATCGACAGTCACCGATAACGTCTTCGCTTGTGCCGGTTGAGCCTGCTTGGGCTGTTCGGTCTTCTCCTACGTCCGCTGCTTCTCGGATTTCTCAGGTAGTTTAGCCGGGGTAGATGACTTCTTCGGAGAGAAGCTTGACTGCCTGCTGGCAATGAAGGCGGAATGTGATGCTGATCGCTCCCGATCCATTATGGGACCTTTTTCCGCAGTGAACCCGGTGGACTTGGACTTGCAGCTCTTGGCCTCATCTTGAGCCACTACAGATGAGGTGCCCTCAGAGGACTAAGAAGACCGCTCCTCGGACCGGCCGGTCCTGGGTGAAGCATGACCCTGCTCGGAGCACAGGCCAGAGGCCCTGGCATTAAGCCATGCGGCCAGCCTACTACGCATGTCCGTTGTTTTCTTGAGAAAACGAGGCAAATCTTGCACTCTACCTCCTTGTGGTCCGGGTGCAGGCAGTAGAGGCGTTGCAGGTGCTTGTCTTCCACAAACACATTCCGTAGCCCGCATTTGGTGCAGGGCCTGAAGAGAGACCTTCCATCCTTCTCTGTCATGGTCGGAGGGTGCGAAGTAGGCCCAAAAGCCATGTAGAATCTTCAATGATCTTCGCCCTTGAAGGGCCCGGAACTTGACTGACAACGGGTCCCCACAGGATTCTTTGAAACAAAAATAGATCTTTTTCTGTCAAAAACACAAATAAACATACAAATAGCTCAGAGAGCAAACTCAAGGACTCCCACACTGAAGCGTGCAGTAAAAATGTGAATATTGCTGTCAGAGGAGGGACTTAGTCAGAGGAATGTAACTGAATGGGGACAGTATGACCCAGAGGACAGTGATTGGTTTAGAGGAGAAATACAGTTTTTAAGTGGAACTGTTTTCTTTTACCGAGGATTCCCAGACTGACGCAAAATATTCATAAGCATATGAATCCATGCCAGACCCCATGCTGGAGAACTATCTTTTATCCAATAGCTAGTTACACCCAGTATACTTTTAAGAAGTGTATAATACAGCTCCTAAGGTAAGAACGTTCCGAAACAATTTTATAATACCACCAAAGCAATTCAGGAAAGCACAACCCAGGGTTACAAGTTTAGAAGAGCAGCAGCTATTCAAGGTGAGTAAGGCCAATATATACTTTTAAGAGGAGCTACCAGCAACTCAAAAACAAGTATGAACTAAAAAACTGTTTTAGATCTGCATAAGGCAGGGAAATCAAAACCCAATGTTACACTTTAAGAAAGACACAATGCATTTCAAGGTAGGTAAACCCTATTTGTGAGCTTTTTCACTCATTCAGTTAATACTAAACAGTACCAACACGTATTACTTTCAGAAGGGTGGGGAAACATAAGAGGGGCAGGATGCAACTCAAAGGTGAGCATACACTTAATGACCCTTCGTAACTTCTTTCACAGAGCTAGTTACCACACTAACGTCTTTGGCAAATAAGTACTGTCACACTTTTTCTACTTTCAAGACAGAATCCTTTTCTTATCCAGTCCTTCCCCTAGTCTATTGCATCAGTTCTCTCAGGAGGCAGAAGAGGGACCACAGTGCTGTATGTGTGCCAGCTGTAGGCAGGTTGAGATAGCGTTCAGTTGCAGGAAAGTCCAGTTCCATAGGAGATCTTCTCAAACAAATATGTTTGTTAAAGTGTTCAGAGACTTCACAGAAGGCTCCCTATATGTGTCCCAGCATTAGGCCTGGGCAAGTTGTATGGGCAAACGCCCAACCACACGAATCACCCACCTCAGCCTCACAGGATGCACACCAGACTTAAGGTAAGTATTACCGACGCCTACAGAGTACCTTACGAGAAAAGAAGAGCTTCAGAGTGGATGCTTCCAGGATCCAGTCCCTTGATTCTTGGTCTGCAGACAAAAGTACTGGTCACTGGATGGAAACTTGCAGCAGCAGCCGTCGTCAGAGGAGGCTTCCAGCAAAGGTTTCTTCACGGATTCTCGCAGCTCTCTTGGGCCTGCACTCTGGTTAGGGGACTTCAGGGATTCAAATCATGTCTTTGGAGATCCAGCAAGAGTCCACCAAAGTTTCAGCAAGGTTCTGACTTTAGAAGACCATGCACTGCACTCAACTTCGAGGTCCTAATGTATTGATAGTTTGCAGCTCAGCAGGTTTGCAGCATGTCGTGGAATGGCTCAAAATTCAGGTCTTCTCGAGTCTAGTGGATCACAAAAGCATCCATCATCACATTCGGGACCCCCAGGTTGATTGGAAGGAAGGGTTGCATCAGGCTCCGATTACACAGCAGGCTCTCCGGTGGCTGGAAATCGCTGCAGATGTCTTTTCTTCATATTATTGTTCGGATTCAGCTTGAGTGGCCGACTGGTCAGCAGCTTCTGGGATCGGAGTATTTATCAGGAACTACAGTACAATTTCTGCAATCTCTCCCTGCATTTTACAGTAAGGGGTGATCTGGCTGTCCAATCAGGACAGCCAGCTCCACATTGAGACTTGGTTCCTTTCAGGCAGGGGGGAAGACAGAGCTGCAGAGTTTGACTCCTCCATCACTTCCTGCCCTCTCAGACACTCTGGAGCCTGGACATGGAATACAAAGGATTCCCACCGAAGACAACATTTTTCACTGAGGATGTTCAAGCCTAGAATGGCAGGGGGAGACCTCAGATGCAACAAGCAAATGAGATATAGCAAAAAAAGGAGCCTACCATTCTACAAGAATGGTGGCCCTTCTGTGCATTACTGTGACTGATTTAACAGTCTGCAAGTAATAAGACTGAAAAGTCACTAAGGTAAAACCACTGCCACCAGCCATTCAAGTAAATTTTCAATTCTAACAAAACTGTTACCTGGTGAGTAAGAAATGGGATACATGGTATCCCCCCCCATGCCCAAGCACTCCACATAATGTGAAGTTTGCTCACTTATATCACTGTTAAGGGGATGTGAATCCAACTTTACATCTTGGCAACAGTAGTTCATACAAGAATTAATAAGAATTAAAAAGGGAGCCACTGCATTTAAAATGCTATGTGCTGCCATAGAAAACTTAAATCATACACGATAGAGTAACATAAAAAGGTCACCCATAAACACAGTGAAAGTCTCGGTGATGGGGAAAGAGATTCCCACTCAACTAGGGACAAGGTAAAATAATAAGCAAGTCCAAGCAAAAACTTTTCTGGTGTTGACACAGGTCAGGATGATTGATCATAAATATGAAAATCTTACCAAACAGGTCTCCACAATTCGTAGTGAATTAGGTGAGAGTACGTATAGGTGAGAAATGTCAGACAGATATAGGGCCTCATCACGAGTTGGGTGGAATTTCGGAGAAAATTCTGCTGAGCAGGAATTTGCGTTGCCAACAGGTCGTGCAGCGGTATTACTGCCGAATCACAACCTGGCGTGAACGCGCGCCCCACCCAGTGAAACTGCACCGAAACAAAGCACACCACCAAAACATCGGCGCTAATAGCGCTACTGCTGGCGCAATTGGCGCCAGAACGGGAAGCATGTCGCCAGCCATCTTTAAAAACTGAATCCAACCAGAATCACCCACTTCCTGCAGGCATCTAGACCAGAAAGACAGCAAACATGTCTCGGGAGAAGACCTGCAGCAATGTGCTGAGAACTTGCTGCGAAAGCCGAAATTCAGAGAGGGAGAACTGGTGGTCCTCACTGATGAGGTAGTGGCCCACTGCAACGAGCTCTATGGCAGCAGGCAGAGAAAGACAATTGTCCAGCGCAAGACTGCCATCTGCCATGCCATGTCATCAGCCAGAAGGTGACTGTGCTGGGCAGCATCCCCCGTGATGCAGAGGCCTGCAGAAAAAGGTGCAACGACCTCAGGGTCAGGGTGCAGTGACTCCTGCTCCAACACCGCCAGGAGTCCCTGGCAACTAGAGGTGGAACCGTCGAGCCACTAGTCCTGACGGCCTGGGAGAAAAAATGCAGCAACATCCTCGATATGCAGGGCATTGAGGGAATTGGAGGTGCTAAGTCGGGTGCTAGAAGCCAGGAGGTGAGACAACCCCCACACCACACAGCAAATGGCCATGCATAAATGTCAGCCCAGCACAAGGTCCCGTCGCTGATACCAACACATGCCAGCAGACCCAGCAGCTGAGCCGGCCAATCAGAGAAGTGACGGGGTGCCACATCAGCCACCCTCCACAGCAGCCATGGGGCAGGACACCAAGTGCAAACAACCAATCCAAGTGTAATGCACACCACACCCCTGCTGGTGCACCTAGTGTCATCAGGATTGTGGTGCGTGAGAAACCACGAAACTGTGCTGCAGTCACACCAACATGTGGCAGTCCCAGTCGGCCTGCTCCATGTTGGCATGGCAGACGAGCCCCATGGAAGTACATGCCCCCCTACATCGACATGGGTGCAGCAAGCCAAGCACAGAGCACCACAGCTCAACACTGCTGGATGCACAGCAGCGCCCCATGGGGCCATGGCAGTACCATAGACAAAGCCACAACACCGACTCCCACAAGGCATGCATCACTGAGGGAGGGGATGTGGGTGCATGAAGGAACAGAAGCATGCATGCAATACAACAGTAGCCCCAGCATGGACATCCTGCCTTCCCCATACACCGGCCAAAGGCCACCTGGCCATGTGTCACACACACATGGCTGCAACCATTCCCACAATGATGTGCCCACATGCAATATACCCATACCAACCATCCCCATCTGCACAAATGTGTGGGGTGTCCTCTGTACCATAGCAAATTTGTCTTGCATGCCAACATACGTGAAAGAACCATACCTGACAACATTTCATTTGTTTCCTACAGGCACTAGGGCATCCCCCGGAAGCATTTGAGGAGGATGAGGGGGGGGAAGGCCTCCAGGCCCTCAAGGTCAGCCACCACCACCAACAAAGGCGCACACAAGTCACACCAAGGTGCAAAGACGGCCATGCAACACCTGGTCCTGACAAGGCCAAGCCTGCAGGAGGCAATGCAGGCCCTGCGCCAACAGCACACGCCACCAGGGGCACCTCCACAGCCACTGCACCCACTCCCGCAACTGCTGTACCAGACACTGAGGCCACACCTGCTGGCAGCGCCACAGTGGAGACACAGGGGGTTATAAGCCCCGAGACACAGCCTGATGACAGACCATACACCCCAGAGAGCCTACCCTACTGCCAACGTGACCAGACACCTATGCCGGATGTGGGAAAGCCATCATACAGAGGCTGGATGAAATGAAGAGGTACATTAACAAGGGGGTCCTGGGAGTCCCTCTGTCAGACATTAGTCCTGGTTACGAGCGACTTACCCAGAGTCTTTAGCTCACTATCTTTCACAGAAAAGAACTATCCCAAACATATCAGTCTTTGTCCTGCCCTGGGGCAGTCCAGTACCGAAATGCTAGGCAATTCTCCTCTGAACAAGAGTACCAACCCCATCTCCAGACACGTATTTCGGTCTGGTTGGACCTCATCAGTAGGGAGGAGCTGTGCCTCTCTAAGAATAGTGAGCAAGGGGTCCACGTCTGGATTCCCCTCGTAACTTAGGGTGAGACCCAAAGTTACTTAAATATGCAAATTAACAAGGGGGTCCTGGGAGTCTCTCTGCCAGTCTCTCAGGGACTCCCAGGACCCCCCCCCCCCTTGGTAATTTACACGCCCCCAGGAGACTTCAATCAGGACAAGGACCGAGCCTGACGGAGCAAAGGGGAGACAGTACTGGAGGACGCTGGGCCCCTGGAAGTGTGAAGGAAAGCGCAACCCTCGCTCAGAGTAAGAAGGCGGGAGGAGCGACCTGAGGAGGTGAAGGAGCAGCGGAGCAATCACGGCAAGAGGAGTCGAGGGAGAACAAAGAGGTACCTCAAAGAAAAAGAGAGGTAGAGGCACCTCATGTAGGTGAGTGGCGAGAACCAGGGAAGCAAGCACCAATAAAGGAGCCCAGCCGGGGGAAAGAAAGCGGCAGGCCTAGAAGCAAGAACTGAGGGGCCAAGGCATCCCACATTGATCTTTGAAGGGAGGTGGAGGGGGACAAAGGAGCACCCACCTAGAGGGCCCAGAGGAGGCACAAGCCTGCTTGCTCTAGAGGGTCAGAGGAACACAGAGCCCTGCGGTCACCCCTCCTACCCACTATTCATAAAGTCAAGGTTGGCATCAATAGAGCTCCCCTGGCGCTCAACCCCACTGAACAGGAAAAGAACATAAGCTGGGAACCAGATGCCCTGGAAATAGGGTAGGGGATAAAGGGAGGACCAGAAGCTCTGCCCCAACCAATTTGGAGAGGCCATGCCAAATAAAAGGAGAGGAGAACTAGGGCTACCCAGAGCTCGCAGTGGACAAAGTGAAAGTTGCCCAAAGGTGCAAGAAAGCAGTGAAAGTACTAGTAATCATACCATAACCTGGGAAGACGGACACAGACAGAGCTACAGGAAACCCTGTGATAAGGGGGTGTCAGCTCCCAACAAGATCAGCTACAGCCTACAGAGTTAAAGGGGGAAAATGTCAATAAACAAGGGGAAGGAGTCCCAACCACCGGCAAAAAGCAAAAAGCACGAAGAAATCCCAGGAAGGGACCATACAAAAAATGCAGAGGATGGACCCAGGATCTCTAATGAATGGGCAAGAAGCCCGGAAAGACAGGAACTCGACGCCAAAGCGAAGATCAAGAGGTCACACAGGGGACAAAATTGCAGGGAAGGTCCAAGCACAACTGGACAAGATGCGTGAGGATCTGGCCTCAACCCTGCACAAGATAAAAGGGGACCTTACAAAACTGGAGGAGCAAGCGGACACCAACGAGACAGCATTGCAGGGTCTCGCAGAAAAAAGAAACTACTAGAGTGCCTAGCGCAAGCAACTCATAACCTCTAACTACAAATGTGAGGACCTAGAAAACCGATCCAGGTGATCGAATATTAGGGTACAAGGCCTCTCCGAAGAAGTGCAGGACAAGGAACTTAAGGAGACAATTCACCGATTTGGTGGAACCGAAAGATGGGGCTGAGCTGAAATTAGAGCAGGTTCACAGGGGGGGCCCTTTAAGGAAGGAACCAGTAGCGAGGCAGAGAGACGTCTTGGCGGCCTTATGCGATTATTAATACTGGAGGCGGTGAGAAAGGTGAAACAGTTATCTAATAACGGCTCTGAGCTGCAATTCTTTCAATACCTGTCCCAGATAACACTGCTTAAGAGGAAGACGATGAACCCAGTGGCAAGCTTTTGTCGCAATAAAGACATTCAGTATCGCTGGACATTCCCCTTTGGCATGGTATTCGAATGGGAGGGAAGGCAACACAGGATCTCGACTTGCAGGGAGGGAGCAGGCATACTTGGCATAGAGGAGGATGTTAAGAAATCAAGCACCCTGACAAAACCAAAGCGAGATAAAACAAAGGACTGTGAAAGGACTACAGTGCAGTGGAAAAACAAAGAAGAAAGGCAAACCAGGGGACAAAACTGAATTTCAAGACCAGCGCCCAGAGGACAAGGGAGGGGGCAGGGGAACCAATCTGTTACCACTGGAAAGATGGACACTACTAGATTTAAAATAGGATATGGCTAAGAAGTTAGGATTCAGAATGATGTCCCTAAATATAAAAAGGAAGAAGTTGGAAAGGTTCCTCCAAAGGAAAAAACGGATCTCCTGACCCTACCCGAAACACATGTCCAAGCCACAGACGCACACAAAATAAAAATTCAGGGGCAGAGATGTTTTTATGGGAGGGCAAAAGGGGCACTTGCCCAGGGCCCCCACCTTGGAGGGGCCCCCACAAGGCTAGCTGATCTGAAGAAGTAAGATTCCATTGTTCACCAGTCTTACAGCACATGTCAGGATATTTTATGGGGTGCTGCTGAGGCACTAAACCATAGCTCTCAACCATTTATGTCGCAAAGGCGGGTGAAAACACCCGATTTTATTTTTGGTGGGTGAAAGGCCCATTGAAACAAGTGGGCGTGCAGGCGGCTTGGCGGGTGAGTTGAGAGCTATGTCTAAACCCATTGCCATTCTGTTTTGGCAAGTGCATTCTGCCTTGATCAATTCATCATGTATTGCTTTCTGTGTTCACTGTGGTATAAATAGTTTGTGTGTTCCTTATGGCACAACTATGTAGCATCCCTTCCTTCCTTCCTATGGGAATTATGTTGATCATGTGCAATAGGCAATGGTAAAATGCAAATTGATAAATTGAGTGCCACAATGATTCCGCAGTTAGCTCAGTGTGGGAAGCACAGAGATATGAGTTCATTTGCAAAACTAGAATATCTTATTCCAGTAATTCTGGCTGGATCTTTCCTATGTCTGAATTTTATAAACCTGCCTGCATATGTACTTGGTTTTGCCGAACACCTTCTGCTATTATCAGCAATGTCTCTGTACCAGATAGGGGTTGCTATAAAAACAAACATATCATAAGTACGGTGAAGGTCTAGAAATTGGTTTGTTCAGATGGGGTGTTGTAAAACCTAGGCAATCGCCTCCAACAATGGCATAGACTGTTAGTCCAAGAGGTGAATAAGTATCCAAATTCAAGACTATGGAACGACAGCATTCATGTTTGTATCCTGAATTTGCCAGCAGACGATATAGTGATCCTGGCCAAATCATCCAATGCATCTTATATTATTGTGCTGTCTTCTGTGAAGTTTGCCTTCTTGCATGCTGCTGGTATCATTACTCAATCTTTCTTCTTATGTAGGCCATTTGGGTGGAAGGGTTGGTAGACAGAAGAGAGCTGACCATATGTTGCAGGCCTTGGGCAAGCATATTTTAAGGTCTGCTTGTTTGACACAAAAAACTGTTTGCTTTTTGGTAAAAGTCAAAGGCTTTTATGCACGTTTATAAATGAAAATGTCACAAGCCATTGTTTTGGAAGTATTTAAAGCTTTAAAATACAAAAGACAAACCCAGATTAAATTTGTTAAATCACATCGATTGGTATGCTGGTTCTTATATACTTCCCTTGATGATGGAGAGAATGAAGCCAGAATTATTCCCCTTTTGCATAACACCCTTCGATAATATTTTGTTTAAACATGAGCATGTTTGGTAATGTTTACTTTCCAAGTCTGTTTTTTTTAATAAAATCAGATTGTTTTAGTGCATGGTAAGAACTGGAAAAGAAAGTGTTCAAATGCAGAAATTGCACAGTTGGCACAAATCCCAGCTTCACCCCTTCAACCCTTAACCAATGTGTGATCCTGGGCATCTCATTTAATCTTGTATTGCCGAACCTCTCAATATTGCCAGTCCCTAAACCTTTTAAAATTGTCAGCCCTTCTGAGTGATTGCCTTCTCGTGGTATGATCTTCATAAAAACCTCATTAATGGTTTCACTGTGTTAAAAGTGAGCATATTTATATCGCACATCACAGGCATTTGTTCCTTTGATATCTAATGGCAATACTATTTGAAAACCATATCCCACTTCTAATTTCAGTCTGTCTGGATAAAGACACCTTCCTGGTAGCTTCTAATCTGCCTCCACTATCCATGCTACGGTATGTGTAGCGTTCTCCTTCCTTCCAATTGGTGGTCTCTATCCATGCATGAGAACTATTGCATTCTGTGAGGCAGCTAATGTGAGTTCTCTGTCTATTATGGGTTATATGTACCTTTTACATATGGTCACGCATTAATACTACATCTACCTACCTGGTTGTTATTGATAAAAGGTATCCCCGTATGTACTAGAACAGTATCCCCTTTGTAGACTGCTAATGTTGGTCTTCAAATGCGACTTGTTTATCATTCTTATTAGAGCAAGAATGAAGAGGGCAAGGGGACTTAAAGGGAGTAAACATACTTATTATGCTGCAAGACAGCATATCAACCTATATGTTGTAAGGACGACGGGTGGGGGGCGCAACCAGTATTCTTGATCCCTTAATTCCTTTGGTTTGGTGGTGAGGGGCCCCAAAGATGTTCATGCCCAGGGCCCCAAAATTGCTTAAGGTGGCCCTGTTCAGGGGTACCGACAAATCCTTCAGTCCAACAGGGGGAATAAAAAAAAAAAAAGAGTGGTATTAATTGCAGTACGTGATAATCTCGATTTAAATGTGGGGACCTGGGATATTGGTATTTTATTTATATTGCGCTCTTACACAAGTGTTTCAGAGCGTGACAATGCAAGGGAAGGGAACAAGGGAGAACAGGAGAACAAAAAAAATGATCTTACTAGGCCCAGTGACATTGAGAACGTGCAAGTGCATGGGAGAGGGGGAGGGGAAGTGGAAAGTGCAGCATAAACAGATAAATAACAACAAATAAATAAATAATAAGGCAACAAACAGTGGTAGTGAAGCCAGCAAGTGCTGGGTTTAAGGCAGCAAACCAGTTATGTCTGTTACGTGCAGGAAAAAAGAAAGAGGGGTTTCGGGGGGGTGGGGGGGAAGGAACTGTATGGTTACAGATACAGACCCCAGTGCAAGGGGTGGCCCGGAGGTGGTGCGGGTGGGTGGCAGGGTCAGCAGATACCTGGGCCCAGAAGATATAGGGTAGGCCAGGTGCACGCTGCTGAGAGAGAACAGATCAGCAGGGGACAGGAGGGGAGAAGGCAGAAGCAAAGAGGGAGGTCTTTAGGTGCTTCCGGAACCGGAGATGGTAATCCTCAAGTTTTAGAGTGGCAGGGAGGCTGTTCCAGAGGGTGACCTCACCCGAAGACCTAGATCTACGACCAACTTGTTTCTTTGAAATACAACTGACCCTGAGGGAGGTAGAGGAGCGAATAGCTCGAGAGGGGAGGTATCTACGGAGGGCTAGCTGAAGGTATTTTGGACCCAGGCCCCAGAAAACCTTGTGGACAATGTGGAGAGTAGAGGCAGGAATATTTAGAAAGAGGCTGTTACGGGGGCACTGTTGTGCTAGGTTGAAGATGGCTGCCTGAAGAGCGAGCTCCGTCTAGGTGGCCACATCCTCAGACATATCTACGGATTAAGAGTGCTGCAGACGACCCTACTTCAGGAGGTTTACAACTATACCCTCCTTCATAACTTATCCAACTTTGGGGCCATAACTCGGCTCCCTTCCGGAGTTATAGCTGTGTACTCCTGGCCACCGGCCAGCTGTATCCAGACCCACTCCTTGTCTCCGGAGTGGGTGGCCCGCCTCCCACGTGGTCGCTGCGGCTGTAGGGCCTGCAGTAGGAGGACGGACTTGCCGCTCTGCTGTGCCCTGCTCCATCGGATCGCCTGTGGCGAGCCCTCACAGGCGCCTGCCTGGAAAATCTACTCATCATCCACCTCTGCAGCCCCCTGTGCTTTACCCTGTTGCCCCTTCTGAGCTCATCGGACGCTGGTTCCCCAGACGCCCTGTGAGCCGCTGGGGTGCCTCTGAAGTGGATCCGGGATTCTTTGATTTTCCTGCGGTGGTTGCCTCGGGCTGGGGCTGCCTGACTACATCCACGACCGCCTCCTCAATCTTACTTCCTGCACTGTGGAGACGAGGACGCGCAGTACCTACGAGCCGCGCAGAGCTTTGTTGTACCGGTGGTGAGTCTGTTTTACGTGCTGCCGTTTGGGGCCCTGGGCACCGTAGTCGAGCGGCTCCACTCGCTCACCTCACGTCATCCTTACGAACAGTCTGTGTGCACATGGGAGGGTCTGCCATTAAGCTTACGGTACCTGCCTGCACACCACCCCCATCTCACCTGCAGCCCGGGGCCCTGGTGCTCGTGGCTAGCGGGCAGACTGGAGCTTCTCCCTGGGGCCGCTTCTCAGGGTTGCTCTCACCCCAGTCCCAGCTCTTCTGGTTATAATTGTGCCCAGCCTTCCCCCTCTACTACCTTGCTACGGTGCGCCACCAGAGCTGATTTTGCTACATCACCCCATTACGGGAGGGCACACCACATGCTACGGATCCAGCCACTGCTCTCATAAGCACTATCACCTACCACACCTAAGTGCTTTTACTGGTGATTGGAAACCGGTTTGTCCTAACACTGAAATAGTTACCTGTTGCAATTAGGCTGCACACTGGGTACCCTGTTTTGTACACCATTGAACTGGTTCACTCGTGCATTCTTCTATTGCACCCTTTGGTTTATGATCCGTCTTGGGCGGCCCACCATACCCTTGTTTTTGGCTTGCCCACCCACTGTGCTGGCTTCCACTAGATGTTGTGTACACCGACCTAAGTGCCCCGACTACTGCATATGCGCACATCTGTCGTCTTGCCTCAATCAAGCTATCCACTGTAGCTTACCCAGCCCGTTGTCAGCCGCAAGGTCATCCGCTGGCCCCGGGAACCGCTGCTTGTGTATTCTCTGGAGATCTCTGCTACTGGGCCCTTGCTGATCATTGCATATTACACTACCTGGCCCCTCTACTTGGACAGCAGGTCGAATCAGTTGCTCTCTTCGCTTGTCAACCCACATAAATCTACAACATCAAGACCTCCTGCTACACTCACGAACCATTGGCTGCCCAACTGCTCCCCTCGACCGCCCACTCAAATACTGCTCGTGAACAGGACCGCTCTGGTGCTCTGAACTGCGCCACCTTACCCTTGTTGTCCGGCTTGCAGAGCCGCTCCCACCTCATACCATGACCAAAGGAGCAGGGAAAAAACAGAGCTCCATCAATATGTTTACCAAAACACTGTCTAAGTTACCTGATGATGTGCCTGATCCTGAACCTACCACCTCAATGCCCTCTGACACTACAGAGTCGCAGAAAATGTTGGAATTTATGCGCGAGGGTTTCACCACCCTACATTCCAAATTGAATGATATGAATGGTACCATATCATCAATTAAGGCACATATTGAGAGGACAGATAGTCGGGCTGCTGAATTTGAGACAATGGTGGGCACCGTGGAAGACGACTAGGTCTCCTCGTTCTCTAGACATGTTCACAAGATTGCCAAAAAGAATGAGGATCTCGAGTCACGCTCTAGGCGCAATAACCTTCGCATAATTGGGGTCCGGAGGACGGAATCAAGGAGCCTATGGAGGACCATGTGGAACGCACCCTGCTGATGCTACTGGACTCTCCCAAGCTCTCGCCACAATTTGCAATAGAGAGCCCATCGCGCCTTGACGATAAAACCCAGGGCCGGTGCACCCCCACGCCCTATTACTGTGAGGGTCCTTTACTTTCGAGATCGGGATGCACTCCTCAGAGCGGTGAGAGCCAAGGGAGTACTCCTCCTGGGTTCCTCCAGGATCCATTTGTACCCTGATTTTTCGGTGGTCGTCCAGCAGGAACGCAAGCACTTCCTGGCGGCTAAGAAGAGGAGGCTGCGCAAACTGGGAGTCAAATACTCTATGTTATACCCTGCCAAGCTGATGTTCGAACATTCTAACCAAGTTTTCTTTTTTACAATTCCGGAAGAGGCCTCGAAGTTTATAGAGGAACATTTCCCGGGATGATGGAGCCTAATCACCCCACTCTGTCAATGTTACGTAATTTGTTGTTAAGCATATGCTGGGTCCAGCTTTTCCCTGGTCCCCGCTGCTGGGAGACCCATCGTTTCAGTCATTCGCAGATTATGTTACTTGTTTAAGGTCGTTGTATATATCCCTATTATGATGGTTTACTGGCCTCTTAGATTGTTTGTTCTAACCACCAGGCTTATCCTTAATTGGCCATCGGTTCGGAGCATTGCCACCAGGCCAGCTCACAGGACCCCAGGCGTCGATGCCACTGTTTTGGGATTGGTTAGTTGCATTTGGAGCTATCATTCCTCTGATTGGGGGGAGGGATGTGTGTGGGGGTGGGTCGGGGTGGGAGTTATGTTACAAAATGCTTGGCACTCAGTGAGGAGGTAGAGTATATGGCTATGCAAAGACTGTACCGCACTAGGCAGAGTCATGATTACAGGCCCGCGGCCCGCTCCTTGGTTTGCTTGGTTGTCAATTTTTAACGTTCATTCCACTCCTCTATCCTAATGGTTGATAACAATTTATTATATATGAGTTGGAATGTACGGGAGTTGGGTAACTACAAGAAAAGGCGGAAGCTGCAGCTTTATGCTGAAAGACATGGTGCTAAAATCCTTTTTTTACATATATATATATATTTTTTTTTTTACAGGAAACGCGCGCACGCACTGAGCGTTGCAAGAAATTTGCTAACGCATGGCGACCCCAAAGGTACTATATTGATTATTCTACCCAAAATCAGGGAGTTATGAATCTGATCCACAGGAGTGTCAATTTACAATATAAGGCCTCTCATGTAGACCCCCAGGGCAGATACATACTGCTTTATGGTACCCTGCAAAACAGGGAAGTTGTGTTGCTCAAGATCTACAGGCCCAATGTAGATGACCCAGAGTTTTACTTACATCTAGCTTCTCTCTTGGCGGGCTTCCCTCTGGTCCCGATCCTTTGGGGTGGCGATTAACACGATATTTGATTTGAGCCGTGAAAGATCGGGATACAGACCCCGTCGACTTTCCAGAGCAGCCCAAACTATCCTTCAAATACTGCCCCAGTTGGCGGTATCTGATGTATGGAGACTGGTGTACCCCGATTCTCGTACATACTCTTTCTACTCCTCGGTGCATGACTCGCATTCACGGATTGACAAATGGCTGATATCGGACACATTGGTTAGAAATGTTTTACACCTGTTAATTCTCTCCAGGACACACTCCAATCACTCCCCGGTGACCATTTCCTTAAGTTGGGGGCCAGATTTTCACAAAACTCGGCAGTGGAAAATGAAACCGCAGACTTTACTTGACACGGCCTTCAGATCTGAGTTGGAATCGGCCATAGAAGAATATTTTGATTTAAACACGGGATCTGTCCCCTCGTAGGCCACACTATGTGAGTCATTTAAGGCCTATATTAGAGGAGCCGCTATCTCCAAAGAGTGCGGGATCCTTAAAGTGTTCCGGTGGGATTTCTTTGGGAGTGAATCGGCATTGTCCACCCTTGAGTCCCAATATGCGTTACAACAATCCCCTGAAACCATAGCGGCCATAGGTACCGAACTAGACACATTTTGCTCACATGCGGAGCGGGAGCGGAAATTTCTTGATAACCCCTGCCTGGCTCGTAAATATGGGAAGGGGGAGCAACCTGGCCGTTCTGGCACGCCTTGTCCGCCAGGAGATGGGCTCCCCTAGTATCCCGGCTGTTGAGACCTGATGGCACTCTGGCTGCACTAACGCAGGACGTCAACTCCGAATTCCAGTCTTTTTACGAGTCCCTCTATTCGAACGCTGACAGCGCCACTACGGCCGAGGTCGATGCCTGGACAGCCTTCCCCTCTCGGTCCTCTCTGCTGCCGCCAGCAGCTGTCTGGAAGTGCCGGTCACGGCTGAGGAGATTTATGAGGCTATTGACTCCTTGTCCCCGGGTAAAGCACCGGGCTCAGACGGCCTTCCGGTCGAATTTTATAAACAATACAAATCTTGTTTAATCCCCCCCATCTGCTGGCGCTTTGGGATGACTCCTGTGAGGCTGGTAGACTGCCCCCATCTCTCCTGTACTTCTTAAACCCGGCAAACCCCCAACTCGATGTGGATCATATTGCCCCTTTTCGCTCATTAATTGCGATGTCAAGATTTATGCTAAATTACTGGCCTTACGATTGCCACTGTGTATGTCACATATTATTCACCCAGACCAGGCCAGATTCATTCCTGGACGCTCTACCTCCCTGAATCTGAGACGCCTGTTCAATATCATCAGTAGAATTGACCCGAAGGCTTAGACGCTAGCAGCCACGCTAAATATGCAAAAAGCATTTGACTCTGTGTCATGGAATTACCTCTGGGAAGTCCTTGAAAATTGAAACTTTGGCCCCTGGTTCCGCTCTTGGGTAGGACTGCTCTACTCTGACCCGGTAGCCAGTGTCCGTACTGAGGACAGTTGCTCAGCCCTCTTCCGAATTGCCAGAAGTACAAGACAGGGCTGCCCCTTCTCTCCCTTGATCTTTGCCATAGCCATGGAGCCGTTCGCAGATATGATGCGTCAGTCCCATGCACACAGGGGTTTACGAACGACAAGCCAACCAGATATCTCTTTGTATGCAGATGAAGCCTTACTTTATATCCGATCCCCTGCCACCAACCTTGCACCAATTCTTAATGATGTTCTCCATTTTGGATATATTTCAGGCCTCAAGGTAAATTGCTCTAAATCTACCCTGTTCCCTTTAACTGAGATTACACTCCCCCCGCCCCACCCTCCTGACTTGAAGGGATTCACTTGGTCTCAATCAAAGTTTACCTACCAGGGTATTGAGGTAGCATGCCACTTTGAGGCACTGTATGAGGAAAACTATCAAATACTGAACAGCAGGCCACCAGGGGGCGCAGGCAAGATGGCTGCCTGAGCTACGTGCTCCGTACCCAGCCCCGGGTAAATTGCAGTGACCAGATAGAAAAAGGACCCCATTTGGCACACGACCCCCAGTTAATGTCGTAGGACCCCGCGGCCCTCCACAGGGTCTAACCCCGAAGTTTCAACGTCGCTCCGGTGCGGAGTTCGGCAGCCCGAGGATTCAAACAGCCCCTCCCCCACGGCCTCGAACGACGCGAGGAAGCTATTGAAGCATTGAAGCCGGGCCTCGAGCGGGCCCCAGGGGACTTGCTGCGGCAACAGGGGCTGAGCCCGACGAGGGCGAGGAGGGGGCCGTGACAGAGCGGCTCGAGGAGAGGGGCGGACGGCTTGGTGGACACGGGAACCCCGAGCCCAGGATTCCCGAGCGGGCCCCATGGGACCACGATCGTGGCCGCGCAGCGCCGTGAGTCGGAGACTCTGCGCTCCCGCCAGCCTCGCTGGCCTACTGGTTGCGGTGTGGAGCCCACCACTGTGTGGCGCCGGCCCTGTCTTTCCCTCCAGGCTGAGAGGAGCGCCGGGGGGCTGTCGCGGGAGCGCGCCCCCAGCACCCCCACCCCCTGCAACAAATCTTACAAGGCGACACCTGGGGCGCCGAGCGGGGACTCCCACCACCGTGGGTGAGCCCCTTGGGACCGAGGCAGTGCAGCCTCATTAGACGAGTGTCCATCCCTGGCCCATGAGAGGCCCACGTGGGGGCCAGCACTGAGTGGAGTGCACCTTGCCCTTGTCTCCAGGCACATAGGAGTGGAGCGCGCCCCCCACTCCCTCTCTGCTGTGACTGCTGCGGGGGGGCAGCTGGAGCATCGCACGCGGATACCCCAACATTGCTGGAGGGCTGGAGGCACTCCTCCACATAACTATCCCCGGATCCTTAAGGAGGTGGTGAGACAGCAAGGTGAAGTGGGCTAAGGAGGCCCAACTCCCCCTCCCCCCAGTCCGGGCCGTCGCGGGAGCGCGCCCTCAATATAACTGACTGGGAGACACAGGAGGCCACGTGCAACAGGTGAGGGGCCCCCTGGGTCAATATCTCTATAGCCACCCCTCAGGACGTTGCCCCCTGGAGGAGTACCTCTCAAATAGACTTGACCACATGGTGTATCGTGGGGCCATTATCCACGCCTGACCCTTGGTCCACCGCCTGGGACCCCTTCCCACCCCCAGGGGTGCGGAGCCGTACCGCCAACTCTACTATGAATCCAGAGCCCCACTGTTGAGGAAGCTAGAGATCCTCGTTACAGGGGCACCTGTCCGCTCCGGCCAGATCCGACTCATCCCTGGTACCAATAACTACGAATGACGCGCCTCTGGCCTCCCCCCGCCCTCGCAGGCCCCAACACAGCCACGGGCTGAGCAGCTGGCGCCTAGGAAAGCCCACTAGACCTAGCGCCCCATGAGCTGGAAAGAGACACTTTCTAAATACCAATTTGTGGCCAACGAGGACAACATGGCGGCTGGAGGCCTCTCCACCCCGCCTCCCGATATGGGGGCCATCCAGAACAACATTCAGATGATCTTGGAAGAGATCTGCAGGATGAGGACCGATATGGGTGCCAAGCTGGCCGACCTCACAACCAAAGTCACCACCCTAGAGGATCGAATGGAGGGAGTCGAAAACAACCAGCTCTCCACAACACTCCTGGAGACCCAAATGGAAGCCAGATTCCAAGAGATGCAACGGCGCGAAGAACAACTTCGGCTCAAGGTGGACGACATGGAAAACAGGGAGAGGAGAAACAACCTGCAAATTTTTGGACTAGCAGAAGCCGAGGGTGAAAGCACTCAAGGCCTGGAGGGCAAGGTACATGACATCATAAGGATTGTTATGGGGGCGGAGGTCGATGGCGAGATCAAATTTGACAGGGTCCACCGTGCAGGCGGAGGGGGCAGGGGCCCGCGCTTTGTGCTGGCTCGACTACACTATTACAAGGACAAAGCCAAGATCTTAGAGAATAGGGACTCCCTTCTGGCGGAAATGAGAGAGAAAAGACAGGCACTGCACACAGTCCTTATAGGGGAGGTGGTTAAGAAAAAGATACACGCGGCAGAGGTATTATGAAAGGGGAGACAGAGTGGGAACGCTACTGGCGTGCAGAGCAATGGGATGCAGAGTGGAGAGGAGGGTTGGACCCATCAGGGATGGGGGGGGGGGGGTAGCAGGCTCAATAAAAAAGAAGAAATAGTTGACTCCTTTGCTGACTTCTATAGGGAACTTTACACTAAGCAGGTGGGGGAATCAGTGGAGGAGATGCGGGCATACCTGAGGGAACACCCATTACCCCGATTGTCCAAGACTGAACTTACAGGAGCTGAAGGGGGATATAGTGGCAGAGGAGGTAGAAGCAGCCATTAAGAGACTAAAAGTGGGAAAGGCCCCGGGGAGCGATGGGTACACAGCTGATTTCTATAAACAGTTCCAGCCCATACTAACGGAGCCCCTAGCCAAACTGTTTAACCAAATTAGAGATCAGGATACGATTCCACCCACTTTCCTGCAGGCCCTTATCACAGTAATCCCTAAGCCGGGTAGAGACCTGGCAGAATGTGGCTCCTACAGACCCATTTCACCCCCAACGTCGATGCCAAGATCTTTGCCAGGATTCTGGCAACCCGCTTGGAGAAATCCCTACCCCGTCTGGTCCACCCGGACCAGGCAGGCTTCATACTAAATAGGCAAGCTTCTGACAGTATGCGTAAAACGCTCCACGTGTTAAACTCAGGGACGACCCGGAACGAGGGTGCCCTACTGCTGGCCGTGGACGCAGAAAAGTCCTTCGACAGGGTTAGCTGGGCTTTCATGGGGGAGGTCCTCTCAGCGCTGGGGATGGGCCGTAGATGGTTGGGATGGATGTCGGCACTGTACTCAGCCCCCACGGCGAAGGCAGTCGCCAACGGAATGGAATCGGAGGCCTTCCCACTGGGGAGAGGCACAAGACAGGGTTGCCCACTATCGCCCCTGATATACGCTCTGGTCATGGAACCCTGGGCGGTGTCGGTGAGAAACAATGAAGCGATTAACAGAGTGTGGATAGGCAACTCTCACTGCAAAATCAGCCTATACGCTGATGATGCTCTCCTCTATGTCACCAAACCCTCACAAACAGTCCCGCACGTGCTGCGTGGTCTGACGCAATATGGGGATCTGTCGGGGTTTAAGGTTAACCAGGGTAAGTCTGTGGCATTTATTGGGGGTCATCTGTCGGATACCGAGACGGAATACGTGGAGGATCTTCCCTTCCGGCTTCAGAGAGATGGCTTCCGTCACCTGGGGATCCAGATCACGGCCAATTCGACTGACCTCTTTTCTAATAACTTCTCCCCACTATGGACGAATGTCAAGAGAGACAGAGAGGTGGGCGGGCGCAGGGTACTCATGGACAGCACGCCTCAACCTGATTAAAATGGTAGTGCTCCCCAAGTTCTTGTTTCTCTTCCAGATGCTCCCTTGTCCAGGTACCCAAGACCTTCCTAAATTCAATAAAACGCATGCTGCTCAGGTTTATATGGGCGGGAAAGAAACATAGGATCTCATATGAAGTACTAACGAAGCCCAAGGAGGATGGTGGGGTTCCCAGATTTTGACACACATTACAGGACGGCCCAGATGAGAATCCTCGTAGACCATTTCAACCCTGGGACAGAGAAGCAATGGGTGGCCCTGGATAATAGGTTACTTGCCCCGGTAACGCTTGATGAGTGGCCAAGATCACGGGTCCCCAGACGGGTTATAGACCACCTAGTACTGGGAGTTCTGTTGGCGATTTGGAAGGAGAGTGGTTACTACAGATAGCTCACAACCTGGCCCTCTCCGTTGAGTTGCATTTGGGCCCCCCATTCATAGACAAAGTGGCTGAACCAGCGGCCTATCAGCAATGGTATGAGGCTAGTCTTACCAGAGCGGGCCACCTATAGGTGGGGGGGTCGTTCATATCTCTACTGGACCTTGGGGAGGCTTTGGGGAAGTTGTCACCGTCCCGCTACCTCCAGCTAAAGGGAGTACTTACTGAACCCTCATGGGGCGATACCCTCAGGAGGGACCTTACGGACTCCGAGAAAATGATCATCTCCACCCAGGGCTCCAGGGGGGTCATATCCAGTCTGTATATACTCCTTCTGTTCTCGGTCCCGAGGGACCCCCCACTAACACGGACGCAATCAATGGGAAAAAGACCTGGGGGAGGTGATATACGACAAAAGATGGACAAAGATGTGCATCCGTGCTCACCGCTCAACAACCTCTCCTCAGTATCGACATCAAGCTTTAAAAGTGCTACATAGGTGGCACTATCCCCCACAAAGGATATCCAGAATGTGTCCGGGCTATGACCCCCACTGTTGGAAATGCCGTAAAACAAAAGGGGACTACTTCCACATGTGGTGGTCGTGCCCCAGGGTACAGTCATATTGGGGTGAGGTCCTGTCCTGGATCAGGGGTGTCGACGGAATCAGCAGACCCTGCTGCCCATGGTTGCTTCTCTTTGGGATTGAGGTGGGGGATGACCATGAGGACACCCAGGGCCACATGCTACAGGTCATGCTGGTGGCGGCCAGGTGCTGCCTGGCCCAAAGATGGAAGAACCCACGCATGCCTGAGGAGAAGGAGTGGGTCTCTAAGGTTCGGGCCATATATGAAATGGAGTTCCTAATGCATGTCCTTGACAAATCTAAGACCAATATTGAAGAACTCTGGCTCCCCTTTTTTGTAAAATATGAACGCACGGGTTGAAGGGAGGAATTTAAACCCGGAGACATGCTTAGCCACCAGGGTATAATGAGAATGACCCTCCCATAGACACGAATCACCTTACAAGTGATCCTTCTGAAGGGGCACCAACAAACCGACCCCATGACATGTGTGCACAAGACCATTGAACAGACTGAGTCTGCTAAGGATCTCTGTGGTCCCATTGTACGAACTGGAAATCAACACTCGATCATTGGCTGGTGGGGGGGAGGGGGAGATGAGGGTTATTGTCAAAATGTTTTTCGGAAAATGTACACGGTTGGAACGGTGGATATGTTGTAATAACCTAACAATGTTAATAAAACCTTATTTTCAACAAAGAAAATACTGAAAATAAAGAGGTGATAGCGACAGGCACGAGAGGTGAGAGAGATATGGTGGGAAAAGAGTGGAATCAAAGTGAATTCCTAAGTTGCGAGCGTGGGCAGAGATAGGGAGATTAGTAGGAGGAAAGTGAATGAAAGGTGGAGTAGAGGGAGGGGGAAGAGAATTGGCGGGGAAGAATAAGACTTCAGTCTTGTCAGTGTTGAAAGAAAGCGGGAGGACATCCAGTTTTTTATGGCGGTAAGACAGGAAGAGAGTTTAAGGTGGAGGTCGGGGGGAGAAGGAAGAGAAGGAAAGGAAGAGCCGAGTATCGTCAGCATAGAAATGGTGGGAAATGCCGAACGAGGAGATAACAGGGGCAAGCAAGGAGGGAGGTGTAGAGTGAGAAAAGGAAAGGGCCAAGCACCAAGCCTTGGGGTACACCGTATTCCAGAGGCTGAGTTGGAGAGGACCGGCCTCCCAGGAAACAGTAAAAGAGCGGGAGGAGAGGTAGGAAGATAGCCAGTTAAGAACAGAGCCTTTGAATCCAAAGGAAGAAAGAGTGTTGAGAAGAAGGGGGTGATCGACAGTGTCGAAGGCAGCAGAGAGGTCAAGAAGAATAAGGACAGAGGATTGCTTAGGGAGTCGAGCGGAGAGGAGTTAAGGATGTAGGTGAGGGCCGTTTCAGGAGAGTGTTTAGGGTGGAAACCAGATTGAGAGTTGGGTAGGAGAGAGAGATTGGAGACAAAGGTTGAGAGCTGAGAGTAGGCAAGGCGCTCGAGTAGCTTAGAGAGGAATGGGAGAAGAGAGATAGGACGGAAGTTCGAGGTGAGAAGGGGATCAGCAGAAGGTTTCTTCAAAATTGGGATGATAGTGGCATGCTTGAAAGCAGAGGGGAAGGTAGCTGAGGAAAGGCAGGTGTTGAAGAAGGAAGTTAAGTAGGGAATAAGAAGAGGGTAGATCTTAGGGATAAGAAGGGAGGGGAGATGGTCAGTTGGAGCAGACGAGGGGTGGGCTTTGGAGAGGAGGATAGAGACGCCGGAAGGAGAGACAGGCGGGAAGTCAGATATGCAGCATGAGGGGGAGAAGGGGACGGGCGGAAGAAGAGGAGTAATTGATTTTTTTGCCGAAAGGCAAGAATCTTGGAGAAGTAGTTAGCAAAGTCAGAAGGAGAAAGGGTGGAAGAGGTTGAGGGATCAGAGGTAGGAGGGGAGAGAAGATGAGAGAGTTTGGAAGATGCGGCGAGGGTTAGAGGCTTGGGAGTGGAGAAGGTTAATGTAGTAGGAGCGTTTAGCCGAGGCGAGGCAAGAGTCGTAAAGAGAGTGGTAAGAGAAGAACAAGTTACTTACTAACTGTAACGTTCTTTCGACTAGATGTTCCTCCCACGTATTCCTCATCTTGTGATATTCGTTATTGCCAGCTTCGGAAAAAATATTTCGGCATAGGGTGCTGTGCTCGAGGTCGTGGCATTGATTGTGCCTCGACGGGCTCTGTTCCATGTCGACGTCACTGCTGGTAAAAAATAGCTTGAATCGTTCCCGTTGGCTTCAGTTCTGTTTTTTCGAGGAAATACTTGTGGAACATCCAGGTGTGTCTTGTGACTGATAGGCCCATTGTGAGAGGAAAGTGTAAGAAAACGTAAACTGTACTGCGGGGTAGGCTGGGAGGGTCGATGAGGAATACGTGGGAGGAACATCCAGTCGAAAGAACGTTACAGTTAGTAAGTAACTTGTTCTTCGAATGGATTGTGTCATCCCAAATATTCCTCATCTTGTGATAGACTCCCATAGCAGTGATCAATTTGGAGGTGGGAGTGCTAATTATTGTTTTCATGGACGGAATGAAGTACCGCCCTGGCAAATAAACCCTCATTGGAGGAGGAGGCATCTAAGTCGTAATGCTTGATGAAGGTATGGCATTGATGCCCATGTTGCAGCCGAGCAAATGTCTTTTGCAGGGATTCCCTCTTCAAAGCCGCAGAAGTAGCCATTCCCCTAGTGGAGTGAGCACGTAGCCCATCCGGTGGGTCTTTTCCTGCTAATATGTAGCATTCCATTATAGCCAGAATGATCCAGTGGGATATAGTTTGTTTTGTCACTGCTAACCCCAATTTACGACCTGTGTAACCCACAAAGAGTTGGTCATCTTGAGGTAATTTTGCCATTCTTGAAATGTAAAAATCGAGGGCCCTCTGGGGGTCCAGTCTATGCAATCTTTCCTCTTCTTTACCCAAATGAGGAGGAGGATAGAATGTTGGTAAAATCATTTTTTGTGACAAATGGAAGTCAAACTACTTTCGGTAACAACGATGGTTTAACCTTAAGAACTACCTTGTCCTTGTAAAAGATGGTATATGGAGGTTTACATGAGTGTTAAGCAGAAACCTGTGCAGTTCCCTCTGGGACCACTGCAAAAGATTTAAGATTACAGGTGTTGGCAGTAAACCCACTTGGTAGCAGTCTGTACCACACAGATTCACTGTGGTAGCTGTGGCTGAGCAGTCAGACTTCCCTCAAGAAGAGTTAGGCAGTATATAGAGGATACAGGATAGGTACAGAGTCACAGTAGTACAAACAAACACTGACCAGAGCTAGGTGTAAAAGTATATACTTATTTATTTTAAAGGCACACTCATAAAATTACACTAGCACAGAAAAAAAGGTAAGTAAGTCAAAACACAGTCACTATTACTTATATGTACATCCCTAGTCATTTGTTGGACAAGTCTAAGTTAACACCACTTATTTCCAAACAGAGGCGAGCGCTTAACGTCAGATGGCACTCCAACAAGTTATAGAAAAGGGAGGGAAAAGCAGAAATAATGAGAGCAGTAAGGTAAAACACTTTTCACAGAAGGTTAGCAAAGACAGTCAATGGTGGAACAAGGAGAATTCGTTCGGGGCCCGCTTCAGAGAGAGCCAGGTAAAAATATGCCCAAGATCACACAATGTCGCAAGTCTTTGCAGGTAAGTAGAAAAGGTTTTACTACGGTTCTGAAAAGTTTAGTTAGGGTGTCCCCGACCTACCCAGGTTCGAGAGCCGAGGGCTAAATCTACCCCGTACAATCGGTGGCAAGGGAGGCCGGGCGGATCACAGTACCTTTAAAAGTGGAAAGGATCCTCCAGCGGTGGTAGTCGTTCCTGGTAGTGGGTGCAAGTTGCGGCGTCGTCCAGGGGAAGAGGTGAGCTCGACGTGGAGGAAGCTGCAGGTCGTTGCACTACCAGGGATGAGGCCAGCCGTGGAGTTTTCCGGTCACAAAGGAGTTTACCCCCCTTTCGCGGTTGAGGTAAAAAGTGGTATCCCGGTTGCTGGGGTGCTTGGCACAGGCAAGGCGGCCACGAGATGCTTCGGGACGGCAAAAAGAAGGCAGCAACTGGTTGTCCCCACCAGTTAAGGGAAGGAGACTCTCTGGAGGGAGATCTCCTCTGTCGTCGGAAAAAGTGGTGAGACGGTTCCGCAGGGCTTCACCGGTGGTGTCGTCTTGGCAGGTCGTCTCGGCTTCTCCCTCTTCGGCTTCTTAGGTCCTGTGGCGACTTCTGAAGAACCAGTCCCAAAACCCCTGCTTTTATGCAGCAAACCCCCATTCATACAGCCTAGCTGTCACTCAAACATGCTAAGTGGTGAGCGGGGTGGCTCACCACTTGGGCCAATCACACTAGAGTGCGACATGAGTTGGCAAGGCAACTCAGTCCAGGGTGCCTAAACCCCCTCCCACACCCCCTGTGGTACCCAGACAGAATGGCACCACTTTGGAGGGCTTCTGTGCAGAAGCCCACCAAAAGTGGAACAAAGGCTCGACTTGGGTTCAGGGTTACTGAAGTGAACCTAGACGCCATTTTGGCGGCGAGTTCTGGCAAAAAATCCCAACCGGTGAATTTATATTAAATAAATAAACCGGCGGTATCTTTAACATTGCACCAAAAAGTGGTGCATTAAAATCAATGGGAAATCCCATTGGGAAATATTCCGGTGGAATATTTCTGTGGTATCCACTGCCACCAGCCAGAAACTCGGCGAGGGGGGACGGGACAGTACCCCCTCGACAACAGACCCAGGGGCAATCTAATTGCCCCTACCAGTACTTCCACAGTAAGATGGTTTGTACTGGTTAAGTTCCTAAGTTAAGACTAGTAAAGTCAATGGCAACTTTACAGACCCAGGGAGACAGTAGTCAGTCCCAGGGTGTGGAGTCTATGTTTGGGGGTCTCTATGATACCCCTGTGTTACTGCACTGAGGGTGCTGTGTAACACACATTCAAAAACCAATGATAGCCTATGGGGAAAAAATACCCCCTAGCCCATAAGCACATAGCAAGTCACAGTAACACTCTCAAATCATGTCCAAGAGTGAGGGTAAAAGAGTCTCACTCTTGGCAGGAGAAAAAAATAAAACCCCGAAAATCCAGCAAAGCTGCTGGGGGACTCACTAGGTTAGGAAATTCAGCCTAAACAGAGAATTCTCCCTAACACTCGCCCCCCCCAGACTAAGGGACAGGAGGATTTAATCCACTCCTGGATGAACCTCATACCTCTAGTCGATGACATACATCCTAGAGAGTCCATCAGCATTTTGATGGTGACACCCTGACCTGTGCTCAATGGTGAAATCAAACCCTTGGAGGCAGATTGACCATCTCAATAGTTTTGGATTTTCCCCTTTCATTTGCATTAACCATCTCAAGGGTTGGTGGTCAGTCTGAATGACAAAAGTAGAACCATACAAGTATGGCCTAAACTTCTTCAGTGCCCACACAATAGCAAAACATTCTCTTTCAATTGTTGCCCACCTTGTTTCAGGATCCTTCAGTTTTCTACTGATGAAGCAAATGGGGTGTTCCCTACCCTTCTCATCCAGTTGGCTAAGAACTGCACCTATACCTACATTGGAAGCATCAGTTTGTACAATGGAGGTTTGGTGGTAGTCAGGAGCTCTGAGTACTGGAGCTTGGCAAAGGGCTTTCTTCAGGTTTTCAAAGGCCTGATTGCATTCCTCATTCCATTTGACCTTTTTAGGGAATTTTGGAGAGGAGATCACATTCAGATGAGAAGCTATGGTCCCATAGTTCTCAATGAAATTCCTGTAGTACCCAGTGAGGCCTAAGAAGGCTCTCACCTGGGTCTGAGTAGTAGGTGTTGTCCAATTTTGCACAGCTTCAATCTTGCTGAGCAAAGGCCTTATTTCTCCACCTCCTACCTCGTGTCCAAGGTAGACCACTTTACTCTGTCCAATTTGGCATTTGGTGGCCTTTATGGTCAGATGGGCCTGCTCAAGAGCCTGCAAAACATTCCCTAAGTGGGACACATGTTCCTTCCAGGAGTGGCTGAAGACTGCAATGTCATCCAAGTATGCCATGCAGAAGTCTTCCATCCCAGCTAGAACTTGGTTCACCATCCTTTGGAATGTTGCAGGTGCATTTTTTAGTCCAAAAGGCATAACCTTGAATTGGTATAGGCCAACTGGGGTAGAAAATGCAGTTTTCTCCTTGGCATGGTCTGTCAGGGCTATTTGCCAATAGCCTGACGTAAGGTCCAGTGTGCTGAGGTACTTGGCTGCACCAAGTTTATCCACCAACTCATCTGTCCTTGGCAAAGGGTGGGCATCAGTCTTGGTGACTGCATTAAGAGCTCTATAGTCCACACAGAATCTCAACTCTTTGGATCCTGCCTTTGGTACTAACACCACTGGGCTAGACCATGGACTAGTAGAGGGCTCTATTACCCCGAGATCAAGCATCTTCTTGACCTCCCCTTTGATGTGGGTTCTGATATGTTCTGACATCCTATATCCTCTGCTTTTGACTGGCAGACAGTCACCAGTGAGTATATCATGCTGTCCCCAAGGGGTCAAGCCTGGTGAAAGAGAGAACAGGGGGGAAAACTGATTTAACATCGCTTTGCACTCCTCCTGTTGCTCAGGGGTCAGATCTGAAGAGAGATTAACTCCTTCAACCTTTTCGTCCAAAGGTAAGCCTCTTAGGAGGTCAGGTAGAGCTTCACTCTCCTCCTCCTCTCCTGATGAAGCTAGAAGCAAGGCTCCTACTTCTGGTCTAGAGATATAGGCTTTGAGGCGGTTGGTGTGGAAGACTCGGGGAGCTCCCCTGGGGTTGCCCAGATCCACCAGATAGTTGACCTCTCCAAGTTTTCCCACAACCTTGAAGGGTCCCATCCATTTGTCTTGCAAGGCCCTCTGCCTTGTTGGAAGCATAACTAGAACTAGCTGGTCTTGAGTAAACTCAACCATGTTAGCTTTCTGATCATGCCAATGTTTGATCAGAGCTTGGCCAGCTTTCAAGTTGTCACTTGCTTCTGCCATCATGTGTGACATTCACCTTCGGAGACCTATCACATAGTCAGTCACTCTGACTGGCTTGGGGGAAGGAGCACTCTCCAACCCCTTCTTAATCAGGGCTAAGGGGCCTCTGACTGGATGGCCATAGAGAAGTTCAAAGGGAGAATAACCTACTCCCTCCTGAGGGACTTCCCTATAAGCAAATAGAAGGCATGGCAGTAGAAGGTCCCACTTCTTCTTAAGGGGTTCTTCTAAAGCACCTATCATGCTCTTCATAGTTCTGTTAAACCTTTCTACCAACCCGTTTGTCTGAGGGTGGTAGGCGGTCGAGAACTTGTAGGTGACTCCGCAGGTTTTCCACATGGCTTTCATGTAGTGGGACATAAAATTTGACCCCCTGTCAGAAATCACCTCCTTAGGAAACCCAACCCTGGTAAAGATACCAAGGAGGGCCTTAGCCACAGCCTGAGCTGTAACAGTCCTCATAGGAATGGCCTCAGGGTACCTAGTAGCATGGTCTACTACAACAAGGATAAACCTGTTGCCTGAGGAGGTTGGAGGATCAAGGGGACCAACAATGTCAATCCCTACCCTCTCAAATGGGACTCCCACAACTGGGAGAGGCACTAAAGGTGCCACATTCTTGGAACCAACCTTACCAGAAGTCTGGCAGGTATGGCAGCTCCTGCAATATCTATCTACTTCAGCCCCCATCTTTGGCCAATAAAAGTAGAGGGAGAGCCTTTCCTTGGTCTTCTTGAAACTCAAGTGACCAGCCAAAGGAATCTCGTAGGCTAGTTGCAAGAACTGTTGTCTGTTCTCTTGGGGCACTACCAGGCGTTGGTAGGCTCCAGGTTCAGATTCAGTGGGTTCACTGTAGAAGAGGCCATCTTCCCAGTGTAATCTATACTTCCCAGGCTCTTGCCCATCAGCCTGAGAAGCAGCCTGTTGGCGGAGACCCTCCAGAGTTGGACATTCTCTTTGTCCCTTACGAAAAGCTGTCCTGCTGGGTCCACCTTCTGCCAGTAAAGACTGCAGCTCAGGATGGTCAGCCGGGTCCAGGTCTCCAATAAGTTCTGGGCCTCCTACTAGCTCTTCTTCAGAGTCTAGTTCAACCAGACAGGGTTGTACCTCCCTCTCAGCCTCAGCTGGAGGTGGAGTTACAGGTGTAACTTTGGACAACCTCGGGGAAGTCCTCGTTGGATGCACTGGAGTGCTTGCTGTAGGCTTTTTCCTAGGAGTCTTGGGTTGCCCCTTTGCTCCTGATCTGGTAGTTACTGCAGTAAGTTGCTCCAGTGGGAGAGGAGTGATTTCTGTCATCATCTCCTGAGATAAACTTCGCAGGGTTTTCTCTCTTGCAGGTTTGGTGAGCTCCTGTAACCTTTTACTAGGAGGCCTGGGGGTATGTGACAACTCCAAGAGCTTTCAGGTCATTTCCCAACAGGACCCTTCCTGGTACTTCACATTGTATACTGACAGGTATCTTCACAGCCATATCATTACACTGGATGAGAACTGGTAACTGGGGACACATCTGCACAGGCCCTCCAGCTAACTTGGTGAGGCATTTGGGTGCCTTAGCAACATCCTCTGCCTTGAAAAATGATTCATCCACCACAGTTATGCTGGCCCCAGTGTCCCTGATGGCAGGAGTCTCCTGACCATTCACTTGGACACTGTCCTTATAATACTCTTTAGTATTATCTGGGATAGAATTATACACATCTAAATTCTGTTGTTCCCATAACCCCAGAGAGACTAAAGAAACACTGGCTGAGACTCCAGTGGGTTCATCAGCCAGTTGTAGAAAGTTTCCACTTGCCATAGTGACTTCCTCCTGTGGAGCGAAGGCTAAGGAGACAAGTTGGACCCCTGAAGGTTTACCCTTACATCTGGGATCTCCTTTCACATGGTCAGTAGCCTTACAAACATAACAGGCCCCAAAGGTCCTTTGGAATGGAGGCTTGTTCTGACCTCCTTCTGGTTTAGCACCAGAAGGTATACTACTCTGCTGTGGTTTCCCAGGTGGCTTACCCTTATTGTTTGGTTTGGGGCCCTCTTTGGAATTGGAGTTATTAGAATTCTCTTTGGAGTCTTTCTTAGGCTGTCTTCCCTCCTCCTTCTTCTGAGTTACCCCAGAATCCTTGTGAGTAGCCCTGTTGGCAACCCACAAGTCAGCAGCCTTAGCTAGTTTCCTAGGGTCTAATTCCTGTGAATCAGCCAAGTGCTGTCTGAGCTCAGGAGAGCAGGCATCATAAATTGACTCCATCATTACAAGATTCCTCATTCCTTCATAAGTGTTCACTTTGTAACCCTTAATCCATCCCTCTAAGTTTTTCAGCCCTTCACACACCCAGGTAGCCCAAAGGGGTACCATCATGCTTTTTGAGGCTCCTAAACCTCTACTGGATACTGGGAAGGGGTCTTCCCAAATCTAGCTATCAAAGCTAGTTTCACACATTCATACTCTTTCCTATCCTCCTCCCCCAACTCCATTACCGCATCAGTTGCAACAGGGGGAAGCCTAGAGAACAACCAGGTGAGTAACCCATTACCTGTGATGTTCTGGAGCCCATGATTATACTCAAACATAGACAACCAATCCAACACATCCAACTTAGGCTCATACATACCAATCAATTCCTTAGGCATCCTGGGTCTTTTAGGACTGGAACTTCTAGAGGAGCCAGAGAGAGAAGCATTTTCAACAGACAATTTCTTCAATTCTAGCTCATACTTGAGCTCCATGTCCCTGAGCCTTAGTTCTTTTTCAGTTTGAGCAGTAAGTTTCTTGTACTCTAATTCAATTTTCATTCTCTCTAGTTCAAAGTATTGAGGGTTGAATGTGGGACCTGGCAAAGGCCCAGTAGGTACAGCTGGTAGAGCAGACAGAGGCCTAGGGGGAACATTTATAACAGTTTCATCCTCCTCTTCTGGTTCTGACCCAAGATCATCAATACTTTGTTCAATATCAATATCATTGCCGTTCTCTACATTTGCTGGAGTGATAGGTTCCTCCGAACCATCATCCAGACTTTGGTTTTCTAACAACCTTTCTATTAGCTCCATTTTCTTTCCTTTAGTCATGAGATTCTTATGCTTACAGAGAAGTCTTAGACAATCAGCAGTTTTTGTAGCAAGGGATTCTTGACTATAACTTTCCATAGTAGACAGGATAGAAAATGACTTTTTCCTTTCTTTGTGGTTAGTTTGCACTAAGGTATCTCAAAAGTACACTAAAGTGTATACTCAATACAAATCCCACCGCTGTACACCAGTGTTAAGCAGAAACCTGTGCAGTTCCCTCTGGGACCACTGCAAAAGATTTAAGATTACAGGTGTTGGCAGTAAACCCACTTGGTAGCAGTCTGTACCACACAGATTCACTGTGGTAGCTGTGGCTGAGCAGTCAGACTTCCCTCAAGAAGAGTTAGGCAGCATATAGAGGATACAGGATAGGTACAGAGTCACAGTAGTACAAACAAACACTGACCAGAGCTAGGTGTAAAAGTATATACTTATTTATTTTAAAGGCACACTCATAAAATTACACTAGCACAGAAAAAAAGGTAAGTAAGTCAAAACACAGTCACTATTACTTATATGTACATCCCTAGTCATTTGTTGGACAAGTCTAAGTTAACACCACTTATTTCCAAACAGAGGTGAGCGCTTAACGTCAGATGGCACTCCAAGAAGTTATAGAAAAGGGAGGGAAAAGCAGAAATAATGAGAGCAGTAAGGTAAAACACTTTTCACAGAAGGTTAGCAAAGACAGTCAATGGTGGAACAAGGAGAATTCGTTCGGGGCCCGCTTCAGAGAGAGCCAGGTAAAAATATGCCCAAGATCACACAATGTCGCAAGTCTTTGCAGGTAAGTAGAAAAGGTTTTACTACGGTTCTGAAAAGTTTAGTTAGGGTGTCCCCGACCTACCCAGGTTCGAGAGCCGAGGGCTAAATCCTCCCCGTACAATCGGTGGCAAGGGAGGCCGGGCGGATCACAGTACCTTTAAAAGTGGAAAGGATCCTCCAGCGGTGGTAGTCGTTCCTGGTAGTGGGTGCAAGTTGCGGCGTCGTCCAGGGGAAGAGGTGAGCTCGACGTGGAGGAAGCTGCAGGTCGTTGCACTACCCGGGATGAGGCCAGCCGTGGAGTTTTCCGGTCACAAAGGAGTTTACCCCTCTTTCGCGGTTGAGGTAAAAAGTGGTATCCCGGTTGCCGGGGTGCTTGGCACAGGCAAGGCGGCCACGAGATGCTTCGGGACGGCGAAAAAAAGGCAGCAACTGGTTGTCCCCACCAGTTAAGGGAAGGAGACTCTCTGGAGGGAGATCTCCTCTGTCGTCGGAAAAAGTGGTGAGACGGTTCCGCAGGGCTTCACCGGTGGTGTCGTCTTGGCAGGTCGTCTCGGCTTCTCCCTCTTCGGCTTCTTAGGTCCTGTGGCGACTTCTGAAGAACCAGTCCCAAAACCCCTGCTTTTATGCAGCAAACCCCCATTCATACAGCCTAGCTGTCACTCAAACATGCTAAGTGGTGAGCGGGGTGGCTCACCACTTGGGCCAATCACACTAGAGTGCGACATGAGTTGGCAAGGCAACTCAGTCCAGGGTGCCTCAACCCCCTCCCACACCCCCTGTGGTACCCAGACAGAATGGCACCACTTTGGAGGGCTTCTGTGCAGAAGCCCGCCAAAAGTGGAACAAAGGCTCGACTCGGGTTCAGGGTTACTGAAGTGAACCTAGACGCCATTTTGGCGGCGAGTTCTGGCAAAAAATCCCAACCGGTGAATTTATATTAAATAAATAAACCGGCGGTATCTTTAACATTGCACCAAAAAGTGGTGCATTAAAATCAATGGGAAATCCCATTGGGAAATATTCCGGTGGAATATTTCTGTGGTATCCACTGCCACCAGCCAGAAACTCGGCGAGGGGGGACGGGACAGTACCCCCTCGACAACAGACCCAGGGGCAATCTAATTGCCCCTACCAGTACTTCTACAGTAAGATGGTTTGTACTGGTTAAGTTCCTAAGTTAAGACTAGTAAAGTCAATGGCAACTTTACAGACCCAGGGAGACAGTAGTCAGTCCCAGGGTGTGGAGTCTATGTTTGGGGGTCTCTATGATACCCCTGTGTTACTGCACTGAGGGTGCTGTGTAACACACATTCAAAAACCAATGATAGCCTATGGGGAAAAAATACCCCCTAGCCCATAAGCACATAGCAAGTCACAGTAACACTCTCAAATCATGTCCAAGAGTGAGGGTAAAAGAGTCTCACTCTTGGCAGGGGAAAAAAATAAAACCCCGAAAATCCAGCAAAGCTGCTGGGGGACTCACTAGGTTAGGAAATTCAGCCTAAACAGAGAATTCTCCCTAACAATGAGCGAGCCTGTAGTTAACTAACCCTGTGGGCTGATGTTAATGCCACAAGAAGGACAGTTTTTAGTGTGAAAAGCCTCAATGGACAGGGGTGCAGAGGCTCAAATGGTATACAAGTTAGGAATTTAAGAACCAAGTTTAAATCCCAAATTGGAATATGAAACGGTATTGGTGGATATACATTGGTAAGTGCTTTCAGGAACTGTATGATTAATGGAATTTTAAAATAAGAAACTTCTTCCGAGGAGCGCTTAAAAATGGCCAGCGCAGCAAGATATCCTTTAATTGTTCCGATCTGGAGCCCCAGATTGGCTAGATGTAACAGGAAAGAAAGCACCATTGGGGTGCTACATTGAAAAAGGTCCACATCCTTATCTTTGCACCAGTTACTGAACTTGTTCCAACGACACTGGTACAAGGATTTCTTTGCTGGCCTTCTGGCTGAATCCTTGTATCTCAACCTCTCAGAAACCGGGCGTGTAGATGGAGTGTCTTGACCTCTGGATGGAGAACCCAACCTTCCTCTTGCGAGAGAAGATATTCTCTTTGCAGAAGACGTATTGGAGGGCAAATGGACATTTCCAGAAGGTCCGGGTACCAGGTCCTCCTGGCCCAATCCGGGGCAATTAGGATCATGGCTTTCCTGAACTTTCTCAACCTCCTGATTACTTGAGGAATCACGGGGACTGGAGGAAACGCGTACAGTAGGGGGAAATCCCAGTCCATCACAAACGCGTCTCCTAGAGCTCCTCTCAGGGGAAATTCCCTTGAGCAATACTGATCGCACTTCCGGTTTACCGTGGTCGAGAACAGATCCACTTGAGGAGTTCCCCAAAGGGCGAAGATCTCCAGAAGGACTTCCTGAGCTAACTCCCACTCGTCGGAGACTGTGCTCTGCCTGCTCAGAGCATCTGCTGCCGTGTTCTGCTCTCCGGCTAGGTGAACTGCCGACAGACAGATTCCCTCTCGTATTGCCCAGAACCAGAGCTGCATTGCCTCTCTGCACAGTGGTAGTGATCCTACCCCTCTTTTGTTGAGGTAGTACATGGCCACTGTGTTGTCCGTCATTATCAGGACATTCTTTGCCTGTACAGAGGGCAGGAAGGCCTTCAGCGTTAGTCTGATTGCCCTCAGCTCCAATAGGCTGATGTGTAGTTTGGACTCCGATGGAGACCAACGTACGCTGATTGTCAGATCGCTGGTGTGAGCTCCCCACCCCGTGTGTGAGGCGTCCGTTACTACTGCTATCTCCGGCCATGGTTGCCAAAAAGATTCTCCCTTGAGGATGTTATCGTTGCAAGCCCACCATAGTAGATCCTGAGCAACTGCGCTCAGGACCTGCAGACGATCTGACATACTCCCCGAGAATTGGGACCACTGAGTTCTTAGGGCCCATTGGAGGGATCTCATTCCTATTCTGGCCTCTGGCACCAGAAAAATGCAGGATGCCATGAGGCCGAGCAACTTCAGAAAATCGAAGGCCAGCAGATGCTGGGCTTTCTGGAATTTTGTTACCATCTGCTGGATGTGGAGAGCTCTTACCTCGGGTGGCGAGGCTTTGCCCGAGGAAGTGTCCAAGACTGCTCCGATAAACTGGAGTTCTTGGGATGGTATCATGTTGGACTTCTTGAAATTGAGGGAGAAGCCCAGGTTGTGGAGGAAGTAGCAGGTGACCGACAGATGTTCCTGAGCTTGTTCGGGAGAACGTGCTCTGATCAACCAGTCGTCCAGGTAGGGGTAGACGTGAATCCCTCCTCTCCTGGGACTCGCTGCCACTACCGCCATCAGCTTGGTGAAAACCCTCGGAGTGCAGGTCAGCCCGAATGGCAGAACTCAAAACTGATAGTGAGAACCGCCAACTGCGAACCTCAGGTATTTTCTGTGCTTGGGATGGATTGGCACATGAAAATAAGCATCCTGAAGGTCCAATGATACCAACCAGTCTTGGAGTTGAGAGCCTGAAGGATTTGAGTAAGGGTTACCATCTTGAACTTGTCCTTCCAGAGGAACTTGTTCAAGTTTCTTAAATCCAAGATGGGTCTCAATCCTCTGTCCTTCTTTGGGATGAGAAAATAAGGGGAGTACCAACCCTTGTTCCTCTCCGCTACAGGTACATGTTCTATTGCACCTTTCTCTAGCAGGGTTAAAATTTCCTGCAAAAGGAGCGTGTATGGAATTTTGATAGAGCTGGCTCCCGGTGGATGATTGTGAGGCCTTTTTAGGGAGGGAAGGCAATAACCTTGAGCTACTGTTTCCAGTGCCCAAGCATCTGAAGTAATGCCCTGCCATTCTTTCAGATGCTGAGAAATTCTGCCTCCCACTGGTGTTTTGCATGATAAGACCTCAGAGTGATTTGGAGGCGGCTGCAGGAGCGGCTGAGGGCATAGATGCCGTGCCTGAAGATGGCTTTGTAATCTTTCCTCGTCCACCACGAGTGACATTCCTTTTTCCCCCTTTGAAAAGCCTGTCCTCTTCCTCTTCCAACAGAAGCGTAGTATCGAAAAGGACAACCCCTCCAGGAAAATGAGCCCGAATAGGGTTTCTGAGGCTGTCGCATGGAGGCACTAAGGGATTTAGCTGCCGCTTTTGAAGTCTGTAGTTTTTCTAGGCTTTCATCAGCCTTTCTACCAAACAGCCTCGAGCCATCAAAGGGCATGTTGAGAAGTCTGGCCTGCACATCTGGTGCAAACCCCGACTTCCTCAACCACGCAAATCTGTGTAGCACTGTGCTTGATGCCATGGATCTGCTAATACTATCAGCAGTATCCAGTCCAGACTGGAGACATTCCCCCATTGCCTCCTTCCCGTCTGACTATATTCAGGAAGCCTTCCATTTCCTCGCCTTCCGGAATATGTTCAGCCGCCGCCGAAATGCATTCCCACAGGGTATGTGTGAACCTGGCCAGGGTACAGGTGACATTGGTTGATTTCAAGGCCATGCTACCTGAAGTAAAAACTTTACGAGCCCAAGCATCAACCTTCTTATCCTCCCTATCCAGAGGTATGGTTGGGTATGCTGTTTGTCTCGAGGTAGTTGCAGCCTGAATAACCAGACTTTCTGGAGTAGGGTGTCTATTCAGATTCTCTGGATCAACATTAGAAGTTCTATACTTCTTTGGAAGATTGCAGTCTACTGCAGCAATGTTATCAGGTTTTTCCCAGTTCTTTTCCACTGTCCTATGAAGCGCCTTATGGAAAGGGAGAACTGGATCTTTCTGGGGACCTCGAACTATTATGTCTGTCATATCATCCTGTTCAAAAGTAGGCGAGGCTCTTCCCCAATCCATATATTCTATCACCCTGTTCATCAAACTCCTGTACCGAGTCTGCATGCTCTGCAGGATCAGGTGTAGCAAACTCTAATTCAGGTGACGTGTCAATGCCACTAGCAGAATGTACAGTCTCGCACAGGTCTCTCATTTTAGATTCAGGGTTTATAAGTTCCTCTGGAATCTGTCTAGTGCCATATTTTACTCCAAAAGGAGTGACATCTTCATCCTCCGAGCCAGATTATTAAAAAATGGAAGACATGGACCTAAAAAAAAATCTGACTTCCGTAAGGGTGTAAACCTTCTCTCTTCCTCCTGATTTTTTGTCGAAGGAATAGGTGTTTTCTTCGAAGGTATCGAAGGAACCTTTGACACACTCTAAGTCTTCGATAAAGGCGTCGAAGATAGTTTAGGCTTCGATGTCGAAGCTGTCGGCGCCAATGGAGTCGACGAAGTTGCGCTTGATTGACAACTTCTGCTTTTTATGAGGGATGGAGAAACACTCTATTCTCGAGGATCTCTCGACGACTTGTCGACTCTAGTTTTACAGGCTTCACCCATACTACTGGGTTTTACCGCATTAGTTCCTGACTTCCATGTGTCATCCAATGGAGCGACCGTGGTCTGGCTCTCCTGAGGTTTCTTTGAGGGGGTCGAGGCCACCTTCTCAAAGACCTGCATCATTTTTCTTCTAAAATGTTCCCATTTAGTTGGGGAATCCGATTTTGTTGGACATCGAACCAATTCAGTTGATGCATCGGATGATGACGATGGAGATCTATGTCTCCTTTTTATTTTTTTAGAAGATGACGAAGAAGATTGTCTCGATCTACTATGAGATAGGGATCTCCAAGTGTTTTTTATGATGTTCCGATTCCTTTGAATCAGACGATTTTTTATGCCTTTTCAATGAGGCCTTCGAAGTGGCCTTTGATGCCTCCCGCCCCACCGCTAGTTTACCTTTCCTCTCACGGAGGGCCTTCTCCGTCATCGACTGCCAGGAGCCACAGTCGCCGGTTCGATGACCTGAACCCAGACACCAAAGACAGATACGGTGAGGATCGTTGATAGACATCTTCGGCCCGCAGTTGATACACTTCTTAAACCCAGTCTTGGGTGTAGAAGCAGTTGATGATGAAGACATTTTCTGACAGAAAATCTCAAAGCACGCCGTTCACGAGAGCGAAGCAATTGGAAAAACGGAACTGAAGCCAACGGGCGCGGCTCGAGCTATTTATACCAGCAGTGATGTCGACATGGAACGGAGCCCGTCGAGGGACAATTGACGCCACGCCCTCGAGCACAGCGCCCTCTGCCGAAATGTATTTTCCAAAGCAGCTAAGCTGGCGATAACGAATATCACAAGATGAGGAATACGTGGGAGGACCCAATCCATTCGAAGTATGAGGTTTGGTTGGAAAGCGTGGGAGATTTGAACCAGAGTCTCTCAAGACGTCGGAGGAGACGCCGCATAGAGAGACGTTGAGGAGAGAGCCACAGTTGAGAGGGTTTCTGGGCTGGACGGAAGAAGGAAAGGGGGTAAAGTAGATCAAGAGAGGAGCAGGAGAGAGTGGATAGTGCATCATTGGCCGACAGTGAAGAGAAATCTTGGAGAGAGGGAAGAGAGGAAGAGCACGTGTCAAGAAAGCGGGAGGGATCAAAGTTGCAAAGGTCATGTCGTGAGAAGGTGGAAGGAGAGGGCAAAGTAGAGGAAGGCTAAGGAAGGGGAGTAGTAAGGGAGAAGGAGAGTAAAGCATGATCGGAGAGATAGATAGGAAGTGTAGAGAGAGAGGAAGAGAGGTAGGAAGAGTTGAAGATAAGGTCGAGAGTGGAGCCAGAGGAGTGAGTAGGAGAGGAAGGAAGAGGGGAAAGGAGGTAGGCATCAAGGATAGAGAAAAGGGGTGAGGAATGAGGGGGAGAAGGGAGGTGAAGGTTAAAGTCGCAGAGTACTGTTAGACGAGAGGGGGAGGGAGAGATGAGCGAAAGGAGGTGATCAAGGTCATCGTAGAAGGAAGGGGATGATAGATGATTAGAAAGGAGATGGGGTGAGGAGAGGAAAAAGATTTGTAAAGAAAATCGAAGGAAGGGAAAGAAGGAAGAGATGGTAAGGAGGTAGAGGAAAGATGTCTAGGGTGGTAGAGGAGGCCAATACCTCCACTGCGGCCATTGGCGCAAGAGATGTGAGAGAAGGACGAGTAGGTGGTTAGGGAAGCAGGGACAGTGGTGTTGTGAGGCGGGATCCAGGTTTCAGTAAGACATAGGAAATGAAGGTTGAGATGAAAGAACATGTCTAAAACTGCTGCAGTCTTATTGCAGATGGATCTGGCGATCTAGAGAGCAATGTTCATGAGGTTGGAGGGATGTGCAGTAGGGGGGTAGAGAAGATTAGGACGGTGAGAGAGGGTAGGTGAGGGACGGGAAGAGTGGGGGAGGGGATTGAAGAGGGGAATGGACATAAGGAGGAGGGAGAAGGAGAGTAGGAGAGAAAGGGGAAGGTGGAGAGAGGGGAAGAGGGGGCAAGGGTAGTGCGGACGGTGAGAAAGTTTTGGCAGCACGCATAACAGAGGGGATGAGAGTGGCATGGTGAAGGAATAAAGTGGTAGGAAGGGAAGGTGGGTGAAGAGGATGAAGAAAGGCGGAGAGAGAGAGGTGTAAAGGGGAGAAGTCCAACAGGAGGGGGGAGAGAAACTGCTGCAATCAGACCAGTCGCCAGGCAAGGAGCCTGGCAGGGAAGGATCAGGAGCAGTTAGCAGGACCTGGTTGAGCCCGCGCTGGTGAAGGAGCGGGTGGAGGCTCCGCAGCAGAGGCTGGTTGGTAGGAAGTAGGCAAAGAGTCAGGGGGGAAGATCTGGAGCAGACAGCAAGAAATTGGCAGATCAGGAGCAGTTAGATAGTCCTAACTGAGCCCGCGCTGGAGTGGGAGCGGGAGGAGGCTCCACAGTAAGGGCTGTTTGATAGGAAGTAGGCGAAGAGTCAGGGTGCAAGATCAGGTGCAGACAGAGAGAAATTGGCAGATCCCACACTGAAATGGAAGCGGGTGGAGGCACAGTGGCAGGTAAGGAGCCGGGAAGGGCAAGAACAGGAGCAGTCAGTGTTCCTGATTGAACACGCTCAGATGTAGGAGCGGGTGGAGGTTCGGCAGCAGAGACTGTGCTGCAGGTGGCAGTATCTCAATAGAGGAGCCAGGCAGGGCACGAATAGGAGCCTTGAGTTACTTCCAGGCTGAGCCCGCGATGATGAGTAAGTAGGGGGAGGCCCAGCAGCAGGTGGTAGACACGTGTGATCCTGGCTGAACCCACGTGATTAGGAGGCAGGAGGAGGCCCAACAGCAAGGTCTGTGCAGTAGGTGGCAGGCAGGTGTGGGTCCTGGTTGAACCTGCGTGATTCGGAGGTGGGATGAGGCCCCGCAGCAGGGACTGTGAGGCGGGTGGTAAGCAAGTGTGTTCCAGACTGAACCCTTGTGAATAGGAGGGGGGAGGAGGCCCAGCAGCAGGGTCTGTGAGGCGGGTGGTAGGCAGGGAGCCGGGTAGGGCTCGTACAGGAGATTTGAGCGAGATCCTGGCCGCTCCCGTGCTGAGGAGGCGGGTGGAGGCCCAGCAGCTGTCCCGACCCGGGACCAGGATGGCGGAGTAGATCAAAAGACACCCCTGTCCTTGGAGGAGGGCGGGAAGACTCGCCGCGGTCCAGAGAGCCCGCCCAGGTGACCAAACGGGAAGAGGCCTCACTTGGGGGCCGAGAAGGGAGCCAAAGGAGGTCCACTGATGTGGCTGCAGCGCTCCTGCGCTGAGGAAGCGGGTGGAGGCTCAGCAGCTGTCCCAACCAGGGACCAGGAGGTGGAGTAGACCAAAGGACACCCCTGTCCTTGGACAAAGGCGGGAAAACTCACTGCGGTTCAGAGAGCCCGCCTAGGTTATCACACTGGAAGAGGCCGCACTGGGTGGCCGAGAAGGGAGCCAAAGGAGGTCCGCCGATGTGCTGCAAGCAGCGGCCAAGACAGGAGCTGGGCACGAGAAGCAGCGGCTCCCGTCGTAAGTAGGAGTCTATGAGCTGCAAAAAAGGGCCGGAAGAATCAGCAGTCTGGAGAGCGCGCGCAGGCAGCAGAGCATGCAGAGGCCGCACCGGGGGGCTGAGCCGGGAGCAGCTGACGAGGGCCCGCAATGGAGTGGACGCGGGCAGAGGCACTGTCAAAGGGGCAGCGGTCCAGCAGAGACAGAGGAAGACAGCCCTGGATGCTGAAAAAGCATTTGACAAGAGTGGAGTGGCATTTCCTTTCTCATACTATGGAAAAAATGGGCTTTGGGCCTTAATTTATGGCAAAAATAAAAGCTAATTACTCAAACCCAACCCTGTGTCTATTGATCAATGGTCATCTATCGGGGGCAGTTAAGGTCTTTAGAGATATGAAACAGGGGTGCCCTCTATCTCCTTTGCGCCACGCAATCCATCTAGAGCCACTAATGGAAACAATTAGGGAATCAAATTACATAGTAGGAGTTCCATTTGGGGGAAGCATACGTAAGGTAGCCACATTCGCGATTACCCGTTATTAATACTTAGGGAACAGGAAAGATTGATAATGGTGTTAAATGGGGAACTGGGCAAATTTGAGGCTGTTGCGGGGTTAAAAAATAAACACAAATCAGAGATATTAAACATTATGGTTCCAGTGGACAAGGAACAGGAACTTAAAATTATTCAGATACGCATGGGCCCCCACGGCTATAAGATACTTAGGGGTCAACATTAAGAAAGCCCTTGAATCGTTATACATGGTGAACTGCCCTCCGTTAGGGGAGAAGTCAGGGGAAAGAAAACTACAGGAATGGGGCCCACTGTCAATATCATTGATCGGTAGGATTAACGTTGATCTTACTAAAACTATTATATTACTTCACAGCAATGCCAATAAAAGGTACCCAAGTCCTTCTTCCGAGTTTTTCAGAGACACAGTCAAATTTGTTTGGAAAAATAGGAAACCCAGGGTCGCAAGAACAGTAATGATGATGCCATAAAACAGGGGGGGAAGGGGGGTGTAAGACCCAGATGTTTGAGCATACTACCTGACGGGGCAGATGAGGGTCCTTAGGGACTGGGTAAAAGACGACAGGCAGAAGGTTTGGAGACAGATGGATAATGCAGTAGCAGGGGGTCACCTTGAGGGGGTACTGTGAAAACCAAAAAGGTACAGGCCAACTAATATGTATGTAAGCAAAATTGGAACCCTAGTGGGAGAAACAGAGGATGAAGTAGTAAGTAGAGCAGGATTCACACATTCCCATCACCATTCACCCCAATATCGCATAATATGCAATTCTCCCATGAAATGAGCAGATCTGCATTCAAGGAGTGGGAAAAAAAGAGGATGCCTCAAATTAAGGCATTTGTATGAGGAAGGGAAGATTAAGACCCTTGACCAGTGCAAAATAGACTTTTCTGTGTCAGAAGGCGAGAGATTCCATAACGCACAAATGAGACACTGGGTATTACACCCAACGAATAAGGAGACAGCGAACAGACCTCTTGTACCCTTTGAAAAACTGCTCATATTGGAATCCGGTGACCAGTATATGGTGGGCATAATATATAAACATATAAAAGATTATGAGGTAGGAAGTCACAGGCAGTACATGAAGCAATGGGAAATCTCAGTGGGGGCACCAATTGATGAGAAGGAATGGGCTCAGTTGTGGACAACTATCCTCAAGCTTACGAGGTCAATTCAAGTGCAGGAGATATGGATGAAACTAATGTTTCAGATGCACCTCAGCCTGGTGCTAATACTTAAGTGCTTCCCGCGGGTATCCCAGTATATTGGAAGGCGTGTGGGGCACTAGGGACATGTGAGCACATATGGTGGGAGTGCCCACGCATTACACGGTTCTAGAAGAAAATAGAAGGGGCTATTGAGGAAACACTGGGGGTAACAGGAAGGGGATATAGAGGAATGGCGAACATAGGGATAGGTGGGGTACTGAGTGACTTGCCATTAAAGGCTCAGCGAAAGGTGTATGTGATACTAATGATGGCAGGGCACTGGATATTGCTCAAAATTGGAGAGAAAAAAAGCCACTGAGGGAACATGAATGGCTGGGAAAGGTCTGGGACTTCGCGGAACTGGAGTGGGTGTCCTACTGTCTTCAGGGTGACTCTGGAGGCTTTCTTGCCGATTGAGACCTAGTACATAAATTCTTAAAGAAGGATGGCAGAGACTCGTGGTGCCCAAGGAATCTTAAACTTCTGGGTTTGTGTGTTTAAGGGGGATACATATTGGAAAGGGGTAATGGAAGGGGCTAGCCATATATGGAGGAATAAGGCGGATGCGGAAAAGTGGACAATGGATGTAACAACTACAGAACAGAAAAATCAGTGTAAAGAGATTGGGAAGTGGGGGGTGAGGGAGGGACAGAAGGGAACTTGGGTGGGGCAGTTGGAAAAAGTTTACTTGTTTGAAAAATGGCAATAAAAAGTTATGTGGAAAAAAAAAAGAAATACTATTGAGAAAGGATCAGCCTAGCAGCCCAGAAGAGGGGGACCCAGGGGTGAAGCCCTCACCCCATCTGAACTGTGATATATTGTCGAGTACGATAAAAAAGGGTCAGCCCAGAAGATGGGGAGCCAGGGTGCGAAAACCCATCACCCTATTTTGACCCTTAGGTAAAATCTGAGGAAGGTTTGCGCTGCAAAGAGGGGAATTCAGGTGTGAAGAAATGTCGTCCCAAGAGGCTTATTTGTTAAAGGAACTTCTGTTTTGCTGTTTTGAGCACCTCAGACCTACTAGGGCAAGTTACTTTTGAGAGGAAATTAGACTTGGCCATCGAGGAACCTGAGAGCCTAAAAGATCTGTCGTCTCGTGCTAGGAAGGCCAGAGACTGTACTGTGCTCTGCCCACTCCACCTTACCCCATGCTCAAAACGTGGGGAAGGGGGACCCAGGCCACTGAGAACACTTCTTTCTTTTCTTGAAACCGATCTCACACCCTTTGTATTTAGCGTAAGGAATTGGAAATAGGTTTTTATTACTATAGGCCCTTTTGTTTGACAAAAAGCTACTAGGACTGTCTTATTTTTCATTTGATGATAGACACCTCCAGTCATCTTTGATTTAGGTTTAGATTAGGCGTTTTTCCAACCCGAACACCATTTTCATTGTTCAATAAACACCCTTGAACTGTGATCACTTTTGTCTCTGTCTTAGTTGTGTCACTATGAGTTTCCCACACTCGCCATGTATCCAGGCAGTGTACTGTTCCGTAGGACCATGGCATTGTGGGTGGAACTAGGATAGAGGGCACAACAGTGGGTAATTTAGAGGTTGGGAACGCAGGTCACCTGCACATTCAATGAGTGGTAGTGCTTACGTTGTGGTACACTGCTTCATTAGCCCGGGGGGCTACCACCGCCACAGAGGTATGTAAGGAAGGCATGATATCAACAGCAAGACAATCACATGACCACAGTTCAAGGGTGTTTATTGAATTTCAAATGGGGTTTAAAAAATCCCATCTAAACCTAAATCTAAAGATGAGAGCAAGACACAACCATCAAATAATAACGCAGTCCCAGTGGTGTTTTGTCAAAATAAAAGGGCCTATACTAATAAACCCATTGCCAATCCTTACTTCTAAATATAAATAGTGTAGGAAACAATGTTATGCAAAAGAAAAAGTATTCAAGAAATCATGTCTGGTTATTCAAGCCATAGGCTTCCCTTTCCCATGTTTTCAGCATGGGACAAGGCAGCATACTCGAGCTAAGCACAGTCTCTGGCTTCTGTAGCACGAGGGTGCAGTTCAAAACTTCAACATCATGGCCTTCGGGCCAAAGTCTCTGTCATTCAAAGTCTCTTCTTTCAGAGAGCCTGATGCAACAAGGTTCCTTTCCTTTATGTATGTCACATATACACAATTTTCTTAGACAATTTACCCTTCACCTCTAATCCTCCTCCGTCGGGCTCAGATCCACATTGACACAAAATCATCAGTCGCTCTCCGCTAGGCTCAGACAATGTATATACTTTAGCACAAACTTGCTTTATCCCAAAGCTTTCAACTGATCTCCCTCTGCTGGGTTGGGACCAACTTGATCTATTTTGCCATAAACTTAATTTACTGTATCAACATCGAAGACTTTAGGCTGTGCAGAGGATTTTGCTTGACCCGTTGCAGGACCACTTCAATTCACAATCCTTTGCCACTCTTTCACTTTTGTCAAATCTCAGCTGGATACCTTACAGAGACCTTCGATTGAGCACACGTGCGATGCCGGACCACTCTGTCAAAGTTATCGTATATTGGTTTCAAAGTTCAATCACTCATCTACGGTTTAATGGCTTCAACAGACCGGTCTTTCATTGGTCTCCCCAACTCGCTGGCTGTGTTGATTTCACTGATGCTGCTTTTTTGTTGGAGCCAAGGACAGTACCACTTCAGCTGGCGGTTCTCCCCCTGCCTTAATTATCGACGCGGGAGGGCCCCGGGTACCCCCAACACACAATGCAGTATTCTTCAGCCTGTTTTCCTGGTCTTACACTTTCTATTTTGGAGGTTTCATGAAAGGAACGGTTCCTTGTCGAAAAACGTCAAGGGAATGTCCCTCCTTGCAATCCCCTTCTGTTTCGCCGTCTTTCTCCTCTTTTTAAACTGCCATCTTGGAACTGCTGTTTCCTCGTGTGCTTTGCCTCGCTCAGAGTGTACTCTTATGCACCGCCTTTGATCTGTGTTGGGAAGTGTAATGGAAGTCAGGTGTGTGATGGTCAGTAATTGCCTGACCTTGCCTGACCATTCTATTGGGGCACGTCAGATATATGGTTCGGGTGTTAGTCCGTTTTCTCTCATAGCGGGCTGTTCGTCGGAAAGTGTTTGTATTGCAAAAGGTGGTGGGGGGCAGTCCCTAAATATCCTAAAGGTGTTACAGGGAAGGGGATACCGCGTCTCACCATCCGTAGTCCCGCTCCCCGAAGACCCCTCATACAGGTGATCCTCCCGCACTAGTGCACCCCCAGGAACTGTATCCAAAAGCGATGGCCGTGTTCTCGCCACCTGGATAACAGATCCCTGGGGACTAGTGGGTGAGCCACCTTCTGGTTTCTCACAGGTACAGTCCAAGGCTGCAATAGAATTTGGCATATGGGCAATGGCATAGAACTGTGCCTTCATGGCGTGCACCTGTGCTGGGGTGGTGGTGCGATACGTGCCACAGGAGAGCATCCAGCACCTGGGCCAGGAATGCACAGAATGTTGGCTGGGCCATGCCGTGCATCATGACCACGGAGTGCTGGAAAGTGTCAGTTCCTATGTATTGTACGACAGACCCTAGCTTTAGCAGTGGGGGCACAGCTGTACAGATATTAATCCTGCTCTCTACGTCGTCCTGTATTGTGGGGAGGAGCTCTGTTCTGGTCTCTGTCGAGGCGGTACAAGGTGACCAACTGGCTGTCAGTGGGGGTTCAGGGTGAGGGCCAGATCCTGGGGATCGGTGCACGCCTTGCTTGGGCTCTCCTCCTCATCCCCCTGCCGCCCCCTGTACTCCCTGTGCCAGTTGTCCCTACTCGCTACTTCCAGGCACAGCATGAGCAGCTGCATGTCCCAGCTTGCAATGGCTAGGGGCAGCATGGTGTTGGAAAGTGTTTGGGGAAGCAGTGTGTCTCTAGAGTGGATTGGGATCACCTGTGGCTTAATTTCTGCCATCTATGTTTATTTACCCCCACCTGGAGGCGAGGGCTAATTGCGCAGTGTTTTCGGCAGTATTAGCGCTGCTTTACACCACAGCGCTAATGCTACCGTAAACATACTTGTGATACAGCAGTGTTTGCGCTTCATGTTATCGGCACAGATACCGTCGGCTGTAATGGCGCTGGCTATTTCACAGTCTGCAGAATTTGCAGTGGATTCTGATCTGGCAGAGCGGTATTGGCGGTGCGAATACTGTAGACTCCATTTTTAGGGCTTACCGCCCAACTCGTGTTGAGGCCCACACACCTTTGATGGTTTGGTGTTTCCTAGACTGCCCCGTGAAGTTGCATCTGAATTGGAGTCCCCATCACTGTTGAAGAGATAGTTTCTACAATTAAATATACGAAAAAGTGGGAAAACCCCTGGAGATTATGGTTTTACTGTTAGGCTTTATAAAAATGTTTTTGTTGCTCTTGGTATTAGTCAGGCTCTTCAATGATACCCTGATGGGGGGAGTGGGGGTTCCCTTCCAGACACAATGTTAGGAGCGATCATTACTGTGATACTCAAGGAGGGGAAAAAAACCATAAGCAGTGTCAGGCATACCAACCAATATCTCTCCTTGACACTGGTGTACAAATGTTAGTGAAGGTTTCAGGAAATAGACTGGATGGGGTTCCCTGCCCTCTTGTGATCAGGTTGGGCTCATCAGAGGACAAGGCTTGGATAATCTCAGAAAGACGCTTTATTTAATTAATGTGGCCCAACAAACAGGACACGACTTGTCTGCTTTCTCTGGATTCACAGAAGGCATTTGATAGAGTGGAATGGTGGATTGTGGGGGGCTCTGCTAGAAAGGTATGGTTTTGACATGTATTTTCGGGGGTGGGTGGCGTTGCTATATGGTAGACCAACAGGTAGAATTACAGGTAATTGGACTTTGTCTGAGACAGTTGCACTTTCAAGGGGCACAAGACAGGGCTGCCCTCTGTCTGCGCTGCTTTATGCCTTTATTATAGAACCTCTTGTGATAGCCATCAGGTCAAACCCGAATATTAGTGGGATAGTATGTGGTGTTGCAGTTTACACTTTTATTTGCAGACATCATTTTGGTCTATCTGGATAATCCTGGGGATTCGCTTCAGGGATTCACAGGAACAATTGAGGACTATGCAAAGTTAGCGGGTCCTAAAATTAACCTAGCAAACTTCAGCATAATGACCTTGGGCACTGGTGGGACGAATACAGTGGGGGTAGAGATGTTTTGGGTATTACACAATAAGTGGTGCTTTACGTTATTTGGGGATTACTGTCCCGAAGAACTTTGTACAATTGTATGACCTGAATTATGCTCCTTTGTGGCAAACTATGAAGGCAAATCTTAGGAGATGCTCCAAAATGAATATCTTGCCGTGCATTCTTTTTCTCTTCTCCATGATTCAGACTCCTCTCTAGGAGACCTTCTTTATAGAATTGAATGTCATGATTTTTGAAAATGTCTGGCAAGGAAGGACACCTCGAACCAGTAGAGATACTTTGACTCTGACCAAAGACCATGGGGGATTTGGATTCCCAGGTGTGTACAATTACTATAAGGCAGCTCAGCTTAGGGTGCTTCTGGAACATGGGAGAGAGGATTTAGGTACTTCTTGGACTTTTCTAGAGGACTAGGTGGTTCACACGAGAAACGTACAGGACCTAATTTGGCAGCCACCGATATCTATCCCAGTTGTAGCACATAATCACCCTGTTTTAGGGGTTTTGTGGTCCTTATGGAGGAAAGGAGCAAATAAAGATACTTTCTACATGGCCATCCCCTTTGAGTTCTTTGTGGAGTTCCCCTTTAGACAAAGATACATTTGGATTCCCCTCTACTCAAAATTGGTCTGACATGGGACTGGGTAAAGCAGGGCACCTGTTTGTGGGATGCAAATTTAAAGATATTGATACAATACAGTTAATAATAGGGAGGAGTTATTTTCAATATTCGATTACTTAAGACTGAAGGGTCACCTTACAGATCCCAGATTGAAAAAAAAAGGGAATTTAGGTAGGGATCTCACTACTTTTGAACAGGTTTTCAGTTTAAGCTTAACAAGGAAGGGTATTGTTTCTAGGATTTATAGAATCTTGGTTACAAGTGATGCTATGAAGCATCATTTTAAGGTACTTCAGGGGTGGCATTGGAATCCCCATCCAATTTCTAAGAAGATTTTGGGCTCCTCATCCATGTGTTATAGGGATTGTGGCCTAAAGGGTACATTTGTGCATATGTGGTGGATGTGTCCTGTAATACAGACTTATTGGGCTGAACTGAATCAAAGACCTGACAGGTCCCTCTAAAGATGGACACTAACAGTCCTACTGGGAGCTCCCCCAAGAGATTATGAGGATACAGATTTCAGAGGATGGGGAGGCACTCTTATGGGTGGGCAGTCTTGCACTTGCCCAGAAATGGAAATTACAGGTCGCCTTCATTAAATCTGATTGACTGCAGAAGGTTTGTGATGTGTATCATATGGAAACACGTACATACATAGCACTGGGGTAGATCTCAGAAGCTCTAACCTCAGCTGATGGTTGCCCACACAATCTTAGAGATGGGGAGACCATCGGCTGATATCGGATTATAAGTGTGGTAGAGACTTTGGAAATAGGATTGTGAGTGGAATGGTTACCCTAAAATGCATCAACGCAGATTGTGTTTACTGTGTGTCTGAACTGGTTCCTCTTGACCTAAACTCATCTCCTTGTTGCTCTTGGAAACGGGCACAGGATTCTTTGCTTCAATTGTCCTCTCGCAATTTTCTCTTAAATGCATTTTTCATTTCCAGATATGTATTTTGTTTTTTTATTGTATATTCTGGTTGTTTTATGGTAGATGGATAGATCTTGAATGTTAATGGCAGTATTTTACTGCTATCCATCATTATCACTGTGATGTTTTTCTTTGCTGTTGTGTCCTTAGAAATTAAATAAAAAATAAATAAAAGGGGCACCCTCCATTTACACCCACACTTCTCCCACTCCCTGACTATCCTGCAACTAACTCTGCTGTACATGCCAACGCACATCTATATAGTCTTAAAATAACCGTCCTGTCCATGGTCTCCGTTTCATATATTACCCACCGTTCGGCTCAGTTAATCATTAGCTCTTCCATTTATGTAGAGCAGTCTGCTCAAGATTGCTATAATGACTGCTTTCTGTTGGTAACCGTTTCTGGTTGAAACACCCGTTACCCTCAATAAATGAATACATATAAATCCGGAATATCCTAGTCAATTGACCTCTCAGCTGCCTTACATTCTGTACACTACCAAACGCTACTGAAATGATTCTCTATGATGGGATCCAGGGTAGAGTAGACCAGACCTCATCCTTTTCGGAATGCTGAAAAATGCTCTGACCACTCTTCGTTCAGTCTTTACTTCAATCCTTATTCTTTGGGGTCCCTGAGGACTTCACATTATCCTGCTGTTTTTTCAATCTTTGCCCAAGTCCTTCTCCATCAATTTAGACTCAATTGAAATGCTAACAGTGATTGCCTTGAAAATCTACACCTCTCAGATGCAAATACCAAGGACCTGGGCCCGTGTTTTATAGCGATCGACAAATTGATGACCGCACCACCTACCACATTACATGTGGAGCTGAACCCTCTCACTAGCTCACATTCTATGTCCGAAAGCTCTTGGAATTGCTCTAAAGACATTGAAACCTATTAAAGCCTTTGATGTCATTCTGGACTAGGACTTCTTCGAGTAACACCAGCACAAGTCGATGATCAAAACAGTTTTTGTTTGCCAAAAGATCTTGCAACCTATCTTCCCATTCTTGGGTGCATTCCATGGCATCCAACCCCTCAGGAAGACTACTTCACTCCCGCTTAGACTCTGCCAATGGGTTACCTAATATGGAGTGCTAGAGCATCTAAGTTGCACGCTTCACACGCTAAAGGCCATCTGCACTGTCCACTGGTAGCTCTATGAGATCAGATGCAGATTCCTGCAAAGAAAACCTCCATAATCTCTTCCTAGGTAACGTTAATGTTTTACTGCACAAAGCTCACCTATGTGGCTCTACATTTTCAGGCCAAACTAGCAAAGTAACCCCTTAACTTCTCTTGCCTTCTGGAAAACCCTAAAAATCTAACTTTTTCAAGCCCGCCTTTAGCAGATGTGTGCTTTCACAAAACATAACAGACAAGGGAAGTGCAAGTTGTCTAAGTTTTCCCTCGCAACCTAGAGGTGAAAGGAACCCCTTGTGAATTCCTACTCATGCACAATTGTATGATGAATGTGCCCACATATGTCACTTTCCAACAAAAACAAAACCCGGTCTCTTGCCACCCCGCCTCACGCGACTTCCTCCACCTCGATCTGAAAATGCAAAATAACTGGCTTTCTGTTCACCCCCAAACAATCACTCATATGACGACAGCTAAAGACATTAAATACCTAGATAGTGCTACTACCCCATCAATTTTTGACCCGCTTTACACCTCTGCCTGAAAATGCAAACAATTACTGGCTTTCCGTGCATCCATTGTAAAAGGTTAGGTCTTCTACCACTCTCTTCCTTCTTAGACTGCATCATGGGAAAGAACTACAGAGCATGGCATAGATCCCAGTTGGGTCTGAGCGCAGGGTACCCCAGCCCCCTTTGCTTCCTTGAATCCAAGGTGACCTAGAGTAGTAATGGCCAATCTAATTTGCTGCTGTGATATCACGCCAGTGCATGAGGAGTTTCTCTTGACATGGTTGCAACAGTTTTGGCCAAATGCAGCATTTAAAATTCTTTGTTGAAGTTAATGGCTTCCAATGGAAGCCAGACAAATTAGGTGTCAGTTTATTTTATGTGCAACACTGCAGCCTCCTGTGTACAGCAGTAAACGTCCAAATTCATAAGGTAGCGATAAATCAAGTACCTGACAATTCATTCTCTTGTCTGGAGCCATTCTTCACATCCTTTTCTACGGCGTGCTGCTGAGCTGCCAGTGCAGTAAGCTGCGCAGACTGTCTGATGAGGGAGACTCGATAAAAATAATTTCTCCAAAATACATCTTCTTTGACACTAAAAGAGGGAACAATCATTATTTACGAAGTGCCACAACATATCATCTTCAGAAAAATCATGAGCTGAATGAGAATATTTTATAACCACTCAACTATTGCCTCTTCCCTTTTAGAAAATTGATATTTTGTGCAAGGTAAGCCAGCTCTTGCCATTTGAAGTGTTATCACATCCATCCATATAGAAGTGGTTTAAGGAAATTGTCACCACTGCAACATTTCTATGAGGAATCATTATTAAAACAGGACGTACTGCTTAGCAATGTATTATACGTGTTTTTTGTACAAAGCATCACTTACATTTGGGGGCACTTATCACAGCGCGAGAACCTTGTTCGCCACTGCTATCTTGTGGTAACGTAAAGTCAGACACTGGCAAATATGTTTCAATGTTCTGGCTGTACAACAGGGGCATACACTCCTTCAGGTGAAGCCTGACACCGCCAGATCCAAACCTAGTCTCAATGCATGTACATAATCACGTGTTGAAAATGTAGAAAATGCTTTCGACTACAATCAGGATGAAATTGGAATTCATGGAGACTTCCCTCTGACCAGGAGCTATTAAAGCCTGGTCTCATGAATGGAGTGCCTGAAAGATGGCAGAACCTACTTTTCAAGTCAATCTAACATACAAAGAAAAATGTCCATGCCTTGACCCCCCCCCCCTATTGTTTTGTTACTCTGTTTTGTACTCTATTGTAGACTGTCTGTTGAATCCTCTGTAGCTTGACATGTTGCTTTACATGCCTTCAGATTTTACATTCTCTTTTACGTTTGTTTTCTGTCAGCTCTTCCGTTTGGATGCTCTCATTAAGGCTTTACCAATCTTTGCTGCAACTTCGTAACTCTACCACTTCATCCGTTAGTGCATTAATCTGCTACTGTCCATTTACTGCCACAACATTGGTCTCTGCCGTTACCTCTTTTTCTGTAATGTGACCCTGCCCACTCTTTCTCTCTGGAGCAGAACAACAACTTACCCCTGGTAATGTTCTTTCAACTGAATGTTCCTCCCACGTATGCCTCATCTTTGATATACTCCGCTATCCTGGTTGCAGCTCGGAAACTTTTCACAGCAGAGGCACTGTGTGTTGTCGACCTTGTGTCCTTCGAGGGCCTGTGTCCTCCTCGAGTAGGACGCTGATTCCGGTATAAAAGGCACACACCGCGCCTGCTGCCTCAGTTTGTGCTTTTCCCCTCACCAGCACAGCAGTCTCCAAGATGAGAAATACTTGAGCGTTAACAGAGAGTAAGGTGTAAATCACAGGAACTCCTTATTGGCAGAGGGGATGGTTGGGAGGGGCGATGAGCAATACGTGGGAGGAACATCTAGATGAAAGAACATTACCAGGGGTAAGTAATGGTTATTCGAATGGATTATGTCCTCCCACGTATTCCTCATATTTGAAATTCTCCCACAGCATTGTTTTGCAGGAGGTGGGAAAGAAGAGTTCAATTTTGATTTATGCTGTGCAAAACAGCCTTTGCAAATCTGGATTCTCGGCCCAACTGAGAATCTAAACAGTAGTGCTTGCAAATGTATGCACAGACCAGGTTGCAGCGGTCCTGCAGTGTTACCCCTCTATGGAGGGCTGAAGAAGTGGCTACACCTCTAGTTGAGTGGGCCCTTAGACCTTTTGGAACCTCCTTCCCAGCCAAGTTGTAACATTCAGATGTACACAGTATAATCCACTTAGACAGCGTTTGTTTAGTAACCGCTTGTCCCATTCTGTGGCCCGTGTAACCAACAAAAAGTTGATCGTCCAGTCTTCTCTTAGAAACCCTGTTAATATAGAAACTCAAGGCTCTTCTAGGGTCAAGTCTGTGTAACCTCTCCTCCTCCATAGATGGATGAGGAGGGTAGCAAGCCAGTAAAACAATGTTCTGCATCAAATTAAATTCTGACACTATTTTTGGTAGACAAGAAGGCCAAACCCTCAAAACTACATCGTCTTAGTGGACGATTGTGATTGGTGTTTTAGAAGATAAGGCCTGAAGCTAGCTCGCTCTGCGAGCAGAGGTAATGGCGGTAACGAATACTGTTTTCAAAGACAACATTCTAAGTGGACAAGAATGTAATGGTTCGAATGGGGAACCCATCAGGAAGCTTAAAACAAGGTTGTGATCCCAGACCGGAACAATGAATGAACAGGCAGGAAGATTTTGGTCCAATTGGATGACAATAGGAACCTTGAAGTAGGAGTCTTGTTCAGGAGAGCGCTTGAAAATGGACAGAGCAGCCAGATGCCCTTGGCAATAGAAACCTGTATCCCCTGATGGGTTAGATGTAGGAGAAAACACAAAACCAATGGTGTGCCACAAGAAAATGGGTAAATTCCTTTATCTCTGCATCAGCTGCAGAACTTGTTCCAACAGCAGCAGCATAGAGATTTAGTTTCTGGCCTTCTGGCCGAAAGCCACACCTCCATGACATCTTCCGGAAGGTCCCAATCTTTGTACCTCAACTTCTCAGAAACCATGCTCGGAGGTTGAGGGTCCTGATCTTTGGATGAAGATGCAACCTCCCACATGCGAGAGGAGATCCTCCCTTTGTGGAAGCCGAATTGGAGGACCGAAGTTCTGGGGGACACATTCTCCTGGCCCAGTCCGGGGGAAATAGGATAACGGATTTCTGAAACTTCCTCAGCCTTCTGAGAACACAAGGAATGACAGGAACTGGCGGAAATGCATACACTACGAACGCATCCCCTAGAGCTCCTCTCTGAGGAAATTCCCTTGAGCAGAACAGGTCGCACTTCCTATTGACACTGGACGTAAACAGATCTATTTGAGGGGTTCCCCATAGGGGCGAATATCTCTTGAAGGACTTTCTGAGCTAGCTCCCACTCATGGGAGACCGTGCTCTGCCTGCTTAAAATGCCTGCTGCTGGGTTTCCCTCTCGGGCCAGATGAACTGCCGACAGGGAGATTCCTTCTTGCAGTGCCCAAAACCAGAGCTGCATCGCCTCTCTGCACAGTGGTAGTGACCCTAAACCCGCTCTCTTGTTGAGGTAATGCACGCCCACTATGTTGTCTGTCATTATCAGGACATCAGCGCTAGTCTGATTGCCCTCAGCACTGAAAGGTTGATAGTTTGGACCCTGACAGAGACCGGCATCCTAAGATCGTTAAACTGTTGGTGTGTGCTACCCCCTCCCAAATCTGAGAGGGAGGCGTCTGTAACCACTGTAATCTCCGGCCATGGCTGCCAAAAGGGTTCCCCCTTAAAACACATTCACCTTGACGGCCCATCACAGGAGATCCTGCACAACACTGCTCGGAATCCATACCAGATCCGTCATCCTGCTGGAGAATCTAACTACTGAGTCCTGAGTTTCACTGAAGGGACCTCATCCTCAGGCGGGCCTCTGGCACCAGAAAGATGCAGGATGCCATGAGACTAAGGAGCCTCAGAAAATCAAAGGCCGGAAGAGTTGGGGCACTCTGAAATGTGCTTACCATCTGCGATTTGTGGATAGCCCTTACCTCGGCTGGCAAAGCTTTCCCCAAGAAAGAGTCCAGGACTGCTCCAATGAATTGCAGCTTTTGGGAAGCCGTCATGGGGACTTCTTGAATGTTCCAGAGCCTGCACGGGTGAACGGGCTCTGATAAGCCAATCGTCCAGGTAGCGGTAAAGGTGAATCTCCTCCCCCCACCTCTGTAGATTCGCTGCCACCACCGCCAGCAGCTTGGAGATCACCCTTGGGTGGAGATCAGCCCAAATGGCAGTACTCGAAATGGATAGTGAGAACTGCCAACTGAACATCTCAGGTATTTTCTGAGCTGGATAAGAATCGGCACATGAAAATAAGAATCCTGAGGATGCAATGAAACCATCCAATCCTGGAGCTGAAGGGCCTGGAGGATCTGCAAAAGAGTAACCATTTTCAACTTGTCCTTCCTGAGGAACTTGTTCAAGAATCTCAAGTCCAAAATGGGTCGCAACCCTCTGTCCTTTTTTGGGATCAGAAAATAAGGAGAGTACCAGCCTTGATTTCTTTCCGCTACAGGTACCGGTTCGCTTGCACCCTTCTCCAACAGTGTCTGAACTTCCTGTAGGAGCATATCTGATACTCTCAAGGTATGGCCTCTTGGGGGACAGTTTGGTGGTCTCCTCAGAAAGGGGAGACAGTAACCATAGGCAAAAGTTTGCAGAGCTCAAGCATCTTTTGTAGTGCTTCACCATTCTTTCATATTCTGGGCTAACCTGCCTCCCACTGCAGACAAATGCTTTACGTTTTCAAAGAGGTTTTGGGGTACTGGCTGGTGTGGAAGGAAAGGAGGCAGTAGCTGTGGCAGCTCCTCTGCCAGACCAACTTCGGCTGCCACCAACATGGTCTTTGTCCCCTTTGTGTAAACAGACCTCTGGCTCTCCCAACAGAGGAGTAGTATCAAAATGAAAAATTTCTCCATCTCACATTAGAAGACTGAGTTGGTTGAATGTTGGGGCTGTCAATCGCCAGACTTCAATTTTGCTGCTGCAATTTTGCAAGACTTTCATCTGCTTTTGTTCCAAACAGATAAGACCCTTCAAACAGCATATCCAACAGTCTGGATTGCAAGTCCGTTGCATACCCTGATTTCCTTAGCTAGGCAAAACGTCCAAGCACCGTACCAGCAGCCATAGAACAGCTAATACAGTCTGCAGTGTCCAGACCTGACTGCAAGGACTGACATATAGCATCTTTTCCATCTTCAATGGGATGTGCTTTGATGCCATGTCAATTACCGCCCACAAAGTGTAGGTAAACGTTGCCGCTGCATTGGCTGCCTTCTGTGCCATACTTCCTGAAGAAAAAACTGTCTTTCCAATGGCATCGAGCCTTTTATCCTCCTACACTGGAGAAAATCTGGAATAGGCTGCTTCCTTAGAAGCAGCAGTGGCTGCTTGAACAACAAGGTTTTGAGGACTTGGATGTTTCGAATGAAACTCTGAATCCACTGATGAGGGTCTGTATTTGTTAGTGAAGTCCTTGCCAGACACGTTTCCTGCAGTGCAATTTTCGAGTTCTCCAAGACACTATTCTTGACTGCAGTATTAAAAGGGAAGGACTGGGTCCTTAGGTGGCCCCTTCTCCAAGATATCAGTCAGGTCATCCTGTTCGTAGATGATCTACCCCAGCGCAGGTATTCTATAACCTTTGCCATTACTCTCTATAAGAAACATCAGAATGTCCAGAGCCCTCAGGGGTGCCAGAATCACCTTCGGGGGAAGTATCCAGACCACTGGCATCCTTCAGGGTGTCCACAAGGTCCCTCGTTCTTGTTACTGTTGTCTCAAACCATAAATAGGGTTTTGCTCCTCCACCACCTCCTCATAAATAGAGGCCATAGAAGAACAAGTTACTTCTTACCTTGTAACGTTCTTTCGACGGGATGTTCCTCCGACATATTCCTCATCTTAGATATCTCCTTCCAGCTCTGCTGGCCTCGGAACATTTTTTCTCTAGAGGGCGCTGCGCGTCGACGTCCTCCGAGTCGATGTCCCTCGACAGCCGCCGTATCGACGTCGACGTCATCCTGCCTATAAAGGCCGCGCGCAGCGTCCGTTGCTCAGTTCCGTTTTGTAGCCCACAATAATACTTTCTGGACTAACTAATCACCCTGAAGGAGCGTAAGCTGCAACAACAAGGGAAGTAGAACTGTGGGGATGGATGGGAGGGTCGATGAGGAATACGTCGGAGGAACATCCCGTCGAAAGAACGTTACAAGGTAAGAAGTAACTTGTTCTTCGAAGGGATTGTGTCCTCCGACGTATTCCTCATCTTAGATAGGCTCCCATAGCAGTATTCTATTATCGGAGGAGGGAGTACTGACTTCACGCTGTCTTCTATTGATGAATAGAATGCAGTACAGCCCTTCCAAACCTAGTCTCTTGACTGGAGGAGGAATCCAAATTGTAAAAACGTGTAAAGGTATGGACAGACGACCATGTAGCGGCCGCACATATGTCTTTAACCGGCACGCCTCTTTTGAGGGCCGATGAAGCTGCAATACCTCTGGTCGAATGAGCCCTAAGGTTTTGAGGGGGCTCTTTCCCTCCCAGTTTATAACATTCCAGAATGGCTAGAATGATCCATCTGGAAATGGTCTGCTTAGTTATTGGTAACCCCAGCTTGTGACCTGCGTAACCTACAAACAGCTGGTCTGCCTGTCTTATCCTGGCTAGTCTACTGATGTAAAAACTTAAAGCCCTCCTAGGGTCTAGCCTGTGTAACCTCTCTTCCTCTTTCCCCGGGTGAGGAGGAGGATAGAAAGATGGTAGGGTAATCTTCTGAGTGATATGGAATTCAGAAACCACCTTTGGGAGGAAATTAGGCTTCACTTGCAGGACAACTTTGTCTTTGTGAAATATTGTGTGAGGGGGTTTACAAGAAAGAGCTTGTAATTCGCTCACCCGTAAGTGCTATTAATAAAACAGTTTTAAGGGTAAGGAATCTTAACGAACAAGAATGGAGAGGTTCGAAAGGTGTACCCATCAGGAAAGTTAGTACTAAGTTTAAATCCCATAGGGGAATTTGGAATGGTCTGTGGGGATAAACATTGGTTAAGCCCTTTAGAAACTGTATTACCAAGGGTAATTTGAAATAGGATGGTTCTTCCGCAGTACGCTTAAAGATGGATAGCGCTGCGAGATAGCCCTTAATGGTGCCAACTTGAAGGCCTGAATTTGCCAAATGTAGTAGGAAGGACAAAACCATTGGTGTACCACATGAAAAAGGGTCGATATTCTGTTCTCTACACCAGCTGCAAAATCTGTTCCAACGGCAGCGGTATAAAGACTTTGTTGCTGGCCTCCTTGCCGAAAGCAACACCTCCATAACATCATCAGGGAGGTCCCAATCCTTGTACCTCAGCCTTTCAGAAGCCAGCGTGAAGGTTGAGGGTTGAGATGTCTGGATGGAGAACCTGACCTCCCTTCTGTGAGAGTAGGTTCTCTCTGAGTGGAAGTCGAATTGGAGGGCAGATGGACAAGTCTAGAAGGTCCGGGTACCACGTTCTCCTGGCCCAATCCGGGGCAATTAGGATCATGGTTCTCTGGAATCTTCTCAACCTCCTGATCATTTGAGGAATGACAGGGACCGGTGGGAACGCGTACAGAAGCGGAAACTCCCAGTCCACTATGAACGCGTCTCCCAGAGCTCCTCTCGGGGGAAATTCCCTTGAGCAGAACAGGTCGCATTTCCTGTTTAGACTGGTGGCGAACAGATCTACCTGAGGGGTTCCCCAAAGGGCGAAGATCTCTTGAAGGACTTCCTGAGCTAGCTCCCACTCGTGGGAGACTGTGTTCTGCCTGCTCAGAGCGTCCGCTGTCAAGTTCTTCTCTCCGGCTAGGTGAACTGCCGATAGAGAGATTCCTTCTTGGATTGCCCAAAACCAGAGCTGCATCGCCTCTCTGCACAGGGGTAGTGATCCTAAGCCTCCTCTTTTGTTGAGGTAATGCATGGCCACCGTGTTGTCCGTCATTATCAGGACGTTCTTCCCTTGTACAGCTGGCAGGAACGCCTTCAGCGCAAGTCTGATGGCTCTCAGCTCCAATAGGTTGATGTGTAGTCTGGACTCCGATGGAGACCAACGACCGTTGATGGTCAAGTCGTTGGCGTGGGCTCCCCACCCCGTGAGTGAGGCATCCGTGACTACTGTTATCTCCAGCCAGGATTGCCAAAACTGTTCTCCTTTCAGAATGTTCTCCTGACAGGCCCACCACTGAAGGTCTCGAGCCACCCTGCAGGGAACCTGAAGATCTGTCATTCTCCCTGAGAATTGTGACCACTGAGTCCTCAGTGCCCACTGGAGGGATCTCATTCTCAGGCGAGCCTCTGGCACTAGGACAATGCAGGATGCCATGAGGCCTAGCAACCTCAAAAAGTCGAAGGCTGGGAGACTTTGGGCATGTTGGAATTTGGTAACCATCTGTAGAATATCTTGAGCCCTCACCTCTGGTGGCGAGGCTTTTCCCAGGGAAATGTCCAGGATCGCTCCTATGAACTGGAGTCTCTGCGATGGTATCATTTGTGACTTCTTTAAATTGAGGGAGAAGCCCAGTCTGTGAAGGAAGTGGCACACGCGATTTAGCTGGATCTGAGCTTGTTCCGGAGAAACAGCCCTGATCAACCAATCGTCCAGGTAGGGGTAGAGGTGAATCCCTTCCCTCCTTAGACTTGCAGCCACTACCGACATTAACTTGGTGAAGACCCTCGGGGCGGAGGTCAGCCCAAATGGCAGCACTCGAAATTTATAGTGAGAGTTGCCAATTGCGAACCTCAGGTATTTCCTGTGTTTGAGATGGATAGGCACATGGAAATAAGCGTCCTGAAGGTCCAGAGATACCAACCAGTCCTGGAACTGAAGGGCCTGGAGGATCTGAGAAAGAGTGACCATCTTGAATTTGTCTTTTCTGAGGAATTTGTTCAATTCTCGCAAGTCCAAGATGGGTCTCAGTCCTCCGTCTTTCTTTGGAATGAGAAAGTAAGGGGAGTACCAGCCCTTGTTCCTCTCCGCTACAGGTACCGGTTCTATGGCACCTTTCTCTAGCAGGTCCCAAATTTCCTGCAAGAGGAGCGGATCTGGAGCTTTCTGAGAGCTGATCCCCGGTGGATGACTCTGAGGTATACGTAGGAAAGGCAGGCAGTAACCTTGGGCAACTGTTTCCAATGCCCAAGCATCTGACGTGATAGCCTGCCATACCGCCAGATGTTGAGTCAACCTGCCTCCTACAGGTGTCCTGTGAGGGAAGTCCTCAGAGTGGTTTTGGGGCGGCTGATGCAGATGCCGATGGTAAAGAGGTACCTGCTGTTGCTGCGGCTTTTGAATATCTACCCCGTCCACCTCGGGTAGTTCTTCTTTGTCCCCTTTGAGCCGGTCGTCCTCTACCTCTTCCGAATGCGGAGTAGAAGCGAAAGGACTTGCCCTCGCAGAGGTTCCTGTGGGACGAAAAGGAGTCTGACGGATTGCAGCTCCTAGGGATTTTGCTGCTGCTTTTGAAGTTTGCAGTTTCTCTAAACTGTCATCCGCCTTTTTCCCGAACAAAGAAGAGCCATCGAATGGCATGTTCAAGAGCCTGGCTTGCACATCTGGGGCAAAACCAGACTTTCTCAACCAAGCGAATCTCCTGGTTGATGTACTTGCTGCCATTGCTCTGCTGATACTGTCAGCCGAATCAATGCCCGTCTGGAGGGATTCGCACATAGCGTCTTTACCGTCCTGTATAATATTCAGGAACGCATCCCTTTCTTCTCCCTCCGGGATGTAGTCAGCCGCTGTAGAAGCACACTCCCAAAGTGTATGGCTGAACCTAGCAAGGGTGCAAGTAGCATTAACAGATTTTAACGCCATGCTACATGCTGAAAAGACTTTCTTTGCCATAGCATCATATTTTTTATCGTCCCTGTCCTGTGGGACGGTAGGATAAGCCGTCTTGACATCGGTAGAGGATGCTGCCTGTACCACCAGACTTTCTGGGGATGGGTGTTTAGACAAAAACTCTGGGTCTGTAGAAGATACCCTGTACTTTGTAGACAGTTTTTTATTTACTGCTGGTACTACATCTGGGGTTTCCCAGTTTGTCATGATCTTTCTCTGAAGAGCTTTATGAAAAGGTACCACAGGATCCTCCTGTGGGCCTTTCTCAAGAATATCCGTGAGGTCATCTTGTTGGAAAGATTGTGAAGGTGCAGACCACCCCATGAACTCTGTGATCCTGGCCATTAAGGCTCTATAGGGGGTTTCAGCGTGCTCCCCCGGGTCTGGCTTAGCAAACTCCACCTCAGGGGAAGTGTCTAACCCACTTGCCTCATGTAAGGAATCATGAAGATCCTTTAACCTGCGCTCTTCAGAGGAAAATTCCTCTAAAATTGGGGTTACAGGTCCCTGCAACTCAAATGTGTCTTCCTGTTCAGACAATTCACCCTCTTCCAAAATTGAGGACATAGTTCTCAATTGTTCTGAACTCATAAAGGGAGTAAATCCCATTTCCAAGGCAGAGGGTGCCGAACTTGTCATTATCGGCCTCGAAAACGTCGATGACGCCGACGTCGAAGGCTTCGAGCGTGGCGTCGAAAACAAAGGCGGAGGCCTCGAAGACCTCGACAGAATTGGAATTCTATTCGACAATCTCAAAGCCATCGACGTCGAGGACCTGGGGATAGTCACTGGGTGTGTCGTAACCGTGACTTTTCTTGGCGTCGACGCCGGTGTCGAAGCTGGCGTCGAGTCGACAGACCCGTGTGTCGAAGGTCCCTTCGACAACGGCGTCGAAGACATCGACCTCGACGGAACCCTCGTCGACGGCGTCGACGGAACCTTCGAGGAAGGTTTGGAGGTCATAGTCCTACTCGAGGGTTCGAGACGCGCTCGAGAGGTTTCCTTCGCCGGGTACTGCGACTCGCAGCGTTTTTGACCTTCGGTTCTTTCGACCAGAGTATCGATCTCGGCAGTCTTCGAGGGGGACGAGGCCGCATTCTCGAAGACGCTCATCATATTTTTGCGGAATTCCTCCCATTCAGCCCGGGAACTATGTTTCGTGGGGCAAGGGATTCTTTTTGGCGAAACAGAGGAAGAGGAAGACGGAGAAGGGGATCTTCGACGTCTCCTCTTCGAGTGCTTCGATCTCGAGGAGTGATGAGACCCACTCCGAGACCTGGAGCGCGAATGGTGACGAGGAGACGAATGTCTCGACTTCGTCGACGAAGAAGAAGCTTTAAAAGTCTTACCTTTCTCCAGCTTCCCCCTACGCTCCTTCAGGGCCTTAGCTGTCATGGACATACAGTCCTCGCATTCCGAACAATGGTGTTCAGCTCCCAAACACCACAGACAAACTCTGTGAGGGTCAGTCAACGACATCTTTTTCCCACAATCTCGACATTTCTTGAAGCCGGATCGAGGAGTTGTCGGTTCCGACGAGGAAGCCATCGAGTACGGATCGAATGACTCAAGGTAAATAGGATTAATCTGACTAAGAACTGAGCAACGGTATTCTGAGGCACTGAGTAAGCGCGGAAAAACGGAACTGAGCAACGGACGCTGCGCGCGGCCTTTATAGGCAGGATGACGTCGATACGGCGGCTGTCGAGGGACATCGACTCGGAGGACGTCGACGCGCAGCGCCCTCTAGAGAAAAAAATTTCCGAGGCCAGCAGAGCTGGAAGGAGATATCTAAGATGAGGAATACGTCGGAGGACACAATCCCTTCGAAAAACAAAATCTCTTTGGTCTTGTGGTTTGTAAAACTTTGACGGTTCTGAAAAGGACGTCGTCGGCCTCGACTGCGTTGACTTCGACGTCAATATGCTTGCCTTCGACAGTGCCGAGTGGGTTGGAGGAGGGGTGTACCTTTGAGGCGTCGAGGCCACAAGAGGCTCATGAGATGCCATTGAGGTCTTCAAATTCTTAGAAGCCTTCGACAACCTGCTGTCCGGGCTCTTGGGCGTGCAGTCAGTGGTTTTCATAGACACCTTGTCGGCCTTCCGCACAATGAGGTCGGCAGTCTCTAACGACTTTCTTCGAAGGGGCTGGCATCGCCGCCTTCTCAAGCACTTCCAACATCTGCAGGTGGAATTTTTAGAGCTCTGCTCTACTAGACCCCTTCTTTGGAAAGCTTAAATGGTTCCCTTCGGGTAAAGAATAAGTAAAGGACAATCACGAGCGATGACACCTTTTCTTAGATCTCCTCGAAGACTAGGGTGAGGAATGATGGGATCTCAAATGCTTGGCGCGCTTACCGTGCCTCTTGACCCAGTGTGGAGAACTCTATCTTGGGCTGTAATGTTTGGACAATTCTTTCGTGGTGGTTACCGAAGACTACTTTGGGGGATGGCTTGCCCAAAGCAAGTTTCCCCCTCCTTTCCTTTAATGCTTTGCCAGTCAGACTGGCACAAGCCACAATCGTCGTCGATCTGGCCCGACCCCAGGCACCAGAGACATACCCTATGAGGATCGGTTCTAGACATCTGGCCCCGAAAACTCGGCACATCTCTTGTAGCCCGTTTTCGGGGTATGAGTCGATATTTTTATAACTATGCAGTTATCGAACAGGCAGAGGTGAAGTACTGTTTCGAGCAGCTTTGCGGAAAAACAGAACTGAGGCAACGGGAACGGTGCGTGCCTTTTATACTAGCATCAACGTCATTTTGAGGACGACAGAGGTCTTCGAAGGACACGAGGTAGGCACATAGCTCCCTCTAGTGAGAAAAGTTTCCGAGCTGCAAGCAGGATATCAGAGTATATAAAAGATTAGGAATACGCGGACACATTCCCTTCCAAAGAGATGTTCATATATAGTATGCAATAACTCTGACTTGACAAAGAGATGCAATTATAACTGTGTCCAGTACAAATGACCATTCATGTTTTACATTTCTACTATTGGTTTACTATTGCAGCTTTTGTGCAAATTTCCCAGCTACATACTTTATGTCAGATAAATAGATTTGTGTGCACCAGTTGGCTTGGGGAGCCAAAGGTAGCTGTTGGTGTCATGATAACCAGGCTCCTCTAGGCCCTACCGAGGAGCTAAATAGCTCCCATTAATTTTGAACCCTGAAGTTCAATGCATAACACAGTCATTCTCTGTTTTCGCTTTATTATTCATATTTGTAATGTCATTTTACAGTTTGAAACTTCATTTTTTCTCCATCAAATCACTTGGTGAAAGTCTAACGAACTTGACCATACTCTACATCAGTAAGAATACGTGTGTAACAGTATATATATGTTAATGATGCAGCACATATCTGAGTAGGAATGCATGTACCTATCAATATATATATTTTTTAATGTTTTCAACTACAAAAGGATCTGCATGGTTGTGTCATGTTTGAAGGCAAATTTCTGAATTTATCTGCGCTTTTGTACTACATTCTCCAAAATTTCTACTTTTTATGAATTTTGTGGAATACAGGTCATTCATGTCAAATATCTCCTACTTCAAATACCAGAGAAGAACAAGTTACTTCTTTCCTTGTAACGTTCTTTCGATGGGATGTTCCTACGACGTAATCTTTATCTGGCCTCGGAAATTTTTTCTCTGTAGAGGGCGCTGCGCGTCGATGTCCGCCGAGTCGATGTCCCTCAACAGCCACCGTATCGGCGCCGACGTCACCATGCCCATAAATAGCCACGCACGGCGTCCGTTGCTCAGTTCCGTTTTGTAGCATAAGATAATTCATGCCTGAATTGGTTATTGACCTTGAAGGAGCGTAAACTGCAACCACAAGGGAAGTATTACTGTGGGGATGGATGGGAGGGGCGATAAGGAATACGTCAGAGGAACATGCCATCGAAAGAACGTTACAAGGTAAGAAGTAACTTGTTCTTCGAAGGGATTGTGTCCTCCGATGTATTCCTTATCTTTGATAGACTCCCATAGCAGTGGCATGTTATTGGAGGTAGGAGTAATAATGTCATGTATCCCTTTTAGGAATGAACCGAATGTAATACGGCTTTGCCAAATCTGGTCTCTTGACTAGTGGAGGTATCCAGGTTGTAAAATTTTGTGAATGTATGTGTGGACGACCATGTGGCAGCCGCACATATGTCTCGGACCGGTACCCCTCTTTGGAGGGCCGAAGAGGCTGCAATACCCCAGGTTGAATGAGCCCTAAGATTTTGGGGTGGCTCTTTCCCTGCCAGTTTGTAACATTCCAGAATGGCCAAAATAATCCACCTGGAAATGGTCTGTTTTGTTATGGGTAGTCCTAACTTGTGACCGGAGTATCCTACAAACAGTTGGTCTGCTTGCCTAATCCTAGCAAGTCTGCTGATGTAAAAGCTTAAAGCCCCCCTTGGGTCCAGCCTATGTAGCCTTTCTTCCTCTTTCCCCGGGTGGGGAGGGGGATAGAATGAAGGCAGGGTAATCTTCTGAGTGATGTGGAATTCAGAAACCACCTTTGGGAGGAAATTAGGCTTCACCTGTAGGACAACTTTGTCCTTATGGAAAATTGTATGGGGGGGTTACAAGAGAGCTTGTAATTCGCTCACCCTCCTAGCAGATGTTAGTGCTACCAATAGGACAGTTTTAAGAATGAGAAATCTCAGCGAACAAGAGTTGAGTGGTTCGAATGGAGTACCCATTAGGAAATTTAAGACAAAATTTAAGTCCCATAAGGGAACTTGGAATGGTCTTGGAGGATAAACATTAGTTAATCCCTTGAGAAATTGTATTACTAGAGGTAGTTTGAAATACGATGGTTCCTCCGCAGTGCACTTCATTATTGAAAGCACTGCGAGATAGCCTTTTACAGTGCCAACTTGAAGGCCTGAGTTTGCCAAGTAGAATAGAAACGATAACACCGTTGGTGTACCACATGAAAAAGGGTCGATATTCCCTTCTCTACACCAGCTGCAAAATTTGTTCCAACGGCAGCGGTATAAAGACTTTGTTGCTGGCCTTCTGGCCGAAAGCAACACCTCCATGACGTCATCAGCGAGGTCCCAATCCTTGTACCTCACCCTTTCAGAAGCTAAGCGTGAAGGTTGAGGGTTCTGATGTCTGGATGGAGAACCTGACCTCCCTTCTGTGAGAGAAGATTCTCTTTGAATGGAAGACGGATTGGAGGACAGATGGACATATCTAGAAGGTCTGGGTGCCACGTTCTCCTGGCCCAGTCTGGGGCAATTAGGATCATGGTTTTCCGGAATCTTCTCAACCTCCTGATCATTTGAGGAATAACAGGGACTGGTGGAAACGCGTAAAGGAGTGGGAACTCCCAGTCCACTACGAACGCGCCCCCTAGAGCTCCTCTCGGGGGAAATTCCCTTGAACAGAACAGGTCGCACTTCCTGTTGGTGCTGGTGGCGAACAGATCCACCTGAGGGGTTCCCCAAAGGGCGAAGATCTCTTGAAGGACTTCCTGAGCTAGCTCCCACTCGTGGGAGACTGTGCTCTGCCTGCTCAGAGCGTCCGCTGTCAAGTTCTTCTCTCCGGCTAGGTGGACTGCCGATAGAGAGATTCCTTCCTGAATTGCCCAAAACCAGAGCTGCATTGCCTCTCTGCACATTGGCAGTGACCCTACGCCTCCTCTTTTGTTGAGGTAGTGCATGGCCACTGTGTCCGTCATTATCAGGACATTTCTCCCCTGTACTGATGGCAGGAAAGCTTTCAGCGCTAGTCTAGCTCTAATAGGTTGATGTGTAGTCTGGACTCCGATGGAGACCAACGACCGCTGATGGTCAAGTCGTTGGCATGGGCTCCCCACCCCGTGAGTAGGGGGTCTGTGACTACTGTCATCTCCGGCCATGGTTGCCAAAACAGTTCTCCTTTCAAGATGTTCTCTGGATAGGCCCACCATTGAAGGTCGTGGGCTACCTTGTCCAGAATCCGGAGGAGATCTGTCATTCTCCCTGAGAATTGCGACCGAGTTCTCAGTGCCCACTGAAGAGATCTCATTCTCAGGCGAGCCTCTGGCACAAAGAAGATGCAGGATGCCATGAGGCCTAGCAACCTCAAAAAGTCGAAGGCTGGGAGACGTTGGGCATTTTGAAACTTGTCGACCATCTGCAGAATATCTTGAGCCCTCACCTCTGGTGGCGAGGCTTTTCCCAGGGAAGTGTCCAGGACCGCTCCAATGAACTGGATTCTCTGTGATGGTATCATCTGTGACTTCTTTAAATTGAGGGAGAAGCCCAGTTTGTGAAGGAAGTGGCAGACATAATCTAGCTGGAGCTGAGCTTGTTCTGAAGATACAGCTCTGATCAGCCAATCGTCCAGGTAGGGGTAGACGTGGATCCCTTCCCTCCTTAGACTCACAGCCACTACCGACATTAGCTTGGTGAAGACCCTCGGGGCGGAGGTCAGCCCAAATGGCAGAACTCGAAATTGATAATGAGAGTAGCCAATTGCGAACCTCAGGTATTTAACGTGTTTGAGATGGACTGGCACATGGAAATAAGCATCCTGAAGGTCCAGAGATACCAGTCAGTCCTGGAGCTGGAGGGCCTGAAGGATCTGAGAGAGAGTTACCATCTTGAACTTGTCCTTTCTGAGGAACTTGTTCAATTCTCAGAATTCCAGGATGGGTCTCAGTCCTCCGTCCTTCTTTGGTATGAGAAAGTAGGGGGAGTACCAGCCCTTGTTCCTGTCCGCTACAGGTACCGGTTCTATGGCACCTTTCTCTAGCAGGTCTATAATTTCCTGCAAGAGGAGCGGATCTGGAACTTTTAGAGAGCTGTGCCCCGGTGTATGACTGAGGGATGTGTAGAAAGGGTAGGCAGTAACCCTGGGCAACTGTCTCCAATGCCCAAGCATCTGACGCAAAAGCCTGGTGTTTTGTGTGGAAAGACCTCAGAGTGGTTTGGGGGCGGCTGATGCAGATGCCGAGGGTAAAGAGGCACCTGCTCCGACTTTAGTACTTTTGACCCATCCACCTCGGGTGGATCTCCTTTGGCCTCTTTGAGCCGGCTGTCCTCTGCCTTTCCCGAATGCGGAATAATAGCAAAAGGACTTTCCTCTCCCAGAGGTTCCTGAGGGGCGAAAAGAAGTTTGGCGGATTGCAGCTCCTAAAGATTTTGCCGCTGCTTTAGATGTCTGCAACTTTTCCAGACTGTCATCAGCCTTTTTACCGAATAAAGAAGAGCCGTCAAAGGGCATATTCAAAAGTCTGGCCTGTACATCTGGAGCAAAGCCAGACTTTCGCAACCAGGCATGCCTGCGGATTGTCGTACTTGCCGCCATGGCCCTGCTGATACTGTCAGCGGAATCGATGCCAGTTTGAAGTGACTCGCACATGGCATCTTTGCCATCTTTGATTATGTTAAGGAAGGCTTCCCTTTCCTCTCCTTCCGGTATGCAGTCAGCCGCTGATGAAGCACATTCCCACAGTGTGTGACTGAACCTGGCTAGCGTACAGGTGGCGTTGATGGACTTCAACGCCATACTACAAGCAGAAAATACTTTTTTTGCCATAGCATCGTACCTTTTGTCATCTCTATCCTGTGGGACAGTAGGGTAAGCAGATCTGCTTTTTGATGAATTTGCTGCTTGAACCACCAGGCTCTCTGGAGTCGGGTGTTTTGCTAAGTATTCAGGGTCAGCCGCAGCTACCCTATACTTGGCTGACAATCTTTTATTGACTGCAGGGATAACCTCAGGAGTTTCCAAATTAGATGAAATATTCCTTTGCAAGGCTGCATGGAAGGGGACCACAGGCTCCTCCTGTGGACCTTTGTCTAGTATGTCTGTCAGGTCATCCTGTTGAAAAACAGGTAAAGGCGCAGACCAACCCATAAATTCAATAATCCTTGCCATTAGGGTTCTATAGGGTGTTTTGGCATGTTCCCCTGGGTCTGGTTTGACAGATTCCACTTCTGGGGAAGTGTCCAGCCCACTTGCCTCATGTAATGATTCCTGTAGGTCTTTCAACCTTCTGTCCTAAGAGGTAAAATCCTCTGAAACAGGTAGTGTGGTCCTCTGCAACCCGAAGGTTTCCTGGTCAGAATCCTCCCCTTCTTCATAGATTGAATATAATCAGGGGTACTCTGACCTCGGAAATGGTGTAAAACCCATTTATAAGGCAGAAGGAGCCAAACTCGTCATTATTGGGTGAGAAAACGTCGAAGTCGTCGACGCCGATGTGACAGGCTTCGAAGGCACCGAGAAAGGCGTCGAGAAAACTGGAAGAGGCCTCGAAGAACTCGAGAGGATCGGGATCCTACTCGAGGATGTCGACGACGGTCTTGGCGTCGTGCCGGAGGCTCTTGGTATCACCGTTGGCTGTGAAGTAGCCGTGGTTTTCTCTTTCATCGGCATCGATGTCGGCGTCGACGATGGCAGATTCGATCGACCGATGCGTCGAAGAACCCTTCGACAACGGCGTCGATCCATGCGTTGAAGGGATCTGCGTCGACGGCGTCGAAGATGGTGCCTTCTTACCCGATGGCCTGTGGCGCTCTCGGGTGGACTCTTTCGCTGGGTGCAGCGACTCACGGCGTTTTGATTTTTTGGGGTTTTCACCCAGGGTATCACCCTCAGCTGTCTTCGAGGGGGTCGAGGCCGCTTTCTCGAAGACGCTTAGCATTTTCTTCCTGAATTCCTCCCACTGAGCCCGAGAGCTGTGTTTTGTGGGGCAGGAGACCCTTTCTGGGGAAACAGAAGACGAGGAAGGGGATCTTCGACGTCTCTTCTTTGAGTGTCTGGATCTCGACGAATGGTGGGAGCTACTTTGAGACCTGGAATGGGAATGCTTTCAACGGCGAGGAGACTAATGCCTCAACTCGGCTGAAGAAACTTTCGAGGAGGTTTTGACTGACTTACCTCTCTCGAGCTTCCCCATGCGCTCCTTCAAGGCTTTCGCCGTCATGGACATGCAGTCCTCACACTCCGAACAATGGTGCTCGACTCCCAAGCACCACAAGCAGATCCTGTGTGGATCCGTTATCGACATTTTCTTACCGCAGTCTCGACATTTTTTAAAGCCGGACCGCAGTCTCGTCGGTTCCGATGAAGAAGCCATCGAGAACGAGTTGGTATTCGAGTAAATATATGAGGTTTTATCTGACTGAACTGAGCAACGATATTCCGAGGCCCCACGAAGCGTGGAAAAACGGAACTGAGCAACGGACGCCGCGCGTGGCTATTTATGGGCATGGTGACGTCGGCGCCGATACGGTGGCTGTCGAGGGACATCGACTCGGCACACGTCGACTCGCAGTGCCCTCTACAGAGAAAAAATTTCCGAGGCCAGCAAGCTGGAGACCAATTATCAAAGATAAGGAATACGTCAGAGGACACAATCCCTTCGAAAAGGCCTTTTTCCTGCAATAGATGATGCATAGGGACAAAAGCAGGCAGCACTGGAAAATACACTTCCAGGAGAAAAACAAACCAATGCACTTTTATTCCAGGATTTGTGCACTGGAAAATTGATCAACTCTGTGGTGGTCCAGGTTACAGAATGTACTTGCTCTGCTGCCATGGAGAAACAGTCATGTAAAATCAATTGTGCTTCTTCCACTCAGAGGATCAGAAGTCGAACTGGTAAACACAAGGAGACATGCGACCATACTGAAAATCATGCAAGAGAGGTTCTTACAGATGAGGCATTAATTCGACATATGGCATGTGCCCAAGTCAGTGGGCAAGAAAGACAATGCTACTGGAAAAGAACTAAGAAATTGGTCACAATCAATAAGAAATAATCTGTGTTGGAGGTCTCGTAATTGTGATCAAGCAAAAGAAATATGGGGTGAAAAATGGCAGTCACTTGCCCACCATACTGCCAACAACATATTTGGGAAGCAAAGAGATACCCCTCCACTCTGTACACATGCACCACTGAACAGGAGAGGAGGAAGACATGTCTGGAGCCTCGGTCGCAGCCTGATCCAAACCTTGTGAGGACTGTATGTGACAAAGGGCCAACACGAGATTGGAATGGCCTTCACAGAACCTTGCAGAAAGGGAATTTAGAAATGCTCCATAACATGCGTCTTGAATACCATCCCAAGAAATTGCATTTCAGCATCGATGGCATGGATGGCACACAATGAAAATGTGGGTAGGAAACAGGCAAGAACTAGTGTAATCAGAAAGGAAGGTGGTGGAGAATTGCGTTACGGATCAGCCGTAAAAATAAAGAAAGTGAGTAACCAAGACACTTTCCCCAAAAATTATTTTAGAGTTTGTGTACAACCTAGTTTTATTTTTCATGGCAATGGAGAGCCATATCATTGAACCATGATTTAAACAAAGCACATTGAACAAAAAACAACACTCTCAAAGAGCGTGCTCCAAAATCTTGTCTCCCAACTTACTAGTAGATTTAAATGCACAGATCATGTGCTCTTCTTCAAGTTGTGAATTTTTTACTGTCACAATTAATGGCCAATTTCACCAACCCCTCTTCTAATGCATTCTATGTTCATTTTAAAAAGTAAAGCTTGTGCACGGACTAAAACAAACTTGCCTTTTCTTTTCACATATCATTGCAAATACATTGATCACTGACCGTAACAACTTTAAATGCATAATGATATGCAAGTGCAATGCTGTTGTAGCAGCTAGCCCTCTGGTAGAAGCCTTGTCTGAGTGATCGGTGTACATTTGGAAGGCTACTGATGCATCCTGCTTTTCTTAACCAGGTGTGCCAGAAACAAATGGAGTTGTGGTGTAACGAGAGTGCAGTGACATTTGTGTGAGGGCAAAAGAGGTACATGATCTCGGGAATCGAAGGCAGCCTTCTTTCCATACACCTTTTACAACTCTGGCCAGCAGAGAGACATCAGAGTAAGATAGGTAGTCTGAGATGAAAGAAATTGGATTCTAAAAGAAAGCGGAAGGTGAGATTTGCAGTGAAGATCACCAGCTACCAACATTTATAGTTTTAATTTCTGTCACTGACAATCAAGACTAGCCCCGTTTAAAACTGAACCCGTTTAGACTCTCCTCAGGCAGATGTACAAGTTAAAACAGGGCTATTTCAGTTAAGCAAGAACATGCTTTGAAGAAATTCAGTTTGTGGTGTTAGTGTCCTCGCAAACTTGGAACACCCTCCAGTACTCATGAAAAATACAGTGAAATATAAATAAAAGTCACCCTTATTGTATACAATCCAACCAACAACAAATCAAGGATGCTTTGTAAAGTTCAAGAACCTTGGCTGCATATTCCCTGGCATCTGAGATGGAAACTTGCAGTCGTGAAAAATTGTCATGAGCATCTCCTCATCCTTGGAACTGAAAACAGAATGATTCCCTTTAAGTTACAGTGGCAAGAAAATTAAAACATTAAAAAGGTAAGCCTTGATGTTGCCATTTTTCCTTTCACTTTCCTTTAACTTTTGAACCACAAATGGTACTAAAATAACATTCACTTGGACAAGATCGGCTGCATATTCTCACACGGAATCATCTAAAGTAGGACTCTTCAACCTGCCGCTCCATAGATGTTTTGTTCAGGCTTCCCATGGTCTCTTACAGATTATACTAAATAGGGCTCACTGGAGTAGTAGGCCAACACATCTGGAGAGCCAAACGTCCCAGACACCTGTTCAAAAGACTGACATACTTAGCCGAATAGCAAGGAAAGCAGTCTGAATACCCAGACCATAGGTCACACAGAACTGAACCATCATCAGAGGTTTTGTTCAGAACTGACTTACTCACTCATTTAAATGCTGCTATCAAAAAAGTAGTCTTATGAAGGCAGGAAGTTATTTCTTCTTTCTTATTACTATTAAAATGTCAATGGCCGAGTTACTTCAACTTTCATATTTGAAAGCATTACACAATTTCCAAAAAGCAATGATCATTTAATTTGTCTTACTGAAACATGCAAATACAAAACACATGTAAATTGTGGTAATGGAGCACTGATAGCATGAACCAACATGAATGCCACTGGACCAGAACAGTGCAATGGCATGACTGGTGCTATTTTTGAACATGGCTCCTAATTATTTTCAACAGTGCGAAAAGGGCATTTGATTCACATATAAATACTAGTTCTTTGGTTGGCAGAAACTTTAGCAAAAGGAGATTTTTGGGAAAATCCAGAGTTAAGATCTTGGTTGCAGATCTTACTCCACTTGCAGTTCACTCTGTGATGAAAGGAATGACTATCAAGCAGTAAGGCAAGCGTCATAATATATGACTGCAGATTTCCAATTATTCATGGTGGCAGGAGGATAGCTCAAGGGCAATGGTCTGTCTTGGGAGCAAGAAAACAGAGCAACATAGGTTCGAATCTTGGTCCACGGTATTAGGGGAGTTATAAAAGATTAACTAATTTAAGAAGCAAGGCCATAGCATTCTACTGTGGATGGGTCAGTCTGTCGATGCCTTAGCAATTTCCATAAAAGGAGTTACAAATTGTCCAAAGGATATTTCAGTTACAAGTGATCATGTTGGCATTTTCAGTCGGAAGACAAATGTTCTCAATGCTACCCATAGAATTTGTGAGGAAACAAATGAGCATTTAGAGAACATGAAAGAATATGGGTCAATCTTTACCTTGTGGTTTGCAATGGGAGAATCCATGGTTGCATCACTGAAAGGCAGTGCTAGCAGCGCAAATAAGCATTGCATGCAACAGAGCAAAAAAAGTCTACTCTATCAGCAAGTCTTATCCCAGCTACTTGAGTTTTCTATAGTGAGTGACATCTTAATGTTATAAAGCACAGAGATTGAATGCATGCACTGATAACCAGAAAGATGCTCTGCAGACTTCAGCAAGGGTTAGATTTACAAAGAGACCAAGTGCAACAGTTTTACCTCTTTTAGAGTCATCACTAGGATGCCTAGAAGGGGAATTTATTCATTTTGAAGACATTCTTTATGTAGAACACTGGAAGGAGCTAGCATAACAAACTTTAAATGCCAAATCATAGCGGACAAGAGTGTGTGAGAAACCTCAGGGTGTTCCCACAAATAGTCCCCAGGGATCCGATGCTCAGATGGCTAGGGAAGGGCCATCGCTCTTGGATCCCAACCATGAGGGCGGACCAGCGAGGGAGGATCACCTGGGCAGGGGGTGCTCAAGGAATGCAGGGAGGGCATCCAAAGTCAAGACATGGTATCCCCCATTACTTGCCCCAATGCATCCTGCCCACCCTTGTTGTTCATGGGCTATTGTCGCTCGAGTCCCATCCGACCCCCTCGACCTTCCCTCACAAAAAGGGAAGATAAAATATCCTGGACAACTAAGGAGAACACACTCTTTTACAACTCCTGACCCCAACAGTATCTTTCCTTCCTCAAAACTCATTATTCATGGTCCAAGTAAGAGGAGGAAAAGAGTCAAGTACATGAGATCGGGTGAGAAGAAAGCACAACTGAGACAGGACCATGATTAGGGATGTAACGGTGTAACGGTATACCGTTAAGATACCGTGAACCACTTAATTGAACAACAATAACCGTCACATTGTTTATACCGTTATACCGTTTATACCGTTAAGTGTGCTTTTCAATCTGATTTAGAAAGGCTGCAGTAAGCAAGTGCTGCACAGTCTTGGTCTTGCACTGTTGGATGTGCCGTCTGCCAAGTAGTTTCAGTTGGAGCAGTTTTTAATGCCATTCCATAAACCACACGTGCCTGACAAAAAATCAATATGTTAGCAGTAGGAAGAATAGATACAGTGTCAAGAAGGAAAAGGGTTTACTTTGGGTTGGCGGTTTTGGGGTTTATAAATTTATAATGGATAATGTTCTCTAAACATATGACGATGGGGGATTTCCCTGGTTCGATCATTGAATTTACATATAATAGGTCACACTGCGAAATTCACTAATCTCTGTGGGTATTCCCTGCTGCCATACCAAAGGGTAACATGTCTGTGATTGCTGAACACATTTTGGCCCGAGCCTAAATTACCACTTAAGAAAAGCTATTCAGTTTGCTTTGCCAGTCGCAGCAGGGCTCCAACCCCCCTCCTCCTCTCCACATGTGTGTTTGGTGGAAGCAAGGGGTGGCATTTCAGTGGAAAGTATGTTGAAAAGCCCAATTCTGGCCCTGGGTGTCTGGTTTTTTTTTGTGATGATAAATCTGACAATGTATGACCTTTTAGAAAATATTTGTTAAGATTGGTTAACTCCACCTGCTATACCGCGATAACCATGATATACCGTCATTTGGCAAGAAGGTTATCGTACCGTTATAAAACTAATACCTTGACACCCCTAACCATGATATCAATATCCATTCATCTGTTACCCATCTGGATCACAGGGAATAATATTAAGTAAGACCCATGCTTGTACAATAAAACATCAGAGAGATGGACTACTCTGCCACAAGGGGAAGCTATCTCATTCAATAAAAACAAGGCTAGAGGATGTTCCCATTTCTGGTGTCGATCTCCTAATAGATTGTAGTAAATAGACTTAACCATCAATGTAATCTCCAATTCCATTTCACTTTACAGCCCTCTCCCTAATCTTCCAAGGGATATTTTCAAACCCAGTAAATCTCCCCCTCCCTATTTCCAACATATACTGGGAGGAGGAAGAGGCAACAGGGAGCACTGAAGATTTCCCATAGGAATAACAAGGTGAGTCCAAGGGAAACCGGCTGTAGAAACACTTAAGTTGTCCCATTGATAGAAAGGAAACGCATTAAGCGGCATGCAGCAGAAAAGAGGAAAGAAAAGGAAACTAGTAAAGAAAGCAGATTGAAAGAAGAGTGACAAGATGGAGAGAAAGCAGAGCGTGCAAGGGAGGCGAAGGAAAAGGACTAGATTAAAAAGGGCACAAGCAACCTAAAATGAGGGAAGGGTGCAAGCAACCCGGCTGAGTGGAAACGGTGCCAGTGGCCAAATAAGGTCGAGAAAGTGCAAGTGTGCACAGGAAAGTAAAACAGAAGGTGCCAGTGGGCACGGAAAAGGTAAAGAAAGTTCAAGTGTGCAGGCGAAGGAAAGAAGGGTGCCAGTGGGCACGAAGAGGAGAGTGCAAGTGTGCAGGAGAAGGAAAGAAAGGTTTCAGTGGACACAAGAAAGAAAGTCAAGAAAACAGAGGGGAACAAGAATGGGTGCAGAAAGCCTCTGAAGGAAAAGGTTAAGAGCAGGAAATTTAAGAGGGGTTCAAGTTCTGAGTGGTTGCGCTTAGGAGGAGCAAATAACCTGGCATTTTCGAAAGTCTCTGATGCTAACCCTTTGAAGGAACTGTATATGAAGAAAAAAAGGTACAAACGGAACTAATGTTTTCTTCTTAGCTCAAGAGGTGCCTAAGCCCAGGGAAGTGAACCCTGCGAGGCCCAAGAGTTGAACTTCTGTTTGAAGCTCCAGACGGGCCTAAGCTTGCGGAAGGGAACCCTGAGAGGCCTAAGAGCTGAATGTGTTTGTCCTTAAAAGAGGCATGAGCTTGGGGAAGGGAACCCTGAGAGCCAAAAGAAGGGTATATGTGTTTGTACTTGGAAGAGGCCTAAGCTTGGGGAAGGGAACCCTAAGAGGCCTACTAAAGTAGAAACTTGATTATTTTGTGTTACTGAAGGAACTGAAGCTTGAGGAAGGGAACCCCAAGGCCTTAAAGCCATTGACATTGTTTGAACTATGGAGAAGGTCCTATGAACAGTTCTTTCCGATTGAACTCATTCTTTTGAAGCTGACCAATTTACAGCTTGTGAAAAGACCACCTGAAAAAGACCATTGGAAATTGTGCATCGGAAGCGGCTCCCGACTGAGACTGATGGTGTGCGCAGTGCGGTTTGACGCACTCCATTGAAGCTCCGTTGAAGCAAGGTCCTTTCCTCTAGGAGGAAGGAAGCAAGTCTGCGGGCTGCCTGCCTTGTGCTAGGCGCAGCTCTCGGGTAAGCTCCCTTGGAAGCTGGTGAAGGCCGGAAATCCGAAGCCAGAGGTTCGTTCAGATTGGGAGGTGAGCCCTAGGGCCTGCTACCATATGACACGCTGATTTGATCTGCTTGCTGAGCGAGGTAGACACCGCTCAGAGGGCCGGTAAGCAGGGTGCCAGGCGGATCGCAAATTAACTTACCATCGCTGAAAGCCCTATTAGGAGAAGCACAACAGTGCTCTCCTTACACAACCACACACTTTTAGTGGTACACAGTGGAACAGGTGAGCCAACCTTTGAGTTTGGCCCTGGTCCTTTGGCCACCGTAGTGCCACTGCAGTTGCTGAAGCAGCCACTTTATTCTGGCTATGTTGTCCTGCTGAATGCTCAGTGATGCAGCTTGTCGGCTCCAGACCTTACTGGGTGCTTTCCCCTAGCTCCTTCTAGTGGTTAACAGCAGCGTTGGAGAGAGCTGGCCATGGCCTGCTGCACTGTGTTGCACCTGGAGTTGAGGAGAGGAGGTCGGAGGACTTCGAGAGTTTGAAGCTACTGGGAGTGTTTATCCCGCAATTGGGTATTTTCCCTGATTTTTTATTTTGGGGCGGATCAATTCTCAAACGGGAAATTTCGAAAGCACATAGAAATACTTTGTCCAGAAGAAGGCCCTTGAAATCATCTAGAAAAGGACACTAGAAAGATAGTGTCTCATATATGTCGAGGCCGTAACATGTCGACTATCTGCAAGACTGTGAATAAGTCTTTTTACAAGAATTAATTTTTCAAGATATTCGATATCTACCCCAATGTAATCCGCTTTTGTTTTCATTTGTGTGCATGTCCGAAAAAAGCATTTTTTAGCAATTAACTGTCACCACAAAAGCTGTGTTGGTAAGGTTACAATTTTTTAGATATTGTGAACAATTAATAAAATTGTCCTTTTTCTTAATATGAGCGGGTGTTCTTGTGGTGTGGAGTTTATTTCTGCCTATGTTAAAAACTAAGTAATGTTGTGTTGATTTTCACAATACAAATGTTTTTGTAAAAAGCTGCACCAATCTATATGATATTAGCAGAGAGAGGGGTAATCAATTCTCCAATTTGTTCTATGTGCTACTAGGAGTGGGCAGCCTGTTGCTAGGACACTAGGAGTGCAACATGGTCCCAGGAGTGGCCAGGCAAAGCTAGGTAACACTGGGTCCTCTCACTCCCTCCCATTACCTCAAAGAACTTGACCTGCCTTTCCTCTGAAAATGCCAATAGCAGTAGGTGTAGGCGGCAAGACCCGTTGGACGCAGCTTTACAGACTAGGCTTGCTGCGATACATCTGGGAGTGCCACAACCGGCAGATTTGTTTTTCTTCATCACCTTCACGCCGATACTATGCCTAAATGTGATCCCCACATCTATGGTCTATGCAGTGCAGAGCAGCTTAAGGAGAAACGCCCTAGAAACTTGGTTGCGGGTAAGCACGGGTTGGGCGGTCCTTTGTGCCCTAAGAAAGATAAAAGGACCCTACAGGGGTTGGGGGGAGGGGGGGTTACAGAGCTCAACACAATCAAAAAGGACCATCTTCATGGGAGTTGCCCGTGCTGAGATTAGTGAGGTCCAAACACTGATGTCAATTACCAATCAAGGGGTAGGGGATACATTGGATCCTGCCACTACAGTGATCGATCTTTCACCCAATTTTTCCAACATAGACAACAACGGGTCTTTATTGAACCACAGTTTGAATATTCGCTGCAAATCCCTGGGCACTGAAAAACTGGATTATAACAATGTTATTGGCTCCTCGCTTTCCAATACTCCGGACTTGGAAGCTTTGCTTTTCACTTGCAAGTTATCTTCGAGTCAATAGGACTCGAAGGATGAAGCCTTCTCTGCTAACTTTGTAAAGCAGGGGAACTCCACTACTGTGAAAGACGCTAACTTGATAAAGTCTAGCAAACTTAACCTGGTAAAAAACGGAGGCCTTATTTAAACTTTGTGCCAGAATAGCCGAAGATTAAAGGATTGTTACATCTCTTTTGGGAAAGGTCCTTGAGGACAAGCCCCACTGTGTTTGGCTAATGCAACCAAAAGGCACCAGTCAAAGCTGGCAACAGACAAACATTCAGTGAACACGTCTAAATTTCATCAGGCAAACTCGAAATCTGTAACCTCATTGGCCGAGGTTATGACCATTCCGAGGTGGGCTCTTCTAGTCCAATATCGGAAAAATTGGTTTCGATGGCAAGGTTATCGAATAAGGTGGACCGGGTACAAGCGCAGACAGATTGTCTTGGAGTATGCGCTGACTCTGAGGAACATGCGTTTTCGGCCCTGTGCACAGAGCAGTCGATGCAGAACTCATTGCCATCTCAGGAGTTCATCGATCAGTTAGAAGCCAAGGTGAAATCAATGGTAATTAAATCCAGTTCCTCAAATTTAAACAAGCTGGCGACAGTGGTCTTGACACTGACTGCACCTAAATTAAATTCAAATCCTCTGGCTTTTGCTCCTCCAGGATGACATTTCATCATTAATGAGTTACCAAATGGTGAAGTAAGGAGAGTCATCCTACAAGGGCCACTGGACAATTGGGTGACTTCTAGAATAGCCCAACCTGTTCCATCCACAGCTCCTTTTCATCAAATAAACTTCACACACGTCCCCAAAGACTCTGCCTTGCCTGCGCTATAAGTACCAGTGACAGATCATACTACGCAGACTTTCTTGGCCGAGAGAGAGGGAGTACAAGGTGGTGTTGACACAGGTACTCCCTTGTTCCTTGGTATAACCTGGTCACAGAGTCACCCAAAGACTAATTTAAATCATGCCAACAGTAAGGATCTTTCATGTTGCGCTGGTGTACAACACATCAAATTGGTTGAAACATTGTCGACATCCAGTAGTCCAATTTTAAAAAGAAAAGGCTTTCTAAGATTACTGCACAGTATTCCTGACCTTGCAATTATTACAAGTAAAGACATAGCATCTTTAGAGTTGCCTCATTACATGATTTTGACTAATTGGGTGGTTGCCTCATTTCACTCATCTATTGCCATTGAACGAATCTGCAAGTTTGCTCATGCCTTTGTGAACGTGGGCTTCAAACTCTGTTTTTTGCCACCGGCCTTGAGACAGCAACTATGGAGACAGGAGGCTAAGGACTCACAAATCTGTCAAATCTCTGAGCATGTGACTTCTGGCCACAGAGCAATTGTTGATTATACATGCATCCTACAGGCTGAATTTTTCCCTCACCTCACATTGTCCTATTAAGGCTCATCTTTGGGATTACCAGAGGGTTCAACTCTTGTCAGCAACCAGAGAGGTTTAGCCTGTCTGACAGGGGCTGGGGTTTTTCGCTTTGCAGGAAATCTGGATGTCTTTCTCATTTCATTTAGACAGTGAAGGTACGGTTCATAATCTGGCAGCCCCAGTCACAAAGGGTCACCCAAAAGGGGGTCTTATGCATTGGAGCAAAAGTTGGCTACGACTTAACAGAGTTTTGCAACAGGCCGGCATCATTTTTTTAGCTGTAACCCTGTCCAAATCCCCATGGGGCTGAGAGCCACTTTTGCTGATAATGTATGACCCTCCGGGAGGTGACTCAACTAAGTCACTTATTTGTGCAGTTGTGGAGTTGTTGATACCTTGAGGACAGTGCGATAGGCATTCTTCTCGGGGCGTAATACTCACAGGGGATTTTAACAGATTGTACAGAAGCATCTGTGGTGCAACCAAGGGAGGGGACGCGGTCTGGAGGCCAAGTCAAGGGGCTTGGCGTTCAACACTTTTGGAATTTGATTTTGAAATGGTGGTTGTTGGTTTTGGGGTTCCAGTGGTGGCCTGGCCAAATGGGACATATAAAAAGTTGCATAGACTTTATTTTTGCCAACTCCGTAATTCGCAAGTTCTCTCCAACCTAGCTAGTTGGTCCCATTGATTTGAATGATCATGCAGTTCTTAGCATGGAATGTCAGGCAACATCTAAGAAGCATAGTACATTTCTGAGTGTAAATCCTCCCGTTAATTTAAGGGGTAATAGACCTTGTTGCCCTACTATCAACATCAGCTCCTGTAGAAAGACTCTAGAAGATCTCCTTAGTTGTCATGATTGGGATGTGAGATGTTTGCTTGACAGATAAAATGTACACACTAAGAAACTTGTCACAGGGCACAAACAAGTAAGAGGAGTTGGACATCTTTTGATGTGGCAATAGCTAAGATGAAAAACTATTGAATTCTAATCTTCATGATATAGTAAAAAATGACTTAATTCCTATTAGCAAGAAAAAACACTGTAATGGCACTGCTAGAACCACCTGTAAAAACTGGTTAAGAGCATATAAGTACAACAAAAATGCAAGTAACTGGAGAGCCATTGATCGAATACTTAAGAATCACAATACCAAAGAATTCTGGTTCCTACTAAGAAATCTTAGTTCTGTCAATTCAGACCGTCTGGTGTGTGGCATTACCGAAAAGACTTGGGCAACGCATATTTTCAAAAACTGTTGTTCGCCCCCTGTGCTTAAACATCCTGTGGTAAGAACTACCAAGAAAAGCACAAAAGTTTGGCACTACGTCAAAGAGGCCAATATTGTCTCATTACTCGTGAAGTTAAAATCATCAAGGGCCCTGGGTCCAGACGGCCTATTCAATGCGCTCCTCAAGAATGACCCCTGATATTGGGCTGGTTTGTTACGGACCTTGTTCCTACGGGTATGTGAGACTGGCGTCTATCCTTCAACTTGGTTAGAATCAATATTGATCCCAGTTTATAAGAAAGGGCCCCGAACAGACCATGCAAACTATCGGCTACTGGCCATGTTGGACAGTAGTTCAAACATATCCTCCAGAATCCTGTTGGAGCTACTCCCCACGTGGTCCCAAACAAAGTCCATTTTAAACGGCACGCAGATGGATATTTGGAAAGGGCACGGCACTAGCTATGTCAAATGGGTACTCCTTACACTCATTTCTGACACCCTACGTGATCCAGATACCAATCTTTATCTGTGCTTTGTGGACTATAGTTCCGCTTTTGATAGACAGGGGTAGATTGTGGGAAAAATTATCTGTGTGGGGCATAGATTCCTCGCTGCTATACTTCATTAGGCTGTTGCCTGAGGATACCACTGTGAGGGTGAGGCTGACAGGATGGTGAGTTTACAAGACCCATTTCCACAGCTGTTGGCCTCAAACAGGGTTGTGCTCTTGCCCCTTCACTATATAAACGTAATATAGTTACGGGGGAGAGAAGTCACGCCGTCTGACCTACACATATTACACCATTTTCTTTGACCACACCCCATTGGGCCTGCAACGTTCATTGAATGCGTTGGCGGAATATGCCGATCTTAATGGTCTCGTGTTCCGTGTTAACCTAGGTAAAACGAAAATCATGACCAATGTTAAGGGTGCCCATCGGTGGAAGACGTTTACTTGGCAATTGGGAGGTTGTAGCTTGGAACAAGTCGAGACTTATAAATATCTTGGTATGCACATCTCACACAATTTGAATGGCTCCGGCCATGAAGCTTCGGTTTCCTCCATGGCTTGGACAAATGGTTAACTCTTAAAAATGTGATAGACAGACAGGGAGGGTGTTAAGATGGATCTCTGAACTCTGACCTGGTGGGCAGAGGTTCAGACGGCCAGTCTAGTTTCTTGGAAAAGGGTAACCTTCTGGACAAGCCAGACCAATCAAGGTAGCATTGGCGGTGGTCAAGACTTGGTCTCAGGAGGGATGAGGGTGATGGAAAGCTCAGAATGCGCACACACAGTGAAGGACACTACAAATTACTCTCAAGTCAGGTGTATATGAAAAATACATATTCATTTATTAAAGGCCTTTTAAATCAAACACAAGCAAAGATCAGCAGTAATGCAAACTCAAACCACACTACTATAGAACATATATACAGTTACTTGAAAACTATTAGAAGACTGTCAATGCGCACAGGAAAAATATATATATATATATTCAACCATATAATATGAAATGTTCAGATAGTAGCAATCATGATCCGATGCTGTAAGTAATTGAATCCACACATCAAATTGTGAGAAATTTCTTTCCCGACTCGACGGTCGTTTTCAAGGCCTCTGGATGCACAAGTTGTTGTTCGGCTTTGTGCTAATTGACCAGGCGATATCCTGACTTAAGGTCACTCGAAAATATCCTATCTAAGGTTCGAACAACAACTTGTGCATCCAGAGGCCTTGAAAACGACCGTCTAGGTTGAAACATGCGTCGGCTATTACCTTACAATACAATGAAGAAATTTCTCACAATTTGATGTGTGGATTCAATTACTTACAGCATCGGATCATGATTGCTACTATCTGAACATTTCATATTATCTGGTTGAATATATATATATATATATATATATATATATATATATATATATATATATTTTCCTGTGCGCAGTGACAGTCTTCTAATAGTTCAAGTTGCTTATATTAACTGTGAACCATTGAGTGGAGGGTTCACCTTTAGAAAGACTCCTGCAGCCGGAAGCATTTCTATGCATTCCAATCATTAACGAATTCAAAGGCTGGTGAATAGCGCACAATTCTTAGTATCTTTCACACTCAAATCAATTTATGCTCATATATACAGTTACAATGGCCTAAAGGAAGGGCACACAGTAAGGGTCCACAACCTGTAAGGGAAAGGAGCAAACAGTGCAAATATACTTTAGGCAGTCCTTCACTTTATCAACCCTAACTGAAAGGCAGTCCAGGCCCTAAGAAGCATGGAGCCTTATGCTCAATGTTAAGTGCTTTTTTTTCCACACAAGGACATGCGCCACAAGAAAGATCATTGATGCTCAAAGTTTAATTATGTTTAAGTATATATTCTACCCCTTTAAGATGACACGTGTTTCAGCAAATTCCTATGTCTTTTTCAAATCAGTTTTAAAATTGCGTGTCATGGGTTAAATCCCGCCTGAAAATTCTATACTCTGTCACGTCTCGTGTCGGTTCACAGAGCACCTGTGCAATTTTACAAACACGGATTGAGAAGATTTTCACGGAAAACAAGGCCATTGCCCTGATTTGAAAAAGCCATAAGAATATGCCGAAAGACGTGTTATCATAAAGGGCTAGAATATAGACTAACACAGAATTAAACTTCGAGTTTCAATGATCTTTCTTGTGGCGCATGTCCTTGTGTGAAAAAAAAAACACTTTGCAATTGTTATACGGAGTAGAGGGACTCTGTGTCTCTGTTTACCTTTTCACATGTTTGAACTATAGAGCAATTTAGGGCGCTGAGGTCACAAAGTTGATAGCCCCAAAAAAGTTCCTCAACACTTGACTTATGCTCAATGTACTTTCGGGTGCAGATGCACACAATTGTGCGGTTGGGCACAAACAGGGTCTCTAGCAGGGGCTATAGCAGCGGAGGAAGGCAGTTGAGGCAGTGAAGAATAAGTTCTGACTATTCAAGTAAGGTCTCCCCAAGAGGGCAGAACAGACTCCAAGAATTGGGAGTAGCTCGGTAGCACAGGCTACCTCCATAAAGGTGAGTGGCCCTCAGGGGACACTCGTGCGTAAAAATGGATGGATGCGCCAGGGGCCACTGGTAATGGTTACAAGTACTCACTGACCCAAGGCGCACTCCGGACCAAACTTCGCCAGTTGAGTCCACTTCGGTTGTGGGTTCAAATGCTGCAAAAGTGCGGCTCTGTGGCCTTCAGCAGCCGAATTCCAGGTAAGATTCCGTGGCGATTTCTCCTCGACCTGGTGAAGGGATCAACTCAATTTCACTGCAGCTCGTCTCAGGACAGAGGGGGGCATAGCAACAGCGCACCCACAAAGTTTGTCACCACGGCTGGGCGACACAGTGAATGTGTGTACTCTGGTTCAGGCGTACTCTCCTAATTCCAGACCTACGGCGCTTAGGTGTACAAACCTCAGCGGGAGAGTGCCTTCAAACCAGTACTTCCGATCTCCAAAGTCTCAAGAGTTAACTCAAGACGGCGGCGGTTCCAAAGCAAAGGTCCTGAGCAAGCTGGTCAGTTCACTGGTTGGCTCGGTAACGCTTCGGAAAAAGGCTCACTTGCAGGTTAAGGTGAAGGTGCAGTGAATAGTTGTTCCCACTATTCAAATGGGGCGAAGAGCCTTTGCAAACCTTCTGGTTTGATCAGATACAGAGAGGTCCTGCGGGACAACAGCAGGCTCACAGTGCCAAACCTTCCAGCAGGTCCCAGCGGTTCCTCGACTCGGCTTCTTAGTTTCAGTATGCTTGGATCCTATCCCAGGTTCAGTGAGAACTCGAGCGATTGACCTGGTATGGGTGTTTGGGCTCTTCTCTTGGAGGCACACACAAAGCATGCAGAAGCCCACGAAAGCTTGGCGGTTCGCGTGAGAATGCATGACCAAATAAGGACTGACCAGGGTCTGCTCGACCTGGGGAAATCAAAGGGACAAGATGGCCAAAGGACAGAACCAAGGACCTTGTGGAATGGCCATTTTGGGGCCAAGCCACTGTCCAGGTCCAAACGCGGTAAACGTGATATGAAACGAAAGAAAAGGGTTAAAAATAAGAGAAAAATAACAGCTGCCACCAGCATTGTCCAAGGCACATCTGTACTTCTACTTGGAGCGAACTAGGATCTTTAGAAACGAAAGGAAGACCCCAGCGCACTATACTATAAGGTATTGTGTGCACTTGTAAAAATGTTGCAAAGAACTTGCAACAGAGTAAAGGGCTAAGGGAAAACTAAGACTCCCAGTACTGACTGCCTTTAAGGGCATGTCAGTTTCCCCATAACAAAGTGAGCGAAAACCCAGAGGGTTGCAACAGAAGGCTGTGCTCCACTGGCAAAAGTCAAGCTAGGATGGTCAGACAACAGCAAAAAGTTGGGGGTGGGGGGGTTCACAACTGGAGGGAAAATTACACATAAATGGAAATCTTTCTTAACAGAGGGCGATCCATGGAGGCAAAGTTGTCTGCATATAGGCTATCTATAGTCTGTGGCATCTTATATGCATTGGAAACCTTGCCACTGGGATCAATAACTTGGCTTAAGAAATTGGATGCCAAGCTTCTTAGATCCTTGCTTAGCCTTCCCAAGTCTGTACCAGTCGAAGCCCTGCGTTTAGAACTGGGACTGCCTTCTCTGCATGTACTTTGGATAATGTCTGTCTGTAAATTGATGGGTACCATTCGCTACAGCGAAAATGGTAGACTTTTACATTGTGCTAACGTGCACTTATGTTATTGCGGGCGCAGAAATAGGTTCTCTGAATTGCAAAAACTAGTTTTAGAGCATTGCAGGAATATAGGCATGAAAGCCTTGTCCAGCTTGCTGGGAGAAATTCACTAAGGACTTCGACAGAAAATATTGGCACTATGACAGCTCTCAGTCCTTTGATTATTTTGCGAGTAAGAGCAAACAACATCTATATTCCACCCAGGGACTGAATTTAAATACACTCTTTGCGACTACTTGGTCAACACCCATTCCCCTCAATTGGTTAATTTTATTCTGTCCCTACGCTTAGCCACACTTCCTGCCTATGAGATCACGGGAGGGGGGGGCGGGGGTTGGGGAGGGCTGGTCTGGCCTGCCAAAAAACTAGCATTTAAGTCACCTCTGCAGGGTAGCGGTGTAATTAGCAAGGCACCTGCTTACTGAATGTAGCATGCTCCATCTCTTGTACGAAAAACGGGATATTCAGAATGTAGGGAATCACACATCTGATCAGTTCTGGAGTGCCATCTATGGTGCATGATCTAGGGTAACAACTGCCGCTGCATATCACCCTTCGCAAAAAGTGGAAAAAACTCCTTGCTACCTTGTGAGACCCTCCCTTCTTGCAAAACCCATGCACTTTTATCCTGTTAGATACATGGCATAGCACTTGGAACGATGGTCTTGAGGCAAATAGTTTCAATTTTTCATTTTATTTGTATACATCGTACGTTTTTAATATAGGATTCTTAATGTGCGCATGAAAGTACAAACACCTTTACAGACATGAATGGAACAGAAATTAAAATCAGAGGTGGCATAAATTGTCGGACTAAATATGTTCTATATAGCATTATTTGTAAATATAAGAAAATGTACATAGGTAGTACGATCAGAAAATTGTCAAGAATAAGGGAGCACCTGGCAACAATAGGTAGCCAGGATCCAAGATTTCCCATAGCCCAGCATTGGTAGACGGAACACCAGATGGAAAGTAAAAAAAAAAGACATTAAATACATAGGCTTACAGAAGGTGAAGCTTGGTGGGAGTAAGGAAAAGATGCTTACACAAGCGGAAGCTAGGCTTATATGCAAATTCAAGGCTACAGAAATTGGTCGTAATACAGATGACGAAATGGTTTCATTCCTAGAGTGAGTTTAGGAACTATTAAATATGAGTAATATTAGGGTATGCCCTGCTCATATGGACCAACCAGTTACCTTATAGTAACATAGGAGAAATTATATTCCAGTCAACTAAGAATAGACACTACATAAACCTGGAAAATAGGGAATTATAAACATGCTAAGTAGGAAGCCATACAATACTTTGCTGTATTAAAATACTATATGAATATAGCTTATATTAACAAATCAAGATACTGATCTTGACATACATATGATAGGTAAGGGGGGAAGAAATCCCGGTATCGCAATCTACCTTTGAATTAAAACCAAAATAGTGATTTGTGTCAACGTGACCTTATAGCTGCATCACAGCAGAACAATTAAAGAAAGCTAATAGATACTAAGGGGACCAAAAAAGGTATGTGATATTCGAAGTCCCAGGGTCCAATAACCCTCAACGTTAGAGTCATTACTCATAATAGTTTTTATGGCATGCCAATTGTTACGCTCACCTGGTATCCACGGGGACACCACCCAGCCGGGTTGGTAGCTGATATCCTTCTCAGTGGTTCCCAGTTGTGACCTGCGGGGGAGGTTCTGCCTGAAAATACAGGAGGGCTGTGTTCAAGACTGGACGACCGAGGCAAGTATCCTCCCACCACCCCGTATGACTTCAGCCCCTCTGGGCCCTCTCCTCACCTTGTTGTAGAATTAGGCGTGCTTTCCGTCCTGCCTTCTTGGCAGGGGCGCGTTGTCTTTCGTGGGCGTGGGCGGTCCAGTTACTTCACTGACGCCGGCCCGTTTGATGTCTTTCAGGTAGGTCTTATTGCTGTTTTTTCGTATTGTGTTATTCCCTCATGCCTTTCTTGGTTTAATAATGTCTCTTTTCTCCCTTACATATGCAGAGCTTCAGTGTGGCGAATTGACTGAGCTGGGCCTCGCTGGTAAATGATGGCGCGTAATGAGCGCTGTGATGCAGTAAGTAAGCGCTATGCGCAGCGTTGTGATGTCTTGCCTTTGCTAACCTGTTTTCCTTCTTTTCTCATAGGTCACTGTGTTCTCCCAGCGCGAGTGGAATTCCAGAGCGATGCCGGCCGAGGGGCGACCAGCCAGGTAAGCCTTTTGAGCAGTTTTTAATTTTGTAATGTCTCTAATGCCTTCTTTAATGTTGTCGTTTCCTTTCTCTTTCAGGTCTTTCGGTACGGGAAGCGTGCAGATCCAAAGGAAGCTGTTCACAGGAGATGGGAGCGGATAAAATGGCGATTGTAGGTATGATGCTGCTGCTAACAATGTTCCTTTTGTCTCCTTGCAGGTTCTGTTTCTCCAAGGCTTGTGGGTATAGCTGGACACGGTGAGCGTCATGTTGCAGACTGCAAAGTAACGCGAAGCGTGTTGTCTAGTTCGGGTGTGGTTTAAATAGCCTCAACAAAATAGACCAGGTAAAATAGTCCCTAGGCCACCACACCCAAAACAATATACCGCATAGCTTGGTTCCTAGGAGCCAAGCTATGCGGATGCCCCCATGTTGGCTGAAAGCCTCAAATAAATTAGTTCCCTGAACACATGTCTTTCACGGTGTATGAGCCTGGTGCCATAGGTGCCAGGACTGGCCCTAAGAGGGCTTTGGAAGTGGATGCCAGGCCTTCTTAGAGACCCGAAGTCCTGATCCCACCTGGCCAATGGGCTTGCCCGTGGGGATCTGGGATGAGGGTCGTGACACCAATTTAACATTTTCAAATCAGGAATAATCAGTAAAAACATTGTAAGAAGACTTGCAAGTTAAATGATTCATGATATTGACAAACAAAGATATATGAATGAATTGTATTAAATGCAATAATCGAAAACCTGCTTATTGCTAATTTAATATGGGATAGTTAGAAAAATGCGTGTGGGACGAGAGTGTTCGAGTAACCAATTATCAGAGGAAGTTGGGCATATCTTATACATGATTGCAGAAATCCATAACCAGGATCACAAAGTATGGTGAGCGCCGAACTAACGGAAATGGAATATGGCGCAAGCACTCGACGTTGCCAGGAAAACGATTCCAAACATCATAGAGATGGCATCAGCTGTTCGAGTGAAACACGTGAGCCGACGCGCAGGAACCATGAGCAAGCAGATGTAGGTACACGCTTGAGGTGAATGCAAGTATAGCTTTATATTGTATGATCTGATAAAGCGGCATGTGCGTACACTTCTTATACAGAGATATTTTATGTAATATGATCAGGACATTAATGTTTGGAAAGGTGAATGAGAGTTTAATGTTACAACGCAAGTACTGAGAGAAACTAAATATGCGTACACAGAGATGTTACATGGAATACGAGCAGAATGTTACAACGCAAGTACTGACAGAAAGTTAATATGCCCACACAGAGATATTACATGGAATACTGAAAGTTGTAAATAAGAGTATACAGGATGTTACCTGGGAAAATGGTTCCTTGCCAACACAAGGGACCATTCTAATAGATATTTTACCCCTTGTTAAAAATATATCAAACAGTGAGAATTGGACGAGGTGCGTTGACGAATAGAACGCTATATACATAGAAACGTCAGGAAACAACGAAGATGAGCCCTAATAGAAGGGATAACAATAAATATACACAGCCCACAGTTTTAAAAGCAGTATGACGCGATTGAAACAAATATTATAAACAAAAGGAGGCGAATAATTAATGAGATGATGGTATGCACTGTTAGAGGGATTTATCTCATTAATAAAGGACAGACAGTACACCAGAACACATGATTGTTGGTAAGGCACCATTCTGTGTGAATTTAAAATAATGAATGTTTTCAATGTGTTAAAAACGGGCGACTAAGGGGAATTTGTTTATACTGTCTCCCCTGCCTAGCGTAAACCAAGCTGTAATATATTGTGAATTTACAGGGTCTGGAATATGTGCAGATTGATTGGATACTTTTTGTATTTCTTTTCTTTGAAACCCTCAACTTCCTCCCATTTCCCAACCCAATATCTCTGTCACAATGTTTTAAATGTATGCTTATCAGTGTTATTTGCACATTAATAAAGGGAACCAATCATGCCCAGATTTGAAAAAGGCACATAGCCGAAACACGTGTAATCAGAAGGGCACGCATACTGGATAATTAAATGGTTTATCCTTAAAATTGAACTTTGGCGCCTGTCCACCATCTGGTCCTTCTGTGCCCAATCATCCTCTGCATTCTATCAGGGATCTAGAAGGGGGTCCCGCCACTGAGCTCCCTTTACTATTTTAATGCTGACCATCTTGTTTGAATTTTTTTAAGGGACATGCATGGTCCGTGTTAAGCAATGCAAACACCCCACCCCCATGAAAGGCAATTAGCACTCCTGGTCAGCAACCAAGCAGCTAATAACATTAACAGCTGGGTGTTGCAGAGCTTAATTGTCTTGTAATGGCCCTAACCTTTTGATGTAATGGGCTGTTACTAGAGATGTAAACCCTGTGCAGGGCAATTAATGATACATTTAAAGGATGTGTAACTGGGTCCTTGTAATCACTTACATTTGATTGTGTCTGAATAAATACCTGTTTTTGATGATGCTGTAGTGAGGGGGGAGTAGGTTTGAAAAGATGGGCAGGGGGGAATGTGGAAGTCATGTTTCAGTGACTGCGAAGAAGTGTGGTGGTTGGTTGATTTGCTCATGAATATTTCTGGGTTGCTGGCTACAAATGTGGTGTATTGCATTGTTTATTTATATAGCGCTGATACACAGGAAAGTGTTTCAAAGCGCTCAAGGAGGGTGGTATTAAGGGGGAAGAAAAAACAGTCACTCAAAGCCCTTGAATTTCTGAGACGATAATAGTTGCACAGGCAGAGTAAGTGCATAGAATACATTTTAACAGTTGAGACAAAGCAAATAGGCCTGACGGCGATTCTGCAGTTTTACCAGTGCAATTAAGGGGAGAAGACAGGGGAGAACAGACCGACAGACTATCTTCAGGCACGTTGCATTTGCATTGTGCAAGTGCATAGATGGTAACAGGTAGGGGGCGGTCCAAGTGCACCCAGTTGGTGGAGACTAGGGTAGGTGCAGAGAGAGACACTCTTGGGTTATTTCTAGTGCCGTGAGGGTGTGTGTGTGTAGGGCCCTGAATCAAGTGTGAGGGAGGACTGGTGGGGTGCCCAGGACCAGTGAGAGACTGAGGTACACCAGATGGCCAGTCAGCCAGCTGTAAGGAAGAGGAGGGAGGTGGAGTGGGGTATAGCTCTACTTAGGGTAGCTGTTGAGATGGATTTTCAATAATCAACCATAGGTTTGGATTTTGGAAGGCCAACTTATTATGCTGAACAGGAAAGACACTAAACTCTACCCAACCCCAATAAAAGGTAGGTAGCAGAGCAATTATCCTTAGACTTAAGCTTACTCAACTTTGTAGGCACCTCCCAAATCCCTGGTTTTCTGATCTGAAACCTGAAGTTGAGACAGGCAGAACGCAAATGGCGCCATTCATATGGGGCATTGGAAAAGGCAGCTTACCTCCAATTTACCAAATGCTACCACACAGCTACTGATGAAGCCAATCGTGCATACTTTACGCATACCACCCTCTGCATCATCCACAAGGCTTTCTGTGGCCTGGGATATCTACATCCAACTCTCTATCCCGAAAGACCTCCCTGTTAGAGCCCTTTGGTCATCTAGCTCTAACTCTCTGCAGATCAAATGATTTTTTCCAAACAGAGTGAGGGGTAAATCTCTCTCCTCTGCAGGCGCCTTGCTCTGGAATGGCCTCCCTGTCCTTCTAAGACGTGAGTCGGGTCTCCTTAAATTCTGGAAGCTCCTCAAGACCTTCCTTTTCTCTTCTTCCTTCCCTCTCCCTTTCCCCAGCTAATTTCCCCCTCTGCCCTAGACCGGCGGCCTGGAGCCTTCAGAGTCGTACAGGGCACCTGGCCTGCCCACTCCTGTCCAGTCTTTCCCTGCACTTGGTCTCCCCTGACCCACCCCCAGGCCCCTCCTCCTCTTGCACTTGCCCTTATGCCCCCCCCGCCTACACTTGACTGGCTGGCCTTAGAACCATTCCAGCCCCCTACCTTGCACTTAGCTTATGGTCCCCCTTCCCCTGCTTTATCTGTTTGCCTTGGCCCTGTCCACCTGGCCTCCCCTGGTACTCTCCTTCTCACATGATCTTCTGGCCTGTTCCTGCACCCCCCCCCACAACCCCTCCCCCGGCACTTCTATTACTGCACTTGCATGATCTGAATGTCACAAGGCCTAGTAAGATCGCTACCTTTTGTCTCCCGTTTCCCCACCCTCTTGCCTTGTTGTGCCTCGAAACACTTGTGTATAGGCGCATTATAAATAACCAATAAATAAAATAAAATTGAGAAGGCCCTTAACCAGCCTAAAGAGCTTTTTGCGGTTGTCAGGTCTATATCCTCTGCCACTAATCTTATGCCCACGGATTTGCCGACGCAGGTGCTTTGTGATTCACTCGCTCAGTACTTTGTCACGAAAATTGCCAATATACGTACCAATATCCAAGTGAACCAGCAAGCTGCTATGTGCAGCTATTCTGAGCCAGCAACAGAGGATATTCTCACTACCTGGTCCGACTTCCCTATATCTTCAGACGAAATAGTGGGACAGACCATGAAGCATTTGAAATCTGCAGCTCCTTCCAATCCAGTCCCACTGGATGTGTTTAAAGATATTATGCTTGGCATGGTCGGTCATCACGAGCAGTTAATTTGTCCTGCCAATCTGGACACATTCCGATCTAACTCAAACAAGCTGTGGCTATCCCCCTCCAGAAGAAACTGTCACTGGATCCTCTAGTCCCCACTAATGTCAACCCTATTTCTCCTTTACCTTTCCTTATGAAGCTGCTTGAAGCTTTGGTTTCCTCTCTTCCTTCCTGGAGTCTTCTGGGTTCTTGAACCCTTTTTCCAGTCGGGCTTTCACCCGGGGCGTGGCACGAAGATTGTTCTGGTATCCGTGGTTGATGACATGACCAGGCTGGTAGACAGTGGGGGAGTGGGTGGCCCAATTTTGTTACATCTTTCAGCAGCTTTCAACACTGTCGACCACTCCATCCTGGTGTTCCGCCTGGCGTGGCGGGCCTCTCAGGGTGTGTCCTTGTGTGGTTTATCTCCTTCCTGACGGATAGGGCCAATTGCTTTCTCTTTCACCATTTTTCCCCTTCATTATCCTGTGGGGTTCCTCAGGGCTCCGCATTGTCCCCCATGCTTTTTAACATCTATATTCAGCCTCTTGCCTTTCTCGTCCGCTCCTTTGGCACCTGGTGTACTTGGATGCTGAGGACAACCAAACTCTGGTTTGAGTAGATTGTAACCTCGTGCCCACGGCTGATGGGGAGTGGAAGAACAGCAACTGGCTGAAACTGAATGGGGACAAGACTGAGGTCATGGTGGTGGGTTCTCCACCCAATCCTACTGTTTGGATTCCTATTTTCTGGCCCCCTGCACTTGGTGTTTTTCCTCTACTAGCGACGATGGTGAAAAACCTGGGTGTTGCTCTCTCCTCAACTCTCTATGGACCCGGAGGTGGGTGCAGTCTGCAAAGCTGACCCTTTTCATCTAAGGGTACTAAGGTGGGTTCTCCCATTCTTGCCATGTCACCGCCATCCCACAGTCGTGGCTGCCCTTGTGCTAAGCCGACTAGATTAGTGCAATGCCCTGTGTCTGGCCCAACAAGTGGGACTGATCCACGTCTCCAGGTACTGCAAAACCTAGCAGCTCGAGTTGCCACAAACTCGCCCTACGGTACCCATACTTCGTCAGTCCTGCGCTCATTGTACTGCCTTCCAGTGGCCAGGCACAGAGTTTAAATCTCTCCGTTTAGCTCATCAAGCTTTCTATAATCAGAGAGCTGACTATTTTTGGGACAAGCTCCTCCTCTACCATCCTGGCCTAGATCTCCGCTCTGCCAATATTGGTTTAGTGGTGATATCGAGGTTCCGTCTTTCCCAAGTTGGGGGACATGCATTTTCCACTGCTGCCCCTTGCATTTAGATGTACCTAGAACCACTTGGAATTTAGAAGTCCTTTAAAGACGCCACTTTTTTAGACTGGAGATGGCTCCCTCGATGTGTCTCCTAGCGCAAAATGGCTACGGGCAAATGAGCACTCTACAAAACCTGATAAACTAAGAAGGGGTGTGAGAGTGGTCTAAGGAAGGTTACGAGTCCACACAGACCACCACCAATAATTCCAGTTACACAAGTAAGTACAGAATATACAATGATTTATTAGACCTTTAAAATGAACACTAAGCAAGAAAACGTCTAGGTAAATATTGCCACACCTACTGTAAAACCGATATATACATTCACCATTAAGAGAAGAGAGAAAGCATTTGATTTGATAACCAGCATGAAACAAGTAGTACTCCGATGCATAAATCTGAAGCAGAAACACGTGGGGCAGCCATAAAACATGCCCTTAGTAAGTCCAGTTCCAAGATGGTTTGGGGCCTCATGCCCTAAAAGTCAACAGCCCCAAAGTTAACTTTTCAGGTAGATTTACTATGTACACCAATCGAAGTCAGGAAAGAAACAGATGGGGACAGAACTTTATGCCCAAGTAACCCTTTGGAGGGTGGGAGGAGGGAGAACAGGTATGTAAACCTACTCCCCTGGCTCCAATGTCTCCAGAGGCCAATGCTGAGGTTACAAATCCCTGGAGGACACATTCTTTTGTGCTTGGTCTAGTCGAGGAAGACCCAGGGACTGCCAGTGCAGGGGTCCCTTTCGGATGTGGGATTTAGTATCAGCCGGTTGCAGTGCTGAAATCTTGGTTGCAGGTACCTTCCAGCCATCTGTGCACCTTTGCGAAGAAAAGGTGAAGACTTCTGCAGAGAAGGCGACCTCAGGACGCCTCTAGGAAATGAAGAAAATGGATTGCAATGGGACTCACCATGATCAGGTGGCGACAGGCAGTCTTAAATGGACAAAGGAGCAAGTCCTCCACAGCTTCCTTTGATGCAGGAAGGCTGATGATGCAGGAGCAGGCCTCTAATACAAGCTGAAGATGCCTCAAACTCCAAGGATCCATTCAGAATGGCAGCAACAAGGTGCCCAGGAGAGAGCTTGTCAGTCCATCTCTCAACTGGTGATTCACCTCTCCATCACTGGTCAGTCCAGTTGATCCAGGGACACATCCCAATCAGGGATAGTCACTGGTCAAACAATCTACCCAGCAAGAGACATACAGGCACCAGGATGTGTACTGGGACCAGAGAGTCCCAGCCTCCACCTCCGGCCATACACACAGACCGCCCATTAGCCAATGAGCGCAGAAGCTTTCCGTGGGAAAGAGTATTCCACATAAGGCAAGTTCAGCCGTGAGAGGACAGAAAGCAGGCCAAAAAACAATATGACAAAACGACAGGCAAAAATATCAAGGTACACGCACCCTAGAGTGCTAACCACTCTTAGTAGCCATTTGTGGTCAATGCAAAGGTGCACAAGAAAAAAAGATTAAAACACAGCAAGTGAACATGCACTACACTAGCCCTTCCTGCACTCATATTTGTAACCCAAAAGTTGCAACAAAAAAAGATGTAAGGATACAAAGTATCCCAAGCAAACTTAACTTTAGCCTGATGTGTGCAGTTGTAAGAATACAACAAATTCATAAAGAAAGGCTTAGTATCTCAGCACTGATAGTCTTATGGACTGGTCAGTCTCCCAGCAGAAATTAGTACACAGCAAGGGAAGTCAAGCAGAAGGCTTCACGCACCTCCAAAAGGTCATGCCAGCATTGAAAAATAAAGGGTGCCCTTTAGACGTCTATGGGAGGAAAGCAACAATTTGAAGATCTTTCCTAACAGTTGATGAGGGCGTAGTTTGGTTTTTAGATGAATTGCTGTGCTGAGGTGAGGAAGCTAGGGTATTGTTTGTTTGTAGAGTTAGATACATGGGTATTAGGGCCAGGATCTGGGAACTGTCACTGTTCTGGTTAGTTTTTCTATTCAAGGCAGAAGTCCATGGAATGATCCTAGGCAATACATCCCAAAAAAGTACTTTAAACTGTGGAGTTCCTCATGGTTCTATTCTAGCTCCTTTACCTCTGAAACTATATGTTCAACTCTAGCCAATCTTCAATTGGAGCTGGCTTTTATTTTACACAGACAACACACACACTTTGCTATGTCTAGACATATTCAGGAAAATGTGTTACCAATTCTTTAAGATTTCAGTAAGTATGTGGTTGCAGCATAATATAATTAAATGTAATGCAAGTATAACAGAAATAAAGATCTGTGGGGAAAATCCAGCTACAACTGTCCTTAACATCTAGCCAGATTATTTTCGTCCATTTTCGTATCCGGTACCAGAGGTCCTAAACCGGGAAAACATGAATGACTAGCTTACGTTCAAATCCCAATTTAATGAATAAATTACTCACTGTAGTGACTAGAGTATTCATAGTGCATAGTCCTCTTTACTCCAATCTTGAGGGAGTCCCCCAATATGGAGACTGTACCTGAGCCCCTGGCAGTGAAAAACTGAGCTTCCCCTATAAACCTAGTATATCCATGGGGTGCGGCCTTGGGCGTGAGAACCCCCCGCTGAGGCCCCGTCCTCCGGCGCCTCACCTCAGTCCCGTTTGAACACATCGGACACTTCGATACCTGGCTATGCTCATTAACCATTAGCCATTGACATACTAGCTAGGGAAGGTGGGTGGGACATATGGGTGCCTCTGGACTATGAGTACTCTGGTCACCACAGTGAGTAACTGCTCATACGTCCCATCCCCTTTCCTCCAACCTTGTGGGTAATTACATCGAACAAGAACATAGGGTGGAACTATGACAACCTGTCTCATATCTAGGATGAAGCAAAAAAGTTCTTTAGAACCACGTGGCCAAACTCTGCACTGCGCCAGGAGCTGGTATCCAGCAAGCAGTGCCTACAGAAGGCAGATGGAGTGGCCCAAGTAGCCGTCTTGCTGATGACATCCCAAGAAGCATGCATCTGAAATAGAACGGCCGTGGCCTTGGCTCTGACCGCATGGGCATGAATCCCCTCAGGAATAGGTTTGACCACGGCCCTGTATGCCTCTGAAATGGCCTGAACCAACCAACGGACAACGGAAGACTTGGAAGCCTGAGAGCTGAGGGGAAGAGCCCCTACAAGTCATGAACAATGCCTCAGACTTCCTGAAGGATTTCGTCTGAGAGAGATACAACTTGAGGAACCTCTTGAGATTCAAGGAATGTAGGGTCCTCTCTGCCTCAGGATGTGGGTTTGGGAAGAACACCGGCAGGCAGATCTCTTCATTCAGATGAAATGGAGAGACCACCTTGGACAAGAAGGTTGGGTGAGTGTGCAAGATGACCTTGTCGCTGTAAAGCGTGGTGAAGGGATTGCACAAAGACCACACCTGCAGCTCACTAACCCTGCACGCAGAGGTGAGAGCCACCAATAAAACTATCTTTAGTGTCACCAAGGATGTCCACAGAGGCCATCGGATCCAAAGGCTTCGGTAGCAAAGCTGCAAGAACCACTTTGAGGTCCCAGACCAGATGTAGCCTATGCACCAAAGCAAAAACCCTAGACAACCCCTAAAGATGGGCTTTAACCACCTGATTGGCAGCCGAAAACACATGCTCAGGGGAATTCTTATAAGCTCCAATGGCCGCCAAATAAGTGTGGCAAGTATCCACCTGAACTCCTGAATGAACCATGTGTGCTGAAAAAGCCAGTAAGTCATCCAGAGGACAGGTGACAGGGTCGAGACCTTTGTTGCGGGCCCAATGACAGAACCTAGTCCATTTGCTCTTATACTGCGACTGAGTAGAGGGCCTCCTGGCCTGCTGAATCATGTCTATGTTGTCAGCTGAAATTTGAGCATGCTGAAGTCTTAGCTGGTCAGGAGCCAGGCCGCCAGAGCCAGCTTGGCCAGGTCCGAATGTTCCACTGCCCTGCCCTGCCCTGCTGTATCAGGAAGCCCTTGCTGGGGATCGGAAGGTGGACGGGACCCTGGGAAGACAACTGCAGTAGATCTGAAAACCAGGGTCTCGAAGGCCAGTGGGAGGGCAACCAGGATGAGGCTGCAACCAACAGAAGCCTGGAACTTGCGATGGGTCTGTTAGAGCAAAGGCGTGGGAGGGAACAAACCACCTTGCGGCTGTGCAAACAGATCTGGAAGGCGTCTCCCAGTGACCCCCGACCTGCCCATGAAGCTAAGTGGAGGCACTGGGCATTCCAGGGAGATGCAAACAGGTCCAGGTCGCGAACCCCCAACGCTGGAACAGGGGCAACAAGTAGTCTGTGTGCAACTCCCAATCGTAGATGTTCAACCCTAAGCAACTCAGCTGGTCCGCTTCTGCATATTGCTGTCCCCTGGGAGGTGGACTGCTGAAATCCAAATTCCCTCCGACAGGGCCCATTCTCAGATCGATACCGCCTCCATACAGAGGGGTGGTGTGAGGGACGGGTGCTACCCTGTTTGTTCAAGTAAAACATCGTAGAATTGTCCATCTTGACCAGAACAGAACTGTCCCTTATGAGAGGCAAGAATGCCTTTAGGGCCAGGCCCACTGCCCTGAGCTCGAGCAGATTGATATGCAAGAGGACTTCCATCCTGGACCATGCTCCATGAATCGCATAGCCCTCCAGAGTAGCCCCCCCAGCCCGAAAGGGAGGAATTAGTTGTCACCACCAGGGTAGGCTTCGGTTGGGTGAAGGGGGCTCCCACTGAAACATTGCCCTCCAATAGGAACCAGCAAAAATCGGACAGCAGGAGCAGTGGTATTGGGATCCTGTCCGACTGAGACCCTGTCTCCCAATCCCAAATGGCCACCAGGTGGAGCTAGAGGCGCCTCATCTTGAGGCAAGCGTGCTGTACAGTGAGCACACAGGAGGTCATCAGCCGAGATGTGCTGGAACCTCCTTGCCGAGGTGGTCGAGTTGTTCTGAAAGTGCCCCACCAGCTTGCAGAGGAACACAAGCCTCTATGGCATAGGGAACACCCACTGGACGGTAGTGTTTCAACGCACCCCTAGGAAGACCAGTTCCTGAGATGGGCATAACTGACTTCCTCTGGTTGAGGGAAAACCCCAGCTGATGAAGGATATCTGCCAATCTCTGGCAGGAGTGCACCACCTCTTCGAGTGACTCCGCCCTCACCAGCCAGTCGTCCAAATAAGGGTATAAATTATGGCTCTCCAAGAGGAGTAGGCCCGCCACTGCGTTCACCAACTTTGTGAAGACACGAGGGGCTGCGTTCAGGCCGAAGGGCAGCACCTTCTCCTGACAATGGTATGACAATCGTGAACCGCAGAAACTTCCAATGTGGTTGGTACATGGGAACATGCAGGTACGCATCCTTGAGGTCCCGTGAACACATCCAGTGCCCTGCACGCAGAGACTTGGCTATGTGCGCGGGAGTAATCATCTAGAAACGTTCCAGCGGTAAAGACAGATTTACAAGTGACAGGTCTAGGACTACCATTAGGCCAGCCTGGTTGTTCTTGGGTAATGCAAAAATCCTGGAATAGTAACCGAAGCCCCGTCTACATGAGCAACCGGTTCTATGGCCTGCATCTCCAAGAGCGAAAGGACCTCCTATAAAAGGAGACCCGATAAAATGAAGAGGAGGAAGAGGATGGTAGAGCAAAGAGAGGAAGACTGAAGCCCGTGGAGGCTACAGATGGGATCCACCGGTTGCTGAAAAGACACTTCCCGGTGTCCTGGAACAGAGCCAGTCGCTCCCTCATGCCCCAGGCGAGCTGTGTTTCTGGACCTTGATGTCACTGCTTCTTGGCATCAGAGGTGTAGTGGAAAAACCAAAGCAACATCCTGTTGTCACTGGGCCTTTGTGTACCGCGGTCCTGGAACCCCTTGAAGCCAGAGAAAATGCTGTTTTTTTAACACTCTTTATTAGCATTTTTAAACAACAGCTCCAAAAACGAACCCAAAACTCACCCCCTACCCCCCAGCTGTATCCCTCTCACCCCTCCCCACCCTTCCCCGCTCCCCTCTCAACACTTTATTCCCCAACAACGACAACACATTTTCTACTCCCGCCCCCCCCAGCCCCCTACCCCCCTACCCTCCCCTGTCCAATGTCCAGAATCACCTACCCAGCTTCCATTCAGTCAGTTGGTCACAGCATACACTCCTACTCCAACCATGATTCCTTTGTAGGTTAGGCCGGCCTACCACCCATCCCCAAGTTCTTATCTTCCCCATTCCTCCCGATCTTCCCGTCCCTTCTCCTCTGCCCACCCCCCTTCACGGCAGCTGTAGATCATTTTTTTTTTTAATACATTTTTTTTAATGAATTTTATTTCAAACAACCAACAAACCACAACCAAACTTGCAGCACACATTACAATGTATCCTATTTGATACAACACAATCTTATTGTCTGCTTTTCCCTTACTCCCCCAGCCCCCCGACTCCCTGAGCCTACATCTCCTCTCGATCTGCTACCACAGTCTGCAAAGGGGTTTCCTCGCTTGTGTCCTCCTCCATATCATGGTCACTTGACCCATTTTGCATGTACCCAAATAGTGTGGCTATTAAGTGTCTCCAGTTTGTTAAGGTTTCTGCTGCTTCTTCTTCCCCACCCCCCTGTTACTAGCATCTTGCGACACTGCTGTTTCGGCTTCCGCCCATTTCTGGAGGTCTTTCCACCATATTTCAATCCTAGGTCTGTGACATCTCTTCCATCCCATGGCGATCCTGCGCTTCGCCAGTATGTACGCCAAGTCTTTTAGCTTGCTTACATGTTTAAGTTTACGTGGTCTTGTAAAATCCCCCAACAGACATGCCCACACTATCCCGACAGTTATCTTGATCCCCTTTCCCTCCAATCTATATGCTATTTCTCCCAAAAATTTCTCAATTTCTGGGCACGGCCAGAACATATGTGTCATCCCAGCATCTTCCTCGCCGCATTCGGGGCATGTTTGGTTCCCTACATCGTTAAATTTAGCTATCCTCTGGAGTTTCATATACGCCCTGTGGGTTATATATAGCTGCATTTGCTGCAACCTTGCGTTCCTAGACACTTTCTTATGGTATCCTTGGGCCCGCTCCCACATTCCATCACTCATTGGGGCACCACCTCCTCCTCCCAATCTTGCCGCAATTGTACCACTTCCCTACCCACTCTAGACATGACCAGCTCATATATCCTAGATATCTCATGCCCGCCTTCTGCTATATCATGTATAATTTCTATAGTGGTATCCGGTTGTCCTTCCAGTACTGTTTCTGGCCATTTCTCCTTAATCCACTGTAACACCCTATGATATGTAATATATTGCCCTCTATGTAGCCCCGTTTCTTCCACCCACGTCCCGCATTCCTTTATCTCCCCTTCTAGCCAAACATCACCTATTGTCGCTATCCCAACCAGTTCCCAGTGTTTCCTAATTATCTTCATTAATTACACTTCTTTCCCCACCAGCACAACCAATGGCACTTGCGGGGAACATGGGGTCGGATTTTCCCATTCGCTGACAAGCCTTGCGCCATATGTTCCACCCCAATATCATCATCTTTGGGCGCTCTTTCATGTCTGGTTTGGGCAGCCATATGATTTCTTTCAGGAAGTACGGGGCACAATCCTGTCTGAACAGCCTAGACTCTGAGGTTGGGTCCTCTGATAGCCATTTTGCCACATATTGCAGCTGGCTCGCCAGGTAATAAATTTCGAAATTCGGCAAGTTTATGCCCCCCCTTGTCATACGCATTTTGCAGTTTGCAAAGGGCTACCCTGCTCCTTGTCCCATGCCAGAGGAACCCTCTACACATGCCGTGCACCTTGTCAAAGAATCGTTTCGATATCAAATATGGTATATTCCCAAAATAATCAGCAATAATCTAGGTAGGACCACCATTTTCAACATTACCCCTCTCCCCATCATCGCCAGGGGGAGCTTTACCCAAAATGTCATGCTATTTTCAATGCCCTTAACCGCCTTCTCTGTGTTATGTTGGTGCTCTTCCTCTGCCGTATGGTAGACGTCTATCCCAGGTACCTAAACGTATTAACCTCCCACGGTATTTGTAAGACAGGCAATTTCGCTCGTGGGTTGCCGACGTATCTACCCAAGGGCAATATGCATGATTTATTGGGGTTCACCGCTATGCCTGACAGCGCCGCAAATCGTTCCCTCACTTCCAGAACATATTGGAGATTTTCTTCTGGGTATTGTAAATACAACAGCATATCGTCAGCATACAAAGATATCAGGTGCGGTTCTCCCCCTATGTTTATCCCTATCGTGTCATATTGTTGCCTTAAGTATATTGCCAAGGGCTCCAACGCTAGTATATACAACATGCGGGACCACGGGCATCCATGTCTAGTACCTCTGCTAAATTGCCACCTTTCCGATATTATTGCTCCCGTTTTTACTCTGGCCAATGGCGCGCTGTACAACAATCCAACCCATTTAAGGTACCCAGGTCCTGTCCCATAACTGGAGAGGGCTGCCATCAGTCATGGCCATTTAACTGAGTCAAATGCTTTAATTGCATCTAGCGATACAATTGCAATGTCCGAGGTATCCCCTTTTGTGTGTTCCATCACTCTATGTAGTCGCCTTAGATTGTTAGTTATATTTTTATGTGGGACGTAACCAGTCTGGTCAGGGTGCATTAGCTTCTCAATAATCCGTTTCATCCTATTTGCCAGTACCGCCGTGAGCATTTTACTATCTTGATTAAGCATTGACAACGGTCTGAATGATCCGCAATCTTTGCCTGGCTTATTGGGCTTGGGGAGTGGAATTATGATCGCCTCTCTCAGGGATTCCGGCAATCTTCCTATTTCATACGCCTCATTCAACATGGCCAGAAGCGGGGGGAGCACCTCCCTCCTATACTGTTTATAAAATTCACTGGGGAGACAGTCCGCCCCCGGGGTCTTACAAGTGGGTAGCTGCACCACTATCTCCTCTAGTTCTTCCAGAGTTATCGGGGCATCAAGGTCCACTTGCTCCTCCGCACTAATTCTCGGCATACCTATGTCTTCCAGTGTTTCCTCTATGACCCTGTAGTCGCTTCCCCCTTGATCCTCATATAGTCGTTGATAAGTCCTTTAGAAATTCGTTATTCACGCCCTCTTGGGTGTCCACTACCTGCCCATCTTTCTTCTCTATTGCCCCGATTGTTGGTCTAGGGGTCTCACTTTTGTATAGCCATGCCAACATCCTACCTGTTTTATCTCCTCCGGCGTGTTGCCTTTCCACATCTCTTGTAATTTAGGTTACATAATCTCTCCCAGTGTCCCGCACATTCCTGTTGAAGCCTGCTTATGGTTTCAGCGTCCTCTTTGGTGGTGGCCTCACTTCTCCTCATTTTCTCCAGCTCCCTTTCCATTTCCTGCAGTGCTGTTGGTATCCCTCCTTGCAATCCTTTAGTTTTAGCTATAGCCACTCCCCTCACTACCACTTTAAAGGCTTCCCAGAGCGTACCCGCTGACTCTATGCCACCGGTATTATCTCAAAGTAGCTGACTATCTCTTCTCTTAAGTCTTCTCTAAACATTACGTCTTTTAACGCTTCAGCTCTTAGGCGCCATGTCGGTATCCTTGCTCTTGGGGGTCTGTATTGCCACATGAGGGTCAGCGGCGAGTGATCTGACAAGACCCTCGCCCTGTATTCAATCTGTACTACATCTACCATCAGCTCTTGCGAGACAAACATATAATCCAACCTAGTGTGCAAGTTCAGCGGGGCCGAATAATGTGAATACTGCCAGTCTTGCAGATGGTGCTTCCTCCAAGCGTCCTCAAACCCAAAGTCCTTTAACAAAGTCTGCAGTACCCTGGCTGCCGGAGAAGGTTTGTCTATTTTGTTATCCGACCTGTCTACTTTCGGGTTTAGCGTACAGTTAAAGCCCCCCCCCCCAGATCACCGCCTCCCCCAGGTACGTGCTCAATTTGGTATACAGGGTCCTAAAGTATTCCACTGTGTCCTGATTCGGGGCGTATTTATGATACTTATTTCTTTATTTTCCACCAACCCTCTCATCGTGACCATCCTCCCATCTGCCTCCACCGTAGACTGTAATAATTGGAACAGGACATGCAGTGCCATCCATATGATCACCCCCCTTGCATAAGCCGAATATGTCGCACCAACCACCGTCCCCCTCCATTTTTTCTGAATGATCTCCAGTTTTTCTTTTGGGAGGTGCGTCTCTTGTATCAGGGCTATATCTATCTTTTGTCTGCGCAGGTACATCATAACCTTATTCCGTTTCAAATACCTATTGAGCCCCCTAACATTCCACGTTAGCACTTTGAGATCCCCCATTATCCAATACCTTCCCGCCCCTCTTCACATAAATCTGCAGAATTTCCTTGAAGACCATCACTTTTAGCTTTAGGCTCTTTCCCATACTTTAACTCCCCCCCCCCCCTCTCCACCCTCCTTTTCTACAAACTCCCCAACTCCCCTTCTCGCCCCCTCCCTCCCCAACCCCAACCCCAACCCCAACTGGTGCCAGGCTCCATCTCTGGATCTCAGGCCTACCCGCATTTAGTATCTCCTCAGCGATGCCGATATTAGGACCCAGCAGGGTGTTGCCACCCTACTGGCAGCCTAACTTCCTAACTGTTGGGGTTTAAGAGTGCTTCTCTGCATCTCCCATTATCTTCCTCACCATGTCATACACCTGCTGCGTTATATTCTTAATCTGTTGCCCCATAAATTCCACACATTCCTACTCTATCATATAATCAAGTCCCAAAGTCACAGCATATACATCACCTTGGTCTTCAAATCAGGCTTTACTCGTCCGTGCCATCCTTTTTCTGACTTTCCACTCCTTCCTGACAATTTTGGGTATCCAGCCATTCTGTTGCATCTTCCGGAGTCTCAAAGAACAGTGCTTTGTTTTTATGGAGCACCTTCAGCTTTGCTGGAGACATCAGCATATATTGTAAACCCGCATCTCGCAATCTCCTTTTCACTGTGCCATAATTCAGACGCCGTCTCTGGACTTGGAGAGTGTAATCAGGGTACGCCGAAATGTTCGCAGCTGCCTTCTTTATGGTGCCCCCTTTGCGGAAATATTCTAGCATCTTCTCCCTATCTCGGTAGTTTAGTATCTTGGCAATTATTGGCCTTGGGGGGCTCCCGGGGAGGTCTCCTTGTGAGCGCTCTATGTGCTCTCTCCACCGCAAATCCTTGCGTATGGGCCCCGAACCCTATTTCCTGCAACAGCATGTTTTCAACATAGTCCGTCAGGTTAGGGCCCTCTTCCCCTTCCGGAAGGCCTACTATACGTATATTGTTCCTCCGGGCGCGCCCTTCAGCCTCCTCCGCTCTGTTCTCTAGGTTGCTGACCTGTTTCAGGACATGAATCTCCGAGGCATGAGATGCTCGGGCTGTCGTGTTTGTGGTCACTTCGTTCTCCAGCTCCTCAGTGCATTCTGCTATTTTCCGTACATCCTGTCTTAGTAGATTGACTTCCTCCTGTACTGCACCCACCTTGAGCTCCAGTGCTGCTTTGAGTTCAGCTGTGGCTGCTTGCAGCTTGCTCTCCCATGCAACCTTTAGGTCTGCAATTGCTTCCAAGATCTGCCGGTCATCTCGCGTCGGGGTCGCATCCACCTGCGGGTTTCCGTCTTTAGGTCGTGCCCCCTCCGTCTCCTGTGGGGTTTTGGTGAAGTCCTCCAATGTGGACTGCTTCCCCCTGGCTTTAGGCAGTTTAGAGGTCATCTTGGTGCCTATAACCACACAGTCTCCAAACTCCTGGGGGGCCGCTATATGTTTCTTCCCAACTGTGGCGATGCCTTCGGTTCCGCTTCCCAAGGGCTGGGTAACTCCAGGTAATGTCACTGCGGGACGGGCGCCCGTTGCGCGGATGGATTGTGTCCTGCCACGTATTGAGCCGCCGCCCTTTCGCTTCTCAGTGACACTTATTCTCGGGCCCATGGGTCCAGCGTGGTTCTGTAACAAGTCAGGACCCAGTCTGCTGCACGGGAGCATGATACACTGTTGCCAGCGTGCTGTGGAGTGCACTTGCGTCTTGTCCTGGGATGTTTCTCATCCAGGTAGGATCCGATTGTGCGCCCCCTTTCCCTCTTTCGGTCTCCTGGCGTTATTCAATAGTCATTTTCGATCCCATGTATTTATATCCTGATGCTGGAAGTGCAGGGCCTTCTTCCCTGCTACTCTGTGTCAGGGCTTCTAGTCCTTTTCCTCTCATTGGGGATGGCTAGAGTTCTGTTGATTGCAGCCTTACTCTGGGCCCAGGCTGTGCCCAGTTGTGCTTGGGTGCTGCAGTAGTCCAAGCAGACAGGCCCCCCAGCAGTTTGTGTGAAGGCCTTCCCAGTTTTTCAGCAGCGCACACTTTTTCTCAATGAATGTTCGGGCTCCTCACCTCGCTACACGCTCTGCTGACATCCACGTGGCTCTGCTATTGCTGACCACGTATCATGAGCGGTCCATAACTTATCGGGTAGTGTCGCCAGTCTCCCGCTGTCGGGTAGCACCTAGGATCCCCCGCACCGTCCACCGTTTATGGCTTTTTCGTGCTTCCATGCATGCCACACAATACTTATCCAACCCCCAGCTCCAGCTATATCTCCTCGCTTCCAGTCTGCTAATATCGCCGTGACCGTTCTTTATTGCTCCATTGTGTTGGGAACAGCCTCTGCTAACATTGTATTTCGGCATTTGTTGTTTTTTTTTTGGGTTTAGTTTACTGTTCTTTTGTCTTTAGCCGATTGTCATCTTGGATCTGTTTTTTTTCCCCTCTGCTGCAATCTTCTTCGTATTGAATGCCCTTAAGCCCCTGCGTCATCCAGTGTTGTGATTAAATCATGCCTCGAGTGTGCTTGAGCATTAGTGTCTCCCGTGTACCTCGGGACTAAGGCTTCCTACAATTGTAGCCCGGCAGGATCTCTAGTGTTGGTTATGATGCAGCCAGTGTGAAGCGTGATCCGCGTGCCCCTCCGTGTGCCTCTACGCTTCGGGTTAGCTCAGGCCATCAGGGTTCAACCTTCCCTGCAATAGCCTGTTTCTATCCTCGGTCGTGTGTGCGTGAGGGGTGGGTGTGTCTGCCCCTATACTTTTCCAGTACGCGCTCGGCAGCCAGCACTGCAGTGTTTGCTGGGGCGTCCGGTGCGTGCTTCAGCCGTGCCTGGGCGCCGCGGCTCTCTTCTACAGCATGATTTCGCTTTCATGCGAGTTGTGCGCCTCAGTGTCTGGGCGTCTTGTCCGCGGAGCCCTTTCCATACAGCGGCACTTCAGTCACCAGAGCCCTTCAGTCATACTGGGCTCTCAGACGCTCCCTTTATTGCGCTGTATGCTCTGTTGTTGGTGGGCAGTACTTCCAACTGTCCCCAGCACACTGCTTCACTGTTCCATCTTGCGCTGCATCCGAGGTCAATCCCTTTGTTCGGGTGCCAGCGCCATTTTCTTTTCCATCCGCCGCAATATATGCACCCCACACTTCTGCCGATACCTTCTTCACTGCACCACGAATCCTCATGAATCCTCGATTCCCACACTCCCACTGCATTCATACAGCAGCAGTTTCGATTACAGCACTCGTGCCATGGTGTTGGTCCATTTAATTTCCAGGATCATGCCGGATCGACGGGAGACACGAAATAACACGTCCTGTTACATGGCCACTAAGCCACCCTCCCCCACCCCCGCGGCCGTAGATCATTGTCCTTCGATAGGTCATTTAACAATTGGGACCAGTGAATCGTCCCATCCTCCCTGTGTGTCTCAGGCTCCATGTTTTGCAGAACCGTTAATTCCGCCATCCCCCACCTCTGCACATCCTTCCACCATAGATGAATCGCCGGACCTTGTGGGGCTTTCCATGCTATCGCCATTCGGCGTGTAGCCAGTATAAGCAAGAAACGGCCCATCCTATTCCGTACTTTGCATCTCTTCCCCCCCTGGAAGCTTGCCCCACAAACAAGTTTCCGGACGGCGTTCCAAATGAATCCCCAACACCTCATTCACTCCCTTGAGAACCTCATCCCAGTACTCTACCATCACCCCGCACTCCCATACCATATGCCAAAACGCTGCCTGCGCCGCACCATACCTGGACACTCATCCGATAGGTCCCCGTTCATTGCCCGAAGCACAACCGGGGTCACATATGACCTATGTAAAATATTAAATTGAACCAGTTGGAAACAGGCATTCCTTGATGTCTTCCGGACCAATTCTCAGACCTGCGCCCATTCTTCCTCTGGTATTTGGCGCCCCATGTCCCTTTCCCATTTCTTCTTAACCTTCAACTCACCCCCTGATTTTCCCACCCGCAGGGCCCTATAAATCCGCGAAATACGCACTTTACCTCCCTCCCGATCCAACAATACTCGAAGCACTGGACACGAGTTCGGCTCCTCCAGAATTCCCGCCCATACTTCCGCTAACCTACGAACCACCACCCCATATCCTAGGAAAAACCCCTGTGGTAGTCCGAACTTCCGGCACCATTCCTTACAGGTAAGCAACTTCCCATCTTCAAAAAGATCCCCCACCTTCTCACATCCCTTCCCCCGAAGCCTCTGTATTCCAATCCTCCCAATGGCCTGGCGAAGCTTCTGATCCACACCCCATGGGAGCCCATATTTCTTCCACGTCTCCCTCACCGCCTCAAACACTACTGTTCTATCTTTATCACCCAGTGGGTGCCAGAGCAATTCTACCTGTCTGCAGTTCAATGGCAAATCTATCAATCCCCTGAGGTCCCCCCCCCCCCTTGCTGGTCCCATGTCAGCACCAATTGCGATTGTGCCACCACAAAGTATTTCGCATAGTCCAGGAGCCCCAGCCCACCTTCCTCTCTAGGTCTCCGCAATATGTCTAGGGACACCCTCCGTCTCCCCGTATCCCAAAGTACCTCCCTAATCTTGACGTCCAACATCTTAAAGAAAACTCTTTTGGCCACATATGGTATATTGACAAAAAAATACAACCACCATGGTAAAATCACCATTTTGCATAGTGCCACCCTACCCATCAGAGAGAGGGGAAGAACCTTCCAAAACTGGACAGAATCTTCTATCCTAGTCAGAGCCCTCCCTCTGTTATGTACAAACGTGTCCTCCTTCTCATGGAATACCCAGATCTCCAGATAATTAAATGACTCAATTTCCCCATCGAATGCCCAGCTCCGGTAACTCCCCCAGCGGGCGGTCTCTTAATCTCCCTAGCGGAAACAGCACCGACTTTTCCGAATTAATGCGGAAACCCGACATAAATCGGAAGTTTCACAATATCTCCAAAAACTCTGGGAGGTACACCTCAGGATCCACCATAATTAACAACAAGTCATCCGCATAAAGGGACACAATGTGTTTGACCCCCCACATCGATACCAGCCTCCGACATTTCCTGCCTTAGGAACACCTCCAGGGGCTCTAGGGCCAGGGCGAATAATATCGGGGAAGCCGCACACCCTTGCTGCATCCCTCTCCCCAGCTCCCATGTTGCTGACACCCAGTTGTTCGTTCTCACCATTGCCAGCGGTTTCTTATAGAGGAGCGCCAACCACCTACAGATGTTCTCCCCAAACCCGAACTCCCGGAACAGCCACCTTCACACTCCAGGGAGTCGAAAGCCTTCATAGCGTCAAACGAGGCTATTGCCATGTCGCGCCCCTGTGACTTTGCTAGGTCTATAATATGGTGTAGACGAGAAAGATTGCCTGATGTATTCCTACCCCCGACAAACCCGCACTGATCTGGATGGATCAAACTCGGCGCCACCCCAGCCACTCTAGCAGCTAGGATCTTTCCCAAGAGTTTCCCATCAACATTCAGCAGGGAGATGGGGCGGTACGCCGCGCAATCCCTCGGGTCCTTCCCCTCCTTCAGGATCACCGTGATGACAGCCTCCCTCATTGTCTCCAGGAGACAGCCATTCTGGAATGCCTCCCGATGTACCCTCTGGAGCTGCGGCACCAGTAGGTCCGCAAACATTGAATAAAACTCTACCGGAAGCCCGTCACTGCCCGGCGCAGTGCCTCTCTTCATTGTATGGATCGCCCATCTAATGTCCCCCTCCTCAATCTGGGCCTCCAATCCATCCCTCATGTCCTCCCCCAGTTTCGGAAGCCTCAACGACTCCATGAGGTCCTCAACTTCAACCTCCACGTACCCTTCCTTGCTCATATATAGCTCCCTGTAGAATGCCACAAAAGGAACAAGTTACTTACCTGTAACTGTTGTTCTCCAGCATGGGTCTGGCATGGATTCGCATGCTCATGAATATTCCCCGTCGTCAGGCTGGGAATCCTTGGTAAAGAAAAAACCAGTATCAGTTTCGTTTCTGATCTGTCTTTCGTAGTAGCAACCAATCACTGATCTCTGCGTCATACTGACCACAGCCAATGACTGCCCTCTACCTAAGCCCCGCCTCTGGCAGCCATCTTCAGATTTGGTAGCACGTGAAGTGGCAGTATGACCAAGTGAAGAGCCGCAGAGGGGTAGGCGGGGGGGTTCGCATGTGAATCCATGCCAGACCCATGCTGGAGAACAACAGTTACAGGTAAGTAAGTTGTTCCTTCTCCAGCATGGGGTCTGGCATGGATTCACATGCTCATGAATAAAGAATACATAGCAGTACACACATACACAACCACGGGAGGTGGCAAAGGCTCAACATTAAGCATCACATCAAACTCAACATTAAGCAAATCTTACCTCCTCACCAGGCTCACCTTAGGCGAACAGGTTGCGCAGCACTGCTTGGCCGACCCTGGACTCCTCCCTGGAATCCCGATCGACGCAGTAGAATTTCGTGAAGGTGTGCGTCGACCTCCACGTAGCAGCCCTGCAGATGTCCAGCAAGGGCACACCAGATAGGAACGCCATGATAGCTGCGATCGCTCTGGTGGAATGGGCTCTCGGACGGCCTGGCAGGGGTCGGTTTGCCAACCGATGACAGTACATGATACAGCCGGAGAGCCATCTGGAAATGGAAGCCTTCGAGAGAGCCTTCCCCTGATTGACAGGTCCAAAATTCACAAAGAGTTGTGACGTCTTCCGAAAACCCTTTGTGCGGTCCACGTAGAACTTCAGCGCTCTAGCCACATCCAGCGAGTGCAAAGTCCTCTCAGCCGGCGACGAAGGCGACGGGAAGAAAACAGGCAACACCAAGGGTTCGTTGAGGTGGAAGTCCGACGGCACCTTGGGCATGAAGGAGGGGTGCGTCCTGAGCACTACCCTCGTGTCGTGAAAAGTCAAGTACAGGGCCTTGCAGGAAAGGGCCTGGATCTCTCCCACCCGTCGTGCGGAGGTGATGGCCACAATAAACGCTGTTTTCCACAACAAGAACTTCAACGGGGCCGAGTGCAGAGGCTCGAACGGAGGTCCCATGAGCTTGGTCAGCACCACGTTGAGCTCCCACGCTGGGGCCAGAGCCTTCACCGGCGGGAACGATCTGAACAGTCCCTTCATGAACTCTTTCACCAGACGATGAGACCACAAGGACGTCCGCCCCATGGTTCTGGTGTATCGGGAGATCGCAGCAAGATGAATCTTGATGGACGCGTGCGCCAGTCCAGCTTTGGCCAGCGTCAGTAGGTACGGCAGTACTTGGGGAGCCGTAATCCGCAGAGGGTTTATCTTCTGTGCTTGGGACCAGACAGAGAACCTCTTCCATTTGTGTCTGTAGCATTTAAGAGTTGAGGACGCCCTGGCCTTTGCAAGAACCTCTCTGCAGTCGGCCGGTATGTCGTATCCTCCAAACTCTAACGCTGCAGGAGCCAGGCCTGCAAGTTTAGCGACTTCGGGTCGTGATGGAGGATGGCGCCTCCTTCCCTGGAGAGCAGATCCGCGTCCACTGGTAGCTTGATTGACGGGGACTCTGACAAATCCAGAAGGTACGGGAACAATATCTGCCTCGGCCACGCAGGTGTGACGAGGATCATCCTGCACCGGGACCTCTTGAGCTGGTTGATGAGCCGGATCAGCAATGGCAATGGAGGGAACGCGTATAGGAACAGGCCCTCCCAGGGGAACGAGAAAGCATCGCCCATGCTCCTCGGCTGGGGAAACCTGCTGGCGAACCTCCGGCACTTGGAGTTCGTCGCCGTCGCGAACAGATCGATCTGGGGTGTGCCCCACCGTCGGAAGAGGCGGTCCACTAGATCCTGTCGTAGTCCCCACTCGTGGCACGAGCGCAGCTCCCTGCTGAGTGAGTCGGCGATGGTGTTTTTTATCCCTGCCAGATGAAACGGCACCAGAAACATCCTTTGGGCGACGGCCCAATGCCACAGATCCTGCGCCTCCCTGGACAGGGCTGGGGACCTGGTTCCACCCTGTTTCCGGATGTAGAACATGGTGGTGGTGTTGTCGGTGAAGATCCTCACCACCTTGCCCTTGAGGGACGGAAGGAAGGACCTGAGGGCCCAAAACATTGCACGGAGCTCCAGGACGTTGATATGGAGGGCCTTCTCCGTCGGGAGCCAAAGGCCTCTCGCGTGCAGATTCTCAGTGTGCGCTCCCCACCCTTCCAGGGAGGCATCCGTGGTCACTGTCTCCTGGTGGCCGGGGGTCTGGAAGTCCATGCCCGCCGTCAGATGTGCGCGGGTGCCCCACCACCGGATCGCTCGTCGGAAACTCTCGTCGAGTGTGATCCTCTCCTCGAAGCTGCTGGTCGTCTGGATCCAGCGCGCGTCCAGGAACTTCTGCAACGGGCGCATCCGGAGCCTGCACATGGGGACGAGGTAAATGCAAGAAGACATCATTCCGAGGAGGAACTTGATGGACCTCACTCTGGCCGCGTCCGCAACCAGCATCCGCTGCACCTTGCCCAGAATGGCCCTCGTCCTTTCCTCCGACGGGGATGCCAGAAGCGACACTCTGTCGAGCTTCGCTCCCAGAAACAGTGCGTCTTGCGCGGGCACCAGGTGGGACTTGGCGTAGTTTACGGAGAATCCCAGGTCCGTGAGAAGTTGGACGGTCCTTGCCGTGAGCTCCACGGCGAGCTCCCTCGTCTTGGCTCGGATGAGCCAGTCGTCCAGGTAGGGGTATACGTGGATCCCCTCTCGGCACAGCTGCGCCGGCACCGGTGTGAGGCACTTGGTGAACACCCTGGGTGCCGACCTTAGTCCGAAGGGAAGGGCTCTGAGCTGATAGTGACGCCTTTGGACCACGAACCTGAGAAACTTTCGGTGTCCCTTTAGGATGGGAATATGGAAGTAGGCATCCTCCAAATCCAACGATGACAGGAAATCGCCCTCCTCCAGCTGACCCAGGATTTGTTGGAGGGTGACCATCCGGAACTTCTGTGCCTTGATGAATTTGTTCAGTCGTCGTAGGTCCAGGATGGGACGCCATCCTCCCGTCTTCTTCACGAGGAAGTATCTTGAGTAAACTCCGGAGCCCCGAAGCCTCTTTGGGACGAGCTCGATGGCGCCCTTCCTGAGCATCGCCTTTACCTCCAAGAGAAGTTGAGGGACGTGATGTTCTTTCCTGGCCACAGGGGGGACGCGCGGGCACCTTCTTTGAAACTCGAGCGCGTGACCCTGGGCTAGGGCGTCCAGCACCCAACTGTCGGTGGAGATGGACTCCCACACGCTGACGAAGCTCGCCAGCCGGCCTCCCACCGGGGTGCTTCGGTGGGGGCCCGACCCCACGGCCGGTTCAGTCCTGCTTCAACGAGGCTTTGCCGCCTTGACCTCCTTGGCGACGACGGCGGGGTCCGCCTGACTTGCCTCGTCCCCTGTAAGCTTCCTGCGATGACGAACGGGCCGCTTGACGGTAGGTGGAAAATCCGCCGCCGGAACCTTTGGAGGCACCCTTGCCTCCGCCGCTCCGAAAGGGCGGCCGCCGTTGCTGGAGAACCCCAAGAGCCCGGGCCGTCTCCGTGTCTGCTTTGATGGCTTGAAGGGAATCGTCCACTGTTTTCCCAAACAGGTTGTTTCCATCGAACGGCATGTCCAAGACTCTGGTCTGCACGTCATGACGGAAGTCAGTAGCCTTGAGCCATCCACGCCGCCTAAGGCACACGCCATTGCCCAACTGGCGAAATCCAGTGTCGGCGATGTCCGTCGCAATCGTAATGGCGCGGTCCGACGCCACCTCACCTTCCTGCAAGATCTATAGGGCATCCGCCCTCTTGTCGTCCGGTAGGAAGTCCAGCAGGGGGGCCAGTTTGTACCACAGCTCCCTGTCGTAGCGGGCTACGATAGCCAAGGCGTTGGCCGCCTTAATCGTCGTCGCTGCAGATGAGATGACCCTGCGTCCCATCGTATCCAATTTCTTTCCCTCGCCATCCGGCGGGGAAGTCGACGTAGAGGCCGCACCCCCCCCCACCGCTTTCTTCCTGGCCACCGCGGAGACAACAGAGTCCGGGGTCGGCTGTGCCCGGAGGCACAAGGGGGCCGCGTCCGGGACCCGGTACTTCTTCTCGTACCGATCCCTTCTAGCCGGCGTCGTGGATGGGTTCTTGAGGAGGGCGAGGCCCTCATCCCAAATATCGTCCAGTAGAGGCACGGAGAGGACCGTCTTCCTCTTGGCCTCGCGCCGTTGATAAAGGAAACCTTCCTTCTCCTCCGGGCAAAGCTGGAAGAGCTCGGATGCCCTGGCGATCATGGAGTGAAACGATCCAATCTCGTCGGGCGGGGAAGCCCGGGTGGGAGGTGACGACGGCAGATCTTCATCGTAAACCTTGTCGTCCGTACCAGTCACGGCCGTGTCAGTCCCCGTATCAGCCATACAAGAGTCGTGGACGGGGAGGAGGGCTGAACAGGGCGCGATGGCTGAAAAGGAGGTGGAGGGTGAATCCTTCTCTTAGGGGGAGGGCTCCCAGAAGGGCCTGGCTCCGGGTCCCCCGTCGGGAGCGGTTCCTCCGCTGGTGGTAATGGCAGTCTCGTCCTTATCTCCGAGCATAAGGACTGTATAGCCAACAAAATGGCCGCCGAGTTGTCTTGCGGCGCTGGTTGAGGGGAGTCCGACGGGCGGTCAGGGGCCCCGTCGGCACCCTCGACGATATCATTGTCTCCTACGTCGGGATCCCTCCCGACGGGCTGGGCTTCTTCCACGCCAACGCCGTGGCTTAAGACCTTGATCAGCTCTTCCTCAGAGGTTGAGGCCGAATCCACGACGACCTCCTGCCCCCCCTTTTTCTTCTCCGTCGGAGGTTTCACGGGGGTCCTGTCGATGGGCATAAAAGAGGACTCCCTCCGCGGTGGCAGGGAGACTCTGAGCCCCGAGGTCGCCACCACTGGTGTAGCCTCCACAGGCTGAGCCAGGGCCGCCGCGACTGTCTCGATAGAGGCCTTGGCCGGATGGATTAAGGCTTTCACCACCTTAGGTGCGCTCACCGCCTTCTCCTTGGGGGGGGGCACTGCCTCTCTCTCCCTCCGATGGGGCCTTCGAGCTCGACCGGGGCCTCTCCAGGAGCTTCGCCGGGTGCTCGGCCTTCCTCTTACCCGAACCAGAGCGTTGGCTCGTGGTTGATGGTGCTGGGGAGGATGCGCCCTGCCTGGCGCCCGTAGAGCCCGACCCTTCGGCGCTCCCGGTGCCAGCGGACTCGCGGTGCTTGGCCTTGTGTTGGACCCCCGTCGCCAGGGCGTCCTCAAAGGTCTTAGAAGACTGCTCGGATTTCTTCTTCTTCTTCTCGCCTGACGGGCTCTTCCCTTCCAGCCAGTTGGCGAGACGTTGATGGCGGTCCTTCATGGTCCGCTCCGACATATTGCCGCAAAACGCACAGTCCTTCTCCACGTGCGTCTTGTCCTCATGTAGGCAGTAAAGACAAAAGGAGCGTTCGTCCTCCTTAAAGATATTCTGAAGCTGGCATCCAGGGCAGACCCTGAACAGCTTTCCGGGCGTCGAGCTTCCCTTCTCCTGGGCCATGTCCGAGATGGGCCTGAGAAACTTCTGGAGTCCTCCAAAAGCGTAGCTCGACGAAATCTTCACCCTTGAGGGGCGTAGACGAATCCGACACGGGTCCCCGTTGATCGGATGAAGAATCGGTGGAGCTTGAGGCTCTTTTTGACCGAAAAATCGAAGTTTTTGAGAAAAAACGTGAAAAAATAGCACTAACGCTCGAGAGCAATAGCACGAGGATCCCAACACTTGAACGTGCGGTAAAAATCTGAAGATGGCTGCCAGAGGCGGGTCTTAGGTAGAGGGCAGTCATTGGCTGTGGTCAGTATGACGCAGAGATCAGTGATTGGTTGCTACTACGAAAGACAGATCAGAAACGAAACTGATACTGGTTTTTTCTTTACCGAGGATTCCCAGCCTGACAGGGAATATTCATGAGCATGTGAATCCATGCCAGACCCCATGCTGGAGAAGTGTTAATCTCTTTCTGGGTCCCGACTACATCCCCCGCACTGGTCTTAAGCTGAGTTATGACCCCGTTTGGGTGCTCCCTACCAATCAACCAAGCCACCAGCTTACCCTCCTTATCCCCTTCCCCATGCAATCTAACATCCCGCCGACTATTATCAAAACTCGACAACTCTACCAGGGTTCTCTGATAATGCTCCAGGTTCCGTGCCAGTACTTCCCCCCCCCCCCCACCTCCGCCCCCACCCCGCTGCTTCCCCCTCCAATTCTGCCACCTGGGCCTCTATACGTTGCAGCCTCTTGGAGGCGCTTACGCATCCCCACCAACATAGACAAGCACTTCCCTCTTATAGTCGCCTTAAAGGCTTCCCACAACACTCCCCTAGAATCCACCAAGCCCTCATTCAATTCGAAGTACCCCTTAATCCCTTCCCTAAGCTCGCCAACAAAGGCCCCATCCGTAGTGCCTCCCTATGCAGGCGCCATAGCCGCCGCGGGGGCCTCTCATGAACCCCAAATAACGTAGCCACCAAGGGGGAGTGGTCCGACAAGACTCGGCCCAAGTACATCACCTCCCCAAAACGTCAGCAATACTCCCTTCCGGTTACAATGTAATCCAGATGCGAATATGAGCCATGCACCCCAGAATAATAATAGCCACGCTCCTCCCCGTGCTTCTCCCTCCAGACCTCCACCAGATCCATCTCCTGCATTATCCTGTGAAGTGACCCCGCAATATGCTTCTTAGGCACCTCCCTACCCCCCAGACCCATCTAACCGTTCATCCCGATGACAATTAAAGTCTCCGCCGCACATTATCATTTCCCCCCTATATGGCCCCATCATGCGAAGCACCGAGGGGAAGTAGTCCCTTATCTACGTTGGACGTGTATGAATTAACCAAACAAATGATCTTGCCCTCCCAAGAAGCCTGCACTAGCACCGTTCTGCCTACCTCATTCTTTAGTACTGCGTCCACTTTCAAAAGTGTCCCCCTCGCCACCCATATGAGCACCCCCCTGGCTTGGGTTGAATATGTTGTGCCGATTACTTGCCCTCCCCACATCTTCCCCAGCATTTCCGCTCCCGCATGCGTCTCCTGTATCAACGCCACCTGTATCCTCTGCCTCTTCAGGAACTCACCCACTCTCTGCCTCTTCTGGTAACTCCCCAGCCCTTGAACATTCCACATCCCAATTTTCAGATTTCCCAGCCTACTCATCCAGGAACTCTATGTCTTCTCTCAGGTTATCCCTTCCTCTCTTCTAGCACCTCTAATACCTATACCCAGATCCAGCCCCATCCACACCCCATATCCTATTGCTGCCGTACCATACCTTTCCTCCACCTCTCGTGACCCACCCCTGCCTTCACGCGCCTGTCCCCAACCTGGCGCTCAACCTACAACTCCCCCCTCCCGATTCTCCTTCCCTCACCCTCCCTCCATCCTCCCTCCACTCCCCCACCTCCCCCCTCCCAACTCTCCCTCCCTACCCCCCAATACCTACCGGTCATGGACCAACCCTCCTGGACTCCTACCCTCCACTCCCTCCCTCTCCTTAGCTGTAGACCCATTGGCTCACCAAACCCCTCATACACCTCTCCCCCGGGGTTAGTAGCCAATAGCGTTGTTTAAGCGGGGGGTTCCATCACCCTTCCCGCGCCACCCCACCAGTGTCATAACCCCCTCTTCCCACTCCTCCTTCACTCAAGATAATCGCTTTTGCAATACCCACTTATGCTCACCCCCATTTCGCCTTATACATGCTCCACAGCGTCCGGGGGCCCCGCCCGCCCAGTTCCCTCCCCCTGAAGCTCCTTCTTTTGAGACCCCGCATCCAACCAGTCCCATAGCTCCCTTGGGGATGTAAAGAACCACGCTTTCCCTCTGGACAACACCTTCAATTTCGCCAGGAAGAACATCATGTATTTAAAGTTGAGTTCCCGTAAGCGGCTCCTCCCCGCATCAAATGACCTCCTTTGACGTTGCACCTCCAGCGTAAAGTACGGAAAAATCTGCACCCTCGCACTTCCCATTTCACAGATCCCCACTCTGCGGGCGTCCTGAAGGATGGCATCCCGGTCCCGGAAATTCATAATCTTAGCTACCATCACCCTCGGTGGGGCTCCTGGTGGCGGGGGTCGCCCCGGGACCCTACAGGACCTCTCCACCGTGAAGAGGTTGGATAGTCCCTTGATCCCCAGTACCTTCAGTATCAGGTTCTCCACAAATAGCTCCGCACTAGGACCCTCCTCTCTCTCTCTCTCTCTCTCTCTCTCTCTCTCTCTCTCTCTCTCTCTCTCTCTCTCTCCGGTATTCCGACCAGACTGATATTACTCGGGTCGCCCCCACCAGGCCCGCCACCTGGTTTTTGAGCTTCTGAATATCATCCTCGACCATACCGACCCTTTGCTCCACTTCTGTAACCCTCTCACATACTTTGCGGAAGTCAGCCCTCACCAAGGAGACATCCCCCCCACCTCCTTGATACTTTCCTGGAGCGAGGTTCTAGAGGCCTGTATCGCCTCCATAAGGGAGTCCAATGTCACTGTGCTCCCCTCCCCATCCAAAGGTCTCTCCCCAACTTGCCAGTCCAAGCCACTCTGTCCATGCGCCCCATGCTTCGTTTCAGTATATTTGTCCATCTGCTGCTGACTTTTGCCCATGTTAGACGGGGTTGTAGGATCTGCTCCTCGAGTTAAGGTACTCCATCACCTTGTGGTTTAAATGCTCATGCGATGAGCTGTCCCCCAGATCTGCCTCGCCCGCTGCCCGCCTAACCTTGTGTCCTCCAGCAGGCAGCTACCCCCAGCCAGGCCAGGCACTACTCGCTTACCACTCCAACTCCCCTAGCCCTAGGGGACGGGGGCCTCCCCTCCCCAGGAACCAGGGCCACTGCTTAAAGTTCCGGGCAGGCCCGCTACCCCCGAAGCCTCTCTTGAGCTCCTTTCTCCTCCTCCCATCTTCCTGGCCCCACCAGTCTCTGGGCTGGGAGCAGCCACCACCCCCAGCACCTCCACCCAGGTTGGTCTCACTCACGTCCTATACCTCAGGGGAGGGCCTTCTCCCCTGGACCACCAGTCAGGAACTCAGAACCGTGTCTGGGCCCAGCGTCCACTCCTCCTCCCCTCCACACACTGGGAGTCATCCTTGCCCGGCGACAGCACCTCCTGCGCAGCTCCTCCTGCCAGCCTCCCGGCCCGAGTCGCGTTCTGGTATCTCCCTATGCCTTCTCAGGATGAACCGTCCGGTTCCCGGGGACCTCCGCTGCAATTGCGGTCCAAATAAACACAGTCTCCGGAGGGGGGGTTTATCTAGCAGGATTTTATCAGGATTCACACGGTGGCACAGGAGCTAGCAGGACCTACGTGCTCATCACTCGGCTGTCGGCCACACCCGCAAATGCTGGGTTTGAACTTGGTCCTGCCCTGGGACTGATGAAAGGATTTCTGACCTGGTTTTGTCAGGAGAGCCAAGGACTTGGCGGTTTGAGTGGAGGCTTTCTTCTTTGTCAACTGGTCATCGGTTGACGAATGAAAAAAGTCCACACCCTCAAAGGGCAGATCCAGGATCCGCTCCTGCACATCAGATGAAAACTTGGTGGCATGCATCCACGCCGTCCTTCTCATCTCGACCCCAAGGTACAGGCCTCTGCTGGCTGTGTCGATGTGGGGGAATCGAAGACTCCAAGAGGACCTGAACAATGGCCCAGGCATCTACCAGGCCGTCCTTGAAGGAGGCTTGCTTGTCCAAAGGGAGGTAGGACAGAAATTCCCAGAGCTCCTGCCACAGCTTCTAGTTAGCCACAGCCAAGAGGAGGTCTGCGTTGGCTTGCCTCAAATGCAGCCCTGAGATGGAATAACATTGCTTTCCCAAGGACTGAAGCACCTTGTCCTCCTTGGCGAGGCAACTGGAGGTGGCTCCTGTGGAGGAAGACGACAGACTATGGTTTACAATACAAAGGGGATGTAGCCACCACTTAGGAATGGGGCTGCAGGTGGGAGGCAAGGAAGGCTGGTTCCTAAACCTGCTGTCCAACTTCTTGTTCATCTGGGCGTTGGCCCTGGGCTTCTTCCAGACCTTTTTGCACCACATTTCCACAAAATCTCTGCTATCATACCCGACTCCTGGGGGGGCTTCCTCTGGCAGAGGGACCCCCCCCCCAACAACTCTGCCAGGCCCTGAAGGCAGTCATGAAAGGCCTAAACGGATGCCAAGGGTTTATCGTCCTGGGCTTCATCGAACCCCCTTTTCACAGACCGAGAAGAACCCGTACAGAGGTGCCAGTGGGGTCCACCCCAAGGTCCGTAGCCACAGACGTGTCCAACGGCTGTGGAGGGTGAGGCGTTGGTGGTATGGGGAGGAGGTGGAGGGGTCAGAATGACCAGTAGGGCCTGTGCTGGTGGAGGGACCGGCACCAGAACCGGGAGCGCACAGGGAACGGGAGGAGTACCCAGAGGAGGGGGCCGGGCAGCACCGACTGCAGAAGGACCTCCTTCACATCCTCCTTCGGGAGTCCTTTCATCTGAGGGGAACGCATGAGGAAGAGAAAGCACTCGAAGAAGTGGTACTCACAAGCCGCCGGGTGCCTAGCGGCCCAGCCCTCCGAGGCGCTGGGACTCGGCGCCTGGTCCGTGTAACTATACGGCTGTGAAGGGCAGATGTATGCCTGAGGAGACCAGACACCTGAACCGTAGGATCTGCTGCCGCTTCCAGGGGGAAGGGGGCTGAGATCATATGGCAAAGAGCATTCGATGGCCAAAAGCACTGGTGGGCCCTGAGCTGGATCCAAGATGGCCGCCGGCCTGGCAAGCTGCCTCTCTGCCATTTTGAAGCCTTGCGCCTCGCTTGTGTGGGAGGGCGCGGAGGCCTCGAGCCAAGAGAGGCCTCAGACACGGCAGGATACAGCTTGGGTTTTGCACCCGAAGCAGAGGCGTCGACCTCAGAGATCACTCTGGTAGGTGCTGAACCCTTGGCCGGACGGCAGTCGCAACGCCCTGACTCACGACCTCAGAGCGAGCTCAGGTAGGGTGGACGCCCTCGGCACCTGTGCCTGTAGCCGTGCTGGATCGTGCTGAGGACAGACTCATGGAGGTGGCACTCGACATTTCCTTACCCCCTGGGGTAGAAGAACAGGACGAACTTGATCGCTCTTCTGAGGACAGCCTGGTAGGGCTCCTAAGCCCCTCCACTTGGGAGCCGGTAGTCAGGACGGCCTCAGGGCTGTCTCTGGAGCGCCCGGAAAAGCCCCTGGGCCCCTCGGCTTGGGAGCAGTGGCCTTAGAGGCCGCGGGCATGCAAGAACCTGAATTTGAGAATCCTGATCCGTTGGAACCCCTGGGAAGGAGTAGCTGCGCTGTGGAGCCATGCTGAGCGGAGGCCCTATCTTGTCATGACGAGAGGCTGGAGACAAAATCCTTAAGATGGGAAGGAGGAGAAGGGTGGAAGATCTCTCTAGACCGTGACAACTAATTCTCCAATGCCCTGTGACCTAGAGTTCTGCAAGCCAAACATGCAATCCAGCTGTGGTCGGGCCCCAAACACTCAAGACAGAGTCCATGTGGGTCTGAGGCCGGGAATGAGCGGTTGCATGAGGCACATCTTGTGAATCCTACTGCGGCCAACATGCTCCGGGAAGGCGAGGCACCAAAGGGAATAGGATTGAAAAAGAAAACTGGAAGCAGGCGGAAAGCTAAACAAGACTCTGCGCACGCAGCCAGGTCCTACACCGTCCGTCCAGAAAAAGGGACTGGGCTGAGGTGCCAGCGGGTGGTGCATTCCCACGCCCCTGCGCTTTATACTAAATTTAAAAAGGAAGCTCAATTTTAACCCGCAAAAGTTTCCGGTACCGTCACCGTCCCCATGTTGGAGTACACCCACAAGGTTGGACAAAAGAGGACGGGACGTACGAGTATAGTATTAACAACATTACTTAAACATGATTTTTTTCTCTACCCAATTAGACCCAAATACGTAAGTGCCAGGCAGAAAAATAGCAATTGTGTACTTCATTGATGCCCTCAATACTCTATTATACAACTACAAAGGACCCAAAATAGAGCACCCGGAACCCTCTTTAAACTACAATGCAGAGTGCATACCTTCCCAGCCATCCATCAAGTTCTAAGGTTCCCTGTGGAAAAATGGATAGCCTTTAAAGCCATCTGTTTTGTAAAAGTTCTAAGGTTCCCTGTGGAAAAATGGATAACCTTTAAAGCCATCTGTTTTGTACAGTAGACTAGAAATTCTCACAAATTTCATTTTCTGATGCAACTAGTTCCTCTTCGGCTCAATGGGCCAAATCGGGAGGCTATTCTTTTTTCCCCCGCTCAAGCTACTTATATCTGGATTAACTTTCCACCAAGCTAATTGGAGGCGGAAAACTTTTTGAAATCTAGGAAACATTTTAACACTAACCTCTATGCCAAATAGATCTTGCTCATCTCACATCTGTTCTCAGAGTAACAAGGTGCCATTGCTGGTGGAAAAGTGTTTTTTTTCAGTTAACATAACATAGGTGGGTGGTTGATCTCCATTCTGTTGGGCTGGGGTGATGAAATCCCCATAGCCGTAGTTGATTGAATGGAGAGATGAAATATTCTCTTTGGTAGAATTTGGACAAAGATAACATGGTAGTACTGCTGTACTTCTGGTCCCACAAGTTTATTTAGTCAATCCTCCTGCAGCTTGCCCACTTATTGTGGTTTCCTGATGCATCTGTGCCCTGGAAAGTAGGTAGGTTTAAAAGTGTGTGTATGCCTATGTGGATTTGTGTATTGGACGTTATGCTAGGTTGCACTAGGAGAATTTCAGACCATGCCAAATCACCAGCCTAGTGGTTTCAGACCACCTAGCTTCTCTGGAGATAGTCGTATAGAGCCATGGTATGGGATATCCAGACTTTAATCTGCAGAGAAAAGGGAGCAGGGAGAAGACGAAAAGATGCGAGTGTGTGTGAAATGCAACACAAATAGGGATGAGGTGATGTAGAAGGAGAAACTTCATGTTTTGGATAGCTTTGGTAAATGAGGATATACCACTGAAGCGTGAAAGCTTTTGAACACCGACCTCCATAATAAATCACCATTGACCATTTCTGGCTTGGGCTGGTAGAAGTTGTAGTTCAACTAGAGAGCCAAAGGTTACAGACCGCTGATCATGAAGGTGGACACAGATCAGGATTGCCAAAAAAACAGGATGCTCTAAACGTGTCTGGCATTAAAAAACGTATAATTGATTAATCCCCGTCCGCTGATTTAATTCATTCTATATTTAAATGCAAATATGTCTTCTTTTTGGGGACAAATTTGGAACTGCTTACAAAATAGGTTTTCCTTTCAAGAACCATTATCATTATGCAATGTTATGATTGGTGTTTTGGTCAACCCTTTCATGTTGTCTATTCCTTCTCCTGATTAGGTTAATTTTTTTATTTACATTGCCTTCCATATCTTTGTGTCTAACTGGAAAAAAGCACAGAAATTGTCGTATTACAGAGGGAGTAACCAACATGTGTTACTCCCTCTGTCCCCACAGACCATCCCCACCCCCTCTGGTCCCCCCTTGATCTTCCCTTGTGCCCCCACCATTCTCGCAAACAGGTGTTGCCTGTTTTTCTTGATTCTTCTACCCTGCTCCCCCCTCAAGCCTACTTCTGCAGGAGTCTGTCATGATAAATTCTGGTTTCACCATCACTGTCTTGTGGCCAATGCTGTATTTGACTTTTATGGGCTTCATTCATTCACTGTGGTGCGTCACCCTTTCTCAACTATCATGCTGGACTTCCTTTGCATCTTGTACTCATGGTGGCCCTGAATCATGCTGTTCCCATCTTAATCTTGTATCCTGGCTTGCAACATTGTGTTACTACTGACTTCTGCAATTGTATTCACTCTCCCCTCTTGCTTCTTCACTCTTTTTACTGCTAACTCTCTGTTCTCTCCTCCTTTCCCTTCTCACTTTTCCTATCTCCTCCCCTTACTTTCTTCTATGCACTTGCTCCATCAGAATTGTCCCTGGATCTAGAATGATAGCAACCTTGTCTGTCTCCTCCCCCTCCCCTTACTGTTTTTTTTCCTCCCAGCCCCCCGCCACACTCCAGCACCATCTGAAATGTCATCAGGCCTAGTATGATAGTCGCTTGTTTTTTTCCTCCTCTACCATTCTGCACCCCCTCTCCCTCACCTCTTGTTTTTCTCTAGCTCTACCAGAAAGGTCGTCAGGTCCAGTACGGTAGTCACCTGTCTGTTTCCATTTCCTTCCCACTCTCCCCCTCCCTTCCTTATCTATGTCTTATCTCTTGCACTATCTGAAATTTCATCAGGCCGAGTACGATAGTTAATTTCACATCCTTACTGTTCATGGCCTGTAAGAATGTCATTGTACTTTCCCTTGTTCCCTCCCTTGCCTTGAAGCGCTTTGAAACACATTGTGTATAGGCGCTATATAAATAAACAATCATATGTATAATTTATGGTGGAACTCCATCTGTTCTTTCCATAGTATCGAAAAAAATGTATGCTTTATTATCTAGGAATGTACCTAAATTTAACAGAAAATGGAATGTCTCTTCAGTTTGAGATTCCCCCTCCTTCCTAATCGGTTTCTGAGTTTGTCTTGTTGGTCTTCCCGTTACTCTCAACTCATGTAAAGAATAGTTTGTAATATAGCAGTGTTTGATTATTAACTATTTTTTCAATAACTATGATTTACTTCTGAATGCATTACATCCACTATTGTAACAAGCTGCATGATCTCTTCTTTGTTATCAACTTATTTCTCCTTTAATCGATTGTTATGTATATCAAAAACATTTCTAAAATTATTTAACTGATATTAATTTCATGATCGATATAATTAACCCAAAGGAATGTTTATATCGCAATGTGTTGCTTTGTTTTTTTATTAATTGTGCACCTTATGACATTGAATCGATTAAAGGTAAATAAATGAAAATGTAATGTGTAAAATAACGATCTGGACATCGACGCGTGAGGTAGCATAGGTACCAATACAGGTAAAAGTGGGATAATGTAACCGGAATGCCCCCTGTCGATGCTCTTTTTTGAACTTGTAAATCGAGGTAACTGCTTATTAATCATGACATGGGACGCAAACCAAACAGATTATGAAAAAAATCATGTTCTATTGACTTTGGATGAGAATCCTAGAAATTGAAATATTCATTATATAAATTGTTGTTTGCTTCCTCGGGTTAAAGTAATTACATTTATAATGAATTGGGCATGATTATATTTAATGAGAGCTTGTTATACAGCAACATTATCGACACATTTTCTGTATTTTTTCATATGTTTTTGGGTCGTATGAATTATAAAATGGGGCGGTTCAAATGAAATGTGTTTGCACAACTTTAAATGTCTCATCTGTTTGTTAAGCTGTTATCTTGGTAAGTCGTGCACTGGTAGACGTACAACTAAGTGACCTAGTCACAGCAATAAAGTAGACATTACTAAACACTTAGAATTGTTCATACATTGATTGATTAGCTCAGACCGGAATCTAGCACTATATATTCTACTCCAATAGCGTTGAAAAACAAGATGTCACTCTCCACACCAACCACTAGATGGCGGCCTATGCAAAGCATGTGAATCTAAGCAGATTTACAAGCCTCAGAAACGAGCATGTATAATATATTACCACAACACCAAGAAAGTTATGGTGGGTTTAAAAGGGTTTGGAAAAAAAACCTTTCACCTGAAATGTGAATGTAGGAAAGTCCATTTGAGCCTAGTCACACATCCCACAACACCATTGTTGGGTAGAATATTCATCTTGTGTTTAATTCGGCCCACTTGCCGAGTTCCCCAGCACCTTGTGCTGCACTAATTGATTGTCTAACATTCCGGAGTGAGTAGGAATCTTTTTCCTCACTCTTACATTCTTTTTCTGTCACTCTGGGAACCCTTCTGGTTATTTTTGATGGGAGTCTGCTTTCCTCATTTTTATGGCGTCTGTATTTAAAAAAAAATGTATTTATTATGTGAATTACTTTACACACATGTAAAATCAGAGAAATTTCATACAACGGTAAAAGCAACTTCAATAAATTCATTACATTAATTAGCAGCCTATCATTCAGGTTATTTAATAGATTCCACCACAAGTCTTCCCAAGTTAAAAGTGGGCGAGTAGTGAAATAGAATTTAAAAGTCTGTTCCCGAAAAGCAGTTAAAACTGAACAATCGATAATGAGGTGCTACAAGGTTTCACCACTTAATTTACAACAACGACACCGACGATCAGCCAAGGGCAACCCTGACCGACCACCTGCAACGTCATTAGTTATAAAAAGATTTAATTTAATACGCAATCAAACATTTCGACGAGGATGTGAAGCATGCTTGACTATATATTTCTGCAAAACATTAAATGGTTTAATATCCATCGAAAAGTGATCAAACACTTTATATGAACAAAGATTATCCCTGTTTTTGATCAAATAGTAGTTTCTTGACCTTGCCTCGATTGCAGTCTAAATCTTCCAAAGAAATAGATTTACCTGCCACAATGGTCAGGATAGAATTCACCCAAGTATTAAGGACAACACAATTAGCATGATTAAACAGAGCATTGACTTGAATAAAGATGGTGGCTATTGGAGGAAAAAGTATAGATCCCAAAAGGAGTATTCTTCTCCAGTCCACCTTCGTATTAAGTGAACTAATGCCTAAAATATGTTTTAACGGGGGCTGGTGGAGACGGAGTACCTCCTGGAAGATTCAGAAATAGTTTCCATACAAAAGCCTCCTCCTTTGCCCAATCCAGGTTAGTTTCTCTGACCCCAGCCCCATAAAGTAGTTTCAGAACGATCACCTGGTTATAAGGTTTGAGAGCAGGTACCATTGAAAAACGACCACATTTTCTATCAAGTACCCGAAGTTGAGCAGCCGCTGCAATCAATCCTATTCTTAATTTGTCAGATGCTGGCAACACTGACCGTTTTGATCTAATGGTCACACCAAGATATTTAAAGTTGGTCACCACCTGTAGCCCCTTTCAGTCAGTATACCATCCAAAGTTAGATCTCCCCGATGACATCTTTCTACGGTTAAACATCAAAACCTACGATTTTCTAACACTAATGTCCAGGCCCAGATCCCTAAAGAAATTCTGAGCCCGCAGAAGAGACTTCTGTAATCAGGTAAAACAAGATCGTCTGCATAAAGAAGATACTGAACTCTAATCTGGCCCAACCTCAGGGGATTAGCACCTGGGCCATCCATGGCTGCCCTAATTCCCAGAATGTAGAGGTTGAAAAGAAACAGGGCAAGAACACATCCCTGACGTAAACCAAAAACCACAGTGATCCACCCCGAATACCCACCCCTCTTATCCAACCTGACCTTGATTTTCAAATCTTTATATAAAAATGTAAGCATTAAAACCAAGGCCTCCGGACAACCCCGTGATCGGAGCACCCCCCATAACTTGCTGCGATCCATGCAATCAAAAGCCTTGGAAATGTCACAAAATGAAAAATTGATAGTGTGCTTTGTTTGAAACGCCTGTTTTTTTAGAAGCTGTAACACCAAACAATTAAAGGGCTGTACTTGAGCCCTTACGAAAGCCAGACTTATTATAATCCAGCTTATTAGCAGCAATAGCCCATCTCTGCAGTGCATGCAATAAGAATCCAGAAAAGATTTTATACGAGGCATCCAAAAGGGAGATAGGGCAATAGTTCCCCAGATTCGCCCCATTTTTGTATATTACTGCAACAATAGCCTCTCTCCAAGTGTCCGGACATGTAGTTCTGCCAGACAACATTGCGATACACCTGAAGTAAGACCTCAGCCCATATGACGGCTCTGATTTTAATGTTATGTTGGATAAACCATGGGGTCCTAGGGCATTAGAGGACTTAGCCCCAAAAATGCACAATGTACGCTTGTATTTCCTGCCAACTCTTAGCCTCCATCCCTACAACCTTGTCTAGGTCATGATGTACTTCGGAGGTCCCTTTTTAAACATGTGAAAAAAATAGCCACATTATTGTCCCATCCATCTCCAGTCTCTGCTCTCCACATCGCCTGAATCAACTGAATGTGGACAGTGGGATCCTCATCTAACTTAATTGCTTTTACCAAAATGGCATGTATGTCTGGCGTATCAGGATACATCATCCTCAGTGCTCACCAAACTTGGGCCATATAATTATTGAATGCCGCTCCATCGTGGGTATTCGTGTCCAATTGAATTCCAGGATACCCTGCTTTCTTCCACAACTCGTCTGCCCGTTTCCCCATCAAGGCCGTGAAAGGTTTTTCATGTCCCCAATCGCCAACATGACACCAGCGGTTTGTTTTTCTAGAGCATAATTCCACTTCCTTGCTCTTGCAGTGAGCGAAGAAAGCATCTTCATTAAGTTATTCCGGACCATGTGTGACCATGGGACATAATACGCCCTCCCGTGACCCTACTGGAGTAGTGGGTATTGAGCCACTTTTGTCCTCGCCTTCTCCCTATGGCCATGCAGGCTTCACGGCGCGGCTGAAGACCTCATGGTGTACTTTGCAGAGTGCTTCCTAGCACGGGCCACGTAGCCTCTGCTTCCTGTCCTCCTTGCTCAGTGTCTACCAGTCATTCTCCCTATGGCCATGCAGGCTTCACGGCGCGGCTGAAGACCTCATGGTGTACTTTGCAGAGTGCTTCCTAGCACGGGCCACGTAGCCTCTGCTTCCTGTCCTCCTTGCTCAGTGTCTACCAGTCATCCTCCTCTGTCCCTTGTATCACATCCCGTGATCCGTCCCTGATCCTTTTGTGGGGACAATCAAACCATCAGGGCTGCCATAGCCGGCCGCCTCTCTTCCCCTTCATTCTAACTCCACATCTGTAGCGGTGCTCTCCCTTTCCATGTCCACACTTACTCTCTTTATGACAGATTTATCAAGCAGTACGAAAATCTGACCAGGTCTCCATCTTTCTTCCTCCGCTTCCTATATTTCCCTGTTCTTGTCGTCCCGCCTTTTACTCCTATTCTGTTGTACACATGCCGCTTCGCTCTCTAATAACATTGCTGCTTCTTCCCTATTCTGCTGTTCTTGACTTTCCACTACTCTCTGTAATCTATCCTCTATCCGGAACTGGGGTGGGGAGGGCAACTCTCCCCTTGCTGACTCTTCTTCATGCTTGCTCCTTACAATTCTCTCTCGCTCTGGCTCTTCTGGTCCCAAGGTTAACACTGATTTATCCTTAAGATAGACTTTTCTTCTTTCCTCTTCCCTTCAGAACCTACCAACAACCTTTACTAAAGAAGGCGTTTCTCTTCTGGTTCCTTTAAATTACTTTCTCTCGAAAATTGGAGCAGACAGAGGTGTTACCCCTGACCATCTCATAACCACCGGAGAAGTCACTGGAGATTATGGCGGTTCAAACTCTGGATTTGTATACCCTTCTACAGGCGACAAAGGATAGCACCCATGTGGGAGTGGTGCAGAAAAAATTCCTACCCCTTCCTTCCTTGTCCCTTCTTCCATAGCCACGACCTCCGTGGCCTTGTCGCCCTTCTCATATAACCTCCATAGCTCCAAGATATTCAGTCTATGGTCCAATTTTGACCCCTTATGTTTGGTCCTGAAGAACGTACGCAGATATTCCAATATATCCTTACCATAGGACCCCTCACCAGGCCACAGAGGAGACATCTTGCCCTTCGTTTTCCTCAACCATTCCCGATGATATCTCAAAATGTTTATTTTATGTATGGGAAGCACTTGGCATAAATGATTCTGTGGAGTTTACATGTTTCAACAAAAACCCAAAATGCCAATATCATTAAAGAAAACCCCAACCCGTCAATACGAAAATAATTACCCATACCCAAAAATTCCTTTTCTCTCCTTTAGATGATTTTCCCCTCACTGTCGGCATGCACTGCTTTATCGTAACTGCCTCAATAACTATGCATTCCTCAACCGTGCAAAAAAGACAAAATCTTATTAAGATACGCCAGCCCAAATTCTTTCCACCTTTGAGATTTCACCTTCAATCGATCACTCGAGCATAGAATGAGCACAATGTTTTCCACTACAACACTGCTGTATCTCTTCCTCTTTTCACTAGTATGGCACTTTCTACTACAGCACCATCTTCCCCGAAACTAACAGAGGAGACCCACACTACTTTAGACTAACCAACAAACTAGAGGTGCTGGATCCGCCTGCGCAATTAGTCTAAGTAAGGCTTTACCAAGATATGCCTCAGACCATAAGATGCCACCTCACTCCAAAGTGAGGGTCCCAGCCAATCAGACAAGCAACCTGAAGGGTATCAAGCCTATCCCCACGAGTAACACACTGCGCTGAAAGACTACAACTCTAAAATAAACTACATATAATAAAAATGTTTTAACAACATAAAACTATTCATACACCTCTTAAACGCATTCCCTCTTCAACCTACTTGGTACCTTCTAATCCCACAAATACATTTCTTGCCCTACCTAAAAACCCTGTTCCTTTTTTCCCCATTACACCCCATTTGGTTTACCTGACAAAGATGCACTTATGTGGACGTTGAAACCTCGAAGCGCTCCAAACTGGTGCTCCCCACAATCGTTCTGCTTCACAGCTGGGCTGTGGAACTTGCACCTCAGGGACCAGACAGGCCACTTGGTGCCTGAAAACCGCTTCTTTTTCATGCACAGGCTGGTCCCTGCAGTGAAGGACCACCGTCTAGCTGGACGAACAGGAGACCCCCAATATTTTCGGAGAGCCTAAGGCTCCTACCTGGCTCACCAAATTGTAGGCGTGGACTTTTAGCTCTTCCCCTTTAAACAAATGTCCATAAAGCAAGTTTATTGGACAACTGCCGGGAGGGGGCTTAGATGACATCTAAGAGTCAAACTAACCGTGGTCTCTCTGAGCCACACCCGGCTGTGTATGAATGGGAGAAACGTGCCTAAAAGGCGAGGGTTTTGGGACTACAGGCAGAGTAGACCACAGGGAGAAACACCTGAAGAAACCGTGAATGAAGCTTGCTGCAACCTCCTGGACCTATGAATTGCCTGGTGAAGCCCTGCTGCTGTGCTAAGCTCCTTTTTCTCCTGGACAGAGAAGCTCCGGACAGAACGACTTCTCCCCTTGGGTTAGTGGGACCAACTAACCCCAAGACGAACTCCAATGGACCACAATCCCTGACTTGCTGTGCTTCTCCATTGCTGCAAGAGCCCAATGTCAGGGGTCGAGTGTCTGTAGTTGAGTGAAAAGTCTGCCCAGAATGAATCCAGCTAGAAGCTCCAGGAGACTCTGAAGGACCCTCCAGAAGCAAGACCTCCATATCCAGAATTCCATCACCAGAGTGCAGAACCGAGGGAGCAGAGGGAGTCCAACCGGTATCCAAGTTCTGCATTGGTGCTGTTTGCTAAGCACTGAAAACGTGAAGCGCTGCTGAACCGAAAAGAGCCCGTAGCTGCCGACGACCTCCCAAGTACCTCCGCAGTAGCCCTCCAGACGTCCTCCCTCTTGTCCCCACAACTGAGGCTCAGGAACCAGGGTCTGCATCGCTGTAGCAAGACGAAATCCAGCTGACTACTCTTATTCTAGCCAGAAGTACTGTTTAGGCTTGGGGTACTTATCATATTGCCTTTAGCTGCGCTTTTCTCACTTAAGACGTGCATTGGCTACCTTTTTCGAGTTGACTTCAACTCCCTCCTCACAAATTTAACAGCTTGTGGCCCTACAAGTGATTTTTCTGAAACTAACTTTGTGCAAGACTTTTATCCGAAACGTGCATCAGATCCATAGACTGTGCAAATGACTTTGGCTGTCCTGGCTCCCTGAAGGCACTCTTCTTGAATCCATTGACTTTGGTACTGCTTGTGCCTCCATAGGTTGTAGCTTGTTAACAGTGTTACTGCGGGACAAAAAAGTTTTATCGAGACTTCATTGTAGGATTTAGTTGTCCTCACATATTCTGAGTATCTGTTCTAACCTTTTTACTTCCTTTAACCTTTCCTTTCTCCCTCTCTGAATCTGCAAAGTATACCAGTGTAATATATAAATGCAAATACTATCCTGTTGATGGAAGTCACCTCTCGGTGAAGGAAAAGTATAAGTAGCATATCCAAAGATTATTCACTGACTTGTTTGATTTTGAGAAATCATTTTAAAATATATTCGTATTGGTACAAACTGTTGCCTTTTTAAAGAATGCTTATTTAAAACTGATGTTAAATAAATTAATATTTATAACTGAAACCTTGAGTCTAAGTGTTACTTGGCTACTTGGATTTACGGATTTCATTTGTACAGCTCTACTGCTCACCTTTAACCCTCTTGAGATAGGCCTGGCAGCTCAGTCACACTACCAAATTGTTGTCGAACAGACCTATACCAAAAGGTGGGTTACCGAATAACAAGCAGATAAGTCTTGTGTAGTCTCACCCAGGGTGACTGCACTAATTCTTACCTAACAATACACAAAGTTAGTAACTTACCAGTATTGCTATTAAGTAAATGTTGGTTGATGAATGATTTTCTAACCTGAAACTACTCTATTATTTACCTGTTTTTCATCTAAAAGGTCTACTATTGTAGGTGTGGACCCTTAGCTCTGTCCCTTTACCCAAATTAGGCCCACCTCAATTAGTAAGTGTGCCTTTTGTCCATAAAGCAAGTTTATTGTATTTTTGAGAATGAGGCAAAATTGTTCAGAAGATTAACTATTTTTCGAAATTTAGACACAGGATATACCCGAAAAACATCAATGAGACAGCCTTTCTAAAAATCTGTACCACTAAGGGGACCACTATTTTAGTAACTGAAAAATGATAGCGGGAGTACAAAACTAGTTCTTTTGGTCATAATGCAGCAAAGTGTTCCGGAAGCACCTTAAGACTTTCCTCTTTGCTTTTGTTTTCTCTCCTCCTTTCCCACGCTGAACTAACAAACTGCACTGGTCACGTGGCTACCCTCTGATCTCAAGACCAGGTTGCCTCCCCCGCCAGCTGCACACCTGCACTGCCTCGCGGGAAACCCCTGCACTTGGGGGCTGTTTCTGTATCCCTACAGTCCCCACCAGCTCTTGACACTTGATGACTACACTTACCCCTGCACTTGCCACTAGCTGGCTGCACTTTTACCTACTGTTTTTATTTATTCTATTTCTTTTTTACTGTTGATCCTATGTATTGCACTGCCCCCTCTCCCTACCTGCACTTTCCCTTTCCCCTCTCCCTTGCACTTGCATGATCTCAATGTCATCTGGCCTGGTAAAATCGCTGTCTCTTGTTTCCCCGCTGTTCCCCCTTGCTTGCCTTGTCGCGCTTTGAAACACTTGTGTATAGGTGCGTTATAAATGCCATATCATATAAAAAGGAACTACATATACATTCTTAAGATATAATACAGAGAGGCGTCAATATCAAATAGCTTATGTTATGCTGATTTAAGCCAGAACCATATTGGCTCTTCTCTAGTTCTCTGGTCTTTGTCGAATCTCGCAATGTATTTCGATGGCTGTATTTTTGTTCTCGGCACACCACGAATTGATGAGAATGGCAATCATGACATAGTAATTTAGAGCAAAAAGATTTAGGATTAGGCTGAATATCATAAAAGAGTTGAATACGTATTTTGTCTTTACAGCTATGCCTAGATATGTACCAATTTAAGAAGGCTGAAATACAACCGACATTTCTAGATATTTTTCTATACCCTTTTCTATCTTTGGATAAACTGTGATTAAATGAAAACAATTTTTATACAATACACTTAAATCCTTCCGGCACTTATGATAAAATAAAGTTGAAAAATGACAGATTTTTAAATAGAAAATATATTATGTTGAGAATATAAGGCAATCATTTATGTAAGATAATATTCACAAAGGTGCTACCTCATATGAAGTATTGAACTATGTAGACATTGATAACGCTTTTTAGAAGTGATGTATTCACTTTTTTGGGATCCTTTTTTGTACAATACGGCTATTTTGTCTGACTCTCGGCACTCTGCTCTTGGATTTATCCATTATGCAATATATTGTTTACAATTATGTAGACATTGTCCTTTCCCATGTATACAAGTGAAATGTTTTAGATAGCATGGCACTGTGCTTACAACATTTGTTTAGAAAGGGCCACTTGGCGAAAATGTTAGTAATACAGCACTTAAAATTAGCAAGCTAATAAAAGTTCTACACATTAGCAAGAACTTAAAATAATGCACAGATGATAAAATAAGATGATGCACTTCTGTATAGATACATGATGAGCAACAAGTCTGTATAAAATGTATATATGTTTGCACGTTTTAGGATGGCCGACATGCAGGATGATAATGTCAGCCTGACTTGTAGAAAACTTTTTAAGTGATGCTGGAGGGAAGTTTGTTTCCAAAGTATTGCAGGCACTCGTTTTTTAAAAGTAGCCAGTAGTGCTACATTGTGACAACCTGTGAGAAAGCTCAGTGTTAGGAGTGAAAAACCGTCAAGCTTTGCATGCCGATGCTATGCTGAAATAAAATTACTTTGGTGAAGAACCTTTCAGTATTTGGTGGTTCCTTTGCTGCGGCTTTTAGAAGCCGACACAGCGACGCTTGTTCCGGCTTTTGTCAATATATATTATAGTGCAGCGACTGCCGCACTATAGATAAGGTGACTGCCTAGATCTGAAAATTCTATTGCTAACAACTTTTGAATTGCTTGATGGACTTGGCGGTTTGTCACAGGCCCCCCCAAGACTGGACATTTTGGGAAAGATTTGTTAAAAAAGTTAAAAAGTTATTAAGAAAGTAAAATAAACCCAGTTTTCAGCCTACTTCCTTTCATTTTCCCATAGGCAAAAGTCCACATTTTATCTCGTCGAAGTGCAAAAACTGCTGGAGGGAATTGGACCAAATATACAACTTGAGCACAAAGAGTTGACTTAATTTCCGGGAAATATTTTAGGTTATTCCATCCAGTAGTGTTAAAATATTTGATGGGGAAGGTGCTGTCCTGTCTTCCAAAATTATAGCTATACCTCCTATGGTACTTTGCAGCAGAGGCTTTTCAGAAATGAAAATGCACCATTACGTTTTGCTCGATGCACACGATATCCGCGGTAATATCGGGTGAATGCAAAAACTGAAAGTGCAAAAAAATGCTATTTGTAAGAGGAAGAGAATTCAAGTGGCGGGGGGAGGGGGAAAGACATCATGTGAAGTTGGGGTTGGTCTGGGGAGTCAGTAATAGTTTGGATGTTTTCGAATTGTCGGTGAAATCTCTGCACTCAATAAATAGCCTAATAATAATAATAAAAATGTTTAAAGGAGTTACATGCAGAGCCCCTCTGAGGACATTTTAATTTTAGCGTTATCTTAGTATTTAGTGCGAGATTACCACTGTAATTATCTGGGGATAATCAGTGGAATGGAAACTCTCTTCCATTTCTCACCTTCCCCCATAAGCTCACTGTCTCCAGGACTCTGGTTCTCTCTAGGCTGGACTACTACAACAACCTCTTTCTCAAACTGCCTTCCTCTACTCTCTGCCCTCTGCAACTAATCCAGAACAGGACTGCAAGACTTCTCCTTGGCCTCAAGCCCAGGGACCGTATCTCTCCAGTCCTGAAATCTCTCCACTGGCTCCCAGTGGCTGCAAGGATCAAGTTCAAGAACCTATGCATTGTCCACAAGGCTTACAGGGACAGGGCCCCAACTACATCCAACACTCTTCTTAAATACCTTCCTTCTCAAGCCCTTCGCTCAGCTACCTCCAACTCTCTAAGGGTCAGCCACTTCTCCAGAAAGAGTGGGTGGTAGATCTCTCCTCTGCAGGCGTCTCCCTCTGGAATGGCCACCCTGCCCCTCTCAAACTAGAGCTGGATCACCTGAAGTTATGGAAGCAGCTCAAAACCTTCCTCTTCTCCTCTGCTTTCTCACTCTCCCTCCCCTGCTGACCGACGTGTCTGCTGCACTAACTGGCTGCTTGGCTACCCTCAGATCTCACTGGGTACCAGGCTCTCTCTTGATCAGTCACTCCAGCACTGCCTCCGGACCTACCTCGCATTTAGGGGCTGTAACTGTAACCTATACAGTCCCTTGCCTGTGTGCACTTACCCAGAGCCACGCCACATTAGCTGTACTGCCCAGAGCATTTCTTCACTGTTCGTCTTCCTTCTCCCCGGCACCCCTGCCCCACTTCTCCTTGCACTTCTCGTTCTCGCACTTGCAGGATCTGAATTACACCACGCCACGTAAGATTGTTTGTTCTTGTCCTCCATCTGTTTTCCCTCCCTTGTCTTGTCGCACCTAGGAACACTTGTGTATAGGCGCGTTATAAATGATGTATTATATCTACCAGGCAGGGGAAAATGGGTCTTTGTGCCAGTGGCCCAGGCCAGAGGGCCCCAAAGAAACCTATTGGTGCAACATGTGTAGCAGCCATGGCCAAAGGCTTTGGCCACTGGCCAGGGCTGAAAGCCATGGCTAGTAGGCAAGAAAGACACTCAAAGGAGGGTTGTGTATGAGCTAATGGGGATCTGCCCCAACTCCAAAGTATTATCACACTAGAATTGAGCAGAAATCCTGTACATTAACACGTGCAAACAGCCATTCAGAGAGGTTAGTGAGAGAGGCCCGAGGTATCGTCAAAAAGGAGGACAGAAACCAGCAGCTGACTCGCCCTATCTAATCCCACCTGGCCCTGTGGAGTGCTGGTGCGCGGCCTATCTAAAAGTGGATAAGTTAAGGGGAGTCCAAGTGTGACCAGTAATCTCTTCTCAGATCTTTTATATACCATCATCTCACCTCTACAACCTCACTCCCACATTTACAAGCAGAATTAGGATTTAAAATATGTGGGACCCACAATACAATCTACAGCAAATTTTATGTTTTTTTTAATGGCTTATAGTCTGGAAGCACAAGCTTCTAAAAACTGTTTTGGAATTTTTTCAGAATTGATACTTAAAGACAAGCTTATTCTACTTGTGGGGTGTAGTATACTTAGCCCCTCAAGAAGTTATTGTGGATTGGGGCTTTTTTTATTCACAAGCCATCGCCACCATTGTCGACCAGTTTCATTGGGTCAATATTTCTTGTTCCACTTTAATCAGGATGGTCTGCTCAAAATCTGGTATATTCAGTCATAGCTTAGAGAGGTACCATTGCAGCAAGTCTTACCGCATTTGGGAACAGGCACAAGCAATGTGCTGCACTTCCGTGGCTCTATACTACAAAATAATTCCCAAAACAGAGGTCACGCTTTTTTGCACTTAGAACATTATCACTATATCTTGTTAAATGCAACATGTAATCCAAAGAACAAGTTAATTTATTACCTGGTAACGTTCTTTCGATGGGATGGTCCGACGACGTATTCCATATCTACGACAGGTAATGTCCACAGCTGTGCTGCTTCGGAAAATCTTTGGCGTCTGCGTCCTGCGTCGATGACGTCGATGCGCCGTCCCCGAGGACCTCCTCCGACGGCCGACATCACCCAATGTGATAAGTAGGACGCACAACGCCCATAGCCTCAGTTATAGTTTTTTCCCAGAACGTGTGCCACCAGTTTTCTGCCAGTCAGACACACAAGGCCTTGCGGAACGCAAGCTGCAATCGCAAAAGAAATTCTGCAGCGGGGAAGGCAGGGAGGGAGCGATATGGAATACGTCGTCGGACCACCCCATCAAAAGAACGTTACCAGGTAAGAAAGTTACTTGTTCTTCGAGGGGATTGGGTCCTCCGACGTATTCCATATCTATGACAGACTCCCAAAGCAGTACCAAGCAGGGAGGTGGGAAAGAATTTAGAATACAAATTTAGCATGCCCAATCAAATTGCGGAATAGAGAACTGCCTTGCCAAAGGCCAGATCTTGCCCTCTGATGGAATCGATGGAGTAGTGACGTACAAAAGTATGTACTGAAGCCCAGGTGGCTGCATCACAACTGTGACGAATAGGAACTCCCCTCTGCAGGGCAGTAGACGCAGCCACTCCCCTGGTAGAATGGGCCCGCAAGCCAGCCGGAGGGTCCTTACCCGCCAAGCGGTAACACTCGGAGATAGCTAAAATAATCCAACGAGACAAAGTCTGTTTCGTCACAGCTTGTCCCAAATGCTTTCCAGCGTAACCAATGAAAAGTTGATCATCCACTCTGACCCAGGACATGCGCGAAATATAAAAGCTCAACGCTCTCCTAGGTTCAAGCCTATGGAGCCTCTCCTCTTCCTTTCCAGGATGTGGAGGAGGATAGAACGCCGGAAGAACAACCTTGGGGCTCAAATGAAATTCCGAAACCACCTTCGGAAGAAAAGAAGGACGAACTCTAAGTACAACCCTGTCCTTCTGAAACACAGTGAAGGGTGGCTTAACTGAAAGCACCTGTAACTCACTCACTCTGCGAGCGGAAGTAACCGCAACCAAAAACACTGTTTTCAGAGTCAACAGCCTCAAAGGACAAGAATGTAAAGGCTCAAACGGAGCACCCATAAGAAACTTGAGAACAAAGTTCAGATCCCAACCGGGCACCAGAAAAGGTGACGGAGGGAACACATTAGTGAGCCCTTTAAAAAACTGCGAAATCAAAGGAATCTTAAAATAGGAACACTCTTCAGACGAGCGCTTAAAGATGGACAGCGCCGCCAGGTAACCTTTAATGGTCCCCACGTTCAAGCCCCTGTGGGCCAAAGAAAGCAAAAAAGACAGAACAATGGGAATGTCACATTTAAAAGGATCCACATTCTCAACTCTGCACCAGTCGCAGAACTTTCTCCAATGGCAACGGTACAGAGACTTTGTTGCCGGCCGCCTGGCCGAGAGCAACACCTCCATCACGTCTTCAGGGAGGACCCAATCCTTATACCTCAACCTTTCAGAAGCCAAGCGTGAAGATTGAGGGAACTGACCTCTGGATGGAGAACCTGACCCCCCTCACGTGAGAGCAGATCGTCTCGGTAGGGAAGACGACGCGGAGGGCAGATGGACAAGTCGAGAAGGTCCGGGTACCACGTCCTCCGGGCCCATGCCGGAGCAATGAGGATCATCCGGGAACCGAACCGCCGTAACCTCCGCAGCACTTGCGGGATGACGGGGACTGGAGGAAACGCGTACAGCAGTGGGAATGACCACTCCACCACGAACGCGTCTCCTAAGGCTCCTTTTGGAGAAAATTCCCGTGAGCAAAACCTTTCGCACTTCCGGTTGACACTGGAGGCGAAGAGATCCACTTGAGGGGTCCCCCAAAGGGCGAAGATCTCCAGGAGAATCTCCTGAGCCAGCTCCCACTGGTGAGAGATCGAGCTCTGCCTGCTCAGAGCGTCCGCCGTCTCGTTGTCGTCTCCGGCCAGATGAACAGCCGAGATCGAAACTTCCTGCTGGATGGCCCAGAATTCGAGCTGCATCGCCTCCCTGCACAGCGGAAGTGACCCTGCCCCCCCTTTTTGTTGAGGTAGTGCATGGCCACCGTGTTGTCCGTTAGAATCAGGACACTCTTTCCGCGCACAGTCGGCAGAAAAGCCTTCAGGGCTAGCCTGACGGCCCTCAGCTCCAACAGATTGATATAGAGTCTGGACTCCAACGGAGACCAACGACCGCTGACTGTCAACTCGTTGGCATGAGCTCCCCATCCCATAAGGGATGCGTCCGTCACGATCGTCACCTCCGGCCAGGGCAGCCAAAATGGGGCCCCCTTCATCAGATTGCCCTTGACGGCCCACCACAGAAGGTCCCGGGCCACCAAGGGCGGCACCTGAACAGGGTCCGACATCATGCCGGAGGACAGACCACTGGAGCTTGAGTGCCCACTGCAAAGATCTCATCCGCAGACGAGCCTCTGGCACCAGAAGAATGCAGGATGCCATGAGGTCGAGCAGTCTCAAGAACTCGGACACTGGGAGATCCTGGGCAAACTGAAACTTGTGCACCATCTGCTGAATGTGAAGAGCCCTCACCTGAGGAGGAAAACACTGCCCCAGGGGCGTGTCGAGCACTGCTCCGATGTACTGGAGCCGCTACGTTGGTGTCAAGTGGGACGTGTTTAAATTGAGGGAGAAGCCCAGCCTGTGAAGGGAGTGGCAGGTGACCGACAGATGATCCAGGACTTGCTCGGGGGAGCTCCCCCTGATCAACCAATCGTCCAGGTAGGGGTAGACGTGAATCCCCCTTTCCTGAGATGCGCTGCCACCACCACCATGAGCTTGGTGAAAAACCTTGGGGCGGAGGTCAATCCGAACGGCAGGACCCGAAACTGAAAGTGCGAGTCGCCAACCGCGAACCTCAGGTACTTCTTGTGCCTGGGATGGATCGGCACATGGAAGTATGCATCCTTGAGGTCGAGAGACACCAACCAGTCCTGAAGTTGAAGGGCCTGGAGGACTTGAGAAAGAGTCACCATCTTGAACTTATCCTTCCTGAGGAGTTTGTTCAAACCACACAAGTCCATGATGGGTCTCAATCCCCCCGTCTTTCTTTGAAATCAAAAAATAAGGGGAATACCATCCCTTGTTCCTCTCCGCTACAGGCACCAGTTCTATGGCCCCTTTCTCCAGCAGGGCTTGAATTTCCTGCGCAAGGAGTGGATCCAGACTCTTCAAAGAGAGGCTCACTGGTGGATTGTCGTGAGGCCTCTGCCGAAAAGGAAGACAGTAGCCGTGGGTTATGATCTCCAGAACCCACACATCCGAAGTAATGGCTTGCCACTCTACAAGATGCTGCGCCAGCCTTCCCCCAACCGGCGAACCATGGGACCTGGCCTCATGACTGAGTGGTAGCAGCTGCGGCGTTGCCTGAGGGTAAAGAGGCAACTGCCCGAGCGGCCCTGGCACTTCGATTACCTTTATTTCCACCTCTGGCACTCTTACGATGGCCTCTGACTGCTAGCTCCCCTCGCTTTACTAAAGGACAAGTAATAGCGAAAGGAACCTCCCCTCCATTGCTGTCCCCTAGGATGAAAAGGCGGAGGTTGACGAACTGCAGCGCCCAACGACTTCGCTGCAGCTTTGGAAGTCTGCAACCTCTCAAGGCTCTCGTCAGCCTTGCTGCCAAAAAGGTGTTCACTGTCAAAGGGCATGTTGAGGAGCCGGGACTGCACATCAGGAGCGAACCCAGACTTCCGCAACCACGCAAACCGGCGCATTACGGTGCTCGCCGCCATGGACCGGCTGACACAATCCGCCAAGTCCAAACCCGACTGAACGGCCTCACACATAGCATCCTTGCCATCCTAAACCATAGCAAGGAAACCATCCCGTTCGTCCCCTTCTGGAATATGTTCAGCCGCTAATGCAATACAGTTCCACAGAGTGTGTGTGTGAAACGAGACAAGGCACATATGGAGTTGGCAGCCTGAAGCGCCATACCCCCAGAAGAAAACACTTTCTTCGCCCAGCCGTCAAAACATTTGTCGTCCCTATCCGGAGGGATCGTAGGATACGATGCCTGCTTTGCCGGGGCCGTAGCCGCCTGCACCACCAAACTCTCCGGAGTGGGGTGCCTAGACAAGTAGTAGGGGTCGCTACTGGCTGGACGGTATTTTCGCGACAAAGACTTGCCCACTGCCGGGAGACTCTCCGGAGCAGTCCAAGCCGCCGCCACCCTTCTCTGCAGAGCCATATGAAAAGGCAAAAACGGGACAGTGGGGGGACCGAGATCAAGGATGTCCACGAGATCATCCTGAACGAACTCCCATGGGGGAGCTGACCAACCCAAGTACTCGGTGACCCGAGACATAAGGCGCCGATATGAAGAATCGGCATGAGTGCCAGGCTCCGGCCTACAGAACTCCACCTCCGGAGAGGTGTCCAGTCCACTGGCATCATGCAGCGACTGCCGCAGATCATCAAACTGGCTATGGCCCGAGATAAGGTCATCTGGAACCGTAACCGGAACCAAGCCCCCATCAGAGCCTTCATCACCCTCTGAAATGTACTCCAGGCGGGGAGAGGAAGACCTCTGTGGACCAAAGCAGTGCCTGACCTTAGCCATAGCCTTTCTAGGGGCAAACCCCGTGCCATAGGGCCCCTCTGACACCACCGTCTCGAAAGGCGTCGAGGGCGCCGAACGAGTCGGCGCCGGCGTCGACAGAAATGGCATCGACGTCGAGCGAATCGGCGTCAACGTCAGCTGCAGCACCGCCAGCATCGGCGGCGTCGACACAGGCCTCGAAGCCAGAGCTCCGAGCATGTCTCTCAACGACCTAGGCGCCGACGGCCTCGACGACCCCCTCGGAGGCGGAGCCTCGAGAGAAATCGTCGACGACCTCAGCGCCACAGGCGTCGACGGCTTCTTCAAAGACGGCACAGGATCACACGGTCTCAAGCGCGTCGAGGACTGGGACCTGGAACGGGCATGGCAAGAACGGCTACCTTTGTCCGAGCGGGACCTCTCCTGCGAGCCGTGCCGACCACCTGAGCCCGAAGGCATACGGGCGGTGTCTCTCGACCGGTGCCGACCGACCCCACTCGGAGGCGCGGGCAGACCGGTGCCCTGCGATTCAAGAATCGATTGCATTTGCTTCCCGAAGGAAGCCCATTCCTCCGGTGTCGATTGCATGGAGGGATAAGCGACCCGCCGACTTGCGGAGTCCTCGGAAGAGGACGGGGAAGGCCACCTATGCCGGCGCTTCCGGGAATGCCTCGAAGAGGCAGAGGAGTGGCGAGACCGACTCCTGAAGGAGACCCACTGGACTTCCGACGATGACGCGGAGAGTCACCCTTTGAGTCATCCGTCGAAAGCCCCGCAGACCTCGACTTCCGGGGCTTAGACACCCGGCCTACCGACAGCTTCTTCTTGCGTTCCCGCAAGGCCTTTGCCGTGGGCAACTGGCAGTCGACACAGTCATCCGTATCGTGGGCCTCCCCAAGGCACCAGAGGCAGGCGTCGTGCGAGTCCATGACCGACATCTTGGACCCACAGACCCCGCAGTTCTTGAAGCCCGGACGCGGGGTTGAAGATGAGAAAGACATTGCCACGAACAGGTCTTCACAACAAACCGAACAGGTTCAACGAACTGAGAATTGAAAACAGCAAACTCCAACGAGTCGAGGCATACCGAGATTTACGAAGCGAACACGTTCGCGGAAAAAACGGAACTGAGGCTATGGGTGTCGTGCGTCCTACTTATCACATCAGGTGACGTCGGAGGAGGTCCTCGGGGATGGCGCATCGACGTCATCGACGCAGACATGAAAGATTTTCTGAAGCAGCACAGCTGTGGACATTACCTGTCATAGATATGGAATACGTCAGAGGACCCAATCCCCTCGAAACGTGGTTTCTTTGTCCAATTCCCCTTTGTTGTAAAGATTAATTCTATCTTCTTTAATTATTATTTATATTTATACTTTTGTTTGTTTTTTGAAGGGCATCTGTAGTGCTTGGTTGGATATACATTAAGCACTTTGCCTTTGTTACTTATGAGGGAATGTGCACTCACCTCACACTGGAGATGGTGTGCTTCTCTCCTCTCAAAGTAGAAAATCCCATTGTTTGGGGGTATTTATGTTGATATTTCAAATGTACAGGTCAGGTTACTTGCGTTACTGCATCAAAACTGGAGAAGCACCCAAGAGAAAGAAACACATCCTTTTAATGCCTTCTCAGAATTTATATTTGAGATCAGCAGCATGTGACTGTCAAAACACAACACAATTGAGCCCACAATATTAGAGGCACTGCGTATAGCAGGAGAAATATGGTATTCTGACTCACCAGTAATGCCTGCGAGGATTCCTCATTCTCCACGCTACGTAAACACTTTCAGAAAGGCGGTTGTTTGGATTGCTGCACTGTGTCCGTGCAGGCACCAAAAGAAATGAAACATTGTATTAGGACGGAGACAGTGGTCTCCATGGGTGCCATAGCATAGTAACTGTTAGCAGAGTCAAAGAAGTCTGCTGATAACTGTGCGAGTTGGGCTTACAGATGTAAACTCACCCATGGTTCCAGCACGGATTTTAGGTCTGCCTTCAGGTATGTTGTTGTTGGTATAGGTTGGGCTACTGAAAATATGTCAGAATATTTGGACCATGTGCTGAGACCCAGAGCAAGCAAACTCAAATCATATATTAAGGATACCACGGATGTCATCATCAAACTCAAAAATATCCAGTGGAATGAAAAATTCAAACTAGCCAGTTTGGATGTCAAAGCCTTATACACATCGATTCACCACCACTGGGCAATTAAAACAATTGAATACGCATTCAAAGATGAATCAGCATCTATGTATCAACAAATCGAGATGATCAAGAACATGTTGAAATCAACATTAGAATACAATATTTTCAACTTTGACAACAGTTTCTACTAACTAAAAGGTGTAGCAATGGGCACTAAATATGCCCATGCTTTGGCAAATCTATTTATGGGGCTATTGGAGGACAAAGTGATCTATGAAGATATAGCTTACCCAAACCAATTGATCCAATGGATGAGTTTATAGACGATGTGCTGATAATTTGGAAGACCAATTCAAAGATTTTATCAACAGGATAAACATTAATCAATTTGGCATCCAATTTACAGGAACCTGCGGCTCGAGAACAATCAACTTCCTAGACCTTACAATACATGTGGATAACAGTCTTAAAACACCAACTTTCAGGAAGGACACAAAGGTAAACTCGACTTTGCACACAAGTAGTTGTCATCAAAAATCTACAATACTTAATATCCCCATGGGGGAATATGTGAGGGCAAGAAGGAACTGCAGTGTACAGAACACCTTGTAAGAAAAATGTACTCTACTAAAGACCAGATTCCTGGAGCGTGGATACCCAGACACGTGTGTGAAAAAAGCATATAATAGAACTAAAACCTGGACCCAAGAACAAACAGTAACTCCAAGTAACATTAAAGCCATGAATTCTGACCCACAATGGCAAGTGGGGTTCATAACCAAATACAATAAGAAAAGTCACAAGATTAATAAGATACTCCATAAGCATTGGCACCTTTTGAAATTAGATGAACACATTAGACCCCAAGTAGGAGACAAACCAAGAATCATTTTTAAAAAAGCAGCCACTTTGAAGTCCAAACTAAGTCCATCACTCCTACCAAAGGTTAAAAAGTGTAATACCAGTACATGGACCTTACCACCCATTAAAGGCTTTAGAAAATGTGGGAACTGCACCATGTGCAAATTTGCGAGTGAACCAACAGGAGCTTCAAAGGATCAAAATGGCAAAGAAATCAAAATAAAACAAGCAATTAACTGTCGTACTAAGTACGTAGTATATGATATATTATGTGTATGCAACAAGGTATACATAGGGAGTACAATTTGAGAACTTCAAATTTGAATAAGGGAACACCTGGCCAAAATAGGGAGCTGGACCATCGTTTGTCCTTAGCAGCCCATTGGCAGAAATATCATCACATGGAAAAGAAGAGTGACCTTAAATTTATTGGATTACAATATGTACAATTGGGCAAAAGAGGAGGAGACAGAGAGAAAGCAATGTGCCAGGCAGAAGCAAGAATTATTTGTAGGCTTAACAGTACTGTGACTGGATTGAACTTGGATAATGAGATGGTGTCATTTCTTTGAGCAATGTATTTACAATGCATACATTTGGTATTTGTGATACAAGAAAAGCTAACAACTGCAATGTATCCATTTAACATACATAATGAAGACCAAAGTGCCAATTCATGACGCGAATATTATTAGCATACTATTATTAGGCTTTGCTCCACATATACACTACATTTTATTCTAGGCATTAAATGCGCTTTGCGAGCATGAATATGCAGCTTAACACTATAATGTTTTGGATATAACTTTGCAACGGCATTAGGCATTTAATTGTTCAGGAATGGGCAATATTAGGGTTTACTGGATTCAAGGGAATCGCATTCCCAAAAGATGGTGGCCGTAGAATGCCGTGTTCAAAGATGGACACAAAGGAAGGACGCAGGCATCGACCATTGCCCGGGCAACACCCGGAGGCAAATCAGTATTAGCTTTGTTAGAACGGTAAGAGGACCACAGAGCCAACGCGAGGGACGCCAGAGGGCATAATCAGCAGTTAAGAGACCATCAAGGCAATAGAACAAGGCTCAGAATACGTACAAAGCCATCAGCATCGTATAATGGGAGCGTACTACCATTATTGTAACAAACGCCTTTGCTTTAGATATGTGAAATGGTGCAGTCAGAGAACCAACCGCGAGTAAATAAATAAAAAAGGGATTCTTAAAAGCTGGGGAGTTACGTATGCGCTAATCTCTTTAGCAATCAAGATAGCACAAAGGTGCAGACGCTGTAATATGGGGACCAATAGCACCATACAAGGAATAAATTACGAGCATACTATAGTCTAGATAGAAAACCTTTATATAATTCAAACGCATTCAGAACACAGTCAAAAGGATGTAAGCATAACTCTGGTATTTCTGGAACAGAGATTAATCTAAGTTTGCAGACAATTAGTTGAAATACTCGAATCACACTGTATGAAAACAGGATGATATGCGGCTATGTGAAGACAGAACATTCATTAACTATGATTGGAATAATATAAAACCAAATGGATTACTGTAACCAGGATGCATTAAACTAAACTGAACTACTTGAATTATCTGGCAAGAACTATCAATAGACACTGAATACAATATTATGGCATTTATCCACAGGCATCGGACCCTTACAATTGGTATAATACCTAACAACGTTTGCCATTCTAACAACGCTGTAAAGGTAATGTAGATGAACAGCAGCACACATACCCATATGAGTGTATTATGGAATTATTTTTTTATTACTGTGTGCACTGTGACATTAATGAATCTGACCTTTACATTTAGTTTTTTATTTATTTTTTAATACATTTTTTTATTTTCATTTTCTCAAACTACCTTTTAATCCTCCCTTTCTCCAATCCCTAATCGCTGTGTGTTTGTTTGCCTTTTCATTGTACTGACTGCCATGTGACTAATAATGATAGCACTACTAGCCCTGATTTGAGGAAGGCTTTCAATAGCCGAAACACGGGTCATCACTATGGGCAAATAGTAAAACCTGAATAACACAATAACACAGTCTGGCGTATTTCTTGTACTCGGAGTATGTGGAAAAAATACTATTTGTAAGGTGGTTGAGCAGACTCTTTTACCACCCAACTCAGATAAGACGCGACAGAAGGGAATAGTTTCTTACCTGTAACTCCATTTCTCCAGCATTGGTATCTTTCATGGATTCACATGCTTAGAATATTCCCCGTCGTCAGGCTGGGAATCCCCGGTACATTATATAGACCCTTTCCCGTAGGAAAACTTTTTCGACGCTTATGCGTCCTATCCACCTCGTTTTGTATCATGCGTGCCCGCACCGTCAGGACGTCATGATATAAATACAGGACCCGCCCCCGCGCTCCCTCAGATTTCGGCCCCCAAAGTAGTGGGGGAAACCGGTTTGCATGTTCAGGGGAGGCAGGTGGGCGCATGTGAATCCATGAAAGATACCAATGCTGGAGAAATGGAGTTACAGGTAAGAAACTATTCCCTTCTCCAGCATTCGATCTTTCATGGATTCACATGCTTAGAATAGATTACATAGCAGTACACCCCCAAGAGAGGAGGCGTGCATGCAAACCCATATACTTTCTTCGCAAAGCCCGTTCCCTATGATCATGTATACATTAGTAATCGTTAACATAGGAAAACGAACCACATACAGTCATAAATTCCACAGAATGCAACCCCTCAGTCGGGGCTTACCTTATTGGAATAGGTGTCGGAGCACCGCCTGTCCCATCCGGGTATCTTCGGCATGTTGCTGCGACAGGCAGTAATGGCGGGTAAAGGTGTGTGTAGCCGCCCAGGTAGCCGCCATGCAGATGTCCCCCAGAGGGACTCCGGCCCACAGTGCCGTCGACGATGCCGCTGCTCTAGTTGAATGAGCTCTTGGCCGTCGTAGAAGAGGCTTCCCTGCCCTGGAATGGCAGTACGAAATGGTAGATGACACCCATCTTGACAGTCCTTGCTTTGAAATGGCTTTTCCTCTAGCACCCAAACCATAGGCCACGAACAGTTGTCTCGTTTCTCTGAATGGTTGCGTACGATGAAGATAAAACTTGAGAGCCCTTTTTACATCCAATGTGTGTAACGTGCGCTCCGCTCCCGAGCATGGCTCTGGAAAAAACGTAGGCAACACAATAGAGGAGTGTTTATGGAACACCGAAAGAGCTTTCGGTATGAACTGTGGGTTAGTGGCAAGGGCTACCTTGTTCTTGAAAAATCGTAAGTATGGTGGGTCTACCATTAGAGCCTGAACTTCTGAAATACGTCGGGCTGAAGTGATGGCCACCAGGAAGGCCAATTTCCACGACAAAAACTTTAGAGACGATGATGACATTGGCTCAAAAGGAGGCTTCATAAGAGACGTTAAGAGCAGATTGAGGCTCCACTCCGGCGGAAATTTCTTCTCTGGAGGGAAACTCCGAAAGAGGCCTTTAAGGAAGTGCTTAATCAGGCGGTCGCTGAACAATGGTGCCGAATGCCGTCGACGAGTAAACCTGGAAATGGCGGCCAGGTGTACTTTTATTGACGATACCAATAGGCCCTTTTGAGCTAAGAACAGCAAGTATGGAAGGAGCTGTTCCGGCTTAATCGATTGCGGGGCCAAACCTGGTTGATCCTCACACCACTGACAGAAACTTCTCCATTTGTACGTGTATGAGGCGTTTGTGGAAGGCGCTCTTGCCGCTTGCAGGATACGCCGACAGTCCTCCGGAATCGTTAGCCGACCGAATTCGGCGAAGTCAGGAGCCAGGCCGTCAACTTGAGGCTGTCCGGGTCGTGATGCCAAACGACACCCTACTGTCAAGACAGAAGGTCGGGGGTCTTCTGGAATCTCATCGGTTCCGCCACCGCTAAGTGTAGCAGGTCTGAAAACCACACCTGTCTGGCCCAGTACGGGGCCACCAGAATTACCCGACATGGGTACCGGAGGATCCATTGCAACGTCCTCCGGACAAGGGGAAATGGAGGGAATGCGTACTGGAATCTGTTCGACCATGGGAAGGAGAACGCATCCCCCAGTGAGCCCTGCTGAGGCCATCTGCTTGCGTACTGATGGCATTTCCTGTTGTTCTTCGTCGTGAACAAATCTATGGAAGGATGTCCCCATTTCTTGAATACTTGCTGTAGTTGTTGGTCGTTCAGCACCCATTCGTGAACTTCGTTCATTTCTCTGCTGAGGGCATCGGCTTCCACATTTCTCACGCCTGGCAGGTGGAACGCCAAGATTTGCATGTTGTGTTGTAGGGCCCAATGCCAGATTTTCTGTGCCTCCGTCGATAGGGACCTGGAACGTGTCCCTCTTTGTTTCCTCAAGTAGAACATCGTAGTGGTGTTGTCCGTCATGACACGCACCACCGAGTCCCTCAGTTGAGGAAGAAAAGATTTCAGAGCCCATCGCACTGCTCTCAGTTCTAGCAGGTTGATATGCAGGGAGGACTCCTGCAACGACCACTGGCCTTGTACCTGTAACGTATCCAGATGAGCTCCCCATCCGCTCAGCGATGCATCCGTCACCACCGTCTTTTGGAACTCCGGTTCCAGTAGAGGCATTCCTTTCGTTAGATGAGTAGACACTCTCCACCAGCAGAGTACTTGTACTAGTTGTTCGTCGACGACCAGTCTGTCGGACCAGCAACCTCGGCTCTGCGCCCAACGGTCCGCTAGAAATTCCTGGCAAGGCCTCATAAACAGACGGCAGTTGCTTATCAACGGAATGCAGGACGACATGGTCCCTAGCAGGGACATGTATGTGCGCACCGACACCTTGGTACCGCATCTCCATTCCAACGCCTTGCTTTTCAGTTTTTGAATTCTTTCGCTGGATGGTCTCACCAGGCTTGTGTGTGTATGAAACTCCGCTCCTAGAAAGACCAAGGTCCTCAAAGGCTCTACGGAGGACTTGTTGAAGTTTATTGCGAAGCCCAGTTCCTGTAAGAGGGACATTGTGGCCCTTAGACTGTTTCGTGTTTGTTCCCTGGACGAACCTCTGACCAGCCAGTCGTCCAGATATGGATAGACATGGTGACCATCCTTCCTTAAATGGGCCGCTATAGGGGCCAAGCACTTGGTGAACGTCCTGGGGGAGGACTTGAGCCCGAACGGGAGGACCTTGAACTGAAAATGCTTTCTCCCGACGACGAACCTTAAATATCTCCTGTGTCGTGGGCGTATTGGGATGTGAAAATAGGCGTCTTGAAGGTCTAGTGACGACAGATAATCCATGGGTTGCACCGACCTGATAACCTCCTGGAGCTTTAGCATTTTGAATTTTAGGCTCTTTAGCCATTTGTTGAGTACCCTCAGGTCGAGAATGGGCCTTCATTTTCCATTTGGCTTCTTGACAACGAAGAACCGGGAATAAACTCTGTGTCCTTCCTGTGCCACAGGAACTCTCTCTACCGCTCCTTTTCGCAACATAAGCGCCGCCTCTTGTCGTAGGATTCGGAGGTGGGGCTGGGTCGGAAATACAGGCGGAAGAAGTGGAGGCTTGTCTTTGAATTGTAGCGCATGACCCATGCGAATTGTGTCCAGAACCCATCGATCTGTGTTGATGCATTTCCATTGGTCGAAGTGATGAGACTCGTCCCCCCAGGACGTTCCGAAGGCCGTCATTGGTTGCTGGTTTGCTTGTTCTTCGTCGACGAGGGACCCGAGCCTCGCCGCCTGGAAGCTTGATAGTCTCTGCTTCTACGTGCCGACTGGGACGCTCGTCTGAACCCTTGTGAAGAGTACAAGGGCCTGTTAAATCCACGGTCCCTCGAGGCTCCAAAGCGGGAGTTTCCAGAAGCACCCCTAAAGGGGCGAAAAGAGCGAAAGTTTCTACCCGTTTGGAGGGCGCCGAGGGACCTAGCCGTATCCGTGTCTTCCTTCATCCCCCTTCAACGCTTCATCAACCTTTTCGCCAAACAGGTGTTCCCCTTCACATGGCATGTCAAGGACTTTGTACTGGACTTCAGGACGGAAAGTAGTACATTTGAGCCACGCTTGTCGACGAAGTACTACGCCATGGTTGATTTGTTTGAAGCCAGACTCTGCTAGGTCAACTGCAATATTAATTGCGTGGTTCGAGGCCTCTTCGCCATCCCGCACCAGTAACATGGCTGCTTTCCGGTGTTCGTCTGGCAGGTGTTCTAGGATAGGGGCTAGTTTGTGCCACATTTCTCTATCGTATCGTGACACGATCGCTAAGGAATTGGCTGCTCTTACCGTCGTCGCACCGACCGAGAGCACCTTTTTTCCAAAGGCGTCTTGCCTCCTAGCCTCGCTTTCTGGTGGAGTTGAACATTTTTGCTGTACCGTGGCCTTCCTAGCCGCTGCCGCCGACATCACCGAGTCAGACAGAGGTTGTGATGTTAGACATTTTGGAGTGGACTCCGGAGCTTTAAACTTTTCTCAATCCGCCCCTTTATAGCTGGCTCCGAGAACGGATGGCGCATCGTCTTGAGACCTTCTTGCCACACGTGGTCCAGAATTGGGATGGCAAATACTGATTTCCTCCTTTGACCCATATGGTCAAAAAGGAAACAGTCTTTCTTCTGCTCCTCAGGAATCAAGCCGAACTCGGAACAAGCTTTTCCCATCATTGCATGGAAGGCTCCCACATCATCCGGAGGAAATGGCTGTGTCTGGCTCCTCGTAGACTCTACCTCTACATCCGAATTCCATGTTGGGTCCCTCGACGGTGACAGGGAGATGTCTGACCCTGAGTCACCCAGTATAGAATCGGACTCCGACAACTCACCCTCCTCCTGCGCTCGAGGACGATCTTTTACCGCCTGGGGAGCCGATGGGTTTATAGTCGTCGAGCGAGCCGCACAAGTTTGCTCGTCGACGGAAGGTACAGAAAAAGGTGACGATGAAGTCCCAGGTTGAGGGATCTGCGTATCCAGCCGCTGCAGGAGCTTCTGAAGAGTATTAAGCACATCCAGAGACAAAACTGTCTGGGGGGGTCAGTAACGTTGATGATATAGGTACCATACCCCCACTCGCACTCGTCGTCGTCGCCGACGTGGAAGGCCGTAAGCCTAAATCCGATGGCTGCAGAACCGTGCCACCTTCTCCTTCCGCCGAGCAGGCCGTGTCTGGCTGCAGTAAGACTTCAGGGGGGATCGGGTCATAGACCTCTGGCAGCCAAACCATAGACTGAGTCTCCGTCGATGAAGGAATCCCAACCGCTGCTGCCTGAACGGTAATAGGCATCGTCAATGACACCGAGGTCGACGAGCAAGTAGTCGTCGTCGAGCCCTTAGACTTCGTCGCCGATTTCGATGCCGACTTCCCGGCTGAAGCGTCTCGACTCACGGAAGACCTGGGACGGTCCCCTGAGGAGGATTTTGACAGCGCTTGCCTCTCCGTCTTAGATGATGAGGAGGAGGAGGAGGGCTTTTTATGTGATGAGGAAGACCCAGCATGCTTCCCCTTATGCTTGTCCTCAGCGCGGTTTTCTGCTGGCCGTACCTTTTTCGATGGAGGTTCCGACTTGCTCCTGGAGGCCGTGGAGCCAACTTCCGAAGCCGGGTAGGCACCCGCTCCGTCATTAAGCCAGTCGACCAGCCTTTTTTTACGGTCCTTAAGGGTTTTTTGGGAGAAACCCTGGCATATCTCACATGTATCCGCCGTGTGGTGCGGGTGGAGACAGTAGATACAATCCATGTGGGCATCTCCTTCATAAACTTTGAGGCCACATGTCGCACAAGGGCGAAATAACGCTTTTCCAGACATAATTCTCCAGAATTTGAACGTCGCCGAAGCGAAACAGAAAAAACAACCTAGTTTCCACTAGCAGTAATCACGAGGATCCCACTACTTTGAAAGACGGTTGAAATCTGAGGGAGCGCGGGGGCGGGTCCTGTATTTATATCATGACGTCCTGACGGTGCGGGCACGCATGATACAAAACGAGGTGGATAGGACGCATAAGCGTCGAAAAAGTTTTCCTACGGGAAAGGGTCTATATAATGTACCGGGGATTCCCAGCCTGACGACGGGGAATATTCTAAGCATGTGAATCCATGAAAGATCCAATGCTGGAGAATGAATGGATTAATAGCAACTCAAAACTAGTAGGATTAACAAATCAAGTGTCGCCTGACGGACTAGCTTCTCAAAAGGAGTCCAAGTGTTCACATACTGTTCTACTGTACCCCAACAAAGCCATCATCGGGTCTGGTACTATCTCTTGGTCCGTGATACCACTGACCGTCTCAAATACCGGTTCTCAAAAGTGTTGTATGGCCGAACAGCCCCAGGCCATATGGAGGCAGTCTGCAAGCATACTATTGCATCTGGCGTATCTGCCCAAGTTGTCCGGGAAGAACAAATTACTTACCAACTAGTAACGTTCTTTTGACTGGATGTTCCTCCAATGTATTCCACATCTTTGACACGTAATGTTCACAGCTGTGTACGTCAGAAGCTTTTTTGGCAGAGGGCGTCCTGCGTCAGGTCGTTGCCCTTCGAAGGCTTCAGTCGAGGTCGACGTCACCGGATGTTATAAATAGGACGCACGGCACCCATAGCCTCGGTTTATCTTTTTTCCTCCATAACGTGCGACATGCACATATCCAATGCCTGCTTGACTGCGCATAGCCTTGTGGAAACGTAAGCTACAATCACATAGGAAATTCTCCAGAGGGGCAGGCTGGGAGGGCGATGTGGAATACGTTGGAGGAACATCCAATCGAAAGAACGTTACCAGTTGGTAAGTAACTTGTTCTTCTGATGAATTGTGTCCTCCAACGTATTCCACATCTTTGACAGACTCCCAAAGCAGTACTAGAAAATGGAGGAGGGAAAAGAATTTTGAGTACCCAATCAGATAGCGGTTTAAAGAACTGCCTTATAAAAAGGATCTTGAAAATGGATCGTATCCAGGGAATAATGTTCAACAAAGGTGTGGATAGAAGCCTATGTGGCTGATTCACAAATATTCCTAATAGAAATTCCCCGTTATAGTGCTGTGGAAGTAGACATGCCCCTATTGGAATGAGCTTGCAACCCTTCAGGAGGGTCCTTACCCGCCAATCAGTAACATTCAGTAATGGTGAGGATAATCCACCTGGACAAGGTCTTTTTGGTAACAGCCTGGCCCAATCGGTGTCCAGCATATCCTACAAAGAGTTGATCGTCCACTCTGACCCTGGGCATCCTAGAAATATAAAAGCTCAGAGCTCTCCTAGGGTCCAACCTATGGAGTTGCTCCTCTTTCTTACAAGGATGAGGAGCAGGATAGAAAGACGGAAGAACCACTTCCTAGCTTAAATGAAAATCAGACACTACTACCTTAGGTAGGAAGGATGGACGCACCCTCAGTACATCCCTATCCTTGCGGAACACAGTAAAGGGTGGCTTAGATGAAAGTGCCTGCAATTCACTCACTTTGCAAGCGAAGTAACCGCAACCAAGAATACCGTCTTGAAAGACAATAAGCTCAAAGGACAGGAGTGCAAAGGTTCAAACGGAGCACCCATCAGGAATTTCAAAATCAAATTCAGATCCCAAACTGGCACCTGGAAAGGGGACAGTAGGAACGCATAAGTGAGCCCTTTAAGAAATTGGGAAATCAAAGGAATCTTAAAGTAAGAACATTCTTCAGACGAGCGCTTGAAGATGGACTGTGCCGCCAGGTAACCTTTAATGGCACCCACTTGAACGCCCCTGTGGGCCAAAGAAAGTAAGAAAGACAAAACCACAGGAATGGAACACTGAAAAGGATCAACATTTTGTCCTCTGCACCAGTCGCAAAACTTACGGCAATGGTGCAGGGATTTTGTTGCTGGCCTCCTTGCCCGAAAGCAACACCTCCATCACATCATCCGGGAGGTCCCAATCCTTATACCTCAACCTTTCAGATACCAAGCATGAAAGTTGAGAGTCCTGACCTCTGGATGGAGAAGCTGCCCTCCCCCCCAGATCGACACCACCCTCGCGCAGATCCTCTCAGTACAGAAGACTGCGTGGAGGGCAGATGGACATTTCTAGAAGGTCCGGGTACCACGCTTTCCTGGCCCAATCCGGAGCCATGAGGATTATGTGGGATCCGAACCTCCGTAACCTCCTTAACCCTTGAGGAATGACTGGGACTGGAGGAAACGCGTACAGCACTGGCAATGACCAATCCACTACGAATGCATCTCCTAAGGCTCTTCTCGGAGGAAATTCCCTTGAGCAGAATCTCTCGCACTTCCGGTTGGCACTGGTGGTGAAGAGGTGGTGAACTAGCAGGGTTCCCCAAAGGGGCGAAGATCTCCAGAAGGACTTTGTGAGCCAACTCCCACTCGTGAGAGATCGAGCTCTGCCTGCTCAGAGCGTCCACCGCTGCATTGTCCTCTCCGGCCAGATGAACTGCTGAGAGCGATATTCCTTGCTGGATTGCCCAGAACCAGAGCTACATTGCCTCTCTGCACAACAGGAGTGACCCTACCCCACTTTTTTGTTGAGGTAATGCATGGTCACTGTGTTGTCCGTCATGATCAGGACACTGTTCCCTCGCACAGACGGCAAAAAAGTCTTTTAACGCCGGCCTGATGGCCCTCAGCTCTAACAGGTTGATGTGGAGTTTGGACTCCGATGGAGACAAACGACCGCTGGCAGTCCAGTCTTCGGCATGAGCTCCCCATCCTGTGAGGGAAGCGTCCGTCACTACAGTCACATCTGGCCACGTTGCCAAAACGGCTCCCCCTTCATCAGGTTCCCCTCGTTGGCCCACCACAGAAGATCCTGGGAGACCGAGATTGGAATCTGAACAGGATCCGACATCTTGCCTGAGAACTGCAACCACTGCATCTTGAGGACCCATTGCAGGGATTTCATCCTCAGCCTGGCCTCTGGCATCAGAAAAATGCAGAAGGCCATGAGGCCGAGCAACCTTAAGAATTCGAAAGCCGGGAGACTCTGGGCATGTTGAAACTTGTCCACCATCTGCACGATGTGATGAGCCCTTACCTGGTGAGGCGAGCACTTCCCAAGGATGTGTCCAACACAGCCCCAATATACTGGATCTGTTGGGAAGGTGTCGGGTGCAACTTCCTGATATTGAGGGAGAAGCCCAGCTTGTGGAGGGAGTAGCAGGTGAGACCGAGGTGATCCAATGCTTGCTCGGGAGAAAGTGCTCAGATCAGCCAGTGGTCCATGTAGGGGTAGACGTGAATCTCCCCCTCGCCTGAGATACGCTGCCACCACCACCATGAGCTTGGTTAAGACCCTCAGGGCAGAGGTCAATCCGAAAAGAAGGACCCGAAACTGAAGGTGTGAGTCGCCAGACGCAAACCTCAGGTACTTTCAGTGCTTGGGATGAATCGGCACATGAAAGTAAGCATCCTGTAGGTCCAAAGACACCAACCAATCCTGAAGTTGAAGGGCCTGGAGGACTTGAAAAAGAGTGACCATCTTGAATTTGTCCTTCCTGAGAAGTTTGTTCAACCAACGCAAATCAAGGATGGTTCTCAATCCCCAGTCTTTCCTTGGAATCAAAAAATGTGGGGAATTCCATCCCTGGTTCCTCTCTGCTACAGGCACCAGTTCTATAGCCTCTATCTCTAGCAGGGTCAAGATTTCCTGTACAAAGAGCATATCTGGAATCTTCAAAGAGATGCCCCAGTGGATTGTCGTGAGCCCGCTGTAGGAAGGGAAGGCAGTAGCTGTGGGCTATTGTATTCAGAACCCACGCATCCGAAGTAATAGCTCGCCATTCTTCGAGATGTTGAGACAGTCTGCCCCCAACCGGCGAACCATGGGACATGGCCTCATGACTGTTTTGGAGCGGCTGCGGCAGCGCCTGAAGGCAAAGAGGCCGCTGCCTGAGCGGCTTTGGCACCTCTATTTCCCCAACCACCACAAGTACTTTTACAGACCCCTTTGACTGGCGCTCCTCTCGTTCTACCAAAGGAGGAGTAGTAACGAAAAGAACCTCCCCTCCACTTCTGTCCCCTAGACGAAAAGGCAGAGGTTTACACACAGCTGCGCTTAAAGATTTCGCTGCAGCTTTTGAGGTCTGCAACCTCTCAAGGCTCTTGTCAGCCTTGTTGCCAAACAAATGCGCGCCATCAAAGGCCATGTTCAAAAGACGGGCTTGCACATCCGGAGCAAAACCCGACTTCCGCAACCACGCAAATCTGCATATAACAGTGCTCGCAGCCATGGACCGGCTAATACTGTCGGCCATGCCCAAACCAGACTGAAGGGATTCACACATGGCATCCTTGCCATCTTGCACGAGAGCCAGGAACCAATCCCTTTCTTCCCCTTCGGGAATATGCTCAGCCACAAGAGAAACAATTCCACAGAGTGTGTGAAAATCTTGCCATGGCACAAGTGGAGTGGGCCGATTTCAGCACCATACTTCCCGCAGAAAACACCTTTCATGTCCAACCGTTTGTCGTCCCTATCAGGAGGGATGGTAGGGTATGTCGCCTGCTTCGAGGTGGCCTTAGCCGCCTGAACCACCAAACTCTCGGGAGTGGGGTGAGAAGAAAGATAGCTGGGGTCGCTACCAGAAGGGCAGTATTTTTTAGTTAACGATTTGTTAACTGCCGGAAGAGATTCCGGGGTCTGCCAAGCAGCCGCCACCCTTTTCTGCAAGGTCAAATGAAAAGGTAACACCGGGTCAGAAGATCCGTCAAGTCATCCTGAACAAAAGCCTCAGCAGGAGTTGACCAACCAAGATATTCTGTGACTCTTGTTAGGGAGAATTCTCTGTTTAGGCTGAATTTCCTAACCTAGTGAGTCCCCCAGCAGCTTTGCTGGATTTTTGGGGTTTATTTTTTTCTCCTGCCAAGAGTGAGACTCTTTTACCCTCACTCTTGGGCATGATTTGAGTGTGTTTCTTTGAATCTAGATGTGTTTAATGGGCTATGGGGTCTTTTACTCCATAGGGCTTCATGTGTTTTTGTGATGTGTGTTACACAGCACCCTCAGTGCAGTGACACAGGGGTGTCATAGTGACCCCCCAGTATAGACTCCATAACCTGGGACTGACTACTGTCTCCCAGGGCATGTAAAGTCACCGTTGACTTTACTAGTCTTAAATTCTGAACAGAACCAGTACAAACCATCATATTATGGACGTACTGGCTGGGGCAATTCAATTGCCCCGGGGTCTGTTAGTCGAGGGGGCACGTCTCCGCCCCCCTTGATAGAGTTTTGGCTGGTGGCAGTGGATACTACTTTTTATATTCAACCGCAAATATTTTCCTATGGGATTTCCCATTGTTTTAGGCTACTATCTTTATTTAATTATTTACGGTAGCCTCGAACATACCGCCGGTTTATTTAATTAGTATTCATTCTCCGGTTGGTATTTTTTGCCAAAACCTGATTCTAAAAGGGCGTTTGTGTTCTCTTCTGTGACTCCAACCCAAGTCGAGCCCTTTGTTCCACTTTTTGGCGGGCTTCTCCACAGAAGCCCTCCAAAGTGGTGCCACTCTGTCTGGGGTACTTAGGAGGGGTGGAGGGGGATTTAGGCACCCTGGACTGAGTTGCCTGGGCAACTCAAGTTGCACTCCGTCCTGATTGGCCAAGTGGTGAGCTAGCTGGCTCACCACTTAGCATGTTTGAGTGACAGCTAGGCTGAGTGAATGGGGGTTTTCTGCATAAAAGCAGGGCTTTGGGGACTGGAACTTCAGAAGTCGCCACAGGACCCAAGAATCCGACGAGGGAGAAGCTGAGCCGACCTGCCACGACACCACCAACGGTGGAGCCCTGCTGGACCGTCTCACCACTTTTCCCAACGACCGAGGAGATCTCCCGCCGGAGAGTCTTCTTCCTTTGACTGGTGGGGATAACCAGTTTCACCGTCTTTTCACCTTCCCGACGTACCTCGTGGCCGCCTTGCCTGTGCCAAGCACCCCGGCAACCGGGATACCACGTTTTACCACAACCAAAGGTACCACCTTTAACCAGAAAACTCTGCGGCTGGTCTCTTCCCTGGTAGTGCAACGACCTTCATCTTTCCTCTAAGTCGAGATCGTCTCTTCCCCTGGACGACGACGTGACTTGCACCCACTGCCAGGAACAACTGCCACCGCTGGAGGATCCTTCCCACTTAAGGTACCGTGTCCCGCCTGGCTTCCCTTGCTACCGACTGTACGGGGTAGATTTAGCCCCCGGCTTTCGAACCTGGGTTAGCCTGGGACACCCTGGCTAAACTTTCCAAAGCCTCTCTAAACTCTTTTTGAACCCTCTGCAAGACTTTCTAAGCCTAGCGTAACTGTGATCTTGGGCGCATTTGTGCTCTGCTCTCTCTAAGAGTGGGCCCAGCCTTTGCACTCTGGCTCACCAGTAACTTTTGCTCTTCTGCCTTGCTGACAGTGTTCCTGAACCTTAGAGTGGTGTACCTTTTCCATATTCTGTCTTTTTCCCTCCCTTTCTCACAAACTTATTGGAGTGGCATCTAGTTAAGCGCTCACCTCTGTATGAAAATAAGTGGTAATTTACTGTGACTTATCTGATAAGGAAAAAGGAACAAGTTACTTACCTGTAACTGTTGTTCTCCAGCATGGGTCTGGCATGGATTCACATGCCCATGAATATTCCCCGTCGTCAGGCTGGGAATCCTCGGTAAAGAAAAATCAGTTTCGTTTCTGATCTGTCTTTCGTAATAGTAACCAATCACTGATCTCTGCGTCATACTGACCACAGCCAATGACTGCCATCTCCCTAAGCCCCGCCTCTGGCAGCCATCTTCAGATTTGGTAGCACATGAAGTGGCAGTATGACCAAGTGAAGAGCCGCAGAGGGGTAGGCGGGAGGGTTTGCATGTGAATCCATGCCAGACCCATGCTGGAGAACAACAGTTACAGGTAAGTAACTTGTTCCTTCTCCAGCATGGGGTCTGGCATGGATTCACATGCTCATCAATAAAAGAATATATAGCAGTACACACATGCACAACCACGGGAGGTGGCAAAGGCTCAACATTAAGCATTCCATCAAACTCAACATTAAGCAATTATTACCTCCTCACCAGGCTCACCTTAGGCGAACAGGTTGCGAACAGCACTGCTTGGCCGACCCTGGACTCCTCCCTGGAATCTCGATCGACGCAGTAGAATTTCGTGAAGGTGTGCGTCGACCTCCACGTAGCAGCCCTGCAGATGTCCAGCAAGGGCACACCAGATAGGAACGCCGTGGTAGCTGCGATCGATCTGGTGGAATGGGCTCTCGGACGGCCAGGCAGCGGTCGGTTTGCCAACCGATGACAGTACATGATACAGCCGGAGAGCCATCTGGAAATGGAAGCCTTCGAGAGAGCCTTCCCCTGATTGACAGGTCCAAAGTTCACAAAAAGTTGTGACGTCTTCCGAAAACTCTTCGTGCGGTCCACGTAGAACTTCAGCGCTCTAGCCACATCCAGAGAGTGCAAAGTCCTTTCAGCCGGCGACGAAGGCGACGGGAAGAAAACAGGCAACACCAAGGGTTCGTTGAGGTGGAAGTCCGACGGCACCTTGGGCATGAAGGAGAGGTGCGTCCTGAGCACTACCCTCGTGTCGTGAAAAGTCAAGTACGGGGGCTTGCAGGAAAGGGCCTGGATCTCTCCCACCCGTCGTGCGGAGGTGATGGCCACAAAAAAACGCTGTTTTCCACAAGAATTTCAACGGAGCTGAGTGCAGAGGCTCGAACGGAGGTCCCATGAGCTTGGTCAGCACCACGGTGAGCTCCCACGCCGGGGCCTTCACCGGCGGGAACGATGTGAACAGTCCCTTCATGAATTCTTTCACCAGACGATGAGACCACAAAGACGTCCGTCCCGAGGTTCTGGTGTATCGGGAGATCGCAGCAAGATAAGATGAATCTTGATGGAAGCGTGCGCCAGTCCAGCCTTGGCCAGCGTCAGCAGGTACGGCAGTACTTGAGGAGCCGTAATCCGTAGAGGGTTAATCTTCTGTGCGTGGCACCAGACAGAGAACCTCTTCCATTTGTGTCCGTAGCATTTAAGAGTTGAGGACGCCCTGGCCTTTGCAAGAACTTCTCTGCAGTCGGCTGGTATGTCGTAGCCTCCAAACTCTAACGCTGCAGGAGCCAGGCCTGCAAGTTCAGCGACTTCGGGTTGTGATGGAGGATGGTGCCTCCTTCCCTGGAGAGAAGATCCGCGTCCACTGGCAGCTTGATTGACGGGGACGCTGACAAGTCCAGAAGGTCCGGGAACCATATCTGCCTCGGCCACGCAGGTGCGACGAGGATCATCCTGCACCGTGACCTCTTGAGCTGGTTGATGAGCCGGATCAGCAGCGGCAAAGGAGGGAACGCATATAGGAACAGGCCCTCCCAGGGGAACGAGAAAGCATCGCCCATGCTCCTCGGCTGGGGAAACCTGCTGGCGAACCTCCGGCACTTGGAGTTCGTCGCCGTCGCGAACAGATCGATCTGGGGTGTGCCCCACCGTCGGAAGAGGTGGTCCACTAGATCCCGTCGTAGTTCCCACTCGTGGCACGAGCGCAGCTCTCTGCTGAGCGAGTCGGCGATGGTGTTTTTTATTCCTGCCAGATGAAACGGCACCAGAAACATCCCTTGGGCGACGGCCCAATGCCACAGATCCTGCGCCTCCCAGGGCTAGGGATCTGGTACCGCCCTGCTTCCTGATGTAGAACATGGTGGTGGTGTTGTCGGTGAAGATCCTCACCACCTTGCCATTGAGGGACGGAAGAAAGGACCTGAGGGCCCAAAACACTGCACGGAGTTCCAGGACGTTGATATGGAGGGACTTCCCCGTCGGCAGCCAAAGGCCCCTCGCGTGCAGATTTTCGGTGTGCACTCCCCACCCTTCCAGGGAGGCATCCGTGGTCACTGTCTACTGGTGGCCCGGGTCTGGAAGTCCATGCCCGCCGTCAGATGCGCGCGGGTGCCCCACCACCGGATCGCTCGTCGGAAGCTCTCGTCGAGTGTGATCCTGTCCTCGAAGCTGCCTGTCGTCTGGAACCAGCGAGCGTCCAGGAACTCCTGTAACGGGCACATTCGAAGCCTGCACAGGCGGATGAGATAAATGCAAGAAGACATCATTCCGAGTAGGGACTTGATGGACCTCACCCTGGCCACGTCCGCAACCAGCATCTGCTGCACCTTGCCCAAGAGGGCCCTCGTCCTTTCCTCCGACGGAGAGGCCAGAAGCGCCACTCTGTCGAGCTTCGCTCCCAGAAACAGTGCGTCTTGCGCGGGAACCAGGTGGGACTTGGCGTAGTTTATGGAGAATCCCAGGTCCGTGAGTAGTTGGACGGTCCTTGCCATGTGCTCCGCAGTGACGTAGTAGGTAGTGACGCCCTTGGACCACGAATCTGAGAAACTTTCGGTGTCCCTTTAGGATGGGGATATGGAAGTAAGCATCCTCCAAATCCAACGACGACAGGAAATCGCCCTCCTCCAGTTGACCCAGGACGTGCTGGAGGGTGACCATCCGGAACTTCTGTGCCTTGATGAATTTGACGACGAACGGGCCGCTTGACGATAGGTGGAAAATCCGCCACCTCAACCTTTGGAGGCACCCTGCTTGCTTCCGCCGCTCCGAAAGGGCGGCCGTCGTTGCTGGAGAACACCAAGAGCCCGGGCCGTCTCTGTGTCCGTCTTGATGGCTTGTAGGGAATTGTCCACTGTTTTCCCAAACAGGTTGCTCCCGTCGAACGGCATGTCCAAGACTGTGGTCTGCACGTCCTGACGGAAGTCAGTTGCCTTGAGCCATCCACGCCGTCTAAGGCACACGCTGTTGCCCAACTGGCGAAATCCAGTGTCAGCGATGTCCGTCGCCATCGTAATGGCGTGGTCCGACGCCACTTCTCCTTCCTGCAAGATCTCTAGGGCCTCCGCCCTCTTGTCGTCTGGTAAGAAGTCCAGCAGGGGGGCGATTTTGTACCACAACTCCCTGTCGTAGCGGGCTACGATAGCCAAGGCATTGGCAGCCTTAATCGTCGTCGCTGCCGATGAGATGACTCTGCGTCCCATCGTGTCCAATTCTTTCCCTCGCCGTCCGGCGGGGAGGTTGACGTAGAGGCTGAGGCCCCCCCCCACTTTCTTCGTGGCCGCTGCGGAGACGACCGAGTCCGAGGTCGGCTGTGCCCGAAGGCACAAGGGGGCCACGTCCGGGACCCGGTACTTCTTCTCGTACCGATCCCTTCTCGCAGGCGTTGTGGATGGGTTCTTGAGGAGGGCGAGACCCTCATCCCAGAAATCGTCAAGTAGAGGTACAGCAAGGACCGTCTTTCTCTTGGTCTTGCGCCGTTGATAAAGGAAACCTTCCTTCTTCTCTTCCGGGCAGAGCTGGAAAAGCTCGGATGCCCTGGCGATCATGGCATGAAACGATCCAATCTCGTCGGGCGGGGAAGCCCGGGGAGGAGGTGACGACGGGAGAACCTCGTCGTAAACCTCGTCGTCCGTACCCGTCGCGGCCGTGTCAGTCCCCGTATCATCCCCACAGGTTGTGGACGGGGAGGAGGGCTGAGCAGGGCGCGATGGTTGAAAAGGAGGTGGAGGATGAATCCTTCTTCTCTTAGGAGGAGGGCTCCCAGAAGGGCCTGGCTCCGGGACCCCCGTCGGGAGCGGTTCCTCCGTTGGTGGTAACGGCAATCTCGTCCTTATCTCCGAGCATAAGGACTGTATAGCCAACAAAATGGCCGCCGAGTTGTCTTGCGGCACTGGTTTAGGGGATTCCGACGGGCGGTCAGGAGCCCCGTCGGCACTCTCGACCTTCTCGTCATCTCCTACGTCGGGGTCCCTCCCGACGGGCTGGTCTTCTTCCACGCCAACGCCGTGGCTTAAGACTTCGATCAGCTCCTCCTCAGAGGTTGAGGCCGAATCCACGACGACCTCCTGCCCCCCCTTTTTCTTCTCCGTCGGAGGTTTCACGGGGGTCCTGTCGATGGGCATGAAAGAGGACTCCCTCCGCGGTGGCAGGGAGACTCTGGGCCCCGAGGTCGCCACCACTGGTGTAGCCTCCACAGGCTAAGCCAGGGCCGCCGCAACTGTCTCGATAGAGGCCTTGGCCAGGTGGATCAAGGCTTTCACCACCTTAGGTGCGCTCACCGCCTTCTCCTTGGGGGGGAGGGTCACCGCCTCGCTCCCCCTCCGATGGGGCCTTCGAGCTCGACCGGGATCTCTCCAGGAACTTCGCCGGGTGCTCGGCCTTCCTCTTACCCGAGCCAGAGCGTTGGCTCGTGCTTGATGGCGCCGGGGAGGATGCGCCATGCCTGGTGCCCGTAGAGCCCGACCGTTCGGCGCTCCCGGTGCCAGCAGACTCGCGGTGCTTGGCCTTCTGTTGGACCCCCGTCGCCGGGGCACCCTCAAAGGTCTTGGAAGACCGCTCGGACTTCTTCTTCTTCTCGCCTGACGGGCTCTTCCCTTCCAGCCAGTTGGCGAGACGCAGATGGCGGTCCTTCATGGTCCGCTCCGACATATTGCCGCAAAACGCACAGTCCTTCTCCACATGCGTCTTGTCCTCATGCAGGCAGTAGAGGCAAAGGGAGTGTTCGTCCTCCTTAAAAACATTCTGAAGCTGGCATCCAGGGCAGACCCTGAACAGCTTTCCGGGCGTCGAGCTTCCCCTCTCCTGGGCCATGATCTAGATGGGCCTGAGAAACTTCTGGAGTCCTCCAAAAGCATGGCTCGACGAAATCTTCACCCTTGAGGGGCGTAGAAGAATCCGACACGGGTCCCCGTTGATCGGATAAAGAAATAGTGGAGCTTGAGGCTCTTTTGACAGAAAAGAGAACATTTTCCTAAGAAAAAGTGCGAAAAAAGCACTAACGCTGGAGAGCAATAGCACGAGGATCCCAACACTTGAACGTGCGGTAAAAATCTGAAGATGGCTGCCAGAGGCAGGGCTTAGAGAGATGGCAGTCATTGGCTGTGGTCAGTATGACGCAGAGATCAGTGATTGGTTACTACTACGAAAGACAGATCAGAAACGAAACTGATACTGATTTTTCTTTACCGAGGATTCCCAGCCTGACGACGGGGAATATTCATGAGCATGTGAATCCATGCCAGACCCCATGCTGGAGAAGGGGTGCATATATTACAATAGTAACTGTGTTTAGAATATTTTACAATAAGAGTGCTGGAGTGTTTCAAACAGTGTGTTTTTAAATAAATAATTATATACTTTGATACCAAAGCTCTGGTCAGTGTTTGCTTGTATTGGTGTGTCGGAGTGCCTATTGTGTATACTTTGCATACTGCCTAACTCTTCTTGAGGGAAGTCTGACTGCTCAGCCACAGCTACCAGGTAAATCTGGGTGGTACAGACTGCTACCAAGTGGGTTTACTGCCAACACCTGTAGTCCTAAATCTTTTGCAGTGTTCCCTAAGGGAACTGCACAGGTTTCTGCCTAACAACTCTAGTCATCAGTTTCCTGTAGGACGACTCAGCATGAGCCACATGCTCAGGCCTGCCAAATTCCACCTCAGGAGAAGTGTCTAGGCCACTAGCATCATGAAGAGATTGCCTCAACTCCTCCAATTGACTATCCCCTGAAAAGACAGGAGCTACATCAGGGTCAAAATCTAAATCTGACCTCTCCTCATTATAGATGTCACCCAGAGGGAGGTAAAAGTCCTGTCTCGAGACAGCAGAGGGTCTGGAGTCCTTAACAGGCCTTACAGACTTGTAAGTGGCCATCCTTTGAGGATCCACCGTACCAGGGACCTCCGACGGCAACTCCTGGCCAAAAGGCCCCTTAGGAGTCGAGAGCGCTGACGACTTCGGCGTCTACAACGGTGCCGAGGGCTGGTACGAAGGCAAAGCTTCAACATCCGTATCCGACTGACACTGTGCCGACGGAATCGAAGCCGACCTTGAGCCCTTAGCAGATTTCTGCGGTCTCGCTGGGGGCGAGGACTGAGACCTGGAAGCACATCTCTTGCGACCATCCTGAGCCTTGTCCGAACGGGACCTAGAAGGTTCCCGATTAGGATCGCGAAGAGGACCTGGGCCCGAAGGCGAACGAGCCACGGATTGAGACGTTCCTTGCCGGCTCCATCAGAAGGCGCGGCCGGAACTGTGCCCTGCGATTGGAAAATAGCCAACATCTGCTCCCTGAAGGCTGCCCATTCCTCCGGAGTCGAGGACTTTGTCGGACAAGCCCCTTTCCTCGCAACACAATCCCCCCGAGGAGGACGGGCAAGGCGACCGGTGGCGGCGCTTCCTAGAATGGCGATACGAGGAGGAAGAATGGCGGGAACCACTCCGGGATCGAGACCCCGGAACTCCTTCCGATGCGGAGAGTCGCTCCTCGAATCGTCGGTGGACTTACCCTTGGACTTAGATTTACGTGACTTACTGGTTTTAGAACCCCTACCTACCTGAAGCTTTTCCTTATGCTCCCACAAGGCCTTAGCAGTCAGCGACTGGCATTTGGAACAATCGTCAGTGTCGGGACTCTCGCCCAAGCACCACAAACAAATGCAATGCGGGTCGGTAATTGACATCTTGAGCTTGCAGTCCCGGCAAGTCTTGAAGCCAGACCGTGGAGTCGGAGGAGTCGAAGAAGACGACATGTTCACGAGGAATACACAAGGTGCGCTGAGTCTCCGAAGCAAACACGTTTGCGGAAAAAAAAGAACTGAGGCTTCGGGTGCTGTGCGTCCTATTTATTACATCCAGTGACGTCGCCCTTGACAGAGGCCTTCGAGGGACATCGGCCCGATGCCATAGACGCAGGACGCCCTCTGCTGAAAAAGTTTCCGAAATACACAGCTGTGGACATTACATGTCAAAGATGTGGAATACGTTGGAGGACACAATCCATTCGAAATATTCTTTCATTTTAGCTGGCGTGTAGTAAAATTGGTGAAGGTACTTGAAGTGGTTCAAACCTACCATTGCTAGCCCCTTTCCTGGTCATCTCGCAACTGTATTTCCACGTTTCTTCCGAGATTTCCCGCCCGAGGGTCTCATCCCATTTCCCACGAGGCGAGGTCCTCACTGCCTCCCCAGAGCTCATGCACATAGTGTACAACCCTGATATTACCCTTCTAGCCATACCCCCCTGAAGCAGTCAATCTAGTATGCGGGAAACCTGTGGTTGCTCAGGGAAGGTTGTGAACACTTGACGCAGGGCTACCCTCAGTCTGTAGTACAGGAATATGTCCAAGGTTGACCATTCCCCTTTCTCCCTCAAGACATCTAACGTTATAAACTTCACATCTGGGATGAGTTCCCCAATATGTGTCACACCCCAAACTCCACCTCACTGGTGATGAGGATCCCCAGGACATGCATCACGGGGAGTATAAGGGAGTAGAGGACCTCCCCCCTAGTCTTATGTTCTATACAAGTACAGGCTTTGCATGTTACATCTACAATGTGTGATGTCGGTTGTGTCCTGTCCAGTGCAGTTCGGATAATTGATCGCAGCAACGCCCGAACGCCGGTGCCGAGATTGCCCTCTCTACCTCTACATGTCTTCTTTACCCTTGCGTTTCATACCAATACTGAAGAAACCCTGCCTATGCAATATTATAGTAGGTTTCAAATTCGGGTAGTGCCAAACCTCCCTCCTGTATAGGCGCGGCCAGCTTGTCCCATGACACCCTTGCTCGCTTACCCGCCCAGATGAACTGTAGAACCGCAGATTTCAGGTCTCGGAAGTAATCCCCTGGAACCATTATCGGTGCATTCAGAAAAACATACAGAAACCTAGGGAGGAAGGTCATTTTAACAACAGATATCTGGCCATCTATGTTAAGAGGAAGGTGCCTCCATCTATACATGGCCTCCTTCGCCTGCTCCAGGACCCTCAGATAATTGCTACTGAACACCACTTTATTATCTCTGGCTATATTGATTCACAGATAACGAGTTTGGGTCATGCGCCCTTGAAACCCCCACCCGTCCTGGTCCTGCTCGACCACTTCTGTTAATGGGAAAAGGACCAATTTAGAAGCATTTACCTTTAGCCCCGACAGTGCCCCAGGTTGCTGACATCCCTCATAATTGGGTCTTAGTTAGTTCTGGGATTTTTAATGAACAGCATCATATCGTCTGTGTATAATGATATCACTACCCTATGGGTGTGCAGCTGGACTCTGCGGTTTAGGTGCAATTCTCATTCTCTCTGCCAATAGCTTTATTGCCAGGGAGAACAGTAATGCTGAGATGGGGCACCCCTGTTGCGTCCCCCTGTCTAATGCTATAGTCTGTGTTAACTGACCGTTCACCCTTATTTTGGCTACTGGTTGTGTGTATAGTAGTGAGACCATGGCTATATACCGCTCCCCCATCCCCATACATCGCAGTACAGAGAAGAGAAACAGCCACTGCACCGAATCAAATGCTTTGGTGGCATCAAGTAGGGCTGCCACTATAGAATCCTCTTGTTGCGCCTCCTAAGCCCATATGAGGTGGAGCGCCTCGGGATACAACCCATCTGGTCTGCCCTCACCATCACTGCCATCACAGGAGACAGTCGGGATGCTAGTATTGTTGCTAAGATCTGATAAGCGACATCGGGCGATAGGAGGAACAATCATTACCAGGCTTACCGGCGTTAATAGCACCACAACCATTGCCTCCCACAAAGAGTCAGGCAGATGCCCTTCCTCCAGACTGCACTGAAACATCTCTAGTGGGTGTCCAACAAGCCCGTCCGCATGATGTTTGTAGAAATCCGCTGGTAGCCCGTAGGGACCCAGCGATTTCCCGTCGGGTAAGGATTTGATGGCGTTCAGCACAATGTCAATGGGCGATTCAGCTGTTCCCTCCGATTGTCTGTGCACCAATCCAGCATAGCTACCTGATTCAGATACCTGTCTAACCCACAGAAATGCTGTACTATCTCTGTACTCAAATCAATCCATCCCTTGCTCATCCATTATACCAGAGGATCCTTGCTCAAAGATCATCCATCTTTGTTGCACTTGCCAGTGTCCTCCGTGGGGCCTGTCCCTCCCCATACTGCTGTATCGCTGCCTGTCCCCGAATGTATTTGACTACCCTAATCACTAGTGTCTGGAAATCTTGCAGTTGTTGCAGGATCTCCGCTTGTTCTTGATTTGTTTGGGTGCATTGCTTTTATATGGTTTTCCTTAGCAGCCAGTTCCCTTCTGATTTGTCTTAGCATTGCTGCTTCCTTGGATATGCATTCCCCTCTGATCACGCACTTGTACCATTCACACAGTGTCCACCCCCATCTCAATGACCCCTCATTAATTTCAGAAAAGCTACCTACGGCTGTCGCTAGACCTTCCCAGAACACTGTCTGTGAGACCTTCGCTTTTGAAGCGCCAGGGAGGTTTCTCCTTCACCCGGCCCGAAAGATCAATTACTAGCAGTACTGGGGCGTGGTTAGACAAGGTGCGGGCGACAATACTCGCCTCCCTCACCTGTTCCAATAGTGACTGAGACCAAAAAGAAGTCCAGCTGTGATGCCGAGTTATGGGGCACCAAGTGGAACATGAATTGCCGCTCATTCCGCTTCCTGACCCTCTAAACATCCTCGACCACCCATGTAAGAACCATGCCCAGCATCTTGCTTGTCCCTCTTCCCCCTGTCCGGTGGGCGTCCCCTGTTCGATCACATGCAGGGTTCATTACTGCATTGGTATCACCAGCCCAAATTATCTCCCCCAGTGGCAGCCTTCCCAATTGCTGACCTATCCAGTCTAAGGAGTCCACTCTATCCTGATTTGGACCATAATAATTAACTAGTGTGTATAATTTCCCCTGAATGGTGCCCTGGACCACAACAGCCCTGCCCTCCCTATCCTTGACAACATTGGACTGGCGGAACCCAACAGAGCTTTGTATAAGGATGCCCACACCCCTTGCATATGAGGAATATGACGAAAGTAATCTATGGCAGCTCCAGCTTTTCCCAAATTTAGACTCTGCCTCCCATGTTAAGGGGGTTTCTTGTAAAAAAAAAAGCAATCCCGACCTGATGCCGCTGCATGTACAGCAAGATCTTCCAACACTTTTGGCGGGCAGTTTAGTCCCCTGACATTCCAGGTAACAAAACTACGTGTTGCCATTACCCTTAGCTAGGATATGAATTTCTCCAGTAATCCAACCCTCAGATCTGTAGTCCCCTCACTTTCTTTCATTCATACCATGTAAGCGCCAACCAGTGCATATGTGTTGTGGTATTTGTAACGTTCTTGCCCCTCTCCCCCCCCACGCTCCCCCACCAACAACCCCATTTCGTCAGGAAAATGCAGTCCCTCTCTCCCCCAACTCTCCATCAGCACCCGCAACACTCCCTTTGCCCTCACCCCCCAGCTGCTTACCCCAACTCAACAGCATTCTGCCCACCCCAACAAAAAAAAACAGAACTTCTGCTTCCGCTCAAGGGTTAGCTATGAGACCAGCCCTCGATCCCACCCACAAGGATGTGTAGTTGCCCCTGAATCCTCAAATATAAGCCCATACAGACTTAAGTGTTGTGCATTATTAAAGGATATGCTTCATCTGGTGTGAGTTAATCCGTTGTTCCCTCGTGGCTGAGGGTTCCTTGGTAGCCTTTCTAGGAAGGCATTGGCCTCCTCCGGAGATTGAAAGAGAGTGCTTGTCCCATATGGTTGATACGCAGCTTAGCCGGGAACATGGCTTGGTTGATGCCCCTGTCTCTCAATAGTTTTTTTACTTTGATGTATGTTCTCCTAGAGACTTACACTTTGTTCGAGAATACCGGAAAGAGTTGGATCGAGTCTCCTTTATAAGTCACCGTCCCCTTCTCTCAAACTTTGCGGAGGGCAAAGTCTCTGTCACAGTAATTCAACATGCAAGCTATAATCGGGCGGGGTGGTGAACCTGGGATCGGTCTTCTTCCACTGGGTATCCGGTGTGCCCTTTCAACTATATACACCTACAAATATTCCTCTGGCTCTGGTGCTTCCCGCAGTATCGCCTCTTCAAGAGGTTCCATGTTTCTCTTCTCGACCGACTCCGGAATTCCGATTATTCTAAAGTTATTCCTTTGCAATCTGGATTCTAGAGATCGTCCTGTTTCTCGGTGAACTCCTTCAGTGCCCGTCGCACCAGTATCATCTCACTGGCCACCGTTGCAGACACATCCTCCACTCTGGACACTCTTCCTTCCACCCAGTCTAGCCTCTCACTGGGTTTATCCATGCAAACTTGCATGTGGTCGACTTTACACGTGAGAGTGTCAAGCTTCCCGTCCAGGGACTGTATGCTGGTTTGCAGCTGAGTCAACATCACCTCAATGTCTTGAAACGCCCCCGCCGAGTCCTGCACCTCCTGAATGTTCTCCATTGTTTTGTTGCTTTTTGCTTGGGGAGTTCGTCAAAGTGCAGTTTGAACTGTTTACCCTCCTTGCCTGACTTGGACATCACCGTTGTTTTGAGAGTTGTGCAGGCTGGATGTGCTATGTCCAGTTGGTGCTCTCTCAGCGGTGGTCTCTGTTAAATCTGACAGATGTCGCCTATAGAGAGTCTTCTGGGCCCTGCTCTTCTTATTCAAGGGCCCTTCTCAGAGTTGACAATGCAGGCAGGGGTTCTCCTTATGCTATGCTGTTCTGAAGTAGTAGATTGGCATGATGTCCACCTATGCCCTTTGCCAAGCACCTCTTCCATGTTCTCACTAGAACTCCTGATCGCATGGGGATGGTGTCTGGGAATACCTGTGGTTTTGTCTATGCCAATGTTCGGTGCCTGCAGGTATCCTTAACGCAGATGTGACCTATGGCGTACGTAAGGTTGTGGTAGGATTTGCTCCTTTCCCCCTTCAGGCGTTGAAGGGAGGCAAACTGATGTTGTGTCCGCTTTCGCCGCCTTACTGGCAGTCCGTCTGCTCCAGTGTTCTTAGTCTGGCCCCTGTTTGTTTTTTTTCCCCTCTTTTTTTCCCAGTTCCAGGGGGAGGAGTTGATCTGCCCCTATATTCTGTCTGCACCGGTGCCCAATGGTGGCAGGTGGCCTCCTATTTTAATGACGTGGGTTAGATCCACTCTGATACATCATTAGGGTGTGATCTCGTTCTTACTCGTGCAATCACAGGGTAATGGCAGTGGTGCCCACACAGAAGCTCTTTGAACCCAGTGTTGAATTACTGCAAGCATCTTTCCTAGGGTACGCATTCAATCACCACCCTCCGCGCCAGTCCTGTCGCTGGGCAGCGGCACATCCACTCTGACCCTTACCTGTGCAATTTTATCGGGATTGTTGGGCACTGTAATCCGGCCGCAGCAATCACCAGCACTTCAAGAGCGGGGTTTCCTCAGTGAGGAGGATGTCCCTACAAATCTTTCTCTGTGCCAGTTTTGCTCTGTCGCATTGCGTGTGGCATGCAATATAGTAAACGTGACCGCTGTTATTGTAGGCCCCAGAGCGGGTGCCGTATGGTTTCGCGGCCCCGTCCTCTGCATACTTCAAGTTGTCACCGTGGAGTCTGCCCAGCCTGGCATCACTGCGGTGTCGGGGTCAGATTGGCATCTGTCGCGCCTGTGCGTTGCTGCACTAATCAATGTTTACAATGCTGTGGTGTGCCACATTGACAACGGTGCGGGTTCCTTGAGAACTTCTCTCTCCCGTCTTCAGGCCTACCCGCACCGCTGTTGACAGTTGTCTGCTGTTGGGGGCTGCCGTCACCACAGGAGCGTAGCGTATTCCTCCCCAGTTCGGGCCAGTGCTGCCCGGGCATAGCCACCTGGAGAAGCCAATGTCTCGACTCCCGGCCAAGTGATCTCGCCAATCTGGGAGCGGGTGTGCCCATGCGGGTGCGTTCCGAATTTCTCCGCTTAGATGCTACAAGCTTGTCTAAGAGATCAACGCTCCTACCGATGTGGATGTCAAGGGAAAACCGTCGGATGATTCCCGGATCTGTGTGGGTGTGCGGGAGCTCACAGGCTCGTGCCCATCTTAGCTGTGCTCTCTAGCGCCCCCTGCCCGATCACGTGATAACCTTACATCCACATGATGCTGTGATGTCTCCGGCCTATCATAGACTATCACAGTGCGTGATTGAGATGAAACATTAAACGCACCTGTGCAATGTCAAATACACGTGCCCAATTGTGGGGGACAACACGGTTTAGCCCATTCCACTGCTGAGTACAAGCATGTTTTAAACAATCTATCCAAGATAACCCCTATTGGTAGCTGTCCTGTATGTTCTGATGCATTATGGGGACTGTAGTGCCTGGTATACATTCCGGCAATTGTAAAACTTTACTTACACAGCCTCAGAGTGTCATGATGGGAGGTTATTTATCACGCTATTCTAGATTTAGAGAAGGGTCGTCAGACTTGCATTCTTCACGTGTTCCCTGCAGTGAGGGGAAAAGGGAAACTAGAGTTATACAAAAAAGGGTGGATAAGGTTTGCCAAGCGATGGATTCTTTAAGGCTAACTTGGTCAGTTTTTACTCTGAGAATCCACCATTGTTCTCTTTTGAGCAGAAGTGCTTCTATATGGCCACCTCTTTGTGGGCGTGTGACTTTCTAGCACAGTCCATCTCAGATCTTTTCCCCTATGGTGGTTCAGTTGGACATGTTACACCATGGGAGCATTTAATCTCCCATGACACATGCAGGACATATGCTCCTGTATTCTTTTTTTGACTGGTCTGCTTGTAATTCCTACGTATTCAGGATTACATGGGCAGGTAATTATGTATATTAGATCTGTATTACAGTTTGTAAAGTTTAATTGTTTCCATGGATATTTCCATCCTATAACTAAGGAATGTGTCCATGATGTTAGACTGCACACTGAACATTGGCTGCAGGGTGAGTGGCCCTGTGATTTGTCCCTTAACCACAGGGTGCCTTGTTGTTCAATGGTATCTGCTGGTTGATATGATAATACCAGAACATCTCATATTTCTCCTTTTTAATCACAAATTGATGTTTTGCAAGTGTGGATTCACCCACATTCAGCAAAGGCTTAAGAATCTCTTTTTTGATCCTCAAGCTCATGGCTGCTGCGTTTCCGTTTGCCTCCTATTTTGTTGGAGAGTGGCCTCTTGTGGTATATTGCATGCTCGCTTGTTGGCTTTTTTTTAGCAATTTTCTCGGATATCCTCTCTGTGTGAGACATCCCGTCAGGTCTTGTGCCTATACATCATATTCTGCTAATTCCAAACAGTTCCTCCTGAACCTCAGTAATTGCCCAAATAGCAGGTTGTCCTGCAGTGTTCTGGGGTTGAAACTGGTATATTGTAACAGTGAGTTTCGGTCAGTGCTCTTCCAATATATACCGATGTGGACAGATGTCCATTATTGGCCCTGATTACCACGTCGCGGAAATGAATGCTTTCCTTTCTCATGGAATAGGTAAACTTCAGGTATCTGTTCCTGGTGATCAACCAATTTACAAACTCTTCAAAAGCTATGTTGTGACCAGTGAATATGACGAAAATGTCTGGTCCATATTGGAATCTGCTATTCCAGATTGTTGTTCATAAAAATCGTTCTTGTACAGGAACAAGTTTTTTTAGACAAGGTAATTTCTGCCAATTGGAGGGTCACTATCCGTGGTATTTCATTGGGGGGCATTTTCTCTCCCAGTATTTTCATCTTTCATAGGTAGAGTCTCCATTTGTGGAATATTCGTGTAGAGCAACTCTATATAGAGTGTTGCCATGATTTGCATTTCAGGATCAAAGGACAAATCTTGTGCAATCTTGTTGTATCTTTGAGGTAAGTTTGTATTTTAGGGACCTGTGCCTCCAAAAAGAAGTCGACAAATTGCAACAGCAGTTCCAAGATGGGAGTTTATCCCAGCTACTATTGGTCTACCTGGTGGAAGAGACATTCCTTTATGAACCTTAGAGAGAGCATAGAAAGCTGCTATCTTTGGAAAAGGGGGGCAAATAAATTCAGCTTCTTTGGAGCTGATGTATTCTTCACTAACTGCTTCATCCACCATCCCCATTATCATTTGTCTCAAAGTTGGAGTAGTGTCGCTAGGTAGAAGATGAAAGTTCTCTCTATTTTCTAGAAGGGAGGTCACCATTCGGTCATAATCACAGGTATTCATTATGACTGTCGCTCCCCCTTTGTCAACTGGCTTGAAGGTAATAGCAGTATTGTTGCGTTGTTGCCCGAGTGCTGCACGTTCTTTCTTAAGCGATATTGTGGAATTTGCGCAATTCCTGAAGTTATATTGCTTTCAACTTTTTGAGAAGCGCTTTCTCTAACGTTATTGACTCTGCCGTGGCCAAATAAGTTGATTTTTCGTGCAGTCCCATGACATCCCTTTGGGTTTTACTCATTTCCTTATTTTCTTGATTGCCACAAAAATGCTTTAGTCTAATTTTACGTAAGAGTTGGGCAAGGTAGTTGGTACAAAGCTAAGTCCTTTTTGTAGTAGTTGTAGCTCTACTTGTATGAGGGGATGACTGGAAAGATTCATCACTAGTGTTTCCACTGGGGAACCCCTCCCATGGGTCCTCGTGATTCTGGGGAGTTGGGATCTTGTCCTTCCACGTATTCTCATCCTCTTCCGCGTTGATATAAAAAAGCCTGATTTTGCCGTCCGTGTATTGGTTGGGCTATATTATCTCGGAAATGTACTACACCGTCACGCAATCGGTCTCTTTCTCTCATTTGGACCAGAGTTCCTATCCCAGAAGTTCCAGGTTGTCCTTCCTCAGAGCTTGCACCTACGGCACTCTAGATACTCCAGGTTGCTGGGGTGTTCCTTTTGTATGTTTTTCTCGGTTGGCGCCATTGGCGTCCTTCTCCCATGTTTTCTTCTGATGTTCAGTTATTTTCATAATGTTGAATTCTTTGAAATCTTTCATAAGTACCTCTAGCTCCTCTAGTTTCGTCTTATAATTTGAGAACAATTTTAGATTTTATGCTGTCATTCTTCTGTTCCATTTCTTTCATTAGTTTCACGGAAGCAGTTTGGACGGTGTTGATAATCAGAATGAGCCAGTCATAAGTGCATTTGTTTGCTATATAGCTCCATTCTTTATGGAACTGATCTAGAAAAATGTGTGGCTCAATTCTGATTACCAACCTGTTTGGTGTAGCCTGCGCGCTCTTGTTTTCGGTCATCAACAGACCATGTAGTTTGGTACCAACACGTTTTTTCTTAAACCTTTTTTTTTTTTTTAATATTCTCTTTATTGAATTTTACAACACTATGAAGAAAAGGAAAAAAAACGAAAACTTTCCCCTCCCCAACCCCACCCCCCTCCCTTTCCCAGAGGCATCGGACCATCCCTTCGTAGACAATATCAAGCAGTCCAGGCTCACCCTCCCCGTTCATTGCAGTTATAACAGTTTCAGGCGCTGCGGACACCACATCACCCTAAAGTCATCCTTAAGGAAAGTCATTAATTCCCCCCACTCTACGGCGAAGTTCTGGATCTTATTGTCCATAGCGTATGTTGCCCATTCTAGGGCCACAAGTTCCCATATTTTCCGCAGCCAGTCTTGGAGCATGGGGACATCAGAACTCTTCCATCTTTGGGCTATTAACATCATAGCTGCCAATGTCAGTATCGCTTTAGCTTTTTCCCTTGTCTTAGGTTCTCCCACCCCAGTGATACCCCTGACGCCTAGGAGGATCTGGGCCGGAGTCCTCCCATCCCCTGGGCCAAAGGCCTGTTCTTGCGCCTGCTGGACTTCCCTACAGAATGGTTCTATTTTAGGGCAGTCCCACCAGACATGAACCACCGTCTCTACCATCCCACAACCCCTCCAACATTTCCCCGAGGATTCTGGATATATTCTCTGTAGACGGGCTGGTGTGTAATGCCACCCGAGCAATACCTTGTACCATATTTCTTGCAGTTGGGAAGCTTTCGCCAGTTTTAGTATTTTCCTCCACAATCTTTCCCAATCTGCCCTTTTAAATTCCCTTCCCAAGTACCAATCCCAATCCTGCATATAAGGCCCCTATCTTCTGCACCCCCCCTTCTAGAATCTTATACAGATTAGATATTAGACCCTTACAGCCATCATTGGACAGGAGAAAGCTCTCAAAGTAGGTTGGTTCCCTGGTTGCTCCCTGTCTAGTCTCAGGTTGTAACACCCAATGACGTATTTGTGCATACCTTAGCCTTTCTGTCTCGTGTATAGCAAACTCCCGCTTGCACTCCTCAAAAGTCAGTATCTCCCCGTTTCGAAACATATCGCACAATTTCCTGCAGCCCCCTTCCTGCCACTGCCTGAACGCTCCCTTCTCCAGGCCCGGGGTAAATTCCCCATTACCAAAAATAGGAGTAAATGGTGAAGGAAAGGAAGTGATTCCCCTGGATCCCACTAGTCTATCCCATACGTCCGCCATAAGTTTGGTAATGGAGCTCTCATATAAGTGTCGAGGTCTGTGCTTTTTGGGCAGCCATAACCTCTGCCAGATCGCGGTAGGCCACAGCTCGATCCATCCTCACCCACAACTTGCCTTGCCTATTAACTTCACCCCTCAGCCACTCCCTAATGACCCGCAATTGCGCCAGCCCCCCCCCGCCCCCGTGGATGCCATAAGCAAGCGGTGTCGCAGCCTAGCCCTCTTCCGTTCCCATAGAAATGCGCTAGTCAGTGAGCCCAACTCTTTAAAAAACCCCGGTGGAATCGGTTGAGGAATTGCCTGGAAAAAATATAACAGGTGCGGGAGAGTGACCATCTTAATCGCAGCTATCCGCCCGAGCCAGGAAACCCTAAGGGTTTTCCATCTCTGGTAATTTCTTTTAATTTCCCTCAGTAGAGAGGGATAATTGGCCGAGTACCAATCGGACAGGTGTGCTGTTATCCGCACCCCCAAATACCACACTCCCCCCGGGCTACAAATGAATGGAGTTCAAATCCTCCCGCTCTGGAGCCTTCAGCGTTAGATTTAGAAGTTCGGATTTACTAACATTAATCTTTAGTCCCGAGGCTTCCCCAAACGACCTCAACAAGTTCGTACTTGCCAAAATCGAAGCAGCCGAGGATGTCAAGGCGAGTAGCATATCATCTGCGAATGCCACCACTTTCTACTGCTCTCCTCCAAAGGGGATGCCTCGTATTTCCTCTGCCTCCCTAAACGCCTGTAAAAGAGGCTCCAGGTATATTGCGTAAAGTAGGGGAGATAGACAGCCTTGTTTTGTTCCCCTTTGTAAGCGCACCAGCCGCGATGTTGTCCCATTCACCACCAATCTAATGGAAGGGGTCTGATAATTAGCTTTAACCATCGCCAAGAATTCCCCCCAGACTCCCATTTTCTCCATCACCCGAAACAGAAAAGACCACTCCACGCGGTCAAATGCCTTTTCAGCATCCAAGGCCAATAGGACCGCGGGAGTGTTTGTTCTCTGTGCTTTTTCGACTAGGTGGGCAACCGCCTAATATTATCTGATGTTTGCCTGCCCTTGACGAACCCTGCCTGATCAGGGTGTATCAACTGAGGGAGAAACATTTCAAGTCCGCTCGCTAAAATCTTTGTATATATCTTGGCGTCGATATTTATTAACGCTATGGGTCTATAGGACGTTTTCTCTTCTGGATCCTTATTTGGCTTAAGTATCAGAGTTAGCTTAGCTTCCTCCTTGGACGGGGCGATCCTACCCGTCGGTCGGAAGGTGTTAAACAGAGATGTCAAGTGCAGGGCCAATTGTGATACAAACATTTTATAAAAGGCTGCCGTGTACCCATCCGGGCCAGGGGCCTTGTTTGCCGGTAAAGCCCTAATTACTCCGCGCACTTCCTGTTCTGTAATTTCCTGATTAAGGAATTCACGGGCCTCCCTCCCAATGCTCGGCAGCTGCACCCTCCCCAGGAAACCATCCTGCAACTCACTCTGGGGGTTCTGCGAGGCATATAGGGACTCGTAGAACTCCGCCAAAATTTCCTGCAGGTCGCCGTCCCTCATAACCCTCTCTCCTGAGGTGGTCTTAAGCGCTGTAATGACATTTCTCGATCTCGCCCCCCTAAGGAGGCGTGCCAACAGTGCGTCTGCCTTATTTGCCTTAGCATAGAATTTCTATGCTAAGGCCACCTCCGCCTCTAGTTGTGCTTCTAAGGCCTCATTTGTTTCTGGTGACATGCGGCTAATGCTATAAGCTCCCCCCTGAGAGTGGCCTTGAATGCATCCCATCTTACATCCTCCTGGGTAGCCTTTTTCCTATTAATAGCAAAAAAAATCCTGATCTGCTCCTCAATTTCCCTCCGAGCTTCCAGATCTCTCAGGAGAGGTCCCGGAAATTTCCAGCCCCAGAGTCCCTTGTATCTGCAGCCCATATCCATAGTAACTGCCACTGTTTTATGATCCGCGATCCCTAGCGGGCTGTGCTCACTTCCCGGATCCTACCCACTAACCCCACTGAAACCCATATATGATCAATTCTCGACTGAGACCCATGGACTCCCGATATGAAAGTGTGGCCTTCCTCCTCCCCCTTCAGCTCCCTCCACGAGTCCCTTAAGCCCATCTTGTCTATTCTATCTTTCAGGTCTTTAGAGATAACCACCCCCCCCTACCCGTTCTCCAGTCCTATCCTTCTCTCTGTCCCAGGCAATATTAAGATCCCCCATAAGCACAATCTGGCCCACGGCTCATTCTTCTAGTTCCTTCAGTACTCGCTGCAAAAATTGTTCCTGCCCCACATTTGGAGCATACACCACTACTATTGTGTAGAGGGACTCCTGATACTTCCCCTTTACCACCATGTACCTACCCTCCCTGTCCCTTATTACCTCCTCAACTCTAAAACCAACTGTATTTCTGATAACCAACGCAACCCCTTTCGATTTGCTTTGACTGGAAGCGTGCAGGATCTGGTCGAAACCCCGAAGCCTCAACTTCCCCGGATCTTTATATAACGGGTGCGTTTCCTGCAGCCCCATGATGTCCGGCTCCTCCTTCCTAATAAAGAGCTCCAACTTTTGCCTCTTGAGAGGGGTATTCAGACCCCTCACATTGTGAGTTACCCACTTGAGGGCGAACTCCCCATTAAGAAATCCCTAGCCCGCGCCATAGCCCTACCGCCCTTCCCTATGTTAATTATCATATCGCCCCAGTTCCGATGCCTCCTCCCCCCCTCCACCCCACCCCACCTGACCCCCTCCCTCCCCAAAATAGACTATTCGCTCTCGTCCACTTATCCCGCCTAACCCGGGCATTCCCGCCCTTACCGTTCCCAAAATGTTTACCCCCCCCATCATCCCCAAGTCTCCCAACCTCGGCCCACCACCCCTTCCTGTTCATCTTCATGTCTGAGGCTCGTTTAGGTCTTCTTCGCTTCTTCACTAAGCGATACTTCTCGCTGTGTTTCTCCCTCCGTTGTACTTTTCTCTCCCACCATTTTCCACACCCACGGTCTTGGCCTGGCCCGGTTGCCTGGACCTTGGGTGTCTGAGCCCGAGGGGTTATCCGCCGTCTCGATGTGAAGCAAATCCATCCCCTCCTGAACCGAGGTTATCCTTTTCTGGCGCCCCTCCCATTCGACCAGGCCAAATGGAAAAGTCCATCTATACCGAATATCCTTCTCGTTCAGCGCCTTAAGCACTGGGCCCATCTGTCTCCTCTTAGTAAGAGTGCTGGCGGCCAGGTCCTGGAAAAGCGCAATCTGCTGCCCTTTAAACATGATGGGTTCCCTCTTTCTCCCCTCTCTGAGAACCGTTTCCTTCTGTGCGTATCTGGCAAAAGCCACCAATATGTCACAAGGCCTTGCCATCTGCCCTTTGACCAACCGCCCCATTCTGTGGACTCTAACTCAATCGTCTCTGAGTTTTCCTCACCCAGAATCTCTGCAAAGATCTCTTGAACAGTCCTTTTCAAGTCTTTATCAGATATGGATTCTGGTAACATCTCAAACCTTCTAACACGTATCATTCTTTATCAGTAGAGCTGTTCTCAACTGATGGAATGGTCCTGAATAACGAAGGTGCTGCTATTATATTGTCTACCAGTTCTTCAGCAAAGGCCAAGTAGTTCGACTCAGTCATACTCGCTCAGTCGTTTGTCACTTGAGCTATAGGTCAAATGAGACTTATTGGTAATCCCAGCAGACCCCGACACAAGGCATGTGGGTATGGTCTCGAGTGATATGGATAAAACAGAAGAGGCAGAGCAAAAGAACAACACTATTTGTATGTTTAGGAATAGTTAGACGACATATCTATGTCAGCATTGGTTATTGAATTAATCAACTGGTCTGACCAATGGCTGCTGTCGTTAGAAGGAAAGCAATAAACTCAAAGAAGGGTCGTGTATGAGCTTTTTTTGCACATAATTAAAATTTCCAGGATTTTTGCCAATGGCTAATGGGCCCCAAGGAAACCCATAGGTGGAACATGTACAGTCAACCATGGCTAGTGGATCCTAAAGAAACCTATTGGGTAAACACGAACAGTGTTATGGCTAGTGGCCCTTGAGAAAAAACTATGAAATTCACTGAAAACAACATTAGTTAAGGGAATCAGATTTAACGCAACCAAACCTTTGAAATTCTGCAGATGTGGGAAGTGATTGGCATTTTAACTTGGCGTCCCACCAGTTGCAAAGCCCATGAGCACATGCATAACGGATGGGATTCACAATGGCATACACAATTAGAGGCCGGCAAGATAGTTCAATGGGTTGAGCGCTCGCTGCTGCGATCTGTGTGTGATCTGCAGGAGATCGGTTCAAATCCCGGCAAAGCCAACTCAAACTCAGCCTTCCATCCTTCCGAGGTCGAGGAAGGAGTATCAACTCTGGTTGGGTGATTTTGTATGTATATGTGTTCTATATGTAAAGCGCTTTATAAATAACGCATCTTTAGATCCTGGGGAACGCAATTTAAGATGATCATCACTTCCCACATACACTGAATTGCAAGGGTTTTGTTGCGTTATATCTGATCACCTTAACTGTCCCTTAACTTTTTTCAAGTGAATATATATAAACATACATACATACATAGATACCTATACAAATATATGCAGCACAATTTGCCACCCTATGTTTAACGCGAAGCCTGTATAAATACACTTTTGCCAAATGTCTATTGTTTATAACATTTGAGTCGCTGGACTGAGACGGATGCCATTTCCCAAATAAAAGGTTTGTCACGGCCCCGCCAAACTGGCAATTTTCTGAAATATTGTTAAAAATGAACATGTTATTAGGAAAACAAAAAAACTAGTCGGCCTAATATTCGTTTTTCCATAGTGAAAAAGTGCTGTAGCATGAAAACCACTCAGCAGATTTAGACTAAATAAAAACCAAGTTAGGCACAAAGTGTTGACTTAATTTTCTTGACTGATTTGGGGTAAATCTGTCCAGTAATTTTTCAAATGGTCGGCGGTTAAGGGGGTGCACCCTGCTCCCCAAAGCGTATATACCTCCCATGATGCTCTGCAACACAGGAGTTTTAGAAATGAAAACCTGCAATTGTTTTGTTGTTGATCGAAGCAAGCTATTCCCGGGATAATATTGGGAGAAGTTGAACATGTAAAGTGCTCAAAATGCTATTTGGTGGAGGAAAAGAGAAGCAATTGAATCTAGCTAGAGGTGGGACAGGGGAAGATGGCACAATGTGCAATTGGGATGGTCTGAGGAATCCTTTACAGTTAGAAAATCTTCGGCTCATCTGGGAAATGCTGGCAGAATCTTGGGCGATTGCTGCAGCAACATCGCAAAAAGTGATTGGAAAAGAAACGGTCACATGGACCGAAGAGTGATTGGGGGAATGGGAAAGGGTCAGGGAGGGGGGAAAAGCAATTGAGGTGGGTGGGGGATTAGGGGGACAAGAAGAGGAGAGGGGGAACATAGTGAGTGCCTATGAGGACTGGGAAGGTTTTTCATTTTTGAGCGATATTGGGCAAATACCACGGGAATAGGCATACTCTGAATTGATTTTCAGGAAATTGTGGTTATAGGGAGTGAAAGAAAAACAAAAAATGTACACCTACAGTGATCACACATACTATAGGCAGAGGAACTGGGTCTGAAACTGTGCTGGAGCCCAGCCCTGTGTCAACTGTCAACAAAAAAAACTTGCGTGAGCAGGGATGACAGTGGGCTGTTCGGCTGTTGTGGGGGCGCACCAGATCCACGTTGCTGCAGTTGGGAGGAGCCGCCGGTGCTGGAGCCCAGCTGCTCTGTGTTAAACTGCCCAAAGCTCACTCAAGCGAAGCAGAGCAGGGCAGGCAGTGAGCTGTTCCTGCTGCATACTGGAGAGTTTGGAGAGCCTGGAGCTTTAGAGGACACCATCGGGTCTCTGGATATTGCTGGGATTCTACCCTCTCAGTTTCTCTTCAGTTTCCTCAGTGCTTTTGTATCTCGCTGTGCATAATCATTTTACATCCTGCAACTCCCTCAATGATGGCAACTGAGGTTGGCTTAGAATCAGTTGGGCCAACAAGCTGATGAACGGCAGGATCGGATATGAGTGAATTGCCTTCACACTCTTTTTAATTTAAGAGCGACCTTCGGCAAAACGTTACAGTGCTTTTTTGTATAAGAGATAGTGTGCATGCCGGCCGCCGTGAAGGGCACCGCGGTTGCTGGCTGTTGGCGCGTTGCGGGTGTGGGCAGTGCAGGGCTGCCCCCCCCCCCAATGCAATCTTACAAGATCGTCACATTGGATGTGCCCGGAAGCAGCACAGAGGTCGACGACAGTCTTAGCTTTCTGTTTGACTAGCAACCGACGAGGGTAAGAGAACAAACTATCGCCCTTGTGTTTTATTATCCAATTACTCCGCTGGCGTTCTCGAAGCTTCACCAACTCTCCCAAACTTTTCATATATACACTGACGTCTGGAGTGCTAAAGTTCTAGTAGTGCTACAGTACTGTGTTATTGAGTAATGACTGAGATGATTATCTCTGAGTCTTTCTTCAACCTGTGATATAGGAGTGTCTGAGGAAAGAGCAAGAGTGGTCTTCTATACAGACAACGACTGTGCAACAAGCCATCTATTGGTGGCTACTGCCCAAACTTCGAGCTTATTACGCTCAGTATTATTTTGGATGGGAAACACAACGCCCACCTAATGGTTAAAAGGAAAGCAACTCAGAGCCTTGCTGCCCTACCTAGTAAGAAACCAAAGAAAACAAAAGGCAAAAAACTTGAAAAAGCAAAACCTTCACTGGACAGCTACTTAAAAACAGGTGGCTGAAAAAATTGACTATCAAATTAAAGCTGCAGTATCTGCAACAATAAACTCAATGCCCGTAACTGATTTAGAGATCCTACCTTTGCCCAGTGATGGAAACAATATGAGTGCCATTTTATCAGACACTATATATCCCTGGATGAAATTGCTCATAATTCACTAAAGAGAAGTCACTAGAAAGTCACTAGCATGTCAGAGCAAATTGACCCACCAAAGGTGATTCAGTCAAACAATGGCGAAAATAGTAGTCATGCAATGAACTATATAGAACCTAGTGATCAACGTGACGGTGCGAGCTCTGTGAGCTTACTCGAGCTGGAAACAGGTGCCGTCTTCTTCCCGCGATCCAGGACAATATGGCGGCATCCCGCACTCCAGTATGGGGAGTAAGAAAATAAGGTGAACAGCAACTGGAAGCATTAACGCTCGGTGCAAGCGCTGTCACTTGTGGGACCCAAGAGTACTTCCTGGTCCCCCTGCGTTCAGAGTGCTAAAGCAACTTGAAGGTGGGAGAGCCTCCAGGTATGGCTATTGCCATACCTGGAGTCTGGAGCGTGCGGTGCGGGGAGAGGTTCCCACCAATGGGAAGCAAATATTGTCCCAGAGCTAGATCGCGGAGAGCTGACCCCGCCATGCTGCACCCGCACCCGGTGCATGTGGACATAGCGGCTGAGAACATTGGAGCCTGGGAGAGACCAGAGAAGTGGGCTGGGGTGAGGACGCCTCTGGTGGGGGCATGCTCTGCATCCTTGAATGAGAGCGTTTGATCTTCCCCAACTGTCATTGCCTGACAGTGTGCCTATTCCTGAATAAACTAACTACAAATTTGCCTGTTCTGGCGGCTGCTTGACATGTTGTGGGGTCCTTAATGAGAGCCTGCTAGAACTGAACATTCCGTGCTGGACCTAAAGAGCTGGCCCCTAAATGTGAGAGCTGCTGGAGAGCCAACAGAGAAGCAGCAGGGCGTGTGTTAAAACAGATTTCTGAACTCTGACCTGGTGGACAGAGGTTCAGAAGGCCAGTCTAGTTTCTTGGAACAGGATAACCTTCTGGACAAGCCAGACCAATCAAGGAAGCTTGGCGGTGGTCAAGACTACCTCTCAGAAAGGGTGGTGGTGACTGAAAGACAACAATGAGCACACAGAGTAAAGGACACTTACAAATCACTCCCAGTGAGGTGTGCATATATATCAAAAATACAAATACATGTATTCCATTTGTAAGGGCTGTAGCAGCTCAGGAAGGTAGGTGAGGTGATGCCGAATAAGTTCCCACTATTTCGAGGAGGGATTCCACTTGAGGGCTGTGGGATGTTTTAACCCACTAGGCTCTGCCCTGCAACATCCCTGTGTGCTGATGGTGAAAGAATCATCAAAAATGGCTGCAAAAGCCCTATGCCAAAACCTATGAAAATTGCGCTTTGAAACCGAAAAAGATGGCTGCCAAATTTACTTTGCCTGTTGTCAGTGGTGAAATGGAGACCTCGCTGCTGAAACATGTTAATTGGCTGCCCACCAAGTAAAAATGAACACAGCAGGAAAGGCAGTGCTTTATTGCAAGAAACCCAGAAATTGCTCTTAAATCCCCTTTTCTTGGTTGCTGAAAACACAAAACACTGGTCCAAAACATCCAATATCTTTGCTGGGTGTTACCCGCCACTTCATTTAAGGAATCATTATGAACACACAATGTCAGGAAAAGCAGAATCTATCATCAAAATATCCACAGTAAAAAGTGTGCTTGCCTGTGAAAATCTGTCAAAATATGGGCGCAGTATGACAGCTGTCATTAGATGCATTAGAAGCTTAAATTGTGTAATTGAAATCAAATGTCTATAAATGAAGTGACCTGCTATCAAAAGTAATAGGTTGCAACTATTTAATCTCCATGGTTTAGAGACTGGAATTAGAGTTCTGGTTGCCTGTTTTAAAATTGCTAGTTTATTTTCAACAAAGAAACATGTAACAAAGTGACTTTTAAAGTAAGCCTGATGCAAGCCAAAACTACAAAGCAACTCCCCCACTGGGCAAGGCACCTCCCTTCTGCTCTCTGGACCAGGAACTCACATTCAGGTGTTGATTAAGAGGGGAGGGGCACTTGGGCTGCTCCCGGGAGAAACAATGAATCTTCCTTGGCTGAAAGGATATGCAGATTGTAAAGTGTCAAAGTAGCCTCTCCCAGAAGGAAGGGGGCGGATTGCTTCAGACCTGCCAGAGAACCAAGGAGGCGGGGACAGATGATCATTTGTGAATTCACAAAGCACAGAAAGCATATTTCTGAAAAACACTAATAAAGGACTGTGCGAATTTGTAAAAATTATGAAGTTAATAGCATTGTTAATGTGATTCTTTTGTACATATTTTAACAGGTGCCAGAAATCTGATGATGTTCTGAGAAGGCGCAGTGAAAATTCTTGTTTTGTAGCAATTGTATTTATGTCAGAAGCATGAAACTTCATACGATTATGCCCAGATATCATGCGCACATATGTACAAAATTGTGGACATGGCATGGATTCACATGCTCATGAATATTCTCCGTCAGGCTGGGAATACTCGGTAGAGAAAAAATCAGTATCAGTTTCGTTTCTGATCTGTCTTTCTTAGTAGTAACCAATCACTGGTCTCTGGGTCATACTGCCCCCAGCCAATGACTGCCCTCTCCCTAAGCCCCTCCCCTGGCAGCCATCCTCAGATTTGGTAGCAATTAAAGTGGCAGTATGACCAAGTAAAGAGCCACAGAGGGGTAGGAGGGAGGGTTCGCATGTGAATCCATGCCAGACCCATGCTGAGAACAACAGTTACAGGTAAGTAACTTGTTTCTTCTCCAGCATGGGGTCTGGCATGGATTCACATGCTCATGAATTTCAAGAATACATAGCAGTACACACATGCACAACCACGGGAGGTGGCAAGGCTCAACATTATGTATTACATAAACTCAACATTACCTCACCAGGCCCGCCTTCAGGTGAACAGGTTGTGCAGCACTGCTTGGCCGACCCTGGACTCCTCCCTGGAATCCCGGTCGACACAGTAGAATCTCGTGAAGGTGTGCGTCGACCTCCACGTAGCAGCCCTGCAGATGTCCAGGAAGGGTACACCAGACAAGAACGCTGTGGTAGCAGCGATCGCTCTGGTCGAATGGGCTCTCGGACGGCCGGGCAGCTGTCAGTTTGCCAACCGGTGACAGTGCATGATGTAGCCGTAGAGCCATCTGGAAATGGAAGCCTTCGAGAGGGCCTTCCCTTGGTTCACAGGTCCAAAGTTCACAAACAGTTGTGATGTCTTCCGAAAACTCTTTGTGCGGTCCACGTAGAACTTCAGTGCTCTAGCTACATCTGGCGAGTGCAAAGTCCTCTCGGCCAGCGACGCGGCGACGGGAAGAAAACTGGAAACACCAAGGGCTCGTTGAGATGGAAGTCCAACGGCACCTTGGGCATGAAGGAGGGGTGCGTCCTCAGCACCACCCTCGTCTCGTGAAAAGTCAAGTATGGAGGCTTGCAGGATAGGGCCTGGATCTCTCCCATTCGCCGTGCGGAGGTGATGGCCACAAGAAATGCTGTTTTCCACGACAGGAACTTCAACAGTGTCGAATGCAGAGGCTCGAAAGGCGCCCCTAAGAGCCTGGTTAGCACCACGTTGAGCTCCCACGCCGGGGCCGGAGCCTTCACCAGCGGGAACGAACGGAATAGTCCCTTCATAAACTCCTTCACCAGGCGATGAGACCACAGGGATGATCGTCCCATAGTTCTGGTGTAGCGGGAGATCGCCCCCAGATGTATTTTGATGGAGGCATGAGCCAGCCCCGACTTGGCCAGCGACAGCAGGTACGGCAGCACTTGAGGGGCCGTAATTCGCAGAGGGTTAATCTTCTGTGCACAGCACCAGATAGAGAACCTCTTCCATTTGTGTCCATAGCACTTGAGAGTGGAGGACGCCCTGGCCTTTGCAAACACCTCCTTGCAGTCCGCCGGGATATTGTACCCTCCAAACTCTAGTGCCACAAGAGCCAGGCCAGGCCTGCAAGTTCAGTGACCCCGGGTCGTCATGGAGGATGGCGCCTCCTTCTCTGGAGAGAAGATCTGCGTCCGTCGATAGTTTGACTGGGGGGACGCTGACAAGTCCAGAAGGTCTGGTAACCAGATCTATCTTTGCCACACCAGTGCGACGAGGATCATCCTGCACTGGAACCTCTTGAGTTGGCCGACGAGTCACAGTAGCAACGGCAACGGAGGGAACGCATACAGGAACAGGCCATCCCAGGGGAACGAGAAAGCATTGCCCATGCTCCTTGGCTGGGGAAACCTGCTGTCGAACCTCTGGCACTTGGACTTCGCTGCCGTCGCGAACAGGTCAATCGGGGGTTTGCTCAATCGTCGAAAAAGCCGATCCACTTGGTCCTGACGCAGTTCCCACTCGTGGCATGAGCGCAGCTCCCTGCTCAGCGAGTCGGCGATAGTGTTCTTTATCCCTGCTAGGTGGAAAGGCACCAGAAACATCCCCTGGGTAGCGGCCCAATGCCACAGATCCTGGGCCTCCTTTGATAGGGCCAGGAACCTGGTTCCTCCCTGCTTCCGGATGTAGAACATTGCAGTGATGTTGTCGGTGCAGATCCTTACCACCTTGCCCTTGAGGGACGGGAGAAACAACCTGAGAGCCCAGAACACTGCTCAGAGCTCCAGGATGTAGATGTGGAGTGACCTCTCCTACAGGAGCCAAAGGCCTCTCGCGTGAAGATCTCCGGTGTGCGCTCCCCAACCCTCCAGGGAGGCATCCGTCGTCACCGTCACCTGGTGTGCTGGGGTCTGAAAGTCTGTGCCCGCCACGAGATGCGCGCGGGTGCTCCACCACCGAATAGCTTGGCGGAAGACCTTGTTGAGTGGGATCTTGTCTTTGAAGCTGCCCGCCGCTTGCATCCAACGGGCGTCGAGGAACTCCTGTAGAGGACGCATCCGCAGCCTGCATAGGCGCACCAGGTAGATGCAAGAGGACATCATGCCGAGAAGTGACCTGATGGACCTCACCCTGGCCACATCCGTGGCCAGCGGTCGCTGCACCTTGCCCAGGATGGCCTAGCCAATCGTGCCACTGTATCGATCTTGGCTCCCAGAAACAGTGCGACCTGTGACGGAACCAGGTGGGATTTTGGGAAGTTGATAGAGAATCCCAGGTCCGTGAGCAGTTGGACGGTCTTCACTGTGCGCTCGACGGCGAGCTCCCTTGTCCTTGCTCGGTTGAGCCAATCATCCAGGTAGAGGTAAACGCGGATCCCTTGCAGGCGCAGCCACGCCGCCACTGGCGCTAGGCACTAGTTAAATAAACCTGAGCGCCGACTTCAATCCGAAAGGCAGGGCCTTGAATTGGTAGTGCTGTCCTTGGACTACGAATCTGAGAAACCTTCGGTGTCCTTTTAGAATGGGGATGTGGAAGTAAGCATCCTCCAAGTCCAGCGACGATAGGAAGTAGCCTGCCTCCAGCTGTCCCAGCACGTGCTGGAGGGCGACCATCCGGAACTTCTGGGCCTTGAAGTATTTGTTTAACCGACGCAAGTCCAGGATGGGGCACCAACCGCCGGTCTTCTTTCTGACGAGGAAGTATCTTGAGTATACTCCTCTTCGGGACAAGCTTAATAGCCCCTTTCTTGAGCATCGTCCTTACCTCTAACAGCAGTTGTGGGAGCAGTTGTGGGATGGGATTTTCCTTCCTGGCCACGGGAAGAATTCAGGGGCAATTCTTTAGAAATTCGAGAGTGTGCCTGTGGGCCAGGGCATCCAGCACCCAACGGTCGGTGGAGATGGACTCCCACACGCTGACGAACTTCGGGGTGCTCAGGTGGGGGCCCGACGCCACGGCCAGTTCAGTCCTGCTTGGAGGCGGCCTTGCCGCCCTGGCCTCCTTGGCGACGGCGACGAGGTCCTCCCGACTTGCCGCGCCCTCTGTAGGCCTCTTGTGACAAGGAGCGGGCTGCCTGGCAGTACGTCGAGGAGCCACCGCCGAATCCTTTGGAGGCACCTTGCTTGCCTGCGGAGTTCCGAAAGGGGGGCCGTCGTTGCTGCAAAACTCCCAAGGCCCGAGCCGTCTCCGTGTCGGTCTTGATGGCCTGAAGTGACTCATCTACTTTCTTTCCAAACAGGTTGTTCCTGTCGAAGGGCATGTCCAGAACTCTGGTTTGCAAGTCCTGGTGGAATTCTGTTGCCTTGAGCCATCCCCGCCGTCGAAGGCAAACACCTTTGCCCAACTGGCGGAACCCGGTGTCCGCGATGTCCATGGCCACCTCACCTTCCTGTAGGATCCCCAGGGCCTCCGCCCTCTTGTCTGGTAAAAAGTCCAGCAGGGGGGTGATCTTGTACCACAATTCCCTGTCGTAGCGGGCCACAATCGTCGTTCCATGGCGTCCAGTCTCTTTCCATCGCCGTCGGGTGGGGAGGTTGAAGTTGAAGCCGTCTCCCTCGCTGCTTTCTTTTTGGCCGCCGCCGAGACAACAGAATCCAGGGTCGGCTGTGCCCTAAGGCACAAAGTGGCGGAATCGGGGGCCCAGGCGTCGTGGACGGGTTCTTCAGGAGAGCAAGTCCCTCGTCCCAGATGTCGTTAAGCAATGGCACTGCGAGGACAGTCTTCTTCTTGGCCTCGCACCGTTGATAGAGGAAGCCTTCCTTCTTCTGTTCTTCGGGGCAGAGCATGAAGAGCTCGGATGCCCTGGAAATCATGGCGTGGAAGGAGCCAATTTCGTCGGGCGGGCAGGCCTGAGGGGGTGGTGATGGAAGGCCCTTTCCTTCCAGCCAGTTGGTGAGGCGGATCTGTCGATCCCTCATGGTCCGCTCCGACATGTTCTTGCAAAACGCACATTCCTTCTCCACGTGCGTTTTGTCTTCATGAAGGCAGTCGAGGCATCTAGAATGCTCGTCCTCCTTGAACACATTCTGCAATCCGCATCCAGGGCAGTTCCTGAACAGCTTGGATCCGGGCGTCGAGCTTCCCTTGTCCTGGGCCATGTCCACGGGGTAGGCCTCAAGGTCTTCTGGAATCTTCCAAGAAGCTTACTCGATGAAAACTTCGCCCTTGAGGGGTGTAGAAAATTCCGAAACGGGTCCCGGTTGATCGGAAGTAGAAACGGTGGAGCTTGAGACTCGATTGACTGAAAAAATGAGATTAAACTCTTTGAAAAATCGCAAAACGCAGTAAAAGCTCGAGCGCTATAGCACGAGGACTCCCAACACTTGAACGTGCGGTAAAATCTGAGGATGGCTGCCAGGGGAGGGGCTTAGGGAGCGGGCAGTCATTGGCTGGGGGCAGTATGACCCAGAGACCAGTGATTGGTTACTACTAAGAAAGACAGATCAGAAACTAAACTGATACTGATTTTTTCTTTACCGAGCATTCCCAGCCTGACGACGGGGAATATTCATGAGCATGTGAATCCATGCCAGACCCCATGCTGGAGAACAGGATCAACTACCTCACCCACAATTTCAGAAAGTGCATCAAGAACCTCTCCCCAGAATGTGCCCAGTACAGGGCATGACCAAAACATATGCACATGGTCCGCATTCTCGTTTCGACACCTCGGGCAAACCAGTATAGCACCACGATTGAATTTAGTCTATGCTGGGTATAGTACACTCTATTCAATAGTTTTGTACTGCATGCATCTATATCGAGAATTTAGGGAAACCTTCCCCGTATGAGAGCACATTTTCTCCCACACGTCATCCGTGATTTCAAGGCCAAGCTCACCAGCCCAGGCCTGGCAAGTGTTGAGAGTCCCGTCAGGGAGTTTTGCTAGTAGGAGTTTATAAAGGGAGGAGAGTATTCCCTGACTAGCGCTAGAGTTAGCAATATATTGCAGTTCGGGTGTCCGGGGGTTCCTGTGGGAAAGATGACCACATATTTCAGACTGCAGCCCGGAGTCTGTAGTACTGTAACATTTCCACAGCCGAAACAGTATGGCCAGGGTGCCATGTCTGTGGGGTAAAAACTGCCCTTCCGGGAATAGATCCGTCAGTGCGTGCTACCCCAAATTCGACCAGTGTTGAGCAAGGATTATCATGAGTGGGTACCAGCCCGGGAAAGCACCATATGGGAAGCAAGTTATAATAAGGGCAGAGGGCGGGTGTTTGTGCCAGCAGGCGTCGCCCGCTGTCAAAGTGGATACAATAGGGTCAACTGGCGCACTAGATGTAAATTTGCGTTCTAGGATTAATGTCATGGTATTGGTCCCAGTCGTGGCTAGTTTTTCCAGCTTAACGTGGGGAGGAGCAGTGGTATGTCTAAACCAGTATGTAGCGAATTGTGCTTGAGCCGGTATCCAGTATAGGGTCAGGTCAGGAGCTGCAAACCCTCCCACCCCCTCTCGTAAGGCAATGTCATATGTTCCTATTATTTTTGGACCGCCTCGGCATGCCATAATAATTGGGAGCCCAAATTGTACAATTTGTCAAAGTAACTCTGTCCCGGCCAGATCGGTACATTACTGAAGATATATAATAGCTTGGGCTTTTAAATCAGCTTCTATTGACAAGGTCACAGAAGTGGTTTAAAAACTTAAACCCACCTCCTGTAAAGGGGACATCTTCCCTGCCTCCCTGTTCAAAGAGTTAATTTCTACATTAGCTCCCTGGGTACTGGGTAACCAGATTTATAAACCGCTCATTTCAAGAGTCACATGTTCCGAAAAATATTAAGGCAGCGTGGCTCACATCCAGGCTGAAAAAGGATAATTTGGACCCTGCAGAAGAGGGAAATTACCGACCTGTAACTAATATCCCGTTTATTTTGAAAATGTTGGACAAAGTGGCCTATATGCAGTATCAGGTGTTTCTGGAGAACCACAACATTCTTGCTGTCCAACAATCCGGCTTTCGCCCTCCTCATGGTACTGAGTCGGCGTCGCTGGATATAAAATCACCTATTGCTGGACTTCCAAGAAGGCTGTGATGCGGTGGTGAATACCACGGCCACTGAGCTCACGACCTGCGAGGCCACAACGGCGCGCAGATCCAGCTGATAAGCCCTCCCCAGGCACCACAAGATTGCACCGGCGGCTCTGGGCAGCAACGTTGGGAGACCAGGGGAGACACTCAGCGCCCGCCTGCACTCGTGGGGCCGGCATAAGAGCGAAGAGCAGAGAGGGCCGCAGGCCACCCAGACTGGACCGGACGGTGCACTTTTGCCCGCAATTCTGGAAAGGACTTCCCTATGGCTAACTCGCACTACAAGCCTCCCCACCATCCCAGAGCTGGGGGGTGGCGGAAGGCGAGACCCCCATGACCTGCACCCAGCCATAGCGTGCGCGGAAGACCACACTGTCTCCCCTGGAGCGGGGGACACCGGGGGGCACATATGCGAAGATCCGATTCCGACACTGACCGCCCCCGACGGTCAGCGCAGAATGCGTCAGACAGAGAAGCGGACCCGCTACGTGGCTCCCATTGAGTTATGTGCTCACAGGACTAGGAAGACACAGTAGAAGGCAACTGGTCCCGGGGAGGGGATCCATGGAAAGTCACGCATATGCATAACATCTGTGGGAAGCCGTGCACAAGCATAACGCCGACGCGCCCGCCAGCCCCCCGTGCTGAGCAAACACCAGGAGCAAGGTATTAAATCGCTCAGGAGAACGCCCCTACAAGATCCCCAATAATACGAAGCTCAGAAGCTAATAGACCAGGGGGACACATCAAGGCCTCACAGAGCAGCAGATGCAAAGCCGCGGCGAGACCGCAACAACGCCTCCAGTCCCCTCTGATCAGCCTAAGCACACACAGCACAGACAGAAGAGTGCTAAGAGCAACTAGCCCCAGTACCAGGAACCCCATTCACTCCTGGGAGTGCCCATGGAGTGAGAAACCCTCTGTTCAGGTGGGTTACCCAACAAAAGAAGTCCAGGAAGGGAGCCGGTAGAGCACGAAGGCCCTTGTGGCCCGGAGACACCTTAGCTCACCGAAAACCGGTGGATGCAGGCTGCGTCGCCCCTCGAACTCTTACACGCAGACCACCCTGGTTAACGAGGGAAGAGAGGCACCCAGGATGGGAGGGGAGGACCCCCGATATTCGGCTTAGTGTCCCCCCTCCTAATAAAGAGACCACAACCAGTGCCCGGAGGACCCATTGAGGTCATGAAAGTCCCCAAGGGGCATCCTCTCTACTCCAGTGACAGGCACCCAAGTGGAAGGGGCAGCGCCTAATGGGTGCCTCAACCAACAGAGAGGGAACGCCCTGGACTGCCAGGGGGTCGGAGCAACAACCCTACCCACCCACACAGACAGACTGCACACAAATCAAGTGATCCGCAACCTACCCCCAGCACGATGTCAAAGAAAAGGAACAAAGAATCTCAACTGGCACCCAGGAACACTAAAAAGATGCAGCAAGGTCCACTGTCTAAAATTTGCCAAGGAGGTAGATACCGCCGCGGGGCACACCTCAACAGACTGGTTCACAGACACAGGGGTCGAATAAGCACAGGCGGAACAGGAAAGACCAGTAAACCCAGGACTCGCTCAAACTCTTCCTTTCCGAGATAGTGGACACGATCACCACTGCAGGATAGAAACAAATGAACGCACAGAGAGGACCTGGCGGAGGGACTGCAGGAGATAAAGAGGGATATTAACAAGGTAAAGGAGAGAGTGGACATGAACGAAAGAGCAATCTAGGAGCTGACGGAAGATGTAAGGAAAGCGGACGCCCTGCTGGAAACCCTAGCTGTGGCCAACCACAATCTCGAACTGCAGGCAGAGGACCTGGAGAATAGGTCCAGGCGCTCGAATATACGGGTTCAACGCTTCCCAGAAGAAATGCACGATCAGGACCTTCACCAGGTAATTAAGAGCATATTCTCCGACCTTCTGGACCCCGAAGCTGGCATTGAGATAGAATTCGGCAGAATCCACACAGTGGGCCCCTGCAGACAGGAACCAAGGGTGAGGCCAAGAGATGTCTTTGCCGCTATGCATAGCTACAACGTCAAGGAACAAATACTAATGAACGCCAGGAAAATGAAGCAGATAGCATACAACGGAGCACAATGATTCTTATATCAGGACCCGGCACAGTCAACGCTCATCAAAAGGAGAATGGCTCCAGTGCTAGCGTTGTTGAGAGCCCAGGAAATTAGCTACAGATGGGCCCACCCATTCGGCCTGGTCTTGGACTGGCAGCGGAAACACAAAGTCACGACTTATGAACAAGGAGCAGCGTTTCTGGGACTTGAGGAAGAGGCTTGACCAACTCTGGGTCCACCATCCACTCAACTTTCAGCCCGCAAGCCGTGGGAATGGTCAACGGTAAAGTCCAAGAGGCCTAGGAAGGGGAGACCCAACTATTCCTCAGGGGTCCACAGCCCAGCAAGGAACAGGACAACCAAGGAAACCTCGTTGAATGGCTGAACTGAATCCAAGGCACAAAGATGACTATCGCATATACAGCACACCTGGGGAGCGCGCATTTTAAGCTAAGCGCCTTTGCTAGACCTTACGCAATAATGTAAGATGGTGGCCTTGTGGAGAGGGCGAATCTTGGAATGGGATTGGGAGATCCAACGTGGGCAAATCTGGGGATACTTTGGGGTTAAACTCTCAAGACCACAATCCGAGAGGGGCTAGAAGCCAGTTGAACCTACCCAGCCAGGTTGGGGGGGGGGGCAGGAGGGCACGGCAAACAATACTGCAGAAGAGGGGGCACAACAGGAAGGAATGAAGGAGGAACCGGGGGGGGGCGCCTCCATACAGGGGATGGGCCAAATACGGCAGACCCACGCAACTGAATATGGCAAGTCGCGATAAGCTAAAGAACATTTCCCTGAATGTCAATGGCCTCAACTCTCCAAACAAAAGGAAAAAAATAGAGAGATATCTCAGAGGAACATGAGATATCTCGGACGTGGTTACATTGAAACCCACATCTAATCCCGGGACAGAAATAGAATAAAATTCTAGGGGTATACAAGAATCTTTCAGGCCACACAATCCAATAAGAAAGGAGGGGTTCTCACGGCCCTGAAAGATGGGCTGGACTTGATCGTCATAGGTAAAGAATCTGATGACCAGGGCAGATACCTGGCAGGAACGCTGGAGGGGAGGGGCGGGAGGCCTACACAGTAGCGATTCTGTACGCTCCCAACGCAGGCCCAGGATGCATTCATCCAAAAAGCACGGACAAGGATTGAGAAGTTCACAAAAACTCCTATCATACTAACAGGGGATTTTAACATTGCATGGGACCCCACCAAAGACAGGAGTAACATTACGATGGGCACACAGGGGCGACCGTCGGAGGAACTTAGAGGGAAAATTAGCAACCTGTCCCGAATAGATGCGTGGAGTCAACTAGAAGGGGACAAGGAGGGCTTCACCTTTTATCCGCACGCACATCGCTCTCACTCTAGAATCGATTACGCCTGGCTCTCAAGAGCGTTGCTGGGTAGTCATCACTCTCGGTGCAATAATACTATCAGATCATGCCCCATTAACCATTATCCTGGAGAGGAATTGGCGCCCATCTGGCCTGTGGAGGTGGCGTTATCCGGACCACCTGTTCAAGGACGACCTATTGGTCCGGGAGGTGGCAGAAGAAATCAAGGCCTTCTTTGATACCAACACAGTCGGGGAGACAGCCCTGCAGGTCAGATGGGACGCTTTCAAGGCAACAATAAGAGGGAGAATTATAGCAATCAAAACACAGAGATCGGGAAAAGAGGCCCGCTTGGAGGACAAACTAAAAGGAAATAATGGCCAAGATGCGAACAGCCCACACGCCTGCCATGAAACGGAAGTATGATATGATATGATATGATATGATATATGGCATTTGTAACGTGCCTATACACATAGGGCCACCCGGGGTCAACTAGACTTAATACAGATGAGGGTGGTGGAATGTAACTCACTAAACCTCGAGCAAAAAAATTACAAGGCAAATAAGTCAGATCGCTTACTAGCTAGGATGCTAAGGAAGCCCTGTCTCCCATACACAACGCAACTGCTATGTAGGGCACAGAACGCAAGGGAGGCGTAACAGCCCGCACCAGTATGCCCACAAACCGCGAGTTATGGTTAACTATATAAAGCTACACAAAGTCCATCCAAAACTATGTGCACTTGCACATCGCGCCCCAGTATTTCGGCAAGGCCCTACCTATAAGCAGCAACAGGAACCACGCCCTGCAAACCTTATATGAACCCCACTGCGTCAACACTGCAAAGACTTACCTCCCTCATCGTGACGCCCAGGCTGCCCGATCCCAACAGATAAATGCTGATCTACCTAACAATGAGGCTGCCTGCAAGGTAACTGCTCCAAATGTTGATGCTGCCTGCAAGGTAACTGCCCCAAATGTTGATATTGCCTGCACTGCAAATGTCCTAAATGTTGATATTGCCTGCACTGCAAATGCCCCAAATGTTGATATTGCCTGCACTGCAAATGCCCCCATTATGCCCAATATGGTTACTGGATGCAATGAATATCCGCCTCTCCATACAACCCCTGCTGAGCCACCTGTCATAGTTATACCCATCGCCCCTGACGACCTATGCTCACTAAACATCACAAATAGGCCCCATCCCACCTCTGATCCCAACGTGGACCTCCCTATAGATGCAAGCACCTCTTCTACCGCTAAAAAAAACTGCCAGTCCACACCTCAGATGTGCCTTGGTCAATGCCCGTACCATCAATGTCCACGCTCTCGACATCAATTACCTCATCACTCATGACCTTGACATTCTATTCATTACCGAATCAGGGCTACATGAAGTCTCTGGTCCGACGCTATCGCTAGCGCTACCACCCGGATACTCCATTATCAGACAAGACCGACTGACAAAGGGTGGAGGAGTAGCCCTGATAGCAAAAGAGTCACTTTCTATTAGAAAGCCTGATAAGGTCATAGACAATAAAAGTGACTACCTCTACGCCAAAATCAACATCTCCCACAACTGCACCATCTCAGTGCACTTGGTCTACAGACCACCTGGACCAGTTGGTGACTTCCAAGCAGCTCTTACTCACCCATTATCCGACAACCTCAAGAAATCTAAAAGGCCATGCTACTAGGAGAAATCAACCTAGGCCTTAACGACAATAATGACCCGGCAGCCAAAGCACTCAGTATCTCACTTGATACCATTGGATTCAGCAATACCGTTACCGGTCCTACTCACAAACAGGGTCGGTCCCTCAAATGGATTGCTCAACATAACTGTCCTCTCATAATCACTGTCAATGCACCAACCCCCTAGTCTGAACACCACATTATCCACTTTGGCATCCCTACGGCCAGAAACAAACTCATCCCAGCACCACCTATGCCACGTACCCTTGCCAGAAGCTCCAGGCAACTCACCAAAGAAAGTCTCTTATCTTATCTATCAGGACCCGCCTTCAGACCCTCATTCTCAACTGATCCAGAAACCCTGGCACTCACCTACACCAAAGCCATCAAGGCAGCAGTTGAAGACATTGCACCACTAAAAATGAGAAAAGCCAAACCTGCAGGACACACCAATGCATGGTTCACCAGCGACCTCTAAGCACTGCAAACTAAGAAACGTGCAGCGCTAACACTCTAGCAATCCACCCAAACCGATAAAGCAAAACTTGACTTCAAAAATATTGCCAAAGATACAAGCAAGCCATCATTTGAGCAAAAGCCACCTCCTTTGAAACCAGAATCCAAGAAGCTCAATATCATACAAAAGAGTTATTCTCCATCTTTAGGGACCTAGAAACCCCCACACCCGCACCCGCACCACAGACCTTTAACAAAGACAAAGCCTGGTGTGACGAAATCCAAGCAGCCATGCTGAACAAAATAAACACACTCCAAACCAAAATTGAATCATCCAGACAAGCCTTGAAGACCACCCCCCTCCAACCCCTCCCCCGACTTCTGTTCCACCACCACTCAGGGACCCCCACGCTCCTTTATCTTTCAACAGAATTGAAGAAAAGGACATGATTAACATCATGAAATCCAGTAAGCCATCCAAGTGTAAAAGGTGACATGCCCAGCCAATATCATCAAAGAATGCGCCAGTCCACTCGCACCATTCCTCACTGCCTTTGTGAACGCCTCATTTGCCACAGGCAAAGTCCCCCTTGTGCCTCAAAGAGGCCTGGGTACGCCCACTTATAAAAAAAACAACCTACTCTGGACCCATCATCTCCCAATAACTACAGGCCCATCACCACGGTGCCCTTTTTGCTCAAAATACTAGACAAAGTAGCATACCTCCAGGTACAAAAATTCATCGAAGACAACATACTGCTTGGGATGCGCCAATCAGGCTTTCGCCCAGGTCATGGGACTGAAACCGCACCACTGGACCTAAAAAACCAGATGGATGAGGCTAGAGACGCCGGCAAACCGGCTCTCCTCCTCCTCCTCCTAGATCTCTCAGCAGCATTCGACCTTGTTGATCACAAGGTCCTATGCCACCACCTAACCACCACAGTCAAATTCTCACCAGACGCCGCCACATGGATATCATCCTTTCTGTAAGAAAGAACCATGCAAGTCTTTTCTGACTCTGCGTCGGCCTCACCTACCATCGTTCTGTGTGGTGTACCACAAGGGTCTTGCATCTCGCCCACCCTCTACAACATTTTCATGCCCCCCCTCTTCCTCATTCTAGATGCACTGGGTATCTCGTATACTAATTACGCTGACGATACGCAGATCCTCCTCACCCTAACAGGAGACTGACACTGACTCCAGGACCCTAAATGACATGTACAACACAATCCAAGCTTGGATGGCAGTAAATGGTCTATGCCTGAACTTTGACAAAACAGAGCTACTCCTTGTCGGTACGAATGAGACGCTCAAGAACCTTGACTCCAAGTTCAGCCATTTCAGCATTGACAATATCAGAATCCCAGTTGCTAGCGTAGTAAAAACCCTGGGAGTCTACCTTGACTCTAAACTATCGATGACCAGACATGCCAATGCCATCGCTTCTGTGGCGGCCTACCACGCTAAACTTATGACAGAAGCCAGATCATTTCCATCTAAAGAAAACTCCATTACCATTGCACGAGCCATCACAGGCTCCAGTTTGGACTATTGCAACGTCCTCTTCTTAGGAACCGCCCCAAATAATCTGGCGAAACTACAGGTCATTCAAAATAATGCCCTACGCAAAGCACTAGGCATCCCTAAAAGACAGCATATCACGGCTGCAAGGAAAGAAGCCCATTGGCTTCCTATCAAAGAGAGGGTCATCTTCAAAGCCCTTGCAATGACACACAAATGCATTCCCCAAACCGATCCCACCTACCTCTCTGAAAGAGTCCACCCCATCTCCACAACCAGGTCTACTAGAACACCCTATGCAAATATGCTCTCAGTGCCCAAATTTATGACAGCTTGCGCGGGTGGCACCAGCTTCCTATACCTAGCAGCAACACAGTGGAACGCCCTACCACCTACACTCCGAGGGGAAAGCTCAAACCTAGCCTTCAGAAAAGCTGCCAAAACTCTACTTTTCTCCTAACCATGTCACACACCTGCCACTCTATTACACACATGCCTAATTCCTATATGCATAATGTATTGTATTGATTCACCTAAATGCATAAATGTAATGTACCGCTCCTGTAACTAAGTTGTAAACTTTCAAGTAACAGCGCTGCGATGCCTAGGGGCAGCCCTGTGCGCTATACAAATGTAAAAAAAATAAAAATAATAAAAAATACTGAAAATGAAAGTCAGCGGAGGAGGGACTAGTGCTAACAATAAGGATATCGAAAATGCATTTGTCCAGTACTACACTAGGCTTTACAGTTCGGACGACCCTCCGTCGGCCTTCCAAAAAGCCTACATAGAGAATACAGATCTAGTGCGAATAACAGAGGAGGAGAGGGCAATGCTAGAACAGGATATAACTAGGGACGAAGTCAGGGCGGCCCTTAAATCTTTACCAATCAATAAATCCCCAGGGCCTGACGGCTAGGTGGCAGAGTTCTACAAAACCCACAAAGAAACACTCATTCCCCCACCTCATTGCACTCTTTAATGAAATCGGCACGGACAGTGTTATCTCTAAAACGGTGGAAGAGGCAAAAGTCATTCTTATACCCAAAAAAGACAAGGACCCCACAAAGAGCCGCTACTACCCCCTCATCGCGCTGATAAACGTTGATGCCAAGATCCACTCGAAAATCCTAGCAACAAGGCTTGATCAGATCATCCCCCAAATAGTCCAACCCGACCAATCAGGCTTCGTTAGAGGGTGGCAGACCGGTGACAATGTCAGTAGAGTTGTACATCTGATCGAAAAGTCCCACAAGAAAGGAATCTCTGCTCTCCTCATGGCGGTGGATGCAGAAAAAGCCTTCGACCGGGTAGAGTGGGGATTCCTCTTCGCAACTATGCATAGGATGGGATTTGGCCCCGGATTTGTGGCCTGAGTGAGGGCCAACTATCAGCAGCCGACTCTCCACCTCTCCATTAATGGGCAAATCTCAGAACCCATTGGCAGTCAGGCGTGGTACGAAGCAGGGGTGCCCACTGTCCCCCATTCTGTACGCAATACATCTAGAACCATTCCTTGCAGTGGTGAAAGCCAATGAGGATTTGTTTTTTATTATTTATAATGCGCATATAACCCCAAGGGTAACAAGGTGCGAAAATAGTAAGAGGGTTGTATAGCTTTGTTCCATATAGCATATTAGATAACGTCACATGGAGTTACAATAGGCTCACAATGGCAGCATAAATAACAGATACCAATGACACTTTATCTAGGGCAGTTTACATAGTAGCAAAGAGAATAACGGGAGTACACTGAACATTAAATCTATTGGAAATCGCGCTGGCCAATTCAAATAATGATAGGCTGGCCAGGCATGAGGGAACCAGGGAGTATTATTTGTCAAGGTCCTTCATTCATTGGATAATGTTCGTCCTAAACTGAAGATAGGGGAGGTCTTTCCTTAGAAGTGGCGGTAGTGAGTTCCAGTGTATTGCTGCTTTAACAGGGAAGCTTCTCCCTCCTGTCAACGTCCGTTTGAATCTTTGACACTTTTGAATCATTGACACTCCTGGAGGGGCGGTGGGAAGCCTGTCTAGAGAATCTCGTAAGATATTTCGGGGCCAAGTCGTGAAGGCATTTGTGTGTCAGGGAGACAGATTTAAGGAAGATCTTGTCTTTCGTGGAGAGCCAGTTAACAGATCTTCTGGTATCTGAGATGTGGGCTTTCTTGGGGATACTTGGTGCTGCTCTTAGGGCGTTATTTTGTAGGATTTGGATCTTATTTATGATGCATTTGTTACTGCCTACATAAAGGGCATTACAGTAATCCATCTTAGATGAGATCAATGCTCTAGCCAGGGTAATGCATCTATTGGGAGTTAGGAATTGTTTGGGTGTCAATGCTCTAGCCAGGGTAATGCAGCTTTTGGGAGTTAGGAATGGTTTGGGTGCTCAGAGGAGTTTACAGGTATAGGCAGTGGCGGAGGCCATTGCGTTTATCTGTTTTTTAAATGATAATGCGGAATCTAGGTAAAAACCCAGGGTTTTTACCTCCTTGGCCAGAGTGATGATGTTATGGTCAATTTCAAATGATGAGTAGTTTTGCCCGAGTTTGTTAATATTGGCTGAAGTACCAAGAATGAGGAGTTCTGTTTTGTCATCATTCAGGCATAGTCCATGTGAGGCCATCCATGCCTGGATGATGAGGTACACTGTTTACAAAGGCCAAATCCTGGTCATAATCCCCTGTCAACGGGATGAGGATCTGGGTATCATCAGCATAGTTTGTGTAGGTGTTACCCAGACCATCGAGATCATCGAAAAGGGGCTTTGTAAAGATGTTGTACAAGGTAGGTGAGACGCAGGAGCCCTGAGGCACGCCGCAGGCAATGGGCGTGGGGTCAGCAGCCGCTAATGGTGAGAAGACGCGCATTGTTCTATTACTGAGGAAGGACTGAATCCAGCCTATTGCCTCTTGGGAGAAGTGTGCGGCCGACTCGAGGTGTTTGCACAGAATCTCATGGTCGACTAAATCGAAAGCTGCTGAGAGGTCAAGGAGCAGCAGTAGTGCTGTTATGCCCTGGTCTCTCAACTCGACAATTTGTATTTTAAGGTCAACCAAAGCGGTTTCTGTTCCATGTTGGGGTCTGAAACCAGATGGTCAGATTCCTAAGAGATGGTTATGTTCTAGGCATTGTTGGATTTATAGATATGCCATTTTGTCGAAGGATTTTAAGCATGAATGGTACTGTAGTAATAGGGAGGTAGCTCGTAGGGATGGAGGGGTCTAGGTTTTGTTTTTTAAGGAGTGGGAGGACCCAGGACTTTTTCAGATTGTTAGGTATTGTGCCTGAGTCGAAGGATGCATTTATTAATTTAGTGATGAAAGGTGAGAGTTCGCGAGCTGCATCTTTTATGAGTTGTGCTGGGCATAAGTCCCTGTGGCAGTTTGATGGTTTAAGAGTGAGGATTACATTCTCAACCTCTTTGATAGATACTTTGCGGAAGTTGAAGTAAGAGGTAGCGTCAAGTGGGGGGGGGTTGAGATAGGAGGCGTCACTGTCACATTATTAATATTAGGTTTCGTTATAGTGAGAAGGGTGGCCTTTTTATGGTGGATCTTAGTTTGCAAGGTGGTGATTTTATTACACAGGGCATTTTGAATGTTTGTACACCAGTTTTTGTCCTTGGTGCAAGAGTCTGGGGTTTGGATAGGGGATTCTATCTCCTTCAGAATTGTAAAGAGCTCTTTGGTATTGGACTTGGCTTGCTTGATTCGGAAGTTGTATGAAGTTTGTTTGGCGGAAATTATTTCTTTTTTGTAAGGGGCCGATTGCTTACTTAGGTTGCACTTATTGGTCTCTGAAGGATAAAGTCTCCATATTTTCTCACATCGACGTTTCTCAAGTCTGAGTATTTTTAGTTGTGGGGAGAACCAGTTGTTCACATGTTTACGTGGTTTGCTTTTTCTAATCTTTAAGGGTGCTATGGCATCAAGGGATGATAGCATCACTTTGTTGTACATGTCTACCATGGTGAATGGGTCACTGATCTGGGATAGAATTGAGGGTAGGTGTGATCAGAGGGATGAGGTTTTCCGGAGTGATGTTTCTTTTGTTTTTAGTGGGGACTGCTGGGGATACCCTATCAGTGAGTAGCGAAGGTGGGGCCACTAAGGCAAACGTAATCAAGTGGTGGTCAGACCAATGCTGAGGTAGTGTGGATAGTACCGAGATAGGGCAATTGTGCACGGCAATCCAATCAAGGGTTCTACCTTTAGTATGGGTAGGGCATGTAATCTTTTGGGTGAAACCTAGTTCCTCTAGGGAGTTATTAATTAGTGTGGCATTCGAATCTAGGGGGTCATTGAGTCCTAAGTTGAAATCTCCTAATTCGAGTTTCTGGGAGGAACTTTTCAAATTGTTAGATAGGATGTTTGTGAGATCTTCTTCGAAGAGACCTAGAGGGCCTGGTGGGCGGTAGATAAGGTGGATATTTACAGACTGTGAATTAGTTATAGTTAACTTGGCTGTGAGGGCTTCACAAGAGTCTGTACTATGAGGTGGAGCGAGTTTCAGTGTGAGGTTCGTTTTATGTATAATGGCAAGACCTCCGCCTCGAGAGGTGGTACGGTCTAGTCTGAGGAGGGTATAGTCATCTGGAATGGCTAACATGATTGCTGGGCCGGCTGCAGGGTGGAGCCATGATTCTGTAATGGCTAGGAAATCTAAGTTTTCATTTTGTAATATGTCTGCAATCGCTGTTGCGTGGGCGACCATAGAGCGGGCCCCTTTTATGAGTGCCCCTTTTATCGTTGGTTGAACTGGTGGGGCCGTCCTTAGGGATGGCATTAAGGGTTGTAACGGTCTCTCTGAAGAGCCTACTGTTGAGTTGAAGGTGATGTCAACTAGTTTTACTAAGGCCAGGAGTGGTGTTGGGCACTATTTTAGGTAGATGGTCATGGAGTCTTCTGAGTCTTGCACGTAGTTTAAGGTTCCTTTGTGTTAGAGTGCAAGGTCTGGAGGTCTGCTTGGCCGAATTGTGTGCAGGTGACAATGGTAGGGTATGTTGAGGCATAGTGAGGTCTTGTAGCGTGATTATATAAAGGAGGGCTCTTAGTAGTGTTGTATAGAGTGGTGGTAGGTACATGGTGTACGTGTGCGAGTATGTACGATGGACCTGAGAAGCACAGTTCTAATTTTCAGGACAGGGTGGAGAGCACAGCATAAATTAAGCTAGGTGAAAGGAGCATAAGCTTCAATCTAGCAGGTGGCGAAATGAGGTGCAGTAGAGGCTAGTGGCTGAGCAATCACAAGGCTAAGGTGGTAACGGGTAGCAAACTATGCCAACAATCTGTGGAATACATACGTAGTAAGCTGAGGAACTTCAGTCTAGTAGGACACATTAGTTAATAGGGCAGATTGCAGGATATAGAAGGAATCACATTTGCGGGAGACCCCATAAAAGAGCTGCGTTTGCGGATGTGCTTTTGACGTCAACCCAGCCAGAGACTTCCCTCGGGGCGATACAAAGGGAACTTAACCAATTCGGGGCCGTGGCGGGGACTAAAGATAAACGCAGCCATTGACGATAAATGTGACACCTGATGAGGTTCAGGAGGATGGCACAGTTATGATGGCTCGAGTTGCTGGGGAGGGAGAGGGGGGGAGGACGGCAGAGAGCACTTTATAATGTAACGTTTTTAACACTGATCACGAACGGAGAAGGTTAAATACGAAATGATCGACTGGGGCACGTTAGCCATAACATGGTTAGGGCGGATGAAAGTTTTAAAAATGGTGGTTATACCACAACTACTCTACTACTTCACAGCCCTTCCGGTCCAAGTTCCCCAAGACCTATTCAGAACTTCACAAAAATTACTAGTAAATGTGTGTGGAACAACAGATCCCAGAGAGTAGCCGCCAAACTAATGAAAGCCCCAACGTCACTAGGGTACATGGGGGAGCTGGATTTCAGGGCCTACTACATGGCGGCCCAGATGAGGGTTGTTAGGGATTGACAAAGCGACGACCAGGGAAAGATTTGGAGACCTACGGACCGTGCAGTCGCAGGGGAGGACCTGGAGAGGATCCTATGGAAACCCAAGGGGGACAGGCCGCCGCAAATGTAAAGTAGCTCTGCCCTAGCGGTAGTGGGGCACACATGGCACGAAGCGGTGAAGAGAGCGCACATCATCACATTTCCCGTGCAATACGCTCTCCTATTCGACAATCCACAATTCACCCTGGGACACAAAACAACTACATTTGACACCTGGCAACAGGGGGGATGCCTGAAAGTTCAAGACATGTTCAGCGGGGACCAGGTGAAACAATTCGACCAATGTAAGATAGACTTCGCCCTGGGGGAAAGGGAAAGGTGTACTTATGCACAATTGAGGCACTGGCTTCACCATCCCTCCATGAAACTAGCAGGAACCCACCAATTAACCCCTTTCGGAAAGTACTTAAACAGGGTTCCGGGGGACAGGTGATTGGTAACGGCCATATACAAACATATTAAAGCCGACAAGGACACCCCCCCACCCGGCCAAGACCATACAAGAAGACCATACATGAACAGATGGGAGGCCTCCACGGGGAGCACAATAGATGAAACAGAGTGGACAAAACTATGGGCACATATCCCTAGACTAACAAGATCCCTCCAAATTCGGGAGATCTGGCTGAAACTCATATTCCAGTGGCACATGATGGCGTCCAAACTGCACAGAATGTATCAGGCGGAGTCATGTTCGAATGTGTTACTGTTTAAAAAGGTCAATAAAAAGTTATGAGAAAAAGAAAATGCATATTGCTAATCTTATTGATGAGGGTAATATAGCATTGCTATTGCTATTCTATCTATCTGCCGCGTTTGATCTTGTTGATCATCAACATTTGGTGGATAGACTATCCACAGTAGGCAGATGCTCCCCTGCTGCAACAGCATGGTTCAGATCTTTCCTGGGCCCAAGAAAAATGAATGTCACCAAGGACAATGCTTACTCCTGCAGTTCAGTCCTCATATGTGGGGTGCCACAGGGGTTGTCTCTCGCCATTACTCTTTAATATCTTCTCGAGACTCCTGTGTGCCCTCCTCTTTTCTTGGGCATCTAATTTGCCAAATATGCCGATGATACACAGATTGTCATTAAGTTATCTGGTGTATACATAGAGGATTCGGAGGTCAACCACATTTTTACCCAAATTCAAAACTGGATGGCCTTGAATCCGTTGGCCCTAAATAACGCCAAGAACGAGCTGCTTATTTTGGGCACTCAATAGAAACTGAAAGGCTGAATCCCAGCTATGATAAATTAATCATTGCCCAACACAGTATTCCCGTCGCTAAAACGGTTAAGACTTTGGGTGTTTTCATTGACCTCCAACTGTCGTTTAATCGTCAGGTCAGTTTCTTAAAATCTTCTTGCTGTTATTATACACAGCAGTTACTTTGGCAGATTTGTCTTTTTCGGTCTGCTGAAAATTTTGCTACGATAGCGGCTGCTATCAAACTGGATTATTGCAATAACCTCTTAATTGGCACCTCACAGACCAACATAAGAAAATTGCAAGTAATTCAGAATGGTGCCATACGTGCAGTGTGTGGACTTAAACACAGCATACACATTACAGAAGCCAGAAGGAGTCTACACTGGCTGCCCATTCAACACAGACTACACTACAAAGGCTTAGTTACTGTGTTTAAATGCCTGCATGATTATGCACCACCCTATCTTATCACTAGGCTTAAGAAGAAATCAACTGTACGCACTTTGCGTTCAAGTGATACTATTCGTTTTATACAACCATGTTCTTCCTTTAAGATAATTTGTGGCGCGGGTCCCTCCTTATGGAACGCTCTGCCGAAACACCCTGCAGACGGTGATTCTACAGCTCTCTTCAAGAAGCATTTGAAAACCTTGTTTGATGCTGGACACGGCTGATTGATCTTTCCGCCGGCATCCCTCCCATAAACATGCCGGTTTTATGACTACCTCTTGGTTAGTTATCAGTTTGTTTCCTTTTTCTTCTCGGTCTATTTTATTGTCTTGCATGTGATTTGTGCCTTCGGGTTAGTAGCGCAATAGAAGAACCTAGATAAATAGTACCTTCCTAACTGCGGGTGACTCGGTGTCCAGGAGCACCACCAACTTCCGACGGCAGGGTAAATGAAGCTTGCACCTCAATCTGCGATGCCCAAGTCGGGAGGCAAGGTGAAGACATCGGAAATCAAAACATTGCTGACCTCGCAAGATGCAAATTGGTACAGAGATCCACTCGCACACACCCACACCTGCACACATAGACCCACGGTTCTCAAGGCAGGATTTTGAGGACATGCTGATGGCCTTTAAGCAGCGCATCACCCAGGAGATCACCCAGGAGATTAAATCCCCTAATAGCCTGGCCAAATCAATCTTGGATCTGAACTCACACCTTGTGGGCCTAGAATCACGTGTGAATGACGTGGAAAACATGATGTGCAAAAAAGCCCTTGATCACGCACACAGAGCTAGCAAACCGAGAGATGGGCATCAAGGAACAACTTGAGGTAATGTGGACCAAGCAAGCAGGTCTGGAAAACAGATCAAGAAGAAATAACATCCGCTCCAGGGGATCCCACACCATGTCCAAGACCACGAGCTGGCAGACTATGTTTGCAGTCTGTTTAGGTCTTTGCTGGAGCTCCCGGACCCCGACGAGCTGACATTAGACTGGACTCAGATTTTTTCTTCTATATAGCAACAGCGCTACTTGCTCCCGGATGTCCTTTCACGTGTGTACTTCTTTCGCAAAAAGAGGCCATTGTGGCAGCGGCTCGGAAAAAAAGAGTCAGTGGTATTCTGAGCACTACTCTCACCTTATTCCAGGACATCTCGCTGCACACCTTGGCCAACCGCTGGCCACCTAGTTACAGTCGCAGAAGATCGTTTAACGCTGGGGATTTCCCTGTAAGCTGATATTCCATTACCACATTTGTCATTATCTGGTTGGCTCGGAGGAAAAGGCGAGCTGGGGGAGGCAGTGTCGTCCCAGCCACCTGGTGAAGGTGCCGATGAGGAGTCCCACTTGGATCTTAGCCCTCGAGATAAAAGGAGAAGACCTAAAGGGAAGTCGTGATCCGTAAAGGCAGCCCTGCAATCCGATATAGAACCATGCTTGAGTGCCCCAGACTGACGATTGGGGGCTGTCTGATGCTCTAGTCATCTTTTTTTTTTTTAGGGGGTTGTCTGGGCCCTCTGGTTCTCAATACGTTATGAGCCGTTCGAGTTTCAAGTCTTGTTTCTCATTGGTTGAGATGCTGTTAAATTCTGCTTGAGCTTTGCCAAAAGATGAGGGACGACTGGGGGTCGGTGGGGTATGGGGAGAGGTCGGGACGACTGGTGGGGTGGGGGGGCGCAGGACATGACTGTTGTCTGGAGCGGGTTGCACCCAACACATTTTGTTGGATGGGTTTTGTTGAAGTAAAATTGTACTTTTCTTGTCTTTTCTCTTATTGCTTTAATGTTGGTCCTGGGGATTATGGTTTAATTTTTATCAAGCAACCTAGACCTCTTTCAGCTTTTGGATCCTGGCCCTCTCAGGCCCCTATACTGGGCACAATGTGTGTTTCTCGTGCCAAGGCATTACTCCATAGATTTTCCACTCTGGACGCCGCTGCAACCTTGCTATTTCTTCAGGAGACCCACATATTGCCTGTGCACCTTAACAGTAAAATATATCCTACTGCCTATTTTGCTTCCAGTGGATCTAAATGGCACACCCCTGAATGTGCTTAAAACGTTGCGAGATGGGGAGGGGCGATATATAGTATTCACTGTACATTTGTTTGCCCGTAAGGTAACACTTGCATCGATTTACGGCCCAAATGACAAACAAGAGGTGTTTCCGGCTTCTCTTTCCAGGGTTCTGGCTGAATTTGCTCAAGGGGAAATTATTGTTAGAGGAGATTTTAATTGTGTAGTCGACCCAAAAAGCGACAAATCCCTTTCTCCAACTGTCCATGATAAGAATAATGTTCTCGTTATCACTACACTTTTGCGTGAGCACTCTCTAATTGAAGCATGGTGCTTCTTTCACCAGGGGAAAGGAATTGCACCTTTTACTCGGCGGTCCACAAGGGCTTCTGCAGATTGGAGATGTTTCTGGTCACTAACACTGTGATCCCCTCTGTGGTGGGCATAGATATACACCCAAAGGCTTTATCTGACCACGCTCCTCTCAAGCTCACACTTGATCTACCTTGCCTTGTCCCCTCGCCTAAGCCGTTCTGGTGGCTAGCTTACTTCCTTTTGGAGGACCTAGTGGTGAGAACCCACATCTCCGAGGCTATAGCACAGTATTTCAAAGAAAATGACATTGGAGAACTTGAATTTAGCACGGTCTGGGATGCAGGGAAAGCTGTTATTCGTGGGTGTATAATAGAGCAATCTACGGCACGGGGCGAGCTAGAAAACTTCTCAAATCTTAGCCCGAGGGGGTGGTTCGAGAAAGGGAGAGGGAATGCGCAGAAAGTGTCTCAGCGCTCATTCTTACAAGTGGCTAAGCGGGCCCTGGAGGCGCACCTTATGGGAAGGGCAGCACATTCCATACTGCTCACAAGCAGCATTTCTATACTTCCAGATCCCTCTCATCCGAATCAAGGTTAACTCACTCTGGTCTAAGGGGAACAATGCCAATACATTGTTAGCTGTCAAACTACAGAAGATGTCCATGCATAACTACATAGATGCGTTGAGGGACGGAGCGGGGAGACGTGTGGTCTTGGAGACAAGGAAACTACGCATAATGGAGAAATTTGTACACACTTATTCTGCAGCACACCAGGAGGATCAACCCATAATGCAAGATTTTATCCTCCAATCTCACCTCCTTCAACTCTCCCAGGAAATGCATGATCTTTTGGAAGCGCGCATAACTGCCCAGGAAATCATCTTAGTGATTTGCTCCCTCCCGTCAGGCAAAGCGGCAGGGCCGGATAGCTTCTCTAACAAATACTACAAAACATTTGCTACCATCTTAGCGCCACACTTAACCAAGCTGTTTAATTTCTTCCTAATCTCTGGGTCCGTGACGGCGCTATGGCAGAATCGGTCACTACCCTAATTTTGACGCCAGGGAAAGATCCGGAAGACTGTTCTTCTTACTGCCCTATAGCGCTCCTAAATACTGATGCCAAATTATTTAGTGAAATAATTGCTTCCGGACTGGGGGGGGTTGGGTGGTGGCCAGGGGAGTCCTTCCAGCTATATTAATAGCGACCAGATGTACTTCATAAAACACCGAGCTGCACACAATAACATTAGGCGGATGATGGATCTTGTGGCAATAGCCCCTCAAATTCTGGGGAGATTGTCCCTGCCATCTTTGGATGCTCAGAGCGTTTGATAGCATGTCATGGGACTACTTGAAGCTGCTGCTACAGGCATACATGTTTGGGTCTCGTTTCTCCAAGCTTGTGCTCGCAAACTTCCAGATCCCTCCCATCCGAACCAAAGTTAACTCACTCTGGTCTCCTTTACTCCCCCCTGGGCAAGGGAACCAGACAGGGCTGCCCCATCTCCTCTGGTTTTTGCGTTGGCTGTGGAGCAGTTAGCGCAAAGAATCTGCCTCAGTCCCTGTATCTCTGGTTTCATATACAGAGGGAAGTGCTATGAAGTAGCTCTGTATGCTAATGATGTATTGTCTTTCCTTTGTGATGCATTATCATTTTTGCCGGTCCTGATGGAACTCCTGGATCAGTTTGCCAGGGTATCGGGGTTCTGTATTAACTATGGGAAATCTGTAGGACTAGGCCTGACTGAAAACCTAGAAGCTTTGGCTACTTTAAGAGAGACCTTCCCTTTTTGCTGGGCATACCAGGATTTCTCTAACCTGGGGGTCCACATTACTTCAACCTACACCACCCTAGTGAAAGCAAACATCCCGCAGCTATGGAAGGAAGCCAAAGACTTATTACACCATTGGGAGTCGCAAGAGATATCATGGTTGAGCCAGATCTGCACTGTCAAGATGACTCTCCTATTAAAATGATTATATATCTTTCAGCAGTACCCATCCTATTTCCAGAATGTGAACTGCTTGACTTACAAAAAGCAGTGGGGCAGTATATTTGGTAGCGGAGACAGTCTCAAATCCCTCCCAAACTCCTCACTAGGTCTAAGGCGCTTGGCGGGCCTGGGGTCCCATCGATTCAGAGATAAGTCTCAGCGTCCCAAATTGCCCCAATGCTAGAATGGGCCCTTATTGAGAATTCCCCCAAATGGAAGGATATAGAGCAGGCTGCTTCCCCTTTCCCATTAAGTCACCTCCCTTTCCTCCCTAAAGAGGCGAGACAACCACAGTGCAGTCTTTAAGTGACCACTCTTACCACCACCCTGCTAAGATAAGGCATGCCTGCAACAGGGATTTCGATCAGGGTTCGGTCCTCTCTCCCCGATCCTCCAAACCCCTGCTTTCTCACCAGGCATGCACACAAACACGTTCAAACACTGGGGGTCCGGAAACACCCTAAGACTAAGCGATCTCTTTAGGGGTGAGGCGCCACTCACAGTCATTAAATGTAAGCAGAGGTTTAATCAGGTGGAGTCCAGAGTGCTTTCGCTATGCACAATTACGTCACTGTGTGTCTAATAAGTGCGTTAGGCAGACGGGCTGTCGCTCTCCCATGGGGATGGAATTCAGGGTACTGGAGGAGCAGGGTGCGCATAGGGTCTCAACATGTTATTGTTTGCATGAAAGCACATCACAAGGGGGAAAATTCCCATATATGCTGTGCTGGGAGAGGGAGCTAGTGCTAGAAATTCCCAAAGAGTCATGGCTGAAAATTTGGGCCCGAGCACATAAAAGTTTGATGCACTCTCATTAAGGATGGCACCCTTAAGCTTGTTTCCGTTGGTAATTGTTCCTTCAGAAACTACATGCAATTCGCCCTACCTATTCGGACTGCTGCTGGCATGGCTGCAGACAGCTGGGAGACTTAATCAACATGTGGTGGCACTGTCCCACCATACAGACCTATTGGCAGGAGATCCGATCCAAAATCAAGGATATCCCAGGTACCCTGCTCCCCTCCCCATGTGTCCGTTGACACTCCTTTTTGGGGGTGTTCCTAAAGATGGCACGCTTCCAATGGAAGATCGCAAGGCAGATCTGATATCTCAACTGCAGATGGTAGCAAGGATCAGTTGTGCATGCTTTTGGAAGACAAAGTGCCTGTGCACCTCTAACTGAGGGGTAAAGGTGTGGGAGATTATAGGGATGGAGAAAATGTCAGCACGCCTTGCAGGCCAAATGCTAAAGTTCTCTTTAAACTGGGGCCCTTTCCTGGAATATATTTCTGAAAGAGCATATGTTCTTTTGGCCACTGCTATTGAAACACCTAGCATTGCAGTAATCATACCCTTTTCTTCCCCCTCTCGCGTCTTTCTCCCTTTCTTGGGTCTTTGTTAGGGGCATCTGTGACATTTGTACACAATGAAATGTCGATGTTAACTGTAGCTTTGATCTTTTCTTATGGAACGCGCTCATCAAAATTTCAATAAAAATATATTTTGCAAAAAAAAAAATTGTTTTAATACTCTTCAATTTTGGACAACTCTTTTTTAGATCTTTTAAAAGTGAACTTATGACGATTACTGACAACTTTAGGCTTGTACAAGAAAGGTGTGGACATGCTGGAAGCCTCAACAAAGTTAGAAATATAACAAAAACAGACATTCTGCCTGGTATGAAGGCCATTCAAATAGATACTCCTGTCCCACCCAAACCAGCTATTGATCAGGGTCAGTTAACCCTTCCAGTCAACTATGGAGTTGGCAACATGTCCCAATTTACATCACTTGCAATTCCCACCGGCTGCACTACCTTTGGAGGGTGTTATTGCCAAAATACTGTAGTTGAGGTTCAGTGTAAGAGAAGACTGCAAGGCTTTAGTTAACAAAACAAAGCATTGGATACATACAAACATAAGATCACAACACATACATCCCCATCAAATACCTTCAAATCTGAGCACTTTGTTATTTTGCAATGAGGAAAGTGCAAGGTTTCTTTCATCCCTAGCGATTGAATAATCCATAAGAAATCTATCCTCTTCCAATCTTCCAAAATCTGAGGGAGATTGGCAGAGAGAGATTGACTGTAACTGTGAGATGATATAATGATCGTGTGGCTCCATAGACAAGCCAGTGTTAAAGAACATGATCACTTTCACACCTACACACAACTCCAAATTCAATTTACCATCACCTTTTCAAGCATCTAACATCTTTACTTTTATGTTGCTCAATATGGAACAAACAAGTCAATTTTCTGAAACATAGCCAAGGACACCCTAGATCACTGCCCATAGCTAAATAATTGTCAGAGGGAATTATTAATGCTTAAAGATGTTGGAACACTCAAAAGGAAGTTAACTTTAAAAAGCAATTTCTTACTGTTTTGGGACAAGATCAAATCTCATTCGGTTCAGAAGCTCGTCTTCCTGCAGCATGACTAAGGCAACAGGAAACATGTGATCAAAATCAAATTGAAATTGTACACCAGCTGGTGGGTCACGCAGAAAGTTTCTACGGTCCTGAAAGTCATTGGGGGAGAAAGAAGGGTAACTTTGTTAGACAACACTGAGGTGAGTTACAAAAAGGTCCTACAATTTGACATGTTAGCACAGGATTGGCATTCTTGGTTTAACATGTATTGTGTGCATCAAATTCTGAAGTAAAATCATACCAAACAATGACCAAGTAGTGAACATCCAAAAACATGTTTACATTAAAAGGGTGAAAATCCTGAGTATTGTGAAAATAAATGTGTGTGTATATAAATGGTTTCTTCAAACACAAGTCAATGAGGACTAGCAATATTAAAAAGTGATGAGGTTTGCTTTTTGTTGAACTAAAGGTGATAATACATATAAAACAGTAAAATAAGTATTAGAATATAATTCAAAAGCTATATACAACAGAATAAAATGACAAACGCAGATTATTAATAGTCCACATTATTAAACATAGTCTAAACATAGTCACTAAACAAAAATTCATCAATAATTCCGAAGATTGAAAACATCCAATAAGAATTTGTTCCAGGCTTTTCACCACATGATTATCAGTTGACTCCATGTCTAAATAATATGAAATCGATTATTAGTCACGTTAAAAACTTTCTTTAAAGGCACAATATCTGTTTACGTGATATGCCATACAGGGTACACAAAAATAAAATATGTAAATTAGTTCTTAGTGTTTCTACATCAAAATCACATTTTGGGAACTGGGCCGAACCATAGATTGAATTTAAAGAATGCAAGTTCCATTGGTTAACACAAAATCGGGTTACCATTTTCCTTGCCTTAGAGTTTCTATCACAATAAAATCGGTATCATTTGTATTGGTGTAAGGAGCATGAATGTAATACAAACTAAGGTTTATTCCGATTTTTTTCAGTTAATAGAGAACGCAGAACATTTCCTAATTATTGATATTAACAATTTTGGCACTATATATTCTATTAACATATAAATACACCACCAGTACACCAGCCCAGCTGACAGTAACACACTGTCAACTTGCCGAAAGACCATCGGGACTGGAAACTAGAATGGTTTGAAGGAGAAAAATAAGGAACTGTCGTTTTCATGCTATGCTCCAATCTTCTGGAACTCCGTCCCAATGGCAATCCAAACTGCTCAAAGTCTCATTCATGTTTAAAAAAAGAACAAGTTACTTACCAACTGTAACGTTCTTTCGACTGGATGTTCCTCCCACGTATTCCTCATCTTGTGATAATTTGTTTCGCCTGCTTCGCTGCATCGGAAAACAAATTTCGGCAGAGGGCGCTGTGCTCGAGGCTGTGGTGTCGAATGTCCCTCGACGGGCTCCGTACCGTGTCGACGTCACCGATGGGATAAATGGCTCCAGCCGCGCCCGTTGGCTTCAGTTCTGTTTTTTCGAGGAATTAATCGTGGAACATCTAGGCGTATGTTGTGACTGATAGGCCCATCGTGAGAGGAACTTGTAAGAAGTATAAACTATTCCGCGGGGTAGGTTGGGAGGGTCGATGAGGAATACGTGGGAGGAACATCCAGTGGAAAGAACGTTACAGTTTGTAAGTAACTTGTTCTTCGAATGGATTGTGTCCTCCCACATATTCCTCATCTTGTGATAGACTCCCATAGCAGTGATCAATTTGGAGGTGGGAATAATAGTTTTAGTTTTCATGTACAGAGTGGAGAACCGCTTTGGCAAATAGACCTTCATTTGAGGATGAGGTATCCAAACAGTAATGTTTGGTAAAGGTATGTATTGATGCCCATGTTGCAGCTGAGCAAATATCTTTTGCCGGAACTCCCCTCTTCAAAGCCGCAGAAGTGGCCATTCCCCTTGTTGAGTGAGCCCGAAGCCCATCCGGTGGGTCTTTCCCTGCTAATGTGTGGCATTCCAATATAGCTAGAATAATCCAGCGAGATATGGTTTGTTTAGTGACCGCCAAACCCAATTTACGACCTTTGTAGCCCACAAAAAGTTGGTCGTCTTGGCGTAATTTCGTCATTCTTGCAATGTAAAAGCTGAGGGCCCTTTTAGGGTCCAGCCTATGTAATCTTTCCTCTTCTTTTCCCAGATGAGGAGGAGGATAAAATGTTGGTAAAACAATTTTCTGCGACAAATGGAAGTCGAAAATTACTTTCGGTAAGAAAGATGGTTTAACTTTCAGAATTACTTTGTCCTTATAAAAAGTGGTATATGGAGGTTTACATGAGAGAGCCTGTAGTTCACTAACCCTGCGGGATGATGTTAATGCCACCAGGAGGACAGTTTTTAATGTCAGAAGCCTCAATGGGCATGAGTGCAGAGGCTCAAATGGTATACAGGTCAAGAATTTAAGAACTAGATTCAAATCCCAAGTTGGAACATGGAATGGTATTGGTGGATATACATTTGCAAGTCCTTTCAGGAATTGTATTATTAATGGGATTTTAAAATAAGAAACCTCTTCCGAGGAGGGCTTAAAAATGGAAAGCGCAGCAAGGTATCCTTTGATTGTTTTGATCTGGAGCCCCAGATTTGCTAGATGTAACAGAAAAGAAAGCACCATTGGTGTGCTACATTGAAAAGGGTCCACATTTCTATCCTTGCACCAGTTACTAAATTTATTCCAACGACACCGGTACAAAGATTTTGTTGCTGGCCTTCTGGCCGAAAGCAAAATCTCCATTACGTCATCCGGAAGATCCCAATCCTTGTATCTCAACCTCTCAGAAACCATGCATGAAGGTTGAGCGCGTTGACCTCTGGATGGAGAACCCGACCTTCCTCTTGCGAGAGAAGATCCTCTCTTTGTGGAAGACGTACTGGAGGGCAGATGGACATGTCCAGAAGGTCCGGGTACCACGTTCTCCTGGCCCAATCCGGGGCAATTAGGATCATGATTTTCCTGAACCTTCTCAACCTCCTGATTACCTGAGGAATCACAGGGACTGGAGGAAACGGGTACAGCAGGGGAAAATCCCAAACCACCACGAACGCGTCCCCTAGAGCTCCTCTCGGAGGAAATTCCCTTGAGCAATACTGATCGCACTTTCGGTTCACTGAGGTTGCGAACAGATCCACTTGAGGGGTTCCCCAAAGGGTGAAGATCTCTAAAAGGACTTCCTGAGCTAACTCCCACTCGTGGGAGACTGTGCTCTGCCTGCTCAGAGCGTCTGCCGCCGTGTTCTGCTCTCCGGCTAGGTGAACTGCCGATAGAGAGATTCCCTCTTGTATTGCCCAGAACCAGAGCTGCATCACTTCTCTGCAGAGAGGTAGTGACCCTACGCCTCCTCTTTTGTTGAGGTAGTACATGGCCACTGTGTTGTCCGTCATTATCAGGACATTCTTTCTCTGTACGGAGGGCAGAAAAGCCTTCAGAGCTAGTCTGATTGCCCTCAGCTCCAATAGGTTGATGTGTAGTTTGGACTCCGATGGAGACCAACGTCCGCTGATTGTCAGATCGTTGGTGTGTGCTCCCCACCCCGTGAGTGAGGCGTCCGTCACTACTGTTATCTCCGGCCATGGTTGCCAAAAAGACTCTCCCTTGAGGATGTTGTCGTTGCAAGCCCACCATGATAGATCCTGAGCACCTGCGCTCGGGACTTGCAGAAGAGCTGACATATTCCCTGAGAATTGGGACCACTGAGTTCTGAGGGCCCATTGAAGGGATATCATTCTCAGTCTGGCCTCTGGCACCAGAAAAATGCAGGATGCCATGAGGCCGAGCAACCTCAGGCAATCTAAGGCCGGCAGATGCTGGGCTTTTTGAAATTTTGTTACCATCTGCTGTATGTGGAGAGCTCTCACCTCGGGCGGCGAGGCTTTGCCTGAGGAAGTGTCCAAGACTGCTCCGATAAACTGGAGTTGTTGGGATGGTATCATGTGAGACTTCTTGAAATTGAGGGAGAAGCCCAGTTTGTGGAGGAAGTGGCAGGTGATCGACAGATGGTTCTTGAGCTTGTTCCGAAGAACATGCTCTGATCAACCAATCGTCCAGGTAGGGGTAGACGTGAATCCCCCCATCTCCTGCGACTCGCTGCTACTACCACCATCAGTTTGGTGAAAACCCTCGGAGCGGAGGTCAGCCCGAATGGCAGAACTCGAAACTGATAATGAGAACCGCCAACTGCGAACCTCAGGTATTTTCTGTGCATGGGATGGATTGGCACATGAAAATAAGCATCCTGAAGGTCCAATGACGCCAACCAGTCTTGGAGTTGGAGAGCCTGAAGGATCTCAGAAAGGGTTAACATCTTGAACTTTCTGAGGAACTTGTTCAATTTTCTTAAGTCCAAGATGGGTCTCAGTCCTCCGTCTTTCTTCGGGATGAGAAAATAAGGGCAGTACCAACCCTTGTTTCTCTCCGCTACAGGTACACGTTCTATTGCACCTTTCTCTAGCAGGGTTATAACTTCCTGCCAAAGGAGCGGGTCTGGAATCTTGGTAGAGCTGGCTCCCGGTGGATGATCGTGAGGTCTTTTTAGGAAGGGAAGGCAGTAACCTTGGGCTACTGTTTCCAGTGCCCAAGCATCTGAAGTAATGCCTTGCCATTCTTTCAGATGCTGAGAGATTCTGCCTCCCACTGGTGTTTTGTATGATAAGACCTCAGAGATTTGGAGGCGGCTGCAGGAGCGGCTGAGGGTGTAGATGCCATTCCTGAAGATGGCTTTGTCTTTCTTCCTCGTCCACCACGAGTGACATTTCTTTTGCCCCTTTGAAAAGCCTGTCCTCTTCCTCTACTAACCGAAGAGTAGTAACGAAAAGAACGACCCCTCCAGGAAGATGACCCTGAATAGGGTTTCTGAGGCTGTCGCATAGAGGCGCTAAGGGACTTTGCTGCCGCTTTCGAGGTCTGTAGTTTTTCCAGGCTTTCGTCAGCCTTACTACCAAACAGCCTCAAGCCATCAAAGGGCATGTGGAGAAGCCTGGCCTGCACATCTGATGCAAACCCCGACTTCCTCAACCACACAAATCTGCTTAGCACTGTGCCTGAAGCCATGGACCTGCTAATACTATCAGCAGTATCCAGTCCAGACTGGAGGCATTCCCCATTGCCTCCTTACCGTCATTGACTATATTCAGGAAGCCTTCTCTTTCCTCGCCTTCCGGAATATGTTCAGCCACCGCCGAAATACATTCCCACAGGGTATGTGTGAACCTGGCCAGGGTACAGGTGACATTGGTAGATTTCAAGGCCATGCTACTCGAAGTAAAAACTTTACAAGCCCAGGCATCAACCTTTTTATCCTCCCTGTCCGGAGGTATGGTTGGGTATGCTGTCTGCCTGGATGTAGTAGCTGCCTGAATTACCAAACTTTCTGGAGTAGGGTGTCTACTCAGGTATTCTGGGTCAGAAGTCAAAGTTCTGTACTTTTTTGGGAGATTACTGTCTACTGCAGCAATGCTATCTGGTTTCTCCCAGTTTCTCTCCACTGTTCTTTGTAACATCCTATGAAAGGGGAGTACCAGATATTTTCGGGGTCCTCTGAATAATATCTGTCATGTCATCCTGTTCAAACATAGGGGAAGCTCTTCCCCAACCTATATATTCAATCACCCTACTCATCAGATTTCTGTACCCTGAATCCGCGTGATCTGCCGGATCAGGTGTAACAAACTCTAATTCAGGTGATGTATCCACACCACTGGCAGAATGTAAAGTTACAGACAGGTCTCATCTTTGTCTGAGGATCTACTAACTCCTCTGGAATTTATCTAGTCCCATATTTTACTCCAAAAGGAGTGACCTCTTCTTCATCTGAACCAGATTCCTCAAAAATCGAAGACATGGACTTAAAGTCTGTTCTTGGTAAAGGTGTAAACCTTCTCTCTTCCTCCTCGTAAGTTGACGATGGAATCGGTGTTTTCTTCGATGTAACCTTCGAAGAAGTCGAAAGGAACCTTCGACACACTCGACGAAGCCTTCGACAGAGGCGTCAACGATGACATAGGCTTCAACATCGGAGCCGTCGACGCCGATGGCGTCGATAAAGTTACACCTGACTACTACAATTTGTTTTTTTATGAGGGATCGGAGAGATACTCGATTCTCGAGAGTTTCTCGATGACTTGTCGACTCGAGACTTATGGGTACTACTCGGTTTGACCGTTGTAGTTTCTGACTTCCCTGCGTCGTCCAGAGGAGCAACCGGGATCTGGTTTTTCTGCGTTTTTTTTTAGGGGGTCAAGGCCGCATTCTCGAATACCTGCAACATTTTCTTCCTAAAGCTCTCCCATTTCGTTGGGGAATCCGATCTAGTCGGGCATCGAAACAATTCTGTTGACGAATCGGACGATGACGACGGAGATCTGTGTCTCCTCTTGAGCTTTTTTGAGGAAGACGAAGAAGATCGCCTTGACCTACTATGAGATCGGGATCTCTTCGAGTGCCTTTTATGGCGTTCCGATTCTTTAGAGTCGGATGATTTTTTATGTTTTTTGATAAGGCTTTCGAAGAGCCCTTCGACGCCTCCCGCCCCACCACCAACTTACTATTCCTCTCACGGAGGGCCTTCTCTGTCATAGATTGACAAGAGCCACAGTCGCCTGTTCGGTGGTCTGTGCCCAGACACCATAAACAGATTCGATGGGGATCGGTAATGGACATCTTCGATCCGCAATCATTACACTTCTTAAACCCCGTCTTGGGTGTCGAAGCGGTCGAAGAAGACGACATTTTCGATATAAAATCCTGAAGCGCGCCGTTCACGAGTTGCGAAGCAATCGGAAAAACAGAACTGAAGCCAACGGGCGCGGCTCGAGCCATTTATACCATCGGTGACGTTGACACGGTACGGAGCCCGTCGAGGGACATTCGATGCCACAGCCTGGAGCACAGCGCCCTCTGCCGAAAAAAAAATTCAGATGCAGCGAAGCTGGCGAAACGAATTATCACAAGATGAGGAATACGTGGGAGGACACAATCCATTCGAAATGAGGCCTATAGAATTCTTCATTAAGCAGACACCTATGGGCTCCTCCAATGCGATCCGACTCCGACCATCCAAGAGAGATTTCCACGTCAGGCAAAGATGCAGGGTTCCTTCGAATCCAACAACAATCGCCTGGTCACTCTGGATGTGGAATATTTATATTCCAATATACCTCAGTGGGAGGCAATACGAGTATGTAAATATTATTTGAATGAAAGAACAGAGCCTCACCTGGTTCCGACTGATTTTACTTTGGAACTTTTAGAAGTAGCTTTAAACCAAAACATCTTCAGTGTCAAGTCAATTTTTGATCCAAACTAAAGGCACAGCGATGGGAGGCTCTTTTGCCACAAACTGGGCCAACTTGTATATGGCCAAATTTGAAGAGCTTTTTATTTTAACTCCCAACAATCCCCATTTTGCAGCGTTACACCTATATAAGAGAAATATAAATGACATTTTGATCGTTTGGGACACTAGAGAGGCTAACATCGATAATTTCTTTGACTGGGTCAACAGTCTCAATCCCAATCTCAGATTCACCATGTGCAAAAACAATTAATGCATTTCTTTTCTAGATTTTACTATCAAAGTGATAGACAAAGCGATGGGATGAGTCTCTATAGAAAGCCAACAGATCAAAATACCATCTTACACCACCCAAAGTCCCCAATGGATGATATACCTTTTAGACAGTTTCTCTGTGGGAGAATAAACTGTACCCTAGTGCAGGATTTCAAAAAAGAAGCAGACATTGTATTTAAATGGTTCTTGGACAGGGGCTATCCCAGGCATGCACTTAAAAAATGCAGAAAAAGAGTGAGATTTTTGGCCAGAGCAAATCCTTTGGATAAAACTGCCAACAGAAAATAAAAATCTAGGACTGCATGTGTAACAACTTTAAGTCCACCGAGCAATGCCTTCAAAAAATTGATTCTCAAGAATTGGCATACTCTCCAACCTAACTCTCCAGACTTGGAACCCCTCCCCCCTTATTTGCTTTAAAAAAAAATCTCAAGCAGCATTTAGTTTCAGCGAATAACTGCTTTGGCAAACGTCTGACCAATTTGAGAGCACACATGGGATTGCCACCTGTCAAGGGACACTACCCTTGTGCAAGTTGTGTAGTCTGCAAATTGACATTGAAAACACAGAATGCTGAAGTGAATCACAGAAAGTATTGTTAAAGTATCTGGACTTTCACAGCATGTGTAAAAGCAGTAGTGTAGTGTATGTTATTCTGTGTCCCTGCAATAAAGCATATGTAGGCAAAAACCACGAGATAAGTGAAAGGGAGAATCATTGAACATGGGTCCAAAATCAGGACCAAAACTATGGCCGCACCGCTTGTGGAACATTTTGTGTCGATGGGCCATGGTGATAATGACATCAAATGGTGGGTTATTGATAAAATCCAGGGAACCAATACCAGTGAAATCGAATACAGATTAGCCAGAAAACAACAGTTCTGGCTGTAAAAACTTGACACATTTCGCTCCGGACTTATCCAGTAAGAAGAATGGCAGCCTCTGGGCATATAAATTTGCACCAAGTGCTAATCCCCTGGTATGTCTTGCCATCTTATAGCAATGTTTTGTGCGACTATCACTCCGCTCCCAGAGTCAGTCCATTGGTTTCCCTCTGGTGCTCGGTCTCACAAATGTATTTATTAATTTTTATTTTTTACTTTGTTTGGGCTCCCTTCCACCCAATACCATCGGGGGAGGTAACAACTTTTTCATCTGTCTACCTGATTTTTGACTCCTCTAATCTTTGTCCCTCCCTTATTTTTGGGATGTGTGGGCACTTTTGCTCCCGTTTAGGCATGTCATTGGAGGCAACGGGACAGTCATTTCAGCGGCCCCCTCTTACTGAGCGTATCCAAGGTATTGCTCCCTTGTGTTCCATTTTATTTTAATTGATGTGCATCCATGCATGCTGGGTCGGCGATGCATTCACGGCAGACTCCCTCTCTCTGTCACGCCGTTGTTGAGTATTGAGATGCCGTCACCCAACGACGGTCCTGCAGCATCTACCATGTTCATCAACTACGTGGTTTCCATGGTACCACACTGGTGGTCACGTTTGGACGTGACATTGGCACACGTTTGCTGTTTTCATTAACAGCTCAGTTCAATTGGTACAGGATACAGAGTTCTCCTTAAGAGCACTACATGGTTATGCACCCTGTGCTGCATTGGGACAAGGTGCCACACTTTCTGGCATTTGATCAAGGTACCAGCACGTCCCTCTGTGTTCTTTTTATTCATGTCTTTCACTTGTTTCTAACTTAAGGTGCACCTGTGCACTGTAGAATCGCATTGAAACATGAAGGATTGCACTAAGAATACCAGTGATTCGTTTAGCGCAAGAACTCGCTCTGATGCACTTGCTTCTATATTTGTGTTCCCTTTCTTGCATGTGGCACAGCCATGCTTGGCCTGGGTCGATTCGCTTGTAGACAGGACCACTGTTCCCTCTCAATCTTTGAGTAATGTTTTTACCTTTTTTAGACAAACAGCTTGGCTAAGGTATTAATAATATGCCAGATTATTAACCTGTGGTGGTGCTTTTCTGGTTGCTTTGTTTATAGGTTTCTGCTGGTGATCAGGAAACAACGCCAACAGCATACCATGCACACTTCATCAATTTGAAGTAAGGGCGCCTTTTGGGCGATTTGTAACTTATGTTGACACAACAGTGATTTCTTATCTATCTTTTTAGAATTTTGTTTTAGAAACAGGTACCCAGGCCTGATGAAAATGAGCCCAAAATTGGGTTATAGTTGAAACTAGTAAGAAAGGGAAGTTCTATACCCCATTACTTAGAGCTCAAGATGTTTAATTGAAGACAATCATCATGATTTAGATTGTCTCGCATAGTAGATTTCAAGTTATTCCAATCTCCGTTAGTTCACATTCTCCTTCCCAATATGTCCTCCTAATGTTATACAATGGTTGACAGTAATGTTATATGGTCTCCTTTTGATGTGGAATTAATTTAATCAAATTAGTTCTAGTCTTTACTTTTTGCTCCCTATCCTTTACAAACTTACATTTCCTTGCATCTTTGGTACATGTATTTCATTTGTGTTTTTTTTTACTTTTATGTGTCAAAACCAGTATAATGCAGCTATATTAAAATTATTAAAAATGATACGATCATTATTTGACCTTCATTCCCCTTCCTTGTTGTACTGAAGTATAAGAATGAAATTTAGACCAGCCCTTCCAACAGCATCTTGCTGAAACCTAGATTCAGGAAACCTTGTGCAGCCCCCATCCTCATATTGTACTATGGTGGCGAGAAAGTCATCAAGTTAACTTTAGTTATAATTATCAATGTTTTGCTCTATGACCTGTAACAGCGGTCCTTCGCTCCCAAGCTAGGTTCACACTATAAAAAAATATGTAATAATAATAATACAAATAGGGTCAATGAACCAAGGATTGTTTAACCCAATATAACCACTTCAAAGTTTTAATACCAGTCAGAATCATGTCAGATAAAATAGTTCAAGCCAACTTGACTGTCATTGGACCATACATCCAACCATAACAGTGCAGAAGCAGCAGTTAGGATATCTACAGAAAAATAACTATTGAATTTGGAAATGGACTGTCCCAATCAATGTTTTATTAACACCAAGTAACATTCATGAATTCCCTCTTTAAATGGCCCAAACTCCTGCCACCAACATGTGTTGGGATGAAAATTAGCCTATCCTAGGTGCTTCCAAATAAGACTAACACCATATGAGGTGATATAACGTACAAAGGGGGAGTATTAGCCCAGAAGGGAGAAGTTGCAGACTCGCGCTGCTAATGTTCCTTGTCCACAAGGTCCCATTTCTGTATGACACTGGCTCTGCAAGAGCCCCGTTCTCACGGAATTCCACATCCCCCTCGTCCCTTCAATATGGCGAATATTTAGTATATGCAAAAGGAATGCCACCTGCAAGACCGTGAGACAACACCATGCTCTGCGCTGCGCCAATTCATCTACACTAACCGGCCATCAGGTCTCCAACCCCCCCACTACGCCAGGCCGGAGCCAGCCCCACACGACTGACTGGACCCCCCACACCTTTGCATTCCCTGATAAGCATTCGACCCCCCTGGTCCCAACAAAAATCAAGTGTCCACCGAAGAACCAAGTTTGTGCGGCTGTGTTTCTTCCCAACATGAACACATATCCCCTGTAACACGAGGTACCAGGAGGAATAAATTAAAGATCAAAACCCTGGGTGGAGGCCTTGAGTGCATGAACTGCGGTATCAATGAGGTCTTGAATGTGGGGGATGGGGGGGGTCAGCATGACTGTATTTTATCCTCCCTGGCCCCTGGCACCCTTTCCTGTACCGCCGAGGTTCCTACCACAATGAGTTAATATTCAGGCTTAGCATGTTTAGTTTAGATAGGAACAATGTATTAATGTGTGCCCCGACCATCACCCAAAGGATGAGCACAGCTGACCCACGTGGATCCAGATTAACTGGGAAGAACCAAACAATTACTGCCTGGCATATCTTTCAAATTTGCGGGGTCAACCTCGCGCGTTATAAATTCAGCGCTCCGAAGCTGCGCATCTGTTTAGTTCATTGCTCCAGCGATTCAGGTGCAGTGGGTCTGCAGAGCCCCAGTTGGCAGCGATGAGCCTTTTGGTTGCCCCTAGCGCGACTGCCACAAACATTATTTCGTATTTTGTCAGGCCCACTTCCCCCCAGATGCCCAGAGTGACATTTTGGGATCTCCAGGTATTGGCGTTGCCAGGACCGTAGAGATTGCATTGATGCAGTCCCCCCCAGAAGACTTGTAGCACCCGACAGTCCCACATCATATGGTAGAAGGTGGCCGGTACACTCCTGCATCTGATGCATGTCTCATCCTCAGTTCCCCCCCACCTGGCCATAGCAGTGCGAGAGTAGTAAGAATGGTGTAGGATTCTAAGTTGCATTAGTATGAGCCTGGCTTCTATACCAATTTCTCTGGGTGACATTAATGCATCTATCAAGTCTTCTGGTTCCAGTCCACCCAGATATCTCTCCCACCTTTCTTTGAGCCTGTCAAGTTGTGTGGCCCCAAAGGAGTTAAGGGCCTGGTAGAGGGTAGAGGTGACCCTGGAGGGGATTCGTTGTGGGAGGACATTGGTCTCGATGGGAGAGCAGAGAGGTATAGTTGTTATGTCAGGGAACTGGGTGCGAATGGCGTGGGTCAGTTGCGCATGTCGAAACTGGTCCATAGGTGCCAAATCAAATTGCTCTTGCATGGCTTCGAAGCTTAGGAGACGACCCCCTTGGATCACATGTGCCAGTGTGTTTATCCCTTTTGCCCCCCAGTGTTCAAAAGAGTCCATTTTCATTATTTCCGGCAGGTATGTGTTATGCGATATGGGTTGGGATAGTGTAGGCTTTCCCTTCCAGCCAACCAGATCATGTGCATCTTGCCAGGCACGACGGATATGGTGTGTTATTTTGGGCAGCATCGGGATTCGGCTGTTGTTGGCATACAGGACCTGTAGTGGGGGGACTGGGGACATGGGTTCCAATTCAATACGGATGCGTGGCAGTGTAGGGTCCGCGTGTAACCAATCGTTCACTACCCCTACCTGTGCCGCTAGATAATACGTGCGTATGCAGGGTAGACCGATGCCCCCCTCCCATACCGATCTCTGGAGCGTGTCAAGGGCAATTCTGGGTTGCTTCCCTCCCCATAGCAGTGTGCAAAGGCTCCGGTCAATGAGTGTGAAAGTTTCCCAGGGGATAGTCTGCGGGGTGTTTTGGAGAACATATAGGAGTCTGGGAAGGGTCATCATCTTGAACAATGCAGCTCTACCTATTAGCGATAGGGGGAGTGATTGCCAATGGGAGAAGTCTCTATTATACCGCTCTAATACGGGTTGAAGGTTGAGGTGGAGGAACCCCTCTAGTGTCGGGTCAATCCGTATGCCCAGATATTTAAATTCCCTGATACAGACATGGTAGGGGCAAGCCTCTGTGATTGCAGATTCGCCTCCCTGGATCGGGAAGTAAATGGTTTTGGCCTCATTTACCTTTAGGTCTGCAAAATGTTGGTATTCCTTAAGGACAAGGGAGACTGTCAGGCATGAGGTACTCGGGTGCTGAGATATATAAGGAGGTTGTCCGCATAGAGCGAAAGCCGGTCCTCCCCTCCCCCCGGCCAGGCAAATCCGGACCGGTTTTGGTTTGATCCGAGTTCTATTGCTAGTGGTTCGATGGCGAGGAGGAAGAGAAGTGGAGATAGGGGGCACCCTTGTCTAGTACCTCGGCCTAGAGGGAATGGTTTAGAGGACCTGCCGTTCACCCTCACAGTGGCCTCCAGGAGTGCATAGAGGAGTTTGACCCATGATATGAATGTCTGCCCCAGGTTCATTCTGGCCATGATTGCCCATCAAGCGTCCCACCCACAGAGTCAAATGCCTTTTCGCAGTCCACCGCCAGGAGGGCCAGTGGTGCTGGTATTTCTGCGGCCCTGCTCAGAGCAAGTTGAATTCTTCGTAAGTTCATGCGGGTGGATTTGTTAGGCATAAATCCACATTGGTCTGGGTGGACAAGTGTCTCAATCACCTTTACTAATCTGTTGGCAAGCGCTCTGGCGAGGACCTTGGCCTCTCCGTTAATCAATGAAATGGGGCGGTAGGAGGCACATTCCTCTGGGGGTTTTCCAGTTTTATGTATAACGACAATGCAGGCCCTTCTGAGGTCTGGGGGGAGTGCACCCTGTTCTTTACTTCGCAGGAACATGCGGTGCATATGAGTCGGTAGTGCGCCGCCAAGGCATTTCCAGGTCTCTGTCGGGAAGCCGTTGGGGCCTGGAGTTTTCCCGGGTTGGAGCTGTGCGAACGCTTCTTGCATTTCATTCTCCTTGATTTCAGTGTTCAGGAGGTCTGTTTGCTGTTGAGAAAGCTTCGGGATCTCAATTCGGTCAAGATAGCAAGAGGGCTCAAGTGTGGGGCGTCCGGTGGGTGGGGTATAGAGTTTCTGATAGTAGGCAGCGAATGTTTCAACAATGTCCGAGTCTTCCGTCAGCAAAGTTCCTTCCGGAGATCTGATAGCTCTCACCTGACCTCTGCTTAGTTCACGTTTCTCCAACCAGGCCAGGGTTTTGTTAGCTTCATCGCCTTGTTTGTAGATTTGACTCCGGACCAGTTGATGTGCTGTTGGTGTGTTGTCCAGGGCTATGTTGCTGAGGGCTTCCTGTGCTGTGATCAGGGCGTCTTTTGCTTCTTGAGTGTTATGCGTGAGGATTTGCCGTTCGTATTCTAGTACTTGCTCCTCTGCCTCCCTGACCTTTTGGGCATGTCATTTCCGATAGGCGGATATCGCCGAAATAGCCTCCCAAATCGAGATCAGGCATTCCACTGAGCCTTCGTTTCTTTCAAGGTATTCCGTCGTCCTTTATTCGAGTTCTTCCGCGATTTCAGGGAGCCGCAAGTGGTATGTGTTCAGGCGCCAGTTACTATCTGGACGTTGACGGGCATTCTTCAAGGTTATAAGGAGCAGAGAGTAGTCTGAAACTCCTCTTGCAAGGAATTCAGCTGATAGGAGTCTGTGAGTTGCACTGCGTGGAATGAAGGCATAGTCAATTCTCGAGAGTGATTCATGTACGCTAGAGAAAAAGGAAAAGCCGGCTTCGTCGCTATGAAGTGAGCCCCATGTGTCTATTAGTCCCAGCGCTTCGGCGAACGCGGCATGTGATGTCGGGGCAGGTCGGGTTCCAGGTTTCCTATAAGACCTGTCAGTTGTGACATCCATCACTTCATTGACGTCTCCTCCTATTACCCATAGGCTGGCGTCCTCTTCCAGGAGTAAGTTCCGCAGCTCGGCCAGCAGTTCTTTCGTGAGCGTAGGGGGGGGCGTAGATTGCAGCGAGGCCCCATTTCTCACCCCAGATGTCAGCGAGGAGTATCACATAACGGCCCCGAGGATCAGTTATTACTTTCCAGACTTGTAGGGGAACTCGTTTATGGACAAGTATCATTGTACCCCTGGCGCCTCTCGTGAATCCAGCTTGGTAGGTGTGCGAGTAATTGGAACATTTGAAGAAGTTGCTGTTTGTGCCGATCAGATGCGTTTCATTGAGGAAAACTATGTTTGGTGAATATCGGTTGAGATACTGAAGCACAAGTCTCCGTTTCAAGGCCATTGACGTTCCAGGACAATAAGGATAGCGCGTTGGTGCTTACTTTATCTGCGTGGGTCTCGTAGTGGGACATCTGGGAGGATCAGTGATGGCCTCGTGTATTGCCGAGGTATGCAGAGGTGTTCACCAGCGGAATACATCCAAAGGTTGCCATGTGATTGTGTGAACGACAGCTGGATAGCTTGAGCATCATCGGCCCGCATGTGAACAGTGTTTGATTATCATGCCTGTATATGTCGTCATGCCTTCTCATCCTGTAATTCAGGTAACGTAGACCCTTAAAACTCCCCCCACCCTGTACTTCCCCACCCCCAACTGGGAGCACCTGTCGCACAAACATTAAACTTATAACTAAAGAACCTCTTCGGGATGACCCGGATTGGGGTAGTGCCTACACCGCATTATGAGCGGCGGATGCTGGGACAGAGTTCCCGTGTCGTTGCACTGAAGGTTGGCCTGCGTATTACTGAGGCTTCAGCCATTCTCTGTGGGGCTGTCGGTCAGATGCTGCGTGGTATCTCCATCTGCACTTGTCAGGAATAGAGGGGGGGGGGGCGCCCAGACCTGGGTTTCTGCACAGACGGGTCAGGTGGTGCACGTTTTGTTCTAGAGTCAGTGAGTACTCGTGTTTCGAGCCAGTCCCATGCATCTTTGGGGTTGTAGAACAGACGAGTGGTGCCCTCGTAGTGGACTTCAAGCGGTGCTGGGAAGAACAGGGCATATTTAACAGATAGCGACTGGAGTTTCTTCTTGACTGAGTCGAACGACTGGTGGGCCTTTTGAACTTCCTTGGTGTAATCAGGGTAGAACCCAACCCTGTAGCCGATATACGTGATCGGGCCAGAGGTCCTTGCCATTTGCAGGATCGCATTGCGGTCTCGGTAATTCAACAGGCGTGCAATTATTATTCTAGGCAGGGTTCCAGGGGTAGGTCGGCCAGTGGGCACCCTGTGTGCTCTTTCTATGGAGAAGAATTTGGATAATTTTTTGGGAGCGAAGACGTGAGTCAGCCAGTCTTCCAGGAACAGTTCGGCGCTGGGACCTTCCTCCTTTTCTGGTATTCCAAGGATCCTTCGATTATTATGTTGCGCTCTCCCCTCGCTGTCCTCGGCGCGATATTCCAGCTGGGTGACTCTGATTGCGGCAAGTTGTTGTTCCAGCCAGTGGACAGTGTCTTCTGTAGCGGACACCCTCTGTTCCGCTTCACCGACCCTAGCCGAGAGGTTGTGTAGATCCTGTTGAATGAGGGACACCTCTGTAGATAGGCCTCCCATTGTGAGTTCCAGTGATGTCCTCGAGTCCCCAATCGCTTTCATGAGGTCTGTCAGAGAGATTGGAGGGTCATGGGGCTCTCCGCTGGCACCTTCCTCTTCTGGAGTCCGAGACCCTTGGCGGCGGGGCCCCCGTTGTGTAGAAGTCCATTTTACTTTGAAGGGTTTGACTTTTAAACTTCTCTTTTCCCCATGTCGCAGTTGGCACGCCCAGTATGGCAGCAGGTCCGGGTATTCCACGATGTCAGGCAAGAAGGATAGATGATGAGGCCTGGAGGGGCCCTGCGTGAGTCAGACTTATTTCGCAGCAATACGGGGTGCCCGCGGTGTGTCCACGCAAAGGCGGTGCCGAAATGTGGGCCCCTCTTCCAGGGCTCGAAGGCGTTTGTGGATGCTGCCATATGTGTAGGGGAGAGCTCGCTCCTGCGGTAGTGGTGCCCCGCCGGAGCTGTTCTGCGGGTTGTCTCCCACCACCACACTTCCACCGCAGCCAGAGTATGCAGAGGCCTTGTGTAGGGAGGGGGGGAAGAAACAGTCTTTCAAGCAAATGCGGGATCGTGCCGCTGTTCTGTGCACTGGCGAGTGTTTATCCCGGCCCCTTGCAGTTCCGTACATGGGCTTCACGGGCCCTGTCGCCGGTCCTGGTGTATGAGGAGCCGTGGAGGGGGGAGGAGGGAAAACGGGGCAAGCTCCCAGTCCCACACACACTCCTACCTCGCTGTAGCTGGGTCCGTTGCCGACGTGATGTCCACAAGCAGGGGAGCGCAGCACAGTCTTTCTAGTCATGCCGCGACTCAACCCTGGGCAATGCAGTCTCACTGACGGGGGCAGCGGCGAGATCACTGGGGGAAGGCTGGCGGTGTGGGCCCAGGCCTGGGGCGAGCGCTCCGGGTAGCTCGCGGGTCCGTGCGTGGGGAACAGTGGAGCATTTCCCTCATGGTTCTCCGCCAGTTCAGGAAGGAAGGAGGGGGCTGCGCGAGTGCATTGCACCGCCAGGGGCGAGAGGGATGCAGTGTATTGATGGCTGCAGGCGTTCCGATCCCAGCACCCTGCGGTGTCCCCAGGATCAGGCAGGTGAGAGGGACCCCAGTTGTTGATCCGACGGTGCCGGCGGGGCGCCACGGGGTTTCTCCTGCCGGTCCGCCAGCGTTTCTCCGACGCGTCGCTTTGCCCGGACTCTGCAGTGATGGAGTATCTCGGAGGGGGAAGGGTGGGCAGGCGCTTCCGCTCATGCCACGCTGGCCGCGGCTCACCGCCGGCGGTCCACAGGATGGTACTGGAGTCCCCCGGTCCGATTCGTCCCCAAAATGCAGCGACAGCTGCACGAGTGTGTTCGCTTCTGCTCGGGAACAGATGGAGCCGATATGTTTAGGTCCACATGCGTTGCGCGCGCATTCGCAGTGCGTTTGGGGTTTTTAAGTGCCTGTTTGTGACTGTAATAGTTAGAGTGCTCTAGTGCAGCAGAGCCCTTTGCTGATATTTGTATGCTGTATAATTAAACCTTGTTATCCTTACAACACCATCTCCTGGCCTATTTTCCCTTGCGGGTTTTTTTATTCTAGAGTATGCATAAAAGGGGATTTGCCTTCACATGCTAGTCCATATGATTTTGCATTATACATTTTTAAAGCGGGAATGATCTCATTACCTCCATGAATGACAGAAAAACAAAGAATGTATCCGAGACATGTAATTCTCAACACTAGGAATATGTTTTAACAATTACACATTCAGACCCGGCGAAGGGCGCTCAGCCAATCAAATGGTTGGACAAGCGGGTGAGAATTCACAATCCCTGCCCGCTGTCCCAGCCACCCGAGGCCCTTCCCTGGGTGGTGTCTTTTTTCCCCCTTTCAGTGCGGGGAGGCAACTCTCTCTGTTGCCCCCTTCCCAAATGACTATTCCCCTACCCACCCCCTCCACTTACATGCGGGACCGTAGCATTGAGCTCCGGTCCTGGCGCTCCTTCTGTCTGGCTGCCATAGAGATGAAAAAGGGGCACAGTCCGCGGCAGCCATCTTTATTTTTCATTTATTTTTCAAAATGTTTCATCGGGGGATTGGCTGCGCAAGCAGTGCATATCTCCCGATGAAAAATTGTGAAAGCCATTCGCACGCCGGGGGCCAGTCAGGAAGACATGGCCTTTAACGGGCCACAGCCCTAGCGGAGGCACTTGCTTAGCTTGGGCATGCCTTAGCTTGGACTGGCAGGCCGTTACAGGCCATGTCGGCTCTCCTGGCAGGGCATGAAAGACATATTATAAACGTGTTGCAGTGTATTTATCTTTATTAAAAAAAGGTTATGAGGGATATAGTCGCAATGGAAAAGCTGACCTATTTAGTTCAAGATGACGTTTATGAGTAAATGAGGGTCAAATAGGAATCTAAGTAAAAAAAAACAAGAAGTCTAGGCACACAAATGAATGGGGTAGTTGACTGATATATCCCCAAATGCAATTCCGTTAAGAGGTTACGACTCAAGTAATGCGTGTAAGCTGAGGAGGAAGATAGGCGCCACCAATCCAACAGAGCGATGACCATAGCAGGGGAATATCCCAATGATTGTACTATGATGTACTCACAGTATCTCACTGATATTACTTATGTTGTTTATGCTCACCTGAAAAGAAAAAGTAATACAGTTTAAGGGCGGGAGGGGGGCAGTGGGGGAAAGTGAAGATAATTGGGTCTCTCAAATTGACTTGCATGTAGTGCTGTATTTTTTGATGTTCCTTAGTATGAGAGTCTGCAAAAACTTTAATAAAAATAGGTTAAAAAATATTCTTAAAAGTTATGCTCAGGCAGTATTTCTGAAAACACATTGGATTTAGAGTCATTTATCTTCATGTTATGTTAAATCGTGAAGGAATTGTATCTGCTTATTTATTTCTGTATGACATTTGATGTCTTGCCAATTAAAAGATCATCAGTATAGGCCAAGGAGAATTAAAGCCTGCAGCCTATCCAAAGCACATTGGGTGTTCAAGTAACTAAAAAGCTGCAACACGATCAAGATGCACATTAAATAAAAGGGTCAAGGAGGAATCGCTGTTGAACACCTGTATAAATCGGGACTGTCCAACCTTATTATATAAGTAACATAGGACAGTTAACGTGTATTTGTGGAAACAAATATGTATCCTGGGCAAGATGAACAGATGTTCATAATTTAACAGTCAACCTTTAATGAAGGGTTCATCATAAGTGACCCAGCTCAATTGGAGATAATTAAAAGTGTAAAACACTAGAAATAATGGATGATAAAAGAAGTTATGCCAATGTTTGCTAAATAGTTATATTAATAACAATATCCAAGTAAAAAAAACACATCTAAGGTGGGAATATCACAGTGCACGCAGCCTGGCACAACACAGTTTTAAAAGAAATAGATCAATGCATACAAGTCAAAAATAGACACTTCATTAAAACTACATGAGCGAGAAATGTAATTCCGCTGGCAAAATGCCTGTTTTTTACTTCGCAAATTGGTATATATATATGATACATTACTCACCGTAATCCTATTTCTGATGCTTGTATCTGCTTAGATTCACATGCTGTACATAGGCCGACATCTAGTGGAAGCGGCGGAGTATTACAGTTTGTTTTTCGAAACTCGAAAATGGGCGTCGACACAGGGCGTGCCAGTAATACTATCCCTAGTGTGACGTCCACTGTACCCAAGATCCCTCACGCGTCTAGGATCCTCAGATTGTGTTTTTTCTGACATGAGGTAGCATGAGGAGTAGCGAGAGTACAGATAATCCAAGCAGATAGATAGATAAGACTACAAGCCTCCATGCGCCTTCTCTCAGAGGGGAGGAAGAGTGAGTTGCATGTGAATCTAAGCAGATACAAGCATCAGAAATACGATTACGGTGAGTAATGTATCCCTTCTGAGGCTTGTGGAATCTGCTTAGATCACATGCTGTGCATAGATTAGCGAGCAGTGTTAGAAGAAGGAGGTGGGATGCGAGAAGGGTCATGAGCAAATAAATGTCTTAGAACCGCTTGTCCCACTTGAGTATCTGTCTTTGAATGGGTGTCAATGCAGTAGTGCTGAGTAAAGGTGTGAATAGACCTCCAAGTAGCTGCTTTGCAAATGGTGTCAAGGGGTACATTTGCAATGAAAGCAAGAGTGGCCCCAATGCCTCTTGTAGAGTGGGCTCTTGGCGCAAAAGGCAACGTTTTTTCAGAAAGGGAGTAACACAGCTGGATACAATTAACAATACACTTCGAGGTAGCACCTTTAGGGACGCGATCTCCCTCTTTGCATGTAGCTACGGAGACAAACAGTTGGTCTGTTTTCCTTAGCGGTCTGGTCTTGTTTACATAGTATAGGACCGCCGTACGCACATCTAGGGTGTGTAGTTTCACCTTAGCCGAGCTTTGTGGGTCTTGGAAGAAAGCCGGAAGCTCGATGGACTGGTTCACGTGGAATTTAGAAATAAACTTGGGTGAGAACCTAGGGTGTGTACGTAAAACCAGTTTATCTTTATGAACCGTAATGAAAGGATCCTGCACTGACAGAGCCTAAATTTCACTGACCCTTCTTATAGATGTAATTGCTACTAAGAAGACCGTCTTATAAATCAGGTGTTTGAGACTGCTTTTATGCATGGGCTCGAATGGGGGGCCCATGAGTTTAGATAGCACCACATTAAGGTCCCATCCCGGTGGTGGGTTTGAAATAGGAGGGTGAAGTCTCTTTAATCCTTCCATGAAGGCTTTAACCACTGGTACTTTCCACCACAACACCTTGTTATGGGAGGTGGTGTATGCTGACAGATCTGCCAGGTGTACATTCAGTGAATTAAAAACCAACCCTGCGTCCAGCAGGTGGAGCATGTATGTGACAATTTTGGAAGGAGTGCAATCAACTGGATTGATTTGCTTATTCTGGCACCAGATAACAAATCTTTTCCATTTGTCAAAGTAGCAGTGCCTCGTGTTTGGCTTCCTAGATTCCCTTAGGATGTCCATACATCTCTGCTGTAAATTGAGATATCCAAACTCTATGACCTCAGGGGCCATGCTGCCAGGTTCATTGAGTTGGGTTAAGGATGCATCTTCTGACCTTGGTGCTGGGACAGTAAGTTGTGCCAGCCCGGGAGTTTATTGGGTTCGCATACCGCTAATCTGCGCAAGTGCGGGAACCACGGTTGTCTCGCCCACATGGGAGCAACTAGGACGAGCGTCATCGATTCTCTGTTCATCTTGTTGACCACCTTCCTGATGAGGTGTTGGTGGAAAAGCGTACGCAAACATCCCTGACCAGTTCATCCACAGGGCGCTCCCCTGGGAGTCTGGTTCGGGGAACCTGGATGCGAATCCTGGGCATTGTCTGTTTTCGCTTGTGGCGAATAGGTCTATAGTGGGGAAACCCCACTGAAAGAAGGGATCTACGATTTCTCTGTGTAGACACCATTCGTGTTCCTATGGGAGGGGGTCTCTGCTCAAAGCATCCGCCAGAGAATTGAGATCCCCTGGAATATGTTGAGATGACAGGAATATGTTCCGTCCGAGTGCCCATATCCAAATTTTCTGGGCAAGCTTGGACAGATTTGGCGAACGAGTCCCTCCTTGTTTGTTCAGGTGAAACATGGCTGTTGTGCTGTCTGTCCGGATCTGCACTGACAGATTCAACAGGTAGGGCTCGAACGCTTGAAGCACTCTGAATACTGCCAGAAGCTCTAACAGATTGATATGATTCTTGGCTACTGATTGAGACCAGAGACCCTGAGCTGTGTGGTGGAGATGGTGTGCTCCCCACCCTGACAGGCATGCGTCCGTCGTGACTTACAGCCTGTATCTCGGGATCTTAAAAGGGTTTCCCCTCGGACAGATTTTCTCTTGTCCATCAGTGAAGGCTTTGTACAAGTGTTGGCGAAATGACCACTAGATCGTCCCACTGACCACTTGCCTGAGACCACTGTTTCGCCAACCATTCCTGCATGGGACGCATGCGCAGGCGTGTGTGGGGGACCAGGTAAATACATGACGCCATCATGCCCAGCAAACGCACAGCTTTGCGTACCGTTATCTGGCGACCGGCCTGATATTGCGGAATTTGCAGCAGTATATTCCGAATTCTTTCCTCTGATGGAAAGGCCAACCCCTCTTGTGCGTTTAGGACAGCTCCTAGGAACTGTTTGGAGGTGCTTGGCACCAGACTTGACTTTCTCGTTATTGGAGAAACCTAATTCGAAGAGGAGGTCGATCGTTCTTTGAAGGTTTGTTCTGCAAATTACTGGGGTCTCGCCCGTGATGAGCCAGCCGTCCAGTTAAGGGTACACTGGGATTGCCTCCCTGCGTAGGTGTGCCGCCGCCACCGCCAGTACCTTGGTGAATACCCTTGGAGCCGAGGCTACCCCCAAGGGCAGTACCTTGAACTGGTAGTGCTGACTGTCCACATTGAAGCGCAAGTATCTTCTGTGCCCTGGGAACATGGAAATATGAAAATAGGCATCTTTCATGTGCAATGTTGCCATGCAATCCCCCTTTTTTAGGAGGGGGGATTACCTCTTGGAGAGTAGTCATGCGAAACTTTTGGGGCTTGACATACTTGTTGGCAGGCCGTAAGTCCAATACTGGGCGCATTGTCAAATTTTTTTTGGCACAAGGAAGTAAGTTGAATAAATACCCTTGTTTGCCTGGTGTCCCGGGACGAGTTCTGTCGCGTCCTTTGCTAGAAGATTGGCGATTTCTTCGAGGAGGATCTTCTGGTGGTCTAATGAGTGTACTTTTTGTCGTGGAGGGTGGTTTCAGGGGACGCTCTAACAGTTCTATGCAGTATCCTGCGGACACCGTGGACAGCACTCATCTGTCTGATGTGATCCCTTCCCAAGCTTGGGTGAAGTTGGAAATGCGTCCCCCTACTGGGGATGCGTGAGAAGGGACCCTGAACGGAACGTCACTGTTTTGGGGGAGGCATGCCGCTGCCTCTACTGGGGCTGCCTCTACCTCTACCATGACCTCTCTTGTTACCCCTGCCATAACCTTGGGTAGACTGTTGGTTGTTGTTGTTCCATGATGTACCCTTCCGCTGGGAATAATTGGAGCCTCTCCTGAAATTTTGGCCGTATGGGCGACGAAAATTGCCATTCCCCCTTTCATTCGGGGATTTGTTGGTTAATTGGCCCAGGGATTTAAGAGTCTCGTACTCACCCTTGGCATTTTTTAGCGCGTCCTCTACCGCCTTGCCAAACAGTAGATCGGGCTCCACTGGTTTGTCTATTAAAGATGCTTGGGTCTCGGGTTTGAACCCCAATTGCCTTAACCAAGCATGTCTTTTGATAACAGTGCTCTCTGCTATCAAACTGCCAGCGTTGTCCGCGGCACCAAAGGTTGCTTTTAAGATGCAAACGGACACGACTCTTCCCTCCGACGCAACCCTTGCCAACTGGCTTTTTAAGGGTTCTGGGGCGGAGTCGATGAGTGCCGCAAATTCTTCCCACTGGTGGCAGTTGTAACTCGTCAGTAGGGTGGTGGAGTTGGCAATCCTTGCCTGGTAGGCGGAAGTGGAGGCTACTTTCCTTCCCAAACCATAAATCTTTTTGCTCTCCTTGTCGGGAGGAGCTTCAGAAGATGATAGGAGCGTTCCCGCCCTCTTTCGGGTGTTTGTCAGTACCAGGGAGTCCGGTTTCAGATGCCCCCTATGTACAGTGGGTCTGATTGGACTGCCCTGAATAGTTTCTCGATCCTGGGGTTTACCGCCCTGGTGAGGTTAGGATTTACAAGAGAAGGGTCTATTCTCCTTTGTATAGATTTGAGGATAGGGATGGCCTGGGCAACAGGTCTCCTTTCTCCCACTAATTCCTCGGCAAAGTCCCTCTCTTCCTGTGCTCCCTGGGTGTCAATGTCTAAGTGTTCTGCCGCCCTGGACAGAACTTCATTTAGGGGAGGTTGGTTGTCGACAGGGGAGTCGGTAACCGGGGGTTCTTTGTCTACTGGGGAGTCTACCCTGTAAGTTTCTGGGTCGTCCTCGTCCTCCTCTTGGTCCTAGTCATCCCTATAGTAGCCCGTCCCAGTTTGGTCTCCCAACATGCCCAAATCTGGATCCTCATATTGAGAGTAGGGCTGTATACAGAAAGGGTCCGAAGACTGTGTGGGTGTTTCAACCCGGGACTTCTTACTTGGGGGTATCGGGTCCCTAGAGCCTGAGGGTGATGCCCCGTCAGGGGTATATGAGAGGAAGCGCTCAGGATTCTTGGCATAGAAGTCTGCCAATGAAGACATCCTAGACAAAACTGTCTATGTCGTCACTAGACCATTCCTTCGAGCTGGGAATGACTTTCCTGGGAGAGTTTCCCTGTTCTATCCTGACTGGACCTATGGGTTTGTGCAGGGGTCTTTAAAAGGACAGAAGACTGAAACTTGTCTGTCTGTTTCTGTGGAGTAGAAGACTGTGACCTGTCTGACTGCTTCTGGGGTGTGGAAGAAGGTAGAGAATGCTTCTTTTGTTGTTTTCCCCCCTCCCCGTGGGTGGAAGAGTGTTTTCCCTGTTAGTTTTTTCGCCCCTTCTGAGCTTTTCGACGTCTGGCGTCGAGGTTTGGGGTTGGTGTCCCTATCTCTCGAGTGTGGAGGTTGGAACTTGGGAACCGCCGTTACGCGGTCTGCTGATGCCGACTCCTGGAGTGCGGCCTGGGGATAGAGGTCGGCTTCGTCTTCCGACGTTCAAACCTCCGTTACCTTAAGAAGCGAGGCACTTTTGGCAACAGTGAATGGCTGCCTGGAGTCATGCAGCGATCTAGATCGAGAACGCCCAGACGATATCGATTCGGTGGACCATTCTCTGTGTGCCTCTTTCCGAGAACTCGACGTGCGCGTCGAGTCTCGGTGGGACTTCGTGTGTTTGGTGGAAGTGCTGTGGGTAGCGCTTGTGTCGCTGGGGGTTTTCCCCATAGCCGCCCTGCCGGACGACCTTCCGAGGTCGGGGACTTGCGCTTGGCTGTCTCTCGACGCCACGTTGCCCTCGCCGTCCTAAAGCACGGCGTCCCTGCCATCGCTGAAGGCTCCCTCCGCTGCCATGGCCTCTTGATGACTGGCGTGGTTGGCCCAACGCTTGATCGAACGGTCCTTTAGTGTTTTCGGTTTAAACCTACTACACGCTCTGCAGTTAGCCTCGGGGTGGTCCCTCGGCAAGCAGAGGTTGCACGTGGCCTGTCTGTCAACCCAAGGGTACTTGCAGTTGCACTGGGGGCAAAATTGGAAAGGGGTACCCTCCATACGCACCTTGTGGCAGCGGGCTAGTGTGTGTAGGAATATATATAAGGAAAAGTGCCTATATATATAGAATGTAGAGATGTGTGCCACCCCCCACTCTCCCTACTTGTAGGGCCAGGGCCAGAGGCCTTCCAAGGCCCGGTTCGAGGCTAGAGGCCTTCCGAGGCCCAAGTCCGTCGTGCAGCTGTCAACGGGTGATTTTTGTCTCCGGCGTCGAGTGTCAAAGTCGGTGTCTCGACGCTGGGGTGCAGAAATGGTGAAATATTAAGATTTTTCTTAAGAATTATGGCTAAGGCCAGGGAACTCCGCGGGATGCTTCCGACCAGTATGGCTGGCAAAAAAACAATCTGAGGGTCCTAGACGCATGAGGGATCATGGGTACAGTGGACGACACACTACGGATAGTATTACTGGCACGCCCTGTGTCGACACCCATTTTCGAGTTTCGCAAAACAAACTAATACTCCGCAGCTTCCACTAGATGTCGGCCTATGCACAGCATGTGATCTAAGCAGATTCCACAAGCCTCAGAAATGATCTCTCGCTCAACAAAAAACATCATTAAAAGGAACGTTATGGTTAAGTTGCACTAGCAAAAACCTATGAAATTCTATGGGAAAACGTTTACAGGGACGTGATGGTTACAGGTAAAATGGAAAAAAAACTAAATTCGACAGTTATGGTAAGCTAAGCAACCATAACTCGCGCCACCACCGTTGACTAACACCGTTAACATCCAAGAGGATGTCACAAATGTCTGACTTTTAGTGCTGCACGTGTGCAGGACTGGGGGAATACATTTGTACCAGGGGAGTGCACATCGTTGGGTGTGGTGCCTCTTAAAAAAACATTTTTTTTTTGTGTTTTTTTATTATTTTTTTTAAAAGGTACTTCACTAGAAACGCTTTCTTTGCGCTTTTCATACATGAATGTGTGTTTTGAACTGCAGCTCACAATCTTACAGTAAGGTCTTCAGTGCAGTCTGTAGATTGTGCACAAACATTTAATTGCCACTGGCCGACAAAGACATGCCATTTCCCTTGAAAAGGTGTATGTATCAGGGCCCAATGTTCTTATTCTCACAGGAGAACATCCCAGCAGCACTCAAGAAGTCACACATGCTTCTGTTGATGAGACCCCTTCCGAGCTCTGGCTGCAGACAGGAAGCATTGGAGTAATGCCAGGCGATTCTCGGCAGTATACACGAGAAAAGCCCCTTGGCAGTAGGAAAAATGCACTGCACTGCTTTCATCAAAATCTTCAGTTGACTGAACACACGAGAACAAGGCATGGAACCCAAAAAGAAGCCTCCAAAGTGCACGATCGCAACATGTACAGTTGCCGAAGAGGCCATGTGTCGACATTCTACAAGCAGTCCGCCAACACAGCAAGATTCCATACCACTCCACAAAACATCCACTCCCTCCAAACCTAAATTGCTAGACAAGTCTTCTTGGAGGGCATACACGCACAGATCTTCCACAAAGTAATCACCCACGAGGAAAACCGTGCACCTTGCCATGTTTGCCAGCCGCAGTACACAGTTCTGGAAAAGTGAATACCCCCCTTTTCTGTGATGCACACCCAGAGCACCTGATTGGTCAAAGGCCATAGTCCCATTTCCATTGGCCAACATGGTGAGAAGGGCAAAATGTGGCACGTGCCTTTCCCCAATCACTGTGAGGGAGGCGCCCCGGTGAAGCAGGAGGACTTCTTCTCCCTGTTGGTGCCCTTTTCTGTAACTTACACCCTGACCACCTCATTGGCCAAAGGGCATAGTCCAATTTCTATTGGCCAGCATGCTCACAAACGAAGAATGTGGCATGTGCCTTTCTCCAAGTACCGCCAAGGCTGCGTCCCAGTAAAGCTGGAGGAGTCCTTCTTCCTATTGGCGGTCGTTCCTGTGACGCACACCCTGAGCAGCACATGATGGGGCAATTGCTACAGTTCCATTTCCATAGTCCAACATGGTGAGGAGCGTCGAATATGGCACGTGCGAGTCCCCCAAGTACATTGAGGGCCCGTCCCCAGTGCAGCAGGAGTCCCTCTTCCTATTGCCGCACATCCAAAGCAACTCATTGGACAATCCCCACAGTTCCCTTTTCGTGGCGGTCACCCACAAAATCCCTGCATGTGACTTTGGTGCTGCATGCGACCTTTGGGGAATAACTTGCATCCAGGGCAGGGGGGAGTTCGTAGTAAGGGGCGACTCTTAGAGTCTTTTTTTTTTAGATCCTTCTACACAAAGACCTTTTTTGTCTGTTTTCAGTAGCTTTTGTGTTTTCTTCTACGCACATTAGTTCAGTAAACTCTTCACCGCATCCTGTAGACGAGCATACGAAACTGCTTAGCCAATGGAGGACAACAAAATGCTAAAATGCCATTTTCTTGGAAAAACTCTGCATGTCCAGAAGTAATAAGGTCACTGTTGCAGAAAAACATTCCACGAGTGGCCAAAAAACGTGTACATGCTTCTGTTGATGTGACACCTTCTTTCTTCTGGCTCGGCACAACATCCATGAGCAGTAGGCCATGCTCTTTGCGGTATTGTAGATGAGAAGCACCTTGGCGGTGGGAAAAAGCATCTTCACGACACCCGGCAACCTCCTCAGTCTATGGGACAAATTCAAGCAAGGCAGGTAACCCATATGCATACCACCGTAAGAAATTACGATAACATCTACTACTGGAAACGTGGCGAGGTCTTTGCAAAGTGCATGCATATCGACGAAATGCCAATCATACACAGCGTTCCACAATGCGTCCACTCCTTCCAAAACAAAATTGCCGTCAAAGTTTGTTTGCAGAAAACAGTTGTGCACATCTATTACAAAGGGAGCACCTACAGGCAACACAATATGTTTCATGTCAGCCACCCTCAGTAGAGTATAATGTGCAACCGTTTCACCTCCCCTTCCCGTTAACCACACCCTCACTACTTGAGTGGCTAATCCCCACAATGCCATGGCATTTGGGCAAGGTGGTGTAAAGGGCACATTTTGCCACGTGCACCTCCCAAAGTAGCACGTGGGCCGCATCCTTGTAAAACTGGAACAGTCCTCTTTCCCTTTGCACTATCTTCTCTGCAGCTCTACCTCATTAGGTTACTGGTAAATAGGCACACACGCATCCACCAATCGCATTAAAGCCGCCATCATCCAACACTTTCACTGCTGTGCAACGCTTGAAATGAACCGTTACACATTCACAGTACAAATGTCGTGCCATTCCAAAGCACGTCCACTATAAAGTTCAATGAAAGTATGCAGGATTTCTCCAATCACATGGCCACCCAGGATGTGGCAAGTGCCATCCTGAAAGTACTGCGTAATCCACAATTATTTTGTGATAGCGAAGGTGGGGGGTGTGGTGTATGGTAAACAATATTAAACTAGGCATGGGATTCAGTCTTCCAGTTTGTGTGTGTGAAGGTTTTATTTATTTTTTTACGTGCTTGCAAGCACATTTTTTCTGTATTTTCTCTTTGTATGCGTTTCCCTTTGCCCGTCCTCACATTTTTACAACGTTCTGGTCAATGTTTCTTGTACAGTGAAAGAAAACTGACATTGCCAATGGCGCTCAAATAAATGACATTTCAACGCACCATATTTTGTGACCTCATGATATCAGTGGGTGGAGAACATTCCAGCAGTCTGCATAAACCGACGCATAAATCTGTTTATAACACACCTTCCCACCGCTAGCTGAGGACAAATTACACCGTCCTGGACCCACACTGCTCTTGGTGTGATGCAAGAGAAAACCACCTTGGCAGTAGGGAAAATATGCATCACTGCGGTCATCAACCTCATCAGTAGATGGATCAATCGTCCACACGACATGTAACCCAAATGTGCACTTCCATAGTGCACCACGACAGTCCACGTTCGTGACGGACGCCACATATCTGCAAAGGCAAACCACCCCGCTGAAAATGCAGTCACCGTGACAGACCCAGAAAGCGGCCACTCCTTCCAACCCGAAAATACCAGCAACACCTCTTTGCACTTAACACCTGTGCAGATGATGCACAAAGATATCACCGATGATGAGCACAGTGCATTTCTCCATGCCGACCACCCTCACAAGACAGTATTGTGACGAAATGGTAACGCCCCTTCCTATGAACCACGACCTAAACTCCTAATTGTCTATTTCCCACAATTCCATTTCCACCCTGCTCATAATGGGAGGATGTGCACGCACGCTTTCCCATCTACAGTGAGGGCCACGTCCCAATAAAGCTGTGCCAATACTTCTTCCCTTTGCACAGTCACTTTTTGCAGCACTCCCCAAATTGGGCGTTGTCACATTTCAAAACACGCATGCACCAATCGCATACAAAACCTCTGCATTGCATACTGTAATTTCTTTACACGACTCCTTTTTTACCATTCACCTCTCTGTTTTTTTTTGCAAAGCCCCTCCACCAGAAATTTCTGCTGAAGAACGCAGTATTGCAGTATCCACAACCATCCTAACAGGCCCCCAGCACACCTTTAGGTATGCAGACAACATTGCACCCGTTTCCACACCCACCGCAACACTGCACATCCAAGCAAGCGACCATGTGGGCACCTAACATTATGCACAAACGTTACATAAGTAGCGCTAGTTCTACCCATCTCCCTCAAACCATAAAACACCCATGCACGAAAGTGTGTCCCACTTAGCAGAAGCCACAACCACAGTGCAGCCTGCCCCACCCCTACGCACTACCAATCACACGCTATTGTGTCGCTGCCAACCTATGCACACCACTTTCACAACATTGGGCCTACTTCAATAAATTTGCACACAGCAGAGTAACCAACCACATATAAGCTGCCCTTTAACCATACCCACTTCCATAGTCACATTACGCACGCACTGCACCCTGTGGCCACACTACCCAACTTCTAACTGCACCATCTCCTGCCGCATACCAAATACTGTGGCATGTTCCAACTATCACCACAACCATAGAATGCACAATTCACACTTTGCAACTCACTTGGTCTGCTGTAGCACGTAGACAATGTGCTCCGCAAGCATTTCCCAAAGATCACCACCCTGTGCCGCATACACTGCCAAACCTGCATTGCTCCAGTGGGGCAGCTCCTTGCAGATATTTCCCCCCCCCACCATAATTGAACAATACATATCAGCATATCGCCAAATACCACTATGCACATATGCACCACTGGCACAAGCATTGCACCCAGTGCCCACAGCGTGACTTTTCTCTGCAGCAACTCCAACCACAGAGCCCCGCCATGCTTAGCTTACCATAACTGGTGAATTTCAGGGTTTTTTTAAGTTTTACTTGTAACCATAACGTCCTTTTAACAATTTTTTTTTACTGAATTTCATAGGTTTTTAGTAGCACAACTTTTTTCATTGAATTTCATGGGTTTTTACCAGCGCATGCTATTTGCCTACAAATTACTAATATCATACTTACCCAATATAGCAATATGTGTGTCCAATTTACAAAGTGTCACCTTAAACCTCTGCCATTTCCCACCTTCTAGAATCATTTTTAACACTTCTATACACTTTTTGCAACTATTTCAGCTAGTTTTGCATCCGTGGACATCTACGAACATCTGACTTCATAGCAGACCTTCCAGACAGTGCCACATGACCATACCCTGGCACGCGGCATGATGATGTATCTGAGAGCCCGTCCGCACTTCACAATAAGATCTCTGCTTCACGAACAGTTCAGAACTGCATTTTCTACTGATCTAGGAACTTTCAACTTCAAAATTTCCCTTGAACAGCTCCGACACCTATTCCTACTCATTATCCGTTAACAATCTAGTACACAGTACAGACTTTTAGCAAAACTGCTATTTATCTTAAAATGGCATCAGCTAATGGTCATCCCTCCTCCCCAAGAGCCACCACCACTGCTGTAATCAAGGAGCATGAGAAACACTGCCCCCACCTTAGAAATCACACACGCGCAACGTTTTCCCTTGTCCACCTACCCCACCATATTAGTGTTTGATTCCTCTTCCCTCATTTCCTTCCCCAGCTTGCGTTCTCAGATCTCCTGCCAAAAAAAATACATCCAAAAACAACAAAAGACATATTCCTTTAGGAACCACCTTTCACAGTTAAAAAATAGAACTGAATAGACTTCACCTACTTTAGATTTCTCAGTAAAGTACATAGACTCAATAAGATTTTCCAACATTTCCATTTGCATTTTGTGTTATGCTAATGGGAATATTGTGGCGTTCATCCTCTGTTCCAGGGACTGGAACGATGGATACCGGTCCAGCAGCCCAAGTTATCAGCCCAAGCGAAGCGAGGGTGGACAACAAGGTCTCTGGACCATTATACCCCCGATTCCAGCCCCTGAAATGGGGAATGAAGGCCATTAGGAGCCTAGGTTCCCAAAGCGGGAACCTGAGGTGCTAAAAAAGAGGATTTTTCTTCCTACACCAGGAAGGAAAATCCCTTTCAAAGATGGCCACCATGGAAAGGGGAGGTGAGGGTTCCATACAGGGCCCCTCTTCGCGAAAAAGAGAACCCTATGATGATATTACCACAAGCACATTTTTCTTCCCTTTCAGATCTATCCTAATTTCGAATAACTTTACCACAAAGCCAGTCCCAGGTGGGCATGGACACTTTAATCCTATGTTTTTTTCCTTGTGGTCGTGGCCAGTAGCCAGATTGTCCGGATCATGACCTTATTTCATGACCCTGACAATCTGGCCACTGCCCATGGCCACAGGCTACCGCTCAATTACTAAAGGTATACCGCTATTGTTTTGTAGCTACATTATGACACTTGTCAAATAATAAAAAAACTGGCACATTTGCAAAACCATGCTTGTAGGTCCTTGCCAATGCTCCTTACACAAGGTTGCTGGAAATCCACCCAGGTTTTATTTTTTCAAAAAAGTGTCAAATGTATGCACATACAATCGTCATATAACCTAGCCCCACTTGACAAAATCCATTCAGACTTAACGAAAACATCTAAATCTATAAACTTTTTGCAAACCTTTGTGTAGATTTGTCAAATGGCACCACATTTATAAGCCTTTACAATATTTTGAGACCCCCTTTCTAATTTTGCTCCTTTTTGACAGAATCCTACCAAACATTGCAAAAACATGTATATCTTGATCTATTATCAGTTTGCCAAACGAAGTGTAGATTCGTCAAATGGCACCTCATTTATAAGCCTTTACATTATTTTGGCACCCCTCTCTAATTTTGCCCCCTCATGACAGAATCCCACCAAACATTGCATACTCACTTAGAATCAGCTCAGAAATATACATGCAAAATGTGGTGCCAAAGTTATAAACCATCCAAGAACTTCATTTCACCAACCCTGTAATGCTGAGGTGTCCGCAAACTTCTCCGGACTGTTCGCAGACTTTCATGGCAAAAAACACCCATTTTTTTGCTTCTTGCAGCCATATCCCATCCCATCCTCATCACCCCTCACCTCCCCAGAGATTATTTGATAAGTTTAACAAGTGCAATGTTGTGTTTTTACTGCAATGTTCGCGGACACCGGCAGATGTCCGCAAATCCAAGATGGCGTGCGTTTCCAAAAATCTTACGCACTTCACGCTCTTCACCATCCAGTCTGCGAACACGTCGCATGTCCGCGGACATGGCGCAAGCAGATTATCCAATCAGGACACTGTCCACGGAGCGAACAGGGAAGTGTGTCCGCGGATTGGACATAGATATCACTAATTTTTATGACCTACGTTTTGGTTATTTTTTTTACAACTACTGGATGGATTTTCACCAAATTTACAAAAGCACGCTTTCGGGACCAAGCCGCTGCTCCTGCCGCAAATTTGGTGAAAATCCGTCCAGCGGTTTGGGCTGTGGGCGTGAGCAAAGTTTTTTTTCCCCCATTCAGTCTATGGGGAAAAAAGACATTTTGGGACACCCCCTATAACTTTGCCCCCCCCCAGACCAAACCTCACCAAACTTTGCAAAACAATTCAGAGTGGGGCACATACTTTCTTTGCAACGTTTGGTGAGGATTCGTCCAGGGTGAGCGAAGTTATAAACCGCCCAGAAAGTGCTCTTCCTATGGGATTAGCAACTTAATCATAACTACACAGCCACTATGGTGGCTTCATATATATGAAAAACAACTAGGTACAGAAGTACGAGAAAATGGACAGCACTCCAAAGAGCAGCAACTACATGAGAATCAAGGAGAACAAAAAGGAAGGCACCACAAATACTGCAGCAGCAACAAATATGTCATTTATTGTTCGTGCAGTGGAAAAGAGAACTAGCAAGCAACAACGCGTTTCGGGTTGGCAAACCGCTTGATCACATTGGAGAGTAAAAACACAAAGGACTTATGAATAAAGCCTCATCTCTATGGTTGCGAGTTGGAAATTCACATGGCCTCAAAGCTGAACACTAAATTCAGTCTCGACATCTTGTAATAGCTAAATAGATGTAACCAATCTATTGACCTTGCACACGAAATAGGCTGTTGAGTGGGAAACACTGCTGTATTTCTACAATTGGGGACTGCTGCGTGGCAGCGTAAAAAAAGTGCATCTCAAAAAAGGTTCTTCGGAATAGTAGAATATGCGTTGCTAGAAAGAAACCGTCCTTACCAATTTGGAAATAAGACTGTCAGCTACCTCAGTCAGCTCAGATGGATTTGTAACCGATCCTGTACTATGGACAGATCAGTTATGTGAAATCTGTCAGAGTAAGCAGAACAATCACAGAGAGAAATATATAACTCATCTAGCAAACAATCTCACCAGCAGTTTCCATATAGTGCTCTCCCACATAAACGTACAGCCTCGTACAATATATAAAGTGCATTGCAAGTGCAGATACATAAAGAAAGTACAGAGAAGTGTAACATACATTACATCATGTCTAAGGTTATACAATATTGTCAGATGAAATCTATTGTGTGCAAATTAGCAATGAAATAAAAAAGTGCTATGTGCTTGATCATCCCATTTATGCAATTGATCAGAAGTAAATATTATAAACAAATGTTATAGTTTTAATTTAGGTTTCCCCACGTTGCTCATGGTCCCAAGCATAATGAATGTTATCTAGTCAGTGTGCAAAAGAGCAATGACGCGCAAATCCTACAAATCTCAGCATAGTGCTAGATGTATTATATGTATGCAATTTTAGCAGCATAATAAAGTGCTAAGTGCTTACAGGAAGTGCGAAAATGGCAATTAAAAAATGCTAGGACCACAGATAGGAAAAAGATGGGGGGCAATATAACTGAAATACATATATTGAAATAAGGAGGGGTATTTGGGATGTATGTGCAAAAATATAATGTGCAATAAAATGCTATGTGCATATTTGAGATGTTTAACATAAATGCACATAACTTAAAATCAAGTTACTAATAGGCACCTGATGCATAAATGGTAAAAGTACTTCCTAAGAGATAACATTATAAACGTGCTTGAGAAAATACCTGTTAGGCTATGTCAAAACGCAAACGATACAATGCCATGTGTAGTTTATAAATGCGATGTATACATAAACCGTCTGTGAAAACTGGTCTAAAGTAAGAATACAACTGAATTAAATTCCAAAATGTAAGGACACATTTACATTGAAGGAGAAATCAATTATGTATTTTCCTAAAAATATCCAAACAAATTCAGTGAGAAAGCAATACATCAATCCATAAGGGAAGAAGACCAAAACCAAAAAGAAAATGAAGAAGCTCAAGCAAAGAAAAGAGAACATAAAATAAGTAACCAATTCAAAACTGTCTCCAGGTCTAAAATACATTTGGTCTCCAATTGTCGCAACAAAAGTTCTCGATTGCCTCATCTGGGTAATTCTGGGACCAAATGTATCCCAAAATATGCAAAACCTTCCAGTTTGCCAGCATGAACTGTTTTGAAGTGTGCTGCCATAGGATATGTAGGATCCAAGTTTTTAATTGCACGTATGTGTTGGAGCATCCCAAGTTTGTTTTCCAATAGTGCTTTCAACGTACCATTTGTCACACGAACAGGTAAGAACGTAGACCACAAACTGTATTGCAAGTAATCCTGGATGTTATCTTGGTGTCAACAGCTAAAGCAAGGATGGCAGTAACTCGTGGTGTAGATGGCATACTGGCAGGCATTGCATTTCATGCATTTTTGAAAGCCCAGAGTTTTTTAGTTATTATTCAGCCAACATTCGGCCTTTATACTGGCCAAAGGGCTCATGTAGCTTGATAAAAGATTGTCTTTTAATGATGTAGATTTCCAAAAGGTAATGTTGATCTTCTCGCCCAAAATGTTACTCCAATGTTCGTCTAGCTTGAGCACATGACAGTGTTTGTTAATTATGCGACAGATGTTGTTAGATCCATTTCCATAGGTGAGGATCAAACGTGTGTCTCGGTCTTCTTGATTAGATTTTGACATTGGATTAGATGTTAAAAGTGAGGTCCGATCTTTCCCCAAGGCTTTGATATAGGCCCTTTCCAAGACTTTTTTAGGGTAGCCACGATTTAGGAACCTATTAGCCATACGGGTACATTCTGTGTTGAAACTTTAGATCTTTGAGCAGTTCCTCCCAATCCAGATAAATTCCCCATATGGTATGCTCCACTTCAGAGCCGTGGGGTGGTTACTTGTGGCATGCAAATGTATGTTGGAACTTGAGGGTTTTCTGTAAAGTTCTGTGATGATTTCACCTTGTGCCACCGTAACAAGAATATCCAGAAAAATGATAGCAGTCTTGCTGTGGCTTTCAGTGAATCTCAGATTTAACTGATTCACATTCAGAATTTTCGCAAAGTCCAACCATTCTGTAATCGTAAAGTCCCAGATGCGGAATAGATCATCAATATAACGCAGCCAAAGAGCTATTTTGTCTGTATATTCACTATTTGCTGGCTGCCATACCACACATTTTTCCCACCAGCCCATGGTCAAGTTTGCGTATGATGAAACAAATGTGGTGCCCATGGCCGTTCCCTGGAGCTGTATGTAAAACTCCTTGTTAAACAAAAAGGTGTTTTTCATAAGAGAGACAAATCATTACCAAGATCCTCTTTCCATGTTGCAAATAATTCATAGATATTGTATTGAGAAAATACTCACATGCTTGTAAACCGTCAGCATGTTTAATGGACATACAGGGGCACCACATCCAACATGGCCAGTAAAAAAAGTGTATTCCCATGGTATGCCTTCTATTTTGTTTAAGAAATCCTTCTATATATCATAACTTGCTTTGTTTTTCTACACACTGATTTTTTGTAATTGTATTAATCGTGAACTTGAATTTAATGTCACCTTAATTACTATCAATAAGTAATATTTCTAAAATGTATTAAAATTATTTAAAACCTTTCATTATTCTACATATTATTTTTATTTGAGTGAACCTTTAGTTGTGTCTTTTTTTATATGAGGTCTAGATTTTCATTTTTCAAAATATTTCTCAAAATGTAGGAACATTTTTAAAATACTTCATGTTTAGGTCAGCCTAGAGACGTTTACTCCCTGCCAGAGAACTTGCACATATTTACAAGGACCCTGGTGTCATTTCGGTTCCTCTGTGAAGTTGAACCCGCATATACTGGTGTTCTGCCAGAGGGGCGGGACACCGGATCCTCATTTTGACTATAAACAGGTATTCCTTCGTTCTTGGGAACAAGTGGAGGGTATACTGAGCATAGATCGCAGGTCTCTGTTAGTGGGGAATGGGTAGTCACCTTAAGTTCCCCAGAGTATCTGCATATGTTGAGGACTGGCAACAATACTAGAAACATGGGAAGAGAAAATGTTGGTAACAGGGCGAACACTTTAGATCCAGGAGGTAATAGGAGAAAAAATAAGGAATTATCTGAACAACTAGTGGTATCCATAGGTGCTAGAGAAGATGTGGACTGACTGGGAGGGGGGGCATATTAGGCCAATCGGAGAGGAAGGGGGTTTCTCCCTAATATCCTGGAACATAGTGGGTTTAAATAGACATGTGGATGATGCAAACTGGTGCAACTTTTTAATTTTAACGTAATGGTGCTACATAAGATGTGGTCCCTTGAGCCGATCTTTTTCCAGTGATATCAAACATTCCATGTACCAGCCACAAAGGGATCAAAGGGCAGACCTAGTGGGGGTTTGACGATTTGGGTGGAGGTTAGCTTGGGCTGGAGGGTGGTGGTCAAGGAAACAGATACTGCAGATCTGCAATGGCTATCCATCTCAACAAGAGACAACAAACGTATAGATTTGTTTAATATTTACAATAGACCCATGTCCAAAATGGGGATGTGGACAATATTTAACGTAAGGGACAGCATGAATACCACCCACAAAGGGAAAAAGTAGGGATAACTTAACCCTAGCAATAGGGGATTTTAACCTGCAAATTGAACAAGTAGCAATACTGGAAGGCATATGGGAGGATCAGGACACAGCCTGGGATATCCCTGACCGAATAGCTCTGCCCCCAGTGTGACTTCACCACCTGGCTGTAGAAACAGTAAGTATACTGTATAACCTAAACTTAAGAGCTTGCAATGGGCGATTCTGTAAAGACCAGCCTGCTTCAAACACTTTCAGGGACCATAATGGGTCCCCACTTATCGATTATATACTTATCTCGGACAATGCCTGGGGCCGGGTAGAAGATTTTGAGATCCATCCTAGAGTGGAGAGCAACCATTATCCCCCCCGATAGTAGGAATTAGAGATCAGGATGAGTGGCACCCACAGCAAATCATTTCATGCTCAAAGTCTATCAATAGAAGGTCATGCATGTGAAGCAGTGAAGTGGGTAAAAGTGTTGGAGCATGATGGCACGCCCTTACTATACACACCAACCATTCCTGACATAATCTGTGACCCGGAAACAAATGATTCAATCATTTTAGAAGTTTATGAGAGGCTAAAAGAAAATTTGTTTCCTCATTTCTCGGCATCTAAGGGTACAATTAAAAAGAAAACCCTCATCAAAAATCAATGATCGACAGTGCTGAGGGGCAAAAAAGAAAATCTTGGGTTGTACAGATTCTCAGGGAGAAGATTAAAAGATTTAGTTACGTTGTGCATGCACTAAATGTAAATAAATAACATCTTCAAAGAAGAATGAATTTGTACAGAACAAAATGGAGAATCATGGAAAGTAAAAATGATGTGCTTAATTGGCAACCTGTAACTAACAAGGACCTAAATAGTGACCAGACACTCAACTACTGTATAGGGGCAGAGGAGTGGTGCCTCCATCTTAACCTGTATGGGGGCATGGAGAGAGAAGCTCCCTACAGTGTGACAAACAATGAGGTTGTTTCTTCGAGTGACGATAGGCTGTCCATAACAATAGGAGATGTAGAGCGGGCAATTAAATCTCAAAAAGTTGGCAAAGCTGCAGGGCCAGACCTCATCCCTACATTCGTGTTTAAGAATAAGGGTTTATGTGGGATATTTAATGCTGCCATAAGGAAAGGTGCGATTCCGGAATCCTGGTGTAAGGCTATTATAATTCCCCTATACAAAAAAAGTGGGAGAAATAGCCTGGCGAATTATCACCCGATCTCGCTCCTTGAAAGTGCTGGTAAACTATTTGGGAATATTATACTAAGCCATCTCCAAGAATGAGCGGAAAGCAATAAATCAAACACAAAGGTGATGGCTGGAAGGTTTAGAATTAATCTCTGGCGTTGCTCTGGACAACCCTCCAGACCATCGTTCTTCGCCTGCCAAGCCATTACAGAAGGGGAAAGATTACATGCAAATCAGGCTTGGCCCCACCCCAAAAGGGGCAGTCCAGCCCGAACTGCTAGGTCACATCCCTTCTGCACAAGACCACAAGCATCCCCAAATATGTTTCAGCCTTGTTGGGCCTCATCAGTGAGGAGTAGCTTGGGTCTCTAGGCCCAGCACGCCTGGGACCCATATTTGGGCATACCCTTCCCACTCGGTGTGACAAAGCAAAAACAAAGGTGATGGCTGGAAGTTTTAGAAGTAATCTTAGCCTCTGGCGGTGGTCTGGGCGAACTACAGGGGGGGTTCAGAAAGAAGTGAGGTACCATTGATCATTGATTTCTGCTACATATGCTGATACAGAAATGTAATGTATTGAAGCGTATTAAATTATACACTGTATTTCACGATTTGAGGACAGCATTTGATGCAGTATTAAGAGAAACTGTGGAAATTGCTAATATTGCGCAACGCTCCCACACATTTGGTTAAGATAATTAGGCTCCACTATTCAAGAAACAGTGCTATGGTTCGCTATGGCTTAGGTGGTGAGGTTACCAAAGCCTTTGATGTAATAAAGGGAGTGAGACAGGGATGTACCCTAGCACCTCTTTTATTCAACGTGCACATACAAGAGATAATTGACAGGTTGCTAAGGGAGTGACAGAACTGCCCTAAAATGGCAGTGGATAAATATCCCGTGTTATTTTACGCAGATGACGCAGTTTTATTGGCAGCAACCCCTCAAGGCCTGGGGAAAAAGCACTGGCAATATTTGTTGCTATATGTAAAGAGCTGGAGCTGCATTTCAATATCGATAAATCAAAGATAAATCAAAGACAATGGTATTCAAGCCCCCATTCGCGAAATCCAAACCCCTAGTGCTAAAGGTGAATGAAAACCAATGAAATCAAGTCAAATATTTTCACTACCTAGGGGTTTGCTTGCAAGAATTAGAACGATGGACAGCCCAGGTGAAAGGGTCAGTCCTTACCCTTGAGAAATGTGTGGGCTCTATTTAGGCCTTCCACGTTAGTCGTGGAAGAGGAGCAATCTCACTGGCACTGGATCTCTATGGGAAACAGGCCATTCCAGCTGCTTTATATGGTGTGGAATTGTGGGGATCTGCTAATGTGGCAAAATTATCATCTAGTGAACTAACATTTTTGAAAAAAATGTCTTTGTTACCTGAAGCACACCCTCTGCACTGCTCTGCTACATTTGGAGCTCGCAATAGCCCCACTAGCCACATTGGCGTCTATTGGCCCAGTAATTTACTGGTTAAGACTTTGGAACCAGGAAGGGCTAGATAACTACAGAGATGCTTTAACCCATGTGATGTCATTGGATAGTGGGAAGACAATAGGTTGGTTATGTCACGAGTGGAGTAAGGAGAGAGCGAAGGGTTCGAGCGGCACAAAGAACAAAAGACCAGTTGATGGCCAGCGCCCTGAAGTTACAACTAGGCCCACTTAACTTGAGTTAATGACCCCTGGTAGGAAGTTATATTTAGACCCAATAACTCCTCCGTATGAAAAGTCCCTATACATGCGGGTGAGACTGCTTCCATTGGCAGGTTTTAGACACACACATGGAAAGAACCATCTTCTGACCTATGTATTATGTGCGGGGAAACGACTGAATCAATGGTGCACTTTATTGTTACGCTCATCTGACTCCCACAGAGGTGCCAGTCTGATCTGGGCTGCTGCGGCCTCCTCCAGCGTAATGCGTAGGGCCGAGATGTGTAGTTTGTCTGGCCGGTAGGAGTACACTTCTGTGAATGGAGAAAGGGGAATTAACCCCCCGTGGAGTGGAGCGTAAATTCCCCCCAACCCCTGTTGTTCTCCCCACTGACCACCTCCGATGTCCCCTCTAAAGTCTCACCTTATGGTTTGAAAGGGTGAGCTCTCCATCCTGCTTCGAGCGCAGGGGCGCGTGATGGACCAGTTGCTCCACTGGTCGAAGGAATTGGTGAGTTCCAGGGCTATTTTGACTCTCCTGGCAAGACGCCGTAAGTATGCAGTTCGTAAGAGTTCAAATGCCTGACCATCACTCCTATCCAATCCCATAATCTGTGGTCTTCTCCTTTATTCAGGTGCTGAGAGAAAACCAGAGTCGAGGAGTTATACCTCCGGCGGTAAAATTAGGTAAGTCTATGGCGGGAGGTGGCTCCTCTTGATTGTCCTTTTGATTCACCCTGTTGTGCTTTTGTTTCCCCTTAGGAGCTGGGGTCCGGCGATGGTGCAGTGGGAGCTGCGCCGACCCGAGGAGAGGAATGGTTCCCCCGGTGGTAAATCAGGTAGGTCTTAGGGTGGTAACCAGTATTCCTCTATATGTTCCCTTGGCTCACCTTATTGTCTTTATCTCCCCCTAGGTGCCGGAATGCGGCGGGAACATGCAGGAGGCTGCGGTGAAACGTGAAGATGCTGCGAGGAACGGTGAGTGCAGCGCGGCGCTGCTGCTGGCGATGCAACGTGTGTAAAAATAATGTATTTCCTTTGGTTCGACGATGCAATGGCTCTGGAATCAGGTAAGAAGCTGGTAAATGTTCTGGTTCTAACCTTTCTCCTTCTTTCCCTTGTTTCTAGGTGCTCCGGGTTTGAGGCGGGCGTGGCTGAAGTCTGGATGCTGCTGCAGGCACGGTGAGTGTTATGCTGCTGGATGCAGAATAACGCGAAGCGTGTGCTGCTCTTCGGGCGTGGTTTAAATAGCCCCCAAAGTAGTTCCAGGTAAGTATTCCTCCACCGCCACACCCGAGTGGCAAAAGAGTCCCTAGGTAAAGTAGTCCCTTCTAGGCCTCTTGAGGGCTTGGATTCCTTGCAGCATGGTCTGCATCAGGTAAGTCCAGGTAAGTTTTCCCCTTATGAACCTGGCGCCTATGGCGCCAGGACTGAAGTCTCATATGAGCCTGGCGCCAAAGGTGCCAGGACTGTGTCCAGATGGCCCCTAACAGGGGTCGCTGGGCCTTTCCCCGGGAACGTGATGCCTGCTCCCGGGGCTGCTGGACCTGGTCTGGTTCCCCGGGGGTAGGCATCATGACATTTATGTTGGTGTTAAGTACCGAAAAGGATGTTAAAAAGCTTAACAACCTTTTAAGACCTATTCTGAGGGTGGCGCATTCCTCCGAAGTCAGAAGGAATGCGCCACTTTCAGAATACATGTGGCGGTTGCTGGGATGGAAACCAACCTAGCAACCGCCACATTTGTAAATGAGCGAATATCGAATATGTCGTTATTTTACAAAAATGCTGCCGAGATTGGATTGCGCCCGTTAGAACTAAAAACAGGCGCAATCGACACAGAGCACTGTTGTGCTCTACGACGACACCCAGGCCCACTTGAGAATACTAGTGGAGCCTGGGCATCCTCTTTTGGCGCAGTGAATTGTGCCGTTTAGCACCTTCACTGCTCCAAGTTGAGAATAGGGGCCAGAGGCTGCAAGGTAGGTTCCCCTCTGCACCTTGTTCTTAAAAGATTGTTTGATGGCTTAAGTTATGATTTTTATACGGTTAACTCTGACATCCCTTATATGCTTTTTATGTATAGTATTTATGCATTTGCTTGAAGATTTTAAAATCGAATAAAAGTGTGTTGATTGACTGAATTTCCATTGTCACTATATTGTGCAAGTGATTTTGCTTAAGTGTCCTTCACCTATTGTGTTCTTGGGGTTTCCTTTCAGAATTGTAGCATTGCAGCTAAGATTTTCTTTTACAAAAGGCATCAAATGTAGGCAAAACTTTTAATGTAGTTACCAGAAGCAATGCAATCATTTGCTATGAATATAGGACTACAGCACTGCCATGAAATACACAGTTTCTTTTCAACGTTTGTTTCAAATACTCCAATACCAGCTTGTTCCTCGCTAGGGATAGGTATGTAGAACACATGGTTATCAAATAATGTGTTGTATATAGTTACACTATGTGTTTTTTTACTTTAGTAATGGCAGTAATGGCTGACAGATTTTTTTTTAAACTTTATTTTTATATTTTATTGCCACTTTGTCGAATTAAACAAATTTACATACGCCTTAACAATAGAAGCCTTTTACCCCAGCCCCTCCCCATTCCACCCATGCTCCCCTCACATCCATTAGTTATTTGCAGGGCAGTGTATGAAACCCTCAATGTACAGAAATTATTTAGTTTCATTCTGTTTCCTTCCCCATCACCCTAAAAAAAACAATATCTCACACAATAACACCAAGAAGCCCCACACCCCCACAAATGTGCTCAATGTTCCAGTCATTCCCATTACAAACGTGCCCAGGGCTTAAAATGTTTTACCGTCTCAGGTGCTTTAGGTTTCAGCACAGCTATACTCTGTGGTTCGGCTGCCCCCCCTTCCCCCCCAAGATCTCTACCCTATTCATCTCCTGTTCATCACCCCACCCAGAGGTATCTAGTCCATTATCCTCCCATTTAGATAATAACGGTCCCCATTCCTCCCGAAAAGCCCCCCAATTGGCATACACCAGCACTGTCAACTTTTCCATCACCATCATATCCTGCAGCTTCTGCTTCTATTCACTGTTAGAGGGCAGCCTCCCGTCCTTCAATCACTGAGCTATCGCCACCTGCACCACCCTGAGCATCGCCTACCACATCCTTGGGAGCCTATATTCCTCCCTGTCCCTTGCCGGAATACCCAAGAGCATCTGAAGTGGATCTAAACTCAGCTGACCCCCGTGATATCCTTGATCCAACTTAACACTTTGCCCCAAAAAATACGCACCTTAGGGCAGTGCCACCACATATGTGCGAGTGAACCCACCTGTCCACAGCTTCTTGGGCAAAGCGGAGAAGCCCCAGCCAGCATTCTCAGATCCCTATGACACTCCTGCAGCATTTTGTAATTATGTTCTCTTGTGGAGGTGAACAGATTCCCAAGAAAGTTCACTTTAAAGATCCTTGCCCACTCATCTTCCATGATTCCCCTCTCGCAAGTTCCACCCAATACCTCTTACATGTTTTGTCTCCAGGTCATGCATGACGTAATCAAAACTTTGTACATTTTGGATAGGACACCCTTTCTCAAGGCCGAGTAGTCCAACACCACCTTAAACAGGGTCAGGTCACTGGACAGGGAGACCCCCCATTTCGGGTCGGAAAACATACCCTTCACCCGAAGAAAGAAAAAAATTGAGACCCCACCCTCAAGACGCTCCAGAGCTCCTCAAATTCCAGTGAAAATCCTCTCCTTAAATAACTGGCCAACCTTTTGAGACCCCTGTCCGACCACTGTTGTGAGAACTTTAATCCCTGGAGCGAGAGATTAAAAGAGGGGGCTGCAAAGCAAAGACATGGGTGAAGGCCACAAGGAGAGCATGTTATTTGCTTTGCACTTGCTCCATGTTACCCAGAGCACCCCCAGAGTGGGATGGTCACAGAGTTTCCCAGGAATCTCTTTAAGCGGGGCCCAGAGCTAGTCCCTCACCTTCAATGGGTGAGCTACCAAATCTTCATTATATGTCCAGTAGGTTCTCATATCCTCTCTCATATGCTCAAGCATAACCCTCAGTTGGGCGGTTTTGTAATATAGGTAAAAATGTGTTAAACCAACCCCCTCCCGCCTCCCCACCCCAGTTCCTTGGAGGCATAAGAGTTGCCATCTTCACCCTGTGCATCTTCATATACATTTGAAGAGCTCACATGTCAGTTCGCTGAAGAACCTCTCTAGAAGCTGCACCAGCAGGGCCGAGAAGTAGTACAAGAGACGGGGGAGTACATTCATTTTAATGATGGTCATGCAACCATACCACAAAAGTATCAATGGTCAATGTGGTCCACCGTTTTAGGTCCTCTTTCAATTGTCCCATCAGAGGATCATAAGGAACAAGTTACTTACCTGTAACTGTTGTTCTCCAGCATGGGTCTGGCATGGATTCACATGCTCATGAATATTCCCCGTCGTCAGGCTGGGAATCCTCAGTAAAGAAAAAATCAGTATCAGTTTCGTTTCTGATCTGTCTTTCTTAGTAGTAACCAATCACTGGTCTCTGGGTCATACTGCCCCCATCCAATGACTGCCCTCCCCCCAAGCCCCGCCTCTGGCAGCCATCCTCAGATTTGGTAGCATGCAAAGCAGCAGTATGACCAAGTGAAGAGCCGCAGAGGGGCAGGCGGGAGGGTTTGCATGTGAATCCATGACAGACCCATGCTGGAGAAGAACAAGTTACTTCTTACCTTGTAACGTTCTTTCGACGGGATGTTCCTCCGACGTATTCCTTATCTTTGATAATATGTTTCCAGCTTGCTGGCCTCGGAAATTTTTTCTCTGTAGAGGGCGCTGCGCGTCGACGTCCGCAAGTTGATGTCCCTCGACGGCCACCGTATCGGCGCCGAGGTCACCATGCACATAAATAGCCACGCGTGGCGTCCGTTGCTCAGTTCCGTTTTGTAGCATAAGTAAAGTCATGCCTGAATTGGTTATTGACCTTGAAGGAGCGTAAGCTGCAACCACAAGGGAAGTATTACTGCGGTGATAGATGGGAGGGGCGATAAGGAATACGTCGGAGGAACATCCCGTCGAAAGAATGTTACAAGGTAAGAAGTAACTTGTTCTTCGAAGGGATTGTGTCCTCCGACGTGCTCCTTATCTTTGATAGAATCCCATAGCAGTGGCATGTAATTGGAGGTGGGAGTAAGAATGTTATGTATCCCTTAGGGATGGACCGAATGTAATACGGCCTTGCCAAATCTTGTCTCTTGACTAGTGGAGGAATCCAGGTTGTAACATTTTGTGAATGTATGTGCGGACGACCATGTGGCAGCCGCACATATGTCTCTGACCGGTACCCCTCTTTGGAGAGCCGAAGAGGCTGCGATACTCCTGGTTGAATGAGCCCTAAGATTTTGGGGTGGCTCTTTCCCTGCCAGTTTGTAACATTCCAAAATGGCCAAAATAATCCACCTGGAAATGGTTTGTTTTGTTATGGGTAGTCCCAACTTGTGACCTGCGTATCCTACAAACAGTTGGTCTGCTTGCCTGATCCTAGCCATTCTGCTGATGTAAAAGCTTAGAGCTCGCCTTGGGTCCAGCCTATGTAGCCTTTCTTCCCCTTTCCCCGGATGGGGAGGAGGGTAGAACAAAGATAAGGTAATTTTCTGAGTAATATGAAATTCAGAAACCACCTTCGGGAGGAAATTAGGCTTCATCTGTAGGACAACTTTGTCCTTGTGGAAAATTGTATGTGGGGGTTTACAGGAGAGAGCTTGTAGCTCGCTCACCCTCCTAGCAGATGTTAGTGCTACCAATAGGACAGTTTTAAGCGTGAGAAATCTCAGCGAACAAGAGTGAAGTGGTTCGAATGGAGTGCCAATTAGGAAGTTTAAGACTAAATCTAAGTCCCATAAGGGAACCTGGAATGGTTTTGGAGGATAAACATTAGTTAATCCTTTGAGAAATTGTATCACTAGAGGTAGTTTGAAATACGATGGTTCCTCCGCAGTGCGCTTGAAGATTGAAAGCGCTGCGTGATAGCCTTTTACAGTGCCAACTTGAAGGCCTGAGTTTGCCAAATAGAGTAGAAACGATAACACCGCTGGTGTACCACATAAAAAAGGGTTGATATTCTCTTCCCTACACCAGCTGCAAAATTTGTTCCAACGGCAGCGGTATAAAGACTTTGTTGCTGGCCTTCTGGCCGAAAGCAACACCTCCATGACGTCATCAGGGAGATCCCAATCCATGTACCTCACCCTTTCAGAAGCCAAGCGTGAAGGTTGAGGGTTCTGGTGTTTGGATGGAGAACCTGACCTCCCTTCTGCGAGAGAAGATTCTCTTTGAATGGAATACGTATTGGAGGGCAGATGGACATATCTAGAAGGATCGGGTACCACGTTCTCCTGGCCCAGTCCGGGGCAATTAGGATCATGGTTTTCCGGAATCTTCTCAACCTCCTGATCATTTGAGGAATAACAGGGACTGGTGGAAATGCGTAAAGGAGTGGAAACTCCCAGTCCACTATGAACGCGTCTCCCAGAGCTCCTCTCGGGGGAAATTCCCTTGAACAGGACAGATCGCACTTCCTGTTGGTGCTTGTGGCAAACAGATCCACCTGAGGGGATCCCCAAAGGGCGAAGATCTCTTAAAGGACTTCCTGAGCTAGCTCCCACTCGTGGGAGACTGTGCTCTGCCTGCTCAGAGCGTCTGCTGTCAAGTTCTTCTCTCCGGCTAGGTGGACTGCCGATAGAGAGATTCCTTCCCGAATTGCCCAAAACCAGAGCTGCATTGCCTCTCTGCACAGTGGTAGTGACCCTACACCTCCTCTTTTGTTGAGGTAGTGCATGGCCACCGTGTTGTCCGTCATTATCAGGACATTTCTCCCCTGTACTGATGGCAGGAAAGCTTTCAGCGCTAGTCTGATCGCTCTCAGCTCCAATAGGTTGATGTGTAGTCTGGACTCCGATGGAGACCAACGACCGCTGATGGTCAAGTCGTTGGCATGGGCTCCCCACCCCGTGAGTGAGGCGTCTGACTACTGTTCTCTCCGGCCATGGATGCCAAAACAGTTCTCCTTTCAAGATGTTCTCTGGATAGGCCCACCATTGAAGGTCGCGGGCTACTTTGTCTGGAATCCAGAGGAGATCCGTCATTCTCCCTGAGAATTGAGACCACCGAGTTCTCAGTGCCCACTGAAGAGATCTCATTCTCAGGCGAGCCTCTGGCACAAGGAAGATGCAGGATGCCATGAGGCCTAGCAACCTCAAACAGTCGAAGGCTGGGAGACGTTGGGCATTTTGAAACTTATTGACCATCTGCAGAATATCTTGAGCCCTCACCTCTGGTGGCGAGGCTTTTCCCAGGGCAGTGTCCAGGACCGCTCCAATGAATTGGAGTCTCTGTGATGGTATCATCTGTGACTTCTTTAAATTGAGGGAGAAGCCCAAGTGGCAGACATAATCTAGCTGGATCTGAGCTTGTTCCGAAGATACAGCCCTGATCAGCCAATCGTCCAGGTAGGGGTAGACGTGGATCCCTTCCCTCCTTAGACTCGCAGCCACTACCGACATTAGCTTGGTGAAGACCCTCGGGGCGGAGGACAGCCCAAATGGCAGAACTCGAAATTGATAATGAGTCGCCAATTGCGAACCTCAGGTATTTCCTGTGTTTGGGATAGATTGGCACATGGAAATAAGCATCCTGAAGGTCCAGAGATACCAGCCAGCCCTGGAGCTGGTGGGCCTGATGGATCTGAGAGAGAGTTACCATCTTGAACTTGTCCTTCCTGAGGAACTTGTTCAATTCTCACAAGTCCAGGATGGGTCTCAGTCCTCCGTCCTTCTTTGGTATGAGAAAGTAGGGGGAGTACCAGCCCTTGTTCCTGTCTGCTACAGGTACCAGTTCTATGGCACCTTTCTCTAGCAGGTCTATAATTTCCTGCAAGAGGAGCGGATCTGGAACTTTTAGAGAGCTGTTCCCCGGTGGATGACTCTGAGGGATGTGTAGAAAGGGTAGGCAGTAACCCTGGGCAACTGTCTCCAATGCCCAAGCATCTGACGTTATAGCCTGCCATTCCGTCAGATGGTGAGTTAACCTGCCCCCTACAGGTGTCTTGTGTGGAAAGACCTCAGAGTGGTTTGGGGGCGGCTGATGCAGATGTCGAGGGTAAAGAGGCACCTGCTACTGCTGCGGCTTTAGTACATTTGACCCGTCCACCTCGGGTGGATCTCCTTTGGCCTCTTTGAGCCGGCTGTCCTCTGCCTTTCCCGAATGCGGAACAATAGCGAAAGGACTTTCCTCTTCCAGAGGTTCCTGAGGGGCGAAAAGGAGTTTGGCGGATTGCAGCTCCTAACGATTTTGCCGCTGCTTTAGATATCTGCAACTTTTCCAGACTGTCATCAGCCTTTTTACCGAATAAAGAAGATCCGTCAAAGGGCATATTCAAAAGTCTGGCCTGTACATCTGGAGCAAAGCCAGACTTTCGCAACCACGCATGCCTGCGGATTGTTGTACTTGCCGCCATGGCCCTGCTGATAGTGTCAGCGGAATCGATGCCAGTTTGAAGTGCCATCTTTGCCATCTTTAATAATGTCAAGGAAGGCTTCCCTTTCCTCTCCTTCGAGTATGCAGTCAGCCGCTGATGAAGCACACTCCCAGTGTGTGACTGAACCTGGCGAGCGTACAGGTGGCGTTGATGGACTTCAACGCCATACTACAGGCAGAAAATACTTTTTTTGCCATAGAATCGTACCTCCCGTCATCTCTATCCTGTGGGACAGTAGGGTAAGCGGTCCTGCTGCTTGATGAAGTTGCCGCTTGGACCACCAGGCTCTCTGCAGTCGGGTGTTTTGATAAGTATTCAGGGTCAGCCGCAGCTACCCTATACTTGGCTGACAATCTTTTATTGACTGCAGGGATAACTTCAGGAGTTTCCCAATTCGATGAAATCTTTCTTTGTAAGGCTGCATGGAAGGGGACGACAGGATCCTCCTGTGGACCTTTGTCTAATATGTCTGTCAGGTCATCCTGTTGAAAAACAGGCGAAGGCGCAGACCAACCCACAAATTCAATAATCCTTGCCATCAGGGTTCTATAGGGTGTTTAGGCATGTTTCCCTGGGTCTGGCTTAACAAATTCCACTTCTGGGGAAGTGTCCAGCCCACTTTCCTCATGTAATTCCTGTAGGTCTTTCAACCTTCTTTCCTCAGAGGAGAAATCCTCTGAAACAGGTAGTGTGGTCCTCTGTAACCCGAAGGTTTCCTGGTCAGAATCCTCCCCTTCTTCATAAATTGAAGATAATCTAGGGTACTCTGACTTCGGAAATGGTCTAAAACCCATTTCTAAGGCAGAAGGAGCCAAATTCGTCATTATTGGGCGACAAAACGTCGATGCCGATGTGACAGGGCGTCGATAAAACTGGAAGAGGCCTCGAAGAACTCGAGAGGATCGGGATCCTACTCGAGGATGTCGACGACGGTCTCGGCGTCTTGTCGGAGGCTCTTGGTATCACCGTAGGCTGTGAAGTAGCCGTGGTTTTCTCTTTCATCGGCGTCGGCGATGGCGTCGCTCGACCGACCGATGCGTCGAAGAACCCTTTGACGACGGCATTGAAGACGGTGCCTTCTTACCCGATGGCCTGTGGCGCTCTCGGGTGGAATGTTTTGCCGTGTGCAGCAACGCGCGGTGTTTTGATTTTTTGGTTTTTCACCCAGGGTATCACCCTCAGCTGTCTTCGAGGGGGTCGAGGCCGCTTTCTCGAGGACGCTTAACATTTTCTTCCTGAATTCCTCCCACTCAGCCTGAGAGCTGTGTTTTGTGGGGCAGGAGACCCTTTCTGGGGAAACAGTAGATGGCGAGGAAGGGGATCTTCGACGTCTCTTCTTTGAGTGTCTTGATCTCGACGAATGGTGGGAGCTACTTCGAGATCTAGAATGGGAATGTTTTCGACGGCGAGGAGACGAATGCCTCGACTCAGCCGAAGAAACTTTCGAGGAGGTTTTGACTGACTTACCTCTCTTGAGCTTCCCCTTGCGCTCCTTCAAGGCTTTCGCCGTCATGGACATGCAGTCCTCACACTCCGAACAATGGTGCTCGTCTCCCAAGCACCACAAGCAGATCCTGTGTGGATCCGTTATCGACATTTTTATACCGCAGTCTCGACATTTTTTGAAGCAGGATCGCGGCGTTGTCGGTTCCGATGAAGATGCCATTGAGAACGAGTTGGTATATTCGAGCAAATGTAGAAGGTTTATCTGACTGAACTGAGGAACGATATTCCGAGGCCCCACGAAGTGCGGAAAAATGGAACTGAGCAACGGACGCCGCGCGTGGCTATTTATGGGCATGGTGACGTCGGCGCCGATACGATGGCTGTCGAGGGACATCGACTCGGCGGATGACGACGCGCAGCGCCCTCTACAGAGAAAAGATTTCCGAGGCCAGCAAGCTGGAGACGAATTATCAAAGATAAGGAATATGTCGGAGGACACAATCCCTTCGAATTACTGTTCCTCAGCGCTGCAAGGTCTCTCGTTAGGCGGATCCCCAGATATTGTATCCCCTGCATTTACACTATCATGCCCAGAAATCTTGTCCGAGAGTCCAAGCCGGACTCACTCATCCTTACGGGTATGATGCATGACTTCTCCACATTATTTTTAAGACCCAAAAGATGGCCATATATCGAGATTTGTTCCAACAGGGCCGGAAGAGACGAATGCACCTTAGTTATATACCGCAAGATATTGTCCGCAAAAAGGGACAATTTGAACTTGAGCTCTCTGCATTGAATGCCCAAAATGAACGTATTCTCACGCATAGATGTCGCTAAAGGTTCCATGGTCAGCGCATATAACAATGGTGAGGGGGGGCCTGTATCGTCCCTCTTGTTAATCTAAAAGGTGTCTTCGCACTCCATTAATCTGCACCCTTACACTAGGCTCAATATATAGTGGCACGACCCACCCAAGGAAGTTTGCACTGAAGCCCATTTTTCCCAGGACCTTTTTTCATGAATGGCCATTCCACCCTATCAAACGCTTTCTCTGAGTCTAGAGATACCAGATAGGCGTCAGTCAGTCAATAGAGCACGGTGGATCCAATCTATTGTTTTTCATATAGTATCTGATCCCTGCCTCCCCAGGACAAACCCTACTTGATCACCATGAACCAGGGTCGGCAGCCATCCCTGCCAACCTGCGCCCCAGGACTTTCGCCAGGAGCTTGCCATCGTTGTTCAAGAGGGAGATAGGCCGGTAAGATCAACATTGCATCAGGTCCTTAACCTCTTTATACATGGTCACTATTGTTGCCATCATCATCGCGGTCGGCAAGGCTTCTCCCTCCAAACATGCATTAAAGACTCTCACTAGGTAGGGGGCCAATATTGATCAGAATGTCTTCTAAAACTTCACAGAGAAACCATCCTCACCCGGGGCCGTCCCAGACTTAATACCCTTAATATCTAGTGTACCTCCTCCTCAGTAATAGACAGGTCCAAACTCTCTGCTGTAGGACGAGGAAGTCCTGGGAGGGTCAACTGCTCCAAAAAGGAAGAAATCTGCCAGTCTTCTCCCCCCAACTCGGAGGTGTACAGTTTCTCATAGTATTTAATGAATTCCTTCCCAATGCCCCTTGAATCATAAACCATGACGCCCTCATTGGTCCTAATAGCGGCTACCGCTTCCTTTTTATTTCCTCCCGTAACCTCTATACCAGAATCTTATCCACCCTATTCCCCTTTTCGTGGGACCTCTGCTTAAAGAACAATCATTTTTTTCTCTGTTTCTTAAATAAGGATTGCATTCAACCTAGCCTTATAGAGTCGGAGCTTGCCAAACTCCACCGGGAACAGATGTGTACATTGAGCACCCCGTTTGAACCAGACCTATATTCTCCCCAAGAAGCTGTTCCTGTTCCTTTCTCATTTCCTACTCATGGGAACCCGTTCGTATCAAGCCACCTCGTATGGTTGCCTTAAATTCCTCCCAAAGTGTCCAAACCCATTATTATTAAAAGTTAAATATTCTTTAATCTCGGCACGGAGTGTCTGTGCCAGCTCGCTGCCCGTAAGCAAAAAAATAATTGCATCTCCACCCCCCACGGGACCCCTGCTGCTGCCGCAATCCCACCAAGACCCTCACCAGATCATTGTCAGACCACGGGACTGGGACCACCTCAGAATCTAGGACCTGCACCTTCAGTTCTTTGTCCACCAAAATAAGATCTATTTGAGAACGAATTATTTACTGCTGAATATAAGTGAAAGGCCTTTCCCCCTATGGCGATGGGGACAATGAATCTACTAGCCCCAATTCCCTATTCAGCTTCCTAAATTGCCTGGACACCCTACCACTGGGCCGGGGAGCTACCCTCTCCCCCATCTGTCATGCATCATGTCCCCACACCTGCTAGAGTCCCTGTTAGAAGAACTCGTAGAAGTCTTTAGAAACACTGGAAGATTCACCATCCCCAACACACACTGGCATCCAAGATGGCGCCTACTAGACAACGTTTCCACTAACTAGCAGTGCAGGTCTAGTGTTCCATCCAACACGGAATGCAGGCTGAATACACTCCTACTTATTCTCCAATACACAACGGTTCACTGCGTTGCTACTCTAACCCTTCGTTAGCATTGCTCCTTAGCCCTTTGAAACTTACAAGTTTCCTTGCTTGCACTTGCAATCTACCTTGTGCTTTCTGCACGGCGTTTCTTAGCTGCTGCCTTTCATGCTCTCGCCACTTTCGGCATTATTTCTTCCCGACTGCTTTCAGCCACCTTCGCCGCCTCTGCTCCTTTCCACCTCCTGGCTTCTAGCCGCCTTCGCCGCCCTCGGCTCCTTTCCACCTCCCGGCTTCAAGCCGCCCTCGGCTCCTTTCCACCCTCCGGCTTCTAGCCGCCTACGCAGCTCTCGGCTCCTCTCTGCTCTTCGGCTCCCTGCTGCACTTACCGCTCTAGGAGTCTCTCTTCCCCACGGCTCCCTGCCGCTGTCGCCGAACCTCGGCTTCTTTATCCTCAGTTCTTTTCCCTCTGTGCTACCCGTTTCCCACTCTTCGGGATTATTCTTCCGCTTCCCTTCTCACCGGAGTCTCACCCCCTTCCATCCTTCCTTCAGTCCCTTGCGGTTGGAATTATTTAGTTCTTACCTTGGAGTTTCCAGTTCCTGTCTCCTCATCTATCGGAACGAAGCTTCAAGGATCCTCCTGCTTACATTCATCCTTGCTCCAGAGGACATTCATATACGTTACAGTTGGATACCTACCTTCATCTGCATCTGGGTTTTCTTCCCATGAGGGTGTCCCAGGGGGTGGCCCCCTGGTTGCACAGAGCATAGTTTTATCTCTGGACTTCCGGGCGGACACCTCTTTTTTCTACAAGCCTCCAGCTAACCCAAAGAACCGTGAGTACCATTCTTGGCAAAGGCAAAAAGTGTGCTGTGGTAAGAGTCCCTGCAGCACGTCCAACCATTTCCACTTCTAGTTCATGCGCAGGACAGCGTGGGGTCCACAATCCTCGTTTGTGATATGGTACCAATCATTACAGAAGAAGTTATCGGGCCCGATTGTATCCATAGCTGTATTGGCAGCTTCCTTGGCGCATTGGGTCAGGCAGAGCCAGGCAGTCACGTTCATTTCCGGACCACGTGACAAGAAAAGCCCGCTCACGTGACTGTTCCTTGGGTCACGTGACAGGGAAACAGTGCTCACGTGACAAGGTTCCCCTGGCAACGGGATAAAAGCTGAGTTCTCGCGCTCGCACATTGCTTCACAGCTGTTCCTTACTGACACTGTTTGGCGCGCTATACTCAAACCTTGATTCACAGCATATCTTGAACACGGACCTCGACCTACGGACTTCCTTTGTCTTCTCCTTCTGTTTTGGTGCCTCTCGTATGGATCTCTGGCTGTTTTGACCCACGGACTGTTATACCGGACCTCTTTGCTCATTCCCCGGATTTGGTAATTGTTGTCCTCTCACGAACTTACCTGGATTTACGATTAAGCCTGGAACATTCCTCTTGTTGCTTTTGTTTCGCCAAGTATCACGTAATCAACTACAGGTGTGCCCAGTGACTGGTACTTCAAGCACACAGCGGTGACCTCTTCTGTTACCCCTCTGAGGTCACCATTGCTATTCGCACAGGGTGCTGCCCACACGCCCCCACGCAAGCGTGTCTCAGGCCCCTGTGTGGTTAGCAGTGACTTTACTACTACATTTAGGTAAGCCATTTTCTCTGACACTACCAGTTCATTGTCACAGACCGATACCGTGATTGTTTGTGCTAATGATTGTTTGCCTTACAGCGGCCTTGGGGTTTCCAGTGTTTCGTGGTTCCGGGGTTCCAGCATCTCACACCTGTGGCATCAAGGATTGCACAGAGAGTTCTTATATCTCTCCCTGTGTGGTACTTTGGGATGGAGGCCTCTTTAATCTACATAAAAATCAAGTCTTGACACCATCCTTCTTCCGTCCTGTACTGGGTCAAGCACCATATTAAAGTCCCCCCCCAATCACCAATCGCCCTTCCACAAATAAAATCAGTCTACCTTTGACACTTGCCCAAAATTCACATTGGCTCGTATTAGGAGCGTACACAGACCCCACTGTAATCAGTGACCCATTCAACCGCCCCATAACAAGTAGAAAACAACCTTCTTGGTCCCCTTAAACCTCCTCCACTGAGAACCTCATGCGGGCTGAGACGACAATGGCTACTCCACCCTTTTTGCATGTACCAGATGCCATGAAGGCATCACCCAATCCCTTGTTTCCGACGTGGGACTCTTTACCTTTTTGCCAGTGTGTCTCCTGTAGCAATACAAAAATCCAACTTTGCCCTCTTGAATTCCCAGAGAACCATGGACCTTTTGGCCGGTGAGTTCAAGCTTCTTACATTGAGGGAGCCAATATCCACTTTTTCACAGACTCATTTCCCTGCCTTATGCACCACCCAGTCCCCGAGATCCCATATATGAAACATGCACCAAACTTAAGCCCTAGGAACACACTGAAGCAAATGAATGCCCTTCTCTTGGAAGGTATGAAATAACCCAACAGACCACTCACCATGACCCCCCCAAACTGGACCCATCCCTTCTCCCCCTCAACCCCTCCCCTGGCATGCAATCCCGCCCGGATTAACAACTCAAGGTAGGACTAGATCACCAGTGGTCCTCCCTGCCGACGGACCAGCTTATCAAAGCTCTCCATTTTCAAGGCCCCTCTCCCACACCAAATCATACTCCACCTCCCTCTATTCCCCATCTCTGCAGACTTCCCCCCCTCCTTCTTTCCCTTTATTAGTACCAAAATTTGCAGACCACTGGCAGTCCCCCCTTTCGCGGACCCCCAACACCCACATGACTGGGATCACCCAGAATAAACATCAAGAACTCTTTTTCCCTCCCCGGGGGCATTACGTTTCTTAAATGTGCACGAGCCGGGGATCTTCTGTCTGTCTCTTGACGTCCCAGGCCCCGGCACCATCCCACTTGGCCACTCAGCAAGTCTTGAGTGTTCTCCATAAGCTCACCACTGACTCTTCGAATGTCATCTTCCGTCACCAGCTTGTACCCCTCATATTCAAAGGAGATTGCGAAAGGGAAGCCCCAGTGGTACCCCCCCTTCTCGTTCAACCACTTAGTGAGGGGAGCACATTGCTTTCTCCTAGCCAGTGTAAAAACAGAGAGGTCTTGGTAAATGGTTTTTCTAGCCGAGCCATAATCTGTCGGATCAGACTTCCTGGCCCTCTCGAGGATCTTCATCTTCTCGGCAAAGTAATGGAATCTGGAAAGTATTGTTCTCGGGCCCCTGGCACTCCTACCAGCACAATGTGCTTGGTCAATAGTTGGTTCATCTAATCCATCAGATCCAAACAAGAGTTGCAGCGCCTACATTATGGATTGCTTTATATCATGTTCAGTTTCCCACCTCTTTTTCTGGAAACTCCAAGAATAAAAGTTTTTTTTTAATTTTTTGAAAGCATTTTTATTAATTTTACCAAACAACCAAAACAAAAAAATAATAAGACAGTGAAAAACAATTGTACATTTCGAGTCTCATTTATAGTTCCACAATGTGTCCACTGCCTCCCCATACCCCCCTTAATGCGAGTTTACCCCACCTCACTGCCTTCCACTACTACATCGGATGCCCCTCTCTCTGCTCCCCACCCCCCCCCCCCGAGGAACTATCACCTTCTGGTCTTGTCTGGGCTGACCCAGACAGTGTGGCTAATAAGTGCCTCCAGGCGCTCAATGTGTCTGCTTCTTCCTCTCCCCCTCTATGAACTGCTTCACTCCACACCACCGTTTCCGCATGCGCCCATTCCTGAAGGTCGTGCCACCAGACTTCCACTTTTGGTCTATTATTTGCTTTCCAGCTCATGGCAATTCTGCGCTTAGCAAGTATGTAAGCTAGGTCTTTGAGTTTACTCACATGCTTCAGCTGGGCGACCTAGGTAAACCCCCCACCATGCATGCCCACAAAGAGACCACCTCCAGACTAATATCCTTCTTGGTCAAAAGGTGGCCACCTCCCTCAGAATCTCCTTATTTCTGGGCACGCCCAGAACATGTGTACCAGTCCCGCATCCTCCTCCCCACATTTCAGACATGTTCTTGTTCCTGCATTCTTAAACCTTGCAATCTTCTGGGGGGTCATATACGCTCCGTGATAACATATAACTGGATTTGCTGCAACCTCACATTCCTAGACACTTTTTTGTGGTATCCCTGCACCCTTGCCCACAACCCATCGCTCAAATTCCCCGGCCTAGTCTTCCCAATACAGTCTCAGCTGAATCACCTCTTTACCCACCCTTGACATTAGCAGATCGTATAAATATACTCATGGCCTCCGTCTGACACATCATAAAATGCTTTTATGGCAGTGTCAGGCTGACTCTCCAGCACTGTTTCTGACCAAGTATCTTATCTTCCGCACCAACCTATTATATGTGATGTACTGTCCCTGGTGCAAGCCAGTGTCTTCCACCAGTGTGTCAAACTCCACTGCCTTCCCATCCATCCATACAGTCCCCAGCGTTGCTATACCAATCTCTTCCTCAATTGCTCATCCACTCCAGTTAGTGTCACTAACTGCATCAAACATAGGAACGGGTTCTCCATAACCCGGCAGGCCCGTCTCCATATCTTCCATCCCAAGTCTAACAATCTTATCTCCCCATCTTGTTGGGATTTTGGCAACCATATCCATTCTTTCAAAAAGAACGGGACACATTCTGCTCTCAACAATCTGGACTCCAATGTGGAGTCCTGCGATAACCACTTCGCCACATACTGTAGTTGGCTGGCCAGATAATACATCTCGAAGTTGGGCAATTTAATGCCCCGTCATATGTATTTTGCAATTTCCATAATGCTATTCTGTTCCTGGTATTGTGCCATATGAACCCCCTACACATACTCTGGATTTTAACGAAGAAATGCCTGGGTATCATATATGGTATATTCACAAAGTAGTGTAGCAGTCTAGGCAGCACCACTATCTTTAAAAATGCCACTCTCCCCATCATGGTCAAAGGGAGCTTGGCCCAAAACCTCATACTGTTTTCAAATGTTAGTCACCGCACTCTGTGTTTTGCTTGTGTTCGACCTCCACACAGTGATGTATGTCAATCCCCAGGTATCTAAAAGGTCCCGGTTTCATTGCATTTGTAATACCGGCAGTCCCTCTCATGGTATCCCTTTGTATCTACCTAGGGGAAATATGCATGATTTCTTGGGGTTCACTGTGATGCTGACAGCGCTGCGTATCACCCCATTACTTCCAGAATATATTGTAAATTCTCTTCAGGATATCTCAAATCCAACAGCATATCACCCGCATACATTAATATCAGATGTTGCACTCCCTTCATGCTAATCCCCACCTCTCCGTATTGTTGCCTCAAATATATTGCATAGGGTTCTAGCGCTAAAATAAACAGCATCGGGGACCACGGGTATCCCTGTCTAGTACCCCTGCTAAGTTGCCATCGAACTGAGATGGTCGCCCCCGTCCTCGAGATAGTGGTTTACTATACAGCAATTGGACCCACCTCAAGTACGTGGGCCCCACCCTGTATTCCTTCAGGGCCGCCATCAGCCAAGACCATTTGACAGAGTCGAAGGCCTTCACTGCACCCAATGAAATTATTGCAACCTCCTGGGGGTCCCTATACGTTTGTTCTATAACATGGTGGAGCCTTCTGAGGTTATCAGATATGTTTCTACGTGGAACATACCCGGTCTGGAAGGGGTGAAGGAGTTTATTGATAATCGGACAAAGCCTATTTGCCAACACAGCCGTAAGCATCTTGCTATCTTGATTGAGCATGGATAGCGGTCTGTACGACCCGCAGTCCATGCATGGTTTATTAGGTTTAAGAAGCGGGGTGATGACAGCTTCCCTCAGAGATTTAGGAAGCGTTCCCTTATCCGACGCCTCATTTAAGATTGCTAGTAGTAGGGGGGAGCAGCTCCGCCTTTTATGTTTTGTAAAACTCGCTAGGGAGTCCATCCGCCCCTGGAGCCTTACTAGTAGGTAAGAGCTTGATCACTGCTTCCGATTCCTCCATCGTGATCGGGACCTCTAAGTTCTCTCTCTCTCCGCTGCCTCCAGTTTGGGAAGGCCGATGTCCTTCAATGTTTCCATTACCTCGATCTCGTCTTCATCCATATACAGTCGCAAGTAGAACTCTAAAAAGCCTTTGTTCATTCCTTCCTGGGTATCTAGTATTTGTCCATCCAACCCCCGCACTGCTCTGATTGCTAGTCTTGGCGTCTCATTCTTATATAACGAGGCTAATAACCTGCCTGGCTTATCTCCTTCCGCATGCTGCCTCTCAAGGTATCTTTTATAGTTCAGGTTACATAATCTCTCCCAGTACCCCCTGCAATCCTGTTGCAATTGTCGTATGGTGCTAGCCTCCTCTGGGGAGTGCCCCCCCACATGCGCATTATTAACTCCAATTTCTTTTTTGCTTCTTGTAACTCATGCGTTATACCCCTTTATAGGCCTTTAGATTTAGATATTGCTGCCCCCCTCATCACCACCTTAAATGTCTCCTATAATGTGCCAGCTGATTCTACGCTCCTGGTGTTTTGTATAAAGTATTACATTATTTCTTTCTTCAGGTCCTCTCTGAACACTATCTTTTAGAGCTTCGGCCCCAAGTCTCCATGTAGGGATCTGTGTTCTGGGTGGCGAGTACTGCCATGGTACAATTAATGGCGAGTGGTCTGAAAGGACTCTCGCTTTGTATTCCGATTGCACTATTTCACCCGTCAACTGCGGTGCAGCGAATATATAGTCTAACCGCATGTGCATGTTTTGTGGGGCAGAATAATGGGAATATTGCCTATCCTGTGGTGGTGCATCCTCCATAAATCCACAAGTCGGAAATCACTCAATAGGGTCCTCAGGGCTCTAGCCACCGAGGTAGGTCTCTCGGTCTTCTCAACTGATCGGTCTAACGTGCAATTAAAGTCCCCTCCCCATAGAACAGCCCCTCCAATATATAGGCTGATCTTACTGTATAGGGATCTTAAATAGCCGGTAGCATCTTGGTTCAGGGCGTACGTATTGATGGTGCTCAGCTCCCTGTTGTCCACTAGTCCTCTTATCAGCACCATCCTCCCATCTTGCTCTCTGGTGGATTGTAGCAACTTAAACTGGACATGAGGTGCTATTCACGTAATTACCCCTCTGGCATATGCTGAATATGTTGCTCCTATGTTGGTCCCTCTCCATTTCTTCCCTATCTCTTCCTGTTTTTCCTTTTTCAGGTGGGTTTCCTGCAATAAAGCTATATCAAGCTATATCAATTCTCTGTCTCTTCAAATACATCATGACATTATTCCTCTTCACATAGTTTTTGAGCCACCTGACATTCCAGGTCACTATCTTGAGGTCCCCCCATCTCATCCATACCCCGTTCTGCCCCTGTCCTCTTTTTTCTTCTGCTCCATGTGCAGTGATTTATATGTATTTGCTTGTTCCCCCTCTTTTAACACCCTTTCTAACTCCCCAACTACATTCCCACCCTACCCACTCCAAACTGGTGCCCTCCTCTTCCCTCCCAACTTCACCACACTGTTGCCCAACTCCAATCCCAACTCCCCCCCCCTCCTCTCCCACCCTCCAATCCCAACTGTCGCCCAGCTCCATCCCTGGATCTCAGGCTCTCCTGTATCTAGCCTGTTCTCTGTAATACTTTTACTTAAGCCCAGCAGGGGGATATCGATCTAACAGTATCCTAACTAAACCAACTATGGGGGTGATAGTGTGTCTTCCGGTGCTGTTGCTCTGGCACAGCCCCCATACTCCCATATCCAATCAATAATGTACCACAGTTACCTTATTACTTTTTAACCGTCATCTCTTATGTGCTCCCATTATCCTCAATATTCGCTATGTTACATTCAAGTCCCAAGGTTCAGTGTTCATGTATCATATTTACTTATCCGACCTGCCTTCTGTCTGGTCATCTCCTGCCGGGCAATTCTGAGCGTCCAACCACTCTGTCTCCTCTTCTGGGGTCTCAAAGAACAGAGCTTAATTCTTGTGGAACACCTTCAATTTCACAGGATACGTCAGCATGTACCGGTATCATGCGTCCCGCAGCCTCCTTTTGATCGTTCCGTAGTGCAATCAGCGTCTTTTACCAAGAAGGCATCGTCCGGATACGCTGTGACAGAAGCTGACGCCCTGTGTATCGTTCCTCCTTTCCGGAAATGTTCCACGATCTTCTCTCTGTCCCTGTAGTTCAAGATCTTCGCGATAATCGGCCGTGGAGGGGCCCCTGGTGCAGGTTTCCGGACCTGTGCTCTGTGCGCTCTCTCAACCATAAACCCCTGTGTGAGCGCCCCATCTGTAATTTCCTGTGGCAACATGGTTTTGATATAGTTGGTCGGTTCTGGCCCTTCTTCCCCTTCCGGCATCCCCACGATTCGCACATTATTTCTGCGCACCCGCCCTTCGGCTTCTTCTGCTCTGTTCTCCAGGTTACGCACTTGTTGCTTCAGTATATGTACTTCTGCAGTGTTTTCTGCACAGGTTACCGTATTTGCCTTCACCTCCGTCTCCAGTCCACTCGTGCGTTCCGCCAGTGCCCTCACATCTTGTCGCAGCAGGTTGACGTCTACTTGTACTGCATCTACTTTGAATTCCAGTGAGGTCTAAAGTTCCGCCATTGCTGCATCCAGCTTAGTCTCCCCGGACACTTTCAGGTCGGCGATCACATCCAGGATCTGTTGATCATTGCGCACCGGTGGTTCTTTGCCTTGTTTGATTTGCCCCTTGTTCTTAATCGCCTCTGATGTCTGAAGAGATTTGGCGAACTCTTCCATCGTCGGTTGCTTCCCCTTATTTTTTTGGACGCGGGCATGCTGGGTCGCTATTCCGTGAGCTAACACTTTCTGCGGGTCCACCTCTGTGTTGCAAGAGTCATGCAGTCACTTGTGCTTCTCAGGGCTTCCGTAGGATGTGTCTGTGAGCTAACTGGCTGCCGCCTAGTATCGCTCGCTCCCCTTGCGGCAGTCTCAGGAGAGGTCGACCTTTCTCCTGGGGTATATTACTCGTTATCCCTCACGGGGGCCTTGCCTGGGTATTGTCCCGACTATGGGTCTGGATCAGTGGGGTATGTTCAGCTAGGTCGCCTTGGCAGTGTTAGTCCTCCCAGTGTGGGTCGTAACCTGGGGGGTTAGGTTATCCAGGCCAGAGTCGCATCTTACTCTTCTTGGATGCCCATCAGTCGGCCTCTTTCCCTTTATACAGTGTACCAGTTCTCGTGCCCCCTCTGGTGCCACTGTCATGCACCGTCTTAATTACTGCCGGACGCATGGTCTACTGCCATTCTGCCCTGCTTTGGTAGTGCTGTCATGCACTATCCACTTAGTCTGTTGGTTCCCCCCCCCCCTGGCAGTGCTGTTATAGGGGCCCTTCTTCCCATCAGCTGTTGTGGCGTGTGGGGTCAGACACTAAACTCACGTGTCCCCCTCTATCCGCCCGTTAGTTGCGGCTGTTTGTGGGCTCCCTCTTATATCACAGGGTCCGCGCGTGCCGCTTTCATCTGGCAGCATCCATGTCTCCGTGATGGTGGGCTCCCAAGCATGGGCTGCTATATGCCATCAGTATATGTACGCTTTTAATCCGTTCCAGAACCTTCATATTATTTTGTGCAGTTGTGAAGCCCTCCGGTCGGGGGAGAAACACAATTCCCAGCAGTACCCTGCCACGATCTGCATGGGCTCCCCGTAGCGCTCCGGGGCTCTGCTCAACTTCTCCCACCTCGCTTGTGTTCTGAGGTACCTTCCATAGAGTTCTTTAGCTCGAGGCTCCGCTATTAATTCCTGCGAACGCACCAAAGTATCAGTGCTCCGCTTCCTCGCAGCGTGTGCTCATGGGTCCCTCCTGATTACGCCAGCGTCGGCATGCACACCTTTCAAGCCCCTTGATTCCTGTAATGCTCACCTGACTCCCACGGGGGCGCTGGCCTGGTTCGCGCTGCTGTGACCTCGTCTAAGGTGATGAACAGGGTTCGGAAGACGGACTGGACCGGGCCCCAGATCTGGCTTGTCTGACTCGCAGAAGTATCCTTCTGTAGGTGAGAATAGGGGGTTAACTGTCTGCGGGATAATGCAATCGGCCTCCCACTTACCCCTCTCACCCTCCTCAAAACCCTTCTGTGCTTCCCCGTAGCGTCTCACCTTAGGGTCTGGAAGGACGAGCTCTCCATCCTGCTTCTGATGCAGGGGCGCGTTGGTATCCAGTTATGTCACTGGATTTTCGGATGGGTGAGAACCAAACTTGCTTGGCTTCCAGGTAAGTTTTTTCTATAAGTGGTTCCCCTTCTAATGCTAGTGTATTTTTCCCCATAGGGACCGGGGTACGGAATGCCGAGGAACAGGCACCGACCCGAGGTGAGCGGTGAAATCCTTGTGGAAATCAGGTAAGTCTTTAATGTCTTTTCATTCACTCATTAACGCTGATGTCTTTTTCCCCTTAGGGGCCGGGGTCCGAAAATGCCTGGATGCGGCGCGGACCCGAAATGAAAAGGGAATGACCCAACAGGTAAGTCTTGACATGGAGTTTTAGCTTCCCTTTTCCCTTCTTTCTCTCACCTTTGTTCTTGTCTTTTTCTCCCTAGGCGCGGGGGCGCGACTGCGAATCCGGATGGTCGCTGCTGAACACGGAGGCGCCCTGTAAAGGTGAGTAGAATGCGGCACTGCAGCGATCGATGCGATGTGCTTTTAAAAATAAATGTCTTCCTTTTCAGGATTGTCGGCGAAATGTCTCTGGGATGCAGATTTAGCAGGTGAGGCCTTTTCCTTCTTCTGTTCTCTTGTTCCCTTCCTTTGCAGGTGATTCAGGATGCTGGCAGGTGTGGCAGAAGTCACGATGCAGGAGCAGACACGGTGAGCGTCCAGCTGCTAGATGCAGAACAACACAAAGCACGTGTGGCTGATCGGGGGTGGTTTAAATAGCCTTGGAAGAAGACCCTAGAATGTGTCCTTCCTCCAATCAGGTATGTATCCTTCCCCGACCACGCCCGAGTGGTAAATGAGTCCCACAGGTAAAGTAGTTCCTTTCAGGCCTCAAGGAGGCCGGGGTTCTGCAGCATGGTCTGCATCAGGTAAGTGCACCCAAACACTTTCATAATGAGCCTGGCGCCTATGGCGCCAGGACTGACATTTTCTATGAGCCTGGCGCCATAGGCGCCAGGACGCTGTCCAAAGGGCCCCTATAAGGGGTTGCTGGGACCTTCCCCGGGGACTTGATGTCCGCTTTCGGGGACGCAGGGCCCGAGCCGGGTCCCCGGGAGTGGGCATCATGACAGCACTCCCCCCCAAGGCCCCTCCCAAGGTTGTTCCCTCCTGGGGTTTTGGATTGTTTGGGGAGAGTCGGTGGAATTTCCTGACTAATCGAGGTGCATGCACATGGTCACTGGGTTCCCACGACCTCTCCTGAGGTTCGTACCCCTTCCAATCAATTAGGTAGAAAAGCTTTGACCTAAACATTTTTTAATCTAAAATATTCTTCACTTCGAATTCGGGTTCCCCATCTATTTGAATAGGTTCTGGAGGTTTGAGTAGTCGGGTTCCGGGTACCACTGGTTTCAGAAGTGACACATGAAAAACAGGGTGAATTCGCATACTAGCTGGTAAATCAAGTTTAACCGCTACTGGGTTAATTATTGCCGTAATAGAATAAGGTCCCAGATATTTTGGGTTAAAAGTTTGAGGCCCTTTGAGCAGTAAATGTCTGGTAGCTAACCACACTTGATCCCCAATCTGATACGGAGGTGCTTCACTCCGATGTAGGTCAGCATTCTCCTTGTATTTTCTCTTGGCTTGTTGTAAATGCGTGGTTGCCTCTTTGAAGGCTCGGGTAATGGTAGAATGCAGATGTTCTACTGCGGGCACTCCGAGGTTCTGAGGTGAGTCGAGGTTTGAGGTTCGAGGGTGATGTCCAAACAAGGTATAAAAAGGACTATGGCCAGTTCCAGAGTGTACCGAATTATTATATGCATATTCGGCTATCCAAAGAATGTCTTTCCAGTTGCTTTCAGATTGCTGTAACATACACCGTAAGTACTGCTCAAGGGTCTGATTTGTCCTCTCGGTCTGACCATCGGTCTGAGGGTGGTGACTGGTCGATAATCTTACGTCGATTTGTGCGATTTGACAACATTTGCGCCAGAAGTGGGAAATGAATTGGCTTCCCCGGTAAGAGATTAGTATAGATGGGAATCCATGTAGCCGAACAATATTTTCGAGGAATTCTTTGGCTAGGACAGAAGCTGAAGGTAAACCTTTCAAAGGAATGAAGTGGGCCATTTTGGAAAACAAATCCACAATTACCACAATGGTATTGTATCTCGAACAAGGAGGCAAGTCCGTAATAAAATCCATTGATAGGGTGTGCCAGGGTGCTGGCGGTATGTCTAGAGGTTGAAGGAGACCGGCTGGTCTTTACTTTTGACCTTTATTTTGGGCGCAAACACCACAGGACATCACAAAAGATTTAACATCTTTTCGCCAAGAGGGCCACCAGAATTGTCGTTTCACCTTTTCCATTGTCTTGGCAATACCGGGGTGTCCCTCTATTAATGTATCATGATAACCTGAAATAACTAGTTCGTGTAAATCCTTGTGCGGCAGGAATAGGCGTCCTTGGTAATAAGGTAAACCATTATCTATGGTAAAGTCTGATCCCTTTTGTATCCAATCCTGTAGGACTGTAGGGTCCAGGAGTTGTTTCACTCTGACTTGAATGTCTTCAAGCGTCTGTAAAAAAGTCATGCCTAGAATTCTCTGTTCGGGAATTATTGGTACTGGTTCTGAGTTTGTATCAGATTCTCCCATTCCAATTCGGGATAAGGCGTCTGCTTTGCCGTTCTTGCAGCCAGGTCGGTAGGTAATCACGAAATCAAATTCAGCGAAAAACAAAGCCCATCGGAGCTGCCGTGATGATTGAGCCTTGGCGGTTTTCAAATACTGTAAATTCCGGTGATCAGTGATCACCGTGATGGTATGTCGAGTGCCAAGCAGGTAATGCCGCCAGGCTTTAAAAGCGGACTTTATGGCTAACAGTTCTTTGTCAGTGATTGCGTAATTAATCTCTGGTGCCGAGAATTTTCTGGACCAAAATGCTACGGGATGCAGTTGGTTGGTTTCAGGATCTCTTTGAGACAGAACTGCTCCTATGGCTAGGCTGGATGCGTCAGTTTCGACATACGGGAGATCTGGACGTGGGTGTTTCAATATAGGTGCGGAGGTAAACTTAGCTTTTAAATCCTGGAAGGCCTGCTCGGCTTCTTCAGACCATTCAAAACGTTTATTTTTCCTCAAGAGTGCAGTAATGGGTTGTACTATGCGTGAAAATTCCGGGATAAACCTGCGATAGAAATTGGCAAAGCCGAGCATGCTTTGAACCCCTTTTACAGAGCTAGGTGATGGCCATTTGAGGATGGCATCCACTTTTCTTGAGTCCATTCGGACTCCTTTGGGTGTCAGGATGAAACCGAGAAACTCAACTTCTGTGGTATGGAAAACACATTTCTCCAGTTTAGCAAATAGTTTGTGTTGGCGCAGTTTTTCCAGAACTGCCCTAACGTGTTTTCTGTGATCAGATTCCGAAGAGGAGTACACTAGAATGTCATCGAAATAGACGACAACACAAACATTGATGAGTTCCCGAAGGACATCATTCATGAAGAATTGGAAGGCAGCAGGCGCATTGCACAACCCGAAAGGCATTACCTGGTATTCGAATAATCCATATTTTGTACGGAAATCTGTTTTCCATTCGTCGCCTTCTTTTACTCGCACCAGATGATATGCCCCCCGGAGAGCTAACTTGGTGTATATGCAAGCATCCTTCACCTGGTCAAGGAGTTCAGGAATCAGAGGCAGAGGATAACGGTTTTTAACCGTTATCTGGTTCAATGCGCGGTAATCGATACAAGTTCTAAGGTCGCCTTCTTTTTTAGGCACGAAGAACAAAGCCGAGGATGCCGGGGACTTTGACGGGCGAATAAAACCATTGGCGAGGTATTGATCCAAATATTGTCTCAAATGCAGGTTCTCAGGTTCGGTAAGGGCATAAATCCTACTACAAGGGGGTTGTGCACCGGGCACCAGATCGATTTGGCAATCGTACGATCAGTGAGGAGGTAACGTGTTGGCCTGTTCCTTTTGGAAGACGTCCTGAAAGTCCTGGTATTCCGGAGGTAATTGCATGGAAGCAGAGGTTACAGATGCTAGATTAATCTTCAGGTTTTCTGGGTAGCAGGTTTGTGCACAATCCGGGAAGGTTATTCTCTTAGCTCGCCAATCAATTCGAGGATTATGTGTCTCTAACCAAGGAATTCCAAGAATAACCTGAAACTGTGGAGCCTTGATTACATCAAACACAACTGCCTTCCGATGGCCGTCAGGACCAACAAGAGTCACCTCAGTAGTGGAATGTGTTACCGGTCCAGAGGCAATTTCAGTTCCATCGACTGTGGTGATGACATCTTTGCTGGTTTTAGGACGGAGAGGGAGGTTAATCCTAGAGACCAATTCACGATCCACATAGTTTCCAATAGCCCCACTATCGATGTATGCCTTTATTGCATGCAACCGCTTAGGCTTTTCTGGATCTACGAGAACCATTGGCACAATGAAATGCGAGGTCTGAGAGTTAGTTTTCAAGCTCGGCAAGCGGACCCCTACGCTTGTCGGGCTGAGTCGTTTCCCGAAACAGAGTCTTCATGGTTTTTATCAGCGGCTCCTACCGCTTTTCGGGGCAGTTTTGCCGGGCAATCTCGTAGAAAGTGTCCAGAGTTCCCACAATAAAGACATAATTTTAACTGCCGCCTCCTTTCACGTTCCTTTTGAGTTAAGGGTTCTTTAACCCCTCCAATTTGCATAGGCTCAGAGACATCAACTCCCTTGGGGTTAGCGTGGGTCTTGACCAACACCCGGGTCTCAAACCTGGACCGATCTGTTTTTCTGTTTTGAAGTCTGTGATCCAATTGGACCACTAAGTCTATATATTCTGTGCATTCTTGGGGCGGATTTACAACTTGGGCCAAGACATCTTTAAGTTCTCCGCGTAGACCTCGATAAAATAACGTGACTCTTTTATCCTCTGGCCATCCCGTTTCCACAATTAGTCTAAAAAAGGTTGCAATATAGGATAGGAGGTCCTGATTGCCCTGTCGCAGGGATAGAAGTTCGTCATCCAGAGCCTGCCCACGAGAGTGTCGAGCAAATAACCTTTCCATGCTTGCTTGAAATCCTTGAAAATCACGGAGAATCGGGTCATCTTGAGTAACCAGTGGAACTGACCAATCGGCAGCGCAGCCGCTGAGATATGACAATACAAAGGCTACTTTGGTCTGATCATTAGGGAAGGCCCCAGGTCTGCATAGGAAGTGCAAACGACACTGATTCATGAACACGGCGAATCGTTTGGGGTCCCCAGCAAAGCGTTCAGGTGGGGCCAGCGGCATGTTTCCAGGTAGATTAATCTGCACAGGGTTACTGGGAACCACAGGAGCGGGGTTCCCTCCGGAACAGGGTAGAGGAGTTTGTCCAGCTTGACCTTGCAAAAGCTGTCTGGCCAGGTCATCAGTTCTTTCCTTTGATATTATTAATTCCCTCTTGAGGGCATTAGTCTCTTGACGAGCGGCATGTACTTCGGCCCGTAATTCCCCCAGTAATTGGGCCAACTGATCAGTCTCAGAAGTTTCCATAGCGCCTGGGTGGGAATTTGTAGGAAGGCTTTGCGTTCTGTAACGCTCACCTGACTCCCACGGGGACGCTGGCCTGGTTCGCGCTGCTGTGACCTCGTCTAAGGTGATGCACAGGGTTCGGAAGACGGACTGGACCGGGCCCCAGATCTGGCTTGTCTGACTCGCAGAAGTATCCTTCTCTAGGTGAGAATAGGGGGTTAACTGTCTGCGGGATAATGCAATCGGCCTCCCACTTACCCCTCTCACCCTCCTCAAAACCCTTCTGTGCTTCCCCGTAGCGTCTCACCTTAGGGTCTGGAAGGACGAGCTCTCCATCCTGCTTCTGATGTAGGGGCGCGTTGGTATCCAGTTACGTCACTGGATTTTCAGATGGGTGAGAACCAAACTTGCTTGGCTTCCAGGTAAGCTTTTTCTATAAGTGGTTCCCCTTGTGTCCATGCATTAATGTTCTAATGCTAGTGTCTTTTTCCCCTTAGGGGCCGGGGTCCGAAAATGCCTGGATGCGGCGCGGACCCGAAATGAAAAGGGAATGACCCAACAGGTAAGTCTTGACATGGAGTTTTAGCTTCCCTTTTCCCTTCTTTCTCTCACCTTTGTTCTTGTCTTTTTCTCCCTAGGCGCGGGGGCGCGACTGCGAATCCGGATGGTCGCTGCTGAACATGGAGGCGCCATGTAAAGGAGAGTAGAATGCGGCGCTGCAGCGATCGATGCGATGTGCTTTTAAAAATAAATGTCTTCCTTTTCAGGATTGTCGGCGAAATGTCTCTGGGATGCAGATTTAGCAGGTGAGGCCTTTTCCTTCTTCTGTTCTCTTGTTCTCTTGTTCCCTTCCTTTGCAGGTGATTCAGGATGCTGGCAGGTGTGGCAGAAGTCAAGATGCAGGAGCAGACACGGTGAGCGTCCAGCTGCTAGATGCAGAACAACGCGAAGCACGTGTGGCTGATCGGGTGTGGTTTAAATAGCCTTGGAAGAAGTTCCTAGAATGTGTCCTTCCTCCAATCAGGTATGTATCCTTCCCCGACCACGCCCGGGTGGTAAATGAGTCCCACAGGTAAAGTAGTTCCTTTCAGGCCTCCAGGAGGCCGGGGTTCTGCAGCATGGTCTGCATCAGGTAAGTGCACCCAAACACTTACATAATGAGCCTGGCGCCTATGGCGCCAGGACTGACGTTTTCTATGAGCCTGGCGCCATAGGAGCCAGGACGCTGTCCAAAGGGCCCCTATAAGGGGTTGCTGGGACCTTCCCCGGGGACTTGATGTCCGCTTTCGGGGACGCAGGGCCTGAGCCGGCTCCCCGGGAGCGGGCATCATGACAATTCCTCTGTCTCCGTCATCTACTGCCCTTTCTGAGTTTCTGCCAGGCTCACAACCAGGTGGCTGTGCAGACCGCTCGTGTGCATTTTCGTGCGCTCGCCTGTGCCCCCAGCTCCTCTGCTTCTTTGTCTCTGCGGCTGGGCCGCTCTCCGTGCTGGGATTTCTAGCGACAATCTATCCAGGGTGATACTGTAGTCGCGCGCGGTATCCTCCGACTCTGGAGTTCAGTACCAGTCCTCAGCACATGCCTCGCTCCCCGACAGCAGCGATACGCGCCACATCTAGCAATCTTCTTGTGGTGTCCTTTGTTTCATTGCGCCGGCCATTTTGTTTCCAATGACGGATGCCGGATACAAACTTGCCATCACCACCCTGCAAGCGTTCAGTGATATCAAAGCCCCAGACTTTCCTCGATTGTACACAAAAGCTTCATGCTCACAAGAGCGTCTTCTTGAGCTTAATCGCGCTCTATGGACATGTTTCTTAGTCAGATCGTGTCGGATCTTCGGGAGAAGCTGTGAAGACACGTCCTACTCCATGGCCCCTCAAGCCACAGCCCCCGATTCAAAGGTTCTTCCTATGCTCTGTTTTCAAAATCATCCATCTTAAACACGATTTCATCTTCCCTCCTCTCAAGTTCGTTGAGTTGTATATCGATATGGGTTTCCATAGTATCAGCTGAGGACGGATTCGCCTCATGGCCTAGGATCCCATCATCAAGGGAATCTATCCTGTGATCCATTTTGTCAGGTCTTTGTCCCAGATCCGCCCTTATGCCCCTGATCTCCTCCAGGAGAGCAGCTATGTCCTTTGTGGAAACTGGGTCTTCCACCATTGTTTTGTCTAGCGCGATCCTTGTTGCATCATCTTGCATGCCAGAGTCCTGAAATTGGAACCACAACAGTGAATCCCTCCAGGACATCCAACCCAGGGATTCTACTGCATTACTGGGTGCGCTTCTCTCTTGACCGATCACTCTCTCCTCCTGCTCTCCCATTAACTACCAAATGGCCGAGCAATTCCACACTGGCGTCTCCTTCAGTAGCCCCATTAGTCAGGACCCCAAGGGAGCCCCAGGTCCCCAAATCCCCTCTGGCGTCCTCTCCTCCTCGGATCTCTGGCGTTCAATGTGGGTAAGATATCAATTGGCGGCAGGCACTGGCGTCTCACAGTGCGCCCCTGCATCCACAACCTTGCATACTTTCTCAAGTATGTAACTGTGTGCTAAGCCTAGATCACCCAGCTCAGTGCCCGGTGTCAGGCCTCAACGCATTCCGGATCTATATGGGACCCTGCCACTGAACAGCGATCCACTCAAGGACATCAATAACTTAAGATATTGTACACTCATCACGTGATCTATCCCCCACTGTGGTGAGTGTTAGGCAGAAACCTGTGCAGTTCCCTTAGGGAACACTGCAAAAGATTTAAGACTACAGGTGTTGGCAGTAAACCCACTTGGTAGCAGTCTGCACCACCCAGATTTACCTGGTAGCGGTGGCTGAGCAGTCAGACTTCTCTCAAGAAGAGTTAGGCAGTATGCAAAGTATACACAATAGGCACTCGGACACACCAATACAAGCAAACACTGACCAGAGCTTTGGTATCAAAGTATATAATTATTTATTAAAAAACACTGTTTGAAACACTCCAGCACTCTTATTGTAAAAATATTCTAACCACAGTTACTATTGTAATATATACACCCCTTTTTCCTTATCAGATAAGTCACAGTAAAACACCACTTATTTTCATACAGAGGTGAGCGCTTAACTAGATGGCACTCCAATAAGTTTGTGAGAAAGGGAGGGAAAAAGACAGAATATGGAAAGATATACCACTCTAAGGTTCAGGAACACTGTTAGCAATGCAGAAGAGCAAAAGTCACTGGTGAGCCAAAGTCCAAAGGCTGGGCCCACTCTTAGAGAGAGCAGAGCACAAATGCGCCCAAGATCACACAGTTACACTAGGCTTAGAAAGTATTGCAGAGGGTTCCAAAAAGAGTTTAGAGAGGCTTAGGAAAGTTTAGCCAGGGTGTCCCAGGCTAACTCAGGTTCAAAAGCCGGGGGCTAAATCTACCCCGTACAGTCGGTAGCAAGGGAAGCCAGGCGGGACACGGTACCTTAAGTGGGAAGGATCCTCCAGCGGTGGCAGTTGTTCCTGGCAGTGGGTGCAAGTCGCGTCGTCGTCCAGGGGAAGAGAAGATCTCGACTTGGAGGAAAGATGAAGGTCGTTGCACTACCAGGGAAGAAACCAGCTGCGGAGTTTTCCGGTTAAAGATGGTACCTTTGTTTCGTGGTCGTGGTAAAACGTGGTGTCCCGGTTGCCGGGGTGCTTGGCACAGGCAAGGAGGCCACGAGGTACGTCGGGAAGGCGAAAAGACGATGAAACTGGTTATCCCCACCAGTCAAAGGAAGAAGACTCTCCGGCGGGAGATCTCCTCTGTCGTTGGGAAAAGTGGTGAGACGGTCCAGCAGGGCTCCACCGGTGGTGGTGTCATGGCAGGTCGGCTCAGCTTCTCCCTCGTCGGATTCTTAGGTCCTGTGGCGACTTATAAAGTTCCAGTCCCCAAAGCCCTGCTTTTATGCAGAAAACCCCCATTCACTCAGCCTAGCTGTCACTCAAACATGCTAAGTGGTGAGCCGGCCGGCTCACCACTTGGGCCAATCAGGACGGAGTGCGACTTGAGTTGCCTAGGCAACTCAGTCCAGGGTGCCTAAATTCCCCTCCACCCCTGCTAAGTACCCCAGACAGAGTGGCACCACTTTGGAGGGCTTCTGTGGAGAAGCCCGCCAAAAAGTGGAACAAAGGGCTCGACTTGGGTTGGAGTCACAGAAGAGAACACAAACGCCATTTTAGAACCGAGTTTTGGCAAAAAATACCAACCGGAGAATTAATATTAATTAAATAAACCGGCGGTATGTTCGAGGCTACCGTAAATAATTAAATAAAGGTAGTAGCCTAAAACAATGGGAAATCCCAATAGGAAAATATTTGCAGTTGAATATAAAAAGTAGTATCCACTGCCACCAGCCAAAACTCGATGAGGGGGGACGGAGACGTGCCCCCTCGACTAACAGACCCCGGGGCAATTGAATTGCCCCAGCCAGTACGTCCACAATATGATGGTTTGTAATGGTTCTGTTCAGAATTTAAGACTAGTAAAGTCAATGGTGACTTTACATGCCCTGGGAGACAGTAGTCAGTCCCAGGGTATGGAGTCTATACTTGGGGGTCACTATGACACCCCTGTGTCACTGCACTGAGAGTGCTGTGTAACACACATCACAAAAACACATGAAGCCCTATGGAGTAAAAGACCCCATAGCCCATTACACATCTAGATTCAAAGAAACACACTCAAATCATGCCCAAGAGTGAGGGTAAAAGAGTGAGAAAAAAAATAAACCTCAAAAATCCAGCAAAGCTGCTGGGGGACTCACTAGGTTAGGAAATTCAGCCTAAACTGAGAATTCTCCCTAACAGTGAGGTCTGCACTTCAATTCCCCAAATTGATCCAAATTCCATGGTAGGCAATGAACAGGTAGGTTGGAGACTGTACACAAAACCCAAATTATCCAGTAATATCCCCCTCATGAAGGGAAGGCATGCAGCTAGGTCCAGCTCATTGCACCCAATGGGTGATGCACGGGATATGCCTGTACAGAAGTCGGTGGTTGTTGCGTGTAGTCAATGCGTCCCGGACCCGACTCCTGGAACAGTCCTCTGAGGTCAGAAAGGGGCTCAGACGACTGTTGCTGGGGTAAGTAAAGGCCCTTGCCCCCTGAGATTGCACCTATCACCATAAAGTGGAGTATGTCTCCTCACCAGGAGGGTCAAGGGCTATTGCCTCTCTGCCTCCCGTTACCAAGCGGTGCAGCACCTGAACCTTCTCCCCCAGTTAGTTCAGCAGACGATCCTCCAACTCAGGTTAGAGTGCTCCTTTCAAACGGGGGGGGGGGGGTCGCTCTTCATACCGCGCCTAATCCAGCCTCCTCTCCGACAACGAGGAGAGAATCCAACTAATCAAGGCAGTATGGAGCGCAGGGGAGAGCTGAGCCCATAACACTGTAATATCAGGAGACCTGCAAGCCTCGCACACTCACCCTGTGTTGCAGTCGCGCTGTGCCCGTGGTAGTCGGGCATTACTAATTTCTTGGGCTGGTCTCGACCGCCTTAATGCCTCTGTCCATGGCCCCTCTGATGTGATGTGGCTGGTAGAGTCTGTGGTTTCATGCCAGTGCTGCGCAGCATTGTATACCCCTCTGCCACTGGTCATTCTTGCATTAGGGGGCACGGGAACTCTTACCACACATCAGTTTCGCCCAGTGATTTCGCAGGCCAAGGGCGGATGATTTCCGAAAAATGTTGCGGTGGGGTGCCCCGATGATTACCAATGGGGCAGCCGTCTATGAATCACATTTTACAGGGTTTAAGAGGGGCGAGGGGGGCTCAGTACCCCTTTACGTCCAGTGAGGCAGGAGCTGCACGATTAGGCTTGCTTCATCCGTGCACCCCCTAGTGGCCTCTTTGGCTGACAGAATTTAGTGATGTTGCTTGCTCAAATACTGTCAATCAGGGAACTTTTCGGGGTACTTTCAGGGGGGAGTTGTGGTGGTAACAGTTGTGGGCTAAAGTTCAGATGCATGAAGCTCCTGTGACAGTGGCAATTAGATCTCCAAAGATGATGGTATCCGAGAAGGGCAGACATTTTTTTTAAACTTGAGAAACCTCCTTTATTGAATTTTTTTAAACAGGTCTTTATTTGCATATTTCAAAACTCATACAATTAACATTATTGTATTCAGCTTCAACAACGACAGTAACAATCATCAGTATTGCGCATATAATAATTACAGAGATTTTGCCCTGTCAATTCTCATTAATTTCAACTCGGCCTTACCCCCTTTTTGCAGGTCAAAAACAACTTCATCTCCTGAACTCCCATCTACATTCATGACTACCTGTTTTTCCAGGGTAGGTCTGTCACTCCAGGCCACCCATGGCTCCTCTGTGCTGCGCACAAACAAGAACCAGGAAGCTGGGAGAGCTTCCTGGTTCCTGCATATGAGCCACAAGGAAGTCAGAGGAGAAGGGGCTGGAGCAGAACGAGGCATGTGACACGTGCCATACGTCACGGTCAGCTCCAACCTCTACTGAGCACTTCCTTCTCACGCTGCAAGTCCCGGCCCAGACTTCACCCTGATGGGTGAGGACTGCGCCGGGGCCACCCCAGACCCGACGTGGCTTGTCCTCCTGCACTCTGGGGTATGCGGTGGCCCCTGCTACTCCAGTGAGCTTCCGTGCAAGGGATTCAAGGGAGACCGCAGTGGTAGCACCCCTTCCATGCAAGGGAGACGACAGGGGCGGCGGCTGCGACCCCTAGCTACCCCCTAATGACATCCCTGGTTTCCCTCCACATGAGCCTACAGCCTCCCCGACCCAATGCATTCCCCACCCCATTGCTTCACCACAGGCTTCTCACAGACATACAGTCAATTCCTCGCTTCTTTCTGCATTTTGTAGACCACCAGTCCATGGTCAGCATTTTCTTTCCGGTTACTGTTTCTGCCTCCGTCTTCTTACTCCAACACTATGTCCTGGCTTCTCATGCTGAAGGCTATCATTCCCTCCTCCACGGTTGAAATTACATTCTCTTCATTACCCATCCTAACTTGCACATGGTCGGGTAAAACCACCGGTGCCTCAACTTCCTTTTGGCAAGCTCTTCCGTGATCTTAAATGACCTTCTCCTAGCCAGCGTTGTCTGTGCCAAATCTTCAAATAAAAGGATCTTGCTTCCCCCGAGGTGTATCCTCTTTTTCAATCTGGCATCTCCCATAACTTTCACTTTGTCTCTGTAACTATGCATCTTGATCAGTATGTCTCATGGACGGGCCCCTGGGTCCTCTCCTTTCTTTCCTACTCTGTGCACTCTTTCTATGTCCATTAAATGACCTCTGCTCCCAACGCTAATTCACCAAATAGCTTTTGGATGCATGCCAAAAGATCAGTTCCTTCAGCTCCCGCTTTCAGGCCTTTAATACCGAGGTCATCTCTCCTAGACCTGTTTTACAAGTCCTCCCATTTTTCTTCTAGCACCCGAGTCAGTCCAGCCATTATTTGTGCCTGTTGTGCTATTTCGGGTACCATCTCCTCAAACCCCGACACTTTCCCCTTCTACCTCATTTATTCGGTTGCCCAGCTCGTCTATATCCTTCCTGTTGGCCGCAATAGCAAGGGAGAGGTCTTCTTTGAGGTTGCCTGCTTCCACCTTTACGGTCTCCACAATGTCATTTTTGAATTTGCCCAAGGTTGCATCCAGCTCCTCCCTCGTAAGCGTAATTTTGTCTCCAATTTCTCTCTCTGCACCTAGAATTTCAGGGGAGTTTGTTTCAGACTCTTAGCCCGCTTGCTGCCTTTCTGTAACTGACTCCTGTGTTCCTGTTGTCTCTTTTTGGATCCCATTAGCTTCATCCGGCTCTCAGCTCCGTGGAAGAAACTCCTCCTTAGTGCCCCATTGCACCCCTGCCTTAGTGTCAGCGACCAAGTGCGCCTACTCCCTATCCCTCCTTTCTCAACTTGTTGAAGGCCCCGGGCCTCTTCTACCCCCAGCACAGGCATGCCCATTTACAGAGAGCACCCTTGACCCTGCGGCAATAGTGTTCAACCACCTTTGTCCAATGCTCTCACCAGCATGCACGCTTGTTGGTCTGCCGGGCCCTCGGAATTACCACCAAACCGACAGTCACCTCTTCGGATATCGGGTATGGGGGGAGAGATTCCAATCTCCTCTGTCTTCGTTTCTCCTGGGCCTCTTGCCTGAGCTACCACAGGTGTGTCGCAGCGCACCACCGTTTCCCCAGCTGCTTGAAGCACAAAGCACTGACCTCATTCCTTCTCTTCAGGTGCTTCTGCACAGACCACAGCCAGTAATAGTAGTCACTAAACCTTCATGTTCCACAGGCTTCCTTGCACCTCTCGCTATCGGAGACTTTACTTTCCTTAGCGGGCCAGCCTCCTCGTCACCAGCACCCTTCACCTCACTAATCCGCTCAGCCACCTCTTCAACCTACAGGCCGTAGCAGCCCAGCATCCCCCTCGGCACCAGAGTTCACTGACGCACCAGTTTGCTCAGCCTCCTCTGGGTCCTTCACTACGGCTCCCGGTTTTTGCACCCCTCCGCCTCCTCTGCCTTGCGCCTCTGGAAGACTCTGCCGGAATTATGGCCTTCCTTCCGCTGCGAGCCCACCTTTCATTTGCCGGCCCCTGTTGTCTGTTCTCTGCAGGTGGGCTGTCTCCTGCCCCGCTGTCACCACGTTTCAGTCAGCAATCAGCACAGGACGGCTCCCTTCTCTCTCCCCTTATCTCCTCCGCAGATCACTCGCTCACTCCTGCTTGTCAGTCCGGTCTCCCCGTGTCTTTGCAGAATCTTTTCTGCCTCCGATGAGGGTTTTTCCTCTAAATGGCAATGTCTATGGGTAGGGAGCTCCTGCCTTCTCCGTCTGCTCACCCCGCCACCTTGGACAGGCTCGCCGGCAGACAAGTTTCATATTGGGGTAATATGTGGCTCGAGAAGTGGGTTTTGATTTATTTTCTGATACAATGGGAGTGGAGACAGACTGGGGAATGACAACTCAGGGGTTGAGGCACGGTACAGCTACATTTATGATTCCATGGCCAGTTATGTCTGCGAGGGGCAGCGGGGGAGATCTTTGCATTGCATTTGGGTTGGGGGGCAGGAGTCAGATGGGTGGAAATGCAGAGTAGTTTACAGTGAGAGGGCCCTCAATCTAGGAACCGAAATGAGGATGGAAAAAAGCAAAAAGGAAGAGGATTAAAGGTCATCCATAAGGAACAGATGAAGACATTACAGGGCAGTGGCTAAGAGGGTAGGAGGTCTGCTGCACATTCTGTATGATAAGTTTAGTGCTACTGTTTAAAGGCATAGTCACCCCACCCCCAAAGTCACAAACACTTCAATGTTACCGAAAGTCCAAACATACGCAAGGTATTGCAAGAGGAATTTGGAGCCTAGGCAATCACCAACCCCTGAATCAGGGTCTTGATAGACCTTCTAAATAAGGTTCTTGATTTCAGTGAGGGCGGTGCAGGATAATGGTCTTCTAAATAAGGGTCTTGCTCCACTGTGTCTGACTGAAATCAAGTGTTAGCAAACGGAGGAAGGCCAAAGGGGTTTGTGATTGCTTAGGCTCCAGATTCCTCTTGCAATACCTTACGTATGTTTGGACTTTCAGAAACGTTGATGCGTTTGTGACTTTGGGGGGTGGGGTGACTATGCCTTTACACAGTTTCAGAATTCGGGTTAGATACAGGCTGCCATTTTCAGCTCTCATGTAGGAGTGATGAACTGCGATGAAAGAGGGCCTTCTGGGTGTCCAGATTGGATGCAAAGTTGGAAAAGTCTTTGCTAGGGGCTTTTCACTGCAGTTTAGTCGCAGCTGCATTGGCTGAGCTTGCAGGTTTCCTCCACTGCAAGTTTAAAATGGACTGAAACACTGCAGATTGAACAATAATGGTGCAGCGCCCACAGCATGCAACAGGGATTGGCAAGGCCGCGGCTTGCAGCATTAACGGTATCAGTGTGCACCGAGAGCATTCTGGTCAGGAGCCATATGTACCCAGGGAGCTGAATGTGCCAGAGAGCTCCCTGTGACTAGGGTACTCAATGCAAATTTATATTTGAGGGTGATGGCACAGACAATGGTAGGGGAGCATCTTATGTGAAGTGAGTACAGAGTTCTCTTGATTGGCTTTCGCTTTATCATCATTCCCTACCTTCCCTCTTGGTTGGACTTGCTGCTCATACCTTAAATGCGATCTTGAATGATGGACACAGACTGATCTGTGATGACACAGAACTAGGTAGGAGTGTTCTTCGGTTTAAATTTCATACTGTGAAATTGCATTGTTTAGGCATTTCTGTTTTCCTTGGTAGCATTTTTGTTTCTTTCCTTGCATTCTTTGATGGGTTTCTAGGGTAGGGGGGCATGATGAAAATAGGTCCTAATGTCTGAGTCACATACATGGTTCCAAAGCATGCGCCCTTCACATCCTATTTCAGCAAAGTTTATTGCCAGTTATTTTACTGACCAGTGTTGTGTCCTGCGGTCTTGCTATCAGCTATGTCTTTAGATATAGGTCAGGACCCCTATCCTTACCCAACCACAAGCACTTGGTGAGGGGAACAATTTAACATTTCATTTGGGTCTGTTATTGATCTTGCTCCGGCTGCATGATTTGAGTTCAATGTGCAGTAACAATCACACATTCAAACCTCAAGAGCGTCTCACAGTTAAGGGTGCCAGGCTTGCAACACATGCTGGAATGCGTTAACCAGTCCATGACAGCTAGTCCTCCACTTTCAACCCCATTTATCTTTCACACCGTCTACTTTTGACCAAGACACGCATGGCCTCCAGGCTTGGCAGTTGTCTGGCTTGTTAATCAGTTGTATGCCCATGGGAATAAATTGCACAGCAATCCTGGGTCGAAACCCAAAATGATTTAAGCAGCTGAAACATCTCAAGTTCATAATACAGACAAAGAATACATGTTATTAAATAACTATTGCTATCTAAAGCTGCCTCATATAGACAGTCCATTTCATCCCAAACATGTTAGAAAACTCCTTATTTCTATAATCCTGATCCATGGTCCTCCTTAAGGGATCTACATGCATCATAAACATTCCTTTCTGCTTCTAGATCATCCCTTCTATATGGCCTGTGTGACAGTGCAATCTATCAGGGCATACTAGTCTCAGCTCGTTTTTATTTTTAATATACAATGATGCTGGTAATTCTGTTTCTGAACATGTGATCTGCAAATCAGATCTTGCTTTCATAATGCTCTATGCCGAAAGGTATGGAACAAACATGTAACTCTGTGGAGACAGTCTACAAACACCAACAGGAGCAGCCTTGGAACATGGCAGTTAAGAGTAGCATCTACATTCCTTAAAACAGCCTGATGGAACCGAACGTTCCAACAGCCAAGGTCTGCCTTTTAGTGTGGGAAGCCGCAATCCAAATGAATTATGTGTTCCCAGTGCCTGGCAGCAAATTAATAAATAAATAAAAGCCATGTTACACTTCGACATGGTGGCCTGTGGAAATCTATCATTATACTGGCCAAAACCCTTTGGTAGTTTCATTTCCAGGTTGGTTTCTAGTGACTCATTTTATGACAGTTTGTGTTTGTGCACCCAGCTGTCTGGAACAGACTTTCACCCAAAACAGGCCATTTGGGTTAAGCCCTAGCAAACCCTTTGTTCTCTCTGGGCAGACTGGTCACCTTCCAGGAAAACAGGATCTGTCTCCAGGTGTAGGCAGGGCATCGTGTGCTTCAAAGCACAGGCTCTTCCAGGAAGAGGGAAGTCACAGCAGGGTGCCAATTACTAGAGAATCTTTGATGTAGGCCAGATAGGAGACAAGGTATTACCCTTACAGAAGGCTTCATATGGACCACTTCACTGTGACAAATTGACTATACAATGGGATGAGACCACCCATTTAAATGGAATCATCTGTGGACAGAAGAAGCATTTCGCCTGGAGCTCTACCAGGGTATAGCCTACACAAAGCCCCCTGCCATTGAAGTGAAGATAACGTCTCCAATGAGGGCGATTGACCCTTCTCCTTGCCCATTCCAGATTAACATTTGGGGCGTACTCAATGTGTGGACAAGTCCTTGAACACTGGAACCAGGATTGTGCTCACTAGAAGTGAAAGCCCCTGCAGGTGCTCTGAAGCATCCTCCCTGGCTGGGAAGGATAGCCCAAGAACTTGCCTTATCCCTGGAGACCATGGACTAAGTCCCCCAGAAATAAAGAAACAAAAAAGGTACAGCATCGGGCTCTCTCCTGTATTGATCCGCTCTTCATGCAGACTCAACCGTGTTTGAGTCATTTCAAGCTGCCACCATATAGCTGGACCTGCCTGTGTTACTAAGCCAATGTAAACCGCTCTTCGATCTGTCAATGCCAACTTGACTGGCTGGAAGCCATCGTCTTGTATGCAGACTCGATCCATTGGTCTCAAACTGTGGAAAAGCACCTAGAAGTATGTCTTGACAAAGTTGAGACCCAACAACAAGCCGAAGGTTATTAGTAGTGGTTCCATCCCATGGCATGCCTTAAAGGGCCCTACTGACATTTCAAATCGCACCCCTTTACTATTTAAAACATCTTCATTGATCCCGAACATTGCTGCAGAAAATATTACCCGTCACCGCCCTGTTTTCTCAGAGTGCCTCTCATCTTACAGTCTGCATATTATGTGCCTTCTCTTATGGGGTGGTTTAAAAGGTTTATGATTAGTGTGTTTGTTTTTCCTATTCTAATAGAACCTTGGTTGGACAGGATTATTTGGGTACACCAGTACTATTGTTGTTTGGACGAGTCTTTACTAGTTAACATCGCTCCTGAAGAGTATAGCTTACCCTTGGCGCATGTTACCACAAGAAGTGAATGCATGGATAACAGTCAGGGTGTGGCTATTTTACTTTATGTTTGGGATTGCTGCTGGTTTATTAGTAGTGTGGGGCTGAGTAGGAGATTTTATTACTACTCATCCCAGTTATCCTGCAAAGCAGAAGTGATTTTATCACACTGTCATTTGTACCCACTTGTCGTCCATTTTCCCCCCCTACTCCTTTTCATCTACAGGTTTGAATACCCTGGCCGGGGCAAAATATGCCAACTTCCAGACAAGCTTAGGCGCTCTGAGACCACTACAGGGATAGGCAGAATATTAAAGCCTTTTAATAAAGTGACCAGCTTTCATTTTTTATGAGTAAATTAATAAAGATGGCACTTACAGTGAACGTCACAACACAACTTATACTTTGATCAATGTGAAGGCATCAACATTCAAAGATGGTTGCAGTTAAGAAGATTTTTCTACACTACAGGGTTCGAAATTGAGGGGAGATGGGAGCCATTTAGCTCCTGCTTTTAGCATAGACGAATATGGTTAGCTTGAAAACAACAGCTACCAGGAGCTACTTTTGGCTCCTAGGGCCAACTGGTGCCTCCCAAACATGTAAATGTGACATTGACTTTGTATTTGAGAATGTTAATAAAGAAGAATTATTGCGCCAATGTGCGCTGCTCTTGGATGTTATCTGTACACTGCTATAATGTAAAAATAAAGAAGAATTAAAACACATCTAATACACATTGAAATCCAATGGCTCATACAAAATGGACACAGTTACAGGATCATCTCTGGTAGCTCCTGGTTCCCCTGCAGTAGCTCCTAACTAAAGGTTGATGGCGACACACAGGGTCTGGTTTTAGCTCCTGCTCATTGAATCTCAATTTCAAACCCTGCACTCCTCTGGTGAATAGTGTTACACCATCTTTTCTTAGGGAAAAATGGTGTTCCATCCAAAAACAAACTCTTATGGGTAGAAATGGCAGGAGCAGTCAGGCGTCACCCAGGGGACAAAGGAACATTGGTGGAGAGGTACCGTTGGCACCAATAGTTGAGTGGTCTGGAGAATACGCTACAAAGATACACCGACAAATATAAACTCTTTAAGCATAAAAGACACAAAGGTCAAACAAGGACTTCAGTTGTAATACACTAGAATTTTATATATATGTAGATATATGTATATTGTTTTGTATTGATTTAATCACATATCGATTTTTACAATAACATTGGTAAAATCCTCATTTTCTATACATCAAAGTCTGGTTAAAATTTCCGTTATTTTGACATCGTATCTTCTATTGCCTTATCTCTCTGTCACTTGTACCCCTTGTTTTAGGAACCACGTTCAAGTTGGTTTGGGGTCAGCGTACCTGACCAGGTAATTCTGTACCATTTAAATCCAAATGTTTCAGAAACAAAGTCACAGCAATCACGCATCTGTTGTCTTCCCCACTCGCCAGGAGTGACCATAGATCCGTTTTCCTCCAGAGTTGAGTAGTTTGTTAGTACTCTGGCTAAATATTTTCTCCTGACATCCGTTAGGGCGGTACATTCCAGAAGCAGGTGGTGAGTGGTTTCTACTTTGTCATTCAGTTGACAAAACCGACAGATCTTGGTGTCTGATTGCTTCCATAGAGCCTGAATTTCCTTTGTTCTTAGTTGGTTCAGCCGAAATCTCAGGAACGTACTGCTCAATCATTTGTCGGTACATTTTCTTAGGTAGCCTCTTACCGCTTGTATTTTCATGGCCGGTGATGGGATCGGGGATGTCAGCAGATACCCGTTTGCGGTGTTCAGCGTGTCGATCCAGTCCAGTTCATACATTTTCTTTGTCACTTTGTTTGGATTGGTTATTAATAGTTCTTCTAAACCATCCAACTTAAGTAATAGTTGGAGGTTTTCCGACTTCCATCCACTTAGCATCTGGTTCAACTCTTTGTCAAGCTCTTTCTTGATCAGGTTCAAGGGTTTAGGTTTTTGCAGGCACAGCAGTTTTCTAAACCGCATTAGCGAGGCTCGGGCTTTCGATGTTGTGATTGAAGGTAGACATAACTCTCGCCTGATTAATGACATTGGTGTCGTTTTTGCCAGACCTACGTTTGATCTCCAAAAGTGGCTCTCCATTTTAAACCAGATTAAGTCTGGGAGAGATGGCATCGCATCAACCCCGTAGAGTACTTCCGGTACTACCTTCATCTTAAAAAAGTTCAAAGCCGGGTTAAGAGAGTAGCGTCCATATTTCTGATCCATGGCCTTTGCTTGTCAAGTCAGGGCATTGAGCTTATCCCATAATGCGTCTTGCATTCCTGACTCTTTTGGGTGGTTACACAACATGACCCCCAAGTATTTGAAGCTAAGGACCTCTTCCAATGACAAACCATCTAACTTCCAAATGAACTTTTCTCTTTTTCTTTGTCTTGCCCATCTGCATGATTTTAGTTTTGTTTAATTGTAAATTGTTCATTTTCAGGTAGGACGCTATGTTCTCCAGTTGATGTTGCAGTCCAATCGGTGTGAGGTCCAAAAGAATAATTTAATCGGCGTAAAGGAGTCTAGATATTTTCTCCCCACCAAGTGTTGGTGGGAAGATTCTTGTACCTCCCTCCGTGCCTTCATAGTCAGCGATATAGGCATTATATAGAGCGTGGGGGCCAGCAGGCAGCCCTGCTTGACACCTCTGTACGTCTATTTCCTCGGATAGACATCCATTTTGGCTCAGGCGCACCCTCATTGAGGTTCCATCGTATAACGCCTGTATTGGTTCCAGGACTGCAGATGGGCAATGTCTCGCCTGTAATTTGGCCCAGAGTCTCTCTCTATCGACCTGGTCAAAAGGTTGGACCAGGTCAATAAAGGCCATGTATATGATTACTCCTTTTTCAAATGCCTTGGCCTTATTTGAGTTTATTGTCAGGATGTTTATCGCTGTTCCTGTATTCCTGATAAAGCCTGTTTGAAACTGATCAACGTAGTTCGCTCTCCCAAGCCAAGTTCGGAAGGTTTCTAGTGCCAATGAAGCAAATACCTTTCCGATAACACCGAGCAAGGTGATGGGCTGGTGTTGGTTAGGATTTTCTGGCGACCCTCGTTTAAATAAATACCAGAACTAGGTTTGCTTTAGTCCAAGATTGCGGTACCGCTTGCTTGTCGTTACAGTTTGCGACGATCTTACTGATCAGCTTGGCCCATAGTTCTGGATGTTTTATTTTTGTTCTAGGTTAGTCAGACTGTCGGGACCTGGTGCCCTCGAGTTGTTAAGTCTCTTGATCTTATACAGAATGGATTCTTCGTCACTAGGAAAGTCCCATGCTTTTAAAGTTGGGTTCTCTCTACTCTGGGTTTTAAGGACTATTTTGGTTGTTGGTGTGGGCCGTGCATATAGATTAGAGAAATGTGCTATCCATTGTGTTTCTCCTACATTATTTTGCAGTTTGGTGTTTGAGCTGCTTTCTGAACCTTTAATCAGGTTCCAAAAGTCCTTCGATTTTTTCCCATTTAATGTCTGCAATATTGTTGCAGCGTCTTGCCGATACAAGATATGTCTCTGTTGGATTATCCAGTTTCTGTAATCTCGTTGGGCGATTTTCCACCTTCTCGTTTTTTCTTTGGTTGGCGCCCTTTTTTCCACTCTTTTTAACTGACAAATTTTTCGTCTTCTTACCACTATTTCCCTATTATATAGGCGTTTAAAGTTTGTTGACGGGCTTTTAGGCTTTCCGAGTGGCTTGATCTATCTTTTAAGTAGAGGGGTGTAATCAAGTTGTTCTTCCCCGTTAGTCTGGTTCCTAGCATATTCCCTTGTTGGTCGGGTATACTATTCTGGGATTTTTTGGACTGCCCCCACCGTGAGTTTCAGACGGGATCCTCCACTTCCTAGTTCAGTTTCTACCATTACATATGGTTTTGGTCTCTGTGGAGCGGACCAAGTTGCAGTTAAGATACTGTGGTCGCTTTTCTCTGTTGGAATCACTTGAGCGGCCTCCATACACGTCAACAGATCTTTTGATACAAATATATGGTTAATGGTCTTCTGTGTGTCTCTTTGCCATGTGGGTATTTTAAGATTGGTCTTTTTCTTAGCCAATATAGATCGTGCATATCTCTTTCAGCCATAGAGGTTTCCAGCAGATTGCCTCTTGTATCGCTAGGTTGGTCCACTTGACCCGAGCTTCCTACAGTTCCTACACCTATACAGGCTGCATTAAAAATCGGCATTAACTATGGTGTGGCTCCATTGATGATCTACGACTGCATTGTCCCATATCCTGGCAATCTCTCCAAGGAAGTCTTTGTTTGTAATTGCTTCTGGATTCCAGTATGCGTTGACTACAAGACGTTTCTCCATCAATGTCTTGTGCAAAATCCCGTCCAGGCGAGTCCAGTTTAAAATGGCCGCTTGGATTGGGTGTGATGAATGGATCACTTCCTGTAGGTTCAGCCCGCAGCCTGATCGTATGGCTATTAATAATCCAGCTGCTGGACGCCCCGTTTGCCCCTTTTGTGCCTCTGAAAAAACCAATACATAGCCGTCCAGCTGAGGCTTCTTGGTCATCCACGTTTCCTGCAGGCATAACAGATCGTATCCCCCCAGGTTAACGTTGCTTTTCGTCATTAGATGGTGAAAGCCTCTAGTATTCCAGCATCCCATGGTAAGGTTTGATCGAGCTCTTGTTTGTATTTGACCAACGTTTGTGCTGGCAACCAGGTCTTCGTTGGCTGTCCTCGGATGTGATGGCTAATCCTTGTGGTCCGATGTTTTTCGTGCCTTAGACCATGTCCAGTTAGGAGGTGAGTGTGTTGAACATGCGCCTCTTCTTTTTTCAGGCGTCCATAAATTCTTAACTGAGTACTTTGATGTTCGGTTGGTGCGCATTAGCCCCTGAGGGCCTTCCGGTTTGCGGTTTTCATCCCGCTTTGTCTCTGGGAAAGCGACGTCCATTTCTGTCACTGACCGTCGCCTATATGTATATTATTTGAAACAAAACATGGAAAATAATGTTAAGGTAGCATAAGACATGCATTACTTACCGTAATAGCATTTCTGATTGTATGTGCTTAGCTTCACATGCTGTGCATATGGTCCGGCATCCAGTGGTAACCGTGGAGTATTGCTTCTTGTCTTTCGAGGATCGAGAAGGGGACTTCCGCATAGGCGTGTCTGTAACACTATGCCTAACGTGATGCGTAGTGTACCCAAAATCCCTCACGTGCCGAGGTCCCTCCGATTGCATTTCTTCCTGCCATGAAGGAGCCCAAGGCTAACTTGAGTGAGTATATAAAAGAGAGAAAGTAGTAAGACATCTATGTTCCTTCCACCCAACGGTGAGGAAGGGTGGGCGCATGTGAATCAAAGGAGATACCGTAATAGCATTTCTGATGATTGTAAGTAATGCATGTGTTCTACTGCTGGTTTATCTGCTTAGAATGACATGCTGTGCATAGACTAGCGAGCAGTATCCGAAGTTGGAGGTGGGTTGTGAGAAGGAACAGTAGTGAAAAGATGTCTTAGTACTGCTTGTCCCACCCGAGAATCAGACCTAGAATGAGTGTCTAGGCAATAGTGTTTTGTAAAGGTGTGTACAGAAGTCCAGGTTGGCGCTTTTCAAATTGACTCTAGGGGAACATTTGCAATGAATGCTATGGAAGCCCCAGTACCTCGAGTAGAATATGCTCTAGGCTTGAAGGGCAGTTCCCTCTTAGAGTGTAACAAAGTGTGATGCATTTGACTATCCACCTTGAGATAGCTGACTTAGAGACAGGATCCCCTTCTCTGCCAGCTGGCACTGAAACGAAAAATTGGTTTGTTTTCTTCAGTGGTTTTGTTCTTTCCAGGTAACACATGACTGCCCTGTGCACATCTAACGTGTGTAGGCTCCTTTCAGCCACGTTAGTGGGGTTCTGGAAGAAAGTGGGCAGTTCTATTGATTGGTTCACGTGGAACTTGGAAATAAATGTTGGCGTAAATCGAGGGCGAGTGCGCAGAACCACCTTATCTCTGAACAGTAACAAAAGGGTCTAGTACTGAAAGGGCCTGTAGTTCACTAACCCTTCTAATAGAAGTGATAGCCACTAGGAAGGCCGTCCTATAGATAAGGTCTTTAAGACTTTCCTTGCTCATAGGCTCAAAGGGGACCCATGAGTCTAGTCAAAACCACATTTATGTCCCATTCGGGAGCTGGGTTTGAAATGGGGGGATGAATCCTCACAACCCCTTCCATGAATGCCTTGATAACTGGTATTTTCCACCACAACACCTTCTGCTGTGACAAAGTGTAGGCTGAGAGAGCAGCTAGGTGAACCTTTAGGGAATTAAAAACCAGGCCTGAATCCAATAACGGTCAGGTATAATACAATGTGAGTAGGAGAGCAGTCAATGGGATTGAAGCCCTTGGCATTTCACCAGATAAAGCGTTTTCATTTACTAGAATAGCAGTATCGGGTGTTGGGTTTTCTCGCTTCCCTGAGTATGTCCATACATCTCAGAGGGAGTTGAAGGTGTCCGAACTCTATGACATCAGGAGCCAGGCCGCGAAGTTCAGAGTTTGCGGGTATGGGTGCAGTGTCTCTCCCCTGTCCTGAGACAACATGCTGTACGGGCAGGGCAGTTTCATCAGAGGGGAGGGGGACATTTCCATCAGATGAGAGAGCCAGGGATGGTAGCCCACATGAGGGCCACCAATATCATGATGACTGGCTCCTGGTGGTTACCAGACATTTGGTCGAAAAAGATTGGTCGACCAAACAAATGGTCTAACCAATTTGGTCGAAAACCAAATGGTCGAATTTTTTTTTTATTTTATTTTCACCTTTTTATTTTTTTGGGGGGGTCCCCCCCAACCCCCCTTTTTTTTTCTAAAAACCCATTTTTGTAAAAACGAAAACCCGAAAAATAAATATATAATTAAAAAAAAAATTCGACCAATTGGTTTTCGACCAAATTGCATCGACCAAATGTCATTTGACCAGTTTTAGGTCGACCAAATGTCTGGACACCCTCCTGGTGCATCTTGTGCACAATCTTGTTGAGTAAGGGAGTTGGGGGTGGGGGGAGCATAAACAAATTTCCCTGACCAGGTTATCCAGAGTCCGTTCCCCTTAGAGGCATTGAGCGTTCTCCAGAGTTGCGAACAAGTCGATCTCGGGGAAACCCCATTCTGCAAAAACGTTGGAGACGATGTCTTCGTGTAGTCGCCATTTGTACTTTACGGGCAGTGGGAAATCTCTGCTGAGCACGTCTGCCAGAAGATTGAGTTCCCCTGGAACGTGTTTGGACAACAGGAACATCCTGTGTTTGAGAGCTCATATCCAAATGTTTTGGGACGGCTTGGATAGCCCTGGAGAGTGCGTGTACCCTTGTTTGTTCAGGTAGTACATAGCTGTGGTGCTGTCTGTCAAGATCAGAACTGTCTTCCCTTGTAACTGTGTCTGAAAGGCGTTCAGTGCTTTACGCTAATAGCTCCAACAGATGAACAAATTACTTACCAACTGGTAACGATGTTTCAACTGGATGTTCCTCCAACGTATTCCACTCCTTTGACATGTAATGTCCACAGCTGTGCGCTTCGGAAACTTTTTCGGCAGAGACCGTCCTGTGTCGATGACATCGGGTCGACCCGATGCCATCGACACAGGACGGTCTCTGCCGAAAAAGTTTCCGAAGTGCACAGCTGTGGACATTACATGTCAAAGATGTGGAATACGTTGGAGGACACAATCCATTTGAATTATGTGGATGGACGCTACTTGTGGGGACCACACGCTGTGCGCCATCTGCTGAAGCATATGAGACCCCCATCCCGTGAGTGATGCGTCGGTTATTAAGAGTGGTTTCTACTGCGGGATGGTGAAGGTCTTCCCCTTCAAAAAGTTTTCCCTCGACCACCACCACCACCATTGTAGAGAGAGAATGAGGGCTGGCGAGACAACTACCAGATCTTCCCAATGTCCGCTGGCCTGACACCACTAGCTGTTGAGCCACTCTTGCATCGGACGCATGTGCAGACGCACATGAGGAACTAAATAAATGCAGGATGCCATCATCCCTAACAGTCGCATGGCCTTGTGTACCATCTTGAGTGATCTGAAACAGCATGTTTTGAACCCCCCTCGTTGGAGGGGAAGACGAGGCCGCCTTTTGTCCGAATTAGAGCCTGTAGGCACTGCTTGACTTGATTGGGCTCTTCTCGTTGATGGAGAATCCTAGACTGAATAGGAGGTCTATTGCCTTCTGAGTGTCAATAGGCATGTTTCGTAGGACTTCCCTGTTATGAGCCAGTCATCAAGGTAAGGGTAAACCGGGACGGATAGTATACGCAGGTGTGCTGCCGCTACTGCCGCTACTGCCAGTACCTTTGTAAACACCCTCGGTGCTGAGGCAATGCCGAAGAGGAGCACTTTGAACTGATTGTGCTTGTCCTCTATCATGAACCTTAGGTATTTTCTGTGCGCTGGCAACATTGAAATATGAGAGTATGCATCTTTCATGTCCAGTGTTGCCATGTAATCCCTTTGTTTCAACAGCGGGATTGCTTCCTGTAAATTGACCATACAAACTTTTGAGGTTTGACAAACTTGTTTGCTGGGCGCACATCTGGCACAGGGTGCATGTTGAGATCCTTTTTGGGTACAAATATGTACACTGAATGGATACCCTAAAAGGGTCTGCACTTCTTATAGTAGGATTTGGAGGTGGTCTGGCGTCGGGTGTCTTGAGCTTGGCGGTCTGACCGGGGTTGCATGGGAGGGGACCTGGATCTGTAGGTCATTTCTGACCAGAGGCCGGGGCTCCTCTAGGGTTGGAACCTCGTCTTCTACCCTTCCCACGCCTTCCCACGCTGCTGTCCTCTGGGTGGTAAGTGGCAGAGGTGTTAGACCCTTGTCCCGAATTTCAGTGGTTTCCTGCATTATACTGGGTCTGGGAAAAATGAGATTGCCTGCGAAAGGACTGGCGGGAGTTGCTTCCTCTCTAAGGAGAGGGTTTCTGGGTAATCTGTTTAAGGGACTTGAGTGTCTCATGCTCTTTCTTGGCTGTTTCAAGAGCATCGTCCACTGCCTTACCAAACAGGTTGGTTTCCTCAACAGGTTTGTTAATTAGTGATGCTTGGGTCTCTGGCTTGAAACTGAGTTCCTTAGCCATGCAAGTCTCTTTAGCAAGGTACCTTTGTGCCAGGGTTCTCCCCGCCGTTTCAGCAGCGTCCAGAGTGTTTTTGAGCACATTCTGGTTCACCTGCTTGTCTTCAGCAACTATGGCAAGCAACTTTGTCCTTGCAGGTTCAGGCACTTCCTGGAGGTCTTCTTGTAGAAGGTTCCACTGGACGTCCACATAGCTGGCCAATAGCGTGGTGTTATTGGCTATATGGGTGGTAAACGCAGCAGCCGTTGTTGTTCTCTTCCCCAGTGGATAAAGTCTCTGGGATTCTTTATCGGATGGTGCCTCTCCTGTAAACAGGGGAACACCAGCCCATTTTCTAGTGGTGGTAACCACTAACAAATCCGGAATGGCTTGACCATTAATATAGGCAGGGTCGGTCGGAGAAGGCCGAAACAGTTTCTCCACCCTAGGGTTTACCACCCTGGTTTGGGCCGGTGTCAACAAAGAAGGTGCCAACCTCCTCTTGATTGAGTTAAACAAGGGGATGGCCTAGCTGGCCGGAAGTTTTTCTTTGGGTATATTCTCCACAAAATCAGAATCTTGTAAGGCATCTTGAGTGGCGATTCGAAAATGGTCAGCCGCCTACTTCAAGATGGTGATGAATGCCATCTGATCGTCCACTGGGGAGGCTTGCCGAGCCGGAATGGAGGGGGCGGGGGGAATCTAAGCATAGGACATCGGGCTCCTGGGTGGGAGTAGTGGACATCCAGGGCTGAGCATCAACTTGACGTCTGTCCTCCCAATTGTCCATAAGAGCGTCTGATCATCCACATTATAGCTTTCCAGAAAGGTCCCATCTTCATCCTGATCATAAGTGTCCATAACATCCTCATCTGTGAGGACACAAGTAAACTGTTCATGTGGATCTTCCTCCTCCAAGGTCCTTCGAAACTTAGAGACAGTGGTAGACGGGAAGTCTTCGAGGTCTCTTGGGATCAAGGGCCTCAGAATAGGAGACATTTCTTTAAGCTGTCCATACATCCCTCAAATTTCTCCCTGGTCTAGGAGGATGAACCAGAGGGGCTCAGGGGAGGAAAGGGTTCATCATCTTCCCTGTGGCATGAAGATTTTTCCCGTAATGTGCCTGACAAAGGCACAGGACTCTCAATGTAGTCCTGGCGGGGGTTCAAGGTGCCGTGGCGTATCTTTCGACACGCGTCTCGGCCGTTCTTTGTGTTTTGCTGCCTTCTTCGACCACTCCTTCAGTTATCCTAGCGATGCTGTCGGCAATGGTATGAGAATCTGGGCGGAGGATTTCGCCGCTACCGGGACAACCGGAGGCTGAGCGGAACATTGATGCCACTGGATGAACTAGGGGGAGGGTGGATCGGGGGCTGAACGGTGGATTTCGCCACCACCCGTCCCTTAAACCGTGTCTGCGCGTCCTCCTGGAGCGCTTCGATGTCAGCGTGTCTGAGTGTTAGCGCCCTCTACTTTGGATTGCCAGTCGCAGGCCACGATGGCGGTTGGGTGGAAGACTGCCGATCATGCCAATCAGAGGATTCTGTTGAAGATTAAGGGTTCCGTTGGTTCTTTGGTACGCTTCGACAGTCGCCGAAACAGAACCTTGGGTTGTGTGTTTGGTATTATGATCGTGTGCGCCCCTATTGCCGGGTGTTTTCCCCGTAGCGTGACTCACGTCAGGCCTTGTGGGGTTGGGGACGGGCGTCATGGACCAAGTGTGGTCCGCAGTCAGGTCAATGGCTTCCGACACAGAGGCCTGGTCATCGCTAGTTCCCCCATCACTTTCGCCAGTTGCAACAGTGGGGGAAGAACATTCGGCCTGCGAAATGCCATAGGCCGCCCACCGCTTAAAGCGGCGCTCCTTAAGCGTTTTAGGGTGCAGGAGTCTGCAGGCCGCGCAACTCGCTTCTTTGTGGTCGAGACTAGGTTTCCTCTCAACACACGGTGCACCCTAAAAGTGTCAAGAAGGACGTATTTGACATTTTGTGGAGGTTGTCCTACAAAACATTTGAAGTATTGAAATGTGATGTGTATAGAGGTCAATCCCAGCAGCATTTACCGCTAAAGAATTGGTTAGCACTTATGCATATAAATTGTAATGTCAATGTTTATTTACGAGTGATTTGAACTCATCTGTGTTTTGTTTCTTTGCTTTTTCCTGTTCTTGTTTTGTTAATACGTCTGCCACATAAAATGCAGGCTTTGTCAAAAAAACAAAAAAATACTTTAGGGAATCAAATCCACCTACGAGTCATTTTGGCTAAATAAAAAAGCTAAAATTCCACTATATGTGTTCCTTGCTCCCTTCTCAATTCACACTAGAGAGCAAAATTATACAGCTCTTTTCTCATACCAGGCATGTTAAAAGTTGAAATCTTTGCAGAAAATGTGTATGTAAAGTATTACAATTCTGTGTGGCAGGACGCCACCCACTTGTTTCAATAATCTTTGTGGTCGAGGGGCAGACAATTGTTGCATCGACCATGCTCGTTCTTCCAAGGATATTTGGCCCTGCACGAGGGACAAAACCTAAATAGCGTCTTTCGCCATGTAAAAAACAATTAGAGCGATGACAAAACCCAGGGAGCAGCGATGGTGAAAGAGATACTTGTAAAGGATATGTCCACTCCGACCCCACTCACCCTACTGTGTAGGCTGGCCATAAGGCCCGGCCACGTGGACGGCAGCGCCGCCGGGATCAACAGGCGTCGAAAGTCCACAGCAGTCTTCAGCATTTTTTCACAGGATTCAACAGTCGAAGTGACTTAATGGGAATAACGACAAAGTCGATAATAATGACAATAACGGTATCTCTATGTAAGGGCTCCGCATAAGGGCGACCAGTAATCTGGGTGGAAAAAAACAATCTGAGGGACCTCTGCGCCTGAGGGATTTTGGGTAAACTACACGTCACGTTAGGGATAGTGTTACAGACACGCCTATGCCTACGTCCCCTTTCCATCCTTGAAAGACAAGATGCAATACTCTGCGGATACCACTGGATGTCGGACCATATGCACAGCATGTGATTCTAAGCAGATTAACAAGCTTCAGAATAAACGTTATTAATACACTAAACAAAATATTAAAATCAAATATCATGGTTACCTTAACTCACCTTGTTTTTGTTTTGCAACATTTTTTTTATTCTAAAATGCTTTATTGTTAAAGTGATGTGTGAATATTTGTTTTTAATAAAAATGTTCAACTGTTTTTAAGGTGTATTACATTTGTTAGTATTTACAAAGCTTGCATTATTTACTAAATTTAATTTAGCACACATTACATGTTTCATTTTATCATGCATGGTGTAAGGACTATAAATGCGTATGACCTGTAACCATCTTTCTGATGTTTGCATTTGCTTAGATTTACATGCTTTGCGTAGGACATCTAGTGGTTGGTGCAGAGTATTACATTATTTATTTTCCAATTCAAAAAGGGACGTTAACTGGGCGTGTAGCTCATCTGCGACATGTACTGCACCCATGATCATTCACGCGTCGAGGACCTCAGATCATTTTATTTCTGACCTGAGGTTGCATAAATTGTTTATGCATTGTTAGCCATATGGCATGTTTAGTGAAAAGTGTACGTTGCCTCTGTACCTTCTACTCCCAACGAGGGTGGAAGGGTGGGCATATGTGAATCTAAGCGGATACAAGCATGATTACAGGTATGTAATATTTGTCTTCCGAGGCTTGTGAATCTGCTTAGAATTACATGCTTTGCATAGACAAGCAAGCAGTACCAGGAGAAGGAGGTGGGTTGTTAGCAGGAACAGAGACAAACAAACTTCTTAACACTGTCTGTCCAACTTGAGAGTCTTGTTTTGCCTGTGCGGCAACACAGTAATTCTGAGTGAAGATGTGAACTGAACTCCATGTAGCTGCTGTACAGATTGCTTCCAATGGTATATTTTAAATGAAGGCCAATATAGCACCTATATCCCATGGAAAGCATGCTTTAGATGTAAATGGTAGTTCCTTTTTGGATAGCTTGTAACATTGCTGTACACATTTTACTATTCATTTAGAAATGGCCCCCTTTGGCAGCAAAAGAAACAAATAATTGGTCAGTTTTTCCGAATGCCTTCGTTTTATTGAGCTAGTACATAAAAGCTCACCTCACATCTAGTGTATGAAGTGCCCGCTCCCCAAAGTAAAACGGATTGACTTGGAATTTTGAAATTAACTTTGGTGCGAAAAGTGACTGCTTTGGAGATCTGTGGCTTCTGCTATGGTGTTCAGCTGGAAGAGCTCAGACGCTCTGGCGACCATGGCGTGAAACAACCCCACCTCATCCGGTTTGGGACGCCCTCGGCTGCGGTGAACTGCCTGCTGTAACAATGTGGTCCATTGTGTTCGTCCCAGTGTCCTGGTCCCTCGGGGGGGCAAGGACCATGGCGCGGGTGCAGAGATTGATGAGGCAGTGCTTGGGGGCGCTTCCTCTTTTTTGCCAGAGGTTGATCCGGGGCCACCGCAGTCGCCGGGGCCAAAGGCCTCCTTTTCTGAATTTCCAACACCAACGTGTGTAGGGTCGAGAGGATGTCCAGCAATACATCTCTTGACGGAGCTGGGGCGGTAGGCCTACTAGGCCCTGTGTCGTCGGCGGCATGTCTGCTGTCGACCCCTTCAGCATTTCCGCTGTCGTTCCCCCACGTCCTTGTGGATCGTTTCTATTGACTCCCAGTCTTCCTCGGCCGAAAAGCACAAAAAAATAGAATAGCTCACCGAGCAAAACTCTAGGAATCCCGCACTTGAACATTCGGTAAAACGCTAAAGATGGCTGCCAGAGGAGGGGCTTAGGGAGACAGCAGTCATTGGCTGGGGGCAGTATGACTCCGAGTTCAATGATTGGTTTAGAGGAGAAACACAGTTTGTAAGTGAAAGTGAAACTTTTTTCTTTTACAGAGGATTCACGGCCTGACGACGGGGAATATTCATAAGCATATGAATCCATGTCAGACTCCATGCTGGAGAAGCAGGACCTGTATCCATACTGCCCATAAAGTATACAATACTATGTTTCAGAAACAGAGGTCTGACCAAAATTGAGGAAAATAAAGAAAGCAAGCAAATAATTGATGTGCCAGGAATGACAGGAGGCACTGCTGTGATAATGGACCACTATTGGGCCTGCGGATCCAAAGCTTACATGAAGCTTTGGATCCACAGTTGGAAAGGAATATGTTCTAAAGTGATAATACATGTTGTGTTGGTGATCCCCCAAAGTGATCTTCACATGGCTGATTTTCCGAAAATGGATGCAAATCAAAGAAAGGAGAGGTCGCTCAACCTCACCCAACAGAAGAGAGAACGAGTTTTCGGCAAAATCATTAGAAGCTTACTTTGACATTACAGATGAGCACAAATTGTTCGACAGGATGGCAGAGATATTTACAGTTATATTCCTGCTGGCACTTCAAGCTGCAGCGAATGCCAAGTGATTACAAATCACCAGATGAGAGCTGCTACAAATAATTAACAAAACAATAAAAAGGATTTAATGTGATTAAAGAAGAATTGAGGGCCATCAAACTCATGACCCTCCAGAACAGGTATGTCTTGGACTTAATTACAGCATGGAAGAGGTGAGTGCACAAAAACCAGGCCTGCTTGCTGTACATACACACCTGCCCATGATGGAGAACATGGAACACTAACATAGGCAATAACTATGCTGTCAACCTTGCGTATGAAAATGGTCGAAGAAGTAGATGAGACCGAAGATGAAGATTGGTTTTTATCTCTATTTTTCTGGTTTCCAATCTGGATGGAAAATGCTTTCAAAATGTTGGGAGCAATACTAGTGCTAGTGTTGCTGGGATTCTGTCTTATAAGAATAATCATAGGACAATGCAAGAAGACAGCAAAGTAAGCTATTGGAATGAATATCATGATCAATGTAAATGCTGAGACTGATGAGCACACACAGATCGAAAACACCACAAATAAGCACCTGAAAGTCATCCTCTGGCACCTCTAAGAACAAAGTTTCAGTGTCCTAAGGATCATTAAAACTATGTGGGACGCTGGGTGTTCTGTTCACCGACTGGGGTCACATGATCTGGAGTGTGGATAAACTCATAATAAATGCAGGTGACCTGAGGGGGAGGGAGTTTTTGAACATGGTATGGGACCCCGCAGTGGATCGGAGCTCGGGGTCCCGGCATAGTCCGGGAGCTCCGTCGAACCGGCTTCGTAAAGCAATGAACCAACTGGCGCATTGTGATGTCTGGAGGGCAATGAAGGGTCAGCAAAGGGGGTTTACCTGCCACTCTCATGTGTACAATACATGGTTGAGGATTGATTACTTTTGGGCTGCAGTGGGGCTGCTGGGGTGCATACAGGAAACGCAAGTAGGGCCCATCTCACTGTCGGACCATGCGCCGGTGTGGATAGAATTGAACACTCCGGAGAAGAGGTCGGGTCTCTGGCGTTGGAGGCTACCGCATGGAATGCTCCAGGATCCGATGGTAGGAAACTCGATTAGGGAAAAGATAGAGGAGTATTGGGCCCTCAATGACACTGGGGATGTAAGTGTAGGCACAGCGTGGGAGGCCTTTAAGGCCGTGATAAAGGGGCGGGTGATAGCCTTGAAAGTACAGCGCTATGCGTGGGAGAAGGAGTTGGAGTCGAAAATGGCAGACTTAAGAGGAGAACTTGCTCGCTCTCCCTCATTACGATTAAAAAGAGCTTTGCGGCATGTAGAGGGTCAGGTTCTTATTTAAGGGAGATAAATATGCCCCGGTTGTCAGGGGAAGATAGAGAATCCTTGGAAGGAGAAATTAGGGAAGAGGAAGTAAGACAGGCGATAAAGGAACTCCGAGTAAATAAAGCTCCGGGTTCACAGCGGCATTTTATAAAAAATACTCAGACATTCTGACCCCCCCTCCTGGTAAAGCTTTTCAACTCCTTTAGGGAGGAGGGTACTGTGACACATTCGATGAAAGATGCCAAAGTCTTGGTCTTTCATAAGGCAGGAAAGGACCCAGCGCTCCCGTGCTCTTACAGACCTATTGCTTTAATTAAATTGGACTCCAAAATATATGCGAAGGTACTAGCGGCAAGGTTGACCCCAGTGCTCCCTAAACTGATCAACAAGGACCAATCGGGCTTTATCCAGGGCCGGAAAGCACATAATATCTGGCGAATCATACATTTGATAGAAAAGATTGGGTTCAAGCAAGTCCCGGCAGTCCGCCTGGCGCTAGATGCCAAAAAGGCATTTGACCGGGTAGAATGGTCAATGCTCTTTAGGGCTATGGAGGGTATGGGCTTCGGAGGGCAATTTATGAAAATAGACAAAGCCAATTACAACACCCCCTCGATTAGAATTGCACTGAATGGGGAGGTCACAGATAGGGTGGAGCTAACGAGAGGCACTAAGCAGGGATGTCCGCTCTCGCCACTACTATATGCTGTATTTCTTGAACCGTCGTTAATCAAGATCAGAGAGCAACACAAGATTTCTGGGATGGATATAGCGGGCATCCAGTATAAGGTGATGGCATATGCTGACGACATGTTGGTGCTTCTCACGGATCCGACTCGTTCCCTTCCGGAGGTCTGTTGGGAACTTGAGAAGTTTGGGGCTGTGTCAGGGTTGAAGATTAATAGAAACAAATCAGAGGTATTGGTGTTAGCAGGGGATGGGGAGGAGGTAAAGCAGGTGGCAACGTCCCTTAACCTGAAAGTAGCGGAAGCTGGGATCAAATATCTGGGTGTCACCCTTACAGGTACGATAGAGACCCTGTATGGGGCAAAGTATACGGGCCTCTTGGCTAAGGTCAAAAGAGATTGAGCGCTGGAATCCCTTGACGGTCTCTTGGTGGGGACATATGGTCTCGGTTAAGATGTCAGTCCTGCCAAAATTGTTATATTTCTTTCAGGCCCTACCCATCTCAGTCCCCAAGTCCTTTTTCCGAGCCCTCGCAAAATTAGTACATTCCTTCATCTGGAGGAGGAAGCCGCCCAGGGTTGCAAGGGATGTGCTGTCTGCCCAGCTTCAAGACGGGGGCCTAGCGTTCCCGCACTTTCATAGATACTATCAATCGGCACAATTATGGGTTATTAAGGAATGGATGGGGGGACAAGGGCATACGATATGGGCAGATCAAGATGGAGCAGTAGCGCGCTCCCAGTTAAGGGACCTCTTATGGAAAGGGGTGCATAGCAGACATCCCAATTTGCGCATAAGTAAAGTAATGGGGTCTACCCTTGAAGCTTGGGATGAACAATGGGGGAAGGGCGTGATGACGAGCGTCCAGGGACCGTTTACTCCGATGTTTGGGAACCCTGATTTCCCACCTGGGATGGAAGAAGGGGCCTTTGGGAAATGGGAGCAAGAAGGATGGACCAAGGTGGGGGAAATGTACCAGGACGGGGAGGTCAAGTAATTCGAGACATGTTCTAGACTCCTAAATTTACAAGAGACAGATATAAATATAACCAGTTACGGCACTGGCTAGTGACGCCAACAATAAAGCGGGCGGCTGGGAAGGATCTCGCACCCTTTGAACAGTAAACAGTAACCAACTCCGGTGAAAAGAAATTTGTGTCAACTTTGTATAGATTTATAAATTTAGAAATGGAGGACATCAAGTGGAACTATATGAAAAAATGGGAAAGATCGTTGGGGGAACCCATCACTAAACAGCAGTGGAAAGATTTATGGGGGAATATCCCTAAACGGTGTCCAGACATTTGGTCGACCTAAAACTGGTCGAATGACATTTGGTCGACGCAATTTGGTCGAAAACCAAATGGTCGAATTTTTTTTTTTTAATTATATATTTATTTTTCGGGTTTTCGTTTTTTACAAAAATGGGTTTCTAGAAAAAAAAGGGGGTTGGGGGGGACCCCCCCAAAGAAAAAAAAAAAAGGGGTGAAAATAAAAAAAATAAAAAATTCGACCATTTGGTTTTCGACCAAATTGGTTCGACCATTTGTCTGGTCGACCAATTTTTTTCGACCAAATGTCTGGTAACCCCCTAAACTGACACGCTCCATTCAAGCAAGAGAGATGTGGGCTAAGATTGTTTTGCAGTGGCACTACACTCGGAGCGACTACATGTGATGTATCCAAACGTGTCCAAACTTTGCTGGAGGGGTTGTGGGCGGGAAGGAACCTGGAGGCATATCTGGTGGGATTGTGAGAGGATACAGGCCTTTTGGGAAGAGGTGAAATCCCAAATGAAGATGATGTTCCCTTACGTAGATCAGTTGGGATTACAGGTTTGGCTGTGTGGTCTGAGAGATCGTATAGCGGAGAGGTATTCAACGGCACAATGGAGATGCTTCATGGGGTTGGTTATTGTGGCATGGGCAGTGATAGCCCAAAACTGAAAGCAATGTGACCCTCCGGGGATGTTTACCTAGATACAGAAGGTATGGTCACTGGTAGTGATGGAAAGACTGGCACATGACTTACAAGGGCCCCCTGGGGCATTCATAAAAGGGTGGGGGTGGTCCTGGACTACCTACAATCGGACTACATGATGCAATGGTGCCCACACAGGATCAGGATTTTGGACCTCTTCCAAGCATAAAAATCTCCAAAGGTTACAGAGGCTTATCACCGGTGGGAGGGAGGGGGGGGGGAGTTGAGGGGGGTTAGAGAGTTGAAAGTTTCATTGGTTATTGTTTTGATGAAATCAATAAAAAAAATAAATAAAAAAAAAACCACACTCAGAGGGACAGGGTTAGTAGGGATTGCTGGACAAATGGGAACAGCTGGGATTGCGAAATAAACAAGGGGGATCATGGAAACTGTAGTATTCCATCTGAACAGGTCGGGAGTACAGAAAATAAAAATCAGAGGGACGAGAAGAAGAAGAATGATTTGGAGAATTCGGGTAAGGAACAGGAAAACAGAGATTCTTAGAAAGATGGGTTTTGGATGTAGCGGGGTGTCTAATGGATTCACCAGACACAGAGGAGATGGTGGATTCTAGAAAAGGAAGTTTATCGGATGGAAGGGAGGTTGAGTTGATACACCCCATAAAAGCATCAGGGACCTCCCTCTTCCCTTCCTCCGGTACAATATCACGTCTCACTTGGGGCATTTCCCCAAACGCATCCAGGGGCTCCCCTACCTAGGTGATCCTCCCTCGCTCATCCACCCCCAGGGTTGGGATCCGAGAGCGCCAGCCCTCCCCTGGCCACCTGAATAAGGGTTTCCCCGATGTTTACCTGGGAGGATACCCTCAGGTTTTTCACAGAGTACACATAGAGGTGTCCAGAGCAACCCCCTCTTACCTACGATACAAGCTGCTGCTTGTGTCCCCTTCGAAAGTCCGTTTTTAGGTCTCCTTTGTTAGTTTGTTATGTTATGTTACTTGGCATTTATATAGCACACTATATATCATTGGTATGACCGCAAAGCGCTGGTAGGTTGAACACCCTCGGGAACAGCAGTTCTGGTCAGTAGTGGGAGATAGGGTCATAGGGTGTGTGGGTGCACCAGATATGTGTGCAGCTGATGTAATTGCTAGATGGTAGCTGCATCCTAGCATTAGGTGCGGTGCTGAAGTTATCAGTTGGATGTGTGCAGTCTTGTGGGTGGACACCCAGACTGGGTTCTGGCTGCGTTAGGCCAGAGGGACGCATTATGTGAGCAGCTAGGCCGGAATGCCATTGGCTAGTTGCGTTTTATTAGGGTGATGAGGGTATAGCTTTATTCTAGTTGTGTGATGGTGTATAGCAGAGAGTAAGCGTAGTGATGTGATATGATGGTTATCTTTAAAGCGCCCGAGACCAGGCACATGAACAGGGTGGCAGGGAACACAGTGACACACAGACAGACAGCGACAGGAGGGGGACATACGGATGTAAAGCAACAGCATGGTGGAACACGAAAGCAGGGTACATAGTGACATACGTGTGGGGCATTCTAACATTTACATTCGCATTTCTATCTAGATGCGATTCAGGCCAACGTTCACAACTCCACCCAAGTGTGGGACATGACAACACTTGCTTTCCATCTCAATGCGGCTCAGGCCAACGCTTGCATGTGTGGCATATGCTTCCATCCACAAGTCCATCAAAGTGTGGGACATGCTGACATTTGCATTTCTATCAAGATGCGACTGTGGCCAATGCTCAAGATTTTATCCAAGTATGGCACATGCTAACACTCACAATTCCATCCAGGTGCGTGATCTGCCAACTATCATATTTTCCATCTAGGGGGGTGTGGCTTAGCAGCCATGGAATAGGCTGTTCTCTTCAGTGCTCCCTGATCCAGAAAACAGATCCGACCGAGCGCGAGCCCTCAGACCGCCAATTACAAGAATAAGAACAGAGGACATCAGTGTGAATGGAAGTGGGAACAGATGCACGCACCCGTGAGCAAATCCGACGAACCTAACTAAAGATATGTAACTTTGATGCCGCTGACCAAAGACGCTGGGCTAGCAGCAAGATGGCGGCGAGTCCGAAACAAAGGATCCTCGGGACGCGCAAACCAAACCAGTGGTGAAGAATGCTGCAGCCAGGAATCGGGCGCGCATTCATATGAGCAAGCACTAATCGAGTGTGCCCAGCAGAAAGACGAACGCACAGCTGCAATCAGCTGTTCGTGCTCCCAACACCCGCAGGACCAAGGCGGAGAAGGGCGAGCGGACCAGGGATGCAGCAAAACCCCTCTGGATGAACGGGGACAGCCGCGTGTTGCCGCCCGAGCTTCCCAAAAGCTGCATGTAAAGCGCCCAGGAATTGGGCAGAACATAATGACTACACGCGCGGCAGCAACAGCCGGCGCACGGGCGGCTGCAGTGTAAACACTACGCCTGCAACGTTTATATATAAACGTTGCAGGCGTGGCCACCAGGACATTGGAGGTGGCATAACGCAGGCACAGAGAAACTCCGGATGACCGTAATATTCAGCGAATTTTCAGATTAAGAACATAGCAAGGCTCAATAAGCACACGCACCCTTATAATGGGGAAATATTGAACAGCAGGAGAAACACCCCTCCTCCAATGGGATGCACATTAATAATAAGCACGAGTGGGAGGCCTCAAGTAAGGGACATGCCAACGCCAACAGTGTGCAGTGCATCCAGCTGGCGAGGTCTGTAAGCTGCCCCAGCCAACTATAGGTGACAACACAGAGGGACAACAGAAAATAGAAACGCTGGAGTGCTGCACAGCATGGAAAACAGCGCCTGGGGAACCCGGACCAGGAGAAGGCATCAACTGGCTGCTCCCTGATGACTCCAAGAAGACAGATTAATCGAACCAAATTAGAGGTATGCAGTCTGGGAAACCTGATAAGAAAGTGCATATCCTGTAAATAAACTAAACTGGAGGTAGGCGAATAAGGTCGTGGCAAGAAGAACACTCCTGGGGAGGCAGCAACATATACTGCCTAATGGACGAGCAAAACACTACAATGAGGCAGGAATAACCCTGCATAGTGCCACCATACAGGCGGAACTATAGCAATACCTGCCCTCCCCTAAAACAACACGCTGACTCTGGAGGGGCGCCTAGACACACTGGAAGCACTGGTGCACACGCCAACTGAGGGCAGGAGACGTGTACCAAGTTAGGAAAATATATGGACCAGAGGTATCGGAGCTCAAACACAAGCAGGAATTGGTGCAGCGTCAGGCCCCCGCGACACAGCAAAGCACACCAGGACAGGGGGACCGTTGGATTTGTACAGCAGGTTGCATTCAAGAGCGACCCACACACAACAAACTAAGCGCATGCAACATACAAGGCCGCAGTGAACCCAACACCCGAGAAGCCAAGTTGTGGACTAATACAATCAATGAAATGCAAGGAGAGAAACGTAAACCCAAACAGTAGAAGGACCAGACCTACAACCACCAGGGCAATGGCGCTCAAAGGAGGCAAAGGTAAAGGCAAGCAACCAACGATGGATATATTCGCCAAATCACAGCAGGCCTTAACTACAGTGGCACAGTCCACGGATACTACAAATGAAGAGATGACTGCACCAAGGGATGACCGCCAGATACTGGCGGCCATAACCGAACTGAAATCCTAGGGATAGAGGTCAACTTACTACGACAAGATGTAAGAGAACTAGTGGACCGAACAAGCGGCTTAGAGAGCGCTGTCAAAACCAACACCGACGTTAGCACCACCAATACTAATAATTAATAATATTTTAAAGCAACAAATGTCCAATCTGGAAAACCGAGCAGAGGAAGCCGAGGGGAGTGCGTGACACAATAACATACGCGTGGTGGGTCTACCAGAAGGAGAAGAGGGCCAGGACCCCACAGACTATGTGGAAAACATGCTCATCCAGGAAATAGGAGCAGCCAAGCTCTCCCAGGGATTTGCGGTTGAACGGGCGCACAGGGCCCTGATGAGAAGACCGCAACCCGGGGCACCTCCCCGAGCCATAATCGCAAAGATACTGAATTTTAGAGACAGGGAAAAGATCTTGGAATTTTTTCGGAAAGGAGGATGCGACAAACATCACTACATACCTGTATTATACCATGCAAGTACAAAGACAACGGTACAGCTACGTTGCGGTGAAAAGAAGGCTGAGGACCGCCGGGTTCAAATACATGCTTTTGTACCCTGCAAAAAGATCCTAAACAGAGGAAAAGCACACTTTTTCGAAACTCCGGAGGAGGCCGCATGCTGACTGGACACCCAGGGATGCCCAGAATCTGGAGATGGCCAGGATTGTGATGGACAAGATAAGTTATACAGTGCTATGTATGACATTGCAAGTGGTGGGAGACACAATAGTGAGGTGCCAGTAACGGGTAATTTGCGCGCTAAGACGCTCAGAAGTGAACTAATTGGTAACTAATGGACGAATATGCCAGACTGGAATATAGAATCGCATAATGTAGCTAGAAGTACAAAAGCACTATGGACATTTGCCGATATGGGAGACACAGAGCAGGGACGACCTACCCGCGATAATAGTATTTGTAGAGACGCCAGTAGGGCGTTATTTCCCTGGTGTACCCAGAGAACTGGTGTTAGCCACGAAACGGGCAAGATGCGGGGGCGCATGAGATCCAGGGATGGAGCGGGGCAATGGTTGGGAGGGGGGTGGGGAAGTAGGGAGTTGGGGATAATGTTGCAGCAGGGAAGGGAGAGGCGTGGGAAGGGAGGGGAGTTCGGATTTGATTTGGGGCTGGGAGGAATGGGGGAGGAGGGGAAGTAGCTAGATTAAAGAAGGGGAATAGTTTGAAGTCGGGGAACAAGCCCACATACATGAGCAATGGACTTCAAGCAAGACCGGGAGACTTGCAAGGGGAGGAGAGGGACGATACTGGATTATGGGGGACCTTAAGATAGTCACCTGGAATGTCAGGGGGCTTAATAGCTACCTAAAAAGGAATAAGGTAATGATGTACCTGTGCAGACAGAAAATAGATGTAGCCCTGATACAAGAAACCCACCTCACAAAAGAAAGTTGGAGGTGATCAGGAAGAAGTGGAAGGGGACTGTTGTTGGCGCAACATACTCAGCTTACGCTAAGGGGGTGATTACCTGGATAGCACTGCATGTCCCATTCCAGTTACTACAGTCAACAGTGGAAATGGATGGGAGGATGGTTGCAATTAGGGGGGCTGCTGGAAAATAAAGAATTAAGCATTATAAACACATATGCCCCAAATCAAGACACAGCGGCATACTTCAAGACCCTGTACAACCAAATGAGTGTGTATCTGGGGGAGGGCAGTGATCTGGGGAGGTGATTTTAACTGTACACTAAACCCGAAGGTAGACCGATCAGATGACAAAATAGACAGACCCACCCCGGCAACTAGGGTGTTGCAGTTATTGCTAACGGATTTCAGGCTCGAGGATGCATGGAGGGTGTGCCACTCGCAGGACAGGCAGTATTCGCTTCATTTGGCCCCACCAAATCTGCACACTAGGCTGGACTACATGTTTGTCACATAGGAGCTACTGACAAACAGCACAGATAGATTTTAAAGCGAGGGTCCTATCAGACCACTCGCCATTGGTCCTAACATGGCAATACCGATCCTCAAGAGCAAGGATACCAACGTGGCGCCTCAGAGCTGAGGCGCTAAAAGATACAATGTTCAGGGAAGATCTGAGAGAAGAAATAATAAGTTACTTTGAGACCAACACTAGCAGTGTTGAGTCAACTGGTACGCTGTGGGAAGCCTTTAAAGTGGTAGTGAGGGGGATACCCATAGCTAAGTCCAAAGGTCTACAAGGAGGGATATTAACAGAACTACAGGAAGGGGAAAAAGAGCTAGAAAGAGCGTTGATCAGTGAGGGCGGCACCAAGGAAGATACTGAAACCATACTTAGGCTGCAACAGAAATGTGCGGGACATTAGGAGAGACTCTGCAATCTAAATTATACAAAGTATACAGAGAGACAACATGCTGGAGGAGATTAACCCGGGAGGGTGCTGGCATTGCTATATAAAAGTGAGACCCTCAGAGCTACGATCAGAGCAATAGCAAAAGAGGATGGGTGTATAGTGGACACCCAAGAGGGTGTGAATCGCGAATTCTTAGAGTACTACCAACAATTGTATGGAGATGATGGGGAAAGCGATGGTAGGGAAATAAGGAAAACACTGGAAGACCTAGGCATGCTGCGAATCAGCACAGATGAGCGAGAGGAACTGGATGGCCCAATCACCCTAGAGGAACTGGACGAGGTGGTAGTGCAGCTACCCACCAGCAAGACTCCAGGGGCCGACTGACTCCCCAGTGAATTCTATAAAATGTATAGAAATGAGGTACTCCCTTCGCTTTTAGCAATGCATAATGAGGCATACGAAAAAGGAAAGTTGCCGAGTCCCTGAGAGGGGCGATTATCATACCACTCCCCAAACCCAACAAGCCTGGTAGAGACTGCGGATCATTCAGACTGCTGTCGATGCTTAATCAAGATAGCAAAATACTCACAGCGGTTCTGGCAAATAGAATGAGACGGCTCTTTAATAAATTAATACATCCCGACCAGACCGGATATGTCCCACACAGGAATATATCCAACAACCTCAGACGACTTCACCGAGTTATAGAGCACACGAAAGAGGACACGGGCGAAATGGCAATTGTATCATTAGACGCAATCAAAGCCTTTGACTCAGTCAAATGGCCTTGGCTGATCGCAGCCCTGACCAGTTATGGGATAGGGCCTGGATATCTTAAATGGGTTAAACTGCTATATAGTGCGCCGTTGGCCAGGGTAAAAACGGGAGCAATAATATCGGCGAGGTGGCAACTTAGTAGGGGTACTAGACAGGGATGCCCGTGGTCCCCTATGCTGTACATCTTGGCACTGGAACCGCTGGCGATATATCTAAGGCAACACTATGACATAATAGGGTTTAACATAAATGGGGAGCCGCATTTAGTCTCTCTTTGTATGTTGACGATATGCTGTTGTATCTACGATACCCGAAGAAAACCTCCAATATGTTTTGGAAGTAATGGAGCGATTTGCGCTGCTATCTAGCATTGCAGTGAACCCCAAAAAGTCGTGCATATTTCCGCTGGGTACTTATGTCAGGATCCCGCGGGACCAATTACCAGTCTTACAAATACCATGGGAGATCAACACGTTTAGATATCTTGGGATAGACCTCTACCATACGGTGGAGGCAGAGCACCAACATAATACTGAGAAGGCGGTCAAGAGCATTGAAAATTGTATGAAGTTCTGGGTGAAGCTCCCCCTAGCGATGATGGGGAGAGGGGCGATCCTGAAAATGGTAGTACTGCCGAGATTATTGCATTATTTTGGGAACATAGGATGCATTGCATATGCAGGGAATTTCTCTGGCATGGGATGAGGAACAGAATCACCCTTTGGAAGTTACAAAATTATTATGGTAAGGGGGGTATAAAATTGCCAAATTATGAGATTTACTATCTAGCGAGCCAACTGCAGTACGTGGCAAAATGGCTGTCTGAAGACCCAACCTCAGAATCTAGATTTTTTAGACTGGAATGTGCCCCATACGTCCTGAAAGAAATGATATAGCTGCCCAAATCAGATATGAAAGAACGCCCTGAGATGATAACATTGGGTTGTGAAATATGGCATAAGGCCTGTCAAGTATTGGGGAACCCAACCCTGTGTTCCCCGCAAGTGCCATTGGTTGTGTTAACGGGAAAAGAAGGCCAACTAATGAAGATGATCAGGAAGCACTGGGAACCGGTGGGGATAGCAACGATGGGAGACATATGGCAAGAGGGGAAGATCAAGGAATTTGGGCTGTTGGTAGAGGAAACAGGGTTGCATGTGGGACAGTACATCACATATCATAGGATGGTGCGGCGAATTAAAGAGACATGGTCCGAAATAGTACTAGAAGAGCAGCTGGATGCTGCCATTGAAGTGATATATGATATAGCAGAAGGGGGACACAAGATATCCAGGATATTTAAGCTGGTGATGTCCAGCGTGGGGAAGGAAGTGGTACAACTGATACATGACTGGGAAGAGGAAGTAGGGGCCCCCATGAGTGATGGGATGTTGGAGCAGGCCCAAGGGTACCACAAGAAAGTGTCAAGGAATGCGAGGCTACAGCAAATACAACTGTATGTAACCCACAGAACCTATATGACACCCCAGAGGATAGCCAAATTTAAAAACGCAGAACGGCAAACATGCCCCAAATTCGGCGAAGAAAACGCTGGGATGACGCATATGTTCTGGGCATGCCCAGAAGTTTAGAAATTTTGGGGAGAAATAGCCCACAGATTGGAGGAAAAAGGGATTAAGATAACTGTTGACATAGCATGGGCATGTCTAATAGGGGGTTTTCCTAGACCATGTAAACTTAAACGTGTAAGTAAACTAAAGGATTTGGCATATATACTTGCGAAGAGTAGAATCACCATGGGATGGAAGGCTTGCTGTAGACAAAGGATAGAAATACAGTGGAAAGACCTTCAGAAATGGCCAGAAGCTGAAACTGCAGTATGGCAGGAAGCTAGCAACACTGGAGGGGAGGACGAAGCAGAAACCATGACAGCCTGGAAACATTTAATAGCCACACTGTTTGGGTCCACTCAAGACTGGTCGAGCAACCAGGACTCAGCAGAAAATACAGAAGAACTATCCCAATTGCAGGATGAAGAAGTGGACTGCGAAGTAGGGTAGGGCTCAGGCAGGCGGGAGGTAGAACGGGTAGAACAGGAGCGCAGTAGACATTGTTCGAGTTGCATATATTTGAAACATTGTAACATGTACTGCAAGTTTGATTGATTGTTTGGAATAAAATTAATAAAAATTGTTAAAAAAAAAAATATCACATTTTCCATCTAGAGGCCGGCCCAAGGTAATGTCCACAAATTCATCCAGGCGTGGCACATGCTACCATCCACAGTTCAATCTAGGTGTGGGAGATGTTGACGATTGCATTTCTATCTAGATGCGACTCAGACCAATTTTCATGTTTTCATCCAGGTGTGGCACATGCTACCATCCACAGTTCAATCTAGGTGTGGGAGATGTTGACGATTGCATTTCTATCTAGATGCGACTCAGACCAATTTTCACGATTTCATCCAGGTGTGGCACATGCCACCATTCACAATTCCATCCAGGTGTGGGGCATGCTAACAATCACATTTTCTATTCAGATGCCACCCAGGGCAACGTCCATGAATTCATCCAGGTGAGGCGCATGCCACCATTCACAATTCCATCTAAGTGTTGCACATGCTATCATTTACAATTCTATCTAAGTGTGCCACATGCTATCCTTTACAATTCTATCCAAGTGTGGCACATGCTACCATTCATAATTCCATCTAGGTGTGGGACATGCTAACAATCACATGTTCTATCTAGATGCGACCCAAGGCAATGTTCATGAATTCATCTAGGTGTGGCACATGCTACCATTCACAACTGCATCTAAGTGAAGGATATGCTACCATTCACAATTCCATCTAAGTGAGGCACATGCACCATTCACAATTCCATCTGTGTGCACTGTCTAGATGTGACGCAGTCATAGTAGAGTACTACTCATTAAACTTTGCAGTAATCTTTGTGCGCACTATCTAGATGTGACACAGTGTTAGGAGACAGAGTATAACACAGTAAATTCTTAAATTTAAGGACAAATTAAATTCAACTTCCTCTGTCTTGTCTACAAATCTATTCATGATCTTGATCCCCCCTTACCTCTCCTCTCCTTCTATGCTCCCTCTCGGCCCCCCTCAGATCTTCAGATCTCTTCCTACTCACTGTTCCTCCATCCCCTTGTGCCCGTTCTCGTTTCCGTTCCTTTCAGCTCCTTACCTCTCTACACTGGAACACGTTACCTCTCTATCCGCGCCATCTCCTCTTACTCCTCCTTCCGTTCCTCCTTAAAAGCTCATCTTCTGTACTCCCCGTCCTGTTAACCTTGCTGCTCACTTACTCTTCCTCTGTTTAACTTCTCACACATTCCTATGCAAATTGTTCTTTGTACTGTTTTTGATGGTTTGTTTCATATTTTACAATTAAGCTTCCATTTTATTCTAACATATTCTTATTGTTTAATGTAAAGCGCTATATAAACCTAATAAAATACAAATAGTCAATTTTCAGCGCACTATCTGGATGTGACATAGTCTTAAGAGGCAGTTGCTATCATTGGTGAATTGTCTCGGGAGGATGGCTCAACGGCAATGTGCTCGCCTTGGAAACAAGACAACATGGAGCACACAGGTTCGATCCCTAGGTCCGCGCTTAGAAACATCTGGTTATTAAGCGCATTATAAATAACCTATCATCCCATCTGCCCGGGTCCGACGCGGGCCGAACTTCACAATTCTATCTAAATGCAGCTTAGATGGAGACTAATGTACTTGACTACATCCAGGTGTGGCGCAATCTAACATTTATAGGTCTGTCCAAGTGTGGCACACACAAGCATTCACAATTCAGAGGTAGGTTAATGATAATGTGGAGTGGCAGGGCTTTCTGGAGTAAAGTAATTGCTCTACTCCCCACCCGTGCCACACTTACTTTAGTGGTTGGTGCTGGTTGACAGCTGGCTACTGGCTTCCCCTGCGGACACCTGCTGACACTTTCTGGAGCCGCCCTTTGCCTGGGGCCCTTAGTCGCTGGGCTGCACGGGCAGAGGGTTGCCCTGGGATAGCCAGTAAAGGAGTGGTTTAGCCAATCAGGGGAGGCAGTAGGGTCGGGAAGCGGGGGCATGGGAAGCAGTAGGGACAACAGCATGGGAAGCGGGACAAAGGCAAGGGAAGCTGCCGTGCGGCAAGGGAGCCCGCTAGTGTCCCCACACTGCAAACAGTGCCAGGATGGAGCAGGGAGGGGCAGGGGGACCGCACACACGCACTCGCCTGTGTCCAAAGATGGAAAATGGGCCAGGGAGCATGTGAGCTGTGTTAGAGCACTAGTTCCAGCACGTTTGGAAGTGGCCAATGAGAGCTAGGGGGACAGCATGGGAAGTGGGACAAAGGCAAGGGAAGCTGCCGTGCGGCAAGGGAGCCTGCAAGGGTCCCCACGCTGCAAACAGTGCCAGGATGGAGAGGGGGCGGGGGGCAGGAGCACCGCACACACACGCTCTCCTGTGTCCCCAGATGGAAAACTTGCTGCTTCAAAAACTTTAAACACTGGAAGAAATCCGCAGGAACTTGTTATGTTATATGCATGTTCGCCGGAAGGGGTCTATGCTGGCCCCAATGGCTGAGAGGTATGCGCGGCAGGTGTCCACCTGCACGCCCGAGTTGGCGAGGTGTGCCGAGAATGACAGTACGTCGTCCAGTGAACAAGCCAGCGGGTTGATATCCTTGGAGTGGGCCCAGTGGCAGAACCTGGTCCATTTACTTTCAAAATGGGCTTGGGTAGCCTTGCTCCTGGCCCCTTTTATGATTTCCAGATTGGCCTTGGAGAGGTTGAGGGGGCTGCGCGTCACCTGCTCAGGGACCACGCTGTGAGGGCCAGCTTCTGAGGGGTGGGGTGGACGACCCTGCCCCCCTGCTGTGTCAGAAAATGTGCTGGGCCCATAGGGAGGTGGATTGGAGGGACCTCCGAGAGGCTGAGCAGCACTGAGAACCATGGCCTGGCTGGCCACCACAGAGCTATTAGAATGAAGTTGAGCCGGTGAAACTCCTTCAACTTGCTAAGCACTCTGTGAATCAGTGGAGTGGGCGGGGAGGCATAGGCTGACATGCCGTTCCACTGGATCCATAAGGCGTCGCCCAGGGAGCCTGCCCCTGCCAGGAGGCGAACTGGGGGCACTTCTTGTTGTTCCTGGTGGCAAAGAGATCCACCTGGGGGAGGCACCATCTGTGGAAGATCTCTTGTGCAACAGGTCGTTCAGCTGCCACTCGTAGGTGTCCGCTCCCAACCTGCTGAGCCTGTCCGCTTCCAGGTTGGATTCCCCCAGGAGGTGGATTGCTTTGAGGAAAATCTTGTTCACCAAGGCCCATTCCCACATGTTGATCGCCAGTCTGCACAGGGCAGGGGACCTGGTCCCCCCTTGCTTGTTGATGTAGTACATACTGGTCGAGTTGTCCGTCTGGATGAGAACAACCCTTCCCTTGAGATGTGGGAGGAAGGCTCTGAGCGCTAACCAGATGGCGGTCAGTTCCAGCCAATTGATGTGGTAATCTTTTTCCCCGACGGGTCCACATGCCGTGGACAGAGAGATCCTCCAGGGTGGCTCACCAGCCCTTGAGGGAAGAGTCTGCGGTAATTGTCACCTGCGGAACGAGGGGCCTGAAGGTCTTGCCTGTCCGCAGGTTGCAGTCCTCGACAACCATGTGAGGTCTGGGTGGAGAGAAGCGGGGATCTTGATGATTTCGGCCAGCGATCCCCTCTCCCGATTCCACGACTCTGAGAAGTGGAGCTGAATCCTTCTCAACCTGAGTCTCGTGTGGGGGCCGGCCAGCAGTACCGCTGCAAAAAGGCCCAGGAGATGCTGGTACCACCAAGCCAAAGTAGCACTTCAGCTGAGAAAGTGGAACGTGGCCCTCCAGATGGCCGAGATCTTGTCCTCCGAGGGGAAGACCCTCTCGGAGCACGGCTACCAGATGAGGCCCAGGAAGGTCAAAGACTGCGTGGGTTGTAGCTGTGACTTCCTGAGATAGAGCGAAAAGCCCAGGTCGTGTAGCGTGTTCATCAGTGCCTGGGAGGAGTGGTGAACTGCTTCTTGTTGTAGCCCTGACGAGCCAGTCATCTAGGTCGGGGTATATATGGAGGCCCTGAGCCCGGAGGAGGGCTGCCACCGCATTTATGAGTCTGGTAAAGACCCTGGGGCCAAGTTGAGGACAAAAGGGAGGACCGTGTACTGAAAATGGCGGCCCATGATCCTGAACCGAAAGAAAGAACAATGGGGTTGCCAGATCGAGACGTGCAGATATGCGTCCTTCAGATCCCTGCAATAAAAGCTGGTGTCACCACCTTGAACCTCTGGAGAGGTAAGGAGAGGTTGAGGGTAGAAAGGTCCAGTACAACTCTCGGGACAGCCTGGTTCTTTTTCTGAATGGCGAAGATCCTGGAGTAAAAGCCCGAACCTCGCTGGGAGGCTGGGACTTCCTCCACGGCCTGGTTCAGGACGAGCAACCAAATCTCTGCCAAAAGAGTTGCTGTCCCAACTTGCGGAAGAGGAGGCCATGCGGGAGGAGAGGCAGGACTAGACAGACGGTACTCCGAGGAGACGACCGACAGGATCCAGGGGTCCGCAAAGTTGTCACCAAAAGTGTGTTTGAAGAGCAAGCCTGCCCCCCCACTGGCGACACGTGGACCTGAGTGGGTCTGTGACGACTTTTTACCCTCGGAGGCAGAGGAGGGGGGACTGGAAAAAGCCCTTGCCCCGCCCCCTTTTTTGATGCTTGTGCCGACTAGGGGTCGGCGAGCGTTCCAGCTGCCTGGACCTCCCTTCCTGGAAGCCGCGGAAGCCTCCAGATGAGCGACCTTTATCCGAGCGTTGCTGAGTCTGGGAGTACGCATTGGGCGTGGTCTTTGTCAGAATGGATAAAGACTTAGCCGTCAGAGCTATTAATCTTCTTGTCCAGCTCTTTGTCTGTGCTGGAGTGAAAGAGGTCACTGCCCTCGAAAGGGCAGGTCTAGAATACGTCCCTGGACATCCGGGTTGAATTTGTTTGCCCGGAGCCGGGCCATCCTTCTCATGTCCGTGGCAGTACAGATGGCACGTGCAGAGGCATCAATGTGTGCCAGCGTGGACTCCATGATATCCTGAGCCATGAGCTTGGCCTCGGCTAGTTCCGCCTTGAAACGTGATTGGCTGTGGAGGGGAGTTCCGGGAGGAAGTGAGCAATTTCCCGCCATAATCTCTGGTTAGCGGCTGCCAGCATGGCGCCTGCGTTGGCCTGTCGCAGGTGCAAGGAAGCATTGGAATACAACTTCAAGGTCTTCTCCCCCTTGCCTAAGAGCACCGATGAAGACGAGGACGACTGAGGCTTGGAGTATAGTGATGCTGCAGCGATCACCGAGGAGTGTGGCTGAGGATGGGAGGAGAGCAAGAGCGTATCCCCCTCCATCTGCCTGTACTTGGAGCCCAGGCGTCGGTTGGCTGGCTGGACGGAATGGGGTTTGAGCCAATCCTTCTTTGTGAGGGAGACTACATTGGTTTGCAGTGGAATTCCCATTCTGGCAGAAGGGCGCCTCGTAAGGACTTCAGCGAGGACGCCCTCTGCCGGATGTTCTACTTGGGGGGGTGGGGGAGGCCCAGGTATTCTGCCAGGCCAGAGATCTGTTCGTGGAAGGCCCTGGCTGATGATGGCATGTCAGGATCCTCTTCCTCATCAGTATCCTGAGGGTCTGAGGGATCCGGAGGAGGTGTATCCAGAGCGGGAAGCAGGGGCACGGGAACCGCGGTCGGAGGCTGAGCAAGAGGCTGGTATGGGACCGCCTGCAGATGAACCGGAGGAGGCGGCTGCGCCGGGGCCATTGGCGTCAGCGGAGGAGTCTGTGGTGCCGCTAGCATAGCGGGAAGGACTTCCCCGACTGCGTCCTTGATGATAGCCCCCATATCAGGAGACTTCAGGAGGCTGAGGAACCTCTCAAAGATCCGGTCCTCACTGGCCAAAGACGAGGAGGAGGGGACTGATGGGGTAGCCAGAGGCAGCTGAGGCCGCTGCCGACCCTGTACATAAGGACGCAAGGGAAAACAACATTGTGCATAAGAAGGGTAGGCCGTAGGCCACGTACCTGGTTGATGCCAGTCCCACCTTGATACTCGTTCTTCGCCTGCAGAAGCTTCGAACGGGTGTCCTTTTTTGGCACATCGGCCATTTTGCTGAGCTGCCTACCATGTGGCTGTGATGTGTTGCTCTGCTCGTTGGTGTGAGCCTCTGCCAAGTCTCTTATGTGAGCGGTGTGCGACTTGCCCCAGTCCTCGGGCCCTTGCCCGGTAGGTGTATCCACCTCGACCCGGGGGTCATTAGAGCTGCATTCAGGTGCCCCCTCAAACGTGCTGCCAGTAACAGGGCGTAGCCCCTCAGCCATGATGCCGGTACAAGGGCGGAACCCCTCGGGCGCAAGCCCGGTGATAAGAGCCTAGCGGCCACTCAGCCTTGGCACCGGGAGGATCTGAGGACCCCTCTGCCCAAAGGCCGGTAGCTCTAGCAGCCTCGGTGCGTGAGTTGGTATAAGGACCAGACCGGCCCCTCCCGCATAGGAGAGTCCCTGGGAATGAGTCTCCCTTGCGAGGTGCAGATGAAAATATAGGCCCTACCTCAGGCCTGGACCGATGCTTCACGAAACTCTTGAGATCCTCCGAAGGAGACTGTTGAAAGAGCTCCCTCCACCTGGCTAGTCTGTTCTTCACCGCTTTCGAGGACAGAAAGCCACACGCCGAACAGGCTTGCCAACAGTGGTCTGGGCCAAGACAGAGGGCGTGGGGGTCTGAAGTTGGGAAGGGCCCGTTGCAGGATGGGCACCTGCTGAACCCTGTCGAAGTCGACATGCGCCGGGAAGGAGCTGTGGCGTCTGAGGACCGAGTACCTATTGAAAAAAGACAAAAGAAGAAATGGAGGAAGACTCCGCGCGTGGAATTACATGGCCGAAGCCAAACCCAGGAGCGCTGGTGAATTCGTCCCGGTCCCAGTCAGGGCAGCGCATGCTCCCAGGGCTGTGCCTCCGCGCGCCTCTAGATTTAGAGGCGAAGAAGATTTTTCTGGTGAAAAAGGTTCTGTCTCCCGTCCCTCACAAGGGACGCCCATGCAGTATGGAGGAAAGGGGACGGGACGTAAGAGTATGATAGCATATTGTACTTGTGACTGGTTCCAATTATAGAAGTCCAAACTCCAAGATGAATGGGGCCTTGTGTCCAAAAGTCAAACGGTCCAACACACTGTTTCTCAAAAGGTACGGGTTTTCTTTAAAAAGGATGCAATGGGATTGTGGTGATTTTTAGTTTGAAACTAATTAAAAGTTCAACAACAATTTACCCAAGCATAGGTAATTTTCTCCTTTCTTCCAGACCCAAGGCTAAGCCTGGGGCAGGATACCTGACCCAGGTTCAACAACCAAAGGTGAGTGGAGGAGCAATAGTAGGCAAAGGGACTTGTTCATCTGCGGTTTGCTGGGGGCTCGATCTTCTGCCCTTTGTCCCGGTGAGGATTCTTCCGGCACAGTGCAAATGCAAGATGCAATCCCTTTCATTGAAGAAATGCACAATCTAACCATGTAGACCTCTTCAGAATACTTCAGAGGATGGAGGAAGGAGAGTTCAGTGACAATCACTGATTGCAGGAGACGACGGGCACTCTTCCACTCACAGAAACTACCCCAGGATAGGTGTCCTTGAAGATAGGAAACTGTAATTCGTGGAGAAGGTGACTTGTGGCACAAGATGGCTACACCCAAAGTCCCAGGCTTGAACTTGAAATGGCAATGAGGTTCTAGCGAGGCAGCCCACAAGAGAGCTGGTCAGTTCACCAGGCAGTCCAGGAACACTTCTGAAGGCTCTGTAGGGCCGGACCCTTGAGAATGCATTGAGGCTATTTGGTCTCCTAGCTAAAAGGCAGAAGTACTGCACAGTGTCTTTGGAGAGGAGGCAGCAGAGCAGGGTTTCGCTGGGCTGAAAAACACTGCAGGGTATGCTGGGCCACTTCCGGAGTCGTCTTTGGGTCATCAATGGTCTGCTCTTCTTCAAGGAATTCTTGGCTCCTACGTAAATCTTAAGAATAGCAGAAGTCCTCCTCATCTCCAAAATCCGAACGGCAAGCAAGTCCAAGCCCACCAATGGTAAGAATCTGCACCATTCAAACAGCCAGTAGTTGTCCTATCAGGGACAACTGATGGTTTCTCATCCGCCCCAGTACCAGACTTTCAGGCACCAGTGATGTGGATTGGGTCTAGACAGTCCCAGCCCCCTTCCTGGACAACACACACATAAAGGCTCACTAGCCCACAAAAGCAGCAGCTTTCTGGAGGAAGTGCATGACCTCATAAGGACTTTCCTGACCAGAGAAGGCAGGAAGAAAGCTGAACTACAATATGGCCAAAGAACAAACAAAACTCTTGTGGCACAGCCATTTTAGGGCACTAGCCACGTTTAGTAGCGATACGCTGTAAACACTAATGTGCACACCAGAAATAATGCAAACACTGTAAAAATGTAACTGCTGCCACTAGCTTGTCTTTACACACATAAAAGTAACCAAGCATCCTATGTGGAAAAAGCTAGGTGGATGCAAAAGCATCCTCATTGCACTGCAAGGTACTGTGTGAATGTTAAATATCCAGGAATAACGACCACATCCCGAATGTTGAAAGGTTCCAAACATGGTACGAAGCTGGGCTAGAGAGAGTTGGACAACTACAGAGAAAGGACTCTTTCATATCCCTTCCAGAACTAACTGAAGCCCTTGGAATTGGCCCCCTGCCCACATTCCACTACATCCAAATAAAAGGCGTTTTGACAAGACCAGGGTGGAAACAGTACCTGATGAGGGACCTCACACCCTTCGAGAAGATATTGGACTCGAGAACAGAGATAAAAGGCCTAATATCAGCGATGTATGAAGAATTGATAGAACGTGAGGGGGGGGGGGGGACACTGACCTATTGAGAAATAAATGGGGAAGAGACTTTGGTGAACAGTTCACCCCAGAGTTATGGGGAACCATATGCAAAGCAGCCATGCAAACTTCCATTGCGAACCCATACAGACTCCACGCCATCAAATTACTCCATAGGTGGCAATATGACCCCATCAAACTATCCAAGATGTTCCAAACTACCAGTCCTGAATGCTGGAGAGGATGTGGAGAAAACGCAGATTACTGGCACATGTGGTGGAGCTGCACTCATGTAACAATCTTCTGGAACGAGGTCCTGGGCTGGATAAAAAGAAATCGACGGCATCTCCAGAACGTTAGACCCCTATTTTATTCTATTTGGCCTCGAAAAAAATGAAGACGACTGGACTAGAGTGAGAGACCTGTCCCCACAGTTACTGCTAGCAGCTCGAGCCATACTTGTTACTTAATGGAAATCAACTTCAATGCCCACCAAAAACGAATGGGCTAACGTCGCCACCAATATATGCATAATGGAGCATATCCCAGCTTCGCTCCATGGAAGGTCAGCGCAGGTAGAGGGCCTATGGATGGACTACAAAACCAAATATCTCCCCCAACGGACTCTATTGAGGTCCACCATCGACCCCTCCCGTGTAAACCTGAAAATAAAAATGGGAAGCGACCCGCCATGATGAATCACCCTACTCTCACCGATGAAGCTGCTACTTTGACAAATGAGAGACCATGACTGCCATTTGTAAAACGCTGCAATAATCAAACTGAATGCTGCATGACCAACTGGGGGGTGGGGGATGGGACGGGGGGAATGGTGAAGTCGGGTACTCATATAGAACTTAATCAGAGACAATAGGCTTGTCAATATGAACATCTGCCGTTATTGAGCTTCACTGATTTGTCTTGTATATCAAAGCCTTAAAGTTTTTCTTTTTTCTGTTTTTGTACTAGGACTTCTGTTTCTAAACTGATTTTTTGAAAACTTGCAATTACCCATACAAAATCAAGGGTCCACAAGTGAATCACTGTTGAGATTGAAAAAGAAGCAATTTCGTACTGAAATGCACGGACATGTATTGAAGGAATATTTAAAATCAAGTATTATTCTGCAGGGATTACAGGTGAAAATTATCCCATTCCTATTTCTGGATGACAATGACTATAAGATAGCGTTCAGCCAAGTAGCTACCAAATGTAGCCGGGACGTCTTGGTGCTAACTAACAGCCCAGAGAGTAAGTGGAAAGATTTCGGAAACTATTGGAACAAGAGAAGTCTTTTTTGACAAATACGTTAATTACAGAAGCTAAACAAAAACTAGAGCAGATTGAAAAATCTTTTCTAGAGTTTAAGAACTTAACAATTGAAAAAAAGACTAATAAACTAAAAAAAGACATCTCACTCTTCAAAAAGCAATTGGTATATCCGTACCTTGCAGAAGATTTTAATCCCCAAACATTTTGGAAAACTAATGTAAATCAGAATATAGGTCCCAAAAAAAGATGGGTCACCTTTTCGGACACGTCGTCCAGTAATTCGGGCAATGATGATCCTAATCAATCTTTGGGTCACCCCCCTTTTTGAGGAAGGGGTGGCCGAAAAGGCAGCAGAACGGCGCCCCAAGGCCGAATGTCCCAGGGAATGCCCATGCAAAACAATCCTGGACAGAGTATGACACATCGGGACTTCCAAACCCGCAACCGGGCCTACAGATGGTAAATGAAATATTACCAATCTTTAATCTTTCATCCCGCATATGAACATCGGAAACATCAGTACTTAAATGTGGCCTATTGTTTGTTCCATCGCAGAATCCTAGTGCAATGGCGTTGATAAGTGAAATTAAAGAATTTCTACGTAAACTTAGACTTCGGTTCTATTTTATGGACCACATAATACCAAGGGAGCCTAACATCTCCGGTCTCTCAAAACCTTCTTCATTCACTCCGAATTTGAGTGACCTTCCCCTTGAAGCAGCCATCTTTGAAAAATTGGTTCTTAAAGAAGTAGAACAGCAGATCCGCCATCACAGACACCAATCAGGACCTAATTTACATCTACCAGAATTCCAGGCCATTAAGACACTGGCCTCCGACCCCACCATAGTCATAAAAGCTGCTGACAAAGGTGGGGGGATAGTAGTTTGGGATGTCAATAAATATGACCAAGAAGTGTTAAGACTTCTCTACATTCCAGGTCATTACACCAAAATAGTACAAGATCTGTCTAAATTGATCAAACTTAAAATATTTCAACTTACGGAAGAAGCTAGCCAAGCAGGTTTCCTTTCGTTAAAAGAAATTGAATACATCAACCACTCAGATGATCGCATTCCTCTCTTCTATATAATGCCCAAGATGCATAAAGATATTGAAAACCCCCCGGGACGTCCAATTGTTTCAGGATGCGGATCGATTCTCGAACCCCTATCGAAGTACATCGATTTTTTCATTAAACCCTTGGCCATGGCAACACCTACTTTCCTCTTAGATTCCAGAGACGTGATTAATTTGGTAGAAAATCTGAACTTTGATTCCAACACACACATATTAGTTACACTAGATATTGAGGCTCTCTATACAAACATACCCCAAGAAAGAGCTGTGCAGAGCTTACAAATCATGCTCAATAGACGACCATTTCCACATGTTGTTCCTACTAATTCTCTGTGTGAAGCTGCTAAGTTAGTTCTAACCAACAGTTTTTTTCAAATTCAAGGAAGAATTTTTTCTACAAACTAAAGGGACTGCCATGGGCTGTACTTTTGCCCCAAATCTAGCCATCATCTTTATGGCTCTTCTTGAGGAAGAAAAAATCTTAGCAAATTCAAATCCCTTCCGGCAACAGATTAAGTTATATCGCCGATACATTGACGACATACTCTTAATATGGGAAGGCAATACTCAGTCTTTAATTCAATTCGTGGAATGGCTCAACAAAGTTGATTCAGATATTCATTTCACGTTTGAGTATTCCACTACGAGGATTGCTTTCTTAGACTTGTCTATTTTTGAACAAAGAGGTGTCCTACAAACTGAATTATTCAGAAAGATAACGGAAAGGAACACCACACTCTGTTTTGAGAGTCAACACCCCCCCAGTTTACTACGGAACTTACCCTTTGGTATGTTCTACGGTTACGCCGGAACTGTTCTGATATTGATAACTTTACCAAACATGCCATCATCTTAAAAAATAGACTATTAGAACGAGGCTACCCTAAAAAGCTTATCAAACATTCCAGAAAGAGAGCCCGATATGCACATCGAGATCTGCTACTATTACCTAAAAATGAGAACACCAAAAAAGAACAATTGGTTTGTGTCTCGATCTATTGCCAATACAGTAATACCATTAAAGGCATCATTTTGAAAAATCGGCGGGTCTTGAAGGTATCCGGCATGATCTTGCCTAAACCCTTATTTGCTTTCAAGAAAGGCAAAAATCTAAAACAAAAAATGACACGTGCAAGTAGCACCCCAGTGAAACCGACTGGGATCAGCGACACCAATTTCAACCCAGTGATAGGGCATTACCCATGCACGTCATGTACTGCCTGTAAAAAAAAAAGACGACTTCTTTCCTAATGGAAAATAAAACCTGGGACTTACGCACCTTCACAATGTGTAAAAGTAAAAACGTCATTTATGCAATTTTATGTCCTTGCAAAATGATGTATATTGGAAAAACTATGAGAGAAGTAAGTACCAGAATTAATGAGCATCGCTCAAAAATTAATACTCGGAATCTGAATGCTCCTATGGTGATCCATTTTGTTCAAATGGGCCATACTGCAGAACAAATGGAGTGGTTCTGCATTGAAAAAGTAACTGCTTCTAATATAGCCCAAATGACAAGAAAACTGGCTTATAAAGAACAATTATGGATCTTTAACCTAAAAACTTTAACTAATGTCTTAACACACTAGAACAAGGGTTTTCATATTCCTAAGGGGTTTCTACAACTGGCCAGCATAAGTGGCACCATATTTTAATCTTATTTCCAACTAAGTCACCGACGGGGATGTTCAGAGTGAAATATTCTGATAAAAATTATTTTCAGAGTGAAATAATCCGATAAAAATGACATTACTTTGACCGGGTTGCTCTAGTTGCAGCGTAGAGTCATCTCACCCAATCTACAGTCCGTCTTGTAGTCAGACTGACAAGAGACGATTACGTGGGAGGTTCCTGAGCCTTGGGTTCCGCCCACCACGAGCCTTCTCATGTTATAGAGAACGAGTAAAACCGGCCGGCATACTATTCATAGTCCGTTTTTTACCTTAATTGGCAAGTTGCAGTCACGTGAGTGGTCCCTTGGTCACGGGTCTCTCCCATCGCGGTCAACTGACCGTATTAGCTCAGTATTTAAGAAGCCGTAGGAATAGCTTTTACGTCGCCAGAGCGGTGCCGTTGGGTTGCAGACTTGACATACCTTGCGAGCGAACATATTTTCAACAGCTTGTCCCGGAATAGTAAGTAGATTCTCCCCTCTCTTATGCCAGAAAGTATTTTTTCAGCTACGAGTCGCCCGTAACTTAATAGGTTTGCACACAGTTGGTTTCTCGGCCCTGTTGGAATTGTTTATTCCTTTGGCTGTTGACAGCCTTCCAATGCCGGGTCCTCTCCTGTTAGTTACTCGACCCCCGGCTATTGATTATCTTATTTCAGGGTGTTTTACCTGAATTGGTATTGCGATTAACGCGACTTAGCTTCGCCCCATTAGACCAAGTAAATATTTTGACTATCTTTCCCTCCATTCTTTCTTTCACTCATATAGAGAACGGGAGAGTTGTGAATTCCTGGTTGCACTCTTTTCGAGGCCCTTGAGTCCATGAAAAATAACATTGGAGGATTGATCCTTCCCTCCAAAATGTTGTTTCCTGCAGACAAACAGCTACTGTAGGGTAAGTGCTTCTGGGCAGTGGTGGCGAGCGAGGTTTAACTATTTTTTATTCTCTATCACATGAAAAATCTACCTATAACTCTCTTTAGATTGCTGTAGACCGAACTATTCCCATATCCCCGGCTGATGGCTATGCAGTCCAGACGTGTTGGGACATCGCATATTGGTACAGCTGGCATTCCTGTTCTTCATATCAGGAACTTTCAGCTGTCTTTTCCTCGCTCTTCATTTGTAAAGGTTAGTTATCTTAAATTAGGCTTATGGGGGCTCATATAGCACACTGCTTGCATAAATAGATCACGCGAGTTTAATACATGGGCATTTACATCTTATCTTCTAACTAAATGGGTCTGCATGTCGGCCATGAGCGGTGGATTCTCTCTTTTGCACTTTGGGGCACCAATTACCATGGTAGCACTGTTTCTAGCATGCAAAGTACCCCCCTTGGAGTCATGGCACAAGGTTGGGGGCAGGTTGTGTTTTATTTTAAATCACTTTTAATGAATATGAATTGGTTGATAATTGGGGGGGTTTTCCTTCCCCCCCCATTTAGTGACTCTATGACGGGGTCTCACATATGTATGTTTCCCTGTATTTCCAGAGTGTAATTGTTGTTCTCCTGATGAAGGCGTAACTCAATTAAAGTTAAATACGCCGAAACCGGTTGAGAAACCAGTGATGAGGTCAACCTTGGACATCGATGTGACCCATCCGAAACTGATGACCACTTGAGCAATTTGTTGTGGCCTTTCGTATATATTCATTATATATCTCTCTCTTTTTAATGAAGACAATAAGTAATCAATTGTTATGACTTTTTTAGGATAAAGTTTTAACTTACATGTATTATTGTGATGTATGTATGAATGGTTAATGGACGCCTGTGTATGAATGAGATGAATTATATGTGAAATTATGTGTTCTTAAATTCTTTCCTGCGATGTAAAACTGTTGAATGCTATGATTAATTCTCGATTGAAATTTGATATTCAAATAATGGATCAGGTTTAATTAAATTTCTTGATTCCCTTGCTTCCAAAATTGTATCCTCTGGATTTCTTCTTTCCGTAATTAGTTCTAAACTGAATAAAGACAAATAAAAAAAAATAAAAAAATCCAGGAATTGAAAAGGAAAACAAAGGGCTGATCGGTTTCCACATAACATGTGAACAGAAGGCAAGGGAAGTGATTCTGAAGGATTTACTTTCTTTTAAAAAGTCAGTACAGGATCAAAAACCGAGAAAAAAAGAACAGGGTTCCAAAACTATGGAGGGACAATTGCAAAAAGAAAATGTTTCCCAGCACCTGGAACTCCATTGACTGAACGAGTGAAGCAAGGGAAGTAAGTGGGCCCAGCAGATTCATGAGCTCCAGAAGTGGTACTTGAGAAAATCGAAATATATGGGGCAAGTTAACATATTTGTGTCTCACACCCCCCCCCCCCACTCCTTAGGGTATCACTGCTGCAAGGCCGAGTCAGAAACCTTCCTAGGGTCTCACTGGAGGCATTTGTTGATTTAGTTCTTCCACCTTTAGTTAAACTGTTACATCCTATTGAGACTTCAGCCTTGGTTGATATGTTTCTCAATATTACTAAGATAACAATTGAAATCTTGGTGCCTCTTACTGTAAAAAAGATGAAAAGTGAGACCTTGGGAAAGACCTGGTTCTCTCTGGACATTATGAAATATAGGAGAATGAAGAGGCTGGCCGAGCACACTTGGAGAGGGAAACCATGTGAATGCTCTTTCCTTCTATCGGATGGCAGCAGCTAAATATAAACAAGCCATTCTTAATGCCAAGCGAATTAGCTTTGACAACAGGATAGATGGGGCCAAATCTAGTCAGAAAGAACTATTTACTATCTTAAGAAAATTAGAGGGAAAGATGGCCATGAGTGCCAACATTAATAAGAACAACGACTGGTGTACCAAAATCCAAGAGGGCTTCTCCATGAAATTAAAACTTCACCAATCGACAATTAATTCCCAACTAGGTAGATCAGAGAGTTTGGCTAATTGTTCTGCTGGCAATTTACCCAGATGGGCCTATTTGATGGGCCCCCAGAATTCTGCTTTGGGCAGATAAATGATACAGATATCAAAAGGGTTGTGAAGGTTATGAAACCATCGATATGTCCAAGTGATGTATGCCCAGTTAGTATAATCAATGATTTTTTAGCACCATTTTTGACTGGAATTGTTAATTCCTCCTTCATCACAGCTAAGGTCCCTCTGTCACTAAAAGAGGTGTGGATATCTCCTATCCAAAAAAAAGAATCGTAAGACCAGTGGTTATGGGGAATTACCACCCCATCACTAAAGTCTCATTGGGTTGAGTCCTCGTCAATCAGGCTTTTGGACTCGCCACAGCACGGAGACTGCCATGTTGGATTTGCGAGCCAGTCTCGCAGTATAGTTAATAATGGTCAGGCCGCTTTACTTATGTTGCTGGATCCTACAGCAGCTTTTGACCTGGTGGAACATGGCTTTTTGTTAGAGAAACTGAGAACATTCGTAAATTGTTCTGACCTGACGATCTCGTGGCTGGCTTCTTTTTTGGGCCCACGACAAACCACAGTGGCTGTTGATGAGTTTCAATCACCTCCCAAATTGTTGACTTGTGCCATGCCCCAGGGAGCTCAGCTCGTCTCTCCCCCATCTTGTTTAACATTTATATGCACCCACCTTTTGATCTTCTGGATGTCAGCGGCTTTGGTTTTACCAATTATGCAGACAACACCCAGATATTCCTTGCGCTTACAGGGTAATATGAGGCAAATATGGTTACGATTAATCAGCTACATTAATTGATTCAAACATGTACGACCTCCAACTCATTAACTCTTAATGGTGGTAAAACAGAGCTTATGTTGTTGGGTTCCAGGCAACATATAAAGAAACTCTACCCAGAGTGTACACAGTTCAAGATTGTTGATTGTAATATCAATGTCAGTCCTTGCATAAAAACTCTTGGAACATTCTTGGATTCAGGTCTTTCCATGAAGCAACATGCTCTTCATGTCAAGTCCTCGTGTGCATATACGTTGAAATTGATCAGGCAGAACAAGCCATACCTGTCCATGGCCAATATATCTATGTTGGCTACGGCTCTGGTAAATTCCGGAATTGATTACTGTAATAGACTCCTCGTGAGTACAGCTGAAGGCAATATTAAAACTTTACAAACAGCCCAAAACAGAGCTATCAGAGCTGTGTGTGGGTTGGCAAGAACAGAGCATATTACACAAGCTAGCAGAGGTCTGCATTGGTTACCGGTCTGCCACCGGCTATCTCATAAGATCTTGTCACTCACATATAAACGCCTGACAGAGCAAGCACCTGCTAATCCGGCACAGCATCTTCGGCAGGCACCTGTTTTGCGTTCCTTACGTTTTAATGGTAACGGTAAACTTACTGTGCCACCTTTATTTATTTATTTGGATTTGTAGAGCACGCTAGCAGGCCGCAGGCATCGAGGCGCTGTAACAGAGCTAAAGGAGGCTTACTTGAGGGTTACAATGAAGCCGCCCATGAGAGAACTTGTTCATATTACAGGGTCACATGTTTTGGAACATAATATATTACATCACAAGATACATCAGACAAAGAGGTTAGTTTTGATTGCTTTGCAAAACGCTGAGTGACAGTCAATGAGTCGGAGGTGTGGTTGGAGGGCTTTCCATAGAGTGGGTGCGACTGAAGGGAAACTAGAGCCGCCCGCATGGGCTTTGCGTGTTCTAGGCATGGATAGCATGTTAGATACTGGGATCTGGATGGTTTGTAGGTAGAGGGGTTTGGTGATTCTCTGTGCTAGATAGGGAGGAGCGAGGTCATGGAGACACTTGTGAGTCAGGGCTAGGGCTTTGAAGATGATCCTTTGCTTAACTGGAAGGCAGCAAAGGTTTTAAGTTGACTACCTTTGGTGGTACCGGCTTTGACGTTGGTGGACCAACTTTGTGCAATTCTCTTCCCTGTGACAGAGATATCAGAGACTTGGCAGGCTTCAAGGAACCTATAAAAACCTTTCTATCCTACTCTACCAGCGTTTGAGCTTCTGGCTTCTGTTCCTGTCTCCTTGACCTTTCTGATCACTTGATACCCTTTTCATGTTACTTGTACTGTTTGTCCATTAGCGCACTGAGGCCTACGGGCGTGTTGTGCTGTATAAAAATGCAATAATAATAAAGTCAATAAACTGCCACACCTTACCTCTCCCTTGCCCAACCACGATTGGTGGAGTTCTGGTCAAGGATCCGGCCCAGAGCCTCCCCTTAGGTGCTGGGATTGAGAGAGGACCTCCTAAGAACTTTAATCCTACACTTACCACCTGCCTGTTGGCTTTGCCATCCGTTGTTCAGCCTACTTTGAAGACTCCTGCAAAGGGTTTAATTGGGACCTGGGACTCAGTGTACTAAGACCCATCTCTTCTAGCAAGGACAGGACTGTAGGTGCTTATATTTATACAACTGTGTACTGTGTTTTAACAATATTTGTACCCATTAGTTCTCAGATTGGTTTAATACTTACCTTGCTAAAATACAGCGTTCAACTGCTGATCTTACTGTGTTTGAACACATAGGGTTGGTGGTCTGTAGCCAGAGCACCCAAAAAAGAATGAGTATTTATTTTAAGATTAGTGATTCTCTTACCTGCGATTATTGCTTGTTAGGAGTTCTCGAAGGCCTAAATAAATACAACTATTTGTATGCATTCTGCCTAACGTGTGTTATTTAAGAGTGCTCTGTGTGTGCCAACCTGAACCTTTCATTCCCTCAGACCCTCCAAAGTCTAAGCCATACAGCTCAGCCAAACTACCCTCATAGAATTTGAAGTAACATGTTTTGGGGAGTAAAAATAATTCCTGTTCCCAATGGGTAAATTTCGTTAGACGATTAAAACATTTAACACAAATCATATTTTAATCTGCTTGAATTAAAAGGTGCAAAGCAACGATGGATTGAACCTTATTGTCGCGCTTTACATTAGGAAGTAATAAGAGTATAGCTCCTTCATTTAGAAACACTCGTATTGCTCTGCTGGTACCACTAACCTGAACATATTCATAGAGCGTTTTTTGGTGGGGGGGGCTACTTGTCTGTTTTCAGGGAGTAATATTGTCTGCTACACCATTTATCTCCCTCTATGGCTGCAAGTAAGTATTGAAACTTAGACAAGGATACTAAAAACTTAATTGTCTCAAGGAGTTACACAGAAAACTTTAAAAGAATGGTAAGCGTTGAAACCATTAATATACTTTAAAACCTGTGATGAGTTGCTAAAGTTATGGAATGTGTGAAAAAAAATACAAAAATAGTCCTTAAAAAACAAAAAGGTAACAAATTAAAATTCTTCATAATGCCTCCAAAAATCCCAAGCAATTATACACGCACAATTGCCAATTCAGGAAAGTTTGTCCATTGAAAAGAACAGAACAAAGTGCATAGCAACTCGTAGCTAAACTAAAAATAGAGTTAATGGAGTTAAGTGTTACCAGTCTTTCAGGCAAGCTAAAGAAAAGGCAAAAAGACAAATGCCGATGCTAGGTAGGATGTGTGACCCCACACAAGACCCAAATTCCAGACACAGGTTTGACAAGCAACAACCCGGAGAAGGGCATTTGTGGAGTTGAAGCAGATACTCTGTTGCAGTCAGAGTTGTGGAAACCTAGCCAAAGCCCAATGACCATAGAGACCAATATCTGAAAACTCTGGGAAGATGTCCTAGGTTCATGGTGATCACGGCAAAGGCATAGGCGGCGCGCTGCATTCGTTTTTGGTGGCAGGCTTTAGTTTCAGTCATGGTGCTGGTTCCTGAAGCAGGATCTGCAACCAGAGTCCTGGAAGGCTGCTGGGCGACAAAGACGTGGCTGATGATTTTGGAGCATACTGGCAAGGTGACGCACACAGAAAAATGGGACACTGGATGAAGCAGATGTGAGGAAACACAATGTTGAACCTTTAAAAACAGGTCACATAATACCCTGGTGGACAACAGGCGTCCGTACAGGATGCAAGCAGGCCCAAGATGATTAGCAGCTACATGAATCTGAGACAGTATGTTACACAACAGAGATGTCTTTTATGAGCAGAACGCAACACCCCTCAGATTCCCAGGAGACATAAGGGGCTTCCCACTTTTTGAAGACAGAACGTATTGTCCAGGAGCTTCAGGGGAGCAACAGAAGGTGATAGGGGATCATGAGTTGGCTGTGTCAGCCAGTTTAAGTGGAGGACCTGAATGCAACAGGTTTTCTCTGGTCGTAGAGAGATCAAGCTTTGCCCTCAGGAGGATAGGATGTAAGCAGCAAGCTTCCAGCAGAGTACACCGCGCAATCTTAATCGCTCAGATACCGCAGGTCTATGACCAAGTAGTGAACTGGCTCAGGATTCTCCACAGATCCACACCATTACAGGGCGAGGTTACCCCCCCAGCCCTCAAATCACTATCTATGCACCATTACAAGTTTTGGCAGTCATCCTCCATTTTTGCAGACAGGCATGTAGATTAAGCAATCTGTCAGACATTTATCCAGTCCAGTCCAAACTGGATTCCCTTCAATCAGAGGCTCATTTGTGGGTTTTGAGCCTACAAAGATGAATGACAATCTTGGACTCCTACAGCTTTTCCTGCCAAAAGGTGACAACTTAAAGGCTTGTTTTTTCCCTTCCCTTGCAGTGCTTTTCCACAGGGCCTAGCAGAGTGTTCCCTGTTCTTGTGACTACCTGCTCTACCCCCAAAGGCCTTACAGTCAGCCTTCCCTGGGCATCTTCTGCGAAGGATGAAGACAAGGATGTTCCCAGTTTATTCCTGCTAAGCACTAAAACAAGAATATTGCCCGTTTGTGCAAGTTGGGGCCTTGGAACGGCCACTGGTCAGAACTGCTACCTTATTTTCAACATCAGAGAGACATTACAATGTGTCTTCAACAGTCGTATGCCATTTCCACGCTCTCAAGAGTTTAGTCACATCAACGCTCAGAGAAACCCTGCTCCGGAAATACTCAAACCTCATCCACATCCTTCTGATCACCACCCCCAACCCCTGCTGCTCCTGTGCAGCGTGATGCTAATCAACACCCACTTGGCTGTCCTTCAAACCACCATCTTCACCGCAAAAACATGGCTCTGACCCACCTTTCCCATCTGGGTCCAGCATCCAACATGCCAACCGCACAAAGAAAGTAGGGTAAGGTGCGACAGTAACCCACAAATCCAACTGAACCTGCATCGTGTTCAACTGGGTGCCTTTCAAAAACTCCTTCAAACTGGAGAACCATCTCCGGTTCTGGAAGCACATCAAAACCTTTCTCTTTGCCTCTGCTTTTTCTCCTCCTCTCCTCTGCTGACCTCCTGGGTGTTACCAGAACTGCACAGGCTACCTGGACACATTCTGATCTCAGACCCAAGTCACCCCGCCCCGCCAGCGTCATACACCTGCACTGCCCACCTGGCAACCTCCGCACTTGGGGACTTTTTCTGTATCCCCTACAGTCACCCTACCAGCCCTTGACACCTAATGTCTGCACTTACCCATGCACTGCCACATAATTGCCGTTACTTTAATTATTGTTTTATTTATTTCTATGTACTGCACGGTCCCTGCCCCCTTCCCACGCACTTGTGCAATCTGAATGACACCTGGCCTTTTAGAATCGATGTCCGTCTTCCCTTTGTTCCCCTCCCTTGCCGCGTCGCGCCTTGAAACACTTGTGTACAGGCGCGTTATAAATGCCATATCATATCATATCTCTTGTTACTTCCTATTTCATTGTGATTTCAAATGGTTGATTCAAAGGCGAGTTTGACTCCAAAATGATTCTCACTGGTTGCCCGATATCCTGAGGTTTACAAAAGGTCACTTTAAAGTCTTCGTAGTCTAGGTGACCTGTAAGTTTAGATATTATCCCCTTTTTCATCAAGGGGACGGGAGATGCTCTCACCTGGTCCTTCTTTTGAAATTCTACCTATTCCAATTCCTTCGATTACACCTGAACAACTCCCTTAACTCTGTCCTCCTATCACTTGGGTGAGGCCCCTGGTGGAATGTTGACCTTCCTGCATGATGGTGCCTGGGTCTTTCCCCACTGCACGCTGCATGAAATTCATAGTCTATGCACTCTGGTTATCCATCAAGGGACTAGATGCATTGGGTGTATGTGCACATGGAGAGTGCTCGGTCTATGGGGTATGTAGTGATAAAATTGCAACAAAAATATCGCCTGTAAAAAAAATTGCGCCAAAAATGCTGTGGTTTGACCCGTTAAAGGTGTACCCCATTACACCATTTGAGGGGAGCGGGGGGTTGCGGGGGTGTCCCCTGCTCCTCTTAAATGGTATAATGGGTCTGAGGGTTGCGGGGGTGTCCCCCGCATCCTTTACATGGATTGCGGCATCATAACCACTGCATTTTTGCCACGATTTTAACACATGGAACGGTCTATGGTGGATGGACAGGTACAGAATTTCTTGATGGTGAATGGGCGGTCTACTACACATCATTTGTTGGGTTCTTTTCTACTGGCAAGGAAAGCGCCTGATAGCAATCCACCCGCTTTTTCGATTTAGGTGTTCAGGTGTGTGATCAACGTGCCAGGGCTGAGTGACTGAGGTTAAGGGGGCTTCTGCACTCTCAGGGACTGCACATCTATTTGGCTGAACAGTGACACTAGAGACCGTTTCAAGTAAGGGGGCCATATTTTTTGTCGTTCTTTTGTGCTTGCTTTATGCCATTGCACTAGTCATGCTAGCTATTATTTTGAAGAGCTAGTGGCTATCGACAGGGCCCCTCTTAAGTAAATGCTAGGTGCTTTGGTAAACAATTGTATACAACCGACCTTCCAAAAATGCAGTTCCCGCCTTGTGTTAAAGGTGGCGTCATAGGTGTTAGGGAGATTTATCTTAGGCCTCATTTCTCTCGCCCAGACAGATTAACCTACTTGCTTTAAACTGTGCTTTCGTTGAGTTATCTTCACTCTCCAAGTGGTATGGTCAAAGCAACTATTCAAAGCACGGTAGGCCCTGCGCCTCAACATGTTTTCCTTTCTTCCACTTCTGCCCTACATTACTACCACTGGCTCTTTACCAACGTATTGCACTTAGAAGAATTGTGAAGGTTAGTCAATGTACTGCAATAAAAAGAACAGACGGTAGATCTTGTGTTGCACCTAGACACTAAAAAGAATGGTCATTGTATTCATACTTAAAATGATGGTAGCCTATATGTTGGGTAGCCAATGCCTTCAATCGAGGCATACTTTACACACAGCAAATGCAGAATCTAGGCGCGTTTTAGAGAGCTAATGTTTTGGATCTAGGTGTGCTTTAGGTGCAGCAAAACGAGTAGCCAATGTACTGAACTTAAATGTTTTTTGTAGGGTAGCCAACATACTGAGCACAGATGTTTTCAGGGTGGCCAATGTACTGAATCTAGATGAATTTTGTGGGTAGCCAATGTATTGAATTTAGCTGAACGTGATGCAGCTGTCCATAAGCCAATAACAACTCAAATATTCGGCATACTCGCCTTAAAACACATGCCTTCTTGTACCGCAACAAGGCATAACACCACCACAAACTACAACAAACTGTACGCACGACAACACTGAACAAGAAAGCAAGCCAGCTGTTAGGCAAGAATTGATGTAGTAATCCTGTGGGAGACTGCACCACCCTTGTCCTTTTGGTATTAGGTAACCCACCTTTTGGTATAGGTCTGTACTACACAAGTTGGTAGTGTGGCCGAGCAGCCAGACTTATCTCAAGAGGGGTAAATGTGAGCTGTAAAACTGTAGCAATGAAATCCACCAATACAAGTATCCAAATAACATTTACACTCAATGTTTTTAGTTAAAATAATTATTTATTGAACAGTTATGTTTAAATAAGCATTCTTTAAAAAGGGCAATGTGCAACAATCAAAATACACATCAAGAGGCCACCAGGGGGCGTGCAGGCAATGGCTGCCTGAACGTACTGCCCCCGTCGAAGCCTGGCAGATGAAGGGGATTGAGCCCCCCCAAACCTCTCAAGGCGGACCCAGCATAACTATTTGGCAGGGTGACACCCCCGGGCATCCTGTGAGCGAAAAAGAAAAGCGACGCTCGAGGTCCCCGGGAAGCACGAAAACAGGATCCGGAGCGTCTGGCCGGGATGAAGCCAGGCGAGGCCTCGGCAGCTGCGGCGCGGGAGAAAGGAGAGAAGCAGTGAATACTCCTCCCCTGCCTCTCCCGACTGGCTCGCTGATCCAGCCGGAAGAACGTGGACGTGGCACGGACCCTCGCCCTTCCCCCCCGCCTCCGCGGCACGGCGGGCCGGGGGCCCAGCTCGGCGGGCGGAGAGGACACGCTTAGGGAAACCGATGCCTGAGAGCCTGGAGTAGAGGAGCCGGAGCCCAACGCTCCCCAGAGCCGGCCCCGAGACTCCTTGGGGTTGAATACAGGAGCACACAGAAGAACGCCCTGCGGGAAGCCCCCAACAAAGCAGCAGGACCTGCGCTGCGACAAGGGGGGGCCCAGGTCAGGCAAGGAGCCACACTTGGCAGCTGAGCTGGCAGGGGTGAAGCGGTCCTTACCCGTCCACCACAGAGGAGGACGGTTCCAGGCAGGGAAAGCGAACCGGGCCAGGGGCCCAAAGTGAACACCCCGATTGTGCCCACGGTCTAAACACCCCCCTCGCGAGGGAAGCACCATAAGTCTAGTGCAGATCCCAGGTGTGAGGCCCCTGCCAGGTTTTGGTGGGGCGTGTGCCCACCCCGAGACGGCCTCGCCCCCCCTCTCTTGGGGTTCGAGGAGCGGACGACTGGAGGGCAGGGTCCACGAGTCTGGTGATATGGACCCAGTTGCCCACACAGACCAACTTGAACAGGCCAACGTTTACTAAACAGGCGACGGCGATCCTGCTCTGGGTGAGAGGCCCCCGCCCAGAGACGGTGGGGCGTGTGCCCGCCCAATCAAGACCCCCTAGCAGCGGCAACGGCATACTACATCCAGGAGGGGGTGTCCTTCGTCCCCCCCCCCTTTTTCTTCACAGCCCCTCTCCGAGCACCCTAGGAATAAAACCACCGGCTGACCCGAGAGGGGGGGGCCAGATGAACTGGCGGAAAGCCTTACAGGAATTTCGCTTTCAGGAGAGGGCGAGCAGCAAAAGAAGCTTGAGCCCCACTAGAGGAATGGCCCAGCCGGAGGTCCCGGCACCTTCCACGACGACCATGGAAAGAGGTTTCGCCTCAATATTACAGGAAATCAAGGACATGCGCTCTGATATTGCCCAGAAATTCGAAAAAATTGATCTAAGGGTGGACAAGGTCGAGGACAGACTGTTGCAGGTGGAGACCAACCAATCATCAGCATCCCAAGAAATGGAAATAGGGCTGAGGCTAGCGGCCCTGGAGAAGAGGGACGAGGAAAGGGCCAGGCAGATGGACGACTTTGAAAACAGGGAAAGGAGGAACAACCTCAGAATTTTCGGGGTACCCGAAGTGGAAGGAGAAACGGAGAGAGACATCATCCGAACGGTGAGAGACATCATCACTCTCCTGTTTGCAGAAGAAATGACTACGGAACTCACATTCGACAGGGTGCACAGGGCCAGGGGTTGAGCAGGAGGTCCCCGATCTATTCTGGTCCGGTTCCACTACTACTCGGAAAAAACAAAGGTGTTGGAGGAGGCCAGGAAGGCTCGGGAGATCACTTACAACAATGCCCAGATCTCAATCTACCAAGATCTCTCCGCCTACACACTGGCCAAACGCAGGATGTGTCGCCCCCTGACGCTTCTGCTACCGCTGGGGTTACCCCTTCTCCTTGACTTTCGAATATATGGGCCAACGGTCAACTCTGATCACGGAAGACGACATACGAGGTGCCATCCAGGACTACGTAGTGGACTCAAATCCACAGAGGGGCCCATCGGGGCCTGAGAGGGACAATCCAGGGGGCCCAGGCCCTTCGAGAGACAGGAGAAGGAAAACGGGCACGAGGAAATACAGTAAGATGAACACTCCGTTGCCAGTTAAGGAGGGAGAGCGGAACGACTGAGGATTGAAGACTGGGGGAACCCGCCAAGTTCTGCAATGTGGAGTGAAAAGACAGTGGATTAACCATTAACAGCGTCCCTACGAACAGCAAGTATGGGGAAGTCACAAGGGGAATGACGCAGCAAGGAGGGAGTGGGGGCTCACAACGACAAGCACTATACGGAATGCCTGGCCGACGCGGGCAGGCTGGTAGTTCGGCCAAAAGCCAGAGATGGCAGAACTATTTGGCTGGACGCCGGGAAGGGGGGAAGGGGGGAGGGGGGGAAACAAGACTGTTGGGGTTGTTCAGTTAGGGGTTGGGATTGGGGGCAGTTGGGGAAACGTTTTAGCCCCACCATGGTGGGTGGGGGGGGGTAGAGGGGGAGCACAAAATGATACTAAGGGAGCGCGCAAGGAGGGGTGAGGTGATGATGTGGTCTGAGAATAAAGAAAACTTAGATAATGGCTGAAAGTCTGCCGGCCCTGGGAGTGGGTTCCCTTAACGTTCGGGGTCTGAACACTCTCACAAAGAGGTCCCTGGTTTGCAGGGAATTCAGAAGGGCAAACCTTGACCTTTTCTTGTAAGAGACTCACTGGGCACGGGGGAAGGAGCCCAAAATGCGGGGGGGGGAATTGGTGAGGTTTTCTGTGCATCCCATAAGGGCAAGAAAAGAGGAGTGGCCATTTTAATATCAAGGAATGGGGGCTTCGAGAAAGAGGCCATGTTGAAAGATCCAGAAGGCCGTTACCTGCTGGTTTGGGGGTCCCTGCAGGGCGCTCCACTTACCTTAGCCGTAGTATACGGGCCGAACAAAGGTGAAATTCAATTATGGGAAGAGGTGAGGGATAAACTGAAGCTCTTTGTCCAAGGCCCGATGGTGGTGGGGGGGATTTCAATATGGTACTAGACTAGAATCAACTCAGATCTAGGCCTGGAGGACGCGATCCCGTCCCCCGGGTCGGACGCCCCCTCTTTCACGTACTATTCAGCCATCCATACTTCATTCTCCAGAATAGACTATATCCTAGTGGATGAGACCCTACACCCATTTGTCACTGGCCACAGGGTGGACCCTGTCCCCTGGTCAGACCATGACCTGGTTCGAGTCACCGTAGCAAGGAGATGGTCAAACGACCGAGGGGTAGATGGAAATATAACGACTCCTTGCTGAAGGACGAGGTCCACGCGCAGGAGGTGCTAGACGGCATAACGGAATTCGAGCTTAATGACAATGGGGAGGCTGGCCCGCACACCCTATGGGACGCTTTCAAGGCAACCCTAAGGGGAGTTCTCATTAAGAAGGGAGCCCAGAATAAAAGAGAAAGGGAAGCCCAGGAAAAGTCCCTGAGGGAAAAATATCCCGCCTCCAGCCGGGAGGCCTCCCAGCAGAGCCCTTAGACCGCAAACAAGTAATCGCCCTGGATGACTATAGGCTCCAGCTGAAGGACCTCCTCCTCCACAAAACAGAAAGAACTCTCCAGTTGGTTAAGCAGAAATATTATGAAATGGGGGACAGGGCGGATAGGATTCTAGCCTGGAAACTGAGGGAGGTGCAGAGAAATAGAATGGTGAAAGCCGTGAAGAACGATGAGGGGTCTATAGGTCATTAAGCGTCCCACATAGGAGAGGCCTTCCGCCGATACTATGAAAAATTATACTCATCGGAATATAATGGGGGCGAGGCCGAGATCGAAAAGATTTTTTAACTCCATACAAGTTCCGGCCCTGACCAGGGAGATGGCCGACAGGTTAGAGGGTCCAGTACTGGAAGATGAGGTGGTACACGCGATCAGTGGGATGAGGGCGGGCACTTCCCCGGGTGAGGATGGCTTCACAATATACTTCTACAAAAGGTTTCGCTCGACCCTGGCCCCGCATTTTGTAAAGGTCTTCAACGCAGTCCTGGAGGAGGGAACTCTTCCGGACTCCATGATGGAAGCCATAATCGTAGTATTACCCAAGGAAGGCAAGGACCCCACAGAGTGCTCCTCCTACCGCCCAATATCCCTGTTGAACATAGACGTTAAGATCCTAGCCAAGGTAATTGGGAGGCGGATGGAGGAGATATTGCCGAAACTGGTCCATGGGGACCAGGTAGGGTTCATAAGGGGTAGGCAGGGCTCGGACAACATCCGCAAAACCATAGATCTGTTCCACTACACCCAGGGATCGGATCTTGATGCGAGTGTCCTCTCCCTGGACGCAGAAAAGGCATTTGATAGGGTCGAGTGGAGATACATGGAACTCCTCCTCCAGAAAATGGGCTTTGGGGTACACATCAGGGATTGGGTGGCGGCACTGTATAAAGCCCCACGGGCAAGAGTCCAAGTGAATGGCAGGCTGTCGGAATCGCTCTCCCTCTCCCGGGGAACAAGACAGGGATGCTCGCTTTCTACCCCGATTTATGTCTTAACAATGGAGCCCCTGGCCATAGCAGTTAGAGCACCCCTGGACATCAAAGGGATTAGGAGAGGAGAAATAGAATTCAAGCTGTCCCGGTTCGCGGACGATATCTTGGCCTATCTGGTGGAACCCGGCTCATCGCTCCCCCCACTCCTGTCTCTGATGGCCACTTTTGGGCGTTTTTCGGGGTTAAAGATTAATCAGTTCTTCTCCCCATGAGGACACGGGACCCGGGCTTAGACTCCTCGGACAGACTCAATGGGATAACAGTGGGGAAGGCCTCCATCCGATACCTGGGCGTCCTCTTTACCAGGGACCTATCCAAACTTGCCCCCGCCAATTATGACCCTGTCATGGCGGGAATCACAGCTGACCTCAGGAGATGGGGTTCAATGGTTTTGTCTTGGTACGGCCGCATGACGGCGGTAAAAATGAACATATTACCGCGCCTACTGTATCTTTTCACTGCTCTCCCAACCAGCGTCCCAGACCAAACCTTTAGGACGTTACAGAATGCGGTGAGAGTTTGTATGGCAGGGCAGGACCCCGAGGACCGTGAAGGCGGTCCTGACCTTACCGAGAGAGGAGGGAGGGTTTGGGTTACCAGATTTCCAATTGTACTTCCGTGCTGCCCAAATGCGTGTCCCCCTAGAGCACATGAAGGAGGGGATGGGGACCTATTGGTCTTACTTGGAGGACATGGATGCCCACCCCCTTAAAGTTCGAGACCTCCTGTGGGCCCCACACAGGTTTATCCCGAATAGACTTAAATCCCACCCTACACTGGCAGTTCTCTGGACAATCTGGAAGGAGGGCCCCCAGACTGCATATCTAACATCGTGGCCGTCCCCGATGTCCTCACTCTGGGGCCATCCCCTCAAACTGGGGAGCAGGGGGTGCCAAAAGGCTCAGAACTGGTCCGACTCGGGAATGTAATGGGCGGGTCAACTGTTCAAAGATGGGGAATTCCTATCATATGAGGAGCTAAGAGACGCTCTTGGGCAGCGGTCCCTCTCCATATTTGAATATCTCCGCTTGAAAGGTATCCTCTGTGATCAGTCATGGGTCCAGAACTTAAAAAGGCAGCTGACCCCCTTTGAGAAATTTCTCGATTCAGCGACCTCAAGGAAGGGGGCGGTATCTGGGATATACAAAATTCTTAACACCATCAATTTAGTGGAGAGGAGGGGGTTCTGTACATTTTGGAACAATCTGGCAGGTGTGGAGATCTCAGAGAACGCCTGGTCGAGGATATTTAAAATAGCATTCCACGGAAACTTGTTCACGGCAGATATGGAACACAACTTTAAAATTTTACAGGGGTGGCACAGAGATCCTGTGAGGCTGTCAAAAATGTTTACAGGAGTGTCCCCCGAATGCCCAAGGGGCTGTGGCCAGGCCGGATCAAGGGGCCATATGTGGTGGCATTGCCCGAAAGTACAGGCGTACTGGGAGACTGTAAGGGGTTGGATCGCGGAGGTCTCCGAGGAATTGCTCCCCCAGAACCCTCTGACGGTGCTGCTGGGTCTCCCCCCGGAGGACACGGACACATATAGGTACCCTAGAATGTGGGAGACAATGCCGAGGGCGGGCAGGGTGGCCCTGGCCCAGAAATGGAAGAGCTCAGAGACCCCCTCAAAGGAGGACTGGCTGAAAAAAGTGAAGCAGATGTTCTTAATGGACAAATTGATGGCAATGATGAACAATGACTTTGGCTCATTCCAAGCGAACTGGTATGGGGTGCAGCAGTCCTGATGATGGGATGTTCACTGAAGCTCTGAGGAGGGTGGGGGGGTTGGGAGCAACAAGGAACTCGAGGGAGAACCGGCGTCCACGGCCCGGGGAACGGTGATCGAATTACAGTCATAGAAGAATTTAACGTCCACAGTCACTTCCAAGCTCCGGTTACAATTGCGCACTCAAGGTGTCTCCCAATTATATTGTCAAAGTTGAAATAAGTTTTTTTCTTTCTGTTGGGGGGGGGGGGTGGAGGGGATGAGGGGCTGTGGTTACTGGGCGTAACAAATGTTTATTTTTCCTGATCATGCTTTGAGCCCGTTTGTTATATTAAGAAAATGCTAATAAAACCAAAGTTTAAAAAAAAAATGCACATCAAAATACATTCTCGGAATCGACCCAAAGCAAGTAGATCCTCTTTAGAGATGTTTCATACACACTTCATACATACTGAGGTGTCTTCACTAACTAGGAAAGTAATGGCATTTATATATCATGTACACTTTGTAAATTCTGAGGTTGGCAGAAAGGAAAGGTTAGAGGAAGGAAAAAGGTTACACAGGTTCTCAGAGCATGTGAGCACTTTATATCTTCCAAAGAAGTCTAGATATAAACCTTCCGTAGCAATATTAGTTTAAAACCAATGCATCACCTATGAGGGACAGTAGGAATCAAAGTCAATGAAATAGAAGAGTCTGCAGGGAGCCAGGACAGCCAAAGTCAACTGGAGCAAAGTCTATGGAGCTAAGGCACCTCTTAATGTCTTGCACAAAGTTAGAGAGTTTGTGGAAGAAAAAAAACTGTAGGGTCACAAGCTGTTACACTTGTGAAAGTTGAGATCAACTCTAGAAAATACAGCCACTGCAAGTCTCAGCTGAGAAGAGCAAGCCACAGAAAATGAGGTAAGTACCCCAATGTCAGAACAGTACCTTTGGTTAGAAGAAGAGGGTCCAGCTGGCTTCTGTCTGGTTGCAGCGATGCAGATCCTGTGTTCCTGGACCTCAGTCGGGGAGTCAAGAGGGAGGACGTCTGGGGACTCCTGCGGCAGCAATTTGATGGTCAGCGGCACTTCGTGGTTTCAGTGCTCGGTAAATGGCACCGCCGCAGATCTTGGACACCAGTTGAGCTTACTTGAGTCCAGCACTCTGGTGAGGTGACTAGAGTTTGGGTCGTCCTGCTTCGGGAGGGTCCTCAGGAGACTCCTGGAGCTTTTGGCCGGCTTACAGACGTGGCACTCGACTACAGATTGCTCGACCACTGACACTCGGTTCCTGCAGCAGCAAAGAAGTACAGCCAGTTGGGGGAAGGTCTTCCAGCAAAGTTAGTCTCGGGGTTAGTTGGTCCAACTAACCCAAGGGAAGAAGTTGTCCCTCCCCGAGCTTCTCTTGTCAATCAGAAAAAGGAGTTTCAGCATACCAGCAGGGCTTCACTGGGCAGCTCAACGGTCCAGGAGGATGCAGCAAGCTTCATTCACAGTTTCTTCGTCGGGATGTCCTTCCAAGTGGTCGACTGTCCACAGTGGTCCAGGAAGCCTTGCCTTTTAAGCAGGTTTATCCCATTCATGCACAGGCTAGCTGTCACTCACAGAGCAGGTTGGCTGTCCTTCAAGGACAGACAGCCAATCAGGACTGGGTGCATTCAGGTAACCATGGAAACAAAAAACAGGGGAGTTTCGGGCACCTCTCTCACTTTCTGCCCTTGCAGACACACTTGAGCCAGAGGTGGGTTTCAGTACTGAAGCCCGCCGAAGGCAAAACAAACAAAAGGGGTAAAACCTGGTTTGGCGCGCAGAGTAAAACCCAAGAAAGACCTCCCAAACAGAAAATAGCAAAAAAAGAAAACAAAAATGGTCACCCATGGGTGCTATACTGCAGCTGAGGATTCAGCCTGCGGTAGAAAAGCAAATTGGTAGGAAAAGTAAACCACTGCCACCAGCCATTTAAAGTACTGAGGGTAACATACTAAATGTTACATGAGTAAGTAGGAAAAGGGGTACTAAGTAACCCCCCAGGACTCCCCATACAATGGGGTGTGCTGGACCTACGAAGAGAAAAGGTAAGTTAATTTCTCTTTACTATTCTTGGGAACTGTAGTTCACCCAAAACAAATGTATTTAAAACTTATGAGAAATCTAAAGGATTTCTCGGTGACACTGCACCGAGGGTGCTGTGTGTCACCATACAAAAAGTATATGCCTATGGAGTTTTTCAGACTCCAAAAACAAAGGAAACATGAAATCCAAATCAGATCAAAACACATGAGGGAGTGAGAAAAAGGGCTCACTCACTCCAGGGTTAAAATTTAAAAAACTCCTTAAGTCGAGCAAAAGAGCTGGGGACTCTAAGGTTGAAGGGAATTAGCACAGAAATTAGAATTCTCCCTCCCAGGGACAGGAGGATTGAATCCACTCCTGGACGAAAATCCTAATCCAGTCGGTCATACTTGGTGGTTACACCCTTACCTTTGTTCTATGATGAAATCAAACCCTTGGAGGATGATTGACCACCTTACAAATTTGGAATTCTCCCCCTTCATCTGCATTAACCATCTCAAGGGTTGGTGGTCTGTCTGAATCACAAAAGTAGAACCACACAAGTAAGGTCCAAAATTCTTCAGCGGCCACACAATGGAAAAAAAACTCACGTTCAATAGTTGCCCACCTTGTCTCACGATCCTCCAGTTTCCTACTGAAGAAGCAGCTATGGTGTTCCCCGCCTTTCACATCCAGTTGACTCAAAAATGCACCTATCCCTGCGTTCAAACCATCTGTCTGTACAATGAAGGATTGGTTGTAGTCAGGAGCTCTCAAGAATGGAGCTTGACAAAGGGCTTTCTTCAGCGCTCCAAAAGCCTTAGTGCACTCCTCATTCCACCGGTCCTTCTTGGGCAATTTGGGTGAGGAAATCACATTCAAGGGAGAAGCTATGGTCCCATAATTCTGCATGAAGTTCCTGTAGTACCCAGTGAGACCTAGAAAGGCTCTCACTTGGGTCGGAGTAATACAGGTAGCCCAATCTTGTACAACTTGTACTTTGCTAGGCAATGGCCTTATTTCAGCTTCTCCTACCTCATGTCCAAGGTAGACCACTTTACTCTGACAATTTTGACATTTATTAGCCTTTATGGTCAGATGGGCCTGTTCGAGAGCTTGCAAAACATATTGTAGGTGGTGAAGATCCTCTTCCCAAGTGGGGCTGAACACTGCAATGTCATCCACGTATGCCTCACAGAAGTCCTCTAACCCATTCAGAACTTGATTCACCATCCTCTGAAATGTAGCTGGTGCATTCTTTAGTCCAAAAGGCATAACCTTAAACTGATAGAGGCCTGCTGGGGTGGAAAATGCAGTTTTCTCCTTGGCATGGTTGTCGGAGCTATATGCCAATAGCCTGAGGTCCGGTCAAATGTACTGAGGAACTTGGCTGAACCAACTTTGTCCACCAGCTCCTCTGTCCTGGGTAAAGGATGGGGATCAGTCGTGGTGATTGCATTAATAGCTCTGTAGTCCACACAGAATCTCAACTCTTTGGTTCCTGCGTTTGGCACCAGTACAAATGGACTAGCCCATGGACTTGTAAATGGCTCAATAACCAAGAGATCAAGCATCTTCTTGACCTCTTCCTTTATGTGGGATCTTACATGATCTGACTTTCTGCAACCCCTGCTTTTGACAGGGAGACTGTCACCAGTGAGAATATCGTGCTAGCCCCAAGGGGTCAAGCCTGGTGTCAGTGAGAACAGGGAGGCATACTGATTTAACAGAGCCTTGCACGCCTCCTGTTGTTGCAGAGTCAATTCTGAAGAGTGTTTTACTCATTCAATGTGTCCCATCTGAGGGTTGTCCCCTGAGGAGATCAGGTAAAGGCTCACTCTCCTCTTCCTCTTGATCAGAGGCTAGAAGCAAAGCTCCTAGTTCTGGTCTGGAAATATAAACCTTCAGATGGTTAGTGTGAGAGACTGGGGGCCTCCTTGGGATTGCCTAAATCCACTAAATAATTGACCTAAAACCTTGAAGGGTCCAATCCATTTGTCCTGTAAGGCCCTCTGCCTTGCAGGTACAATAACCAAAACAAGCTGGTCTGGAGTAAACTCGACCATGTTGGCCTTCTGGTCATGCCAACGTTTGACCAGAGCTTGACCTGCTTTCAGGTTATCTGAAGCTTCTGTCACCATGAGTGCCATCCTCCTCCTGAGACCTAGCAGCACATAATCAGTGACTCACACTGGCTTTAGGGAAGGAGCACTCTCCAACCCTTCCTTGATCAGGTCCAAAGGGCCTCTAACTGGATGACCATAAAGAAGTTCGAAGGGGCTGTACCTAGCCCCTGTTTGAGGGACTTCCCTATAAGCAAAGAAGTCATGGAAGTAGAATGTCCCATTTTCTTCTAAGGGGTTCCTCTAAAGCACCTATCATGCTCTTCATACTTCTGTTAAACTTCTCTACCAATCCATTGGTCGGGGGATGGTAGGCTGTTGAGAACTTGTAAGTCACTCTACAATTTTTCCACATGGTCTGCATGTAGTGCGACATAACATTTGACCCCCTGTCAGAGATGACCTTCCCAGGAACACCTACCCTGGTAAAGATACCAAGGGGGGCCTTAGGCACTGCCTGAGAAGTAACGGTTTTCATAGGTATTGCTTCAGGATACCTGGTAGCATGGTCTAGAGCAACCAATATAAAGCGGTTGCCTGATGAAGTTGGAGGGTCTAGGGAACCAACAATGTCAATCCCACCCTCTAAAAGGGACTCCCACCACAGGGAGGGGCACTAAAGGTTCCACATTCTTGGACACACTTGCCAGAAGTCTGACAAGTGTGGCAGCTCTTACAGAACTTTTCTACATCAGCCCCCATCTTGGGCCAGTAGAAATACAGAGATAACCTCTCTTTGGTCCACTTGAAGCTCAAGTGGCCAGCCAGAAGAATCTCATGGGTTAACTGTAGGAACTGCTGTCTTACCTCCAGGGGCACTACCAGTCTCCTGTAGGCCCCTGCAGTAGACGCGGTAGGTTCACTGTAGAGGAGGGCATCCTCGCAGTAAAGCCTATACTTCCCTGGCTCTTGCCCTTCCAGCTGGGAAGCGGTCTGCTGGCGCAGGCCTTCTAGAGAGGGACACTCTTTGACCTCTGCTGAAGTCTGCCCTGGAGGGTCCACCTTCTGCAAGTAAAGTCTGCAGCTGAAGATGGCCCTTAGGATCCAGATCTCCAATGCAGGGACGGTTTTCTTCCAGCTCTGTGTCACCAGTAGCCGTCTCTTCAGGGTTTGGTTGGTCCTCCCATTCAGCCTCAGCTAGGGAAGGAGTCACTGGGGTGACCTGGGACTGCCCTCTCTGGGATGTCCTTGTACTGTGAACAGGTTTAAGTTTGAGACTTTTCTTTTTTCCTGAGACCTTGGGTTTCCCCTTTGTCTCTTTCCTTGGCTTGGAAAAAGAAGGGTGGCCTTCCTGTGGACTGGGGGTATTGGACATTTCCTCCACCTCCCACTGAGCATCTCGCAAGGTTGCCTCTCTGGCCAATCTTGTTTGCTCCTGCTTCCTTTTGCTGGGAGGCCTGGGGGTACTAGATACAACTCCCAGAGTTTTCAAATCATTTCCCAACAGGACTCTCCCTGGCACTTCATTCTGTACAATAACAGGTATTCAAACAGTCATCATTGCACAGGATGAGAACTGGCAGAATAGGAACCATTTGAATAGCGCCTCCTGCAAGTTTAGTGGGACCTTTGGGTGCCTTAGCCATGTCCTCTGGTTTGAAAAAACATTCACCAACCACTGTAATGCCTGCCCCAGTGTCTATAATGGCAAGGGTCTCCTGATGATTATTTACAAGTACACTGTCCCTATAATATTATTTTGTGTTATCTGGTATGGTACATATCCACATTCTGTTGTTCCCACAGACCCAGGGACACTAAAGAAACACTGGCTTGAACTCAAATGGGGTCTTCAGCCAGTAATTGCAAGTTGCCACTTCAGGGATGCCCCTCAGGGATGAAGGCTAAGGAGGCAGTGTGGACCCCTGAAGGATTACCTTTCCATCTGGGATCCACTTTCACATGATCTACAGACCCATGATCTACAGACCCATATACAAAACATTTCCCAAATTTTCTTTGGAAAGTGGGTTTCTGTTGACCTCCCTCTGGTTTTGCACCAGAGGTTTCACTAGACTTATCAGTTGTCCCATGGAATTTACCCTTGGTGTGTGTGTGGCCCTCTTTTAGATGGTTTGAATTAGAATGATCTTTTCACTCTTTCTTCTGCCGCTTCCCCTCTTCCTTATTGTGAGTTGCCCCATGGTCCTTGTGAGTGGCCCTGTTGGCTACCCACAAGTCAGCAGCATGTCCTAACCTTTTGGGATAAATCTCTTGAATAAGCCAAGTGCTGTCTCAGCTCAGGAGAGCAGGCATCAAAAATAGATTCGAACAAAACAAGATTCCTTATTCCTTCAAAGGTGTTCACTCTGTAACCCTTAACCCAACCATGTACATTCTTTAAACACTCCCATACCCAGGTAGAACAAGCGTTACCATCAGTCATTTTGAGGGTCCTAAACCTCTTATGGTACTAGGAAGGAGTTTTCCCAAATCTGGCTATTGATGCCAGTTTCACCGATTAATAATCCTCTCTCAATGGCACCCAACTCCATTACAGCATCGCAGCCATTCAGGCGGAGCCTAGACATGAGCCATGGAATTAAATCATTCCCACCGATTCCTTGAAGACTATAGGTGTATTCAAACATACCCAGCCAATCCAAGACATCAAGTTTAGGTTCATACATACTCGCTGCTTTTTTGGGCAGGCGAGGCTTCTTGGGACTAGCAGACCCAGAGGACCCTGAAATGGAAGCAAATCAAGGGACGGCCTCTTTATATCCATTTCATGCTGAATCTCTCTTTCCCTTAGTTTCACCTCTTGATGTTTGACTTCAGATTGGACATTTAACTTCTTGAACTCCAAATCTAATCTCAGTCTTACAAGAGAAACATATGCTGGGCTTAACTGTGGACCTTCTGGGGTCCCAATGGAAATAGGCTGAGGCATAAGGGCAGGCTGTGGCAGAGTGGGTCCCTCTTCCCGGGACTCTTCCACCTCCTCCAACACCTCTTGCTTCCATCATCCTCATCCTTTTCCACATCACTTGGGTTAGAAGGTGTTCCAGGCCTACTAACCAACCTTTGGTGATTTAAACTTGTAATCAATACAAATTGGTTTCCTTTTAGAGTCAGACCTCTTTCTTTGCACATATTTTTCAGTTGTTCTACTGTCAGATCAGGACTGCCTCATTGAATTTATCCATATTTGGCATGTTACAATTAAGTACAGCAAATAGTCAATGTAACCACTCTACATCTATCCCACCGCCTGCCACCAGTGTTAGGCAAGTATTTTGAAGTGTATTTCGATTGTTGCACATTGCCCTTTTTAAAGAATGCTTATTTAAAAATAACCGGTCAATAAATAAATCATTATTTGAACTAAAAACCTTGAGTGCAAGTGTTATTTGGATACTTGTATTGGTGGATTTCGTTGCTACAGCTCACATTTACCCCTCTTGAGATAAGTTTGGCTGCTCAGTCACACTAACAACTTGTGTAGTACAGACCTATACCAATAGGTAGGTTGGGGGGCGTGGCTTGATGGCTACGTGAGAGGACGTTCCTTGGAGGAGCTCCCGATGATCCGACCCTGATCCTGGGAAAAAAGTGATGGTTTTTGGCGGACTTTCGAGCCCACGGTGCATCTAAAGGCGTATGAAAGTGGGGGGCACACGGTGCGTGCCCTCCCCAACGGCGAGACTGCATATTCACGGAACTAGACCCCGAAGAAGTTGGCGGTCGCGCAAAGGAAGGGGAGCACCCAAGATGGCCGCCTATGGACAAAGGGCCATAAAAGGTTCGACGAGCTGAGGAAGACAAGGTTGGTCGGAACGTGGGCGAGCCCAACCAGATAGACGGGTCGCATGCGCCTCGGGCTGAAAGCAAGAACATAAGGGCGAGCCACTACTGCAGAGGCCATGGGTTGTGGCAGGCTAGCAGAGTGAACCCGCGAGGATACAGCTGGGCGCGTGGGCCCATTCGACGCAACAGGATGCCTTCCAAGGTGGTGCGACCCCGGATCAAGCAGCCTACGATGGAGACCTATGCTAGGTCGCCCTCGGGCGCGGAAGGGGGCAAGAGCAAAGAAACCCCTGCGGCGGCGACGGACCCACCGGGTACCATCCAGGAGGTGCTGGCAGCTATTGCTGACCTGAAGGTGGCCTGGGAGACGAAGCTGGGCCTGGCCATGAAAGAGTTGCAAGAGGGCCTAAACCTCAAGATAGGAGCGGTCCGAGAAGAAGTGAATCTGTTGCGCCAGGATGTGCGAACGATCGCGGAGCGCACTGGGGAACTGGAGCAGGAGTTGGCCCCGACCGTGGAGGCGTGCAATACACACGCCAAGGAACTTCATGCCCTTGTGCAGCGAGTGGGCAATTTGGAGGACAGAGCAGAGCAGGCGGAGGGGCTCGCCAGGCGCAATAACATTTGCATAGTGGGGATACCGGAGGGAATGGAAGGATCGAACCCCACGGATTTCGTTGAAACCATGCTTTTGCAGGAGATTACAGGCAGAGAGCTGACCCAGGGGTTTGGGTCGAAAGGGCGCACAGGGCCCTGACCAGGAGACCGGCCCCAGGAGCCCCCCCAGCGGCCGTTGATTGCAAAGATCTTGAACTATCGTGACCGCGAGAAGATCCTCGAATTTTTCCGGAAAGGGGGCACGATAGAAAGGGGGTCAGCGAATATAACAGCGTATCCGGATTACACGCTGCTTGTACAACGGAGTCGAATGAACTTTGGAACGGTGAAGAGGAGGCTCAGAGAGGCAGGCCACCGCTACATGTTGCTTTACCCCGCTAGGTTAAAGGTGATCCATAAGAACAGATCCCTCTTCTTTGAGACGCCGAGCAACGCGATGGAATGGCTGGATATGCAAGGTCGACCACAGGAATCGGATGCCCAGACAGAAGCGGATGGAGATAAGTAGCACGTTGCAGAGGCACCCCTGAGGCCATAGCTATGACATTGGGACTAGAATATAGTTTGATATTGTGCTTGTGTGGGGGAAGTCACGGCATCTGCCGGCCGGTCCTGTTGAATTCACTTCTCCTAAATAGATGACTGGGAGCTCCTGCGGAGCAACCTCTGCACCCGATAGTAGTACACTTAGTTAGGTCACTGTTAGATTGGTGACACCCCACGGGGTCCTTGTTCTTGGTCACGAGACGGGTCCAGACGTGGGTAGGCCTGAGATCCAGAGATGGAGCTGGGCTATTGTTGGGGGTTGGTGGGGAGGGGGGGGGATAGTTGTGTGCAGTGGTGTGAGGTTGGGGAAGGAGGGAGGGGGGCACGGTTCGTTAACAGAAGTGAAGGAGCCAGGAAACAACCCTACATGGGGAACATTATGGGGAGGGATGGGACGGAGATAGACCGACCAGATGGCATTGGGTAATCTCAGAATTGTGACCTGGAATGTACGAAACCTCAATATACCTTAACGCAACAACGTGATGATGTATTTAAAGAGGATGCGCGTAGACATAGCCCTGCTGCAAGAGACCCACCTCACTAGGGAAAGGCTGGAGGTGGTCGGGAGGAAATGGAAGGGCACTGTTGTGGGGGCGGTGTACTCAGCGTATGCCAGAGGGGTCGTCACTTGGGTGGCGCCCCACGTGCCGTTTCGAGTGCTTGATTCTACGGTGGACCCGGAGGGTAGAATGGTGGTGGTAACGGGTCTCTTGGAAAACAGAGAAATACACATCATAAATTTGTATGCCCCCAATAATGATACAGCGGCTTACTTTAGGACCCTCTACGGTAAACTTGGCCCCCTGGCGGGGGGTATGGTAGTGTGGGGGGGGGGGACTTTAACTGTACCGTAGATCCCAGTATGGATAGGTCCAAGGATAGGGCAGGAAAAACGGCACCGGCGGCTAAAGCGCCGAGTACCCTACTGAAAGACCTAGGCCTAGAGGATGCGTGGAGGAGGCTGCATCCCACGGATAGACAGTACTCACTACACAGCGCCACATGATTTGTACACAAGGTTAGATTACATGTTTGTAACAGCCGGGATAGTGAGAGAAAAAAAGGAGCAGAATACAAGGCCCGAGTGTTGTCGGACCACTCGCCCTTGGTGGTAGACTGGAGACACCAGCCCCCAAGCCCGCAGATCCCTACATGGAGACTTAGGACCGAGGCTCTGCAGGATGAGGGGTTTCGGGAGGGCCTGAGGGACGCCATTGAAGAATATTTTGATAAAAACACGGGAAGCGTAAGCTCTGTGGGCACACTGTGGGAAGCGTTTAAGGTGGTGGTGCGCGGGGCAGCTATTTCCCAAGTTAAAGGGCTACAGGGGGGGGTCGAAAGGGAGCTCCGGGAGGCGGAAAGGGAGCTAGAGTTGCGTGAGCACCGCTCATGATAACAGAACCAAAGTAGAGGAGCTACAGTTGTCCTGCAGTGCACTCTGGGATAGACTGTGCAGACTCAGCTACAGGAAATATACGGAGCGGATACAAGCAGAGGGCGATAAGCCGGGCAGATTGCTGGCTTTGCTGTACAAGAGTGAGACCCCCCGCTCGGTGATTAGTGAGATTCAGGGCGAAGGAGGTAGCATATGCAACACCCGGAAAGAGGCAAATGAGGAATTCCTTAAGTTTTACAGACACTTGTATGAGGACACGGGGAGGATATGGGCCAAGACATACTAGACACATTGGGGGACATTGAGCTGCCCACCTTAGATGATCTAGAACGCACTGAGTTGGACGCACCCATCACCTCGGATGAGCTGGAGGTAGTGATTCGGAACTTGCCCACCTGCAAGGTGCCGGGTTCGGATGGTCTGCCCAGCAAGAGTTGCTCCAGCCACTGCTTGCCACTTTCAACGAGGCCTATGAGAAGGGAGAACTTCCGTTGTCCCTCCGTGAGGCTGTAATCATCCTACTCTTGAAACCAGGCAAGCCGGCCGTGGAGTGCGGGTCTTACAGACCGTTGTCCATGCTCAACCAGGACAGCAAGATACTCACGGCGGTGCTGGCTAATAGACTGAAGAGGGTGATTAAGAAACTGATACACCCAGATCAGACGGGATATGTTCCGGGCAGGAACATCACCGATAACCATCGGAGGCTACACCATGTCATAGACCAAACTGAGGACGACACGGGCAAGCTGGCTATAGTGTCGTTAGACACAGTCAAGGCCTTCGACTCGGTACGATGGCACTGGCTGAAAGCGGTACTGAAGGGGTATGGTGTGGGACCCGGATACCTCAGATGGGTACAGTTGTTTTACAGCACCCCGATGGCGAGGGTCAAGACAGGGTCCACGGTCTCAGATTCTTGGCAACTGGGCAGGGGGACCAGACAGGGATGTCCCTGGTCACCGATGCTATATATACTGGCATTGGAGCCGCTGGCAATATGCCTGCGTCAACAATATGGGGAGGTGGGCATAAACACGTCCAGTGGAGAGCATTTGATATCATTATATGCGGATGATATGCTCCTTTATTTACGCTACCCAGAAGAAAACCTACAGTACGTCCTAGAGGTGATAGAACGGTATGCCATCCTCTCCGGTATATCAGTGAACCCTGGAAAGTCCAGCCTGTTCCCTTTGGGTAGATATAGGAATGTCCCGGTGCAGAGGCTGCCTGTTCTGCCAATACCATGGCAGCCCGTAACATTTAGGTATCTGGGAATAAACATTCACCACAAGATCGAGATAGAACACAAGCACAACGCGGAAAAGGCAATAGAGAGGATTAGGAACAGTATGGTATTTTGGTCCAGACTGCCCCTGACCATGATGGGGAGGGCGGCCTTGCTCAAGATGGTGGTCCTGCCTAGACTCTTGCACTTTTTCGCAAACGTCCCGTTTCTGATACCCAGAAGCCTATTTGCGAAACTTCACAGCGTGTGTAGGGGTTTTGTGTGGGGCAGCTCTAGGAATAGGGTGGCTCTGTGGAAGCTCCAGAACCTGTGCGACAGGGGGGGGGGGATAGGCCTGCCTAACTTCGAACTCTACTACCCGGCGGGGCAGCTGCAGTACGTGGCCAGGTGGCTCTCGACAGAAGATTCGGCGGAAGCCAGGCTCCTGCGCGAAGACACAGCCCCATACTTTCTGATGGAAGTGGTGTGGTTGGGCAGAGATAAACTGGTGGGCAAGGGGCGGTTACTGAGGTTGGGCTGGGAGATCTGGCACAGGACATGGAAGATTGGGGGGGACTCGGAACCATACTCCCAGCAGGCCCCTTTGGCGGCTCTGTGTGGGAGCGACTCCCAACTACTTGAATCGGTCCGCAGATACTGGGAACAGGTAGGCCTAGCCACCCTCGGGGACATATGGCAGGAAGGGGAGGCGGTGGACTTTCAGCGGCTGCAGGAAGAGACGGGAGTACATGGTGGCCAATATATAACTTACCCTAGGCTGGTGAAAAAGACTAGAGAAAGATGGCCGGAGACAGTGCTCGCGGAGGACCCAGATGCCTCCCTGGAAACCATGTATGATGTATCGGAGGGCGGGCACGAAATATCGAGGATATATGAGCTCCTGCGGGCAAGGGCAGGGAAGGAGTTGCTCCAATTGAGACAAGATTGGGGGGAGGAGGTGGGAGGACCCATGACGGATTGACGGATGGGCAGTGGGAACGGGCCCAGAGGTACCATAAAAAGGTGTCCCGTAACGCGAGATTCCAACAGCTTCAGTTGTATGTTACCCACAGGGCTTATTTAACCCCCGGGAAGATTGCAAAGTTTGGGGGATCAGCTATACAGCAATGCCCCAGGTGTGGGGAGGGGAACGCGGGACTGCTACACATGTTTTGGGCTTGCCCGGAGGTGCATAGATTTTGGAACGAGGTCAAGACGAAACTGGCTGGCGGGGGGAAGGGTGGTGCTGGATGTGGAATCGGCCTGGTCATGCTTGCTTGGACTATTCCCTAGACCTCGGCATTTGAAACACATAAGCAAGATGAAGGACCTGGCCTGTGTCTTGGCCAAACGTAGGATCGCCATGGGCTGGAAGGCGGCCCATAGACCTAGGGTGGAGTTGTGGTGGACAGACCTCTTGAGATGGGCGGAAGCTGAATCCGTAGTCTGGTTTGAAGCAGTCACCAGGAGGGGCGAAGAAGAAGTAGGGCCCTTGTTGGCCTGGCGGCAATTGGTGGCCTCGTTGGCAAACCCTCACCAGGGTGACAACGAAACAGAGGACCCGGCTGATGGCAGTCTAGGTAGTGTGCCACCCAGTGATGTTCCCGTAAATGATATGCGAGAACTGGCTCTAGTTTAAAGGGGGAGGGGGGAGTTGGGGAGTTTGAAAATGTGTTGAAATATGATGCTTTCTACGTTTTGAAACAGTTGTAGTGTGTTTGTTTGACCTTAAAATAAAATAAAAATATATTTAAAAAATAAAAATAGGTGCGTTACCTAAGACCAAGAGGACAATGGTGGTGTAGTCTTCCACAGGGTTACTACATCAATTCTTGCGCAACACCAGTCACACTCAAATATCCGCACACAGACACACACATAGCAAGCACCACATAACTACTACCAACAAAAACAAAACAAGCACACAATGACCATTTTTTCCGAACTGAAGCTACCAACAGCACACCAAAGCTCTCTTGCGCTTTTCCCTCTAAACCCCACTAACAGAAACCTCCCAGCCCTCCTTCCTTTTCAGATCCGCCCGGGGGCCAACAGACCATGAAAGTGGCAGCAGTGTGCAGTATAAGCCCTAATAAAATAACATAACTTAACAGAAGGACAGAGCTGGTTTAAAACTGAAGCAACCCCTTTTGCTAAGTATACAATGAGGGAATAACCACAGAATACATCTTTGGGTGCCATACCTGCCACCAAAGGGACAGTTCCATCCCCAATGACATGTGGATGTAACTCTCTGGGTGTAAAAAGGTCTAGACACATCACATAAAAACAAATGTATACGCCTCCTAAAGTGGGCAAAACATGGACTTTGTACATTACAATGGTGAACCACAAACGTAGCCAAAGGGGGGAAAACAAAGCAGTGAACCATGACTAAAGATCTGCATTGTCTACCTCAGTTACAAATATCGCCACTGAACACGCCAATAACCTGCAACTCCCATAACTTGCAACATAAAAAAAAGCTTTTTTAGGTCACAAAATTCACCCAAATCCATTGCATAATTTGGTCCTTCATAGCTGCAGATTTACGGTTGCTCTTCTTCCGCTATTCAGAATACTTTTATGGGGCTTTACAGATAACATGTTCTCATTGGCAACAGATCCAGAACTCTGCAGAAACGTAAGCATTAACCTTATCCTCCAGACACCAACGTGGTTTCCAACTGCAACCAGGGTGTGCTTTCAGATTACTATCTTTTAAATCTCTAGATTACAAAACATATCGGGCCTGTCCATTAGAATGGTTAGCTCTAGCAAGGTGATCACATTAACTGTATGGATTCTGAAATTCCACATTGAAGGGAGGCAACATTTTTCTCAAGCATGTGTCATTTAACAATTTCCTTTGCTCCCCAACTCTGAGAATCAAAAACAAGTTTCCTTAACGCTAAAGACTTATTTGTTCAATCATTCACAGAGCCTACTTCTTGGTTTTATCAAAAAGCTCGTAGAGTTTCTCACAGAGATGAGGAATATGGTAACTAAAATCTAATACAGAAGTACAATTAAAGCCCAAGTATTTGTTTGCCAACATTTACTGCAAACTGGAATTTACGTGGCAAAACACGACTTTGGTGACATCAAGATTTTGGCACTCAGTAAAGGTTTGGCAGTATTTATGGCATAAATACCACCAGACTCTGACCACCTCTTTGTCTGGGGGATTTAACCCTAGATGACAAGTGGGGTAAATGGCAGAGTTAGTTCATATATTTTTTTTAGTCCATTGACTCCATTTGGCATTTTCAAAATTGACCACATACAGTAATTCATGCCACAGGAAGTCAACCATTTTTTGCAGGTAAAGTAGAAAAGTTACCTCTAGCAATATGCTGGAGGTAAACCACTCCAGTTTACCTCCAATCTAGGAATTTGGCAGTTAATTCATTACCACCAGAAATGGTATCCACATATTTACTCGCTTTTTTTCCCTGCACTGCCAGACTCTTAGTGGGCCCCAATGCGTTATCCATCAGTGAACATTGTAAATGAAGGCAAACATCAGAATTTGTACTCAATAACAAACCAGACGTACTGCAGATAGCGCCAAAATCTGCTGTTGAATTGTTTCTTCCTCGTTATAGCCAACCCAGGGTGGCACAGCAGCATCTGCAAAAAATCAAAAAGAAAAGGATTACATACGCATCACATGCTCTATTAAAACCCTGTTAACAAATGCATCGTTTTAACTTCTGCATTGATAAGAAACTATTTTAGATGGAGATTTCAGTTGGGAAGGGAGGAAGTAATGTCCGTCTACAGACGACTGGGAGTAAAAGTTCAGTGCTAACGAAAAGTTGGACTAGATCACTGCTTACTCTTCCTACAAGTGTGCCAGAGAAGACTTTGTTTGGATTCAGTATTAGGTAGCCAAACAGTTTTTCCTTAAGTTCATTGTGTGCAAGCGGATACATATTTGCAGTGAGGGCATCACACAGAAAAGTTATATGGGCCTATTTAACATTGGATTGTAGAAACACACCCAATTGCTGTGATATCATGAAAGCGCAGCATAACAAACTAGTGGAGTTAAGATAAAATGGACGTAAGTGACAAATGACATGAATACCCCTGATTAACAAACAAAAGCTGAGCAATGGAAAAGTCAAGACCGGTATGAACTCATGTATATTAAAAGCTTACAAGGACGATCATCAACATATATTTTTGGAGTGTCAAGTAAGTAGGGGTAGATTGTGACAATGTTTTGACTGAGGTTTTGCTATTTTTAAAGCAAAAGCAAAATTACGTTTCAATGATCCTATAGTGCCCTTAAGGTGATAGTTCCTGTTCATATAGTGATCATGTAGCTGATCAACTGTAAGCAGTGACATTCTAGTTTCCTTTAGTGTGATATCTTATAATTTCACATTCAGCATGAGTGGTCTCTAGTACTTAAACACAAGACCAACTACTCTTGGCATTTGCATGCTATGAACAAAGCAAAAGTTAAACAGCGAAAGCCAGTTTAACATTTCTTTTTAAATGCAGTAGTTCAAAACTTTGGAGGCTGCCCTCTTGTGTAATGGTTGGAAACCTTAACATCTTCAAAAAATATGCACTTTGGCATTAAACATCAAGCATTTGCCCATGATTAGTTCCAAGCAGCAAAGCAGAGCTACATAAAACAAAGAAAAACAGTGTGGTTATCTATCTAGTTGCTACTGGAGCACAAAAGACAATTTGGATAAATCATAATTAGCAGAACATTATATTGACTTGCTCCATTAAGTACAAGTCTGCAATATTCATTGAAATGCTGCTAAACATACAGTACCTGATTTTCTGGTGTGTTGTTCTTGAACAAACTTTTCTTGCTCCTTTTGAAAGTCTCCTATAATAGTCTACAAAGAAATGATCAAACAATAAGAAGCTGGCATATGGTGGATGCAAGGCATTTTTGTCTCATTTAATTTAATCTTTCCAACAATCAATTTTCTGCAACAATTATGAAGTCTGAAATATAAGGCTTGCTTTCTTAAATCAGGGGTCTGCAACCTTTGGCTTTCATTGGTTTTGGAATACAACTCGTATCAGTCCTAGTCAATTATGAGGTATCTTAGTAGTTGTAGTTTTAGTTCAAAACATTTGGAGAGCTGCAGGATGCAGACCTCTGCCTTCAACTGTTAGCATTTAAAAGAGTCCAATCCTGGAAATTGTAAGAAGGTATCAAAGTTACCTTTCTTAGAGTCTGTGGTTTTGTATGCTGTCCCTTCAGGTTAGCTTTATAGCTTTGCACACAGTAATAGGCAGGTCAGCAAAATGTGCCAATTTAAGAGCTTCCTCAAAACCACTTGCATGCAGTCTTCTCTTCCAACGCCCCTTCCCAACCTATAGGTATCCCTCATTATTCCATGGTTTGGGGGCACCCACATTCCTCACTTTTTCCTGTGCGTTTTTCCATCTCACGCCTCCTCCCACCTTCCCCCCACTCTTCAGCATGTGCTCTGTATTCTAAGATCCACCCTGCAGCCCCTCTGGTAAACAGCACATTTATCAGAACAGAAAACAAGGTGCATTCCTGTTGAGATGGATTTCTAAAATCAACCCTGGTGGGCAGATTTTAGGAGGCCACCCTGGTTATGGTGAACAGGAAGACTCAGTTTAGCCAAAACCCAATCAAGGTAGAGTAGAGAACAGCCAAGGCCAAGTCTCAAGAACGTGGGAGGGTGGTCAGGAGCCCCAATGAGTCCCCACCGAATAAAGCACAATAATTCAGTCTAGACAGTCAGAAAACAACTTTGATTCCATAAGCCTCAGATATATATATATATATAAATATATATATATAGGATACATTACTCACCGTAATCGTATTTCTGATGCTTGTATCTGCTTAGATTCACATGCTGGCAAGTACTTATCTGTAGGTAAAATGATTATAACAAGTCCTAAGTACAATTCCCTTACCTCAGAAGTCCATCCCTAAGATGCAGGGTGCTTAGTGCCCAAAGGTCATAGGTTCCAATACAAGATTTCTTGGGAAGGTATTCTTTACAGGGATGCAATGGGCTTGTGGTGGTGATTCAAAACGGTTTCAAACTATTTAAAAGTTCAGCAACAATTTGCCAGAAGACTGGTGAATTATCCTCTCTCTACTAGACCCAAGGCTAACCCAGGGGCAGGGTACTTAACCCAGGTTCGACGACCAAAGGTAAGAGGGAGATGGGAGACAAAGGGCTCTGTACCCAATGGTATCCTATGAAGAACAGGTGCTTACTTACCCCTGTGACTCATTTTCCCGATGGCTTGTCATGTAGCGGGGGGTGGTCACTGGGAGAACGGTTTTCTGTCCTTTGTTTGGGCGAGAGGTGCCCAGGGGTGTAGCAGGTTCAAGTGCTCTACCAGCCAGGTGCAATTGTAAGATGCAAGCCACTTAAACACTTATGATAATCTTTCTTTTTTTTAAAACTCTTTACTTAGATTTTCAATAACATTAACACATTCACTAAGCATTACGTAAGTAATATATACAATATAGAACATTACAATCCAGACATCAATAGATTATCTAATCAACCAATAACTAATCAACGGTATAACAGTAGAGCTATACATTAAACTAATATAAAACACAAGACATAACAAACCCCAACTCCCATGACAAACTACCATCCCACTATGTAATAGTAAATGATATCCTATACACTATTATATGATAATCTTTCTAACCACAATCGCCACACTGATGCACAGACACACCAGTACCACTTCCACTCACAGTCCCTCTTTTTCTGGCCAATCTCGCCCTGCCTTCATCACCCAGGGCGGCGATGTCACATATTAAATAGTGGGCTAAGCTCGGCCCACTTCAATGAGCGGACCCAGCCCGTTAAGGACTGTGGTGGCTCTGGGAGTCCAAGGCCTCTGTTCGAGTTAGCTAGCTCGATTTGGGGTGCCATGCTAGTAAATCCCAAGCAGGTGACGGGTGTTTGTTTCCCACCACTAGTCCCTGGTGGTCTGGCGACTGTGTCTTCTTGCTGCCATCACCCGGCTGCACTGCACAGCTATTCTTGCTGCTGTGTGCCTTGTGGTTACTACTCCTCACATGTACTATTCCCACCTACCTCTCCACTGTCACTCTACACCACTTATACTCTACCTCCACACCTACTATCCCCACATCAATACTACTCCACCACACCTTCTCCATAATCATCCTCCTTTCACTCCCTCAGTCATCCATCACATGCACCTTATATGCACAACACAGTGCCACTTTCTCACACCAGCCAATACTTCATCTTCTCTACAAACTGCCTTCACACTTCTTTCCACCATCCTTCCTTCTTCTGGTCTCTTAGTATGCCACCTCCTCCTCCTCATTTGAACACCCGAACCACCAACACCTTCCCATTTGCTGTTGTCCCTTATATCGTCCCCATCCGGTCTGCACCAACTACCTCCTTCTGGTTTCCTGGACCAATCTCCCTGCTTTTCCTGTAAGGGAGGCATTACAGATTTCAGAACACATAAGGGTGTCTAAGCCACAACACTTTTTTGTGCGGGACAGCTGCGGAACATCAAAGGCGGCCCGCCATGATCAAAGTTCCAGTTCGTGCGAGGGTCCAAGTGTTTGGAATCATAGCTTTTGTGGAAGAGCCGCTTCACGGTCCAGCTATCCATAAGTAGTTCTTTTCAATGCGGTGGACAGCCTGTGTTACAACGCCGATGCATGGCTGCTGGTAAGGGGGTTGGCTGTATGGAAAAGGCGGCAGCATTCCACATTTGCACTGAAACTTGCTCTGATCTGTTGCTTTGTTGCCGCACAGCTGTTTAATGTTGTAATACTGCCGTTTGGGGTACCCCTGTAGAGGCGCGTGTGGGCTTTTTCTTTGTTCCATTGCTGGGGCAGCAGGTAGATGTAGTTTCCTGAAGAAAAAAAAAAAACAGTCCAGCATCTAGATATGGAGATATGGGGTGATTTAGAGTGGTATCAGTGTCCATGTGCCATGCCATCAACGTTTTTTCAATTAATATAAATGCTTTTTTTTTTTTTTTAATAGATTTAGAGGTTTCATTTAGTTCCAGCACTGTAAGGTAATAAAACGTTCTCTTTAAAATATTTGAAACTCTAAAGTACATGTCACCTTTTTCTGCTGCAACATTGACATGTGTCACTTTGAGTAATACATGCTGGTGATGCACGTTATGGCTAAATTGCCATTAACTTCAGCCATGAGCCAAGGCGCCACCAAGCCACTCGCAAAAGCCACTGGACCTAGCCTGGGGGAGCTTCTACTATACCTTAATGGGGCCATGCATCACTGTCCGCAGCTCGTGTCAGTGGCCACAAACTCTGGGACATGTGCTTCAGAGATGTTGCCATCCATGCGCAGCAACCCACAGTACAGATTGGGCCTGGTCTGCAGCACTGTCCAGTGGTCACTATAGCTAAATTGGGGGCTTGTGATTCACTGTGCAGGACTTGCGGCCATGGCCACTGGCCACATTCCCTGGACCATGCGATTCAACCATAATCGCTGGGGCCCCACAAATCAACCCACAGTAAACATTGGCCATGGCTTGTAGCCTGGCCCAGTTGCAACTATTACTGAATAATGGGACTGTGGGCCATTGTTCAAGGCTTGTGGCCATGGCCAGTAGCCACTATCCCTGTGGCATGGGCTTCATCCATGTTGCAGGGACTGCTAGCCATCTCAGAGTAGACAATGGGTATTGTTCGAGGCCAGGCCCATTGCCCACTTTGGCCACGGCCACCAAGGGCCCTGGTATGGGGTTAGATTGTCCGGGGCATGGCAATTGGCCCTGCTCTGGACAGTCTGGCCACAGGTCATGCCTCAAACACAAAGTTATATCTGTATTTGAGGGTGAGTTAACGTTTTGGCACTTTTGAAAAAATAAAAACACAGGATGTATTAACACCAAACTTGCAAAAGCATGCTTCCAGTACCTGGCCGAAGCACTTTTTGTGAAACTCTGTCCAGCGGTTTGGGCTGAAGGTGCCATTAGGAAAAATTTCTCTTTTAGGCAACTTTTTCCCGCCATATTCTATGAACCCCAAAACATTTTGCTTTGGTTTTACACCTGATCCTGAATTTTTACAGAGAAGTAAAGTCTTCAGACAAACGAATTAAAAGTGCAACACAAGTGCAGCAAACATTTTTGAACAGGCGCAGTGTTCGAAAGACCCAAGAGGTGAGATGTGCATGTGCGCAGGTGTCCGTCGGACATGGTGGGCGCCTCAATCTAATCAAAGTACGTCACAACTATTTTCAGACATGCTGGACAGGGGCAGTGTTAACAGGACACAGAGGATGAGATATGCATGTGCGTAGGTGTGAGCCAGACAGGCGTAGCCTCCCACAACTACTTAAAGGTGCGTCACAAGATGCGGACATGATGCGGACAGGCATGGCGTCCTACAGACACCTCCATTTTGATTGCAGATAGGCCGAACATGTGCATCGTTTTGTAGGAGACCTCCATTTTGCTTAATTGCGGCCATCCCGGACAGTACCACGCTCCGCTGACTCATAACAGGCTTTTAAAAAAAGCAAAACACACACACACACACACACACAGCGCAACAGTATATATATGGGATACATTACTCACCGTAATCGTATTTCTGATGCTTGTATCTGCTTAGATTCACATGCTGTGCATAGGCCGACATCTAGTGGAAGCTGCGGAGTATTACAGTTTGTTTTTCGAAACTCGAAAATGGGCGTTGACACAGGGCCTGCCAGTAATACTATCCCTAGTGTGACGTCTACTGTACCCAAGATCCCTCACGCGTCTAGGATCCTCAGATTGTATTTTTTCTGACATGAGGTAGCATGAGGAGTAGCGCGAGTACAGATAATCCAAGCAGATAGATAGAAAGGTAAGACACAAGCAACCATGCGCCTTCTCTCAGAGGGGAGGAAGGGTGGGTCGCATGTGAATCTAAGCAGATACAAGCATCAGAAATACGATTACGGTGAGTAATGTATCCCTTCTGAGGCTTGTGGAATCTGCTTAGATCACATGCTGTGCATAGATTAGCGAGCAGTACCTGAATAAGGAGGTGGGATGTGAGAAGGGTCATGAGCAAATAAATGTCTTAGAACCGCTTGTCCCACTTGTGTATCTGCCTTGGAATGGGTGTCAATGCAGTAATGCTGAGTAAAAGTGTGAATAGAGCTCCAAGTAGGTTCTTTGCAAATGGTGTCAAGGGGTACATTTGCAATGAAAGCCAGAGTGGCCCCAATGCCTCTAGTAGAGTGGGCTCTTGGCGTGAAAGGCAGAGTTCTTTCAGAGAGTGAGTAACACAGCTGGATACAGTTAATAATCCACTTCGAGATGGCACCTTTAGAGACGCAATCCCCCTCTCTGCCTGTAGCTACGGAGACAAACAGTTGATCTGTTTTTCTTAGCGGTCTGGATTTATTTACATAGAGGACCGCCCTACGCACATCTAGGGTGTGTAGTTTCACCTCAGACGAGCTTTTACGGGCCTGGAAGAAAGCCGGAAGCTCGATGGACTGGTTTACATGGAATTTTGATATAAATTTAGGTGAGAACCTAGGGTGTGTGCGTAAAACCAGTTTGTCGTTATGGACAGTAAAGAAGGGATCCTGCACTGACAGAGCCTGAATTTCACTGACCCTTCTTATAGAAGTAATAGCTACTAAGAAGGCCGTTTTATAAGTCAGGTGTTTGAGACTGCTTTTATGCATGGGCTCGAAAGGGGGTCCCATGAGCTTGGCTAGCACCACATTAAGGTCCCACCCTGGTGGTGGGTTTGAAATAGGAGGGTGAAGTCTCTTTACTCCTTCCATGAAGGCTTTAACTACTGGTACTTTCCACCACGAGACCCTGCTATGGGAAGTGGTGTATGCCGACAGGGCTGCCAGGTGTACTTTCAGTGAGTTAAAAACCAATCCTGCATCTAGCAGGTGGAGCATGTACGTAACAATAGTGGAAGGAGTGCAATCAACAGGGTTGATTTGTCTACTCTGGCACCAGATAACAAACCTCTTCCACTTGTCAAAGTAACAGTGCCTTGTGTTTGGTTTCCTAGATTCCTTTAGGATGTCCATACACCTCTGTGGTAAATTGAGATGTCCAAACTCTATGACCTCAGGGGCCATGCTGCCAGGTTCATTGAGTTGGGTTGCTGGTGCACTGTTTGACCTTGGTGCTGGGACAGTAGGTTGTACCAGGCTGGAAGTTTGATGGGCTTGCACACCGCCATCTTGCGTAGGTGTGGGAACCACGGTTGTCTTGCCCACATGGGAGCAACTAGGACGAGTGTCATCGATTCTCTGTTCATTTTGTTCACCACTTTCCTGATGAGAGGAGTTGGTGGAAAAGCGTACGCAAACATCCCTGACCAGTTCATCGGCAGGGCGTTCCCCTGGGAGTCTGGTTGGGGGAACCTGGATGCAAATCCTGGGCATTGTCTGTTTTCGCTTGTGGCGAATAAGTCTATAGTGGGGAAACCCCACTGAGAGAAGATATCTTCTACGACCTCTCTGTGTAGAAACCATTCGTGTTCCTCTGGGAGGGAGTCTCTGCTCAGAGCATCCGCTAGGGAATTGAGCTCCCCTGGAACATGTTGTGATGACAGGAAGATGTTCCGTCTGAGTGCCCATATCCAGATTTTCTGGGCAAGCTTGGATTTGGCGAACGAGTCCCTCCTTGCTTGTTCAGGTAGAACATGGCAGTTGTGCTGTCCGTACGGATTTGCACCAACAGGTTTAGTAGGTGGGGCTCGAATGCTTGAAGCGCTCTGAATACTGCCAGAAGCTCTAGCAGGTTGATGTGGTTCTTGGCCACTGAGGGAGACCAGAGACCCTGAGCTGTGGGGTTGAGATGGTGAGCTCCCCACCCCGTCAGACATGCATCGGTAGTGACTACCGCCTGTACTTCGGGATCGTAAAAGGGTTTCCCCTGTGCGAGATTCTCTCTTGTCCACCAGTGAAGGCTTTGTACTAGTGTTGGCGAAACAACCACTAGATCATCCCACTGACCACTTGCCTGAGACCACTGTTTCGCCAACCATTCCTGCATGGGACGCATGCGCAAGCGCGCGTGGGGGACCAGGTAAATACATGACGCCATCATGCCCAGTAAACGCATTGCTTTGCGTACTGTTATTTGGCGACCGGACTGATAATGCGGAATTTGCAGTAGTATATTCTGAATTCTTTCCTCTGAAGGAAAGGTCAACCCCTCTTGAGTATCTAGGATTGCTCCTAGGAACTGTTTGGAGGTGCTTGGCACCAGGCTGGACTTTTTCTCGTTGATTGAGAAGCCTAACTCGTGGAGGAGGTCGATAGTCCTTTGAATGTTTGTCCTGCAAATTACTGGGGTTTCCCCCGTTATGAGCCAGTCGTCCAGATAAGGGTACACCGGGATTGCCTCCCTGCGTAGGTGTGCAGCCGCCACCGCCAGTACCTTGGTGAATACCCTTGGTGCTGAAGCTATCCCGAAGGGCAGTACCTTGAATTGGTAGTGTCGACTGTCCACCTTGAAGCGCAAGTACCTTCTGTGCGCTGGGAACATGGAAATATGAAAATAAGCATCTTTCATATCCAAGGTTGCCATGTAATCCCCCTTTTTTAGGAGGGGGGATTACCTCTTGTAGCGTAGTCATACGAAACTTTTGGGGCTTGACATACTTGTTGGCAGGCCGTAAATCCAATACTGGGCGCATTGTCAAATCTTTCTTTGGCACAAGGAAGTAAGTTGAATAAATACCCTTGTTTACCTCGTGTCCCGGGATGAGTTCTATCGCGACCTTTTCTAGCAGAATGGCGATCTCCTCGAGGAGAATCTTCTGATGTTCTAAAGAGTGTACTCTTTGTCATGGAGGATGGTTCTGGGGACGCTGCAGTAGTTCTATACAGTACCGTGTGGATACTGTTGACAGCACCCATCTGTCTGATGTGATCCCTTCCCAAGCCTGGGTGAAGTTGGAAATGCGCCCCCCTACTGGGGTTGCGCGAGAAGGGACCCTGAACTGAGCGTCACTGCTTTGGTGGAGGCGTGCCGCTTCCCTTGCTGGGGCTTCCTCTGCCTTTACCACAACCTCTCCTATTACCCCTGCCGTAACCCTGGGTAGACTGTTGGCTGTTGTTCCACTGTGTACCCTGCCCCTGGGAATAGTTGGATCCTCTCTGGGAATTTTGGCCGCGTGGGCGACGAAAATTACTATTCCCTCTCTGGTTAGGGGGTTTATTGGTTAACTGGCCAAGGGACTTGAGTGTCTCGTATTCGTCCTTGGCATTCTTCAGTGCGTCTTCGACCGCCTTACCAAACAACAGATCGGCTTCCACCTGTTTGTCCAACAATGATGCCTCGGTTTCTGCCTTAAAACCAGAATGCCGTAACCATGCATGTCTCTTGATAACAGTGCATTCTGCCATCAATCTGCCTGCGTTGTCCGCGGCGTCAAAGGTTGCTTTCAAAATGCAACCAGACACGGCTCTTCCCCTCCGACGCAACTCGTGCCAGTTGGCTCTTTAAGGGTTCTGGGGTGGAGTCCATGAGTGCCGCGACTTCTTCCCACTGGTGGCAGTTGTAACTCGCCAGTAGGGTGGTGGAGTTGGCAATCCTTGCCTGGTAGGCGGAAGTGGAGGCTCCCTTCCTACCCAAGCCATAAATCTTCTTGCTCTCCTTGTCGGGAGGAGCTTCGGACGATGACAGGGATGTTCCCGCCCTCTTTCGGGTGTTCGTAACTACCAGGGAGTCCGGTTTCAGATGCCCCCTTATGTACAGCGGGTCTGTTTGGGCTGCCCTGAAAAGCTTTTAGATCCTGGGGTTTACTACCCTGGTGAGGTTGTGATTTACAAGTGAAGGGTCTATCCTCCTTTGTATTGATTTAAGGATAGGGATGGCCTGGGCAACAGGTCTCCTTTCTCCCACTAACTCCTCAGCAAAGTCCCTCTCTTCTTGTGCTCCCTGGGTGTCAATGTGGAAACCTCATTCAAGAGAGGTTGGTTGTTGACAGGGGAGTCGGTAACCGGGGGAATCTTTGTCTACTAGGGAATCTACCCTGTAGATTCCTGGGTCGTCCTCTTCCTCCTCTTGGTCCTCGTCATCCCCATAGTAACGAGTCCCAGTTTGGTCCTCCAACATGCCCAAATCACGATCCTCACTAAAAGGTGGATCTTCATGATATTGAATGTAGGGGTGTACAAAGAAAGGGTCCGAAGACCGTGTTGGTACTTCAACCCAGGACTTCTTACTTGGGGGTATTGGGTCACTAGAGCCTGAGGGTGATGCCCCGTCGGGGGTATATGAGAGGAAGTGCTCAGGATTCTTGGCATAGAAGTCTGCCAATGATGACATCCTTGACAAACTCTGTCTATGTGGTCACTAGACCATTCTCTTGAGCTGGGAATGACTCTCTCCTGGGAGAGTTTCCCTGTTTTATCCTGACTGGACCTATTGGTTTGTGCAGGGGTCTTTAGGATGACAGAAGACTGAGACTTGTCTGTTTGTTTTTGTGGCGTAGTAGACTGTGACCTGTCTGACTGCTTCTGAGGTGTGGAAGAAGGCAGAGACTGCTTCTTTTGTTGTTTTCCCCCTTCCCCGTGGGTGGAAGAGTGTTTTCCCTGTTTTTTGGCCCCTTCGGAGCTTTTCGACGTCTGGCGTCGAGGTTCGGGTGTAGTGTCCCTATCTCTCGAGTGTGGAGGTTGGGACTCGGGAACAGCCGTTATGCGGTCTGCTGACGCCGACTCCTGGAGTGCGGCCTGGGGATAGAGGTCGGCTTTGTCTTCCGACGATTGAACCTCCGTTACCTTAGGGAGCGAGGCACTCTTGGCAACAGTGGATGGCTGCCTGGAGTCATGCGGTGATCTAGATAGAGAACGCCCAGAGGACACCGATTCGGTGGACTGTTCTCTGTGTGCCTCTTTCCGAGAACTCGACGTGTGCTTCGAGTCTCAGTGGGACTTTGTGTGTTTGGTGGAAGTGCTGTGGGTAGCGCTTGTGTCGCCGGGGGTTTTCCCCATAGCCGCCCTGCCGGACGACCTTCCGAGGTCGGAGACTTGCGCTTGGCTGTCTCTTGACGCCACGTTGCCCTCGCCGTCCGAAAGCACGGCGTTGCTGCCATCGCTGAAGGCGCCCTCCGCTGCCATGGCCTCTTGACGCCTGGCGTGGTGGGCCCAACGCTTGATCGAACGGTCCTTTAGTGTTTTCGGTCTAAACCTACTACACGCTCTGCAGTTCGTCTCGGGGTAGTCCCTCGGCAAGCAGAGGTTGCACGTGGCGTGTGTCAACCCAAGGGTACTTGCGGTTGCACTTGGGGCAAAATTGGAAAGGGGTACCCTCCATACGCACCCTGTGGCAGCGGGCTAATGTGTAGGAATATATAAGAATGTACCTATATATTCAAGAGTGTAGAGTATGTACCACCCCCCACTCTCCCTACTTGCAGGGCAGAGGCCTTCTAAGGCACGGCCCGAGGCCAGAGGCCTTTCCGAGGCCCAAGTCCGTCGTGCAGCTCTCGACGGTCGATTCCTTCTCCGGGCCTGGCAGTGGTATTGAATTTTTTCCATAATATCTCCTTGTACAAAATCTTTCAAACTGGAAAAATTATTTAATAATTGTTTCCTCCATTTTTGCATGCAGGCTGTCTAGTTTTTCATTTACACAGTCGGTTTCACTTTCTTTGCGCATATGCCGTTGTGGAAGAGGTGCTGCTTCTGGTGCATTTTCTTCATTCCCAGCATGTACCGTTAAAGAAAATAATATATCTGTCACGTACATGTGAAGCAATGTGTATTGATTGTATTACTTTTCAGACTGTTTACCAAAGGGGTTACTATCTTCACTCATTTCGTCACGACGGAAATTCTCTTTCAGCCATTCTAGGGTGCTTGCCATTTCGGAGTACTATTGTACACTGAATAAACTATGCAATTATACAAATGTAGTGTACTTACCACATAGCAGTGCAGTTCTGCTCTCAGTAGTTTGCAGTTCTTACGTAAACAGTTCCTTCTTCGTTTCTATGTAAAGCAGCACTGACGTAATATTGTTGCAAGCATACGTTCTTTCTCTTGTTGGTGCATTCCATTATGGTGCATACCCTATGCATTTGTTCTGTTCATTTCATAAGTACAGAGTTTGTAGAACTACTGTATTTTTCATTGTATTTTACGTATGTGGTGCTGTTTGTATATATTCAGTGTCTTTGCTGGATGGTACAACAATGTAAGAGGACCCTTGACCGGAGCAGTTTGGATGCTCCCCGATGTCCGTGAACAGACGCTTAGTCCGGGGACAGAGGGTTCCGTATGTTGTATGGTACATCTATCCAAATTAATGGTATCCTGGTAAAAACCTGTGAAATTCAGTGAAAACACTTTGTTAAAGGGAAGTTGTGGTTCAGTTGCAGTTATAAAACCTATCAAATTCAATGCAAAAACTTAAATAAAATGCAGAAATTCGCCAGTTATGGTAAGCTAAGCAACCATAACTCACACCACCACCATGCACTGCTAAGACTAACACCCATGACATCAAAGATGACATCACAAATGTCATCGATGACATCACATGTCTAGCTCCCTCGTTTTTTCTTTACTGACATATGTAGGCTAGGTGGTTTTCTGCACAGATTTTCGGGGACCTGAAATTCAAAAAGATACTATATTTGTAGACCTTACCCTTCTCATAGGTTCTTACACTACTTTTCTAAAAATCCAGTCACATCATATGATACATATACACAGGGGAAGAAGCAGGCTTGAAACACAGCAATCATTTCTGTGCATGAAGATGACAATGCATTACTTACCGTAAAAGCATTTCTGATGGTTGTATCTGCTTAGAATTACATGCTGTGCATAGGTCCGACATCCAGTGGTCACTGCGGAGTATTGCATTTTGTTTTTCGTAGTCGAAAAGGGGACGTCGACAAGTAGTCTCTGTACACTATCCCTATAGTGACGTGCGTTGTACCCACAATCCCTCACGCGTCGAGGTCCCTCTGTTTGTATTTTTCTGCCCTGAGGGAGCCTTATAGACGTGAGTGAGTACAGAAAAGAGAGATATAAAGGAAGTCTATGTTCCTTCCATCCGAGCGGGGAGGAAGGGTGGGCGCATGTGAATCTAAGCAGATACAACCATCAGAAATGCTTTTACGGTAAGTAATGCATTGTCTTCTGATGTTTGTTAATCTGCTTAGAATCACATGCTGTGCATAGACTAGCGAGCAGTACCCGGAGTTGGCGGTGGGTTATGAGAAGGAACAGTAGAGAAAAGATGTCTTAATACTGCCTGTCCCACCTGGGAGTCAGATCTAGAGTGTGCATCTAGACAGTAGTGTTTTGTAAAGGTGTGCACAGAACTCCAGGTAGCCGCTTTGCAGATGGACTCAAGGGGAACATTTGCAATGAATGCTATGGAAGCCCCAGTGCCTCGAGTGGAATGTGCTCTTGGCTTGAAGGGTAGTTCTCTCTTAGCAAGAGTGTAACAGAGAGTGATGCATTGAACAATCCATCTAGATATAGTGGATTTTGAGACCGCATCTCCTTCTCTTCCTGCTGCCACCGAGACAAAGAACTGATTAGTTTTTCTCAGTGGTCTGGTTCTTTCCATGTAGAACATGACAGCTCTGCGTACATCTAGTGTATGCAGACTTTTTTCTCCCGAGCTGGAAGGGTTTTGAAAGAACGTTGGTAGTTCTATAGTTTGGTTTACATGAAATTTCGAGATGAATTTAGGTGCAAACCTTGGGTGTGTGCGTAGAACCACTTTATCTTTGTGAACTGTTACGAAGGGGTCTAGTACAGAAAGAGCCTGTAGTTCACTTACTCTCCTAATGGAGGAGATAGCTATTAGGAAAGCAGTCTTAAGGGTGATATCTTTAAGAGTTGCCTTGTGCATGGGTTCGAAGGGAGGGCCCATGAGTCTGGAAAGTATCACATTTAAGTCCTATCCGGGAGCTGGGTTAGCTATCGGAGGGTGTATCCTCTTTACCCCCTCCATGAAGGCGTTGATAACTGGTATCTTCCACCACGACACTTTAAGTTGGGAAGTGGTGTATGCAGAAAGTGCTGCTAGGTGGACTTTAATGGAATTGAACACTAAACCTGAATCCAGTAAATGGGTCAAGTATAGAATAATGTCAGTAGGAGAGCAGTCAACTGGGTTGATGCTAGTACCTCTACACCAGATAACAAATCTTTTCCATTTGCTAGAATAGCAGTGTCGAGTATTAGGTTTTCTGGCTTCCCTGAGGATGTCCATACATCTCTGTGGGAGTTGTAAATGTCCAAATTCTATGATCTCAGGAGCCAGGCTGCTAAGTTCATGGTCTGAGGGTATGGATGCAGTGTCCTGCCCTTGTCTTGTGACAGCATGTTGTACGGGCAGGGAAGTTTCACTGGGGGAGATAGGGACATCTCCATCAAGTGAGCGAACCAAGGTTGCCGTGCCCACATTGGGGCCACTAGTATCATGGTAACCTGCTGCTGGTGCATCTTGTGCACCACTTTGTTGAGAAGGGGAGTCGGGGGAAAGGCGTAAACAAATTTCCCTGACCATTGAATCGACAGACCGTTCCCCTTGGACTGGTTCTGGGGGTACCTGGAGGCGTAACTTTGGCATTGTGAGTTCTCCAGGGTTGCGAACAGGTCTATTTCCGGGAATCCCCATTGCGTGAAGATGTCTAAGACGATGTCTTCGTGCAATTGCCATTCGTACTCTTCGGGCAGGGGGAAGTCTCTGCTGAGTTTGTCTGCTAGCAGATTGAGTTCCCCTGGTACATGTTGTGATAGTAGGAACATGTTGTGTTTGAGAGCCCACTTCCATATATTCTGGGACAGCTTGGACAGTCCTGGAGAGTGAGTGCCCCCTTGCTTGTTGAGGTAGTACATGGCTGTGGTGCTGTCTGTGAGGACCATCACTGTCTTTCCTTGTAAGTGTTCCTGAAAGGCTTTCAGTGCTTTGAACACCGCTAGTAGTTCCAGCAGGTTTATATGCTTGGATGCTAAACTCGGAGTCCACACTCCGTGTGCCGTCTGATGGGATAGGTGAGCCCCCCATCCTGTAAGGGATGCGTCTGTGGTTAGAGTGGCTTCCACTGCGGGTGTGGCAAAAGTTTTCCCTAATAACAGGTTTTCTTTTGTCCACCACCGTAGCGAGAGAACCAAGGCCTGCGAGACCACTACTAGATCGTCCCATTGTCCGCTGGCCTGACACCACTGGCTGTAGAGCCACTCTTGCATTGGGCGCATGCGCAGGCGCGCGTGAGGTACCAAATAAATACATGACGCCATCATCCCTAGCAAGCGCATTGCTTTGCGTACCGTCACCTCTCGGCCTGCTACATAATGGGGAATTTGAAACAGCATGTTTTGGACCCTCTCATTGGAGGGGAATACGAGGCCGTCCTTTGTTCGAATTAGAGCCCCTAGGAATTGTTTGGTTTGGCTGGGGTCTAAGCTGGACTTCTTTTCGTTGATGGAGAAGCCCAGTTGGGACAAAAGGTCTACGGTCTTTTGGGTATTGGAGAAGCATGTTTCGTAAGAATCCCCTGTTATGAGCCAGTCGTCGAGGTAAGGGTATACCGGGATGGATAATCTGCGCAGGTGGGCCGCTGCCACTGCCAGTACTTTCGTGAATACCCTTGGTGCAGATGCTATCCCGAAGGGTAGTACTCTGAACTGGTAGTGTTTGTCCTCTATTTTGAACCTGAGGTATTTTCTGTGCGATGTCAACATTAAAATATGAAAGTATGCATCTTTCATGTCCAGTGTTGTCATGTAATCCCCTTGTGATAACAGTGGGATTACCTCCTGTAAGGTCACCATACGAAACTTTTGGGGTTTGACAAATATGTTCGCTGGGTGCAGATCTAATACAGGGCGCATGGTTAAGTCCTTTTTGGGTACAAGGAAGTACACTGAATAAATACCTTCTGTTACCTGTGATAGGGGGACGGGCTCTATAGCTTCTTTCTTCAGTAGTTCTTCCACCTCTTGAAGAAGAATGGAGAGGTGTTGCGGTGTCATGCGCCGGTTCCGTGGGGGTTTGTACTTCGGGGAACCGTTGAACTCGATGCAGTATCCGTGGGCTATGGTGGATAATACCCAACGGTCTGACGTGATTCCCTCCCATGCTGAAAGGAACGATGTTAGCCGGCCCCCGACCGGTGATGCATGGGAGGGGACCCGAATTTTCAGGTCATTTGCTGGTATTGGGCGTGGAACCTCTGGGGCTGGAGCCACGACCTCTTCCTTTGCCACGGCGTTGGCCTCTTTGACTGAACTGGGTGTTACCCTGGTTGGTGGGCCAGTTGGAGCCAGAGTAATATTGTTGTTGTTGATTCTGCTGCTGTCTTTGGCCACGAAAGGAGCGTTTATTACCATAGCCTCGCCTGTTAGGGGGCCTAGAAATTTGATCAAGAGTCTTGATGGTATCAAACTCTTTTTTAGCATGTTCTAGGGCCTCATCTACTGCTTTCCGAAACAGATGCGTCTGTTCAATGGGTTTATTTATGAGGGAGGCTTGGGTTTCGGGCTTAAAACCTGAATTGCGTAGCCAAACGTGGCGCTTGAGAAGTATTCCCTGCACTAGGGAGCGGCAAGCCGTCTCAGCGGCATCTAGGGAGTTCTTAACGATGCCCTGGTTTACCAGTGTGCCCTCTGATATTATAGCTAGCAGGCGAGAACGCAGAGGTTCAGGTGCTTCCTCTGCTTCGCTGCGCAGCTTGTTCCACTGTGCATCTGCATAGCTAGCTAAAAGTGAGTTGTTATTAGCATTTCTAGTAGAGAAGGCGGCGGAGGTCGTGATTCTCTTCCCCAGTGCGTAGAGTTTTTTGCCTTCTTTGTCTGGAGGTGCTTCACTAGTGGATAGTGGCACCCCTGCTCTTTTTCTTGTGTTGGTAACCACAAGGGAGTCCGGAATAGAGTGTCCTCTGATGTATAAAGGGTCAGAGGATGAAGGGCTGAAGAGCTTTTCTATTCTAGGGTTGACCCCTCTTACTAAAGCTGGGTTAGTAAGGGAAGGAGAAATTCTTCTTTTAATAGAAGCCAGGAGTGGAATAGATTGGCTAACAGGGGCTTTTTCTTTGATGACTTTTTCTACAAAGTCAATGTCTGGAAGAGTTTCCCCTGTATCAATCTCAAAATGCGCTGCTGCCTTGCGCAATAGTGCATTGAGGGAAGGTTGGTCATCTATGGGAGAGGAGTTCCCATGTGAATCCTTGAGAGGAGAAGGGAAGGGAGAAAGGCATCAGGGTCTGAATGTACTGATGGGGATTGCCAAGGCTGCACTGACGGTGAATGCCAGGGCTGCGAGGTAGCTGTATCCTCTTTTTTTTTTTTTTTAAATATATTTTTATTTTATATATATAAACCACACAACATTACAACTTGAACATAGATAAACACGTTTAACAACAAACAACACTGCAATCCCCATCCCTCCCCCCTATGAGCCTGTATGGTGTTCGCCATTGGTATCCGTTGTGGGCGAGGGGGCGTCAGCACTCTCAGAGTCAATTGAAGCTGACCCCGTTCCAAACAGTTCAGCTATCAACAGTTTCCATGCCGCAAGAGAGCACATTTCCTCGTCCTCCCCTGCGATACTGGCATCTCGCCACACTGCCGTCTCGGCCTCCGCCCATTTTTGGAGATCCCTCCACCAGACCTCCGTTCATGGTTTATGACACTCCTTCCAACCCATGGCAATCCTACGTTTAGCAAGCACATAAGCTAGATCTTTCAATTTATCGACATGTCTAAGTTTACGCGCTCTGGGATATCCCCCCAGTAAGCAGGCCCAAGCTGAATCCACTTTGAGTGTGACACCCTTTCCTGCCAGCTTCTGCGCCACTTCGCCCCAATAGCTTGCAATTACTGGGCACGCCCAAAACATGTGTATCATGTCTGCATTCTCCTCGTCGCACTTGGGGCACGCCTGGCGTCCAACACCCCGAAATTTGGATATTCTCAAAGGGGTCAGGTATGCTCTGTGCGTTATATAAAGCTGTATTTGCTTGAACCTGGCATTTCTCGATACCTTTTTATGATACCCAAGGGCTCGCTCCCACAACCCATCTGTCATCGGGGCCCCCATCTCCGTTTCCCATTCCAGTCTCAAGTGCCCTAAATCGCTCCCAGCCTTCATCATCATCTCATACAACCTAGAGACCTCGTGCCCGCCCTCCGATGTGTCATATAGTATCTCCACCGGGGCATCCGGTTCATCGGCCAGGGTAGTTTCGGGCCACTTATTCCGGATCTCCTGCACTATCCTGTGATATGTCATATATTGACCCCTGTGCAGTCCCGACCCTGCCTCTAATTCTTCGAACTCCAAGATGATCCCATCCTGCCAAATATCTCCCATGGTGACCAACCCCACTGACTCCCAGTATATCCGAATGGTTGCCCTGAGCTGCCCATCTCCCCTCGCCAGTGCGACCAATGGGAACTGCAATACACACGGCAGAGGGTTGCCCATCATCCGGCAGGCCCGTTTCCACATGTTCCGTCCCAAAGCTAGCATACTAGGCCGCTCCCTCATGCATGCATTAGCCACCCAGATCACCTCTCTCAAGTAAAAAGGGGAGCAATCCCTCCCAAACAGCCTGTGTTCAGGGGTCTCTTCATCAGAGAGCCACCTGGACACATATTGTAGCTGCGCTGCTACATAATATGCCTCAAAGTTCGGCAGCTTGATTCCGCCCTTCTCATAGAAGTTCTGCAGCTTCCACAGTGCGACTCTGTTGCGCATGCCGTGCCACAGGAATTCTCTGCAAACACTGTGTAGCCTCACAAAAAACTTCTTAGGAATCATGTAGGGGATGTTGTTAAAATAATGCAGAAGCCTGGGCAGCACCACCATTTTAAGCATGGCTCCTCGGCCCATCATCGCTAGTGGCAATCTTTCCCAGAACCTCATACATTTCTCGATCTTCCCCACAGCAAGTTCAGTGTTATACTTGTGCTCTTCCACGGTCGTATGATACACATCAATCCCCAAGTATCTAAAGGATCTCGTCGCCCACGGGATCTGCAACACTGGCAACCTCTCCACTGGAGTCCCCACATAGCCCCCCAGCGGAAATAGAGTGGATTTCTGAGGGTTCACCGCTATACCGGACAACCAGGCGTACCTCCCCATCACCTCTAAGACATACTGCAAATTTTCTTCTGGGTATCTTAGGTATAACAGCATATCATCCGCATACAGGGATATAAGGTGACACTCTCCTCCTACCTCGATGCCGACCGGGTCATATTGCTGCCGGAGGTAAATCGCCAAGGGTTCTAGGGCCAGGATGTACAACATAGGGGACCAAGGACACCCTTGCCTAGTGCCTCTGCCCAACTGCCATCTCTCTGACACCACTGCGCCCGTACGGACCCTGGCCAGTGGTGCACTGTATAACATCTCGGCCCACCTAACATAACCTGGTCCCATCCCGTACCCTTTCAGAGCCGCTAGCAGCCAAGGCCATCGAACAGAGTCGAACGCCTTAACCGCGTCCAATGCTACTATCGCCATTTCGCCGTCCTCACCACCACCCCACTCGACCACCCTGTGGAGGCGCCTGTGGTTGTGAGTGATGTTCCTATTAGGGACATAGCCCGTCTGGTCAGGGTGGATCAATTTGCCGATCACTCTACGCATTCTAGTAGCCAGGACAGCTGTCAGGATCTTACTATCTTGGTTCAACATCGACAGGGGCCTGTAGGAGCCACAATCATGTCCCGGTTTATTTGGCTTGGGGAGCGGTATTATAATCGCCTCCCTAAGTGACTCCGGAAACCATCCCATCTCGTACGCTTCGTTGAGCATTTCCAACATGGGCGGGAGCACTTCCTCTGCATAAACTTTATAAAATTCACTGGGGAACCCATCTGCCCCTGGGGTCTTACTAGTGGGCAACTGTCTCACAATCTCCTTCAGCTCTTCCAGGGTGATCGGAGCATCCAGCTCCTCTCGCTCCTCATCGCTGACCTTGGGCAAGCCTACATCTTCCAGCACTTCGTCTACCTCCTCCTGGCTGCCCCCCTCGCAATCTTCGTATAGGACCTTATAGTATTCCACGAATGCCCTGTTCACGCCTTCTTGGGTGTCTACCTCCTCCCCCTTTTCATTGGTTACCATTCTGATCGGGGATCGTGGGGTCTCACTCTTGTACAGCCAAGCTAAGAGTCGGCCCGTTTTATCTCCCCCCGCATGCAGTCTCTCAGTATACTTTCTATAATTCAAATTACAGAGCCTGTCCCAATGTTCCGCACACTCTTGCTGCAATTTAGAGACCGCCTCTGCGTCTGTCCCACCACCTTTCAACTCCTCCTCCAGCGCGGTCTCAGCTCTATGCAAATCCGCCAGGACTCCCCCCATCAATCCCTTAGACTTCGCAATGGCGATCCCCCGCATTACGACCTTAAAGGCCTCCCATAAGGTGCCAGCCGACTTAACGCTCCCTTTATTCACCTCAAAATAAGCAATTATCTCTTCCCTGATATCCTCTCTGAAGGCGGGGTCTTTGAGCGCCTCCGCCCTTAGGCGCCATGTTGGTATACACGCTCGTGGGGGATACAGTTGCCATCGCATGACCAGGGGTGAGTGGTCAGAGAGGACCCTCGCCCTGTATTCTATATGGTCGCACTCCGCGACTATGTCTGGCGTGGTGAAAAAGTAGTCAAGCCTCGTGTGCAGTAGATGCGGAGCCGAATAGTGCGAGTATTGTCTCGCGCTCGGGTGTTTCGCTCTCCACACATCAACTAGGCCAAAATTCGCCAGCAGCGTCTGCAATACCCTAGCCGCCGGACCGGGCCCAGCCATCTTGTCATCCGACCTATCCTCCTTGGGGTTCAACACGCAATTAAAGTCACCACCCCATATCACCGTGCCCCCCATCCCACCACTGAGCTTGGTGCACAGCGTCCTAAAATATGTCGCCGTTTCCTGGTTAGGCGCGTATGTATTTACAATGCACACTACTTTGTTCTCTACCAGCCCCCTCACCATAACCAACCTCCCATCCTCCTCCACAACCTCCTCAATTAGCTTGAATGGGACGTGTGGCGCCACCCACACCAGCACTCCTCTGGCATAGGCGGAGTACGTTGATCCTACCACTGTTCCCTTCCACTTCCTCCCTACCAGCTCCAGTTTCTCTCGCTTTAGATGTGTCTCCTGTAGCAGAGCTACGTCTATCTTCTGCCTCTTGAGATACAACATGACTTTATTTCGCTTAAGGTAGCTGTTAAGCCCCCTAACGTTCCACGTTAGTATCCTAAGGTCTCCCATGGCCTATCAGTAGTTTCCTCCCCCCATCCAAGGCAATCCCTCCCCACTTTGCGAACCCCCACTCCCGGTTCCACCCTCAGGCTCATACAAAAACTAAAACTCCCCCCCAAACCCCTACCCCCAACCACTGCCCAGCTCCATCCCTGGATCTCAGGCATCCCTGTGTTCGGTCCTCCTTGGTAACCCAAATAGAGAACCCGACAGGGTGTCACCCTACTAACAGTGACTAAACTAAACACAAAAAGGGGGTGTAAAGGGTGGCTTCAGGCGGCTCCACAACTTCGCAACCATGTCCGCGCAAGGACCACGTTTCATAACCCCTGACGCGCGCATGTTCTCAAGCGAGTTCAGTGACTATAATCTAGTCCCAATGTTCATGGCCCGACCGGGCCTACAGCGTTACTTATCTCGTCCTTTATTTTCCACCGGCCGTCTGAACATCTGACTCCTGAGGGCAGTTGTGTGCATCCAACCACTCCATAGCATCCTCCGGGGTGACAAAGAACAGTAGCTTGCTCTGAAAGAAGACCTTCAGTTTGGCCGGATAGAGCAACATGTATTTAAGCCCCGCTTCCCGCAATCTCCTCTTCACCGTTCCGAAGTTCATACGACTGCGCTGTACCTGCAGGGTGTAGTCGGGATAGGCCGTTATATTCGCCGCTCCTCGTTGTATTGTGCCTCCCTTGCGGAAGTATTCAAGGATCCTTTCTCGGTCCCGGTAATTAAGGTTCTTAGCTATCACTGACCTGGGCGGGTTTCCCGGTGGTGGCTTCCTAGTTAAGGCCCTGTGCGCTCACTCAAGCGCAAAACCCTGCGACAGGGTGCCTCCAGTGATCTCCTGCAGTAGCATGTTTTCAATAAATTCCGTTGGATTGTGGCCCTCAGTTCCCTCCGGCAGGCCGACGATGCGAATGTTGTTCCTCCGGGCGCGCCCTTCTGCCTCCTCCGCCCTACTCTCCAAGTTGCCCACGCGTTGCACCAGGGGATGGAGTTCACGCTTATGCACAGCGCAGTCCGCCGCGGTAGGGCCCAATTCTTTCTCCAAAGTCTCTGTACGCTCTGCCAGGGTACGCACATCCTGCCTTAGGAGGTTCACGTCCTCCTGTACTGCCCCGACCTGGAGTTCCATTGCGGTCTTCAGTTCAGCCACAGCGAGCTGGAGCTTGGTCTCCCAGGTCGCTTTCAGGTCTGCGATCGCAGCGAGGACCTCGTGGTTCGCACCCCCGGCGGCCATTTCCTTGGCTTGCGTTTTGTCCTTGCTTTTGGCTCCGTCTGGGCCGGGAGGCGTTTTAGCGTATTCGTCGAGCGTGTGCTGTTTGGTCTTCGCTCTCAGGGGCTTGTTAGACATGTCTCACGTACTTCAATCCCCGCTCGGATCTGGGGCAGGGTTTCACAGTGCGCCCTGTGGGTGCCCCGTTGTTATCACCACTTCTCTGACACTAAGTTCCTCTGTCCTCCGGCACCCCCGGCCATCTTGTCTGTTTACCTAGCTAGGCCAGGTCGCGTCTCACCCTCTGAGGTCCACTTTAGGCCACAAAGGGCCCGGGGCACAGTTCCCGGTCACACCGCACGATCCGGGTATAAAGTATCTTCGATCAGGCCCTGCTCCCTTCCCAGGTCCACGCCGTCGGCCTCGCAGGACTGGGTGTCCTTAATGACCTCGATGCACCCGCGTCATGCACCTACACCATCACCATGCTCCAGTGCGACCGACAGGCGCCCAGATCAAGCACCCCTTTGTTCCTTCGTTCGGCGGCGGCGGCGGCCATTTTCTCGTTCAACGCACTCTCGCCTCCAGATCTTCTTTTAACTTTTTGTTGCGCTCTCACGGTGCAGGCCCGTGTCGAAACACAACCTCACGTTCACCCGAGTTTCATGCGCGCAGTCATATCGGTCTCAGCAAAATTGCATCGGTCCTTGCACTGTTTTCAGTCGGATAATGTGCGGATCTTCGGGAGCCCCCGTACAGACACGTCCTTTCACATGGCTTCCAAGCCACGCCCCCAGCTGTATCCTCTTCAAACCCTGTAGCAGTGGTGTAAGGATCTTCTTCGAACCCCTCTTCCTCAAGTTCTACCTCTTCTTCTCCACCCAAACACTCCTCATCTTCTTGGAGGTATTGCTCCTCCTCAGTGAGGTCAACCAGCCTAGGAATCTTGACTGTAGGGTCATCCTGTGGCCATTCTCTTTGTCTTTTGTGAGTGGGTGGGTCTTGGTTTCCTAGAAACCTTTCCATTTTCTCCATGCAAGAATGGAGTCTTTCAAGGGTCTCATGGGGTACCCCTGAATAGTCTAGAGGGGGGAAATTAGTGTTTTCGCCTTCGAATCGTTTCGAACGCTCCCACAACGTCGACGAGAGGTTCCCGTCTCCTTCTGAAAAGCCTTCAGGTAGTTCGGAAGCGTCCTTTGGGGAAAGGGGCAGTTCCTGGCTACTTTTGTGTTTTTTCGACGCGGTATTCGACGTTTGTTTCGTCGTCCGCGTACGTTTGTCTTCGGCGACAATTCTCGCTAGGCTCTCGGCCACGATTTTGTCCGTCGAGGGCTCTGGTGTCGACGTTGTGTGCGTTGCGCGTTGTACCTCGACGGTCGCTCTATGGAGCGTTGCGTCGGATGTTTTTGGGGTAGCGCTCGTGTTAGATGGAAGACCAATCGCTGGTCGCGGCTGCGTTTGCGGGTGGGGCTTGTGACCTTTACGGTCTGCGGTAGACGCCGGAGTGCCCTGCGTCCCCTTCGGCGCTGATGGATCCTTCGTTCTCGACGAAGAAGAGCCGTGGGTAGTGTATTTAGCCTTATGGGGTTTGTGTGCGTCCTTGTCGCCGGGGTGTTCATCCCCATAAGCAGGGCGTGAGCCGAGCCCGTCGGGGCCGGACGACGAGGAGCGGGAGCGCTCCTTCTGGGGGTTCATGACTTCCGTAACGGACGTCAAGTTATCGCACTCCTCGTCACTTTCAGTAACAGCGGCAGCGGGTGAGGAAACTGACTTCGACATCGCGTAGTCCGCCCACCTCTTAACCCTACGTTCTTTAAGAGTCCTGGGTTTTAAGAGCTTGCAGGCTGCGCAGCTGTTCTCTATGTGATCGAGGGGTAAGCAACGATTACAGAGCTTGTGCTTATCTTTCCAAGTATATTTGCCCCTGCAGCGTGGGCAAAACTTAAATGGTGTCCTCTCCATAGCTGAGGCAATAATAGCTGGCGATAACAACCCCAAGGGAAAGAAAAGGGAGAAAGAAAGACATTCTCAAAGAGAAGAGACAAAGTTCTAACCCCCACTCTCCCTACTGTAAGTTGGCCGTCGAGGCCAGGCCACGTGTTCGGCCGCGCCGAAGGATCTCCTCCGCTCTTCCTCTCCGTCGAAAATCAGTTCGGCGGAGAAACAGCTTCACAGCTAACGTCGAGGGGGAGGGATCGTTATCAGTATATTAAGTTATGACAAAAGGACCGAGGTCCGTGGTAAGTATAGCAATGTCTCTCTAGGAGCTCCGCGAAAGGCGACCAGAAACTGGGCGGAAAAAAACAATCTGAGGGACCTCGACGCATGAGGGATTGTGGGTACAACGCACGTCACTATAGGGATAGTGTACAGACACGCCTTGTCGACGTCCCCTTTTCGACTACGAAAAACAAAATGCAATACTCCGCAGTGACCACTGGATGTCGGACCTATGCACAGCATGTGATTCTAAGCAGATTAACAAACATCAGAAAATCAGTTACTTTATGAACACTTTCTAGTAGTACTGCTACTTTCTTGCTTACTTTCCCTGTATGTGCTCATATTTCTATGTGTTGTGCTCTCTTTATTTTATGTCTGTAGTAGCACAATTATGTAGTAAGTGGGTTTCCATTGCCTACTTATTACATGTTTCACAGTACGCAAAACTCTAAAACGAAAAACATTACTATCCAACATGGCGACATTATGAATATTGCACCTCTATGGTGTATGCTGCAGACAATGCCTATGTTTCTACATGCGTAGGTTCCTATACTGGAAAGAATTCCTTAATACAATGGTGTTTATAGCAATGCATTGCTTAATGAACTAAGGTAGCTCATGATATTCCTCCCAATATCCTCTGACAGTTGTGTGCCAACATTATAATAAGAATCCCTTGTGCAGACTTTTCATGAAAAGTAAATGCACATGGGATGTCATCAGGGATGCCATCTTTGATGTCATGGGTGTTAGTCTTAGCAGTGCACGGTGGTGGCGCGAGTTATGGGTGCTTAGCTTACCATAACTGGCGAATTTCTGGGGATTTTTGGTTTTACTTGTAACCATTATATGGATAGATTGTTATTAGTTCAAAGTAACCATAACGTCCCTTTAACAATGTTTTGTTCACTGAATTTCATAGGTTTTTATTAGAGCAACTTAACCATAACGTCCCTTTAACACATTTTTTTCACTGATATATATTAGTGTGCGTGGCTGCTCTCAGCCATCAGACAGTTGCTGGGGCACTTCAGGAGGAGGACCTCTTTATGTATATAAGAATAAACCTGTATCAGAACTTACCTGAGGCTGGCTGTGCATTAGCATCCTACAATAATAGATTACAATAACTTCTAGACACATAAAAAGGGACGGGGAAGCGTCCTATAACCAGGTTGCCATCCCTTTCTCCCCACCACTGAGGATGGGAAGCCTCACTGACAGAGCATCATGTGTCAGAGACAGGCACAGGTCAATAATATATGAGAATACACTGTGGTTTGTCATTTTTATCATGTTTTCTTTCTTTCTTTTATGCTTTGATTTTATTGAAGTTATACAAGCATGTTTGCTTGTCCGATCCCCATTAGAGCAATTGGAGACACTGACTCCCGATACAGCGTTGGTGGGAGATTTTTAAAAATAAATAATTCTAGTTCCCATGTGACAAATCATATGGCATTGAGGATGTATTTATCACTAACTGACCAGAACTTGTGGCTTTGAAGGCATTCATGGCACTGTTCGAAAAGTCAACCTATTGTGCGTTTCAGCGTTTCCAGTGGGGGCTTGATCCTCCTGCCTTTTAGCTAATGTTTTTTCTTTGCTAGTTTATTTTAACTTTTTTGGAACAGAGTTGCACTGGCCTCATTGAATGGATGGAGGATGCCATATCCACAGATGGCCCTGATCGGGTGCTTTTTGGTGCCTTTTGGCAGTCCAAGATTTCTCTCTCTTGATTAAGTGGCAGATTGGGCGAGGGTTACCGTTCATCCCGGGATTGATGGGATACACATCCTAGCTTGTGTTGTTGTGAGGTTTGTGTGTTCTCTAGAAGTTAAGGTTATGGAAAAAATTGATGCATGCCACACAAGCCACTACATTTTACAATGAAGGCAGTCATGATTGTCCATTTTTAAAGATTCTAGGTGAATTAAACCTTTCTCCTGGATAATCTCCCCCTTAAAGAATAATTCCCCATTTAAATGAACAACAATACTCAACATCTATATTGTGTTAAACCAGATGTTTTTTTTGTGAGAAACTCACTTTTTTTAGAGTAGACAAAAAGATTGCGTTATAAATATTTTCCCTCCAATTTTTCTTTTTTGCTTCTGCTAATGAGAAGAAAATGGTAGCTTCACTACTCTCAAGGCTGTGACAGCAAATACTTCAATTTTTGCAATGCACTAGTCCAGATGTTGGGTGTGTGCCTAGAACCTTGAGCAAGATTTACATCCTGGTATTTATAGCCAGATTGCTAACCATAATTGTTTCTTGTCACCGACGTCATTCTAGGAGTGGGAATCCGTGGTGACGTTAATGTGGTCATCTGTCAATCACTATGTAGGTCAAACCAGAACAACTACATTCCAACTGAAATATCAGCAGTCCTTCATGATGCTTTTTTAGCTCTGGTAATGGTAGCCGCATGCATCTGGAGCAAACTGACTCAGAGGCACTACATTTGTTATGGCTAAAATCACAAGCTTTTCAAGGCTATACTGTTTTTTAATGTCCCAATCCTTGTTCGACTACAGCTGCCTCGTAGCACGGTCTCTGACCACTCCACAATCTTCTTTTTTTGAAAATCAAATTTTATTGGCATTTTTTGGTTATTACATCTTGCAGTATGTTTCATCAATATTCACCTCAAAAAACATTTTAGCAATAACCCTTTTCCCCCCACCCTCCCCCCACCCTCAACCTCAGCCATGGATCGAGCACTGGCATCTAGTTTGTCCGTAGAGCTCACGGAAAACCTTTCAAGGCACAGTCTGTCAGTTCCTTGCGCACAAATGTCTTGGGCTCGGCTTGTTGCGGGCCCGATAAGAGTGATTATCTACCTAATGCCTCACGTCTTTTGGGCGTCATCCCAGGTGGTCGTTGATGTCTGGGTAGGCCCCCATGCGTACTTTTGTAACTTCAGGCCAGACGCTCATACTTCTCAAAAAAAGCGGAGCCAGAATTCTTCGATGTTGGATTTAGATTCATCAAGGACATGTGTAAAAAACTCCATGTCATAAATAGCCTGGACCTTGGAGACCCAGTCCCTCTCCCCCGGGATGTGTGGGCTCTTCCACTTTTGGGCTAGACAACACCTAGCTGCCACCAGCATAACCTGTAGTATGTGGCCCTGGGTTTCCTCATGGTCATCCCCTACATCGATCCCAAAGAGGAGAAGCAGGGGCACAGGGACTTACTCACTCCATCGACCCCTTTAATCCAGGATAAAACCTCTCCCCAGTGTGTCTGCACCATAGGGCATTTCCACCACATGTGTATGTAGTCACCTTTTATTTTACGGCATTTCCAACAGTGCGGGTCGTATCCCGCTCTCATCCTGGCGATCCTCTGAGGGTGGGGGGTGGGTAGTGCCACCTGTGCAATACCTTTAGGGCTTGATGTCGGTATTGAAGCGAGGTCATTGAGCGGTGGGCTCGGATGCACATCTTAGACCATCTCTTGTCATCAATTGCCCCTCCCAGGTCCCTTTCCCATTGTGTCCGGGCTGGTCGGGGTTCCCCAGGGGCCGAGAGCAAAAGGAGTTTATAGAGGTGCGATATGACTCCCCCTGGAGCCCCGGGCGGAGATTAACAATTTCTCGAAATCTGTTAGGTCTCTCCTGAGAGTGTCGCCCCATGAGGATTCGATGAGGACTCCCTTAAGCTGGAGATAGCAGAACAGTGATAGTTTGCCCAACCCCAGAGCCTCCTCCAGGTCTAACAGGGGTATGAAGGATCCCTCCACCCACAGCTGGCCTGCCCTGGTGCGACCTGCCTCATACCACTGTTGGTAAGCGGCTGGTTTGGCCACTTTGTCTATAAACGGGGGGGGCCCAAATGCAGCTCAGCGTGGAGGGCCAGGTGGTGAGCCATCTATAGTAGCCTCCTTCCCTCCAGATCGACCATAAGACCCCCAGCACCGGGTGGTGTAGGACCCGTCTTGGAATACATGATCTTGGAACCCATAACCACTCATGCAGCGTGACCGGGGCAAGTACCTTGTTGTCCATTGCCACCCACTGCTTTTCTGTCCCAGGGTTGAAGTGGTCTTTGAGAACTCTCAGCTGTGCTGCCTTGTAGTGTGTTTCGGAATACATGATCTTGGAACCCATAACCACTCATGCAGCGTGACCGGGGCAAGTACCTTGTTGTCCATTGCCACCCACTGCTTTTCTGTCCCAGGGTTGAAGTGGTCTTTGAGAACTCTCAGCTGTGCTGCCTTGTAGTGTGTTTCTAGGTCTGGGAACCCCACCCCTCCGTCCTCCTTGGGCCTCGTTAGGACATCATATGAAATCCTATGCTTCTTGCCCGCCCAGAGGAATCTCAGTACGTTTTATTGCCGTTAGGAAGGTCTTGGGCACCTGGACGGAAAGCATCTGAAACAGGAATAGGAATTTAGGGAGGACCACCATTTTAATCAGGTTGAGACGTGCCATCCACAAGAACCCGAGCCCGCCCACCTCTCTACATCCCTCCTAACTTCTGTCCAGAGTGGGGTAAAATTATTGGAGAAGAGGTCTGCAGGGTTGTCTGTGACCTGGACTCCCAGGTGCCGGAACCCATCCCTCTGGAGTCGGAAGGGGAGCTCTCCCACATATTCTGTCTGTGTCCGATAAACGTCCCCCTATGAATGCCACCGACTTTCCCAGGTTAACCTTGAAACCCGAGAGGTCTGCGTAGCGCGCCAAGCCCCTCAGCACATGGGGAACCGTCTGAGACGGTCTAGTGGTAATAGATAAATAGGCTGATTTTACAGTGGGAGTCACCTATCCGTACTCCGTTGATTGCCTCATCGTTTCGGACAGAGATCACTCAGGGCTCCATAACCAAAGCGTATATTAGGGGGGATAGTGGACAGCCCCGTCTCGTGCCTCTCCCCAGGGGAAAAGCCTTTGATTTTGTCCCGTTCGCAACCACCTCGGCTGAGGGGGCGGAGTATAATGCTGACATCCATCCTAGCCATCTCGGTCCCATCCCCACCGCAGAGAAAACCTCCCCCACGAGTGCCCAGCTGACCCGGTCAAAGGCCTTCTCTGCGTCAAGTGCCAGCAGCAGGACCCCTTCGTCACGGACCATCTTTGAATTTAGTGCGTGGAGGGTTTTGCGCATGCTATCAGAGCCCTGACAGTTGAGGATGAATCCCGCCTGATCTGGGTGGACCAGGCGGGGTAGGCATCTCTCTAGTCAGGTTGCCAGAATTCTGGCAAAAATCTTGGCGTCCAGATTCAGGAGGGAAATGGGCCTGTATGATCCGCAGTCTGCCAGGTCTCTGCCCGGTTTGGGTATTACAGTGATTAGGGCCTGCAGGAAGGTGGGCGGGATTGTGTCTAGGTTCCTAATTTGGTTGAACAGTTTAGCTAGGGGCTCTGCTAGGATGGCCTGACATTGTTTGTAGTAGTCTGCCGTATACCCGTCTCCCCCCGGGCCTTTCCCACTTTTAGCCTCTTAATGGCACCTTTAACCTCTTCCGCTGATATGTCCCACTCCAGATCCTGTAATTCCAGCTCGGTTAGTCGGGGTAGCGGGTGTTCCGCTAAGTATGCCCGGATTTCCTCCACTAATTCCACCGCCCTGTTTTGTGTAGAGTTCCCTGTAGAAGTCAGCGAAACAGTCTACTATTCCTTCCTTCTTGTTGCGCTGATTGCCCCCACTATCCCTGGTGGGTCCCACCCTCCTCTCCATTCTGCATCCCCTGGCTCTACGCGCAAGTAGAGTCCCCACTCTGTTCCCCCCTTTCATAGTATCTTTGCCGTGTGTATCTCAATTTCTTAACTACCTCCCCTATGAGGGCCGCATGCAGTGCCTGTCTCTTCTCTTGTATCTCTACCAGGAGGGTTTCCCCATCTTCCCCAATGAGGCTGAGCCTCGCACGCAGGGCCTTTAATTCTTCACGTATCTTATTTTCAATTAGTCCTCTCTCTCGCTTGCGCCTGGAGCCCTCAACTATCAGGAGACCCCGGAAGGTGGCCTTTGCCGCCTCCCACACCGTAACCATGTCAGATTCCCCATTATCGTTTGTCTCAAAGTAGGCTACCATCTCGTTCCTTAGGAAATCTCTGAATACTGGGTCTCTCAGGAGTGTGTCGTTGCAGCGCCATCGTGAGGATCTCGGGGACAGGGGCAGCAACCAATTTGCCACCAACAGTTTGTGGTCGGACCATGTTATTTCTACCTTGGGGAGCATAGCCACCCCTCCCCCTTCCTGTGAGGTTAAGAGCAGGTCAATTCTTGTGTAAGTGTAGTGCGGGGGAGAGAAGAAAGTGTATCCCCCTGGGCACGGGCATGCCTTGCGCCAGACATCTGTCCAATAGTGTTTCCTTAGAAGGGTCTTTAGTGCTAGATTATATTTGGTGAAACCTCTTTACCCCGCTCTTCTTGCTGTCCACTAATCCAGCTTGGGGTCCATGATAAGGTTGAAGTCACCTCCTGATATCATGGCCCCTTCTGCCCATTCGTCCATTACCCCGAAGATCTGGTTCAGGAACCGTATCTGACCTGAGATGGGTGCATATAGGGTGGCCTGAGTGATGCGTTCGCCCTCACAGGTGCCCTTAATCCCCCCCAAAACCCCTCTTGGTTTCTATGTTTGTGAGGTGGAATGTCTTGTTCAGAAGAATGCCTACCCCCTTCCTTCTTATAACTTCTATGGGATGCCCAGAAGTTGCTCCCGATTTCCTTTCCTCTAACGGACAACTCTTTCCCCTGTTTATAGTGGGTTTCCTATAGGAAGTGTACCATTAGCTGTTTGCGGAACATGTTGCTGGTCAATGATCTTTTGTTTTGGGAGTTTAAGCCCTTGACATTGAGCGTGCCTATTCTACCTTCAACCATTGTCGTCCTTGGTCTCTTTCTTTGTGCTCCTTCATTTGATTCCGATCTAAGGCCTGTTGTGACGCCAGGAACCCTGGCTCGATCTGGCTGACGCCCTTCCCCTTGACCCCCATGAGTGCCTCCCTCCACCCCATTCATTGGTCTCCCCCCCTCCCTCCCACCCCGTCCCATCCCATCCCATCCCCCCATCCCTTGTTCCCTCCCCTGCTTTTTCCCCATTGTAAGGCGTTTGTCTACGTCCCCCAATACACGTCGGGGTTAGTCAACGAACCACCAAGGACTCTACCCCAGGCCCGGGTAGTTCAGTGATCGGGGTACCCATCTCTGTCACCATGTGTAGGGTGATCCCGTTCTATCCTCGGCATGGGTGCCCAAAGCGGGATCTCTCATCTACGTCCCTCTCTCTCCGCCCATGTTATTAAACTTGAACTCTGGGTGTGGGCCCATCAACAATTTGGTTACCATTTAACAAACAACAACTGGCCCCATAACCTTATGAGCCGAACATGGCACCAACGTGGCGTGTGGCCATGGTGCTCGGGGGCCCCGGCCCTGAACACCCTTGGTGCTCCCATATAGCATCATCGTTGAGAAAGAGACCTCGCCCATTTCTTAAGAAGCAACATCAGGGTCACTTCAAATGTCCCTCGGAAGCCGTTGAAGGGTGTCTAGTTTTTTGAAACTTGCAGGCCCCCTTCACCTTTGCTTTACCACTGAGATTGGCTGGTCTGCTAGGGCCCCGTGGTGGGTCCTGAGCGTCTCCTTCTCGGCCGCCTGTGTAGCCGGCCCGGTCGCACACCAGGTCCTTCGTGACCTGTTGGATGTCCTCCTCAGACACCAGGTGGTGCCTCTCCCCCATCCACTCAAATACCAGGTGGAAGGGGTGGCCCCAGCGGTATCGGACCCTTTTTCCCTGTAGCCATCTGGTGAGATTGCCGCACTTTTTCCTCATCAGCAGGGTGAGGGCTGAAAGGCCCTGAAAGATGGCCACCTTTGAGTCCCCATATTGTATGTTTCCGAGACTCCTAGCTTTTTCCAAGATCTTGGCTTTGTCCTTGTAATAATGCAGCCGGGCCAACACCGAGCGAGTGTCCTTTCCCCTCCTGCCCCCCCAGCGCGGTGGACTCTGTCCAATTTATTCTGTTCAATTTAATCTCCCCACCAGCATCCGCTCCCAGGACAATCCGTATAATGTCATGCACCTTGCCTTCTAAGCCTTGTGGGCTTTCCCCGTTGGATTCTGCCAGACCAAAAATGCGTAAATTATTTCTCCTCTCCCTGTTTTCCATGTCGTCCACCTTGAACCGTAGTTCCTCCTTGCGACGTTGCACCTCTTGGAACCTAGCCTCCATCTGAGTTTCGAGGAGCGCCGTGGAGAGCTGGTTGTTTTTGACTCCCTCCATGCGGTCCTCCAGGGTGGTGACTTTTGTGAGGTCTGCAAGCTTGGCACCCATATCCGTTCGTATCCAGCGGATTTCCTCTAGGATCATCTGGATATTGTTTTGGATGGCACCCAGGTAGGAGGGTGGTGTGGATGGGCCCCCGGCAGCCATATTGCCCTCGTTGGCGTGAAATTGGTATTTTGAGAGGGCCTCCATCCAACTCATGGGGTTCTGGCTCAGATCGGATGTAGGAGCTGCCCCATGAGCAGCATGCAGCAGCAAGGACCCTGTGCCACAGCCCGTGACTTTCAGTGGTGTTGTGGTGGGGCCAGCGGGGGTGGGGGGATACAGTGTCTATGGGTGTTGGCTCCAGGGGCGATCCAAGTCCACTAGAGGCAGGCAAGTACCCCTGAGGCGGCAGTCCTTGGATCCTCAGGCGGGGCCAATCTAGGTCGGATGTGGCGGTGGGCAGATGGGTCGGCCCGCCCGGAGATGGGAAGGCCCTTGGGCGGTGGTCTGTGGGTTCAGTGTAGGGTGGGAGGAAACCCCCTCTGAGATGCTCCTCAGGGCAGGGATGACCCCTATCGAGTGGTGCTCCCCCCAGGGCCCGGCCCAAAGGGGTTGGTTTTATGGATCTTGGCCTGTCAGGCCCCTCACCTGCAGCGTGGGTCCATGTGTGCCCCCCAGCCTGCTGTGTTAGGGGCATGCTCCTGTGTCAGCCCAGGCTGGGGAACCTCAGATGCAGGCCTGAATGTGGCCTCTGTGACTTCCTGGGTGTTTCACTGGATGTCTGTAGGCCTGGTCGGGCTCTACTTTTAGGCAGGTGGTGGTCTGAGGTGCACAGGCTCTTCCTAGGGCGGAGGGGGGCCTGCACCAATCACTCCAGGTGCCACCTCTCACCCTGTGTAGTGGTGGGGAGCGCACTCCCACGTCGGCCCAATGGTGCTCTTTTGTGCCTTTGGCCCCTGGGGTTAAACTTGGCATGAGGTGAGCAGTGATGGCCCGTCCCCTGTCCCGCAGCTCTGCCTAAACAGTCCGGCTCCCGTGGCCGCAAGTCGGGAGGGCGCGCTGCACCCATGGCTAGCGTAGCACACGCCTGCCAAGGGAGCAGGATGGTCTGCGGGCCCGGGCTGCCCCTCAGTTCTCCCGAGGCGTTCCAGACCACAGGGCCCAGGCTGCCCCTCAGTGCTCCATTGGTATTCCGGACTACAGGGCCAGCGCTGCCCCTCAGTGCTCCACTGGTGTTCCGGACTACAGGGCCAGGGCTGCCCCTCAGTGCTCCACTGGTGCTCCAGACCACAGGGCTCGGGCCGTCCTCAGGGGCTCCAAAAGTGTTCCGTTGCCTCTGCTTCCTCGCCTCCCGTGGTGGGTACTTTTCGCAGCCTGCAGTGATTCTCTCCGTTTCCCAGGCAGTCAGCGGCCTCGGTGGTTCCTTGCGGCGTGCAGCTCGGGGTTGTGGGGGAGGGGCACCAAAGACTCTCTGCAATGTATCTTGGCTTAGGGGGCACCGAGAAGCTTCTGGTTTGGACCCTTCTGATGGTCGCAAGTTCCCACGGCTCTATTTCGCTTCCATGTGTGGGATGGGACCTGTCCTCCGCTTTAACTCTGCTGGTTTCCCGGGGCTGGGTGTGGAGCTAACGGGTCAGGCGGCCATTTTACCTGCACTCCCTGGTGGCCTCCTCCACAATATTTTTAGCGTTGTCATTGGTCAGTTTAGTGCGACTCCAAATGAAACAATGATGCATGAAGAATTCACTTTTAAAATTATCTTGGGACGGTTCATGCCTTATCTGAGCACACCAATTACTATTTTGCAGGAACTAATGATGGCAAACTATCCTCAGCCACATTGTGCATACCAATAATTAGAGAAAAATCATAAGTGTAGCCTCGGCTCACAAAAAACGAGTGGAAAATTGGGAGAGTCCTTCGTACTGAAGTGCAAGATCATGAAGAGAGACATAAAACATTGGGATTTAATAGTGGCTATAAACAATTAAACAGTTGCCAGGGTAACATTGACACCACTTGTTACAGATTACAAAGCTCATTATCTTCTGAAAACAAGGCAGACTGTCTAACATGGCCAACAAATTATTAACGTATATATTCATGGGTTGTGCGATCGCAATGTAATTATAACCCACAAAGATTAAAGGGGCTCACTTTGCCTGGGTCAGCAAGAGAAATTCTCTTTTTGAGCATTGTTTCTATTCCCTCTTCACATCTCAAACAGCTGACCATCAAGTTATATCAACCTTTTTTACGGGTTGAGAATGTACACGGACTGGCTAGTAAGGGGATCCATCCACTCACTAAATCTTTACCAAACAATAATACTGTAGGGCCTAATGGATCGTCGATATTTTGTAATAAAGACATTTCTTCATATTTTATTTCCCCCCCCCAAATGCACTATTTTATACTTTCCTAGACTCGCACACAGTAATTGAGTTTGGATGAGTCTGCTTTCTTAAACGTGATCAGGATCCCCAATTATGCTCTACATATGCCTAAAAGCTATTTTGAACTATGACACGACACATGCATCTACTTGAAACTTCAACCTACTTGCCTACCACCAACACTTTCAAACCTGATGAACCCAAGCAGACCGGATTTGTTCTTGCCAGCCACAAGACAATACCCAAAGTTATTAATGCAATTGATATTGCAGAGATGGTGAGAATTCAACTTGTCCTATGCTAAGAAGAGTTTTGACTGAGCAGACTGGCTTTACTGAGTCAACATCATTTGCTTATTTTGTTTTGGACCTACATTTATCGTTTGCTTGGAAGCCAACAATTATGGCTCTCCAACAAGAAGTAAAATGAACATTTTGATTTTTCTCTTATCAAAATGTTTAGGGTGTCCCGATAGGGGTTTTTGCTCCTTCCATAGAACTGATCGCCCAATGATTCTGAGACCACCCAGGTCAAGAGGCATTCCAGGTCTAGGGGCGCATCACAAATTTGCATTGTTTGCAGATGACAAGATTTTCCTCATTAAAAATCCACAAAGGTGATTGACAAATGTCATTAAAAAACTCTGTTTTTCTTAACAACAAGGTGCATTATGAAGAACAAGGTGCATTACGAAGAAATATACCTTTGTATAGGCATGTACTTAACTAGGTCCTCCTCACCTCTGTAGAAGCAATATCCCAGTACTAATTTCAGATTTGTCCAGCAACCTGGATAATTGAAGGGGCCTGGAAATGTCCTGCATTGGTTGTATAGGTGTTTAGAAGATCCGGTTAAACTTCACCAATGCGGATGTGAAAACTGATACGGCTGAGAAATAGCCAGTGAAGAAGATTAATTTAACATTGATGTATTCTGCCAAATATGTTGAAAACATCCACATTTTTCAAAATAACCAATGTATGAAATTCTTGGACAAATCGTACATACTAATGGTGTGGTGCTACATACATTTAAAGTCAACACCCTTCTTCAGGAGAAAAACATCTACAAAAGCAAAATAAGTTGTGGTACTCCTCATAAACAAGTCTTTCTTCTGTAAAGCAGTGCATGATTCAGTAAAACGTTCCGATATGGATTCCAAGATGGCCGCCAATCTGTGAGGGTATACACAACCATGATCCATCTGCGCGGAAGGAATAAGGTGACATAAGCACCTCAAAAGAAGGTAGATTTCACGTTCTCCTGACCCCCCCTCCACGCCCCCCAGGACCTACAGAGAAGGAGAACTGCACGGCTGCAGGGAGAACGTCACAGAGCCTGGCTAACATGCATCTCCGGTAGCATCCCGAAGAGCAGAGCGGAGCCGCGGCGCAGAGGAAGCGGCGTAACTGACCCAGCCTGAGAACCCAGGAGGGGAAGTAAGCGGAGAAGAAGTTGCTTCTTCAAAGCAGCAGAGAGAAGAAGGGCAGTGAGGGACACCACCGACAACGTATTATCCCCCGAGCAAATCCGCATCAGCAAACGGAGCAGCAGAGAGGGTAGGGGCCCATGTCAGAGCGGCGGCAGTCCGGGAGAAGAGAAGTAGATGTTTTAAGCCACGTGGTCCAGCCCATGTGGATCAGTGGGAAAGCGAAGGAAAGCAGAGAGGGGGAAACGGCTCACCGGTAACAGCCCAACACTAGAGGAGGCACCTCGAAAGCTGCGACGAGCTTCAGAACACTCCAAGTAAGCCCAGGAAGGTGCAGCGAGAGAGGGGGCGTATGAGCTGGAGGAGAGGCGCAATGCAGCAGGGAAAGAGCAATGAAGGAACTGCAACGGGCACTCAGCCTGGCAAACACAGAACACCACAGAGATGCAGCGGTGAAAGATTAGTGAATGACAGTGCAGGAACGGCAGCGAGTGTCCTGCCTGACGGATACATAACGCAGCAGAACCACAGTAGGGGAGACCATAAAGGAGAGACAGCAGTGCAAAGACAGGAAAGCCCAGCACCGTTATAAAGCAGCAATTGAGCAAACAGCCCAGACATAAACCCAGGGCCGACACTGCCGATAGAAGCTACAGAGAAAGCAAGGCACGGGGGGAGGGGAAGCCCAGCACGATAGACTAGAGGAAATACACGGCGGAGCAGCAAAGGTGGCAGGCAGGTAGGCTGGGGGACGCATACACCAAGAGTCATTGAATAAGGAACAATAATTAAGGTGCGAAGCCCCATAATAAGGGGCTCTAGAACAGCCAGAAGGGAAGTAACCCTGGATAAAATAGCACCTGAACATCAGAACTGTGTGGGGACAGCGAACGAGACTCACATAGAGACAAAGGAACATGGTGTGCCCGGCAAAGAAAACACCAAGTACAATCACGCCAGATCTCGAAGCGTACACCCAACTACATAACATGTGTCGGAGGAGAAGCAACGAAGCAGAACCCAACCCTTGGACCCAGTGAAACAACTGGCAGCGCCTCCGTGAGGGTGAAAGAGGGCACCATGACCAGGGGCGATCAGCCCTGCTATAGCAAGTACCCAGGGGCAGGCGTACTGAGGCTGGCGACATATTAGATGTGTTGATTGAGGGAAGGGACCACATACAAGTCAACAGATAACACTGAAACCCCGGCAAAGAGTTGAACTGCGCTGATTAGCCCTCCTCACCCCCATAGAGAGACTCGACACCAAAAGTGTACAAGCTGACAGTGACAGCCACCTGATGCCAGGGGCAAAGCCAAAGAACACCCCTGTGGGAGTCAGACACATCAAGAGCGCTAGGGGGACAGCTAGAAGGGTATTGGAGGCAACAACAGCAGGAAGCGCCACAAGTGGCGGAATCAATAGAGGGATCGGAGTGGAGCCGAAAGACTGGAAGAGTCCACAATGGCACTAAACAAGGAATAATGACAAGACTACCTGAGAGGGATGGAGAATAGAATGCTGGAATCTTTCCAGGAACATTTTGGGAAGATGAAAGAGGAACTCAAGAAGTCACTACAAGAAGTTAGTAAGAAGATTACTGAGTTGGGAAACAGAGTCGATGTAACGGAAGACGGCTTAGCAGAGATGACGGAAGAAATAAAACAGAATATCATACTCCTCCAACAAGTGGCCAGAGCAACGCACAACTTGTAAATCCAGGCAGAGGACCTTGAGCACAGATCCCGCAGGTCTAACATTAGGGTCAAGGGCCTGGTATAGACAATTATGGACAAGGATTTAAAAGACGCAATGCAGCACTGCTTCAGCAGCCTCTTAACCAGTACACAACCAGAGGATATATTAATTGACAGAGTGCATAGAGTTGGACCTAAGAAAAGGGATCCAGAGGCAAGACTCCTAACCTCCTATACCATGAAGGAAGAGATACTCAGGGTAGCGAGAACACAACAGGAGGTATCAATCAATGAGACAAAGATTAATCTATACCAAGACCTGGCGTTATCCACATTACATAAAAGGAGAATGATGCAACCGGTCACTGGGGCACTAATTGTAAAACGGATCACATGCAAATGGGCATTCCCTTTTGGCCTATTGTTCACTTGGGAGGACAAACAAAGGATTTCCACGTGCGAGGAAGGTATGGCGTTGTTACAGATAGAAGATGATGATGATCGGGTGGATCAGGCGCTTAAAAAAAAAAATAAAAAAAAAATAAAAAAGGAATAGGGACAGTGCCAGAATGTGGGAATGGTCGAGGAGTAGCAAAAAGACGAGGAAAGGAAGTCAACAGGTCCACACAGGAAATAAAGATGGGGGAAGGGACAAATGTAGAATATAATTACGTTCTGTTGAGGGTGCGGAAAGACCAGGGGAGGGGGCGGAGGAGAGAACAGTGAAACAAAGAGCGGGTAGAACAAGCAAGGATGGGGTGGGGAGCAGCTTGGAATCCAAATCAGGGTATGGGACCACCCCGAATGAGTAAGGCATTACAGAAGGAAATAATCACTTTTGAGTGGCACGGAAAGCAACCAAGAATTCAAAAGAAAGTTCTGACCTAATTATTTCCGGTAGTGGTTTGATTGCGAATTGGAACAGTAGTGGAGACAATGGACAACCCTGCCGGGTCCCCCTCTGCAGTGGGAAAATATCTGACAAAGTCATTCGCCCTGGAGTTGGTGCATAATGGTTTAACCGATGCCTGATCTTAATGCATCTGTATCGTCCCCTTTCCTCTATACCTAATTTCTGTTTACATTCTTTGAACCGAAGGGGGATGCCACCTTGGAAGAATTCCCTTAGGTGAGGGGCCTGCGTCCAGTTGTCCCAAAATTTCTACTGCCTACCCGGGGTGAAATTTGCATTGTGTGCCATTGGGGTGAATGGCCCCAGTCCCTGCACTATTTTCCACCTCTTAAGTGCATTATCCCAACCCTGCAGCGACACTTTGGTGGCTTCTAATAGTTGCCCCTCAAGCCCTTGCTTTCAGAGCAATGGATGTGACCCCTCGTTCAAACCCCCACCAACCTTTTAGTCTGTCCTGCCCACTTTGTCATCGGTGACATTTGTGCCACCAGGATAGATCTCTCAATTTCAGGGATCCCCCGACCTCCGAGTAGCGTTGGCCGCAGCAGAATTTTATTTTGTATTCATGGTCGTTTTCCGTGCCACACAAAGGTGATTACTTCTGTAATGCCTTACTCATTCGAGGGTGGTATATCTAATGATAGAGAGCCCATTATGTATAATAAGCGTGGGAGCAATGTCATTTTAACTGCCACAAATCATGCAAACCAGGAAAGTTCCTGTGCTTCCCATCTGTGCAAGTCCTCTTTCAGTTGTTTCCACAGTGGAGCTATATTAGCCCAGTACGGCCTTTGTAGTCCCTGGTTAGGTTTATGCCCAGATACTCTATGCTCTCATTTTCCCATAATAGAGGGCATTCATCTATCTCTGTCCTCTCCTCAGTTATATTTAGTGCCTTAGATTTGGAGTAATTTATGGTGAAGCCCAAGACTATAGCAAACTCCTGTAGCCTCTCCATAACTTTATGTAGCCGGGGGGGGAGGTGGGAGCATTGCTAAGCAGCCATGAGATAGGACGCTTCTTCTTGAGTCTCCTGCCAATTCTGCAAGATCCTGCCATGTACGTATGTGAATACTAGTGCACTTGTGCTATAAATGAAGATACCGCTGTTGGAACATGCAGTGAATAAGAAGGCTGTGTTCCCATGAAGACCAGAGACAGAGAAATGCAATTTTGAAGATAGATGTAAGAAGCGAATCCTGCGATGGAAGAAAAGAAAATGGCGTCTGCTCGGTGACAAAGGACAAAGCCACAGACGGAGCGGACAACGGAGCGAGACTGGCCAGCAATAACAAAGGTCTGCTGCAATACCCAGCCACAGACGCTACACAAGCCCAGAAAGTAGTGGATGCAGGAGCCCTCACGGATCAGATGCCTCAGGGAGCTGCCGAGGAAGTAGGTGGGACGGAGCGTATGGTGCCCGGACAATAGGCCGCACAAAATATCTAAGCGGATGCACCCCGAGCTCGTACAACAATGTTTGGGGACCTGCAGACACCTGCTTGGGGTGTCCCAGAGGAAATCATATTGACAGCAAGGGACACTGAGGCACGGAACGATACAGGAATATGTATGACGCACTTTAATGCGGTTGGATGAGTAGAACAAGTTACTTTCTTACCTGGTAACGTTCTTTCGATGGGATGGTCCGACGACGTATTCCATATCTATGACAGGTAATCACCACAGCTGTGCTGCTTCGGAAACTTTTCCGGCGTCTGCGTCCTGCGTCGATGACGTCGATGCGCCGACGTCGAGGACCTCCTCCGACGTCCGACGTCATCCGATGTGATAAGTAGGACGCACGACGCCTGTAGCCTCAGTTGTAGTTTTTTCCCCCAGAACGTGTGACATAAGTCAACTGCCAGTCAGACACAAAGCCTTGCGGAACGTAAGCTGCAATCGCAAAAGAAATTCTGCAGCGGGGAAGGCAGGGCGGGAGCGATATGGAATACGTCGTTGGACCATCCCATCGAAAGAACGTTACCAGGTAAGAAAGTAACTTGTTCTTCGAAGGGATTGGGTCCTCCGACGTATTCCATATCTATGACAGACTCCCAAAGCAGTACCAGAGCAAGGAGGAGGGAAAGAATTTATAAACAAAATTTAGAATAGCCAATCAAATAGCAGAGCAAAGGACCGCCTTGCCAAAGGCCAGATCCTGCCCTCTGATGGAATCGAGGGAATAATGCCGTACAAATGTATGTACTGAAGCCCAGGTGGCTGCATCACAGATGTTGCGAATAGGAACACCCCTCTGCAGCGCAGTAGATGCAGCCACCCCCCTGGTAGAATGGGCCCGCAAGCCAGCCGGTGGGTCCTTACCCGCCAAGCGGTAACACTCCGAGATGGCCAAAATAATCCAGCGGGACAAAGTCTGTTTCGTCACAGCTTGCCCCAAACGCTTACCAGCGTAACCAATAAAGAGTTGATCGTCCACTCTGACCCGGGACATGCGTGAAACATAAAAGCTTAAAGCTCTCCTAGGATCAAGCCTATGGAGCCTCTCCTCTTCCTTACCAGGATGCGGAGGAGGATAGAATGCCGGAAGAACAACCTTCTGGGCCAAATGAAATTCCGTCACTACCTTCGGAAGAAAAGGACGACGAACACGAAGGACAACCCTGTCCTTGTGGAAAACAGTGAAGGGTGGCTTAACTGAAAGTGCCTGTAACTCACTCACTCTGCGAGCGGAAGTAACCGCAACTAAAAACACAGTTTTCAGAGTTAACAGCCTCAAAGGGCAAGAATGTAAAGGCTCAAACGGAGCACCCATAAGAAACCTAAGAACAAGGTTTAAATCCCAACCGGGCACCAGGAAAGGAGACGGAGGGAACACATTAGTGAGCCCTTTCAGAAACTGTGAAATTAAAGGGATCTTAAAGTAAGAACACTCATCAGACGAGCGCTTAAAGATGGACAGCGCCGCCAGGTAACCTTTAATGGTACCCACTTGCAAGCCCCTGTGGGCCAAAGAAAGCAAAAAGGACAGAACCATGGGGATGTCACATGCAAAAGGATCCACATTCCGAACTCTGCACCAGTCGCAGAACTTACGCCAACGGTACAGAGACTTAGTTGCTGGCCTTCGGGCCGAAAGCAACACCTCCATCACGTCTTCAGGGAGGTCCCAATCCCTATACCTCAACCTTTCAGAAGCCAAGCGTGAAGGTTGAGGGATCTGACCTCTGGATGGAGAACCAGACCCCCCTCCCGTGAGAGCAGATCATCTCGGTAGGGAAGACGACGTGGAGGGCAGATGGACAAGTCGAGAAGGTCCGGGTACCACGTCCTCCGAGCCCACGCCGGAGCAATGAGGATCATCCGGGAACCGAACTTCCGCAACCTCTGCAGCACTTGCGGGATGACGGGGACTGGAGGAAACGCGTACAGCAGCGGGAACGACCAATCCACCACGAACGCGTCTCCTAAGGCTCCTTTTGGAGGAAATTCCCGCGAGCAGAACCTCTCGCACTTCCGGTTGACACTGGAGGCGAAGAGATCCACTTGAGGGGTCCCCCAAAGGGCGAAGATCTCCAGGAGAATCTCCTGAGCCAACTCCCACTCGTGAGAGATCGCGCTCTGCCTGCTCAGAGCGTCCGCCGTCACGTTTTCGACTCCGGCCAGATGAACTGCCGAGACCGAAACTTCCTGCTGGATGGCCCAGAACTCGAGCTGCATCGCCTCCCTGCACAGAGGAAGTGACCCTGCCCCCCCCTTTTTGTTGAGGTAGTGCATGGCCACCGTGTTGTCCGTCAGGATCAGGACATTCCTTTCTCGCACAGTCGGCAGAAAAGCCTTCAGGGCTAGCCTGACGGCCCTCAGCTCCAACAGATTGATATGGAGTCTGGACTCCGACGGAGACCAACGACGGCTGACTGTCAGCTCGTTGGCATGAGCTCCCCATCCCGTGAGGGATGCCTCCGTCACGATCGTCACCTCCGGCCAGGGAAGCCAAAATGGAGCCCCCTTCATCAAGTTGCCTTCGACGGCCCACCACAGAAGGTCCTGGGCGACCGAGGGCGGCACCTGAATCGGGTCCGACACCCTGCCGGAGGACTGCGACCATTGCATCTTGAGTGCCCACTGCAAAGATCTCATGCGCAGGCGAGCCTCTGGCACCAGAAGAATGCAGGATGCCATGAGGCCGAGCAACCTCAAGAACTCGAACGCTGGGAGCGTCTGGGCATGCTGAAACTTGTGCACCATCTGCTGAATGTGAAGAGCCCTCACCTGGGGAGGAAAACACTGCCCCAGGGAAGTGTCGAGCACTGCTCCGATGTACTGGAGCCTCTGCGTTGGCGTCAAATGGGACTTCTTTAAATTGAGGGAGAAGCCCAGCCTGTGGAGGGAGTGGCAGGTGACGGACAGATGATCCAGGACTTGCTCGGGAGAGCTCCCCCTGATCAACCAATCGTTCAGGTAGGGGTAGACGTGAATCCCCCCCTTGCCTGAGATGCGCTGCCACCACCACCATGAGCTTGGTGAAAACCCTTGGGGCGGAGGTCAATCCGAACGGCAGGACCCGAAACTGAAAGTGCGAGTCGCCAACCGCGAACCTCAGGTACTTTTTGTGCTTGGGATGGATCGGCACATGGAAGTAAGCATCCTTGAGGTCGAGTGACACCAACCAGTCCTGAAGCTGAAGGGCCTGGAGGACTTGAGAGAGAGTAACCATCTTGAACTTGTCCTTCCTGAGGAGTTTGTTCAAACCGCGCAAGTCCATGATGGGTCTCAATCCCCCGTCTTTCTTGGAAATCAAAAAATAAGGGGAATACCATCCCTTGTTCCTCTCCGCTACAGGCACCAGTTCTATAGCGCCTTTCTCCAGCAGGGCTTGAATTTCCTGCGCAAGGAGCGGATCCGGACACTTCAAAGAGAGGTTCCCCGGTGGATTGTCGCGAGGCCTGTGCCGAAAGGGAAGACAGTAGCCGTGGGCTATGATCTCCAGAACCCACACATCTGAAGTAATGGCTTGCCACTCTACAAGATGCTGCGCCAGCCTTCCCCCAACCGGCGAACCATGGGACATGGCCTCATGACTGAGTAGGAGCGGCTGCGGCGTTACCCGAGGGCAAAGAGGCAACTGCCCGAGCGGCCTTGGCACCACGGGTACCCTGTCGTCCACCTCTGGTACCCCTGCGTTGGCCTCTTTGACTGCCAGCTCCTCTCGCTTTACTGAAGGATGAGTAATAGCGAAAGGAACCACCCCTCCACTGCTGTCCCCTAGGACGAAAAGGCGGAGGTTGGCGAACTGCAGCGCCCAACGACTTCGCTGCAGCTTTTGAGGTCTGCAACCTCTCAAGGCTCTCGTCAGTCTTGCTGCCAAAAAGGTGTTCACCATCAAAGGGCATGTTGAGGAGCCGGGACTGCACATCAGGAGCAAACCCCGACTTCCGCAACCACGCAAACCTGCGTATCACGGTGCTCGCCGCCATGGACCTACTGACGCATTCAGCCAAGTCCAGACCCGACTGAACGGACTCACACATGGCATCCTTACCATCCTGGACCATAGCAAGGAAACCCTCCCGTTCAACCCCTTCGGGAATATGTTCAGCCGCTAACGCAACACAGTTCCACAGAGTGTGCGCGAAACGTGACAAGGCACAAATGGAGTTGGCCGCCTGAAGCGCCATACCACCAGAAGAAAACACTTTCTTCGCCTAGCCATCAAAACGTTTGTCGTCCCTATCAGGAGGGATGGTAGGGTACGACGCCTGCTTTGCCGGGGCCGTGGCCGCCTGCACCACCAAACTCTCCGGAGTGGGGTGCCTGGTCAAGTAGCAGGGGTCGCTACTGGCTGGACGGTATTTACGCGACAAGGATCTGCCCACCGCCGGGAGACTCTCCGGAGCAGTCCAAGCCGCCGCCACCCTTCTCTGCAAAGCCATATGGAACGGCAGTACCGGGTCAGTTGGGGGACCAACATCAAGGATGTCCGTCAGATCATCCTGCACAAACTCCCCTGGGGGAGCAGACCATCCCAGATACTCAGACACCCTAGCCATAAGGCGCCGGTACGAGGAATCAGCATGGGAGCCAGGCTCAGGCCTACAAAATTCCACCTCCGGAGAGGTGTCCAGTCCACTGGCATCATGCAGCGACTGCCTCAAATCGTCAAACTGACTATGGCCCGAGACAATTTCATCCGGCACCAGACTAGGAACCAGGCCATCAGAATCCTCATCCGCCTCCGAAATATATTCCAGGTGGCGAAAAGGCACCCGAGAGTGCTTGCTCTTAACCAGAGCCTTCCTAGGGGGCATACCCGTGACACGGGGCACCTCCGACACGAAAGGCGTCGATGGCGTCGAGCGAATCGGCGCCGACGCCGAGAAAACCGGCAACGGCGCCGAGAGGATCGGCGTCGACGAAATCGGCGTCGACGTCAGATGCAGCGCCTCCAGTATCGGCGGCGTCGACACAGCCCTCGAAGCCGGAGCTCCGAGCGTGTCCCTCGACGACCTGATCGTCGACGGCTTCGACGAGGCCCTCGAAGCCGGAGCCTCGAGAAAGCCTGTCGACGCCCTCGACGCCTCAGACGTCGATGTCTTCCTCGAAGACTTCACAGGAGCACACGGTCTCGAACGCGTCGAGGACCGGGACCTGGAACGGGTACGGCGAGAACGAGCCTCCTTGTCCGAACGGGACCGCTCCCGTGACTCGTGCCGACCACTCTTGCGAGCGGCGTCTCTCGACCTCACACGGCCGACCCCACTCGGGGGCGCGGACGGCTGAGTACCCTGCGACTCAAGAATCGCCAACATTTTCTTCCCGAAGGAAGCCCATTCTTCCGGCGTCGCACGGCTGGTGGGGTAACCGACGTGCCGTGCAGAATCCTCGGAAGAGGACCTGGAAGGCGACCGGTGACGGCGCTTCCGAGAATGCCTCGAACAGGCCGAGGAGTGGCGAGACCCACTCCTAGAAGAAGACCGACGAGACTTCCGACGATGACGCGGAGAGTCACCCCTCGAATCATCCGTCGAAAGCCCCGCCGACTTCGACTTCCGGGGCTTGGACACCCGACCTACCGCCAACTTCTTCTTACGTTCGCATAAGGCTTTGGACGTGAGCGACTGGCAGTCGACACAGTCATCCGTGTCGTGGGCCTCCCCGAGGCACCAGAGGCAGGCGTCGTGCGAGTCAGTCACCGACATCTTGGACCCACACTCCCCGCACTTCTTAAAGCCCGGACGCGGGATTGAAGACGAAGTGGAAGACATCGCCGAAGGAAATTCACAAACGAACAGGTTCGAAGAACCAGAAAGAACAGAACTCCAAAGAGTCGAGGCCTAGAACCGAGAAACACGAAGCAACACGTTCGCGGAAAAAACGGAACTGAGGCTACAGGCGTTGTGCGTCCTACTTATCACATCGGATGACGTCGGACGTCGAAGGAGGTCCTCGACGTCGGCGCATCGACGTCATCGACGCAGGACGCAGACGCCGGAAAAGTTTCCGAAGCAGCACAGCTGTGGTGATTACCTGTCATAGATATGGAATACGTCGGAGGACCCAATCCCCTCGAAATAGCGCGTTATGGAGTGGAATAGTAAAAACCTGTTAGACCGAGCTAATGGGGATGAACACATCCATAAAGCCAGTCAAAATCATGCGTAGCGCTTATATGGACAATAGTGTAAAACATTCAAGCTCCACACTCTGCAAGCCTTCAGTGACATCACGGGACAATTCACAGTGCAACAGTATCCACTGCACAGGTACGCCGCTCACGCCCAAACAAAACAAAGCTGACGAGACGGCAGTCAACTCAGGTTCCAACCGATACAAATCACTAGCCGTGTGGCAATAGTAACATAGAAGCACACAACTGCTGAAGCCATTGCCAGGCAAGCGATTGACAAGGCCTGACACTGGAGAAACCCGGAAGAGACAGACGGGGAAATCCCGTAATGCGAGGCGGGCTACAGCAGCAATAATAGACGTGTGGATGCAGCATAGGCGAGGAGGAGCCCCATGGTGAGAACTCCATCAGACACAGTGGGAGTGAGAAAATCAAATAACTGCTGAGCTCCATGGCACAGGAACCCCCCAGGTACTACTCCCAACGAGGCAACTGATTGGGAGATAAAGGCAGGGGTCAGGTGCGGTGGGCAGACGGTGGAGGTGTCTGAAGCGGAAATTAACGAGAGCCGAAAATAATAAGGCCAACAGTGTAATGCTCCAAATTGACAGAACAACATTGCACCAGGACCAGGTACTAGTAGAAGGGAAGGAAAGAAACGCTGTAGCTGAATACAGTGACTATAATGCTGATATTGGACTGATTGAAAGGTCGCGCAGCAAGAGCATAAGGAGCTGGCCGCTGAGTTGCGGGCTAGGCATACGCTGCTCCATATTGAACACCACGAGCAGGCAGTGATAAAACTCACAGGAAGTGTAAGCAGGCCCACAACGAGAACACAAGAGTGCGGCCACAGGTGACACTGACGTAAGGCCTAGCGATGATGATGGCAAGACCAAGTGGCGCCCGGCTGGGGTTGCAGGGCATTGGACACATACACTAATCATTTGAATACTCTAAGGGGGACCCAGTGGACAGCACTAAACAGCACCTGACGCGGATGCCCAGACCCTAACCAGAGGAACACTTATCAATCATAGGCAGAGTGCGGACCTCGGGGGATACCAGGATCTGCAGGCGACCCTCTGAGGGTGGGTGACCATGAGTCAAGGAAGATCACAAGAACAAAGCATACCTGGAAACGTTCAGCCTGGGTGAACGCCCCTTGGACCCAATAGGTGCGCCCAGAACAACAGGAAACTGGTGATTGGGGCAATAACGGTCCTGCAACCTTTCCCAAAAGCGAAAATGGCATCCAAATTGCCCAAAGTTAAACAATCTACCATGGAGGAATTTGCAAATCACTGCAGGTGACGCAAGGAGCCAGTGGGAAAGGACAGGGCACTGGAGACACTGATAAGAAGGCGCCCAGTAACCAACAAATACTGGACGCCATAGCTGAACTGCAGACATCATGGGAAAGTAAGATGAATACAGCTATTTCAGACTTGAGAACTGCGCTGGAGTCTAAAACAGATGCTGCGAGCATAGATGTGAACCTACTGCGGCAAGATGTACGAGCACTGGCGGAGCGCACTGGGACCCTCGAAAAGGAAGTGAAGGAGAATACATGCAGGACTAATGCAAAGGAAGTTCACGTGTTGCAAAAACAGATGCGCAATATAGAGAATAGAGCGGAAGAACAACGTGCGCATAGTGGGCCTGCCGGAAGGTGAAGAAGGGTCCGACTCGACAAATTGCATTGAAAACATGTTACTGCAGGAAATTTCGGTGGGAATGCTCAGACAAGGGTTTGCAGTAGAGAGGGCGCACAGGGCCCAGTCAAAGAGACCGCCACCAGGCACTCCACCGCGTCCTATCATCGCCAAGATTCTAAATTATAAAGACCGGGAGAAGGTTCTGGAACACTTCCGTAAGGGAGGAACGATCAGCAGAGCATCGGCAACTATCACCGCGTACCGGACTACACACTCTTGGTGCAGAGACAACGCTTGAATTATGTGGCAGTGAAAAGGAGAATGCGAGAGGCAGGATACAGATACATGCTGCTATATCTGGCCAAAATTAAGGTGCTCCTGAAGAATAAGGCCCTGTTCTTCAAAACACCGGAGGAGGCGTCAGAGTGGCTCGACTCGAGGAACTGTCCGATGGGTGCAGGTGACTGGAAGGAGTTGCCGGCAGAGAAATGAACCAGCGCCTCATGTGGAGTGCGCGCATGCGTACAAGATGCCTTTAGGAAGAGAGGTACAGCACCAATATGGACACTGGTCCGGTATTAAGAAGCATAGTCAGTGCACAGAGGGAGGCATAGTAGTGAATGAAAAGGGGCGGCAGGAGTACACCAAGCGAGCCCCTGTAATAAGGGCGTCACTGAGCAAAGTGGGCGCTAAGGTCTGTACTCTTTGTCCATAGTACATATAGAAATGTGGTACACCGGAGACGCTAGAGTTACGCAGTGCTTAGAACGTATAAATGGATGACATATTGTGGTGAAAATGCAGGAGGAACGGAGGAGACAAGTCTTTACCCCCCGGTAGTTAGATTAGTTAGAATATTAGTATTATAGTATCCCCCTGCTGAGTTCTAAGTATCAGCTTGGCCGCAGAAAGGGACTAGATTCGGGGGTAGCATGAGATCCAGAGATGGAGCTGGGCAATGGTTTGGGGAGTTGGGAGGGAAGGTGGGGGGTTGTGGTGGGCAAGAGGGGGGTGAGTTTGTAGAATTAGTTCGGGAATGAGCTTACACCCACGCGCAAATGCGCATGAAGCGGAGAACAAGGGTGGACAGAGGTGGGCCTGGGATGAGTGATAGAAGACCTTAAGATAGCACCCTTGAATGTCAGGGGGCTTAATAGTTACCTTAAGAGGAATAAGTTCATGATGTATCTAAGGAGGCAGAGAATAGACATCGCCCCATTACAAGAAACTCATCTTACGATAGAAAAACAGGATGTGGTAAAGAAGAAATGGAAGGGGACCACCACAGGGGCAACGTTTTCAGCATACGCTAGAGGGGTAATTACATGGATAGCACCACACGTCCCCTTTCAGTTGTTACAGTCTACTGTGGAGCCGGATGGGGGGATGGTGGCAATGCAAGGATTGATAGAAGATAGAGAGTTGGTTATCGTTAATACATATGCCCCGAACCAAGATATTGTGGCCTACTACAAGACCCTATTATAGCAAAATTAGCCTGTACCTCGGAGGAGTAGTTCTATGGCGAGGGGACTTTGGGGAGGGGACTTAAATTGCACGCTAGATCCCAGGGTGGACAGATCAGACAGGAAGCTAGATAGGCCTACCTCCGCAGCCAAAACCTTGAGGACCCTGTTAGAAGACTTTCAGCTGGAGGAAGTGTGGAGAATGCATAACCCACAAGAGAGTCAGTACTCCCATTACTCAGCCCCACTAAATTATATGTTTAGATTACACGGCTAGAGTATATGTTTGCTACTCTGGAGCTGTTGGGGGAGCTAGTGCGGTCGGAATACAAAGCGAGGATCCTCTCAGACCACTCTGTAACGCTCACCCGATTCCCGTAGAGGCGCCGGTCTTGACTGGGCGTATACCGTATCTTCAAAGGTGATGTGTAACACACGGCTGGCTCTTTGGGCTGGACCTCTGTGCACTGTATGTCTGACTCGAAGGGTAAGATGTCTGCAGATAGAAAATATGGGATTAAGGAACTGGGTTATTGAATGTCTCCCTCTTCTTCCCTTTCTCTTCTCCTGTAGAACCCCAAAGGTTAACGCTCTCACCTTAGGTAAGTGAACGCTGTGCTCTCCATCTGCCTCGGGGCAGGGTGCTGTAACCAGTTTCTTCACTGGATAAGGGGAGCAGGCCTCTTGACTTCAGAGGACTGCTGTCCGTCGTTTACTGCACGAACGGTAAGTTTCGAGTAATTCTAATGTCTTTAAAGTCTTTAGTAATGATGTCTCTTGTTTTGCAGGGTTCAGGCGATGGCGGATGACGGGCTGAAGTGAGTTGAAGATGGAGCCCGTGTGATGAATAGAAGCGCCTGGAAGCACGTAAGTAAGCGCTTGTTGCCTGCTTCACGATGCGCTCTAACTGTCTTTTTATTTTGCAGGGACAAGTTCGGAGCGGCTGCAGGGTGCCGGAATACCCACTGGGTTAGATGTGGAAAGGAGTAATGGCACGTGAGTATTAAAGTTCCCCAATGTCTTTAAACGCACCTTGTTTTGTCTTTCAGATGCAGGATGCAGCGCCGAAGGCCTCCGGAGCGTGCGAAGAGTTGGTAAGCTTTTGTCTTTCAGATGCCGGAATGCAGTGTGAAGACCTCCGGAGCGCACGAAGAGTAGGTAAGCCTTTGTCTTTCAGATGCCGGAATGCAGCGCGAGGCGTTGGTGACAGCCGATGGACCAGGTAAGTGAAGAGCTGTCACTGAAGACCGTAATGCTAACCTGTTCTTTCTTGTCTTTATAGGTGTTGCTGAAGACTGGATTCAGGATGGTAAGCCTTTTTCCTTAGGCCCAGGATCAGATGCAGAAGACACGATGAGCGTTCTGCTGCAGAGGATGCAGAATAACGCAAAGCAAGATTCATCCATCGGGTGTGGTTTAAATAGCCTCCTGTAGTGCTTAGGTGTCTCCTTCCACAGCCACGCCTAGGTAAGAAAAGAGTTCCTGCTTTCCAAAAGAGTTCCAGTGTTCTGAATCTAGGGAGTGGCTCCTGCCCCACCCAACAGGAAAAGTAGTTCCAAACAGAAGAGGATCAGAGGCTCAACTGGCAGGCAAGTAAGCAGCATGGTCTGCTGCAGGTAAGTCCACCCAAGCATTATGAGTCCGGCGCTTCCAGCGCTGGGACTGGGCATATTTATGAGCCTGGTGCCACTGGCGCCAGAACTGGGTCCAAAAGGTCCCAATTGGGACTGGTTGGCACTCGGAACCTGGGTTATGGATCTGCTTCCAAGGGAGTTGGGAAAACCCTGACCTTTTGGAAGCAGAGATCATGACACACTCACCACTGCTCTTAACATGGCAATACTTGCCTCCTAGAGCTAGGATCCCAACGTGGCGGCTTAGTGCCAAGGCTTTGAAGGACACAGTTCAGAGGGGACTTGAGAGAAGAAATTGTGGAATATTTATTTTAAAAAAAATAACACTGGAAGCGTAGAATCGGCTGGTCCTCTATGGGAGGCATTTAAAGTGGTGGTGAGTGGAGCAGCTATATCTAAATCCAAGGGCCTGCAAGGAGGTCTAATGCAGGAGTTGCAAAAGGCAGTGGGGAACTTAGAGGCGATTATGCAAAGAGGAGAGAACTCCCTTGAAGAAGCTGAAACGATAAGCCAATTGCAGCAGGAGTGTAGAGGGTACCAGGAGAGATTATTCCACTTTAACTATTAGAAATACATAGAGAGGTAGCAGGGCGGCGTGGCTAACTAGCCATGGAATAGGACGCGCCTGGAAGAGCTGCTCCTGAGGATCCGGCATTGATCCGAATAAACATGCAGAACAAACGATCCACGTTCCTTGAAAATGAAGGCATGGACGTGGGAACAGGAGCCCTGCATTAATTGAAAAAGGTAGACAAATTGGAAGGAAGGAGGAGCAGGAAAGAGGCTCTTCAGAGAGCAGCCGCACCGCAACGATATGAAACAAAATGGCAGATAAAGGAATTGAGTTTGCGATCGTGGAAATCGCATAGACCAGTGCGACGGAGGCTGGAGAAAAGGACTGGCGCCTGGTGTCTGAGCGCGCCTGCCTGTGAGGGTGAAGACGGTTTTCGCTCCGCCGAGCCCATCGCAGGACTTGGGGTGGCGGAGCGCTTTGCAAAGTGGGCACAGCAGTCGCATTCGGCGAGCCCCAGCATTCAACCGCAGAGGAGCGCCTGCTGCGAGCGTGATGTTTTAAGAGGCAACAAAAGTAACATTGGGCTGATGCCGCAGGGCTGAGGCATCGTCATTACTGCGAAGGCCGGTGTAAGATCCGCGCTGTGCCAGGGAGCCAGCGCGGATCACATCATACAGTTCCGCTGAGCACGGAAGGCACTAGGCTTGAGCCGGCGGAGCGGATACATTGTCTCTATGAATGGGACAGCTGTAGCGGAGTTCTGGATGCGCATTGTACGTTCCGGGCAGCTGCGGATGTGATAATGAGTGCAAGCTGCCGGAGCGAAACATTTGAATAAAACAATGGTGGCGAGCCGAGCCGTATGTGGGGAGTCAACAAGGCTTGCAAAATACATGTTCTGATCATAGTGGGGCACGGAAGGCACCAACCAGAATGCTTCCCTGATATCATCTTGGACAGAACAAGCGCCCCACATGACCAAGTTTACACTGGTGCTCAAAGGGCAATGGGAGCCGGCTCTACTACCTTGCAGGGGAGCATGCGCCTGGGGAACTGAACTAACCTGATATTACCACCCCTAGGAGCAGTTGGGACCCACGCAATAAAGATAGTGTTAATATAGGCATTGGAAAACACTGGCACTGGGGTAACAGGAGTGAACAATAAGCTAACTTTTTTCGGACAGTTGCTGGATGATAGCACGATAAGAAGTAAGGCGGCAGGCGCCGAGTTGGACGCATAACACCAGACGCCACATAAGCCCGAGGTACGGTGGTAGTGGAGAAGAAGGTGCACCTAGTGACCCTTGGGAACAAGTGAAGAGGGTAATGTCTCTAACAGTCAGAGAAGGTACGTGGGAGGATACAACCCACTTGAAACCGTAGCACAGCGCATGCTACCATATACTGCAGCCCTCTGAGGGGGACGCTCCCGAACTGACCTGGTGGCGCCACAGAAACACCGGGAGATAGAACTTGCACGATACGGAGAGACTGGAACTGGATACGCAGACAGGGTTGCATGATGTCGGTGAAAGGATTCAGGACCAAGAGTAAACAACCGACAATGGAGATCTTGTTTTGTTATTGTACCAACCCAGATGCCAAGGTTGAGATTATCTCCCCCGCACCTCAAAATATTTGTCAACATTTTTCTCATAACCATTTGAGGATTTACTTCAAACTATTCAAAAATATTGTTACTATAAGGTGTGCACAGTGTTGTATTTCTTTTCCCATTTTAACTCTGGCCAACGGTTCACTATATAACATTTTTGCCCACTGTAAATATCCAGGCCCCATTCCATAGCCTGCCAAGGCTGCCAACAACCATGGCCATTTGACCGAGTCGAAGGCCTTTATTGCGTCTATTGATACGATTGCCTATTCACCGTCATTCTCATTCCCATGCTCAATAACTCGATGGAGTCATCTGAAGTTATTCGATATGTTCCTGTTCGGGACATAGCCCGTCTGGTCAGGATGTATTAATTTGCCAATAACCCTCCTCAATCTGCTTGCCAAGACGGCCGTCAGTATTTTGCTGTCTTCACTTAGCATTGATAGGGGCCTATACGAACCACAGCTATGCCCAGGTTTATTAGGTTTAGGAAGCGGTATTATAATCGCTTCTCTAAGTGACTCTGGCAGTTTGCCCAGCTCATATGCCTCATTCAACATTTCTAAAAGCGGAGGTATCGCCTCTCCGTTAAATATTTTATAGAATTCACTTGGGGGTCCATCAGCCCCCGGAGTCTTGCTGGTGGGCAATTGTCTTATCACCTCTTCTAACTCTTCTAAAGTAATCGGTGCATCCAGCTCCTCCCTCTCCTCAGCACTGATCTGCGGCAATCCTATATCCTCCAATGTTTCCACTATCATTGTGTAATTACTCTCCCCATCATCTCCATATAGTAGCCTGTAATAGTCTGCAAACTTCTGGTTAACTCCTTCTTGGGTATCGACTACACTTCCATCTTCCCTCGTTATTGTTCTGATCGTGGGTCTGGGGGTTTCACTCTTATATAGCCATGCCAAGATCCTTCCTGGTTTATCCCCTGCCGCATGCTGTCTCTCTATATATTTTTTATAGTTAAGGTTACACAGTCTTTCCCAGTGCCCAGCACATTTCTGCTGACGCCTGAGTATCAATTCTGCATCTTCCTTATTTTCCCCCTTCAATGCCCTTTCCAATTCTCCCTCCATTTCCCGCAGGTCAGCCAGGATCCCTCCCTGCAATCCTTTGGATTTTGCTATGGCTACCCCTCTCATCACAACTTTAAAGGCTTCCCACAACGTGCCTGCCGAGTCCATGCTACCAGTATTCGTCTCAAAGTAGTTCACGATCTCTTCCCTCATTTCCTCCCTAAAAAAGGGGTCTTTTAGCACCTCTGCTCTGAGGCGCCATGTCGGAATCCTCGCTCTCTGAGGTCGATATTGCCATCCGAGGATCAGATGGCAATATATTCTCCCTCACTTTATATTCCGCTTGCGTGATTTCAGTCATTATCTCTTGTGTGACAAAGACATAGTCCAACCTTGTGTGTAATTGCTGCGGGGCAGAATAATGCGAATATTGCCTCTCTTGGGGGTGTCGCCACCTCCACACATCTCCAAACCCAAAGTCATCTAACAATGTCTGCAGCGCTCTAGCGGCTGGGGCGGGTCTATCCATTTTCCCATCTGATCTATCAGCCTTAGGGTTTAGTACACAATTTAAGTCTCCCCCCCAGGTCACTGCGCTCCCCACACACATGCTAAGGTTGTTACATAGGGTTCTAAAATATGCTGCCGTGTTTTGATTCGGGGCATATGTATTTACAATGCTTATCTCCCTATTTTCCACCAATCCCCTCATCATAACTATCCTCCCGTCCGACTCAGCTATCGTCTGTAACAGCTGAAACGGGACATGTGGCGCCACCCAGATAATCACTCCCTTGGCATAAGCTGAATAAGACGAGCCCACCACCGTCCCCTTCCATTTCTTCCCAATCATCTCCATCTTATCTTGCGTCAGGTGCGTCTCTTGCAGCAAGGCTTTGTCTATCCTCTGCCTGCGCAGATGTAGCATAACCTTATTCCTCTTTAAGTAGCTATTGAGCCCCCTGACATTCCAAGTAATTATTTTAAGGTCTCCCATGACTTGTTAGAGTCCTACTCCTCCCCCCACTCATGCAGTCCAGATTCGATTGTATTTCCCGTCTATATAGGCTTGTTTCCGAACTCAAACTTCTCTTAACTAAAAACACAATAAACACCCCAAACTCCCACCCTCGCACCTCCCTACCCCAACCCAACAACACCCTCCCCAACTGTTGCCCAGCTCCATCCCTGGATCTCGGGCATCCCCGCATCTAGCCCTTTCTGCCAACAGCCCGTACTCGCGGCTCAGCAGGGTAAAGCCGCCATAGTGGCTGTCTTACTACTAACTACTGGGGGTAGGTTGCCTTCGTTCTGCTGCTCCTGTTTACTACAAGTACACTGCGCCTAATGCTTTCCAGTTAACTTATGCATTTTCTTCTCTATATTCCAGCCCAACAGGATCAATAAGTCCGAAAGTGACATAATACAATTTGAATGTTCCACAGTATCTTGCTGGGGCTCCCTCCTCACTTATCACCCCAGTAGTCATAATGCATCCCCCTCACTTATCGTGCTTCTCGTGATCCTGTTCCTTATCTCGCTCCGGACAGCCCTGCAGGTCCAGCCATGCCGCTGCTTCCTCTACGTATCAAAAAAGAACGCTCTATTTTTATGCAAAACTTTCAGCTTCGCAGGGTACAAAAGCATGTACTTGATCCCAGCCGTGCGCAGTCTCCTCTTGACCGCCACATAGTTGTATCTCTGTCTCTGCACTAACATTGTGTAATCCGGATACGCTGTGATGTTGGTAGATGCCCTTTCTATCGTTCCACCTTTACGAAAGTACTCCAAAATCTTCTCCCTATCTTTATAATTCAGAATCTTCGCAATAATCGCTCTAGGAGGGGCCCTGGGCTGCGGTTTCCTCATCAGGGCCCGGTGTGCTCGTTCAACAGTAAACCCTTGTCAGAGCTTGTCTGCTCCCATCTCTTGCAGGATCATATTCTCCACATAGTCCGTGGGGTTCTGGCCTTTTTCTCCCTCTGGCAAGCCGACCACACAGATGTTGTTCCGTCTCGCCCTTCCTTCTGCTTCTTCTGCTCGGTTCTCAAGATTAGCCACCTGCTGTTTTAATATGTGGACCTTTGTGCTGGTTTCTGTATTGGTTTTCACCGCACTCTCTAGACCACTCATTCTTTCTGCTGGCGCTCTGACATCTTGTTGCAGCAGGGTGACTTCTATTCCCACTGCATCTATTTTGTTCTGCAAAGCCGTTCGTAGGTCTGCCATTGCTGTCCCCCCATGCGCTTCTTAGCTCCGATATAGCTGCTAGGACCTGGTGGTTTTCTCCCTCTGGAGTGCCGTCCGCAGAAGCTGTCGCTGAGATTTGTACCGGGGCAGTGGGAGTCTGTTGCGTCTTGGCAAAGATCTCCAGAGGAATGGTAGCTGTTTTATAGAAAAGGTCCCAGATAGTAATCTTCATTAATCCCTAGTGGGTTAAGAGAGTCAAGGAGATGGATCCAGTATAATTCTCTTTGAGATAATCTCTTTTGTAGATCGTCACCCTAATGACGCTATATTAAGTGGACAACGATAAAAACCTTAACATCCAGCAGCAGCGGCGCCTGCTCCTGTGATTCTTCGCGTGTTCTGCGGAGCGACTTCTTTTTCGTGTAAATAAGTAAGTCTTGAATTGATTTATATTCTGGGTTACTGTAGACCCGGTCCATTACACCATGAGACTAAGTACTTTTTGTATACTCATTCTTCCCTCCCATGCAGTTCGCTGATGTGGAGTCCTTTTGATCACTCATAGAAATAGAGTACGGGCTTGTTATGCATTCCTTTTGGAAACTACTGCGGTGGCTGGAGTGTCATGTGGCATATACACCTAATAAGGTTAGCACCTTCTTTTTAACATACATTTCTTTTTGTTAATTGTGCGTATTCAGCCCTTAATATCCCCGATTACTATTTTTTACAGGTAGTATCCCGTATTCCCTGGGTGATAGCCCCTTCCACATATGATGCCGGATGTTTTTCATCCTTTTTAAGAAAACGTTCTATTCCAGTTTGAGAAATACATACTAAACACAAGGTCCGCAGAATTCACTTTTCTTCACATCTTTTAATCATACACTTATCTACAGGTTTGGTTCAAATAAATAGTCCTTAGTTTTCTGGACCAATTGGAGTGTTGAATTCACTAATTTAATCTAAAATGTACATCATTAGGTTGATAACAATGTTGATGTTAATATTGAAGCACTACATAGATGTTACCCATATCATGCATTTATCATGCTTGCTTTGAAGATGCATATTGTTTTGATTGCCACAAACTGTTGTTACACAGTAGATTTGTTTAAGTTGTATAATATTATTCATTAATACTTTCTTCCGTAATTTGTTTTTGCTTTTGTAGAAACTTTGAAAATTGTGAATTTTGCCCGTGATGAAGAGTGAATACTCGAAACGCGTTGGGCCATCAAATGATTAATTAAATTGAAGCTCTTGTATTAATCATGAAAGTTTTGGTTTATTAATACTTTTGAAAGTATACCATTTCAATTATTTTTGATGAACAGTATATAAATACATTTGAAGAGCATTAACTACATATGGTGTTTTGTATATCAGACACCATATGGTCTAAAATTATTGGTCTGTTTTGACAGATCTTAGACAGTGTGCAGGGGACGGAAGTTCCCCACTTTGGGAACATCCACTTCTTGTTTTTTCAGAGTTAAAATGGGAGCAGTGATATCTGAAAGATGGCAACTCCGCAGGGGTACCAGACAAGGATGTCCATGGTCCCCTATGCTCTATATATTAGCCCTGGAACCCCTAGCGATATATATTTGAGGCAACAATATGATACGATAGGTATTGCTGTGGGTGGGAGGGGAACGACACCTAATCTCCTAATATGCGGATGACATGTTGTACTTGCGACACCCGGAGGAGAACCTCCAATACATCTTGGAAGTGATGGAAAGATATGCAGGGCTGTCCGGTATAGCGGTGAACCCTCAGAAATCCAGCATCTTCCCGTTAGGTGGATATAAAGGGATCCCATTGAAACAGCTGCCGGTGTTACAGATACCATGGGAGGTTAGCACATTTCGCTATTTAGGGATAGATATATACCACACGGTGGAAGAGGAGCATACGCGCAATACAGAGGTAGGTATTAAGAAAATTGCAAATTGCATGAAGTTTTGGGCGAAGCTGCCTTTAGCAATGATGGGACGGGGGCAATGTTGAAGATGGTGGTTCTACCTAGGCTTCTGCACTACTTTGGGAATATACCGCACTTGATACCCAAAAAGTTCTTTGTTAGATTGGACAGTATGTGTAGGGATTTCCTTTGGCATGGCACACGGAATAGAGTGGCCCTCTGGAAGCTACAGAATTTCTATGAGAGAGGGGGGTATAAAACTGCCTAATTACGAAGTTTATTATATAGCAAGCCAGCTGCAATATGTGGCTAAATGGCTCTCAGAGGAGGTGACCTCTGAGTCCAGGCTGTTTAGACAAGATTGTGCCCCATTATATTTAAGAGAGATCATGTGGTTTCCCAAGGCAGTAATGGAAGGGCGCCCCAAGATGATGATACTTGGGTGGAAGATGTGGCGCAGGGCTTGCTGGATGATGGAGAGCCCATCCCCGTGTTCCCCACAGGTACCATTAGCAGCACTAGCGGGGGAAGAGAAGCAACTAAGGATGACAATCAGAAACCACTGGGAACCGGCTGGGATAGCAACAGTGGGTGATGTTTTGCAAGAAGGGACTAGAATAGATTTTGCGGCGTTGAGGGGGGAAACAGGGTTATATATAGGCCAGTATATCACATATCATAGAATGGTGCAGAGAATCAAGAGGACATGGCCCGAAGTGGTGCTGGAGGAAGAACCAGATGTTACCATATATACAATCTATGACATAGCAGAGGGGGGACATGAGATATCCAGAATATAAAAGATGATGTCCAAAGTAGGAAAGGAGGTAGTACAACTGAGACAAGACTGGGAGGCGGAAGTGGGAGCCCCGATGGATGATGGGATGTGGGAACGAGCCCAAGGGTACCATAAGAAGGTGTTGAGGAATGCAAGATCCAACTGTATATTACGCATAGGGCGTATATGATGCCCCAGAAGATAGCTAGGTTTAAAAACGTGGGACGGCAAGCATGCCCCAAATGTGATGAAGAGAATGCTGGTATGGTACATATGTTTTGGTCATGCCCGGTCATTGAGCGTTTTTGGAGTGAAGTGGCACACAGACTAGCAGAAAGAGGTATTGAGATTGTAGTTGATACAGTGTGGGCCTGCTTATTGGGGGGGTTCACTAGACCACAAAAACTCAAGCACGTGAGCAAACTAAAGGACCTGGCATATGTGCTAGCAAAGAGGAGAATTGCTATGGGGTGGAAGACCTGCCATAGACCACGACTAAAGGTATGGTGGAAAGATTTGCAGAAATGGGCTGAGGCAGAAACCATGGTATGGCAAGAATCAAGCAGTGCTGGGTGGGAGGAGGAGACAGAGACCTTGATGGCCTGGAAATTATTAATAGCGAAGTTATTTGAGTCAATGCGAGACCCAACGGAACCCATGGCAAGGCACACCCTGTCACAAGATGCAGGAACGGATTGTGAGAAGGAGTAGGCTCGAAAGGGGGGGTGGGATAAGGGGTGCAGTGAACATAATTAAGTGATGCATAATTGAAATGTTACCGTATGCACTGCAAGTTTGGTATGTATAGTTTGTGTGAATAAACTAATAAAAACGTTTAAAAAAAATAGAGAGGCAGCATGGTGCAGGGGATAAGGCGGGGAGGTTACTAGCATGGTTATATAAAAAAGAGACACCCAGATTCATGATCAGAGCAATAAAGGGGAGAATGGACAGATACTTGATACCCAAGAGGGCGTGAACGGTGGGTTCCTCGAGTTCTACCGTCAATTGTATGGAGACGTGGAGGGGGGGAATGGAGTGGGATGTTTGAAACAATGGAGGATATTGGCTTGCCAAAATTGGGAACTGAAGAGAGGGAGAACCTAGAGGCCCAAATCATGGTGCAGGAACTAGAAGCAGTGATTAAACCATTACCTACTAGCAGGGCCCCGGGAGCGGACGGACTCCCCAGTGAGTTCTATCAACATATAAAACGGAAGTGCTCCCCCTGTTACTGGCAATGTTGAATGAAGCGCTAGAAATAGTGATACTGCCGGAATCTCAGAGAGGCAATTATTATTTCGCTTCTCAAACCGGGCAAGCCGAGCACGGACTGCGGGTCATATAGACCGCTATCCATGCTGAACCAGGATAGCAAGATACTCACGGCTGTGCTGGCAAATAGACTGAGACAAGTTATCCACAAACTCGAACATCCGGACCAGACCGGATATGTTCCGCATAGAAGTATATCAGACAATCTTAGAAGGCTCCATCATGTCTTAGAACAAACAGAAAGAGACTTACACGATGTTGCAATTGTTTCATTAGACACGGTGAAGGCCTTCAACTCTGTCAAATGGCCTTGGCCGATGGCAGCCCTAAAAGAATATGGAATAGGGCCTGGGTACCTGAAGTGGATGAAACTACTGTACAGTAAGCCATTAGCTAGAGTCAAGACGGGAGCGATCATCTCATAGAGGTGGCAACTTAGTAGGGGCACGAGACGGGGATGCCCTTGGTCCCCGATGCTGTTTATCCTAGCGCTGGAACCCTTAACGATATATCTGAGGCAACAATATGAGGAGGTGGGGATCTACACGAAAGGAGGGCCACATTTAATATCAATGTACACTGATGATGTGCTGTTATACTTGAAGTATCCTGAGGATAACCTGCAATATATCCTAGAAGTTATGGAGCGATTTGTGCAGCTCTCTGGCATTACTGTCAATCCTAAGAAATCATGCATATTCCCCTTAGGGAGATATAAGGGGATTCCGCTGGAAAACCTACCAGTATTACGAATACATTGGGAGACTACAGCCTTCAGATACCTGGGGGTCCATATTTATCACACGGTAGAGGATGAATACAAATATAACAGAGAAGGCAGTGGCAAACATAGAAAATAGTATGAGATTCTGGGTAAAGCTCCCTTTGCCCTTAGTAGGGAGGGTGGCACTGTTGAAGATGGAGGTACTGCCGAGGTGGTTACACTTTTTCAGGAATATACCATATATGATACCCAAGAGATTCTTCGTTAAACTCATAGCATATGTAGAGGGTTCATATGGCACAACACCAGGAATAGAATAGCCTTGTGGAAACTACAACACATGTATGATAAAGGGGGCATAAAACTGCCCAACTTTGAGGTCTATCATTTGGCCAGTGAACTACAATATGTGGCTAAGTGGTTAACGGAAGACTCAACGTCGGAGTCCAGACTGTTGAGGTCTGAATGTGTCTCGTTCTTTTTGAAAGAATGGATATGGCTGTCAAAACCAGAACTAAAAGGGGGTACGAGGATGTTAGAACTGGGATGGAAGATGTGGCATAAGGCTTGCCAGGCCATGGAGACGCCCGACCCCGTGTTCTCTGCAAGTGCCACTAGTGGCGCTGACCGGAAAGGACGAGCAATTGAGGAAGACAATTCGCAAGCATTGGGAGCCGGTGGGTATTGCAACGCTGAGAGATATTTGGCAAGATGGGAAGGTAACAGAATTTAACACACTGGTGGAAGAAACAGGTCTACACACAGGGCAGTATATTACTTACACCAGAATGGCACGGCGGGTGAAAGAGACATGGACCGAAAAAGCGCTGTAGGACCAACCCGACACGGCCATAGAAACGATCTTTGATATCTCAGAGGGTGGGCACAAGGTCTCCTGGATCTATGAAATGCTGATGTGCAGGGTAGAAAGGGAGGTGACCCAGCTGAGACAGGACTGGGAAGAGGAAGCCGGGGAACCTATGAATGACGGGTTGAGGGTTCAGAGACACCACAAAAAAAAAAAAAGTATCCAGGAATGCGAGGCTGCAACAGATCCAGCTGTTACACACAGCGTACATGACCCCCCCAGAGGATTGCTCGATTCAAGAACGCAGAACACAAACATTTCCCAAATACAGGGAAGTGAACGCAGTGATGATACACGTGTTCTGGCCATGCCCGGAAATTGGAAAATTCTGTGGAGAAGTAGCCCACCGTTTGATCGATAAGGGGATCACGCTAGACGTGGAATCTGTGTGGGCATGTATGGTAGGGGGGGTTCTCTAGACCGCGCAAACTGAATCACGTGAGTAAACTCAAGGACATGGCCTATATATTTGCCAAGCGCAGAATAGGCATGGGTTGGAAAGCAAATAATAGACCACAAGGTAGAGCTTTGGTGGCATGATCTCCAGAAATAGGAGGAAGCGGAAACAGCAGCATGGGATGAGGCAGCCAATAGAGGTGGGGGAGGAGGAAGCAGAATCTCTGATGGCCTGGAGACACTTAGTGGCCACACTGACTGGGTCCACCCAGGCCTGCCTAAGCGAACATGATTCCTCGGAGAACGCAGAGGGGGAGATACCCCTATAGGAGACACCGGCGGAGGGCAAAGTGGAGTAGGCTCGAGTAAGGGGGGGAGGGGGGTGTTAGGAGGCAGGGGACACTGTACGATATTGTATATGATGCTTGAAGTTATATGCCATGCACTGCCGGGTTTATTTGTTCATTGGTTGTTGTAAAAATTAATAAAAATTGTTTTAAAAAAATAAATAACTTTATGTTATTGTGTTTTCCAGGAAGAGCAACAGGTCATTGGCATAGAGCGCAATTGTATATGTTTCCTCTCTGCAAGTCCCTTCCACAATCCCTTGGACTTGTCAGATTGCCTCATCTAAGGGTTCCATGGCCATGGCAAATATTAGGGGTGGGGGGGATAAGGGACAACCTTGGCGTGTGCCTCTCGGTATTCTAATCTGCGCTGAAGTTTGCTCATTGACCACAAAGTTTGTGGTTGGTATTTGAAAATTCTAATGAATTTGGGTCTGCAACCAAACCTTTCAAGAACCACCCGCAGGTATTCCCATTCTAGGCTATCAAAAGCACATTGTGCGTCTAGCGCCGCCATAGAGATTCTTCTGCCCCGTCCTGGACCCCAGGTCTATTACGTCTACAGCCCGCCTTATATTATCCTGCGTATGTCTTCCTACTATAAAGCATGCTTGGTCCTTGTGGATAATCCCAGGTAGTACTTTCATTAATCTTGCTGCCAATACTTTAGCATACATTTTTGCATCACTGTTGAGCAGGGATATGGGATGGTAACTGGCGCAGTCTGTAGGGTCTTTTCCCAGTTTATGTATTAGGACTGCGATGGACCTTCCCATATCCTCAGTGACCCTAACTTTTTTCCTTATGCGATTGAAGAGCTTTGTTAATGGGCCTACTAGCTGGGTTCTATAATATCCATTCCCTAGCTCCTTCGGGCCTTGTGTCTTATTGCAGGGCAGGGACGTTATTGCATCGTTAATTTCTTGTGCTGTTATGGGACCTTGCAGTATGTCTCTATCCTTGTTTGTTATTTGGAGTAATTGCAGTTTTGACACAGTTTATTTCTCGCGGTAGGTTCAAGCCTTCCTGTTTCAATAACCCTTCAAGAAATCTCTCCATTATTTCCAGTTTCCCATTTTCTGTTACACACAGCTCCCCTTGCTCAATTTTCAATTGGGCAATGTAATTGCGGGACCTTTGTTTTCTTAGTTTAGCCTGCAGAAATCTATTGGCCTTCCCACCCTGAGTTTAGCATGTCTGTTTGACCCTGTTTGCGGCGCCCTCTTTCACCCTCTCGCTGAGGCGCTGCTAGGTGTGTTTCCCTGGGCCCGAGAGTTGGGTTCCGCTTTGTTGCTTCTCCTCTGACACATCTAGTTATGTAGTTGGGTGTACCCTTCGAGATCTGGCGTGATCGTACTTGGTGTTTTCTTTGGAGGGCATAGTATGTTACTTTTTTTTATTGTTTGTGGTTCAAATGAACCTTTACAAAAATAGACATCCATCATATGGTTACACATCAATACAACACAATTCAATTTAAGATAAATAAAAAGTTATGACATCAGTTAATCAACAACATCAATTACATCATTAAGGATAAGATACTCTAAAGAGCTAAAATCTCATTTTCTATTACTCTTAAAAAAAGCCACCAATGCGAAAATGAACGCTCTGTCATCTCCTTGCATTAGCTGGTCCCAAAGAGACTCTCATGCAGTCTTCATAGTTCACATTTACAAATCGTTTTAGAAATTTCGTTCTAGCATCTCTAAAATGTGAGCATTCTAAAATCAAATAATTCAACAAAGGTAGCAGGCACCCCTCTCTTGGAAGAACAAGGCGTGATAACCTGTTCAGTGGTTGTTAACCACATTGAGAGTTTGCAGCCATCTGCTTTTGCAAGGAACTTGGGGTTGGTCACCCTGAGTTATCTGGAGGCAACCAGACGTGGACTCCCTGCTCACTGTGCTCAGAGAGACAAAGCTTCACTTCACTGATGAGTCCCAACAAGGCTGAAACGCGTGTATGGGGTTGCTTTTGGTACTCTTGTTCAGAGAGGAATTGCCATAGCATTTCGGTGCTAGACTGGCCACGTGGGCGAGACAAAGACTGATCTGCAAATGGATATTTCCCATCTGTGAAAGGTACAGTGAGCAAAAAGCGTGTGCTGCAAACTCATCTCAGAACAGGTTATCATGCCATGTTCTTTCTGGAGAGGAGCCCCTGCTACCTTTTTTTTCTAAAATCAAATGTTTTAATGTTTCATTTGGTTCTAAACATTTCGGAAATTGACATTTAGTAACACCATTAATGTAACTGGAATTTCTCCAGTACTTTGTTCTTTCCAAAGTGTGGAACTGATTTAGTCTAAATCTCAGGTAATACATTCTGGCATTATTACACGGAAATATGGTAAAATAAGCACAACAACCATCTCTTTTATGTGGAAATTTGGCATAATCTTTATAAGTACTCAGTGCGCTTATTTCATCGGCTGTTTTACACCAGTCCTGATCAAAAAGTTTGTGTCTTACATAACCAGGTAAAATATATAGGTCTTCATGATCTACACCTAAATCGCTCAGGCTTTTAGCCATTTTTAGATAGTAGGTGGTGAAAGAACTGGAGGAGCATCCCTTGGTAATTCCAAGAAATCTTGATATAGGGAGTGATCAGGACAATTGAGTATGTTACTATAGTTTGATAATACCCGTCAAGTCCATCTAGTGGATAGAGAAATCAGACCCATCTCATGTCTAATGACACAATTCGGGATTGCAGGCAATACATGCAGAGCAGCTTTCAACAAACTGCCCTGTATTGAATCTAGTTTGTGCAAATCACATACGCAAATGTCCAAGGCATAAAGAAGTTATCGGTTCCACTTTTAAGGTAAGAAACTCGAGTAATGGTATCACGCAAAATTGACAATATTTTGTAAAAATGAATTTCATTTGACTGAGAGGTCTTGCTTTCTGCTTCAGATAGTCAACCCATGATTTAATTGTTGTCACGTTACTTAGACGATATCCCAGGTAAATATTTTCTTTTAATACATATATAGTGTCACCATCAATATTCCAACAAAACTTAGGTTTATTACCAGCCTTAAAGATCATAATACTGATTTTAGAAGGATTAGGTTTGAGATTGTGCTGGTAGGCAAATTCAGAAAACACATTTAACTTAGATTGCAGGCCAAATGGGGTCAAATCAATTAAAATAATATCATCTGCAAAGGCTAGCCAGTGCAATCTTAATGAGCATAGCCTTGCCGCAAAGGTATCCAATGATTTCCAAAGTTGGTCTATGTCAAATAAGTATACATTAAACAACAATGCCGCAAAATTGCTTCCTTGCTTCAGCCCCAAGAATGATTGTCCTGGGTCCGTAAGTGGCCCCCCTTGGGTAATCCGAATTCTATTGGATGTATTGGTGTGAAATTTTATAATCCAATACATAAGATGTTCTGGGATACCCAACTTATGCATTTTTAACCAAAAAACATTACGAACCACTGTATCAAAGGCTGATGACATATTAATCGATGCGATATATAGTGTGCTAAATTCTTTTTTTATACCATCTAACACATGTGCCATAATTGTTGCATTTAGAGTAGTGCCCATCCGGCTTCTGAATCCCACTTGAAATTTGGAGTAGATCTTAAATAAGGCTAGATGTTTGTCAAGCTCATAGATGACTAAGATTGAGAAGACTTTGGCTGCTGCGTCTGTTAGAGAAATTGGTCTATAATTCTCTGACAGGCCGGGATCATCTTTTTTATAAATTGGGATCAAAATGGAAATTACCCAGGACATAGGAATAGTCCCTCTGGCTAAGATATTATCAAACTTTATTTTTAGAATCATGCTCCAAAAAGTAGGATTGGCCCTGAAGACACAAGATGGAATACCGTCTGGGCCAGGTGCGCGGGAGTTTGATAATTTCTTAATGGCCCACATGATGTCTAAGGCAGACCAAGCAAATTGCACCGACGGTGGAGGCAGATCTACTATCTCATGCATTTGGACAAATCGAGTAGGCAGTGCATATTTATTCTCAATATAGGATATCCATGTTGTTCTGATTATAATCTTATTTTGTTGTTCAGGTGCATTGCCTTTCTTAATCGCAGACCAGATGTCACGAGTATTATAGCTACAGATGGCCCTGATCATTTCACAGTTTTGTTTATTATATTGTTCAATATATACACCTTTAATTTTTAATTTGTACGCTTGAATAATACGTTTTTTAACAGATATTGTAAAATAGTTAAGTACTCTGAACCAAGCTTTCTTATATCTTTATTTTTTTTATCTTTTCAGATGAACAAGTTACTTTCTTACCTGGTAACGTTCTTTCGATGGGATGGTCCGACGACGTATTCCATATCTATGACATGTAATCACCACAGCTGTGCTGCTTCGGAAACTTTTTTCGGCGTCTGCGTCCTGCGTTGAGGACGTTGATGCGCCGTCGTCGAGGACCTCCTCCGACGTCTGACGTCATCCGATGTGATAAGTAGGACGCACAACGCCCGTAGCCTCAGTTGTAGTTTTTTCCCCCAGAACGTGTGACACTAGCCAACTGCCAGTCAGACACAAAGCCTTGCGGAACGTAAGCTGCAATCGCAAAGAAATTCTGCAGCGGGGAAGGCAGGGCGGGAGCGATATGGAATACGTCGTCGGACCATCCCATCGAAAGAACGTTGCCAGGTAAGAAAGTAACTTGTTCTTCGAGGGGATTGGGTCCTCCGACGTATTCCATATCTATGACAGACTCCCAAAGCAGTACCAGAGCAAGGAGGAGGGAAAGAATTTAGAATCAAAATTTAGAATAGCCAATCAAATAGCAGAGCAAAGGACCCCCTTGCCAAAGGCCAGATCCTGTGCTCGGATGGAATCGAGGGAATAGTGACGTACAAATGTATGTACTGAAGCCCAGGTGGCTGCATCACAGATGTTGGGAATAGGAACACCCCTCTGCAGGGCAGTAGATGCAGCCATACCCCTGGTAGAATGGGCCCGCAAGCCAGCCGGTGGGTCCTTACCCGCCAAGCGGTAGCACTCCGAGATGGCCAAAATAATCCAGCGAGACAAAGTCTATTTCGTCACAGCTTGCCCTAAACGCTTTCCAGCGTAACCAATAAAGAGTTGATCGTCCACTCTGACCCGAGACATGCGTGAAACATAAAAGCTTAAAGCTCTCCTAGGATCAAGCCTATGGAGCCTCTCCTCTTCCTTACCAGGATGCGGAGGAGGATAGAATGCCGGAAGAACCACCTTCTGGGCCAAATGAAATTCCGTCACTACCTTCGGAAGAAAAGAAGGACGAACTCTAAGGACAACCCTGTCCTTGTGAAATACAGTGAAGGGTGGCTTAACTGAAAGTGCCTGTAACTCACTCACTCTGCGAGCGGAAGTAACCGCAACTAAAAACACAGTTTTCAGAGTTAACAGCCTCAAAGGGCAAGAATGTAAAGGCTCAAACGGAGCACCCATAAGAAACTTAACAAGGTTGAAATCCCAACCGGGCACCAGGAAAGGTGACGGAGGGAACACATTAGTGAGCCCATTCAGAAACTGTGAAATTAAAGGGATTTTAAAGTAAGAACACTCTTCAGACGAGCGCTTAAAGATGGACAGCGCCGCCAGGTAACCTTTAATGGTACCCACTTGCAAGCCCCTGTGGGCCAAAGAAAGTAAAAAGGACAGAACCATGGAGATGTCACATGCAAAAGGATCCACATTCTGAACTCGGCACCAGTCGCAGAATTTACGCCAACGGCAACGGTACAGAGACTTTGTTGCTGGCCTTCGGGCCGAAAGCAACACCTCCATCACGTCTTCAGGGAGGTCCCAATCCTTATACCTCAACCTTTCAGAAGCCAAGCGTGAAGGTTGAGGGATCTGACCTCTGGATGGAGAACCTGACCCCCCTCCCGTGAGAGCAGATTGTCTCGGTAGGGAAGACGACGCGGAGGGCAGATGGACAAGTCGAGAAGGTCCGGGTACCACGTCCTCCGAGCCCACGCCGGAGCAATGAGGATCATCCGGGAACCGAACTTCCGTAACCTCCGCAGCACTTGTGGGATTGCGGGGACTGGAGGAAACGCGTACAGCAGCGGGAACGACCACTCCACCACGAACGCGTCTCCTAAGGCTCCTTTTGGAGGAAATTCCCTCGAGCAAAACCATTTGCACTTCCGGTTGACACTGGAGGCGAAGAGATCCACTTGAGGGGTCCCCCAAAGGGCAAAGATCTCCAGGAGAATCTCCTGAGCCAACTCCCACTCGTGAGAGATCGTGCTCTGCCTGCTCAGAGCGTCCGCCGTCACGTTTTCGTCTCCGGCCAGATGAACTGCCGAGATCGAAACTTCCTGCTGGATGGCCCAGAACTCGAGCTGCATCGCCTCCGTGCAAAGAGGAAGTGACCCTGCCCCCCCTTTTTGTTGAGGTAGTGCATGGCCACTGTGTTGTCCGTCAGGATCAGGACACTCTTTCCTCGCGCAGTCTGCAGAAAAGCCTTCAGGGCTAGCCTGGCGGCCCTCAGCTCCAACAGATTGATATGGAGTCTGGACTCCGACGGAGACCAACGACCGCTGACTGTCAGCCCGTTGGCATGAGCTCCCCAACCCGTGAGGGATGCATCCGTCATGATCGTCACCTCCGGCCAGGGAAGCCAAAACGGAGCCCCCTTCATCAAGTTGCCTTCGACTGCCCACCACAGAAGGTCCCGGGCGACCGAGGGCGGCACCTGAACCGGGTCCGACATCCTGCCGGAGGACTGCGACCATTGCGTCTTGAGCACCCACTGCAAAGATCTCATCCGCAGGCGAGCCTCTGGCACCAGAAGAATGCAGGATGCCATGAGGCCGAGCAGCCTCAAGAACTCGAACGCTGGGAGCGTCTGGGCATGCTGAAACTTTTGCACCATCTGCTGAATGTGAAGAGCCCTCACCTGGGGAGGAAAACACTGCCCCAGGGAAGTGTCGAGCACTGCTCCGATGTACAGAAGCCGCTGTGTTGGCGTCAAATGGGACTTCTTTAAATTGAGGGAGAAGCCCAGCCTGTGAAGGGAGTGGCAGGTGACTGACAGATGATCCAGGACTTGCTCGGGAGAGCTCCCCCTGATCAACCAATCGTCCAGGTAGGGGTAGACGTGAATCCCCCCTTGCCTGAGATGCGCTGCCACCACCACCATGAGCTTGGTGAAAACCCTCGGGGCGGAGGTCAATCCGAACGGCAGGACCCGAAACTGAAAGTGCGAGTCGCCAACCGCGAACCTCAGGTACTTCTTGTGCTTGGGATGGATCGGCACATGGAAGTAAGCATCCTTGAGGTCGAGTGACACCAACCAGTCCTGAAGCTGAAGGGCCTGGAGGACTTGAGAGAGAGTAACCATCTTGAACTTGTCCTTCCTGAGGAGTTTGTTCAAACCGCGCAAGTCCATGATGGGTCTCAATCCCCCGTCTTTCTTGGAAATCAAAAAATAAGGGGAATACCATCCCTTGTTCCTCTCCGCTACAGGCACCAGTTCTATAGCGCCTTTCTCCAGCAGGGCTTGAATTTCCTGCGCAAGGAGCGGATCCGGACACTTCAAAGAGAGGTTCCCCGGTGGATTGTCGCGAGGCCTGTGCCGAAAGGGAAGACAGTAGCCGTGGGTAATGATCTCCAGAACACACACATCTGAAGTAATGGCTTGCCACTCTACAAGATGCTGCGCCAGCCTTCCCCCAACCGGCGAACCATGGGACATGGCCTCATGATTGAGTGGGAGCGGCCGCGGCGTTACCTGAGGGCAAAGAGGCAACTGCCCGAGCAGCCTTGGCACCACGGGTACCCTGTCGTCCACCTCTGGTACCCCTGCGTTGGCCTCTTTGACTGCCAGCTCCTCTCGCTTTACTGAAGGACGAGTAATAGCGAAAGGAACCACCCCTCCACTGCTGTCCCCTAGGACGAAAAGGCAGATGTTGGCGAACTGCAGCGCCCAACGACTTTGCTGCAGCTTTCGAGGTCTACAACCTCTCAAGGCTCTCGTCAGCCTTGCTGCCAAAAAGGTGTTCACCGTCAAAGGGCATGTTGAGGAGCCGAGACTGCACATCAGGAGCAAACCCCGACTTCCGCAACCACGCAAACCTGCGTATCACGGTGCTCGCCGCCATGGACCTACTGACGCATTCAGCTAAGTCCAAACCCGACTGAACGGACTCACACATGGCATCCTTACCATCCTGGACCATAGCAAGGAAACCATCCCGTTCGTCCCCTTCGGGAATATGTTCAGCCACTAACGCAACACAGTTCCACAGAGTGTGTGTGAAACGAGACAAGGCACAAATGGAGTTGGCCGCCTGAAGCGCCATACCACCAGAAGAAAACACTTTCTTCGCCCAGCCATCAAAACGTTTGTCGTCCCTATCAGGAGGGATGGTAGGGTACGACGCCTGCTTTGCCGGGGCCGTGGCCGCCTGCACCACTAAACTCTCCTGAGTGGGGTGCCTGGTCAAGTAGCAGGGGTCGCTACTGGCTGGACGGTATTTTCGCGACAAGGATCTGCCTACCGCCGGGAGACTCTCCGGAGCAGTCCAAGCCGCCGCCACCCTTCTCTGTAAAGCCATATGGAACCGCAGTACCGGATCAGTTGGGGGACCAATATCAAGGATGTCCGTCAGATCATCCTGCACAAACTCCCCTGGGGGAGCAGACCATCCCAAGTACTCAGAAACCCTAGCCATAAGGCGCCGGTACGAGGAATCGGCATGAGAGCCAGGCTCAGGCCTACAAAACTCCACCTCCGGGGAGGTGTCCAGTCCACTGGCATCATGCAGTGACTGTCTCAAATCGTCAAACTGACTATGGCCCGAGACAATTTCATCTGGAACCTGACTAGGAACCAGGCCATCAGAATCCTCATCCGCCTCTGAAATATAGTCCAGGTGGCGAAAAGAAGGCACCCGAGAGTGCTTGCTCTTAACCAGAGCCTTCCTAGGGGGTTCTCCCGTGCCACGGGGTACCTCCCACACGAAAGGCGTCGATGGCGTCGAGCGAATCGGCGTCGAGAGAACCGGCATCGGCGCTGAGAGGATCGGCGTCGAGGAAATCGGCGTCTACGTCAGATGCAGCGCCTCCAGCATCGGCGGCGTCGACACAGCCCTCGAAGCCGGAGCCCCGAGCGTGTCCCTCGACGACCTGAGCATCGACGGCTTCGACGACTTCCTCGGAGCCGGAGCCTCGAGAAAGCCTGTCGACGCCCTCGACGCCTCAGACGTCGATGTCTTCCTCGAAGACCTCACAGGTGCACACGGTCTCGAACGCGTCGAGGACCGGGACCTGGAACGGGTACGTCGAGAACGAGTCTCCTTGTCCGAACGGGACCTCTCCCGTGACTCGTGCCGACCACTCTTGCGAGCGGTGTCTCTCGACCTCTCACGACCGACCCCACTCGGGGGCGCGGACGGCTTAGTACCCTGCGACTCAAGAATCGCCAGCATTTTCTTCCCGAAGGAAGCCCATTCCTACGGCGTCGCACGGCTGGTGGGGTAAGCGACGTGCCGGGCAGAGTCCTCCGAAGAGGACCTGGAAGACGACCGGTGTCGGCGCTTCCGAGAATGCCTCGAAGAGGCTGAGGAGTGGCGAGACCGACTCCTAGAAGGAGACCCACGAGACTTCCGACGATGACGCGGAGAGTCACCCCTCGAATCATCCGTCGAAAGCCCCGCAGACTTCGACTTCCTGGGCTTGGACACCCGACCTACCGACAACTTCTTCTTACGTTCGCGTAAGGCTTTGGACGTGAGCGACTGGCAGTCGATACAGTCATCCGTGTCGTGGGCCTCCCCGAGGCACCAGAGGCAGGCGTCGTGCGAGTCTGTCACCGACATCTTGGACCCACACTCCCCGTACTTCTTGAAACCCGGACGCGGGGTCGAAGACGAAGTAGAAGACATCTTCACACGAAGGATTTTCACAAAACAAACAGGTTCGAAGAACCGAAAAGAACAAAACTCTAAAGAGTCGAGGCGTGAACCGAGAATCACGAAGCAACACGTTCGCGGAAAAAACAGAACTGAGGCTACGGGCGTCGTGCGTCCTACTTATCACATCGGATGACGTCGGACGAGGTCCTCGACGACGGCGCATCGACGTCATCAACGCAGGACGCAGATGCCGAAAAAAGTTTCCGAAGCAGCACAGCTGTGGTGATTACATGTCATAGATATGGAATACGTCGGAGGACCCAAAAATAAAGGTGCTCGTTTAATTCGGAAGTGATCAAGAGCCTCGATAGTTAATGTGGTGACAATCTGGTCAAGATAATCAATTGGATATAGTTCTGGAGTATTAAAATTAATACAGCATTTGAATTTTGTAGATACTCGGTCAGCTAGCCTCTTTCAAAGTATTGGATTCCAACTTAGGGAGATATTATCCCTTTTACTCTCAATTGCACGTAAAAAATTATCTATATTCAATGAATTTATATCTATGAGAGTCGCGAGGTAGATGGGAGCATGGTCGCTAAACTTTAACAGAATCAATGCATGTTAACAATGAATCAAATAAAATAGAAAAAATTTAAAAAAATACAAATTAAAAAAAGAAAATCTATCATTGAGCTTGCATTCGCTCTTTTCCAAGTATGGTTAGGAGAATGTTCGTTAAATTTCATAAATGACATCCCCCAGTCCTTGAAGTAGGTGCTCAATTCAGCCCCTCTCTTAATACTGATCGTTCTAACTTTATTGGAGACATTGGGGCAAGCAACCATTCTAAGCATTGGGAATTGAAATCTCCACCCATTATAAAATCAAAGTTGGAATTGATCGTATAGGCCTGGTCAAAGCAAAGATCAATGTCATCAAATATCTCAGATATTTTGTATTTCAAAGGATTCCAGTACAGATTAGTCACTAGAATAGATTTCGCATCACTCTTCTTCATAGTCAGGAGTACAGCCAAAACATGAATGGATGAATACACAAATGTTAAATTGCAGTCTAAAACATTATTAATAGAAATGGCAAGACCTCCATAAGGACTACCTTCCTCACCTTTGATGGCAAAAGAACAATATGTGCAATATTCAGGAATGATTAGTGGTTCGGTTTTCATTGTTTCCTGAAGTAAAATAATGGATGGTAAATTATTCTTTTCGCGAGTAGATAGCCATATTGGAATATTACTAAATCCACATGAATTCCATGAGAATATAGTAAGTACTGACCTCACATTGCTTTATGATTTGGATAAATTGGGGTTTGCCGCAAATAGTGTTTTAGTAGTGGTGACATGCCATGTCACTGTTACAGGCAATCATCAAAAGTTGTGAAATACAGAATTTTTCATTCTTTGCACTGGTGATCATGTCATGCTTCATTACATTCGCTAAGGGTTCTGAAATCGGATTAGCATATAAAAATTCCTCTGCTGTCTTTTCGTCATTGAAAGTTAGTAATGAGAATCCCATTTCTGATAACTCCTTTCTATAAAACCATATAAGCTTCAGTACTTGTTCAGAGAACAAGTGACATGTCATTCGATAGTTATTTATTGGGGCAAGAGCAATCTTATCAATGTGACTAGAGGCAAAAATTCTCAGGGGAGGAATTGCATAAAGAAGGTCAAGTAGATATCTGCGATTAATTTGTGAGCTTCCTAGAACTTCTCTTTTACCTTCCAGGCCCATCATGTTTTCTTTCTTGCTATTTGAGTTAATCAGCTCAAGATGTTCACCAGCGCTTTTATTATATTCCTCGACATTTCTACTACCTTGAAGGTCATTTCCAGAGTTATTCACACCAGGAGTTAACACGTCTAAATTAAGGGCATTCTTCAAGTTAGCTAAAGTTTCATTGTAAGATCTATCTAGACGGTTTACACTTTACACTGATCAATTGTTGCACTACCAGTTTCAGTTTTTTTGCTGAATCGTTTTATGTTGGACAATTGTTGCAATTGCCGTTAACAGGGGATTTAAAAGTGGATTAACAATCTCCATCGGTAAAGTACCTGCCTTTAAATCATTTACCAAGGACTCCTGATCAAGGCACTTCAAAAGTAAACCGTTATGCTCTAAGCCGGAATCAGGTGCTTCTGTCCTAGGGACAACTGGACCTTTTACTACATTCAGTGAGTAAAAATGTGTGCTCTGCATTACCTGTCCAATAGCACTTTGAGCATGGGGACCAGGGCCGTTAGAATCCAGATGTATTAGGGGAATTAGCTTTTATCAGCTCATTGGATAGTTGAATACATTTCCTTCCCCCATTAAGAGCAATGGAATTATTATTATTGTTCCTCTCTGATTTCCCATCAGGTTTTATCAGTAGACTACAAGTTTCATAGTATAGTAATGGTAATCCCTTTATGGAATTGTCCAAAACCGATTGAGAAGGATTAATTGTATCAGTTATTGGTTTAGAAGGCAATAGAGACCTATTGGAAATACATTTCCTTCCTTCACTTTGAAAATAATTTGGAAGGTTTTTTTGTACCTTAGATACATCTCCTTCAAATTCAGTCACGGTAATGATGGCCTTACTAGATTCATAAGTGGCTGATAGATTAGAGCACTCTGGATGAATCTCGAGAGTAACTATATTTTCATTACTGCAAGGAATTGTTGTTAATGTGTTGTCATTTAAAACTGACGCCTTGACACGTTTTCTTCCAAGATGTACTTGACTTTCTTTTGAAATTTGCGCAACATCGATCGCATCCTCACAACCACTATCAGAGATCGCCAAAATCTCCATTTGATTTTTTAATTTTTTTCATTGGGTAATCTCTTTTTTTCTGCGTGTTTGATCACACGTTTTTGATTTTTGCGATAACGTTTAGATGTATAACCTACATAATCCATGTCGTGTTTCTTAGGTAGTGCGTCTTGGTTTTGTTGTTCTATGATGTTGGTTAAGACTGTTGGACTATCGGCAAGTGCCTCCTACTTTGGGATCGGTTCAATAGCAGTAGACAGGCATAAATTATTCCCGACTTCAGCTAGGGAGGAGTTAATTGTCCATCTCTAGTAACAGCATGTCTATCCCTTTAGATGGTAATGTTTCGAAACCAGGAGTGTTGGCAATGTGAGTCTCATTTGATTGTGTTCCTTGTCCATGGGCGATTCTAACTTTTGCCACTTCTACATTCTTTGCACCATACTGGGTCCCTTTGAGTGCAAGTATGAAACCTTCTTACCTATTTACTTTAGTCATGATATCAATCATGGTATGTGTAATATCCCGTAATTCCAAATGAGTGATATCATGGCCTTGATCAAGCAAGTCCAGAATCTGTATTATAACAGGAAAAGTAAAGGGTTCCTGATCTTTCGGAGTAGATGGTAAACAAGAATCCCTACCAGTATTCTGAGAGAAGGGGACACCTAACACTGGACTCTGTAAAGGTTCATTTTCAGATACTATGCAGGTCGAGGTTTTATATGGCATAGAAACAGGCAGGGGTGGACTAGGCGCGATAAAAAAAAGCCATTACCATAGTCAAGTTCACTTGGGTCCCGTATCTTGGGTATCAATGGAGTTAATAGACCAATAGATAATCTAATACGGGAATCAAGATCTGCCAGCACCTTAATGTCAAAATCACTGACTATAGGCAAGGGCTCTATGGCAGGTATGGTACAATTCTCATCCTGATCATCCTGAACATTCTGATCATTTGAATGGTTCTCACAAATATTTAGCCTTTTGTCGTTGGATTTGCCATCGTTGACAAGGTCATCAATGTTTGCTGATAAAGCTCCAGCGTCATTAATCGGGTTAAGCTATTATTTTACATGTTTATAGGAGTCGCCATGGTAGTACACTTTCCACTTCTAAGGCCGCTTGCCATGTTAACGAGGTGTAATACTGCACTGTATCAAGCTCCCAAAATAGTACAATCGTTAGCACCACAGAAAAAGAGGACAGTTGTCCGCTGTTTTTATGGCACTTGGAAAGGATGGTACCAAAAAAAAAGGCAATATAATGAAACACTGTAACACAGAAATAAACAGAGAAAAAGAAACCAGATAAATGCAACATTCTAGACAATGAAACACCAACTTGTCATCTCGACCAAGTGGTCACAAGGTATCGCGTACTACCTCAAGAATGGTGTCCCAAACAGCAACCTCTGAATAATGTGACTGCAAGACCATTATAGACACAATATTTGCGATATGCGTTAGGCTACCCGAACAGCCAAACAGCACTTGCAGACACTTCCGTGGTGCGTGCGCGGGTGCGCATCCCTGTTATGCTATGTAGGCTGTTGGGCGTAGGCGGTGGGCGGGGACAGAGAACGCACGTTAGTCTAGGAAAAAGAAAAAAGTTTTCAGCAGTGAATACAGAATGTCGCCACAGCGCGAGACACAAACAATGTCCCAGTGCTAGAGTCGAAGAAGGTAATTACTTGTTAGCGGCAGCTGGTGACACACTCGTTATGGCTTGAAAACACATTTAGGAAGGTTTTACTTCCTCTTCCTCTTGCCGACGCCGCTTCAGCAGAGCAGAAGAATGGCTTCAGAAGCAGAAACAGGATGATCGGCGAAATCAGCCCAGCCAAACAGCACTTGCAGGCACTGCCGGGGTGCGCTATGTTACTTTGTCCCTATGTGGGTCTTGTTCGCTGGCCCCACACAGTTCTGATGTTCAGGTGCTATTTTATCCCAGGTTACTTCCCTTCTGGCTGGTCTAGAGCCCCTTATAATGGGGCTTCGTACCTTAATTATTGTTCCTTATTCAATGTCTCTTGGTGTATGCTTCCCCCAACCTGCCGCCTTTGCTGCTCCACCGTGTATTTACTCTGGTCTCTCGTGCCGAGCTTCCCGTCTCCCCCGTGCCTTGCTTTCTCTGTGGCTTCCATCAGCAGTGTCGGCCAAGGGTTTATATATGGGCTGTTTGCTCAATTGCTGCTTTATAACGGTGCTCGGCTTCCCTGTCTTTGCACTGCTGTCTCCCCATTAGGGTCTCCCTACCGTGGTTCTGCGGTGTTATGCATCCGTCGGACCGGGCACCCGCTGCAGTTACTGCACTGCCCTTCACTAACCTTTCACCGCTGTGTCCCTGCAGCGGTCTACATTTGCTGGGCTGGGCGCCCATTGCAGTTCCTTCATTGCTCTTTCCCTGCTGCGCCTCTGCACCTCTTCTCCAACTGATACGCCCCCTCTCTTCCTGCACCTTCCCGAGCTTACTTGGAGTGTTCTGAAGCCCGTTGCAGATTACGAGGTGACTCCTCTAGTGTTGGGCTGTCACCAGTGAACCGTTTCACCTCTCCGCTTTCCTTCGGTTTCCCACTTTTCCACATGGGCTGGCCCACGTGGGCTGAACCGTCTACTTCTCTTCTCCGGGACCGCCGCTGCTCCGAGACAGGCCCATACCCTCTCTGCTTGCTGATGCGGATTTGCCCGGGGCTAATACGTTGTCGGCGGCGTCCCTCACTGCCCTTGTCTCCGCTGCTTTGCTGGAGGGCTGAAGCAACTTCTTCTCCGCTTACTTCCCCTCCTGGGTTCTCAGACTGGGCCAGTTATGCCACTTGCTCTGCGCAGCGGCTCCGCTTTTCGGGCTGCTACCGGAAATGCATGGTAGCCAGGCTCTGTGACGGTCTCCCTGCCGCTGCGCAGTCTGCCTTCTCTGTAGGTCCTGAGGGGGGGGGGGGGTCAGAAGAATGTGAAATCTACCTTCTTTTGAGCTGCTTATGTCACCTTATTCCTTCCGCCTGGACGGAGCACGGGAGTGTACACCCTAATAGATTGGCGGCCACCTTGGAATCCATATCAGAAGGTTTTACTGAATTATGCACTGCTTTACAGAAGAAAGACTGGTTTATGAGTAGTACCACAACTTATTTTGCTTTTGTAGATGTTTATTTTCTCCTGAAGAAGGTTGTTGACTTTAAATGTATGTTGCACCACAACGTTAGTATGTACGATTTGTCCAAGAATTTCATACATGGGTTATTTTCAAAAATGTGGATGTTTTCAACATATTTGGCAGAATACATCAATATTCATTTAATCTTCTTCACTGGCTATTTCCCAGCCATATCAGTTTGTACATCAGCATTGGTGAAGTTCAACCGGCTCCTCTAAACACCTATACTACCAATGCAGGACATTTCCAAGCCCCTTCACTTATCCAGGTTGCTGGACAAATCCGGAATTAGAACTGGGACATTGCTTCTATAGAGATGACTGGGACCTAGTAAAATACATGCCTATACAAAAGGTATTTCTTCATAATGCACCTTGCTCTTCATAATGCACCTTGTTGTTCAGAAAAACAGAGTTCTTTAATGACATTTGTCAATGACCTTTGTGCATTTTTAATAAGGAAAATCTCGTCATCTGCAAACAATGCAAATTTATGATGCGCACCTAGAGCTGGAATGCCTCTTGACCTGGGTGGTCTCAGATTTATTGGGCCATCAGCTGTATGGAAGGAGCAAAAACCAAAAGGAAACAGAGTGTAACCCTGTCAGGACACCCTAAACATTTTGATAAGAGAAAAATCAAAATGTTCATTTTACTTCTAGTTAGAGAGCCATAATTGTTGGCTTCCAAGCAAACGATAAATGTAGGTCCAAAACAAAAAAGTGAATGATGTTGACCAACTAAAGCCAATCTGCTTGGTCAAAACCCTTTTAAGCATAGGACAAGTTGAATTCTCACCATCTCTGCAATATCTACTGCATTAATAACTTAAAAAAGGGTGTTGTCTTGTGGCTGGCAAGAACCAATCCGGTCTGCTTGGGTCCATCAAGTTTGGAAGTGTTGGAGGTAGGGCAAGTAGGATGAACTTTCAAGTAGATGCATGCGTCATAGTTCAAAATAGCTTCTATGTATACGTAGAGAATAATTGGGGATCCTGATCATGTTTAAGAAGGCAAACTCGGGGGCGTGGCTTTGGCGCCATGGTGAACAGTCAGGTCCGGAGAGAGCTCCCGGCCGCGACCGCGTGTTTACCAGTAATGCCCCAGTAAACTAAGGTTTTCGCGAACGAAATCAGAACACTGCAGAGCCGTAAGGCTGCGGCTCCCCATGTCTTGTTTTCGCCGCGCTAAAACGGAGGGGGACCGAGTTTGAGCCGTAATCCCCCCTGCGTGAGAGGGGCAACCCAAGATGGCGGCCAGCAGAATGGAGTAACCCGCTCTCCTTACCAGCGCCCGAACCGAGCGGGAACAGTGGAAGCCCAACGCAGAGCCGATCCTAATCTGCCGTCCTGAAGCGGCAAGCGCCGGAGCCGTCCTGCACCCCCGATCCGGGACGCACCCGTGCTGGTGTAGCATCCGACCGCGAAGGGAGCGGGCCCCTCTCCCAGACAGAGGCCTGGGAATCCCCCCTGCCCCGGTGTGGGAGGGCTGAGGCGCTGAGACCGAAGGCCAGCAGTGGCAGCGGGGCGAATCCCTGCTACGCAGGGCGGCAGCGCGAGAGTGCTCCTCCCGCCCTCCTCGAACTCAAGGACTCTTTACCGCCCACAGCCTGGGGGAGCACCAGCAACGGCTGTGTCCGCAGCTCCGGCAATAGCAGTGTCCGCTTCTGAAACTAGCGGGCACTGCCTCTAGACAAGGCCCGCCAAGCCCTCCAGCTACCTGCGGCGGCACCAGGAAAAAAAGAAAAGCCTGCCTCCTCGAACTTAGACTTCCCTCCGACCGCTGCCCGAAGGAAAGCAGCAGTCCCATCAGATGGAGAACGGCAAGCACCCCTGTTCCCCCGACGGAGCTCAGAGAACCCCCCGCGCTCCCCCCCCACTCAGGCGCTAGGGGGCCGGCAGCAGCAGAGCGGTGGGCCTCGCCATGGAGGAGTGTGGCGTGGGCCCCCCCCCCCTTCCCCGGCTCCACCAGCTCACCAGCCCCTGCAGCTACAGAGTCCGCGGGTGGCTCGGGACCTCCGGCAGCCCGGCTGGTGCTGGGGGCGTGAGAGTCCACCCTGCAACAGGCCGCCACCAGCGACACCCAAAGCTCTGGGAAGAAGGTAGGATGGCATCTGCTGCAACACAGAAGAGCCCGCTGGCCCCGCAGCTCGCCTCCCCCGCTCCGGCTCCCAGGTGAGTGGCAAGGTGGCCACCCAGACACGAACTCCTCCGGGAGGGTAACTTAAATACAAACTGGAAGGGGAGACCGGGTCCCTCCTCCAACACTGAGTCCCGATACCCCGGGGGTCTTTCCCCCAGAGGCACTGCTCAGCCTCCGGAGAGGCGACTCTCCTGCGGGCAGCCCACGGCCCTGCTGCCCTCCACCACCACCAACACCACCATCGCCACCGCCGGAACCCCAAGACACTGGGAGAACATAGCAGTTGACCACTTGGCCCACGCCACAGCAAATACCCCACACGGATCTGCCCGGTCGGGGAATCAGGGTCAAAAGGAGGCCCCAGGCGTTCCATAACAACCCATCCCGGGTGGGGGGTGGACAAGTTCCCGCTCAAGGCGCAATGTCCCGACACCCGAAATCATCCAAACAAACCGACATTGCGACCCTGCTATCCAACAACATGGGAGAAAAAACTAAGAAAGGGAGCGTAACGACACCTCGGGTCCCCCACCGGACTCCAACACTGAACTGCCAACACAAGCAGTGACAAAAGCTGACCTCCAAGAGCTCCTTTCTGCCATAACCAAGGAGTACCAAAAAGGGACAGCAGAGCTAAAGGGCAACATCTCCTCCCTGGACAAGAGTGTGGGGGAAGTCGAGACTAGAACAGAAGAAATTGAAACCACCCTGTTCGAGCAAAATTTCGAGATTGGGGAAGGGGCTGATAGACTCTCCGTGCTGGAGGCCAGGTGTGAAGCCCTCTAGAACAAACAAGAAGAAGCTGAAAACAGGTCCAGGCGCAACAATATCCACCTGAGGGGAATTCCGAGCTCTGTCCCCGACGAAGAACTCGACACCTATGTCAATGCCCTGTTTCGCTTCATTCTAACGCTCCCAGATGGAGCTCCCCTGGAACTGGATAGGGTTCAGAGGGTTAGAGCCAGACAAAACGCAAATGTTATGCCGGATGTTCTAGCAAGAATTCACTTCTACAAAGTCAAGGAAGAAATTATGCAAGAAGCTAGAAGCTCAGCCCGAATTAGCTTCCGAGACGCCGAAATATCCCTGTATCAGGATCTAGCTGCGACCACCCTTGCAAAAAGAAAAGCCCTCAAGCCACTCGCCGAATGGTTGCGTGAGAGGAAAACAGCCTATCGCTGGGGCTTCCCCACTTCTCTAATCTTCAATTGGGAGGGCAGGTCCTGGACAATCCCTTCCCCCAGAGACGCCGAGCGATTCATGAATCCGGGGAGCAAGGAGGGGTCCCTCCCTGAAGCAGCGGAGGCCCCGGGGAGATCCCGTGGAGACTCCACCAGAGCCTGGACCAAGATGTCGGGGCGCCGCAGACCCCGAGGCCCTCCGGGCAAGCCAAAACAGGACAACAACCGTTGAGTGGGTGGCTCTGACCATTTGGGCCCCCTGAGCAGGGGGGCCCCCCTTGCTCCTTCCCAGCCTGATCACTCACCGACCGTGAGGGGGGACCGAAGAGTCTCAAGCGTTCTCTATCAAACGGACTCTCTAACCTCAACCTGAATGTTTACTAGCCAACAGAAGAGGCAATGTTTACCTCCGAGCAGAGTTACCACACCGGTCCGGCCGTATGCCCCATTGGTCGAAGGCTGGTCCGGAAACCTTGTTGTTTGGGGGTAGGGAAGAGAGTGGACTGGGGGGGGTTGAGAAGGAGAGGAGAACCTCACAATGAGGGAAGAACGGAGGAAATCAGCACCGGAAGACAAGGAACAAGAAATCTTCAAGGAAGACTACGAACCGACCTACTTAGAACTCAAAGGATGGGTTCACTAGACAAAACCCTAAACATCACAACCTGGAATGTGCAGGGGCTTAATGCACCAAGAAAGCGGAAGTCAGTGGAGCACAAACTTGACCAATTAACCGCGGACATTGTCTTCATCCAGGAAACTCATCTGATCGCGGAAGACGAAAAGCGACTACGGTTCCGACGCTACCCGAAATGCTACTTTGCTCCTGCCACACAGAAAAAGAGGAGTCGCTATATTGCTAGGTCAAGACCTCCCACTAACGCAGATCACCACCAAAAGAGATCCAGAGGGCAGATTCCTACTCCTGAAGGACCTCCTAGTCGAACTACCGATCACTCTGGTGGCAATCTACGCACCAAACAAAGAGCAAGACCAATTCCTCCATAGTCTCCTCCCAACTATCACGGCCTTCTCTGTAGGCACTTGCTAATCGGTGGGGACTTCAACATCCCCCCCAGATCCGAAGGTGGATAAGTCGTTCCCAGCCTCGAGGGAAGACTTTGGCAAATCCCTGGCCCTGGCTGAATTCCTGCGGGAAACCGAGACGATCGACATATGGAGACTACGCAACCAGGGAGAAAGGGACTACGCTTTCTTTTCGCATGTGTATAGAGGCTACTCGCGTATTGACCTCTTGTTAGCCGCTAACAACTGGGCCCCCTGCGTGTATAACATCCAAATGGGACCTATTGCAATCTCGGATCACGCGCCAGTCACGGTGACGCTGCTTCTTCATTGAGCCCCGGAACCTAGCCAGAGGCAATCGAAGCTGCAAGACTACATCCTTACCGACATAGTGGCCAGCTCTGACCTCACGGAGGCGATTCAGAATTACTTCACTGAGAACACAACCCCAGACTCCTCAATGGCAACAGTATGGGACGCCATGAAACCAGTGATCCAAGGGGTGGCGATGGACTCAACAGCTAAACTCAAGCGGCAAAACCTGCTGAAGCAACAAAAGCTTGAGGAAAGACTCACAGAACTAGAAAATAAGCTGAAACACTGCTACACGAAAACGCACCATGAACTAAAAAGACCTAAAAGAGAATTGGAGATCCACCTAGCAAACCGGCCCGCCCGAGCATTAACCTATACTAAACAGTACTACTACATTAACAGTAACAAAGCGAACCGGCTCCTAGCACACAAACTGAAAAAGCTCCAAACCAGGAACCACATCCAAGCCTTGCAGGACAAAAACGCTCCTTACGCCATCGGGACCTCGAAAAACTTGAGATAATGGTGCAGCACCACAAGGAAATCATGGCATGACCCCCGACGTTAACCCCAGCCATCACTCAATTTTTGCCCCCGATCCCAAAGACAAAGCCACCTCCGCCACTATCTGACCTGGAGACTCTGATATCCCAATCTCAGCGGAGGAAGTCAGCAAAACAATCCAGCACTCTTCAGGGACCTGAAAAACAACATCAAGCGATGGAAAAAAAAAGAAATCTCCTGGTTCGGCCGGATTACGGCGATAAAAATGAATCTAACTCCACGGCTGCTATATTACGCTCAAGCTCTGCGGTGACGATCCGGGAGAAAGCCTTAAGAAAGCTGCAAGGAGAGATCTTGAATCTGGTCTGGGAGGGAAAGAAGTCTTGTATCCCGAAACGCATCATGCTCCAAAACACCACCCTGGGTGGCCTAGGGGTCCCAGATGTTGCGAGGTACTGTCTCGCAGCCCAGCTAGCCCCGGCCTTCGCCTGGAAGCTCCACGCCAACCGCCTTCGGTGGTTCCAACTGGAAGAAGATTGGAGCAAGACCCCACTTGAATCTCTGCCTCACTCCAAAGAGCCCAAAAAGGCCCCAAGACCCAGGCCCTCTACCAGCAACAAGAAACACGGTCGCCAGCTGGAAGGTGGCGGCTCACCGGTGGAACTGTAGAGGCGCAATGGGTCCACTTACGCAAATCTGGGACAACCCCGTTTTTTCCCCCCCGGAGTCTCACCAAACCAGTTCATGGAGTGGAGGGCCCGGGGGTTAGAAACCTTATCAGATTTTTTCGAGAATGGCATCCCCTTAAACTTTGAGGAGTGTAAAGCAAAATTCAAGATCCCGGAAACTTAAAGGTTTCGCTATACGCAACTGAGACATTGGCTGTCAAATCCACAGGTCAGAAAACAGGGTAGCAGAGAGCTAACAGCATTAGAACTTACCCTCTCAGCAAACCCTCCGAGAAGGACAATCTCTGCACTGTATAGAATTCTGGACAGAACAGACCCCGCTAAAAAAGAACCATACATGCTGAAATGGGAAGAAGACATCGGAAGACCGATTGAACATGAGGAATGGCACCACATCTGGTCCCGCGCCCAGAAAAGCTCAAAATGCGTAACGAACAAAGAAAGTGGGTTTAAAGTTTGCTACAGATGGTATATAACCCCTGCAATCCTAAACAAGTGTAACACAGCTATCCCCGCTCAATGCTGGAGGGGGTGCTCGGACCGAGGAACCCTGTTCCACCTCTTCCGGTCTTGCCGGAAAGCCACCCTATTCTGGAAGAATATTTTGGAACAAATTAAAGGAATCACTGGACTCGCCATCCCCTGGGACCCAGGAATTGCGCTGCTAGGGGCGACAGGAGACGGCCAATCCCCCCTAACAGGTTGTCTGGCGGACCTATGCTCCCATCTTCTTACAGCCGCCAAAATCACCATCGCCAGACTCTGGAAAAATCTGGAGGGTCCATCCACGCAGATGTGATGGTCCAAATGCTGGGAAATTGTTGCAGCCGAGAAAGTCACAGCCATCAGACTAGGCAATAAACCCAAATTCGATCGCATGTGTGTCCCCTTTTTGGACTATCTGCAGCAATTCCCCAGAGTGGCGAAACAGCCCCCATCCCTACGCTGTATGGAAACTCAAGGCTGAAAAGAACTAAGCAGAAACCAGGCCGGAAACGCGACTGGGCTCCTCTACACTCCTGTGCTGCCATGAACCACCAGTTCAGGCTCCTCAACCTTGAAGGGCCAGTGTCGAGGAACTCATCCTAAACCCAGCCATAGAGATGCACTGACCCTTGAAACTATTCCTTTGTTGAAAACAGACAGTCTTCTACCCCTAACGTGTGAACAGCTCCTTGTCCCCCATTCCCATTCCCCCCTCTTCAGTTATGATTTAACAGTTTTATTTTTGAAGAGAACGCATATTTCGCTAAGTCTTAGTTATATAAAGGGCCGTTGTCTTCCAATAAATGTTTTAACAAGTTTGGAAAGTATGTAACAATCAAAGAATCTGTATGACTTGTTATGCCAAAATAATAAAAAAACAATGTTGGAAAAAAAATAAAAAAAAGAGGGCAGACTCATCCAAACTCAATTACTCTGTGCGAGTCTTGGAAAGTATAAAATAGTGCATGGGGGGGGGGGAATAAAATATGAAGAAATGTCTTTATTAAAAAAATGTCAACAGGCCATTAGGCCCTACGGTATTATTGTTTGGTAAACATTTAGTGAGTGGATGGATCCCCTTATTACCCAGTCGGTGTGCATTCTCAACCCGTAAAAAAGATTGATATAACTTGATGATCGGCTGTTTGAGATGTGAAGAGGGAATAGAAACAATGCTCAAAAAGATAATTTCTCTTGCTCACCCAGGCAAAGTGAGCCCCTTTAATCTTTGTGGGTTATAATTACATTCCGAGCGCACAGCCCATGAATTTATACGCTAATAATTTGTTGGCCATGGTAGACAGTCTGTCTTGTTTTGAGGAGATAATGAGCTTTGTTATCTATAACAAGTGCTGTCAATGTTATCCCGGCAACTTTTTAATTGTTTATAGGCACTATTAAATCCCAATGTTTTAGGTCTCTCTTCAAGATCTTGCACCTTTAGTACGAAGGGCCCAATTTTTCACTTGTTTTCTGTGAGCCGAGGCTACACTTATGATTTCCCTCAAATTATTGATTTTAACAACGCGGCTCAGGATAGTTTGCCATCATTGATTCCTGCAAAATAGTAATTGGTGTGCTCAGATAAGGTATGAACCGTCCACTAAACTGACCAATGACAACGCTAAAAAGATTGTGGAGTGGTCAGAGACCGTGCTACGAGGCAGCTGTAGTCGATCAAGCATTGGGACATTAAAAAACAGTAAAGCCTTGAAAGGCTTGTGATTTTAGCCATAACAAATGTAGTGCCTCAGAGTTAGTTTGCTCCAGATGCATGCAGCTACCATTACCACAGCTAAAAAAGCATCATGAAAGACTGCTGATATTTCAGTTGGAATGTAGTCGTTCTGGTTTGACCTACATAGTGATTGACAGATGACCACATTAAAGTCGCCACGGATTCCCCCACCTAGAGTGACGCCAGTGATAAACAATTATGGTTAGCAATCTGGCTATAAATACCAGGATGTAAATCTTGCTCCAGGTTCTAGGCACACACCCAACATCTGGACTAGTGCATTGCAAAAATTGAAGTCTTTGCTGTCACAGCCTAGAGAGTAGTATAGCTAGCCTTCTTTTCTTCTCATTAGCAGAAGCAACAAAAAAAAATAATTGGAGGGAAAATATTTATAACGCAATCTCTATGTCTACTCTAAAAAAGTGAGTTTCTCACAGAAAAAATGTTGAGTATTGCTATTAATTTAAATGGGGAATTATTCTTTAAGGAGGAGATCATTCAGGAGAACATTTTAATTCACCTACAATCTTTAAAAATTAACGATCAGGACTACCTTCATTGCAAATGTAGTGGCTTGTGTCACAAAAACATCACAACAACACAAGCTAGGATGCGTATCCCATCAATCCCGGGATGAACGGTAACCCTTGCCCAATTCATCAAGACAGAAATTTTGGACTACCAAACGGCACCAAAAAGCCCCCGATCAGGGCCATCTCCATGGATGTGGCATCCTCCATCCATTCAATGTGGCCAGTGCAGCGATTACTCTGATACAAAAAGTTAAAATAAATGAGCAAAGGAAAAAAGTTAGCTAAAAGGCAGGAGAGCCAAGCACCCACCGGAAACCCTGAAACACACACTAGGTTGACTTTTCTAACAGTGTTATGAATGCCCTCAAAGCCACAAGTTCTGGTCAATTAGTAATAAATACATCCTCAACGCCATACGATTGGGTCACATGGGAACTAGAATTATTTTTAAAAATCAATACTACATTTTTGTAACCAAAAACCCAAAAGAAAACTCTTGCTCATATTCAGAGAATCTCAGAACCCCACCTCGGGGGACATCCTCCCAGCAACACTGTATCAGGAGTTAGTGTCTCCAATTGCAAGCAAACATGCTTGTATAACTTCAATAAAATCAAAGCATAAAAGAAAGAAAGAACCTGATAAAAAAAAAAGACAAACCACAGAATATTCACATATATTATTGACCTATGTCTGTCTCTGACACATGATGCACTGTCAGTGAGGATGTGAGGGAGGCTGGGGGAATTGGGAGTGTAGGCCAGTGGTGGGGAGAAAGGGATGACAACGTGGTTATCGGACGCTTCCCCGTCCCTTTTATGTGTCTAGAAGTTATTGTAAGATACTCATGCACAGCCAGCTTCAGGTTAATTCTGATCCAGGTTTATTCTTGCAAACATAAAGAGGCCCCAGCAACTGTCTGATGGCTGAGAGCAGCCACACACACCAACATATCAGTGAAAACATGTTGTTAAAGGGACGTTATGGTTCAGTTGTCGTAATAAAAACCTATCAAATTCAGTGCAAAAACTTTGTTAAAGGGGCGTTATAGTTACTTTGGACTAATAATCTATCCATATTATGGTTACAGGTAAAACCAACAAAAAAAAAACAGAAATTCACCAGTTATGGCAAGCTAAGCAACCATAACTCGCACCACCACCGTGCACTGCTAAAACGAACACCCAGGGCATCAAAGATGACATCACAAATGTCATTGAGGACATCACTGATGACATCACATGTGCATTTACTTTTCATGAAAAGTCTGCACAAGGGATTCTTATTATAATGTTGGCAGAAAACTGTCAGAGTATATTGGGAGAAATATCATGAACTACATAGTTCATTAAGCAATGCATTACTATAAACACCATTGTACTACAGAATTCTTTCCAGTATAAGAACATACTCATGTAGAAACATAGGCATTGTCTGCAGCATATACCATAGAGTTACAATATTCATAATGTTGCCATGTTGGATAGTAAAATGATAAATATTTTGTTTTTAGAGTTTTGCGTACTGTGGAACATGTAATAAGTAGGTAATGAAGACCCACTAATTGTACTACTAAAGACATAAAATAAAGAGCACATCACATAGAAATATAAGCACATATAGGGAAAGTAAAGTAAGCAAGAAAGTAGCAGTATTACCAGAAAGTGTTCAGAAAGTAACAGATTATCTTCATGCAAAGAAATGATTGCTGTGTTTCAAGCCTGCTCTCTTCCCCTTTGTATATGCATCATATGATGTTACTGGACCGTTCGAAAAGTAGTGTAAGAACATATGAAAAGGATAAGGTCTACAAATATAGTACCTTTTGAATGTTTTGTTCCCGACTGTCAGAGAAGAAAACCACCTGGCCTACATATGTCAGTAAAGAAAAAACGAGGGAGCCAGACATGTGATGTCATCAATGACATTTGTGATGTCATGGGTGTTAGTCTTAGCAGTGCACGGTGGTGGTGCGAGTTATGGTTGCTTAGCTTACCATAACTGGTGAATTTCTGGTTTTATTTGTAACCATAATATGGAAAGAATGTTATTAGTCCAAAGAAACTATAACGCCCCTTTAACAAAGTTTTTTCACCGACGTTCATAGGTTTTTACCAGGATACCATTAAATTGGATATATGTACCATACAACATATGAACCCTCCGTCCCCATGCTGATAGTCCTTGAGTCCCCGGACTAAGCGTCTTTACGCGGACATCAGGGAGCATCCAAACAGCTCCGGTCAGGGGTTCTCTTACATTGTTGTACCATCCAGCAAAGACACTGAACATATACAAACAGCACCACATACATAAATTACAATGAAAAATACAGTAGGTCTACAAACTCTGCACTTCTGAAACGAACATAATAAATAAATAGGGTATGCACCATAATGGAATGCACCAAAAAGAGAAATAATGTACGCTTCCAACAATATTACGTCAGTGCTGCTTTACATCGAAACGAAGGAGGAGCTGTTAACGTAAGAACTGCAAACTACTGAGAGCAGAACTGCACTACTACGTGGTAAGCACACTACATTTTTCCTATAATTGCATAGTTTATTCAGTGTACAATAATAGATTCTTCTTTTTTTCCTCAGAAATGGCAAGCACTATAGAATGACTGGAAGAGAATTTCCCTCATGACGAAATGAGTGAAGATAGTAACCCCATTGGTAAACAACATTCTGAAAAGTATCACATATACATGACAGATATATTATTTTCTTTAACAGTACATACTGGAAATGAAGAAAATGCAACAGAAGCAGCACCTCGTCCACAACGACATATGCGCAAAGAAAGTGAAACAGACTCTGTAAATGAAAAACTAGACAGCCTGCACGCAAAAATGGAGGAATTGTTCAACAATTTTGCCAGCTTGAAAGATTTTGTACAAGGGCATATTTTGGATATACCACTGCCCCATCTGCACCTGTACCCCTTCCCTTTCCCCTTTCCCAGCCAAACATCCCCACAAATTCCCTGTAAAGAAAGACGTTACGATGAGACCTCAATACCTACTTCCCCTCACGCCCAACCTATAGAAAACTCCAATTCTCCTGTATATGTCTCCATTTCTGCTACACCTTGCCTTTCCTAATTATGTCATATATATATATATTAGGATATATATTAGGATATATGATACATTACTCAACGTAATCGTATTTCTGATGCTTGTATCTGCTTAGATTCACATGCTGTGCATAGGCCGACATCTAGTGGAAGCTGCAGAGTATTACAGTTTGTTTTTCGAAACTCGAAAATGGGCGTCGACACAGGGCGTGCCAGTAATACTATCCCTAGTGTGACGCCTAGACAGAAAGGTAAGACTACAAGCAATCATGCGCCTTCTCTCAGAGGGGAGGAAGGGTGGGTTGCATGTGAATCTAAGCAGATACAAGCATCAGAAATACGATTACGATGAGTAATGTATCCCTTCTGAAGCTTGTGGAATCTGCTTACATCACATGCTGTGCATAGATCAGCGAGCCGTACCTGAAGAAGGAGGTGGGATGTGAGAAGGCTCATGAGCAAATAAGTGTCTTAGAACCGCTTGTCCCACTTGTGTATCTGCCTTGGAATGGGTGTCAATGCAGTAATGCGGAGTAAAAGTGTGAATAGAGCTCCAAGTAGCTGCTTTGCAAATGGTGTCAAGGGGTACATTTGCAATGAAAGCCAGAGTGGCCCTCTAGTAGAGTGGGCTTTTGGCGTGAAAGGCAGAGTTCTTTCAAAGAGTGAGTAACACAGCTGGATACATTTAATAATCCACTTCGAGATGGCACCTTTAGAGACGCAATCCCCCTCTCTGCCTGTAGCTACGGAGACAAACAGTTGATCTGTTTTCCTAAGCGGTCTGGTCTTATTTACATAGTAGAGGACCGCCCTACGCACATCTAGGGTGTGTAGTTTCACCTCAGCCGAGCTTTGCGGGTCCTGGAAGAAAGCCAGAAGCTCGATGGACTGGTTTACATGGAATTTTGATATAAATTTAGGTGAGAACCTAGGGTGTGCGCGTAAAACCAGTTTGCCTTTATGGACAGTAAAGAAGGGATCCTGCACTGACAGATCCTGAATTTCACTGACCCTTCTTATAGAAGTAATAGCTACTAAGAAGGCCGTTTTATAAGTCAGGTGTTTGAGACTGCTTTTATGCATGGGTTCGAAAGGGGGGCCCATGAGCTTGGCTAGCACCACATTAAGGTCCCACCCTGGTGGTGGGTTTGAAATAGGAGGGTGAAGTCTCTTTACTCCTTCCATGAAGGCTTTAACTACTGGTACTTTCCACCACGAAACCTTGCTATGGGAAGTGGTGTAAGCCGACAGGGCTGCCAGGTGTACTTTCAGTGAGTTAAAAACCAATCCTGCATCCAGCAGGTGGAGCATGTATGTAACAATAGTGGAAGGAGTGCAGTCAACCAGGTTGATTGATCTACTCTGGCACCAGATAACAAACCTCTTCCACTTGTCAAAGTAACAGAGCCTTGTGTTTGGTTTCCGAGATTCCTTTAGGATGTCCATACACCTCTTTGGCAAATTGAGATGACCAAACTCTATGACCTCAGGAGCCATGCTGCCAGGTTCATTGAGTTGGGTTGTTGGTGCACTGTTTGACCTTGGTGCTGGGACAGTAGGTTGTACCAGGCTGGAAGTGTGATGGGCTCGCACACCGCCATCCTGCGTAGGTGTGGGAACCACGGTTGTCTTGCCCACATGGGAGCAACTAGGACGAGCGACATCACTCTCTGTTCATCTTGTTCAGCACTTTCCTGATGAGAGGAGTTGGTGGAAAAGCGTACGCAAACATCCCTGACCAGTTCATCAACAGGGCGTTCCCCTGGGAGTCTGGTTGGGGGAACCTGGATGCAAATCCTGGGCATTGTCTGTTTTCGCTTGTGGCGAATAAGTCTATAGTGGGGAAACCCCACTGAGAGAAGATATCTTCTACGACCTCTCTGTGTAGAACCCATTCGTGTTCCTCTGGGAGGGAGTCTCTGCTCAGAGCATCCGCTAGGGAATTGAGCTCCCCTGGAACATGTTGTGATGACAGGAAGATCTTCCATCTGAGTGCCCATATCCAGATTGTCTGGGAAAGCTTGGACAGATTTTGCTTTGTACCAGTGTTGGTGAAACGACCACTAGATCTTCCCACTGACCCCTTGCCTGAGACCACTGTTTCGCCAACCATTCCTGCATGGGACGCATGCGCAGGCGCGCGTGGGGGACCAGGTAAATACATGACGCCATCATTCCCAGTAGACGCATTGCATTGCACACTGTTATTTGTTGACCGGACTGATAATGCGGAATTTGCAGTAGTATATTCCGAATTCTTTCTTCTGAAGGAAAGGTCAACCCCTCTTGGGTATCTAGGATTGCTCCTAGGAATTGTTTTGAGGTACTTGGCACCAGGCTTGACTTTTTCTCGTTGATTGAGAAGCCTAACTCGTGGAGGAGGTCGATAGTCCTTTGAATGTTTGTACTGCAAATTCCTGGGGTTTCCCCCGTTATGAGCCAGTCGTCCAGATAAGGGTACACTGGGATTGCCTCCCTGCATAGGTGTTAAGCCACCACCGCCAGTACCTTGGTGAATACCCTTGGTGCTGAAGCTATCCCGAAGGGCAGTACCTTGAATTGGTAGTGTCGACTGTCCACCTTGAAGCGCAAATACTTTCTGTGCGCTGGGAACATGGAAATATGAAAATAAGCATCTTTCATATCCAAGGTTGCCATGTAATCCCCCTTTTTAAGAAGGGGGATTACCTCTTGTAGCGTGGTCATACAAAATTTTTGGGGCTTGACATACTTGTTGGCAGGCCGTAAATCCAATACTGGGCGCATTGTCAAATCTTTCTTTGGCACAAGGAAGTAAGTTGAATAAATACCCTTGTTTACCTGGTGTCCCGGGACGAGTTCTATCGCGTCCTTTTCTAGCAGAATGGCGATCTCCTCGAGGAGAATCTTCTGATGTTCTAAAGAGTGTACTCTTTGTCGTGGAGGATGGTTCCGGGGACGCTGCAGTAGTTCTATACAATATCCTGTGGATACTGTTGACAGCACCCATCTGTCTGATGTGATCCCTTCCCAAATCTGGGTGAAGTTGGAAATGCGTCCCCCTACTGGGGTTGCGTGAGAAGGGACCCTGAACTGAGCGTCACTGCTTTGGTGGAGGCGTGCCGCCTCCCTTGTTGGGGCTGTCTCTGCCTTTACCACGACCTCTCCTATTACCCCTGCCGTAACCCTGGGTAGACTGTTGGTTGTTGTTCCACTGTGTACCCTGCCCCTGGGAATAGGTAGATCCTCTCTGGGAATTTTGGCCACGTGGGCGACGAAAATTACTATTCCCTCTCTGGTTAGGGGGTTTATTGGTTAACTGGCCAAGGGTCTTGAGTGTTTCGTATTCGTCCTTGGCATTCTTCAGTGCGTCTTCGACTGCCTTACCAAACAGATCGGTTTCCACCGGTTTGTCCAATAATTATGCCTGGGTTTCTGCCTTAAAACCAGACTGCCGTAACCACGCATGTCTTTTGATAACAGTGCCTTCCGCTATCAATCTGCCTGCGTTGTTCGCGGCGTCGAAGGTTGCTTTCAAAATGCAACCAGACACGGCTCTACCCTCTGCGGAAATCCGAGCTAACTGGCCCTTTAAAGGTTCAGGAGCAGAGGCTATGAGTGCTGCGACTTCTTCCCACTGATGGCAGTTGTAGTTGGCCGACAGGGTGGTGGAGTTTGCAATCCTTGCTTGATAGGTGGACGTTGAGGCTACTTTTCTGCCGAAACCGTATAGGTTTTTGCTCTCCTTGTCGGGAGGAGCTTCGGACGATGACAAGGGTGTTCCAGCCCTCTTAGGAGTGTTGGTGACAACTAGGGAGTCTGGCTTCAGATGTCCTCTTATATAGAGAGGGTCAGACTGGGCCGCCCTGAAAAGTTTTTCAACCCTGGGATTGACTGCTCTGGTGAGGTTCGGGTTCACCAGGGACGGATCTATTCTCCGCTGAATGTACTTAAGGATAGGGATGGTCTGGGCAACATGCCTCCTTTCTCCCACTAACTCTTCTGCGAAGTCCCTTTCCTCCTGGACACCGTGGGTGTCAATGTGGAAATGTTCTGCTGCGCGTGCGAGAACCTCATTTAGGAGGGGTTGGTCATCGACCGGGGAGTCGGTAACCGGGGCTTCGTTCTCTACTGGGGAATCTACTCTGTATGTTTCTGGGTCCTCCTCCTCTTCTTCCTGGTCATCATCCCCATAGTAGCCCGTCCCGGTTTGCTCTTCTACCATACCAAATTCTTGGTCCTCACCAAAGGAAGCCTCTCCTTGATACAGTGAGTATGGTCTTGCGTATGGTAGTACCTCGAAGGGTTCTGACCTCATCGGAGTTTCAAACCGGGGCTTTTTACTCAGGGGGATAGGATCAGTAGAGCCTGAGGGTGTCGCCCCTTGTGGATCATACGAGAGGAAATGTTCTGGATTTTTATCATAAAAATCAGCCAAAGAAGACATTCTTGACATGACCCTATCTATGTCTTCACTGGACCATTTATTGGAACTGGAAATGACTCTCTGCAAGTCTATGGGATTGATCTCGAGTAGCTTTGCTGGTTTTAGACATATCAGATGACCTGGTTTTGTCTGTCTGTTTAGGGGGAGTGGTGTGTTTCACAGGTGTGGAAGAGTGAAAAGGTTGTTTCTTCTGCTGTTTTCCCCCCTCCCCGTGCGTGGAAAAATGTTTTCCCTGACCTTTAGTGGCTCCGGAGTTCTTCAACGCCTGGCTTCAAGGATCAGGGGTGGTGTCCCTGTCCTTCGAGCGTGGGGCCTCGCTGGCTTTAACTCTGGGCTCCGACTCCTGGAGCGCGGCCTGGGGGTGGAAGTCGTCTTCGTCTTCCGACGATCGAACTTCTGTTAGCCTAGGGAGCAAGGCACTCTTGGCAAGAGTGGATGATTGCCTGGAGTCATGCGGCGATCTTGATCGAGAGCGCCCAGAGGACAACGAATCGGACCGTTCTGTTTGTGCCTCTTTCCGAGAACTCGACGTCGTCGAGTCTCGGTTGGACTTAGTGTGTTTAGTGTGTGTAGTATGTGAAGCGCTTGTGTCGCCGGGGGTCTTGCCCATAGCCGCCCTGCCAGACAACCTTCCGAGGTCGGGGACCTGCGCTCGGCTGTCTTTCGACGCCGTAATGCCCTCGCCGTCCGAAAGTACGGCGTCGCTGCCGTCGCTGAAGGCGCTCTCCGCTGCCATGGCCGCCTGCCTGGCGTGGTGGGCCCAATGCGTCGAACGGTCCTTAAGTGTCTTAGGTTTAAACCTACTACACGCTCTGCAGTTGGCTTCGGGGTGGTCCCTCGGCAAGCAGAGATTGCACGTGGCGTATCTGTCGACCCAAGGGTATTTGCGATTGCACTTGGGGCAGAATTGAAAAGGGGTACCCTCCATACGCACCTTGAGGCAGCGGGCAGTTAAGTGTAGGAAATGTATAAGGTGTACCTATATACCAAGAGTGTAGAGTATGTACCACCCCCCACTCTCCCTACTTGCAGGGCCGAGGCCAGAGGCCTTCCAAGGCCCGGGCCGAGGCCAGCGGCCTTCCAAGGCCCAAATCCGTCGTGCAGCAGCCGACGGTCGATTTCTTCTCCAGCCGGCGTTGAGTGTCGAAGTTCGACGTTGGGGTGGGGAAGGATGTCAATAGATAATTATTTTAAATTTTTTGCAAAAGTATGGCTCAGGCCAGGAGACTCCGCAAAATGCTTCCGACCAGTATGGCGAAAAAAAACAATCTGAGGATCCTAGACGCGTGAGGGATCTTACCTTTCGACGGTCACTGTATCATGCATGTACTGCAACGTGGTACTCAGCGGGGTGGAGCAACTTCGAAGTGCTTTCGAGGCTTCAGTCCGAGAGCATGAGAAGGACTGCCTCCTACCTAAGTGAGGCCCTCCCAACATCTTCCTCTCTCCACTTGCCCTATCTTATCCCTGTGGTTGGTGCCCCTTCCCTACCCTCCTCTACCCTCCCTTCCATTTCTTTCCTTGTGTGTAGTGTGTAAAAAAAAAAAAAAAAATACTAAACAAAAATAGAAAAAAGGCTCTTTTTAGAGCCACCTTTCACAGTTGAAAAATAGAATTGTCAATGAAATGATGTAGGCTGCCACGCAGGTGTCCGCGGACATCTAAAATAACGCAAGGAGTGGCTCCGTGGAAAACATTGCACTCATTTCTGGGAGAAAGTGCTGCCCCTGAAAGAACAAGTTACTTACGAACTGTAACGTTCTTTAGATTGAATGTTCCTCCCACGTATTCCTCATCTTAGATATATCCTTACCTTCAGCTTTGCTGCTTTGGAAAAAAAAGTCTCTCTCCACCAGAGGGCGCTCCACTTGAGGGTGCAGCGTCAATGTCCCTCGGCGGCATCAGTCGAGCGCCAACGTCATCCGCTGTATAATGCCTCGAGCGCGCCCTTTGTCCTCAACACTGTTTTTTCGTATATTGTAGCCAATTGATTGTAGTTAATGGTGTGCCTCTTTTCAGCCAAGCCTTAAAGGAATTTTGAGTGCAAACTACGTAAACCGTACTGTGGGCTAGGCTGGGAAGGTCGATGAGGAATACGTGGGAGGAACATCCAATCGAAAGAACGTTACAGTTGGTAAGTGACTTGATCTTCCAATGGATTGTGTCCTCCCACGTATTCCCCATTTTAGATAGACTCCCAAAGCAGTTCTGTATCGGAGGTGGGAGTACAGAAATATTAGTCATGTACAGAATGAAGTACTGATTTAGCAAAAAGACCTCCTTGTGAAGAAGTCAAATCTAGAGCATAATGTTTTATAAAAGTGTGCATGGATGACCATGTGGCTGCTGTGCAAATATCTTGCACAGGGACACCCCTTTGAAGTGCTGCTGAAGTCGCCATGCCCCTGGTTGAATGAGCCCTCCCTCAGCCCCTCTGAAGGATCATTCCCAGCCAATCTATAACATTCAGTTCTAGCCAAAATTATCCATCTAGATAATGTTTGCTTAGTCACTGCCAGTCCCAATTTGCGGCCAATGTATCCCACAAAAAGTTGGTCACACTGACGTAGTCTTGCCAATCTTGAAATACAGAAGCTGAGAGCCGTTGTAGGGTCTAATCTATGTAGCCTTTCCTCTTCCTTACTTGCGTGAGGAGGGTAAAAAGTAGGCAGTGTTATTTTTTGTGACAGGTGAAAATCTGACACAATTTTTGGCAAAAAAGAGGGTTTTACCCTAAGGACAACTTTATCTTTATAAAAGATGTTGTGAGGAGGCCTGCAAGAAAGTGCCTGCAACTCACTTACCCTGCGGGCTGATGTAATTGCCACAAGAATTATAGTTTTTAAAGTAAGAAGCATTAACGGACAAGAATGTAAAGGCTCAAATGGAATGCATGTGAGGAACTCTAGTACTAAGTTTAAGTCCCACACAGGTAGTTGAAAAGGTATTGGAGGAAACACATTATTTAGACCTTTTAAGAATTGAGTTATCAAAAGGTATCTTGAAGTAAGATTCTTCCTCCGAGGAGCGCTTGAAAATAGACAGCGCTGCTAAATAACCCTTTATCGTGCCAACCTGGAGCCCCAGATTAGTCAAGTATAACAGAAAAGACAATATTGTGGGAATATTACACTGAAACAGGTGCACATTCTTATCTCTGCACCAGTTACTGAACCTGTTACGACGACATCAGTACAGAGATTTAGTTGCTGGCCTTCTGGCCGAAAGCAAGATCTCCATGACGTCATCCAGAAGGTCCCAATCCTTGTATCTCAGCCTCTCAGAAGCCATGCGTGAAGGTTGATTGTCTTGACCTCTGGATGGAGAAAGTGAATGTCCTCTTGCGAGAGAAGATCCTCTCTTTTTGGAAGATGTATTGGAGGGCAGATGGACATGTCCAGAAAGTCCGGGTACCATGTTCTCCTGGCCAAATCCGGGGTAATTAGGATCATGGTTTTCCTGAACTTTCTCAACCTCCTGATTACTTGAGGGATCACAGGGACTGGAGGAAACGCATACAGAAGTGGAAATTCCCAGTCCACTACAAACGCGTCCCCTAGAGCTCTTCTCGGAAAAAAATCCCTTGAGAAGTACAGTTCGCACTTCCTGTTGACACTGGTCGCGAACAGATCCACTTGCGGTGTTCCCCAAAGGGCAAAGATCTCTTGAAGGACTTCCTGAGCTAGTTCCCACTCGTGAGAGACTGCTCTGCCTGCTCAGAGCGTCTGCTGCTGTGTTTTGCTCTCTGGCTAGATTAACAGCCGACAGAGAGATCCCTTCTTGTATTGCCCAGAACTAGAGCTGCATTGCTTCTCTGCACAGTGGTAGTGACCCTACTCCTCCCCTCTTGTTGAGGTAGTACATGACCACCGTGTTGTCCGTCATTATCCGGACATTCTTTCCCCATACAGCGGGCATGAAGACCTTCAGCGCTAGTCTGATTGCCCTCAGCTCCAAAAGATTGATGTGTAGTTTGGACTCCGATGGAGACCAATGACCGCTTATTGTCAATTCGTTGGTGTGCGCTCCCCACCCTGTGAGTGAGGCGTCCATCACTACTGTTCTATCCGGCCATTGTTGCCAAAAAGATTCTCCCCTGAGGATATGTTCCCTGCAAGCCCACCATTGCAGATCCTGTGCAACTCTGGTTGGAAAAGATCTGACATTTCCCCTGAAACTTGGGACCATTGGGTCCTGAGGGCCCATTGAAGGGATCTCATCGTCAATCTGGCTGCTGGCACCAGAAAAATGCAGGATGCCATAAGACCAAGCAAACTGAGAAAATTGAAGGCCGGTAGATACTGGGCATTTTGGAATTTTATTACCATCTGCAGAATGTGGTGAGCTCTCTTCGGGAGGCGAGGCTTTGCCCGAACAATTATCCAGGACTGCTCCGATAAACTGGAGTTTCTAAGATGGTATCATGTTTCACTTTTTTAAATTCAGAGAAAAGTCTAGTTTATGAAGGAAGTGGCAGTTCTTGGACAGATGTTCCTGGGCTTGTTCTGGAGAACATGCCCTGATCATCCAATCGTCCAGGTAGGGGTAGATGTGAATCCCTCCTCTCCTGAGACTCGCTGCCATCACCGCCATCAACTTGGTGAAAATCTTCGGGCAGAGATCAACCAGAAAGGCAGAACTCGAAACTGATAGCGAGAATTGCCAATCGCGAACCTCTGGTATTTTCTGTGCTTGAGATGGATTGGCACATGAAAGTAAGCATCCTGAAGGTCCAATGATACCAACCAGTCTTGGTGTTGTAGAGCCTGAAGGATCTGAGAAAGGGTGACCATCTTGAACTTGTCCTTCCTGAGGAACTTGTTCAAGCTTCTCAAGTCCAAGATGGGTCTCAATCCTTCGTCCTTCTTAATATGGGGAATACCAACCCTTGTTCCTCTCCACTACAGGTACATGTTCTATTGCACCTTTCTGTAGCAGGGTTAAGATTTCCTGCAACAGGAGCGGGTCTGGATGTTTGACAGAGTTGTATTCCGGCGTGTGATTCTGAGGTTTCTTTTGCAAAGTAAGGCAGTAACCTTAGGATACTATTTCCAGTGCCCAAGCATCTGAAGTAATGCCCTGCCATTCTTCCAGATGCTGCGAGATCCTGCCTCCCACTGGGGTCTCGTGGGTCAAAACCTCAGAGTGGTTTTGTGACAGCTGCAGCAGCAGCTGAAGGGACAGTTGCCGTTGCTGGGGCAGATCTAGTACCTTTTCCTCGCCCCCAAGGAAATTTCCTTTGACCTCTTTGACTGACCTGTCCCATTCCTTTTCCAAATGAGGAATAAAATCGAAAGAGACGACCCCTCCAGGAAGATGAGCTTGTTTAGGGGCGTTGTTGAGGTTGTCTTATAGCGGCACTGAGTGATTTTGCTGCCTCTTTGGGGATCTGCAGGTTCTCTAAAAACGTTCATCCGCCTTGCTGCCAAACAACCTCGAGCCGTCTAATGGCATATTGAGAAGCATGGATTGGACATCTGGTGCAAAGCCCGACTTCCTTAGCCATGCAAATCTGTGTAGCACCGTACTAGACGCCATGGACCTACTGATACTGTCAGCTGTGTCTAAACCGGATTGAAGGCCTTCCCCCGAAGCCTCCTTTCCATCCCTTACTATGGACAGGACCCTTCACGTTCCTCACCTTCAGGGATGTGTTCAGCTGCCGCTGACATACAGTCCCACAGAGTATATGTAAATCATGCAAGGGTGCAAGTTACATTTGTGGATTTAAAAGCCATGCTCCCTGATGTAAAAATCTTTCTGGACCATGCATCAATGTTTTTATCATCCCTATCTGGGGGAATTGAGGGGTATGCAGAATTTCTAGTAGAAGTAGCTGCCTGAACTACAAGACTTTCAAGTGATGGGTGTTTACTCAAGTATTGAGGATCTGAGGAACAGGGTCTAGATTGTGATACATTTATTTACTGCCGGAATAGATTCAGGGTTTTCCCATGCAATGTTAACCCTCCTTTGTAAGGCTACATGAAAAGTATGGGGTCTTGCTGAGGTCCTCCTGAAAGGATGTCAGTCATATCATCCTCCTGATAGACAGGTGAATTTCTACTCCATCCCATGAATTCAGTTACCCTGTTCATCAATTTTCTATATCCTGCATCAGCATGCTCAGCCGTGTCAGGCTTTTCAAATTTATATTCTGGAGATGTATCCAGACCACTTGCTGACTGCAAGCACTCATAAGTCTTGTATCTTAAATTGAGGGTCAATTAACTCCTCAGGGACTTGCTTTGTACCAAATTTCACACCAGCAGGTGAAACATCTTCTGCTGATGAATCTCCTTCATATATGGAGGTCATGGTTCTAAAGAAATCATGTCTATTTTCTGGATGAAATACCTTTTCAGGTGGCATATACTTCGACACAGGTGTCTATTTTGTAATTGGAGTGAACGAAGATGTCGACAAAAGCGTCGATTTTGTAGTCATCACCTTCGATATTGTCGAGGTAATTTGCGACACCTTTGAAGGAATTATCGACCCCGTCGACCGTTTATGAGCCGTCGAAGAAGATTCCCTGGATGATTTTTTGTAGGACTTTCTAGTCTTAGATCTTCCCCTGTCACTTTTATTTTTGACTAGGGGCATGGTCTTTGCTATACATTTTTGAGGAGGTCTGAGCCGCATTCTCAAAAATCTTTAGGATCGATTTTCTGAACGCTTCCCACTTTGAGGAATCATGTTTTGACTGACATGTTATGATTTCCTCAGATGACGTTGAGGAAGAGGGAGACTGGTGTTGCCTTTTCTTTGCCTTTTTAGAGGAAGAAGAGGACTTCCTGGATCTACTCCTCAACCTAGATTTTTTGTGAAGTTTTGATGAAGACTCAGCTGAGTCTTTTCTCCCTCGATGAATCCTCCCCCAACGCCACTTTACCTCTCTGTTCCTTTAAGGCCTTATCAGTCATCGACTGACAGGAACTGCACTCGTCTATATGGTGGTCGGAACCGAGGTACCAGAGTCAATTCCAATGGGGATCAGTCAGCGACATCTTTCTCCCACATTTCTGGCATTTCTTGAATCCAGTCTTCGTGTGGAAGGATTAGATGAAGACAACATTTTCGAACAAACTGAAACACCGTTTTATTCAATCCGAAGCGAAGCTAACGGAAACTGATGCCAACGGGCACGCTCGAGGCATTTATACAGCGGATGACGTCGGCGCTAGGCGGATGCCGCCGAGGGACATCGATGCTGCAACCTCGAGTGGAGCGACCTCTGGTGGAGAGAGAAATATTTTTTCCGAAGCAGCAAAGCTGACGGTAAGGATATATCTAAGATGAGGAATACGTGGGAGGACACAATCCAATGGAAAGAGCCTTTTTGTGGTGTTTGTTTTTGGAAGGGTTGAAATGGCCAACACCTACTAGAAAAATGCTTGCTGTACTTGCAAAAGGGGCTGCAATGCATTTTGGATATTTCACAGAAAAAGCCGATTGCAAGCATCAGTAAGATGGACTCAATCTCTGCGAAAAATGTTAGTGCTACGAAACGTACTATTTTCATTGTGGAAGGAGGACATGACAACATCTCTCAAAGAGGCGCAAACAGCCTTTTTGACATTGCCCCTCGCTTTCTCCATTTGCGGACCAGAAGACGAACAACGCAGCCACATCGGTCTCTGGGCAACGCGAGAAAAAATTACTCGGGAGTTTGGAAACATGTCCATGACTTACAACATTCATCGCAAACTGCAGAGAAATTCCAGTTACATGTCCTAAACTGTTCCCTCCACAATTAATAATAATAATGTCTGGATGATCGAGCACCATCAAAGTGGCACAAAGAAGAAACAAATGCAGCCACTTAATTCCACATACTCCATACCAGTGGACATCCACATGATGGAATCTAAGATTTGCAGCCACTCCACAGTGTTCTGCATGCACTTCCAACCAATATGTCGAGGAGCCCCCCCCAAAATCCACACTCTGCCTCCTGAACGACACAGCCATAACCATAGGCATCTCTCCACTCCTCTGCAAACAGACCTTCTGCCACAGTCTCTCCCTACACACCACAGCCAGAAACCTTATTGACCAATCCCTTAGCCTCCACAGTCCCATTTCCATGCCTGCTATCCTCAAAAGCCCCGGATGTGGCATGTGCGATCCTCAATCTACCACGTTGTCCGCGGACATCTCGTGCTTTGTACAGGGGTGGGGGGGAACACATTTCAATCAGGGTAGGGGATTTCTTCTTTAGTGGTGGCTCTGAAAAGAGTCTTTTTTGTAGGTGCTTGTAAACAAACACTTTGATTTTTTTGGGTGGGGGTTTCTCTTCTCTTCCTTACATTCTTACATGAACCTCTTCAAAGTATCCTTTAGATTGTAAAACAAAATAGCATTTCCAATGCTGGACAAAGAAATGCCATCTGCAGTGAAAAAGGGCACATTACGAGAATTAATGATCTCATTGTCAGAGCAGAACATGCCAGCAGTGCAAAAACATTCAGACATGCCTCTGTTAACAAGACACCTTCTGACATCTTGCTGTGTACAAAGTACATTGGGATACTCTTCTAAGTGATCTGCATGAGAAAACCACCATTGCAGTGGGAAAAATCTGTATCACTGCTTTCACCAAGTCCTTCAGTCCACGGAACAAACTTCCAGCACTGATGCAACCCAAATGCAGGGCTCCATAATGCACCACTTCAACATCAACAGTACTGACAGTGGCCACATCTCTGCAAACTGCAACCACAGCTTCCAAACTGTGCACACGCGCACTGCGCTACAAAGCCTCCACTCCTTCACAATCAAAATTGCCAGCAATGCCTCTTGCCTGGGCAGGCCTCTGCAGATTATCCACAAAGGAATCACCCACGATCAACACTCTGACTTTCTCCATCTCTGCCATCCTCACTATGCAGAGTAATGAAAAAAGTATTACCGACCATTCCTGTTAAGCACACCCGATTGGATAATCCCCACAGTCTCATTTCCATGCCAGGCATGCTTAGAAGGGCAGGATGTGGCAAGTGCGATCCTCTAACTACTGCACTGTCCGTGGACCCCGTAAGGAAGGGGCAGTCCTACTTCACTCTTTTTAGCACTCCCTCATTGGGTACTGTTAAGCAGTCATACCCAAAAACACAAATCCACCAATCACATCAAAGACCTCTATATCTAACTCTAGCATCTCTGTTCAACACTCCAGATTTACTGTTAAACACTCAGAATACAGGTCTCCTATGATTGAAATGCACCTCCAGCAAAAAGTACTGTAAAGCTGTCCAAGATTTCTGTTCCCAGATTCATCCACATCGCCATCCATCAACACAAACTGCAGGTATGAATCTTTTGTGTACAGTACATTTACAACTCTGTTGTAAGTGCCTCTGAACAGGGTACTTGCCACTTACACTCCATAACCTACTCAAAAAGCATACTGTCATTTGTCCCACCACCTATCAGGTGCCACTTACAACGCTATGCGCTTTCAATGTTTTCATTTACCCATATCACCCATTGTAATGTTCAAACTGTTACTTTATTCTTTCCTTCTGTCATTTTTATAACCTCTTCCTGCACTAACAACTCTCCTATAAAATGTGTGAAATTCATGCACATCAACAGGGTACCTGCCACTTACCTTGCACAGTTCACATAATGGACAGTTACTTAAAAAACAAATAAATGTATGTGTGCATTGAGAACAGTACCATTTATAAATGTGGAAAAATAAATCAAACAACTGAAATGATTGCTCCACTCATGTAGCAAGCAAATATCTGCAGAAATGTTAATGGAATTGCACACACGAAAACATTCTCCTTTCCAATCGGTACATCTTTCCAAACCTTTTTCTCACCCTACTACAACTAGCATTAATCCATTTCCAAAGTAAATAGTCCTACAACAACACACACACTTGCTAAACTGCACCTCATACGGCACACTTATAAATAAACCACTTACCCCCTTACCAAAAATGCTGATACTCCCAAGTGCCCATTCATATACAAAGCTATCCAATTACACACACACACACACTAACTCTTCCTGCCAAGACGTCCTTCTACAATTTTAAATAATGTATTCTTCAAATGCAATCACTATGCCATTAACAAACGTATTCTTACTTCCTTCTTTCGCAGTTGCAGTGAACACCTCTCTCCTGAAAACCAGTGGCATGTTAAGTTGAAAATACAACCTAGAAGAAACCTACTCTCAACATCCAACAAAGTGCAATACTATCAGTGTTCTGGCCCTTACTCAGACAGTGCAGTGTTATTGTATTGAAGGATACACAATTCCTTCAACCCAACAATAGTTACTTCATTCTTGCTCATTGCACCTCAACAGGTGCCCACTTTCTATGGTCATCTGACCGCCATTAGAGTAACACCCAGATACCAATACAGCCTTCCCAACCTAAAGTAATAGCCCATTACACAATCACACACCTCTCTATCTGTACGTCTACCCTCATATTCAACCACTCATGCACAGTGCCGATATATACATTGCAAAACCTGCACACCCACGCTTTCCTTTTTTCTCCAACAGATACTACAGAATGCCTACCAAAAAGCAACTCTGTAGAAAAGAATGCAGAAATCGAGCAGATCAACCTAAAAGCATATAAAATAGCCATCCGCCTGTAGCAGAATTTGTACAAAAAATTCAAACACAACAGCTAATACAGTCACTAACAAAAACAAAAGTACCCGAGATGAAACAAACCGCAATTCCTCTTTCAAAATGTAAAAATAAAAAGAAGTGCCACTACCACTACTAACAGAGCACGTACAAATGGTAGTGTAGCTACAAATAAGCATTCCAGAGGGTCCTTCGGAACCTTATAAATACAGGGGAAAAAGTCATGCTCGACCCTTAAAATTACTGCAGAAATATTATCCTGTAAGCTCTTGTAGACAGTGCAATACTCCTCAAAAGGAAATTTCTTAAATTAAATTTAAACAGAAGGAAACCACTAATAAAATTAATTAGTAAACTGCAACCACTACTTCGCAACAAATACGATATCAGCATAGATACCTTTGGCAACATCTGTACAGGTGAGTGGAGTCACACCACCAGCACAGAGCCATATTTCAATGAAGAATCATAAGAGCAAACAAACCAAATTGGCATATATAGCAGACATGGTAGACAATACCATAATCAGACCATCCACCTTATGGCGATTTTGCGATTTGCAAAAAAAAAAAAAAAAAAAAAAAAAAAAAAAAAAAAAAAAAAAAAAAAAAAAAAAAAAAAATCGCAAAATTTGCCATTTCCCGCAATTGCCGCTATAAATCATTAAATGAGTGCAAAAAAGACACGTTAGCTTAGCGTGTCTTTTTTCACGCTCATTTAATGATTTAGAGGGAACACAGCTGGCTGCTGATTGCAGCAGCTTGAGGGTTAACACATCGGCTCTGTGTTGCAGGCCCAGGATTGGGGGAGGGTCACGCAGGCCTGGGAGATGCACAGCATTTGGCTGTGACTCCAGGCACCTCCAAGGCTCATTGAGTGCCCGAGCTGACAGTTGGTGAAGCTAGCCAGGTAAGCACTGGCCTGTCCACTCATCTGCCCCCAACTCAGAGCACCCAAAGAGGCCACTGGACTGTTTTCATTCCCGGCGCTCGACAGGAAAGTAATTTACTTTCCTGTCGAGCGCCGGAAAAGAAAGCATAAAGTTAATGCTTCCCGACGCTCGTCTACAATTGGTATCATGCAGCCCAGCCTCAAGGCTGGGCTGCATGATACCAATTGAAGACTCTCGTAGCTGTATTAATTTCAAATTGCTTTACAATTGGTATCATGGGCTGCATGATACCAATTGTAAAGCAATTTGAAAACGAATACAGCTACGAGCGTTTGTATCATGCAGCCCAGCCTTGAATCAAGGCTGGGCTGCATGATGCCAATTGAAGACTCTCGTAGCTGTATTCGTTTCAAATGGCTTTACAATAATTGTAAAGCAATTTGAAACGAATACAGCTACGAGCGTTTGTATCATGCAGCCCAGCCTTGAATCAAGGCTGGGCTGTATGACACCAATTACGCACAAAATTGGGTGTTAAAATTTATGAAAGGCAAATGCCATTCGTCCTGTGCAATTTTGGTGGTTATGCAAAGCCAATTTAATGATATATGCATATTTCACCTTGATATGCTAATTTCTGATGACATCACATGCCATTGCATTTGTTAATGAGTTCCCTCCCCCACTTTAATTTGTAGGACTTGACCCCTGGTAGTGTTGTGATGTTTCATTTCTGTTTGTGGGTGTGTTTAGTCACCATGTGTGGGTGGCATAACCAAGGAATTATGACCACCCAAGAGAGTTCATTGTTTGGCTAGGTATTATGGGCTTGCAGTTACTGCCACTGCATTGCCCCTTGTGTCTTGGCCTCATGGATTCCTTCCATGGAGAAGTGTAGAGTTGTTCCCCCTCTCTCCTGGGGTCATAGGACAAGCGAAAAGCAAACCTATGGGCTTCAACCAGGGTTACACTTTTGAATTCAAGCCTATCTGTTTATTTGCTTTCCACTTGTCTGCTGGAAGTAGTGGCACAGCACCATTTCCTTGGAGCTCATCAGGCTGTATCCCCCTTCCCCCACCACAATCCAAAATGTTAGGCTGTGGTGACTCGACCTGGCTGTCCTACAGAGCGCAGCCAGACAGAACACATTTTGTTCCTCACTAACAAAAGCCTTGATTTACTTGGTTTTAGGTTAAAAAAAGATGTTAAATGATATATTTTTCAACGTTAGAAAATGCCGCAAAAAACGCAGTTGGGTGACGCAATTTTTTTCTTTTTTGTGCCGCAATATTTTCCATTTCATGCCGCAATTTTCTGGAGGGTCTGCATAATGAAAAAGAAACCCTGCTTTCACAAATAGCCACATCAAACTTCGATTCAACTCTCCATTCCACCGAACCAATATGCCCCATCTACAAATGGCCATTCACATCAATATGTAACGTATGCCAAAATGCTATCAAATCTTTGCAGCAGTTCCTCAATCAGTATGTAAAAGCCAACGACAAAGGAAAAATGAAAATACTACAAAGTATGGACTACTGTCCAGTGTGCATATACACAGGACCACAAGGACATTCATTAGCCTGCATGTCTGGACCTGCTTGCAGAAGCACCTTCCACCATATCAAAATGTTAGCAACACACCATTCCACTTTAAGAAATCTCATTCACAAACTGTACTATGCAAAAAGTCCTGCTTTAGCACTGGAGCAGGTAAATGACATTCTCCTACATGGTACAGCCAAGCAACTGCTCGAACAAATAGACCACACCCAAAGCAAATATTTTGGAACTGAAGAGCGCTTACAAAGTCCAGTACTTTTAGAAAACAGTAGCAACAACCTTGCAGATGTCAACTTTCTATTACACACAGACAAAAAAGAAATAGCCAAGTTCAAAAGCACATCTCCTGAACTTCCAAACCAAGTATGTGTTTTGTCGCAGAACTTTTTATACAAATAGCACGAAAACTAGAGATAATGTACAAATAGAAGACAATGAGGAATCCCAACGGTTACAATTAGCGCTCTACCTTATAGCAGAAAACCAGTATGACGTTACTAACCCCTCAATACTGTGGACATATGCCCTGCAAAACTTGACAATAACCAAATGCCTTCACAGGCTATCAGTAATAATTTGGAAATATTCCCACTGCCAAACGCACTCCAACAGCTTAATTTGTATGAGACCATTATAATCCAAACAGTACACCCATTTCAAGCAATACTGCGACTCCAACCAAAAACTGCAAAATTGCCTCCAACTGAATTACTGAGGCATTCGTGGCAAATTAGTTTATTTACCATTAGATCTCAAAGAAAATATAGACACTCCAAGAGTGCAACGGCCAATGGAACAATCTTCGATTATCCTAGTGAATGGTGAACCTACAAAAGACAAAAATAAACTGGCAGCAACAAGTGGACTTAAAGTTAGAAAAGCCCTGCAATATCTTAAAGACAACAATGAATACTACAAAGAAATAAACCTTCAAGAAAACCTGAGAGAAACGACCAAAATAATTCAGTACTCATCAACAACTGGCCAATTTGAACTTCTAGATCCTACTGCAGCCTCCAATATTTTAGACCATTATACAATTCAACCACTGCACTCCAAAGACACCATAGACGGTATACTGGAAACATATCAAATGCGCCAAGCCAAAGGATCGCCAATCAGTATATGGGAAAAAAGTGTAGAATCCCAAGCCTTTCCTCTACTCTTTCCTACAGGAAAAGGTGGAAGATACAATGAAAGATGCACACAAACAATAGCATCAGAATACCGCTCTTTACGAATGTATTCTGAAGACCCTAGATTCAGACAAAACGTGCAATACATATTCCATCTTCTCTTTGAAAGTGAACTAGTAACTCTATGTTATGGAGTTGCACACTCATTGAAAACAGGTTCCAATTTTCAAAACATATCTGCTACAAAGCTATTTCAAAAGGTGCAAGAGAAAGATTAGGTTTTATAATCAAGTATTACAAATCTCTTGGCAAACAATTGTGGTACAAAAGAATACTGGTTTCGATGGCACGCAGATGTACAGTGTATGCTACGCAACCTTGGCCCACCACATGGTTTGTCACTAAGTTGTGCAGAGTATGCATGGGAAGACTTGCACACTTTCCTACGCATAGCAAACAAAAACAAAACAGGTATAGACATGAAAACACCAGTAGAACTCTGCTCTCTTGATACTGTAAACGTATCAAGGTACTTCCATCATCACTTTGTTGCCATGCTGCACTTCATTTGTAATAAAACACTTCCTCCCCTCAGAGAAGTGGAGCACTTCCTTTGGAGAAAATAATATAACGCCAGAGGACCACCACACATCCACATGCTTCTGTGGATTAAACATGCTCCTAAATTTGGTCAGGACACTGATTCAACTGTTTTGCAGTTCATTCACAAATATGTCACTGTTGGGGAGAATTCTCATAAATGGTTGATTTCCCTTACCTACTGAGTCCCTCAGCAGCTTTTGCTGGATTTCTAGGATTTATTTTTTCACCTGATAAGAGTGTGAGCCTTTTTCCCCACTCTTACATGTGTTTTGCTATGTGTGTTTCTACTTTTTGTGCGAGCTTGGGCACTGGAGCCTCACCTACTCCATGGCACTATATTTTTCATGTGTGTTACACAGCACCTTCAGTGCAGTGACACAGGGTTGTCTTTTAGACTACCCACCGACTCCATTTTCTGGGGCTGACTACAGTCCCCCAGAAAAGGGTAAAGTTGCCATTAACTTTACCTTAGTCACTTTAAACCACAGACCCAGTACACCCCATCTTCCATGGAGTATTGGAAAGGGTTAATTCTCATCCCTTTTTGTCTGTGCCTCTTGGGGCATTGTTTCGAACCCTTTACATTAAGACTTGGCTGGGGGTAGTGGCATCTACCGTAACTTTTCCAACGTGATTATCATATATAAATGTGGTAATGTTTTAGGCTATTATATTAGCCTCAAACATAAACCCACTTGACCAAATACATTTTATTTTGGCTCTTGCTGGGTTTATTCGCCCTTTCTTTTTGTTAAAGTCTTTCTCGTGTTTCACTACGCGTGCCAAACCAGATTTGGTCCCTTTGTTCATCGCCTTTTCGCAGGCTTCCACACAGAAGCCCTCCTTTAGGCGCCTGAGAGTCTCGGTAGGCAGGATGTGAGGGAGGGGTTTTAGGACCCCTGCCATGGGTTCCCTTGGTAACCCGTCGCACTCCTGTCTGATTGTCTAAGGGGACTAGCCTTGCCAGGCCAGCCACCCTGCTGTGTGATTGACAGCCAGGCTGTATGAATGGGGGAAAACTGCATAAAAAGCAGGTCTCTGGGACTGGAAGAGCAGAGTCGCCACTGGAACGAAAGAACCAACGAGGAACTGGAAGAAGAGGACCCCTACAATGACAGAACCACCCGGTGAAGCCTTGCTGCAGGTCCGAATCTCCAGACTCCGACGACAGAGAAGATCCTTCTTCCCTTGAGCTGGTGGGACCAACCAGTTCACCCAAACTGCAAGCCAGGACCCATCCTCTGGTTGAATTCGCTGTACAGAGCTACATTGGCCGGATAGCCAGGAAGGAGCACACCTTTTATTAGTTGCTTTGCTTTGCTGTGCTGCTGGTTTCTTCCCTGGGTAGTGCAGGACCTCCAGTCTTCCTACTTCTGATCAGTCCGAGAGTCGCTTAAGGAACCGTGAGCCTGCAGGAACTACCAGGAACGTCTGCCTCAGCTACAGCTCCCTCTCCGTTTTAAGGTACTGTGCAAATCCGGTTGTGCGTTTCGTTCAGCCGCGGTTAACGTGTTTGAAATCTTTCTCCAAACCGAGGGCTTGTCCTTATCTTCTCTTTGAACTAACTTTTCTACCAACCAACGTCGTCCGGAAACCGTGCCACAAACTTTACCGCAAACTACACTGAACTGTATTATCTTGAACAAAAGACTTTTGAACCATTGACTTTGGCCCTAATCCTTTTCTATCTGATTTTATCATTGTAGTCTCTCTTGTTCGCTTGCCCGGATTACTTACCTGTTGGTGTGGATTAATTTGTTAACTTTTGCTTTCCCTCCCTTTTAAATTGCTGGAGTGCCATTTTGCTCACATTTCATTTTGTGAGCTTAACTTGTCTGGAATTTAAGGGAAGTGGTGTGGTATATTAAGAGAGTGATTCTTATATGGTTTATAATAGTGTAATGATATACAACTGAAGAGTGAAATAAACGTATATTCCTTTACTTGAAAATCTTGAGTCAGTGTTTGCCTGAATCATAGTAATTGCTGTCCTTTGTGTAACTATTTGATACTGCACACTTACTCTTGAGATAAGTCTGGCTGCTCTGCTACTGCTACCACTTTAACTGTGTAGTAGAGGCTTGTACCAAAGGTGAAATTGTTCTGTCACCTGTAGTCTTAATTGTGTGTGGTGTTCCCAAAGGGTACTGCATATAAGTCTGCCTAACAGTCACTTGCGAAATCCCTTCAGAAAGTACACATAGCATCCTACATACACACATTTTGCAGTTTCAAAGACACAAGTGTGGCAAGTATTGTCGGCAGAAATATAAAAACAAATGCCGCTTTCGTTTCCCTAGACCAGTTTCAGCAACAGGACAAGTAAACAGCTTCATGTCTTTAGTTACACAGTGTAAAAGGCAAATCTCCTAAGAACACATACTGCATAAAAAGAACCGATGCATCAAAGTACATCAATGATTACAATGCAATAATTGCCCTCCTATGTAATGCAAATATAGATGTGCAGTACATTGCAGACAATTCCACTGCAGTTGCACGATATGTCACAGCCGACTTAACCAAAGCAGAGAAAAGAGAGCTGAAAGACCTCTGGGATGACAGATCATCAGACAAAACACAGTCACAGAGAGTGTACAGCTTTGGCATAGAAATGCTCTCCCATAGTGAATGTGGCTGCTACAAAGCCGCAGACCGTTTAACCGGCACCGCCTTATATGGGAAATCTGAAAACATAGTCTGGCTAAGCCTTGGTCCTACTGCATCCAGAAAAAGAGTTCTGAAATCATACCAAGACATAGAAACAATAGCCAAATCGATCCCAACAGCCACAACATTTTGAAAAACAACTTATTGGACACATACTACCCGAACAGGAGTAATGCTTTAGAAACCATGTGCCTATACCACATAGTCCAAATCTTCTCATACAAAAATAACATTAAACCAGATGAGAAAAAAAGGTAAATACATAGTCGAAACTTGTGAGGGCAGCCTGGTGAAACTTTCTGAACGAAGCTTGATTAATGATATGAGGCTTTCATTAAAAACTCCTCAAGATAAAGAACTGTACTACATGGCCCTACTACAACTTTTTAAACCATGGAGAAAAGAAGGTTTATTAGATACCCATGCCTCCTATGAAGATGCTTTCAATGCAAGGGAAAGCACCATAACAGATAAACTTTACGCAGTACAAATACATGCTGGCCAATGAACGCCAACAAGAAGAACTTCAAGCTCAACTAAATATAGACACACCTGAGAGCAATTAACCTTCTCTGACAGGAAGCCAAGAACCACTTGGACAGCCACTCATAGCAAATGAGGCAGAATTAAGTAGACAACACAATGAGTCAGTATGAGCAATCTGCAGAAGACTTTGCTCTACTGAAATCACAACTAAACAATGAGCAATGTACCACTTTCCTATAATTATCTAAAGAAATTGAACATGGTATGCAGCAGGAAACTAAAACTTGTACCTGTCAACACTATAAACATGTACTGCTGTATGTAAGTGGTAAAGCTGGTTCAGGCAAAACTTTAATAAAAATCATCAGTAAATTCCTCCAACAATTAACAAACAACAAGCTTTCAGCTGTTGTAACTGCCCCCACAGGTTTAGCTGCCTACAACATAGGTGGCATCACTGTCACGATGCCCGCTCCCGGGGAGCCGGCTCAGGCCCTGCGTCCCCGAAAGCGGACATCAAGTCCCCGGGGAAGGTCCCAGCAACTCCTTATAGGGGTCCTTTGGACAGCGTCCTGGCGCCTATGGCGCCAGGCTCATTATGAAAGTGTTTGGGTGCACTTACCTGATGCAGACCATGCTGCAGAACCCCGGCCTCCTTGAGGCCTGAAAGGAACTACTTTACCTGTGGGACTCATTTACCACCCGGGCGTGGTCGGGGAAGGATACATACCTGATTGGAGGAAGGACACATTCTAGGAACTTCTTCCAAGGCTATTTAAACCACACCCGATCAGCCACACGTGCTTCGCGTTGTTCTGCATCTAGCAGCTGGACGCTCACCGTGTCTGCTCCTGCAGCTTGACTTCTGCCACACCTGCCAGCATCCTGAATCACCTGCAAAGGAAGGGAACAAGAGAACAGAAGAAGGAAAAGGCCTCACCTGCTAAATCTGCATCCCAGAGACATTTCGCCGACAATCCTGAAAAGGAAGACATTTATTTTTAAAAGCACATCGCATCGATCGCTGCAGCGCCGCATTCTACTCACCTTTACAGGGCGCCTCCATGTTCAGCAGCGACCATCCGGATTAGCAGTCGCGCCCCCGCGCCTAGGGAGAAAAAGACAAGAACAAAGGTGAGAGAAAGAAGGGAAAAGGGAAGCTAAAACGCCATGTCAAGACTTACCTGTTGGGTCATTCCCTTTTCATTTTGGGTCCGCGCCACATCCAGGCATTTTCGGACCCCAGCCCCTAAGGGGAAAAAGACATCAGCGTTAATGAGTGAATGAAAAGACATTACCAAAACACTCATTAAAGACTTACCTGATTTCCACAAGGATTTCACCGCTCACCTCGGGTCGGTGCCTGTTCCCCGGCATTCCGTACCCCAGCCCCTATGGGGAAAAAGACACTAGCATTAGAACATTAATGCATGGCCACAAGGGGAACCACTTATAGAAAAACTTACCTGGAAGCCAAGCAAGTTTGGTTCTCACCCATCCGAAAATCCAGTGACGTAACTGGATACCAACGCGCTCCTGCATCAGAAGCAGGATGGAGAGCTTGTCCTTCCAGACCCTAAGGTGAGACCCTACGGGGAAGCACAGAGGGGTTTTGAGGAGGGTGATACGGGTAAGTGGGAGGCTGATTGCATTACCCCGCAGACAGTTAACCCCCTATTCTCACCTACAGAAGGATACTTCTGCGAGTCAGACAAGCCAGATCTGGGGCCCGGTCCAGTCCGTCTTCCGAACCCTGCGCATCACCTTAGACGAGGTCACAGCAGCGCAAACCAGGCCAGCGCCCCCGTGGGAGTCAGGTGAGCGTTACAATCACTTTACACTGATTGCTACTCCTTCCAGTGGAACACCAAAACAAATTAGGACTACTACAAACTTTCAGCAGAAGCTGCTATGGAGCTACGCAGAGTTTTGAAACAAATGAAAATGCTCCTAATAGATGAGGTGAGCATGGTGTCCAACCTAATGTTGGCTTTGATTCACCTCAGATTGCAAGAGATCCTCAAAACAGACCACGAAGAACTCTTTGGAGGAAAACAGGTTATTGTTTTTGGAGTTCTCCTTCAATTACCACCAGTAAAAGGTGAACCTATTTTTAAAACCTTAGGACACAAACTATGCCGTAATACCCTTGGAAGCATAGGGAATGTAAACCTTTGGCACTATTTCCAATACAGAGTACTAACTGTAAACATGTGTCAGTCTACAGACCTCACCTACGCCAAGATTTTGAAAAGCATTCGGATTGGTGTACTATCTAAGGAAGCTCAGTCGATCCTAAATACCAGATGCATCCATGAGCTGTACGGCCATAACACAAGTGCTACTGATGTCATGGAACAATTAGCAAGCTATGCACAATTCAATGAAACTATGCTGAAAAAAGAAATGCAACCATTAGTACAAATTTACTCCACAGACAAACTGGACGTATATGGTATGACAATACCCATGTGTCAACAAGCCATAGCATGACTAAATACTTTAGACAACTCTATCTCTAACACAGCTGGTTTGGAGAAAATGTTAACATTGTGTGTAAACTGTAGAGTAATGCTAAAGTGTAACCTTGACGTGGAGCAAGATTAGTTAATGGAGCACTTGGTACAGTTGCTGGCTTCCAGACATACCCACGTGACAACCGCAGTTTGTCAACATCCACTTTGACAAACTTTAACAAGTTAAAAGGATAGGATGCTCAACAGCCCGATTCCTTCTTTTCAAAGACATGTATGTATGCAGAGAACATTTTTCTGTCACTAGCATACGCAGTCACTATTCATAAATCGCAACGTCTAACCTTAGATCAAGCATGGATTGATATTGGCAGCACAGTCTTTAAAGAAGGCATGAGTTACGTAGCACTGTCACGCCTACGTACACTTGAAGGACTATTTCTAGTCAATTTTGAAGCAAGTAAAGTCAACGCTGGCATTCCTTGCATCGTAGAGTACAATAGACTACATGCACTCTACACACCCCATCTAAAAATGTACCCTGTTCCTCAAAAACACAAACTTTGTAACAGAAAAAGAATGCAAATCAGAACTTCTACATGATCTGCCAACAGAACCATCACAGAAATTGAAATCAGCTCATACTCCAACTACCAAAACCGCAGAAAACTGTATTAAAAAGGAAAATACATGCCCAACTGCACAAAGAACTACCTCTTCGAACAATCCAGGTGGACTTCCATCAAATGACTCGGACACAAAAACTATCTGGTCCATTCAAATCTTCCAATACAACTAGTGTAAATTGCTATGCAAATGTAGCAATCAATGCTCTATTCCAATTCCCACCAATGGTTGAAAACATTTATTTCAACGGCTCGGACCAGTTGTGATTACAAATGCTACTCCTTCACAGAAATGCAACAAACAATCCTGAAAACACAATGTCTCAAGAATAAGGCAGGAATTGGACTACTGTGCTGGAATGGTGAGATTCACTTTAAACACACAAGAACATCCACAGGAATTTCTAATGTACTTACTACAAGTACTGGAGAGCAAAGAAATGCCTATAAATGAAATCCTCCAGATTTCATACATGTGGAAACATACAGGCACTCTTTGCAACCATGTGATGCAGGAACAAGTTCCTAATGAGCGCTTTGTCTATGTAGCTATACCCAACTGTGAATCCATTCCCTTTCAGCAACTCACGCAAAATGCAAACCATAGCATATTATGTACTACTTGCAATTCCGATAATGCTTTTAAGATACAATGCAGATGGAACCAAAAACAACTGCAAGCTTACTAGCGTCTGTAAGTGATTTCAATCAGGCACTTGACCCAAGTCAATGCCTAGCGTGGGATGCACAACTGAAACCCATAATTATTTATTTGTGTCTAAAAGTTCTTTTATTCTGAACTATATACCACTTATATCACCCCCCCCTCTCTTGGAATCACCCCCCCGGTCACACTGAACCAGGAAGTAGGATGGTTTGTAAAGTTAAAATATTTATTTTATGGATTTCACATAATATATATCACACTATTTTTAATGGTTATATAATGGTTATACAATGATCACCAATAGGGTGATGTTATACTAAACAATCTCTTTAATCGCAAGGAGCAATGATGGGAAAAATGAATGCAGCATAGATATAATACTTTAGGTAAGTTGAATCAAATGGCAATGCGATTACGATTTCCCCCTGCACACCCCTCAATCCATCCAATATGCAATATGAAGAGATAGAAGGAGGGAGAACAGGTTTCAGGAATGAAGAAGTCAATACAATATATCAATCCCAATTTCGCCCCAGCAAACACCAGAGAAAAACAGAATTGATTGGCAAACTTGTCAAAAATGGTTTAAAATTGGCTTGAATGGAATGGGTAAAACTCTGAACATGGTTTAATTCACTGAAATTATTTAAATACTAATGGGAGCCACTGTGTATGGGTTCAGAAAAACACTAGCAATGATTTGAGAGTGATAAGCACGTTGAAAATTTAATTTGGAGGTCAGGTGCAATGAAAAGCTATTTTACATGTTATGGATTTTAGCCAAATGAAAAAACTTGCGGCAAACTTTTCCGCAAACGTTAAGTGCAATTGCGGAAGAAATATATTATGGAGGTTTTCGTGGAGGTCGTTTTTTCAGAAAGAGGTAAAATGTAAAATAAGAATGTGCTTTTTAAAATACAAACAAGGTTTCTTTACACTAGGAATAGACTATGAAGATGCAAACTACATGACAGCACAGCCACCAAATCAGGACATCACCGATCAGGTTTTTGCCCGCCGAGATGCTTGCCTTTCTTCAGATGCAATATATCAGCGCAAAGATGATTTTTAACAATATTATTACAGAAGGATAATAGGATAAGAGAGAGTTCAGACAAGACAAAAAGGATTTCTAACAATACAGTTCTGGATATAAGATAGATTTGATTTTGATAGGGATGACTATAGATAGTACATAGGGCTAGTGACAATCCTATGCTATGGATACTCACTACCAACGTTTGAATGGAAGTGTCAGGGATTCTGGTCAAAGATTTCTGGGACCGACTGCTGGGCACACCGGACTGGACAGGTCAGCAATCAGCAAGGCCCTCAGGACCCAGCACGACTGGACTGGATCTGCAATGTCTCTCTGGACTGCACAGCACGGCACCAGGAGATTGGGATTTAATCTGCCCTTCTGGTTATGAAAATGATTCTTTGGCAGGCAAGCAGTTACAGAACAGCCTAGCTGCTCTTTGGTTTCCACTTTAAGTTGAGGGATGGGTTCTGGAAGTTAGGCCCAGCTGAAAGTGGTTCAGCTATGCTCTGAGCCTTTCTGCTTGCAAAGTATTTGGAGTCTGGAACAAGGAGTATGGATATATCTCTGTCAAAGTGCTTTGCTGAATTCGGGATGGTGGGTGGATCAGTCTGTCCCTCTAGATCCTCAGCTGTCTCTATGTGTTTGATAAAGGGGTGGGTATGCCTATTATTCTAAGCAAACACCCTAGGTAGTCCATTGGCTAAAGTCTGCTCTCTCCCTTGATTGGAGGGGAAAACAGAACGTCATTATGATGATGCGGTTTATGAGACAGGGAATACCTCCCCTTTGCCTTTTGCACATAAAATCTATTTTTGATACAATCTTTATACCAATGACATACATAGATCACATTTTGTGGAGCACATATTCTTCCTAGCCCCGTAGCTGTGAGGTCTTGGGTCTGGATTTGACAATTTTTCGCACTTTTTATCCGGGACACATCTGATTTGTCCACAATTTTATACATATGTGCGCATTGTATATGGGCATAATCGTATGAAGTTTCATGCTTCTGACATGAATACAATTGCTACAAAACCAGAATGTTCACTACACCTTCTCAGAACATCGCACAGAGTTCTGGGTCCTTTTAAAATGTGCAAAAAAAAAAAATCACATCAACAATACTGTAATTTTACCATTTTTACAAATTTGCACAGTCATTTATCAATCTTTTAAAAAAATGTGCTTTCTGTCCATTGAGAATCAACAAAAATGTCTATCCCCGCCTCCAAAGGTTTCTTGTACCTCAAAAACAATTCCCGCCTTCTTCCTCTGGCAGGGGCCACTGTTGACACTTCCAATCTGCATATTCTTTCAGCCAAGGAAGGTTCATTGTCTCTTCCAGGAGCATCAGCCCAAATCTCCTCCCCTCTTAAGCAACACCTGAATGGGAGTTCCTGGCCTTTGATGAGAAGTAGGAGAGATGCCTTGTGTTGGGGAAACTGGTTTGATGACTCTGAGCTTCAGCTAAATTCACTGTCAAATTATAACATTTTCTTAATTTAAAATAAAACTTGCAATTTTTAATCAAGCAGCTAGAACTCTGATTCCAGTCTCTAAATCATGGAGATTAAATAGTTACAACCTATGTTCCTCTTAATGACAGGTCACTTAGATTTAAGACATTAGATCTTAATGGTGAAACTTTGCAGTTTAAATGCAGGCTTTTGAAATAGTCAAAGGCGGCCGCTGGTACTGAGCCCATATTTTGACAGATATTCAAAGGCAAGCACACTTTTTACAGTGGACATTTGGATGATGGATTCCACTTTTCCTGACATTGTGGGTTCATATTGCTTCCTTAAATGAGATACATATTGGATGTTTTGATCTGGTATTCTGTATTTTCAGCAACCAAGAAAAAGGGATTTAAGAGCAATTTCTGGTTTCCTTGCAATAAAGCACTGCCTTTCATGGAGTTTCCTTTTTACTCGGTAGGCAGCCTAGTGACAGGTTTCAGCAGTGAGGTCTCCTTCCACCACTGACAACAGGCAAAGTAGATTTGGCAGCCTTCTTTTCCGGTTTCAAAGCGCAATTTTTCATAGATTTGGTGCGCATAGGGCTTTTGCAGCCATTTTTGATGATTCTTTCACCATCAGCACACAGGGATGTTGCAGGGCAGACCCTAGTGGGTTAAAACATCCCACAAAACCCCCCTCGCAATTTGACTCTTGACCGCCCGTCAAGGGGAAGTCGCGAGATTGGGATGTTCAGTTTTTTCTTTCTGGTCCGAATGGCAAAATTCATCTGCTTCTCTCATCAGTGGTGGATCGACAGGTTCTCCTCGCCGGTTCCTGATGAGTATGGAGTGATACCCCGGGCCCCTTGGGTTTATCCTTCCGGTCCCCGAGTGGTCCTCCTTGATACTTAGGATCCATGGTTTCAAATTCTAGGATGACAAAACAGAGTATATTTGTAGACATTTCCCCACCACTATTCATGTAGTGGGGCAGACGCATACATTTGACATTCAATGACGAACTCCTCTATGTGCAATTGATTACTCATTTTCAACAGGTGGAATAATTTTATAGTTAGAATTCTAGGGGTCTGGAGTGTCCCCTTCTGGGTTTCCAGAGGAAGCCTCTAGTTGCTGCAGAGTGTGCCTAGGATGGCAACACTTCAGTTGGTTGATATGGACCCGCTTATCTTCCCCCTCTACCAAACTGCCTTTAGGGATACGGACTTTGTAGGCGACTGGTGAGATTTTGTCTACAATTTCAAAAGGACCCCTGCAGCTAGGCAGAAATGTGCGCTGTTTGGCCTGGTTCCTTTGGAAATTGTATAAGTAGACCCGGTCTCCTACTCAGTATTCTTTTCTAGTAGTCTTTAGGTCATAGTGGGTCTTCATACTGTCTGCAGATCTTTCTAGATTTCGCTGAGCATAGGCAAAAGCATGTTGAAGGTGTTTTCTCAGATTTTCAACATACTCATGAGTTGTGGAGGCATTTATCAAAGTCTGCTCTTGGGTTCTGTAGAGCAGATGCTGGGGAAGTACCATTCTTCGTCCAGTCATCAGCTCAAACTGTGACATTTTAGTTGCTAAAGAAGGGGTAGATCTGATGGCCATCAGGACAAGAGGTAATCAAATGTCCCAACTTGACCCCGAATCTGCCACAAATTATTTTAATATGCTCACAATAGTCTTGTTGCATCTCTTCACTGCACCACTACAGGCTAGCCGGTAGGCAATGTGTAGTTTCCTTTTGACCCCAAGTATCTCCCACATCTTTGTAATCACTTCGCTAGTGAAGTGGCTACCTCGGTCTGACTTGATCCTTTGGGGTAGTCCAAAACGCAAGATGTGGTTGATCATCAGGGCAGCTGCTGTTTCTGCCTTTCAGTTTGGGGCCGGGAGACATTTCACCCATTTAGTGAACAAGCATGTCACGGTCAACATGTACTTGTTCCCCCCTAGAGGAGCGAATCACGGGCCCAATAAAATTGACTTGTAAATCTGACCAAGGCAGTGTCATCCCCCTCTTTTGGAGGGGCGCACGGCGTGTGAGGGATGTTGGCTGAAATTGTGCACACATTGTGCACCCCTTCAAGCATTGGTCGAGGTCCTGACACATGTGTGGCCAGTATGCAACCTCTTAAGATTTCAAGTGTTGTATGAAACCCCCAATGACCGGCTGTGGCCGCATCATGGGCGTGACTTAGCATCAGGCTTCGGAATGAGGTAGGGACCACCCATTGATCATAGCCAGCTAGGGATCTCCTTACCAACAAACCGTCTTGGATTCGGAACATTTTTGGACATTTCATCAAAACTCTGAGGTCCTCTTTCCCTATGTAATCGGTATACGTCAGGGGAAAGTTCTCAGGGTCCTCAATGTGTTGATAAAACGTACCAATTATTGGATCCCCTTTTTGAGCCGTAATTAAATCAGCATCTGGGGTCTCCCTACTCCATTGTGCAGTTGAGAGTTAATTCTGAGCTTTTGTCTGGGACCTAGTGATAGCAGTGACCTGGATTTCCCCTAACAGGGACTCGATCTCAAGTAGATCCCCTTGGATGGCTCCGGTTTTGGCCAGCTATCAGCTAGGCCATTTCCAGTTTTGTCTGGTCCCTCTACTTTAGAATGACCCTTGATCTTTTTCCAGTAGATCATCCCATTCGAGGTGACCAGATCATCAATATTTTGGATTAATTTCCCATGTTTCAATGGTTTGTTATTAGCACATAGCAAGCCTCTGGTTTTCCAGTTAACCAGGTGCTCCACGAACCCGTTCCGTACATAATCCGACTCTGTGATTATGACCAGTTTGTGGAGATGGTGTTGGACAGTAATGAGGATGGCTTGATGCACAGCCATCAGCTCTGCCACTTGACTACTTCGGGGACCGATCTTGTAACCAGCGGAGGGTTCCGGGCATCACTCACCCATGCATTCCCTACGCCGGCCACAAGTTATTTTTCCCCGTTGTTGTCAACATGGTAGGAGCATCCATTCACATAGACAGTGGGCATTCCCTCGCATTCCCTCGCACTGGTCTTCTTCAAAGACTTTGTGTGGGGAATTAAGGTATGCCTCCATGTTGTCCTTGATTTTAAGACTTTCATCCTCGAGACAGTTTTCTCTGGCACAATCATGCAAGTCAGCCAGACCTTGCGCGAGGGGACTCCAATGACAGAATCCAGGAATTAATTCAAGAATTACATTTCCGGCCCGGATTCTGTCACTTTGGAGATATTGCAGAGGCTGGTGTGAAGTCTCCACTATGATGTGTTCCCCCTGGATAAACGGGCGGTAATTCTTCAATGCCCACACTGTTGCCAGGAGTGCCTTCTCACAATCGTTGATTTTTTCCTCCACTGAGGGTAAAGATTTACTCGCATAGGAGATTACTTTATTGACCTTGTCATTCTTTTGATATAATACTGCAGTCAAGCATGTATTTGAGAACCCTGTCTCCAAGAAGAACTCCTTGTTTTTGACAGGGTAAGCTAGGCAAGGCGCTTGCGAGAGGCTTATTTTGAGTTGTTTTACTGCCTCGGCTTGTTCTGGACCCCACTCCCACTTGACCCCCCCTTCAAAAGATGAATCAGGGGTCTTGTGATCTCTGCGTAGTCCTCAATGAACTTTCTGCTGTAATTAGTCAGTCCAAGGAGGCTCCTTAGTTCCCGCAGAGTTGTGGGGTCTTTTAATTTCTGAAGTGCTTCCACTTTCTTTTCCTGGGGAAAGAGACTGAGGAGTAATTTCATGCTTCGGCAGCCCTCAACTCTGTCGGAACATAACGGATCTCCGCTATGTGTTCCTCCACAGTTGAGCTTTTGATTAAAACATCTACATAAGCCAGGTTACCCCTTTCACCCAGGTCGGGCATGGCCTTGTGTAGAAAAATGTTAAATTAATTGCTGGAGTTGATGTATCCGAAGGGAGTCCGGGTCCATGTGTACTGCTGCCCCCCGAAGGTGAAAACCAGCTTGTATTGGTCCTCCCTACTGACAGGTACAGTCCAGTACCCATTGGTCAGGTCAATGGCAGTGAATACCTGTGACCCGTGGATCTGGGCCAGTCCTTGGTCAATGTAGGGAAGAGGCCATCGGAAAGTATGGACCCGGTTGTTGAGCTCCCTAAGGTCGGTGCAGAGTCTCCACTGGCCGTTTGGCTTCAAAATCCCCAGCACCGGATTAGTGAAGGTGCTGTGGACTGGACGAGTTATCCCACGGGACTCAAGGTTCTTAATTATTTTAGTAAAGGACTCCATTGATGCGAGAGGCAAGCGATATTGCTTCACAAACACTGGAGTCATGCCAGGGTCCGTGGGAATTGTGTGAATGTCGGTGCAACCACAGTCATATGAGTCCACCGAAAAAAGAGATCTTGAAAATCTAACAAAACTTGTTTCAATTTTTGATTTTGCTCCAGAGTCTCACAGGCATCAGCTAGGTTGACTCTCTCTTCAACCATCTGCCTGAAGCCTGGAAAGACTTCCGGTTTTGCCATCTCATTGGCCTCCTCCAGCTGGGTGGAGAAGTCCCTGGTCAAAGTGCTGATTTGGAATGGTGGCTTCTGGTGGGGAAGACAGTCCTCGCGGACTTGGAATATCACCTCATCCCTCGTGAAGTCACAGGTCACATCTTCCTTGCCATAAGGGCAGGAAGTGTACACCAGGAAATTCCCCCCATGCCGGGTGAAGATCCTTTCTGGTGTTATGTCATCGTCACTATCACTGTCAAAACAGTCCTTGGGGATTGGTCCTAACAGTTCATTACCTAAATCTATGGAAAAATGTTGGTCATCAACCATCATTCCAATAATGGTGTCTGCGGCTAGAGTGATACTCTTTAAGTCGCTGTTATCCACCTCTATTGGGATGGTGTCATGTTCTATATTGACTACTGGTGTTGGGTTTACCCCCAACCCTTGCTGTTGGTAATAAGCATGGAGATGAATATAGGCGTCAGGGTTTTTCAGTTTCTGTCCTCTTAACTTTCTCTTCCAGTGAGAATTGTCGGGTCCGTTCTGGGATGGTGACTTCCTCTCCAATCTAAATATCAACTGCATAAGGCAGCAATTGAGCGGACCTAAATGCTTTCTCTGGGTCCTCAAAACCCATGGGATTACCCGCTAATCAGGACCAAGCTTTGAAGTTTATTAGGTCCAAACTAATGGCAAAGCGATTGAGAATCTCACTGCCTAAGTAAAATGCGGCAGGGACATCTCGCACGACCGAACAATTATGGACTATGCTCTTGTTGCCTATGGAAATATTGAGCATACACCTGCTAGGCAGGAGATGTTTGGAATTGGGTGTTTGCAGGGCCATTTCCCATTTGTCTATCAGTTTAAATGTGGGAATGGCTGGATCTTTTGGGAGTTTGCGGAACATGGCCTCGCTGATGAAGCTCTTACCGTTGTTCACACACACTTGGGCAAGAACAGAGTCCTTCCCTTCATTTAACTGAATAGGGATGAACAACTGCTCTCCAATTTTCTGAATATCAGCCAGGCTTTGAGCCAATTTCTCATCTTTCTGGACTATAGGAGTGGGATTTTCTGATTGGGAATTTGTAAAGAATTTCAGAGCGTTTCCTTCCAGTGTGGCATGACACCTTAGACTGGAATGAAGGTTAATTTTCAGAAATAGAGAGGACCCGCCCCATCACCAGTTTGTTGTCCTACTGCAATTACTGTCAGTACTGGGATTTGGTTGTTCTGGAAGTGAAATTCTACTTGGTCAGATTTTTGTTTAACCATGTGGCATGTGCCGTTTAAACTAACATGGTTGACACTATGTTTCAATTTTATTGGTCGGTGAGTCTGGGTCCAGAGGACCTTGTTTACACAATCTATAAGGGGTGACAACCTACACAGGATGTCATTCCCTAGTAAACAAGGTGTGCCCTCTGGAGTCACCACTATGACTGGGTGCTTCACCTTGTGTCGCCCAATTTTAATGTCCAAATCCGCAGTCCCCTCGACAGAAATTAACTTCCCGTCGAAGTTCTGAAGTTGTCCAGGAAGAGGGGTGAAAGGAATTTGGTATTTCTCCGCCCTTCCGAAATTTAGTTCTGCGCTGCGACCCCCTTTTTTGGAGGTAGTCGCCAGGATGGGTTTGAACCAGGGGATTTTCGTGCTGTTGATTCTGGGGTTTTATGATGGGCGGTGCTAACTCAGTCCCCACATCTACCCAGTCTGGATTTGGATCCTTTGGGACCCTTTTTTCTTTGGGAGGAGTTCCCCCATCTCTTAAGGAGAAGATCCTTTTCACAGGATCCTCTGAGGATCCCTCTCCTTCCAACTGGAAGATTTGTACCTCCTTCTCAAAATGGGTCTTTTTGGGCTCTTTATTTCTCCTGCCCCTCTTTGCTCCTTGGGTGGCAGACTTTCCGGGGCAGGAGATTTTGGTTCCGGTTCCTGAGTTTCCAGGGGCTTTTTACAAGTAGGGAAGGAAGCTTCCACCAAGGTTTTACACCCCCCTTCCCCTTGTGCCTCCTCCCTGGGAACCGGTAGGTTGTCGGGGTTCTTCCCCCGTCATTGCTCCGGAGCACCAGGTCCTGGATGTGAGGCATTCTGCGCAGCCATGCTCATCTGAGGGTTCTGTTGAGCCCTCAGCATGCGACCCAGATCCTGTGCCATGTTTTGGACCTGGCAGTCTAGTTGGGAAACCCGCTCTGGCTGGTACGGGGCCTTCATGTCTCGACTGGGGTCATCCCGGGAAGGGTAGCTATCCCTTCTCCCAAAATACCCTGGGTTTGGAAAATGTGGGTACCCCTCCACTCTTGGCCTCCCCTCTCCCTGATTGGGCTGTCTGGGCTCATGTCATGATGCCAACCCCCAGGGAACCAGACCAGGTCCAGCAACCCCGGAAGCAAGCATCAAGTTATTTTGAGCAACCCAAAAGCCCCTGCTAGGGGCTGTTTGGGTGCGGTCCTGGCGCCTATGGCGCCAGGCTCAGAGTAGAACTTACCTGATGCGGACCATGCTGCAAGCTTACCTGATGCAGACCATGCTGCAGAGCTCAAAGCCAAAGGAGGCTTGGAAGGGACTATTTTACCTAGGGACTATTTTTTACTCGGGTGGGGCTGGGGAGGAATACTTACCTGGGACTACTTTGGAGGCCATTTAAACCACGCCCGAAGAACAGCACACGCTTCGCGTTATTCTGCATCCAGCAGCATATTGCTCACCGTGTCTGCAAGCCTGCATCCAGTCTTCTGCCACGCCCGCCTCGAGTCTGCAGCTTCTAGAGAAAGGGAAGAACAGAAGGAGAAGAGGTTAGAATAAGAGCAAAACCTTCGATCCTTACCTGAATCCCGATCCACCGCGCCTTCGAGCTGGAAGAAAGAAGCATTTTACGCGCGTCGCCTCGCCTGCTGCAGCGCTGCGCTGAACTCACCGGCCTTCGCAGCATCCTCACGATCCACCGCATCCTTCTGCACGTTCCCGCCGCACTCTGGCACCTAAGGGGAACACAAGAACAGCAAAGGTGAGCCAAAGGAATAAACAGAGGAAATAGTAACTACCCCCATAGACTTACCCGATTACCGCCAGGGGTACTATTCCTCTTCACGGGTCGGCGCAGTCTCCTTTGCATCCTCGCCGTACCCCGGCCCATAAGGGTAACAAAAGGACAACAAGGTGAGACGAAAGGACAAACAAGGGGAACTCTTCTCACCACAATAGACTTACCTAATTTTACCGCCGGAAGCATTATTCCCCGAACTTCATATTTTCTCTCCACACCTGAATAAGGGAGCAAGCCACAGGTTACATTCTGGCCTTATTTTATTGAACTGTATAGGATAAGCCAAATAATTACCTGAACTTCGTCAGCTACCACGAGGAACTCTTCGCTGGGGTCAAGCTGCAAACTACAAGGAATCGGACAAGAGTGAAAGTCAGACATGTAAACTCTTACGAACTACATACTTTTTGGAATCAATATTGTTCTGGCACTCACCAATTCCTTCGAGCAAGTGAAGCAACTGGTTATCAACGCAACCCTGTGCTCAATGCAGGAAGGAGAGCTCATCTTTTCAAACCATCAGGTGAGACTGTAAGAGGGGACATCAAAGGTGATCTGTGGGGAGACCAGCGGGGGTGGGGGGATTTACGCTCAACTCCACGGGTAGTTAATTCCCTTTCTCCATTTGCAGAAGAATATTCCTACGGGCCAAGCAAACGAAGCTAGGTGGGCCAGTCCAGTCCGTCATCTCAGCCCTACACGTTATATTGGTGGAGACCGCAGCTGTCCAGTTCAGATCGATGCCTCTGTGGGAGCCAGGTGAGCGTAACAGCGGAAAGAAGGATGGATTGTTTTGGGGGTTGACATTTTGCGGGTACCTTGGGAAGAAATTCTGTCCAGTATTTGGGGGATTACTGTCCTCCTGGGGGAAGTGAGGAGGCAAGTTCCTGGGTTTGCTGCTGTCTGGTTGGATCCCCCCCCTTGGGCTGGAGGAGTCCACACATAACCCAGGATGGGTCTATTGCACTTGTAGCGTGGGCTGATGTAGTCAGGGGTCCCATTTGTGGGATTGCCTCCCTGGCTCCCTGTTTGTGATTGGCCCGAGGTCCTTCTGGGTTTGGCGTTGTTTTGATTCTGTGCGGGCAGGTTTTTAGGCCCCCCCCATCTCTAAATCTAAAATGGGGGCAACCTTCACCTCTGCCACCTTAGCAGCAGCAGGGGTGTTGGTTGTTTTGGGGCTTTTGGGACAATTTTTATTTTCCACTGGCTTTTGCACCTCATAAATGCGTGTGGCTTGTTCAATGACCCAGTCCAGTGATCTTTTCTCGTGAAAGTCCCTCACTAGCTGGGTCATGATATATTTGGGGAGAGCATGGAAGAAAGTATTTACAAACTCTTTGCTGTCAGTCTGCGCAAAGGCATGCTTCAATTCTTGAACAAATTCTTGTGGGGCCTTATCTTCCCCACATTGCAAGTTATAGGCTGCCTTGCGAGCCTCCTGAGGATTCCTGTGCACAGAAAAATGTTTCAAGATGGCCGCCCTATAGGTGGACCATCTGGAATGATTCTGATCCTCCAGCCCCGCAAAGAAGCTATAGTACTCGGGAGAGAAGGTCCACTTTACATATTGAATACAGCTTTGGCTGTCCTTCAAATGGAAGGTGGCCATCATTTGTTCAAAGAGCTCAATGTGCTCCCAAACCGAATATTTTGCAAACTTATGATATGGCGTGATGACACTCCTAATGGCCTTTATTTGTTTTAGGGGATCCTTGAGCAAGGCCCTCTTTACCTTGTTGGCTTTCTTGGTTCGGGTAACCCTGGTCCACGCATCCTCTGACTCAGAGGCACTGCTACCAGGGGTGCCTGTCTGGTCTTCTAGGCTCTCCCGGATTCTGTGATCTTGGGAATGGCTGGCAGAATGTGGGGGCCTAGTTTTTTTTAGTCCTGTGGCGCTCAGAGGAGTCTTCCAATTCCTCCTAGTTCCCAGGATTTGCAGAGGACCCCACCACCCCCCAACTGTCCTAGCTGGGCAGAGGTTTTCAGGATGCCCTTAGTGGACCTACTCTCATGGAGTTCCCCACTAAATTTTACCATCTGGTCTCTGGGTAAACAGTATTTTTGAGGATCCATTTCTCTGACCCTCCCCTCATTGGAGTCTCCCTCATCAGAGAATATGGCCCTAGAGCTTGGGAACCCATATCCAGATGCCCGCCCATCCATTCCTGGGAGGTGCTGATCTATGAACCCCATATTCCTCACTGGATTAAAGTCTGCCATCCCTGTGGCCCGTGGCTCATGTGCGCCAGTGGTCATGGGGGTGGCAGAGTCCATGGAGTGAAAAAGAGGAAGGCCTCTGGTACTAGGGTTTCTGAGGTTATGCTCAGGCGTTTCCCTTTCCCAGCAGACCTCATCTCTCTCAGCCCCTGCTCCATGTTGCCAGGCAAGAACCTGACTTTTTTGTTCCTCTATCAGGGCCTTCATAGACTATCAGTTGTTCTTGCATAGCTACCTGTCTGTGGAGCCTGTCATTTTTCTCACAGAGAGCCTCATTGTCTCTCTGTGCTTCCTGTGTCATTTTAGAGTACTGGGCCAATTTTTGATGCAGGAGGGTTACCTTACAGGCCTGGTCACTCTTTGCCAGAGCAACTTCCATGGAGTGCTCTAACAGTTTGGTCCTCACCCAGTCCCTGGAGGGGCAGGTGATTTTCTTCCATCTTATCTTTTAAATACCTGACCTCCTGGCCTAAGGTGTCCCTTTCCTGAATAAGAGTACCCCTCTGTGCAGCCAGTTCGTCCCTTTATTTTTGGAGTGCACCAGCTTTATGGCGCTCTTCATCAAACTCTGCCTGGGTGTCCAGGTCTTTGAGAATTTCTTATTTTCTTCTTTTTCTTTATCTAGGCGGTTTTGCAGGGTGACTACCTGCTCTGCGCATGCTCTATTAAAATCTATTTTCTGTTCCAGCTTTTTCTGGCTCTGTAGTAGAGAGTCCAAACTTTCTTGGCACTCCTTCTGCGGGGCCAGTACTTTGGTATCCTGTTCTACCTTCTCCTGCTGCAGGATATCCATATCTTCTTTTAATTTGATCAGGTACTGCCTGGTTTCATTTTCTGATTCATGGCTCTTTTGTAGCCTTTGCTCTGCAGAGTCCAGATCAGTTTGGGCTTTTTGTAATTATTGTAGTTGCTTGTTTGCCAGGTCTAGGTTCTCAGCATATTTGTCCTGTATTGCTCTAATGTGGAAGTACAGATATGCCGCTATTTTGACAATCTTACTTTGCTCTTCTTTTACCTTAGGGGCCATATACAGTTCACTCAGTGCCATATGCAATGGACCCTGATCCTGCCATATATTTAATCCTGTTGCAGTGGCCTGTTCCTTAATTTCCAGCAACCACACATTCTGATCCTGCTCTGTCCATTCACACCTGACAAATAATGTGTGCAGTAGGTGTTCTTTTGCCATATTGATTTCTACCAAGGTCGCCATTCCGGAAATATTAATTTCCTTTCTGATTTACAGGAGTTATTTTATTTTTGCAAACAGACCAAATTCCTTAGAGTGTTACTATTGAAGGGTGGTTTTCACAGTGTAGCACAGTGTGGTAGCCCAACAGGGTTTATGTACACAGTCAGTTAGCACGCTGTATTAGACTGTCACAAGTGGTATGTCTAATTCAGAAAATCCCAGACGAGCCCCCAATCTTGTAAGTGATTTCAATCCGGCACTTCACCTAAGTCAATGCCTAGCATGGGATGCACAACTGAAACCCTTAATTATTTATTTGTGTCTAAAAGTTATTTTATTCTGAACGATGTACCACTTATATCATGCCCCTCTCTTGGAATCCCCCCCTGTCACACTGAACCAGGCTGGTTTGCAAAGTTAAAATATTTATTTTATGGATTTCACTATATATATATATATCACACTATTTTTAATGGTTATACAATGATCACCAATGGGGTGATGTTCCACTAAACAATCTCTTTAATCACAAGGAGCAATGATGGGAAAAATTAATGCAGCATAGAAATAATACTTTGTAAGTTCAATCAAATGGCAATGTGATTACTATTTTCCCCTGCACACCCCTCAATCCCTCCAATATGCAATATGAAGAGATACGAGAAAGAACAGGTATCAGGAATGCAGAAGTCAATACAATACATCAATCCCAATTTCCTCCCAGCAAACGCCAGAGAAAAACAGAATTGATTGGCAAACATGTCAAAAATGGTTTAAAATTGGCTTGAATGGAATAGTTAAACTTTGAACATGGTTTAATTCACTGAAATTATTTAAATACTAATGGGAGCCACTTTGTATGGGTTCAGACAAACACTAGCAATGATTTGAGAGTGATAAGCAAGTTGAAAATTAAATTTTGAGGTCGGGTGCAATGAAAAGCTATTTTACACATTATGGATTTTAGCCAAACGAAAAATTTGCGGCAAACTTTTCCGCACGCGGAAAGCATTACTGCGGAAAAACTATAATGCGGTTTTGGGTTCATTGGAAAGCTTAGGATGGTAGATTGAAGTAGACACTTAAATTCCGTTTCTAGCATGAAAATTGAAGAAGTTATGGAGGTTTTCGTGGAGGTCTTTTTTTCAGAAAGAGGTAAAATGTAAAATAAGAGTGCACTTTTTAAAATACAAACAAGGTTTCTTTACACTAGGAATGGACTATGAAGATGCGAACTACACGACAGCACAGCCACCAAATCAGGACGTCACCGATCAGATTTTTACCCGCCAAGACGCTTGCCTTTCTTCAGATGCAATATATCAGCACAAAGATGATTTTTAACAATATTATTACAGAAGGACTATAGGATAAAAGAGTTCAGGCAAGACAAAAAGGATTTCCAACAATACAGTTCTGGATATAAGATAGATTTGATTTTGATAGGGATGACTATAGATAGTACATAGGCTAGTGACAATCCTATGCTATGGATACTCACTACCAATGTTTGAATGGAACCGTCAGGGATTCTGGTCAAAGATTTCTGGGACAGACTTCTGAGACAGACTGCTGGGCACACCGGATGGGACGGGTCAGCGATCAGCAAGGCCCTCTGGACACCGCACGACTGGACTGGATCTGCAATGCTCTCTGGTCTGCACAGCACGGCATAACCAGATTGGGATTTAATCTGCCCTTCTGGTTATGAAAATGATTCTTTGGCAGGCAAGCAGTTACAGCACAACCTGGCTGCTCTTTGGTTTCCCCTTTAAGTTGAGGATGGGTTCTGGAAGTTAGGCCCAGCTGAAAGTGGTTCAGCTATGCTCTGAGCCTTTCTGCTTGCAAGGTTTTTGGCGTCTGGAACAAGGATATGGATGTATCTCCATCAAAATGCTTTGCCGAATTCAGGATGGTGGGTGGATCAGTCTGTCTCTTTAGGTCCTCAGCTGTCTCTATTTATGTGTTTGATAAAGGGGTGGGTATGCTTAATATTCTAGGCACACCCCTAGGTAGTCCATTGGCTAAAGTCTGCTCTCTCCCTTGATTGGAGGGGAAAACAGTGTCATCATGATGATGCGGTTTATGAGACAGGGAATACCTCCCCTTTGCCTTTAGCACATAAAATCTATTTTTGATATAATACATCTTTACATGTGTACAATCTTTATACCAATGACAAACCTAGATCACACGTTTTGTGGAGCACATATTCTTCCAAGCCCCGTAGCTGTGATGTCTTGGGTCTGGATTTGACAATTTATTGCACTTTTTATCCGGGACACAACATCTGATTTCTCCAGAATTTTATACATATGTGCGCATTGTATATGGGCATAATCGTATGAAGTTTCATGCTTCTGACATGAATACAATTGTTACAAAACCAGAATTTTCACTACGCCTTCTCAGAACATCGCACAGAGTTCTGGGTCCTTTTAAAATGTGCACAAAAAAAATAATCACATTAACAATACTGTAATTTTACCATTTTTACTAATTCGCACAGACATTTATCAATCTTTTTCAAAAATGAGCTTTCTGTCCACTGAGAATCAACACAAATGTCTATCCCCGCCTCCAAAGGTTTCGTGTAGCTCAAGAGCAATCCCTGCCTTCTGCCTCTGGCAGAGGCCACTGTTGACACTTCCATTCTGCATATTCTTTCAGCCAAGGAAGGTTCATTGTCTCTTCCAGGAGCAGCAGCCCAAATCTCCTCCCCTCTTAATCAACACCTGAATGTGAGTTCCTGGCCTTTGATGAGAAGCAGGAGAGATGCCTTTTATTGGGGAAAGCTGGGGGGGGGACTGTTTTGATGACTGAGTTTCAGCTAAATCCACTGTCAAATTATAACATTTTCTTAATTTAAAATAAAACTTGCAATATTTAATCAAGCAGCTAAAACTCTGATTCCAGTGTCTAAATCATGGAGATTAAATAGTTACAACCTATGTTCCTCTTAATGACAGGTCACTTAGATTGAAGACATTAGATCTTAATGGTGCAACTTTGCAGTTTAAATGCAGGCTTTTGAAACAGTCACAGCCGGCCGCTGGTACTGCGCCCATATTTTGACAGCTTTTCAAAGGCAAGCACACTTTTTACTGTGGATATTTGGATGATAGATTCCACTTTTCCTGACATTGTGGGTTCATATTGATTCCTTAAATGAAGTGGCGGGTAACACCCAGCAAAGATATTGGAAGTTTTGTGGTGTTTTGATCCGGTATTCTGTATTTTTAGCAACCAAGAAAAAGGGATCTAAGAGCAATTTCTGGGTTTCCTTGCAATAAAGCACTGCCTTTCATGCAGTTTCCTTTTTACTTGGTAGGCAGCCCAGTGACAGGTTTCAGCAGTGAGGTCTCCTTCCACCACTGACAACAGGCAAAGTGGATCTGGCAGCCATCTTTTCCAGTTTCAAAGCACAATTGTTCATAGATTTGGCGCGCATAGGGCTTTTGCGGCCATTTTTGATGATTCTTTCACCATCAGCACACAGGGATGTTGCAGGGCAGAGCCTAGTGGGTTAAAACATCCCACACTTCACACACAGAAAAGTAACACTTGGCAAGAAAACCTTCACAACAGTAGCACTAATCTACCACACAGTCTCCACAACCAGTGCAGGTCACTATACTGCATACATTAAAAAGCAATGTGCCTGGTTTGAATGCAATAATACTGTGATTACTCTATAAGTAGAGCTTACCAGAAAATCTAGCAAATGCCTACTTCATATTCTTGAAACCAAAATGTACTCACTAATCTACGAAATTAGAGTAACCTACTCCCCAACACCCACCAGTACATATGTAGGTGCAACAAAAAAAAATGACCTACTCTGTGGAACTGGAACAACTTAGCATACAGCAAGTAACCAACAAATACATCAGATGACCTGTTCTACAATTTTTCCCCCAATGACCCAATTATTAAAAAGGCACAAAGATAATAAGGATAGAAAACGCACACCAATATTGTATCCTACATAATATTTACAAAAGAAAAAGTACTGAGTATGACGGTTTACAACTGTCCTCAGTAACCTCCGAAACCAACTACTAGAATAAGACAAAAACTGTCTACCAATGCCCATACCAATGAAAGAAATATGCAAATATGAGTAAATACACCTATAGTGCTGCAACAGTACTGAAAAATGTAAATATACCGACAAGAAAGCACAAGCTTTTAAAGATCTCCTGCAAAAATTAGAAACTGTAAACAGTTACAATACGCCAACTGGTATCCAACTGCAATCATAATACTTCAATGTTGCTTGCAACTAGAATACGTCAACAGGTATCTAACTCCCCCCACAATTCTGCATTTCACAGTGAAATGCCACAATACTTACAAAACATCAGCAACAACCAAATGCATAAATAAATAATACTAAAAAGAGGAAACAGGTAAACAGTTAGAATGCACCAACTGGTATTTAACTGCAACCATACTACCACCATTTCCAAAAGACAAATCGTACACCACTTCAATTCTTCCAACTGCAATAGTGCACCGTAAACATTCCTGTACCTAGTACACACGTTGCTAAAATGGAATGTGCAACATAACAAAAGAAGGTAAAAGTTGTTTTTTTTAATCCTGCAGGGATTTTTTTCCCCACAGACCCAATGAATATGCGAAGAAACACAGGAACTGTGCACATTGCACAGTACACTTGTTTAAAGCATGGTACTTATGAAGTACTAATTATGAGGGTCCACAAACTATAGTAATGTCTACAATGCAATGAACGACAAAAGTACTGAGTACCTACCCTAACGCGTTAGGTTTTCTTTTACCACAGAGAATAAAACAAAAATTACTCCTACATTTCCACATACCATGCACAAAAACTGCATAGGCCCTGAACAATGCAAACAGTAAGTATAAAAGTATTGGTGTCAGACTTCTTTATAATCTCCAAATTGCAATCTGTACACATTTCTACAATCCACATACCAGTATCAGAATGTTGAATACATAGTTATATTATACTATGGTGCTTGTACCTATGGCCTACACTCTTGAATGCATACCCTACAGTCTACAGCCATCCACTCAATACTGTAGACCCGGGCCACAACCACCACAGCAGAACACAGCCATGCATGCAAACATCTACCCACTTAGCACAAACATAACAAAACCACCTAACCCCTATCCACAGTTCATAGTATTGCAGTACCCAATGAACAAACTCTTTGATGGATGGCCCCTGCAGCCAACCCTCTAATAACTATCCGCAACTAACACATCATAATACAGAAACCTATCGCATAATGTACACAGTGACCACAACTCAAACACAGAATGCATCCACATCTCGTACGTAACTGTACTGTGTTCTGTAAGATTTGCCTCCTCGCATGCCAGTGGCATCGTTTAGGCCATTACTTGATCTTTCTTCAAGTATGTAGGCCATTTCACTGCAATGGGTAGAAGACACAATAGACTGCACCACATGGTGCATTACTCAGGCGAGCATATTATAAAGTTTGCTCTACTGTTTCAAGTTTCAAACTTCTGCTTTACTCTTTTAATATGTAATGGAAACAGTATTTCAAAGCCATGCCCCATTATAATCTTTTGAAAACTTCTAATGTAATTTCTTTGGTTTGGTGGAGTGGGGGCCCCAAATATGTCCATGACCAGGAACCCAAAACTGCTTAACATGACTCTGCCACCCACGTATGTTCAGCCATCTGACACACACATTCTGGCACACACAATATCCGAACATGCACCATTGATTCGTAAGACACTGTACATAACAGTGTTACATAGGTGCCGTAATTCTACAATTGTTTTTATCATCAACCATCTATTCATTGCAACGTGTGTAAGGTTCAACCATCTCTCCATCCACCAAGGTAGTCAGAATGTTACGCCTTGGCAGGCCCGCAGGGGGGTTATTGCCCTCCGTAGGGGTATGCGTTGTTGCGCAAACCCATTCTATACCCACTGGCAGCTGCCCTGGAGAATAGTGGCTTCAGCTCACTCCGCAGCAATTTTGGACTACAATTCCCATGATTCCACCTCTGTCAGCCCAGAGGCGATGACACGTGAGCCTCGTTTACGTCCGATTCCGCCTCCTCCTTCCAGATTTAAACCTCCGAACCGGACAAAACGCTGCTTCTGATTAAAGTTGCAAAATTTCATTAAGAAGTTTCGTCTTCTATTTTCCTATTCCTTGTTATCGTGTACCGAACCTTGTTCACTTCATTGGATTCCGATTGCCTGCTCCCTCCAGCCTCCTACTCTCGCTCGTGTATCAGACCCTTTTTTCCATCCACGGACTGCCATGCCTGCTGTTTGGATAATTTCTACTCGTTTGTGTACCAGACCCTGCTATAGTCCCATGGATTGAACTTGCCTCCTGTTTTTGACACCCGCCTGCACTTTGAATTGTGTACCTTTCCGGACTCCCCGGTTGCCATTTCTCCTGCTGTCAGTGTGCAGGTTTCCCAGTGCTTTGGTGCTGCATATTGACACTGGACACTTCCATCCAGTCACTGTGCGCCAGTAGCCAGGTTGAGACGCTGCTGGAGACCCCTGCACCGGTAAGATTTTTTTTTTTTTTTGGGAAAACATCCATCGTATTCTGTTTTCACCACTTGCTGCCAAGCAACCCTGCCTTGTTCATTTGACCTTGCAGCCAAATAAACCATCTGCATCACTCCACCACTTGTTGCTAAGTAACTCAATTACTGTTAACAGCTTCTTGCTGCAATTAGACTTTCAATTTGGACTTCAATAGTGCACAGGGACGCTTTGCTGATAGTGCACCAACCCGACAATAGTGCGCCCCTCGTTCCGCCCGGGCATAGCTTCCCTAACTAACCTACCTGTTTGTTATTTTGCCCTTCCGTTGTCAACTCCTCCTTGGATGTCGTAGACTCAACTGTTCACTAGTGGTAAGGGGTTTTTTGGTTATTCGTTCCCTTACTATTTGACATCTATAGTCAAAACAGTTTATATTCCCTTCTTTAATTGTAGGTGGTTCCCAGCTTACCTTGAATCAAGGGGAGGGCGTTGCTTAGGTAGTACTAAAAAAGAAGTATTGGGATAAGGGGACCCTTGTTTGTACTCAGTTGCTTACCTCTTGTTCTTTCCTTACAGCCAGGTCCGTGGCGGTGCGTTCTCCCCACTCTTTTAAGCGATCAGTCTCTGCCTGGTTCTACCCAGCAAAGGGTCATATTGTTGAAAAGATCTTGTGCCCTCACAGAGAGGAGGCTAGGTTGGAGGCCCTGACCTAAGCTCTTCAATCAATAGCCCAGTCCTGTGCCTTCCAGGACATCGTTTTGGCATTCTCCCCGTCCAGTGAGTAACAAAAACTGTAATACCACGTACAGAGCAATTTCCTGAACAATCGAACCACGGAATTTGCAGAAATTATATAAATTGAACTGTATATGACAATGCTATTGGAATTAAAAATAAATAGGATAGAGTGCTGTATACATAATTATTAATGGGCCGTGGCGTAAACTTTGTCCGTGTGCACTGTCCTCAGTTTTCTAACAGTAATCTTCCACACTTCGTTAAAATGACATTGCTCTGGGATTGAAGCTGAATAATTGCTATGATTGTTCTTTGTTTTCTGCATATCGTTCTCCATCCCAATCCGAGGTGTACCTAATGCAATCACGCAAATTATACGCAAATCATGCTCTCAAACAGTACACCTTGTTTTCATTGGTGTGGTAAAGATTTGCTGTGTTGTGCTTATAACTAGGTGTCGAACACTTATGAGTTATACGCTAACGTATTACATTTAAATAAAGACCAGCTACTTCAATGTATTCTTATTCTTCGTTTGCAGATATGTTCTACCCTACTGCCCGTGTCATAGCTTCCAAGTACCAACAGACAGAATGTGGAACCAACATTCGAGGATTAGCATAAGTGGTATAAGGGCCTAGATGTCCATTTGTGTTTCTGGCAATAAGAAACAACATTCAGGATGTAATAAGGCACAGAAGCAAGAACTTTCACCTTTCCAAATGCAAAAAACACTTGTGTTCTCCCACACAAACCACCAAGTACTATCATGCAATTGTTTTGTTAATTTGCCATACGGCAAAACAAGGAACCAAAAAGGACAAAAAACATACTCAGCTCCATGTTGCCGGCAAGATTAAGAAACCGTTTGTCTCATGAAGCGTACAATTGCTTGTAAACATTCTTTGAAAATTAAAAGCACTTGTAACATTGCACTATTGTTGTTGCATTATTAAAATAATCACTAAACAAATGCTATTTATGGCAAGAGAAAGAAGGTAAGGTCTGTGTGAGCATGTCTGGTTTATCTTGCGTTTATGTTCCAGTTTGTGGAAGTCGGTGATGACATGACACGTTGGGCTACCCTGGCCACAAACGTAATGAAAATAGCTGGAGCAAACCGTTGGGACAACTAATGTCAACTTCGGGGGCAGGCATTTTGATTTATTGCTGCGCCCTCACTTAAAACTTAGTGCGATCGATCCACGCATAACATTAGCACAAGATGGCTGTGCCTAACACGTTCTTTTCGCATCTGTTAAAGTAAGTGAAACTAACGTAAGATTAGGAGGAACTTGCCCGCATTAATAGGTTGTTTCCCGCGATTTGTAGGCACCCTCTGCGCGACGTCAAAGATCCCAACTTTGCCTTGTCCCCATGCCTGATTAAAGCCTTTACTGTCCTCAGCTCACACTCCTGTGTGATAGTTGAAGCGTAGGGCAGAACTGCAGCTCTCCCAGGGGGTACAACATTTTAACATGTTGCTCTGTGTCAACAGATCATTACAATGGCAGCAATTACACATCAATAGGGGCCAGGGATGGATATTAGCAGGGACGTTTGTCCGATAAGAAATGTGAATTCGGGGTGATTAGAAGTGGCACTGCAGCATGCTGTGTTTGAAGTAAGACTATGATTTTGAAAGTCCAGAGAGAATGTTTTCTCTGACACTAGTGTGCCTGGTGCTGCTGTGACCTTTCCGGCAGGATGGGGAAAATGAAGCTAAAGCCATATTGATTTAGCGCAACATATGTCTAGGACAAGTTATGTAGTGTAAAGTTAGTTTATTGACAGATACTCGTTTTATGTTGTATGGGTTTTTTCCAAGTCATTTCTATAAACAAAGCCTTCATAAATATGTATATCAAATAATATACATGGCCAAAATACTGGCCATGCACCTAAGACTCTAGGCCTTGGCCACAACCACTGCAACATAGAACAGCCATGCTTGCAAACATCTGCCCAGTTACCACAACTCACAAACATAATACACCACCTGTAGCCCTACCAACTGCAGTTCAGATACTATTACAGTTCTCCCAACCAAAGCACAAACTCTTCAATACATGGCCTCTGTACCCAAGACTCTTAACTGGCTGCAACCAACACATCATAATACAGTAAACTACACAAGATTCTGGCCATTGCCCACAACACAAACACAAACTATCGACCCAAGGCCCTGTCCACTTCTGTACGCATAGTATTGCAACACTTGAGCCACTGGACATACTCCTGGGCTGTTGACTCCATCACCTCCAGCCATGCACCCAACACTGTAGTACTGTCACCAATCACCACAACAGAATACACCCAAGCAACCAACAATCTGTACACCGATCATAAAGCACACACATAAGCCACAACCCGAAACCTACATACAACCGGTGGGCACCCCAAGACTCTAGGGGCTTACCACACACACCACAGCATAATACACCCTGTACAAACATCCTCATACCATCTATAATCCACTCCTCTCCCCTAATTAAGCCTCCCCACAGTCACCACCGAAACTGCTTTCCTCTGGACCTATCCTACCCTAATGAAGGTTGCCTACAGTCACCACAGAATCTACCTCGCCTGAGGAGCTACCCGCGAACTGCCGTAGTATTCGTGGACACTGCTGTCTTCTTCCACCTAAACAAATACATCATATGAATCATTTTTCACTCCCCCACCCTTTCCAGCTCTTATTCCCGCCACCAGATGCATTAACGCATGTTTTTTGAGCCCCTTTCGCCACCGCACTATCCTCTGAAACATGGCGAGTGTTTACGAAAATTATGACGCACAGCACGCTTCCATCCATCCAAGCAGCGGGCGTGTCGTGTGTCCATGGACATCACACCGCCCTCCGGGCCTATCGAAGTTATGACCAAGGAGGGAACAGGGAAATGGGACCATGGAGCGGTGCCAGATATCACTAAATTTATGGGACCTACATTTTACCGTTTTTTTAAAAACCGACTGGACACATTTTCACCAAATTTACAAAAGCACGCTTTCGGGACCAAGCTGCCGCTCCTTCCACAAATTTGGTGAAAATCCATCTAGCGGTTTGGCCTCTACGCGTGCGCAATGTTTTTCTCCATGCAGTCTATGGAAAAAAAAATGTTTCTGGGACTAACCTGTAACATTGCCCCCACCCCCCCTTCACAAATCCTCACCAAAATTGCCAAACAGAGCACGCCATATACTTTTCCCACAAAGTTTGGTGAGGATTTGTCCAGGGCGAGCAAAGTTAAAAGCCACCCAAAAAGTGGTCTTCCTATTAGATGAGCAATTTAAACATAACTACACGGCCGCTACCAGGGGCCGTGCAATATATCTCACTATCTCAGCCTACAACACAACTTACACTAGATGTCGGCCTATGCACAGCATGTGATCTAAGCAGATCCCACAAGCCTCAGATATATATATACACATATATATATATATATATATATATATATATACACATATACACATATACACACACACAATTTACAACAAGGAAAGATATGTTATCCCCTAACACACCTCCCTTCCTAGCAACCACCTAATACCTCCCCTCCTACACATCGTACCGCAATCACTGGAATCATACCAGTCAAAGATGGTCGCACCCCAATCTGTTTGCAACCATGTTCTTATTCCAAGTTCTTCCATCCTCCTGTTGCACGGCATCTCTCAACACTTGATTGACCTGAAGCGGCCCTCTTAACTTGCTTTCTACCTTCCACACTACACAGGGCCTTTTCATCCACATCATTACCTTCCTCAACTTCTTCGCCCCATCATATCTCCCTTTCATATTCTCACTCTTGGACTGTACACGTTCTCGGCAGCGTATCCTCATCCCAAACTACATACTTCATCCTGCTAAGAAACCCCTGGGCAAACAGAAGTGGCAGCCTTTCTTCTTCGCAACACCTCAAAAAGGAACCAACCCGGTCATGGCATGGGGAGCCTTACTATATGCATAAAGCGTCTTCTTTATGCACTGCTCCTAATCTCTGCCCTCTCGTATCGCCATCCTAATACTCTGCATCAGAGTTCTGTTAAATCTTTCCACTACCCAATTGGTGGAGGGGTCTTATGTTGCTCCCCCCAATGCTCTGTAAAAACTGCCTCATAATTTGAGGTAAATTGTACCGAATTATCCGTCAGCATTTTGCTGGGGAAACCCTCACGTTCAAACACATCTACAAATTCCACTCGCCCTTGAGTCTGCCTTGTGCCCAGTTTGTCTTAACCCATTTACAGCATAAGTCCACTAAAACAAAAACAAATTTCTTCACTCTTCCCTTCGTTATCAGTCCCAGAATGTCCAAAGCAATAAAATCCCATAGCAACATTGAGAAATCCAAAAGGCTTGAGTGGCTGAACACGTTTTCAACACCTTGTGAAGCTAAACATTCATCACAATTCTTCACCAGCTCTTCCACCTCACTGTCCAGACCTAGCCAGTAATAGTCCAATCGAAGACAAGCCTTTGTCTTAATCACCAAATGCCGCTGTGTATGTGCCTCTTCCAATAGAGGTTTTCTCACTCCAGTTGGAGGCACAATGCACCCTGACCATAGCAGGTGCCCTACTTCAACATTCAAGTCACCCCTAATGCAATAAAATCCGCCTAGACCTGTATTATTGTCCCAGACAAACACGTTACTCACAACCATTTTACCTTCTAGAGCTCAACATCATAATTGTTGGCAAACCCCTGTTCTTCTTTCCTTACAGCACCTTCACAAACCAGAAACACCTCATGTGCAGAGTCCCCTTCTGCCTCGATCACTACCACAGATGAGTTGCAACTACCATTCCGTGAGAGGTAATCTGCAATAACATGTTCCATACCCGGAATACAGAAATCATGGCCTTGCAGCGAGGTCACCCATTTTGCACTCCTTCTGGAAATTCTGTCCATCACCTTGGATGTTAAACCTGAAACAAAAGGCCTATGCCACACAATACAGTGAACATTCTGCCCCTTTTAAATGTTCGAAATTTCTTCACCGCCCACAATACACACAATTCATCCTTTTCAATCACAGAGTAACACAGGTTCTGCTCCTCGCAACACTCTTGATGCAAACACTAATTCTCATTCTCTGCTTGCATCAGTCATTATGAACACAATTCTTTTTGCTAAACAACCCTATATGGGAACTTTATAAATTTTCTCCTTGAGATTATTACATTCTGGTTGACAAACTACCACTCAAATGCCACATCCTTAAACAATGCCCTGATGTTCATACAACAATTTGAAAGGTTTCTCACAAATTTATAGTAGTATTCAACTACCCCCAGGAATGACTGCACCCCTTCCCTATCCCTTGGAGGTTCTAGTTTTAGAATATATTCTACTATATTCTTTTTAGGAGATACACTATGACCAGAATGTTATGTCCGATATAGTCTCTCCGTAACTCTAAACTTGCATGTGTTCTTCTGTAGGGGGAGGCCAACCTCACATAGCCTCTGGATTGCCTTACTGAGCTTGTTCTCAGGATCCCCCCCCCATCATCCTTGCCTGGGACCAGGTTATCATCCGGATAGAAGAGGATACCTTCAATACTTCCCAAAATGACCATCACTTGTTGAAGGTAAGCAGCAGCGGAGATCAACCCTAAGGGCATTCTCTTGAATCTGAATATCTCATCTATTTCGCTTAGTTCGAGTGTGTAAACTAAGGAACTCGCCCTGCAGATCTATGATTTTTAAGAATTTGCAAGGCTTGACTGCATCTCAATCTATTCTCTCCAGCTTCACCCTTTTCAGCCAATTGTTCAACATTCTCTCACATCTGAAACTCTGCGATCCAGGTTGATTCAACTTCAAATATGTGCTCAAATTCAGAAACCTTTTTGGTTTGATCTGTCCTTTGGCCATCTCATTGAGCAAAACTAACCTTTTCCGTTAAAGTTCAATGTCTCCATTACAGACCCTCACTTTTAAAGTGATTTTGCAATCGCAAAGAAAAGCACACTATATCCTCACCACCGCAAAAGGATATTTCCTTGAGAAAAGAGGGTAAAAAGAAAAGCTTCAGCTTTGTTTCTTTAAATTTGCAAGGAGGCCAAGTCAGCCATCAAGCACTCAGTAGGGAGACAGGAAGAGACTCAAGAAAACAGCTTGCATTGTACAGACTGTATTTTTTCACCCCCAATTATGGGTTTAAAAATACTAAAAACACACTTAAAGGGACTATTAATGGGATCATCACCAACAGTTCACCCAAGGATTTCACACAAATACTGTTAGGTTAGGGATTCATTTTCCTTGACCTTTTTGTAAGTTACCTTCTGTGTAACTTTGACTTGCTTGCCCTCCAACCATTAATTCTATTCCCTAGTGTAGTAACTCACTCTCGTCAACACCGATGGGCTGCGTATCTAGGGTTAGGGGATAGATGAGAAACTTGCCCCATATCTATCTAAACACAGATATTCTTTCTAAACATATAAAAAGCACAACTCTGATATATAACCACATTGTGTGCTAAGCGCCTTAGAGGTGAAATATAATTCATTTATTCTGTTTCCATGAATTGGCAATTAAAAAAAGGGTTTAACAATGAAAACAAACTCTCAATGTTAATAAATACTGCTTTGTAGCACCCCAAATTGTAATTCTCCATATGTTGGTGCTACTGAAGTGTTTCTCTCTCTCTCGCAAGTGTTGTGCTATCTACTTGTGTAGACCTCTGGACCTTCGAAGTGGTCCTTAGCTTACATTAGGTCTATCCAGGCCTACCGGTTTCAGTTGATTCAGTTGTATAGTGATTAAACAACTTTCTTCAGGGCCACAGCACAAAGGTGTCTTTTGGGGAACTATAGGGGTGGTAGGATGCCAGGTACAGGTGTGTTGGGGGGCGGGTAGAGGTGGGAAACCAGTTATTGGCCGTTTGAGCTACCAGGAGAGGAAGATATCAGGAACTGATGTGTGTTGGAATAGGTAGCGTAAAGGTGTGAGAAACCGGAAGGAGTCTCACTTGCTAGTCCCCGGGGATCTGTCATTCAGGAGGCCAGGACACGACCTGGATGGGCGGTCCTCGGAAGTGGGACACCGACAGGCGAGACACGCTATCCCTTCTTTCCAACCCCTTTTGTCCATCATACTCCAATAGGATATTTGAAAGCTCAACCCCCCCCCCCTTTTTCACACAAACACTTTCCTGAAAGACAACAGACTAACACCAAAGCCGTATACCGGACATGTCTCAACTCAAGGGTCAGGCAGAGTCAGGCAATTGCCACAGATTTCACACACCTGATGGCCCTTTCCTGTTCCCCAACCGGATAAAAGGCGGAGCACACAAGCACACTGTAACGCTCACCTGACTCTCACGGAGGCGCTGGCCTGGTTCGCGCTGCTGTGACCTCTTCTAAGGTGATGCGCAGGGTTCGGAAGACGGACTGGACCGGGCCCCCAAATCTGGCTTGTCTGGCTCGCAGAAGTATCCTTCTGTAGGCGAAAATAGGGGATTAACTGTCTGCGGGGTAATGCAATCAGCCTTCCACTTTCCCCTCTCACCCTCCTCGAAACCCTTCTGTGATTCCTCGTAGCGTCTCACCTTAGGGTCTGGAAGGACGAGCTCTCCATCCTGCTTCTGATGCAGGGGCGCGTTGGTATCCAGTTATTTCACTGGATTTTCGGATTGGTGAGAACCAAACTTGCTTGGCTTCCAGGTAAGTTTTTTGATAAGAGGTTCCCCTTGTGTCAATGCATTAATGTACTAATGCTAGTGTCTTTTTCCCCATAGGAGCCGGGGTACGGAATGCCGGGGAACAGGCACTGACCCGAGATGAGAGGTGAAATCCTTGTAGAAATCAGGTAAGTCTTTAATGAGCGTTTTTTGGTAATGTCTTTTCATTCGCTCATTAACGCTGATGTCTCTTTTTCCCCTTAGGGGCCGGGGTCCGGAAATGCCAGCATGCGGCGCGGACCCGAAATGAAGAGGGAATGAATCAACAGTTAAGTATTAACATGGAGATTTAGCTTTCCTTATTCCCTTCTCTCTCTCTCACCTTTTGTTCTGGTCTTTTTCTCCCTAGGCGCTGGGGCGTGACTGCGAATCCGGATGATCGCTGCTGAACATGGAGGCGCCCTGTAAAGGCGAGTGGAATGCAGCGCTGCAGCAACCGACGCGATGAGCTTTTAAATAAAAGTCTTCCTTTTCAGGATTGTCGGCGAGATGTCTCCGGGATGCGGATTTAGCAGGTAAGGACTTTTCCTTCTTCTGTTCTCTTCTTCTCTTCCTTTGCAGGTGATCCAGGATGCTGGCAGGCGTGGCAGAAGTCAGGATGCAGGAGCAGACACGGTGAGCGTCCAGCTGCTAGATGCAGAACAACACGAAGCACGTGTGGCTGTTCGGGTGAGGTTTAAATAGCCTTTGAAGAAGTTCCAGGTATGTATCCTTCCTCCAATCAGGTATGTATCCTTCCCCGACCACGCCCGGATGGTAAATTAGTCCCACAGGTAAAGTAGTTCCTTTCAGGCCTCAAGGAGGCCGGGATCCTGCAGCATGGTCTGCATCAGGTAAGTGCACCCAAGCACTTCCATTATGAGCCTGGCGCCTATGGCGCCAGGACTGATGTCTTTTATGAGCCTGGCGCCATAGGCGCCAGGACACTGTCCAAAGGGCCCCTATATGGGGTTGCTGGGTCCTTCCTTGGGGACTGGATGTCCGCTTTCGGGGACTCAGGACTTGAACCGGCTCCCCCGTAGCGGGCATCATGACACACACACTGAGCAAGGTGGAACGTATGAAGAAACAGTGATTCCAGGCTGGCAGTTCAAACGGAGAAGGACAGCACGACCTGAAAGGAAATCAAGGAAGTAATTGCCCTTTACCTTTTGAACCCAAGCCTGCGAAGCCTACAAACAAAGGAACGTAAAACCGGGAATCGCAGCTGGCGGATGGTGTGATAGATGTCGGCGGTACATGGAACCCTCTCGCACTGATTGCCAGGGCTGGGATACAAGGTTACCATTGTGCTGTCGTCTTAACTCCAGCAGCAGAAGAAACACCAAAGAGGTCAGCACAGCTAGTGAGTGGGAAGAAGCTAATAAATTCCGGGGCCGAGTTAAGCTCAACGTTGCGGGGGGAAACATTTTAAGATACAGAACTGCAATTACCAGAAAGCCCTAGGGGAGGCTGAAGAAAGGTGTCAAGGTGGTCATAAAAAGGTGCAACCAAATCCCTTGTACAATTGAAAGTCCTTGATGCATTGTTAAAGTTTTGATAGTTTCGTGAATAGGCGTTTCAACCCGGCTGGGGGGGGAACGCCATGGGAACTTGTGATTTTAGGGAAAGCAGAATGACCCAGCAAGACCTGATCGCTCTTCGGAAGTCTGTGATTAAATTTGACTAAAGGCTATTGAAGGTCTGAGCCTGGAGGAGGGGGACCTAAACGAAAGTGATCCTTGTTTTAAAAGATTTAGTACTCTTGAATTCTACACAAAGTGAAATTGTGGTTGAAAGGCAGTAGTGAACCTGACTGAGCGATGCCAGGAGAGAAGCTAAGGGAAGTGAATCCTACATTGTAAGAGAAAGTTGCATGAGCGACGTCATGAATGGTCTGAACCCGACACACTATCGTTGAACGAGCGGATCGGAGTCCAGCTAAGGGGGATCCACAGGTGAAGAATAATTGCCCGACATGAAGAACAAGAAAGGGAACATTTGTTTGTGTTTAACATATCAGGCCCTCTGAAGCAAGAGACTTTGCGTGAAAGACTTGGATCCAGATGGCCCGATACTGAGAAAAGGAACTGTAACCTTGTATTGGAGAAGCCCAGGAGTGTACGGTGGTGATGAGTCCCGCCTCTGTCCCGTGCTAGAAAACGTGGGGAAGGGAGACCCTGGCCAGAACATCTCGATTTAACATTTTGTGAACACTTTCTTTTCTTATGAACATTATCCCACACCACTTTTGTAACTTCGTTATAAGGTTTGGCAATAGGTTTTTCTTAGTATAGGCCTTTATTTGACAAAACGACTCTAGGACTGTCTTATTATTATTTGGTGGTTGAAGCTTGCTCCCATCTTCGATTTAGGTTTAGATTAGGCATTTTTCTCACCCATTTATACTGTTTAATAAACACTCTTGAACTGTAATCACTTGTGTCTGTCTTTACTGTTGCCACCATGAGTTCCTTACAAAAGGTACTCAAAAGGTACTTGGGTTAAAATATATCGGTTTCAATGTGTAGTCTTAACTGAAACGTTTTAATCTTTTACACATTACCATAGCAAAAATATGACATTAGTACAAAAAATAAAAGTACAGCAAAAAACGAAACATGAGTGCAGCAAAAAGTCCTTTCTTCTGCCACAAAGGATTCCAATTCGTGACACAATACTCTCTGGTGGGTCAGCCTTTAATGGACAGTGCTGTTTCACCACTTGGTAAAGGTTCTTCATCATGTACTTCTGCAGTGGTCACTATTGTGGAGGTGATGAAGGATATCAATGTCATGTCTTTTGAAGGGATCAATGCCTCGGTTGTCAGTGCGAACCATCATTCTATTCCTTTTCTTTTGCATCTTTTGCTCTGACAAGAGCTAATTTTGCTAAAAAGGATTGGGCCGACACTCAAAAAGGAGGAATGTGGAGTCCCCGAATATTTGAGTAAGCTTTCCATTTTCAAAAGTACAAGAGAAAAGTATTGAGCTTCCTGGACAGGTGACTAAAGCTCTGCTGACCAATAGCGCAGATGGGGCAAGAGAATATGATCACAACTCAGTGCAGTCCTTAATATCTTGAAAAAAAATAAATGTTAGTCACCCTGGGGAAGTGGAGTCAAGGTACCTCTGGTCAGAAGGCTCCACGCATCCCACATCTCAGAAATGTCCCAACGACAAGGCAAGTCAGCAGCTCAGTAGAAAAACGAGTCAGAGAAATCAGAGTTCTCGGCCTCCAATAGCTGCACTCCATCATTGCCTGCTTCAACGTGAATTAGATTTTCGCTTGGGGCTAAGCATTGAAGGGTCTAGCTCATGGGTGCCATCTAAGGGAACCGGTGCTCATTCAGCTTAGACCGAGTATCGCGAGGAAGGGGGAGTTTGAGGACCGACTTCCCGCTCACTCATCAGATGCCTTCAGGTTCTCTCTTCCGGTTTAAAAAAGCAGAGCGTTCCTTTTCATCAGATATATTTGTAAGGCTATTCCAGAGCAAGTAGGAACTAGTGCTGTCTGATTCCCGGCTAGTTCAAGCCCCCCCCCCCCAGCAAAGATTTGCAACTGTTATCCGAAACAGACCTTTTGAGGCACAGACTGTAAAACACACACACGTAATAGTTGTCAACACATTATTGAATTTTATTAAGTATATGCAGGAATAAGAATTTCAAGAGTCAATTATCAGTAGCCAATTGCAACTGGGAAGATCACATTTTTAGGCCGGGCTGTTCTACATATATTTGTTATTGTCACACTGGCAACATCTTGCCAAACACTCCAATCAACCATATTCTTGCCACACCTTCAGTTCTTCCCCTACCAATTCCATCTACCTGTGTAAGTCCATGTAACCACCTATGTGTATCTCCTATTTAAAGTGCTCTGTGGCTTCCAGGCTAGGTTTGTGATTTATTAATCCCATTCATACATAACGGGATCCATTTTAGGTTTCTCTATAGTTGGTCAAGCACTACAAAACAAATGAAACTGAAAATGTCAAAATACCTTATCAATGATGCCATCGATATTCCCTTCTTCTACCGATTTCTTAATGGTTTGTGCGGTTTCAGCCACAGAATCTGATATTTTCTTGGTTGCAGCAGAGGCAAAGTTTAAAAGGTAACCTTTTTTGAAAGAAAAACAAAATCAGAATGCTTACAGTAACAGATTTCCTTGCTAAACATTGTGATTTATTTCCTAAGAGATGGCTGCTCTTTTATCATGTTCAGATGTAGAACACAAAGTGGGCTTAAAGTTTGAAAAACATATGCTCCGATACCCAATGACTGTCTCATCAACTATATAGCAGAGCAAAGAAAAGTGAATCTTTGCCCCAAAAACTGTTTAAATGATATTTGTTGTGCAAGCTTTTGGTGCATACCACAAACAGATTTTTCTCTAAGTAATGGCGTACCATTCATGTCAGAAGTCGATCAACATCAAATGAAAAAGTAAATGTCAAGAACTAAAGGTTTCATTTGAAATTACATCACAGAAGGAAGGAAAAAGCAGACATCACAAAATACATAATAAACAAATTTACTAAGAGCCCACTGCTGAAGACAGAAATGTTCAAGACACAATGCAAATAGTTTGCTTTCTCTGGGTATCAGCACAATTAACTTAGCTTATGTACCAAACAGAAAATACTTTTCACCTAGACAAAAAAAAAGTCCAGTCAAAAAAGATGAGGCACTGTTCAAAGTACAGAATTTTACTTCCTGAATAAAATGGCAGTGTCAACGAGGAGGCTTTTTAAAGGTTATGAAGAAGCACTACAAAATACTACTGTGCTCTCTCCACGAAGAGTGTGTGACAGTTATGAGGGAAGCAATTGGAACCGATTGGCTAGTTGGGCCCAACATTAATACAAGCACGCTGGTTTACACGCAAGGTAGAAGTGGAAAGCTAGAACAGACTTGCGTGCACAAACAAGACAGTTTTCAACCAACAGCAAATGATTGGAAGATAAACATTTAACTTTAACTGAAATAAAATGCTTGGCTGGGAGAGGTTTGATACCACATTCCATTATAATCATTCAATTTGGCTTTATTCACCGGGCCCAATTACAAGCCTTCTCATTCTTTGTTAGATTTATATAGTCGGGGGTAAACGAGGACAGTTTGGGGAGGGTTGGCTACATTTAGTTTTGAGAAAGTAACCAAATCAATTCGCTCAAATTACAGCAGATAACACAGCTCATGCAACAAGGACCTCATTCTTATTCCAAAGGTCTTGCGCCATCCACTCAGTGGTTGGTTAAATCCTTCAGACATCCCATTTGTAACATTATCAAATAAACAATGTTATCTTTTACACAAGGTCCAAGTTGCCAGCTTTTAATTTATTTATTTATTGGGCATGTCGAAGGCGCCTGTACACACGTGTTTGTAGGCGCCACAAGACAATGGGGGCACGGGGGACACAGAGAAGGAAATAAACAATAGCAGTAAAAACTTTCCTTTTAGGCCTTGTGACATTCGGATCATGCAAGTACAACATCAATAAGTGCAAGGGGTGGGGTGGGCAGGTCAGGATGAGGGAGGGGGTATGTAAGACGGCCAGGGCCCCGGGGCTGCGCAAGTGCAGAGGGGGAAGGAGGGGAAGGGAAGGGGTAAGAGTCAACAAGTGCGAGGAGGGGTGGAACAGAGTCAGGCTAGTCAGGAAATGTTCCCGTGGACAAGTGCTGGATTAACGGGTGCTGGAGTAAATGGGACGAAGAGGGCCAGGCCCCAGTAAGGCACATAAGTGTGTTCAAGCAAAAATGTGCAAAACAGGCAGGATTAACTATCAACCTCGATGCCCATGATTTAGAGAAAGTCAAGTACTACGATGATGTTAGGTTCCGCGAAAATGGTTTCTGGACCACCCAGATAACCAAGGCGTGTGCAAGTCTTGAAAAGCCCATTCGAGGGGTCCAGAATTATTTGTATTCGTCGTGGTTGAGGCACAGTCTCCCTGGCCATAGACCTGTACAAAAAACAAGAGTTCACTTCAGACTCTTATGCAGCCGAAATCTGTGGAAAGTCGAACTGGTCTGATCTGGAAAAAGGGAAAAATGCGTTTTTGAAGGGCATGCTCATGTTGTCCATGGAAACCTCCAAATGCATAAATTCATATGGAGCTGGACGTGTGTCCCATAAGCATCGAACTTATCTTCCGTTTTGCTACTGGTTGCGATTATGGTCCACACAGGAACTTGGGGCATAATGCAAGGACTGGCGCACCCAACTGGATCATAAAGGGATTTGGGGGGTGGGGGAGTGGGGTGGATCTCCCATGGGTCAAAAACTTATAAAAAGTTCTTCTTGATGAGATCTCCCTTTGGGAAAACCCTGCGAGGATAGACGAGGCTGCCACTGGTAGAGTTAGGAAGGTGCTGAAAATTCACTGTAGGGAGCAAATGGTGGCTAACTGTCAAGAATGTAAACTGGGTGAAGCCTACCTTGCAATCAAATTGGAGTTTGGCCACAAGATCTATTTAGATCTTATAGATCCACTGTACACCTGCAGCCTCTACATGGATTTCAGGAGGGGCACTAAGACTGGCCTCATTCACAAAAAATTGGGGCAACAGGAATACTGATACCTGTCCATTATGTAGCCAGTCATCGGAAACATTGAATAATTTTTGTTTTTTTGCCCAAATTTGAGAACATTGAGAGCTGCTTACTTGAACCCCATTCTGAGAATGGAGGGTGTACAAACAACAATCATAGCTTTGACCTTTCTAAAATCAATTACAAACCAGGTGATGGTCAACAAGGTGGCCAAGATTATTCATCGAGCGTGGCTGCTAAAGCAACACCTTTCTAAAGCAATACGGATTCATCAGAGTCACCATCTTCACCAATTGAATAAATATAGCTGAAAAAGATGGGCTGCGAGTCTTCTCTCCCATTAGTGCTAGTAATGTTTTTAATTGTCTGAACATTACTGCTAGAATGGGTTGTGAGAAACCTTTTCTTTCCTATTCATGAGCGCTTCAACATTGAAAAAGTTTGAACACTCTGTTCCGTTGGAATAACTTAACGGTTTGCACTGCAAACATATCGAATGTATCTGATCAAAAATATAATTTAAAATGTCAAGTATGATAAGATAATGTTTTTAACAGGGAATTAAGGTTATCTGGGGAACAATGCTGGTATACATTTTTAATTGTTTCAATTAGGTTTTACATTGTTAAAATAATTTTTATATCAATGGAATGTTCTTACCGTTTTATGCTTTTATGTTTTGATTCCACAATAAAGCTAATTTGTCAAATAAGGGACCAGACACCAGTCGCAGCTGCAGAGGGACATTAGCAACGGAAGGAGGAGGAGAAAAGGAACGTCTTGAGAAGCTCCCCGAATTTAAGGAGATCCGGCTCAAATCTGAGGGGCAGGAAGGCTCCTGCCAAAGAAAGAAATCTACCCCCCCACTCTCTGATTGCAGAGAGTTGGAGCTTTAGGACCGAAGGACTCTAGCAGGGGGGTATTTAGGGAAAGACAGTTGGATGTAGCAACGTCCCAGGCCCCAGAAGGCCTTGTGGATGATGAAATTGGATCCTTGCAGCCACCGGGAGTCAGTGGAGAGATTTTAGGGCTGGAGAGATGCAGTCCCTTGGCTTGATGCCAAGGATAAGTCTTGCGGCCCTATTCTGGATTAGTTGACGAGGGCGAAGTGAGGAAAGAGGGAGATTGAGGAAGAGGCTGTTGCAGTAGTCTGGCCTAGTAAGAATCAGTGCTCTGGGGACAATTACCTTTTGGGGAAAGGTGAGGAAAGGGAGAATGCCTCCGAGGAGATGCAGCAGAAATCTTGACTTCTTGGCAAGGTCTGTGATCTGAGGGAAGAAGGAGAGAGAAGAGTCGAAGATGACCATATGGTTTTTTGCCTCACAAGAGGGTGAGGAGAGGGGGCCCAATGAGGGTGACCAGAGAGTGGCAGGGAAACAGGGAGCAGGCATCCCAATGATCTCGGCCTTACTGGTATCAAGGCAGAGATCATTAGCAGAGCACCATGCTTGAGGACCTGTGATTTCCCAAAATAACAATTTTGGGAACCCACTGCAATGTGCTCCTATCCGGCTCTGGATTTCCAGGTACAAGGATGTCCCACATTGGCAGACACTATTTGGTACATGCTCAGAATCTGTGATTGGGTATGGTTTCAAGACTTACAAGCTGAAAACATCAAACATCAAGAACTTTGACATGAAGCCAAGTTTGATAAATATTATTGAAGATGACCATGCTAATAAACTAAGGCATGCATTTATCTTATACCGTGGCATAATAACCCCTACTTATTACAAACGTATTGGGGTTGGAATGAAATGCCACATCTGTCATTTTTTTAAAACCTTATTACTTATGAAATGAGTGTTTAGGTAAGATTTTCATCGTTATGCTAAATCTTCCAGACCTATGTCAACCCCAGGACATTTAGCTTGGACTTGGTAATTATTTTACTTTGTCCCTAGGTAAATGGGAATCTTTTTCTCCCTCTGACCTAGTCTTTCACTCTTTTTAAGTGACACACACCATTGTGCTAGAATAGTGGGCTCCTTGTTTTGCCATTTCGCATTTGCTTGTTGTTTCTGAGATCTTCCTGTCATTCTAGGTGGGAACAATCTCAGTGGAGGTTTTGTCTTTGGTGAGAATCTTTTGTATTCCACGTCTAGACTTCAGAGTGTCTGAGAAGGCAACACTCTTCTGCCCCTTGTAGCTCACCTTGCCTGAAAAGAACCAAGTCCCACTGGGGGAGCTGGCTGTCCTGATTTGACAGCCAGAACACCCACTTTCTCTAAACTGCAGGGAGAGATTGCAGAAGGTGTGCTGTAGTTCCTGATAAATACTTCAAACCTGGAAGCTGCTGACAAGTTGACCACTGAAGCTGAAACCGAAGAGGAAGATGAAGCGACCGGAGAACCTGCGGTGTAACCGGAGCCTGATGCAACCTTTTCTTCAAATCGACTTGGGGGTCCCGGATGCGATGACTCCTACCCAGAGGCTGGTGAGATCCACTAGTCTAAAGAAGACCTGCATTTTGAGCATGACGTGCTATGACCTTGCTGCACTGAAAACAGTTAATACCCTGGGGCCTCGAGCCCGAGTGCGGTGCATGGTCTTCCGATGTCTGAATCCAGCTTAAACTTTGGTGGACTCCTGCGGGAGCTCCAGAGACACGATCAGAATCCTTGAAGTCCCCTCACCAGAGTGCAGGACCGAGAGAGTGAAGAGAATCCAACCAGCAACAGTCGTTCTTCATCTGGCTGCTGTAAAAAGGCGCCAAATCCACAGAACGTGAGAAAACGAAGAAACCATTGCTGGAAGCCTCTTTGGATGACTGCTGTAAGTTCCCATCCGGGGGCCGATTTTTACGTCTCCAGACCAAGAATCCAGGGACCGGGTCCTGTGCTGCTGCATCCTGAAGTCATCCATCCCAAAGCTCTTCTTTTCTCATAAGGTACTATGTGGGCTTGGGTAATACTTACATTATGTCTGGTGTGCATTCTGTGAGGCTGAGTGGGTGATTTGTGTGGTTGGGAGTTTGCCCACACCACCTGCCCAGGCCGAATGCTGGAACACATATAGGGAACCTTCTGAGAAGTCCCTGAACACAAACTAACTCTGAAGCTAATCCTTGTTTAAGAAGAAATACTTTGGAACTTTTGACTTTCCTGCAACTGAAACCTATCCTGACCTGCCTACAGCTGGCACCTAGAGGGCTGACCGCTAGGGGCCCTCTTCTGCCTCTACGAAAACTAATCCTATAGACTACGGAAGGACTTTTTTAGATAAGGATTCGGTCTTGAAAGTATATATAATCTTAAAGTACTTACTTGCTAAAGAGGCTGATGTGGTAATCTCTGTGAAAGAAGAAGTTACTGTCATCAAGTTTATGTTTACCTTTGAGTTGCATTCTGCTTCTCTAAAAAGTGTATACGTTTGAATGGTGTTTCCCCCCTTCTGCAAAGTAATAAGTATTGGTAATGGTTTAATATTCTGAACTGGAGGAGTGTAAAAGCTTAACAATAGGGTTTTACCTATGTAAGGAAGGCATGGTATTGAACAGTAAGACAGACAAGTGATCACAGTGCAAGGGTGTTTATTGCACTTCAACTGGGTTTGAAATAGTCTATCTAAAATTAAATCCTGAGGCAGGGATTCTGTTTGGGCCCCCCAAAGCATGAGCAGCCCCCTCATGAAGCTAAATCTCTAGAGTGCTGCTTCCTTGAGGAGTTGGAGCAAGCTGCAGACTACCTTAAAACTTGTAAAGGCAGCCTTCTGAGGGAAGAGTTGTGGAGGCTCATTAGGCATGCGCACCCCCCTCCCCATTATTAAAACACACTGGCACCAGACGTCACAAAATACAGAAGCTTATCGATCGGGCTGGAAACCTTGGTTATTTGAAGCTTTGCACTGCAATATTGGTGCCTCTGGGATGCAAAATAAGCAGTTCAAGTCCCCAAAAGGGTGGTGGGGGAGATAGATTGTCTAATGAGTTCCCAGGAAAAATGTACACAAAAAAAATCAAAATCATGGCAGAGGCACAAGTGCATCATTCAGCAGGGGGCACGTCAGAGGATGAATCGTCAGCCACCCAGAAAGAAATGCAGGAACTATTGGGAAGATGTAAAGAGGTTTTTGGTGGCAGAGCTCTCCAGTAAATGTCTGGTCCTTAATAAATAGGTCACAAAAGATTGATGAAGTGGGGATAACTAACAGGGCAACACACTGGGCCTGCTAGCAGGCAGAGTGGGGGGCATTGAAACCACAATGAGAAGTGCTTCAGCTGAAGTAGGAAGACACCGAAAATAGACAGAGGTGCAATAAAATCCACGTCAGAAGAGTAGCTGCACATGTGGTGGATGGTGATTTCAAAAGGGTTCGTGCAAGATCTTTTCCACGTCATACTCCAGCTCTCGGATACGGCTGAAATGGAACTCAACTGCACACAGTGTGCATTTTACCATACAGAAGCAGAGAAAACTGTTGCAAGATGTGCTTTCAAGAGTACCCTTTTACAATGTGAAAGATCAGCTAAAGGGTGCAGCACATCACAGCAGGAGATATTGTTAAGAAATGCTAAAATTAAACTATTCTGGAGGAGCAACCAGGGAGTGTCGAGATGTACTGAAGCAGGATTTGAGCCTCCCCAACCCACCTGGAGCGACGACCTGGCCACCCGATCCCCCCCACCCCCCAGGGCATTCTAAAGTCTTGGGGCAACGTTTGCAAGAAGCACCGGGCCTCCGACGCAGCTGGTGTCCAGAGATCCGTCCCGGCACTTAAGAGTGGGACTGAACGGGCCTCGCCACCCGCGCTGCAGTTCCATGACAATCAAGCAGACGCCGCGGTGCGGGAGGAACTTGAGGCCTGTGAGCAGTGAGCGGCTTTCCTATTCCGTGGAGTTCCCACCGAGGAGCATGGCGTTCAGTGACCTCACACACCCCCTCGCCACCAGGCCCCGCACCTCTCCTGCACACTGCAAGGCCGGCGGGTGGAGGGGAGGAGTGCAACGTGAGTGGCAGAGCAACAGCGAGCGTCCCGCTTACTTCGCTCCCGCTCAGCATGCAGGGCAGTACTGAGAAGGTGGGGACAAGGTGGCGAAGGCTGCAACCATCTAGGGACTTGGACCCCTGTCGGGGGGCTTCGCCTTTCCGCCCTTGAGGATCTTCCCAGTGGCCGTGGGCCACGTACGTCCGGCGCCTTCTTGGAAGCAGCTGCGGGTGAGACTGCAGACCTGCGGGCCAACTGGGTGGTCTGTCAGCCGGAGGCGCCCCTCCCTTACAGACCTTCAATCGGGTGCTACTCGCCTGCAGTGCCTTTGCCCCAGCCTCTTTCCAAGAAGGGAGGGGAGCCCATCCCTCCAGGCATCCTCGTACAGCCTCCCCCTCAGTCGGACCTGGGGAGGTTCATCAGCAGGAGCGGAGAGACACCACTTTGGGGCACGAGGTGTCCCAACCCCCCTACCCCCCACACCCTATCAGGTTAGTGCCCCAGGGTCACGGGGGAGATTCCCAACGTGCTCCGACAGCTTGGCCGCCTCCGCAGGGAGGAGCCAGGAACCCACTGTGGCCTTCCCCAGCAGGTGGGTACACTAGGCTGGGCTGTGTCCTCAAGTTGTTGGCCCCTTGCCGTTCCTCTTTGTACCCGCCGGCGTGAGATGGGGCCCCCATAGCAACTATCAAAAAACACTGGAGCATCTTCAAGACTGACACGGGTATAGAATCTATTTAGCGAATTACCTACGTTTGCCTACCACAGAAGTAGGAACCTCAGAGATTAACTAGTGCATACGAGACCACCTTCTAAAGAACCAATCACACAACGTACTGGCACATTCCCTTGTCTCCAATGCATCAACTGTAACTCAGTAATCAAAGGTAATGTCATTTACCATCCACGCACAGGCAAGAAGATCTTCCTCAAAACATTTGGAACCTGCGATAGTGTCAACACTATTTATGGCATGAAATGCCCATGTGGGAAATAGTATGTGGGCCAATCCACCAGAACGGCCAAAACACGGTGGAATGAACATCAGTCTTGCATCCGCAATGCTAATCCCAATTCGGCTGTGGCTCGTCATTGGGTCGAAAATAGTCACAACCTTACACAAATAAGGTTTCTGATCCTTGAAGTCTTGACTAAAAATAACCCTCATGAAGACCTGGGCCTGCGGCTTAATCGCAGGGAAACTTTTTCGATTGACAAACTAGGTAGTCTAGCCCCTAACAGGCTCAATAAGGAAATTAATTACCATTGTTTTATTTAATTCGGTGTTTAGCTTGTCATTCTCACTGCTGTGTTTGCTTTGTATCCCAACAGAGGGTTTAATGCACTACTGTTTGCCTTGATGCATAACATTTGAGTACTTATCCTTGTTCCATCTATTCTTTCAGTTATTTCATTTAATTTTTGTTGTGTTCTTTATTGTCTTCCAAGTATGATCACCACATGTGACTCACATGTTGCTTCCCTAATTCTACAACTTGTACAACCATGCCGCAACCTTGCCGCACATCCTGGACCTTCTGTCTGGAACCCGAGGTGCCGCCCCATGGCGACACCCACCGCGTCAAGGTTGCCTAATATTGTGTGACATGTTTGACTAATGGACTCCTTTAGTTTCCATTATTATACCATAGTATGTTTTTCATGTCTATTGTATTTGTTCCCTTTGGGTTTGATTCATGACAATTAGTGACATCTTAATATTAAGCCAGACAAATGTCTAGTTTGCCTTTTATTGAGCCCTTAAACCTAAAAACAGAATTAGTTTATGACCGCGCGCCCGATCGGGACACGAGGCGGTCACGTGTCAATAAAAGGCACCGTTGCCTTGGCAACGTTTGTATGCGGCAGCCGGAGACTTTGCTCGCCTGCACTGGATGGATCTCTGACCACCCGTGAGTCACACGGTACGTTCACTACCCTTCAGGGTCCTCTTACATGCACCATGCATAAACTCCTATTGATTACGACTTTCATTCCACACTTAGTCGCAGAAGTGACGGTATCTGTCTGCCCGGATTTGCATCGGGCGCTCATCAAGAACGCTTTGATGGCTTCCATGACCATTTAAACCCCGTACTACTTACACACAGGTAAAGGACTCTTATATAATTATTTTTGCCTAATATAATGAGCAACTAACTGTTCACTCACTTTTCATTCATTTTTTTTTGCCCATTCTTTTCAACATATCACCCTCTATTGAAAACCTCAACTGAATGGTATATTTTTGCTTTGTTTCTACGATGAATGACGTTGATGTGTTGTATTCTTGATGTGTCTCTTCTCTATGTTACGCTTATATTATTGGAGTGTGTATTTGACTAAACTGTACTACAACAGACTAGCCCTGATGAAGGAAATTGCTTTCCGAAATGCATTGGCATATTGACTCTGATTCACTAACAAGCTGTAGCAATTGCTTCCTCACTAAGAATGTATTAGTGACTTCTCTACTTTGAGACTGTTTCTTTGATAAATCATTTTTGAAAAACAACAAAAGACTTCTTCATTAGAACAAGTGCATTATTTTTGATACATGATCTAACTTACTTAAACTTTGAGTAACCTCACACCCAAGTTAGGCTTAAGGGAGAGCGGCTGTGTGACTTGGTATTTTTACTCGGTCTCCAGCTTTACATGTACAATTATTTTAACAAGGCTTACCATTATAATTTTGCATTACTTTATCCAAGTAGATTTTCACCAAGTGGTGCCCACTCATTTTTCTCTTTGCCCCCATAGTGCTGCCCAGATAAACCTTATTAGAGTGGAGAATCCCCTGCACCAGCCCCCTGACCATGCTCGGCTGCCCATCTTCATATCCACTAAAGGGGTGCCCTATGGAATACCACGGCTTCACCAGGTGGTGGTCAATTTTCACAAGTCCCCCCCCCCCCCCCGAGGTGGCCGTGTTGTTTGGCCCTGCCCTACTTGGAGATCAGGAGGAACTGTACTAAGCCTCAGTCACTGTCAGGCCCAGATAGCCCAGCTGACCCGTCGCCAGAGAAGGGGGTCCAACTGTGGTGCCAGGACGTTGCACCGTTTTGACCTGCACCCTTGACAGATCTACTTTCCGATTTGGGCTACCACCCCGGGATTCTTCTGCAACATTCCTTCCAAGTGGCCGGTGTGTGGAGGGCCTCACTGACCCCGTTGGCAGGCAGACCCCCCCACCCCCTGACGCACGCCTGAATGGAACCTGAAGAGGCCCTTTCACTTGCTCTGGCCCTCCCTGACGCTGATCCCACAGAGGGGCCTCCTCTGAACCTCCCCTTTACGGCGCCTGCACGCCCAACCTCATCCCCGGTAGATCCCCATTGTAGTTTGTCCCCCGCATCAGCATCACACCTTCGCTGCGCTGGTGCCCGTTGATGAACTGGGCCCAGTCCCTACAGAGGTTTCGACACACGGCCGCCCCAACTCTGGAGACTCCCGCCATGCCTTCATCCACGCAAGCAGAGGTTACCGAGGCCCAAATGGTAAGGGCATGGCGGCCCTCCTGGACGAAATCTGAAGTTTTAGAGCCGACATTGGGAAAAGGTTGGACTCCCTGGACAAAAAAGTGGGACGCCATGGACGACCAAGTCCAAGCCCTCGAAGCTATGCAATCTTCCGTCGACCTTCTGGAAACCCGATTGACATGCGCCTTTCCGAGCTTGAAAGAAGAGAAGAAGTGTGTCCTTAAGTTATATGACTTGGAGAACAGGGAGAGGCAATGCAATCTGAGATTCCTGGGCTTCCCGGAGCAGTATGGGGAGACTCCGGCAGAAATCAAAGTCAGTCAACGCTGTGGTCAGGAAACACTGACGGGAGCAACACCAATGAACCGACGATTGATAGGGCCTATAGGGCGGGGACAGCTACGGGAGGACCCAGGTCGATAACAGTGCGGTTCCACTACTTTTCAGAGAAGAACAAAATCCTTGAGCTGGCCCGAAGAAGGGGTCCGATAGACTGGGAGGACGCAAAGATCTCGATTTACCAGGATTTGTTGGCTTTTACCTTGGCCCGCCAAAGACTTTGCGGCCCCCTGACAAAAATGCTTCAATCCAAGGCTGTGAGATGCAGGTGGGGATCTCTCTTTTCCTTCTCATTTGAATATGAAGGCTACAAATATTCCTTGGTTACTGAAGACGATATTAATAGGGTGTCCTGAGAACTTCTGGGTGAACCCGCAGCTGTGGGCGAGCAAGAAGACAGGGGAAATAAGTTAAATGGAACCCTTGAAAGATAAAGTGAAGGGCCTCTCCAAAAGGTACATTTTCAGAAGAATAACTGTGGCCTCGCCAAATTCCACTAATAACTAACTGCACCCCTAAGGCAGCTGGAGCAGAATGGCGGGGTCTGAAATACCATGCCTTGTTATCTTCCTGGGAGATCCTGAGGAGGAGTTAAGTCTTTTGTTCCCGTAGGATTTTGGTGCTGGGGGAGCAGAGAGGTCGGGGGACACGCCCGCGGGAGGTGGGAGTGGAGAGTGATAATGTACCTTGGTTATGTTTGTGCATAAGGGAGGGGGGCTCTGAGAATGATTATCAGGCTATAATGATCAACCCTGAGGAGGGTGGCACTCGTGGCCTGGCCCTATGACCATTCCAATGTCGCAGACAGCTCAGGGGGAGGGAGGGAAAGAGGGGGTTTGTGTGGTTATTGTTCATTCTGTTCCTGGTTGTTTGTTTGCTTCAACTACCAGGCCGAGTCCTGATTCTAATACGTGGACTATGGTGTGGCTTCCAACTTTACTGAACCAGGTCAGGGACAAAGTGATCATTAGATTTTATAGAAGTTCTTGGAGAAAATTCCATCCCCCCCCCGATGAATGACACACAACATTCTTTGATATTGGGTCCACTTAATGTTTGGGTGTTGAACTCCCACCACAAGAGGTCGATGGTGATGAGGGAATTTAGCAGGTTGAAATTACACTTCCTATTTCTCCAGGAGACCCACTGGGTTCGGGGGAGGGAGCGGTCTATTAGGTCCAGGTCTATACAGGAGGTGTTTCATGCTTCCTCTCTAACCAAGAAGAGAGGGGTAGCGCTGGTGGTGTCCCCCACGGCTCATTTGATAACAAAGGCCTAGTGGAAGGACCCGGAGGAAGGGTATGTGATGGGTAAGGGGGAGGTCAGGGGTAATAAGGTAACTGTGATCTCAATCTACTGCCCCAACGAGGCCCAGGATCGGTTCTGGAAAGGGGCGATACCCAAGATTGTGCTCTTATAGTGTGCAGAGATTTCAATATGGTCCTGGACCCAGAGACTGACAGGAGGTCGAGAGGCCACAGTGCAGACATCCAAACTCAAAGGAGGCTGGCCGCGGGATTCCACAGGGTTAAAGACTACCTGGGCCTGTTTGACTCCCACACGACATGGCAGGGGGCACGACCCTTTATTTACATTCTTCTTTAAAGCCCACGGTTCGTTCTCTAGGATTTAATATATTCTGGTGGACGCATCCACCCTGGAAAGAATAACTGACAGTACAGTGGAACTGGTCCCATGGTCGGGCCATGGCTTGGTTTGAGTGCGGATAGGGGTCCCCTTGGGACCTTTAGGGGGGTTAAGGTGGTCCTGTAACAACTTGTTGCTTATAGACAAGGAACTCTCCCAATCCCTTCTCAAGGCCATAAAGGAGTTCTTCGAATTTAATGATAATGGGGAGGTGGGAGTGATGGAGTCCTTCAAAGCCACCATCAGGGGTGTCCTCATTCACATGGGGGCGAGAAGAAAGTAAGAACGAGCTGCAGAGGAGAAATCCCTTAGAGATGCAATAGACTATTCAACCGGGGGTAGGTTGCGCTCACGGATGTTCCCGGGTAAATGGGCAGAACCCCAACAGCTGAAGGTGAAATTAGCCGCTCTACTAGTGGAACAAACGGAAAGGAAGCTGGCCTTCCTTAAGCAATAATACATGGAGAAGGGGGGGGGGAGACAGACAGGATTCTGGCCTGGAGGCTTAGCGAGCTCAGAAACAGCAGGAAGATGGGTTCAGTGCACTCACCCGAGGGGGATAAGTGTGTGGATGATGCCCTCATAGCGGAACAGTTCTGCCAGTATTACGAATGTCTATATAAATCTAAATACAAGGTAGGCGGGAGCGATGCTGATCGGTTTCTCGACTCCCGCCCGATTCTCTGCCCCCCCCTGACCCCCTAGAGAAAACTGACCATCTCGAGAGGCCCATCTCCCCTCAGGAAGTGATTGTCACTATTGGGGCCATGAAAGGGGGTACAGCGCCGGGAGACAATGGTTTCACTACTCTTTTTTACAAGTCCTTTTGCTCCACCCTGGCTCCATTCCTTGCTAAGATGTTTAACGCAGCTCTAGATACGGGCTCCCTCCCACGCTCCATGCTGTCAGCCCTCATCCTGATCATTCCAAAGGAGGGGGAAGGACCCAGCCCAGTGCCAGTCCTATCGACCCATCTCCCTTCTGGATGTGAAAATCCTGGCAAAATGAAGTTAATATTTCAGTTTCCTCCTCCCTCCTCCTCTCTTGAGTAACTAGACAGGGTTGCCCCATCTCCCCCCTCCTGTACGGTCTGGCTATGGAGCCTGTGGCCATTGCCATAAGATTGAGCCAAGGGATGATGGGGATTTGCTGTGGGGATCATCGCTCTTTGCCAATGATATTCTGCCTCACATGTAACCTGTCAAGAGTCTCTCCCAGCTCACATTGACCTTCTGCGCACCTTTGGCAAATTCTCAGGCCTGAAGATAAACCGCTCCAAGTCTTGTATAATGCCTATAGGGGAGATGGACCAAGAAATCGAGGGGAGGGACACATTAGAAGGTATGATAATAGAACGGAAGGCCTCCCCTTATCTAGGAATCCGTCTCCCCAGAGACCTAGACGCCCTCTTTGAGATCAATTTCTCCCTGATTCTAGACAAAATCAGACAGGACCTCCGGCGCGGGACTCCCCTGACCCTCTCGTGGTTCAGCCATATGGTTTCAGTAAAAATGAATGTCCTCCCCAGTCTTCTTTACCCCTTCTCGGCCCTCCCTAACAAAGTCTCTGAGTCCTTCTTCTTGACCTTACATGGCCTGATTCAGGGTTTCATTTGGAACGAGAAGAAACACGGTGAAGCATGTGACCCTGAACCTCCCGAGGTCCTTTGAGGGCTTTGGTCTCCCAGATTTCAGGCTTTACCACAAGGCAGCGCAGCGCATGGTAATGTTGGAGCACATGAGAGAGGAGATGGGCACATATTGGACTTATATAGAAGATATCCACACTCATCCGAGAAAAGTAAGGGACCTCCTGTGGGACCTTGTCAAAGACGCTCCCGGGCCATCTTAAATCTCACCCTACTTTGGCAGTCATGTGGGCTTTGTGGAAGAATGATGCAGCGAATGCACCCCTCTCCTCATGGCCCTCTCCTCCTTATGGGGCCCTCCCCTCGACCTGGGCAATAGGGGCTTGCGGAACAATCATGGTCGGATATGGGCCTGGAGAGGGCGGCCCAACTGTAAAAGGGCCTTTACCGATTATGTTAAGTTAGCTGAGGTCATGGGAGAGGGGGCAATTACCTCCGAGTTAAGACTAACCCCAAGTGGTGTGCTGACCTAGTACGCCCCCTCCAACCATTTGAGAGGATAATTGTAGAATCCCTGTCTAGGAAGGGATCGCTGTCTAAGGTATTGATTACGGCGTGGTTAGAGGGCAGGCAGGGGTTAAAGAACTATTGGGAAGATAAATTGGGCATGGCACTGGGAGCGGATGCAGCTATGGAGCATAATTTTAAGATTCTTCATACCTGGCACTTCACCCCGGCTAGATTGTCAAAAATGTATACAGGAGTCTCCCTCCCCCCCCCCCGCCCTAGAATGTGTGAACAGCGAGGAACTTGGTTGTCCGTCCATCCAGATTTATTGGTCAGAGCTCTTGAGTTGGATCAAGGCTATTGTGGACCCCTCTCCGGACCTCTATCCACTTGTATTGCTCCTGGGTGTCCCTCCACCTGACTCTGAATGCATCAGCTGCCCAAGAGTGGTCAGAGCCATGTTGAGGGCGGGTATACTAGCGCTTGCCCAGAACTGCAAAATGTCCTCGGCTCCGTCCAAAAAGGAGTGACTCGCCAAGCTGTGGACTATCTTCACCTATGAGAAACTAACGGTGCTCAGTCATAATACGATGGACTCCTTAGTGGACTGGAGTACGGTCCTTCTTCGTGAGGGTTGCGAGTCCCTTAGACTTTGATTTCACCCCCCCCCCCTCCCACCCCAGAGTGACCCGTGGACCTGCGTGAGACACGTATTTATAATCTAGCACTTGAATAGTCTTTGAACCCATCAAGTCATTCATGTTTATCCACTTTGGTTCCAGTGTTTTGAGTGCACTAGTCCCCAACGCATGGTTGGGCGTAGTTGTTTTTGAGCGGGGGGAGGGAGAAGGTGGGGGTGAAGGGAATGGGGGAGAAAAGTTATTGTGATTGGAACAGCCGAGATGCTCATTTTCTAGTACAATGAAAAATGTTCAAGAAACTATTCTGTAGAGGAGGCGCCAAGTACCTCTACCGGAAGTTCTGCCCCTAATTCTGCCTATATGTTGGCAACCAGAAATTGTGACATGCACAATACCAGTGAGGATACCTGTACCGCGAAAAGTCCTTGAAACAAATCCATTGAGCAAATCCTGTATGTATCCACAGAGAAATTACGATCTTCTGAAGGAAGTTCCAGAAAAGAACAAGTTCTTATTCCTCATCTTAGAAATATCTTTACCTTCAGCTTTGCTGCTTCGGAAAGATTTTTCTCTCCACCAGAGGACGCTCTACTCGAGGCGGTAGAATTGATGTCCCTCAGCGGCATCCGCCGAGCACCGACGTCATCCGCTGTATAAATGCCTCGAGCGCGCCCGCTGGCCTCAGTTCTGTTTTTTCGTGTCTTAAAGCCCATGAATTGTAGTTAAAGGCGTGCCTCTTTTGACCCAAGGCTTAAAAGAATTTAGAGTGTAGAGCACAAACTGTACTGCGGGGTAGGCTGGGAGGGTCGATGAAGAATACGTGGGAGGAACATCCAATCGAAAGAACGTTACAGTTGGTAAGTAACCCAAAGCAGTTTTGTATTGGAGGTGGGAGTACATACATTCTTTAATCATATACAGAATTATGTACTGATTTAGCAAATAGACCTCCTTGACAGGTAGTCCAGAGCATAATGTTTTATGAAAGTGTGCATGGATGACCATGTGGCTGCTGCACAAATATCTTGTACAGGGACAACCCTTTGAAGTGCTGTTGAGGTTGCCATGCCCTTAGTTGAATGAGCTCTCAACCCATGGGGGAGGATCTTTCCCAACCAATCTATAACACCCAGTTACAGCTAAGATTATTCCTCTGGATAATGTTTGCTTGGTTACAGCTAGTCCCAATTTACGGCCAGTGTATCCTACAAACAGTTGGTCACACTGACGTATTTTTGCCAATCTTGAAATTTAAAAGCCAAGAGCCCTTCTAGGATCTAATCTATGTAGTCGTTCCTCTTCCTTACTTGTGTGAGGAGGAGGGTAGAAAGTAGGTGGTGGTATTTTTTGTGACAGGTGAAAATCAGGCGATTTTTGGCAAAAAAGAAGGCTTGACGCTTTGGACAACTTTATCTTTATAAAAGATGGTGTGAGGAGGACCACTAGAAAGTGCCTGCAACTCACTTACCCTGCGAGCTGACGTCAATGCAATTAGAAGTATTTTTTTCAGAGTAAGAAGCCTTAATGGACAAGAATGTAAAGGCTCAAATGGAGCACATGTGAGGAACTTTAGTACCAATTTTAAATCCCACACAGGAACTTGAAAGGGAATTGGAGGAAACACATTATTTAGACCTTTTAAAAATTGGGTTATTAAAAAGGTATCCTAAAGTAAGATTCCTCCTCTGACGAGCACTTGAAAATAGATAGCGCTGCCAAGTATCCTTTTATCGTACTAACCTGGAGCTCCAGATTAGCCAAATGTAATAGAAAAGATAATACTGTAGGAATATTACATTGAAAAGGGTCCACATTCTTATCCCTGCACCAGGTACTGAACTTGTTCCAACGACACCAGTACAGAGATTTAGTTGCTGGCCTTCTGGCCGAAAGCAAAATCTCCATAACGTCATGCGAAAGGTCCCAATCATTGTATCTCAACCTCTCAGAAGCCATGCGTGAAGGTTGAGTATGTTGACCTCTGGATGGGTAACGTGACCTCCCTCTCGCAAGAGAAGATCTTCTCTTTTTGGAAGACATATTGGAGGGCAGATGGACATGTCCAGAAGGTCCGGGTACCACATTCTCCTGGCCCAATCCGGGGCAATTAGGATCATGGTTTTCCTGAACTTTCTCAACCTCCTGATTACCTGAGGGATCACAGGGACTGGAGGGAACGCATACAGAAGAGGAAACTCCCACTCCACTACGAATGCGTCTTCTAGAGCTCCTCTCAGGGGAAATTCCCTTGAGCAGTACAGTCCGCACTTCCTGTTGACAATGGTCGCAAACAGATCCACGTGTGGGGTTCCCCAAAGGGCGAAGATCTCTTGAAGGACTTCCTGAGCTAGTTCCCACTCGTGGGAGAATGTGCTCTGCCTGCTCAAAGCGTCTGCCGATGTGTTTTGCTCTCCTGCTAGGTGAATGGCAGACAGAGAGATCCCTTTTTGTACTGCCCAGAACCAGAGCTGCATTGCTTCTCTGCACAGTGGTAGTGACCCTACCCCTCCTCTCTTGTTGAGGTAGTACATGGCCACTGTGTTGTCCGTCATTATCAGGACATTCTTTCCCCGTACAGAGGGCAGGAAGGCCTTCAGCGCTAGTCCGATTGCCCTCAGCTCTAATAGGTTGATGTTTAGTTTGGACTCCGATGGAGACCAACGACCGCTGATTGTCAACTCGTCGGTGTGAGGTCCCCACCCCGTGAGTGAGGCGTCCGTTAATACTGTTATCTCCGGACATGGTTGCCAAAAAGATTCTCCCCTGAGGATATGTTCCTTGCAAGCCCACCATTGTAGATCCTGTACTACCCTGGTTGGAACTTGTAAAAGATCCGACATTTCCCCAGAAAATTGGGACCATTGAGTCCTGAGGGCCCATTGAAGGGATCTCATCCTCAATCTGGCTTGTGGCACCCGAAAAATGCAGGATGCCATGAGACTGAGCAACCTGAGAAAATCGAAGGCCAGTAGATACTGGGCATTCTGGAATTTTATCACCATCTGCAGAATGTGGCGAGCTCTCTCTTCGGGAGGCGAGGCTTTGCCCAAACAAGTATCCAAGACTGCTCCGATAAACTGGAGCTTCTGTGATGGTATCATGTTTGACTTTTTTAAATTCAGAGAAAACCCTAGTTTGTGAAGGAAGTGGCAAGTCTTGGATAGATGATCCTGGGCTTATTCTGGAGAGCGTGCCCTGATCATCCAATCGTCCAAATAGGGGTAGGCATGAATCCCCCCTCTTCTGAGACTCACTGCCACTACCGCCATCAACTTGGTGAAAACTCTCGGGCGGAGGTCAACCCGAATGGCAGAACTCGAAACTGATAGTGAGAATTGCCAATTGCGAACCTCAGGTACTTTCTGTGCTTGAGATGCATTGGCACATGAAAGTAAGCATCCTGAAGGTCCAATGATACCAACCAGTCTTGGAGTTGGAAAGCCTGAATGATCTGAGAAAGAGTAACCATCTTGAACTTGTCCTTCCTGAGGAACTTGTTCAAGTCTCTCAAGTCCAAGATTGGTCTCAATCCTCCGTCTTTCTTTGGTATGAGGAAATATAGGGAATACCAACCCTTGTTCCTCTCCGCTACAGGTACATGTTCTATGGCACCCTTCTGTAGCAGGGTTAAAACTTCCTGGATTTTTGTCAGAGTTGCATCCCGGTGGGCGATTCTGAGGTTTCTTTTGAAAAGGAAGGCAGTAACCTTGAGATACTGTTTCCAGAGCCCAAGCATCTGAGGTAATGCCCCGCCATTCCTGCAGATGCTGTGAGATTCTGCCTCCCACTGGGGTCTTGTGGATCAAAACCTCAGAGTGGTTTTGCAGCAGCGGTTGAAGGGGCAGATGCCGCTGCTGGGGCAGATCTAGCACCTCTTCCTTGCCCCCCCCCCCCGAGGAAATCTCTTTTGTCCTCTTTGACTGGCCTGTCCACTTCCTTTCCCAAATGAGGAGTAAAAATGAAAGGGACGACCCCTCCATGAAGATGAGCCTGTGTAGTGGCATTGTTGAGGTTGTTTTATTGTGGCACTGAGTGATTTTGCCGCTGCCTTGAGGTCTGCAGCTTTTCCAAACATTCATCCGCCTTGCTGCCAAACAACCTTGAGCCGTCAAATGGCATATTAAGAAGTCTGAATTGTACATCCGGTGCAAAACCTGACTTTCTTAGCCATGCAAATCTGCGCAGCACTGCGCTAGATGCCATGGACCTACTGATACTGTCAGCTGTGTCCAAACCTGCTTGAAGGCATTCACCCGAAGCCTCCTTTCCATACTTTACTATGGATAGGAACCCATCATGTTCCTCACCTTCTGGGATGTGTTGAGCTGCCGCTGACATGCAGTCCCACAGGGTATATGTAAATCTCACCAGAGTGCAAGATACAGTTGTGGATTTTACAGCCATGCTCCCGATGTAAAAAAATTTCTAGACCATGCATCAATCTTTTTATCATCCCTATCAAGGAGAATTGCAGGGTATGCAGCATTCCTAGTTGATGTCACTGCTTGAACTACCAGACTTTCTGGAGATGGTTGTTTACTTAAGTAATCTGGGTCAGAATTACAGGGCCTATACTTTGCCACATATTTTTATTTACTGCTGGAATAGTTTCATGTTTTTCCCAAGCAGTATTAACCCTCCTTTGTAAAGCTATACGAAAAGGAAGTATGGGGTCTGGCTGAAGTCCTCCTGAAAGTATATCAGTCATGTCATCATCATAGACGGGTGAGTTTCTACCCCATCCCATGAATTCTGTAACTCTGTTAATTAATTTTCTATACCTAAATCAGCATTTACTGCTGGGTCAGGCTTTTCAAATTTGTATTCTGGAGAAGTATCCAGTCCACTTGCCAATTGCAAGCACTCCGAGATCTTGCATCTTAGATTGAGGATCAACTAATTCTTCAGGGACTTGTCTTGTACCAAATTTAACACCTGCAGAGGAAACCTCTTCTTCATCTTCATCCCCTTCCCCTGACAACATTCCTACACATATAGATGACATGGTCTGAAAAAAATCATGTCTACTTTCTGGGTGAAACACCTTTTTAGGTATGGGTTTTAATATTGGTGTTGATTCTACCATTGTAATGGGTGTCGACGTCGACAGAAGCGTCGATGGTGTCGATGTAGTAGCTACTACCTTCGATGTTGTCTAGGTAGTCTTCGATGACTTCGAAGGAATCATTGACGGCGCCGGAGTCTTCGATATCGTCGATTGTGTACTCGACGTAACCTTTTTCGGTTGGGTCATCGACCCCTTGTGCTCTACAGCCTTCGATGGAGGCTTCGAACATGTTTTTGATGAGGACTTTGACATCTGAAAATCTAACGCCTTTTTCTTATGTTCTACCTCCGATTTATTTCCTCGTCTTGGACCTTCCCCCCTCACTTTTTTTTGCGTAGGTGCATGGTCTTCATCAGACATTTTTGAGGCGGTCTGGCCTGCGTTCTCAAAAATGTTCAACATAGATGCTCTGAAAGCTTCACACTTTTTAGGGGAGTCATGTCTTGTCAGACATGTTATAACTTCCTCAGATGACGTTGAGGAAGAGGGAGACCAGTGTCATCTTTTCTTCGCTTTTTTAGATGAAGAAGAAGAGGACTTCCTGGATCTACTCCTCGACCTAGATTTATTATGACGTTTTGTCAAAGACTCAACCGGGTCTTTCTTCCCTCTTGAAGAAAACTTCGATGATTCCTGCCCCACCGCCAGTTTACCTCTTCGTTCTTTTAAGGCCTTATGGGTCATTGACTGACAAGAACAGCAGTCATCAATCCGATGGTCGGAACCGAGGCACCAGAGGCAATTTCGATGAGGGTCGGTCAGCGACATCTTTCTCTCACATTTCTGGCATTTCTTAAAACCAGTTTTTGGTGTGGAAGGGTTCGATGAAAACAACATCGTTTGAACTGAAGCGCCGTTTATCTCAATCCAAAGCGAAGCTAACGGAAAAATGGAACTGAGGCCAACGGGCACGCTCAAGGCATTTATACAGCGGATGACGTTGGTGCTCGACGGATGCCACCAAGGGACATAGATGCCTCGAGTGGAGCGCACTCTGGTGGAGAGAAAAACATTTCTGAAGCAGCAAAGCTGAAGGTAAGGATATATCCAAGATGAGGAATACGTGAGAGGGCACAATCCATTCAAAGTGTGAAAATGAATGAAAAAGAGGACTGGTGACGTCACATGAAGCAGAGGCGACACACCCAGAAGAGATGCAAATGAAGTAAGAATCTAGACCTTATAGAATCGGATGACGAAGTAGTGAAGTAAGCAACATTTCGGGAGCGAAATGAAGATTGCACGTGCGGAGAAGCACCGAGGAAAATGCAAAGCCCTTTTACAATTGTACAGACGCAGTAACGCAAGTAGACAAAGTAATCATAAGGCTGGCTACATAGTGAATAGATTGCAGGCGATGCGCCAATGTGTATGTATGGGTATATTAGTTGGAACCTAATCCAACAAAGCGACAATCGCAAACACCATCATTAAGAACACTTTTCCCCTTGTTCGGTGTGTGCAGGTTGCGCTTTCTAGGACAACCTGCACACACCAAACACGACTGGGGTAATGAGAGCATTGCAATTCCAGGTATCCTTTTGGAAATTTTGCTTTTAAGCCTTTTGCCACATGGTGTTTAGTTGGTGTTACCACAGCCGGAAATGCAGCTACATTTATAGAAGAGGCGCATGTGACATGAACTTGTGTGTGGGGGGGTGGTCAACAAATTACAGCCAGTAGTCTCTGTACTCTTCAAGCAGGCCTAAAACGAGTGCAGCTAAGACTTACGTCCCCAGTTCCGATCATCCTACAATTGGAACTTTTCTTGATGATTTATATGAGAGCAAAAGGAGGTGGAGAGTTCATGCGCTATACAGAGGCTCCAACCAAGATTGTTCCCTGGTTCTGTTCTTTGGACCATCCTATGACTGATTTCCGTCTCCTATGGTGAATCTCAGTGATTTCTTTTAAATGTTAGGACCTTTAGTAAGTGGATTCTGCCTTGAAAGTCAGATCTGCTAAATCGTCTCCCTTTCAGAGCGCATCCTGTGTTTTACAAACTGGTGTTGGCGTATTTGTATCCAGATGGGCCTGCCGGCCATTTGGATATATAATTGAAATTACCTTACACACGCACCTTAAGAGAACATAACTATTATCCTTTGTTCGGCATTAAAATGCTCAGGGTCACACAATACATTAAATCAACATTTGAAATAATCGGCCTTCACTCAATGTATCAAAAATATATATCAAGCATAAACTTTCTTTTAACACATTTACAGGGTAATTCATAGAATTTCGCAGAAAAGTGTCGCAAGCGGCTGGCGCAGAGTGTCCGCGTGCGATTGACTGCGCCAGGCACGTGCGATAAAACCGATTTCCGCGCACAGCGTATTCATGGATTTCATGCTCCCAAACCAGCCGTGGCGCAGAGTATCGCAGCGACCCTGCAGCAGCGCCAGTAACGCCCCCAAGAACGCCCTCGCGCAAGGAAAAGCCAGCAAAATCGCTAAATCATCGCAAAGGGCTGCGCTAACTCTGGACCAGTTTACAGGGCAGCCAAACAAGGAACGCAAAGCGGGTAACGTGCATATCAGGGGTACACGTGAAGTCATACACGCGATTAGCCAGGGTACGTGTATTACAGGGGTACGCGGGAAGTTTAACACGCGATTGGCCAGGGTACGTGCATTACAGGGGTACGCGGGAAGTTTAACACGCGATTAGCCAGGGTAAGTGTATTACAGGGGTACACGTGAAGTCATACACGCGATTAGCCAGGGTACGTGTATTACATGGGTACGCGGGAAGTTTAACACGCGATTGGCCAGGGTACGTGTATTACAGGGGTACGCGGGAAGTTTAACACGCGATTAGCCAGGGTAAGTGTATTACAGGGGTACGCGGGAAGTTCAACACGCAATTAGCCAGGGTACGTGTATCACAGGGGTACGCGGGAAGTTTAACACGCGATTGGCCAGGGTACGTGTATTACAGGGGTACGCGGGAAGTTTAACACGCGATTGGCCAGGGTACGTGTATTACAGGGGTACGCGGGAAGTTATACACGCGATTAGCCAGGGTACGTGTATTACAGGGGTACGCGGGAAGTTTAACACGCGATTAGCCAGGGTAAGTGTATTACAGGGGTACGCGGGAAGTTTAACACGCGATTAGCCAGGGTAAGTGTATTACAGGGGTACGCGGGAAGTTCAACACGCAATTAGCCAGGGTACGTGTATTACAGGGGTATGCGGGAAGTTTAACACGCGATTAGCCAGGGTAAGTGTATTACAGGGGTACGCGGGAAGTTCAACACGCAATTAGCCAGGGTACGTGTATTACAGGGGTACGGGGGAAGTTTAACACGCGATTGGCCAGGGTACGTGTATTACAGGGGTACGCGGGAAGTTTAACACGCGATTGGCCAGGGTACGTGTATTAAAGGGGTACGCGGGAAGTTTAACACGCGATTAGCCAGGGTAAGTGTATTACAGGGGTACGCGGGAAGTTCAACACGCAATTAGCCAGGGTACGTGTATTACAGGGGTACGCGGGAAGTTTAACACGCGATTGGCCAGGGTACGTGTATTACAGGGGTACGCGGGAAGTTTAACACGCGATTGGCCAGGGTACGTGTATTACAGGGGTACGCGGGAAGTTATACACGCGATTAGCCAGGGTACGTGTATTACAGGGGTACGCGGGAAGTTATACACGCGATTAGCCAGGGTACGTGTATTACAGGGGTACGCGGGAAGTTATACACGCGATTAGCCAGGGTACGTGTATTACAGGGGTACGCGGGAAGTTTAACACGCGATTAGGCTGGGTGGGTCCTCACAGGTGTTCCCTGTACACCCTCCACGGCCCCTGCAGGCAGCCTACAAAACAGGGGACTACCCTGCACACCTGCTCATGTCCCCCTGCACCCCCACCCCCCCAGCAGTGCAGGGGCAGCCTCCACCAGGCCCCCACTCATGTCTCCCACCACCCCCACCCTCCCGCCACCAGGGGCAGCCTCCACCAGGCCCCCACCCATGTCTCCCACCACCCCCCGCCACCAGGGGCACTCTCCACCAAGCCCCCACCCATGTCTCCCACCACCCCCACCAGTGCAGGGGCACCCTCCACCAGGCCCCCACCCATGTCTCCCAACACCCCCACCCACCAGCACTGTGGGGCACGTGGCCAGCAGGCAGTCAGGCAGCAGCAGATGGCAGGTGGGAGCGTGCTCAGGGCTCTGGGGGGGCAGTAATTTCGCCTCCTGGCCAGGAGCGTGGTCTCTCGTGTGTGAACGCGTGGACAGCCTGATAGGTAGTGAAATCCCACACGTCAGCAAAGGCCCTTAGCGCGTAAACCCGTCAACAGCATATGCGCGCCTATAGTCACCTGCACGTGCAGGAAATTGTTGCGTGACACGTCCCAGTGTCAAAGCGTGTGATTGGTGAAAATGGATGTACACGTAGAAGTGACAAAGCGTGTGATTGGTGAAAATGGATCTACACGCAGGAGTGACAAAGCGTGTGATTGGTGAACGTACACGCCGCGTAAGTGACGCTGTACGTGTGGGCCTGTATATAAGGTACATGTAGAACACCATTTCCTTGTACGTGCTTTTCGTGGAGAGCGAGTGGGTGAAATCTGTACTTCTTGTCGTTTCACACGCGATTTACTTCACGGCGTTTCCAGTTCGTATTCCCTGTTACCTCTGACAGCTTTTTCTCTTGTTTCTCTATTACTGGTTTACCTGGGCCTGTTCCCTCAAACAGTGTCCCCTTCTACTGTTGTCCTGTCTTCTCAGACAGCGTACACATCTTCTTTTGGCGGGGGTTTAGCCAGCCAAACGCGCTCATTCTTCACGCACTTTTACCTGGCAGACGGTGAGTCACGCACGTATCCAACTTCTGTGCTTGCCCCGTGTGTTGCCTACCCCTTCAGAGGTCATTCTAGGCTGCGTGTGACACGCATACGTTCATTCTTGTGTTACTGGGTGCCACAGCGTAGTGCAGGTTTTTCTTTCTGCACACGTGGTCTAGGAGGGGTTGCGTGCACGTCATCTCCCTTTTTTGGGCCTCCTGTGCGTTGCGTGACCCGTCATCTTTCCCCAGGGGTTACAATCGGCCGTGCTAGAGCACTAGGGTACAATTACCATCTGGTACCCAACCCCTTTGACCCCCAATTGCCCAGGACAATTGTCTACAGCCACTCCCATACGCACATTAATATCAGTGCCATGGCTGGGAGGCGAGGATTCCGTAAGGGTGGCAAAGGTGGAAGAGCCACAAGTGGTGGCCGTGGTGGATCCGGTAGGGGACGTGGTCGTAACTTGCAGGGTGAGCCTGTCCCCCCATGTGTGGAGGACCAGTCAAGGGCACCCATCATCCCCCCCCTCCCCCCCCTCCCCCCCTCCCGTTGAGGCTGAAGTGGCTGACACCATCCATGCTCAGCCCTTGTTGGACCAGCCCATTGTGGCACCAGACCTGGCTGACTCCATGGCTGACTTCCAGGTCAGCAGGGCTACGACACGTGCGCTGGTGCACGTTGATGCCATCATGCCACGTGGATCTGGGGCAGCAAGGTCATCTGCTGCACCAAGGAGGCAGGGCGGAGTGGCTGCAGGGGCAGCTGCGGCTCCATCCACCCCAGCCCTCACACACCCAGCCAGGACAGTGTCGGTCCTAGTCCATGCTGCTGACATTCCCCCTGACACCATCACACTAGAGCCAATGCCTGCACCAACTCCCATGCTGAGTGTGCAATCCCACACTCCTGATACAGAGTCCACCAGGGCTCCTGCCCCTAGTGTCCAGAGCGGCGCAGGACACTCAGGATCACCACCACCTTCCAAGCGGAAGAGGAAGAGTGCTCGTCCGGCACAGGCTGATGCCCCAGACACGGCTACACAGTCCGGCCCGTCCAGGAAGCCCAGCTTCACGGATGACGAACTGAATGCACTTGTCGAGTATGTGTCCGGACATGACAACGAGATGGTCATTGTTGCAGGATCCAAAACCACACCTGCACAACGCCAGGCACACTGGCAGACCGTTGCGGACATCGTAAGTGCCCTTGGAATCGTGAGGCGCACAGCCAATGATTGCTATAAGCGCTGGAATGACCTAAAGCGCAGGGCAAAGAGTAAGCTGGCCTCAAGTCATGCCGCAACTCTAGTGACTGGAGGTGGGTCTCCAGTAGTAGACATGGAACTCACTCCACATGAGTCAGTCGCTGGGACCTACGTCACGGAGGAACAGATCCAAGGCGTGGGAGATCTGGCTGATTACGAGGCATTGTCCGGTGAGTGCACATGCATGTGTGTGTCATACATGTGCATGGTGTGTGTGTGAGGGCTTCTGTTTGGGTGGCAGGAGAGAGTGTGTGCGCCTCAGTCGTATGGGTCAGCCATGTGCTTCATGCAATACTTCCTGCGCAGCTGCATTTGGCCATAGCAGTATCCCTTCTGCCAACAGTAGACATCTAGCACAACTGCACGCCAGTTGCCCTTGAAGTGTCACCTTGACACAACAGATTTGCTTATTTTTCACTGTTCAGTCAGTTTGTTTGCATTCCACCACTTTCACTAGGCATGTCGCTGTCCACTAGTCACATGTCTGACATGGGTATGGTAAAGGGGAGTGACTTTGTTACCTGGATATCATTTGTACACACATGTCCCTGTGCAATTTGACCATTACAGACTGGCAGCTCCAGGTGAAAAATCTGACCTGTTAGAATCAGAAAAGCTATTACATGCGGGAACTGGACTGAATGAATAGGTGCTGCCCTCCTCTCCATCTTCACTCAATAGCAATGGTACATGCCATCTGTGTGATGGCATGTGTGTTTCACCTGCCAATCACAGGCCAATGTGTGATGCCACTGCCAGGCAGCATGCAGAAAATTTGTTCATCTTCCATCTTGGTGTCATCAGTGTGTGCCGTTTGCCTGCACTTCATACGCAGTGTGGGTGCATGCATGGGAGGGTTTTAGTCATGTGGGACATGTCAATCAAGTACTGGTTCTCTTGCTTCTCAGCCCTCAATGTGTGCCATGGTGCTAATGCCTGTTTCCATTACTTTGTTTTCATGTCTTTGCAGGGGAAGACGCACCTGATACTGCTGGGGTTGTGGAGATGGTGCAGACCCAGGAGGTGTCCCAGGGCCGACCAACCACCAGTGAGGGACGTGGTGTGGTGGTGGGGGAGAACCCACAAGTGCTGCAGGTCGTGCTCTCAAGGGGTGTCTCTGGCTGCACCTCCCCCGAGCTGTACTCAGGTGTTGATTCGGATGAGACCTACGTGCCGTCGCAGGTGAGTGTTCCAGGGAGGGATTCTGTTCTGTCTCACCCACCTGCACCAGGGTCAGTACCCTCCATGGGGATGTCAGTGTTGGCAGCTACGCCTTCGGTGGTTACGGATGCAGGGTCACACTCCGCGACATCTGATCCTGTTCCTGGGCCAGCAGATCAGAGGGGGAATGCAGTCCTGCAGCCTCAGGCAGTGCCGGCACAGCAAGGCGCAGTTCGCCTTGCCCCAGACAGGTGTGGTGCCCGCCGACGTGGTGGCCGTACGCCACCTGGCAATACCGCATGGGAGCAATCCATTTACGGTATGGCTACCCAACAGGCTGCATCATCCGAGATGATGGCTCAGGCCATGGATAGGGTGGCCACTTCCATTGTCCCCCCAGAAAGGCTGATGGAGCGACTAGAGCAGGCAACTGACTCCATCTGCCAGTCACACAGGGAGGACATGTTGGGGTCCAACAGGGACAGGCGGGCGGCACTGGCGACTCTGCAGGAGGCCATCTCCATTGAGTCCCAGGGCCACAGGGAAGCCCTGAGGCAGGAGCTCCTACACCTCAGGACGACTCTTGTTGAGCTTGAGGCTTCAACACACCAAAGGACAGAACAGCAGCTGGAGCGTCTCACCCGTACGCTCTCAGCTGAGATGCAGGCAACGAGGGCGGAGGTCCGGGCATCCCGTGAGTTGTTGCATGGGGACCTCCGCACACTCATCCTCCAGAACCAGACCTACCACACCCGCATGCTTGCAGCCATGGAGGAGCAGACTAGGGCCTTGCGTGGGCTGCCTCCCATAGTGCAACCACCTCCGGATGCAGCTGCACAGGGTGATAATAGCGACAGCAGTGACACTCCCACAATAGGGTAGCCGTGTGGGCCATGAGCCCATGGAGGTGTTTTATTTTCCCAGGATCCACGCAGGTGGGTTCTGGTGTGCATCCTGTCCTCGGACCTCCTGGGTGGCCTCCCCAACCCCCCCCCCGGGCCCATCAATTTTTGATTGTTTCTTATTTTTTTTTGATTTTGATTTCTTTTATTCCCAATTTTTTTGGGAGGATCTGTTGGCTCCGATCTGTTGGCTCCGATCTGTTGGCTCCGATCTGTTGGCTCCGATCTGTTGGCTCCGATCTGTTGGCTCCGATCTGTTGGCTTCCGTGGTTCCTGTGGGCATACGCTGCATTGTGGCTGGGCACATGCAGGCTTGTAATGTATTTGGTTCAGATGCTTGGGTTTGAGTCACACACACCCCTCCTGCTTCCCGTTTCCATGGGCTTGCAAAGGGTGTGCCCAAGTGACAGTGAATTACACAGTGACGTTGGACTCCCATGAGCTGTGTGGCCAGTCTGTAGTCAATACTGTGTATACATTCCTAGTGCATATTGCTGTTGTGTTGTACACTGCATGTTGCATTGATGTGTAACTCTTCTTCTGTGTCTACCTCCCAATTTGCAGGTCCCTTCCTCAAGTCCACACAAGGACCTCTAGTCTAGCGATGGGGACCATGTTGGCAGCAGTGCACCTACAACTCTACATGGCGCCAACACTGCACAGTTGGTAGTGGTGGGAGTGCAGGCATTTCCAGGTGGTGAGACTACTAATATGTTACATTTTTGATGTCATGTTAATGGTACTACGTGCTCAAGTATGTTGTTGGTCCGGCATTGCTGTGAGCATTTCAGGTGTTGCAGGTTTCTAATAGTGCCACTGTACATAGTGAGAGTGATGTCATGTTGTGGGGATTACTTTGTTTACCTGCAATTAGCATGACATGGCACGGTGTGTCGTGTGGCAGTGCTGGGGTTGGGTTGGCTGACATGGCACTGTCCTCTTGTTGCATTTTGCAAGTGGGTATTCATTTTAGCTGCTTCAATGTGTAACTTCACAAAACTGCATTGGTGGTGTCTGTGTGGGTAGGGATGCACACATTGTGACACTTCCAGGTGAACAATCTCAGGCTGACATGGAATTCCCGGTTCATACTCCACACATTCAGGATCAGTGTCAGGTTGAGTCATCATTGATTGTCAGATGGAATGTGCCAGGGCAGTGTGCACTCCACAGGGGTGTGATTTCTATGTGAAGTAATTAGCCACTAGCTGTGTACGGGCTGCCTCCCCCCGTGCCCTTTCCCCTCCCATGCGCAGCGGCTGTGCATGTGGTTGGGGATGTGGGGCCACCACCATGTCCACGGCCAGGCCCCGGCGTGTTGCAACGTTGTGCAGGACACATGCTGCCACTATGATCCTGCACACTACTGGGGGAGCGTATAACAGCTGCCCGCCAGAACGGTCAAGGGAGCGAAAGCGTGACTTCAGCACTCCGAATGTGCGCTCCACTATGCCCCTGGTTGTAATGTGGGCTGTGTTAAATCTTACCTGGGGTGGCGTGGTGGGGTTCCGAATTGGCGTCATCATGTGGGGGCTGAGAGGGTAGGCACTGTCCCCTGTGGAGGTGGGGATTGGTATCATTGGTGAGGTTGTGACCTTGCTCAGTATCCAACATGCATGCATGTGCAGTGGCATACATACTCACCAAGCAGCCATGTATCGCCATGCCGCCCAGCTTCTAGGTCCCGGCTTAGGGTGGACATTCGGTAAATGAAGCTGTCGTGGGTGGAGCCGGGATAGTTGGCATATACTGAGGTGATGATTCCCTTGGCATTACATGCTACCTGCACGTTGATGGAATGCCAGTGCTTGCAGTTCCTATAGATGTGCTCAGATGCCCTGGGGGGACGTAGAGCCACATGGGTGCAGTCGATGGCACCTAGCACTTTGGGGAATCGTGCCACTGCGTAAAAATCCAGGGCGGCAGCATGCCTTTCTGCAGGTGTTCTGGGCAGGTATATGTGCCTGCGGACTGATGGGCGTGCAGTCATGATGTTCAAGACCTGGTGTAGGCAGCGTGACTGGGTGGCCTGTGACACCCCACCCACTATGGCACTTGTCCGCTGAAATGATCCAGTGGCTAAGAAGTGCAGTACATTGAGGACCTTCTCCAGGGGGCTGAGTGCTTGGGAGCACAGGGTGGGTGATGTGAGGTCATCCTCCCACTCAGTCACCAGGTCCAGTATGATGTGTGGTGGAAACCTGTACCTCCCATACACCTGGTCATCAGGCATCCCGAAAAGGCTGGTTCTGGGTGTGAATATTCTGGCCCTGACTATCCTCCTCCTCCTCCTTTGGTAGCCCACTGCCGCTGCTGCTAGGAACGGTATGTTCATCCTGGCGTCTGAGCTTGTTATTGTTAAAGTCCGCAATTTATGCTTAGCGCGTGTTCTAGGCGAGCGTGTGACCCGCGCAGCCCTGGAATCCTGTTCCCAGTCCAATAGCGTGTGGAAATTCACACGCACCACGGGATACAGCGTGTGACCCGCGCACCCCTGGAATCCTGTTCCCAGTCCAATAGCGTGTGGAAATTCACACGCACCACGGGATACAGCGTGTGACCCGCGCAGCCCTGGAATCCTGTTCCCAGTCCAATAGCGTGTGGAAATTCACACGCACCACGGGATACAGCGTGTGACCCGCGCACCCCTGGAATCCTGTTCCCAGTCCAATAGCGTGTGGAAATTCACACGCACCACGGGATACAGCGTGTGACCCGCGCAGCCCTGGAATCCTGTTCCCAGTCCAATAGCGTGTGGAAATTCACACGCACCACGGGATACAGCGTGTGACCCGCGCAGCCCTGGAATCCTGTTCCCAGTCCAATAGCGTGTGGAAATTCACACGCACCACGGGATACAGGTTCGCTGACGTACTTGCGTGTGTAAGTGGCCGCGCACCCATTAAATACACGTACATAGGCCAATCGCGTGTACGCGCACTTTTGTCCAATTACACGCGATGACACTCTGACGTGCAGTATCTCCACGTGTGCCCCGTCATCACGTCCTGAGTGGGGAACACCCGTGCGGGTCACGTCACAGACGCGCTTACGCGCTGAGGGACTCTGGTCCAATAGAATCGCGTATGCGTGCTGACGCGCTTACGCGCTAAGGGCCTTTCCTCGGATTTCACGCTGACGTGCAGGATTTTCACGTGCCAAATCACTCCGTATCAAGCTGGCCACGCGAAAACACACGGAAGCCCACGCTCCTGCCCAGAAGGCCGAGTTACTGCCCCCCAGTGCCCCGAGCAGCCTCCCACGTGCCATCTGCTGCTGCCTGCCTGCCTGCCTGCTGCCACCGTGCCCTGCCATTTGGTGCCTGCACATCAGCCATCTGCAGGGGTCCAGTTGCTGTGTCCACCCCTGCTGGAACTGAAGACTCCCGACTGGTATTACATCGCTCCACAGCCCAGCCCCAGGACCCAGTTGCCCACCCACACCTGCCTCTGGGGTTGCCATGTCGGGCACTTCCACATCTGGCACCAGTGGCAACCCCAGGCCAGAGGGGCAGAGGGGCACCAGCTTCACTGTCACCGAAGTTGGTGTCCTGGTGGAGCATGTCCTGGGGCAGTATGATGCCCTCTTTGGATCGTCCCGCGCCAGCAAGGAAGGACGGCAGAGGATCTGGGCCGACTGTGTGGTTGCCATCAACGCGGAGGGGGTGGCAACCCGCGACGTCCTGAAGATCAAGAAGCGCTGGGAGGACTTGAGGTCCAGGACCCTTGTGAAGGCCCGGCGCCTCGTGGAGGGGGGCCGGGGCCGCATGAGTACCATCCAGATGAGGGTCCTGGAACGCGTACGCCCAGCGCTCCACGCCCAGATCCTTGAGAGGGAGGCCCGTCTGGAGTTGAGCGGTAAGTGTCCATGCATTACTGTGTGAGACAGGGCATGTTGCGGTGTGCTGGTTCTATGATACTTGCCTGTATGTGTGCCATAGCCCATGTATGCATGTATGTGTGCAGGGACATCATGGTAATGCATGTGCGACCAGTGATGTGTGATGCACATGGTTGTTGCATGTGTTGATATGCCGCATGGGGAGCCCTAATCAGATTATGAACATGAGAGCATGCCAGTCTCTGTACCTGAACATGGGTGGGGGTGAGGGATGGGTGCTGATGCCAGGTACATATATGGTAGCCATGTCTGTGTGCCTGACCTGCGTGTCTGTGACTTGTGCATGCCATGGATGCATGACACATGTGTGTGACAATGCAGAGATTCAGTAAAGCAGCAAAATTACCCTTGTATCCGCTGTGTTTGGTGTGTTTGGGGCCAGATGGATGTGACTGAGGTGATGTGTGTGCATGTGATGGGCATGAGGCATGAGAGTTACATATCATTGAATGTTTCAAGAGTCCATTGGACATGCATGGAAATGTCCATGGCATGCACCATGCCTGTTACTGTGTGTGTTTTGCCTGGACTGGCCCATGTGTTGTGGAGGGACATGATGGAAGTGTACTTTGACAGTGGTGCTCATCTGCTATTGCTTCCTGTCTAGGGGACCATTGTACAGTGCCCTGATGCTTGTGTTCTTTGTCTCCCTCTACGCAGCGGCTAGTGAAGAAGAGGGCGGAGACGGCGCTGTGGAGCAAGGCGGCGGGGATGCCCCCACGGCTGCAGCGGAAGGGGTGGGTGAGCCCCCACAGGGGCCTGCTACGGTGGGAGACGGTGAGGAGCCATCCAGGTTGGTGGTTTGCACAGAGGAGGAGGAGGCCGCCACTGGGGCACACATGGGGCCTGGTGGGGGCATCCCTGCTGGTGCAAGTGGTGCAGTCCAGGGCCAGGGGCAGGAGGCAGCACAGGTCACCGTGGAGGGGCCTGTGCATGTCGCTGTCCCTGACCCTGTGAGTGCACCACCATGCACCAGCAGGGATGCCCCGTCCCAGGCCTGTCCGCAGGTAGAGGGGATGTCCATGTCACCTTACTCCCCTCCACCTGCGGACGTGGGAACCCCTGGCCGTGCGGAGAAGGTCCTGATTGGGGTCGCGTTGCGCACGGCTGCGATTCGTGATGCCGTGCGTGCTTCCCGGGAGGAGCACGCACGTCATCACGAAGTGCACCGTGCCGACGTGGCCCAATTGGGATCGGCCATGTTCGGGGGTTTCCTGCATGTGTTGGCCAATGTGGCGGCCCTCTCCTCCTCTGTGCAGGCTATCCACCAGTCGTTCTCCTTGCCGTCTTCCAGCCCAGATGCCACCAGGGCCCCCTGTGGACCTGCCCCGACCAATGCAGCCAGCTCGGTGGGGATCCCATCCCTGCCACAGTCGGGAGTCAGAGATCCAGCAGGGGTGGACACCAGAGCAACTGGACCCCAGCAGATGGAGGATGTGACGGCATCATCGGGCAGGGCACGTACACGACGGCGTCGGTGGTTTCCATCAGCCTGGATGCCGTCGTGCTGGCACAGGCAGTTGCGTCGGAGGCAGCAGCAGGCTCAACGTGGGAGGCATCATGGCTCGGGGCCATCAACATCAGGGGTGCAGGCATCGGCCGGAGGGCAGGAGAACCCTGGAATGGGAGTGGCTTCCGTGTGGGAGAGGTTGTGCCAGCGGATAGGTGCGGAGCGGCAGCGGGCAGAGGAGGAACGGCTCACGATGGTCAGGGCGGAGGACTCCATGCGGAGGGCGCTGAGGCGGGCTGAGTGCCTCGAGGGTCTTCGCAGGGAGTTTGAGCTTGACACTGCGTTATCCCTGCGGGACCTCGGGGCCAGGGAACATGCCCGCCTCCAAGCCATTGACCAGGAGTTCGAGGATGCCCTGGCCCATGACGACAACCAGTGAGCCGTCCGAATAGCCCGCTGCCTTTGTATATAGTTGTATAGTTAGGGTTAGGTTTCCTTTGTTTTTTTGAATTTTTTTTGGGTTGCGATTGGACAATGCACCACTTTTTTGTATATAGTTCCCTTTTTAGTTAGTAGTCAGTTAGGTTTAATTTGGTAGGGCTCATGGACCCAGGATTATCTTCTTGATTGGCTTATTTTAATTTTTCATGATTTTTTCTTGGACATTCATCTTGTTTCGTTTGATTTGCTTTGTGTTTTTTCTTATTTGCTGTTCAATACATATTATTTTTTTAATCTTCAATGTGTCGTATCATCTCATTGCTTTCAGGCATGTCATGTTGGGTGTTTTGTCATTCACTTGCAGCCATTGTGTGTGACAGACATGTGTTAAATTGCATTATTTACATTGGGGGTGTAACATGTAATTGGCTTTGATATGTGGGTGGGTGTGATAGTTGGTTGGGCCTTTTGGCAGGGGAGGATGGGCATTACGGACATGATTGGGGAATGTTGGGACCCAGGTGCAGGGGGGCATGGATTGGACATGGGTGGGGGCCTGCTGGCAGGTGCCCCACAGTGCTGGGGGGTGGGGGTGGTGAGAGACTTGAGTTGGACATGGGTGGGGGCCTGCTGGCAGGTGCCCCACAGTGCTGGGGGGTGGGGGGGTGGGAGACATGGGTGGGGGCCTGCTAGCAGGTGCCCCACAGTGCTGGGGGGTGGGGGGGTGGGGAACATGGGTGGGGGCCTGGTGGAGGGTGCCCCTGCACTGCTGGGGGGTTGGGGGGTGGGAGACATGGATGGGGGCCTGTGGGAGGGTGCCCCTGCACTGCTGGGGGGTGGGAGACATGGGTGGGGGCCTGCTGGCAGGTGCCCCACAGTGCTGGGGGGTTGGGGGGGTGGGGAACATGAGTTGGACATGGGTGGGAGCCTGCTGGCAGGTGCCCCACAGTGCTGAGGGGTGAGGGGGGGTGGGAGACATGGGTGGGAGCCTGGTGGAGGGTGCCCCTGCACTGCTGGGGGGTTGGGGGGTGGGAGACATGGATGGGGGCCTGGGGGAGGGTGCCCCTGCACTGCTGGGGGGTGGGGGGGTGGGAAACATGGGTGGGGGCCTGCTGGCAGGTGCCCCAGAGTGCTGGGGGGTCGGGGGGTGGGAAACATGGGTGGGGGCCTGCTGGCAGGTGCCCCAGAGTGCTGGGGGGTGGGGGGGTGGGAGACATGGGTGGGGGCCTGCTAGCAGGTGCCCCACAGTGCTGGGGGGTGGGGGGGTGGGGAACATGGGTGGGGGCCTGCTGGCAGGTGCCCCTGCACTGCTGGGGGGTGGGGGTGGTGGGAGACATGGGTGGGGCCTGGTGGAGGGTGCCCCTGCACTGCTGGGGGGTGGGAGGGTGGCAGACATGGGTGGGGGCCTGGTGGAGGGTGCCCCTGCACTGCTGTGGGGTGGGAGACATGGGTGGGGGCCTGGTGGAGGGTGCCCCTGCACTGCTGGGGGGTGGGGGGGTGGGGAACATGAGTTGGACATGGGTGGGGGCCTGCTGGCAGGTGCCCCACAGTGCTGGGGGGTGGGGGTGGTGGGAGACATGAGTGGGGCCCTGGTGGAGGGTGACCCTGGTGGCTGGGGTTTGGGGGTGGTGGGAGACATGAGTTGGACATGGGTGGGGGCCTGCTGGCAGGTGCCCCACAGTGCTGGGGGGTGGGGGTGCAAGGGGACATGTGTTGGTGTTCATTAGTTCAAGGAGACATGTGCCTTTGCTGGGGGGCATGCCCATGTTGGGTGGGCTGCCTGCGGGACATGACCAGGGATGCAGGGTAGTCCCCTGTGGTGTGGGCTGCCTGCAGGGGCCGTGGAGGGTGTACAGGGTACACCTGGGAGGAGCCACACTGTCAAATCACATGTGGAACTTCCCGCGCACCCCTGAAATACACGCGCCCAGGCTATTCGCGTGTGGAACTTCCCGCGCACCCCTCAAATTCACGCGCCCAGGCTATTCGCGTGTGGAACTTCCCGCGCACCCCTGAAATACACGCGCCCAGGCTATTCGCGTGTGGAACTTCCCGCGCACCCCTGAAATACACGCGCCCAGGCTATTCGCGTGTGGAACTTCCCGCGCACCCCTGAAATACACGCGCCCAGGCTATTCGCGTGTGGAACTTCCCGCGCACCCCTCAAATTCACGCGCCCAGGCTATTCGCGTGTGGAACTTCCCGCGCACCCCTGAAATACACGCGCCCAGGCTATTCGCGTGTGGAACTTCCCGCGCACCCCTGAAATACACGCGCCCAGGCTATTCGCGTGTGGAACTTCCCGCGCACCCCTGAAATACACGCGCCCAGGCTATTCGCGTGTGGAACTTCCCGCGAACCCCTGAAATACACGCGCCCAGGCTATTCGCGTGTGGAACTTCCCGCGAACCCCTGAAATACACGCGCCCAGGCTATTCGCGTGTGGAACTTCCCGCGCACCCCTCAAATTCACGCGCCCAGGCTGTTCGCGTGTGGAACTTCCCGCGCACCCCTGAAATACACGCGCCCAGGCTATTCGCGTGTGGAACTTCCCGCGAACCCCTGTAATACACGTAGCCCGCTCCCCCAGGCCCGATCGCGTGAGGAACTTCCCGCGCACCCCTCAAATTCACGCGCCCAGGCTATTCGCGTGTGGAACTTCCCGCGCACCCCTGAAATACACGCGCCCAGGCTATTCGCGTGTGGAACTTCCCGCGAACCCCTGAAATACACGCGCCCAGGCTATTCGCGTGTGGAACTTCCCGCGAACCCCTGAAATACACGCGCCCAGGCTATTCGCGTGTGGAACTTCCCGCGCACCCCTGAAATACACGCGCCCAGGCTGTTCGCGTGTGGAACTTCCCGCGCACCCCTGAAATACACGCGCCCAGGCTATTCGCGTGTGGAACTTCCCGCGAACCCCTGTAATACACGTAGCCCGCTCCCCCAGGCCCGATCGCGTGAGGAACTTCCCGCGCACCCCTCAAATTCACGCGCCCAGGCTATTCGCGTGTGAAACTTCACGCGAACCCCTGAAATATACGTAGCACGCTCCCCCAGGCCCGATCGCGTGTGGAACTTCACGCGAACCCCTGTAATACACGAAGCCCGCTCCCCCAGGCCCGATCGCGTGAGGAACTTCCCGCGCACCCCTCAAATTCACGCGCCCAGGCTATTCGCGTGTGGAACTTCCCGCGCACCCCTGAAATACACGCGCCCAGGCTATTCGCGTGTGGAACTTCCCGTGAACCCCTGAAATACACGCGCCCAGGCTATTCGCGTGTGGAACTTCCCGCGAACCCCTGAAATACACGCGCCCAGGCTATTCGCGTGTGGAACTTCCCGCGCACCCCTCAAATTCACGCGCCCAGGCTGTTCGCGTGTGGGACTTCCCGCGCACCCCTGAAATACACGCGCCCAGGCTATTCGCGTGTGGAACTTCCCGCGAACCCCTGTAATACACGTAGCCCGCTCCCCCAGGCCCGATCGCGTGAGGAACTTCCCGCGCACCCCTCAAATTCACGCGCCCAGGCTATTCGCGTGTGAAACTTCACGCGAACCCCTGAAATATACGTAGCACGCTCCCCCAGGCCCGATCGCGTGTGGAACTTCACGCGAACCCCTGTAATACACGAAGCCCGCTCCCCCAGGCCCGATCGCGTGAGGAACTTCACGCGAACCCCTGTAATACACGTAGCCCGCTCCCCCAGGCCCGATCGCGTGAGGAACTTCACGCGAACCCCTGTTATACACGTAGCCCGCTCCCCCAGGCCCGATCGCGTGAGGAACTTCACGCGAACCCCTGTAATACACGAAGCCCGCTCCCCCAGGCCCGATCGCGTGTGGAACTTCACGCGAACCCCTGTAATACACGTAGCCCGCTCCCCCAGGCCCGATCGCGTGAATAACTTCACGCGAACCCCTGTGATGCACGTACCCTGCAAATCGCGTGTGACACTTCCCGCGCACCCCGGTATACATGCACACGTATTTTTTGTCAGCGGGTGTCCGTGTTTGTGGGTACCCCTTTGCACGTCATTTTTCCTGGAGGGCCACAGTATGGGACATTCATCATGGCAGTATATAGGTGCTATTTGTTGGCGCACCTTTTGGCGCACATTTCTTACAGCCGCAGAGACGCTACCGCCTCCTTTCTTGTGGCGGTCGTGTTTGTGCCTGTGCGCTGGTTTGAGCGTGCGCTTTTTTCCCCTATTCTATTCCATGAATACGTGTTGTAGGCGAGCGTGTGGGCGTTCCGCGCACTTGTGCCCTGTACTTCCCCCGTGACGCCCACGTTTTGGCAAGTTGTTCCCCATTCCGAGTGTTACGCCCGTGTTCCGCCTACTTTTATTGCGTGCGCCGCGCTATGTGCGATTTTCGCTGTGGCCTGTGCGATTTTCGCTGTGACCTGGCGCACGCTGTTAGATGGCCTGTGCGCTAACGTGCGCCGCACACTTTTTATCGCACATCCGCTGGTTTTCTCGCGCACGGCCTTCCATGAATCGACGTGCGCTGCTTTTCGTGCGATTTTCGCACGTTCACTGCGATTTTCGCTATTCCACTGCGATTCGCACGTTTATGCCCACTTGCGCCGCGCTAATTATTCCATGAATCGGCCTGTTAGTATTCAACATCCAACATGCTTAAAAATTCCAGTTAATTACATCAAAAATTGTAACAGGGGTTAGTAGGTGCAGTGTCTACTAAAAATTATTCTTCACCATACTATATTTTTTATATAAAAAATAGGATTTAAATGTTTCTTCAATACAGAAGCGAATAAGCATGCCATATTAACAACATCAACTGGACAAAGCTAGTTAACAGCAGACACTGTGCTGCAAGGTCGTGGGACACTCAATAACAATGTCAATCTAAGCACATCTTCCAAATCTCATCTTCTGTCGCACTCTGTTTCGGCCATCGAGCAAAGGGTACATTCAGTACAAGGAGTATGAACACGACTTATTGTTGCAGAAAGAGAAAAACAGAAGGTGAGGGCAGAATTGCATGGGAAATTCATGTTAGAATATTTAAAAAAAGACAGGAATAATCCCAGATGGACTCCAGGTCCAGAACACCCGCTGAGTCTTCATTGATAATCCAAAATGTAAACACATTTGGAGCGGGGTGGGCAATTTGTGGAGTCGAGATTGGATTATACTCTATATTGAGAACACAGAAGAAGAAATAAAAAAACAAGGTGACAAATTAGCAATTTTAGAAGGCCAAATATCCAATAACTGCTTGATCAGTGATGTGCAGTCTAAAACGTATCAAATTAATGAGGACATTTGAAAATGTAATTTGGAGAACAAATTGTGGAAACTAAAACAATATATTGCAAACTATAAGGAAGAGAAAACTTATCCTTACCTACACCCTGATTTTTATCAGGATACTAAGTCAGACATCCATTCAACAGAGATCATCAGCAAGTTTCACTAAAAGGAAGACGTTTGTGACATTTTCGGAAATTAGTAATGGCTCCAGTGGGAGTGACCCAGAAGAGACGGGGAATGAACCACTAGCTTCTTTGTTTCATAATCAATGCAGCCACAACAATGTTTTGAGGCAGAGCAAAAGAGCAAATAACAGAAGGGGTCTGCGCCCTGGAGGTTAGAGGATCAGGACAAGACAGTGGGAGAGACAATATCAGATCCAACAAACATGACGACACTGATTTTCAATCTATCCAAACACAATCTAACAAATGAAGAAGTTGGTGTACTTAACAAAGGTCTTTGCTAGGTTCGAGTTAAAAAAGCAGATGCTTTCAAGACGCAGAAAGAAGCTAGGAGGTTATTCTGCATGATTAGGTCACAATATATGTTTTAAGAACAGCAATTATGAACCAAGGGAGAATATAACAGGTTTGAAGGTACCTTCCACTTTTGTTCCGCCCAGTAATGCTGAATGTCTGGAAATTCTCACTTTTGAAAATAAGGTGCTACGGTATGCACAATTAATTGGAGACAAGCTCAATTCACCAAGAGATAATTTAACACTGGGTGAAAGAGCAAGTAGATTAAAACATCCTTATAAAGCCAGCCGACAAAGGAGGCGGCCTCATTATCTGGGATCTTGGTCTATATGAGAAGGAAGCATTTCACCTCCTCAGCAATACTTTGAACTACAAGCCAATGTCTCATCTGAAAACCAAAATATCTGAGATATGTCAGCAAGCAGAGTACACATGGGTGGATCTGCAAGGAAAAGAAAGAAGAATATGTTGGACGAATCCTAAAATACCAGTGTTTTATATTCTCCAAAAAGTGCACAAAGACATCTTGGATCCCCCAGGAGACCCATTGTTTCTGCAATAGGCTCGATTTTGGAGCCATTATCAGTTTAGACTTCTTTTGAAAACCTTTTGTAACTACAATGTGCTCATAAATAGCAGATTCGACAGACATGGTCAATGTCCTAGATGGAATCAATACTCTGGAGCATGACTAGATAGTACAAAGTGACTCAACAACAAAAGTCACTAACATCCCACAAGATGGGTGTTTAAAGGTGATTTAAGAACTATTGAATACGCATGCCGACTTGGGAAATCTTGTTCCGACAGATTGTTTTTTTTTTAAACTCTTTATTTATTAACAGTGGGCTCCACAGTTACAGCAGCTTCATTCCCATAATATGTTAATGTTAAAGTTATTTGTACCGCGCACCGTCACCAACGGAAATGGTCCCCAAGCACTCTGGCGGATCTGCAAATAAGGTGGGATGGGTTAGTAAGGTGAAGAGGGAGTAGGATAGTGAGAGGAGTGGTGTTCTCTTGGCAGCTTCAGCTCAGTATACACCAGATACTGAGCTTTGGTGCGGATATTGGATCAGTGTCAGTCCGCGTGTGCTGTTGCTCCGGCTTATGTGCTGTTGCAGTGTTGTGAAGTGCTTGCGGCTTGTGGTGCGAGAGATGGTTGTGTGAGTTTTTTGAGTGAGATATGTATGCAGAGTTTGAGCTTCTATTGGTTAGTGGGTTACCTGACCTTTAGCATGCTAACATTCACAGTTCTATCCAGGTGCGGCACCTGTCGACCCTCACACCTCTATCTGGATGCGGCGCAGGCCAATGCCTAGGATTCCATCTAGGTGTGGCATGTCAACATTCACAGTCCCATCCAAATGCAACGCAGGCCAATATTCATAATTCTGTCTAAGTGTTGACATGCTAACATTCGCAATTCTGTCTGAGCGTGGACTTGCCGATATTCACAATTCTATCTAAATGCGGCGCGTGTTGGTTTCGACAACTATGTAACTATGTAATGCAAGGCAACTTCTACAATCCTGCAATGAATAAGTTCAGTCTAGTGGTTACAAATCTTTCTGAGTGTTCCTGGTGTGAGTCTATGGCAGTCTATGTTCTTGGGAGGTAAGATAGATTGGCACAGGTTTTCTGGAGTAGATTAATTGCTCTACTCCCCACCCATGCCACACTCAACAGTTTTTGTTGGCGTCTGTTGGCTGCTGGCTTCACTGGCTTCCCCTGCTGACACATCATGGGGCCGTCCTTTGCCTAAGGGTCCTTCGCCGCCGGGCAGAGGGCTGCCCTAGGGTGTCCTTGATGTGGGATAAGAGGACCAATCCGGATGGAGTGGGCGTGTAGGGAGGCGGGCAGAGTGAAGCCAGGAAGCGGGTGTGCAGGGGGAGAGGGACCACGCGCCGAGTGCGCTATGGTGCTTTTAAGCAGCTTTACCAAATAAAATAGCATTTTGGAGGAGGTGGGGGGTCAGGAGACACCTTACCTTTGGCCTGGGCTCGCTGGAAATGGCAGGGAGCGCCTCCAGCGAGCCAACATAATCAAAATTAATTTCTCTTTTAGATCATTTGTCTAAATTAACCTGTTTTATTGGCCCCCTTTGTTTTATTGGCCCCCTTTGATCAGTTAACCGTCACCATCCACTGTCCCTGCACTGTTCCTTTTCTTAGCCCTCCATTCCTTTCATGTTGAATAGATTAACATTATTTTTAAATTAAATGTAATTTTCCGCTCCCCCATCTCCATCTGGGCACAGCATCCCCAAGAAAATTTCTATTTTAATCTCAGCCACCCTGCCCACCCAATAACACCCAGATCCCAGTTGCTCTTGCAGGGCGCAGAGAGCATTTCAGACAGATACATATGGAAGGGACCCCAAATATCCTTTGGTCGACTTGCCCCGGGTCGGGTCAAAACATATTGCTCCTCGCGCTCATTCCCAAAGTCAATTCACGGAGGAAAGTGGTCATGCTTGGTGGTGTAGAGCTTTTCCAGGCCTGTAGGATACACTTCTTGGCCACCGCACATGAGACGTTAAATAGTTTTGTGGTTTTCTCGGAGCACTTACCAATGTCTCCGAATAAGTATTTTTGAGTAGTTAGTTGTGGGGGTATCTGCGTGATTTCCGTCAGCATCTCGGCCACCTTTCCCTAGAACCCCACCAGTGCAGGACACTCCCGGTACATGTGAAATGAGCCCGCCTTTGGGGACCTGCATTTGGGGCATTCATCAGTGCAATCTGTTACAAATTTGGCCATCTTGGCCAGTGTGTGGTGTAGTCTATTTAGGATTTTGAATGGGGATCAGGCGCAACCCAGCATTTAATGAAACTTTCTTCGTAAGTGCACAATATCTATTCCATTTATCCTCTGGGATTGGCACCTGTAGGTCTGTTTCCCATTTGTCTTTAACCTGGTTCCTTGTAGGGGTATGGTTTTGCACTGACATACAATTTAGAAATACCCAGCCCTCCCCTAGTGGTGGCGAGTTGCAAACATGGATGTGGGGGGGGAAGGGGGTTCGTCGGGTAAGAGCGGCCACCTTTTCTGGAATGCAGCTCTCATCCTATAATATTATTGTGTCTTGAGTGGCCTGCCGCCCAATGCTCTAGTGAAGTCTTCCAGGGTTGCAAATTTACCATTTATAAACATATCACCCCCCCTCATCTCCATATCGGGATCCCAGGCCTCCTGTATACTTGTATCGAAAGTCGGGGGGGATATCCGGAAATTTCCACAAGGGGACCTCTGGGTTGTACGGTGTCTCCAGCTTCAGCCTTTTAAATATTGCGCCCCAGGCTCGGACAGTGCAGCTAACTGGGTCATATTTGCATGTAGTTCTATGTCGTGTGTTGAATATAGATGTCTGTCGGGGATGTGGTATGCGCGACTACGCACGGGTGTGGTGCTCCGTCTGCCTCTTCGTACCAATACTTAGCAAACTGTGACTGGGCGGCCAGGTAGTAGAGTTCAAAATCCGGGGAAGCTATACCTCCGGTACAGTAGGGTTCCGTCATTTTTTCCCACCCTATTCTGGCTGTTTTCCCATTCCATGGATGTTCACTACCATTGACCATAGTTAGAAAAAATTCCCTTGCAGGCCATATAGGTACGTTTACAAAAAAATATAACAGCTTGGGAAGGGCTATCATTTTAAGGAGTGCTATCCTGCCATGTAGGGATATAGGAAGATTTCTCCAAATCTGTAGCTTAGTATTCAGTGTTTGCAGTGCCTGCTCAGGATTGTCAGTGTACAGCGTGTGTCTGTTCCTGGATACTAAAACCCCAAGGTATCTGATGTTCTGTTCTGACCATTTAAGTCCGCAGGCAACGGCTGGGCATTTAATAGATGGGGTGAGCGGGAATATTTCCGATTTGGCATTGTTTATAGTGTATCCTGAGTATTCAGCGAACTCATGTATGTCCGCCATTATCGGCGCTATATTTTTTTCGGGCTCCCGGATGTATAAGAGCGTGTCATCGGCATACAGTGAGATTAGCTGTGTGGAGCCTTTCATGCTTATTCCCTTGTCTCCATGCCTCAATCTGACGGCCGCCACCATGGGTTCAATGGTCAAGGCAAACTGTATGGGCGAGAACGGGCAGCCCTGTTGTGTGCCCCTGCCCAGTTGGAATAACTCTGAGATGGTTCTGTTGGTGCATACTCTGGCCCCGGGGGCTGTGTACAATAGTTGTACAAATCTGATGAAGCCGGGTCCCATCCCAAATGTTTCCAGTACAGTGATGAGATAGACCCATGAGACGGAGTCGAACGCCTTTTCGGCATCAAGGGTCACTGCAACTGCACTTCCACCTGGATCTATCTGTGCCATTATACCAAACAATCTACGCAGGTTTAAAGCAGTAGACCTTTGGGGAATAAATCCATTCTGGTCACGGTGAACCAACGCGGAGACTAGGGGCAACATTCGGTTAGCCAGCACCTTTGCAAATATTTTAGCATCAGCGTTAATAAGCGAGAGGGGCCTGTATGATGACATATCACAAGGTGGGCGTCGGGGCTTGGGCAACACAGTTATTATGGCTTCTCTCATTGTTGGGGGCAGTATGTTTCCCTCTAGTCCTTCCTCCCATGTTCTCAACATTATGGGAACTAGTTCCGTGCGCAACTCCTTATAGAATTCGGCCCCTAGCCCATCAGAGCCCGGTGCTAATCGCCTCGTCAACTTCTTCCACAGTGATCGGCTGATCTAGAGCCATTTTATTTTCAAGTGGCAGTTTGGGGAGCTCCAGTTTCGCCAGATAGGCCTTTATCTCAGCACTTGTTTTCCTGTCTCTGTTTGCGTATAGCGTTTGGTAAAATTTGACAAATTCCTCATTTATCCCCTCCTCGCTCGTCACCACCTCCTTTAATGCCGTTTGTATACTGTGATTGGGTGTGGTTGCTCTCATGCTTAATCAGGTTGGCTAGTGTCCTAACCGCCTTGTTCCCCTTCCCATATCTGCATGCTCTGGCAGGAGCTGCCAAACATCGTATTTCGCTGGCGGTTAGGTCATCGAAGTCTCTTATATGTTTGTGAATTGTAGCAAAGGTATTCTTGTCGTGCGTGCGGCTATAGGTTTCCTTTAGGCTGCTCAGTGCATTTTCTACCTCCTTGAGCTCCCTTCTTACCCCCTTTAGGAGACTGGTGGATTTCGAAATCAATGCCCCCCTAGCCCAGACCTTGAAGGCCTCCCAGACCATGGAGACCCGTTCCACAGTCCCAACATTATTAGTGAAGAACTCTTCTATTTCAACCCTCAGGGAATCCACCACATTGGGGTCGCTACGTATCCCACCTGGCATTCTCCATCGTCTACCGGTCTAGGGTCTCTAAACCTAAGCTCCAACAGCACAGGGGAGTGATCAGACCGTGTACGGGGCAGGATTTCACAGCTCTGTAGCAGCTCCGATAGGCCCAGTGACACAAAAAAATAGTCTATACGCGATTCACTATCGTGGACAGACAAGTGATAGGTGTATTGTTTGGCATCAGGGTGTAATGTATGCCATGCATCTATCAATGCCATTTGTGTAAGTAATTGATCTAATGTTAATGCCATTCTGGTGGGCATCCTCATTTTCATACTGGATCTGTCTGGTGCGGGGTCAAGAGCCATGTTGAAATTGCCTCCCCATATTATGGTCGATACATCAAGCTTGTTTATTTCGTATATATTTAAATAAAAGTCTGGGTCGTCAATGTTGGGGCCATATGTATTAACCAGTGTTATTTGTTTACCCGCTACTTCTCCCCATACCAGAACATATCTTCCCAGTGGGTCTATCTTGTGCCCTTTAGTCTGGAACCCCAATGAGGGGTGTACAAGAATGATAACTCCCCTGGATTGGGACAAGTAGTCTGTGTAGTATCGTAGCTTCCCCCATTTGGACAGTATATTTATGTTAACAGCACCCAGTGCATGAGTCTCCTGCAACATCACAATCTGAGGGCTATGCCTAGTAATATAATTCCCGACCTTTCTGGCCTTCATTGGGTTGTTTAGCTCTCGTACATTCCAGGATAACAGTGGTATTCTTAACCCATCTGTGGCACCGCACGTGCGTGTGTTATGTCCAGCCACCGTGTCCAGCAGTTCCAGTATTCGCATGGTGGGAACAGCAACCGCTTCTGGGAGACCACATAACTTTTAAACCCAAAACCTGTATTGCCCGCTCCTCCATCCGCGGGCCCAGTTTGTAAACTTCTCCCTGTTCCCCCCCCCTCCCCCTTTCTCCATGTAGCTCAACATAGCTAAAGAGTCTCTGGCATCTTGACCCCCCACCCGCATCATCTCCCCAAACTTGACGATGCTGCCCAATAACACTCATAACTTGCCCAGTGGGCGTTCTTCTGAGCTAGTGGACCTTTCCTGAGGGACAGCTGCTGTGGCCATCTGGCTACCCTCGCCGGAGGCTTCACGGCTCGATAAACGATGAACTTTGTTCCAGTCCAACTTTACAATGTTTCTTCAATATTGTCCCGTTGCAGGTATGGTGCTCCTTCCTCAGTCTGCAGGGTCCCTTCTCCTTCTCCCTTCATCTGGCCTTGGTCTCGCATTTTGATCTCCCCCCCGGTCCCTGGGAGGAAGCGGGATGGAGGCCTCCACATACGCCATGGCTTCCGCTGGGTTCTCAAAGAAGTGGGCTCTTCCTCCATGTTGGATTCTCATTTTTGCAGGGAAGATTAAGACGTAGGGCACGTTGCACATCCGTAGTTTCTTGACTAGCTCATAGGACCTTCGCTGTGTTTGTATGTTTGCTAAGAAGTCCGGATATATGTGTATTCTATTTTCTATTTTCTTTGTATTGCAGCGACCCCTTTTCTCTAGACAGTCAGAGTATTGTGTCCCTGTCCCTATAATTGAGGAGTCGTGCTATCATGGTCCGGGGTGGGGCACCTGGCTTCGGAGGGGGTGCAAGGGTGCGGTGGGCTCTCTCAATGAGAAAGTGGTCCGAGAGGGATTCCGTCCCTAGGACAGTCTTCAGCAAACCTTCCACCTGCCTCTCCATTGAGCCCTTGCCAAACGTTTCCGAAACCCTGACTATTCGGATGTTATTTCTCCGTGATCTAGATTCAAGATCTTCACACTTGCTCTGTGTTTTGCGTAGTTCTGCCTTGAGTTGAGCTATATCGCGGCCATGCTGCGAAATCGTGTCCTCTTTTCCACCCTCAAGGATCCAATTGTCACCACTATGTCATCCAGTTTCGTGTTAACCGCCAGGAATCCGTATTGTACTATTGCTGCCAAGCTGTCTATGGGATCCATCTCCTGTCTATCAGAGGTTTGAGGCGTGCTCCCGGCCGTAGCATGCGGCTGGGAGCTGGCGAAGGAGTCCATTGGGCTGGTCTTTTTCCCCCCGAGCCCTTCTTCTCGGTGCAGCCCATGTGTCACCACAGCCCTTGCTTTAAGGGTGGACTGCGCTCTCCCACGTATTTATGTCTGATATGTTAATATCCCATAAGAGAGTTAATTAACTATGGGGGGTGGTGTTGTCACCCCCACCTCTCCACCCAGCTCAGGATATCTTGCAGATATTATAGGGCTAGCACCACCACACCCTCTGCCACTGACCCACCGCACAGGGAGGGGGGGGGGCAAGTTCCCTTTACTGTAGTGGCTGTGTTGGCTGCTGCATCCAGTTCATGGGCCTATGCCTGGTCTGCGGCAATGATGTAAATGTGGCTTTTTCCCTGCTTCAACGTGGGGTTCTATTGCCCCTTGTTTAGTTCTGCAGCCCAGGAACTTCCCAGCCGGCCCTCTCCGCAATCCCGCGCCAAGCAATGTCAGGATATATCTGATAGTGGGGGGGGGCTCCCCCTGTTGCGCTTCACTTACTTGGCGGGGGGGTGCCTCCCTCGTGCGCCTCCTCTCCGCAGCAGCACAGCCGCAGGAAGGTTTGTCTGGGGTTGGGGCGGCCGGCCCCAAATGGTGTTCGCTGCACCTCCAGTCGCGTCTCCGGGGCCTCCCCCTTCAACGCTGTCTCACGGCTGCCGGGCTGCAGCTATCTGCTGTGCCCACAGTCGCGCCTCCCTCTCCGGAGCTGCCTGCAGATCCCGTGTGTGCGGCCGGTGGCCGCGGCTCTCTCAGCCTCCCCTGTACGCAGAGAGCCGGCTGTTGCTTTTGTCTCTCCTCGGGGGAGGGCGGCGACACTATGTTTTCTTCGTTCCTTGCTGCGGATGTGATGCCCCCCTCCCCGCTCGGCCTCCTGTAGTTTCCGACTCCTCGGCCGAGCGTAGGAGATGTGTGGAGCCGCCAGGCGGCCACACGACAGCCTCTCAGTCGCTGCGGGTTCCAGGCAGGATATCTCAGCTACCTCACGGCGAACGTGTCCAGTTTTTGCAGGGGTTGTTCTGTGGACCTTCCGGAGTTGAAATTTTCAATCCGTGTTGGCACTGGCAGGATATGCTGTACAAAGGATTTTTCTCGAGCCAGAGCTCTCCACTCAGGCGGCCATTTTCGATGTGCGCTGTTCCGACAGATTTTACTGTAGCGTGCATGTAATTAGCGTTGACTATGTTTTTTCCTCTTTAAAGACCAACCTTTTCAACAATTTCAAGGGATGAGTATGGGAGCGACATTTGCACCAGACCTAGCCAATCTGAGGCATATTTCATGAACAAATTAATATACAGCACACACACAACAGATTTGCTGAATACATCGTCACATGGCGTTGCTAGATTGATGACATGTTTGTTGTATGGCGGGGTAGCGCATCTCTCCTGAATACATTTTTTAGATGGCTAAGTCTCAAAGATAAACACCTGAGGTTCGCGATGTCTCTACATGATGGTCAAATAATTTTCTTGGACACTGGTATGAAACACGCAGGCAAGTTGCATGCATCTCTCTATGAGATGCCTACTGATAAGAACAGTCTTCTACATTTTGAAGAATGTTTCCATCCATGAGCCCTCAGAATTTACTGTACGGACAATTTGTACAGATTAGGCGTAATTGTAGAAAAAGGGATTTTGAAGAGTATGCTCAGAAGCTACAGAGGACACTTTCGAAGGCTGTGCGTACTCTTGTAAGGTCATAAAACAGACCAAACAGTGGGCAGGGAACCTTAGCCAATACGTTGGTCTCCAGAAACAAGCACAGAAACAAAGTGTCTTTGGTTTGACATACAGCCCCATCATAACCAAGTGAGAAACCCCATCAGGAAACACTGGCATGTATTACAATGCCCAGGGTTCATACTGACAAAACCTATCTTTGCACTTAAAAGATGCGTTAATATCAGACAATCCCTTGTCCATCGGCAGCACATAAAAAAAAAAAAAAACAGTCTGACTGTAGGAACTCTGCTATGTTTGCCATCTGTCACTGGTGCTTTACATGTGGCAAGAGCACAGTCCGCTCCCTAAACAAAAAAACATTGAAAAACCATTAAGTTCAATAGTATGGTTTGGGAACTTCGACACTTTACCAATTGTAAGAGCAAAATGTGATTTATTGGATTAAATGCCCTTGCTAAATCATATATGCGGGCAAGACCAAAAGAGAAGTTTGACAGAGGATCTGTGAGCACAGATCCGGCATCAAACATAAGATTGGAGGACACGCCTGTGGTAGAAAATTGTGAATTTTAACCATGATGCAAGCACAATGTTTTGGTTTGTCATACAATCTGTGATCATGGACATCAGAGGGGGAGATGTGGAGGCCCTTTTAAGTGAAGTTGAACAGAGATGGATCAGAGGCCTCAACACAGTTGATTAAGGCTTAAATGTTTGCATTGAGTGGAACAGCGCTTACCAGCTCTCCGTAGAACATATTCACCACAGACAGTATTCACCCACGAGTGGGTTTCCCTTTAGTTAAACCTTTATAGATAAATTGGGATGGCCTTTTGTGAGAAGACAAAACAAGCAACTAGGCTAAAAAGCCTAAAATCCCTATTTGTAAAAAAACTGTTGTTGCAGAATGGCCGTGGTTTACTAGTACAGCCATATTCCAAGAAGTAGGTGGGGTCCACACAGTAGAAAGAGCTGAGGAGCTGCAAAGAAATTTGTCTGGAATACGCATTATTAGATGTGATATACCATGAGTTGGGAGGTACTGATATTAACCCACAGCAAACATAGAAGCTGTACATATATTGGTCCTATCCATCAAAGTTATGGTCCAACTCAGACACAGGCTTTTGAAGGATGCCTGCGACTTTAAATGCATACTTAACATTGTGCACGTAGAGTTTTTTTACGTTGCCTCTGCTTTTTCGCCTCCCCTCCCCTGCTGACCTGGCTGTAACCTGATCTGCATACCCTCTGATCTCGGGCCCAGGTCCTCCCCCACCAGTTTCACAAGCCTGCACTGCCTGCCTGGCAACCCCCGCACTTGGGGACTGTTTCTGTATCCCTGCAGTCCCCTACCAGCACTTGACAACTGATGTCTGCACTTACCCTTGCATTGTTCACTTGCTGGCCGTTACCTTACTTATCGCTATTATCTATTCCCTTGCACTATACTGCACTGTCCTCCCTCCCCCTTCCCATGTACTTGCGCGATCTGAATGACACCTGGCCAAGTAAGATCGCTGTCTGCCCTCCCCTTTCCCCCTCCCTTGCCTCGTCGCGCCTTGAAACACTTGTATAGGCACGTTATAAATGCCATATCATATCATACAGGATGATGAGGTACAGGAAGCTAGCATACATTGCCAACGAGTAAGACGCAAATCTAAAAAGTTGCATTTTCTGTACAGGAATAACAGTGTAGTATCAGCACTGTTAAACCTTAGAAAACGGACAGAATACACTTAAGGTATTTCCTTATTTATTAGCCGCCACAATTTGTGAGCGCTTCGAAGTTTGCAGGGTTAACATCTGAAGTTCTTAATTCCCCGCTAAAGTAAACTTCATCACTTAATAAGCACTGGAGCTTGGTGGGGCAGCCTTTATCGTTTTACCTAAAATGCAGCGGTGGAATTGAATCTTGAACTTGATACTCCTGTGAGTTAATACTGAGAGTCTGTGTTAAGGGAAAGCCCAGGTTTAGGACACATATGGGGCATGTGGACACTATTGTATACAGGATGTGTTTGGTAGAAACATTAACATTGAAGGAAACTAATCAAAACCAGCTGCAGCCTATGGTTACACATGCATTAGTCAGGATGCTGCACAATTAGTGGTTCAGATACAAGTTTTTAAAAAGAAAAAAAAGATTGCCCTTTAAGAGTATTTTAGCATACAACAGAGGGGATTTTGATTAGGGTTGGGGCAAAGCAGTGTATTAATATGACTCCTATGTTCACTTCAGTGAAAAATAGCAGGACGTTCTCTTTGTTTCAGGATATGGTAATGGCTCAACATAGTTTGTTTCAGGCAAGATGCAGATTTGCCTGATTTGACCAGTACTGAATATTGCAGCTCCTACGGGCAATCTCAATGTTCTTAGTTATGAATAACGGGCAAGTGAGTGCCTTCTTGTTTGTTCAAAATACTGTCCACGTTAAAGTGATTCACGTTCGGCTTGGTCCTCAGGGTTTATTTTTTAAGTTATTCTTCATTCATTTTGCAGCTTATGAAGCATTACCTGCTTTGAAAAACTCACAAAGGAGGGGTGGATCGATTGGTGAAGAGTTTGTACGGCGTGATGAAAGCAACTACTACAATTAGGAAGGACAGGTTTATCTGGACTGTACACATTGTTTGAAGGCTGAAACACAGTGTCAAAAGAACATGAGCTGTGAAAGATGTACTTAGATGTCTGCTGTTAAACGGCTTTGTCCAGTTGACGTCGTAATGTTAATACGACATGCTATTCGCCTCTGGATTGAGGAAACACTGCGCAAGTCGGGAAACCAATATGTTTTTAGAAATAGGTTTCCTAATGGTTCGTTTTATATAAAAACCATGGTAGGGTGAAGAAAATTAAGTAGACACTGCACCTACTAACCAATGTCATAATGTTTGCTAAAATTAACTGGACTTTGAAAAGAAGTTTATGCTCGATATTTATATTTTTGATACATTGAATAAAGACAGATTCATTCAAAAGTTTAATCAATATAGTGTGTGGTGAAGTTTCTTTATATAGCGCCTATACACAATGTGTTTCAAAGCGCTTCAAGACAAGGGAGGTAACAAGTGAAAATACGATTACATTCTTACAGGCCATGAACAGTAAGGATGTGAAATTAACTATCGTACTCGGCCTGACGACATTTCTGGTAGAGCCAGAGAAAAACAAAATGTGAGGGAGAGGGGTGCAGAAAATATGGGGGGGTGGGGGGGGACAAAACAAGGAACTTTCGTCTTTCGTAATACAGCAAACAGACGACTGACGCAATAACCCCCTATATCACCAAAACAAGAGGAACCTCCAATCAACAACCACAACTCCCGGAAGACGAACGCGATGAAAACACAAAAAACCCAAGACAAAATCTAAAAGAACTCTTCGAAGACGCTAACACCCCAAATCCCACAGTCCAACAATTGACCGACCAGGAAGGAAACCTCAACACCGAACAGAAGGCGACCTCGACAAAGACCAAACCAAACAACACCTCCAAACTTCACTGCAATCTAATAAACGCAAAATCCATGTCAAAACACTCAACAGAAATCTTTGACCTACTCAACGACAACGGCATTGACATCCTGTTCATCACAGAAACATGGCGGGACGACAACTACAAAATCGCACTCCAAAACTGCCTTCCGACCGACTTCAAATGCCTACAAATAAACAGGAAAAACAAAAGAGGAGGAGGCATCGCTATAGCATTCAAGGAACACCTGAAAATAAAAACTGACGAACCACTCAACATCCTCAACTGCGAAACCATGGTAATACACTTAACAGCGAGCCCAAAAACCAACATCACATTCATCCTGGTATACAGACCGCCAACATACGATGCAACATTCGTCGATAACTTCATAGAAGCCATCACCAACTTAGCCATCAACCACGAACACCTAATCATCCTGGGAGACTTCAACATCTGGTTTGAAAACAGCCTCGCCAACTCCCAAAACTCACTAATTGAACAACTCAGCAACATGAAACTACGACAACTAGTCAAAGGAGCAACACACTCGGCAAGACCTACCCTAGACGCAATTTTCGCCAAAGAAAAACTCATCACCACGGCACCGCCGATACAAATACTGTGGAGCGACCATCTCATCATCCCATTCGTGATCACTCTGCCTACCCAAGCCTACATCCAACATCCAAAACTCACTACCACCACCAAAAGAAACTGGAAACACGTCAAAGAATGCAACCTATTCGAACAACTGGAATTAACGAAACCCTCAAATACAGAATTGGAGCTAGTGGACCTAGACGGGAAAGCAGAGATACTGCACAAATGGATCGCAAATACAATAGACAAGATCGCCCCAGAAAAACCGTTCACCCCATCAAAAAAAAGAGCAATGGCAAAATGGTTCACCCCACTATTAAACGACATGAAAAAGGAAAACAAAAAGAGGGAACCGGAATGGAGGAAAGAATACAACCCAAGGAAAAAAACACTGTACCAGAAACAAATCCGCGCATACAAGAAGGAAATTCAAAAAGCAAAGAGAAGACACTACGATGACAGAATCAACAATCCCACCAACACACAAAAAGAAATGTTTAGCATCATTAAAGAAATGAGAAACCCACCAGGCTGTGATAACACCCCAACGCCCTCAGAAAAACTCTGCAACGACTTGGCAGACCAATTCCAAAAAAAAAAAATCAATGACATCCGACAAACCATAGAAAAGCGACCAACCAACCACAACACACAACCCAACGGACCTAACACGGAACCAAAGCACAAACTCCAAAGCTTCCCTGAAATATCAGCAGAGGCATTCGCAATGCTGGTAAAACGAAGCAAGAAAGCGGGATCACCCATGGACCCCTGTCCCCCAGACATATACAAATCAATCCTTGCGCAAGGATCGCCAGCAGAACAACTACAGAAACCTTCTAAATCTTTCACCATCAACAGGGACTGTACCGAAGATCTTCAAATTAGCATACATTAGGCCACTCTTGAAAAACACAAGTGGTGACGTAGATGACCTTTCCAACTACAGGCCGATCTCTAACATCTCCTACCCAGCAAAACTTCTAGAAACCTACATATATAAACTAACTCAAGAACACGCAGAAAAACACCACCTGCTGGACCAAGCTCAAATCGGTTTCAGACCAGCGAGAGGAACGGAAACAGCATTACTATGCATCTGGGACTATCTCAAAACTAACGCAGACTCAAACACTACCTCACCCTTCTTCTGCTCGACCTCTCCGCAGCCTTTGACACAGTTAACCACGACACCCTGACCAAAAGACTAGAAGACATAGGCATAACAGACACAGCACTACGCTGGACCAAATCATTTCTAGCAGACAGAACAGAAACGGTATGGATAAAACCTTTTAAATCAACCCCACGAGTTAACGACTGTGGAGTCCCACAAGGATCCTCACTATCTCCACTATATTTCAACATCTATCAGACTCCGGTCATCAGAATCTTCAAAAAATACAACATTACATGTTACAATTACGCAGATGACACTCAGATCATCTACAAAATCAAAGACACTGATGCCGACCACTCAACCCTAACCGACTGTCTAAAAGAAGTCTTCAACTGGATGGATGCCAACAACCTGAAAATCAACCCAGGAAAGACAGAAATCATGATCATATCCACAGACCAAGAGAACGAAACTACCATCCCATGGCCCACGGAAATGGGAAACGCACCAACACCATCGAAGGTAGTAAAAAATCTGGAAGTCCTAATGGACAACACCCTAACCCTGGAACCACAAATAAATGCAACAGTGAAGAGATGCTATTTCCTCCTCCACACGGCGAGAAGAATTCTACCTTTCCTCTCCTTCACGCACAAAACACTCACTATCGTCGCCCTAATCATGTCAAAAAATCGACTACGCAAACAGCCTCTACCTCGGAATACCAGAATACCTCCTGAAGAAACTGCAACGGATCCAAAACGCAGCAGCAAGACTACTCCTCAAACTATCCAGAAAAGAACACATCACTCCAGCGCTAAAAACACTACACTGGCTCCCAGTAAAACATCGCATCACCTTCAAAACAATGTGCATAACGCACAGGGCAATCAGCGGACAAGGAGCAGAATTCCTACAAAAGAAAATAACAGTCTACAAGCCAACGAGACCCCTCCGATCAAGCACGAAATCCGCCTGGAACTCAAACCATACTTTAAGAAAAAACTTGGAGGCACCTCCTTCTACCACTTAGCCACAAAAACCTGGAACAACATCCCAAAAGAAATAAGAAACACTGAAGATCACCTAAAATTCAGGAAATCAATAAAAACCTGGCTCTTCAACACCACAGACTAAATCTGGAAACCAAAACCAAAAAAAAAAGGTGACTAAACCGGAAAGGAGACAGACATCCCCGACCGAGAGGGTAACTCACACGACACCTGGACGGATGACACCGGACAGACTGGAACACAGATGGCCCGCACGGAGACTGAGTCAACTACCCCAGACAATCCCACCAACACCTCGCCTGCCCTTAGTTACCGCCAGGTACCATAGTGGTATGGAATTGACGAGATATTGACAATCACCACACTACCTAAGAGGTTGATATTGGCAGATGCACTTGCCACAGGAGTATTAAAGGAGAATAAGGGGAGCACTGAGAGAGCATGTTAGAGGTGGGGGCCTGAAGAGTAAGGAAACTTATATGCCAGTCGGACCCAGATCTGGACAGAGCTGCATCACGGGAGACCTCGCAAACCGAGCGCCTCAACTCAGGATAGAAACGCAAACTAACCAACCCTACTAACAATTTCCCTTTCTGCATACACCTCTCAAACTCCAAACCAAACACAACCAAACCTACAGCACAACAAACCGCACAAACTTCACTACACTGCAACAACAAAACAAAAACACACAGTCGTGCACAACAGTACACGACGTCTACCGGCCGCAAACACCCCAGGCCCAGCCAACGGACCCACCGGGCTGAGGCTGCCAACAGCACATCACTGCTCTCTTGCACTTTTCCTGCTTCGTCCCACTAACTCATCCTCCCCTCCTTTTCAGAACCGCCAGAGCGCCAGGGGACCACTCCGGTGGTGATAGTGCGCGGTACAAATGTCCTTTAACATTAAACAATTCCCTTCCAACCCCTCCCACTTCCCACAACGGGAAAAGGGCAAGTACACATTGCTCAATGTATTCAATAATAATAATGCAGTCTAATACTTATTCAGCTATTGCCAGAAGTGACCTTCATGTCCTCGGTTTTCTCTTGTACTCTTATACCACAGCTTGCCGCCCCGAATGAGGTTGAGATGTAAGCATCTCCTGTAACTAATATTACAATTGTCTTTGGGTGCCCCTCTCCTTTTTCTCTGCCCCATTTGGCTCTGCTCTGTTTTGAACTAGTGTAGTATTCTAAAAAGGGAAGCCAGACCATATCAATATGGGAATGAGATTCCATGAGGGCAGTGGTCATACTTTCCATCTGATATATGGCATGCGCTTTCATGAGCCACTCTTTCGTTGGGAGCATACACCTTTTCCATCTAACCATTAAACACACTCTGGCTGACAACAAGTAGTTCCTAGGCATGTGTGAAAGAATGGTATGTGATCCCTCGGCCTCTGACTCCATCCCAAACAAGACCAATAATGGGGATAGTTACCTATGAATACTATCAATGGCCTGTATCCAACCTAGGATCTCTTTCCAGTAGGCCTGCACACTCACACAACTCCACCACTAATGCCAGTAGTTACTCCTCTCTCCGCACCCCCTCCAACAATAGGGCAGGACCCTCTGAAATACTCGATAAGCGCTGAAGAATTCGGTACCATCTCATCAACAGCCAACCATTGTCCATTTTATACTGCATGGATATAGATGTTTTCCATACCGCTTTATATATAACTGACCATGTATCTAACTGGTTTTGCAGCCCTAGTTCTTCCTCCCACTGCGCTTGAGTGCTTGGTTTCATTAGGTGACTCCTGGAGAGCAACACACTGTAGAGTCAGGCTATCAACCCTCTCGTTCCATGATGTTCGCTTAACACTCACTCGAACACGGTCAGTGGTCTTTGGAGTGAGTCTCCCCCAGCATGGATCGCGCAATACACTTCTCAGCTGCAAATAGTGGAGAGTTGCCATTTCAGTGCCCTGCAGTGCTGCTTTTAAGCCCACCTTTGACATGCAAGTACCTTCCCTCAACATCTGGCCCGCTCTCACTAATCCTACTTCATAGTGGAGTTGGATGTGGTGTACCCCTATTAACCGGTCTCTTATGGGGAGCCCATATACAACTAAGAGGCGATGGCCATGTTGTAACGCCTTTCATGGACTATCTATATGAATGGGACACAGGCTACCCCTCCCGTCTAACCTGCAGATGTGTATTGCACGCCACTATAACAGATCACTAAGTTAGTCTGTATTCTTCATATAGCAGATCATCACTTCTTGTTAATATAAAAATAAACTTTTATTTGTCATATACTATAAAAACAACCTGCTCTCAGGCTTTAACATGTAACACAAACACATTTGTTATATACATTGAGTCTTTTGTGCATCTGCAAACATCATATTAACATTCATATAGTGCTTTTCAGGGTGCTTCTTGAACATGCAGTGAAAGAAAAGAGTTAGTAAACAGTGACTTTATGTGTTGTTCTTATTCCAATACACATTTCAAGTCTACACTGTGACAATTACAGGGAGATTCTGGAAGAGGAATAGAAATCTGGGCAGTATGTTCTTTTTCATTGAGGTAAACCTGGCTGTCCAAGACAACGTCATTTTTGACCATCTTTCTAAATCAGATTTTAGTTTTCTCCATAAGGAGATATAATTTGCGCCAAACAGCTTTGCTAAGTCTTTCGTGAGTACCACAGCTAAGTATTTCAATTCTTCTGACTGTTGCTGGAATCCCCATTCTTTAAATTCACTGGGAGAGCTGAGCTCGTTCGCAGCGGCAGAGCCACAGTTTTATTCAGATTCACCTTAAATCCAGACAAAGTCCCATATTCCTCTAACCTAGCAAAAAGGGCTGGTATTGACTCCAATGGTTGGGTGATATAGGCTAAGATGTCGTTAGCAAATAAAGCCAATTTGTGCTCTCTCCCTCCCCTTGTTACCCCGTGTATTTGATATAGCGTGAGCCAACGGCTCTACTACCAAGGTGTACAAGTGGGGTGACAAAGGACAGCCCTGCCAGGTGCCCCACGTCAGGTTAAAAGACTCAGGAGCAATACCGTTCACTACCACTTTGTCTCTGGCGTTCCTATATAGTGCTCATGCTCCTGATATCCAGTGTTGACCCAGACCCGCCCACCTCATAACTCCTTGCAAAAAAGGCCATTCAATTCTGTCTAATGCCTTTTCGGCATCTACCGACATCAAGGTAGGGGATTCACCTCTTTCAGCTATGGCTGCAAGAAGATTGAGCGTTTTGCAGACATCGTCTGCCCCTTGTCTGCCTCTCACATAGCGCAATTGGTCCATACAGATCAAGTGGGTTAAGTGATCAGCAGGGATACTTGTGTAGATTTTCAAATCAACATTTATGAGCGATATTGGGCGATGTGACGCGTCTTTACCTGCTTTCGGTATAACTATGATACGGGACTCGGTGAAAGGCTGCAGTGCCTGACTGGTCTCCATGATTGAATTGAAGAGCTTCAAAAGAAAGGGGGTTAGCTGATTACTGTAGGCCTTATAGAAGGCTGGTGTAAAACCGTCCTGTCCCGGTGCCGAACCTGCCTTCATTTTAGAGATTGCCGTCTGGATTTCCTCTGCTGCAGTTGGGTTATTTGAGTCCTGACCAGCTTTCGCTATCTGGGCCTGGGGGAATGTTAATAAATGTTGCCTAATGATATCATCCGATACTACCCCTTCCGCTGTATATAGGACTAGAATAAAATCTGCATAAGCGTTTCATAATTTCCTTGGGGTCTACTAGTTCGATCCCTGTTTCATTATTAATTTTGGTGACTGCTCTTTCAGCTCTTTGATGCCGGAGTCGTGCAGCTAACTTATGTGCTTTAACCCCCTTTTCATAACATTTTTGTTTCACATTTCTTAATTGTGTCAGGGCCTTATTTTGCCAGATATCTCAGATCATTCCAGAGTGTCCTAACCTCCTCTAAAATTGTTCTGGCGTCGGATGGGTGAGCGCAGAGTTCTAATTCTTTGCACGTGATGTTCACTTTATTCTATTTCTCTTTTTACCCTTATTCTGTGTTTATTACTTCCTTCCAATATCATGAACCCTCCCCGCCCCCAGACTGTGGCCTTTGCTGCTTCCCACACCGTATTTAGTGATGCCTCTGCCGTATCATTCTCAGTGAAATAATTTCTGATGGTTTCTGATCAGGTTTCTCTGAATAGTGGGTCTTTATATAGAAAATCATTACACATCCATCTGTGCTCTGTGAATGGGAGGGGGGCAAATTCAAGCACACAGATTGTGGTCTGACCATGCTACTACCTCTATTGCGGCTGCTATGATCAGGCCTTCTCTCTCTGCCTCGATCAGCAAGTAATCTATTCCTGGGTCTGATATGCATTTAGAATTGCCACCACAAAACAAAAAACACTCTTTCAAACCACCAAGGAAGTCAAATAGCCCCTCGCTAAAGCAGAGTTGGTTCTGGTTGGGTGCATACACTGTACAGAGAGTGACCGCCTTTGTTCTTATGTTCCCTTTTATTGCGAGATACCTCCCATCTTCCTCTCTATGTATTTGCTCCATTTGCAACCCCAGTGGTCTCTTGTACATAATTCCAACTCATCCCTTCTTGGACTTACCCGAGACCCACACCACCCCCAACCCTATTCCTCTACCCACTACCTTAAATTCTTTCCCTTGAGCAAATTTCATCTCTTGGACAAACAGGACATCTAATTTTGACAATTTAAATTCCCTTACTAGCATGGAGCACTTTTGCAGGGAGTTTAAACCCTTAATATTGAGAGAGACAAATGTTTAATCCCCTCAGGTGATGCCATTTCTATGGTGCAGTTGCAACTCTTTACCTCTCTTCAGGTGGCATGTGTCAAAGGTCAAAAGTAGAAATTGCTCCCACTCCAGAGCGCTTACGCTTTCTTGGCTTAAGGTATTGGTGAAGTGTACTTACATTGGCATCCAAGTGCTTCCCTGACCCTTACATTGTGTATCTCCCCCTCCCTTTCTCCCCTCACCCCAGAGAAAAATGCCTTCCTCAGGGCCACACGACAGGGACCCCACTCTGGGCGAAATATACAAAGAAAAAAAGAAATAAACTTGAAGAACAACTTAACTCAATGGCGAATATATCTTGCTCCTTCACTCAATATTTGGACTTCAGTGAATAAACAATGGGTTTGAACCCCATTTCTAGAGTCGTCTAGTGGGTAGCTTGCTGCCCTACATTGGCGAACATGACAACAGCTTTGCTTACTTAAAGGTGCATTCAAACAGTCAGTAGAGCAATAATCAAGTTTGGGTTCCATTTAGTGGACCAAGCATTCAGGGTGTGTTACATCTTTTGTATTTCCTCGTCCCTGGGGCTCGACCTCTTCTTGGTGGGGAGGACCCCCCCCAATCATTTGCGTCAGGCCTTTGGGCTTTCTCTCCCTCAGGACCATGTGCCCCACTTGCAGTGACTCCAGAACTCCCTGAGCCTCCTCTTCGGATGTAACATGGTAGCCTTCCCCCTCATGTTCAAAGCTCAATTCGAATGGGAACCCCCAACGGTAGCGGATTCTCTGCTCCTGCAGCCACGTTGTAAAGTGACGGCAGCCTCTCCTTTTACTCAGTGTAATTGCTGAAAGATCCTGAAAGATTTTTAAACTAGATCCTTCAAATTCGATAGGTTCCTTTTCTCTTGCTTTTTGTAGAAGGTCTGGTCTTTGCTTATAGTAGTGACATTTGGCGAGAACCGATCTGGGGCTGTTCGAGGGTCCGCCTGCCCTGTGTATCCTATCGAATACTTAAGTTGGAGCGTCTGCTGAATCGAACAGTGATGACACCAACGCTGTCACCCGGCGTTCTGGAGCGGCTGGCGTTTCTCCTTGCCTCTCGCTAAGGCCCATGATTCGAATATTGGACCTTCGATATCGATTTTCCAGGTCATCCAACTTTAACTATGTCCCTTTCCTTTTGTTCTAGGTCCTGGAAAATTGGTTCTCCACTGCCTCAATCCAGTCCTCTACTTTTACCATTCTAGCATGTAGATCTGCTACTTTTCCAGTGAGACTGGTTTTGATTGACCGGATTTCCCCTAGTAAAAGGCAAATGTCTGCCTTGGTCGAGCTATCCCGGTCATCTCCCTGGATATCTGGCAGGCTTTAGTCTTGGTCTCACTCCATTACGACTGGCCTATAGATCGGAATTCTTGCAAACTACAGGCGATAATCGGGTCCAAGATGTTGCTGGGCGAAGTATCTGTATCAATTCCTCTTCCTGGCAACAGAACCCAACCTCACCTGCTCTTGCTGGGCTCAGTCTAGGCTGCACTCGGTGGGTCTTGGGGGACTGGACTAGTATTACATCTAGAAGCCTTGGGCTGCTCCCTGGTCCGGAAGTCTATTTCACTTCTTGGTCTGCGCTGTGCATACTGTGGGTTTCCTGTTTTCACAGCATGGTGTGGACAACTATTGCGGTTGCTGTGGGGCTTTCTTCGCAGTTGCCATAACGTTGTGCGCCTTGTTTAACTGTATAGTTTCCCTTTGTTCTCACTTCATGCTCCCAGGGCGAGCCATGTCTCTGTGCAACGTGTGCCACTACGTGCGTGCACTAGCCAGTGTGAGTTTACTTTTGCACATGAATAAAGTCCCTCTCTTTTAATCTGTGTTATGCTTTCCTTTCAGGATCCTACGTGCGCCTAGATTCTGTGTTCGATGGTGAGAGCGGGCCTCTCTCAAGTATTTATTTTAAATATGGTGGTTGCACTGCACGTTCCGTTCCCTGTTGCTGATGCGCTCCCCTGCGGAGCAGCGATCCTAGAGCGCCACGTGTATGGGCGGGAGAATTACAAGTCCGGCGCTTAATGAGGCATCGCACTTGCGGGCGGGTGCAGACGGCGAACCTGCTGCAGCACCTTTATTCTCTCGCTTGCCGTTTCACTTGCGGCCCAATCTGCTTGCTCATTGCGGTCTGGTCATGGGCTTCCTATTTCTGATTGCGCAGATTCAGCTCCGGTGGGCAGCTTCCAATGTTTCAAAGCTTTCTTCCACAGCCGTTGCAGCCCGCCATACTGGCCTTCTCTCCTCGCCGCAGCCTGTGGTGATCCGGTCCTCGGGCCCACACTTTAATTCCTGAGATAGAGGGCACGGTTTCCACCGATATGCGGCCATCACTTGCTCTAATGGTTTAGGGCTCTGCTTCGACGTCCAGAATGCCGAAAAAGTTTATATTTGTTAGGCTCTTCACCTTTACTGCTTGCCCAAAGTGGAAGACGTTGGCTTAGACAGCCAACACGCCTGCGCCCCCTGGTGGTCCCTGCCTGGATGATTTATTTCACCTAAACCCGTTAGTGATTTGAGGCATGGTTTGAACTACACAGCATACAATTCCCAATGCAGCACAATGGCAGCCTTAACATCTAATTGGCATCATTTTTAAAGCAATACAAAACTATGAATGAGAACACAAAAGACCAGGCCACTCTCTTAGCGATGATTCACTCCAAAATTATATACATAAAATCTTTCATAACATGTCTACAATCTAGAGTGAATCATGAGGTGGTGTCACGAATCACCCGTGGAAAGAATGGGACAAATGGAGGAGATACTAGGTATGGACATAGAAGAGTGGACTTAACGTTCTTCTCGTTGCTTGAACGAGGAGTAACGCTCTGGTCTTTCTTCAGTAACACCGGTGTGCTATAATTGGCCACCAAGTGTGGGGATCGATACGTTGCAACTCCTTGCTGACCAACGCTTCAATCGTTTGCTCCGTGTTTGAAGCAGCGCTCCCGTTTCATTAAATTCCTACAGTATTGTTTCTTCCCTGTTTCCGCTCCCAATTCCTGCTGCAGTGTCCCGCTAGGCGTTGTACGGTGTTCTGCTATTTCTTTCTGCTTACGGTACAGTGTCTCCCTCTTTGCTTCCTCTACACTTTCCTGTTGCTTGCTTACGGTACGGCTGGAGTACATTACATGCTGTACTGCCACTCTGGTAACGCTGGCATTTCTCCTCAAACCGCTCCGGCTCTCTTATCTACACGTCTGTAACAACTTTCTGTGCAGATTCTACATCTCTGGTTTCCATACAAACTATCCCAACTTGTGCCCTCATTGGACTTCTCCTGTCCTGTTGCTGTACAAACTTCTTCAACCTGTAACCTCATTGGACATCACTTGTCAAGATGCATTCTGGAACCCGTGGTCCGCAACAAAGAAAGAGTCACAGATACTTCCAGATTCGCTAAAGATCATCTACAGCCACCTCTACAAACCTACCAGGGTTTTTCCCTGGTTTGGGGTGGGCTCCGCAGGGTCCCCGCTGCCGGGCAGTTTGACTTCCAGGCAAAGTGGCCTCCGGGGGAGCCCATCCCTATCTCTTCAAAAAGAAGTGCAATTCAGTGAAGAAAAGGACAACCAGTGCGTGGAGAGAACAGAAGGTGGAAACTTCTTTTGACGGATCAACTGATTACCATACAGAAACCTCAGGTGAGGAGTGGGCTAGTGACAAGGGTATTGCAAGTAATGTGCAACGGTCAGATTGTGAGAGGTGGATGGAATGCGTGCATGTGATCCAAAGGAAGCTCCATGAAGCACTAGACCTAGTAAGCGCTGACAAAAAATGCTTACTGAGTTCAGTTTTGTACCTGTTGCAGTTGAAGTTGTTGGTTCAAAATAGGAAAACGGGGCTTCCAGCTGCCCTGAATCCGGAGTCGTCTGCCACTGTGGATGAGGACTGTTTAGAGGTTCTTCAATTCTAGCCGAACGTGAAAACCCAGGTTTCCTCTAAAGTGCCTGAGTCTTTAGGAGAGGAAATGATTATTAATTTGAGCAGTCAGTCTCCGATGGGAAGAGACAACAGGCAAGCCATTGAGACTGAAATACAGGTGGTCTCTGAGGCCACGGCTCAGGCGGCAGACGTGATGGAGATAAATTGTTTTACATCACCCCCAAAAGGTCAGACACTTCCAGCTGTAACTGCAGACCTACAGCCTTTTTTCATATTCCAGAAAAGGAAAAAGAGGAAGCTCAATATAGTGGCTTATGGAGAGTTGCCTCAGGGGAAAAACCCAAGAACTTGCCAATGCCAAAGAACAGAAATTCGAACAAGGCATGTGTTTTATTAGAAATCTGCCGACCCTTCGAGACAACCTTGACCAAGGTGTTCAGAAAAAAAGGCTTGGCCTTCTCTTCCAAGGAGTCGGCTAAGCTAGCAAAGGCCTCATCAAATCGTCTTGGGCTCAATAGGGTCGAGTAGGATAACAATTTTGAACTTGGAGGGGAACCGTCTAGGTTATTCTACCTACACGATGGAGGACAAAGAACATGCTGTTGAGGAGCCGACAGACTGGATTTCCATGCTGCACGAGCTCAACCGGCGAAAGAAACTGTAGAAACTGACCAACGAGATCCCCCGATTACGACTCGGGTTTCGGGTTTTCCCCGGATCTTTACCAACTGTCCCTGTATCAGGAATATGGCAACCGGCCCTTAGCCAGAAATGGGCACCTGACGATCCGAGAAAAGAGAGCTGCTGAATGGCTACAACTGATGAATTCTAGAGACCTTCATATCCTCAACGGTCAGACTTTAGAGGACTGGCCACCGAGACCAACGTGGTCAAATGGTATAACGTCAAGAATCTTGGACATAAGATCATTTGAAATCAGCACTGTTAAATGTAATGTTATGTTGCTTTATGTTGCTAGCCCTATGGGCCATGTGTACTGGTTTTTCATCACAGGGAGCTTCCCTTGTTTGTATCATACAGCTTGATGTCCAACATATGTCTTTCTTTGTGATTCTCATAATTTGTATGTTGGGCGTAATGTGACATCGTGTTTTATATGAGTCAAAATTGTGTTCTATGTGCATTTTTGTTTGAACAATGCTGATGAAGCAGGTGATGGGATGTATTGGTTACGTTAAGTTGCAGGACTGAGACTGAAGCAGGAAATAACAGGCTTTGGAGGTTAGGCTTAGGATTACAGGTTTTGGGGCAGTCACAGCAGTATATGTTTATATGTATATGCATGATCTCTCTTCCCTACCTTTCCCTGATCGGTCCACACCCTTTCCCCAACTTCCTTCTTCCCCCCCCCATTGGCTGCCATGTGGTTACCTGTGTGGTCAATATCCAGGCGCCCGTGCCAACCACGGTGGAAGGGTCGAACTGTTTGGCTTCTGTGGTTCGGGAGAGGGGGTTGACGCCCTTTCATTCCTTTGAGTTTTGACAGAAATATCCGCCCCCGATTTCGGGGTAATTGACCAACCCAGGCCAAATGGAGTCGACTTCTCTCTCGTTAGCAGAAGTGCTAAAGGCTTTACAGGACATTCAATTTGAATTAGCTCATGTGAGACAGGAATCGGGTACCCTTAAGGCTCAGGTGCAAGGTTCAGTAGCGCAAGGTACACCTTTGGAGGGAGCAGGGTCATCTACTGGGGTCACAGCAGGAAGGCCAGCTACTGTGATTGTGCAGCCCCCTAGTAGTGTGCCGTTGGCCGCACCGGAAAGTTTTGATGGGGATCCAAAGAAATATATGACGTTTCTGACTCAGTGTAGACTGCATTTCCTAAGTAAACCCACTGCTTTTGAAACAATCCAGGCCAGGACGTCATTCGTAATTTCATACCTAACCGGGGATGCGGCAGCTTGGGCGATGCCTTTGGTGCAAAAAGATGATCCCTCATTATATAAAATTGGGATGGTTTTCTGGCAGAATTTGGAAGATTGTTTGATCGTAGGGAAGTTTTGTTGGCACAGGACAAAGAATTGTTGGCGTTAAGACAAGGAACCCGTGATTTGGTAGCATATGTGACTCAGTTTAACAAACGTGTCATTGAGACAGATTGGCCGGAAAATAAAACAGACCATTTTGTTCTATCAAGGGTTGAAAGAGGAACTAAAGGATGTGATTGCGCAAGTGGAACCTCAAGCTAGTTCTTGTACGGCAATGATCGATTTAGCCTTGAGGTTGGATCATCGTATGAAAGAATGCAAGGGAGATAAAAGGAGACCTGAGGTGGTACCTTTTTGCACAATTGGATAAGGGAAGGGGAGTCAAGAGTGGAGAATGTGAGTCTATGCAGATTGGTGGAGTGAGGGGTCCCTTATCGGCAGCGGAGAAAGAGCAACTTAAGGTGAATAATCTATGTCTGTATTGTGGGCAAGCAGGACATTATATTCGGACCTCCCCGAACACTCCAAAGAAAGTAACAAGGAATGATGGAAGGGGGAGTTTGGAAAAGGATTGGGCCGGCCTTTGGGGGAACTCAGGTGTCGGGCCCAGCAGGAGACAGGTTCCCCAGTTGGGGGGCGAATACGGTAGGGAACAGGCAGTCTCATTTGTACATTTTGGTGACGTTATTTTTTGCATGCACCAAAGAGGTGGTGTCAGCTATGGTGGACTCAGGGGCCACAGGAAATTTCATTGATATCAGTATGGCTAAAAGATTGGGGTTGCCTTTGAGAGACAAATCACAGGTTGAAGGGGTGCAGTCGGTAGATGGGTCACCCTTGATTTCTGAGCCCATTTGTCAACAGACTCACCTAATTCAGATGAGGTGTGGGTCGGGGCATATGGAGGAAATTGTGTTTGATCTAATGGCCGCACCTCAGTTTAGACTCATTCTAGGTATGCCTTGGTTAATACAGCATAATCTGATGATTGATTGGGTCACCCTAGAGGTATTTTTTTGAAGGAGTGGAGTGTGGAAGTCACAATGAAGAAGAAGTGGGTTCTGCTTTGTTCTTGATGGATCAGACATTCGGATCACAAGTGGTGGGAGCTGTGGGGCCAGGGATACCTGACCAGTATAGTGACTTTGCCAGTGTTTTTGATAAGGGGGAGCAATAGGTTACCTCCCCATCGATCATATGATTACGCAATTGAATTGGAGCCTGGGGCCAAATTGCCTTGTAGCAGGATATACGCATTGACTGAAACAGAGAGGGGGGCGTGGTCTGGCACTCATGGAGTAAGGAAGCAAGGCACCGAGCTCTGGCTGTGATCCTGCGTATCGATCCTGTAGCGGAGAATAAAACGAGCTACAAGTGGCAAGAAACAAACCACCGGAGAGATAAAGCGACCCACTGCACTACTATGCTCAAAAGACAGGAAGAAGAAGACGGCACCCCGAAGCACGTCGTAACGTCAGGCGAGCGGGACCTGACACGACCGGAGACCCCGGTAAGGAGAGGACACCTGGGGTGAAGGACAGGGAGAAGAAATCAGTACCCCGAAACAGGCTGCAGCCCCCCACCGCAGTAGCATAAACCCCATAAAAGAAGCCATCGGATGAGGGGTGGAGCCCAGGAGTGCCCACAGAAATCAGGTGGGTACACACCGAGGACCGGGAGCAGCCGCAGTCAATGCAAATAAACGCTGAGCAGGAGTGAGGAAGCGGCATAACTGGGAAAAGCCCATGGGGGAAAAGGAAAATAGCCTGAGCGCCGCTCCAAAGACCCCCAAAGACTGCCGCAGGTGGGATACAGGGGTGAAGAGAGGCATATCTGAGCCTGGACAACACAAGAGGGGCAAGAAGCAACCCACACTGCTTGGGCACTACTAAGGGAACCGAAACAGCAGAACAAGTAAGCAAGGGCCCGCTGAGATGATAAGAGCTGAACTAACAGAGGAACGACACAACACAGCACAGCTGTGCAGCAGCTAAAACGTAGGGGTACCAAGCTGCCCAGTGAGCCTCGTGTCCAGAGGAGCAGAAGGAGAACCAGAAGGGGACACACCAGCCCACAACGTGGGGGGAACAATAATTGGCAGCACAAATAAGCCGCAGGAGCTGCCCCAGCAGCTGGAGGGGAATGGGGAATAAGATTATAAGGACCAGAACAAGCAAGAGCCGGACACACCTTGAGCTACCGCTGTGCTGGTTGAGGGGGAAGAAAAGAGATGACCACACAGAAGCAGGCTAACACACGAGAGCAGCCAAGAAAGGGCAGAAGTGGGGCAACAGCAGACCAAGCGTGAAGGTAAAGACTGGGGTGCGCAGAAGGCACAAACACTTTGTTGGCAGGACTCAAAGACACGTAGGGGCACAGCAATCTGACGGGTAGCAGGGGAAACCACGCATCCTGAGAATCAGGAACTCCCTAGTCCCCCCTGTTGGAGCACTTCTGTCCGGACGGAGGTCGGTGTACCCAGCAACGACCTGCACAAGCATGCCATGCGCTAAAGACAAAGGAAAGGTGAAAATGACAATTGACGCGTTTGTAGCGCCGAAAACAACGTCCACGACACACAGAAATGCAACGGAAACGGAGGCACAGAGAGAACTGAGAGAACTAGAAACACACAACGGAGATGGGCAAGTGCTGGAGACCATAGCCGCTCTCAGGACCTTCATAGAGACAAAGATCGACGAAGTAAAAACAGATATGCAGCTCATGAGGCAAGATGCGCGGAACCTTACGGAAAGAGTGGCAGGGACTGAAGCCGGTGTGACAGAAATCGCGGAGTCCACAAGTGAACTGAAGATCAAGGTGGGGGAACTGGAGAGTAAAGTGGCAATGCTAGAGGCAAGAGCTGAGGAAGCGGAAGGAAGGGCCAGGAGAAGTAATGTCAGATTGCTGGGAATCCCAGAAGGAACCGAGGAAATTAACCCGACAAGATACATAGAGTCCCTACTACACAGGAGATCGGCACAAACAAGCTCTCACAGGGATTTGCGGTGGAGAGCGCTCACCGAGCCCTTCAGAAGAAACCACCACTGAGCTCACACTCCAGGCCGATGATTGCAAAGATCCTCAATTTACAGGATAGAGAGATTATACTCAAACATTCGAGAGAAGGCGGAATAATAGAGCAAGGAGAATCCTAAATAACCATATACCCGGACTATACGCAAATGGTGCAACAAGCAAGGAACTCCTTTGTCCTGATCAAAGCGAGGCTGAGACAACTAAACGTCAGTACATGCTGCTTTACCCCTCTCGGCTGAAGATAATCCATAAAGGGCGAGCCATATTCTTAGAAACCCCAGCAGCAGCGAACATGTGGCTAGAGCATAACAAACTAGCGGACGGCCAAGACAAAGACCCTTGAAATGAATAAAACTGAGGGACTGACATGCAGGCACAGAAGAGACATTACCCTTTCAGCTGCCACAAGCGGCACACCAAATTTCCAGGAGAGATCCACAAACGTACTTAACAGACGGCCGAGAAGAGCTCGGAAGACCGCCCTACGTGCGATGCCCTAACCCTTGGAATGACCGAGGCCAGCCTGTTGCTGGCACACCCACGTCGCTGGACACCCCGGAAGGGGCCAGAAAGTGTGGAGGCACCCGAGCACAACACCGGTTGTGTAGTTGCTGGGCGCAACTGTTTAGACTGTGTTTGTTGTTGCAGTCGTTCCAGTTTTACACCAAAGTCTTCATGCAGTGCGAAAAAAGGGGGAAGGTGGCCAACGAATCGAGGACACAAGAAAAGAGGTGAGAGGGCGGGAAGGAATAGGTGCCCTGGGGGTGGAAGCCCTAAGCTGGCGGAACGGCAAGGGAAGGGGGACCCGGAAACAAGCACAACCAAGCATGGCAACGCAACTTAGAATATTAACATGGAATGTACGAGGGTTGGGGTCATACTTACGCAGGAACAGGATCAGGTCCTATCGCTGTAGGAAGAAAGTAGACATTGCACTGCTCCAAGAAACACATCTCACAGTGGATGACCAGGCCAAACTACAAGAGTACTGGGGAGGACAGGGACAAGGGTCCTCATATTCCAAATGTGCGAGGGGAGTGTACACTTGGATCAGCCCCGAGTTGCCCTTTCAGATAATGGGGACCCCCTATCCCATTATGTCGAATGCCCAGAGGCATTGACAGACCCAACCTTCAGGTATGAGCTGGGAGACAAACTGGTAGAATATGTCACAACCAACCGCGGCAGTGTAGAGCGCTGGGGCACGGTGTGAGAGGCCATGAAGGTGGTAACGAGGGGAGAGATTGTAGTCGGGGTATGGGCAATCAGAAAAATGCTGAGGAGGGAGCTAGAGGAGAGGGAGGAAGAAATCAGGCAGGGAGAGATTAATAGCTCAGGATCTAGGGCGGAGGAAGAAAATTTGCAGGAGGCACGGACAAACTGTCACCAGGTGTGGGGGCGGCTGGCGAAATTTGACTACAAAACACGCACCACTAGGACACACAAACGGTGACAAACCGGGTAGACTACTGGCTTGGTTATGCAAACAAGATCATCGAAGCACCCAGTAACCGCACTAAAAGACGAGAAAGGAGACATGAAAACAACTCAGAACTCAATAAATAACACCTTCGCTGATTCTACTCCACATTATATGCACATAATACTCAAGTGCCGCTGACAGACATACACGACACCTTAGAAGAAATAGGGCTCCCCAAGCTGAGAAAGCAACAACAGGACACACTAGAAGAGGCCATCACACTGGAAGACATCACAGACTCCATCAGATCCCTGGCCACATGCAGGACGCTGGGAACCGACGGGCTTCCCCCAGAGTTCTATAAAACATATGAAACAACATTAACCCCACTGCTATATGAGGTGTATCAAGAGGCATACGAGACAGGAATCCTACCCAAGACCAAGAGAGAAACACAAATAGTCCCGATACCCAAGCCACACAAACCAACCGCTGAATGCGACTCATACCGTTCAATAGCAATGTTAAACTATGACAGTAAAATACTGACCACTATACTGGCCAAGAAATTGTCCAAAGTGATAGGGAGCCTGGTACATGAGGACCAGAATGGCTTCGTTCCCGGTCACAACACAACTGCCAACTTGCGCAGGCTACAGCACATAATGGAACAAACAGAGGGTGACCAGGAGCATATGGCAGTGATGTCATTAGATGCCATTAAGGCATTCGACCCCATCTATTGAGAGTGGCTGATAGAGGTGCTGCGGGAATTCGGTTTCGGGGAGGGATTTTTGCGCTGAATCAAGATATTGTACAAAGACCCCATAGCAAGTGTAAAGACGGGCAAATTGGTTTCGAGCACCTGGAACATACAGAGAGGCACCAGGCAGGGCTGCCCCTTGTCGCCCATGCTCTACATTCTGGGCTTAGAGCCAATAGCAATCTACATAAGGAGACAATTTTGGGATGCAGGAATACGAGTGGGTGGGGGGAGGTACCAGATCATCTCATTATACACAGACAATGTCCTGCTCTATTTGAGAGACCCGAGAAACAATGCCCCAACAATCCTAGAAGTGCTCGACAACTTTGCACGCTATCCAGGGATACGCTTTAGCATACAAAAATCTTGCATGTTCCCACTAGTGGGCCTGAGGGAGGTGGGAACAGAAAACTTACCACAGGTTGAGATACAGTGGCAGCCAGATACATTTAAGCATTTGGGGGTCAAGATCAGACACTCCAGAACTCATGCATGCGGTGCTCCACAACTCAGTGAAATTCTGGTCCAAGCTACCACCATCAATGATGGGGAGGGCATTGATAGTAAAAATTATTATACTGCCACGATTCCTATACTTCTTCCAGACCATCTGCCACTACATCAGACCAACCTTTTTCCGAAAATTAGACGCCCAGATCAGAGATTTTTATATGGGGGAAGGACTTGCCACAAACTGGCACTGAATATACTAACCTTACCATACGGAGCAGGGGGCATACAGCTTCCAGACTTTGAAAGATATTATTTGGCAGCCCAACTTAGCCATGTCACCAAATGCTTGTCGGATGAAGTCACTAATGAAACCGGCCTATTGAGTGACCTGATCAAACCTATACACCTCAAAGAAATAATATGGATACCGCCAGACCGTGCCGGCGGCGCACCTATACTGGCTAAACTGGGCAGACAAATATGGGGAACAGTCAAAACCATTACACATTCGGAGAATCCTTACTCCCTCGAAATACCGATCATGGCAGAGATGACAATGATGCCAGCTGATCTTAACACCGTCAGACAATGGGAGGGATTGGGTATATACACCTGGGGGGACATGTACGAGGAAGGAGAAATCAGGGAACTGGAATCACTGCACGAAAATGAGGGCCTACCCATGGGACAATTCTTATGGTACCAGAAACTTAAACATGAGGCTAAGGTGAGATGGAGCGACTGGCCAGAGGAACCAACAATGAGTCCCCTAGTGACAGAAACGTACAATCTGGGCGACGGGTGGAGGCCAGTGTCAAGAATCTATGCACAATTAAATGATAGGCCTAACCCCTGCAGCGCCACACTGAAAACCAAATGGGAGACTGACACTGGAGAAGAGATCACGGACAATGAATGGGAGAGAGCACTGAAACATCCAAAGGCAATGTCTAGAAATGCTAGATTCAGGCGAATACAAACAAATGACCCCAAAAAGGTAGCAAGCTTCAAAAAGGCAGGTGGAGGGGCAATGCCCGTGGTGCACCTGCAACGAAGCCGGCCTAATCCACATGTTATGGGGATGTGTGAAAGTGAGTACCCTCTGGGCAAACATAAAACAGGCATGTGAGAAGGGCGGAGTCAAAAGATAAGATTAGAAACCGAAAGAATGTCTGCTAGGCACGTACCCCAGTCTGAGCAAAATAAAACACATAGTGAAGGTGATGGACATGGCATGTGCATTGGCAAAAAGAGAGATAGCAATGTCATGGAAGTCAAAAAGAGGCCCACAATATGCACGTTGGAAAAGGGAAAAGGAGTGATGGACAGCTGCAGAGACAGAAGCCTGGGGCATCGGGGCCGCCAGAGATGAGGAGGACACTAATGCTAAATTCGAGGCATGGAAGGCTGTGGTCAGAGACATGTTCCTCCCGTCCGACGACATGCCCCCGTGACATGGCCTATAAGGATAGAGGAAGATACAGCACAATAGGAAAAGAATGTCAAACCATACCGCCCTTGCAACCGAAGGGATATAAACAAGCCACCAAGCCAACCCTAGGCAATGAAGGACACCACAATTGTCCGAAGCATGAAGACAGTTAACGTTTGTTACTTGTTTAAAATGTTAATTAAGTATGTACTGAAATTGTAAGAATGGCGATGAAAATCGGGGAGGCGGGGATTATTTTATTTTGATATGTAATGCTAAACTTCAAAATGCCAATAAAAATATTTTAAAATAAATTGACAAACAGAGAATCAACATTCAAGAGAATATTTGGATGACATGTTAAAAAAAGGTTTTGTTAGACATTCCACCTGTCCTGTATCGTCGCCCCTGTTTTTTGTCCCCCGTCTACTCTGAGAACCTGTATTGATTATTGAGCCTTGAACAAGGTGACAGTAAAGAACAGATATCCCTTGCCTTTAATTTCAGTATTATTGGATCAGGTAAAGACAGCTGTGGTGCATATGAAATTGGATTTAAGAGGGGCATATCATTTGATTCGAGTAAAGGAAGGGGGACGAATGGAAAACTGCTTTTAGGACCAAATTTGGATTGTTTGAATATTTAGTTATGCCTTTTGGATTGTGTAATGCGCCTGCAGACTTCCAGTATTTTATGCAGGAAGTGTCGAGTGAGTTTCTAGATGTTTTTGTTATCGTCTACATAGACGACATTCTGATTTATTCTTCTTCAGTAGAACATATAGGACATGTTAGGGTAGTTCTAAAGAAGTAGCAGAATTATCAGTTGTTTGTAAAAATGGAAACGTGTGCATTTCATACTACTCGGGTAGAATTTCTTGGGTTTTTACTAACCCCCTCTGGCATATTGATGGACAAAAAGCAAGTACAGGCAGTCTCTGAATGGCCAGCACCACAATGTATCAAGGATATTCAGTTATTTGATAATTTTTATAGAAGGTTTATTTCAAATTTTTCATAAATTCATAAATTGTTGCTCCAAGAAAGTCAACTAGTTTCCGTTGGTATCAAGAAGCAGAAAGAGCCTTTCAAGAATTGAAGAAGGCATTCACGTCAGCCCCAGTATTGAGACACCCAGATCCTGTAAAACCTTTCCAAGTGGAAACTGAATGCATCCAATGTAGCAGTTGGAGCAGTGTTATCGCAAAAAGATGAAGGTATTTGGCACCCAGTGGCTTTCTACTCTCGTAAACTCACCAATTGTGAACAAAACTACTCTATTACGGCTATCATTTGTTGGAGGCTAAACATCAGGCAATGGTAGTAATTGACCATAAGAACCCCCAGTACTTTAAAACAGCACATACCTTAAGCCCAAGGCAACTACGTTGGTCTCAATACTTTAATGAGTTTGATTTCATGGTAACCTTAGACCAGGGAATTGAAATCGGAAAGCGGACGCTTTGTCAAGACAGCAACATTTGGAGAAGGTAGTGACAAAAGTAAAAACAATCGTTCCTGCAGAGAAAGCGGTTGGAGCAGTTACTACAAAATTATTGAGGCAGCTGAAGCAGGAGATGAAAAGGCAGGAAAGGCGGAATTGGGGGGGGGGTGAAGAACGCTTTAGAAACTTTCCTTGAGGGTCTCCCTTATTACGCAGGGAAGTTGTACTTGCCTACTCAGGATTTACAAGGAAAGGCTATGTATTGGTGTTATAATTAGCCATTGGCCGGTCATTCTGGTAGTAAGAAGACACAAGACATGTTGGAGAGGTACTTTTGGTGGCCAAATTTGAGACAGTATACTATTAAATACATTCAGAGATGTAAAACTTATGTATGCAGCAAGGCAGACCACGATAGAAAAGCAGGACTGCTTCAGCCACTGCCCACTCTGGAGAAGGTATGGACTCATATTTCCATGGACTTCATTACAGATTTGCCTGCTGATGAGCAGTAAGACACTATTTGGGTAATAGTAGACTATTAGTCCAAACAAGCTAATTGTGTGCCCTGTGTAGGAATTCCAGGAGCGGGGAAGTTAGCAGAATTATTTTTGCAACATGTCAGATAACATGGGTTGCCTAAAGTATTGTATCTGATAGAGGGCCCCAATTTACGTCCAGGTTTTGGCACGCCTTCTGTCAGATGTTATGAATCAACTGCGCTCTCTCCACTAGCTATCATCCCCAGACAGATGGGCAAACTGAGCGTGTCAATCAGAATCTGGAATATTTGTGTTGTCATTTGCATGATGGCATGGACTCCTGGATTCAAGCGTTGTGGCTAGCAGAGTTCACGTATAATACAGAGCATGCGTCTTTAGGAATGGCACCTAACGAATGCTTATACGGGCAAGTACAAAATATGTTGCCTGAACATTTACAGGAAGTGGACAACATTCCAGTTCTTCAAGTGAGAAAGCAGTTGCTTCTGACCATCGGACAGAAGGTACGCGCCCATCTAGAGCATGCTAAGGAAAGTTACAAGAAACATGCAGATAGGAAAAGACGGGAAGCTCCCAGGTACAAGGTGGGAGATAAAGTATGGTTGTCGACACACAACTTGCCCCTGGTAGGACCTCGGAAATTTGCACCCAGGTTTATTGGACCATATGAGATTGTAAAGTGTGTGTCTACAGTGGCTGTTAAATTACGATTGTCGACAACTTTAAGGATACATCCAGTATTCCATGTGTCATTGCTTAAACCCGCAGCTCCTGGAACACGTGTGCAGAGACCACCAGCAATCATCAAGGAAGGTGAGAAGGAATACGAGGTCAAAAAGATAGTGTACTCGAGACTGAGAAAGCAAAGGTAGCGGTATCAAATTCAATGGTCCGGTTATGTTCCTGAAGACTGTTCTTGGGAACCGGCTAGTTCTGTTCATGCCCCCCGCTTGGTAAGACAATTCCATTTGCACCATCCTGACAAAGCAGGTCCTGGGAAGAGCCTTGGGAGAGGAGGTACTGTCAGGAATAGGGTTTGGGGCAGAAAAAGACTAGTAAAATGTGGGTAGTAGCGTTTGAACTACACTTCTCAGCATCCTATGGGCCTCGTGTAGTTCTATCTCTTCGTGCTGTGAGCCAGCTGGGCGTGATTGGAATGCCTATTAAAAACGTTGGCCGCCCGTGCTCAGGTGCGGATAATTAATGATTGCAGCATGGGCGGTCACAGCGTTTGTTTGATGGAGGTCTGGTGAATCCACGAAGTGGGAGGAATGCTGAAGTTATGAGCAGGCCGGCGGTGGTGAGAGTTAGCTGCTCTAGCAGAAGCCTCTTTGTTTCTCAGAAAGGAGGCTTGCTAAGGCAGTTCCCCGAGCCCGGCGGTGATCAGCGACGGCACTGTCAGCTATCACGCTTCATTCCACGGCGCCCGGGTGTCTTCACGGGGCACTCGAGCACTCAGATAAGTGTTTAATATAATTCCTATCTACTGATCAATGTTGGCATTTATCTCGTACGCTCACTATGCTAATGTGAACTTGGGTCTTTGCAGACTGTCTTATGCATATTGGGGAAAAGTTATGGCATTAACACTTGGGGCGAGTGTTTCTTATGGGCCCCATGCTTTATTGAGCTTATGAACCAGTTTGATAAGTATACATAAAGGAAATCATGGTCACGCTCCTTCGCTTCTCATTTTGTGAACATTAAGTGGCTACACACGCTCTTCCGAGATTTAGCAGCACGTAATTAGTGCTGTTGCAGGAACCATTACATGCAGAGTAGGGGTGCTCTTTTGGGATGATTACGAAGAGCACTGTTAAATGTAATGTTATGTTGCTAGCCCTATGGGCCATGTGTACTGTTTTTTCATCACAGGGAGCTTCCCTTGCTTGTGTCATACAGCTTGATGTCCAACATATGTCTTTCTTTGTGATTCTCATAATTGTATGTTGGGCGTGATGTGACATCCGGTTTTATATGAGTCAAAAAATTGTGTTACATGTGCATTTTTGTTTGAACAATGCTGATGAAGCAGGTGATGGGATGTATTGGTTACGTTAAGTTGAAGGACTGAGACCAAGTAGGGAATAACAGGCTCTGGAGGTTAGGCTTAGGATGACAGGTTTTGGAGCAGTCTCAGGAGTATATGTTTATATGTATATGCATGATCTCTCTTCCCCTACCTTTGCCTTATCGGTCCACACCCTTTCCCTAACTTCCCCCCATTGGCTACCACATGGTTACCTGTGTTGTCAATATGCAGGCGCCCGTGCCAACCACGGTGGAAGGGTTGAACTGTTCGACTTCTCTGGTTCGGGAGAGGGGGTTGACACCCTTTCATCCCTTTGAGTTTTGACAACGAGGTTCCAAAATGCCTTCATACTGTTTTCCGTAAATGCCTTATTCAAAGGATCCCATTGGATCTCTTTAAACACCTTTTTCTTTGAGATAATACAAATGACCCGCTGTCAGATTTTATTCCTAGATGATGTCCACAATTACAATTTGGCCTTTTGACACTCTCCATCGAACCAAGTGAAGTCCTTGTGCTTGTTTGTCCGACAACCAGAATGAGAGCTAGGATCCCATCGACAGTTACCAGCAATAAAAGAAATTAATTCCTCATAAACCAGAATTATCTCCACTAGGTCATTGAGCGGGACTTTGGTAAGAAAGCCTTGCCTACCTGGCTCTGCCTCCGCTAAGATGGGAACCAACCTGTCCTCTGGTAATTTTAATACACAACAGGCTTTGGAAGGCTCTTCAAGGTCAGAAAACAGATTAGGTTTGTGCAGGGCCGAGTTCCATGAAAAAAACCAACGGATTGTGGTTGCTTTCAGGACACTCGCAGACCTCAAAATCTAATAGCTGCCTAAAAGAATATCAATCCCCTAAGCAATAATCGAGTACAGTGGCCCTTGTGCCAGAATTATAAGAGGCCGGGAGGATCATCACCAGCACACCTTCTGTTTAGCTCTACCAAAGATAAATGAAGTAAAAAAGAGTGAAGTAAGATCCCAAGGGGGACCACCAAAGGTAGGCACTGGTTCTTCTGTGATATATCAGGGTGATTTTCTACCTTTGTCAAATCCTGCATTCCCACACAGTTTGGCGTTAAATCCCCCATGATGATTGAACTTGGCTATCAGCAAGTTTGCCAACCACCCAGTCGGTGCAAGAGCATTTTTTAACTTCTCTTCGGGTGCAGATAGACATGGACAATAAGGAACTTACAAACAGCACCACTACAGTTGGTGCCTGAAACAATTAGAGCTTGGTCTGTGTGGCTAGCAATGGACACTGGATGCCAGTTTAGAGACGAGACCTTTGTATTAGAGTTGCTAGGCCCTTTCTCTGTCGACTGGACCACTTGTGGGTTGCAGTGATTTTAATACTCAGAAATCGTAAAAGGTGTTAACAAGCTGGGTCTGTCTAGCCTTTTGCATATAAAACAGAATAAAACAAACAGCAATAAAAACATACATTTCATTTCATATATATCCTTATTACACTTCAATACATCTGTTAAAACCTTCATCTAATTTCCTCAACATCCAAGTACATACACCTTACAAGCAAGCATATGCAGATTATACATTTATAATGCATACAAATAGTCACATTTCCAGTAGTCTCGGGTCGCCATCCCATGCATGTATGTTTAAAAGAGAATAATGGGACTTTCATTTAAGCAATATCTTATCCCAAACATGCATCGCACCCGCTGTGATAACTAGAGAATCGGCCCCCATTATAGTCGCCCAAAATTGGTCCTTTTCTATTCTTTCAATAGACACAAAATCTATCATAGCCATCTATGTAATATCTCCGGCCAAACCTACAACGGTCAATAAATGGCGTCTTGTTTCAATTCCTTGACTACATAAAATCAACACAACCGGTGTTCACAAGGTATATCCATCCAAGCACCAGTATATTCTAGGACCGGTAATAGGTTTACGCCGTAAATACTAAATGAAAGGGGTCCATTTTTGTGTGCATATATTAGTTAAGTAACTGCGCAGCCTCAATGGTATAAACCCCCGAGACACACATTCCTGGTATTGTCTTTTTCTTACCAGGCTATCAGGAGTCCTTACCCAATCCCACTTAAGCGACTAGCTCGAGATTGTGGAGGAAATTACCAGGACTATCCCATATCAGCCATCTCTAACCCAATATTCATTAGATGACCTTGGATCGCATTTACCAAATCAGGTTGTGCCAGATTTCTTAATCGGAAACACAGGTGTGCTGCAAACAGACAGTATGCTGAATGGGGGAATCCGTCTGTTCCAATTGTTTTATGCTCATTAATAGTTCATTTCACAGTATTCGCCGCGCCGGGAAGAGAGGGCAGGAGCCTTCTCTCCCAATCCAGCATTATACCCGCATAGCTAGGAGTCAGCTGCTGCCTCGACAACCACAACGACGAAAGGTGGGGCATAAGTCTTTTTGCCCAATCCCGCCTCCACACTCGATAATCCGTGCCTCTTAGCACCATAATATTGCTCTCGCTAAAATCTGCAGCCTACAAACGTGATTTCGGCCTCATTCCACATTGAGCCACCATTGTGACCAACGTGGTATATGGCCGCACTTCCTTGATACAATCTTGATCCACTGACTTGGCCAGCAGCAGCTCCGGCCTCGGATTGGCCGTGTAGCACAATACCCGCCCCCCGACATCACCGATAGGTGCAAGCCGAAGGGCCCGTCTGTGTCTGTCCATCGGCCGTCGCCCGGACCCGCTTACCACCGACTGAAAGTACTTTTGCCTATCGTACCCTGTTCACGTCTCCCAGCTGCATTAAGATAACTTCTCACTGGGGCAGTTTCGCTCTCTATTGGGGCCAATACTGCTACCACTGAACATAGCACTTTATGCCCACATGCCCAATCCCGCGGCGCACACGTCCTAAGAACTGTATTTTACCTACCACCTACGGCCGTCCAATCTCCCCCTGGAGCCCATGCCTTTAGCAGTACAGTCGATTTTACGGCAAACCCGTTTCAGCCTACTCAACAGTGACTATCTAGGTGCCTGTACACTCCAAGCATACTTGGATATATATATAAACCGCATGTTACATTGACAATGATATGTTCAGGTTATTATCCAGCATTGTTGTGATGATTAGTCTCTGGTGCACCCCATTATACCACTCTACACCAGGCTACGCCTAACCAGCCCACCTTGCTGATCGCGCGAACCTATGTTCACCTGCTGTTTGTACTAGATTATGCCTACGTTTGACTAGCCCTACCCTGCTGTCTGCACCAGCCAATACCTACGCTTGACAGGCCTATCTAACTGTATTGCACTGACCTATGAACATTCTGCTGATTGTACTAGCCTATGTCCATCTTGCTATGCCTATGCTTATCCTGTTGACCGTACTAGCCTATGCCTATCCTGTTGATTATACTAGCCTATGCCTATCCTGCCGATTGTACTAGCCTATGCCTATCCTGATTGCACTAGACCTTGCCTATGCCGGACTAACCTACCCTGCTGTTTGTACCAGCCCTTCCCTTTGACTAGCCTACCAAGCCGATTACACAAGCCTATGCCTACGTTTGGCTAGCCCTCCTTGCTGATTGTACTAGCATATATAGGACTGTGACCAATTTTAACTTGCCGATTTCCATGCCCGACCACCTTCTGGCCTGCATTTGCCCATGCCCATGCCCCCACCTAACTAACGAACCAACCAACGGTGCACCACTACATCTGCTAGCTCAGAATTATGTTCCCTAGAAAGATACAGATGCCCCTGTTTATTCTACCTTTAATCTACACAACCATGACCCAAGCCAAGGACTCACCCTGTCCTCTACCTGACAGAAATAATAGACTTAAAGCCAAACTACCCTGCCTCTACGAGCCCAAGACAAATAGTAACATGAATCCCCGCCTTAACTACAATACAATTGCCCCATGCCGTGAATCGGCTCCAAGACTAGACCATGAGGCCCTTCCCAGAACCCTGCCCCTCACCTTCCCCCCAAATCTTACGTCAGAACTAAACAACCCAGACCTGTCTCAACCAGACCTCAGGAGCCTAAAAATACGACCCCTATCTCCGAAGCCCTAATCAAAGCGAGATCACTAGTGGCACATGCCACTGAAATAGCAGACCTCTTATCTTCTGATGATCGGGACTTCCTAGCTGTCACCGAATCATGGCTGCAGACGCAGCAGGCCCAGCCCTTACACTAGCAATACTCTGCAACTATCAAATACTTAGAGTGGACAGATCCAACGCCAAAGGGGGCGGCATAGCCATTATAGCGAAAACCAACCTTGCTATAAGACTTCTAACTCCACCTCCACTCAAATCCTGTGAAATGCTCATTGCCAAACTGCCTATCTCTAGTTGCCGTACCTTAACCATCAACCTGCTATAGAGACCTCCAGGGCCCATCGGCACCTTTGAGGAGGATATATCCAGCCTTTTTGCTAATAACACTAAAGACTCCTCACAAATATTAATACTGGGCGACTTTAACCTGGGATTTAATGACCCAGAGGACAAACATGCTCAGGCAATAGCGACTATCCTGTCAGAACATGGACTAACCCAAAGTCTTTGCACCAACCCACGTCAAAAGGAGGGACCCTAGACTGGGCAGCTGACCTGAATTGCGAAATTTCTATCACTAAAATAACACTGCAACTGTGGACCGACCACCACCCGATTGATTTCTCTACAGCAATAGACAAACAAACCCCTAAAAGTTAAAGTCATGGCATCACCCCGTCCCACCATGAGCAAGAAAAATATCACGGCAGACAAGTTATCACCTCCTACCCTCCCTTAACTCTCTCCCAAGTAACTGATCCCAACCACCTCCTTGAGGCCTTCAATAATACTATATCTAAGGCCTTAGACATCATTGCGCCATTCAAACTGCGCAAAAGTAAACAGCGTGCACACCTCAATGCCTGGTTTACACCCCACCTCAAAGACCTTAGATTACAAAAAAAGAAAAAAAGTTGAACCCCTTTCGCGACACACCCCCTTGGATGAAAACAAGCTACAATTGACCAACTTTTCTAATAATTACAAAAAAGAAATCATTTGCACAAAAAAAAAGACCTCTACAATGAAAGAATCTCCAATGCTAGTTTTAACACCAAGGAACTCTTTGTGATCCTCAGAACTGGAATCCCCCATTCCCCCACAAGACAATGCACCTAAGGACAAACAATGGTGCTCTAACATTAAGAATGCCCCAACTAACAAAATAACCTCACTCCAAAATAAAATCGAAAATAAAAAAGCTTCCTTGCTCTCCACGGATAGGCAACCTACCAGCCCCCTTGGAGCCACGAGTACTCTAGCCCCATTCAGATTCACCGAAGTCTCCTTCCAGGAAACTGAGAAAATTATCCCATCACTGAAACCCTCCTATTGCCAGGGCGACAACTGTCCTGCTCAAATAATCAAAGATGCAGCGAGAGACCTAGCGCCATTCATCTCGAAGCCAATTAATGCCTCATTCATGACACTGTCCCTTTCAACCTGAAAGAGTCCTGGGTTCTACACCTTTGCTAAGAAACAGACCCTAGACCCCTCCGTCCCTACAAATTACAGGCCCATCACCACAGTGCCTTTTCTCCTTAAAATAATCGCCAGAGTAGCGTATTTGCAAATTCAGAACCACCTTGAAGCGAACCACCTACTAGGCTCCCGCCAATATGGATTGAGGCCACATGGCACAGAAACGGCATTAATTGACACAAATTAAAAAACACAAATTGATGAGCGCAAGAACAAAAGGCAAAACTGCCATGTTGCTCCTCCTCGACTTGTCGGCGGCCTTCGACTTGGTGGACCATGCAGTTCTGTGCAAACACCTAGCGTCGGCAGCCCACTTCTCGAGGGATGCAATAACATGGGACCAGTCCTTTCTAGACAATAGAACGATAAATGTCTTCTCCCCCTCGGCATCGACAGACCCTATCCAGACTACATGCAGCGTCCCACAAGGTTCATGCATCTCGCCAACCATGTATAACATATTTACCAAGCCTCAGACTGGTTGTCACCTACACGAATTATGCGGACGACACCCAGATCCTCATCCCCCTTTTTTTGGGGCAATTTTGACAAGCATACGGCCTTGGTAAATAAAATATACCTCCTCATTCAGGCATGGATGACATCCCATGGCCACTGCCTGAATGACGACAAAACGGAAATTTTGATTCTTGGATCTGATGCCAACCTAAAAAAACTGAACTCAAACGACTCCGCCTTTAGCATAGACGGCAATACAATCAAAGTAGTTAAAGTAAAAACCCTAGGATTCGATTCCACGTTAACACTAAGGAAACAGGTAAATTCCATGGCCACGTCCACGGCCTATACCTGCAAGCTCATTAGGGCCTGCAGACCATTCCTATCTAAAGCCAGTTGCATTATCCTCGGCAACGCCTTAATTCTGTCAAAATTGGATTACTGCAAAGCCCTATACCTAGGAGCCAATAAATACATCCTTGACAAAACCCAAAACGCCAGAACAATGCACCCAGAACGGCCCTGAATATACCCAACAGAGAACACGTCTCTAAAATTAGACGAGAACACCACTGGCTAACGATAAATGACAGGATCCTACTCAAAACAGTCTTACTGACTTTCAAATGCCTTAACAATGCAGCACCCCCATACCTAACGGAGAGAATGGTTAGGAGAACTTTGACCCGCCTCTCCAGAGCGGCCAACTCCTTTTGCCTAGAGATACATAGATTTAAGCTAAAAAAAAATCTGGAGGAAGTAGCTTCCCGGTGAAAGCGGTTCAGTCCTGGAACGCACTACCGCCAGCTCTCAGAGCGGACCAGTCCTACCACAGCTTTAGGCGAAATACCCTAAACTGCCTGCAATCTAATGACGTATGATCCCCTCCAGACCTTAACCCTGATGTATATACCTATATATCTGCCTTGTGTAACCTACTGTACCTCCCCTCTGTATTTCCTCGCATTATTTCTGCTGCTTTACTGTACCCATTTCATTGTGTAACCAAGCTCTAAGTATCCTTGTACCTTTGTTGCGCCCAGTTACCTAAGGGTTCGGTGCGCCCTACAAATCAATAAACAAATAATAGTTCACATCGAGCAAGTTTCCATCGTGTAGGAAGGGACATAACTCCCAGCTCCAGTCTTAAGAGTTCCCACAGGAACTTCCACTGGGAGATTCAGCAGAGATCTTAGTATTTTGCCTTCTAGGATGTCAGGCCATCCCACCTGCTTCTCCGAAAACGGTGTCCAGCCCATACAATATATATGATGTGATAGATAAGGAAGGGAGGGGGAGAGTGGGAAGGAGATGGAAACAGACAGGCGCCTACCGTACTAGGCCTGACAACATTTCTGGTAGAGCCGAAGAAAACAAAAAGTTGAGGGAGAGGGGTGCAGAAAGGGAGGGGAGGAACAAAACAAGCAACTATCTTACTAGGCCTGATCACATTTCAGATAGTGCTGGAGGGGTCCTAGGGACGAAGAAAAAAACAACTAAGGCGAGGGGGAAGGAGACAGACGAGGTTGTTATCAAACTAGGTCCAGGGACAATGCTGATAGAAGGAGTGCATAGAAGACAGTAAGGGGAGGAGGGGAGGAGAAAGGGAGAGGCAGAGAGAACAGAGTAAGCAGTCAAAAAGAGTGGAGAAGTAAAAGGTGAGAGCGAATACAATTGCAGAAGTCAGTAGTATCACATAATGTTGCAAGTCTGGATAAAAGATGAAAATGGGAACAGCACGATTCGGGGCCACCATGAAAAAGGGTGACGCACCATGAATCAACTACTGTAAGATAGTGTGTGCTGGGTCTAGAAAGTTACAAATGTAAGTAAAGTCAATTTCACTTTACTGCTCTGGGAAACGGTAGTTTATCCCAGAAACGTATTTAAACATTGGGGAAATCTGAAAGACATCCCTGTGCACTGAAGGTGCTGTGTGACACATTGTAAAAGATGATGCCTATGGAGTTTTGTCAGGCTCCATAACCAAAAGAAACACAAAGCTCAGAAATCACATTAAAATACATGAGTGGGAAAAAGGGTCTCAATCTCTCCAGGTTAAAACAAATCAAGTCCTCAAAATCCATGCTGGTGGTCTCTATGGTGGAGGGAATTAGCACATTTCTGTGAATTCTCCCTAACAGGAAGCAGGGTAGAAGAATCAGGCAAACCATGCGACACCTGTTTGCGAGAAGGGGCGGGGGGGCACAGGGGAACATCAAAGGGGGACCAGAGGGGTGAGGTGGACTGTGGGGACAAAGGGAGTAAACACATGTTGGTGCATTCTTACCTGCTGTCTGAATAGGGGTTCGGCCCCTGGGTCCCAACAGATCCAAACAGGAACTGCCCTTTGCTTCGGACGCCCGGGCGAGAGACACCCTTGATCTAAGAGTTGAGCGGGAAGGAAGAGGCAGGGCTAAAAGGTGGGTGGTGCTTAGGCCAGGTGACCTAAATCCATGTGCACCTGCTCCCCATCTGCAAAGGAAAAGAGGCTGGAGGGCTCTTTAAGTAGGGAAAAAGAGCTGCAAACCAGGAAGGCAACAGGTGGGCGGGGCTTGGTAAGTGGGGAAAAAGAGCTGCAACCAGGAAGGCACCAGGTGGGCGGTGCTTAGGCCAGGTGACCAAATCCACTTGCACCTGCTCCCTATGTGCCAATTGACTTTATATAGACCTCTAGGAGGCCCTCTACAGATCCACCTCTGACTACGTTTATATATCCTGTCACTACTTGCCACCTATGGATGGCTTTCAAGGTTATATACATCTTGTATTTTATAGGCCTCAGAGCACAGTAGAAGGGCATTCCAAAATATAACATGCATTACTTACCGTAAAAGCATTTCTGATGATTGTATCTGCTTAGCTTCACATGCTGTGCATATAGTCCAACATCTAGTGGTAATCGCGGAGTAGTGCATCTTGCCTTTCGAGGATCGAAAGGGGACGTCGACATGGGCGTGCCTGTAACATGATCACGAACGTGACGTGTAGTGTACCCAAAATCCATCACGTGTCAAGGTCCCTCTGATTGTATTTTTTCTGCCGTGAGGGAGCCTTATGACTATCGTGAGGAGAGATAGAGATGGAGACAGAAATAAGTAGTAATAAGATGTCTATGTTCCTTCCATCTCAGCGAGGGAGGAAAGTGAATCTAAGCAGATACAATCATCAGAAATGCTAGTACGGTAAGTAATGCAGGTCTTCTGATGCTTGTGAATCTGCCTAGAATCACATGCTGTGTAGACTAGCGGGCAGTACCCAGAGTTGAGGGTGGGATGTGAGAAGGAACAGTAATGAAAAGATGTCTTAGTACTGCTTGTCCCACCTGAGAATCAGACCTAGAGTGAGTGTCTAGGTATTAGTGTTTTGTAAAGGTGTGTACAGAACTCCAGGTTGCCGCTTTGCAAATGCTTCATACACTATTCCTACACCATTCCTACACCCTGGGGTGACTTCGTTCACAAGGACAGTAATGGCAATTATCAGTAATGGCAATTATATATCACACTCGTTATACTTTGCAGATTGTGAGGTTGCAGAAAGGAAAGGTTAGGGAAGTAAAAAAGGTTAGAACAGTTTCTCTGCAAATTTGAGTACAATTAAATCCCCCAATGAAGTCTAGATGAGCCTTTCCCAGCAGTACCAGTATACAACAAGCTACCACCTATGAGGGACAAACAGTATCAATGCCAATGACTAGAGGAGTGTCTTCAGGGAGCGAGGACAGAAAAAAAGTCATGTGGGACACAGTCTATGGATCTGATGCACTTCTTGGATTAAAGTCTTGCACAAAGTTAGAGAGTTTCAGAAAATCACTTGTAGGCTCACAAGCTCCAAAAAGGTAATCCAATGCAAGTCTCAAGTGAGAAAAGCACAGGCTTACTAAGTACCTCTGGTTTGAAGAAGAGTGGTCCAGCTTGAGTTTGGCTTGCTACAGCAGTGCAGACCCTGGTTCCTAAGCCTCAGTCGTGGGGACAAGAGGGAGGAGGCCTGGAGGGCTCCTGTGGGGGTACTTGGGCAGTTGCCGGCAGCTACGGGCTATTTTTTGATTCAGCTGCACTAGGCAGTTTCAGAGCTTTACAAACAGCACTGCAGCGGATCTATGATGCCGGTAGGACTCTCGTTGCTCCCTCAGTCCTGCACTCTGATGAGGGGACTCTGGATCTGGAGGTCCTGCTTCAAGATGGTCCTTAGGAGTCTCCTGGAGCTTCTATCCAGATTTGTTTCCGTTACAGAAGTTGCACTCGACTATGGACACTCAACCCCTGGCATTTGGTTCTCAAAGAAACAGAAGCACACCAAGTCGGGGATGGTGGTCCAGTGGAGTTTGTCTCGGGTTAGTTAGTCCCACTAACCCAAGGAGAGAAGTCGTTCCTGAGGAGCTTCTCCGTCTGCAATTCAGCCTGCGGTAGAAAAGCACAATGGTAGGAAAAATTAAACTACTGCCACCAGTCATTTAAACTAGGACGGTTAACATAAAAATGTTACATGGGAAAGTAGGATAAGGGACTACTAAGTAGCCCTCAGTACTCCACATAAGATGGGCTGTGCTGGACCTACAAAGAGAAAAGGTAAGTAAAGTCAATTTCACTTACCTATTCTTGGGGCCTGTAGTTCACAGAAGAAAGGGAATATAAACCTTAAGAGAAATCCAAAGGACTTCTCAGTGACACTGCACTGAAGGTGCTGTGCATCGCCATACAAAAAACAGATGCCTATGGAGTTCGTCAGACTTCAAAAACATTGAAAACACAAAATCCAAATCAGGTAAAAACACATATGAGAGTGAGAAAAAGGTCTCACTCACTCCGGGGTTAAAACTAAAAAGTCCTAAATCCAGCAGAAAAGCTGGGGGTCTCTAGGGTTGAAGGGAATTAGCACAGAAAGGGAAATTCTCCCTAACATGAGGGTGGGGGCGGATTGGCCTTGCGTGGCGTGGAGCCCTCCCCCAAGATAAGATCTTATCGCTGGTGGCCTTAGTGGTCCTTCCTGCTTCCCATGGGTGGCAAAAATGCAGCCAGAAGCTCAATGTTGCCCACCTGGGAAGCAGCAAGGGTCTGCCATCCTTGGGGGAGGATCCTAAGGGAGCTGGCCCACAGGCATGAGGCCAGCCCCCCCGATACTCCCAAGTGTTCCACTCCAAAACTGCACCGATTAGCCCCCAAAGGCAGCATAACAACATTATGACATTTGGTTGGCATTTTCTGTGGTGGGAGGCGGATTGGCCTGGGCCCCCACCCCAAGATCATATTCCTGGTGGCCTAGTGGTCCTTGACGCTTCCCTTGGGGGTGGGAGGGCAAAACGGGGACAGACCCTCAATTTGCCCCCCACCCAGGAAGCACCAAGAATCTGCCTCTCCCTTGGGGGATTTCCGGCAGGCCTGGCCCACAAGCACAGGGCCAGCCCCCAATGCACCCAAGTGTTTTTTTGTTGTTGCCTTCCTTGTGTGCAAATGGGTGTGAAACAGCAACAATCTAACCCAAAAAAGGCAAAACATGGTGGCATTTTTTTTGAGGGGGTGGGGCATCCACAAAATCAATTCCCTGGTGGTCCACTGGGTTTGCTGGTCGAGGGTCACCTTTCCAACGAGCCCTCCCCCGTGCAAATCGGTCAGAAAATGCCCATGCAGCACAAAAATACTTGCATGCTGAAGACAAATATTTCCCGATGAGGTCTCACTGCCTAAATGTAAGTGCTAAAAAGGACAAAGCATCTCATCCTCAGCAGTGTAAACATAGTGCTGAGGACGAGATACCTTACCCTTAGTACTTGAGGGGTTAAATTGCCAACGCGTTCCAGCCACATCCGGCAAATACAATGCAATAGACGATCAGCTTGGTTTCTGCAGGAGGCTATAACGTCACAACAGACCGTGTATGTATTCAGTCAGATGGCTGAATACACACATGGTCTGTTGTGCGCTTTTTTTGTACCCTTTTTTCTGAATCTGGTATATGGATGATTATTCGCCACACACACACACACGTTGATTAAGCTATGTATTAAATAGCGCTGCCCTCATAGACAGACATTTTCCTTGAGAAAAAGGTTTGCATTGGAGTTAATTTGCATACCCAAAATGCCTTCTGTGGTGGCTCAAAACTGGAGGTGAACTTCCACACACACACTCACCGTGATCGTATTTCTGATGCTTGTATCTGCTTAGATTCACATGCTGTGCATAGGCCGACATCTTGTGAAAGCTAAAGTTGTTTTCGAAATTCGAAAAGGGACGTCGACGGGGCATGCCAGTAATACTATCCCTAGTGAGACGTCCACTGTACCCATGGCTCTTCACGCATCGAGGTCCCTCAGATTGTTTTGTTTCGGACATGAGGTTGCATGAATTGTAGCATGAGTACAGGTGTATCCAAGCAGATGGGCATCAGACAAGCTCATAATCATCCATGCGCCTTCTCTCCAAGGGGAGGAAGGGTGGACGCATGTGAATCTAAGCAGATCCAAGCATCAGAAATACAATTACGGTGAGTAATTTATCCCTTCTGAGGCTTGTGGAATCTGTTTAGATCACATGCTGTGCATAGATTAGCGAGTAGTGTTAGGAGAAGGTGGTGGGTTGTGAGAAGGTTCATTGGCAAACTGATGTTTTAGAACTGCTTGTCCCACCTTTGTATCGGTCTTGGAATGTGTGTCAATACAGTAGTGCTGAGTGAAAGTGTGTACTGAGCTCCATGTAGCCGCTTTGCAACTGCTGTCCAAGGAGACATTTGCAATAAATGCCAAAGTAGCACCTGTGCTCCTTGTGGAGTGAGCTCTTGGTGTGAAAGGCAGTGTCTTGTCAAACAGAGAATAGCATACTTGTATGCATCTAACTATGCATCTGGAGATGGCATTCTTGGAAACGCGGTCCCCTTCTCTGCCTGGAGCTATGGAGACAAACAGTTGGTCTGTTTTTCTTAGCGGTCTGGTCTTGTTTACATAGTAAAGGACTATCCTCGTCACATCTAGTGTGTGGAGTTTAACCTCCGCTGAGCTTTTTGGGTTCTGGAAGAAAGCCGCAAGCTCAATGGACTGGTTCACATGAAATGTAAAGATGAACTTGTGAGAGAGCCTGGAATGAGTACGTAAAACCAGTTTGTCCTTGTGTATGACAAAGAAAAGATCCTGCACTGACGATGCTTACAATTCACTAACTCTTCTTTTGGAAGTAATAGCCACTAAGAAGGCAGTCTTGTAAGTCAGGTGTTTTAAGACTTGACTTGTGCATCTGCTCGAAAGAGGGTCCCATGAGCATAGCGAGTACTACATTGAGATCCCATCCTGGCAGTGGGTTTGAAATTGGAGGGTGGAGTCTTTTTACTCCCTCCGTGAATGCCTTGATGACCAGTACCTTCCACCATGATACTTTATTGTGGGAGGTGGTGTAAGCAGACAGGGCCGCCAGGTGGACATTTCATAGAGTTGAATACTAACCCAAAGTCCAGCAAGTGGAGCATATAGTTTAGAATGTGGGATGGGGTACATTCTATGTGGTTAATTTGTTTAGACTGGCACCAAATTACAAATCTCCTCCACTTGTCGAAATAACCGTGTCTAGTATTTGGCTTTTGTGCCTCGTTGAGGATATCCATACACCTTTGTGGTAGGTTAAGATGTCCGAACAGGAGCCATGCTGCCCAAGTTCATCGAGTGAGGTTGCGGGTGCACTGTTAAACCCTGTGCTGAGTGAATAAGTTGGTCTGGCACAGAAGCTTGATAGGGTCGCACATCACCGGTTTGCGCAGATGTGGATACCATGGCTGTCTTGCCCACATAGGAGCAACTAGGATGAGCGTCACTTGTTCCTTGTGGATCTTGTTCACCAGTTTGCCCATGAAAGGAGTCGGTGGGCGAGGGGGGGTAAGCATAAGCAAATCTCCCGGACCAGTTCATCCATAGGGGTTCCCCTTGGAGCCTGGTTAGGGGAATCTGGAAGCGAAGTCTGGGCATTGTTTGCTTTTGCTTGTAGCGAACAAGTCTAGCAAGGGGAGAGAAGAGGTTGTCTACGACCCTTGTGTCTAGTTGCCACTCGTGTTCCTCAGGGACCTCTGCTCAGTGAGTCGGCTAGAGAGTTGAGTTCCCCTGGAACATGCGAGGATAGGAATATTTTCTGCCTATTTCCAAATTTGGTGTGCTAGTTTGGACAGATTTGGAGAGCGTGTGCCCGAGTTTGTTGATGTAAAACATCGCTGTAGTGCTGTCGAAGAGGACTTGCACGGACTGGTTTTCTAGGTGTATCTCGAAAGCCCGAAGGGTCTTGAACACTGCCAGTAGCTCGAGCAGATTGATGTGGTTCTGCGCCGTTGCATGAGCCCACAGACCATGTGCTGTGTGATGAAGGTGATAAGCCCCCCACCCGGCGATAGACACGTCTGTCGTAACTATTGCCTGCACTTCTGGCTCGTGGAAGGGTTTTCCCTTCAACAGATTTTCTCTTGTCCACCAGCGAAGGCTTTGTACCAGTGTTGACGAAACGACCACTAGATCGTACCACTGACTGCTTGCCCGAGACCACTGTTTCATCAACCACTCCTGCATGGGTCGCATGTGCAGGCGTACATTTGGGAACAGGTAAGTGCAAGATGCCATCATGCCTAGCAAACGCATAGCTTTGCCTGTGCTCATCTGGCGGCCGGCCTGATAATGAGGTATTTGCAGTAACATATTTTGGCCTTTTTCCTCTGACGGGAAGACTAACCCCTCTTTTGTGTCTACTACAGCTCCCAAGAACTGTTTGGTTGTGCTTGGAACTAGGCTGGATTTTTTCTTGTTTATTGAGAAGCCCAATTGAAAGAAAAGGTTGATAGTTCTTTGAATGTTTTGTCTGCAAATATGGGGAGTCTCCCCTGCAATCAGCCAGTCGTCCAGATAAGGGACACAGTATGTGATCTAAGCAAATTCCACAAGCCTCAGAAATAAATATATAACAACCCGAAGAACACAGAACATTTAATCTTTAATAGAGGCAACGCCTAAGGGAGGCACAGTTTATTGCCTCCCTCAGACGTTGCCTCTATTAAAAAGATTATATTTATTTGTCAATTCAAGTACTGGTTTTATTTTTGGGATCTCGAGTGCGGTTGGTTTCCACGTTCTGCGGGTTGTGTTTTCCAGCATTTAACGTGGTGGTGTACCACAGGGACCAGCACCTGCATCATTCTTCTGAGCGCACAGAGTTTTTCTTTTACATCGTGCTTGTTGGATATATATATTCTATTTGTGAGAATCCTTTACAATATATTGTTTTTGTCCTCTTGGAGCAAGAAGTTATCTCCATCTTAGTTTTGTACATAAAGCTACACGATTAACATTAATGACTTGATAGCCGATTGTAGGAGTAGTAGGGCTAGGTTTGATAAACACTGGACACTGTTGTCTTGGCTCCAGACAGGGCATTCCTATGTTTCTACTGATCTCTGGTCCTTAGACATGAAATACTAGGTACTGCATAACACACATGGCAGAAACATACAACCTATATTACCTCAGTGGGATAGACCATCTTTATTTAAAACACACCATAACTGGCTAGCTACAACTAGCTGATTGAGACCCAGCTCCCTCTAGGACAATCCCCTAACAGACTTGCCTTACCACACAATACTCCAATTTCTTAAAAGATTAAAACCATCTGCATAGTTTCTTTTGATATTAAATTATGTCAAATTAACATCGCTGGACAGAACTCCCATCTTCCCCTCTCACCCACTCTCCTCATGTCTCCCCCTATGCATTCACCTTTACATGTCCTGTACTTGGTGCAGATTCCTTATTCAGCTGGCTTGGCAAAACCAGTAATCTGCTGTGCAACATGGGAGGTGGTACAAATCGACCTGGTAAAAGCCCTCAATACTAGGGCCTGCTTCAGCACCTCTCAAGTCCATCACACAACCAACACCAACTTGATCTAGTGCCCAGACTTAACTGGGCTAGATTATGCCATCATGATAAATCGAACACCACATAACCTATGTACTTCCACTGAGCATGACCATCAGCTATCACCCACACAAGCAAACCCCCACCTTTCCCTCATGTTTTTCCCTGCAGAATCGGTTAGACTTGTTTTCCTCACCTTCTCTTCCCAATTACCTTCTCCCCAATCACGTGTGTCCTATCCCCTATTCCAGCTTATTCCATTCCAACCTTTCTCTTCCCTCAGACCAAGGTCCGTTAACACCCATGTAGGGTCACAATAAGCTCTGCTTTCGTACAAGGTCTAGGTGCCTTAAGACAACCACGTTGGTGAAGGGTGCAGTACAAACGCTGTATAACATAACTCAGTTCTACAATCATTCCTCCATGCAAAGACGACAGATATGGCTCACCAGAAAACAAAGAATTCAACATACATCAGAATGCTAGGGCAGATGGCCTGCAAAGGTCAATGATGTTAAAACATTGTGATGTTGCAAGGACACATGGTTATCAGGAAAGAGTAGCTACTGTACTGGACAGACGAAAGTTGCAATCGTTTTAATGTTAGGGTTTAAAGACGGCATTCGGCAATATGGACTACGACTCCCAAGATCCCTCACCGTTGCCTTTGCTAGGTTGGGCTATTGGAAATTGGAATGCAACACCTCTGGCCATCCAAAAGTTGCAGACTCCCACTGTATTGAATCTGAAATTAGTAGATTGCTACATGCAAGACCAACTTTCTGTAGCTCCCAAACCATTATTTACAATGCTCGACACATGTTTTCGTATGTTCATAATTGATATGGTATATTGCATCTCTGGTATATCTTTAAATATAGTCCAACGTTTTTCTCCAATTGCTGGTTTTAGGATTAAGGTCACTAAGGAGGTCATAGGTGGTGTCCAACCTGATTTCTCATAGGATATCATTGTCCATTAGTTTCCAAAGACTCTGGAGGGAAACGCAGACAGGATGAAAAAGCACTGCCCCATGCCGTGAATACTAACAGCACCCATTAAACATACCAAACAAGTACTTAGATTCCCCTGAATCTAGCCTGCTGGACCTACAAGTACCACACACATTTCCCTGTTCTCTTTTTTCCGTAAAAACAATTTAAATCGCCTCCTAATATGCCAGGTCCCACCGCCCATAGTGGTTAGGCTTCCTTTAACTCTTAAAAAAAAAACACTGATTTATTGCCCCCTCTTTACAAAAAGCCCGATTAGGAGGTCCTTCCCAGCTGACATCAAAATCTCTCCAGCAAATGCGAGCATTACACAGCTTTAAAGATCCTGGGCCACACTAATGGGAGTGCACATTCAACGATTGACCAGCCCCGTTTGAAATTGTCATTTCATCAATTTCAGTGCAAGAAGCTGGCAGGGAAAGCTGGAGGGTCGAACAAGTGTGTTTGGTGTATGTCAGGTACCACCTGGGTTGCAGGAGGTGTCATCTGGATAACCTGCTGCTCCTGTCCAGATCTCAGTCTAGCACGCAGGAAGCCAAACCCAACAGCCACACAGATACTGCCCAGGAGCCAGGTGGCCCCTTCAGCCTACTGAACATATCCCTTCTATAGTACATGGACCCAGCGCAGTCCCATATGACTGGCCAGTGTCCACAGTGGGACTGTCTCCATCCTTTGACATTATCAGCCAGGGCAGAAGAGCGGGCAACAATGTAATAAGGAGCTCGTGTGGTGGTGCGAACATCAGAGCACATGCTTTTACTGACGCTGCATCTGTCAAATTAGGTCATCAGCCTATAGCTCTCATGTGACCTCCATCTCGTAAACTGTGAAACTCCAACTGCCCTCTAAACATTCCTTCCATCAAATATATTTAATTCACAGTTTATTACCAGTTTATCTGATCCGCCGACAAAATGTTCTACGCTAAAAGCAGTACAGTCTTAACTCATCAGCCCTCCCTCATGCTGGTCACCCCTCCCATTTCCACCCCTCCCCCCCCCCCCCCCCCCCAACAGAGCACAAACTACCATATAATGCGTTCGGGCACAACCTGTGCCCACCTCAATCTACGTGTGCCCACTATATGCCTTTCTTACCAGGAGGGGTGCCCGCACGTTATCAGGAGTCGTCAAACTCCCAGTTTGGCTGGTAGCGCCCCCCACCCCCTCCGACCACCCCATTTTCCCTTTATGTGGAGCCGAGGCGTGTGAAATACGAGCGAGCAGCAGTGGGGGACATGGGGTATCTCTCGCCCTGTCCTCACCTGCACTATTCGCACAACTGTTCATTTCCGCTCTCTTCAAACCACTGCACTTCAGCGGATTCCCATAGTTCCACACACATTGGGATCAAAATGTACTATGAATGTGTTCTGTGAGACTACAAACAGCCTGAGGCCAAATGCATACAAATTCAATCCAGTCGAAAAACGCTCACTCTGCGCACACACACACGCTTGTATTTTCCTTTCACACAGAGGGAGTTAGTAGACTAAATATCAGAGGGGCAACACCCTATGGCCCACCATTGGGAAAGGCAAAAGAACACTACCGAAGAGTGTACATAAACCGTTTTAGCAGGGTTGGGGGAAGGCAGGCCTTGCCCGAGATGAAAACCAAAAGGACATACCTTTGCTGCTTGATTAAAATCAGAAGTGCCACACACATAATAAACCGACCCTAGCTCCATCACTTCGCTGGGCAGAAGCTTGTTGCTCATGATGAAGTGCCCTCCAATCTGCCTCCAAGTTCTTCGGAGCCAATGGAGATTACCCTGGAGTGCCATCATTGGTTGGGGCTTCCAGGTTCATTCGATTGGCAACCCACATCACAAGTCAGCAGGATGCAGTAGCTCTCGGCACTTGACCTTGAGAGCAGGGCCTGCTGGGAGCAGTGGTTGAAGCAGCGCAGTGGTCGAAGTGAGCAGGGCGGTGGGGGGCAGTGCTCCTCTACTTTTTTAAATTACCTTTTACAGCTCCTATACTTTTATTTTAAAAAAGAAACCGTTTGCACTTTCAGTGCACTGCACTGAACGTTCCCTTAAACAGCAGGTGTGTGTGTTTGGGGGTGTGTATTCTGTGTGAGAGGGATAGTGGAGATAGGGTTTGCAGGGAGTGGGTGCAGGCCAGCAGGGAACATAGTTCCACCACTTATTTTCATACACTTCGACCACTGGCTGGGAGCTACTGAATTTCAAGTAGCCACCATACTCTCCCATGGAGTTACAATCATCTCATCCTTTTGGGTCACAAGGAAAGTGTAGTCTGTAGTGCACATGGAAGCAGTGCGCTTGACCGGTTGAAAGCTCCCCACATACAAATTATTTCTTACTCGCCCCAATCTAATCGTCACTCGCCAATTGTGAGTGGTCATTTTGTGGCATTTACAAAGGTAATTGGTCTGACAACTAAATAACGGAAAATCTTCCACGATATCACTACTGCAGCCAAACTGCAAATCGCAACATTCTGCAAGAACGATTACACTACAGACATTCAAACTGGATCCCGAGACTAGGGAACATTATGGGCATTGAACAAGTGACTGTTCCGCTTTCTTTGGACTATGCAGTACTTCTCAAGGCTTGTGACCTCCCCCTTCAGAAAAATGCCTCACATATGAACTCCAAGAAAAAAAAAAACACACACACACACACACACACACACACACACACACACACCCCCCCCCCCACCAAACCCTCCCCCACCAAACTTGACTCCTGCTCTACCCGTACCTCCCTTTGCTTTATTTCTCAGGTTGGGACGTGGGGGAGGGGTTTGTTACTACCGGTTTTCTACATGTTGTTCTATGGTAAAAATCAATAATAAAAATTGAAAACAGCACCAGTGTACTTGCTGCTGGACATCAGTCATTGGCATACCAGCAGATGTTAGTAGCAATGTCGGGACTTTTAAAAGTGCCAAAAGTAATAAGTGTAAACCCAATTTTTTTTGCCAAATCTGCTACAAAAGCGAGAGAAGTCACAATGCGGAGAAACATTCATGACAACTCCAGGAAGATGCCCGCCAAATATTTCGAGGTGATGATATCAACCCTGCAATTGAATAATCTTGGGATTTAAGAAGCATTTCTCAGAAACTTTATTAGAATATCAGTCTGCCCACAGTTCCCTACTGTGGAGGTGAAGATAAGGAATCCAAGGAAATGTCAAGCCCCTCCCCCCACCCACTCCAGGGTAACATTTAGAGAGACTTGTGATTTAGAACAAGGGCTGTCTGCCAGCCTGCTGAGACACTGGTACCCACCTGGAAGAGCCAGCCTTGCAAGTGCTCTTCATCAACCTTCCTAGCAGGGAAGGGCAGAATAAGTACTTGTCTTCACTTTGAGACTCTGGACTGGGTTGTGCGGCAAAACAGGGAAAAGGAGGGGAAACTTTAGTTCCTACATCAAACTGCTTGCGGGCTATGCCAACCCAGAATTCACCTGCCCGTCCAAGGTTCGTCGGGCCACATGCCGTTGCGGTTCAGTGAAATGCACCACTTGTTGGACCCCGTTGACCCATTCAACATCTTTGAGTGTCAACAGGAGGCCAATAAATATTCACAGCTGGCATAAGAAAGGATGTCGGGTCTCTCACCCGAGAAGTTGAAGATCTGGGAAAGCCAGTTAGGGAAACCAGCTGTGACCTTCTTGCACTCTGAGTCTGAGAACCGGAACAAACACTGAATTTATGGCACTGCATGGAACAGCTCACAAATGGGAAAGAAACTCTATACAATCCTATAGTCCAGACTGCCATTCTTGATGATGGTGTCGTCATCAACATGCGGTGACCAGGCTTTGCAAAAATTGTCCAAGATTATGAGACTAATGTTTTCGTGGTTTTAGCAAGGGTGGAGTTAATCGTGGCGGGACTCCCTTTCCCCTGCGCACCTCCTCTTTTCTTGTTTCCGAATCTGACCAGCAGCCTAGATCCTGGTTTGTCGAGGAACCAACTCCGGGGTTCCCATTTATTTGTGAGAATTGTGGGGATGACAAACTCTGGATAAGTTGGGCGCTGGTAGGGTATGGTGGTCCAATGGTCGCTGTTGAGCGATTTGATCAATTATATGGTGCAGTCAGGTCATTGTCATTAATTTGTTTATTTTTGGTTAGTTAGCACCAAAGAAAACATCATTGTAGAAATGAATGACAAGTGTTTTGACATGGTAACTCGCTACACAGCCGACGCGCGTTTCAACCTAAGTATTTTTCAAGGCCAATTGAGTTAAGGGGTGGACTGTAAAATGCTGTAAACTGGTCCTCCCAGATGAGGGCGCCAGGGGGGCTGGATAGCCGATCGTTAGCCGGGTCCGGCGAGTTCGTTGCGTGCGAACGTTCTCGGAAATCCGTGTGCTGAATGTTTTCGTGCCCTACATCAAATAACAGCTTCAATCTCAAGATTAGACAATCTGGGATGAATTAAGGGCTGAAAGCTTGAAGAATGACACACGTAGCAAAAGGGAAATGCCAAAAAACTGGCAACAGTTTCTATGTGCTGATGAAAGCAAGACTGAATGGTTCTCCTTCTTGGCAACAAGTGCAGGAGCCATTGCTACAAGCAAGTGATTACCACAAACAATACCAATGTGTAAATCATAAAATCATCTTGGGTCTGACTCAATATTTACATGAAGAGGCAGACACTTGAATCCTATTCCCCCTACGCAATTTTGTGCATCAACTACATAATAAAGGCTCAATAGAACTGCATATACCAACATTGTAGTTCTAGCCATAACATCATCTTAACATTAATGAACTATGGATTGTCTTTGGAGTTGGGAACAACTTCCAGTTCTTTGCCGCACATGGTTAACAAGACCTCTAGGTCCTGATCACTGCAGTGTCTTAAGAGAGGGTGGGGGGCTGCACAATGCGCCCCTTATTATTATTATTGTTCAAAGAAAGACTACAGTAATGGTAAAATGGTGATATCTAGAGCGCAAGGTGCGGGGAGAAGATACAATCTTGGTACATGTTATACATACCCCTTTTTGCCTACACTAAATCAGCCTCTACAGGAAATAAAGTGAGCCAAAGTAGCTTTCGCAATTCTGCAGTGCCCAGGATTAGTATTACCAGTCAATGGGGTCTTCTACCTGTTACAGGCCACTATCCATGTGGGCATTGTGTGGCCTGTAAGACTACATCCAAATAAGTCAATACAGGCCGCAATATTGTCTGGACCCAGAAATCTTTCTCTAATTGCAACTAGGACCATGTAGTATACATGGTCACATGCCCTTGTGGTCTCCATTACATCGGGAAGACCAATCGCAAAATTAAAACTCTGATTAGTGAACACAAAAGTTGCATTAAGAACAAAACTCTCCAAGCAGCAATGATAAGCATTTTGTTGATAAAGCACACGGTTTTGAAGCTGACACCTTAGCAACTCAAAACTTTTACAGAAGGAACAACAACTCATTTTTCGAACACGGGGTGATCTCTATGGGCTAAATGATTCCATCGAATGGCATAAAGTATAATAATTCTAGATTATGTTTGGACTATCTGGGCTGTTTTAGCCATCAAGTCTATTTTCTGTACATTCCTGTTCTAACATTTTTAAAGAATATTTAATAGCTACCAGCGACGGGATTATATTGATATTTTTTTAATTTCTTGCAATTATTTATAAGAGAGGAGCAATGTGGGTGGAATATGCAACTTTTTTCACTGTGCAGCACCTGGTTCCACCATTAGGACCCCGTTGCCTTACTAACGCATCTGAATTTGGAATAGACACAAACAAGGGACTTTTTTCCCCCTTGTGTGACTACTCCATGATGGCCGACGCCGTGACGATCACTCCCGCGGGTTGTCGGGAGTTTATATTCAATCTAGGTGCGTCCACTTGTTAGTAACAAAGGGACGTTTTTATTACTATGATGAATGAATCACCAGAGTCGCGCCCCCCGCAGCTTGCGGCATACGCGAGATGCGAAATTCCTAAATGTTAGTCTAGGTAAGTGCTTTAAGTTGCTGAACACGCAATATTTGATCTTGTGGAGATACACCTCTAGTTTATACTTAATGTTAGTTGGGTAACCGCTATTTAGATAGTAAGCAGATGGCTTTGATATCTATGCGACTAGACTGGTTTTTCTAAAATAAACATTTGCACGTATTTTCAATTCTAGTGAATACCAGTCGACATTAAGACAGCGCAATCTCCCTCTGAATTCAATGGAGGTTCGGCACAGATACGTCCGATTCAGGATGCTCTTAGAGATTTCATGAATCAAATGTGGGTTATTAATACCTGATTTTAAGGTGAGAAATAGTCTCCATCAACTCCTTTAAAAACAATTTTGTTAACATCTCGCTATAAATTGTGCTATGCTAGCCATGATGGTATTTTGTACTCTACCCGCTATAATTGAGGTCATTTAAAGTTTTTGCAATACTGGCTCTTTGGTTACTTTGAAGCTTGGATTTGGATTTTCAATAATTAAAAAAATATTAAAAGCAGAAAGTGTGCATACTCAATCTTGACAGTTGGCTTTTTAAGGTTCTAAACAGTAGGTCTGAGACAATGTGTATGTATCTCCACAGAAATTGAATTTGCCGAAGACATATTTAATGTTTGAAGACGGAAATATTTCCTGACTCCTTTTGACCTACACTTGGTAAAAGATGTATTTGTTTGTCTTTTTGCTCAGCTATACCAGATTAAATCTGTTTTGTCTGTAGTCAATGTATATTTTTACAGAGTTTTTTAAAAATGTTTTTTCAACAGCATCTACTGATTTTGAGCACTTTAGAATGACGGAGTGCCACATTGAATGTTTAAGAGAAAGAGACGGATCATAAATTTCCTCCTGAAGTAAGTTCTAAAAGAAATTAAAATGAACTGAAATATGTCGCGGCATAACAATTGGTTTGTGTATTTGGGTCTTTACTGACCACAAATTTTTCTTTCTTGTATTGGCCACACTAAGGTGTTAACAAGATTTGTGCTCTAGTCTAGGGAAAGACTAGTAATGAACTGTTACAATTCAATTGTGAGCATTTTGCTCTACGTCACTTGCACTTTATTTGCTACTAGGTTTTAGAATGTGTATTTTTTAAGATGTTTTTTCATGATCATTAATAAAATTTACATTTTGTGATAATAGATTGGTGAAGTTTATTATATTCTCTCTACTTTTGCCTTTGTATTTTGCTATTTAACCATGCCTGCATGCAAGCGCGACGTCGTCATCGCGGCGCTGACTTCACAAAGTTATCAATACTGAGAATGTGACCAATGGCGCCTGATGTATTTCAACCATCCTTGAAGGGTGAAAAACAAATACATGTAAATGAAGACCATATTAAGCTGAATTGTACTGCGAGACGTCATAGGATATGAAAATACCAAAAATGCCTTTGATGGATAACGTGGAGGTGAGGCTTTTACTTCTCTTTTAGCCCCATTTGCTTCTCTCCCTTGCTAAATTTGTTTATCCTAATAGATCCATATGATTTTTCAAAATTCTTTTTTAGATGTTATTAAACTCACAAAGTGCACAAGTGACTACAAACCACAATTGTACAAATTGGTATCATTTGAACCATGGAGCACAGGAGGTAAATTACCAAGTTTATGGTACCCTCTCTCCAACAGTATCTCTTGAGTTTACATTTATGCGAAGACGTATCTGTGCCTTTAGATAACATACTTATGGAAGTGTTTCACCATTATTTTTATCAAGAATTGTACCCCTGATGAAGAGATGGATATCTCAACCCTACTCTCTACCTTTTTAAAAGATACTAGCTGGGGTACCCGGCGTTGCCTGTGTCCTTATAGAGTGGTGTCTCATGTGCACTGGGGATGTTGCTCTTGTCCTTGTGTCAGCAAGTCTACCTTCAGTTTACTCCGGCATCTCATTTGCCCCAGAGAAAGTTGCTCTTGTCCACTGGTCGGCAGTTCGTGCTGCCGTTTGTTGCTGTGTTTCAAAAGCTCTTAATATAGATTTTCCAAGTGATGTTCGTTTTTTGTGCGGCATGTTTCAGTCACTCAATGGCTTCAGCACATTTAAAGAAAATGTCCAAGAAAGATTGATTGTGCTCTCTTCTCATGAATGAACTTAAGTAAACTGTAGCCTTGCCATTTCCCATATTTGGAGTGGCATAATAAAAATGTTTATTCCCTTTAAAAATGCTGTAATAAATACTTTTGAAATGTATTACTACTGTATACAGTTCGAAGGAATAACCAACACATCGAACATTTTGCTTCAGACACTTTTCAAAATGTTGCCTCATAGTACCTAGTGTAGTGAATCGGGGTGAGCATCAGTAAACAAGGGTGTCTACGAGTACATTTTTGCATCCAAATATACTACAATCTTGCCCCAGACAAAAGAGGAATCCATGCAAAATGTGGTGGATGTGGGTTCAACAGTGTGGATTTGTATAGCCAGACAAATATACACACATACATACATTCCACTTTTATATATAAAAAGATCTTTAGTGTACATGGTAGTGCTGCTGAAAAGATTGTATGTGCAGCCCGATTTTCAAACCCAGAGTGCCCCTTATATTTCAAAGTCTGCAGTTTTGTTTTTCTCTTACATGGGTGGGTGATGCAGTTTTTGATTAGTGCGTCTGTATTCCAAGTCTTATTAAAGCAACCTATGTTCATATAACCTTGGTTGGACATTTTTATTTTGGTGCCAGAGTACTTGTTTGGTCTGCTTCTGTGCCAACTCACATCCTTTCTAAAGAATATAGCGTGCCTGCGACCCATGCTATTGTAATGAGGCAAATATGGTATACCTGTCAGGCTGAGTCCGTTTCACCCTTATGATCGAGATCACTGCTGATTTAGTAGTAGTGTGGGGCTGAGTAGGAGTCGTTTCAATTACGCACACATGTACCCCTGCAGAGCAATAGTCATGCCATTACACTCTTTAGGCCTGGTCACACGAACATCCAGGACCCAATGCACGGTCACCTTTGCAGTATCAGGGAAGAAGGATGCAGCGCTATTCTATATCACAGCTGCACAGGTTTGGGGAAAGAGCAGATGGCCTTGTGCCACTCCTGCTACAAATGTTGCATCAGATTCTATCCTCTTGGTTGATGGTGCCAACCCCCTTCACAGTGAACGAGAGGCGAGCTATCTAGATGGCTGCAAAGGGCGGGGAAATCATTTACTCACTGTGGACAAAGGGTTGCAGGACCCAAGCTGCTCCTGCCATCAGAGTATATATAGGAGGGGGAAGGCTACAACAGGCCGCCATGTTGGCAAGCTGTCCCTGTAGCAATGTGCACGCTCAGGGGCAACATGGATGGTCTCGTACTGCTCCCGCCTCAAGTGTTCTACCAGATTCCGTCATCTTGGTTGATGGAGACCACCCCTCGTGAGATTTCTGAAAAAAGCTGGCTTGAATAATCTGGACACACAATCAAAGATGCTGAAGGATTCTTGCTTCCAAGAAAACAAAATACTTTAGCCAGAAATCATAATTCGCTTTGGAAGTAGGAAAAGTAGCCCCCCCCCCCCAAAACCAGCTGGTGTATAGTAAAATTAGGCACGTTCTCACACTTAGCATGTGATGAGGAGTGAGGCATGTAAAAGAGTTAAACTTTGCTCCTCAACTGGAAACGTCCCTGGTCCTGGACTACGGTATAAATGACACAGGATGAGAGCAAGGAACATTTTCTCTCTTTGGGTAAAACGTTTACTTGCACCCATAAATTGCTGACTTGTGTGCACAATCCCTAAACCACCAACAATATTCCTCCTTTGGCTGCAAGAGATTGAAAAACGATGTTGGAAATTAGAAAACACTCAGAAGAACGAACATAAAAGTGACCAGGTGTGAGGGAATGCAGGATGTATTCACTGAGACAAGGCTGTTCTTTTGCACTCTGCTTGGCCTTTCAGTGGTTAACTGAAAACAGATCTCATCTGACACGAGCAGGTTTTCCGATAGAAAGTAGGTTTCTCCCCCCGCCCCCATTTTCAAAAGCCGGTAGCAGCTGTAGCGTATAATCGGTGGTATTAATGGCAATACCAAATCTCAGTAGCAGGCAGAGCCCTTGACTTGCGTGGCAGGCGTTTAGTGGCAGGGTCGCCTGCCCATCACGGTTGATATTGCCAATTGTGGTCAACCTGCAACACGAGTACCTGGTCCCATGGTAGCTGTTTTGCTACTGGGACAGAGATGCTTTGTAGGCATTCCATTTTGGAATTAGATCACCCTATCTTCACTTTAGGGATTAGGCTGGCTGGTAGCTGTAATACAATTTTGGTTTCACTGGGGGTGCAAGCTGCTTTACTGTACTAGTAGCCCAATGCATCTTTTTGGTAGCCATTGGGGTACTAATGTATGTCCTGCTCGTGGCCATTTTGTTTCTGGGGTCTTTTTGTTTGGAGAAAGCACAAAGCAGGCCCAAAAGGACCGTTGTGCACACATGGGCTCATTTGGATCCCAGAAAACCACTATGGGCTGGTTTAGACAAGTCACTGGGCCTGGGCCGGCCATTGCAGATTCTGTTAGATTGTAGCTAAAAGTTTGGCAATTTTTGGGGCCAACCAGATAGGCTGGCTGCCAAAACCTTTTGATAGGTTTCCTGGTGTGCGATTAGTAGGCTGGCTTTGCCCAGTCTGACTGTTTTGGCTTACCTAGAGGGGTTCTGCTATATTCTTCCGAGAGGCCTGCATGTTTAATTACCTGCTTGGAAGATTTTGTCAAGCTGTTCCTGAATTTTGAGACCAGGTTTGGCCATATTGGCTGGCGTGGCTAGGACGGCCATGTAAAGGGATGTGCTCCGGAGGAGCTCTTTCGATCCTGTATTGATCCTGGGGAAAAACTGTGCACACGGTTGCCTGCCAGCGCTGTGAATTGACATCTATGACTATGAAGCTGGGGGCCGTACTCGCAGAACTTTTGGTGCACATGGGATGCACGGACACAAAGTTATGCCCATTTGTATAACTGCGGGCCCCGACTCGAAAAATGGAAAAATGGCCACGGGAACAAAGGGATCATTGAGGGTCATAGGCGCTCTGCAGCAATAGCTGATGGAAGGATCAGACGGCACCAATAATGGATTTCAGGATCCTGTTTTAAGCAATAGACCCGGAGGGGCCGTGGTGTGGAGAAGCGGAAGAAGGAAGGTGGACTGCCCGGACCGCGCTTATGCTTTGCGAGCCGAGAGACAAGATCGAGACAGCAAGACGCCCAAAGAGGCGTGCGCCCAGAGCCCAAATGCGCATAGATGGTAACTGACGAGACCCGCCGCGAACTTGCGGCTGATGCTGGGCCCGCAGTGAAGCCAGACTGAACTTGGAAGGTGCCCATGGAGTAAGGCAGAGACCGGGGTCACGACACCGAGAGTGCGCAAGTACGTGGGTGGACACAGCCCACTCTAAGGGTGAGGCGAGCGACCAAGACACACATGGGTATAGCCGCTACGGCCCTATACTGCCAAGAGTGGCCTGGTGCCACGCAGACCTTTGTGCACAGAGAGGTACAGCTGTCTTACGCCCGGACAACACGGCAGGATGTCTAATAAAGTGGTCAGACCCAGGACCAAACAGCCCACGATAGAGGCCTACACCAAGACGCCCCCAGGTGCGGAGGGAGGCAAAAGCAAGGAGACCCCCACGACAGAGGCGGAGGCACCGGGCACGATCCAGGAGGTGCTAGCAGCAATTGCGGACTTGAAAGTGGCCTGGGAGACTAAACTGGGCCAGGCAATGAACAAACTGAAATGGGCCTGGACCTCAAGATTGGTGCGGTCAAAGAGGTAGTGAACCTGCTGTGGCTAGACGTGCGGACGATTGCGGAGCGCACCGGGAACTTGGAGAAGATGGCCCTGAATATTGCGGCGTGCGCCGCACATGGATCGGAGCTACATGCCCTCCTGCAGCGGGTGGGCAACCTGGAGGACGGAGCGGAGGAGGCGGAAGGGTGGGCCAGACGAAACAACATACAAATTGTCAGTTTGCCGGAAGGTATGGAGGGGCCCAACCCAACAGAATATGTGGAAACCATGCTCCTGCAGGAGAGAACTGGCGGGGCGCTGACCCAGGGGTTAGCGGTTAAAAGGGCGCACAGGGCCTTGACAAGAAGGCCGCCCCCGGGAACCCCCTTCGCGACCGCTGATCGCAAAAATTCTGAACTATCGAGACCGGGAGAAGATACTCAAATTTTTTCAGAAGGGAGGAACGATCGTAAGGGGGTGGTCGGCAAAAATCACAGCATATCCGGACTATACGCTGCATGTACAGCGAAGCAGGATGAACTTTGGGTCGGTGAAAAGATTAAAAGAAGCAGGCTATCGTTATATGTTGCTCTACCCAGCCAAGTTGAAAGTGTTCTACAAGAACAAATCCCTGTTTTTTTAAGACGCCGAAGGATGCAATGGAATGGCTGGCTATGCAGGGCCGCCCTCAGGAACCGGATATCCAGATGGGGGCTGCAGGAGATAAGTAGCACGCAGCTGTGTCCTCCTCGGGGACATGGCTTAGGAGATTGGGACTTGAATATAGAGTTCAATTAAGATTGTGGGGAGTGCGCGGCAAGATAAGCTGGCGGGCTCCGCTGGACGCAACAACCCTAAACAGATAAGTGGGAGCACCTAGGAGGCATGCCTTGAACCCATTAGTAGTATACCTAGTTAGGTCACTGTTAGATCGGTGACGCCCTGCGGGGTCCTAGTCCTCGGACGCTAGATAGGACCAGACATGGGTGGGCCTGAGATCCAGGGATGGAGCTGGGCATTTGTTGGGGTAGGGTAGGGTGGGGGGAGGGGTTGGGTTGTGTGCAGTGTGGTGGAGTTGGGGTATGGGGGGGGAATTGTTGAGGCTGGGAAGGGTAAGAGTCGGTAAACGGGCCATCACGGGAAGCATCGGAGGGAGGAGTGGATTGGGAGCACACCGATTAGACGGCATTGGGTAATCTTAGAGTGGTGACCTGGAATGTGCGGGGCCTAAACAGTTACTTATAACGCAACAAAGTGATGCTGTATCTAAAAAGGATGCGTATTGATAGAGACCCACCTCACTAAGGAGAAGCTGGAGGTGGTCAGGAGAAAATGGAGGGGTAGTGTCATGGGGGCCACGTAGTCGACATATGTGAGAGGGGTGGTCACATGGGTGGCACCGCACGTGCCGTTCCAGGTGCTCAGTTCGACAATAGACCCAGGGGGCAGAATGATGGTGGTAACGGGACTCCTGGCGAACAGAGAGGTGCACATCATCAATTTGTACGCCCCCAACCATGATACGGTGGCTTACTTTAGGTTCCTATACAGTAAGATCAGCCCCCTGGCGGGTGGCGCAATAGTGTGGGGAGGGGACTTTAATTGTACCCTGAATCCTAGAATTGACAGGTCAGATGACAAATCAGGAATGCCAGCGCCAGCGGCTAAAGCACTGGGGACAATGTTGGAAGACCTAGGCCTAGTGGATGTCTGGAGGAAGCTGCATCCATTGGATAGACAATACTCGCACTACGCAGCACCACATGACTTGCACACGAGGCTAGACTATGTGTTTGCAGTGTCCGAGATATTGGGTGAAATGATGGGAGCGGAATATAAAGCTCGGGTATTATCCGATCACTCGCCTCTGGTTGTAGAGTGGCGATATCAACCCCCCCAGGGCGCGCATCCCGACATGGAGACTCAGAACGGAGGCGTTACAAGACGCAGGGTTTCGAGAGGACCTGAGGGAGGCCATCGAGGAATATTTTGAAACTACCACGGGCAGTGTACGCTCTGTGGGTACAGTATGGGAGGTGTTTAAGGTGGTGGTGCGGGGGGGGGGTCGCTATATCGAAATCTAAAGGGCTCCAAGGGGGCTTTAAACGGGAACTTCAGGAATCTGAAAGCAAGCTGGAGTGTCTCATGCAAAATGAGGAGACAACCCGGGAGAACAGTGCCAAAATAAAAGACTTACAGTTAACCTGCAGTGGACTCTGGGATAGATTATGCAAATTAAATTACAAGAAATACACGGAGAGACTACAAGCAGGGGGGGATAAGCCGGGTAGATTGCTGGCCTGGCTGTATAAGAACGAGACCCCCCGCTCAGTGATTAGAGAGATCAGGGATGCGGAAGGCCGTACCCGTAACACCCAGGAGGGAGTAAATGAGGAGTTCCTCAAGTATTATAGACAACTATACAGGGCACAGGGGAGGATATGAACCAAGACATACTGGGAACAATAGAGGATATAGGGCTGCCCACCCTGGATGACCTAGAACGTGCAGATCTGGATGCCCCTGTTAACTCGGACGAACTGGAAGTGGTGATCCAACATCTGCCCACATGTAAGGCGCCTGGGTCAGGTGGGTTGCCTAGCGAGTTTTATAAGACATACAAGCAGGAGCTACTCCAGCCGTTGCTTGACATGTTTAATGAAGCCTACGAACGGGGGGAATTGCCACCGTCCCTCCGCGAGGCAGTGATCATCCCACTTCTGAAACCAGGCAAGCCATAGAGTGCGGGTCCTATAGACCCTTGTCCATGCTCAATCAGGACAGTAAAATACTCACAGCAGTATTAGCCAATAGGCTAAAGAGGGTGATTGGCAAGTTGATACACCCAGACCAGACGGGCTATGTCCCTGGTAGGAATATCACAGACAACCACAGGAGGCTGCACCATATCATTGATTACACCGGGGAGGACACGGGTGAGTTGGCTATCGTGTCGCTAGACGCGGTCAAAGCCTTTGACTCGGTGCGGTGGCCATGGTTGAAAGAGACCCTGAAAGGTTACGGAATGGGCCCTGGATACATCAGGTGGGTCCAGATGTTATATAGCACCCCGGTAGCGAGAGTTAAAACGGGATCCACAATTTCAGACAAATGGCAACTCAGCAGAGGGACCAGACAGGGATGCCCCTGGTCACCCATGTTATACATACTGGCCCTAGAGCCGCTGGCAATACGCCTGCGACAACAATACGGGGAGGTGGGGATTCGTACGATAAGTGGAATGCACCTGATATCGCTGTATGCAGATGACATGCTCCTCCATTTGCGCTACCCGGAGGAAAACCTGCAATATGTACTGGAGATGATGGATCGTTATGCCACCCTCTCGGGCATATCGGTGAACCCCGGGAAGTCTAGTTTGTTCCCCTTGGGAAGGTATAAAAGTGTCCCGTTGGAGAGGCTGCCTATCCTGCAAATACCCTGGCAACCTGAGACATTTAGGTATCTGGGAGTAAACATTTATCACAGGATGGAAACAGAGCACAAACAGAATACAGAGAAAGCGATCGAGGGAGTTAAGAATAGTATGGTGTTCTGGTCTAGATTACCCCCATCTATGATGGGGAGTGCAGCTTTGCTCAAAATGGTGGTTTTGCCCAGACTCTTACATTTTTTTGTAAATGTCCCCTATTTGATTCCCAGAAGTTTTTTCAAGAGACTTCATGGTATGTGAAGGAGCTTCATATGGGGCAACTCCAGGAACAGAGTGTCCCTGTGGAAACTACAGAACTCGTGTGACAGGGGGGGCATAAACTTGCCGAACTTTGAGCTTTATTATCTGGCAGGGCAGCTGTTGTTTGTGGCCAGGTGGTTGTCGTCAGAGGACTCGGCAGAAGCTAGACTTTTGCAGGGCAACTTGGCTCCATACTTTGAGAGAGACGGTGTGGCTACAAAAAAGTAAACTGGTGGGAAGAGGGAGACTATTGGAGTTGTGTTGGAAGGTCTGGCGCAGGACGTGGAGAACGGTGGGTGATCCGGATCCGCTCTCCCAGCAGGTTCCGCTGGTGGCGCTGTGTGGAAACGACTCCCAATTGCTTGAGGTAGTCCATAGATACTGGGAACCGATGGGCTTGGCCACCCTCTGGGATATATGGCAGGAGGGGGAGGTATTGGAATTCCAGAGTTTGCAGGAGTGCATAGAGGCCAAAATGTAACTTACACCAGACTCACGAAACGGGTGAGGGAGAAGTGGCCTCAGACCGTGTTGGCGGAAGAACCTGATGCCGCCCTGGAAACGATGTACGATGTTTCGGAGGGCGGGCACGAAATATCCAGGGTATACGAGCTCCTGAGAGCCAAGGCTGGGAAGGAAATGCTCCAACTAAGGCAGGACTGGGAGGAGGAGGTAGGAGGACCCATGACAGAGGGGCAATGGGAGAGAGCTCAAAGGTACCATAAAAAGGTGTCCCGAAACGCGAGACTCCAACAGATCCAGTTGTATGTCACCCATAGGGCTTATCTGACCCCCGGGAAAATAGCCTGGTTTGGAGGCTCGGCCACACAGAAATGTCCCAGGTGTGGGGAGGTGGAGGCGGGGTTGCTACACATGTTCTGGGACGAAATAAAGACTAAGATGGCCGGTGGGGGAGTGGTGCTGGATGTGGGGTCGGCTTGGGCATGCATGCTCGGGATTTTTCCCAGGCCACGCAATCTAAAGCACATAAGCAAGATGAGGGACCTGGCTTACATCCTGGCCAAGCGTAGGATCGCAATGGGCTGGAAGGCGGCCCACAGACCCAGGGTGGAGACATGGTGGGCGGACCTCCCAAGATGGGCGGAAGCAGAATCAGTAGTATGGTTTGAAGCCGTTACCAAGGGGGGTGAGGAGGAAGTGGGCCCCCTGATAGCCTGGCGACAATTAGTGACCTCTATGGTAAACCCCCACCAGGTTAACCATGAAATAGAAGACTCAGACAAGTCTACAAGCACTGTTATTCCCGAAAACGCTCCCGTAGATGACAAGGATGAGCCGGCTCAAGTTTATGGGGTGGGTGGGGAGAGGACGGAGAATAACACTGTATAATGTGACGGTTTTGATATTGATTATGTACGTCCTGAAAAGCTGTATTGTTTGTTGGTTTTGTTTGTTTAAAATAATAAAAACAAATTAAAAAAAAAAAGTTTGGCCATATTGGCTGGGCTTGTGTCTTTGTACCTTACCTCTGGTTGGATTTCCAGTTGCTGGATGTCCTTCCTGGGCTATCCTCATCCTCCCCCTGGTCCTTTTGTATCTTCCATGCTGGTACAATCTCCAGGCTGTTTTACTGGCGGCTTTGCGGTTTACCCCCTTGGTCATCCGCCAACACCCAGAATGATGTTGGGACCGCAACATCACCTCTCCTGTGGGTTTGGACATCCTGATTTGCCTCCACCATTGTTTTCATAGTCTGTGCTGGATGCCTCTTGTTACGGATCGAGCTGCTGGAATCTTCTGGCTTCCTACACGTTCCTCAAGCCATCTTCACAGTTCTCGTCACATCCCGCTGGTGGGACCCACTCCTCTAAAAGCAGCAGGTTCTTTTTTTTGGCCATCTGGGTCTTCGCTGGTCCAGGGTGAGCAGATTGTGGAATGGCAATTTCATAGGACCGTATTAGGTTAGCTTTTTATTTCTGCCTAGTGCTTGCATGTTCCCCGGTGTGTGCCATTGGGTTTACTCCACTCTGTCCCCTGCACCAGTGGTATGTGGAGGGGGGGTGGGAGGGTTTGTGGAATTCCTCCAGCCCTGGGAAAAGACTCCCAAGAAAAGCAGTTACTTCTGTCATTAAACCTGTTCCCCGCCAAGTAATCCACTTGTCCTCCATCCCCACTTTTCTCTTCCTCCCTGGGCCCTGCAAAACAAGTTCCACTTGTGACCATTATAATGAGATTAACATGCAGAATTGTTGCTCGAATATCAAAAGCAACTGTTTTCGACTGAGAAGGTGCATACACCTAGGCGTAAAAAGGCCCCAACCAGGGAACTAGTTCATGGAAATTTCACACTGTGGGAAATATTTTATCCTCAGCAAACCTTCCATCACAGGTTCAAATGAGAAAAAGCTGAGTAAAATCGCACTTCACATGTGTTTAACCAAATAAACAAATGACAGGAAGTCTATCGAGGATCTATTTTAATGACTGGGCTTACTTTTCATTCCTCTAGAGTGACAGATGAGAAATGTAGGCTATACTGACCCAACAACCTTGTTGCTCATTAAGGCACATTTAGAACAATTCTATTTTACCTTGGGATTTGATGAAAATCCCAATATGCAAAATCAGCAATTTGGAGATTAACAAAATATCTTTTTCTTCTTGCCAATATTTTTGATTTAATACAGTACTTCATACTGGTGTTCAGTTCATTACTAATAATTCTCAAATGTATAAGAGGGGAAAGGTATTTAACCAACATAACACAATTCCTCACAATTACTGAAACCAGGATTAGAAACTGTGACCTCAAAATCATAGAGGTCACAGACTTTGTGACATCGCACAACCCATGACACCTCAATAGAAGATAGATTGATTTGATTGACTTAACTTTTGGCTCAAAGAGTCTTGTGACAGCATGAAAAAGAAAAGTTACATTTAAAAGGTAAAGCGATTTGCTCAAGAGCACATAATTGGTCAATAGAGACGGAAGAATTAGAACCAATATCCTCCGGTTCCACAGTTGTCGATTAGTATAGTGGATCAGCTGCCATTGGCTTTCTAGTACATTCTCTTCCCCTCATGGTTGTTAAAGTTGGGTGGAGGGAAGGTAGAATGTTCCTGTACAGTTTGGAAGGACCTTGCTGCTTTTTTCTATGCAGATCTGAGGGGTGGATGACGAGATGAGATGAGATGGACCTCTTGGGGGCAAATGGGATATTGCATGTGTATGGGACAGTTGGGAATGTGCCTATGGAGTAAATTGGTTACATAGTATGCAGTGATATGGGGCTGTTATTTAAGGGGAGATGCAGCTAATGGGTTAGGGCTATAGCTCCAAGGATGGGGTGGGCTGAACACCTGGCAAATACAATGCCTGAGCTGGCCGATTTGTCATTCGTGCTAGCTAATCCTGCATGACATTCTTAGTGTTAATCCAGATTGAAATGCTTCATTAATTATGTTGCATGAATTAGCTATTTCTAAACCCCTTCGCATCAAATTCCCTTAATGCCAAATCCATTTTATACCAAATCTCCCACCAGCTCATCAATATTGCTGCCATCATGGTTAATCCCTTGTCACTGGTTAATATTGTAAATTGCGATCAATGGCCCTTACCCTTATCCAGTCTCGTGTCTATTCTTGCCAATTCTATGTCAAGATAGGAGGCAGGCATTATGCTTCTCTTTCTTTGATTTAACTGGAGCAGCACACGTTAAATAAATGTTCCACTACTATATTTCCCATAAAAACAAGGGAAAAATAATGTAGTCCTTGAATTGCATTACCGTAGATATCTTCGAATACCAATTCACCTAATGAGATTTCACCAAATTTATTTCACCGAAAATGGTATGGGAAATGGTATATGTGTAATGCATAAAAGCTGTGGTAAGGGTAAGTTAGGGTAGGGAGGGCTGAGGGGGGGCTGCAGGGAGGTGTCCCCCTGCATAAAAAAAGAAACATTTAAAAAGTAGATTTCGGTATTCAGTGAAATCTCCATTAGGTGAAATATTTTCGTAGAAATCACATACAACCCTTGTATTGGACCGTTTTTCTAAAGTCCTACCAAGACTACATAAAAACCAAATCTGAAGGAGTACATAAGCCCCACTCTTAGCATAAGGCTGTGCCACCTGAGAATGTAGGTAGGATGGACAGAGCAGCCAGGCTTATTTTAGGAGGGAGAGAGGGCTGTAGCTTGGTACAAAGAAATTGTCCAATGCATATGGTCCAAAGAAACACAAATACTATGTATTGTAAAAATAAAGGGTTTATTTCAATAAAAGTAGACCAAGATCATTTTTCGGTAAGTACGTACTATTGCATCATATAAACACAATCATAAAAAAACAACACAATATGCTATGTAAACAAAAGGTATAACCTTATTTAGAGGAGCAGGAAGCAAATCAAGCCGAGTCAAACCTAAGTTTATACATTCAGGATAGTAATATACTATTCCTGAGGAATAATACCAGGTTAGATATACTTTTAGATGTAATCAGTATTTCAAGGGTAGTTCACCCGGTCAGTCATGCGGTGACATTCTAGAAATCACAAAATAAACCAACCCTGTTACAAGTATACACATTGCAACATTACTTTTTAGAACTCAGTTCAGCGCTAGTAAAACAACTCAAACTTTCTGGAGGGGACTCAAGCTACTAAATGGTAAGTATGAACACTCAATAACTATTTTACAATGCACTAAGCGAATCAGGGAAAGCAAACCCCTATAAACTTTAAATACATTGCGTCTTTCTTAAAGTGTAAGTAATTGACCTATTGGTACATAACAATCCGCTATCTAATAACTAGTTATACCCAGTATACTTTTAAGCAGTGTATAATACCGTTTCCAAGGTACATAATAACTTCGTGAAACTTTTAGAATAGCACCAAAGCAATTCAGGGAAGCAGAACCCAGGGTTACAAGTTTACAAGAACAGCAGCTAATCAAGATGAGTAAGACCTACATACTTTCTAAAGGAGCCTCCAGCTACTTAAAGGTTGGTATAAACCTGAAGGCTGTTTTAGATCTGTATAAAGCAGACCAGGGAAAGCAAAACCAGTGTTACACTCAAAGAATGACACAATGTTATTCAAGGCAGGTAAACCCTATTGGTACGCTTTTACACTAATTTAGTTAAGCACAGTACCAACACATTACTTTTTAGAAGGGAGAAAACACCATTCAAAGTTTTTTTTGTTTTTTTTTAAAATACATTTTTTATTAAATCCAACTGAACAATACAAACCAAACAAACAAAACATGAGACATCAAAAACATCATACACTTGACATCAATGTACTGCTTCCCCCGCCCCTCCCCCCGGTCCGAGCCTAACCATCTTCATTTTCCATTTCTGCATCCTGTGGCAGATGCTCCTTCCCCGTGGAGTAATCTGGGTCCGGAAATGACCCGAACAGTTCCGCTATTAGTGACTTCCAGGCCATCAGGGACTCCGTACCCTCCAATCCCCCCGACATTGCTAGCCTCCTGCCATGCCATAGTTTCTGCCTCTGCCCATTTCTGCAAGTCCCTCCACCACACCTCCACCCGTGGTCTATGACATGTCTTCCATCCCATGGCTATTCTTCTTTTTGCCAGCACATATGCTAAGTCCTTCAGTTTGCTCACATGTTTTAGTTTATCAGACCTCGGGAACACCCCTAACAAACAAGCCCACACCGTATCCACTACCATCTTGACCCCCTTCACTGCCAGTTTACTTTCCACTTCGCGCCAAAATCGTGCAATGACCGGGCACGACCAGAACATGTGTACCATGCCCGCGTTCTCATCACACTTGGGGCATGCCTGTCGTCCTGCATTCGCAAACCTCGATATCCTCTGGGGTGTCATATAGGCCCTATGCGTGATATACAGTTGTATCTGTTTTAGCCTAGCATTTCTAGACACCTTCTTATGATACCCCTGCACCTGTTCCCACATCCTGTCCTCCATCGGGGTCCCCACTTCAGTTTCCCAATCCAATCTCAGTTGGGTGATCTCTTTCCCCACTTTGAGCATCAACATCTCGTATAATCTAGATGTCTCATGCCCCCCTTCCGCTATGTCGTAGATCGTATCCACTGTGGCATCTGGCTCTCCCTCTAGCACGGTTTCAGGCCACATTCCCTTAACTCTCTGCACCAGTCTATAGTATGTAATATACTGACCCGCATGCAACCCGCACCCATCCCGCAACTCCTCAAAAGCAACAATTGAGCCCTCCTGCCAAATGTCTCCCATGGTTGCGAGCCCCAGTGGTTCCTGATTATCATCCTTAGCTGTACATCCGCACCCGTCAATGTAACCAGTGGTATCTGCAGGGAGCATGGAGTTGCACTTTCTAACATCTTACACGCTCTACGCCACACTTGCCACCCAGCAACATCATCGCCGGACGCCCTTTCAGTTCAGCTCTGGGTACCCACATCATTTCTTTCAAGTAAAAAGGTGTGCAATCCCGCCCAAACAACCTGTGTTCAGAGGTTTCTTCATCAGAAAGCCATTTAGCGACGTACTGCAGTTGGCTTGCCACATAATGCACCTCATAGTTGGGTAATTTTATCCCTCCTCTTTCGTGGAAGTTCTGTAGCTTCCACAATGCCACTCTATTCCGTGTGCCATGCCACAAAAAATCCCTACTCATACTGTTCAGTCTGGTGAAGAACTTCTTAGGTATCAGGTATGGAATGTTCGCAAAATAATGCAGGAGTCTAGGCAGGACCACCGTCTTGAGCATCGCTGCCCTCCCCATCATAGCTAAGGGCAACCTCACCCAAAACCGCATGCAGTTCTCAATTTTCCCCAACGCCATCTCAGTGTTGTGCCTATGCTCTTCTTCCACAGTGTGATAGATATCTAACCCTAAGTATCGGAACGTATCACCCGCCCATGGCACCGGCAATACAGGTAACCTCTCCGCCGGGATCCCCTTATACCTTTCCAGCGGGAAAATGCTGGACTTCTGGGGGTTCACTGCTATACCGGAAAGGCCCGCATATCTATCCATTACCTCCAGGATGTGTTGAAGATTCTCTTCCGGTTACCTCAGGTACAGCAACATGTCATCTGCATATAGAGAGATCAAATGTTTTTCCCCTTTTACCTCAATGCCTATTGTATCGTACTGTTGTCTCAGGTATATCGCTAGAGGTTCCAGGGCGAGTATGTAGAGCATTGGGGACCACGGACAACCCTGTCTGGTGCCCCGACCTAGCTGCCACCTTTCCGATATCACCGATCCTATCTTGACCCTGGCCAGCGGCTACTTATACAAAATCTGCGCCCACCATACATATCTTGGCCCCAGCCCGTACCCCTCCAGGGTCACCAACAACCATGGCCACTTAACCGAATCAAAGGCCTTTATTGCATCCAGGGACACTATCGCCATTTCCCCAGTGTGTTCGCTGCTGCTTTCAATGATACGCTGGAGTCGCCTGTGATTATTCGAAATATTCTTGTGTGGGACATATCCCGTCTGATCAGGGTGTATTAATCTACCAATCACCCTCTTCAACCTATTTGCCAATACAGCCGTCAATATTTTACCGTCTTGATTAAGCATTGACAAGGGGCGGTACGAGCTACAGCTGTGCCCAGGCTTATTGGGCTTGGGCAGCAGTATTATGACCGCTTCCCTCAATGACTCCGGCAGATATCCTGTCTCAAATGCCTCATTCAACATTTCCAGCAGCGGAGGGAGAATCTCTTCCGCATATATTTCATAAAATTCAGTCGGGAGTCCATCTGTCCCCGGCGTCTTGCTGGTGGGTAACTACCTCACTACCTCCCCCAGTTCCTCCAGGGTAACTGGTGCGTCCAACTCTTCTCTCTCCTCCTCATTTATCTTGGGCAACCCGATATCCTCCACTGTCTCCACTATCGTATCTCGGCAGTTTTCCCCTTGGTCTGCATATAATGTCTTATAATAGTCCACAAATTCTTGGTTGACTTCCTCTTGAGTATCTGCTACACTACCGTCCTCCCTTGTAATAGTTCTAATCGTAACTCTAGGGTTCTCACTCTTATATAACCATGCTAAAAGTCGACCTGGTTTATCCCCCCCCGCGTGCTGCCTCTCTACATATTTCCGATAATTCAGGTTACACAATCTGTCCCAGTGCTCCGCACATTTCTGCTGCAGCATAAGTACTAACTCCAATTTCTCTTTAGTGTCGTCTTCACCCCTCAAAGCCTCCTCTAGTCTCTTCTGTCTCCCGTAGGTCAGCCAAATTGCCACCTTGTAACCCTTTAGATTTAGCGATAGCTGCCCCTCTCATCACAACTTTAAAGGCATCCCACAGTGTTCCCGCCGAGTCTAACCTACCTGTATTCTCCTCAAAATAATTCACAATCTCCTCCCTCATGTCTTCTCTAAAGAGGGGGTCTTTCAATGCCTCAGCTCGCAGGCGCCACGTCGGAATCCTCGCTCTCAAGGGGCTAAATCGCCAGGCGAGAATCAGGGGCGAGTGGTCCGAAAGGACCCTTGCTTTATATTCTATTTGTACCAACTCTGCTGTCACTTCAGACGTAGTAAAGAAATAATCTAGCCTAGTGTGCAGCTGCTGCGGGGCAGGATAATGAGAGTACTGCCTCTCTAGGGGGTGACACGCTCTCCATGCATCCACTAGCCCAAAATCATTCAACAATGCCTGCAGCACTTTGGCCGCAGGAGCTGGTCTATCCATCTTCTCATCTGACCTATCCACCCTTGGGTCCAATACGCAGTTGAAATCACCCCCCAAATCACAGCACTCCCCACGCACTTGCTCACGTTAGTACACAACATCCTAATGTACGCTGCGGTGTTCTGGTTCGGGGCGTATGTATTTATTATGCTTATTTCCCTATTTTCCACTAGCCCTCTCAGAATGACCATCCTCCCGTCCGCCTCTGCCACCTCTTGTAACCGCTGGAAGGGGACATGTGGGGCCACCCAAATGAGCACGCCCCTAGCATAGGCAGAGTAAGATGAGCCCACCATCACTCCCTTCCACTTCCTAGCGATCATATCCGCTTTCTCGCCTGTCAGGTGAGTCTCTTGTAGCAATGCAATGTCTATTTTATGCCTGCGCAGGTAAAGCATAACCTTATTCCTTTTCAAATAACTGTTTAGCCCCCTCACATTCCATGATATTATTCTAAGGTCCCCCATAACTTTCTCCAAGTGCCTTCCGCCTCCCACAGGCGCAGTACGACTCCGGGGTCTCTACTCGTCTACTTAGGCTCATTCCCAAATACCAACTCCCTTTAACCCAAAAAACACCCAACTCCCCGCTCCACCTTCCCTCTCCTCCCAAAACTATATACACGTCAAACTTCCCACCTCCCTCCCCTCCCCCCACCCATTCCTTCCCCAACAACTCCCTCCCCAACTATTGCCCAGCTCCATCCCTGGAGCTCAGGCACCCCCACATCTAGCCCTGTCTGGTACACACACAGCTCAGTGGGGTGAAGCGCCCTAATGGCCACTTAACTATTAATACTGAATGGGGGTGTAAGGACTAGCCCTGCCAGGCCCCTTATTAAGCTACAGTCACAGTGCACACCATACAATATCTATTCTACTCCAATCCCGTCTGCTAACGGGCCACATCAATGACTATAATTAAGTCCCATAGTCCAGAGCCGCGCCAACTGCCAGCGCTCCCGTTACACTTTACTTATCACGTCCGCCTGGATGTCAGGCTCCGGGGGGCATCTCTGCGTATCAAGCCATCCCATGGCATCCTCCGGGGTATCAAAAAACAAAGTTCTGTTTTTATGAAAGACCTTCAATTTCGCCGGATAAAGTAGCATTTATTTCTGGCCCGCTTCCCTCAGTCTCCTTTTAACAGCCCCGAAGTTCATTCGGCTCCGCTGCACCATCAGGGTGTAGTCCGGGTAGGCGGTTAGGTTTGCCTCCCCCTGCTTAATTGTTCCACCTTTGCGGAAGTGTTCCAAAATCCTTTCCCGGTCTCGATAGTTAAGGATCTTGGCGATAACTGGCCTAGGCGGATTGCCCGGCGGCGGCCTCCTCGCCAGGGCCCTATGTGCCCGCTCCACAGCAAATCCCTGAGACAGAACTCCTCCGGTTATCTCCTGTAGCAGCATGCCTTCGACAAACTCAGTGGGGTTATGGCCCTCTATTCCCTCCGGTATACCCACAATACGGATGTTATTCCTTCGGGCGCGTCCTTCCGCTTCCTCCGCCCTACTCTCCAAGTTGCCCACTCTCTGCACCAGGGCATGCAGCGCCGACTTGTGTGTGGCACAGTCCGCCGTGTTCAGACTCCCTTCCTTCTCCAGGCTCTCTGTGCGCTCCGCCAGGGCCCTTACATCCTGTCGGAGTAGGTTCACCTCCTCCTGCACTTCACCAACTTTAAGGTCCAACGCTGATTTTAATTCGGCCACAACTATTTCGAGCTTGGCCTCCCAGTCCGCTTTCAAGTCTGCTTTCAAGTCCGCAATCGCAGCCAGGACCTCTTGATTAGTGCCCGCAGCGGCCATGCTACCTGCGGGGGGACTGTCCCTGCTTCTGGCACCTTCCGGGCCAGGCGGCGTTCTGGTGAATTCTTCCAGCGTGGGCTGCTTCACTTTTTGCCTTGGAGGCTTAGTAGACATGACTTAGCAGCCGCACGTTGTGGGTCAGCCCACCCCTTATGCTCCACAGTTAGGGGGAGAAGGGCGCACCCTCCGTTCCAGTGCTCTAGGCCATACCCAAGCATGGGGGCCTCAGAATTTCAAAGGCGCCGCCAGCCTTCTATTGCCGCAATGGATTGTGTCCTCCCACGTAATAACAATCCGCCTCAGGCTATCCGCATCTTGTCGGGGGGTCAGCGCCAATGCCCGCAGCAGCTGTTTGAGGCACCGATGCTATGCCGCCCGCTTGGCCAAAACGGCCACCACACAGAGACTCGTGACCTCGAGTGCAGCGGCAGATCACAGTCTGGGCGCCAGCTCTCTCTTAGCAATTGTCCAAGGCCCCCCAATGCCACTGCTTCACGTGTTAATTCCCACCACAGCAAGTGATCCTACCGTGGGCGAAGTGTCCGCATCATCCGTCCATAGACTTGCTTGGATTGGTCTGTCCTTTAGTGGGCGTCGTCCCACTACCGCCCTCCAGCTATTATCACAGGCCTCCACCTCGATCCTCATTGCACAGTGGGTTCCACTGTCTCATTGCGCAGCCCTCGATCATGCAACAATGTGGTGCACGCCGGAGTGCTTGCCCGTCATCCAGTCTCTCCACAAAAATGCCAAACACGGCCGGTCAGGGCCCCCACAAGTGCTCACCTCCGCAGAACCCTCCTGGGCGTATCAGAATGATTCCGGCTCTCCTCTCCTTCGCCCAGGTCCCGGCGGGGGCCGGTGCCTCCAGCCTTACCTGGCCCCCATAAGCCCCACAACCGCAGGGGGGCCACCATTCAATGAGCGCCCCGAGGTCCTACCACGAACCCCAGGGTGCACAATGCCAGCCACCACACGGTGCCCGGCAACGGCAATCCTCCCAGGGGCAGCTTCGCCGTGTCCTGCAATCGATTTACAGGACCCCTGCTGCACTTATCCCCCCCACGGGCCTGGCCGCCCTCCTCCGGTGGGGTCCTGTATTGTGCTCCCGAGCCGGGCTTCACATCCCACAAGAAGCCTCAGTCAGCCCGATCACGGCCGCGCCAGCCCCCGTGCACAGCCCCAGCGCCGGCGCTCCAATGTACCGCGCTGCTGATGTTACAGCGCAGCGTACTGCCACACTGTCCGCCAGCGCGCCCGCTGTGTTCAGCTATCTCGGCCCCCTCTACGGCCGTGCCAAAGTGGTCTCCTCTGGAGTCGAAGCCCGGTGAGCGCGGCTTCTCCGCTCCACCTCGCTCCGCGACAGCTACGCTGCCAGGGGCAATCCACTAGCCCCGCGCGGTGTCCGATGCCAGGCACTGGCCAGGGCCCTCCACACCTGCCGTTCTCGTCCCGGTCTAGCAGGGCCCCCTCAGCAGTGCCTCCTGTGTTGTGTGCACAGCCCCAGCGTCGGCGCTCCAATGTACCGTGCCGCTGATGTTACAGCGCAGCGTACTGCCACACTGTCCGCCAGCGCGCCTGCTGGGTTCAGCTACCTCGGCCCCCTCTGCGGCCGTGCCGAAGTGGTCTCCTCTGGAGTCGAAGCCCGGTGATCGCGGCCACTCCACTCCACTCCACTCCACTCCACTCCACTCCACTCCACTCCACTCCGCGACAGCTGCGCCGCCAGGCAATCCACCAGCCCCGCGCGGAGTCGGATGCCAGGCACTGGCCAGGGCCCTCCACACCAGCCGTTCTCGTCCCGGCACGCGTATCGCGGTCTAGCAGGGCCCCCTCAGCAATGCCTCCTGTGTTGTGTGCCGGCAGGGTTCCTTAGAGGCCACTTCTGGCTTAGCCACGGTCGCACCAGCTCGCCTGCACGGCTGCAACTTCCGCGGCTAGTTTATGGCCCTTTGTCCTGGGGTCGCCATCTTGCCAGTCACTCGATCTCCGCACCCAGCTGCTTTCCGATGGCCGTAACTTCCCTTCCACGCTACGGTTCAGGCCCTCGCAACTCTCGTTGTGCGCTCTGGTCCTTCAGACATACTTGAGTATCATACTGGCATGCCTTCTCACTCGAAAACTTATTTTATCCGAAGGATCATTAACGGATCTACAGAAGCTCCCCACAGGCACGTCCTTTCACGTCGCCATCAGGCCACGCCCCATCCATTCAAAGTTAGTAAAGCAACATATACACTTTTTAGAGGGGCAGAATGCACCTCAAAGGTAAGCATAAACTTAATGACACTTTGTAACAACTGCTTTCACAGAGATGCAGTTACCACACCAACTTCTTTAGCAAGTAAGTACTTTTACACTTGTTATACTTTCAAGGCAGAATCCTTTTCTTATCCATTCCTTCCATAGTCTACAGCATGACTTTTCTCAGAGGCAGAAGAGGGACCCTATTGGTCTAGGTGCCAGCTGCAGGCAGCCTGAGACAGGGTTCAGTTGCAGGAAAGTCAAAGTTGTATAGGCCATCTTCTTAAAGAGGTAAGTATTCACTTTCAGAGTTAAAGTGTTCACGGATTTCACAGAAGGCTCCCTATATGCGTTCCAGAACTAGATATGGGCAAGTGGTATGGACAAACTCCCAACAACACGAATCACCTTTTCAGCGTCACAGGGTGCATACCAGACCTAAGGTAAGTATTACCCAAGCCCACAAAGTACTTTAGGAGAAAAGAATAGCTTCAAAGAGGATGGCTTCATGATGCAGCAGCACAGGACCCGGTCTCTGTATTCTTGGAGACGAAAGAGCTGGACACTGGATGGGCACTTTCAACAGAAGTCTTGCAGCTCTGTGGATCGGGCGCCTTTTTACAGCAGCCAGATGAAGAACGAATATCGCTGGTCGGATTCTCTAATCCATTGGTCCTGCACTTGGGTGAGGGGACTTCAGGGATTCATAGCGTTTCTCTGGAGGTCCAGGAGGAGTCCACCAAAGTTTTGGACGGATTCAGGCTTTGGAAGACCATGCACCTCCCTCAGGTTCGAGGTCCCAGGGGATTGGCAGTTTGCAGCCCAGCAAGGCCAAAGCACCTCGTGGGATGGCTCAAAGTGCAGGTCTTCTTAAGACTAGTAGATCTCACAGAGCCTCTGGGTAAGAATCGTCACAATCGGGAACCCCAGGTCGATTAGAAGGAAGAGTAGGCAGGGAATACAAAGGATTCCCATATCAGACAAAACTTCCACTGAGGTCGTTCCCCTACGATTCTAGGCAGGAAGACCTCAGAAACAACAAGCAAATGAGAAATGGCGAAAAGAGAAGGAGCCCATCATTTTAGCAGAAATGGTGGCCCTTCTGTGCATTACCGAGGCTGATTTAACAGACTGCGAGTAATAAGACTAAAAACTCACTAAGGTAGAACCACCGCCACCAGTCATTCAAGTAAACTTGCAATTGCAATGAAAAGGTTATCATGTACGTAAGAAAGGGGATACATTGTATACCCCCTCAAGACTCCAAATAAGGTGGGGTGTGCTGGCTCACTATATAAAAATGTAATAGGGGATGAAAAATCCCCCTGTACCACTTGGCAACAGTAGTTCACAGAATTACATTAAAGAGAAATTAACAGGTAAACCCAAAGGGGAAACCCAGTCTAAGCCCAAAAGTCATAGGAAACTATAACTCAAATCACACACTATGGAGAGACATAAAAAGATCACCCATAAAAAGAGTAAAAGACTAGGTGAGAGTCGAAGTCCAAGCAAAATGTTCTGGGGTTGACACAGATCAGGAAGATTTATCACAAATATGAAAATCTTACTTAACAGTCTTTCTTTCATAACATGGCACTAGGTCATCCAATTAGGGTCTTCTCCTGGGTTGACCTGCTCCTTTTTCTTTCTCTCTTCCTCTTTCTGCACTGCTCGAACTGCAGAAAAGTACCATCTTTTATTTTTGTATAAAAAATATGAGAGTGTTGAGTTCCACAGATTTTATTCCTTGCGGTGTTAGCAGCAGAGTGGAAGGGATTCGTTCTCGTTCCCTCGTTCTCATCCCCTGACCGCCAGGAGCAAGCTCTGTGAGGGGAGGAGAACCAGGAACCTGCGTGAGGGGCCGCAGCAGCCTGTGGCTGCTTGCTGTACGCAAGCGGGCACAAGGCGCAGCTCTAAGACTTTCTCGGGGCAGTGATTAGCCCAGAGAGGAGGGAAGTAGTTTGCTCCCTTCCCCTCGCTATCACCCCCTCAGACCGCAGATGTCAAGCACTGTGAAGGGAGAAAAGGGCCGGAATCTCAGTGGGGGGCGATGCAGCCCAAGACAGCAGTTGCTGCATGGGCAAGCAAGCTCAGAACCCCAGCACCTGCTTCCATTGCCCACGTTACTGTTTTCACCTAATGGATGGAGGCAAAGCACGGAAGCACAGAGCCACACACTCCTGGACTGACCAATCATCCTAGTGAGACAACATTGACAGAAATAGACCTACTACAAACACAGAGGCGCGTAGTGGCTTCAAGTTATGGCAATGTTAAAAACCTTTTTTTTTTTTTTTTTTAAAGGAATAATAATCTGACACAATCTATGTGCAATCAGATCAAGAATGGTCCGAGGAGAAGCTTACAGAGCAGTAGAACTATATAAGCTGCCATTTTGCAGAAGATACTAGGATCCTTGTAGAGGCCTCAATAATAAAAGCAGTATCAGACATGCTCGCCCCATTTCAGCTAAGACTGGACGACATGAATATTCACAAGAGTGGCAAAGTCTGCTGCTAAAGAACGGGGAGCATGGCTGTAGGGGATAGTATGAAAGCCCTTAATAGGCTCAAGACCTCTTTGAGGCATAAAGAGAAGAAAGGCAAGCCTCCGGTAAGGCCCTCTAGCCCATTAGGTAGAAATAACAGGGCAAGGAGAAGATGATGACTCGCTAGGCATGAGTCAAGGGATGGATTCCAATGAGTCCCTAGACCCGCCGGAATTAAAGACCAGTTTCCCACCAGGGCGGGCAGCGGAAAAGGTTACACAGCACGACTCTGCAGAAGTGCAAGGTAGAGGGGATGCTTGAATGGGAGGAGCTAGTACATGCAAAGTCAAAGGAACGGACGCCATCTGCCATATTGGTGGAATATCTGAAGACGAGGACGCGCAGAGCCCTAGAAAAAAAGAAGTGAGGAGACGCTTAAGGGCGAAATGCAAACACTCGAAAATAGCAGGAAAAGGGACTGCTACTCCGGAGTTGGATGCCAAAATGCATCAAAGACCCAAAGAATGGTATAGACAGAGCTTGGAGAGCCGGTCAGGATGAATTGCTTGATGTGACAGGGCCCCTGGCCAAGATCTTAGATCTAGCATAGGAGGCTATTGACAAGGGTTCACGGATAAAAAACACAGGTTCTAGTGAGCTGGGCGCAGGGGAACCTCTGGCTCCTGGGAAATGTCAATAGCACCATTTCACACAAAAGGCGCAAAAGGAATCTTGATAAAAATAGACCCTAAGCTAGGAGAGCTAGCTTTGTCTGAAGCAGGAGCAACTGCGCAAGGGCTACTCTTCGGGACCCTTTCACCAAAGCACTAACTAAATTTGTGGGAACTTACAGAGCGCTGGAGAAAGCTCAATGATCCATCAAAAGTGTGTTCATCAAAAGGTTATCCCCAAGGGCGCCAGAGGAAGGGGATTCTCTTCTAGCCGATATTCCACAGACCACAGGTCCCAGCCAATACAGCATTTCTCCAATACTGGCAAGAGCAGAAGTCAGACGCGTTCTTCCCAGTGAGTGGGCTCGGAGGAAGAGGCCGCAGTTGGCAGAGAGCCTCCAGACAACCAGCCCAATCAACAGGTATGTGCGAAGAGCGTAGCGCGACAGCCACCAGTTGGGAGCAGGACAGCGATTTGCGCACAAGCATGGGACGAATGGTCAAGAGACCCGTGGGTAAAGCAGACAGTTAGGAGGTTTCCACTCAAGTGTTTTGCGAACCCCTGCCAGAGGGCAGAGCCAAGACCCATGCTATTCTCAGAGGGTTGCGCCCTCCTAAGCAAGAAAGTGGCCAAGATGGCGGAGAAAAGAGCTATTGCGCAAGTGTCACAAGACAAACAGAGCATTGTGAGCATCTCTTTTTAGTAGAGAAAGGAGAAGGTGAGTCCAGTGATCAAATTAAGGAAACTACACAGATATATTCTGTACAGACATTTCAAAATGCAAAGAATTCACATGCTACAGGATATACTTCTTCAGGGAGATTGGCTGGTATGCCTCGATCTAAAAGATGGCTACCTCACAGTCCTAAACTTGCCTTTGCACAGACGCTTTCTGGATTCAGATGGGAAGGCTGCTTATGGGAGTTTGCGAGCCTACCATTCAGGCTCTCCTCAGCTCCTTGGGCTTTCACCAAACTCATGAAATCTGTTGCAGTGAAGCTCAGAGAAGAAGGATAACATCTAATCCTATACCTACACGACATGAAACTCATGTCGCAGAATAATCAAGTTCTGCAACGAAAAGCAGAAAGGGCAGTATGCCTAATTTAGAGTTTAGGATTTTTTATGAATTGGGAGAAATTAGACTTGACACCTTCCCAAACGATGGAATTTCTCAGCTTCACAATAGACAAGCAAAACAGACTACTGCGACAGAAAATGCACACTATCAAAAAGGAGATTCGGCTCCTGAGAAAGGACCACTTCTCCCTGAGGGAGCTAGCAAAAGTGATAGGACTACCATTGTCCTCCAGTCAAGCCACATTTCCGGGTCCGCTTCATTAGAGACATCCAGAGATTGAAAGCGACCGACCTAAGGAGGAACATCTCCTGCACGCAGCAAGTCTAGCTTTCAATGGAGGGGAGAGTAGAGCTCTTGTGTTGGTGGAATCACATGGAAGCATGGAATGGCAGAGCCATTTTCGGGCCGACCCCATTTTAGTGATCAAGGCAGACGCCAGCAGGTAAAGCTGGGGAGCCAGATTCGGAGACCCCACCACACAGGAGGGAAGTAGTCAGGGCAGCAGATCAGCTTGCACATAAATGGCTTAGAGCCCTTGGGCAGGCTCCTTCGCAGTGAGAGGGTTCACAACGGACAAGGTCAGTTGCTGTAACCTGCTGAAGATGGACAACGCATCAGCAGTAAGATACATCAACTCCATGGGCGGAATTGGCCATGGACTTCTGGCACTACTGCCTAGACAGATTTCAATAACTGCAGAATACCTCCTATGGCGGTCCAATGTAGTAGCAGACTGGAATTCCAGATACCTTACAGACAGCAGCAAATGGAAATTACACAAGGATGTTTTCTCGAGTTTGCAGCAGGGATGGGGTCCTTTTCAGACAGATCTCTTCACATCACGACTTCAATACACAGCTACCCAGATTGCCCGTTCCAGAAGCAATGGCTTATGGGTCCAATGATGGTTCCTCCATCATTGGACCCCGGGGGCAAGCAAGCCGTTCCCGCCGTTGAGTCTAATAGCAAGGACACAGGTCAACATCCAACAGGAACAGGCAGAAGCAGTGCTAATAGCCCGGTTCTGGACAGCTCTCAAGTTTGGTTTCCAATTCTTCTGGAACTTTCTTTGTATTTTCCAATCCTTCTTCCCCACGTTTCCTTCCCAACTTATGAATCCCAGAAGGGAGGGTCTACCTCTAATTCCGGAGGGGAGGCTGAACCTCGCGGCCTGGAGGACTGATGAGAGGTGCCAGGCCTTTCGGAGAGAGCTTCTGACTTCATCAGAAGCAGCTGGGCCCCCTCTTCCACTAAGTGTTATACAGCATCCTGCAGAGTATGGAGTAGCTGGTGTCTGCAACAACAGCTATATACATTTTCCGTTCCTGTTGCAGAAATAGTGAATTTCCTAGCAGTATAAGCAGCGGAATGAAAGGCATACAGGACAGTAAATGCGTATTGCTCAAAGATTTCAGTGGGACACGATCTAAAAGATGGGATGCCGGCAGGGTGAGCACCTTCTAGTTTCCCGAATGCTTAAAGGCATTAGATTTGCAATTCCCCCTCCGGCACGGTATGAAATTCTTTGGGACGTGGACATAGTACTGGACTTGCTACCAGAATGGCGGCAGACAGTGCCCTTTCATGCATAGCATTATCGGGTATACTTACAACATTGCTATGTTTGATTTCATGCAAACAAGTATCGGACGTACAAGCTTTGGATCTAGAAGGCAGATCATACTCCCGTAGATGGGAGTGGTTTTCTGAATTCAAGGAGGCCTAAAACGCATTTTAGAGAAGTTGTGTACCCTTACTTGCTAGATAACCCTAAACTGTGCGTAGTCAGATGCCTAAAGACACACAAGGAGGCCACAAGGGCAATCAGTGCAGACCCTACAGGCTAGCTAATGATCGCAATTAGAAAGCTTCATAAGCCAGTCTCTTCGCCCAACCTAGCCCGGTGGGTATACTGGGCGTTAGCACAGGCAGGAATTGACCTAAGTTGTTTAGGAGCACACTCAGAAAGAGGGGCTATGGCATCTAAAGCTTTTCGCAGAGTAAAACTGGAGGATATTAGATGGCTGATTGGTCCAGCGAATCGGTCTTTAGAGATTTGCATTTCAAACCAATTGAACAGCCGGCTTGGTTAGTGGCGAGTAAGCTTTAAACAAGCATAATGCTTGCCTCATGTCTTGACACAGAATGAAGATTTTACAAGAGAGCTTTCTGGAAAGTCTCGATTCTATTAAAGACACAGAGGCGAGCATTATCCCATCCATTCGCACAACAATGTCAAATGTAACGTAAATGGTATAAAGATGCCAATCAAGGGTATGATAAAATAGTACAGTAATGCAGAACAGAATGTATAATGAAACATGCATAGAGTAGTATTTGCTCTAAATAACTGGGTATGTATTGAAGTTTAATCGATAAGCAATTTATGACATATGCATTGTGCCTCGTTCCCGCCCAAATGGAAACAGAAAGCGATTGTAGTTTTATTAAGGGACAGTTGGGTAGCAGGCCTAGAATGAGAAGTCAACAGCCGACAAAGTGATCGCAGGCCCGGCGAATGACTGACAGAAGTAGAGAGTAACGGGGTGCAGATTCATATCGAAGAAAGATTAAGAGATAAAGAAAGCGGAGCAGGTCTACCCAGGAGAAGACCCTAATTGGATGACCTAGTCACATGTTCTGTAAGAAGGACTATATTTTTTTCCATAGTTTCGTGGGAAATGTAGTAGTGGACCGTTTGTTTGATATTCGCTGCTTGGGTTAAATAAAAGATAAAAGCATAATGCTTGACCTGTGTTTTTAATAGAATCAAGAATTTCCAGCAAGCTCCTTTGAAAAATCTTAATTCTGAATGTCATCATTACTGCACTGCGAGGGTGAGAGTGTACAGAAGACGCAGGGCTCAGAGGGTTGTTAGTGCTCTTTTATCAAGGTACAATTTGTGTTCCTTCCTGAGAGGGTCTTGGCACCTCCGCTCGCATAGGGGTGGAACCGCATTTAGATGTAGAGTTGCTAGACTCCACAAGTCAACTGCTGGTCAGCATGGCCATTTATAGTTTTGGGTCTCCTCCTGGTTAGCCTGCACTGACAAGAAGAAAAGAACAAACAGATTCTTGGCTCTTTCTTCCTTTTAATCTGCTCTGTCCTTCCTTTCCCTTACCAACTGGTGGCTTCCATGACCAGCTGCTCCCCCTGACCCCCCTCTGCTTAGCGGTTTGCTTGCCTAGCGATGACCGTCCCTTCCCAGCGGTTACACATGTGGGTGTCCTTGGCCACCATCCTAAGCGTAACAGCAGTCCTTCCACGCTTCAGTGGTGCTCCCCTTTCCCCAGCACAGCCCGTATCAGGGTTTTTCCACGATGCTGTGTGACCGCTGACAGAGGTGCAGCAATGTGGGTTTTATTGTAAATGCCCTTGTGACAAGTGTCCTCAAAATGCAGAGGGAGTAAGGCCCATAAACTGCCTAAAAAGGTTAGACTTACTTGCTTGCTCGGTGGCCCCATAGTGTGTCTAAAAGTGGGAAACAGTTCAAAGTGGCTTTTGGGAATTCTTTGTCTGTTGCCAGAAGAGGCCCTGTGTATGGAGAAGCCATTTGTTTTGACCAAAAACGCAGAATCCACTAAGATGGCCGCCACGTGGACTAGCAACTTCCCCTGGGTTGCTACAACAAAGATGCTGCACTCGGATTGGAGTAACAAGCAACAAATCATCATGGACCCACCAAGCGGCTGGCGAAGCTGGCCACTCCCAAAGGCCAATACACAGGCCTTAGGAGCTCTCTGCCGCTCTCCGCTGTGACCCTCTAGAGCCGCCAGCACTCTGCAATATTTCCATGGCGTGCTCTCTTAAAAGGTAAGCCAGATGCAAATGTGCATTTTACTGGCTTATATGATGATGTATATAAATGTAGTGTGATCCGATTGCATTGCAGCGTTAGGATCCCACCCCCAACCTGTGCACCTTCCTCAAACCAGCATACTTTCAGATCCCGTCCTCGCATGACCAGATTTCTCTCCTCCACCCGCTATAGCGCGAGCTGACCAGCCCACGCCCCGTAAAACATATTGTGAAGCGGTCACACATGAATACCTCCCTGTAGAGCATCTTCAGTCCACGGATTACACTACCCAGCCATACTGCCTTCTGCCCTCTGGTTGTACAGTTGTATAACTCGCCACGCCTCCCGAACTACAACCCCAAACCACTCTGGTGCAAACATCCAGTTGTGGCCCTCGCCCAACCCAGTTACTCACTCACAAACCAAGGCGATCTTTAACCTGCTTGAACACCCATGAAGCTGCCGCCACCCTGCCCACATCAGCAAAATCACACGCGATCTATGCATACCAACCTTAGCCTAGCTGATTGTTGCGCCAGCATAGAGGCGTCCCCTCACCATGCGCCCCCGCCACCAACAGTAGGAAATCTGATTGCCATGCCAGTGCTACCCTCAATGAGAGCATTCAACACTACAGCCCCAGGTACCACCCTAACAAAAAATAGTAGGCTCTGCCATAGAACAGGAAAAGTGATCCTGCATGGCCTACCAGAAACCATCCTAGCCAGGAACTCTAAGCTAGGGGCACGGACGTGCCGTTCTACCAATGTATACCTTTCAAGAGTGAAGCCCATATAGACTTTTCAACACCAAACAGACCCCTATGCAGTGACTCGTGGAGTTTTCACACAAATCTGCGCCCTAACGTCGCCCCCAGTAGCATCCTATTCAGGAATACCAGTGGGAGCCAGAAGACCACCAAGAATAAGAGACCAGTCACCCTTGACAGCAGCATCAGTTACCCTGACAGCACCATCTCCACAGAGCACCAGGAATACTCCTCACACTCTCCTAAAAATCAACACTCTGGCAGCCCCAACACTCTAAAAGGTGCACTCATAAATGCTAGGTCAATCCCAGCCCATGCCCTAAATGCAAGTGATCTTATGACCTCCCACAATTTTTCCTTGCTAGCCATTACGGAAACTTGGCTGCACCAAGCCGTCTCTAGAAATACCAGATGGTTTTGCTATCTTCAGAAGCGACAGGCCAGACTACAGGAGTCGTCGTCATCGCAATCATCTTTAAGGGAGCCCTGCATATAAGACTCACCAACAGCTCGTTGGAGAGCAATTGAGAGTTCCTCTCCGTCACGTTCTCTTCCAGCCCCAACGACTCCCTAGCCATCCAGGCTATTTACCACCCGCCTGTTCCTCCTGCCACTTTCAAAGAGAAAATCATCCACATCCACAACAGTGGAGACAACATTAAGCCTACTACCAGAACCAACCACCTAGGGGATTTCAATATAGGCCTCAACTACACCCTCAGACCTCCACGCCTCAACGCACTTTCAGCCATCGGCTTTAGACACTGCATAATGGCCTGCACCCATATCAAAGCCTGCACACTGGATTGGGTTGCGGACCTCAATAGCCAGATCACCATCTCCTCCAACTCCCCATGCCCTTGGTTTGATCATCACATCCTGACCTTAACCCCCCCGCCCACTAAACTGCCCAGCCCTTCACTTCGTGCCCTGCCACTAACCTGGTCCCGTAGTGCCCGGAAGAAGACCATCGCTCCCCACCTCACACCACTCCAACCTGAACACCTCCTCTCGGACAACCCGAGGGTCCTGGCAGACATCTACACAAACACCCTGACAAGAGTTATCAACACTGTGGGCCCAGTGGCTCCCCGCAAGGCCAAACCCGCAGGGCATATCAACTCCTGGTTCACCCCGGATCTCAAAACCTTACATACCAAAATACGTCTAGCGGAAGCCACCTTGAAATGGGCTGTGGCTGACTCACCCAAAGCCATATTTAACAAAGCTGCAAGAGAATACAAGCAAGCCATCATCGCAGCTTAATCTGTAGCCTAAGGTTCCACAATCATGAATGCCAACTCCCAAAAATGTTTCCAAATTCTCAGACAGAGCTGTAAACACCTTTGGCCCTCCCTACCCCCACCACTATCATCAGAGATGAGCTATGGTGCTCAAACAGGACACCATGCAGTCAAAGAATTACTTCCCTAGATGAAAGAATAGCTCTCAAACAAGTGAATATTAAAACTACCGTTACTCCCCACACACTGCCACTCTTCCCTAATCTTCATACACAGACATTTCACTTTAGAGAAATCACAGAAGCAGAAACCCCCCTCATCCTCAAAGGTCTAAAGCCCTTAAAATGCCTGGGGGATGTCTGTCCAGCTACAATCATTAAAGATTGTTCAGAAGCCCTAGTACCCTTCATCACTAGTTTCATCAACGCCTCATTTACATCAAGTCTGGACTGCGCCAACCTCAACGAATCCTGGGTCCTCCCTCTACTTAAAAAAAACAACACTAGACCCAGCAACACCCAACAACTAACGCCCAATTACCACAGTCCCATTCATACTAAAGATATTGGATAGGGCAGCCTACAACCAAATACAACACTTCCTGGAAACCAACCATATCCTAGGATCACCACAATCAGGCTTCAGGCCAGGACATGGCACATAATCAGCATTAGTAGACCTGAAAAACCAACTTGACGACCTCAGAGACGAGGGAAAGCCTGCACTTCTCTTCCGCCTCCTCGATCTAACGCCTGCCTTTGATTTGGTGGACCATAATATACTATTTACCACCTCACGGCAGCTACTAACTTCTCCCAAGAAGCCACTACATAGGTGGCCTCATTTCTCGAAGGAAGATCTAGGAAAGTCTTCTCAGAAATAGCCAGCACCCCCCTGCTCCCAACCCCTGTGGTGGCCCACAAGGATCCTGCGTTTCCCCCACCCTTTATAAAATGTTCACAAAACCACTCTTCGACCTCCTTAACGCCACTGGCATCTCCTTCACTATCTATGCAGATGAAATCCAGATCCTCCGCCCCCTGTCTGGCATCTATGACATTGACTCCCTTAACATCAACAAAATCTACTCGACAATTCAGGCTTGGATGGCTGCAAACCATTTATGCCTCAATGATGACAAGACGGAGATCCTGCTGGTAGGATCGCAAGCAATGCTGAAGAAGTTTAACTCACAATTCACATCCTTCACTACTGACGGAATTCTGATCCTAGTAGTCTCCTCAGTGAAAATGCTCAGGGTCCATCTGTATGCCACTCTCTCCCTCACACAGCAAGTGAATTCTATTGCTTAGTCATCCGCCCATATGACCAAACTGATTAATGCCACCAGACAAATACTGACACCCAGCAACTGCCTTGACATTGCTCGATTGGTCATAGGGGCAAGGCTGGACTATTGCAATGTCCTCTTTGCAGGCACCTCTAAACAGACTGTCAACAAAATGCAGGTAATCCAAAACAATGCCCTACATTCTGCACTCAACATCTCCAAAAGAGTATATCCCTGCAGCTAGAAGGGAGGCCCACTGGCTCTCTAGTCGCAAAAGGATTATATTCAAAAGGCTTTCCATCACCCACGAATGCTTTAGTAACACAGCTCCTGTGTACCTGACAAAAAAAAAAAAAAAATATATATATATATATATATATATATATATATATATATATATATATATATATATATATATATATCTCACGAGAGCCAAAACCAACAGACTGACTAGGTCTGCTCACGTACACCGTCTTGCGATACCGAAATGTAATAGAGTTAGAGCCCAAAGATAGCAGCTAAGCACTGGAATGCGCTCTCACCTGCCCTACGAACTGAGGAATCATATTGGGCCTTCCGAAAAGCCCTCAAAACTCTGTTCACCTAAAACTCTGGACTTGACAAAGCAGGCTCCCTGCATGTTTTAGTGAGAAAAATGTAAATATACTCTAAGACGTCTGTAATGATATTATTCTAAGATGCCACATTGCGTAACTGGTCTTGACACAGATTGGGTGCTTTACAAATGGAAAAATAAATAAGATTCTGCAGGGCTGCTTCTAGGTGGGGACAAGATGAAAGTTCTCAAAGCAAAATGATGGAGATGAGGGGGGAGTGTCGCCTAGTAGTTTCTTCAAGGGAATATATGTGTATTACGGTTCCTTATACTCCACAGAAGAGGCCCCCACCCACCAGCTGGACAGGAAAGCAGCCTTTATTCGACACTCGCAGCCTGTGTTCCATGTGCATATCCAGAAACTGTTTTTGTTCACTCGAACCCGCCAGCACCTCCTGCAACCCTGCACCACCAGAACCCTTCCGCAAGGTCCACTACCGCCCCCCTCAACCATCACTTAACATATTCCACGCCCCCCCCCAATCTCTTTGCCACAATCTGCACTTAGGGTCCCTTTCATCCAACACCTCCTGCCAAGAAAATGGAAACGGGACCCTTTATCAGTTCCATAGCAGCCATCTTGTTTGAAGTTTTTTTCTGGAGAATTTCAGTACGCTCATTTTACAAAGAAATGTTCTCTATTAAAAGAAAGCCCATTAGCACCCCAGAATTTTGAGGTGATAGCATTAATGGCTGCGGGATTTGAGAGGTGACCATACCTGACCGGAAATGGCCCCAAGCCTTTAGCAATCCCCCCTCATACTAACAAGCCATTAACGGCAGGTTAAGACTCCCTCTCTACTGCACCAATTAATGCTACATTTCAATGGATGGTGTATTCTTATTTTAAGTTTCTGGTGAGAAGAAAGGGTGTTTTGAAGTTCTCAAAGATGTGGGATGTCTTGACCCACTTTTGCTCTGCCATGCGGCATCCCTGTGCTATGATGGTGCCAGAAATATCAAAATGGCCGCAAAATCCTTGTGCGCGCCAAAACCTTTGAAAACCGCGCTTTGCAACACAAAAAGATGGCTGCCAAATCTACCACGCCTGTTGTCAGTCGTGGAACAGAGATCTCACTCCTGAAACATGTCACTGGGCTTCACAACAAGTACAAATTGAGCACAGAGGGAAAAGCAGTGCTTTGCTGAAAGAAACCCACAATCTCACTTTTAAATCCTTTTTCTTGATTACTGAAACTGCAGAATGCCTGTACAAAACACCCTCAAACATCCAATATTCTTGCTGGGTGCTACAATTCACTTAGTTCAAGAAATCATTGTGCACTTACAATGTCCTGAAAAGCTGAATTTGTCAAAGAAACATCCACAGCAAAAGTTGCCTGCCTGTGGAATCTGTCAAAATCTGGGCACAGTACCCTCAGCCGCCTGAATGACAGCTGTCAGAAGCCTGCATGATAAACCTTAAACTTGTACAAGCTGAAATCAAATGGTGGAAAACTAAGTGGCCCGTTACTGAGAGTAACCTATGTTGTAATTGTTTTATCCCATGGTTTAGAATCTGGAATAAGTGTTCTAGCCGCTTGTTTTGAAATGACAAGTTTGTTTTAAGCAAAGAAAAATGCAACAGAATAACATTTGAAGTTAAGCCTGACTAAAAACAACCAAACCAGTATAAAAGCTTTCCCCACAGAGGCCAGGCCTCTCCCTTCTGCTTCCCTCCATCAGGAAATCACACCTAAGTGATGATTATAGGGTGGGAGGAGAATTTGGGCTGCAGTGGGAAGGAGACAATGGACATCCTCCAGCTACAGGAACTGCCAAGTGTGAAGGGTCGTAAAATGGCCTGGGCCCAGGAGGAACTGGGAGGAGACTGCTTCTGAACTGCAGGGAGATAGAAGGAGGCAGAGACAAACAACCATTTGTTGCTTAACAAGGACCAAATACACATTTTAAAAAAGACTGATAACTTACTGTGTAAAATTGTCAAAAACACAAAAATAGCATGGTTAATGTAAATATTGGCTGCACATTTTAAAAGGCGCTGGAACTCTGTGACATGTTCTAGGAAGAAAAGGCGGAAAATGTGATCTTACACAAAATGTATTTTTGATAGAAGCATGAAACTTCATACATTTATGCTCATGTTCAATGCGCACATTTGTAGAAATTTGCTCTGAAATTGGACATTGTGTTCCGGATAAAAAGGGCAAAATTATGTAAAAAGCAGACACAAGATCTTACAGCGACGGGCTTTGGAGCAGTAACTGCTGTACAAAATATGTAACTATATGTATATGATTGTTATAGAGGTTGTACACATGGAAATATGTATTGTACCAAAAGTAGATTTTGTGTTCAAGAGGCTAGGGGTGGACTCTAGGCCTTGTACACCCACATCATCATGGTGACACGCTGTTTTTCTCCTATCAAGGAAGAGAGGAGACCCTGACCAATCCCTGGCCAAGGGGCACGCTTAGGATAAACCAGCACACACACCCCTTTATCATAAGAATAAATAGAGACAGCTCAGCACTTAGAGGGTCACACAGATTCACCCACTAACCGATTGCTGGCGGAGCACCCTGCAGCAGAACCATCCATCTTCCTTGCTCCAGACTCCAGAAACTTAGAAAGGCCCATTCTATAGCTGAACCATTTTCAGCTAGGCCTTAACATTCCAGAACCAGAACCCCAGAAACCTAAGGGGAAATAGACAGCCGGGCTGTGCTGTACTGCTTGCCTGCTGAAAATAATTATCATCAGAACCAAGAGACCCAATCCAGTCCTGTGCCGAGCTGTGACCAGAGCCATTGCCGATCTGATCCAGTCCAGTCCCGTGCTGTGAACAGACCCAGTCCAATCTGGTGTGCACAGCTGTCTGTCCTGACCAGAATCCCTGACGTTCTGTGTAAAAACGTATCTAGTGAGTATCTATAGATGGAACTGTCTCACTAGCATATGTACCTTGCTTAGTCCAATCCCTATCTGAAATCCATCCTATCTTGTCTTCAGAACCTGCATTGTTAGAAATCTTTTTGAATTGCCTGAACTCTCTAACCTATCCCTTCTAGCTTTCCTCCTGTGCTAGTATTGTTAAATCTATCTCTGCGCTGATCTTTCTCATCTGAAGTAGGCGAGCTCCACTGCAAGCAGTCGCCTTGATCAAGTGTTCTTGTGTGGTATTTGTTTATTCATAGTCATCCTCTAGTGTAAGAAATCCTTTTTGTCAATTTAAAGTGCATTCCTGCTTCCCATTCTTGCGCCTATCTCGAAAAAAACGACTTCCACTAAAATGTCCATAACTTCCTCTGCTTTTATGCTAGAAACAAAATGTGTAGCCAACATCCACAGCTTTAATTCGCATCCAAAACCACATTCCAAATCCATATAGTTCTCCCGTAATTTGCGATTATCGCACACTGAAAAGTTTGCCGTGAATTTTCGTTTAGGGAATTTCTGACACCTGTAAACAGCTTTTGATTGCTTCCGACCTTAATTTTAAGATTTCACAATGTTCCTTAGTATCACATCATTGCTAGTGTTTGTGTGTAACTATCTACAGCGGCTCCCATAAGAATTTAAACAATTTCAGCAATTTAAACCATATTTAGTGTTTTTGCCCAATGCATTCTCAAGATAACTTAAAAAACCATTTTGACAGCTTGCCAATCAAATCTGTTTTTCTCTTGTGTTGCTGGGGGGGAAAGTGGGAAAGTGGGATTGTTATTTTGTTTGAATTCTGCCATTCCTGAAACCTGTTCTCTCCTCCTATCTTTTTACATCGCCTATTGGGGGGTTGTGGGGTGTGCAGGGGCAAATAGTAACCACACTGCTATTTGATTTGAACACACACACAAAAGTATTATTTCTGTGCTGAATTGTTTTGCTCACTTTTGCTCCATGTGCATTAAAGAGATTGCTTAATGTTACAACACCCCATTGGTGATCATTGTGTACCCATTAAAACATAGTGTGATTGAATTTGTAAATACATAAATAAATATTTTAACTTTGCAAACCAGCCCGATTCCTGGTTCAGTGTGACCGGGGGGGTTCCAGGAGAGGGGCGTGATACGAGTGGTACATCGTTCAGAATAAAAGAACGTTTAGACACAAATAAATAAGGATTTCAGTTGTGCTTTACACGCTAGGCGTTGACTTAGGTGAAGTGCCGGATTGAAATCACTTACAGAGACAACCCTGAATCCAACCGTTGATCAGTGCCAGCAATTGGCAAAGGCTGTATATGCCTAATGTGAAGGATTGGACCATTGGGCCCATATTTTTAATTTTGGTGCCATTAAGTCCCAGGCTGGTCGTCAACAACTTTCTCTGCTGGTGGGAATTCAAACATGGGAGGCATGTTGTCAACAAAGAACAAAGCAATTATGAAATCTGCAACTTGTTTAAAGGGGGACCTTTGTACTCATAAATTCCCAAGTCCCCTTCACCCACTCTTTACCTCAAACCTGGGCTGCTCCTGGTATGTTATGATATATGATATGGCATTTGTAGCGCACCTATACACAAGTGTTTCAAGGCGCGACGAGGCAGGGAGAGGGGGGGGGAGACACAACGATCCTACTAGGCCAGGTGTCATTCAGATTGCGCAAGTGCATGGGTGGAGGGAAGGGAAAAGTGCAAGGGGAAAGGGAGGGGGGAAGTGCAATACAGGGTAAGTAGAATAACAAATAAATAATAGGGCCAGCTGGTGGCAAGTGCAAGGTAAGTGCAGACAAGTGCTGGGAAGGGGGGCTGTAGGGATACAGATACAGTCCCACAGTGCAGGGGTTTCCAGGGAGGCAGTGCAAGTGGAGAGTGGCTGGAGAGTGGCTGGGCCAAGGACCGAAATCGGTGACTTTATGTATGGCTCTGCCGTCAGCTGCCTCACTCCATCCTTGCCGGGCTGCACCCAGCAGATGCGACACCGGTCATGGTTTACCATGCCCAGGCCCTCCCACAGCATGTTGCTACAAGCTCCATGGCAAACCAACCAGTTCCCAGCAATCACCTCAGGAAGACTGCCTACTTTTTGTAAAACTAAAACCCAGAACATAAATTTACAGAACCCCCCCACCAACCCTCTTTCAAGCATTACTAGGAGTTATGGGTCTGTAAACCTTGCTAAATGCCAATGCTTTTTGATTGATTGATATTTTACTTCTATCGCGCTCGTACACAAGTGTTTCAGAGTGCGACAAGGCAAGGGAGGGGAGGGGAACAGGGGAGAACAAAACAGCAATCTTACTAGGGCCAGTGACAATGAGAACGAGCTAGTGCATGGAAGAGGGGGGAGGGGAAAAGTGCATGGAAGGGGGGGAGAGGTGGAAAGCGCGAAGCAGAGGAGAAACAGATAAATAACAATAAATAAATAATAAAGGCAACAAACAGTGGTAATGCAGCCAGCAATTTGCAAGTGCTAGGTTTAAGGCAGCAGACAGGGTAGGTCTGATAAGTGCAGGAAGAAAAAGGGGGGGCTGTATGGGTACAGATAGAGACCCCAGTGCAAGGGGTGGCCCGGAGGCAGTGCGGGAGGGTGGCAGGATGAGCAGGTACCCGGGCCCAAAAGACAGAGGGTGGCCAGGTGCACGGTGCCAAGAGAGAACAGATCAGCAGGGGAGAGGGGGAGCGAAGGCAGAAGAAAAGAGGAAGGTATTGAGGTGCTCCCGGAACCGGAGATGGTTCTCCTCAAGTTTTAGAGTGGCAGGAAGGGTGTTCCAGAGGGAGGTCCCAGCCGAAGACAGATCTACCCCCAGCTCGTTTCTTAGAAAAACGACTGACCCTGAGTGAGTTGGAGGTAGAGGAGCAAAGAGCTCGAAAGGGGAGGTATTTGCGGAGGGATAGCTGAAGGTATTTTGGACCCAGGCCCCAGAAAGCCTTGTGGACAATACAGAGGGTTTTGAATTTAATCCTTGCGTCCACTGGGAGCCAGTGGAGAGATTTCAGAGTTGGAGAGATACGATGCCAGGGCTTGAGGCCAAGGACAAGTCTCGCAGTCCTGTTCTGGATTAGTTGCAGAGGGCGGAGAGTAGAGGCAGGTAGATTTAGATAGAGGCTGTTACAATAGTCCAAGCTAGAGAGAACCAGAGCTCGAGATACCATGAGCTTCTGGGGGAAGAAGAGGAAAGGCAGAGTACCTCTGAGGAGGTGCAGTCGGAAATGTGACTTTAGAGACCTCAGAGATGTGGGCGGAGTAGGAAAGGGTGGAGTCAAAGATGACCCCGAGGTTCTTAGCCTCGCAGGTGGGGGTAGGAGGAGGGCCAAGGGAGGCCGGCCAGAGAGTGAGGGGAAAGGATGGTGAAGGTGTGCCGATGAGGAGGATCTCCATCTTGCTGGCATTCAGACAAAGATCATTGGCAGCACACCAATCTTGAATGGCAGTTAGGCAATCAGAGATGGGAGAGGAGTTGAGTGTCGTCAGCGTAGCACTGGAAATTTGAGCAGAAAAATGGCAATGCAGTGGGCGAGAGTTGCCAGGTATTGGTTGAAAAGCCAGGGCGAGATGTTAGACCCCTGGAGAACACCACAGGTAGAGAGGAAGATAGGTGAAAGGTAGGACCCAAGTTGGACCTGGGAGGGTCGATCTGAGAGGAAAGAGGTCAGCCAAGCCAGAGCCTGATCAGTGATACCCAGGTTTTCACAGAGACAGTTGAGCAGGATGGTATGGTTGACCGTGTCGAAGACAGAAGAGAGATCGAGGAGGATGAGGACAGAGGGAACGTTAGAGTCAAGATTGGTGAGCAGATCTTCACAGATGTTTAGGAGAGCAGTTTCCGTGCTTCTGGCAGCTCTGAAGCCAGACTGGCGGTCATAGAGACAGCCAACAGAATTGGAATGAAGGTTAAGCTGAGAGATGGCCAACTTTTCCAGGAGTTTGCCAAGAAAGGGAGTAATGGAAATTGGGTGATAGTTAGCTGGACAAGAAGGATCAGCTGTGGGTTTCTTGAGAAGAGGATGCACAAAGGAGTGCTTCAAAGGGGAGGGGGAGGATCCAGAGGCAAAGGAGTGGTTGCAAAAATCAGCAGGGGCCGGAGCGAGGGTGTCCATGTGGTCCTTGATGGTTTTAGAGGAACAGGGATGAATCTGTTCTGAAGAGGCTTTCATAGATCTGACTTTTCTAGCAACCTCGTCAGGGGTGAAAAGAGGAAAGAACGAGAAGGATGGTGGGAGGGTGGCTAAAGGAGGGTCAGCATGCACAGATGGAGAGGGAAGAGGAGGAGTGTGGGTGGAGAGGGTGGACAGGATGTCCTGGGTTTTTTAAATGAAGTGAGAGGCAAGGGCATTGCAAAGAGCCTGGGAGGCAACAGGAGGGGTAGAGACTGCAGCAGGGTTGGCCAGCTCCTTGCAGATTTTAAAGAGTTTGGCCGAGTTGTTAGATGCCGCAGAGACACAAGCTTGAATATGGACTCTCTTCTTGGTGAGGACATAGAGTCTGTATTGCCTTTGTAGCAGGCGACAGGCCAGTTTCTCAGAAGATGAACAGGAAGTCCTCCATTTCTTCTCAGCTGCCCTACACTTACGTTTAAGTGTAGCTAGGTCAGAGTCATACCAGGAATTGCACTTGGCTTTGGACTTCAAACGGATCCTCATGACAGGGGCAAAAGCATCAAGCGTATCAGAAATTGAAGAGTAGAGCAGAGACAGGGCTGTATCAGAATGAGAGACAGCCAAAGGTGGAGGGGGGGGGGTGAGAAAGTAGCGGCAAAAGCCTCAACTGACACACGCTTCATGGGCCGGATGTCCAAGAAGGTAGGTGGCAGTGTTGGGGTAGGCTTGGCTTGGTGGGGAAGAGAGGGAGAGATGAGAGGAGGGAGTGATCGCTCCAGGAGAGAGGAGTGGTCAGAGGGATGGAGAGGGGGAGGTCAGAGGAGATCAAGACATCGAGTGTGTGCCCTTGCATAGTGAGTCGGGCCAGAGGGGAGGATGGACAGGGAAAGGGAGTCGCAGAGGTCACGGACAAGTACAGAGGAGGAGCAAGGAGAGTCTAAATGTATATTTAGGTCACCGAGGAGGAGTCGTCGAGTGGTAGGGGCCAGGAGGGAGGAGGAGAGGTCTGCCCACTCAGAGTAATGAGGTGATTTGACAAGGAGGCCGGTAGATGGGAACCACAGTAAGTGAATGGGTAGGCGAGAGAGAAAGCCTACAGACAAGGCATTCAAAACAGAAGTAGGTCTGAGTGGGAATGATAGAGGCAGGAATCCACTCAGGAAAGATCAGGGCTAACCCCCCCACCGGAGAGAAAGCCTACAGACAAGGCATTCAAAACAGAAGTAGGTCTGAGTGGGAATGATAGAGGCAGGAATCCATCAGGAAAGATCAGGGCTACACCCCCCCACCGGACCAGGAGGATCTGGGTGCTGAGAGGATCTTGTAGCCATCAGGAAGGAGAGTGTCAAAGCTCGTAACAGAGCTGGCCGTGAACCATGTCGCAGTAAGACCAAGGACATCAAGGTCTAGTTTTTCAAGGAGGAGGCAGATGTCAGAGGAGTGTTTGACGCCAGAGCGAGACTTGAGAGTGGCAATATGAAGAAGGTTGCCAGCCTTAAAGACCTTCCGGGGAGGGGTACAGATCAGAGGTACGCCCTGCGGAGGTGACAGAGCCCTAGGAGGGGCGGAGGAGAGAGAGAGGGCAAGGTAGCCAAGGGGGGAGAGGAGGGGACAGCAGGAGATGAGAGGAAATTGATGAGGCGAGACAAGCGCCTATCAAAGAGGAGGAGATTGGCCTGAGGGCCTTGGACCATGACAGTGCCATTTAGGTAGACATTAATGATGACTTTAGAGGAGTCGAAGGAAGCCATGAGAACTTCCCAGCGAGTGCCGCCATTAATGGGAGAGGAGGAGATGGGGCAGAGCACAGAGACCATATGAGGAGTCCATAGATCTGGCGAAGGAACGACAAAGAGGATGTCGGTAAGGGTCTGTCTGGCGGAAGCATTGGAGTAGGTTTTTGCGATAGGAAGACAAGGATTAGAGGCCAAGATATCCTTTTTGAACTTCTTCCTACCAGATTTAGTGAGAAGGGAAGGATAGTCAATGGAGAAGCAGTTGGAGAAGATAGGAGAAACAGAAAGCGCCATTGGGGTGGAAGTAAGGAGAGGATGGAGATACTGGGGGGGGGGAGGGGGGCTGAGGCAGGTCGGTGTGAGACAAAAGAGTGGTGAGGTCACTGGGCTGGCAAGTTACAGAAAAGAAACAATATACAAGCAAAATACAGAGAATTTCGCATTGGGCAGCAAGATTTGACTTTTTAGCATAAAGCAAAAACAGCAAGATTTGACTTTTTAGCACAATGCAAAAACAGCAAGATTTGGCTTTTTCAATCTTGGAATCGGATGTTAACAAAGGGTTTTAGGATGCACTGCGCAGCAGGATGACAACATGGGAGCAACAAGCAGAAAGAACAGTGATAGTCAAAGGCAGTAGAAGTGAGCCCATAAGGAGGGAACTAACCCATAGTTCTGGAGGTGGCAAAGTCAAGGCAGTCGGGATTTCTTAGAGGAGTGAGGTGGCAGCATCATTGTGGTTAAGGTGCAGGGAGGGCCCCAATTAGCGCTCCGGAAGCAGACAGGGGCCTTGGAAGTGGGCCTTTGCTGAGAGGGCCGGCTGAAGCCTGCCGGTCCCGGATTGGATGGAAGAAAACACTCAGCAACCAATTGGAGTGCAGGACAGGGAGAGGTGATTCAGCACAGCCTGCCTACACAACAAAGAAAACCATGGCGGCCATCTTGGAAGGGCCAAAAACAAGCAGCAATAGTAGGAAAAAAACGAGTGCTTTCAAAATAGCAACGCAGCTCCAGGTATTAAAAAGCTCAAAAAATGGCTGCACGATGAAAATGCCAAATAAAAAACAGTCCTTTCCAACAATATTTTGCAAATTTCCTCCATTTTCTTTTTCTTCTTTTTTTTCTTCAAATTTCGATTTTTCAGGTTCAATAATTCCCCAGGAGGTGCAGTAATGCACAGAAAGTGCACCTACCTAATGGAATGGTCAGGAGCCAGGCACAAACTCCACATGTGCAGGAGAACAACAGATGGCCAGGAGACTGGAAACAGGACCTCACTCCCAGTGAGAAGCAGATGCTGCACTCAGGCCTTTACACTTCAGGGCCCAGAACTTCAAGCACAGCCCTCGCGCAGGCTCCATAAAGTACAGTTGTAACACTCCGAATTCTCAGATTGGACAATCTTTGGGCTATACAAAACAATATAGCGTGAAGATGGTCAGGTTTATTAACTAAATCTAAATGTAGTAAAAATGGAATACAATTTAAAACTAGGCATATTTGACACCCTTCGATCATTCTAATCCAAAGATTGTCTTTCGGTAAATCAAAATCGAATGTACAAATTTGGAAAAATAAAACTTCCCATCAATAAGTGCAGCATGGCTATCAATAAGCAGATGCCTTATAGTCTCAGTTTCCGATTTCAATCTACATAGATGGGAAGCTCTCTCAGTTTTATTAATATCTAACCTGGGACCCAAAACTTCTAAGGTAGGAACATGATTAAACCTAAACTCATGTATAATCGTAGGGACAGTTCACCTTTTTGGGGACAGGCTGAATATGCTTTATGCAAAGAATAAGCATTTATTTTATCAGATGTTGTACACCAATCCAATTTATATAGTTTTATTACTCTCAAAGGGTTGCTAATTGTCACGCCCCTGCACTCACCCCCACTCCCACTTTCTCCCTCACACCCGTCTCCCCTACCTGGCGCTTCTCGCCATCATGTTTTCCACCCACATCAGCAGGGGAGGCACGGCAGGCGGGATACCACGGTGGGCAGACCCGCTTCTTTTCGCCCTTTTCCACGGTGGCGGTTGCCATGGCGCCTCCTCCACACCCGGCGATGCCAGCATACCAGGAAGCGCCGGCAGCACCAATAGCTGGCCACGTAGCGCACCGCGTAACGCGCACGAGCGGTCACGTGATGCTTCACGTGACTCCGCTCGCAGCTTCAAAAGAAGCCGGAAAATGCAGCGCGTCGCTTCACAGCTACTTCTCCGGAGGACTGCCAGGCGTTACTTACTGCATCTTGTTACTATCCTTGCCTCGACCTCGGAACGGTTTACTTGGACTTGTTTTGGATTACCCTTGGACTTTGGCGCGCTCTCTGACGCCCGGATCATCTTGACCTCTGTTTGAACACTGGACTTGGCTCTGGATTGTCCCTCTGTTTCTGAAACCTCGGATTGCTTCAAGTTTTGCCACAGATCAAGTTCTTGCTTCACCCAGGTGTTTCCGGAGTGCCAACTGCATCATCCCAGCATGCTGTTGGTTTCCCCTGCTGTCTGTGTAGGTCTCCTACCTATGCTACCATCCTTTAGGTAGGCTGGTGTCACTGTACCTTGTTTGCTCCCTCTGCCATTTGCCTTTTGGGTGTTTCCTTGATTCTAACCCTTTGCCTTACAGCACTCAGGGGTCCTTCCGGCGTTCCTGGTACCAGGCTGACAACAACACTCCACACCTGTGGCCTCAAGGATTGCTAGGGCAGTTATTTTTTCCTGCTCGAGCGGTACTTGGGGACGGAGGTATTACATAACTGCACGGCCATCAAGTCTGACCCATCGAGTTAGAACACTAATTAACTGAGAAAAACACAGGTTTGTCAGAAAAAGTCACAAAACCACAGCGCTTGTATGAATAAATATTAAGAGTGCACATAGGCTGCAGGTGCGGGAGTACTGCCAAGTACAACCCACTGTTGTGGACACAATTAGAGCATGGGCAATTCTCAGTCGCACTGCGCCCAAGAGTGCAATATAGGCATGGGTTGCAAGTCATTGAAGAGAGATGTGGTTATAAGTCCGATGGATTTATTTGCAAAAAGCCTGACACGTGTTTCGAGTCTAAACCGACTCTTCATCCGAGGCTGTAAATGGGATATGGGACCTAAGATAAATTGAATGAAGGACAGTGCCAGAAAACTCTCTCACGTCTTCGCAATTGCGGTAATTTCAGCACAGCAGGAAAAGCCAAAGTGATGGGAAAGGAAGCAGCCCCTTTCAGCCTCGGATGAAGAGTCGGTGTAGAATCGAAACACGTGTCAGGCTACTTTGCAAATTTAGTAAGGTGGGAAATATGCTCCTAATCCTCCTAAAGCATATATCTTGGATGGTTGAAGGTCACTACTAAAGATAGCGGGAACAACGAAATGAGAGATCTGAATTCCTTCTTCTGGCTCGACAAGTCGACCTCTACACTTGTCGGGCGTGGAGTTTTCCGTCGGTTCATCTTTTATTATATTCCTATCTGCTTTGTCTACGGCTCCCACTGGTTTCCACAGCGGTTTTACTGGACAATTACGCAAATGATGACCAGCTGAACCACAATAGAGGCATAAATTATGTAGAGTGACTTTCAGTCATTTGACGAATTCCACTGTCTTTTGAGCCAACATAGATTGATCTAGTCTCTGATCTGGCCCAATCAGAGCACTGGTCCTTCAGTCAGTGATCCAATTGTATAGTTAGATCAATGAATTCGGCACAACTTGTAGGAGGATTCACTACTTGCGCCAAGATGTCTTTGAGTTCCCCTCGTAATCTTTGCTAAAAGAGTGTTGTTCTCTTCTCCTCGGGCCAATTAGTCTCTGCTACTAGTTAATTAAAGGAAGCTATGCAAGCTAATAGTTCTTGGCGTAAAGAGAGCAGCTCATTATCTAAGGCCTGTCCCGGAGCATGATGGGCAAAGTTTCTCCAACCCCCCGCCTAAAACCATGGAAGTTTCTCAATAATGGGTCATCACGATTGACTCAGGGTATGGACCAGTCAGCAGCATGTCCACCCAGATATGATAACACAAACGCCACCTCAACCTGATCTGAAGGAAAGACCCCTGGTCTACACAGAAAGTGTAAATTACATTGGTTCATAAAAACTGCAAACACCTTGGATCTCCCGTAAACCTTTCTGGGGCTGCTAGTGGAATGTTCCCGGGTAAAACTACCTGTAGAGGTGGACTGGGAGCAGAAACTTGACCCTGGAAGTGGTGCTTGGGACTTTAATAATTGGCATCCCAATTCATCAGTGCGTTCTCTGTTAACCACCGAATCTCTCCTGAGAGAATTGGTTTCTGACCTTGCTGCATGGACTTCTGCCCTGAACTCTCCCAGAATCTGTGATAAATTGTCTACTTCTGTGCCTTCCATTACGCTAAGGTGGAGTATTTTAAGTACTGGCATTGCGTTCTGTAACGCTTACCTGGACTCCTTGGGAGCGTAATGCCTTCTCAGCCTGTGGACCTGGTGCTTGATACTTATTGGATTCTCTTTCTGTATAAGCAACAATAGAACACTATAGCATCTACTGACTAAGATACTACTGCATGAGATGTGTACTCTTTTAATCCCTCCCTTCTCACCTGTGTTTATTTTTTGTGGAGCTCTCCATCCTGCTTTTCTACAGGGGCACGTTGAGATGAAGAAACAATGGTAACTTGGGTAGCTGAAGTATTCTATAGTCTCTTGTCACAAGATGTCTTAACTTTTTTAAGAATGAGACTTGGGGGGGGGGGGGGGGCTAAGCAGCTGGTGAAAATACTGTAATCTTTAGGGCTTGGATTAATTCCTACTTTGGAGAGATCTCTCTTTCTAATAACTTGCTATTTTTTTTCCTTTATTTTGCAGGTTCTCTGAATTTAGGAAAAAGGAGTTACGCGTGGAAACTACTGTGAGGTGAAAACTTGAATAACTTTCAGGTACGTAAAATGCTTAGTAAACATCTTCTTTCTTTTAGCTATTAAATTTGTTTATTGTTATTTTAAATGCCTCTTGTCTTGTCTGCAGGTTTTCGGAAAGCTGAGGAAAAATACCTTCGGAAGATGCGGTGGCTGTGGAAGAAACTTCTGACTGAAATTGCTGCGACTACGAACAAAAACTGTTGACGTAAAATGTTGCGGCTGTGAGTGAACCTTCTGGCGGAAGATGCTGCGACTACGAGCGAAGACTGCTGACTGAAGATGCTGCGGCTGTGAGTGAAACTTCTGACAGAAGCTAGCTGCTTCAGAGATAACCTTAGACAGGTTATATTTTATATTAACTTATTTAACTCTGTAGTTTTGCTGTAAAACAAATGTCTCTATCTCCTTTTACAGGTTCTGTGAGGAGAAGCGCTCGTAGCATTACCCGCTGTCAGCGGAGCAGACGCGAATCATGCCTTCCAGTGGAGGCGGGGCTTAAATAGCTCCCTCTGCAAAATGAATAGAACGTGCTGCAACTTATAAAAGGACCTTGCGACGGCGATGTTAAGTGCATGGAATTACTGTAAAACAGCTCAAAAGTATATGGACGTGTATGCTGAGAATGATGTGCCATGTCTGCCAGGCTAACGCCCACCTTTGACCTGCTGTTGTATTTAATATTCTCTGCCTAGCCTGAAATCCTGAATGAGGGCTATGCCCACTGACTGGGATCATGACACATATGCTGAAAATTGTCCAAGTATCGCAATACAATATTTAAGTACAATTTTCAATGGGCACATGAGACTGCAGGTCAGAGTTTCCATGCATGGCCCGACCCGAGGAGGGTACTTTTGATAGCAAAATAATACAAATACATTCTCGTATTTATTAACAACATACAAGGGCTCCAAGTTGAAAAGCAGACAAACTTTTGGGGCTCTGGAAATTATACGAAGCGACCATGGGTGAAAAAGTGAAAAAGAGAGGAGGATGAGACTATGGATGAGACTATGGGAGGGGGGGGGGGACGAGCACTGCCCGCGCCGTTTGTGTCTATGCATCATTATGACACACTGCGAGGTACACCAACACCCAGCAAAAAACCTCGGGAGTGACCATGCAAAAACAACAGGGGAAAAAGGTCAGATGGGAATGCACACAAAGGGAGGGAGGAAATACCTAGCGGACATAGAAAAGTAAGCACCATCAGGTGGACGCATTATTCAGTGAGGCAGAACGAGTAACAGAGGAGTAGGTGCAAAGGAAAACTAGGAGATACAAGGGGGAGCGGCTGTCAGGGAGAATAAAATTAAAATGAAGAGGAGGAAGACGGGAAGATGACTAAAGTGAAAGGAGGGGACGAGGACGATGCTGCGTCAGATGAAGGGCTGCTAGGGGAAGAATGGAGTGATGGGACAGTGACAAATGGACCCCTGACAAAACCAGGGGGGGGAGGAAAGAGCAAACACGAAAGGACATCAACGGAAGTGATAGGGACTGGTGGTCCACCTCCCTCCGCAATAGAGTGGGGAAGGTCAAAATGGGAATAACTCAAGTCACCAAAGTAGGAGGAGGGATAGGTCCAAAGACCAGCGTAGTGCCATTACTACAGAAATGGAGAGGGGATGCAGATTATGTCCCATGGCAGGCGATGGACACAGACATTTTAATATGCAGCCTGCCCTCCCTCGTGGCATGGGTCAGTAAATGGATACAGGCACTCGAGAAAAAGATGGCATGGGTGAAATTAGCAATAGGGGACATGAAAGGTTTATTTGCAGCTATCATAGGAGAGCAGGCAGACAAAATATGGAACCAGGCAGGATACAAAGCGGTGAAATGAAAGCACAAATCCTCACGACGGAATTCCATTTAATAACTGTCAAGCACACGTCTGGGAGGTTCTGAGAAGTATGTATCCTGACAGTTACGACCTAGGGACGGTAATGGCTCATAAAATGAAAAGGGACAATGACCCAGCAGATTATATAAAACGGGTGCAGGACCTATGGACACAAGAGACGCAAAGGTCTTGGGATGAATGTGTACCCTTGTTCTATCACATACTGATAAAGGGACTGCCGACAGAAGTACAGGCATCATTAGATAAGATTGTAGGCATGGAAGCAAAGGGATGGCCTGAAATACAGGCAACGATAGTGCATTATTGCAAACGAAAACAAGAAAGTGAAAGATAGGCAGCAGAAAATGCTGCCAAAGCAGAGAACAAATGGGTGCAAAAGAAACTGGCAAAGGACACAATGGAAGGGGCAATGCTCATGCCAGATACCGCAGCAGTAGCGCCCGCACCACAGGTAGGGTGTCTCACGTGGGAACATGCCGCAGCAAGGGAAATGCATGCAACTGCAATACACGCCACAATGGGGAACCTCACCACAAGGGAATTCTATAATAGGGGGATTTCTTTCCTATGGGAAGAGGGTACCTACAAAAAGGAAGAGGGGTGATATAGAGCATCATGGTACATGGTTTTCGGACTGTGCTATATATGCCATGACATGCGTCACCTGCCCTTTTGTGCAGCAAGCCCAGGCACAGGCGATTCAAAGAGCACAGAAACAGGGGTTCGGCACAGCGCAGATGCAGTGGCAGCAGATGCAACTTCTTCCAGCACAATCACAACAAGCACAGATGTCCAGGGTGGGGCGCAGATACAAGGAGGGACAACGGATGGCGGACTAGAAGCCCCAGCTGTGACAACCTCCAGCAGTGGTGGCAGGGACTGCAGTGGTGCCAGGACAGAAGATGGTGCCCCACTACATCTGGTTCCGCATTGTTAGGGGAAATACTTTCTCTTTTCCATCAATCAACCCGCAACAATAGGGGGGCATACAGAGAGCCTGAGTGTGTCCAGTCCTAGCAAGTAACTAATGACCCTGAAGAGGAACTCGAGGTAGCAATGAAAATAGGACCAAGAGTATTTTCCTTTCTTATAAACACAGGAGCAACCCAATCCTGCATCAGGGAGGGAGAATTCCCATTATCAAACAAGGTGATGGATACGCAGGGCTTCTCTGGGGCAGTGGTCACGGTTCCAGTTACAAATGATTTGCCACTAACAATTGGGATGCAACATATTGTAGCATCACTACTATATTCCAGAGACACTCCTATCAATACACTAGGGAGAGATTTGCTCAGCAAACAAAACGCAACAATATCATTCACAGAGAAAGGGATGGTGTGCACCACGGCCAGGCATTTATTACATGCATGGCTGCACTCCTCTTGGCGGCGCACGCACAGGGCATCCTGCGAAAACAGCCATTGTATCAAAGCATGTTCCTGTACGGGTTCGAGATACTACTAGGCTGGGTCCCAGGGATACAAGGGAAGGTATTCCAAATTGGCCTCAATTTCTGTTCAAACCACTGTGCCAAAAGGATATGAAGGGGACAACAGTGGTGTTAAAGCAAGAGGAGGTAGTGATACGCAAAGGCATGGTGATCCTGTGTGGGACGGACAGTGACAGCATGGAATTGCTCATAGTGCTATGCATCAACCTTACACTGACAATCACAGGAGTATCGGATGAACAAATGATCTCCAATGTGGAAGAAGAGGGAGAAATGGTGTTTCAGATACAGATACCTTGTCCATTTCAGGTAATAGAAAAACTGGTACACATACTAACGCAGTTAGTGAATAAAGGGAACAAACACACAGAAGAGGATCTCAAAAAGGCCCCAGAGAAATTATGGACTAAGGTGCCCCAGGATGTAGGGCTACTGAAAGGAGTGGGCGGTTTAAGATAAAACTAAAAGAAGGGGCACTATTGCCACAAGTGAAACAATACCCATTGTACATAGAAACAGATGAGGGAACACACTCTACAGCGCACTATGGCAGAAAAGCATCATCCCGACATCCTCATAGCCATGCAACATGGCGATATAGACGATAAAGAAATCGATGGATGCGTCATGGAGATTCATTTAGGATCTGCGCCCTCTAAACTATGTGGTTGAGGCAAAATTTCCCTTGGTTCGAACCCCACCACAATATTGTGCAACATCCCGAAAAAGGCAAAGTACTTCACAGTCATTGACTTGAAGAAAGCCTTCATTTCTATTTCATTGCACACAGACTCAGGATACTTGACCGCGTTTACGTATCACGGAACCAGATTCGAGCACACTCAGCTGCCTCAAGGGTACTGTGAGTCACCCAGCATCTTTAATAGGGTGATTCAGATGGACCTGAGAAATGTACAAATGCTAAGCACAGCGATCCAGTATGTTGACGATTTGTTGATATGCAATGAGACGAAGGAAGAGTGTAGAGCAGACTCAGTGCACCTTCTGACATTGCTTGCAGAGAAGGGATACAAGGTGGGCATAGCAACATTGCAATATTGCCAGGAAGAGGTTGTGTACCTGGGGCAGATAATATCCATTGAGGGGCGCAAGAGACCACCAAAAAGGGTAAAAGCAGTTCACTCCACAACTCGCTCCTGTACAGTGAAGGAAATGCAGATGTTCCTGGGACTATGAAACTATTGCAGGGCATGGGTGTTAGACTACTCCACATTCACACAACCCTTACTGCAGGGCCTCAAGGAAGAACCAAAAGAAGAGGAAACGAAAATGGACCTCTGAAATGAATAAAAGTTTGAGCTAAAAGAAGCATCCCCCACATGCCAGCGTTAGCCACCCCAAACTACAGAGACACATTTTACTTGTTCTCACATTCATATGGCCCAGGGATGATGGTACTCTTCACCCAAAAGAAGCCAGAGACACAAGCATGTGGTGTATTACAGCAGTATTCCAGACCCAGTGATGCAGCGACTCTTCCCCTACGAACAAGCACGCACGGCTGAGAAGGTAGTAACAATCTCCATGGGGTGTCCCGTAGTTCTGTATGTGGAGCACTTGCCATTTGCCATTCTCGAAAAATCAAAAAGCACATTAACACAGAGGGTATCAGGCTACCAAATACTGACAAGCCCAGCCACTGTGGTGGTAAGGTGTTGTGTGGTCAACCGAGCTACCTACATAGCAGAACCTGTAGTGGAAGGAGACTACGTACAAGATTGTGCAGTGCACATGGACAAAATGGAAGGGAACATACAGGTAAAAGAAGAAGAAATAGCCGGGACAGACATGGTTTGTATTGACGGGTCGTCCAGTATAGACTCAGGCATACTGGAGCGGCGGTAGTGTGCAACATAAATGGGAAAAATGTAATAGCATCCCAACAGTGATTACCCTCACACTACTCGACACAGTCAGCACAGTTAGTGGCAATGATCAGTGCGTTAAACATGATGGAATGACATGCGGCTAAATTAAATTCTGATTCCGCCTATGTTACATCAACAATACATTCAGGGTTAGCGCAGTGGAAGAGGAGAACTGATGGGTCCCCTATGTAACATGCAGAACTGCTTAAACAGTTAATTGAGAAACTAAAAGTACCCATGGAAGGGACAATAATAATATGCACTGCCCACAGAGGTAATCAAGACAGAATATCATTAGGAAATGAAATGGCCGACAGTGCAGCAAAAGACGAAGTCTACTTGCCTTAAGTAAGCACAATACGGTACCCAGGGGCAAAGCAAAGAACCCAATTTATGGAAGCAGAGAGAGAAAGGTGGGTGAATCGTCCAAATTATAGAGCTGCAAGGAGAGGCACCAAAAGAGGAAAAAGATTTATGGGTACATCGCAAGGGCTCACTCTCACCCACTGACTTAATCTAGAGGCAGAATGGCATAGGGAAGCCTGTAATACCCCAAATATACGGCTAAATGTAGCACTAGAACAGCTGCACTTCCCCGCTCATCTATCTAAAGTATGTATAGCGGCAGAAATAAATGAAGGATGGTATGTGCCAAATTTGCATGGGAGAGTGGCAGAGTTTATGGGAAACTGTGAAACCCGTCAACAATTTCTGTCTGGTCATACTTTGAAAACCATCAGGGGGAACAATACCTTGGCTGGAAGGGCCCTTCCGGCACTTGCTATCGACTACTTTGACATGCAAGACAGATGTGCCTCTTATAGGTACATGATCACTGTTGTCTGTCCATTCTCACGTTGGCTTGAGGCAGGACCCTGTGCAAAGAAATGACGCAAAATCAGTGCCCATGATTTTGGAGAGGGTGGTGTTTCCAAGATGGGGAATATGTGAAGAAATAAGGTTGGATAATGGGCAGCATTTCGCCAACAACCTTTTTGGTGAGATTACACACCTTTTGGGGATAGAACACAAGCTTTGTACAGCAGGCTAATGTTATTACTGAAAGGCTCAATGGCTTGCTTGAAGAACGCTTGGCGAAGCGAACCTCTTATCTGTGCCAAAATTGGCTTTCTTGCCTCCACCTTGCTCTTTTTTCCCTACGCAACTCGCCCTATGCGGATCAAGATTTGTAACAGGTAGGAGGATGCATGCGCCTGTCCCTCCTCCCAGTTCAATTTCGGATGCTAACTCTACCTCAGAGATCCTCGAAGACTAAATAAAAACTTATTTAACAGAAATTACAAAATATATCTCCCGCCAGGTCCAGCGGCCAACATGTAGGCCAACCAACATTGAAGAGCACACAAGTGCCCACCAGGAAGAGGACTTTCCGCAAGCACAGCATCTCTATCATGGAAACAGAGTTCTCGTCCGCAACTTGGTGAGGAAGTGGAAGGAGCCAAGGTTTTGTGGACCATTTATAAGTGGTCTACGCAAACCCCAATGGCAGCGAAGATAAAAGAAAGGAGGGCATGGATCCATACGTCGAAGTCCGAAAAGACAACCACATCAAAATGGAAAGACAAGAGAGTAGCGTCACCTAATGGGAAGTATTACCCAATTGTCATTGACATTGTGTACTGCAAAAAGACTCTATAGTAAGCCTATACATGAAAGAGATGACAGGCAAGAGAATACTCGGAGGAAATGGGCAGCGAAGAAAATGTGATGCAAATATAATAGGGTTGTTTTTTTTTTTTTCTTCTGGCTTCTCCTCCTCTTCTGGTTCCTAATGCGTAGAGGTAGTACGACTACGCCTGCTGATGGCAGAAGGGAGACATGCACTAAAAGGAGTATATGTAGTATAGAATGATTTGACAGTGCCATTGGGGAGGGAGGGGACCTTGCATCTGAAAATACATGGTATAGAGAGATGAAAAGGGTGGAGCGAGGAAGGACCAATGGCACATGCCATGTGTGCTTACTCATCGCACACCTCGCAGGGACACCAAAACAATTCCTGCCACAAGAAGTAACAGTAGAGGAAGGCAGAGGTGTAATTCATATGTCCCTGTGTGAAACCAGGGGGCTGCTCTAGGAGCACACTGTAGAAGTAAAATAGATAGATGAGGGGGCGGAGGTGTACGCAGATAACTATAAACAACTAGAAAGCATGGCCCAGGGGAAAACTACCAAGCACATGATACTAGAGTAGAACACTGAAAGGGCACAGAAGGGAAAACAGGTGGCCACTGTTAGGCAGAATCCTCTGCAGTACCATTAGGGAACACTACAGACAATTAAGAATACAAGTGGTAGTACAATTTTACCTTTGGTACAAGCCTGTACTACGCAGTAAAGTGGTAGCGATGGCTGAGCAGCCAGACTTATCTCAAGAGCAAATGAGCAGTAATTGTCACAAAGGACTACAATTTCTGTGGCTCAACAAAGACTGACTCAAGGTTTCTGGTTAAAAAATATAAGTATATTTATTTTTAAACCATCTGTTCACAAAACACTTAACTTCTATTAAACAAAACCACACTCTAAATATACTACACACAACCAATTCCTTTGGTTCAGGTAAATTCAAGGTAAGTATATTAGGATTTGACAGACCGGTGTTGTTAAACAAAAGACGTTACCGGGGGTTAAGCAGCGCTCACTTTTTGACAGGAATGACAATTCGGTCTTACGAAAGAAAAGCGTACTTGCGGGAAGAATTATAACCGTAGTCAAACACATTTGGCACATTGATTTAAAACCAGGGAATAGTGGATAAAAATCATAGGCAATACTTTTGTCAAGGCACGAGAATCAGAGGACGTGTTCTAAGAGACAGATAAAGTAATAGGCCTGCACCAGTGTCAAAGGGAGCAGGGCCCTGTTGTCGAGGATCGCACGATTAGAACAGTTTGAGATTAACGTTGCCAGGAGTACTGGATATTGTCAAAGGGAGGCAAAAGTTATAAGAGGGAAGGAAGAAAGGACAAGCCTTCGCCAAGGAAAAGTGTTCACCCCAATTCCTCCATGTCAGACGGAGAGAACGACCAAATGGACACAGTACCTTATTCGAATGAAAAAAGCTGGCGCTAGGGCAGTTGTTCCTGATAGTTCCTGCAGACTCACGGTTCCTGGAGCTTCAGTCGTGGGGACAAGGAGGACGTCTGGAGCAATCTGCACTACCCAGGGATGAGGCCAGCAGCAGCAGAGCAACAGTGAATAAAAGGTGCGCTCCTTTCAAAACAGGAGAGGGCTCTTCTGATGGCTATCCGGACCACTACAGCTTCGTGCAGCGATTTCGACCCAGAAGAGGATTCTCTGGCTGTAGAAGGTGAGCTGGTTGATCCCACCAGGTTCAACTCCGGACTGGATCTAATCTGTCGTTGAAGGGTAGATAGCTCAGGACTGCAGCAGGGCTTCACCAGGACCTGGGAGTTGCAGCAGCCGTCTTCTTCTCCACTTCTCTTTGGTTCTTGCAGTTCCAGTGGCGACTGACTTCCAGCCCAAGAGTCCTGCCTTTTTATGCCAAAATACCCTGTTCACACAATCTGGCTGTCAATCACACAGCAGGCGAGTTGTCCAGCCCAGACAACCACCTCAGCCAATGGACACAAAGTGCGACTTGGGTCTCCAAGGAGACCCTGTGCAGGGGGTTACTAAACCTCTCCCTCACATTCAGCCCACCTAGATACCCAGACGCCAAAGGAGGGCTTCTTCGCAGAAGCCCGCCAAAGGACAGCGAACAAAAAAGGCAAACCTGGTTTGGCTCGAAAAGTAAAACACAAGAAGGATGTTAATAAAAAGAAACGGCGACTACACCCGACCAGAGCCAAAATAAAATGTATTTGGTCAAGCGGGTTTATGTTCGAGGCCAATACAGTAGCCTAAACCAGTACCACGTTTATATACTATAATCGTGGTAGAAAAGTTAGGGTGGATACCACTGCCACCCGCCAAGTCTTAGTGTTAAGGGAGTGAAACAAGGCTCCAGGAGGTACAGACAAAAAAGGGATCAGCGTTAACCCTTTCCAATACTCCATGTAAGATGGGGTGTACTGGGTCTGTAGTTTAAGTGACTACATAAAGTAAATGGCAACTTTACCTGTTTCTGGGGGACAGTAGTCAGCCCCAGAAAAATTGAGTCAGTGGGAAGTCTCAGAGACAACCCTGTGTCACTACACTGAAGGTGCTGTGTAACACACACACACGAGAAGTTGGGCTCAACGAGTGGTGTGGCCCCAGAGCCCAAGATCGCACAAAAAGTAGAAATACACATGGAAAAACACATGTAAGAGTGGGAAAAAGGTTCACACTCTTACCAGGTGGAAAAAATCAACCCCAGACATCAGGCAAAGCTGCTGAGGGACTCACTAGGTAAGGGAAATTAGACATAAATGAGAATTCTCCCTAACAGCCACTGCTCACAGGAGAATATTCTGCAAGAATTCAATAGGACACAATATACCCTGGTGCCACACCAGACCCTTAATGCGAATAAATGGTTCAGTGTACCACAACGGAAAATAGGAAAGAGGGAGGGTACAATGCCATGCAGGAGGATTGGTGGGGTTCGAGGAGAAAGTGGTGAAGAAAATAGATGCCAGGTGTAGAAGAATATGGGATGCTAATGTACATACCTTAACATGGATAGATGAAAAACATCACCCAGTCTACATTAAACGGCTCACACAGTATTCTTTGTGTTTCAGAGCAAACAGGATGGTGGCGCTGGGGGGTGAACACCGACTGCTAGAGGACGATAAGCATTGCAGCGTTGCTGAAATGTACAGCAGCAGTAATGGCCTGTGGAACAAGAGCGTTCAACCCTCCACAGCCCTCCATTGGTGGTGGCCTGTGCAGATTTTATGCCATTCAATGAACTATCCACGCAGAAATGAAAGAATAGAGCAAAAGGGCCAACAGAGACACAAGATGAACAGCCGAACATTAACGAGGAGGAATAGAGCAAGTAATTCTACATCAGCAGAATGCACTGAGAGCATGAACGCTATCCCACCACATTTGAGATTCTTCACCAAAGCGTCCGTGTTTTTCAGCTCACTCCTGCTAAGGGGTGCAGACAGCTGCTAACGCGAAATGGATTCAAATAACACATTACGAACTGCTCTAATTGGCCAATGCTACCAAGAAAAGACTGAACGCAGTGCAAGAAGAGCCCTGAGCTTTGAGTAACATGGCTCTCCAGAACCGTTACATATTGGATCTTATGACTGCAATGGAGGGCAGCGTGTGCCACATGATCGGGAACACATGTTGCACGGCAAGACCAGTGAACACTGCTGCTTAAGGAACACTACCAGAAGCTATTGAGGAGATACAAACAATACACGAAAAAAAATGATAAAACAAAATGCAAGATAACACATCAAACACCTGGCTTGACCCACTAGTCACTTGGGTTCCAGAAAGTTCAAAGTGTCTGTCCCTGTGCTCGACATGATGCTGTCACCAATTGTGTCGAACAATGGGTTATCAGCCGGTGCAAATGCCACCAAAGGAAAGCATGTTACATAATGACTGCAAATAAAATTAAACTTGGTAAAGTGTTAGGTGAGGAGCCTTCAAGTGTGAATGAGAGTGAGAATGATGTAGAGTTCATATTTGCAGGGCTCCTACAAGATCAAGAAAACTATACAGCACTATGGGCCGAATGCTCAACAGATCCGCAAAAGATACTGGTGTTCGGAGGATACCTAGAAGGGTATGAACAGGAGGGGGTTATGAACGACATCACACAGGTGTGGATGCGCAAGGAAAAGGGTAAGGAAATGAGTGGGAAGGAGATGTCGATCCAAAGATCGATCGAAGGGGGGAATGTAATGAAGGGGCTGATTCAGCTCCAGATAGGGGGGCAGACCTACCTCCTACGGGAATAAGCAAAAGGGGATGGGGCACCTCCTAGGGGTGAAAAAGACAGGCACACAAACCATCTGTAGTAAGGCCATGAATAAAGGCCGTGTGGGTAAATGCAGGGGTAGGGTTGCACTGTGCACGTTCTTGACCCACAGAGATTAGGTAACCAATTACGAGATGGGGGGGGAAAAAAAATAACAGGTAAACACACTTAGAAGGGACGCCCCCAGGTTGGGCCTCACCCGGGAAACCTGCTGTTATGCTCACCTGACTCCCACAGGGGCGTCGGTCGGACCCGGACTGCTGCGGCCTCCACCCCCGTGATGCTTAGTGCAGCGATGACTGACTGGATCTGCCCTCCTAATCTTGTCTGCTTTGCCCGTAGAAATATTCTCCTACAAGTGGAGAGATAGATTTAGCCACTTGTGGGTTGAAGTGATAGCACCCCCACTGTCCTCCCCACTAATCACCTCTGAAGCGCCCTCAGCAATCTCACCTTATATTCTTCAAGGATGAGCCCTCCATCCTGCGAAGCATGCAGGGGCACGTTGAGGACAAGTTACTTCACTGGCCTGAAGGTATTGAAAGAGTTGTAGACGAATCCTGACTCCAAAAGGTCCTGGCGAAGAGCCACAAGTATATAGTTCTTAAGAGTTCAAAATGTCTGGAATTCACTCCTGTCCAATTCCTCTTTTATCTTGCAGCTTTGACCCAATAAGAAGATTGACAGCTGAAAGCACTCCGGTAAAAGTCTGTTACCCAAAACTGTCCGGTAAGTAATGCCAAGGGTTAAACTGCTGCTTTCTCCTTATCTTACAGGTGCGGCATTAGAAGATGTGGCGTGCTGATGAATTATACCTCCGGCGGTAAAATCAGGAAAGCATTTGGCGGCTACAGAGATTGTCTCTGTCTGTTCTCTCTGCTCACCTTGTTGTTTCTTGTCCCCCTAGGTGCCGGGATTCGGCGATGTAAAGATGGAGACAGCGCCGGATCGAAGAGATGCTGCGTGGAACGGTGAGTATGGTGCGGCGCTGCTACTGGCGATGCGACGCATTTAAAACAAAGTCTTTCCTCTGGTTTGAAGATGCGATGAATCCGGAATCAGGTAAGAAATCAGGTAATACTCTTGTTCTAACCTTTGCTTCTTTCCTTCTTTCTAGGTGCTCCAGGTTCGAGGCGGGCGTGGCAGAAGGCTGGATGCTGCTGCTGGCACGGTGAGCGGTACGCTGCTGGATGCAGAATAACGCAAAGCGTGTGCTGCTCTTCGGGCGTGGTTTAAATAGCCTCCAAAGTAGTCCCACGTAGGTATTCCTCCCCGACCACACCCGAGTAACAAAATAGTCCCTAAGGTAAAGTAGTCCCTTCCAGGCCTCACATGGGCTTGGATCTTCTTGCAGCATGGTCTGCATCAGGTAAGTGTGCACTTATGAGCCTGGCGCCTATGGCGCCAGGACTGATGTCCCATATGAACCTGGCGCCATAGGCGCCAGGACTGAACCCAGACAGCCCCTAGCAGGGGTTGCTGGGTTTTCTCAAGGCGATATGATGCCTGCTCCCGGGGCTGATGGACGTGGTCTGGATGCCCGGGGGTATGCATCATGACACCTGCACTGAGCACATGATCAAAACACCACAGATTAGGGAGGAGGGAGACAAGGCTCAGGCTGCGCGTCATGAACAGACCGGAGCAGCCGAGACGGCCCTGGGTGATGTAATGACGGGCCAGCAAGCCAATCCCACGGGCACTGGGGGGAAGCGGACCTGAGCCAGAGAACCGTTCACATAGCCACAAATGCCTTTTGGCAGGTGGATATGGGAATGGGGAAACTTCACAGAACAGCATGCCTGAGAGGACCAACCAGGCGGTGAGTTTCTATGTTCATTGGAGGTGGCCAGCCTTCAGTGTATCCAGCACAAGGTCTGCAAAGGCCATTTACCGGCAGGTGCCATGCAAACGTTTCCCTTCCCAACAGAAGCAGGGTGTCTCATGCCTCTTCCACAATGGTGCTGACAAATGACAGAATAATAAAATCCCTGGGGTCAGCACAAATGTTATTTTACCAACTGCAAATTGAGCCTGGGAGGTGCGAGAAGCAATGTGGGGCCACATAGGAGGGGGTAATGTTTTAGGATACTTTTGACCTGCTTGCTCCAATCACGTTCCACTAACATATACGCTTAGCACTAAGGATAGGACGTAGTTTAGCCAATGAGTTTCACAGGAATGTTGCTAGATTTGAACATTTTAGCTGCAACTGTTTCTAATGCCTTCACCATTGTATTCAAAGTATACAAATAATGCTCGCAGCCTGCCCAAATGTCAGCTTTCATCAATCAGTTGCAGTCCACTGTTCTGTTTGATCTGTGCATGCCCAGCTGTAATAAACAGCGTTGTTTCTTGCCCGGTGTATGCTCCTTTTTTAATCACGATTTGTATATGGCGAGATCGGAGGAACCCGATGCCCCGTAATAACAGGTACAATCTTCAGATTGTAGATCTTAAGGGCTGGAAACAGCAACTTTTTTCCTTAGTGTTTCATCAATATTGGTTTTTGTAACATATTTGAGCATTCAAAACCTAAATAACAGAGCCTTCATTCTAACTTTTTCCATCTTTTTACCAGTTAACATCCACTTCATTATTTTAGGCCCCTTTAGTTTGGAGAACACTATTTTTGTTTTGCAAGAATGAACACTCAAATTATTATGCCTGGCATAATCTGAAAATATTGTTAGTTTTTGCTGGAGCACAGTAGGTTTCAAATCAAAATAATATACGTCATCTGCAAACATCAGCCAATTGATGGACAGATTCAGAGTTTACCTGAGAAGAGGAATTTAATTTTCCCCACACATTTTCGATATCTGAAATGATGATTAAAGAATGCGATGGCCAAAACAGAGCCTGGCAGAGGCCAACGGACAAAGCTTTGAAAGAATTTCCATGAATCAGCATTAACAATGTTAATAAACCTTCAGGAATAAGCCAGTTTTCCAATTTCTTTCTACAGAAGTTGCCTATTCACTGTGCCAAAGGCACTGGCGAAATTATTACTTGCTATATAAATGTTTTTTTCCTTGTCTAGTCTGACTAAATGCATGTATGAAGGACAATATTAAACTATTCCCTCTATTCTATTAACGCTCTGGTGTTTTGTTCTTTCTCACTCCCTACATTCTACGTTCTCCACTTTATCCTTCTGTAGCTCTGCTCTTTACACTCCCTCTCCACTCCTCCATTCTCCATTCTCGCCCTTCACACACTGACTTCCTCACACTAGGCACCACTCTCTCTCACAATGGTACCACGCTCTCTCACAACGGATACCTCATCTGCACCAACTACGCCACCAACTTCCAAGCACTTTCATCCACCACCACCACCACCACCACCACCACCACCATCATCGTCATCGTCCTTCCTCTGCCTGGTCTCTTGGTCTGCCTCACAGTCCCTCTCATTTACTCTACTTTTCTACTGTCCTTTAGCAGTTCAATCCCCACCCCCTCCACTGGTACCAAAACTTACCTCACTGTGGGCTGAGCTGTGGCTATTCTTTCCACAGGGGTCGGGCTACATGAGTGCAAGGCTTAAAGATTAAACCACCTCCTCCCCTCTTAAGCTCCACCCCTTTTCCCTGCACGGATCTGTTTGCTGGTTCTATGGCGTGCTGCAAGTCTGGGGTTCATGTTCCCTTCACTGCGGTCAGTTGTTTGAGTCCTCACTGAATTGGAAGTTGCTTTCCTGTAGTGGTGTGCAGATCACCACCCTTTTTCGACTTGCTGATCTCGTGTTTCAACATAGGGACTTCAGGTGCTTGGGTTTTTGTAATAGAAAATAAAGAACTCTGGCCAGAAAACATACACGTTGACATGGTGTGAGAGAAGGTGTTAAAGGCATTTCCATTCAAGGCATGCAAGGGGGTTTCAGGGACTGGTACATAAGCTATCCAAACAACAATAGTAGTGTAGTATAAAAATAAAATTCTAACTACGGGTCTATGATAATAACCTCCAATTAAAAAAATGAATAAAAAATGTGCAACCACTATTAATAGTGGGCAATCAACAACCATTAATGATAAAAACGTTCAAGGCCATGACATAGTTTCTTCTAATACTGAATAACAAGGTATAATATCATACGGTCGTCAACTTCTCATCTATATAATTCCCTCATACCCTTCCCACCCCCCATGTCTAATCCATGTCTACTACTACTACTAGAATATCTAATAATCTTAGTCTCTGTGCGATGTGTAATCGGTTAGCATACCTAAGGGCATACACAATGAAGTGTGACCAAAATTTTGCCCAAGCATTTTAGATCATCATGAATAGCTGCCAGTGTCGTCTCCATAATAAAAACCTCCCATATCGCATAATACCACTGTATCATCAATGGTTCCTCTCTTTTCCATCACTGCCTTGCAATGCATCATTTAGCGCATATTGTCAGGTTGACACATAGAATTCCCATGCTCCCCTTAAGCATATTGTCTTCTGTCGTGGAAATATTAAGCCATGCTAGCGCCATGTCCAAGGTGAGATTGATCCCCAACATCTCGCCAATCCTCGATTTGACCTCTTGCCAGAAATGCTATAGTTGTGGACATCCCCACCATATATGTTCAGTCGTCCCTTTCCTCAATCATTCCCTCCAGCACCTTGCGGAGTTGGCTATATTCATTTTGCTCACCTTATTCAGTGTGTAATGTCATCTATGCAGGATTTTGCATTGTAATTCATGACTTTGTGCCAATGTATAAGGCTTGAAGACCCCATGAGTTATTTGTCCCCACTTCTTGTTTGCGAGTGGTCTGCCTATATCTCTCTCCCATTTACTTTCAATGGGCATTGACCCTCCCCTTCCAACATTATTTTAAACACTGTCGATATAAGGCCCCAGTTGGTCTCGCTGTCTGATGTGGTCTTCTCCCTCTCCATTGATGGGGTGTGCGCCCAATGTTTGATCTGTTGGCATGAAAAATAATCCTTCTCCAACCCAAAGTCTTTGGAACAATCTTCAAACGTTTTGAAGCATGCTGAACATACAGGTGTCACGTCGCCCAACCCGGGCTTGTTCCAGCCCACTTACCTGATGCGGCGTGCCACGCCTTGGAGGGTTTACCCCCGCTTTCGCCTGGGGGGTACGGGGCGGTCCTGGGTGCCGGTTGCTCCTGGATCTTCGGGACGCTTGGTCTCGCGCGTACGCGGTCGGCCGCTCCGGTTCCCGCGCTCTTCCGGGTTCCCGGGGCGTGCCGTTCCGCGCATGCGCGGCCGACCCCTTCCCGCGCGGTACACGATGCTCTCGGCTCCCGGCCGGTTTGCAGCCCAAGCCTCGCTTTGGGCCTCCCAGCACCTGGGAAACAGCACGGCTTGCGTTCCAAGCCTCCCGGGTGTGGGAGGCCCTACTTAAGGAGCTCTCAACGTGGTCTGACCGGATCGTTGTTTTGCTCCTGCCTTGACCTGAGTTCCGCTCTGTCCTGCCTGGTCTTTCCAGTCCCTTCTGTATAGACCTGCCCTTCCTTGCCCGGGTAGGGGGTCTCCCTGGTTCCCTTCTCCTTGCTCCCTTCCTGCTGGGGTGGTTCCCCCCTTCTCAGTTGTTCTCTGTTCTTCCTCTGGGTTCTTGGTCCTCCTTGGTTCCCTTGCCTTCCCGCCTTCCCTTGCATTCTGCTGCCTCCTGGATTCCTGCTCCTGGATTCGACTCGCAACTCTTCTTGCTCCAGTTGTCTGCCGAGAACTTCTAGCCAAAGACCATCAGGCTCCCCCTGTCAGTGCTTGCACTGTCCTGATGCCACATTAATCAGGGGTGAGCTAACCTGTGGCATCGGGAGCTGGTTCACCTCCAGTCCAGTATCCATTTGGACGGGAGTTGGGCTGGTTCCTTGTGTCACTCTCACATCACCACAGATTTTCTGGCATTCTGGCATCGTCTACTAAGCCGACTTCTGGACGAACAGGTACGCTGCGCCCTAGTGACGCCATCTTTAACAACAGGTCCCCAAGTTCCCTCACCCCCCCCCCCTACTATCCACCTTTTGAATGTATTGTGCTGTGTTCCCAGAGGAAAAGCAGGATTTCTAAATAGGGGCATGCATGGAGATGGCCACGGGGCCCAACTATACTTTCCATTCACCTTATCCAAGATCTGTAGTGTATATTTTGTTATTGGGTTTCCTCTACGTCCCTTAGCCATGGCATCTTTCACATATACTCTCCTGCAATCACTTATTCCATCTGTACCCAGTGCTTCCCATTCGCTTCATCTCCCATTTCGCCAACACTCATAGTTGCGTAGCCTGGAAGTACTTTACTATATTTGGACACCCCACACCTCCCCGCCGCTTGGTCCTGTACAGAACATTTATATCAATGTGAGGCTTCTTCCTGTTCCACACAAAGCGCATTATCTCATCCTGTACTCCCTTAAGCACTTTTCCTGTAACGGTTGGTAGTGTTTAAAATATATAAAGTAACATGGGCAAAATGTTATTTTTGCCATCTTCCCTAACCATGTTATATATACACTTTTCGATTTACTGAGGTCTTTCTTAATTTGGCTTATTAGGGAGGGGGGGGGGGGGTTTGCTCTAAACGGCTGCTGCAAATTTGTGGTTAAATTCACCAAATACCAAATTGTGCCCTCCACCCATCGGAAGGGTATTTTAGCTTTGAGATGTGCCCTCTCCTCTTGTCCAACTGATTTTAGTATTTCAGATTTAGAAAAATTGACCTTGAATCCCGAAACCTTTGAGAACTTGTCTATTTCACCCATAGTTTACTTTATCGACTTCTCTGGATTGGTTGCCATTAACATTAAATCACCTGCAAATAGCTCAATTTTATGTTGCGACTTAGCCCATTTAACTCCTTGTGTTGCCTGGTATAGCTTAATTCTCAGCGCAAATGCCTCCATAACTGTGGCAAAGAGAAGGGGAGTCAAGGGATAAGTCTGCTTAGTCTGTCTAGTTATTGGGAAAGGTCTGTCAGTTTTCCGTTTACTTTCACCCTAGCTACCGGACCTGGTAGTTAGGCTGCACCATCCTCACAAAGTATAGCACCACCCATATCCTGTGAAGTACCTTAAACATCTATGCCCAGTTAATGCAATCAAATGACTTCTATGTGTTAAGTTCTAAGAAAACCGTGGGGATCTTAGTACCTACCTTAGCAGCCTTACCTATGATATGTAATATCGTCCTTATACTGTCAAATGTGTTTCTCACCTGAATAAATCCAGACTGATCCTGTAAACCCAGAGAGGGCAAGACCCCTTCCAATCTTGCAGCTACGACTCATATAAACTTAGCATCAGTATTAAAGAGCTAATGGTCTATAAAAGGAGCACAGTTGCAGGTTTTTCCCTGGCTTCGTACTCAGGGCACTATGGGTCATTTCCATAGAGGCTGAAATACTGCAATTCTTCTGAAACTCATTAAATAAGTCTGCCAATCCACGGCTCAGCTGTCTGCTAAATGTTTTGTAAAAAATTGCTTCAAGACCATTCTCCTCCGGGCTTTGAGGTTTCAGTCTTCCCATAGCCCTTTGCACTTCCTCCCAGATTATCAGAGCCTCCAAGTATGCCACCTGCTCAGTAAGCTACCTCAGCCCCAACCCACCCGCCAGATATTCTTCCAGTTCACGTGCGTCACACAGTTCCTCGCTCTTCAGACCTGCAAAACATTCCTCCATCAACCTTCTTTTACCTTCTTCTGTTACTACCACACGCTCGCTTAAGTCTTTCTGTCCAGATATGAAGCACTTCTGTTCTCTAGCACCGAGCTGCCTCACCAGTGTTGCTGCAACTTTATTTCTGTGCTCACAGAAGGTGGTTCTGCACTTTAAAACAGTACTCTCTGCAAATCGCTTGATGAACTGTCTCAGTTGTCCCCTTGTGCGCGTCAACTGCCTCGCTACTTTATTGGTCTCTAACTCCTTATGCACTGCTTCCAACCTCTCGATTTCCCTTTCTAGTTTCCTTTCTTCCCTTCTCCTCGCCTCCCTCAGCTCCTTCGCTATGTCGATGAGAGAATTTTTAATGTGATCCTTGAATTCATCCCATCACTCCTGTTCCGTGTCTTCTGGGTCTTTGACTGCACCTAAATACTTGCTCATTTCCCCTCTACTAGATTCCTTGTTCCTTTGTCCCGCAGAGATAGTCTTCCGAGGGGCGCTGTTGCGCACATTGCAAATGGCCGCCTAAGTGGAGAGCTCCGGCTCGAGAAAAATCCTTTGCACAATATATCCTGCCAGACCCAATACGGATAAACTGTGATTGGAAAAATCACCTTCGGAAGGTCCACGGAATAACTCCTGCAAAAACTGGGCACATTCGCTGTGAGAAAGCCGAGATATCCTGCTTGGAATCCGCAGCGGCAGAGAGGCTGCAGCACGGCCGCCTGGCGGTTCCACGCATCTCCTACGCTCGGCCGAGGAGTCAGACTGCGGGCAGGACAAGCGGGGGGAGGGGCATCACATCCGCAGTTAGGTGCTCCGGAACGAAGGAAACATACAGCGTTGCTGCCCTCCCCTGTGAAGAAAAAACTACAACAGCCAACCCTCTACATGCGGGGGAGGATGCGAGAGCCGTGGCGGACAGCCGCACACTTCAGATCTGCAGGCAGCTCCAGAGAGGGAGGCCCGACTGGGAAACGCGACTGGAGGCATAGCGGATAGCTGCACGCCCAAGACCTGTGAGACAGTGTCGGAGGGGGAGGCCCCGGAGACATGACCGGAGGTGCGGCGAACGCCCTGGGGGCCCAGCCGCCCCCAGCCGCAGACAGCCTTCCGCGAGAACTGCAGCTGTGCTGCTGCGGAAAGAAGGCCCACGAAGGAGACAGACATCACCCCCCCCACCAAGTAAGTGAAGCACAGCGGGGGACCGCACCCCCCCCCCAACTATCAGACATATCCTGACATTGCCTGGCGCGGGGTTGCGGAGAGGGGCAGCTGGGAAGCTCCTGGGCTACTGAAGTAAACAAGGGGCAATAGAATCCCAATGGAATCAGGGAAGAGCCACATTTACATGCCCCCCCCCCATAGAGTAGGTCAGCGACAAGAGGTGTGGTGTAGCTAACCCTATAACACTTGCAATATATCCTGAGCCGGGTGGAGAGGTGGGGGCAACAACACCACCCCCCCATATTTATTTAACTCTCTTACTGGATATTCACATAACAGACACAAATACGTGGGAGAGCACAGTCCACCCTTAAAGCAAGAGCTGTGACACATGGGCCGCACCGAGAAGAAGGGCTCAGGGGTGAAAAGGCTGGCCCAATGGACTCCTTTGCCAACTCCCAGCCGCATGCTGTGGCTGGGAACACGCATCAAACATCCGATAGCCAGGAGATGGATCCTATAGACCGCCTGGCAACAATAGTACAAAACGGATTCCTGGCGGTTAACGTTAAGCTGGATGACATAGTGGCGACAATTGGATCCTTGAAAACGCAGGTGGAAAAGGAGAGCATGCGCATTACGGAAGCAGAGAACAGAATAAGCACGAATGAGGACACGATTTCGCAGCATGGCCGCGATATAGCTCAACTCAAGGCAGAACTACGCAAAACACAAAGCAAGTGTGAAGATCTTGAATCTAGATCACAGAGAAATAACATCAGAATAGTCGGCGTTTCGGAAATGTTTGGCAAGGGCTTAATGGAGAGACAGGTGGAAAATTTGCTGAGGACTGACCGGGGGATGGAGTCCCTCTCGGACCACTTTCTCGTTGAGAGCTCACCGCACCCTTGCACCCCCTCCGAAGTCAGGTGCCCCACCCCGTACCATAATAGCACGACTCCTCAATTATAGGGACAGGGACACAATACTCTGACTGTCTAGAGAAAAGGGTTCACTGCAATACGAAGAAAATAGAATACACATATATCCGGACTTCTCAGCAAACATACAAACACAGTGAAGGTCCTATGAGCTAGTCAAGAAACAGCTACGGATGCACGTGCCTTACGCTTTAATCTTCCCTGCAAAAATGAGAATCCAACATGGAGGAAGAGCCCACTTCTTCGAGAACCCAGCGGAGGCCATGGCGTATGTGGAGGCCTCCATCCCGCTTCCTCACGGGGACCGGGGGGGGGGGGGGGGGGGAGATCAAAATGCGAGACGAAGGCAAGATGAAGGGATGTAACTCACCTGGTATCCACGGGGATGTCACTCAGCCTGTTCTGACCTCTTACGACCTCGAACCCTTCCCTGGAGGCTATTTGACTGGAGACTTGGCCTGAAACACGGCATTGGTAGAGTTTAACTCCCTACTGTCTCTGTGTGCTTGAACCCCTTCTTCCCTAGGATCCAACCCTTCCCTTTGATCCACAGCTCACCTTGTTTTCTTGGATAGTGTGCTCTCCGTCCTGCTTTCAGCGCAGGGGCGCGTTGATTGATGCGGGCTCGTTGCTCCCTAGTTACTTCACTGGCAAGAGTCCGACAGGTAGGTATAATGAGTCTTTTGAACAGTTCGCTAACTTCGTTCCTTTCCTTCCTTAGATGATGGCCGGCGTCCGGGTATGGCGGCGTGCTGCTCAGATGAGTAGCGCTGAAGGTGAGTGAGAGCGCAATGCGCGATGCACCCCTTTCGTATTTGTATTGAACAGAATTATTTTCCTGCGTCATTTAGGTGCCGCAACATTTTCAGTGTGGATGCCGGTTATGAAGAACAAATGCGGTGAGTAAGCGCGGTATGCGGCGCCTCTAGACGTTTCCACGCTAACCTGGAGTGTCTTTGCCCTCTTGCAGATGGATGAGAAGTTCCGGAGACAGAGTTCCCCCCATAGCGGCTGGGATTCAGGTAAGCGTTTGAAGCTCGTACAGTATTTAAAAATAAGCGAAGATTTGCCGAAAGCTTACGAATGCCTTTTTTTCAGTTCTTTTCCCTTTTCCTTAGGAAGCGGCGTGCCGGGATGGGAATGACACCGCCGAAGATGCCCGCAGAACAGAAGGAGCGATGAATGATGGGCAGAAGCGCCGCAAGGTAAGGCTGTTCCTAACTATGTTCTTGTTCTTGCAGGAGCTGAGCGCAGAAGAAAGATGCAGGCCTACTGGAGACCGATCCGAACACGGTGAGTGTCACGCTGCAGGTACAGAAAACACAAAGCATGTTTCTCAGCCTGGGCTTGGCTTAAATAGTCTCTGGGTATCCCAGGTGTCTCTGGGCTCAACCACACCCAAAAGACTAGACTGCACATGCAGTTCCGGGAACCGAAATATGTGGGGGCATCCATCTTGTCCCCATCAATGCACTACAAGTCCAATCCTCAATGTTATCCTATGGGAGTGAGTCTGGTGCCACAAGCGCCAAGTCTGACTCCAAGTGGGTCTTTGGAGGGATGGAGAGGCCCTTGAGGGCCATGTAGGTGATCGTGGCCTGGCTCCAGCCTGACATCTTGGAGGGCTGGGGACATGAGGGGCAGGAATCATGACAAGGGAGAAGGGACCCTGCAGACTGAGGAAGGAACACCATACCTGCAACGTTATGTTATGTTACTTTGCAATTATATAGCGCCTTATATACCATTGGTATGGTCTGAAGGCGCTGGTAGGTTGAACGCCCTTGGGAACCGAAGTTCAGGTCAGTAGAGAGGTTCAAGGTGCATGTGAGCACCGGATATGTGTGCAGCTGGTGCAGTATTATTGTAATAGCTGCTTCTTAGCGGTAGGTGTGGTGGTTGAGAGGTCAGGAGTATGTGTTCGTTCTGGCAAGATTTATCCAGAACCGATTGTGGCTGCATTAGGCCTGAAGAGAACGCCTGGCTGGGGGGTCGGGTAACCAGCAGTGTTTACTTAGAGTGATGGGGAGTATGAGGCAGAATGTTAGTATGAGAACAGTTATACCGAATGGTGTCATAGTATCTCTGTGTTCTAGTTGAGTGGTGGTGTAAGGAGAGAGTAAGCGTGGTGGTGTGTTATGATGTGATAAGTACTTTTGAACGTTCTCTACATTCCAGACCATAATATATATGTCACGCATTTCAATCACTTTCGTGCACCCCAGATGGCTCTACACCCCCAGTCCGCTCGACGCGCTCATGCATTCGAGTTTAGCCCCATGCACTCCAGCTTGCCCCACGCATGCACTCTTATATGCTCAATGCATGTCTTTCTCATGTATGCACTCCTGTCAGCTCCAAGCACGCACTCCTCTCTGCCACACGCAGTCAAATGCGCTCTATTTACCCAGAGCTGTTCCGTGTATTCCAAGTTGTTTATGCACTCCATCCATACATTTTCATCCGTAGCATCATCTTATTTCATTCATTCCAGTCGCCTATGTTATACGCTTGACCCATATACGTCACTCGTTTCGTCGGTATACGGCATCCGATCATCCACCTATGGCACCCAATCTGTCGGTATACGGCATTCGTTCGATTCACATGTGTCGGCTGCTCCGTCAACGTGCATCACCCGTTCCATTCACATCCGGCACCCGTTAAATCCGTATATGTGATCTATTCCATTCACGTAGAACATTTGTTCTATCCATATAGACTCCATCTATATTCTAGTAACTCCATCCATATAAACATCCATTAATTCCGTCTGCTTTATGCATTCAGCAACTCTACGCGTTCGTCCCCTCCTATGCACTCGTCTCCTCCTACGCACTCGTCTGCTTTGTGTACTCATTGGCTTTATGCACTCTTGATTTTCAATCCTTCAACAGCAATAAGGTAATTCCCCGATATGCAGTAATCCTGTTCTATATATTCATCTGCTCTTCTACACTCCTCTGCTCTTCTACACTCCTCCGCCCTATATACTCATCCGCTCTATACATTCACCAGGGCTGTACATTTATCTGCACCAGCGATCTACACATTTTCCGTACTTCCGTATTCATCCGCTCTCCACACTCCTGCGCTTTGCCTACTCATCCGCTCTACATACTCACACTCTTCCGTTCTGCCCATTCATCAGTTCTACGCACTCCTGCGTTTTACTCGCTTCTCTGTTATTTACGCACTCATTTGTTCTACATGCTCGTCTGTTCTATACACCCAACTATTCTACACACTATCCGCTCATTTTGATCATCTATTCTATACCCTCATCCGATCTGTTCACTCATTCGATTTATACACTCGTTTGAACTACATAGTTATCTGTTCATCCACTCATGCGTTCATCCACTCAGCGCATTCCTCTGTTCCACAGGCTTCATCAGTTTTATCTATTGGATTTACGCCATTCACCAGAGTCACTCCTTGTGCATTACGTCCATTTCACAGAATTTTAAATCTCTTTACTGTTTCTGTACGATTATTCTTATTCGCCATTTCTCTGCTTTGAGCTACTTTTCTCGTTTAATCCCGTGTGTCCTTCTAGCTTATATTATGGGTTATTAGCTTTCCATTTCTTGCATCAGGTAGTTTGTTGGATTGGTGTCATTGAGATGCCGTTGGTCTGTTGGGTTAGCTTGGTACGGGTTGGTTTTAGGGGAAGAGCCAGGTTTTCAGCAGTTTGCGGAAAGACATTAAATCCTCAGTTAGGCGGATGTGGGGTGGGAGTGAGTTCCACAGCGTGGGGGCCAAGGCTGAGAATGATGATCCGCCTAATCGGACCGAGTTTGTCTAGTAGACCAGCTGACCTTGATCTTAGGGTGCGTGGGGGGCGATGGGGATTTAGCTTGTCTTGAAGATTTTGAGGTCCGGTTTTATGCAGCGCTCGATGGGAGATGCATACGGTTTTGAAAGCCACTCTTTGTGCTACTGGAAGCCAGTGCAGCGTTTTAAGGGCTGGGGAGATGTGGTCTCTTGGGCCGAGTGCAAGTAGCATTTTGGCTGCCGCGTTTTGAGCTCTTTGGAGTTTGTTCAGTTGGTACGCGTGGATTCCGAGGTATAGGGGGTTTGCGTAGTCGAGTCTTGATATAACGATTGATTGAACCGCGGAGAGTCTGTTGGGAAATGAGAGATATGGAAAGATGCGCCTAAGGGTTTTAAGGTGGTAGTGGCAGGACTTTGAGACGTTGTTGACTTGGCACGAGAGTGTTAGGTAAGAGTCAAGGGTGCATCCAAGATTTTTCACTTAGTTGGAGGGGGTCGGTGAGTTGCCCATGGTGGATGTGGAAGAAGTTCGGAGTTGCCACATACCATGATTTCCGTTTTGGAGGGGTTTAACAAGAGGTGGCTTTGGGTCATCCAGAGTTCTATGTCAAGGAGGCAGGAGGCCAGGTCAGGTCTGAAGTTGGGTTTTGAGTTCATAAGTTTTAGAATTAGTTGAGCGTCGTCAGCATAGTTGTAACACAAGATGTTGTGTGAACAAATTATTGGTGGGAGGGTGATCAAGTAGAGATTGAATAGGAGGGCAGATAGGCATGCACCTTGTGGGACTCCCGTGTCGACTGGTCGGGCTTGGGAGGTATAGGTGGAGACTATCGTTATTTGGTATCTATCTTTGAGGAATGAAGCTATCCATTTAAGAGCGATTCCACGAATTCCTAGTTAGTGGAGGCGGTCTAGGAGGCTTGAGTGAAAGGCAGCAGATAGGTCAAGAAGGATTAGTGCGGCGCATCCCGCGGAGTCTGCCGTCATTTTAAAGTCATCCCAGATTGAGGTTAGGGTGGTTTCAGTTCTGTGACAAGCTCTGAAACCGGATTGTATGGGGTCTAGAAGGTTGGTGGCTTCGACAAATGCATTTAGTTGGGAGTAGGCGGTTCGGTCAATGAGTTTGGCAAGGAACCTGGTGTTTGAGATGGGCCGGCAGTTTTTTGGCTCGAGAGGGTTTCTTAATTAGAGGTTTGACATGAACCGTTTTGAATGAGTCGGGAAAAATTCCAGAGGAAAGGGAGGCGTTTATGATGGATCTTGCGTGTTCTCCTGCGCAGGTGGAAGCGAAAATTTCTTTGAGGGTTGTGGCTGGGCAGGGGTCCATCGGAGAGACAGATGGTTTGCGGGCAGATACAAGTTTGAGAAATTGCTCTGGTGATATTGGACTGAAGGATTCAAACGTTGGTTGAGTAGTGGTCGCAGCTGGTGGGCTGGCCGGTAAGGGGGTGCGGGGGGAGGGGGGGGGGGGGGGGGGAGTATTGCCTGGAGGATGTGAGAGCCAGTTTGGTGGCTAGCGTTTTTGTTCTTTCGAGAGCCGTGGTGTAAAAGTGGAGGGAGAGAGAGTCGCACAGTGATTGTGAGGGAGTCGGGACGGTCGTGATGCAGGCCGGTTTGGTGAATTCGGCGATGATTTTGTGGAGTTTTTTGCTTGGGTTTTTGAAGTTTAGGATAGGGGAGTTGTAGTGGGCTTTTTTTGGTTTCTGGATTTCGGCCTTGTACCGATAAAGGTGACGGGCCAAGGTGGTCCTACTCTCCTGGGTTTTGTCCTTATGCCATTTGCGTTCTAAGTATTTATATATAGTTGTTTAGTGCTCTTCAGCTCAGGAGTGAACCATCTGGGGAAGAGGCCACGCGGGTTGATGGTTTGCATGGGGGTGTGAGCCCCATCAGAGATACGTTGAGCCATGAATCAAAGGCATCAGGGGTTAGTTGTTTAGTGAGTTGGCAGGTTGGAGGTGGAGACTGGAGGAGTGCGTCGGCTAGTTCTGGGACGATTATTCGTTTTTTCCAGCATTTGCGTAGGTTCAGATTCGAGGACGGGAAGGGGGGTCGGGTGAGCTAATGGCGAAAGAGAGAATGAAGTGATCGGACCAGATTATAGGGGTGGGGGGGTTTAGATGGATCATGGTGCTGGAGCTAAAGATGGCGTCAAGAGTGTGTGCTTTATAGTGTGTCGGGCCATTTATGTGGGGTTGGAGGTGTCGTAGGGTTGGTGGGGATGTCGAGCCATATGTTGAAGTCTCCAAGAAGGGTGAGGTTGGGATGGTTTAGTTGAAGGGTGGCAATAGAGTCGCAGAGGTTGTTTGCGAATTGTCTATCGTAGCCAGGGGGCATTTAGATTATTAGGAAGCTGTGTGAGAGCGATGGAGAGAGGGATAATTTAACAAGGAGAGATTCGCAGGAAGGGATGGAAGGATGGTTGTCAATGATTGAGGTGTGGAAGAGAGATTTGAAGACAAATGCTACTCCTCCTCCTCCTCTAGAGGGACGGTTCAGTGGGGTGAGGGAGTAGTCAGGGGGGAAGGCTTCATTAGCGATTGGTGCAAAGTCGTCAGAGAACCAGGTCTCGGTGATGAAAACCAGGTCTGGTTTCTCCGAGGCGAGGAGGTCAAAGATGCAGCGTCTGTTTTTTGCTACGGATCGGGCATTAAATAGGACGCAGTTCACAACGGTAGGTGTGGTTGGTCTCTGAGCTGGAGAGGAAGGGGGTGGTGGTGGAGAGAGTGGAATCTGGAGAGGGGGAGGGTGGGCAGGGTGGATGACGATTGATGGGAATAGAGGGCGGGCAGAAAATTTGCCGGGTTTCGGGCGGGATTGGGTGGCTGCGTGGGTTGGGATGATCGGGATTGGCTCTGAGGATTTGAAGGAGGGGTGAGGGCGGTTAGGAGTTTCAGTTGCAGTTGATGAGAAATCGAGGGAGAGGGGTTTCAGGAAGGGTGAAGCCAGGGGGAAGGAGGCGATTGGGAGAATGTGGTGGTGGGTCTCGACAGGGGGGGGTGAGGAGTGCTGAGAGATTGAGGGGGACCAGGTTCGTTTCCTCTTTAGTTTTTTTCCTGGGATTGGAGTGTGAGGAGAGGGTAGGGGCGTCAGAGGGGGAGAGGGATGTGGCTTCAGTTCTTGCTAGGGCTAGGCATGCAGTTTTAGGGAGGGGAAAGCGTGCGGTCGGGGGGGCGGAAGTGCCAGGGGTCTGTGGGCAAGGGGGGGGTGGATGAATGTAGGGTAGGGTGTGCCCGGGATGATAGTGAGGGGAGCGGGCATGGTTATCGTTGGCTGGTCGGTGGTGGGGTTCGGCGGAGGTGTGGCTTTAGGGTGGCTGGCTCGCCATCGAGCCCCTCTGGCTTGGTGTTTGGAGAGGGGAATGGTAGGGAGTGCAAAGGCGGGTGGGATGGCAGGTAGATCGGCAAGTGGGGGTGGTCTAGGGTGGTTGTTCCCGACAGGCTCTGATGCCCTGGGTGCACTCATTTTGGACTTTTAGGAGTAGTCTAGGAGGTAGAAAACCCTCTAAATTCAGTGGGAGCACGTTATTAGGGACACATCCAAGTTCAATTTGCACAGAGATAAAATTAGACTATTAAGTGTACTTCTAGATTCAACTGCACACAGAGATGATGTTAGGTAATATTAGGTACACTTCTAGGTTCAACTGCATCAGGGATGATGTACAGGGAAGATATTAGGTCCATCTTCCAGATTCAGTTTTGTATAGCAGGAGTATTAGTTTATTCGGCACAGTTCTGGATTCTACAGTACTCAGATATACTATTAGGTATACTTTTAACTTAGACTTTGCGCAGAAGGGGTATTTTAGGTACGCTTCTAACCTTAATGCTGTCGTGTACACTTCTAATTTGATCAAGGCGCAGATAGACTTGTCTGGACACTAGTCAGATCAGTTGGGTACGCTAATAGGCACACTTTTTATACAGGGAAGATATTAGACTATTCGTCAGAGTTCTGGATTCTAGAATTAACTTTACACAGAGAGGTTATTAGGGAGATTAGTTGGTTCAACCAGGCATGGTATTAGATTATTAAGATATTGAACACACTTCTAAATTCAACTTTCACCTATAGTCCAAATTCAACTTTCACAGAGATATGGGAACACTTCTAAATTCAACATTTAATGAGGGGCTATTGGGCACACTTCTAAATTCAACATTGAATGAGCGACTGTTGGGCACACTTCTAAATCCAACTTTCAATGAGCAACTGTTGGGGACACTTCTAAATTCAGCATTAAATGAGGGGTTATTGGGCACATTTCTAAATTCAAAGAGAGGCTATTGGGTACACTTCTAAATTCAGCATTCAATGAGGGGTTATTGGGCACACTTCTAAATTTGTGCTGTAAATATGAATATAATGTCCAAATGGGGGAAGCTACGATACTACACGGACTACTCATCCCAATCCAGGGGAGTCATCATTCTTATACACCCCTCATTGGGGTTCCAGACTAAAGGGCATAAGATAGACCCACTGGGAAGATATGTTATGGTATAGGGAGAAATAGCGGGTAAACAAATAACACTGGTTAACACATATGGCCCCAATATTGATGATCCAGACTTTTACTTAAATATATACGAAATAATAAACAAGCTCGATATGTCAACAATATGGGGAGGGGAATTCAACATGGCTCTTGACCCCACACTAGACAGATCCAGTACGAAAATGAGAATGCCCACCAGAATGGCACTAACATTAAGTCAATTACTCACACAAATGGCATTGATAGATGCATGGCGTACGTTACACCCTGATGCCAAACAATACACCTATTACTCTTCTGTCCACGACAGTGAATCACGCATAAACTATTTTTTTGTGTCACAGGGCCTATCGGTGGCGCTGCAGAGCTGTGAAATCCTGCCCCGTACACTGATCACTCCCCTGTACTGTTGGAGCTTAGGTTTAGAGACATCCCCAGACCGGCTAGAAGATGGAGAATGCCGGGTGGGATACTTAGTGACCCCAATGTGGTGGATTCTCTGAGGGTTGAAATAGAAGAGTTCTTCACTAATAATGTTGGGACTGTGGAACGAGTCTCCACGGTCTGGGAGACCTTTAAGGTTTGGGCTAGGGGGGCATTTATTTCGAAATCCACCAGTCTCCTAAAGGGAATAAGAAGGGAGCTCAAGGAGGTAGAAAATACATTGAGCAACCTAGAGGAAACCTATAACTGCACGCATGACAAGAATAGCCTCGCTATAATTCACAAACACATAAGAGACTTTGACGACCTAGCCGCCAGAGAAATACGATATCTGGCAGGCCCTGCCAGAGCATGTAGATATGGTGAGGGGAACAAGGCGGGTGAGACACTGGCCAACCTGATTAAGCATGAGAGACAACCACACCCGATTACCAGTATACAAACGGCACTAAAGGAGGTGGTGACCAGCGAGGAGGGGATAAATGAGGAATTTGTCAAATTTTACCAAACACTATACGCAAACAGAGACATGAAAACAAGTGTTGAGATAAAGGCCTATTTGGTGACACTGGAGCTCCCCAAACCTCTGTTTGAGAATAAAATGGCTCTAGATCAGCCGATCACTGTGGAAGAAGTTCACAAGGCGATTAAGGGCCTCTCGTCAGGTAAAGCACCAGGCTCTGACGGGCTAGGGACCGAATTCTATAAGGAGTTCCGCACGGAACTAGTTCCCATAATGTTAAGAACCTGGGAGGAAGCGCTAGAGGGAAACATACTGCCCCCAACAATGAGGGAAGCCATAATAAATGTGCTACCCAAGCCCCGACGCCCACCTTGTGATATGTCGTCATATAGACCCCTCTCACTTATTAACGTTGATGCTAAAATATTTGCGAAGGTGCTGGCGGACCGAATGTTACCCCTAGTCTCCGCGTTGGTTCACCCTGACCAGAATGGATTCATCCCCCAAAGGTCTACTGCTTTAAACCTGCGTAGATTGTTTGGCATAATGGCACAGATAGATCCAGGTGGAAGTGCAGTTGCAGTGACCCTTGATGCCGAAAAGGCGTTCGACTCCATCTCATGTGTCTGTCTCCTCACAGTGCTGGAAACATTTGGGGTGGGACCCGGCTTCATCAGATTTGTATGGCTAATGTACACCGCACCCGGGGCAAGAGTGTGCACCAACAGAACCATTTCCGAGTTATTCCAACTGGGCAGGGGCACGCGACAGGGATGTCCGTTCTCGCCCATACTGTTTGCCTTGACCATTGAACCCATGGCAGCGGCCGTCAGATTGAGGCATGGAGACAAGGGAATAAGCATGAAAGGCTCCACCCAACTAATCTCACTATATGCCGATGACACGCTCTTATACATCCATGAGCCCAGGAAAAATATAACGCTGATAATGGCGAACATACACGAGTTCGCTGAATACTCAGGATACACCATAAACAATGCCAAATCGGAAATATTCCAGTTTACCCTCTCTACTAAATGCCCAGCCGTTGCCTGCGGACTTAAATGGTCAGAACACCACATAAGATACCTTGGAGTTTTAGTATCCAGGAACAGACACACGCTGTATACTGACAATCACTAGCAGGCACTGCAAACACTGAATACTAAGCTACAAATTTGGAGACACCTCCCTATATCCCTACATGGCAGGATAGCACTCCTTAAAATGATAGCCCTTCCCAAGCTGTTATATTTTTTTGTAAACGTACTTATATGGCCTGGCAGGGACTTTTTCTCCAAACTACTGTCAAAGGTAGTGAACTTCCTCTGGAACGGGAAAACGGCCAGAATAGGGTGGGGAAAAATGACGGAACCCTACTGTACCGGAGGTATAGCTTCCCCGGATTTTGAACTCTACTACCTGGTCACCCAGGCACAGTTTGCAAAGTATTGGTAAGAAGAGGCAGATGGAGCACCACACACGTGGGTAGAAACACATATCACATCCCCGACAGACATTAAGTCCTTTATATTCAACTCACGACATAGAGGTGCATGCAAATATGATCCAGTTAGCTGTACTGTTCGGGCCTGGAGGGCAAAAATTATTAAGGTAGAAGCTGGAGACACCGTACAACCCAGAGGTCCCCTTGTGGAAATTTCCAGATATCCCCCCTACATTCGATACAAGTATACAGGAGGCCTGGGATCCCGACATGGAAATGAGGGTGGGTGATAGGTTTATAAATGGTAAATTTGCAACCCTGGAAGACTTCACAAGAGCACTGGGTGGCGGTCCACTCCATACACTACAATATTATAGGATGAGAGCTGCATTCCAGAAAAGGTGGCCGCTCTTCCCCGACAAACCCCCCCACATCCATGTTTGCAACTCATCACCACAAAGGGAAGGCTCGGTATTTCTAAATTGTATAGGTCAGTGCAAACCCATACCCCCACAAGGAATTGGGTCAAAAACAAATGATAAACTGGCCTACAGATGCCAATCCCAGAGGATAAATGGAATAGATATTGTGCACTTACGAAAAAAGTTTCATTAAATGCTGGTTTGTGCCTGATCCAATTCAAAATCCTAAATAGACTACACTACACACCGGCCAAGATGGCCAAATTTGTAACGGATTGCACTAGTGAATGCCCCAAATGCGGGTCCCCACAGGTGGGCTCATTTTACATGTACTGGGAGTGCCCGGCACTGGTGGGATTCTGGAGAAAGGTGGCAGAGATGCTGATGGAAATCACACAGATACCCCCACAGCGGACTCCTCAAAAATACTTATTCAGAGACATTGGTAAGTGCTCTGAGAAAACCAGAAGACTATTTAACATCTCATGTGCGGTGGCCAAGAAGTGTATCCTACAGGCCTGGAAAAGTTCTACACCACCAAGCATGACCACCTTCCTCCGTGAATTAACTTACGTTAATGAGTGCGAGGAGCAATACGTTTCGACCCAGCCTGGGGCAAGTCGACCAAAAGACATTTGGGGCCCCTTCCGCATGTATCTGTGTGAAATGCTCTCGGATGACGAAACCTCCATGTAAAAATGTATGTAAGAGATGAATCTGGTAGATGACTTGAGTATATTATGGGAATGAAGCTGCTGTAACTGTTGAGACCACTATTAATCAATAAAAAGGAGTTTTAAAAAAAAAGAAGAATCTTCCAACCTCCATCCTCTTTTCCTTCTTTTAAATTTTACTCTCTGCCCATTATAGAGATATTCACGCATGGTCAGAGATAGTGATGGTTCTTATTCGCACCATCTGACTCACTGTCGCTAATCCTTGTGTTGCTAATATATAATCTATCCTTGATTAAGTTTTATGCACGTATAAATAATTCTTCTCCAATGTATGCTGCATCCTCCAGGTATCCGATAGACATGCCTCATCAAATCTCTCTCATTCGCTTCGATATTGTCCCCGCTGCATGCCCTCTTACCCCTCCTGATCTGTCCCACCATGAATCTCCCTCTTCGAATTCCTCCAGCTCTTTCAGCTATGTCTCCAGAAGTGCTCCCGTCCTTGGTTGGGTGCATACAAGGAGACCAACGTGTATTTTTGCCCATCTACCCTCCCTTTCACCACCACCTAACTGTGACCTCTTCCAATTTAAAAGATTTATGCAACAGGATTGCCACCCCTGCTTGCTTATTACTTGCTTCTTCCCGATATTGTACATTTTATTTGTAGTGCGCTGAAAGCTTGCAAGCAACAGGGCGCAGTAACAAACATAACAGCGGACGGGGCATACAACATACACACAGGACAAGTGGTATTATCACACTAAAAGATGAGGAGCTACCTAGCTAGAAAAGGAGGTTAGTGTTTACTTGAACAAGTAGGTTCTCAATTTTTTACAAAATCCTAGGTATTTTGATTCCAATCTAGGATTCACTAGCAGTTTATTCCATTTGCCAGCTGCTACTGTCAGGAATGATTTACCCAATCCGTTGGAACACTTGTGTGGTGTGAAGGCAAACATACCCAAAGCCGCAGATCTTAATGCTCGGCCCGGTACGTAGAGATTAATCTTAGATTTAAGATAGGCAGGGGCCTTCCCATAGAGGCATTTATGTACCAATTTTAGAGCCTTGAACTGTACTCTATCTTCTACTCTCAGCCAGTGCAATTCTCTTCTGGCGCTGCCGATGTGCTCAGATTTGGATTTTTGTTTAATCATCCTGACAGTGTTGTTCTGGAAATGTTGGTATCCGTCAACACATTTCTTATTGGCTCCCAGCAAGAGTATGTTACCATAATCCAGACGCAATATGATGGTCGCTCTGGCTGTAGTAGCGCAGTTTTCATCACTCAGAAAGGGTTTAATAGCCTATGGTAGTAGGAGCAGTTTTTGCTAACGTGGTGAGCTTGAGCATCAGCACTTATGGAAGCCTCCAGTATCATCCCAAGGGTTTTAACTGTACCCAGTACCTGGATGTGGGTATCTTTGATCAAAAAGTACTCATATTTTGGGGAAAGTCCAAAGACCATTGTGATGCTGGAAATGCATCGGAGGGACAGGGCCTCTGTATCCTTGTACTTTACTAGTTTTTATCGTGTGGCTTGTTGTGTTTTCCACGCAGGGGTTCATGTGGGACTCCTGGAGGTGCAGCTCTCTTTTGGTTTGGTGTACCGACCCATGGGATACCCTTATGGCACCCATGGTTGGGGGGGGTACAACCTTGTGCCCCTAGTGTATGTTTTTGGGCACCCGTGTGTGGCCCACAGAACAGGTTATGGGCTGGTGGCAGCTCCATGCTGAATTCGACAGGTGCTCTGAGTATCCTCCATTTTGGGATACTCAGGCCCTTGCATTGGAATCAGTTGATTCCAGATAGGAAACAAGATGGCCCCCGTGGCTTCTTGCTTTCTATCGCCTGTTACCTGGTTTTCCCAAAGTCCTAAGAAGCCCTGACTATGACCCTTCCCCCCCACCCCCGACTAGCTGTTGGGTGGAAATTGCATATATGGTGTTGTTGTGAAGTCCAGGCAAAACTGTCTGGAGCCTTCGCAGTGACTGTTATGGGTACAGCCTGTGGGTGGGACCTGGGTGAATGGAGTGTGTGACGAATATGCACTTCTTGTTGTGGATGTCTCGTTTCTGGTGTTTGACACAATGACTGAGACAGCCCTGCCCGAAACTGGTATGAATGCAGGGTGGAGTGTTGAATGGCTGGGTACTTGTCCCAATACACAACTTGTTGTGAGTGTCTGGAGAGAAGTAAATGGCCTGAATGTACTATGCACCCGATTGGCTGCCTGCCTGCATGAATGCCCTTCTGACAGATTGGTTGCCTGAGTGTGACCCAGCAGAATGAATGGGAGAACTAGTATATCTGAGGGCCTCTCACTGCTAGAATTCATGTTCAGAAGCTGAAGCGAGTTGAAACTGAAGCTTAACCTTGAAGCCCTGCTGGAAGAGAAATTGTGCTGCTGCTCTACTTCCTCGATCTGAAAGCTGCTATGTCTCCAAGGACTGACCCAGAGAGGACCTGGTTAGGTGCCCTGTTCCCGAGCTATGAGGGACCATCGTGCACCAGCTGATCTTTGCCAAAGCTCCCTGATAGACATGCCTACGACAGGCTGACGACCGGAGACAGGGACTGCTGCGGAATCCCAAAGAGAAGCGCCCGGACTGCTGTCCATCACCGTCGACAACTGCCGTCAACGACCGGAGCTGCCGTGCTCACTTTGCCCAAGAACATTTGATGCAAGGACGCGCTCGTCTTCACCGCCGCCCGCCTTATCCCGCTGGAGAAGGCCAGGCCGTCGCCGTCCGCAGCAGACCCCGCAAGAAGTATCCGGCAGTGGGTTTCCCGCCACTTAAAGACCACAGAGACGCCGACGACTCGACACCGTTGCTGGGCCACCATTCTTCAAACTCTTTGCGGTGCAGAACTATCGACATCGAGGTGACCCACACACCTCTTCCTTGCAGGACATTTACGCTTCCCCATCGACGAGCACCGCTAGGAAAAAAGCTGCCACTTCACTGCAGTAGTTCACCCTGTTCGCCGTCGGATGTTCTCCGATGAACTCTACAATGCCAGGTAATTTGGGGTTGCTGAACTATTGGAGCCCCACAGTTTGAAGACCTCTGCAGTAGAGTAAGAGGTAGAGCCATCCAATGGCTCACATCATTCGCAAATCTATCAACTATTGGGTATAGGTTTTTTGCACAGATTCACCAAGGTTAGTCGTGATTTGTATGCCAAGGTAACGGAATTGCTCCATTTCTACCCAGTATGGGCAGATATCTGGAAGAATTCCACTTATCCCTTTTACCAGGAATAGTATTGATTTGCCCCAATTCACCCTCAGTTCACTGAGCAACCCATATCTTTCCAGTATCTGCGTGACAACAGGGCAGGAGTCCGCTGGTATGCTTAAATAGATCAGTAGATCATCAGCATATAATGAAATTCTATCCTCCCATTCGTGAGCTCAGTGAAAACCTGTCCATGACTGTGTTCCTCAGCAGGATTGCCAGAGGTTCAATCACCGGTGCAAACGGCATTGCAGACAGGGGGCAGCCCTGTCTTGTCCCTTTGCCCAGAACAATGCTATGTGATGACCACCCATTCAGCCTGATCTCGCCGTCGGGGAGTTTCACTCAGCCAATAAATTGTTGCCTGAAGCCCATTCTACGCCTTATTGCCCATAAAGCTTCCCAATAGACCGAGCCAAAAGTCTTCTCGAAATCGATTGCCAGCAATGCTAGCAACTCCTGGTGTGCTGGTGCCCTCTCGGTGGCCAAGTGAAGCCTGCGGTTGTTCATACGTGTGGATCTTTTAGGCATAAAGCCACATTAATCTGGATGGATCAGAGACGTTATCACACCTTGCAGTCTGTTGGAAAGTATCTTTGCGAGGATTTTGGCTTTGCCATTTATAAAAGATCAGCCTGTAGGAACTACACCTATCCGGGGGTTTACCCTCTTTGGAAATTACTACTATGCTGGCCCTCCTCAGTTCCGGAGGGAGAATACCCAAGTCTTACGAATGTAGGAACATACGAAGCATATGCGGCGCCACCTCACTACCTCCTATTTTCTTCAAGGTCTCTTATTGGAAAACCATTTGGCCTTGGGGTCTTCCCAGATTGTAGATCTGATATGGTGGCTAACAGTTCCTCCTCCGTGATTTCTTCTTTCAGATGCACTTTCTGCATATCGTTCAACACTGGCAGATTTAGCTCATCTAGGATTCCCGTGGAGATAGGGCCCGTAGGGGCGCAATACAGTTACTCATACTAGTCTGCAAAACACTCTGCAATTCCCTGGTCGGTAACGACCTGCCCTGCATTTTCGGTAGTTATGTGTCTAACCTGTTCCCTTCATCCCTCCTCTCGAGCCACGCCAGCAGTTTGCCAGCCTTGTCCCCCGTCTCATATAACCTTGCTCGCATCGCTCTATGGGCTTGTTTTGCGCAGTTTAATGTTACATTTAGTAGTTTCTTTTGTGCCAGAACCAGGGTTCTATTGTCCTCAGGTAGGTTAGGGTTAATGTACTTCGTTTCCGCTCACCGGACTTCCAGTTCGGCGACTTCCACATCCCTCCCATGTGCTCTTTTATGTGCCACCATCCACCCAAAAATTTTGCCTCTCAGAAAATGCCTTATAGGCCTCCCAGAGCACAACAGTATTGTCTATCGAGCCTTTATTTAATTCAAAATATAAGGAAGTAGCCATTTGGATTTTTTCCACCAGGTCCGGGAAGCCCAGATAGTAGTTGTTTAGCCGCCAGGCTGGTGGGGGGTGGGGACTTTGTTTCAAGAAGTAACAGTAATGGAGAGTTGTCTGAGATGCCCCGGAGGAGCAGAGTTGCCTCTGTTGCTTTATGAATGTCTGCTGCAGGTAGGAATTTTTTTTCCAGACTGGAGAGTGATGCGTGTGCCCCAGAATTAAATGAATATTCACACTCAGTGGTGTGTAGGTCGCGCCACACATCTTTCAGCCCTAGTGCCGATGTGAAAGTAGCCAGTTTGGTGGGTACTGCAGGGTTTCTTCCTCTTATGTGTGCGCGATCTACCCCAACACTCATAACCTCATTGAAGTCCCCCCCCCTATTATCCAGGTATCTGCCGCAGTGTTAGCCAGTATGGGTGTGATATCCTCTATCAGGGCCGACATGAGTGCTGGGGGAGAGTAAACTGCTAGGATACCAATGGTCTGTCTCCACAGTGTGCTGTAAAGATATACAAATCTTCCCCCTGTGGCTTGGGTTACATTCAAAATCTCAAAGGGAATTCTCTTGTGGAGTTAGATCAGTACACCTCTCGACCCCATGGAGAATCCTACATGTACCGCTGTGCGGTAGTTCGTTCTCTTGAAAAAGTGACCGGTCGTACCCGCCAGATGAGTTTCTGTAAGGAGCACTATGTCTGGACTGTGTCTGTTCAGGAACTGGGTCACCAGTCTCCTCTTCATACTGTTGCCTAGGCCGTTTATGTTCCTTGTTAGAAGCTGTTCTTTTTTAGTGGTGGGTCCTCCCGAGTCATTATATGACGTGTAAGCATCTATGTGCAGCATGTCATGTCCCCTGTGAGGGGTGCTTTCTTTTCCTTGCGTCCCAAGTACCCATTTATGATTTGAATCCAATACAAAAAAAAAATGCACAACCTGCGCTTCCATAAACAAAAACATTCCCAGTTCCTCCCTCCCCATACTCCATCCCAAACTGAAGCATCTGTCGCCCAAGTAGATTAAAACATTAAAGTAACAGATTAATACTTTACATATCAATCAACGTAATCTGTAAGCATTGGTGTACAACCAATAGACAGGAGTGTTACTTATCCTAATTGCATCCCGATCCCTGAAATTCAGGAACTTTGCTATCAATGTACGGGGGGAGCTCCGGGGATTTGCCTGCAAGATGGTATCCGATGGGCTGGTTCGATTGAGAAGAATTTCGATAGGGTCATGGGAGCGAAGAGATCCACAAGCCACTGCTCCAGGAACAGCTCCATGCTCGTGCCTTCTGATTTTTCAGGCAGTCCCAGGATCCGGATGTTATTCCGTCTTGCCCTGTCTTCTTCCACCCGTTCTTCCAGTGCCTTGAGGCGAGCCAGCGCCCCTGTCATTTGTTGGTTTACAGTCCTCAGGCCATCTTCTGTTTCCAATATGTGACCTTCGGCTTCCCCCGTGCGGGGCACGAGTTTTTGCAGGTCATGGCGTAGCAGCGACACTTCTGTACTTATGCCATCCATCTTATTTTCCATAGAGGTTCTTGAGTTGGCGATGGCATTCATGACATCCTTCAGTGATATATCCCCTTCTGTTCCCAGTGTGTCACCAGATTTGGCCTGCTCTTGTGTGGGGGCATGGGCGGGGGTTGAATACTGCTCCATTTTGCTCTGCGTTGTCGCAGCCTTTGCTCTGTCTTTCCCCATAGTGGTTTAGCAGATGGTGGTTTGTACGCGATCGGTCCTACGCAACTGTTTGTGGAATAGTTTATAGCAGTGGAGTGTGCACTCTGGGCGCACCTGCTTGGTGAGATAGTTTCCAGTTGCCTCTATTGCTCCCGGGTCATTGTGGGGACCAGACGAGCAGGGAGCATTGACCAGGCGATATTATGAAACGTTGTTGCCCGCAAGTAGTTGGTTACAGTACGCAGTAGGTGGGAGAGCCATCAGGGGTTGTGTCCACCTCTTTTATAAGACTGCTGCTGTATGCTCCAACACCACTTCATGCCTTCTATTTCCTCTAATCTTATGGTGGTGAAGCAGATCGTCCCATATGGTAGTTTCCAGCTTATATTGGGCATGCCTCACTTATTTGTGGCATCTTTGCTCCTTGTGCCTCCAGTTAGAGCGCCACGCCGTCTGTTTCCACAGTGTGCAAAAGGACACCCGTGGCGTTGTCCTGGACCTTGGTGTTGTCCACAATCTTGTCCTGTAGGTGCGTTTACAGAGTGCCTGTCTCTGGATACGTTTGTTGTAGCTCTAGCAAACCTCCATCCCACAGACCCACAGGCCAACAAACACTCAGCCTCAGTGTTCTCGTATCCTCCTTTGTCTACCGGCAGCCTTGACACGTTCCAGGCTTGTTTGCAGCCCACGTGTTGTGGGTCTCAATATCAGTTCCACCACCGGGGCAGTGCTATGGCTGCTTCGAGCAGACACACGTGCTGTGCAGGATTAGGGACACCGTTGTCTCACAGCACGGGCGTCAGATAGGTCAGTACATCTGACACCTATTTCCCTGAGAAAGATTTTGCAGCTGCTCCACGCGAGCCCTTTGTGCAGGGAGTGTACGTTTCTCTACTGGCCTGGATCCGCTCATTACGCTATGCCACGCGGGACCAAGGGACGCTCTGCTACGGCTCCCGGAGCCCTCAGTATATTTGCATTAGTGCCCACGTGTGCATTGCACAGGCTTTGGGACTCACCCCTGCTGGGATGGCGCACCGGGAGAGGTCTAGATAGGTCGCTCCTTTCTGCTTCGATGGTATCGAGCACAGCCCCGCTGAAGGCTCACCAGTGTCCGCAGGCGAGTCTCCACCTCCTCTACATGGAGCCGATGATGGCGACGCTCGTCCACTTTCATAGGCGTGCTTAGCCCCACATCAGAGGCCGTTCGCAGCCAGGATCACCACACGGTCTCCCCAGTAGCCCGGCAGCGCATTCAAGCCATTGGAAGAGCAGGATGTCTGTTTCTGCAGGGTCACCTCCATAGGTTGCAGCCCCTTCCAGTCCGTTGCTCCAGCAGCCATCTTGTCAGGCTGTCGCAGTCAGTTGCCCCGTACCTCCACAGCAGATAATTCTCAGATGGGTCTGCAGTTTAACCCAATATTACAGCGACCGGTTGCATAGGGGTTCCGCCACTTGTGGGTGTGATTTTCACGGGTGTAGCAACTCAGAATTACAGGATATAGCCAGGATCTAGCTGGCGGCCCCGGGAGCACTGAGGAATCACGTTCTCATCCCACTCTCGAGACGCTGGCCATGCCCCCCCAGTTTCTCTGTTGGTGTAATGGATAGAGTAGCCTTCTGGGACAGCAATAGCGCAGGTGGGTCCTATGGGGTCCTTCAGCCATGTCTCTGTAACACATAATATATCCAGTTTCTCATCTGGAATTATGTTGTGGATACAGATAGCGTGTTTATTTAATGAAGGAGTGTTCAATAGACAGATCTTCAAATCAGTCTCAATACTCTCATCTTTTTTCAGCCATGAGGATGAAGTGGATGCATCATATGTTTTATTCCGCTTTGGATTTTTTGTATGTTTAATCAGTCCTATGGGTTGTGTTCTGAGGTGTCTTTCCTTACATACGAAGTCACCTGTGTTTAAGCCCATTCTGGGACCATTAGTCTCAATAACCTTTAGCGCAGTTTGTTTGATGTTATCCATGCACTATGAGCCCTGAAATTTCGACACTAATTTCTCTACTATGAAGTACCCCATTCTTACGTTAGAGAAAGTGTGGAACAGCCAAGGTGTCGAGGGTGCCAGAGATTTGTGCCCTGACCGTTGTGGATGGCGCAAGACTCGCTTGGCCGAAGAAGCGCCAGCGATGAAGCGCCTGACGTCTCTTCAAATAGCTGCTAGGTGTTCTAAGACTTGAGTCCTAGCGTGAGAGCACCCTTGTTACAGGTACTAAATACAAACAACCTCAACAATCAAGGTAATGAACGGTTGCAGTGACCCAATCTAGCAACACACAGCGTGACAGCCAATGTACAGATGCCTTGTTCTGTATTCGTAGCTGTGTAACCCACAGATACCCCGGTTTCCTGCTGATAACATAGGACCATACATGTTAAATTACCACGCTGCTTTAAAAATTCACAGCGCTTGAAGTGCGAGTCAGTTCTAATGAACCACAATTCTAACTGAGCTGGTTTAACAGTTAACAATTAGGAGAGATGGGTATCACAATGCAATCACACTTGGCAAACAGAATACACTCGTTCCAATCGATCTGCAACTTTCTCAATATGGCTTAAGCGTCAGGTACACTATATTGTATTCGGTGTTCCCTGCTCCCTAAACGCCTTGCATCCCCTTTCTTAAGAAGCATTTCCTGCAAGCATAAACCCCCCCACCCCCCTCTGTCTACGGATGTCCTCCTTCCGCTGTTTTACTGATGGCCCCTGCAGCTTCTTCCGAGCAATGGCCACCCTCCTTTTTGCTAGTATTAGCATAAATTGAGGCGGCTGATTTTTTACTTTAGGTCGCCTGCTACCCGATATTAGCCCCCACAAGCACACTCTTGGGCTACACTCATAGCTGGAATTCAACAGACCATTAATCCTTGTTATCACCCCCTGCCAATAGCACCCAAGATCTAGGTCCAACAATGAATAAACTGGATAAAATGCCACTTAACCTACAGCAATTTCCATCAGGACATCATTGCAACGGCTTCCTTAGACTGCGCCTGAACGCACTTAAATCGAAGGAAATGCTGGTGATGTGACACGATCAGGACACAAAGGACGTCGTCTGTAGATACTGTCTGCCTAAAACTGAATCTATAAAACATTTAATAACAGAATGTCCACTGCTTAAAGACCTAAGGACACTTCATCTTAGTAAATTTGCACCCGTCGATGGAAATATGGACGAATGGTGGTTTTGCATTCCAAACGGGAGATCGGTGCATTTAACCTGCTCAGTCATAAACTTTCTGGAGAAAATTAAGAACTAAAAAAAAAATAATAATAATAAATTATCAGAACGCATTGGTAGAAAAAAAACATTTTAACAGTAAATTTGATAGGAAATGTGTATTATCTAGAGTTATGTGAATAATGAGAGTAAAAAGTTGTAATAAATGTTTATATTAATCTATGTTACAATAAAAGAAAAAAAAAACAACACTCACTCACCAGGCATCGTCACAGTTATTCATTGCATGTAGCTTAGTCAGGGTGACATATACCCTATGCAAGATATTAAACTGAATAAGTCGAAATCTAGCATTTCTTGAGAATTTCCGGACCTGTTCCCACATCCTGCCCGAATCCGCCGCTGAAATCATATATCCCATATCCGTTTCCCATTTGGTTTTTACTGCCAGCTCCCCTAAAGGAAAATGCCCCTGTATCACCTGTTAGAGGCGAGAGATCCTAGTCCGTACCTCGCCCTGCGTGTGAAGAGTGCTTGCATCAGCAGATTTGTGGTGGGTTCTTCTAGAATAACTGCCCAGATAGTAGCCAATCGTTCGGTCAGGGACCCATAGGCAAGAAATTGCCCCCCAGAGACCTCATACCATATCCTCCAGTCCTCAAACGTCATTAGCTTCCCTCCCTCAAACAGGTCTCCCACTGACCAACATCCTTTGCCTACCAGGTCCAAGATCCACATTAGCTGTATTGCTGACCAAAGACCCTGCTCCGCAAAATATAGTCCTGGCCTCTGCAGTTTCCCCAGAAGTTTATTCTAAACCTCCTGTACCACCTGGAATATTAGTATCCTCCAACCTCCCTCCCACCCCCCAATCGCGCCGCACAGTAATTCTACTCCTGTCCAATGGGCTGGGAGGTTCCCCAACAAACCAACCAATAATTCTCCCTGTGTCCACCCATACCAACACTGCTTGCAGCTGTGCTGCCATTAGATACCACTCATAATTCGGCAGGTTAAGGCTTCCCTAGCAGCATGGGCGTAGTAGGACCTTTTTTTGATCCTGTAAGGGATATTGGTAAAATCAAGGATAGCGGCAGCACCTCACAGAATTGAACAGAGTCCCCAATTTCCGACAATGCCCTACCTGTATTGTAAACAAACGTGTCCTCAATACTGTGAAAGATTTGGATACCCAGGTACCTAAATGACTCCCCTTCCCACCTGATCCCCCAATCTGGAAGGGCAGTAAGATTGCAACTGCACATACTCCCCAATGGGAACAGTAACGATTTCTCCTTATTAATACGAAAGCCTGACAGTTTCCGATATTAATCCAATACTTCTAGCAACAATAGCATATTTTCCAGAGTGTTTCCCACATATAACAGATCATCAGCGTACAGGGAAGCTTCACCCCGCCCACCTGCATGCCTGCCTCCTCCATTTCTTTCCCGAGATAACGCACCAGCTGTTCCATTACTAGTGCAAACAATATTGGGGAGACTTGTCGCGGTCCCCTGCCCAGTGTCCACCACAGCGAGACCCACTCATTTGTCTTCACCCTCGCCGTATTGTACAAAAGACACACCCATCGACAAATGTTGTCCCCAAGTCCAAAGGCAAAATCCCAATTACAGCACCCCAAACAACCTGTCCCTCCACTGACCCCTCATTAACCTTGAAACATAGTGTTATGTCTTCTCTCAAAGTTTCCTTGAACGCCACATCTTCCAGGGCTGTAGTCGAAAGACACCATGACCACACCAGTGATCTCAGCCTCATTGCCTCCAGATACGACACCATGGGGGAAATTATCAGAGAGAACCCTCCCCAAATAGGTTGTATTCCTAAACTTGTGGAAGTATTCCACCCCCACAAATATATAGTCCAGACGTGAATAGGAAACATGCACCACGGAAAAGTAGGAGTAGCCTCGGTCCTGCCCATGTGAGTCCCGCCACAGTTCCACCATATCTAAGCCTGCAAAAACCTCTGAAGGGACGCCGTCCATTGCCTCTTCGTTAGGCAAGATTTCCTCGTACTATTGAGCTCCAGGTGCAGGGGGCAGTTGAAATCTCCCCACCCCATATAAATAGCTGTTCCTGGTGTCCTCCCACCAATTGCAGGACCGCTGGAAAATATTCTGTCTCGTCTATATTGGGGGCATAAGATTTGACCACACAAAGATCCCCATTTTCAATTGTACTGAGGTGCGTCATCTGTTATCAGCTTACTCACCTGAATGGACTCACCTGAATGGACACCCCAGCCTCAACCCAGATTAGGACCTCTGTGGCATATTTTGAGTAGGACATCCCCACCATGCACATCATTTAGAACCTGATTAGTTGTTTGATTGGCAGCCATTGTATAATTTTTAGTGCTGGGGTGATGTGGTCCCTTCGTGATAGTTTAAGGAGGAGTCTGGCTGCTGCGTTTTGGAAATGTTGCAGTTTCTTCAGCAGGTGTTCCAGCATTCCAAGGCAGAGGATGTTTGCGTAGTCAATTCTTGACATGATGAGGGCGATGACTGTCAAGTGTAGGGCAGGAACGGTAGGATTCTTTTTATTGCGTGCAATAGGAAGAAGCATTACTTGATTATTGCGTGTGGTTCTAATGTTAGCGCTTTGTCCATTAGGACTCCAATGTTTTTGACTATTTTCGATGGTGTGGGTGCTGTTCCTAGTTCTGTGGGCCATGGGCCATACCCAACCTAAGTTTGCACTCATTTAATGAGCTTTTTTGACAGCGCCCAAACCAGTAAGTATCACAGCACTGGTACAACTTGGTGAGCAGGGAAAGACAAAGTACAGTACAGAGTAAGAGAGAGGTAACAAGGTGGAAATGCAACATAATAGTACAAGATCCATGGAGGAGGATGAGATCAGGGAGGTCACAGAACTATGAAAGGCTGAGCTGGCCTTGCCGGGATTTGAACCTGCAAATCACAATCAGATTACAACAGCAGGAGCTCAGCCCGCTGAGCTATCTTCCGTGCTATCCAGCCAGAGCATGTTTTCTTAATGTGGCATTGCAGTTTATTACTGTTGTTAAGGCCAAAGGCAACATACGAGGCAATGTTTTTTACTGTGGCATGAACGTTTTCTTACTGCCGTTAGGGAGCAAATACAACATGAAGAGAGTTCTTATATGGGAGTGGGGGATTTGTGTATCCAGCAAGGATATTTTTTTTACTGTGGCATGGCTTTTTTTTACTGGCATTAAGGCAATGCCAACAGGAGTATGTTCTTACATGGGGATCTTGGCATGTATTGAAAGAGCCAGCATAAACATGCTTTGTTATAGTATATTTACTGGCATTATGCACAAAGCAAACATGAGTATTTTCCTACTTTTCAGAGAGCATGTAAGCATGCACTGTAATCAGTAGCCCCATAGGCTTAATGGCCCGTCTCATTAACAGTCTTCAAAACTGCCATCCACCCCCCACCCCTCCCCAACATTTTGAGGATGGTTCCGCCCCCGTCAACCATATAATGTATCACATATGATAATTGGAAGTAAACTGTGGTCTGGTTGTGATATTTAACGGTATGTATGTCCTTTTAGGGTGGTGGGTGGGGATATGCAAATATATACACACTTTTGGGAGCAATCGATGAAGACTTGGGCAACACTGTGACCCTGAACCCTCGAGCCCACTGTGATAGTTTGTCATCTATGGCACACCTTCCGAACAAGCGAACACAGACTTAACTAGGCTCACCCTACCAAAAACGTTGGGACCCCATATGCACCCCTTCTCTGTACTTACTCCCCAACCCCTTGGCTTGACTGAGCAGCGCTTCCTCGTCATCCGAGTGTACTGGGGGCTTCGGGTCTCCACTGCCTTCCTCTGCAGGGAGCTGACCTGGCTCGGGGCTGTCTCCCCCACTCTTGATCTTCTCATGCACTTGGCTTTCTGCGGGAGTATATTCGGGCTCCAGCCCAAGCCAACTGCCCAGGCCCCGCAGCATTACGGTGGTGTGCGAATAATCCCTCGCGAGCAAGCGTCTTGCCGGCCACGACTTGATTGTTGCTGTTTGTTGTTGTTGCTGATCGCACTTCCTCCTTACTCACGAGCCCTGCCTGTTCAGCTGATGTGACGCGGAAGCAGGAAGTCGAAATAGACATAAAAGAAGGACCAACATTTCGGTGTCCTGGCAAATGCGAGCGCGGCTGCCAACTTGTCAAAGCAACAAGAACGTTATAGTGTCTTTCATTTTGAAAAACCTGTTTCTGTTGTATATTTCTTTTTTCCTAAAAACGCTTCCATATTATGAACAATGCAACTATGTTAATTTAACATAAAAGTAGGTTCCAAGTCCTAAGAAAGAAATGCGCCGCCGTTAGGTTTGTGAGTGTTTGTGAGTTTATCATCTTTCCTTGGGTCTTTCTAGCAAACCAGGCTAAAATAACGCATACATAGAATTCCTTGCTTTCCTGTGTAACCAGAGGTGTTTGCGGACAAAAATTGTGCCCCCTCAGTGCTTTCCAGAATTGTAAGCGTAATGGGACCTGATGCAACCGGTTTCGTTTTATGCGTTAATTGTACACATTACTCGCCTTTTGGAGTCCGTATGTCTTGTTGTAGGCTTACATTTTTCATTTTGGCGCTTTTTGGTGGCGTCAGCCACCACACTTCGCAAAAGCATTGTAAAGAAGGGAGGCCACACTGAGGAACAGGTAAGTAAGTTTATTTCTCACGGAGCTCGCCGGTCGCCCTCCTCACTACAAGCCGCTTTTCATTTCCTCTAACTGCCATCCTCGCTGCGGTCGCGCGACTCTCATTCGAAACGTAAACACGAGAGCACGCGCGACCGCCGCGAGAGACTTTATATTCTCTACACATCTTCAACCTCAAACAGGGCAAATATATTTTTTAATAATGCTTATAACTGTAATGTAAAACTTAGCAACAATTAAAAATTAATCAGCAAGTTTGTCTGAACCAGAATACAATAAAAAGTTAACAGTAACGCATAGCTTGCGCATGGCCTGAGTACCCTAAGTGTCCATCTACATCATGTATTCATTAAACATGACGTGAGCACTTCAGTGTCAAGTCTCGTAATCCCTCATCCACACCGGCTTAGACCTAGCCCTATGTGAAGAATCCTCTTTGACCTCTGAATGTCATCTTCTCTGACCTTCCCACCTGTCTTTCCCATGTTCTCATCCGGCACCCCTCCTTTCACCTTCTCATTCAATCTCGTATTATCCTCCTCCACCTTCCTCACTTGCTTCTCACCTTCACTCCTTTCCTCATCACCCGCCTTCGCCAACCTTCCTTTCGACCATACTTCGCCACCTTCCAGAATTACCACATTACCTTTTACTGCACATATCTTCTTAGGACCCAGAAATCTACTTTCCACCCACTTGTTCACTAGTCTAGGATTTTTGACATACACTTTTTCTCCAACCTTCCATTCACGTTCTTTCACCCTCATCCTGTCATCAAACAGTTCCTTATTTCTTTCCTGACTCAATGCAATAAGTTTCATAATCTGATTCCGGTCAACATTAACCACTTTGGCCATTCCTAGCCATCCTGGACAAAGCCTTGTCCCAGGCTCCCTTCCCTTCATCGAAACAAATGGAGATACTCCCGTCACAGAATGTGGCGTAGTGACATAATTCCATGTCATGCTCCTCAATACTTCCCTCCCTGGTTGCCTCGACTTCATGGCCAACTGCAGGCCCCCCTTTATGTACCTGTTAACTCTTTCAACAAGTCCATTGGCTTTAGGATTATACAGAGCAGTCCTTGTGTGTTTTATACTGTATCCTGCAAGAAACTTCTTTATTGCTCCAGACACAAATTGTACCCCATTATCCGACACAATTTCAACCGGCACCCCCTCCTTAAGAAATACCTTTTCCAAGAATCCAATCAGCTCCCTTGCCGTGACCTCCTTTACAGCTTCCCACTCAAACCATTTGGAATGAAAATCTACTACGACAAACACAAACTTTAACCCATCTCCCAGACCCGCCACCGGACCCATTATGTCCACTGCTAACTTGCTCCACGGCTGGTCCGGTACCACATTTGGAATCATCGGAGCCTCTCTCACCACTCTGCATTTGTCACTCGTTTGGCAAATTATACAATCCTTGACACACCTTTCTGCACACCTGTCAATTCCCGGCCACCAAAAATTCTGCCTCAATTTCCTTTTCATAGCCGCTTCTCCAGGATGCCCCTGATGAGCCAGCTCAACTAGTACCGACCTAAGGGAATGAGGAGGAACAATGCACCTCCCCCTCCTTAACCTATCCTCACATAGGTTTAACTCATTTTTTACTTCCCACCAAGTATTGAACTTACAATCCAAATTTTTTCTTTCTGGCCACCCCATCACTGTCCAACTTTTGACTAACTTGAGATCATTATCAGAATTCTCTTCTTTCGCCCATTCCTCCTTACTGACCGCACTTTTTACCTCTGCTACCACTAACTCCTCCTCTGTCTCTCTGTCCTTCATAGGTTCACCCTTAAGAGGCAGTCTGGAAAGGCAATCTGCCACAACATTCCGCTTCCCTGGTAAATAGCTCACTTCAAAGTTAAAATTTTGGAGTCCTAGACCCCACCTGCTTATTCTTGGAGAACCCATGGCCCACCTGCCACTCTCAAACATCTGAACCATGGGTTTGTGGTCCGATCTGACCACAAATCCTCTTCCCCACAAGAAGAACTTAAAATGATTTACTGCCCAAAACATGGCCAACGTTTCTCTTTCAATGACAGAATATTTGCTCTCTGCCCCCTCAGCATCCTAGACGCAAATGCTATTACTCTCTCAGTATTGTCCTTGTTGTACTGCACTAACGTCGCGCCCAGTCCCAACATGCTCGCATCTACTACCAAAACCGTTTTGTCCTTAGGGTCAAACCTACCTATGGATGGCGCTTCACCCACTGCTTGCTTAATGCACTCAAAAGCCACGTCACATTCCGCAGACCATTCAAACCTCACTCCTTTTTTGAGTAACATTCTGAGGGGCACTGATACTTTGGCAAAATCCTTTACAAACCTATGATAATATTCGGCCAAACCGAGGAATGATTTCACCTGCTCTTTATCTTTTGGTACAGGTGCGCATCTCACTGCTTCTACCAAGTTCTTTTTAGGCCTCACCCCTTGCTCATCTATCTCATGTCCCAGATATTCCACACTATGTACCGCAATCTTACACTTGCTCCTCTTCACCGTCAACCCTGCCTCACTCAATCTGCTTAACACTTGTCTCAACACTTCATCATGTTCTTCAGTAGAACCAGCATATATCAACACATCGTCCTGGAACACAATAATGTTCTTTACTCCTCTCAACACCGTCTCCATGACTCTTTGGAATACGGCTGCCGCGGACGCAAGCCCAAATGGCATCCTGCAGTATTTAAATGAACCAAACACCGTGATAAATGCTGTTAGGTGTTGACAATCCTCCTTCAACGGAATCTGATGATAGGCTTGTGAGAGGTCAATAACCGAAAACACTTTGGCATTGTTCAGTACTGATAGCTGGTCACCTATTATTGGTAGTGGATGCCTATCCGCTAATATGTTTCTGTTCAGATCCCTCAGATCCACACATAACCTAATGTCTCCATTGGCCTTAGCTGCTACTACAACCGGCGATAGCCATTCCGAGCTTTCACTCTTCTCTATTATTCCCCTTTGGAGTAACGACTCCACTTCATCCTTGAGTTTCTTATTCAATCCATGAGGTACTGGTCTCACCCTGTGGACTTTCAGACTAGCCCCTGCCTTTAATTGAATTTCATGTTCAAAACCCTTCAACATCCCTAGTTCCTCCTGAAACACCATGGGATACTCCTTTTCCCATTTATCCTTCAGTTCAGCTACATCAACTGGTCTCTCCGCATTCGCCTGTATTCTAATTCCCAATTTCCACTGTTCTTCCCATCCCAGAAGTGAAGAACCTTCTTGGGTAACGTATATCTCTGCTTCACAGCTCCTCCCTTTGTACTTGATAGAAGCCTGGAACATCCCTATAATTCTAATTCTAACATTTCCATATGCATATGGCTCTATAGTGTGCTTCTTCAATTTTGTCACGTCTCCTTGCATGCAACTCAGGAATGTCGCCTTGGACATCAATGTCCACGGTGAGCAACTGTCCACCTTCATTGTCACCACCCTTCCATCGACCATGAATACATCTGTGGGTGCACCTCCCTTGCTTGAGACTTCTGTTACTTCCAATACATGCTTTGTTTGGTTGCTCCTTCCCATTTCTAAATCTTCACTTTGTTCCGACATTCCTCCACCTGCTTCAATGCTCTGCACCATCCCAGATTCACGACAAACTCTCGCGAAATGCCCTTTCTTTTTGCATTTTAAACACGAGATATTTCTGTCTGGGCAAAACATGCTTGTGGAAATATGACGGTTACTACCGCACTTGTAGCACTTGATTTCTTTATTGAAGCCAGCCTTTGCGAAATCCCTTCACCGCAGCCACTTCTCCTTCCGACTTGTCTCCCTTCATAGTGGTCATATATTTATGGGTCTGTTCCATACTCCTTGCCATGTCTATGGCCGACTCCAGCGATGCATCTCTAGATAGTAACCTCTCTTGTATCTTTATATTATTTGTGCAACAAACTGTCAGGATTAGTCAGGCAAGTACAAAGGCAGCGAATATGGCAAGGGAAATGTGCACACAGGAACAACGACTCATGTATGCTAGAACCCAGGAGTGCAAATAGAGTGTGACATCAAAACCAATATATGAAAAGGGATGTGGGGGAAGCACCTGACCGCGAGGAAAGTCGGCAAGCGCCTTACCCCCAATTGCTGTTACAGGTACTGACAGCGCTAAACCCACGTGGAGGGCAAGCAATGACAGGATCTGTGAACTAACACTCTTGATGGTATTAAATAAGGGAACTAAAGAACTGTACTCACGAGGACGAGATAAACCTCTTGAATGTCAGCTAGCCCACAAATCCTGTTGATGAAACTGGGACCCCGAAAGGCTAGAACAGCAATGGGAGGAAAACTAAATACCTAAGTTGGAATAGTGTTTACAAATTAGTGAGGAAAACATAAGCATTCACACAGGAGCTAGCTACAACCGCACACCACACCTAATAATCAAATGGGAAATAAATGCAGAAGTGCAATGGAAAACATGGAATGGATCCCAATAGAAAGTAAGGATCAGGAGCAGGGAAAAACGAAATAACCAATGCAAACTTCTCCCTACCCCTCCAAGGAAAAGATAGGAAGCTAATCTAAGAGGAATGCTAAGGCATACGGGTTTACAGCAGCAAAGGACAGAGTCAAAGAAAGATAGAACACAGACAAACTGGGCTGCATCTAAAAGGGGAAAGCACTGAGAAATGCTGCCTGCTAACAGAGGAAGACAAAAAGGGAATCAAGGGAGCAGAAATCAATTAGCGCATGAATCCGGGATTCAGGGCGGAGGAACAAGAAAACAGGAACTAGGAACTAGGTACAAAGGCAAGGAACAAGGGACTAGTCACAACAGGAACACTGCAAACGATGACCAGCGCTGGACTGAAGTAAGACTGAGGCTTTTAAAGCTGCTTAACGAGCACACGCCTCAGGTGTGCTGATTGCTGCACCTGCAGCCACAGCTGTTGCCTATCCTCCACCCAACCTTGTCCTGCAAGGGTCGAGGTGGAGCAGTGGGCCAGGCATTCTGGGAAGCATAGTCATTTGGTTAAAGAAGCATGCTGGCTGCCAAAAACCTGGAATGGATCCGGAAGGGAAGTAGCTTGGAAAATAGGGATTTAGCGCTCCCAATTCATCACAGCACAGTAGCATAAGGTTCGGAGGAAAGGTCCAGTAGGGAATAAACCCCAAATCATGCCCCCAAGTGGTGGGAACGGGAGCGAAGGGAGCGAGTCGTGACACAAACTAATTGGTCCCTTATAAGAGAGTCAGTGAGCAGCCCAAATTCACATGTATGACTAAGAGACCTCAATGCTGCAATGAAGTTCTCCACCGGCTCTTGTGGATCTTGTACTCTTTGAAAGAACTTGTGTCTCTCAAATGTTATATTTTTCTTGGCTTCGAAATGAACTTCCAACTTCTTTTCTGCCATGGAATACTGGTCCACCTCTCCCTGGCCTTGTTGTGGAGGATCTGGTAATCCATCATAAACACTTCTGCCTTCGGTTCCCAGATTATGCAGCAGGATCGCCTCTTTTCTGGCTGCTGCAAACTTATCCCCTCCAATTGCAATCAGGTACGTGTCAAACAGCTTCTTCCATCTATCCCACCTTATAGGTGGAGCACCAGGTTCTGACAGGAACTGTGGTGGAGGTGACATACTAGCCGCAGCCATTTTCTTGTAAATAGTGGCTTATTTACCAATATCACTCCTTGCGTTACTGTGCCTTTATCTCCAATCCTATTCACTTTTGTTATACTTATTTCCTACTATTTGCCAGTTTCATGTACTTGCCCTTTTTGGCACGTCTTATGTATGAAGAGCACAGGTTCACTGTATTTCTGTTCTCCTTTGACACACAGTATTGTGTGAAGTCTATGCAGTTACTTTACTGTCCTCTGGGAGGCCTTCTTCCTGCAAAAACTGCAATGACATAAATGTCCACTAGGGGCGCACAGTTGCACAGCTTCAATGAACTAGACACACTTCCTTCATAATGTGGCTCTTGTTGTCTCTGAGTTCTTCTCGGCTGTACCTCCTCCCTGGCTGTGCCCCCAGCCTCCTCCCTCTCCCTGCTCCTCACCTTCTTATCCTATGAGAGGGGGAGTGGGCGGCACCCACCAAGGGAAACAGCCTTTCCTTGTCTGGCAGCTCGAGTGAAAGTGGGGAGAGCGTCCCCCTGCAGCGCCACGCTCCGAGGCGCCGCAGAGACAGTCCCTCTCAGGCCCCCACCTCTCCACAGGCCTCTTCCCGTCTCCGGACCTGCTCTCCTTACTGCTAGCGACGCGTTCCGCTTCCAGGAAGCCGTCGCTGGGCTCCGCGGCAAGCTCCGGGTGCCCCCTCGTCGCCACTTGAAGAAGGGAGGCCACACTGAGGAACAGGTAAGTAAGTTTATTTCTCACAGAGCTCGCCGGTCGCCCTCCTCACTACAAGCCGCTTTTCATTTCCTCTAACTGCCATCCTCGCTGCGGTCGCGCGACTCTCATTCAAAACGTAAACACGAGAGCACGCGCGACCGCCGCGAGAGACTTTATATTCTCTACACATTGCTTCTAGAAGAAGGGGGTCTTAAGAAGCAGTGTGTGTGGTTGTCATGACAACTGAAAAGGCTGTGGCATACAGTGACCAGTGTCCCAAGTGTTAATTTCTGTTGTAGTACGTGGATGCAATCCAATAGTATTTTCTCCCAATCGGTACTGTCACATGTCGCAAATCTGTTAACGCTGAAGAGCAGAACGATCTGTTTTTCGCCAGCAGCAGACACTGCAGAGAAGCAGGGACGGGACAGTGAACCAAGGGGAGGCTGCCGAAGCAACATGAGGGTCCCACCCAGTGATAGAACTGTACCGAAACTGTGGTCTCAGTAGGGATGAGGGTAGGCGGTGTGGTACTGTCTCTTTAAGGGCTTCGGCACGCAGCAGAGTGATGTTGCACTCCGCCGCGTGCCTTTAAATAAAGGGGGCGTGCCCCGATGGTCATTGTGACCAGGGAGCCTGAACCGAGCTGACGTCTCTGTGCGAGTCTGTAGCAGGGGCTGGGGGCTCACGGAACATTGCATGGGGTATGCAGTGCCCCACAACAGTGGCGACGAGTCCGATAATACACCCGGGCCCGGCAGTGAACATCATTTGAATTTTTATGTCGGAACGAGGGACGGAATCCACTCGTTCCATGCCGCGGAGAGGGTGTGCACCATGCGGCAGGCGCCCATTTTGTCTCTGAGGCCGGGATGATCGTGGCGCCCCGGAGGGGCCCACGAATGCCATCCAGGCCTAATTTTTAGACATTTGCATAGCAGGCAGCTATCTCTGCTCACACAAACCTGGAAATTTTGGCATTTTTCCATTTCAAGGTGATTTTCATCGAGTGAAGGTGAGGTGCTGGGGGGAAGCCTTCTTTTCCCTGTGAATGCCCTAGACCTCCCTGGCACAATTGTTGGACACTCCTTGCTGGATTCTGGGCCTATTTACATCATAGTGGCTAGCTGCTCTGCAACTATACTTATTCTGTAAAGCCTACGCCCTGATTTTGAACTGGTGTGGCAATCTGAAGATCAAGAAGGCCTGTGTCACGATTAACGGTGCCAGACAGTACAGGTCCATACATCCCCACACAACACAGGGAAATTTGGGGCAGATTTATGGCCCCGGTGGGGACCGGCCCCAAGATGGACAAGGGAGGAGCACCTGGACCCTGTCCTGGCACCTTTGGCACCAGGCTCATAACACTAAACTCAGGAAGCATCCTGCTAATGGTTTCCGCACCCTAACATTGGGTGTGGCAGGGCATTCTGCTAGGCAGGGCGTGGCACAGGGTGTGGCTAGCCACAGGCTATATAAGCCTCGCCCATTCTCAGAGGCACGCTTCGCGTTAATCTGCAGTTAGCAGCGTAATGCGCTCTGTCGATTCTGCAGCCAATACACATCAGCATCCGTCGATTCTGCAGCCAGTGACCATCAGCAAACCTGCAGGAAGCAAGCCTATGTCCTGCTAACACCGGAGACGCGTGCTAACCTGGAAAACAATCTGGAAACGTACCCGCAATACTCACCGGATGCTCCCCAGCTGTCACGTCTGGCCACGGAAGAAGGAAAACAGCATCCAACACCGTCCAGCTGCTTCCAAGTGTCTCCTGACAACAGCGCATCGCTCCATGACATCGCAGCCTCTGCAGCAGCCCGCATCTGAAAAGGAAAGACAAAACAAAGGTTAGTTCGCGCAAAAGCAGTGCGCACAGAACTTACCCTACTGCGTTCCATGTCTGTAGTTTCTTCAGCATTCTCACGCTCACTACAGACGGACGCACGCATAAAGACTTGGTTATGAACACCGGGAAGGTTAAAAGCTGAGATATACTCACTGCAATTGCACGGATCATAAGGCCACACATAGTGCAACGGATGAAGAAGGGAAAGGATACAGAGACATTACGGACATTGTACCTACCTGAGTAAAAGAAGAAGAAATCAGAGACAAGACAAAGGAAGGAAGAAGAACAAACACAGAGACATTAATAAGCAAGCAAGAGCTCAGACGACATGAGGTGCTGCCGCAGCAGGCCTGGGCAGTCCTTAGTTCTCAGAGACCAGTGAAGTAACTGGTTCCGGCTGACTACTGCACCCCTGTCAAAAGTGGCAGGAAGGAGAGTGCACCATCCAATAACACAAGGTGAGAGTGCCATATTACAGGGAGAACCAGAGTCACTTGGGGGTCGCAAGTGGTAAGTGCCACCCATTTCATTCATCCCATTATTCCCAGTTTAGGAGCTGACCCCAGGCCAGACCCCGAATCACGTGCCGCACTGTGCTGCGCAGAAGTCAAGGCAACAGTCCGTTCAACGTCCGGCGCCCGTCACCCGTCACCACTGTGGAGATAAGGTGAGCGTAACAGCCTGCATTTGTGTGCCCTAGTGTGTGCTGGTGTGGAAGCTTGAAGATCAAGGTGGCCTACTTGGGTAGTCTGTCTGGGTGAGTGGTGGCCCCTCTGTCATCCGAAAGGGGTGCTCATGCGGTTAACCCATGAGTGCTCCGGCTGATCAGGACGGAGGACAACCAGCAGATCAACAACAGCCTTAAGGCCAGCTTCCACATGCGCCTCCAGCCATGGCCCAAATGAGGCCCCCTGCGGCACTTCAGCCTAACCCTGAATTAGATGTGCCTGGCCCTCCATCCAGCCTGGGACCTAGGAGGAGGCGGTGGATTGATCTCCTCGACATGTATTTTAGGGCCACAATGGAAACCAACGACGACAGCAAGTTGGCAACCTTATTGTATGCCGCAGGGCCTGCATTGGACAAAATCTTTGACTCCATCCAGCCTGTGGATGCCTCCTATGGCGCAGCAACGACAGCTCTCCACAACAATGTTCTTCCCTTGGCTAATGCAGACTATGAGCGTTTTGTGATGCTCTCCACCCATCAGAAGGAGGATGAGACACTGGACACATTCTATGGCCGTCAAATCCAAGAGTAGACAGCAACCACAGTGCATTGTTGCAGTTAATGAGTCTCCCATTCCTGTGTTGGTGGACACGGGGGCGTCCGTTAATGTGATGGCCAGAGAACACTATGACGCCATGGAGTGCCCCCCGAAGCTCAGATTCGGGGGTTCTCAGCCAATTCCCCTGGATGGTGCCTTTGTAGTGGAGGTGGGGCATGGTGGTTTGAGAATAAAAGCGCGCTTCTATGTAACACCTGTCAGCACCAACACACTGCTGAGCTGTGCGGCAGCCGAAGCTCTGGGGATTGTAAGCTTTGCGTATTCAGTTTATGTGGAGGACATGCAAACCTTACTAGACAAGTACGCCCAATTATTCCAAGGGATTGGACAGATGGCTGGCGATCCAGTGAGGTTGCACATTGGCGAATCAGTGCAGCCCATTGCCCTCAAGCACCACAGGGTGCCCTTCCACTTGAGGGGGTTAGTGGATAATGAACTGGACAACCTGGTCAACCTCGGTATCATCGAAAAAGTGGATGGCCCGACACTGTGGGTATCGCCCATTGTGGTTGCCAGAAAACCCAAGCAACCTGACGCGGTGAATATTTGTGTAGATATGAGAATCCCCAACAAGGCGATCCAGAGAGAACGACACCTAACACCGACCATAGATGATATTATCACTGAGTTGCAGGGGGCCTGTTTCTTTTCGAAACTAGATCTCGGGGCTGGGTACCACCAGGTCGTGTTACACCCAGAATCCAGGTACATCACAACATTCATGACCCACAGAGGCCTGTACCGCTATAAGTGTCAAGATGTGCGTCCCGTGGACACTGCGTACCTGTATTTCCAGAAGACTTGCGGGCCGGAGTCGCCAGGGTGTTAATAGTAGACTGTAGGAAGACAAGGTGGTGCCAAGAACCAGCCCAAGTCCCGTCCTGATTCGCAGGATTGAAAAAGGGTCAGATTCCTGATGCCACAGATGGCCTTTTCCCTGTTTTTTACGTGACGCCAGAACAGTGCAAGCACTGGCAGGGAAGGTCAGTAGATGAGAGCAGTAGGCTTGAGTGCAATGCTTGCCTATGTAGCTGAAGACTCTCTCCAATGTGGCTGAAAATGCAGGCAGTGATAGGCAAAAAACTGCAAGGCAGCTATGAAGGGCTGAGATGGCAAGAACACCTTCAAGCCACTGGCACCCAAGCATTAGCAGGCAAGACGGTTGGACAACGAAAAGAGGGCAGGTAGGGAGAGAGGGTGAGCCAGGCAAGGAAGGAACAGGGAGCCCACCCAGAACAGGACCGGACCGGGAACCAACCAAGGAGAGCAGTTCAGGAAACCAGGAAAACAAACCTAAAGGCTAGCACAGGACACGGAGTAAGAAGAAGGCAAAGCAAGGAGCGAGTGGGAGGTCAGGACCAAACCACGTTGAGACGCGGCGAAAACCGAGACCAGCCAGCCTTTATCGGGACTCGGCACGAAAGCGAGGCTTGGCCCGCAATCCGATTCGGCGCATGCGTGAAAGCGAAGCTATCGTGGACACGAGGCTTGAACCACAAGCCCGTTCTCTGCCGCTTCCGTGCACCAACGCATGCACCCCGACTCGCCCGGTAGAAGTATGCACCCCATGCATGAGGGGACCCAGGGTAACACCCCTCCCCGCAAGTCAGAACCGTGGGTACAGCCGCCAGGCATGCCCTGGTCCCAGAGTACTCCCATGTCTCGGCACCCAGGTGGGTGTCTTAACACCATGCTCCCTCCTAGAAAGACCCGGGGCCCCCGGCTTACAGGGATGGCGAAAAAAGAACTCACGCACCAAACGAGGAGCATGTACGTTCCCACATGGTTCCCAAGTGTGGTCACAAGCAGAATACCCCTTCCAGTCCACCAAGAACTGCAACTTCCCCCGATGGTAACGAGAATCACATATTTCCCGAACCTCATATTCCGGAACACCCCCCACATCAAAGGCCGCAGGGCGGGAACCAGAGCACCCATAGGGATTGTCCAGATAAGGCTTAAACAAGGAGACATGAAAAACGGGGTACACCCGCCAGGATGGGGGCAAACCCAATTTGAATGCAACTGGAGAAATCTGTTTCACAATCCGAAAAGGCCCAAAGAAACGAGGAGCAAGTTTCGTGGGCAGGTTGCGAACAGGTCCTTTTTTGGAGGAAAGCCACACCTTCTCACCAACCCGGAATGTGGGTTCTGGGGTTCGCCTTCTGTCTGCCTGTGCCTTCATGCTCTTACGTGCCTTAGCTAGGGTACCAGACGCCTGAAAATGCAGTTTCCGGATCTCGTTGATCATCTGGTCAGCAAAAGGAACCGTGCTTGGTTGAACAGGAGTGAACGGAAAAAGTCTAGGATTAAGTCCAAAGGAGCAGAGAAAGGGGCTTAATCCAGTAGCGGAATGTACCGAGTTGTTGTAAGCCACTTCAGCAAAATCCAAATGTGCACCCAGTTGGTTTGAGAAGCGTTGGTGAAGCAGCGCAAGTACTGCTCCAACGTCTGGTTGGTCCTCTCCGTCTGTCCGTTGGATTGTGGATGATAGCCAGAACTAAGTGCTCGATGTATACCCAGATGACGACAAAGTTGTTTCCAAAAAGAAGAAATAAACTGAGAACCGCGGTCAGAGATGATTTTTTCGGGTAGTCCATGCAAACGATAAATGTTGTGTAGAAATGCTTGTGCCATACAACCAGCAGAAGGAGTTTTAGCAAAGGGATGAAATGAGCCAGTTTGGAAAAACAATCAACTACTACCATAATGCACGTCTAGCCCTCAGAAGGTGGGAGTTCCACTATAAAATCAGTGGCTGTGGTATGCCATGGGTAAGGTGGTGTCTCGATAGGTTGTAGTAGACCAAGTGGCTTCCTTCTGGGTATCTTGACTTGGCACACACCGGACAGCATTCCACGTACTGTTTGATCTGTTTTTCCAATCCTGGCCACCAGAATTGTCTGGCAACAAGTTCTTGGGTTGCCCTTATGCCCCAATGTCCCCCAATCTTTGAGTCGTGAAGTCCTTGCAAAACTGCAATCCGAAGTGATTTGGTTGGTACATACAATCTCCCACGAAAGAAGAGCAAACCCTTGTCTTCTCCAATCTGGGGTAATTTCAACAGTTCTGTTCTGTAGGGGTCTGTCAACGTCTCTTGTAAAAATGTATCCAGACAGTGAGAGACAGTAAACAGGAAATGTTCTGGAGCAATCAACGGCTGGTTCTGACAGTCCTGTTTGATGTTGTCTTCTAACGAGCAAGACAACGCATCAGCTTTCAGGTTCCGAACATTGGGTATATAAGTGATTGTGAAATCGTAGTGAGAAAAGAAAAATGCCCAACGGGCCTGGCGAGTAGTACGACATTGGAGAGATTGTAAATACTGTAGATTTCTGTGGTCAGTACAAACCTCTACTGGAAACCAGCCTCCCAGAAGGTGATGACGCCATTCTTCAAAAGCTAACTTAATAGCTAAGAGGTCTTTCTCGATTACAGAATAATTACGTTCACTTGATGTTAATTTTCGGGAAAAATAAGCTACAGGGAATTCAATATCTGACTGAGGGTCTTTCTGTAGCAAGACTGTTCCAACGGCGAAATCCGACAGAAAGCTTCCACCATAAAAGGTCTACTCTCGTCGGGATGATGCAGAATTGGGGATGTACTGAAGGCTTCCTTGAGACGCTGAAACGCTTTGGTTGCTTCGTCATTCCACACAAAAGGTGTCTTACTGCTGCTTAAACTGGCTAAAGGAGATATTAGATTCGAGAAGCAGGGTATAAAGCGCCTATTAAAATTGGCGTATCCTAGGAATCGCTGAAGGGCCTTCACATCGTTAGGTTGTCTCCATTCCTGGATTGCACGCAACTTGGTCGGGTCCATCTGTATGCCGGAACGGCTAATCACATACCCAAGGAACTCAATATTGTCTTGATTGAAGAGACATTTCTCAGCTTTAGCATATAAATGATTCTTGTGTAAACGGCTGAGGACTTCTTTAACGTGGGGAATATGTTCCTTCTTGTCCTTGGAGAAGATCAGTATACCATCTAGATATACCCACACGGATACCCCAAGTAGATCCGAAAATATGTCATCCATCAAAAGCTGGAAAACGGCTGGGGCGTTGCATAGTCCAAAAGGCATGATGCGATATTCATAATGCCCCAATGGTGTCTTGAATGCCGTTTTCCACTCATCACCAGCCTTAATTCGTACCAGATGATATGCCCCTCATAAATCCAACTTTGAAAATACACAAGCAGAATGTAAGGATTCCAGGATGTCACGTATTAGAGGTAACAGATATCTGTCCTTCTGAGTAAGGTCGTTCAACTGCCGATAGTCCACACAAGGAGGCAAAGTACCTTCTTTTTTCTTAACAAAAAATAGTGGAAATCCTGCAGGGGACTTGGAATAGGTGATATACCCCTTCTGGAGAAATTCGTTTAAGTACTCTTGCAAGGCTTCTCTTTCTGGTGGAGATAAAGAGTACACTTTGCCATGTGGGATCACTGAATCAGGCAACAGTTCAATAGCACAATCAAAAACCCTATGAGGTGGCAAAGGTATGTCCTCTGGTTCTGAGAATACTGGATAATAGTCTGCATATTCAGATGGTACAGTGGATATCGAACATGCACGAGAGCTTCCATTCCCCTCTGTCTGTGTAGCAGTTGTAGATACATCAGAGGGTAATCTAGAGGGACAACGATCAGAAACAAATGTCAGGGTACGGGTTACCCAATTAATATTGGGGTTGTGCTATAACAACCAGGGTAAACCCAACACAATTGGATAAGACGGTGACTTGATCACATCCAAAGAATCATCTCCTGGTGTTCATTGATCCGCAACTGCAGGGGTCCAGTGTGATGTCGAATAGGACCAAAAGACAAGGGAGTGCCATCAATGACCTCAATCGGTGTGGCTTGGTTCTTCTCGAGTAGAGGTATTTCATTCTTCTTAATAAACTCGACATCAATGTAATTACCTGATGCGGCACAATCCAAAAGACCCATTACCACAACCGACTTGTCCTGCCACTGTACTATGATCTGAAGTACCAAGAGGGCTGCAGGTTGCATGGGCCGCAAAGTATCATCGAGATCCGGAAGGACTGGAAGAGACGAAGGGCCCCACCGGCACCACAATACAGGCATAAGTGAAGATCTCTTCTACGTTTCCCTTCAGTCGCAAACAAAGGACCTCTAAGTGCACCTGTTACTCACCAATCCGAATAGGCCTAAGATGCAGAGAAAATGACCTTGGAGATGTTGGTGGTATAAGATTCTGAATTCAGCCTTCCATCCCAGCTCCCCTGAGTATAAGACTCAGGCCTCCTCAAAGAGGAGCTCTTTTCCACAATGTACCTCTCTGCTATTTCAGTTAGAACAGACAGAGATGTCAATTGAATAAAAGAGCGGGGAGAACACACACCGCCAATACCAATGCTGCAAAAGAATACCAAGATATTAGATAGTATTGATATTACACAAGTGATTAGAACAGTTGAAATGATTGGACAACTACCTATATAGATATTGGAGTGGAGTTGAGTTTCCCCGGGATGATCTACAAAGAATAACACAAATGAGTGGAATTGATCTAAATCAGTATTGGTTCCCACTATAACTATAGAATGTATAACAACTGACCTGAATAAAGATAAATGGAGTAAGAGGAGTCCAGGATTCTGAAGACAACGACAGGAGAAAATAACAAACAGGGAAGTTAGTACAGGTAAGTAACCCCGAACGGCACGAGGGACGCACTAGTGCCGGGTTGGTGCAGTTCAGGAGGGCGTTCAAATGCACTTAAGAGCAATCACACAAGAAAGTCACTCAATGTCCCAGAATCCAACAGAAGACAATATCCATGGAAGACAATAGGTATGTACCTGAGTACACGAGTATAGTTGAGTAGCTGTTGAGATGATCCGAATAGTAGAGAGCAAATTGAAGTGCAGAGCGGCACCCAGGAAGAACCGCCGTAGATGAGAGCCGTATCCAGTAGCGTTCCGAGTCCAACAACCAGACGAGCACGACAGGAATAAAGGAGGAGACGAGGCAATCCAAAAGTCAGGCAAAAGGCCAAAACCAGGAGTTCAGATAAGGATTCGTGTAGGGAGACACGAAGAAGAAACGGACGAAACCGCGTGTAGCTGGTAACGCTAATTAGCAGCAATGAGCCCCTTGGAAGACGGTGGTTTTATAGTCGTAAAAGGGGCGTGGCTTGTTGTACGTCTTCCACGTAGAAAACGTGTCAGGTGACCTGGAGTGCGTTGACGTTTATAGAGACGCCATGGTAGCTTGTACCTGGACCATAGAGGAGCCTGTAAAGAAGTTGTATTCTGCAAGGATGCCCGCGGGGAAGCCTGAAGTGTAACAGCATCCTCCCCCAAAGACTCCGGCAACCCCCTGGCGGAATGGAAGCTCCTCAGAAGAACCAGACAATGCAAATTGGAGAGTGGCTCCCAAGTACGGTCCTCAGGCCCATACCCCTTCCAATCCACGAGGTAGAACAACGTACCCCTAGACACCCTGCAGTCCAGGATACGCGAGACCTCATATTCCTCCTGACTATCCACCAAGATCGGCGAAGGACGAGTAGACAGACGGGTCCCATGGATGAAAGGCTTGATCAAGGAGACATCAAAGACTGGATGTATGCGCCATGATCGCGGCAGAGAAAGTTTAACTGCCACAGGATTGATGACATCAGTAATGACATAGGGTCCCACAAATTTGGGCAGAAGCGAGCGTTTGCCTGCAATTCCCAAATTGCGGGACGATAACCACACCTTCATGCCACTGCGATAGACTGGAGCAGGTGATCGATGCGCATCAGCATACTTCTTGGCACGATCTTGAGCTCGGAGTAGATGACAGCGTACATCCCGATTAATCTTATCGAGATCTCTGATGCAATCTTTTGCTGCAGGAGTAATGGCCGGTAATACCGGATGAAGTGGAAGTGCCCTAGGATGACCACCATACAGGGCAAAAAAGTGAGAAACTCCAGTTGATGTATGCATAGAGTTGTTGTATGCAAATTCTGCATAAGGCAAAGAAGTAAACCAAGACTGTTGGTACTGAAGGCATAAACAGCGTAGATACTGTGCGATGGTAGCATTAGTTCTCTCGGTCTGCCCATCCGTTTGAGGATGGTAAGCTGAGGAATACCTGTCCTCAATACCCAGAGAAGCTGTACGAGCCTTCCAGAATCGTGACGTAAATTGTGTGCCACGATCGGAAACAATAACCGAGGGTAAACCAAAGAAACGAAACACATTCGTCAAGAACAGTTTCGCCAATTCTGGAGCTGCAGGCAAACTAGAACAAGGTATGAACAATGCATATTTAGTGAAGTAATCAACGAATACCCAAATAGTGTCATAGCCTTGAACGTCAGGAAGTTCCACAATGAAATCCATTGACAGCATCTGCCAAGGTTTGTACCGCACAGGAAGAGGTTGTAACAATCCAACTGGTTTGGCTCTAGAAGTTTTACACTGAGTGCATATGGAACAAGTCAAAATGTAATCCTTTACATCACGAACCATGGAAGGCCACCAAGCCCAACGCCGTAAGGCTTCAAGAGTTTTTTGACTTCCTGGATGTGCAGCAATCAAAGAATCGTGAGACCACTGAAGCGCTAAATCTCTAGCTTGAACTGAAGGTATATAGACGCGCCCTTGAATGAATGGCATACCCTGAATGATTTCCAGATTGAGGTCAGTGATCTCTTTTGGATGTTTTGAAACCCAATCAAGGATGATTGAACGCAAAAAGGGCTGAACCGAACAACCACAAACAACCTTGTTTGGTAGAAGAGGAAGAGCTTCGACCTGTTGAGACTGACCATCCGCATGTAAGCGCGAGAGAGTATCAGCCAGAACTTGAGCTTTAGCAGGACGGTATGTGATAACAAATTAATATGTGAAAAGAATAAATGCCACCGCGCCTTTCTAGCCGTAAGACATTTCATAGATTTGAAGGCTAACAGACTGCGGTGATCCGAGCATACAGTTACAAGGTGTTTGGCCCCCAAAAGATGATGCCTCCATTCCAAGAATGCGTCTCTGATGGCTAAAAGTTTGCGTTCTGTGATGGAATAATTCTTTTCGTAAGCTGTCAATTTACGAGAGAAATAGGCAACAGGATGAATCCCTCCTGAATGTGGACAGGTTTGAGACAATACCGCCCGAAGGGCATAACCTGAAGTATCAGCTTCAACAAAAAAAGGAAGCTCAGGATCAGGATGTTTGAGGACAGGGGCAGAAGTGAAGGCTGATTTTAATTGATCAACAGCTCTTTGAGCTTCTGAAGACCATACAAATGGTACTTTGACACTTGTCAGAGAGGTAAGTGGTGCGGATATTTCAGAAAATCCATTGATGAAGCGTCTATAAAAGTTTGCAAATCCCAGGAATGATTGTAAAGATTTGACTGAATTGGGTACAGGCCATTCCAGGATCGCACTCATTTTGGATTGACTCATGCGCACCCCATTGCTAGTAAGGTCATATCCCAAAAATTCCACCTCTGAGGCATGAAATATGCATTTTTCGGCTTTAACAAACAATCTATGTTCCCTCAGACGTTGGAATACTGTCTTGACATGTTTTTCGTGGTCTTTCTGGTTTTCAGAGTAAATCAAAATGTCATCCAGGTAGACAACAACAAATTGATCAAGAATGTCATAAAACAGATCGTTCATGAAAGCTTGAAAGGTGGCCAGGGCATTACATAACCCAAAAGGCATGACAAGATACTCAAATAGACCGTAACGTGTTTTAAATGCGGTCTTCCATTCGTCCCCCTCTCTCATGCGGACGAGATTGTAAGCTCCTCTGAGATCAAGTTTAGTGACTATTTTGGAAGAACCCAATTGATCAATAAGGACAGAAATCAGAGGAAGAGGATACTGGTTTTTTATGGTTGCTGCATTCAAAGCACGATAATCAATACAAGGACGTAGATCCCCTTCCTTCTTAGGGACAAAGAAAAGTGGTGATGAAATTGATGATTTGGAAGGACGAATGAATCCCATGGTCAAAGCCTTGTCTATGTAATCTTTAAGAACTTTGTCTTCTTTGAGAGTGAGGGCGTACACTCTGCCGGATGGCATTTTTACTCCCGGATTAGGTCTATTGGGCAATCATAAGCTCTATGTGGGGGTAGAGTCTCCGCCATCCTTTTGTCAAAAACATCTGTGTAATCTGCATATTGAGAAGGTATCACAGAGGTAACATTTTTAAAGACAGCTCCAATATGCATTGTAGGTGAAACTAGCGCCCTGACTGGACTATCATGGGTAATACCGAGTAATGTAGTACATCGAGTATTGCACATATTGGAAGGGAACTGAATCTGAGATGTCGACCAGTCTATGGCAGGATTATGAAGTTTCAACCATAGAATGCCCAGAATGACTTTGTAAGCTGGTGCTTTAATGATATCAAATGATATGTCTTCAGTATGGCCTTCATCAGTACTCATATGTAGTGGAACTGTTTGGTGAGTTACTATTCCTGAGACAAGAAGTGAACCATCCACTGCATTCACTGTTTCAGGTATAGTTTTGCGAAACAGTGGTATTCTTGACATGGCGGCAAAACATTGATCAAAATAATTACCTGTTGCACCTGAATCAATCACGGCTGTTGTCTGGAATGAAACACCATTATCTAAGGAAAATGTTACAGGTAGGCGGACTAAATGACTCGGATTCTGTAATGTAGAGTCCAAGGGTGAGTTTCCCGACATAGGGACTCTGTCTACTGTCGGGATTTGGCGTTTCCCGCCTTTCTTTTAGGTTTTTTGGTACACTCAGGTAATAAGTGATCACAGGCCCCACAATACATGCAGAGATTGTGTGATCGACGATATTCTCGTTGAGCAGGGGTAAGCGGTCCCCTAACCACCCCAATCTGCATAGGTTCAGGCGCAGGAGATGACGAAGACGAGGCCTCTGCTGAAACCGTGCTGAATAATGCTGTTTTCTTTTCGCCGCGTCTTTCGGATTTACGAGCATCAATCTGAAGAACTAAGTCTAGCAGTTCCCCGAATGCCGCGGGAACTACAGGAACAGTGGAGAGGATGTCCTTTAGTTCATCTGAGAGGCCTTGATAGAAGACAGCTGTCTTCTTTTCTTCAGGCCAGTCAATTTCTGCTTCCAACTGATTGAATCGTGCCAAATAAACCAATAAAGAATTGTTTCCTTGTCGATGTTTTAAGAGTTCCAGATCAGTAGCTTGAGTAGTATAACGTGTATCAAATACTTTACTCATCATAACAAGAAGGGCATCACAATTGTAAAGAACATGACTATTAGATTCCAACAACGGGTTAGCCCATGCGGCTGCAGTGCCTCCCAAATGAGACAAAACAAAAGCCGCTTTGGTTGTAGATGTGGGAAATGAGGCGGGGCGACACAGAAAATGCAATTTGCATTGATTAATGAAGGTTCGGTATTGTTTAGGGTCGCCTAGGAAGCGTTCAGGAGGAGCTAGAGGGAACTGGGTTGTAAGCATGATCGGGTTTGATTCCTGCTGTGGAGGTGGGAACCCTGAACCTGATGCTGTAGCTCCAGCACCAGCCATCTTTGACGCTGGTGTGGTAACCAAAGACTGAATGGCGTCCATGCGTTGGCGCAGTGCTTCTTGTGCATTGGTCAGGTCGGTACGTAGATCCGTGACCATTTGCACGATTTGATTCAAAGCATTACTGGCCTCTGTGGACATTTTTAAGGTTGCTAATTCTGTTACTCACCACTCCGAATAGGCCAAAGATGCAGATAAAATGACCTTGGAGATGTTGGTGGTATAAGATTCTGAATTCAGCCTTCCATCCCAGCTCCCCTGAGTACAAGACTCAGGCTTCCTCAAAGAGGGGCTCTTTTCCACAATGTACCTCTCTGCTGTTTCAGTTAGAACAGACAGAGATGTCAATTGAATAAAAGAGCGGGGAGAACACACACCGCCAATGCCAATGCTGCAAAAGAATACCAAGATATTAGACAGTGTTGATATTATACAAGTGATTAGAACAGTTGAAATGATTGGACAACTACCTATATAGATATTGGAGTGGAGTTGAGTTTCCCCGGGATGATCTACAAAGAATAACACAAATGAGTGGAATTGAACTAAATCAGTATTGGTTCCCACTATAACTATAGAATGTATAACAACTGACCTGAATAAAGATAAATGGAGTAAGAGGAGTCCAGGATTCTGAAGACAACGACAGGAGAAAATAACAAACAGGGAAGTTCGTACAGGTAAGTAACCCCGAACGGCACGAGGGACGCACTAGTGCCGGGTTGGTGCAGTTCAGGAGGGCGTTCAAATGCACTTCAGAGCAATCACACAAGAAAGTCACTCAATGTCCCAGAATCCAACAGAAGACAATATCCATGGAAGACAATAGGTATGTACCTGAGTACACGAGTATAGTTGAGTAGCTATTGAGATGATCCGAATAGTAGACAGCAAATTGAAGTGCAGAGCGGCAACCAGGAAGAACCGCCGCAGAAGAGAGCCGTATCCAGTAGCGTTCCGAGTCCAACAACCAGACGAGCACGACAGGAATAAAGGAGGAGACGAGGCAATCCAAAAGTCAGGCAAAAGGCCAAAACCAGGAGTTCAGATAAGGATTCGTGTAGGGAGCCCCTTGGAAGACGGTGGTTTTATAGTCGTAAGAGGGGCGTAGCTTGCTGTACGTCTTCCACATAGAAAACGTGTCAGGTGACCTGGAGTGCTTCGACGTTTGTAGAGACGCCATGGGAGCTTGTACCTGGACCATAGAGGAGCCTGTAAAGAAGTTGTATTCTGCAAGGATGCCTGCGGGGAAGCCTGAAGTGTAACAGCACCCAATTGCATGGGTTCTGGACCCGTATCCGGCGTATTTGAAGCACCAGCTGGTAACGGAAAGGACCTGGAGTATGTCTTCTCCATTCAGCGTCTTTCACCCCTCCGATCAGCCAGACGATGATCTATCCGAAGAACCTGTTCCTGAAGAGACTGTAGAGTGTCTGGTTCTGGTATATGGAGAAGTTCATCCTTGTACTCCTCTCTCAGGCCTTGCCGAAAAAGTGTCTTTTGCGTTATTTCTGGCCATTGAGAATCCACCGCCAATTGACAGAACCGACTGATGTATGTGATCATATCGCTTGAACCCTGCTTTAGGTCCATCAATTGATTCTGTGCAGTGGCGGCCAAGTTGGGAGACTGGAACACTTCCAAAAATGCCTTCTCAAAGGCCACAAAGTCACATAGGATTGGAATGTTAGTGGACACCAAAGGAGCTGCCCATGCCAGAGCATTCCCACTATATCCGATCTTGGCTTTCTCTTGACTGAAATGGGAGGCCCGGAACAAGAAATGAATCCTACAATGATTACAAAATTCAGCCACTCTTCTAGGATCCCCATCGAACTTCATGGGTGTCGTCTGTGCCAAGGCAGTATCGGCTTGAGATGTGGTGCTAGTTCCATGCACCAGCATCTGGCGTAATGTCTCATTTTCTAGACGTAAAGCTGACATTTCAGACCTTAAAGATCTAATCTCTTCTCTGAGATCTGGGGATTCCTCCATCTCTGTATCTGAACCGGAGGTTAGGCGTCTCAATCTGTCAAGATGTGCATCCCGTGGACGCTGCGTACCTGTATTTCCAGAAGACTTGCACGCCAGAGTCGCCAGGGCGTTGATAGTAGACTGTAGGAAGACAAGGTGACGCCAAGAATCAGCCCAAGTCCCGTCCTGATTCGCAGGATTGAAAAAGGGTCCAATTCCTGACGCCACAGATGGACTCTTCCCTCTTTTTTACATGATGCCAGAACAGTGCAAGCACTGGCAGGGAAGGTCAGTAGATGAGAGCAATAAGGCTTGAGTGCGATGCTTGCCTATGTAGCTGAAGACTCTCTCCAATGTGGCTGAAGATGCAGGCAGTGATAGGCAAAATACTGCAGGGTAGCTACGAAGGGCTGAGATGGAAGAACACCTTCAAGGCACTGGCACCCAATCACAAAGAAGGCAAGAAGGTGGACAACGAAAAGAGGGCAGGTAGGGGGAGAGGGTGAGCCAGGCAAGGAAGGAACAGGGAACCCACCCAGACCAGGACCGGACCGGGAACCAACCAAGGAGAGCAGGTCAGGAAACCAGGAAAACAAACCTAAAGGCTAGCACAGGACAAGGAGTAAGGAGAAGGCAAATGTAACGCTCACCTGATTCTCGCAGAGGCGCCGGTCTTGACTGGGCGACTACCGTATCTTCAAAGGTGATGTGTAGCACCCGGTTGGCTCTTTGGGCTGGACCTCTGTGCACTGTATGCCTGACGTGTAGAGTAAGATGTCTGCAGATAGAAAATATGGGGTTAATGAACTGGGGTTATTGGGATGTCCCTATCTCTTTCCTCTTCTCCTCTCCTGTAGACCCCCAAAGGTTAACGCTCTCACCTTAGGTAAGTGAATGCCGAGCTCTCCATCTGCCTCGGGGCAGGGTGCTGTAACCAGTTTCTTCACTGGATAGGTAGCGCAGGCCTCTTGACTTCAGAAGACTGCTGTCCGTCGTTTACTGCACGAACGGTAAGTTTCGAGTCATTCAAATGTCTTTAAAGTCTTTAGTAATGATGTCTCTTGTTTTGCAGGGTTCCGGCGATGGCGGATGACGGGCTGAAGTGAGTTGAAGATGGAGCCCGTGTGATGAATAGAAGCGCCTGGAAGCACGTAAGTAAGCGCTTGTTGCCTGCTTCACTATGCGCTCTAACCGTCTTTTTATTTTCCAGGTACGAGTTCGGAGCGGCTGCAGGGTGCCGGAATACCCACTGGAGTTGATGTGGAAAGGAGTAATGGCACGTGAGTATTAAAGTTCCCCAATGTCTTTAAACGCACCTTGTTTTGTCTTTCAGATGCGGGATGCAGCGCCGAAGGCCTCCGGAGCGTGCGAAGAGTTGGTAAACTTTTGCCTTTCAGATGTCGGAATGCTAACCTGTTCTTTCTTGTCTTTATAGGTGTTGCTGAAGACTGGATTCAGGATGGTAAGCCTTTGCCTTTCAGATGCCGGAATGCTAACCTGTTCTTTCTTGTCTTTATAGGTGTTGCTGAAGACTGGATTCAGGATGGTAAGCCTTTTTCCTTAGGCCCAGGACCGGATGCAGAAGACACGATGAGCGTTCTGCTGCAGAGGTTGCAGAATAACGCAAAGCAAGATTCATCCACCGGGTGTGGTTTAAATAGCCTCCTGTAGTGCTTAGGTGTCTCCTTCCACAGCCACGCCTAAGTAAGAAAAGAGTTCCTGGTAAGAAAAGAGTTCCTGCCTTCCAGAAGAGTTCCAGTGTTCTGAATCTAGGGAGTGGCTCCAGCCCCACCCAACAGGAAAAGTAGTTCCAAACAGAAGAGGATCAGAGGCTCAACTGGCAGGCAAGTAAGCAGCATGGTCTGCTGGAGGTAAGTCCACCCAAGCATTATGAGCCCGGCGCTTCCAGCGCTGGAACTGGGCATATTTATGAGCCTGGTGCCACTGGCGCCAGGACTGGGTCCAAAAGGTCCCAATTGGGACTGGTTGGCACTCGGAACCTGGGTTATGGATCTGCTTCCAAGGGAGTTGGGAAAACCCAGACCTTTTGGAAGCAGAGATCATGACAGTACCCCCCCTCAAGGCCCCTCCCAAACCGGGCTTCTCCGGGGGTTTTGGCTTGTCAGGAAATGTTCGGTGAAATCTTTTGATTAGGCGAGGAGCGTGGACATATTCAGCAGGTTCCCAGGATCTCTCTTGGGGGCCGTAGCCTTTCCAGTCAATTAGGTAGAATACTTTAGATTTGGAGATCTTGGAGTCCAGAATGCTTTTGACTTCAAACTCGAGTTCTCCATCCACTAGGATAGGTTTTGGAGATTTGGTTAGTCGGGTTTGAGGTTGCACAGGTTTTAATAGAGAGACGTGGAAGACCGGATGTATCTTCATGTGCGGGGGCAAGTCCAACTTGACCGCTACTGGGTTTACTATGGTAGTGATGGAATAGGGACCAAGGTATCTTGGGTTGAATGTGCGTGGCCCTTTTAGAGATAGATATTTGGTGGATAACCAGACTTGATCCCCTACTTGATAGTGAGGGGCTTCCTTCCGATGTTGATCTGCTCCTTTCTTGTATTGTTCTTTAGCCCTTTGAAGGTGAGAAACAGCTTCCTTAAAGGCTTGGGTGATTGTAGAATGCAGGTAGTCTACTGCTGGTGTTTCAAGATCTTGGAGGGGATCCAACTCCGAGGTTCGAGGGTGACTGCCGTACAAAAGAAAAAACGGGGTTTTCCCAGTTCCCGAATGGACAGAGTTATTGTAGGCATACTCGGCTATCCAAAGGATATCTTTCCAAGTTTTTTCAGTTTGTTGCAGCATGCAGAGTAAATACTGTTCCAGAGTTTGATTGGTCCTCTCGGTTTGTCCGTCGGTCTGAGGGTGGTGACTGGTCGATAGTCTCACATCAATTTGAGCCGACCGACAGCAACTTCGCCAAAAATGAGAAATAAATTGACTACCTCGATCCGAAATTAGAACCGAAGGAAAACCGTGCAGTCGGACGATGTTTTCGAGAAATTCTCGGGCCAGAGTTGCTGCTGTTGGCAAGCCTTTGAGCGGAATGAAATGCGCCATCTTGGAGAATAAGTCCACGATTACTAGAATCGTATTGTATCCGGAGCATGGAGGTAGATCGGTGATGAAGTCCATAGAAAGCGTATGCCAAGGGCGAGGTGGGATGTCAATAGGGCGTAAGAGGCCTGCTGGTCTTTCCTTTTGACTCTTGTTTTGGGCGCATACTCCACAGGACATTATAAAGTCTCTGATATCTTTTTTCCAAGACGGCCACCAGAAGTAGCGCTTGATCTTTTCTGAGGTCTTGGCTATACCGGGATGTCCTTCCATTAAAGAGTCGTGATAACAAGAGATTACTTTTTTCTGTAAATCTGTGCTGGGTAGGTATAATCGTTCTTGGAAATACAATAAGTTGTCCTTTACTGCAAAGTCCTTTCCCTGCAGATGCCAATTCTGTATGTCTGCTGGAGTTACAAGTTGCCTGGCTTTATCCTTAACTTCCTCTATGGATTCTGTGGCGATTACACCCAGAATTCTTTGTTCGGGAATGATTGGTACAGGTTTAGGGTTGACCAAGTGTTCGTCCACTCCCATCCGAGAAAGGGCATCGGCTTTACCGTTCTTTGTACCAGGTCGATAGGTAATTATGAAGTCAAACTCGGCAAAGAATAATGCCCAACGGAGTTGTCTAGAGGATTGGGCTTTTGCGGTCTTCAAATATTGCAGGTTTCGGTGATCCGTAATCACAGTAACGGTGTGTCGGGCCCCCAGCAGATAATGCCGCCAAGCCTTAAAGGCAGACTTGATAGCCAGAAGTTCCTTGTCAGTAATCGTGTAATTGATTTCAGGAGGCGAGAATTTGCGGGACCAAAATGCCACGGGATGCAACTGATTGGTTACCGGGTCCTTTTGTGATAGAACTGCCCCCATGGCAAGGCTTGAAGCATCAGTTTCCACGATGTAGGGGAGTTCGGGGCGAGGGTGTTTTAAGATTGGTGCAGAGATAAATTTAGTCTTCAAATCCTGGAAAGCTTGTTCCGCCTCGGTAGACCATTCAAAACGTTTGTTTTTCTTTAACAAGGCAGTGATGGGCTGGACTATTCGAGAGAATTCGGGGATAAACCTGCGGTAAAAGTTAGCGAAGCCTAACATGCTTTGCACACCTTTTACGGAGGATGGTGATGGCCATTTGAGAACTGCATCGACCTTCTTTGAATCCATACGCACTCCGCCAGGTGATAATATGAATCCCAAGAATTCAACTTCAGTCACGTTGAAAACACATTTTTCCAATTTAGCGAAAAGTTTGTGTTGACGCAATCTTTCGAGGACCATTTTCACATGTTTCCGATGTTCAGATTCCGATGAAGAATAAACGAGGATGTCGTCAATGTAAACAACAACACATACATCTATGAGCTCTCTGAGGACATCGTTCATAAAATATTGAAAGGCGGCCGGGGCATTGCAAAGTCCGAAGGGCATGACCTGATATTCAAATAGCCCATACTTGGTGCGGAAGGCCGTCTTCCATTCATCGCCCTCTTTTACTCGTACCAAGTGGTAAGCTCCTCTAAGATCCAGCTTTGTATATATGCATGCTTTTCTGACTTGGTCCAGGAGTTCAGGGATCAAAGGTAACGGATATCTATTCTTAACGGTGATCTGGTTCAGGGAGCGATAATCGATACAAGTTCTAAGGTCTCCTTCCTTTTTTGGAACGAAGAACAAAGCTGAAGAAGCAGGGGACTTGGAAGGACGAATAAACCCATTTGCCAGGTATTGATCCAGGTATTGTCGAAGGTGAAGGTTCTCAGGCTCGGTGAGGGCATAAATTCTACTACAAGGAGGAGTAGACCCAGGTATCAGGTCTATCTGGCAGTCATAAGACCTATGAGGAGGTAGAGAGTTAGCCTGATCCTTCCGGAAAACATCTTGGTATTCTAGGTATTCGGGAGGTAACTGGGGAGTCTCTGAAGAAATTGCGGCCAGTGCAACACCAGGTGGAGGGTGACAAGTAGAGACACATTCTGGAAACTGGACCGTTCTTGCTCGCCAATCGATCAGAGGATTGTGTTTCTCTAACCAAGGTATTCCTAGAATAATCTGAAACTGAGGGGCCTTGATCACATCGAACACGATCTTCTCATGGTGTCCATCTTGACTTACTAGCGTCACCTCTTGAGTGGTATGCGTTACTGGCCCGGAGGCTATCTCCGTACCATCCACCGTAGTAATGACGTCCTTTACAGCCTTGGGACAAAGAGTTAGATTCATCCTCAAAACCATTTCATGATCCACATAATTGCCGATGGCACCGCTGTCGACGTAAGCTTCAATTGCATGTAATCGATCCGGATTATCAGGGCTAATGAGGACCATAGGTATCACGAAATGCGAGGTCACGGAACTGGTTTTCACGCTCGGCAAGAGGACCTCTATTCTTGTCGGGCGAGGTCGTTTCCCTGCTCAGAGTTTGTAACTTTGGTAACTGCAGCTCCTACTGCCTTCTTGGCAGGTTTCACCGGACAGTCTGGAAGAAAGTGCCCTGAGTTTCCGCAATATAGGCATAATTGCAACTGTTTCCTCCTTTCCCGCTCCCTTTGTGTTAGAGGACCTTTCAGACCCCCTATTTGCATGGGTTCCCCGGAGTCTACTCCTTTGGAAGGAGTTGGCGGTTTGGAAAATACTCGAGCATCAAACTTGGAACGATCGGCCTTCCTGTTCTGCAGCCTGTGATCTATTTGAACGACCAAGTCTATATAATCCGAATAGTCTTGTGGGGGATTCACTACTTGGGCTAAAACGTCTTTGAGCTCTCCACGTAGACCTCTATAAAACAGCGTAATCCTTTTGTCCTCAGGCCATTGAGTTTCCACTATTAGTCTATTGAAAGATGCAATATAAGCCAAAAGGTCTTGATTACCCTGTCGCAACGAAAGAAGCTCATTGTCCAAGGCCTGCCCCTGTGAATGTCTTGCGAACAGTTTTTCCATACTAAGCTGAAAGGCTTGAAAATCATGGAGAACCGGATCATCTTGATTAACTAGAGGGATCGACCAGTCTGCCGCATTGCCACTAAGGTACGAAAGTACAAAAGCTACTTTTGCTTGATCAGTTGGAAAGGCTGCTGGCCGGCATAAGAATTGCAACCGGCACTGATTGATAAATACTGCAAACCTCTTTGGGTCACCAGAAAATCGTTCGGGCGGAGCCAGAGGTACATTCCCAGGTAGGTTGATCTGCACTGGATTCATAGAGGATGTTGAAGGAAGATTTGCCCCTGATGCGGGTAACGGGGTCTGTCCGGCTTGTGACTGTAGCACTTGTCTAGCAAGATTGTCTGTTCTCTCCTTGGAAATAATTAGTTCCCTTCTTAGAGCATTCGTTTCCTGACGAGCTGCATGCACTTCTGCCCTTAGTTCCCCAAGTAACCGGGCTAGGGGGTCAGTATCCGAGGTTTCCATAGCGCCTGGGCGAGAGTTTTGCGGTTGGCTTTGCGTTCTGTAACGCTCACCTGATTCTCGCAGAGGCGCCGGTCTTGACTGGGCGACTACCGTATCTTCAAAGGTGATGTGTAGCACCCGGTTGGCTCTTTGGGCTGGACCTCTGTGCACTGTATGCCTGACGTGTAGAGTAAGATGTCTGCAGATAGAAAATATGGGGTTAATGAACTGGGGTTATTGGGGTGTCCCTATCTCTTTCCTCTTCTCCTCTCCTGTAGACCCCCAAAGGTTAACGCTCTCACCTTAGGTAAGTGAATGCCGAGCTCTCCATCTGCCTCGGGGCAGGGTGCTGTAACCAGTTTCTTCACTGGATAGGTAGCGCAGGCCTCTTGACTTCAGAAGACTGCTGTCCGTCGTTTACTGCACGAACGGTAAGTTTCGAGTCATTCAAATGTCTTTAAAGTCTTTAGTAATGATGTCTCTTGTTTTGCAGGGTTCCGGCGATGGCGGATGACGGGCTGAAGTGAGTTGAAGATGGAGCCCGTGTGATGAATAGAAGCGCCTGGAAGCACGTAAGTAAGCGCTTGTTGCCTGCTTCACTATGCGCTCTAACCGTCTTTTTATTTTGCAGGTACGAGTTCGGAGCGGCTGCAGGGTGCCGGAATACCCACTGGATTAGATGTGGAAAGGAGTAATGGCACGTGAGTATTAAAGTTCCCCAATGTCTTTAAACGCACCTTGTTTTGTCTTTCAGATGCGGGATGCAGCGCCGAAGGCCTCCGGAGCGTGCGAAGAGTTGGTAAACTTTTGCCTTTCAGATGCCGGAATGCTAACCTGTTCTTTCTTGTCTTTATAGGTGTTGCTGAAGACTGGATTCAGGATGGTAAGCCTTTGCCTTTCAGATGCCGGAATGCTAACCTGTTCTTTCTTGTCTTTATAGGTGTTGCTGAAGACTGGATTCAGGATGGTAAGCCTTTTTCCTTAGGCCCAGGACCGGATGCAGAAGACACGATGAGCGTTCTGCTGCAGAGGTTGCAGAATAACGCAAAGCAAGATTCATCCACCCGGTGTGGTTTAAATAGCCTCCTGTAGTGCTTAGGTGTCTCCTTCCACAGCCACGCCTAAGTAAGAAAAGAGTTCCTGTTAAGAAAAGAGTTCCTGCCTTCCAGAAGAGTTCCAGTGTTCTGAATCTAGGGAGTGGCTCCAGCCCCACCCAACAGGAAAAGTAGTTCCAAACAGAAGAGGATCAGAGGCTCAACTGGCAGGCAAGTAAGCAGCATGGTCTGCTGGAGGTAAGTCCACCCAAGCATTATGAGCCCGGCGCTTCCAGCGCTGGGACTGGGCATATTTATGAGCCTGGTGCCACTGGCGCCAGGACTGGGTCCAAAAGGTCCCAATTGGGACTGGTTGGCACTCGGAACCTGGGTTATGGATCTGCTTCCAAGGGAGTTGGGAAAACCCTGACCTTTTGGAAGCAGAGATCATGACAGCAAAGCAAAGAGCGTGCAGGAGGTCAGGACCAAACCACGTTGAGATGCGGCGAAAATCGAGACCAAGATGTCTTTATCGGGACTCGGCACGAAAGCGAGGCTTGGCCCGCAATCCGAGTCGGCGCATGCGCAAAATCGAAGCTATCGTGGAAACGAGGCTTGAACCAAAAGCTCATTCTCTGCCGCTTCCACGCACCAACGCATGCACCCCGACTCGCCCGGTGCAAGTATGCACCCCATGCATGAGGGGACCCAGGGTGACACCCCTCCCCCAAGTCTGAACCGTGGGTACAGCCGCCAGGCATGCCCTCGCCCCAGAGGACTCCAGTGTCTCGGCACCCAGGTGAGTGTCTTAACAATAAGAGATTATGTTTTGGGGTGTCCTCGGTGGCAGAGGTTTTTCAAAATATAATCAGGGGTGCCTTGGCGGACCTCGACGGCGTGCTGAACATCAGCGATGATATTCTTGTGTTTGCAAAATCTCAGGTGGACCATCTACGCAAGCTTGCCAAGACATTCGAACGGCTGCAGTCGCTGGGCTTGACGCTGCATCGGGAGAAATGTGAATTTCTAAAACCAACTATTGAATTCTTTGGCTTCATGTTTATGGAGGGAGGAGTATCTCCCGATACCCAAAAAGTTAAGGACATCAAAGACGCACGGCAACCGGAAAATGTATCAGAAGTCCGGAGTTTCTTGGGCATGGTGACCTACTGTGGCCATTTTATCAAGAACTTGGTGTCCAGGTCGGAGCCCTTGCGGGCCCTCACCAAGAAAGAGACAGTGTGGCAGTGGGGACTGCTTGAGCAAGTGGCTTTCGAGGACATTAAGAGCGTCCTCACAGCGGAAGATACAATGGGGTTCTTTGATCCCACCCTCCAGTCGGAGGTAATAGTGGATGCCAGCCCGTTCGGCCTAGGGGCCGTGTTGACACAGATTGGTCCCGATTCCAGTGTCCGCCCGGTGGCGTATGCCAGCAAGGTGCTGTCGGAGACCGAGCAGTGCTACTGCCAGATGGAGCGGGAGGCCCTGGCTGTTCTATGGGGGTGCAGGCACTTCGGTTGTACGTTCTGGGCAGACCAGTAACAGTCGTGACCGACCACAAGCCTCTACTCCTCATCCTGGCCGGATCATCCTCGAAACCACAGGCGAGGATCGAAAGATGGATGCTTGCGCTGCTTGAATATGGGGTCTCGCTGGTCTACCTGCCTGGCTCCAACAATGCGACCAACTATCTGTCTCGCCATCTGAGGGGAGGCATCGATGGCAAGATGGACGCCTGTGCGGAAGAAGCTGACAACCATGTTCAACTGGTGGTGGAGGCGGTGACCCCAAACGCATTACCACTGGAGGACCTGGAGGCTGCAGTGGCACATGATGAATGTTTTTGCATCCTAAGAACGGTCATGCAACAAGGATCCTGGAGGAGAGTGCTGGAATCGCTGGCGCGGCGCACGCAAGAGGCAAAGGTGGCACTCGAGCAGCTGTGGAAAGTGAGGGAAGAACTGTCGTTCTCTGCAACCAGACTCCTACTGAGGGGTGACTGGATTGTGGTCCCTCAGGCCAAAGTCCAAGAGGTTATTGGTCTGGCCCATCAGTGTCATTAAGGGGCTGCCAAGACCAAGGCCTGCCTACGCCTTAAGGTATGGTTCCCGGAGCTGGAGCGACGAGTGTACAAGTATGTGGCCTTGTGTGTATGGTGCCAGGTAGCGTCCCCACACAGAGGGAGCCCGCCATCGAGGCCATGCACCGAGGCACGCGTCCATAGGAGGTAGTACATGCTGATTTTGGCTCCACCACGCAAGGCACTCACTTCCTGGTGGTGGTGGATGAATTCTCCAGGACAACGGGGTGCCCTTCCAAGGCAAGCGATTTGCAGCACTGATGGACGATTATGGGGTTCAACACTGGAGAGTCACCCTGCTCTGGCACAGGGCAAATGGGGAGGCGGAGAGACTGATGCGCATCTTAAACAAAGTATTCCGCATAGCGCAGGAGCAAGAGCGATGCCTGCAAAGGGCGCTATACCAATTCCTGCGTGTGTACTCCACACACATTCACGGGAGTGGCCCGGGCAGAAGTACTATTTAAGCGGTGCCCGAGGGGGCTGCTGCCAGATGTCGGAAAAAAAGAACCGGGGGTCATTGATGACCAGCAAGTGGAGCAAGACCGCTGGCTGAGGACCGAACAAGAGAACGTGAGGAGAGGCCTCAGACCTCAACACCTCATGACTGGGGATGAGGTGCTGATTCGAAACAGGCACCCACATGGGAAGCTATCCCTGACCTACGAACCGGAGCCGGTCACAAGGAATGAGAGCTTCTTCAAAAAGGCTGGGGGAACCCAGGAAAGATGCACCCCAGGACCAAGACATTGTGGACGTACCCAACGAGGGCGGGGGTGCCGGACCCCTCCCTCGATCACCAGTCAGCGTGACGGCCGCCGGTGGTACTCCCCTACCGGAGGCGAGCAGGAGGTACCCCCTGAGGACAGGGCGAGGGAAACCTGTTCGCCTCAGTGACTATGTTTTGGAACAATAACTTCGAGCGACCCCTGTGGGGTATGCCAGTCATATGGGGCCCCTGGTGGCTGTGATTAAAGAGGTTTGAGGGGCACAGTTGTGTGGTTTGACGTTGGTAAGTCAGTTAACATGTTGTGTTTTGAGTGTGATACTTATATTGTTTATTCTTTGTCCTCCTGAAAAAGGAGGAGTGTGGTGCTGCCCCTTTAAGGGCTTTGGCATGTGGCAGAGGGACGTTGAACTCCGCCGCGTGCCTTTAAATTTAGGGGGGGCGTGCCCCGATGGTCATTGTGACTGGGGAGCACAAACCGAGCTCACATCGCTGGGTGAGTCTGTAGCGGGGGTTTGGGGGCTCACGGAACATCGCGTGGGGTATGCAGTGCCCCACAACAGGCAGAAGCAAAGTGCAAGATGTGACAAGCTGTTGCATCCGGGGCACTGCAATAGTATTACTAGTGACTAAGGCTTCTATTACAATATTGCACTTGTACAGGGTCATGAATGGACACATCCTCTATATGGAATGTGAATATGGCCATAAAAAGTAGAGGAATGGTAAATGGAAAAAAGTAAAAGTAGTGGAACACCACTACCGACTGTTCCGCTCACTTCGATCACTGGTCCCAACAGTGTTGACTCCCCTCCTCCTCCTCGCCGTTCCTCTCCTTCGAGCCTGCTTGCGGCTCACAGCACAACAATGAAGGTGAGCAAAGGCAGTCTGGTTTTAAATAAATCACTAGTGCTAGTGATTTTCTCTAAGGAGAAATGCAAGCAAAGATGGCTCTTCATAAACTCCTAGGCAAGTCCCTTTCCACCACTCACATGATCCTGTGAGCAATATTGCGCATAGAGCTTGTCTAATCCATAATAGCCATAACAAATGATGAGCAAACTCAGGGCGCTCAGCATCAGTTAAGTGGTCAAATACTGTAGGACACTCCTATTCCCGAAAATACAGATTTTCAATAGATCAGTAATAGAAAGTCATGATTCTATTAAAGACACAGAGGCGAAGGATTATGCTCAACTCAACTCTTTACTTTTTGATCAGCCAACAAACAGTTAACATCAAATTAGAACACACTAGGCCTCATTATAAGTTTTCTGGTCTGGTAACAACGGTACCGGTATGCTTGCCTGTACCGTTGTCACCAGCCTGGCAAACTACGAGTTCTGCTTGCGGGTGCCTTCCCGCCCTCCAGGTCTGACCTGGCGGGCATACCGGCACCTGTGACCAGAGCATGTCAGATGCACCGGCACCATTCTGACACCCGCAAATGGGCAATTAACGGGTCCGGCAGGGCCGTAATGACCCGGTAATTGCTCATTCGCGGGCGCCAGAAAATTTCGCAAGTTTGGCGGCACCCTGCCGGTTTTACCGGCAAGGCTATCGTCAAACTTGTAATGAGGCCCACTGTCAGAAACTACAATGTCCATAAAAACCTGCGAATTTGAAGTGTGTGTCTCATTGGTTAAACACTTCACGTGGTCCCAACAGTCCAATCATATACTTCCAATCCAGTATAAACATCTTGTTGTCCTTTCTTTCTTCCTCTTTCTGAAGCTGGTCTATAGCTGAAAAAACGCTGCGTCCCAACCGGTAAATGCTTGAACTCCCCAAAGCCATTCCATCATTCGTCAGGAACCCGACGTTTTCGAATATGCACCTTTAAAAAATAAACCGTATCACCGAACCAGCTGTTTCATAATGGGTGGGCAACACAGACATTTTCTTTACCTACATATGAATTGACATAATTTTTAAAATATGTATACAACATTCAATTCTCATTCATTTCAATCTATCTTCGCTGTTGCAAGGGTGTGATAATCCTTTGCCTCTGTGCTTTAATATAATCATGACTTTTTATTATGAATGTATTGCAAATCTGTAGTCTATGTCAAGACTCATAGGCTCGGATTATGCCCGTTTAAAGCTTGCTTTCCACCAATGCTGCTACCTGATCTACTGGTTTAAAGTAAAAATATTTGAAAGTCGACTCACTAGATCAATCTGCCACTTTGACAATATCTTCCAAGCGAGCTCCCATTTTGAATGCTGTGGATGCCATGGCCCCCTAGCGGAATGTGCCCCGAAATTAGCAACATCAATGCCTGCCTGGCTCATGCACCATCTCACCCATCTCGCTAATGTAGCTGATGATACTGCTCTGAAAGGTTTCTTTACTGCTATCAACATTTGGGATTCACCTGCTGGTCTATACTGAGCTGCCACACTTTCATAAACTTTAAGGCATCTGATCGGACATAACCTGAGTCAGTCTGGAAATGCTGAATACTCTACAGTTTTGATTCCTGTCTTAGTCCTCTTTCCTATATAAAACATTACTTCCGTAGGAGAAAAGGATTTCCTGTCCACTTCAAAAGCCTTGACGTCTGAAACCCTATTGCAGGAAATTAAACATAGCAATGTAGCTAATTTCACCCAAAAGAGCCTTTCTGGATAGGTCTTCATTATCAGGCAATGACTCAGACATTCGCAGAACTACACTCACGTCCCAAAGACGTGAATATTTAGGAGTTGGAGGTCTCAAACTCTTAGGGGGTCATTCTGAGTTGGGCGGTAAGGGATACCGGGCACCAGTAAGGAGACCGGTGCCGGTAATCCCTTACCACCCAATTCCGAGGTCCCTTAGCGGGAACCATAAAGGACGTGTGGTCTGACCACACGTCCTTTACGGGTCCCGCTAAGGGATTATCGCTCTAATAACAGGCCTGCTATTCGCGGGCCCGTTATTAGCGCCTTCCCCATTCCCATTGAGCCCTATGGGGGCTCAAATGGGAATGGGGAATGGTTGGTTGAATGGGGATTTACCGGGTCCTCCAGGGTCGGAATGACCTGGTAAGTCCCCATTGATCCAGACCGGACCCAGACACGGTATGGGAGGCAGCCATGGTGCTGATAGCACCATGGCGCCTGCCCAACTCAGCATGACCCCCTTAATCTCTTTCATTAATCTACATATTAGAGGATGTCCGGCTGATAACACTGACCTATAAGTGTTAATCGTTCTGTATGCCTTGTTCTGAGCCGCTTGATTCGCTAGAAAGTTTACCACATGCACTATTTCTTTTCAAACAGGATGTACATCCCTGTCCATAGACCAGTTACACCACTTGTGCCATGACCCTCTTTATGCCTCCTTGATTCCAGAGGCCCATGACTCCCTGATACATTCTTGAGCCTCTCCCGAAAGCCCAAGCTTGGCCCGGTGTCATGATCCATAGAACGCGTCCCTTTTGGACTTCCTGGTCTCTGTCACAACGGGGCTTGCACTCCTTGGTACTTCCAACATGGCCGTCTAACGTGGTACGCTCTCTACCAGCCTCCACGTCAGACGTAGCTCATTCTACAAAGAGACCACGCCCCGTGGCCCCGCGCGTCTCAACGCTACCGCTTGCAGTGGCTAGACGTGTGCTCTGTAGTTCGCTGTAACTAATCTCTTGTTTCCTGGTTCCCGGACCCTCAAATCCCCCTCTTCCCTTCCTCCCTCCTTACTCTGCCTTAATTCCCGGATCTCGTGTACCGCCTCCGAGTACACCTCCCTCGTTTCCTGGACTTCCCGGAGACTCCAAGTACCCCTCGACGCTGAACGCTGAACGCACGCTGGAACCAGAAGAGGCTCGCGCGGGCTTATATAAAACCCGATCCGTACGCAATAAGGCTCCTTCCAAGAATTCCTGCAAGGATCGAACTCAGGTGAGAAAGGGGGAAATCCGTGACAGATTGAGACGCCAAACGACCGAAGTTGAATCGGACATGGAGGCGGCCGTTCAGGATCTCATGCGTCGCATGCAAGAATTAACGACCGAGGTGCAGAATCTGAAAGCGGAAAATGCTGCATTAAAACAATTAGTTTTGTCCCATGATTCTGCTACAAAGGAAAGCGTACTATTGGGCGGCATTGTAGATAAATACGATGGATCTGCAAAAACCCTTTGTGGATTCTTTGACTCCTGTTTAGTCCACTTTACCTTTAAACCCCACTACTTTTCTACCCCCAGGGCTAAGGTGGGCTTTATAATTTTGCACCTCTCCGGAAATGCACTAACCTGGGCCACACCTTTAGTCAATTCTGGAGTTGCCCTCCTGGATGATTATGACGGATTTATACAGGCCCTTAAGACCATGTTTGACTGCCCAGAACAGGTCTATAGCGCCCAGGAACGTCTACTTGATTTCCAGCAAGGTTCCAGGACATGCTACGTATGTAACACGATTTAAACAATTGGCTAAAGAAGCGGATTGGTCCTCAGAAGCATGCTTTACTTTTTTCCGAAGGGGGCTAAATGAAGACATCAAAGATGAACTAGCCAGAGTGGCTCACCCAGGTTCATTCCAGGCCCTTATGGATCTCGCTATTCAGATAGACTTTCGTATCCAGGAAAGGAAGGCAGAGAAGAAGAAAACCAAGATGCCCTTCCAGAAGATTTCCATTGAGACCTCCTCGAAGTCTGACCCTACTCCTGCCTCTGCTAACGATCCAGAACCCATGCAATTAGGGGCTTTCCGTGGACCCATATCCCCGCAAGAAAGGATGCGAAGGATCCACACAGGGTTATATATGTATTGTGCCTCGGATAAACATCTAGTTAGAGAGTGTCCTCTAGCCCCACCACAGCGTTCGGGAAACACCAGCTCCCGATCCTAGATGGAGCAAGGCTTCGGGAGAGAGATGTTTGCTCCACATCTATTCCATCCTTGAACTCTCCTGGACAGAACAACCTAGTGATTCTACAGGCCATCCAAGAATGAGACCTATCCCATTTTGGCCTTGGTGGATTGTGGGGCTATGGGGATATTCATAGATCAAGATTGGGTCTTTAGCCACCACATTCCATATGAAACTCGAGGCATCATGCAACCTGTGGAGGCGATCGACAGAAGACCTCTTTCTTCAGGACCCATAACCTTACAGACCAAAGAGATCCAACTCTCGATAAACCATCATCAAGAGGTGATAAAATGTGACATCATAAAGTCAGCCCATTACCCAATGGTACTGGGTATGCCCTGGTTACGGAAGCACAACCCATATATCAACTGGGCAGCAGGATCCTTGTTTCTTGGTCTGAGCATTGCATGTCGCACTGTCTATTCCTGGATTCCTCCTCGACATCTTCCGAAGGCACGCCAATCAGACCAGCGAGGCCCATTCATGGTTTCAAATATCATACAGGTTCCTAAGGCCTATCAGGAATATGCTGACGTGTTTTCAACTGCTATAGTCCAGGCCCTACCCCCTGAAGACTGCGCTGTTGATATAGAACCTTCAGCAGTGATTCCCTTTGGAAGGATGTTCATTTTATACGAAACAGAAAAAAGGGCCCTCCGAGAATACTTGGATACCAACCTTGAAAATGGCACCATAAAACCATCCAAACCTCCAGCTGGAGCTTCGTTGTTTTTTGTTCCCAAGAAAGACACTAAAGAGCTTAGGCCTTGTCTTGATTATCGTGGATTAAATCAATGCACCCTCAAGGACCGCTACCCATTGCCCTTAATCTCAGATATCCTGGAAGCGGTGAGAGGAGCTGTAGTATTCACGAAATTGGATCTCAGGGGTGCCTACCATCTGATCCGTATCAGGGAATGAGACGAATGGAAAACAGCCTTTAGAACACCATTTGGTCACTTTGAATACCTGGTCATGCCCTTCGGACTCGCTAATGCCCCAGCGGTCGTCCAACATTTCATGGATAGGGTGTTTTCTGACATGCTGTTCCTCTTCGTCATAGTTTACCTGGACGATATCTTGATATACTCCAAGGACCATCTAAAGCATGAAGAACATGTTAAGGCAGTTTTACAACGGCTACGTGAACACAAACACCTAGCTAAACCCGAGAAATGCCCTTTTCATGTCTCTACTGTTCACTATATAGGATTTGTCCTTAGTCCAGAAGGAATTGGAATGGACCACTCAAAGGTAAAAGCCATACTATCTTGGCCTGTTCCCACTACCGTGAAACAGATTCAATCCTTCCTGGGGCTTGCCAACTTTTACCGGAAATTCATACCGTCCTTTTCTGAGATAGTTCAACCGATCATTGCATTGTTGAAGAAAGATACTCCTTTTCTCTGGACATCAGCTCAAGATAAGGCATTCCAACGATTAAAAGCAGAGTTTACTCAAGCCCCCATCCTGGCTCAAACTGATATTAATCGACCATTTCTAGTGGAGACGGATGCCTCTAACTATGCCATAGGAGCAGTGCTAAAACAGGAATTCGAGGACAAATTAGAACATCCCATTGCTTAACTTTCATGAACCATGACTCCCAGCGAGGCTCATTATTCCGTCTTGGAAAAGGAGCTGTTAGCCATCCGTCAAGCCTTCACAGAATGGCGTCATCTACTTCTCGAGCTAAACATCCTGTTCAGGTCCGTACGGACCATCGAAATCTTCAAGTTCTACAATCTTTGGAATGTAGGAATAGTCATTAAGCCCATTGGGCCTTCTTCTTTGCCCAGTACCAGTTCCACATCCATCATGTCCCCGGATCACAGAACATAATTGCTGACGCCTTATCCCAACGTCCCGACTACGAAACTCTTGAAGATCGGTCCTTCCCAAAGATGTTTCCCCACACAATTTTTGTAGCCCAAGCAATCAGTCTCCTGGAAGACATTCGGATGCAAACCCAGTCCTCTGAGATCTGGAAGGAATTCACAGGGAAGAATCAGTGGAATCTTAGAACAAGAGACGGGTATCTGTTTAAGGATAATGGCCTGGTCATTCCCACACAGTGGGCCTCATTACACGGATGGTGGTAAGGATTTACCGGTACCGGTAAAATACCGGTACCGGTAAATCCTTACCGCCTTACTACGAGGTCCCTTTGCGGGTTGGGGGATTTAATGCCAGCTTTTTGCAGGTGTTAAAAACCAACCCGCAAAGGGACCCAGGGAGCTAATTACGGTACCGCAATTTGCGGTACCGTAATTAGCGCCTTCCCCATTCCCATTGAGCCCTATGGGGCAAAAATGGGAATGGGGAAGGGCAATGGTGGAAGGGGGAATTACCGCCCCGCCAACCTTGGAATGGGGCGGTAATTCCCCTTTCCGCCAAGGCGGTGCCGGTATTTTACCGGCATGAACCATGGCGCTAATAGCACCATGGTTCTCCGCCATCCGTGTAATGAGGCCCAGAGACTACAACAACGGATTATTAACCTCTGTCACGATACCCTTCACTCCGGACATCGTGGCTTCACCAACACTCTCTGTCTCATACAAAGACAATTTTGGTGGCCTAAAATGAAAATTGACGTCCAACGGTACATTCAAGCCTGTGCAGTCTGAAATCAAAACAAGCATGATAACAAGAAACCGACAGGTCTCCTACTTCAACCTATGCTACCGTCTAGGCCCTGGGAATTCATCGCTACGGACTTTATTGTGAAATTACCACCATCCAGAGGTTACACGACTATCATGGTCACCATTGATTTATTCACCCATATGGCTCATTTTATACCATTGTACAAATTGCCATCTTCCTCAGAACTCGCTGGCATCTTCCTGGAACACATATTTCGACTTCATGGACTCCCTTCCAAGATCATATCAGACAGGGGACCTCAATACATCTCTGAATTCTGGAAACACTTATGCCGTATTCTAGGAATCCAACGTGCCCTCTCTTCAGGTTATCATCCACAGACTAACGGAGCTACCGAACGTGTGAACCAGCCCCTGGAGCAATACCTTCGTTGTTTCGCCACCAATGTACAGGACGACTGGTCACTCTTAATACCTGTGGCTGAATTCGCCTACAACAATTCTGATCACTCAGCAGTCAAGACTAGCCCTTTTTTTATGCAGCCAGGGATTCCACCCTTCGGTTCTACCTTCCATTCTCTCACATCCCACACCAGTACCTACAGTCGACTACTGGATTGAAACTCTCATTAACGTACACAAGGAAGCCAAAGAACACTTAGAAAAGGCTCAAACTCACACCAAGCGTTATGCGGACTCCAAAAGAAGACCAGGACCTTCTTATGCAGTCACTGATAAGGTCTGGCTATCCTCGAAACTACTGCCTCGACATTTACAACCAAACAAACTGGCTCCCCGATACTATGGCCCTTTTTCCATAAAGGAAATCATAAACCCAGTGACATTCCGGCTCAAATTGCCAGACTCCTGGAAGAAGATTCATCCAGTTTTTCACACTTCTTTATTAAAACCTTACATCCAGTCCTCCTGGAAGTCCTTCAGACCCAACCTCGTGGTTGTAGTCGACCAGCTGGAATATGAAGTATCCAGAATATGCGATTCCAGGTATAAACGGAATCAGGTAATAATATCCCCATATATATGGTTGCCGTAAATAATATCACCGGGAAAATGTCGTGGTGATATTATTTGGGTGACCATGTATATGGGTACAGGGGCAAAAAAAATAAAAAGTTTGGGGGTTGCGGGGGTGTCCCCCGCATGTTCCATGCAATAATGTCGCCACAAAAAACGGCCATTTTTCTGCGATATTTTTGCATGGCGAGATTTTTGTGGCGACATTATTACATGGAACCGTATAAACGGGGTCAACTTCAATGCCTGGTTGAGTGGAAAGGATATCCTCCTTGTGAAAGAACCTAGGAACCATTTTCAAATCTGAATACCCCTCGATTGCTCAGAAGGTATCATCTCATACACCCGGGCAAACCTGGTGGGACAGGTTTTCGGAGGAGGTATGCTGTCATGATCCATAGAACGCATCCCTTTTGGACTTCCTGGTCTCTGTCACAATGGGGCTTGCACTCTTTGGTACTCCCAACATGGCCGTCTAACGTGGTACACGCTCCACCAGCCTCCACGTCAGACGTAGCTCATTCTACAAAGAGACCACGCCCCCGCGGCCCCGCACATCTCAATGCTACCGCTTGCAGTGGCTAGACGTGTGCTCTTTAGTTCACTGTAACTAATCTCTTGTTTCCTGGTTCCCGGACCCTCGAATTCCCCCTCTTCCCTTCCTCCTTCCTTACTCTGCCTTAATTCCCGGATCTCGTGTACCGCCTCTGAGTACACCTCCCTCGTTTCCTGGACTTCCCGGAGACTCCAAGTACCCCTGGACGCTGAACGCACACTGGAACCAGAAGAGGCTGGCGTGGGTTTATACAAAACCCGATCCGTACGCAAGAAGGCTCCTTCCAAGAATTCCTGCAAGGATTGAACTCAGGTGAGAAAGGGGGAAATCCGTGACACCCGGGTTCTCCCGAAATTGCCCATGCTACCAATCTCAGAATCTCTGCCTGTCATGATCCACAGAACACGCCCCTTTTGGACCTCATGGTCCTTGTCACAACGGGGCTTGCACTCCTTAATACTCCCAACATGGCCGTCTAACGTGCAACATCTTCCTTGTCTTTACGTCAGACGTAGCGTATTTACAAATAGGCTGCGCCCCAGCGGGCCCGTGCGTCTCAATGCTACTGCAAGCAGTGACTAGACGTGTGCTCCGTAGTTCGCTACACTGTTATCCTTGTTCCTGGACCGCCTAATTCCATTCCCATTACCCTCTTCCTTTTTCCTTGGTTCCCGGACTCGTGTGCTGTGTGCTCACTTTCTTCGTTCCTGGATCACGGAGTGTCTGAATCCTGGAGCTCTGAACGCACGCTGGAGCCAGAAGAGGCCCGGGTCCGTGCGTAAGAAGACACCGCCTAAGAAAGCCTGCAAGGATCGCTCCCAGGTGAGAAAGGGGGAATTCCGTGACAGTTTGAGATGCCAAACGACCGAAGTCAAAGCCGACCTGGAAGCGGCTGTTCAGGATCTCATGCGTGGCATGCAAGAACTAATGACCGAGGTACAAAATTTAAAGGCGGAAAACGCTGCTCTCAATCAATTAGTTCTATCCCGTGATTCTGCCACAAAGGAAAGCGTATTGCTGGGTGACATTGTTGACAAATACGATCCGTCGGCAAAAACCCTTCGTGGATTCCTTGATTCTTGTTTGGTTCACTTTACTTTTAAGCCCTACTACTTTTCAACCCCTAGGGCTAAGGTTGGCTTCATAATTTCACACCTTTCCGGAAATGCTCTAACTTGGGCTACGCCCTTGGTCAATTCTGATGATGCCCTCCTGGATGACTACGACGGTTTCATGCAAGCCCTTAAATACATGTTTGACCGCCCTGAGCAGGTCTATAGTGCCCAGGAGCGTCTCCTAGACTTTCAACAAGGATCCCAGGATATGCTTACGTATGTAACCCGATTCAAGCAATTGACCAAGGAAGCTGACTGGTCTCCTGAAGCAAGTTTTACACTTTTCAGAAGGGGACTGAATAAGGAGATCAAAGATGAGTTGGCCAGAGTGGCTCGCCCAAGCTCATTCCAGGCTCTTTTGGACCTTGCCATGCAAATAGATTTTCGTATCCAGGAAAGAAAGGCAGAAAAAAGGAAATCCAAAGTAGCCCCCCCGAAGGCATCCTCGAGATTACCTCCAAGACTGACACAAATCCAGGGTCAGCTGCTGAACCTATGCAGATAGGAGCCTTCTGTGGACCCATATCCCCGCAAGAAAGGATGAGAAGGATTCATACAGGGTTATGCATGTACTGTGCCTCGGATAAGCACCTGGTTAGAGAATGCCCTCTAGCCCCTCCTCGGCGTTCGGGAAACGCCAGCTCCCGATCCTAGATGGAGCAAGGCTTCGGGAGAGATATGTTTGCTCTACGTCTATTACATCCTCGAACTCTCCTGGACAAAACAGCCTAGTGATTGTACAGGCCCTTCTATCTCCATCCAAGAATAAGACCTACTCCATTTTGGCCTTGGTTCACTGCAGAGCTATGGGAGTATTCATTGATCAAGATTGGGTTACGTGTCACTGTGATGCTGGAAAGGCATCGGAGGGACAGGGCCTGCGTATCCTTGTCCTTTACTGCTTCTTATCGTGTGTTCTGTCGTGTTTTCCGTGCAGGAGTTTATGTGAGACTCCTGGCGGTGCAGCTCTCTCTCTTTTGGTTTGGTGAACGGACCCGTGGGATACCCTTATGGCACCCATGGGTGTTGGTACAACCCTGTGCCCCTAGTGTATGTTTTTGGGCACCTGTGGGTGGCCCGCAGAGCAGTGTATGGGCTGGTGGCAGCTCCATGCTGAATTTGACAGGTGCACTCGGGCGAGTACCGGATTGAGTACCGCTTACCCGCGTTGGATGCTGTTTGTGCTCCTGTGCTCCTGTCTCTCCCGTGCTGAACTTGCCTTGAACTTTGGCGCTGGACGCTTTCCTGGGGAGTCCACTTTGGCGTTTTTGGCGCCGGAACTGTGTTCGAGCTCTTTCGGCTCCACCCCTTACCGCGGCGATTGGCCGCGTAGTGAAACTGTCTATACAACAAATATCCGGCGCACGCGCACAGCGCGCGCGCACTCGGGCGAGTACCGGATTGAGTACCGCTTACCCGCGCTGGAGGCTGTTTGTGCTCCTGTGCTCCTGTCTCTCCCGTGCTGAACTTGCCTTGAACTTTGGCGCTGGACGCTTTCCTGGGGAGGTGATGCAAGGACTTTTTTTCATTTGAAGGCAAACTTTATTGACACTTTTGCAAATGCAAGGAAAGTGACACAGTGTTGTTTGTTTGTTTTCTAGTCCACTTTGGCGTTTTTGGCGCCGGAACTGTGTTCGAGCTCTTTCGGCTCCACCCCTTACCGCGGCGATTGGCCGCGTAGTGAAACTGTCTACACAACAAATATCCGGCGCACGCGCACAGCGCACGCGCACTCGGGCGAGTACCGGATTGAGTACCGCTTACCCGCTTTGCCGCGTTGTCGGTGGACGGTTGGGGTGAGCTAAATTATACCTTGACCCATGAGTAAGTGTTCTTTATAGTCCCCCTTCGGACCCCAGTTTATAAACTGCTCTAAGCACTTTCTTCTGTTTTTAACGCTACCTGGCTGTTCTAATTGGGACTTCTTCTAGTCATCTTGAAATGTCGATGCGGAGACGGCTTTACTCATTAAAAACCGACATGCCATCAATGGTAAATGTTGGTAATAGTTTTAATGTTCACCAACATAATTTACAAAAAAAAATGATCACACATAAATCTATTGTTTTGACTCCTTGCCCCCGGATTCCGAAGGGTTCCAGTACTACTGTGATCCATCCTGTGTGTCTGTCAACCCCTAACCAACGCGCCCAGTCACACACTCAATTTTCACGGCCGCATAAGTCACTCAAGTCTAACAACAACCACGACCTTCCACCCCAACGACTCTCTATTAAATCAGTAGCTGATCTTAAGACCCCATGTGAACTTTCAGACAATACCATGTTAAATTCACCTTGTCAAGCTCAACCAGTTATAATAGACCGAACCATTCAATCATCCATGTCTACTGATTACAGTTTAGATTTAAATGACTCCAATGAGAATCAAGAGGTCTCTCTCTATGCGAGTCAGTGTGAATCCCCAATACCGATCCACAACTCACAGAATTCTCACCAAAATTCTAATGTGTTTCGATCAGCCTCAGCTCTTTCTCTGTCTGCGATATCATATGTGCACCCTACACCGCGTCGCCCATGTACCTTTCCTCAAGGTGACCCTGCAGTGGCTCAATCTCCGTTGTTACAAACCACACTGACAGCTATTAACACTACACTAATGTCTCTGTTTAAACTCTTTGAGGTATTGAACTCTAAAATAACAAACCAAGAATCTAAATTAGATGATCTGTTGTTATGGACACAACAAGTGAAATTGGTGCCTTCACCCCTCCCACGTTCAACAGAAGGGACGCAGTGCGGTGCTTCCTCTGACATGCGGATGGCAGCTGCCCCAGTCCCCTTAACTTCTTTATCAACGCCTTATCTGGCACTGCCTACTATTGCACAGATTATTACAGTAAGTCCTCCAAAATTGGCTGTTCCTGCAGCTACGTTAAACCAGTCGTGGGTGAGTGTGCAAGACTCACCAATTTCTGACCCTATGTTAGAAAATGTTCTTCCTGCTATGAACTCCACAGTCCCAGATGAGTGTCCCTCTGTAGTTTCTCCGAAACTTAGGAAGATTGTTAAAACCAACGCCAAAAAGAAAAAGACTAAGAACATGCCTGCTGCACGAATGTCAAAAGCTTCCATGCATGCCTTTTTCAAAAAAATTACTTTGGCCCGTCCTGTGACTGCGGAAATAGCAAAACCTTTTCCAACCTGTCCTACATTGACTAATCTTGATGAACATGCTCTTCCTGTAATACCAGTGGTTCATGACCCATTAGACGCCCTAGTCGAGGCCCTCGACTTTGGTCATACTGACAACATTGACGATCTGACCCGGACTGACACTCGGGCTACATCCTCTGCCCAACAGTTACCAACTTCTAGTGGTCTTGACACTGAACTACAACGGTCAGTTATTACGAGTGAAATGCGTCGCGCATTGGACGCCTATATGGATGAGCGTTGCTCGTCAGCAAGCGACTACCCTTTAAATCCAGCAGTGGATTCCCAGACTAAATCAGTCTCTTGGACCTCCCCGGTAGTTCAATCAAAATCCCTCCACATCGCCCAAATAATAGAGGTCGGCTTATATCGAAACAAGTTTCATGTTTGCCTCCAGAACATCAACAATACACCACGGAAAAAAATAACATCTCATTCAATAATCTCGAGATGAAAAATGTCAGCAATAAGCAATCTCGCCATCCTATTACCACTGTGCCAGCTTGTCATACAATAATCCTGAAATGCCGTTATGGTCCCTATCCTAAATTCAACCTAAATAGGCAAAGTGTTCTGAACATTTTTGGCGATATATTTGAACTAGAAGATCTAACTTCACACGATATAGCCCAAGTCGAATACATCTCTGACACCACTACAGCAATTGTGAGACTATGGATCCCTTCAGGATTAGTCTTAAATACTATATGGCTTGCCAAAATGTCTTTATTTGATATGGGGTTCCTGTTGACACAAGACCCGGAGCGCATCACTAAACATGTAGATGCCCCATCAGTTCTCCAATCTCAAATTTATATGAGTTCTCGGGATGACATGCAGACAGCTTGGTCTTAACCATTAGTGACACTACAGCCTCATGTGATTAAAATAGCTTCCTGGAATACCCGTGGCCACTCACATTTACACATTTCATTAAAAACACTAGCAGACTATGCTATAATCGCTTTGCAAGAGACTTGGCTTTTGGAATCCCCAACATGGGATAATTTCGATGTCATTTTACTACCTGCAAAGATGGGAGCACGTGGTCGGCCCTCGTCAGGGCTATTGGTGGCTGCTAATAAGAAATTGGGTTTTAAAATCGAAGCCTGGAAGCATGTCAGCAATTATATGCAGCTGGTGAAAATTACCTGTCAAAATCATATAATAGCCCTTGTTAACATCTATCGTAACCCAGTTGGGTTATCAGATGTGGCTTTCTTTGAGGGCCTAACAGCTTTCATTGATCTAATATCAGTCACTCCTGGCATTACTGATTTCTTTATCATGGGTGATTTAAACATGGATTGTTTATCCCTAGCTAATAGAAATAAGACGAGGGCGGTTACCACGTGGTCTCGCATTATGTCTGATTGTAATATGTGTATGGTGAATGGCTCGGTAGAAGGTGATATTCCACCGAATCCGACTTGGCAGCGAAGCATTAGCCAAAGTACCATTGATTATATGTATGTTGAGCGAACCATGCTTACTCACATTCTTTTGTTTGAGATAATAAAGGGGTCTGTAAGTGATCATCATCTTCTGTCCCTCCAATTAACTTGGACGCCTATGAATTCTTCTAGACAATGGCTTGAACAACATTTCACGGTTAACAATACTAAAAATCGGCTTAGATGGACGCATGGAAATCTTATGAAGTTCACGCAGGCAATTCATCAGTACCATAAATCATCTAAACTGATTGAGTATATTGATTTTCTTGATCCATTTCGGCACACAATTGTTCCAAATCCTAAAGCAAAAACTTATAAGCATACATTTGACTTTGCAATTAAAGCTCGCAAAATTGAATATCGTAAGGAAAAAAGAGCAATTCTTATGTCAAATAATGCTAACATTAATGCTAATCTAAAAACAGCTAAATGCAAATATATGAATTGGATTCGAGGACATCGAGCGAAGCTCTTCCAACAAGATGGTGAAGCGATGCTATCTGCCATCTGGTCTAAAAACTCAGCAGAAATATGGCGATATCTCAATCAAAAACCAATTGTAACTCAAACCCATGTCCAATCAAATCCTGTAACAGAAGCCGTTTGGGTATCATATTTCTCTGATCTCTATAGTGATCCAGAATTTGATACGAATGATCACCAGATCCAGTCCTCTAATCCTTGGGCCATTCACTGCTCCCCTGATCTTCTAGAAGCAATGATCAAAAATTTAAGCTCATCTCGAGCTGCCGGTCCCGATGGCCTCCATAATGTCATTCTGACGGACATTCCAAGACTTTGGGCATCAAATTTTCATGCAATCTTTATACAAGTGATGATCAATCGCAAATTCCCAGCCTCTTGGCTAAGTTCTGTGATAGTCCCTATTTATAAGAAGGGTGACCGCTCAGATCCTCGTAATTACCGGCCAATTGCCTTGTTAGATACCCCAGGTAAATTGTTTGCAAAATTAGTATTGTCAGAATTCAATCAATGGACAGAAACCTGTGGTAAACGCGATCTTTACCAAACAGGTTTTGTTGCGGGCATGGGTACTTGTGTCAATCTTTTTACATTGAACACAATTAAAGCCCTTTGCCAGTCCCATAAGCAGTCAGTCTATTTTGCGTTTATTGACCTGCACGCTGCATTCGACCTTTATTACTGGCGAAATTAATAAGAGACAATTGCCCAGCAGACCTTTTTGACATCATACATGCATTTCATGGTACAACTTCTATTCGCGTAAGGCTTACTTTGGAAGGGTTGCTATCTGCTCCTATTCAGACCGCGCAAGGTTTAAAACAAGGCTGCATATTAGCGGCAGCAATTTTTAACTATTTTATACATGATTTGAGTATCTCCTTTTTACAGATATGTACTGATGCCCCTGTTTTAAAAGGGGTTAAAATTACTAACTTGAACTACGCTGATGATATTGTTCTAATTTCTAAGACGCCGAAGGGCCTACAGAACCTTATAGATGCATTTGACCTATACATATGTATGAACCAACTGGTGGTCAATACTAAAAAAACCAAGATTGTAGTCTATCAAGCTAACAAACTTAGTAAGACTAGGTTGGTGTGGTCAATAAACAATACACCACTAGAAATTGTACCAACTTACACCTACTTAGGCGTTGAGTTTGATGGCCTAACCAACTCATGCAGCCAGATCGAACGCATGGAGGCAAAGCTGACTGCGACCATTTCGCAGACCAAAATAATACTGCACAAATTTGGGAAATTTTCCATTCAACCGGCAATAGTTTTCTGGACTGTAAAAGCAATCCCTTCGATTATATATGGAGCGGAATCCATTTTGAACTGTAAAAATCTCTGAAAATTTGTCTTTGATAAATTTGAGGGAAAATATTGGCGAGCGGTGTTATCTTTGCCGAACTGTGTTCCAGGCCCTTGGCTGCGCTATGAATTGGGCCTTATCTCAATGCATGCTATTTATACATGGCGTTGTTGTATGTTTTTGCGTAAATGCATAGTGGCATCTCAAAAAGTAACTATTTTGTCGATTATTTCTGGCTTTATGTTAACATCGGATAAATCCTTTGTGAAACTATGGATTGACTTCTGTTTAGAAGCTCTTGCGGTCGCAAGCATACCAATAACCTTGTTAATCTCTAACCCAACAAAGGCAAAAAATCTTTTATACCAATTAGACTGGATTAAGACCTTAGAGAAATGCCACAAATACCATCAACCATGTAAATATCGATTTTGGCCCAAAACGGTAAGAAGCCCTGAATCTTATCTATTAAAATTTCCATCAGTTGTATTGAGATCAGGAATAATGAGAGCACGTTTCGATCTATGGCCCACTCACCAAGTTCAAGTGAGACGCAATTTGAGACCTCGATCACTTTTGTCATGCAGATTTTGTAATGATTCGACTACGATTGAATCTCTTGAACACCTAGTCTGCAATTGTGCTCAATTATCTATTTTAAGATCAAAACATTTTTCAAAGGTGATGAGTATGTTAACAATCATTGCCTACGACATGCGCTGGTCTTTTCTACTATGTTCCAACAAATATTCTGTCCAGGTGGCCCTAGGTAATTTCTTGATGGCTATAAATTGGGATATTCCTACCTGAGAGGTGGTTTCAAGCTCAAACAGCGACTGACTTGACGAGGAGTAACTGATTACTAAGACATCTATCAGATAAACTGTGTATTATGAATATTCTGATTGTGATGTAATAATTAGATTGACTGATATTTGTTAATTTACCAATATGTCTTCTTTGATGTTAAAGTAATAATAGTACTGGCGCTGTTTGAGTCGGCACATCCAATATGAATTTTAAATGTCTAAATGTTTAAATGAAAATATCTGTTGTTGTTGTTTTAAAATGCTTAATGAAAATGTGTGTTGCTTTAAAATGTTTAATGTTTGATGTTTGAATTTTGTATATTGAAAAGTTGTTTTAACAGCTAAATCAATAAAAAAAAAAAAAAAAAAATTGACAGGTGCGCGGAGAATCCTCCATTTTGGGATACCCCGGCCCTGCCATTGGGATCAGTTGATTCCTGATGGAAAACAAGATGGCCCCGGTGGCCTCTTGCTTTCTATTACCCATTACTTTGTTTTCCCAAAGTCCTCGGAAGCCCTGACTCTGTCCCTTCCCCCTGACTGGCTGATGGGTGGAAGTGCCATATATGGTGTTGTTTTGAAGGCCTGGCCAGACTAGCTGGAGCCTTCCCGGTAATGTATGTTGTGGGTACCTCCTGTGGGTGGGACCCGGGTGAATAGAGTGTGTGACGAATATGCATTCTGTGTTGTGGATGTCTAGTATCTGGTGGTTGACACAATGACTGAGACAGCCCTGCCCGAAACCGGTATTAATGCAGCTTGGAGTGTTGAATGGCTCGGTACTTGTCCCAATACACATAACTTGTTGTGAGTGCCTGGAGAGAAGTGAATGGCCTGAATACCTTGTGTGCCTGATTGGCTGCCTGACTGCATGAATGCCCTTAGTCGTCATTGGATGCTTGAGTGTGACCCAGCGGAATGAATGGGAGATCAACAGTATATCTGGGGACCTCTCACTGCTAGGAATCGTGTTCAGAAGCTGAAGTCAACTATGATGAGTAACTAGAGTAACTGAAGCTTGACCTTGAAGCCCTGATGGACAAGAAGAATTGCTGTTGCTCTCCTTTGCAATCTGAAAGCTGCCGTGCCTCCAAGGACTGACCCAGAGAGGACCTGGTAAGGCACCCTCTTCCCGAGCTACGAGGGACCATCGTGCACAGCTGATCTGTGTCCAAGCTCCCTGGTAGACAGACCTTCGACAGGCTGCCGACCCGATACGGGGACTGCTGTGGAACTCCAAGGAGAAGCACCCGGACTGTTGTCCGCCACTGTCGACGACCGCCGTCGCCGACCGGAGCCGCCGTGCTCCTGTTTGCCTAAGAACTTCAATTGATCATCAGACGCTCTCGTCTGCATCATCACCCGCTTGTCTCCCGCTGGAGAAGGCCCGACCGTCGACGTGCCGAGGAGCATCCACCGGTGGGTTTCCTGGCACCTAAAGACCACAGAGACGCCGACGACTCGACGCCCTTGCTGGGCCACAGTTCTTCATCATCTCTTTGCGGTCCAGAACTATCGTCACTGAGGTGCCCCGCATACCTCTTCCTTGCAGGACGCCAACGCTCTGTCGTCGACGAGCACCGCTAGGAACGAAGCTGCCACTTCACGGCCGTAGTTCAACCTGTTCACCGTCGGACGTTCGAAGACCCGTGACTCCTGCTTTAAAGGGAGGGCACTCAAGAAGGGCCGTCGATTCCCCGACACCGAACGCCGAGTTCCTCGACACCTCTCGACGATCCGTGGCTCCTGCCTTAAAGGGAGTCACTCAAGAAGGATCGGTCGACGCATCGTCGGAGAACTCTACTCCACCAGGTACATTGGGGGGGTAAAACCTTAATAGGAGGAAGTAAGACTATTGAACATTATATGGACTGGACTTGTGTGATATATCATTATTTACAGGTTGCCCAGGTGGGGGGATCTCCACACAGAACTGTCCCTAGTGGTAGGGGTCAGCATTCTGCCTACTGTTTCAACCACCTTGCGTTCCTTCCTATCTCTATTGCTGGTTTCCTCGTTATTGATCTGTATGACATTTTAACCGTACAGTTGATGCTCTTTAATGAGATTCGATAACATTGGTGGTACCACTTTAGAATTGTATATATTTATCATTATTGACTTTGGAGTACAAAGTGCGTTATTGTGATTGTGTACATACCTTTGAATATTAATTATATAAAGACTGTGTTTTCAGTAATACAGTGTGTGGACATTCCTTTGTGGGGATTCGGGGACTACACTGTACTTAAGAACCAGCCTGCATCACCTCCTGAGAAGCTAGGCCTTCATTGCTCGACCACGTACCAATAATAGAGAATCTTGGCTGGGGTCTTCTTTGCCTCTCCTCTACCATATAGAGAGCGGAAGTACAGACACCCCCTAACAGTCTTTACAGTCACCACATTCCATACGAGACATGAAGTACCATGCAACCAGTGGAAGCGATCGATGGAAGACCCCTCACTTCAGGGCCTATAAGCCTGCAGACTAAAGAAATCCCACTTTCAATAAACCATCACCAAGAGCTGATCAGATTTGACATCATTAAGTCTGCTCATTATCCCATGGTCCTGGGTATGCCCTGGTTACAGAAGCATAATCCTTATATCAACTGGGCAGCAGGATCCTTATTTCTTGGATCTGAGTTTTGTATGTCTCACTGTCTATTCCTGGAATCATCCGTGACACCTTCCAAAGAACCATCAATAGATCAGCAAGTTCCACTCATGTTTTCCAATATCGTATCGGTTCCAAGGGCCTATCAGAGTTATGCCGATGTGTTTTCAACTGCCATAGTCCAGGCTATATCCCCTCACAGACCTGAAGACTGCGCCATAGACACAGAACCCTCAGCAGTGATTCCCTTTGGGAGGATGTTCATCTTATCCGAACCTGAAAAAATAGCCCTACGAGAATACTTGGATACCAACCTTGAAAATGGCACTGTAAGACCATCGAAATCCCCAGCTGGAGCCTCACTGTTTTTTGTTCCCAAGAAGGACACCAAGGAACTTAGACCTTGCCTCGATTATCGTGGATTAAATCAATGCACCCTCAAGGACCGCTACCCTTTACCCTTGATCTCGGATATCCTGGAAGCGGTGAGAGGAGCTGTAATCTTCACGAAACTGCATCTCAGGGGTGCCTATCATCTGATTTGTATCAGGGAAGGAGACAAATGGAAAACAGCCTTTCAAACACCCTTTGGACACTTCGAATATCTGGTAATGCCCTTTGGACTTGCTAATGCCCCTGCTGTCTTTCAACGTTTCATGAATAGGGTGTTCTCCGATATGCTGTTCATCTTCGTCATCGTCTACCTGGACGATATCCTGATCTATTCCAAGGACCTTCTAAGGCATGAAGAACATGTTAAGTCTGTCTTACAATGACTACGTGAACATAGACTCCTACTCAAACCTGAGAAATGCCTGTTTAATGTGACCTCTGTTCATTACCTAGGATTTGTCCTTAGTCCAGAAGGAATTGGTATGGATCAGTCAAAGGTAAAAGCCATATTATCCTGGCCGGCTCCCACTTCTGTGAAACAAGTTCAATCCTTCCTGGGGCTAGCCAATTTCTACCTGAAGTTCATACCCACCTTTTCTGAAATTGTTCAGCCGATCATTGCACTCTTGAAGAAAGACACTCCCTTTCTCTGGTCTACACCTCAAGACAAGGCATTCCAACGTTTAAAGACAGAGTTTACTCAAGCCCCCATCCTAGCCCAACCCGATATAAATCGACCATTCATAGTGGAGACGGATGCCTCTAACTACGCCATAGGAGCAGTGCTGAAGCAAGAGTTTGAGGAAAAGATGGAACACCCCATTGCTTATCTTTCAAGAACTCTGACTCCCAGTGAGACACATTACTCTGTCCTGGAAAAGGAACTGTTAGCCATCCGTCAAGCCTTCACCGAATGGAGACACCTACTCCTGGGAGCGAGACATCCAGTCCAGGTCCGCACGGACCATCGGAATGTTCAAGTTCTACAATTCTTGGAGTGTAGGAACAGTTGTTAGGCCCGTTGGGCCTTCTTCTTTGCCCAGTACCAGTTCCACATCCATCATGTCCCCGGATCACAGAACATAATTGCTGATGCCTTATCCCGACGTCCTGACTACGAAACAATTGAAGATTGGACCTATCTGAAGATGTTTCCCCACACGATTTTTGTAGCTCAAGCGGTCAGTCTCCTCGAAGAAATTCGGATACAAACCCAATGCTCTGAGCTCTGGAAGGACATTTGAAGGAAGAATCAATGGGCTCTAAGAATCAAGGAAGGATACTTGTTCAAGGATAATGCTCTAGTCATCCCCACACAGAAATTACAACAAAGGATAATCAACCTTTGCCACGATACCCCTCATTCCGGATCTCATGGCATCACCAACACCCTCTGTCTTATACAAAGACAATTTTGGTGGCCCAGAATGAAGAAAGACGTACAACTGTACATCCAAGCCTGTTCTATCTGTAGTCAGAACAAACACGATAACAAGAGACCAGCAGGTCTCCTACTACAACCTACTCTACCAACAAGACCATGGGAATTCATCGCTACAGACTTCATTGTGGAATTGCCACCTTCCAGGGGATACACGGCTATCATGGTTACCATTGACTTGTTCACTCACATGGCTCACTTTACACCCCTGTATAAACTACCGTCCTCATCAGAGCTAGCTGGAATCTTCCTGGAACACATTTTCCGCCTACATGGACTTCCTTCCAAGATCATATCAGACCGAGGACCTCAATACGTCTCACAATTCTGGAAACATCTCTGTCGCATTCTAGGAATCCAACACGCTCTCTCATCAGGTTATCATCCACAAACCAATGGAGCTACGGAACGTGTAAACCAGACCCTGGAACAATACCTTCGTTGTTTCGCCACAAAGGTTCAGGACGACTGGTCCCTCCTAATACCTGTGGCTGAGTTTGCGTACAACAATTCCGATCATTCGGCAATCAGCACCAGCCCCTTTTATTGCAGTCAAGGATTCCATCCATCAGTGTTACCTTCTGTTCTTCCACATCCCACACCTGTTCCTACCATTGACTCCTGGATGGAAACACTCATCAATGTACACAAGGAAGCCAAGGAACACTTAGAGAAGGCCAGAATACAAACTAAACAAAATGCTGATTCTAAAAGAAGACCAGGGCCTTCATATGCAGTTGGTGATCAAGTCTGGTTGTCCTCGAAGCTACTACCCTGACACTTACAGCCAAACAAACTGGCCCCCCGGTACTATGGTCCATTTCCCGTCAAGGATACCGACTCAAGCTACCCGACTCCTGGAAGAAGATTCACCCAGTTTTTCACAGTTCTTTATTAAAACCCTACATCCGATCTTCCCGGAAATCTTGCAGACCCCCTCCGGTGGTGGTGGACGACCAAGTGGAATATGAAGTGTCCCGAATCTGCGATTCCAGGTATAAACGGGGTCAACTTCAATACCTGGTTGAATGGAAAGGATATCCTCCAAGTGAAAGAACCTGGGAACCAGCTTCTAACCTGAATACCCCTCGATTGCTCAGAAGATACCACCTCATACACCCGGGCAAACCCGGTGGAACGAGTCTTTGGAGGAGGCATGCTGTCATGATCTACAGAACATGCCCCTTTTGGACCTCGTGGTCCTTGTCACAACGAGGCTTGCACTCCTTAATACTCCCAAAATGGCCGTCCAACGTGCAGCATCTTCCTTGTCTTTATGTCAGACGTAGCGTATTTACAAATAGGCCACGCCCCCGCGGGCCCGCGCGTCTCAATGCTACTGCAAGCAGCGACTAGACGTGTGCTCCGTAGTTTGCTACACTGTTATGCTTGTTCCTGGACCTCCTGATTCCATTCCCATTACCCTCTTCCTTCTTCCTTGTTTCCCGGACTCGTGTGCTGTGTGCTCACTTTCTTCGTTCCTGGATCCCAGAGTGTCTGAATCCTGGAGCTCTGAACGCACGCTGGAGCCAGAAGAGGCTCGCGCGGGCTTATACAAGACCAGGTCCGTGCGTAAGAAGACACCGCCCAAGAAAGCCTGCAAGGATCGCTCCCAGGTGAGAAAGGGGAATTCCGTGACACTGCCTGAACCAGCGGGTGTCAGTCCCCTGTCGGGTCCAGCAGAATGTCTTCCCTCTGAGGTAGCAGCACTGGTGACTTGTACAACATCTCCAAGAGGTCTTGAAACCAAGCTTGACCTCTCCACTTGGGAGTCATCAGTATCAATTTCACTCCCTGTCTTCTGATTTGTGCCAGCTTTCACAGTATTATGGCGAACGGTTGAAACGCATATTCTGTTGCTGGTCCCCAGACCTGAAGAAAGGCATCCGTAGCTGACGCTTCCGGATCTGGCCTCCAACTGTAGAATATCGACAACTTCCTGTTCAGTCTCGAGGCAAACAGATCTGTATGACAGGGGTCCGTCCCATGATCTCTTGAAAGAATGACTCCTCCAGTTTCTAAGCCCAGAGTCCCTCATGTGTCTCAAATTCCTGTCCGCTATCTGGTTCTGTGCACCTACTAGATGTTCTGCAGTTACACTGACCCCTCTCTGAAGGACTAAGTGCCAAAATTCATTCGCCAATTCTGCCAGTATCTTGACCCTTGTTCCGCCCAGTCGGTTGATGTACCTGACCGAGGACACATTGTCCATCTTGAGACAATGGAGCACATCGCCCTTTCTTGTGTCCAGCATTGTATTGCAAAATATCCTGCCAACAACTCTAGGCAGTTGATGTGGAGGGCAAGCTCCTTCTCTGACCATCTCCGCCTGGTTGTCCAATTCCTTCCTCAGCCCTAGTAGCTGGCATCCGATTCTATAATCAGGTCCAGGGAGGAGCCAAATATCACCCTGCCATCCAGGCTTCCATGTGCTGATACCACCACTCTAGCTCTGTCCTCTCTTCTTGTGAAATGGGGACTCTCTGGTCATATGATAGGCTCTGCCTGATGTGTTTTATCTTTAGACGCTGTAATGCCCGATAATGAAGGGGACCTGGGAAAATGGCCTGTATGGAAGATGACAGACGGCCTACTTATCTGGCTAGACCTCTTATCGATACGTCCTCCTTCAACAACATGGTGTTTATCTCTCGCTTGATGGAGTTCACTTTCTGTAGAGGTAAACTGAGAGTGCCCAGAACCGTGTCTACCATAAAACCCAGAAATTCCATTGACTGGGCTGGGATCAACTCTGATTTCTCCCAATTTACTAGAAATCCCAGTTGTTGTAACAAGTCTGTCGTGTTCTTCACGTGCTCTTTAAGTAATTCTTTGTCCTGGCACACAATGCATATATCGTCCAGGTATATGATCAGTCTGACACCTTGCTTCCTAAGGTGCCCTAATACTGGCTTCATCAGCTTCGTAAAGCACCACTGCGCTGACGCTAGCCCGAACGGGAGGCATGACAACTCCCATCTCCAATCCCTCCAAAGGAACTGAAGGAATTGATATTGACTCTGATGCATGGGGACCGTCAGGAATGCGTCCCTGAGGTCTATCCAAGTCAGCTAGTCTCCCTTCTGGAGTATGTCCCTTAGCAGATGGATGCCCTCCATCTTGAAGTTTCCGTATACTAGAAACGTGTTCAGTTCCCTGAGATAGATCACTGGTCTGACCTTGTGTTTGCCCTTCACAAGGAACAAAGTTGCTTACAAAGCCTCCTTGACCTCAGAGTACCGGTCTGACAGCTTTTGAAACTTTTATTTACAAATTAACATGTTATGAACAATACAATAACCAACACAAATTACCCCAAAACCCTCCACCAAATCAATTACTTCACCCAATCACCCACTCCCCAAACCCATCAATTACACATATACAACACCAAGTCTAATACAACTGAAGAAATCTACCCCAGATTTTCTCAAACAAACCCAATTCCCCATCTCTCCTGTAGAGCACCCGCTCCATCGATGCCAAATCATTCATTTCAGTCAACCATGTCTCAATATACAATGACAGCGTAGATTTCCAATTCCGCAAAATAATTTTCTTACCCATCATCATCCCTCTGAACAACCATTTCTTCTGATTCTGACTGAGATCATCCAATGACTCATCACTCCCCAATATCACCACTCTGAAATCCAGGACAGGCAGTCCCTCTATCACCTCATCACACACCCGTCCAACCTCACCCCAGAACAATCTCACCAACCTACAGTCCCACAGCAAATGCTCCAATGTACCAGACTCATGCATGCATCTCCAACATTCAGAACTCTCCAATATCCCCCTTCTACACATTTTCTCTGGTGTCCAATAAATCTGATTAAGAATCTTTATCCGTCTCGACCTCTCAGTAAGTCCCAATGAGCACATCTTAACATTCTCACACATTTGTTGCCACAAGTCTTCTGTGATATCTGACCCAATTCTTCTGACCCACTTCTCCCTTAGCGAATCATTACCACAGTAATGTGACACAATCACTTTATACAATCGACTGGCCAGGCCCCCTTCCCTACCTACCACCTTCCTAGCAAACATATTCAAATCAATTTTCTGCCCAAGTCTACATGTCCTATCGCACGTTTAAGTTTCAGATAGCCAGAGGCTTTAAAGTTCTCTATGTTATAATGCTGCCGCAGTTCCCTCGCAGTCATCCAATTGTCATTTTCAAACAGGTCAGCCACCCACCGCACTCCACCCAAAAACCAATCCGCCCAAAAGACCACTTTACCATTTATTCTAATAGTGGGGTTCAACCATATCGAGGCACCTGGTTCTTTAAATGCGTCCACACCCAAATACTTACATAAATTCTTCCATGCACTCCTTAAGTTCTCAGTCAACAGATCTTCACGACAACTGCGCTTCGAGATAGACGTCAATACAGATTGCGATGTCAGTGGCCCATTGGAGCTAGTCTCAGCCTCCATCCACACACCTTGCAACTCTCCCACAAATGGAACTAAGAATTCCGACATGAAAGCCAGATGATATGCTCTAAAATGTGGAACCCCTAGACCGCCCCTATGTACTGGCAACTGCAATTTCCACAACTTCAACTTCGGGGGCTTCCTATCCCACAAGAATTCCTGAAGCATTCTGTCCAAATCCTTCCAAAATGTTAATGGCATCTTCAAAGGGACCATACTCAAAACATAATTTATTCTTGGGGCAGAAATCACATTCAAAGCGTTCACCTTGCCCCACAAAGAGAGATTCAATAGACTCCATCTATCCAGATCGGTCCGTAACCCACTACTCACTACTCTTATGTTTTCCTTAATCATGTCTCTAATCTCAGGAGTCAGCCAAATTCCCAAATATAACAATTTGTCCGGACACCACCGAAATCCTAAGTCCATTACAAATTTCCTATCAACAGAATTTGATAAGGGCATAATCTCCGATTTCGTCCAATTGATCTTACATCCAAAACACAACTAGAACTCTGGCATTATATCCATTAGCGCCGGTACAGATTTTTTAAGACCACCAAGGACGAGAAGCATATCATCTGCAAACAACCAAATCTTCTGCTGTAACCCCCAGCACGATAGCCCCACCACATCATTGGCTTCCCTGATAAACTCAGCCAACGCTATTACAAATAATAGTGGCGATAAAGGGCACCCTTGCCTCGTTCCTCTCTCCAACTTAAATCTTCCCGACCGCATACCATTGGTGTTAACCTCTGCAGTTGGATTACTGTACAGTAACCTGATCCATGAAACACATTTCTCACCAAAACCCATCTTGATCAATACTGAGAAGAGGAAATTCCAATTCACTCTATCAAACGCCTTCTCCGCATCTAAGGACAAAACAGCGCTGTCACCTTGATAACCATTTGCCTTGGAAATAATACTCAAGATATTCCTGAGGCTACTGGAGGTCTTCCTACCCCTCACAAAGCTCGACTGGTCTGCATGGATTAAAGAAGGAAGCAAATGTTCCAATCTAATCGCTAGAATCTTCGCTAGAATTTTGTTATCGCCATTGATAAGACTTATAGGCCTATAACTCGATGGAAGAGTATCATCCTTCCCTTTTTTCAGAAAGACAGAAATCATGGCATGTCTTGTAGACTCCGGCAGCACACCCTCAATCATGGACTCCATATACATATCCCTTAAAAGCTGGAGGGCTGAGTCCGGCAGTAACCTTTAGAATTCAACAGGAAACCCATCTGGGCCCAGGGCTTTCCCCACATTCAATCTACCAATTGCCTTCTTAATTTCATCAACTGTAAAATCCTCTTGCAGCAACATCGAATCATTCTCAGAGATCTTAGAAAGACCCACTTTTTCCAGAAATTCCTCACCCCTGCCAGTCACCTCAGGCTCATTTTTGTACAAATTCACATAAAATTCCCGGAATATCTCATTTATCTCACCTTGGTGATAAGTTATTTTGTCATCCTGACCCCGAATCAATGGTATGCACCGCTCAGCCTCCCTCTTCCTCAATCTGTAAGCCAACCACATATCACATTTTTCACCCTTCTCATAATATGCACATTTAAGGTAGAAAACATTACGATCCGTACGCTCATCCATCAACGATTTCAACTCTCTCCTTACCCCCTTCAGCTCAGACACCACATCCATATCTACTGTAGTAGCCATAGCTCTCCTGGACAATTCTGTCAACTTTTTCCCCAGTACTATCTCTCTATCGATGCCCTGCTTCCTCAATCCACTAGAAACACTGATCAAATGACCCCGCATCGTACACTTCAGAACCTCCCAAAATATACTAGGACGCAGTTCTCCAATATGATTACATGCCACAAAGCAATCAATTTCATTTTTCAATGTCTCCACCACTTCATCCTTTTGAAGTAGAGAGACGTTCATCCTCCAAAATTTGTGCTTGTCCAAGGCATACCTTAACTGCAAATGCATAGTCACATGGGCATGATCAGTTAAAAGTATGTTACCAATTTCACTCGCTTCTCAAAATTCTGTCATCTCACCAGCCGTTAAAAACATATCCAATCTTGAATAAACTGAATGTGTCCCGGAAAAAAAACTGTACTCCCTACTGGACGGTTGCTCCAGCCTCCAACAGTCCTTCAAATCATATTCCAAAAGCAAATCAGCCCAAGCCAAGTGTTGCCTGTCTACACTTCCCTTAGCAGTTTTCCCACTTCTGTCCAGATTCGCATCCAATGCAATATTAAAATCTCCACCCAAGACAACATTCCTTGACCCCAAGTCCTGCAACGTCTGCACCACTTTCCTAAAGAAAGATCCATCATCCACCGACGGCGCATAAATATTACACAAAGTTACCACACGGCCATGTATATCTATCAGCAGAGCAATCATCCTTCCTGCCTTGTCAGAAACTTCCCTCAGAACCTTAATTGAGGCATTCCTTCTAATCAAAATCACCACTCCTCTGGATTTAGTAGTAAACAAAGAAACATGAACCCTCCCCACCCATCCTTTCTCCAATTTTACAACCTCATCTCTCGCCAAATGGGTCTCCTGCAAGAAACATATATCGCCCCTGAGGTCATCCAAAAAACGTAGCACCTTCATCCTCTTTTTCACATTATTCAATCTATTCTCATTCCATGTCACCAACCGCAGGTCCTCACACATCATTCCCACTTCAGTTTCCGCCCCCAAGCAGTAAAAGTCAACACCTGTAACGTGAAAGAACTTGGTGAAATATATACACCCACACCACAGTCACCCAACCCACCCCCGCTGAAACAGATACAGTTAGCAAACCACAAACCCACGTAATAATGTAAAAAAAACATTACAAAGTCCCAATGCCCCGACCCCCCCAAATCTGCATGAACTCAATAAGAAACTTTAAACAACCAACAGTAATAACCCAAAACCCCCAACTTCTCCAACTTGCCCCTCATATTATTCACCCCAATTCCACTTCAACTCAACAAACAGGCACTAATTTAAAAACAGGAATCAACTAAGCCACAGACCTTACTCGACACTCAATCCACCTCACTCGGACCAAACACCCCGACCCAGCCACTGGACTCCCCCCTATAAACGCTGTAACACAGGAACACCTGAACACTCCATCAATACAATAAAGGAATAGACTTTGAGGCGCCCATCATATCACCATCCCCCTGTGGACCTCCCAACAGAAACAAAGCATATTGAGCAAAGATTGATTTCATGCCATGACCACCACCTATAAGCATACCCAAAAACAGCCCAAAAACAACCCTCCTCAAATTATATCCAAAACAAATGAAGCCACCAAACCATCCAAACCCCTTACCTCAGGACCATCCAAATCCCAGTAATACCACTAAATTGCCCAAGCCATATAAGCAAGAATATCAACCTGGGTAATGGCACAGAACCAAGAATGCAGCCCCCATACACAGTCAGTATAACATCATGTTATGGCCTTCAGCACCTAAGCAGATACAGGGCCAACACTACCCCCCGCCCCTCCATTTCTCAATGCAATTCCAACATCCCACCCCCAAGAGCGCAGACAACCGCCCCAACTACCCAATAAGTCATAGGTTCCCACGTGAATATACAACGCAGCCCGAGACCACCATGTCCAGACCGCCAAATGTCCAACATGCAGCAACTGCAAAGAGTAATACATCATATGCAAGAAAACCATAAGAACACAGTAGCATAGCATCACCGGCATCATCATCCTAATTTGACACATGTGAGCCCGTCATATTGTCACAATACCTCAACCCCCCGGAGAATGAAAACCACACTTCAACCCCTGCACTCCATCCCATGTAGCCGAAAACAGCGAGACATCAGATGACTGATACACGTGTGTGCCACGTACGTGCATATAGAATAAATAGAGGGTCTGCACAGCTGGCATACTACCAACGCTACACGTGCATGCGGTGAAAGCATGTAGACCGGTTCTGTTCGCACGTTTGACAGCCCATCAAAGCTACGGATACTGAAGCACATGAAAGAGGGTGAAGAAACAGTCCATTAACCAGTGACTAGGCCCGGGCACTCCGCTTCAGTTCATGGGGAGCAACACGCACATGACCCGACAGTCAATTAAAGCCAGGAAATGACACTGGATGCAAAATAAAACAACAAAAAAAACAAACCCTGTATACACATATATAAATGACACTTGACGGGCATGTGGATGCGAGACTATGGGCACGAAATAAGTCCCAAAACAGTACTCATCCAGTGCAGCGTCCATTGCATCGTCACATCCTCCGGCAGGCACGGTGCACCGTTTCAAGGGCGAAAAGGTGCATCTACCCTACATAACACAGCGTTAGGTGCTGTGTGCCAGCACTTGCAGGGTTTCAGGCTGGCAGAAGCAAAACACCAACCGCCACCTTGAAGGATATACACACACTGCAAGCACGGCTGTGAAATGAAGGCATTAGTCCATTCGTTCACCTTAGCCTACTATGTATTGACACCAGCTGGCCACTGGTGGCGTGTGCCAACAATTGTCCAACAACAAAACTCAAATAAGCTCTTTGAAAGACGTGCATTATTATATTTACATGCAGGAGTCACAGAAGAGCTTCGCTTGTGATCAGAACAGCACAGCTGACAACAAAGATAAGGCAGCCCATTAAGCGTCCAATTGAACTTCTTTCTCAGGCAGGAGCCGAACTCCTCCTTGCCTCCAGTCCTCCTGCCCAACAATCCATCCGCTTGCACGCAATACGCCGTGCAAGCAACAAATTGACACCGCCGAGACACGGCTACAAATCATATGATGATGCAGGGCGCACACCGCACCACGTGTTTCCCCACGGAATAAGGTCCTTTCATCAAATCGTCCCCGGCAAGAATCCACGGGCAGATAGATGCACGAGCCGAGTGAGCCGAGCAAGTGCATTCTTTAAAAAGGAAACGTTCAACTGTGGCAAACTAGAAGCGCCATTTTGCTTTGGTTGATGCAATATGAATTGTTATTAAAAATGTATAAAAACAGTAACTAACAGTACCTCCATTGTCTCTAATAAGCAATGGCTCCAGCCAACTCACTGCTTCTTAAGTAAAGGCTCCAGCCAACTCACAGCTTCTTTTGAGTCCAAAGTGGTGTTATCCCCACCACGGAGGACAAAAGTCAGGACATTATTTCTGTTCAGGAAAGCCTTCACTCCAGCTAGTTTAGTCATGTCTTTAGCCTCCTTAAAAGACTTCCTGATAGCCAAAGATTCCCTGGGGTAATCAGGGTAAAAGAAAATCTATTTTCCCTTGTAGAAGACTTTTCCTTTCATCCTTGCATATCTGAGCAGCTCCTCCTTCATCTTTGTACTCATAAAGGAGATGAGAATTTGCCTTGCGTTAGGGCCTCCTTTCCTTCCAACCCTATAAATATTATCCAAGTCATTCACAGTAATCTGGTCACATTGAAAGGAGGTTTTTAAGATGTCCAACACCAACTGCATCAAATCTTAAGTATTATCCTCCTCAAATCCAACCAGCCCCAGATTTCTGGCTCTAATCCTCAAATCCAACTCCAATTGTCCATCTTTCCCCTTCTGTACTTCCTCCTTCAGTCTGTTATAAGCTCTGTAGCTGCCAGCCATTTCAGAGGAGATGGATGCAGACCCACTTTCCAAGGCAGAAACCTGACAATCTAGCTGGGACAACTTCAAGGAAATATCCTCCATGGCAGACTTGACATCCCCCACATCTTGTACTACCTTTCCAAGATCCTGGGCCATCTTCAACAGCAAAGAGTAAATGTCCTTTGTGCTTGGTATCTCCTCCATCCCCACAGCAGGCTTTGACTTCTTAGAGATCGGATTTTCCGCAGTTTCAATTTTCTTTTTTGAGTTCATAATCATCCAATATTATCATAAAAGGGAGAGGGTCAGGAGCTACAGGATTATGCTGCTGCCTCTGCTGCCTGCATTCTGGAATCTCCACCGGTCTGATAGCTGTCTTTAATCGTAACTTCTCTCTTCCTTAATGCCCCTGCTCTCCCACAGCAGGCCTCCACTGGCACTCATAACTCTCTGGACGGCTTGGCTTATGCTGATGGCAATTACATGAGGGCTGTCAGATTCCTCATCCAAGTAATCCCTACTCATGCTGTCTGTCTATGCCGTTTTATGTCGCAGAATACCTGGGTTGTCCCTGTCTCTTTATTTTGCCTTTTGTAGCTAGTCAGTCAACACTTGTCAGTTTACCTTGGGCCTGTCCCCATGTCTAGGGAGTTACTCCTTGGTCTTTGACCTCTGAAGTTATTTCAGTTTCTCTTGGGACTGTGCCTGTCACCTCGCTTTACTGCTTGCAGGGTTTGTAACCTGCAGTGTGATCCGGCTGCCAGGAGGGGATGTGTCCTACAATGAGGCTCTGCTGTTGCTCTCTGACGAGCGTTAACGTTCCAGATGATTTTTGATGCGTTCTTACGGCCCAATACACCTCCTAAAACACTATTTCCTTGATCAATTATTCAGCGCTCCTTCAGGCGGTTGAGTTCGGAAGATATGCTTCAGCGCCGGAACCTCTACGAGTCCCGTCATGCTCAGCGCAAAACTTCTGTTTATTTTTTTAAAACTTTTATTTATTAAGAGAGCAGCTTCACAGCAAGACCATTTATGTAAACATTGCAATATAATTTGAACATAATTCCGCTACTCGTATACATAAGGTAGGCAGGCAAACATCGCAATTTAAGGTGAAGACATAGGCGTTACATCTGTGTCAGGAATCAAATTACACAGGTAGAGGCGTAGCAGTGCCCATATGTCCTTGGGGCGGCAGGGTGTCGGGATCGACAGTACAAAGAGTTCCTCATCATCATTTACCATACACAGGTCTTTCAGGAAATTAGCTCGGGTTGGTCCAGCTGCGGATTTCCAACATTTAAGGATACATCGTTTGGCAACTATGCATGAGATATTAAATAATCGCCTAGTGGTCTCCCTAACTTTGCTGATGTCGCCAAATAGATATTTCAAGGGGGACAGACTCGCAGGGATCCCCGTTATTTCCTCAAGGAGTCCCGCCACCTTCCGGTAGAATTCCACAATCAAGGGGCATGACCAGTACATATGATACGGCCCAGCATTGGGAGCATTGCATTTTGCACATGACCCTGTACAATTTTCTACAAATGTAACTAGTTTAGCAGGGGTGTAGTGTAATTGATTCAAGATTTTAAATTGAATCAATTGGAGACCAGAATTCATTGAGACAGATTTGGTAAATTGGCAATAACGGGTCCATCTGATGTCATCGATTTGAGAGCCCATGTCCCGTTCCCAGGTCTCTTTAATTGTGTTACGTGACGGGGAGTGAGTTTGCACTAAAGAGTATAGCATTGAGACCCCTTTGCCATAGCCATCTGTGGATACTACAGCTCTATGCATTCGTGCGCCTGGGGTTCCAGTGGGAATTTTGGCCATCTAGCAGCAAAAGCGGCTCTCATTCGATGGAACTGGAAGCGTTTAAGCTGGCCTCCTCCCAACGCATCAATGAAGTCCGTAAGTTTGCAGAACGTGCCATCTGTGAACATGTCCCGCATCTTGAAGAGCTTATTAGGGTCCAAAGATTGCTGAAGGGCCTTGTCAAACGTTGGGGAAATGCTAGAGAAATTCCACAGGGGGACCTCTGGGTCGTAGGGGGTCTCCAGGCCGATCCTTTTGTAGATCTTGGACCAGCCGTGTGTGGTGGTACATACCGGGACGAATGGGCAGATCTCCCCATAAGTGGGGTTAAGGATAACGGAGCGTATGTAATTGGGGCGGACTGCATGTTTTTCAAGGGGTATATGTGGGGCTGTGTCCTCGGGATCGAACCAGTGCTTCGCAAATTGCACCTGTGCAGTTAAGTAGTACAGTTCGAAATCAGGTGCAGCAAAACCGCCCTGTGAATATGGTTCCACCATCTTAGCTCACCCTAGCCTGGCTGTCTTCCTGTTCCAGATAAAAGAGGAGGCGAGTGACTTGAGTTTCGTGAAAAAGGGTTTACCGGGCCAGATCGGGATGTTGTTGAAGTAATATAGGAGTTTGGGGAGAACCACCATTTTGAGTAGTGCTACTCGGCCATATAGGGACAGTGGAAGGTTAGCCCACAGCTGGAGCTTGGTCGTCAGGTTCAGCAATAATTCACTGTGGTTATGTGTGTAAAGCATTTGTCTATCTCTAGCCACCATGATTCCCAAATAGTGTACCTGAGTAGGGGCGGGTTTAAACCCTGTTATCCCGGATAGGTCACCTGTATCAGGGGTCAAAGGAAATATTTCAGACTTTGGGACACTAATTTTGTATCCCGAGTGTTCTGAGAACTCATGTATGTCTGATATAATGTGTTGCACATTTTCCTGTGTGTCTCGGACGTATAATAGGGTGTCATCTGATATGATCTGTGGGGGACCAGTCATCCTGAGACCTCTATGTGAGTGATTCTGACGGATGTATTCCGCCATTGGTTCTATGGTGAGTGCAAAAAGGATAGGTGAGAGGGGACAGCCCTGTCTGGTCCCCCTGTGTAGCCGAAATGTAGAGGATAAAGTGTTATTGGTTAAGACTTTGGCAGACTGCTGGGTGTCCAATAGCCGCACGCATTTAATAAAGTATTGATCGAGACCAAACTGCTCGAGCACCAGAAAGAGGTATGTCCAGGACACGGAGTCAAAGGCTTTTTCAGCGTCTAGGGCCACCGCGGCAGCTTTTGCTTCCGGATCTATCTGTGCCATTACGTTAAATAGATGCCTCAAATTCAGGGCTGTGGATCTTGTTGGTATGAAGCCAGCCTGGTCTGGGTGGACCAAGACTGGCATATACGTCAGGAGTCTGGTGGCCAGTACCTTAGCGAAAATCTTCACATTGGTGTTTATCAGGGAAAGGGGTCTATAGGAGGCCATGTCTTGTGCTGGCCTACGGGGTTTCAAAAGGACCATGATGATTGCCTCGCACATCGACTCCGGGAGGACACCCCGGTCCATAGCCTCTTCCCATACTTTCAATAAAAGCGGGGCCAGTTCGCTCTGAAATTCTTTATATAATTCCGCGTTCAGGCCGTCCGAACTTGGGGCCCGACCACCGGGTAAGGATTTAATAGTTGCTATAAGTTCTTCGACTGTAATAGGTTGGTCCAGTATGTTTCGTGTCTCAGGGGTTAATGTAGGAAGGTCTAGGCCATCTAAGTACCGGAATGTGTCTTCTCTGGTTTTTACATCGTACTTGGAGTATAGAGAGGAGTAGAAGTCGGCAAAGGTGGAGTTAATGTCTTGTTCTTTATTTACCCCGACCGAAGTCTGTATGCTGGCGATCGGCTTGTGATGTCTATTAGCTTTAAGCATATTGGCCAGAAATGTTCCCACCTTATTGCTTTCCCGGTATCTGCGGGCCTTGGCCAGGGCAGCCATGTATAGGACCTCCCTGTTGGCAGTTCGTTGAATTCCTCTAATGTAATGAGGATATTCGACAGGGTTTCCTTATCCATTGTGGCGCTATATTCCGTTTGTAACAAATCTATTTTGGCTTCGGCTATACCTAGTTCCCTTGACACAGATTTCAGCATACCCGTGGACTTGCCCAGTATGGTTCCCCGAATCCGGACTTTGAACGCCTCCCACAGGGTGGCGTAGGTGCTCACCGAGCCCTCATACAGTTCCAGAAATTCCCTGATTTCAGTATATAGGGCCTCACAGACATGGGGATCTCTAAGGATCGTGGGGGCATCCACCATCTTCTAGCCGGAGGTGAAGAATCATCCAGGCCTATGTCAAGTGTTATCAGTGAGTGGTCTGATATGGTGCGGGGATGTATTTCGCAGCTAGAAATCATTACAGCCAGGGATGAACTGATAAGCCAATAATCTATGCGCGAGTGGGAATCATGGACGGACGAATAGAAGGTGAATTTCCTCTCATATGGGTGCAGTGTACGCCATGCATCTATCATGTCAGTCTGTTCCATCAATTGTTGCACGACCAGTGCAGCTTTGGATGGGGCCCTAGGGGCGGCTGAAGAACGATCTAGGGATAGATCAAGTATCGTGTTAAAATCTCCATCCCAAATTATTTGTGCCTCCCCCAATGTGAGCAGCATATCCAATATTGTGCAATAAAATATTAGGTCCATATGTGTTAATCAGGATTATCTGGCACCCTGCCAACTCCCGCCACACCAGTGTATATCTACCTTGCGGGTCTATCTTGCTGGAGTGATATTTGGAGCATAGCTTGGGATGTATAAGTGTCAGCACTCCCCTAGATTGCGCTGATTATTCCGTATAGTATCTGTGGGGGCCCCACCGTGGCAGGAATTTGGTGTTGACATTCCCCAATGCATGTGTTTCTTGTATGGAAAGGATATGGGGGTTATGGCGTACGATATATGCTGCAATCTTCCTTGCCTTAAGAGGGTTATTAAGCCCACAAATATTCCAAGAGAGCAGCCTGATGTTTAAGCCTCTGTTAGCCTGTTTCATAGTCGTATCTCGGGATAACCATTTGCCCGTTGCATTGCCATTGTATCAAGTAGTGGGGGTTTCCCGCTATGAAGCAGCCCTCTGATTTTAACATTGTAACTTCCCCTAACAGTCCTGACGCAGTGCCAGGATGAACCCTTTCTTGATTTCCCCACCACCCTCCACCCGCATCATCAACCCCAACCCGATGATGTATCCCTTGAAACATAACTTGGGAAGTCTCCTGGGGGTGAGAGCTGTACTCACGTGGCCGTCTACCAAGGGGGGCTCACGGCCCTACTTCAAACATGTGGCAGTCAGGGCCACCTCGCCGCCCACAGGTTTTTAACTTTGTGACAGTGCAGTGTGGTCTAAGGCCTGTCAGCCAGCGTGGTCCCCCGGTTCGTCAGCTGGCTGGGGTGGCAAGTTCTGGTTCATTGCCCGGCCTCCCGGGGGAAGTGGGATAGAGGCTTCAACGTACGACATGGCTTCTGTAGGATTTTCAAAGAAATGCGCCCGGCCTCCTTGTTGGATCCTCATCTTAGCCAGGAAGACGAGCGCATAGGGAATCTGCCGTAGTCTCAGCTGTTTCTTAACTGGCTCGTAGGACCTTCTTAATGTTTGCACATTTATTGAGAAGTCCGGGTATATGTGTACTCTGTTGTTCTCGTAAAATAAGGAGTCTTTCTCCCTGGAGATTCTCAGGATAGCGTCTCTGTCTCTATAATTAAGGAGGTGGGCAATGATTGTACAGGGTGGTGCTCCAGGCCTGGAAGGAGGTGCCAGGGTTCGATGAGCACGCTCCACAAGAAAATTATCTGAGAAGGAGTCAGGGCCCAGAAGGGATTTCAGGAGGGTTTCCACGTGGCGTTCCATGGATCCCCTGCCAAAGGTTTCGGCAACCCCGACCAGACGGATGTTGTTCCTTCTGGACCGAGATTCAAGATCTTCGCATTTATCTAGGGTTTTCTGTAGGTCACCCTTCAGCTGGGCGATGTCACGGCTGTGTTGTGTTATCCAGTCCTCATTGGCGCTGATCCTGTTTTCAGCCTCAGTGGTGCGTGCGCTTTCTTTATCGACTCTTGCCTTCAAGGAGCTGATTGTTGCCCCGATATCGTCCAATTTACTATTGACCACAAGAAAGCCATTCTGGACCATTGACATCAACCTGTCCACTCTCTCGTCCATCGGGGGTTCTGGTTGGCTATCCGCCGCTCTGAGAGGTGGTGTGGTGGACCCATGCGGCTGGGAGCTGGCGAAGGAGTCCATTGGGTTGGTTTTCTTGGGGCCCATCTCCTTCTTTTCGTGGCGGCCCATATAGTGGGTCGAGTGGTTTGTGTTCTCCCACGTGCCTCTGCTCTCTATAATATTATTATCCAGCAGTCTGGAGTGGAGTGAGTGCAGTGTTCTCGTGTTCGCTGAAGGTGATCCTTCTTGACGTTTGAGTTGGGCTTGTATGGTTCAGCCGCAGTGAAAATAGAGGTGCCAGGGTCGCGTTGGGGTTTATACTGTAATGGCCGAGCTGTATGTCGGGTTATAGGTGCTTAAGCAGGCTCCGCAGACTGTTGAAATTTAGTATTTCCAATGTTCTCCTACGGGCGCCAACCTGAGGTCCATTGCCAGAATCCAGGGCCGATGTGTAACCACCTGTTTAGGATAGTGTCCAGTGCCAGCGGCAATGCCAGCAAGCACCCAGCTAGCCTGTTGCGTTGCGGGTGCATCTGGAGTCGGGGGACCTTGTGGACAGGGACAGGATTTGTATGGCCTCCTTAGACAGCTCGTGTTGCCACTTGTGGTTGATCCAGGCAGGTCACTTTGTACCACCAATCCGCCTGTTCCCTTGACCTGTGACCGTAGTACAGAGTCATTGTGTAGGCCGGATCCAACTGGATAGTGGCCCTCCTGGGCCCCGGGACGGGAGGTTGGTGTCCTCTGGGCATATGGATTAGCTATTCCCACTGTCTGGCCGTCCCACCAACCCCCTCAATACCACAGCCAGTTCGGTGTTTGTCCGGGTCGTTCCAGGGCCGCAACGTGGGGAGCGGGTAGTATGTGTCTTGTAAGGGCAGGGCCAGGGTAGGTCGCTCCAGGACCCGACTGTTCTCCCACAACCCGTCCGATGGTTGTTAATGTATTGGGTATGCTCGGATCGCTCTATGGAGGGGCTGCGATGCGGGCTCCTACCTCAGGCTGGCATGCGCGGGCTTCAACCGGCAGAAATAGTTGCCGCGGCGGTCGCTGCAGGGTCCGCCCAGGCCACGGCCCGCCACCCCCCAGATAGTCTCGGGCATGGGTGGAGGGTTGATCCGTGTCCCTCCAATGGTCAGGGTGGAGGACTGTGTGGCCCGGGGGCCGTCACCAGGATTTTGGCTGCAGCGGTTTGCCTCCACCAGATCGGCGCACACAGCCGGGAGAATCGGAGTCCTCCGTGGATTCACCTAGACCGCTCTGGGGATGTATGCCTGGGCTGATATCCGGACAATTGCGGTGTCCGCCGCAGGCCATCTCCGCAGTGTCTCGGCGGGATCTTTGATATGGAGGCGCGTAGCATGGACCATCCCCCACTCGGCCTGCAGTCGAAATCACGCCCCCGGGCTGCTGTGGATTTCCTGTGGAGCCGTGACTTAGGCCGTCTCCGCCGCTCCCACGGTGCAAGTTCGCTGGGTGACAGCTCGCGAATACGTGTCCGTTTATATTTAAGTTTTGCCTGAGTGGCGCTACAGGTCTTCCACTGCCATTTGCGAGCGTTTTCCAGCGTTTAGGTGGCCCCAGAAGGATTAATTGTTAAAACGGATGAATTACGGGCCGGAGCTCTCCTCTCAGGCGGCCATCAGCATTGTGCGCAACAGCGCCCCCCAACGCAAAACTTCTGTTAATGTACTGCCTTCTGCTGAGCGCTGGAGCTGAGCGCCGGAGCTGAGCCCCGACGCGGTCCCCTCACTCGCGGATAAACTCTGCCACGGCTAAGCGTACAAAGCTAATAATCTAACTAACGCGTGTCAAACATTCCATGCACATACAAATAAAGGATAATGAAATTGACTTATCTCAGCTGCTCGAGCAGCAAAGAAAGAGCAAGAAGGAAAAGAGGACAAGTTGTTTATACTGGATTGGAAGTATATGATTGGACTTTTGGGACCACTTGAAGTGTTTAACCAATGAGACACACACTTCAAATTCACATTTCATGGACATTGTAGTATTTGACAGTGTGTTCCAATTTGATGTTAACTGTTTTTTGGCTGCTCGAGAAGTAAAGAGTTGAGTTGAGCATAATTCGAGCCTCCGAATTTTGACATAGAATTAAAGGGTCTACGTTGCAAAAAAGGAACAACTCGGGAACAACTCGGGTTCTCTTCAACCATCTCTGCTTTGTTATCAATTTCTAAAACTAAAAATATTATCTGTCGATTCTGCTCCTTTCATGACTGCCTTAAGGACTACAAAGCCATCACTTACGGGCAGACATTTTAATCAGTTTCATTTTAAATGGGACCTAATCCCATCCGGGTTGACAGTTTTCTGTAAATATTCACGTAATATGCTAATTCAACATCTCGGCAGGACAGCGCAGAGCAACACAGGTTCGATCACCCGGGTCTGTGCTTAGAAATCTCTGGGTATTAAGCGCGTTGTAAATACTGAATTATTATAATCAGGCATGTTTTCGGTGAGAATACCTCTGATGTACAGCTATCTCTGAAGTCTGCCGGTAGGAGTTGTGAGCGCTGCAGTGGGAAATCAAAAAGAGAGCCTGTGGATATGCCTGTGCACTTATGTGTATTGTATGCGTGTTTGAGGGAATGGACTTATATGTTCTTTGAAATTGTGTCTATGTAGATGGGTGAAGTATATGACTAACTATATAATGGTTTATTTGGGTCTGTATATGTTCGAATGTGTTTGCGCTTGGATATATATGAGCGTATAGTACAAGTTTGTCGCTAGAGTATGTATTTGTGTGCGTGTATGGCTAGGCATGCCCAACGTGTGTAGTCCACATGTGTGAGGAAACGAGCGCCCATCTATAGATATAAAGTGTGTGTTAGTGTGTGTGTGCAGGCACTCATTTGCGTACGTATGTGGAGGCATATTATGTGCATATATGTATATCGCCGGACCGTGTGCAAGTTTGTCTATATGTGCTTGTTCACATATGTTATGTATGGATGTATTATGTGTGGGGGTGTGAGGTTCCTGATTGCGGGAGGGGCGCGCTGGGACAGGGCATCAACAGCACGCATGCAATGATGACTGGACACATTGGCTGCCAAACAGGAACTGATTTATTCGCACGTGATGCGCGTGAATAAGAACTATGGTCACGTGAGTGTTCTGCGGGTCAGCGGGTCCCAACAGGGTGACGTTGCACGACCCTACATCGCCCCTCAAAATACATGCAGTCTTACCCCATTTCCTCAATCCATTGCCGAGGTATCCTGACTATGCAGTGTGGCCTTCCTTGTCGGGGTGACTCCTCATTTTCATCTGGACATTCCCCTTCATGGCTCTGCTAATTTCTATTGGGTTATTCTTCATCTGCAGAGTATCCTGACCCTCCTTGTCTCTCTTCATATTCTTCTTCATCACTCCACTGTCCCCTCCTGCTATTTTGAAGAAGGAGATGTTTCTGGTTATGAACCATCCGTCTCTCTCTGCCGTGATCATGGACCCCTTTATGTGGGAGACCTTTAAGGGTTGTGGATCGAACAGTGGCATGTCTTTGTGTGTAGGTGTTTGTCTTACTAGTGTTTGTTCTCCTACAGTCAGCTTGGCAGCTCATGCTCATTTCCTTTTGTCCGCATACTCCTTCATCTTCTCTTTTGCGCAACGATCCATTATCCTGGCTTCTGCCATTGTCTCGTTCTCTTGCATTGCCCTTCCCCCCAAGGGAATACTCGTCCTTACCAGGCGTCCAAACATGAGTTCTGCCGGGCATGTTCCCGTGGAGTCATGCAGGGTATTGCGGTAGTCCTTTAGAAGTTGGCAAAGGGCCTGTTCAATAGGCATGTGGAAGTTCGTTGCAATGCGAACGGCCATCTTGATGTTGGCCATGAAACGTTCTACTATTCCATTCGTCTGAGGCCAGCGTGGTGTGACCTTGCAGTGATGAAACCCAAGGTAGTTGGCAAAGTCGCGGGAAATCTTGGCTGGTGATTGGTGGGCCATTGTCAGATTTTACTACCTTTGGCACTCCAAATGCAGAGAATATGTAGTTTAATGCTGGTGGCAGCCGTCGAGGGCACTATTTCTGTTTCTGTGTAGCGGGAGTGTTCATCTAAGACGACCAGTATATATTGCCCTCATCTGAGGGGCCCAAAGAAGTCTATTACTACTTCCTCCCAGATGCCTTTCGGGAGTCCGGACATGTATAGGGGCTCCGGGAATGCTGTGCTTTGTAAGATAAAGCAGATATGGCAAGATTTCAGTGTCTCTTCTATTAGTATGTCCATCCAGGGAACCATATCTTGCATCTCAGCATGCGTTTCGTGGACACAATTCCACTGTGGCTTTCATGGGCTATTTCTATTATTTGTTGATGAAGTGCAGCTGGCATGATTATCCGGTCTCCTTTTAGTATCAGGGATGATGGTGAGATGGACAATTCATCTTTTGACCTTGACAGCGCTTTGAATAGGCTTTCATCCAATGCTTCATTTCCTCGGATCACCTGTTCCGCCGATTTCCATCTTCCATGGTTGATGCAACACGCTACCAAGCAAGGGTGGCAACTTCAGCCGTATGTTTTGCAATGTCCTTCATGGGAATTGTTAGGGAGATTTCCTCAGAATGGCTAACTTCCCTTACCTACTGAGTCCCCCAGCAGCTTTGCTGGATTTCTAGGATTTCTTTTTTTCACCTGGTAAGAGTGTGAGCCTTTTTTCCCACTCTTATGTGTGTTTTGCTGTGTGTTTAACATTTTTGTGTTCATAGACTGTGGAGCCTCACCTACTCCATAGGCATCATCTTTTTAGTGTGTGTTACACAGCACCTTTAGTGCAGTGACACAGGGTTGTCTTTTTCAGACTTCCCACTTTTAAACTCCATTTTCTGGGACTGACTACTGTCTCCCAGAACATGTAAAGTTTTTTTTTTAGTTTTTTAATTTTTTTTTTATTTTCAAATAAGCAAAACACACACCAACCTAATACGAATTGCAAACAACAATACAATTTCACATTATTATCAATCAATGTTAACCACTGCTCCCATTGTCCCACCCTCCCCTACGAGCCTATTGTTTTTCCCGCTCTGTATCCGCACCGCGTGGTGGGGTCTCACTTCTGGTGGATTCTGTCCACTCTTGTATTGTTCCAAACAGTTCCGCTATCATCAATTTCCATGCCATCAGGGTTCCCACTTCTTCTTCTCCCCCTATATTGCTTGCTTCTTGCCATACCATGGTCTCTGCCTCTGCCCATTTCTGCAATTCTTTCCACCACATCTCGACCCGTGGCCTGTGACAAGCCTTCCATCCCATGGCAATTCTCCTTTTTGCGAGCACATATGCTAGATCCTTCAGTTTGTTAACATGCTTGAGTTTCTGCGATCTGGGGAACCCTCCAAGTAAACAAGCCCAGACTCAGTCTATAACAATAATAACCCCCTTTGCCGCTAGTTTACCCGCTATCTCGCTCCAAAAACGCCCAATCACCGGGCAGGACCAGAACATTTTTTTTTTTTGAAATATATTTTTATTTTATATAAACCAAACAACAATACAACAGAACATAAATAAACACATTTAACAACAAAAGCACTGCAATCCCCATCCCTCCCCCCTATGAGCCTGTATGGTGTCCGCCATCGGTATCCGCTGCAAGCGGAGGGGCGTCGTCGCTCTCAGGTTCGATTTGAGCCGACCCTGTTCCAAACAGCTCGGTTATCATCAATTTCCATGCCGCGAGGGAGCACATTTCCTCCTCCTCCCCTGCAATACTGGTATCCCGCCACACCGCCGTCTCGGCCTCCGCCCATTTTTGGAGATCCCTCCACCAGACCTCCACTCGTGGCTTATGACACTCCTTCCATCCCATAGCAATCCTACGTTTAGCAAGCACATAAGCCAAATCTTTCAATTTCTCAACATGTCTGAGTTTACGCGCTCTGGGATATCCCCCCAGCAAGCAGGCCCAGGCTGAATCCACTTTGAGCGTGATACCCTTTCCTGCCAGCTTCTGCGCCACTTCACCCCAGTAGCCTGCAATTACTGGGCACGCCCAGAACATGTGTATCATGTCTGCATTCTCCTCGTCACACTTGGGGCACGCCTGGCGTCCAGTGTCCCGAAATTTGGATATTCTCAAGGGGGTCATGTATGCCCTGTGCGTTATATAAAGCTGTATTTGCTTAAACCTGGCATTCCTCGATACTTTTTTGTGATACCCCAAGGCATGCTCCCACAACCCATCTGCCATCGGGGCCCCCAACTCTGTTTCCCATTCCAGTCTCAAGTGCGCTAAATCACTCCCAACCTTTGTCATCAACATCTCGTACAACCTAGAGACCTCATGCCCGCCCTCCGATGTGTCGTATAGTATCTCCACCGTGGCGTCCGGTTCATCGGCCAAGGCAGTTTCAGGCCACCTACTCCGGATCTCCTGCACTATCCTGTGATATGTTACATATTGACCCCTGTGCAATCCCGACACTGCCTCTAGTTCTTCGAGCTCCATGATGGTCCCATCCTGCCAAATATCTCCCATGGTGACCAACCCCACTGACTCCCAGTATGTCCGGATGTTTGCTCTGAGCTGCCCGTCTCCTTTCGCCAGTGCGACCAGTGGTAACTGCGGCACACACGGCAAAGGGTTACCCATCATCCGGCAGGCCCGTCGCCACATGTTCCATCCCAAAGTTAGCATTCTAGGACGTTCCCTCATGCATACATTAGACACCCAGATCACCTCCCGCAGATAAAAAGGGGAACAGTCCCTCCCAAACAGCCTGTGTTCAGGGGTCTCGTCGTCAGAGAGCCACCTGGACACATATTGCAGCTGCGCTGCCACATAATAGGCCTCAAAGTTCGGCAGTTTAACTCCGCCCTTCTCGTAGAAGTTCTGCAGCTTCCACAGTGCGACTCTGTTACGCGTGCCGTGCCACAGGAATTCCCTGCAAACACTATGTAGCCTCACAAAAAACTTCTTAGGTATCATATAAGGGATGTTGTTAAAATAGTGCAAAAGCCTGGGCAGTACCACCATTTTAAGCATAGCTCCCCGGCCCATCATCACTAATGGCAATCTTTCCCAGAACCTCATGCATTTCTCGATCTTCCCCACGGCAAGTTCAGTGTTGTGCTTGTGTTCATCTTCAGTCGTGTGATACACGTCTATTCCCAGGTATCGGAAAGAGCTCGTCGCCCACGGGATCTGCAACACTGGCAACCTCTCCACCGGAGTCCCCACATAGCCACCCAGCGGAAATAGGGTGGATTTCTGGGGGTTTACTGCTATACCGGACAACCAGGCATACCTCCCCATCACCTCTAAGACATACTGCAAATTTTCTTCTGGATATCTCAGATATAGCAGCATATCATCTGCATACAGGGATATAAGATGACACTCTCCTCCTACATCGATGCCGACCGGGTCATTTTGTTGCCGGAGGTAAATTGCTTCAAGGGCCAGGATGTACAACATTGGGGACCAGGGACACCCCTGCCTAGTGCCTCTGCCCAACTGCCATCTCTCTGACACCACTGCACCCGTGCGGACCCTAGCCAGTGGTGCACTGTATAGCATCTCGGCCCACCTAATGTAACCTGGTCCCATCCCATACCATCCCAGAGCCGCCAGCAGCCACAGCCACCGAACAGAGTCGAACGCTTTAACTGCGTCCAATGCCACTATCGCCATTTCGCCGTCGTCACTACGTCCCCATTCGACCACCCTGTGGAGGCGTCTGTGGTTGTGAGTAATGTTCCTGTTTGGGACATAGCCCGTCTGGTCAGGGTGGATCAACTTGCCGATCACTCTCCGCATTCTAGTAGCCAGGACAGCTGTCAGGATCTTGCTGTCCTGGTTCAGCATCGACAAGGGCCTGTAGGAGCCACAATCGTGTCCCGGTTTATTTGGCTTGGGGAGCGGTATTATAATCGCCTCCCTGAGTGACTCCGGCAGCCGTCCTACCTCGTACGCTTCGTTGAGCATTTCCAGCATGGGCGGGAGCACTTCATCTGCATATACTTTATAAAATTCACTGGGGAACCCATCCGCCCCTGGGGCTTTGCTGGTGGGTAACTGCCTCACAATCTCCTTCAACTCTTCCAGGGTGATCGGAGCATCCAGCTCCTCTCGCTCCTCATCACTGACCCTGGGCAGGCCTACGTCTTCCAGCACTTCGTCTATCTCCTCCTGGCTGCCCCCCTCACAATCTTCGTATAAGACCTTATAGTATTCCACGAATGCCCTGTTTACGCCTTCTTGGGTGTCCGCCTCCTCACCCTTTTCATTGATTACCAATCTGATCGGGGATCGTGGGGTCTCGCTTTTGTACAGCCAAGCTAGAAGTCGGCCCGTTTTGTCTCCCCCCGCATGCAGTCTCTCAATATACTTCCTATAGTTCAGATTACAGAGCCTGTCCCAATGTTCCGCACACTTCTGTTGCAATTTGGAGACCGCCTCCGTATCTATCCCACCACCTTCCAGCTCCTCCTCCAGCTCAGTCTCAGCTCTATGCAGATCCGCTAGGACTCCCCCCATCAATCCCTTGGACTTCGCAATGGCGATCCCCCGCATTACGACCTTAAAGGCCTCCCATAAGGTGCCCGCCGACTTAACGCTACCTGTGTTCACCTCAAAATAAGCAGTTATCTCCTCCCTCATATCCTCTCTGAAGGCAGGGTCCTTGAGCGCCTCCGCCCTGAGGCGCCATGTTGGTATACGCGCTCGTGGGGGATAAAGCTGCCATCGCATGACCAGGGGCGAGTGGTCAGAGAGGACTCTCGCCCTGTAGTCTATATGGTCGCACTCCGCGACTATGTCCGGCGTGGCAAAGAAGTAATCAAGCCTCGTATGCAGTTGATGTGGGGCCGAATAATGCGAGTATTGCCTCCTGCCCGGGTGTTTCGCTCTCCACACATCTACCAGGCCAAGATCTGCCAACAGCGTCCGCAATACCCTGGCCGCCGGACCGGGCTTAGCCATCTTGTCATCTGACCTATCCTCCCTGGGATTCAATACACAATTGAAATCGCCGCCCCAAATCACTGTACCCCCCATCTCGACACTTAGCTTGGTGCACAGCGTCCTAAAGTATGTCGCCGTGTCCTGGTTAGGCGCATATGTGTTTACAATGCACACTACTTTGTTCTCTACCAGCCCCCTCACCATAACCAGCCTCCCATCCACCTCCACAACCTCCTCAATTAGCTTAAATGGGACATGTGGCGCCACCCACACCAGCACTCCTCTGGCATAGGCAGAGTACGTTGATCCCACCACTGTCCCCTTCCACTTCCTCCCTACCAGCTCCAGTTTCTCTCGCTTTAGATGCGTCTCCTGTAACAGGGCTACGTCTATCTTTTGCCTCTTGAGATACAACATAACTTTATTTCGCTTCAGATAACTGTTAAGCCCTCTAACGTTCCAAGTTAATACCCTAAGGTCCCCCATGGTCTATCAGTAGTTTCCTCCCCCCATCCGAGGCAATCCCTCCCCACTATGCAGACACCCAATCCCGGCAGGACCAGAACATATGTACCATATCTGCCTTTTCCTCATTACATTTGGGGCATGCCTGTCTGCTAGCGTTTTCAAACCTTGATATCTTCAGGGGTGTCATATATGCTCTATGCGTGATATACAGTTGTATCTGCTTTAATCTAGCGTTTCTCAACACCTTTTTGTGGTATCCCAGGGCACCTTCCCAAATCTTATCCTCCATTGGGGCTCCCACCTCCGCTTCCCAATCCGATCTTAATTGCGTTGGTTCCTTCCCGACCCTGATCATCAGCATTTCATACAATCTGGAAATCTCGTGCCCTCCTTCCGTCATATCATATATCATGTCTATGGTATCATCAGGCTCTCCTATCAGTACTGTCTGGGGCCAAGTTTTTCTAATTTCCTGCACCATTTTATAATATGTAATATATTGACCCACATGTAACCCTGCTTCCTCTTTTAACTCTTCAAAATTTATGACAGTCCCTTCCCGCCAGACATCTCCCATAGTCACCAACCCTACCGATTCCCAGTGGCTTCTAATTATCCTACGTAGCTGCACATCTCCCTTAGTCAATGCCACTAGCGGTGTCTGCAGGGAGCATGGGGTCGGCTTTTCCATCATCTGGCACGCTCGGCGCCAGATCATCCACCCGAGCATCATCAACATAGGACGCGTTTTCATTTCTGTTTTAGGCAGCCAGATCATTTCTTTTAAATAGTATGGGGCACAATCTGTTTTAAACAGTCTAGACTCAGGTGTCACTTCGTCCGAAAGCCATTTGGCTACATATTGCAGCTGGCTGGCTACATAATAAACCTCATAGTTAGGTAGTTTTATTCCCCCTTTTTCATAAAAATTCTGCAACTTCCACAGCGCCACCCTATTTCTGGTACCCCGCCACAGGAAGTCTCTGCATAGGCTATTCAATCTAATAAAGAACTTCTTGGGTATTAGATACGGAATATTTCCAAAATAATTTAGGAGCCTGGGCAAAACCACCATTTTGAGCATTGCACTACGTCCCATCATTGCTAAAGGAAGCTTTACCCAAAATGTCATGCGTTTTTCAATTTTTCTTATAGCTACCTCGGTATTATGTCTATGCTCTGCTTCTACTGTATGGTACACATCTATCCCAAGGTACCGAAAAGTATCCACAGCCCACGGGGCCTGCAGCACCGGCAATCGCTCAGTAGTGAGGCCCTTATAGCTGCCCAATGGAAATATAATAGATTTCTGTGGGTTCACCGCTATGCCAGACAGCTTTGCGTACCTATCCATGACCTCCAAGACATAATGATGGTTCTCCTCTGGGTATCTCAGGTACAACAGCAGATCATCCGCATACAAGGAAATCAAATGTCGTTCCCCTCCCACTTCAATACCTATCATATCGTACTGTTGTCTAAGGTATATCGCTAAAGGCTCTAAAGCTAGTATGTACAGCATAGGGGACCATGGGCACCCTTGTCTGGTGCCCCTGCCTAGTCGCCATCTATCAGAGATCACCGCTCCTGTTTTGACCCTGGCCATCGGCCCGCTATATATCATCTTTGCCCACCTTATATATCCAGGTCCCATACCATAACCTGCCAAGGCTGCCAGCAGCCATGGCCACTTGACAGAATCGAAGGCCTTCACAGCATCCAAGGACACAATTGCCATTTCGCCCTCATTCCTGCTCCCCCACTCAACAACACGATGGAGTCGCCTATGATTGTGAGTTATGTTCCTGTTTGGGACATAGCCCGTCTGGTCTGGGTGTATTAGTTTGCCAATGACCCTACGCAATCTGCTCGCCAGGACAGCTGTCAGTATCTTGCTGTCCTGGTTCAGCATTGAGAGTGGCCTATAAGAGCCACAGTTGTGTCCAGGCTTATTAGGTTTGGGAAGTGGTATTATTATCGCTTCTCTAAGTGACTCTGGCAGCCGTCCTATCTCAAATGCTTCATTTAACATGTCCAGCATCAGAGGGAGCACTTCAGCCTTATACACCTTATAAAACACACTTGGAAACCCATCTGCCCCTGGGGTCTTGCTAGTGGGCAGCTGCCTCACTACTTCTTCCAATTCCTCCATGGTAATTGGGGCATCCAATTCCTCCCTTTCTTCAGCGCTTATTGTTGGTAGACCTATGTCATCTAATGTCTCTCTTATTTCTCCACAACTGCTTCTCTCCACATCCTCGTAAAGGTCCCTGCAATAATTTGCAAACTCCAGATTAACTTCCTCTTGAGTGTCAGCTACACTGCCATCTTCTCTTGTTATTGTCCTAATATTGGGCCTGGAGACCTCGCTCTTGTACAACCATGCCAGGAGCCTACCTGTTTTATCACAGGCATGCTGTCTTTCAACATATTTCTTATAGTTTTTTTTTTTTTAAATGTATTTATTGGTTTTAACAGATTAACAGAATCAAGTATACATCACTTGAATATCAGACGAATAATCAGAAAGTAACGTAACCCACCCACCCCCACCCCCCCAACTCAAGACCAAGTAAACATTATTGTCCCATTACGATAGGCCAGATTGATGGCTAGGGAAGTCCGATCCATCCGAGGCATCGTCAGAGTTATTAGGATGCAGGAGTGGCTCAGTCAAGGCCACCCAGCGTTGTAGTTCTCCGCTGGAGTCTAGCCTTTGTTCAAGGATAGCCGTTTCCCACGCGCCAGTCTCCGCCATATTTCTTATAGTTAAGGTTAGATAGTCTGTCCCACAGCTCCGCACATGTATGTTGCCATTTAAGTATGAACTCCATGTCTATCCCTGTGTCATCTTTACCCTTCAGGGCCACTTCCAATTCCCTTTCTGCATTATTTAGCTCAGCCAGGATTCCCCCTTGGAGACCTTTAGATTTCGCTATAGCTATGCCGCGCAACACCACCTTAAATGCTTCCCATAGCGTGCTCGCTGAGTCCACGCTGCCCGTATTCACCTCAAAGTAATTTATAATTTCCTCCCTTATGTCTTCTCTGAAAAGGGGGTCTTTGAGTGCCTCCGCCCAGAGGCGTAGGTATCCTCGCCCTCGGAGGGCGGTATTGCCAGCCAACTACCAGAGGTGAGTGGTCCGACAGGACCCGCACCTTATATTCTGCTTGCACTATCTCTACCATGGTTTCAGACGTGACAAAGACGTAGTCTAGCCTCGTATGCAGCTGCAATGGAGCTGAATAGTGTGAATACTGCCTTTCATGGGGATGTTTTACTCTCCATAAGTCCACCAGGCCAAAGGCTTTCGCTGCTGGGGCCGGTCTATCAAATCTCTGGTCTGATCTATCTAACATAGGGTTTAATACACAGTTGAAATCACCTCCCCAGATCACAGCGCTTCCCATACACATGCTGAAATTTGTATTCAGGGCTCTGAAATATGTCGCCGTGTTCTGATTGGGGGCGTAAGTATTCACGATGCATACCTCCTTATTCTCCACTAGTCCCCTCAACATAACCATCCTCCCGTCTGCTTCCGCAGTTTCTTGCAATTTGTAAAAAGGGACATGCGGTGCCACCCAAATGAATACACTTCTAGCATATGCAGAGTATATCGAGCCCACTACGATCCCTTTCCACTTCTTCATAACTGTTTCCAGTTTTTCCCGCGTCAAGTGAGTCTCTTGTAGCAGTGCAATATCTATTTTTTGTCTACGCAAATAAAACATCACTTTATTCCTTTTTAAATAGCTATTGAGGCCTCCCACGTTTCATGTAATTATTTTAAGGTCCCCCATGGCATGTTAGAATTCCCATTCCCCTCCCGCCAGTGCAGATCAGGTTCTCTTTCCATTTTTGACTATATAGGCTTGTTTCCCAGTACCAACCACCCATAACTACAAACACCCCACACAGCCCTCCCTCCTTCCCTCCCGCCACCCTTCCCTTCCCCAACTTCCCAAACTCCCTTTTCTCATCCCCATCCCCCCCAACATCACCCCACTCAACTGTTGCCCAGCTCCATCCCTGGATCTCAGGCTCCCCCGCATCTAGCTCTTTCTGGCTCACGCCTATACTCGAAGCACCGCAGGGTGAGGTCGTCCTAATGACCAACCTACTACAACTACAATTATTACTCGGGGGGAGTAGGGTGCTTGTGTCCTGCCGCTCCTGTATGCAACAGTATAATTACACATTGCTACACAATTAGCGCATATATGCACACTACTATATTCCAGTCTCTTAAATGAGCAATGTCAAGGGTATCCCAGCAGAGTGTGAGCTTGCTCAGTCGCCTTACTTAATTTTAAACACTATCAATGTCTCCGCTGGGATATTCATTCTGCATCCCCACAGTATATTTGCAATGTCCCCATCACTTATCGTGTTCCGCTCGCGCTGGTTCCGCCTCTTGTTCCGGGCAGCCTTGTAGATCCAGCCATATCGATGCTTCCTCTGGGGTGTCAAAGAAGTGCATCTTGCCCTTGTGCTGCACTTTCAATTTTGCAGGGTACAGAAGCATGTATTTTATTCCAGCTATACGTAATCTCCTCTTGACTGCGACATAGCTGTACCGCTGCCTCTGGACTAGCATTGTATAGTCAGGGTATGCTGTAATAGTGCATGAAGCCCTTTCAATCGTTCCTCCTTTGCGGAAGTACTCTAATATCTTCTCGCAATCTTTATAATTCAATATTTTTGCAATTATCGCCCTAGGGGGTGCCCCAGGCTTTGGTCTCCTCATGAGGGCTCTGTGCGCGCGCTCCACTGCGAATCCTTGCGAAAGTTTTTCAGCCCCTATTTCTTGCAAAAGAAGATTCTCGACATAGTCTGTAGGGTCTTGGCCCTCCTCCCCGTCCGGAAGGCCAACCACGTGGATGTTGTTCCTCCTTGCTCTCCCTTCCGCCTCCTCTGCCCGATTCTCCAGGTTAGCTACCTGTTGCTTCAGCACATGTACCTCCTTTGCATTGCTGCTACTATTGTCTGTGTTGATTTTCACCTCACTCTCCAAGCTGCTCGTTCTTTCTGCCAACGCTCTAACGTCCTGTCTCAGCAGGGCGACATCGATACCCACAGCATCTATCTTGGCCTCCAGGGAAGTGCGCAAATCCGCAATCATTAACCCCCATGAATCTTTAAGTTCCGTGATAGCCGCCAGCACCTGGTGGTTGTCAGTCATCGAGGTGCTCTCCGTCGGTGCTGTTGCGCCCTTGGGTGCTATGGTCGCAGGGGACTACTGCATCTTGGCAAATGCTTCCATAGTAGATTGTTTATTCTTACTCTTAGTCGTGGCGCCTCTTCCCGCCATCTTGTAGCTGCAGCTATGTGTCTATGGCCTCTGAGTCTCTGACGTGTTGACTCCGCACTTCTGTTCCGATGCAAACCCAGTACTACGCCACCGGTCTGAAGAAGCTGTCCAAGAGAGCTTTCGTGTAGACTTGTGTAGCCGGGTTATTTCTGGAGTGGGTTGTGCTCTCCCACATATTGGCTCATTTTCTTGATCACAGAGATCATCTTGTCTTTTGCTGCAAGCACAGAATTTTGGGGCTCTTTGCACGGTGCGCGCTGTTGGGTTTGTCTTCAGCAATCTTTTCCACATACTGCCATATGCCGTTCTTTTCTGCAGTGCCCGTTGCTTCTGAACTCTATGTCTTCTCTGGGGCGCCCTGCTGACCCTCAGCTTTCCAGCAAACCCACAACGCTCAGGATTGCACACCCCCTAGCCCCTACGTGTGTAAAGCCATCTCCGTTAATATCAGCCCAGTGACAAGTAGAGTGTCAATCAATAGTTGTTGTTGTGGGGTGCTCAATTCCATCACCCGACTGCTTAAACTACTGGCAAGAGGCTTCTCTTTACATCAGCTGCCCCTTCTGCCGTATGCTGCCTTTCAGCTCAGCTCTCCCGCTTTGTTATTTGTTCACGGTTGTTTTGTTACATTGTATCCCAGGTCTGTGTGAGCAGCGCTCGTTTTTGTTCTGGGAAGCATCCAAGTGGCCTCCAGCACGCTTGGGATTCTCGAACACAGTAAAGTATCTTTGTTAGAAATGACACGTGCTGTTGCTCTGCGAGAGCAAATGTTACTGCGAACTCCCTGTTTGTTTTCCACAGGGAGTTCTTCTCGTTGTCGTGCCCGCTCGATGCCCCTCGCTCAAGCCAGCTTCTGCACAATTCGAGCCGGCAGAGCAGCTATTCGGGCGCTCGGTCCGATCCGACTGCTCTCACTGTTGTTGCCCGGGAGTCCACCACGCAAATACTCCCCGCGCCCCGCAACTTAACATGGGCTTGTGCCGCAGGGGCCCAATGTTCCTCCGTGCGCTTCGGTCAGAGAGCGCTCCACAGTCACCGCTAGCAGCACAGAGATTCAGTTCGTTAGAGGTCTCTTTGTCTTTATTCTTCCGTCATTTTGGGAGGCTTCTGTTCGTTACGGGCAAACACAAAGATGTTCTTTTCTCCGCCGCATCTGGTTCGATTCACTCGCCCGTTGCTGCCGTGATGGGGAACACGTTCCGACGCCTCTGCTCCTGGTTTTGACCACATTTAAGTCCATTTATGTGCTTTGACACGGATCATCGTCGGATTCGCAGGAGCAGCACACCAGAGCACGTCCTACTCCATGGCAAGCTGGCCACACCCCCCAGAACATGTAAACTTGCGATTGAATTTATTAGCCTTTTTAACAGCACAGACCCAGTACAAACTATCTTACATAGAGTACTCGAAAGGGTTAATAGTTATCCCTTTTTGTCTGTTTCTCATGGAACATTATTTCGTTCCCCTTTCTTTAAGATTTGGCTGGTGGCAGTGGTATCTACCCTATTTTTTCTACTGCGGTCTATGTAAATAGCCTTGGTACTGTTTTAGGCTAAGTTAGTAACCTCGAACTTAAATCCGCTGGACCCCATTTACTTTTATTTGTTTCCGGCTGGGTTTATTTGCCATTTCTTTTTGTAAAGGTCTTTCTCGCGTTTTACAGTACGCTCCAGACCAGGTTTGGTTCCTTTGTTCGCCGTACTTTGGCGGGCTTCTGCAAAGAAGTCCTCCTTAGGCACCTGCATGTCTGAGGGGAACAGGATATGAGGGAGGGGTTTGAGACTCCCTGCACAGGGTCTCCTTGGAGACCCATGTCGCACTCTGTATGATTGGCTGTAGTGACTGTCCCGCCAGGACAGCTACCCTGCTGTGTGATTGACAGCCAGGCTGTGTGAATTGGGGAAAACCGCATAAAAAGCAGGTCTCTGGGACTTGGAAGGCAGAGTCGCCACTGGATCGAGAGAAATGAAGAGAAGCTGAAAGAAGAGGACCGCTACCACGACTGAACCTCCCGGTGAAGCCCTGCTGAGGGTCTGAATCTCCAAACTTCGGCGACAGAGAAGATCTGCAAGGAATCCTCTTCCCTTCAGCTGGTGGGACCAACCAGTTCGCCAAACACCAAGCAAGGCCTCCCTCCCCTGGTCGACTTTGCTGTGCACAGCTGCAGTGAACCGGATAGCCAGGAGGACCGGACCCTGTTTGGATTTTAAGGAGCGCACCTTTTATTCGTTGCTTTGCTCTGCTGCTGGTTTCTTCCCTGGGCAGTGCAGGACCCTACAGTCTTCCTACTTCGTGTGAGTCCAACAGTCGCTTCAGGAACTGTGAGCCTGCAGGATCTGCCAGGAACTTCTGCCTCAGCTACAGCCTTCTTCTTAATTTAAGGTACTGTACTAACCCGGTTGTTCGTTCTGTCCGACCGCGGTGAAAGTGTTTGAAATACTTCGCCAATCCAAGGGCTTGTCCTTCTCTACTCTTTTAAATAACTTTTCCTTCGACCAACTTCGTTTCGATCTCTTGGCAAAGACTTAACCGCAAACTACTCTGAACTGTGTGATCCTCTGCAAAGACTCTGAACCATTAACATTGGCCCAGGCCTATTGATTTGAATCCTCATTGTAGCAAGCCTTTTCTAGATTGCCCTGCCTACTTACTTGTTGGTGCTGCTTAATTGTGTATAACCTTGTCTTTCCCTCCCTTTTTAAATTGCTGGAGTGCCATTTTGCTAACACTTCATTTTGAGCCTAACTTGTCCAGAATTGATTGGGTGCGGTGTAGTATATTAAGAGTGTGATTTTTTTGCTGCTTTGTTTAGTGAACTGTTGTACAAATGAATGTGTAAATAAATGTATATTCTTTTACTCAGAAACCTTGAGTCAGTGTTTGTTTGAACCATACTAATTGCTGTCCTTTGTGTAACTATTGATACTGCTCACTTTACTCTTTAGATAAGTCTGGCTGCTCAGCCATTGCTACCAATTTACTGTGCAGTACAGGCTTATACCAAAGGTGAAATTGTACTGCCACTTGTAGTCTCAATTGTGTGTGGTGTTCATATGATTCTGCCTAACAGGAATAGCTGGTGGGATTGCCTGGTGTATTATGTAATTTATATAGCCATCTGCTCTGTCTTTTGAGGTTACCCTTCCTGCAAGCTGATGTCGCGAAAAGAAGTCTGCATGGTTTTCATATGTTCCCGGTTCCCGGTTTGTACAGTATGGTAAATTTGTATTCTTGGAGTTGTAATCCCATCTTGCGATTCACATTTGTGAAATCCAGTGCCGAATATGACCATATCTAAATTGTTCGCCTTCGGCTACTGCGACTTGAGCCTTACATTCAGACACGAGAGAGGGCAGCCCTCTTGGTACAGATGATGCAAGCTATGCAGACCCCCATTATGCCAATTTGAAAAACTATTCCCCAAGAATCCTGGGGAGAATTCTGCATTACCAAAGACTGGAGAGCAAGGTCCGAAACCCAGATTCACACCCTTCTTCATAAAAGCCATGCGTCAGTAATACAGCAAGATCTTTGTCGAGCTCAAGTGTGTGTCCGATCGGGGAGCTTAGTAAAGGGTAAGAAAGATAACCAGCAGGAAGAATTTTTTTGTTTTTAAAGTTTTTAATAAATTTTACAAACAAACAAACAATAAACCAAACAAATAGTGCATGTTCCAACAGTTTCAATACACTTTTTTTTAACTTCCTAACCACTACTCCCTCTACCCCACCCCCCTTGCGAGTCTATTGCATTGAACCTTCAGTTTCCACACCCTGTGGTTCGGTCACCACCTCCACAGGCTCAGTCGGGTCGTCCAATGACCCAAACAGTCCAGGTATCAGTGATTTCCAGGCCATCAGGGTCTCATTCTCCTCCTCCCCCCCATTGCCACACGCTTCTTGCGATGCCGTGGTTTCGGCTTCTGCCCATTTTTGCAAGTCCTTCCACCACACCTCTATCCTCGGCACATGGCATGACTTCCATCCCATGGCAATCCTCCTTTTTGCTAGCACATAAGCCAGGTCCCTTAGTTTGCTTACGTGCCTGAGTTTCTGTGGTCTTGGGAACCCCCCCAGCAGACAGGCCCACACCGTATTCACTACCATCTTGACCCCTCTTCCTTCTAGTTTCTCCTTTACACCCCCCCAGAACCTCTCTATGATCGGGCATGACCAGAACATATGCACCATGCCCGCGTTCTCTTCGTCACATTTGTAGCATGCTTGCCGACCTGCATTCTCAAACCTCGATATCCTCCAAGGCGTCATGTAAGCCCTGTGTGTTATGTACAACTGTATCTGTTTGAGCCTCGCGATTCTAGACACCTTCTTATGATACCCCTGCGCCTTTCTCCACATCCCATCTCCCATTTGGGCCCCAACCTCCGTTTCCCAGTCCATTCTCAACTGCGTGAGCTCCTTCCCCACTTTAGACATCAACATCTTATACAGTCTGGAAATCTCATGACCCCCCTCAGCTACATCATATATCACGTCTATGGTGGCGTCCAATTCTTCCCCCAGCACAGTTTCAGGCCATGTTCTCGTAATCCTCTGTACCATTCTGTGGTACGTAATTTACTGGCCTTCATGCAACCCAGCTACTTCCCGTAGCCCCTCAAAAGTAACACTAGAGCCCTCCTGCCAGATGTCCCCCATCGTTGCCACCCCAGTCGGTTCCCAGTGGGTCCGGAGTATCAGTCGTAGCTGAGCGTCCGCCCCTGTCAATACTACCAATGGCATCTGCGGTGAGCATGGGGACGGGTCCCCCATCATTTGGCATGCCCTGCGCCACACCTTCCACCCTACAAGCATCATTTTAGGGCGCCCCCCCATTTCCGCTCTGGGTGCCCACATGACTTCTTTCAGATAAAAAGGTGCACAATCCCACCCAAGCAACCTGTGTTCGGAGGTCTCTTCATTGGCAACATACTGCAACTGGCTCGCCACATAGTACGCCTCGTAGTTGGGCAGCTTAATTCCCCCTTTGTCATGGAAGTTCTGAAGTTTCCACAACGCCACTCTGTTTCGCGTGCCGTGCCACAGAAAGTCCCTACACATGCTATTTAGTTTAGTGAAAAACCCCCTAGGAATCAGGTACGGTATATTCCCAAAGTAATGTAGGAGCCTCGGCAGGACCACCATCTTTAGCATCGCTCCCCGTCCCATCATCGCCAGAGGCAGCTTCACCCAAAACTGCATGCACTTCTCGATGTTTCTAATGGCTACTTCTGTGTTACACTTGTGCTCCTCTTCCACAGTGTGGTATATATTAATCCCCAAGTACCGAAACGTGCAAACCGCCCATGGAACTTGCAATACAGGTAATCGCTCCGATGGAATCCCCTTGTACGTCCCCCAATGGGAACATGCTGGACTTCTGGGATTCACTGCTATACCAGACAACACAGCATATCTCTCCATCACTTCTAGGATGTACTGGAGATTTTCTTCTGGGAATCGTAGGTACAGTAGCATGTCATCTGCGTATAGGGAAATCAGGTGCCGCTCCCCTTTCACCTCAATGCCTATAGTGTCATATTGTTGCCGCAGATAGATCGCAAGATATTCCAGGGCCAGTATGTAGAGCATAGGAGACCACGGGCATCCCTGTCTAGTACCCCTGCTAAGCTGCCACCTCTCTGAGATCACAGATCCTGTTTTAACTCTAGCCAGCGGTTCACTGTACAAAATCTTCGCCCACCTCACATAGCCAGGCCCACACCCATAGTGTTTCAGGGCCGCCAGCAGCCACGGCCACTTGACGGAGTCAAAGTCCTTGATCGCATCCAAGGACACGATTGCCATTTCCTCATCCCTTCCACTGCCAAACTCAATGATTCTCTGGAGTCGCCTATGATTATTGGTGATGTTTCTATGGGGGACATAGCCCGTGTGATCCGGATGTATTAACTTGCTAATGACCCTCTTCAGTCTATTCGCCAGGACTGCAGTCAATATCTTGCCGTCTTGGTTCAGCATCGACACAGGTCTAAAGGAGCCGCAGCTACGCCCAGGTTTATTCGGTTTAGGGAGAGGTACATTAAGAGCCTCTCTCAGTGACTCCGGTAAGCGGCCCATCTTGAATGCTTCGTTTATCATTTCTAGCAGCGGGGGGAGGACCTCTTCTATATATACCTTATAAAATTTGCTTGGGAGCCCATCTGTCCCCGGGGTCTTATTAGTGGGCACTGCCTCACCACCTCCCCCAGTTCTTCCAGGGTAATCGGGGAGTCCAATTCCTCTCTTTCCTCCTCGCTTATCTTGGGCAGCCCCATATCCTCCAGCGTTTCCTCTATCATTACACGGCTGCTTTCCCCGTCTTCCCCGTATAACCCTTTATAGTAATCCACAAACGCTTGATTAACTCCCTCCTGGGTATCCTCTACGCTACCATCTTCCCTCTCTATAGTTCTAATTGTGGCTCTGGGGGTCTTGCTCTTATATAGCCACACCAAAAGTCTCCCCGGTTTATCGTCTCCCGCATGCTGTCTCTCTATGTACCTTTTATAATTAAGGTTATACAACCTCTCCCAATATTCCGCACATTTTTGCTGTAGCTTAAGTATCAAATCTAGTTTCTCCGCTGTATCATCCCCAGCTTTTAAGGCCTCTTCCAATTTTGCTTCCGTCTCCCTCAGTTCAGCCGAAACCCCCCCCTGTAGGCCCTTGGATTTCGTCAATGGCCGCCCCCCTCATGACAACCTTAAAGGCCTCCCATAATGTCCCCGCCGAGTACACACTCCCAGTGTTGGTTTCAAAATAGTTTACTATCTCCTCCCGCAAGTCCTCTCTGAAGAAGGGGTCCCTCAACGCCTCCGCTCGTAGGTGCCATGTCAGGATCCTCGCCCTCGGGGGTAATATTGCCATGCAAGAATCAGGGGCGAGTGGTCCGAGAGGACCCTGGCCCTGTACTCTATGTATGCCATCTGCGCTATCATGTCAGGTGATGCAAAGACATAGTCCAGCCTCGTTGATAACTGCTGTGGGGCCGAGTAATGCGAATATTGCCTTTCCCCAGGGTGCCACACTCTCCATGCATCTTCCAGACCAAAGTCATCAAGCAGTGTCTGTAGCGCCCTGGCTGCAGGGGCCGGTCTATCTAATTTCCCATCCGATCTATCCACCCTCGAGTTCAGTACGCAGTTGAAGTCCCCTCCCCAGATCACCGCGCTACCCACACACCCGCTCAGCTTCACCCTCAGTGTCCTAATGTACGCCGCTGTGTTTTGGTTCGGGGCGTACGTGCTAACAATACTTATCTCCCTGTTCTCTATCAATCCCCTCAGCATAACCATCCTCCCGTCTGTCTCAGCCACCACTTGCAACCACTGAAACGGGACATGTGGCGCTACCCATATAAGTACTCCTCTTGCGCAGGCCGAGTAAGACGAGCCCACCAACACCCCTTTCCACTTTCCCGCAATCCTGTCCATCCTCTCACGTGTGAGGTGGGTTTCCTGCAGCAATGCAATGTCTATTTTCTGCCTGCGCAGATACAGCATAACCTTGTTCCTTTTTAAATAGCTGTTAATCCCCTGCACATCCCATGTGAGTATTTTAAGGTCCCCCATGGCCTGGTATAGTCCCGTTCCCTTCCCCCCAGGTATCGTTTAGCTTCAAGTTCCAATCCAATCCATATAGGCTTGCATCCCATTCTAAAACCCCTTTAACCAAAAACACACCAAACATCCCGTTCCCTCTCCCCCCCGCCTCCCATCCCTTCCCCAACACTCCCCCCCCCAACCGTTGCCCAGCTCCATCCCTGGATCTCAGGCTCCCCCGCATCTAGCTCTTTACGGCTTTCGCCTGTACTCGAAGCTCCGCAGGGTGAGGCCGCCCTAGTGGCCAACCTACTACAACTACAACTATAATTTGGGGGGTAGGGTACTTCCGCCCTGCGCTCCAATAGCACATCAATCAACTACACATTGCCAAACAAATTAAATATATGTAACTGCCACTATATTCCAGTCCATCAAGTCTCTCACAATCAGCAATATGTAATCGAACATCAGCCTCCTACAGCCAGGCCCATCATTCTCAGCCTTCGCCTAGGCGCCCTCGGGAAGTTCACTCACCGCCCTGGCAGTATGCATACCGTATCTGAGTCACTTTTCGCGTCCATTTTGTGTCTCTTCCGTGTCTTGATCCGGGCAGCCCTGCAGATCCAGCCATGTTATTGCTTCTTCCGGAGTGTTAAAAAAATGCAATTTGCCCTTATGTACGACCTTCAGTTTCGCAGGGTACAGCAGCATATATTTTATCCCAGCAGCCCGTAGCCTCCTTTTGATAGTTACATAGCTGTACCGCTGCCTTTGGACCAGCATAGTATAGTCTGGGTATGCCGTGAGAGTACTCTAGGCCCTCTCAATTGTTCCGCCTTTCCGAAAATATTCCAATATTTTCTCGCTGTCTTTATAGTTCAGTATTTTAGCAATTATCGCTCGTGGAGGGGCCCCTGGTCTCGGCTTCCTCATAAGGGCCCTATGTGCACGCTCCACCGCAAAACCCTGCGAGAGTGTACCGGCCCCAATTGTTTGTAGGAGTAAGTTCTCAATGTAATCAGTCAGGTCCTGGCCTTCTTCGCCTTCCGGCAAGCCCACCACGCGGATATTGTTTCTCCTCGCTCTCCCCTCTGCTTCTTCTGCTCGAGACTCCAAGTTGGCCACTTGTTGTTTAAGGACATGTATCTCCTTTGCATTGTTGGTGCTGGTGTACGTGTTAGATTTCACCGCACCCTCCAGGCAGCTTGTGCGTTCCGCCAGTCCCCTGACATCTTGTCTCAGCAGGGAGACTTCGATGCCCACTGCTTTGATTTTAGCTTCCAGGGAAGTGCGTAGGTCCATCATTGCAACCCCCCAAGATTCCTTCAGCTCCGTGATGGCTTCTAAAATCTGATGATTATCAGCCGCTGTGGCGCCCTCAGCCTGTGCCACCGGGCCTTTGGTTGCGCAGGCCGCAGGAGACTGCTGTGTTTTCGCAAAAATTTCCATCGTGGGTTGTTTGTACTTATTCTTGCCCACGGCCCCTCGCACTGTCATATTCCAGTCTCCATTGGGTCTCCCTAGCGTCCGAGTGTCTTCCCAACTGTAATTTCCGCTCTTCACCGACCGTCGTGGTGATCTCAAGGCAGTCGTGACATCCTTTCACCGCTGCTAGTTGCTGATCAATGCCGAGCGAGCGCCGCTCGTGCTTGTCGTGGTGCGGCCTGCATTTTCACACCTCTGTTGCCCTTGGCCCCTGCCGTCCGGGCCAGCACCCAAGCCTCCACGACCCAAGGCCCACAGGCACCAGGGGTTTTGTTCCGTCTTCACCTCGCCATTGGCGTTCTTTCCCGGTGGCCGCCGCCTCTATTCGTCCTCTTCAGGTACCCCAGTGTCGTTTCATTTGTTGTCGGCCATCTTGTGTGACAATGGACCGAACTGCCGCCGTCGTTCGTCGAGCAATTCCTGTAGACTCCCGCTTGCGATTCTCTCAATCTTTACACAATGAGCAGAGCATACATTCCCATGCGTGTGTGATCAATTCTGGAACCTGTGGCGCATTTTCAAAGGTAGTTTTTTCGGATCATCTGTCGGATCCTCAGGAGCTACACGGGAAGCACGTCCTACTCCATGGCTGCTCAAGCCACGCCCCCCCGGCAGGAAGAGTTGCCTTGCTCAAGAGCTACCCATCTGTGAGGGGACCTCCAAGACAAAATGTGCGTAACCCGAGCAGCCACATAATACCTGAGAAGGTCCAAAGCCACCATTCCTCCCCTCGGGGCATCACTTAAAACCTCAGCTTTTGGAACTCTAGGCTTTTTGCCCATCCAGATACATTGTAGGACCCCACGCTGCAGCATATGTACTTCAAGGTTGGGTATTTTAACTAGCAAGGCTTGACAAAGATACAAGAATCTGGGTAAAAGATTCATTTTTACTGCAGCGATTCGTCCCATCAGTGATATTTCCTGCTTACTCCAACGTTCAAGATCTTCGGCAAGATCCTTAAGCAACCCTGGGAAGGTGACCCAATATACATCCTGCGGGGAAACAGGAATCCTCACCGTCAGGTACTAAATAGTGTCAGATGCCCACGAAATTCGGCAGGTAGATCCCGCAGCGGCAATGACTTCCTTGGGCAATTGCACACTTATGGCAAGGATTTCTGGTAATTGACAGAGAAGCCACTTCAAATCATCTTAATTCAGACATGACAGCCTCAAGGGAGGTTGGTATATTAGTTAACATGAGTAGGACATCATCGGCATAAAGTGGCATTTTGTGTTGCACCAAAGCTACCTCAGTCCCTGTGATCTCCGAGTTGTCTTTGATCCTTTGCGCAAATGGCTCCATTACAAGAGCAAAAATCAAAGGTGACAGTGGACAACCCTGCTCAGTTCCATGAGGAATAGGGACAGGGGCAATTAACCCTTATTCGAGTAAAAGGCCAATGATAGTTAGCCAATATCATACACTGGAACAACGGTCCAAATCCGAAAGCAAGCAGAACCTCACAAAGGTAGGGCCAGTGCACTCTGTCGAAAGCTTAAGTAGCATCCGGTGTGAGTACTCCCAGGGCAAGACTATCTCCTCCTGGCTAGGTCAAGGATATCCAAGACTCATCTGATGTTGTCTTGTGTGCTTCGCTTTGGAATAAACCCAGCCTGATCCGGATTTATCAGTTGGGGTAGAACCGTCCCCAACTTCGAGGCCAACACCTTAGAGTACAACTTGGCCTCCAGGTTCAAAGAAATTGGCCTGTACGGGTGACAGTCCTGTGCGGGATTGCCAGCTGAAGTATTAAAATTGTAGTTGACTCCATCGAAGGAGTAACCCTCCCTAAATCCGGGAATTAATTGAATAAGTTAGTCAAAGGTTTGAGTAGTTGTGGTTGAAAAATCATATAAAACGATTCTGAGAAACCATCCGGACTAGGGGTCCTGTGTTTAGGAGAAACCATTGCTATTGCAACCTCTTCCGTGGTTACAGGAGTGTCTAAATTCTCCTGACCAGTAGATGAGAGCCTGATTTGGTAGTCGGGCGTAAGTCGCAGAGAGGGGGGGGCCCTGCTGCAGATTCTGTGGGAAAATATCCTTCAGAAACCTCCCTTTTCACGGATTCCCTGTACTGAATATTTATGTCTGAGTCTCCCAGCACTGCTATAGTATTTCTTGTATGTATGGCCTTCAATTTATGAACCAGAAATGTATTCACCATATTACCCATGGCATAATAAGATTGCTTAGCACGAATAATCGCTTGGGCCGTACGTCCTGCTAAGTGTGCTTCTAGTTTATTTCGCGCTCCCCATAGGCTCTTTCTGGCCATGACAGAATTGAAATGCTTATGAAGTGCCTACCTTAGGGTTCTATTCCTATAAGTGAAAGCAGTCGTGTGAGCAATCAGTTCCCTTCTAATCACTGCCTTCATAGTGTCTCATGCCGTGGCAGTCAGAACGAGATCAGTGCTGTTTTCCCAAAAGAAATCAGTTATTGTCTTAGTTATGGAGTCCCTCCAACACCAAATCTGAGAGGGCCGGGTCGTGCAGCTTCCATGGGGGCCTGCTAACGGGGGACAACCTATCAACTGAAAGTGTACACTCAACCGCTGCATGATCTGAGAGTGCATGGGTAGCAATGAGTACCTCTGATACAAACGGAATCAGAAGGAACAAGTTACTTACCTGTAACTATTGTTCTCCAGAATGGGTCTGGCATGGATTCACATGCTCATGAATATTCCCTGTCGTCAGGCCGGGAATCAAAAAGAAAAAACAGTTTCATTTTCACTTACAAACTGTCTTTCTCCGATAAACCAATCACTGAGCTCTGGGTCATACTGCCCCCAGCCAATGACTGCCCTTCGCCCTAAGCCCCTCCTCTGGCAGCCATCTTCAGATTTGGTAGCCCGTAAAGTGGCAGTATGACCAAGAAGAGCCGCAGAGGGGCGGGAGGGAGGGTTTGCATGTGAATCCATACCAGACCCATGCTGGAGAACAATAGTTGCAGGTAAGTAACTTGTTCCTTCTCCAGCATGGGGTCTGGCATGAATTCACATGCTCATGAATAAAGAATACATAGCAGTACAACATTACACAACCACAGGAGGTGGCAAGGCTCAACAGAAGCAAATACTCTTCCCTCCGGAACAGGCTCACCTTCAAGAGAACAGGTTGCGTAGCACTGCTTGGCCAACCCTGGACTCCTCTCTGGAATACCTGTGGATGCAGTAGAATCTTGTGAAGGTGTGCGTGGACCTCCACGTAGCAACCATGCAGATGTCCAGCAGGGGCACACCAGACAGGAACACCGTCGTCACAGCGATCGCTCTGGTAGAATGGGCTCTCGGACGGCCGGGCTGTGGTTGGTTTGCCAACCGGTGACAGTGTGTGATGCAGCCGGAGATCCACCTGGAGATGGAAGCCTTGGACAAGGCCTTCCCATGGTTCACAGGACCAAAGTTCATTAATAGTTGAGGTGTCTTCCGGAAACTCTTTGTGCGTGACACATAGAACTTCAGCGCACAAGCCACATCCAGCGAGTGCGAATTCCTTTCAGCCGGAGACAAAGGTTTTGGAAAAAACACAGGCAACACCAAAGGCTTGTTGAGGTGGAATTCCAACAGAACCTTTGGCATGAAGGAGGGGTGCGTCCGCAGCGTCAATGTTGTGTTGTGAAAAGTCATATAAGGCTGTTCGCAGGAACGGACCTGGATCTCACCTACCCTCCTGGCAGAGGTGATGGCCACGAGAAAAGCTGTCTTCCACAAAAGGAACTTGAGAGGGGCCTGATGCATATGCTCGAAGGAAGCCCACATGAGCCTTGTCAGCACCACGTTGAGTTCACAGCCGGGGTAGGCGCCTTCACCGGCGGTAATGATCGAAACAGTCATTTGAGGAACTCCTTGACTAGACGGTGGGACCAAAGAGAAGACCGTCCTGGAGACCTGGTGTAGCGAGAGATAGCCGCCAGATGCACCTTGATAGAGGCGTGCGCCTGCCTCGCCTTGACCAAGGACAACAAGTACGGAAGAATCTGCGGAGCCAAGATACTCAGAGGGTCGATCTTCTGCGCCCGGCACCACGATGCAAAACGTTTGCACTTGTGGCCATAGCACCAAAGAATCGACAACGCTCTGGCCCTGGAAAGGACCTTCCCGCAGTCTGCCGGCAGCTCGTACACTCCAAACTCTAAGGCTGCAGGAGCCAAGCCTTCAGGTTCCGCGAACCTGGGTTGTGATGTAGGATTGCGCTTCCTTCTCTGGCAAGCAGATCCACAACCACCGGCAGCTTGACCGGGGGCAACACTGACAGGCTGAGAAGATCCGGGTACCAAATCTGACTCAGCCACACCGGGGTGACGAGGATCATTTAGCATCGCCACCGTTTGAGTTGATTGATGATTCGCAGCAGGAGAGGCAACGGGGGGAGGGAGACGCCGGCAGTAACAGGCCTTCCCACAGAAAGGAAAACACGTCCCCCATGCTCCTCGGCTGGTGGAACCTTCTGGTGAATCTCTGGCATTTGGAATTCATCGCTGTCGCAAACAGATCGATCTGGGGTCTGCCTCATTTGAGGAAGAGGCTGTTCACTTGATCATGTCGAAGTTCCCACTCGTGGCAAGAGGGGAGCTCCCTGCTGACGGAGTCGGCGATGGTGTTCTTGACTCCAGCCAGGTGAAAAGGAATGAGGAACATCTCTTGGGTGACAGCCCAGTGCCACAATTCCTGCGCCTCTCTGGAGAGCGCTGGGTATCTGGTACCTCCTTGCTTCCTGATGTAGAACATTGTGGTGGTATTGTCCGTGAAGACCCTCACCACCTTGCCCTTCAGTGACAGAAGGAATGACTTGAGGACCCAGAACACTGCCCGCAACTCCAGGACATTGATGTGGAGATCCCTCTCCTATGGTAGCCACAGGCCTTTGGCGTGGAGACATCCGCTGTGGGCTCCCCAGCCCTCCATGGGAAGTGTCTGTGGTGACTGTCTCTTGTTATGGGGGGCTCTGGAAATCCGTGCCCCCAGCGATGCTGAAGCGCACACCCCACCACCTAATCGCTCAATGGAACTCCTCGTCCAGAACAATCTTGTCTGCGAAGCTTCCGGACACCTGGATCCACCAAGGGCCCAGGAATTCTTGAAGGGGTCACATCCGCAACCTGCAGAGTCGGATCCGGTAAGTACACAACGACATAATGCTGAGCAGCATTTTTTTTGTTTTTTTTACATTTATAACGCGCACCGGATGAATTCAATCGTAATTGGGCGCAGATGTATCAATTGCCACTAGACCATGTCCTAATCCACTTAATCATATGAGATTGAAATACACCGGCTAAGGTCCAGGAGAGTTCTAACAAAACAGGTAGGTCTTCACGGCCTTCCGGAATGCTGGAAAGGTTTTAATCTCATGGATTTCTCTGGGTAACTTGTTCCATGCTCTTGGACTGTAGACGCTGAATCTGCAGTCCCCTTTGCTCATATACCTGGTGCTGGGTATATGAAGCAGATTTTGATCTGCTGAGCGCAATTGTCGGGTCGGAAGATGCGTCCTGATTTTATCTGATAGATATCTTGGTCCTGTCTTGTTAACACACCTATAAACCAAGCAGAGTACCTTAAACTCAATTCTCTCCTTTACTGTCAGCCAATGTAGGGCTATTCTTAAGTTAGACGTTGGAGCTGATTTTTTTACCCTATACGCCAGCCTAACCGCTGCATTTTGGGCCACCTGCAGTCTTCGCAGCTGATAGGCTGGTATACCCGACAGCAATACATTTTACATAGTCTAGCATCGAGTTGACCAGAGAGCCAATGACTACCGCTCTGTCCTCATTCGCAATGAATGGTAGTATATGTTTCAATAGGCGTAGTGAGTGGAATGCTGCTTGCACCTTCGCACTAACCTGAGCTCCACTTCCCATGTTATCCTCCCAGACACAGCCTAAATGTTTTATTTTCAAGGAGAAATTCAGCTGTGTCCCCAGGAAACATGGGGAGTGTAAATGCTCCCTCTGCAGATAGAGCTTTCAAGTGAATAGAGTCACTTCTGTTTTGCTGGCATTCAACACTGGCTGGTTCGCACACATCGAAGCCTGTATTTCTTGTATGCACCGTTCAACTATTTCGTACGTCTCCTCCAGATTCTGTATCTTCAAGAACACCTGAGTATCATCTGCGTACAAGTGACACTGTATGCTGTGCTTCCTCAGAATGTCTATGAGTAGTTTAACATATAAATTAAAAAGCAGTAGGGAGAGCGAGGATCCCTGTGGGACTTCACAGCTTTATAATTCTGAATCTAACAAGAAATCTCCAAGTCGAACTCTGTTCTCTTCTATAGAGAAAAAATTAAAACCATTGAAGAGCTTGTTTCCCTACCCCACCCACTTCTCTCAGACGTTTCAGCAGGGTCCCATGGTCCACCGTATCAAAGGCGGCGGACAGGTCCAACATGACCAACAGGGACACGCCCCCCTGATTCGCTGTCTCCAATAGATCGTCCTAGACCATCAGCAATGCTGTCTCCGTCCCAAAACCTGGCCGGAAGCCGGATTGCAGTGAATCCAGCAGATTCTCCTGATCCACATGTTCCTGCAGCTGAGCTGTCACAATCTTTTCCAGAATTTTCGATGGCCATGACAATCTTACCACTGGCCTGTAATTCTGGAAATTCTTAGGGTCTAAATTAGTTTATTTTAGCAGTGGCGTGACCACAGATTTCTTCAGAATCATCGGTACTACCCCTGATGTAAGAGATTTGTTAACAAATTTTGTGATAAATGGGGTAATATCTGGAGCTATTCTGTCACGCCATTAACAAAACACACATCACGTCATGATAGCTGTACCCGGGTCCCCTCCCAAAAGCAGCAACGTGTATCAGCGAATCCTCGCCATCTCACCCAGGCTGCAAAGAGCTCACCGTGTCCTCGGGCATGGCAGCTTTGGTCGCGTTGGCATTGGCAGTGGCCAGGGCTCTCGAGGAGCGTCCGCATCAAGCAGCGGTCACATGGTTCCACGCAGCTCCGCTCACGTGATCCCATGCGGGCATGCTCACGTGACAAATCAGGAAATCCTTTGGAATAAAAGCACGCCGGCCGCACTAACCAGCGCTTCTCAGCTGTTTTCCTTGCGGCGAGTGGTGTTTCTGATCTTCTGTCTTCACGGTCTTTTGGATTTAATTTGGCGTTTGGATTTACGGATTGCATCTGGATACTTGTTTGGAGAAGGTACTTTAGAAGGACACCTGGCTTCTGGCCTACAGTGACTTGTTTCAAATCCTTCTTGATCCAGAACATTTGGTACTTGCCTATTCAGGCTCTGGTGACTACCATCATTCATTGCAGGTACTGGAACAGTACGGATCCCTATTGAACTGCTGCTATCATCTTGCTGCTGCTTGCTTCCCCCATTCTTCCATATCAGGGAGGGAGTCACAGGGATTCCCTTCATCCACATATCATCCTCAAGCAGTCTGCTGGTAGGTGTCATTTAATTGTGTTTACTTGGGGTTATTCCTTGGGTTACTTATATTTTGGGACCTCATGTGTAATTGACTGTTTCCTTTGCAGCTGCCTGGGTATCTGTGTTCCTGCTTACGTCACCTGTGGCCTCAATAACTGGCTAGGGAGTGGGTCTGGTTCCTCCCTGGCCGGTGCTTGGGGACGAAGGTATTCATAGTCATCGCGGAGTCATACCTTGACATATTTGTTTAGCTACTGAAGATGGAATAACGAAGAGTACATCATCAGTAGCCTTCAACGCAGAGAGCAAGGTGCAGACCCTTTCCTCAGATACTTCCGTAAACATAAATAGCTTCTGATCCGCCCCAGTGTCTTCATCATGAGCTATGCATTCTGGGTTAATCTCCTCTGTTACTTCCATATCCTCTTGGGGATGGAATGGTTTAATTTCCATAATCGTTCCTTGTATTAGCTCTATTTTATTTATAAAGTAATTATTAAAAGCATCCGCCTGTGCTTGTGATGATTCAGGTGCTGCTGACGCACACCTAGGATTTGCTAACTGGGAAATAGCAGCGTACAATTCCCGTGGCCTGTTCATGACTTTGTCAATTTTCCGTTATAAATTTAGCTTTGGCTTCAAAAATGGATTTTCCATATTCTCTTCGGGTGCTCTTGACCTGTTCTAAAATGCACTCTGTAAGATGTCTTCTCCATTTTTTCTCTAAAGATCTCACCTGTCCCCTTTTCTTGGAAAAATCTGGTGAAACCCAGGCGTTACATGGCTTTGTTTTGTTGGAGAGGGGCCTTTTCATTATATAGCGTAGCCATGATTTCCATGCCTTTATTGAAGAACTCCTCACATGGAAGAGCCTCTTCAATCTATGCCAAAGCATGTTTCAGAGTTTCCCCTGAGATTTTCAATAAATCTTTTGGCTTGCGGAACTGCCCCATCTATTTTCCGTGTGCACTTCCAGAGTTTTCTTATGCACTCTCAGTTCAAATACTCTGGCATAGTGGTCCGTCCATGATATTGGGATTGTCTCAACATAACGAATTATCTTCCCGCGATATAGCAGGACATCAAGACAATGGCCCTGGCAATGTGAGGGGGGTGATGCTAGAAGTTCCAAAGCATGGGCTTCCAAGGTCCCCCTTAATTCTCTCCCATTCCCAGATGTCACCTCCTGAGCCCATATATTGAAGTCCCCCAAACATAACATCTTGTCATGCTTATTCCCTTTGTCTGCCAGAAATAATTCTAATTTCTCCAGGAAACCCTTTGCTGGGCCAGGAGGTCGATCCCCAAAGAGAATTTTTATAGTTTTATTTGGGGAACACTGATTACAGGCATGGCCCATCTGACTTGATGATCCGCACCGTGGCAGTCTTCAGTGTCAACAGCCATTGCACCTTTCCCAGCATGGCCACTATCCTCTGTTCCGAGGGGGCGGTCAGGCAGGAGACCAAGTTGAGCCTGGCCCCCAGAAATAGCGCGTTCTGCGATGGTATCAAGCAGGATTTTGGATAGTTGATAGAGAACCCCAGATCTGTCAGCAGCTGGGCGGTCCTCTCCGTGTGTTCAACTGCTACTTCCCTGGACTTGGCACGTATGAGACAGTCATCAAGGTACGTGTACACATGTATCCCTTGTAGGCGCAGATAGGCCGCAACTGGCGCTAGGCATTTCGTGAACACCCTGGGCGCCGAATTTAGTCCAAAGGGAAGGGCCTTGAACTGGTAGTGCCTTCCCTGTACTACGAAGCACAGGACCTTCCGATGCTTCTCGTGAATGGGGATGTGGAAGTATGCATCCTCCAGATCCAGTGACAACAAGAGGTGCCCTTCCTCCAGTTGGCCGAGCATGTGCTGCAACTTAACCATCCTGAATTTTTGGGACTTGAGGTATTTGTTACCTCGGGGGTAGGGCCACTCTGGGTGCCACTGGGGTCCCCTGGACCAGGTCAGCCCCTTTTACCTTCGAGAGGGCGGCCGCCACCAGATCGATCCTCAAGGATGACTTAGTCTGACCACCTGGGCCTTCAGGGGCAGGTCGGACACCTTTCCCTGCGCCTTGGTCTTCTCTGGCTTCTCCTGCAGCTTCCCTGGGTTAGCCGATTTCCTCTTCGAGGAGGAGCTGGTGCGATGACTGGAGATGGAGGCAGATGGCGAAGCTGAACGTGCACTGCGCATCTGTCACAGGTTTCCCCCCTTCTCACCTGGTACTGTTGTTTGCTGGAGCTCTTTGAAGGAGCCTTCTTGCGCACAGTCCGAGTCTTGTATAGTCCCATGTGGACGTCTTCGGAGTCCAGTGTGCATTCGGCGTTCCAACGCCTGGGATGTTCAGTATGTCTGGGAAATCCAGGAGTAGAAGAAGTGTACTCGGAGACGGTACACGGAAGTCCGGGAAATCCAGGAGTTGAAGAAGTGTACTCGGAGACGGGTACACGGAAGTCCGGGAAACAGGGGGAAGGTGAACGGAAGGGAATAAAGGAGGAAGGGATAATAGGACCAGGAACTGGGAATCAAGTAGTCAGCTAGAGCGAACTACGGCAGCACACGTCTAGCCACTGAAAGCGGTAGTGTTGAGACGCGTGGGGCCACGGGGGCGCGGCTTACTTATAGAACGTGCTCCGTCCAGCGCGGAAGCTGGTAAGCAATGTTCCGTGATTGAAGGCCATGTTGGTAATAGCGCAGAGTGCAAGCCCAGATGTGCCAGGGACCAGGAAGTCCAAAAGGAACACGTCCGACGATTCATGACAGCATGCCTCCTCCGAAGACCTGTCCCTCCGGGTTTGCCCGGGTGTACGAGGTGATACCTTCTAAGTAATCTGGGAGCATTCAGATTCGAAATTGGTTCCCAGGTGCGTTCACTAGGCGGGTACCCTTTCCACTCAACCAGGTATTGTAGCTGACCATGTTTGTATCTGGAGTCACATATTCTGGATACTTCGTATTCCAGTTGATCATTGATAAGTACAGGGTTAGGCCTGGGGGCAGTTCGGGAAGACTGGATGTATGGCTTCAGTAGGGACGTATGAAACACTGGGTGGACCTTCTTCCAAGAGTCGGGTAGTTTGAGTCGGAAGGCCACTGGGTTTATGATTTCCTTTATGGAAAAAGGGCCATAGTACCAGGGAGCCAGCTTGTTCGGCCGTAGATGTCGAGGCAGTAGTTTTGAGGATAGCCAGACCTTATCACCCACTGCATAGGATGGTCTTGGTCTTCTTTTGGAATCTGTATAATGCTTGCTGTGAGTTCGGGCCCTTTCCAGGTGTTCCTTGGCTTCCTTGTGTACGTTGATGAGAGATTCGATCCAGGAGTCGACTGTGGGTACTGGTGTAGGATGTGGGAGAACGGAAGGTAGGACTTAAGGGTGGAATCCTTGACTGCAGAAGAAAGGGCTTGTCTTGACAGCCGAGTGATCCGAATTGTTGTAGGCAAATTCAGCCAGGGGTATTAGGAGTGACCAATCGTCCTGTACCTTGGTAGTGAAGCATCGAAGATACTGCTCTAGGGTTTGGTTCACACGTTCAGTAGCTCAGTTGGTCTGTGGATGATAACCTGAGGAGAGGGCAAGTTGGATCCCTAGTATTCGGCATAAGCGTTTCCAAAACTGAGAAATGTATTGAGGCCCTCTGTCAGATATAATCTTAGAAGGGAGTCCATGAAGTCGGAATATGTGTTCCATGAAGATTCCAGCAAGTTCTGATGAAGATGGTATTTTGTACAGTGGTGTGAAATGAGCCATATGAGTGAATAAATCAATGGTGACCATGATGGTAGTGTATCCCCTGGAAGGGGGTAATTCTACAATGAAGTCTGTAGCAATGACTTCCCAGGCTCTTTTTGGTAATGTAGGTTGAAGTAGGAGGCCAGCCGGCCTCTGGTTATCATGTTTATTTTGATTGCAAACTGCACAGGCTTGGAAATACAGTTGAACATCATTCTTCATTCTCGGCCACCAAAATTGTCTTTGTATTAGGCGGGGGGTGTTGGTGATACCACGATGTCCTGAGTGAAGGGTATCATGACAGAGATTTATGATTTTTTGTTGTAGTTTCTGTGTGGGAATGACCAGGCCATTATCTTTGAACAGATACCCGTCCTTTGTTCTTAGACCCCAGCGATTCTTCCCTATAAATACCTTCCAGAGGTCAGAGGACTGGGTTTGTATTCGGACGTCTTCCAGGAGGCTGATTGCTTGAGCTACAAAAATTGTGTTGGGAAACATCTTTGGGAAGGATCGATTCTCAAGAGTTTTGTAGTCGGGACGCCGGGATAAGGCGTCAGCAATTATGTTCTGTGTTCCAGGGACATGCTGGATCTGGAATTGGTACTGGGCAAAGAAGAAGGCCCAGCAAGCCTGACGGCTATTTCTACATTCCAGGGACTGTAAAACTTGAATATTCCAATGGTCCGTGCGGACTTGGACCAGATGTTTTGCTCCCAGAAGTAGATGACGCCACTCTGTGAAGGCTTGACGGATGGCTAACAGTTCCTTTTCCAAAACTGAATAATGGGTTCGCTAGGAGTTAGAGTTTGTGAAAGATACGCAATGGAATGTTCTAATTTATCCTCGAATTTCTGCTTTAGAACTGCTCCAATGGCATAGTTAGAGGCATCCGTTTCCACTAGGAATGGTCGATTGATGTCAGGCTGAGCCAGGATGGCAGCTTGTGTAAACTATGTCTTCAACCTTTGAAATGCCTCCTCTTGGGATGTGGTCAAGAGAAAGGGAGTATCTTTTTTCAACAATTTAACGATCAGTTGAACTATCTCAGAAAAGGAGGGTATGAACTTCCGGTAGAAGTTGGCAAGCCCTAGGAAGGATTGGATCTGTTTCACAGTTGTTGGAACAGGCTAGGATAGTATGGCTTTTACCTTTGATTGGTCCATTCCTATTCCTTCTGGACTAAGGACGAATCCTATATAGTGAACAGTGAAGACGTGGAAAAGGCATTTCTCGGGTTTAGCCAGAAGCTTGTGTTCGCGTAGTCGCTGTAACACTGCCTTCACATGCTCTTCATGCTGAAGATGGTCCTTAGAAAATATTAGGATAACGTCCAGGTACACTATGACAAAAAGGAACAACATATCAGAAAACGCCCGATCCATGAAACATTGGAAGACCGCTGGAGCATTGGCGAGTCCGAAGGGCATGACCAGGTATTCAAAGTGACCAAAGGGCGTTCTAAAGGCCGTTTTCCAATCGTCACCTTCTCTGATACGGATCAGATGGTAGGCACCTCTAAGATCTAATTTCGTGAAGACTACAGCTCCTCTCACTGCTTCCAAGATGTCTGAGATTGAGGGCAATGGATAGCGGTCCTTCAGGGTGCACTGATTCAAACCACGATAATCAAGACAAGGCCTAAGCTCTTTGGTGTCTTTTTTAGGAACGAAAAACAACGAAGCTCCTGCGGATGATTTGGATGGTCGTATAGTGCCATTTTCAAGGTTGGTATGCAAGTATTCACGGGGGCCCTTTTCTCAGGTTCAGACAAAATGAACATTCTTCCAAAGGGAATCACGGCTGAGGGTTCAGTGTCTATTGCACAGTCTTCAGGTCTGTGAGGTGGTAGGGCCTGAACTATGGCAGTTGAAAAAACATCAGTGTAATCCTGAAAGGCCCTAGGAACCTGGATGATATTTGAGACTATGAATGGCTTTTGCTGGTCTGACGGTGTAACTCCAGGAGATGTCGTTGAGGAATCCGGGAATAGACAATGAGACACACAATGCTCTGAACCCAGAAACAAAGAACCTGCTGTCCAGTTGATGTATGGGTTGTGCTTTTGTAACCAGGGCATACCCAGCACCATTGGGTAGTGAGCAGACTTTATGATGTCAAATTTGATCACCTCTCGATGGTGATTTATCAAGAGATGCAACTCCTGAGTTTGTAGAGTTATTGGACCTGATGAGAGGGGTCTTCCATCAATAGCCTCTACAGGTTGCATGATGCCTCGAGTTTCATATGGAATGTGGTGGGTGGTGACCCAATCTTGATCTATAAATATCCCCATGGCTCCACAATCCACCAATGCCAAAATGGGGTAGGTTTCGTTCTGGGATGGCGATAGAAAGGCCTGTAATATCACAAGATTGTTTTGTCCAGGAGAGTTCAAGGATGGAACAGACGTGGAGCAGACTTCTCTCTCCCGAAACTGTGCTCCATCTAGGATCGGGAGCTGGCATTTCCTGAACGCCGTGGAGGGGCTAAGGGACATTCCCTCACTAGATGTTTGTCTGAGGCACAATACATACAAAGCCCAGTGTGAATCCGTCGTATTCTTTCCTGCGGGGATATGGGTCCACGGAAGGCCCCGAGTTGCATGCGTTCTGGTTCATTAGCGGGGTTAGGAGTGTGCTCAGTCTTCGAGGAGGTTTCCATGCAGGTCTTTTGGAAAGACAGTCTAGACTTCTTCTTTTCTGCCTTCCTTTCCTGGATACGGAAATATATCTGTAGGGAGAGGTCCATATGAGCCTGGAATGTTCCTGGTCGAGCCACTCTGGCGAGCTCATCTTTTATTTCTTCATTTAGTCCTCTCCAAAAAAGGGTACAGCAGGCTTCTGAGGACCAATCTGCTTCTTTGGCCAATTGCTTAAAACGTGTCACATATGTAAGCATGTCTTGGGAACCTTGTTGGAAATCCAATAGGCGTTCTTGGTCACTATAGTCCTGTTCTGGGCAGTCAAACATGGTCTTTAGAGCCTGTACGAATCCATCGTAGTCATCCAGGAGGGCATCCCCGGAATTGACTAAGGACGTGGCCCAAGTCAGTGCATTCCGGGAAAGATGGAAATCATAAAGCCCACCTTTGCCCTGGGGGTAGAAAAGTAGTAGGGCTTGAAGGTGAAGTGGACTAAACATGAGTCAAGGAATCCGCGAAGGGTTTTTGAAGAACCGTCGTATTTATCAACTACTCTGCCCAGCAATACGCTTTCCTTGGTTGCGGAATCCCGGGACAAAACTAATTGTTTTAACACAGCGTTCTCAGCCTTAAGATTTTGCACTTCAGTTGTTAGCTCCTGCATGCCGCGCATGAGATCTTGAAGTGACGCCTCCATGTTCGTATCTATTTCAGTTCGTTGGCGTCTCAATCTTCTGTCACAGGTTTCCCCCCTTCTCACCTGGTACTGTTGTTTGCTGGAGCTCTTTGAAGGAGCCTTCTTGCGCACAGTCCAAGTCTTGTATAGTCCCGTGTGGACGTCTTCGGAGTCCAGTGTGCTTTCAGCGTTCCAACGCCTGCGACGCCCGGAAAATCCAGGAGTAGAAGAAGTGTACTCGGAGACGGTACACGGAAGTTCGGGAAATCCAGGAGTTGAAGAAGTGTACTCGGAGACGGGTACACGGAAGTCCGGGAAACAGGGGGAAGGTGTATGGAAGGGAATAAAGGAGGAAGGGATAATAGGACCAGGAACCGCGAATCAAGTAGTCAGCAAGAGCGAACTACGGCAGCACACGTCTAGCCACTGAAAGCAGTAGTGTTAAGACTCGCTGGGCCGCGGGGGCGTGGCTTACTTATGGAACGTGCTCCGCCCAGCGCGGAAGCTGGTAAGCAACGTTCCGTGTTTGAAGGCCATTGTTGATAGTAGCGCAGAGTGCAAGCCCCGATGTGCCAGGGACCAGGAAGTCCAAAAGGGACACGTCCGACGATTCATGACAGCATCGTGGGACCCACTTGTGAGGAAACCCCGATGGAAACAGACTTGCGATACTTCGCCTTGTCTTGGGCCCCCACGGATGGAGCACCTTCAAAGGACTTAGAAGCCAGCTCTTCGGACCGGCCAGTCCTGGGTAAGGCATGCCCCTGCTTGCCGCACAGGGTAGAGGTCTTGGAGTTGAGCCATGCCGCCAACCTACTGTGACTATCCTTGATGGTTCGCTTGGAGAACCCAAGGCACATTTCACTATATGCTTCCAGATGGAGACAGTAGAGGCACTGAGAGTGTTTGTCCTCTACAAACACGTTCCTCAATCCGCAGCTGGAGCAGAGCTTGAAGAGGGAGCCTCCCTCTTTCTTCTCCTCCGACATGGTCCGGCGTGCGATGTAGGCCAGATGGCCTCTGGAATCTTCCATGAAACTCTCGACGATTCTTGCAATTAAGGGGCGTTGAAAGATGCCGACAAACGGATCCCTGCTTGCCGGTGAAAGGAACAAAAGAGCGCACAGGCTCTATTTGACAGAAATCGAAACTTTTTATCGAAAAAATGCAAAAACATAGAAAAGCTCTCTGAGCACAACACAAGGACTCCCAACACTTGAACGTGCAGTAAAAATGTGAAGATGGCTGCTAGTGGAGGGTCTTAGGGAGAGAGCAGTCATTAGCTGGGTGCAGTATGACCCATAGCTCAGTAATTGGTTTATAGGAGAAAGACAGTTTGTAAGTGCAAGTCAAACAGTTTATTCTTTTACTGAGGATTCCCGGCCTGACGACGGGGAATATTCACGAGCATGTGAATCCATGCCAGACCCCATGCTGGAGAAAGGGTGATATGAGCCAGAGATCGATCCTCGAGAAAGTCCTATGTACGTGTAAAATGTCTGTTGTCAAGTTCTCCCTTGTGCAATAGCCTCCACAAGTAAACCAGATTCATTTTCCTCAGAACTTTAATTAAAGACTAGGCCAGTTTAAAGTCTGTAGCAGAGTTTGGGTATGATTAATCATGGGGTCAGGTATTACATTATAATCCCCTCACCCCCGCCACCAAGATCACTTGTCCATCTGCAAAAGCAGTCCTTTACGACAAAAAGTCCACCAGGAATCCACCCTGCTTCTCACTGGAGGAATAAAGAGATATGACAGTAAACAGATGACCGCCGAACAAGCCCTTGACCCCTATAAACCAACCCCCCGGGTCATTCTTCACCCCCAACTCAACAAAGAGAATTCCCCGGGAGAATAAAATCCCTGTTCCCCCTTTATTAGTACTGAAATATGCCAGATATTGTTTAGCAAAGTGTCTATTGCTCAGTCGATGAAAATCAGAGTGACACAGTTGCGTCTCCTGTAACAAGGCTATGGAACATTCCTTGTCCCTCAATCTCTGCAACACAGATTTAAGGGGGAGTTCAATCCGTGCACATTAAGAGCGAGTTCTTTAACTCTGGCCCAACGGGGAGTCCGCAAACACGACCTCAGTGCTAAGTGGAAATAAGAGATAAGCTTAAACTAAGCCGCTGTCACACTCTACAAGTAGCAAACTGAACATGACTCTTACCATTCCGCATCCAATTTTTCCTCAACATTTACGAGAACCCTTCCAAAAAAGCCCATCCCACACCACCAACAAGAAAGAATCGTCCCAAAATAAAAATAAAAACGGCTCAGAAAAGGAGCTATTATCACAGACCGGGGCTATTGCCTGCTGTCGTCAGGCCAAAACACAGTTGCAAATCAATAGACAGAAAATTCATGCCATCACCAAGTCCATCCGCTCACAGACTCTAGATAATCCAAACAGTTAAAGTGAACGAGAACCTATAGAGATAAGTAAAAAAAAAAAGCATCCAAAACTACTTCACCTGCGTGGTGCCAATCACCTTCATTTTACTCCCGAGGGGTCACCAGGGTTTCGCGCCTTACCAGCTCTTGACCATAATCCCCTCTGTGGCTTAGGGACATTAAGCTTCATTGGGGAAGGAGGTATAAACGACCCAACCTCATGAGGGTCAGATGGCCATGATGACAGTAAGTCCTAAGCCTCCTGAGGTGATGTTATTGACCAATGTTTCCCCTCCAAAGTGAAGAACAGAGCAGTGGAGAAGCCCCATCTGTAGTGAATACCCTCCTCCCTGAACCACACAGTAAGTGGACAAAGCATCCTGTGCCCCTGTATTATGAAAGTCGCCAGATCCTGGGATATCTGAATGGGGAGGGGAACTCACGCAGAGGGAAGAAACAGATGCAGGTAAGTAAAAAAGGTAAGTGATTCCCACCTTAGATAGGGATTTAGGGGTGGTGGGTAGAGGGAATGCTGGCGAGGGCGATCTATGTGATTATTGTAACATGCAGTTTTCGAATTCAGAATTTTCGGATTCGAAATTTGCCACACTGCAATAATCACTAGATCCCATAAGAGGTTCTGGCAAGAAAAGGATGCTAGGCACTTGAAAACACATTAGAGGTCCTGGCAAGAGAAGCAAACCAGGCACTTGAAAACACTTAAGAAATCCTGGCAAGAGAAGGATACCCGGCAATTGAAACACAAGAGAAGTCCTGGCAGGGGAGTATACCAGACAGTTGAAAGTGCATAAAGAGTCCTGACAGGGTAGTATACCAGGCGGTTTGCAAAGCTACAAGAAATGCTAAAGAAGGGCAGTGTTTGTTAGACAAATTAGAAACTTGTGTTAAAGAAAGTCGATTACAGAACTTGTTGCCCAACAGGAGTATTGTTAATCAAGGAAAGACACAAAGGAACTGTCAGTAAAGAGACATTTCCATCCCATTTAAGAATCCAGCGGAAGGAAACCACCTTCTGGATCAAAGTTCTTTTCACCTTGGAGAACATTTTTGCTGGTGCTATTTTAATTTTCATTCATGAACTCTTTTTGTCAATATCAGGTGGAAGACATTTCCTTTCTCACTTTGTTATTTTGTTTATAGTGTGAGATTCAGGATAGGACGTTTTGGAAACAAGGACAGCTTTTTAGTTTCTGACACCCTGAAACAGAGAGTTTGTGGTCTTTAGGTAGGGAAACTCCTATTTAGAATAGGGCCACAGAGGCATTTTCCCAACCCATTTTCCTTTAAATACAAGTCTTTAACCAAAAACATGACAACTTTGTGCCTGGTTTCAATACAGATTAGGCAGGTCTGGGAAGCAGACTTGCAAGAGCCACTGTCAGACGCAGCCTGGAGTAGAACCATGGGGTATCATAAGAAAGTATCCAGAAATGTGAAACTACAGTTGATCCAATTATATGTTACACACAGAGCATATTTAACTCTGAATAAAATTGAAAAATTTAGTAAGGCAACAGACCAAACTTGTCCCAAATGTGGCCTGATCAACGCAGATCTAGTACATGTGTTCTGGGCCTGCGAGGACATATGCTGATTTCGGGGTGAACTGGTCCAGACCTTAACCAGGATTGGCTTATCGTCAAACTCGGTTTCCCCAGGGGCGTGCCTGCTGGGTATGTTTCAGAGACCAACGCAGGCAAGACACGTCAGCAAATTGAGAGATCTAGCGTACATCTTGGCGAAGCATAGGATTGCAATGGGGTGGAAAGCACACAGTGGCCCATTCATAAGTTTGTGGTTGAGGGACCTCCTGAAATGGTCACTGGCAGAAACAACGGTGTGGCAAGAGGCGTCCGCGTCAGGGTCAGGAAGAGCAGAACAGGGACTTAACGGCCTGGAAACATATGATAAAGGAATTGATGCCCTCTGCACAGGAAGACACTCAGACTCAGACACCCGCACCAACACACAAAGAGGGGAATAGAGATATGGAGAGAAGTTCAAGCAAGCAACTATATACCTTGACAGACATTGCAAGTGTAATAGGCGGAGGGGAGGGAGGAAGGGTGTGGGGTGGTTGAACAGACAACAATGTGACGTATCATCGGAAGCTATTAATAAAGTCTGTATGTTATTTTGTTTGGAAACATTTATTAAAATTTTTTAAAAAAGAAACGTGCCTGCTTTTCATTTCTGACCTCTGTGAGACAGGCATGGTATCATGAGAGAAACACAGACACAAAGATTCAAGTTCATGAAAACATTTATTTTGTATAGAAAGGGTGATGGAGACTGCTTACTAGCCCTACGTCTATAATGGGAGTAGTCTCGACCATCAACTAAAATATAAGTCCAAAGTCAGTCAAGTTAATCAAAACAAAAAGTGTCTGTGTTAAACCTATGCTTGCCCCCACACTCTAATACAGTAATGTGCATGGGATTGGACTAAATACAAAGGGTGCTTCAAAGTAAAGGCCAGGATAGTATTGGAGCTGGTCCACAGCTCCCTTCCCCAGGTCTTGAGCCACTTGGGATTCAGCATGCGCTCCTCGGCTTTCAAAAGCACTGCATAAAGTTCCTTTTACAAAGTTAAAACAGTTCTGGTCGTACAAGTTCAAAGTTAATTTAGGCAACAATTCCTCTGTGTCACCTCTCATCAGGAAGTCTGCTACTTCTCATTAATTCACAAGACTTTCATAGTTCACAACAGGTTGGTGTATTGGGCTATCAGAGCCTTTTGACAACGCCCAGTATTCCTCAGGCCCAGATGGCCTAGCTGGCCCAGGATAACGAACACCCATCACAGACTTCACTCTGGAGAACAGTGTTGCACTCAACCCCCTCCTGGCTCCTTGAAGACCCGTCTCCCTTGCCACGCTTTAGTTAGCCCTTTTACACGATAGGCTCCCAGTGTATTGTCCCTCAGTTCTCTCTCAGCAGGTCTCGGGTTCTCTGGGCATCCCAGTTCGCCTGTGCTCTCGTACTCAGACTCCTGTAGCTCAGGCCCCAGCTCACTCATTCTGTTTCTTTGGCTCACTCCTTTTATACACCTGTGGTATGCTAACAGTCCTCAGGTGTGCTTGTTCTGTATTCAGTGCCTGACCTTGCCTGTCCTTCTTAATGGGACATGGATAGAAAAAAAAAATGTGCTTCCGTTGGTTTTCGCTGTGTTCTAGCAGAGCGGAGAGTTTTGTCAAAGGGAAAAGTCTGCTGTCATGTAATAGTAGGGAATGTCGGTTAAGGGGCCATTGGAAAAAAGGGGGCACCATGTCTCGCCATCGGAAAATCCCTCCCCAATCCCAAAGGACCCTCCACCCAGGTGATCCTCCCTCGCTCGTCCACCCCCTGGGTCAGGATCCAACAGTGATGGCCCTTCTCTGGCCACCTGTAAAGAAAAGCCCCCAGGAATGGGGGGAAGACCAAGTTTTCCACACCCCTCACAGTATTGACTCCAAAATTACTGAGTAACGGCATGGCAGCCAAACAGGCTTGTCTTACCCGTGCTAAGAGACTTGCCTCATTAACTGTCACTGTGACAGTGACGTATTTATTTATTTTTTGACTGTTAGGTGTTTATACAATAACAAAATACTGTTTCAAAGCGCCCACAGGGCAGGGAGGGAGCAAAGGTGGGAAATACAATAAAAAACACAGTATTTAAGAGCAGGGGGGAGGTAGAAAGAACAAACCTACTATGCCTTGTGGTGCAAGTACAGCAAAGAAGAGGGAAGAGGGTGTAAGTGCTGGGGAGTCTGAGCTCATGGGTGAGCCAAAGATGAAGTGCTAGGCATGTTGAGTGCTACACGGACTGGGGCCGCAGGAGTGCAAACCTCGTGTGCAGATGCACGTGCTGTGGAGAGACAGGAGCTTGGCAGATTGCTGTGGGAAGTCAGGGCCCAGAGGATGCATAAGGGCCCAGGACACCAATCGCAGGAACTGTGACGGCGTTGTATGCAAAGATAACTACTTTCTTTGCGTTTGAGAACACTGAGAACCTGCAAGACCCGCATAAATTGGGCTTATTAGTTAACCAAGACCAGGGAGATCCAAATGAAATTCTGCATGCAGACTTTTCAAGCCTGTGCCAAACGGAGAAGGAGTTTTTAACAAAAACAGAGTCCCTAGTAGAACCCAAGTGCTTTTCTCCAGATTTACTTGTTGGGAATTCTTGTGTTTTGTGCACCTACCACCGGACTGCAGCAACCACAATCCGTTGGTGGCAACAGTTGGACTGCGCTCCTTGCAATCACACCCTGTGAAGTGAATAAAATATGCTGCAGGAAGCTGAAGCAGCCATCAATCCCACGCATAAGGGCCACACCTTTCAACCTGAGCCAAATGCAGATCCACACCCTGTACCGGCTAGACAAGGACACCATCACTTCCATAGCGAACCTGATCCATGACGACTTGGTCAGCCTGATACATATCCGTTCAGCCACCCCCCCCCACTTGCTCAAGGTAGTGTCTGTGCTACACTCCATAGCCACGGGCACATACCAACACCCTGTGGGTGAACTGCATGGGATATTGCAACCCTGTTTTTCGCATGTCCTGTTTCAGATCATCAATGCACTCCTGCGTCACGTTGGAGACCACATCATCCTACCCAGGTCTGCTGACCAGGTCAATTCCGCTATAATTGCCTTGCATGTCCTTGCAGGCATGACTGCATCTCTCTTCTGCCTTTGACATGGTCAACCATGCCATCCTGCTGGCCAGCCTCTCTTGGCCCTCTTTCTGCTCCCACCTGTGAGGCTAAAAACCTCGGGGTCATCTTCGACTCCACACTCTCCTTCTCTCCTCACATCTCTGACATCTCTAAGAAGTCAGACTACCAGCTGCACCTCCTCAGAGGTATTCTTCCTTTCCTCTCCTTCCCCCAGAAGTTCACTGTCTCCAGACCTCTGGTTCTCTCTAGTCTGCACTACTGTCTCTATCTTAATCTGCCTGCTTCTACTCTGCACCCTCTGCAACTCATCCAGAACAGGACTGCAAGAATTGTCTTTGGCCTCAAGCCCAGGAATCGTATCTCTCCAGGACTGAAATCGCTGCAATGGCTCACAGTGGCTGTGAGGATTAAGTTCAAAACCCTCTGCATTGTCCACAAGGCCTTCTGAGAATTGGGGCCTCAATACCTTCAACTCTCTCTTGCTAAATATCCTCCTTCTCAAGCTCTTTGCTGATCTGCCTCCAACCCCCTCAGGGTCAGTCGCTTCTCCATGCAACAAGTTGGTGGTAGATCTCTTTCTTAGGCTGGGGCCTCCCTCTGGAACAGCCTCCCTGAAACTTGAGGAGAACGATCTCCGGTTCCGGAAGCACCTCAAGACCTTCCTCTTTGCTTCTGCTTTCTCTCCTCTTTTCCACTGCTGAACTCCTGACTGAAACTGCACTGGTCACCTGGCTACCCTCTGATCTGGGGCCCAGGTCCCCTTCCCCACCAGTTGTACACCTGCACTGCCTCCTGGGCAACCCCTGCACTTTGGGGACTGTTTCTGTATCCCTACAGTCCCCTACCAGCACTTGACACTTGATGTCTGCACTTACCCCTGCATTTGCCACAAGCTGGCTGCACTTTTACCTATTGTTTTTATTTAATTTATTTTTTACTGTTGATCCTATGTATTGCACTGCCACCTCCTCCCCCGCACTTTTCCCTTTCCCCAGTCCCCTGCACTTGCGCGATCTTAATGTCACCTGGCCTAGTAAGAACGTTGTCTTTGTCATCCCTTTGTTGCCCCTCCCTTGCCTCATTGCACCTTGAAACACTTGTGTATAGGTGCATTATAAATCCCATATTATATCATTGGTGTATTGGACTGAACACATGTAGAGCTAGTGGTCAGGCATGCTGTGGAGCCTGTCTACCGGAACAGAAAACTCTCTCACTCACCGAACGTGCAGATGGTGTGTGATGCCGGCCACCTCATCACCCACTGCTGTGCCAGATTTCCTGGTTCAACCCACGACTCCATGGTGCTGCGCAACTCCACGTTGCCTGAGTACATGGCACGTCACAGTGGACAGCGTAACTGGCTGCTGGGTGAATGTAACTACAAGGGCTTGTGCACTGTTGAATTATGGGCACGTATAACACCGATCAGCAGTGGCTGTGCGCAGTGTATGCATTCTTTTATTTGTTGTTCAACTATTCTGCGCTCATGCAATTAGCAAAACACCCTGAAAGCGCACAGAGGGCAGACAGGGTGGGTAAAGGGAAAGGTAGACCATGAAGTAGAGCAAGGATCAATAATTGCTACAATAGGACAACAAGTAATGATAAAAAAAGGTAAGGGGAGATAAACCTACTATTGCTTGTGAGTGCATTGAACCTGCAAGTGTATAGGGGGAAATCAAGGTGCAACACAGTAATAGCATGCGTGAGTGCAAGGCCTTGACAGGTGTGTCTCAATTGAAGAAAATGATCCAGTGCATGCATAACAACATTCATTCCGTACACCAATACGAAAATCACTACATGTACCAGAATGCACAACACCAAAGTGACATAAAGAAGCACACACACAGTCAAGAAAACCCACACCACCTGATGCAAAGACAGAGAATACATATGCTCCCATCCACATACCACCATTGGCCTGCACACCAATTACCCAGGTCCCCTGCCTGTTAGAAGTGCACAATCACATATGCTTCGGATTGGAATTTTAAATGATTTGCAATACATATATATGATTTAGTGTCACAATAATGACACATACATCAGTTCCATTTGTGTGAGTTGTACTGAAAGGGTCAGAGGTCATGTTGGCTGCTGCAAAATGGGCCAAATCGTGGTCTCCTGTCACGTGAGCCAAGGATGGAAATAGAGTTCAGCTTGGAGTCGTAGAACAACGATAGTGAGAGCCTGCACGCCCATATATTCCCACAGACAAGGATACTTTGCAAGGCCAAGTTAAAAAAAATCTTCATGGCAGAAGCCATGGTGATGAGAGATGCTGGGCTAAGGCTAATTGGGTGGGGAGGTAATGTCCAGTCCACCTCCTGGCACCTGTGTTTGAGCTTAAATGCTGCTAAGTGAACCGAATGTTCCAGACATGGCACGAGCGTGCCAACCAATTGTAGAGGGCCATATAACAAAGGGCCTTATAGTTTGAAGACCAATGATAAACTGTGTACTTAATAGTGTTAAAGATTACATGTTTTAAGCGGTATGCATAGGTTGTCCACCTGACAGTGGGCATCAAATCACAATCCTAGTCCCTATGCAATGTATACTTAGTTGTTCCCCTTAAGCCTATCAAAGCCTTTGATAGGTTTCCTATTATTTGCCACGCAGTATGACATCACGTCCGACGTATTCTTTGCATATAAGGATGTTTTTATGAGAAAATCGTCAAGAGCCTGAGCGAACATCCGTTGATGTCCGTTGTAACCTCCCTTTTTTGGATAATTGTTAATAAAACAGTACCTTTGCCATCTTCCCGAGTTGTTTCGATTATTTGGACCACTTTCACCCTGTGAGCATGTTCTATTGGGCTTGGTGCCATTCTGGCCAGACTGCAGAGCTCACATTGTAGTGCTCTCTTTTTTTATCCCTAATGACTTTGTCAAATTCATGCTGATGTGTCTTGCTTAGACCAATCTCCATCCTTTTGCAAACAATTGACTCTGATATGGAGCAGGGCTTAATAATCGAAACAGAATAGAGTTAAGTTCCCTAATAGGAACTCCTGTCCCTCGCACACTATCCTAGGCTCTAACATGAGCCAAACATTTTAGAAAATGAATTTCAGCAATTTGCCAAAATTATTTTTGGACTATATCATGTGTCCATACAATCTTTCATAGTGGAATATTTCATACAACATTGTTTTTCCTTTTTACAAAAATCTGATTAAAGGCAATATTCATAGGTATTTATTAGTAAGGCCCAACACGTTTCAAAATCATCTTTCTCTTCATCAGGGGCAAATTTCAACTTCAATTCTATAGGAAAAAATATAAATAATATGGTTTTAGTGTAGCATCATATTTTATGTAAAGAAAGCAGTATATAATTCATGAATATCTCTACAATCTCCAGATTGATTAGCTACAATGAAATCATTTGATCATACATGAAACTCAAATAATAGATTTTAATTACAACTTCACATCGCTTTATACAAAAAGAACAGTGTATAATGCATCATTGCATATACAATCTCCACATCAAATGTTCTCGTTCCAAATGGAAAATCAACAATGGATTGATAAAATAGCTTCAGGGAGATCCATTTCTTTTTCGTGTACTATACCCAGCAAATTAATCAGTCACATCTTAATACTTAGATAAAGGTTTATATGGGGGACTATCAATACACAGAAGATTGTGTCAGATCATTCCCACCGAAACTTGCCCAAATGAATATAAGCAGACTATTGTACGCTGAAGATCGTATCCTACTTGATTTGATCCAGATAGGACTACAGCGTCAACTTGCCAACCTGCACACATTTTCCATTGAAAATAACCTTGAAATTAACATCGAAAAGACAAAAATAATGGTTATGGAACGCCCCACAAAGAAGTTGGAAAAATTCAATTGGTCTATAGACAAGATCCCTATTGAGAAAGTTAAGAAATTCAAATATCTGGGCGTGGTTTTAAACAACTCCACAAAAGGGCTGGCCATGCAAGAAGCTCTTTTTGCAAAAATCCGAAGTTTGGCAACAAAAGAGAAAGCCATAGATAGAAAATTTGGCAAGTTTAACACCATTCCACTGTTAAATTTCTATAAATCTAAGGTGGTTCCTACGGTGACTTATGGCTTGGAGGCCATGCCCAGCTTGACCAAAGCTCTCTGGCCCAAGCTGGAGGCTTACTTTTGGAGGACAGTCCTGCAATTGCCAAATTCAACCCCAGTTACACTAATTCGACAATAACTAAGTCTGCTTTCTCTGCAAGGCACTGTTGACTGCAACACACTCATGCTTTACCGGAAATGTGTTCTTCCAAATCCTTCCTTCCTTCATGGTCTGGTGCTTAAAGAAATCCAAGCATCAAACTGCAAGATGCTTAACGCATGGAAAAACGAAAAATCTAACTCTACTAAAAACTATAGAGTGCACAGAAGATGATCTGATCGGTAATCCAACAAGGATAATTAAAAAAATAAAGGAGATGGACTGGATCCGGACGTTAACTGCAGCAGCTGGAAATAAGATTACATCTCATTTGCCTCCAGTATGGAAGAAATTAAATGTGCTCCAGAACTACATCAAAAAATTCCCAAGTCGTGCAGCACGAAACCTTATAATGCGAGCAAGACTGAATCTTCTTGCCTCTAACGAAATACGTCACATTCGAGGTCTGGCGCTGACTAACAACTGCAGATTCTGTGATAAGGATAAGGAGACAATTCGACATCTAATTCTGTCCTGCCCTGGAACGATGGAGATCAGGCTTCCCTATATGAAATATCTTCTCCGGCAATCATCAACTTTCGATGAAGATGCATGGTGGGCAAGGATGATCAGTGGAGACAGAAAATCATGGCAATTAGCCACCTTTAAGATCTTGAAACAGTTAATGGAAAAACTGGAGCTCAAACAAAATGAAACCAACTAAGACTTTCTCTTCTACAGTTTCTCTTCTTTTCCCAGTAACTCTGCATGTTTTCTAAAGAGACTATCTTTTACCAGAGCGAAAAACCTGGACAAAATTTTGGAAAATCTGAAGATGTTGTAAAAATCAATTATTTGATTAAATTCAACTATAATAAAAAAAAAGGTTTAGAAGACAGTCATAGCTCACCTTTCTGCTATCCGAGACAACCTCTGATTGAAAAAATTGAAGTCCTAATTTTCTGAGCTAGTGGAGGATCCTAAAATAAAAGGTTGTCGGATTCAGTATACATTGTATCTAATGGATATATAATTAATACTGTATCCATTTTAAATGGAGGTAAGTAACAAGGAGGTCTCAGACCCATTACTTACCCTAGAGAAACTCTTGTTGACCCATGTTAGTGTTAAGCTTCAGGTCAATCCCGCCCACAGTATAATGCTGTTGATAAAAATAAGTATTTAAGAATCTGGTAACAAAGTACCCCCTCTTATCTGGTCTCCCTACATATGGTCTGCCTGCTTTCCCTCACCAGCAGTCTTGTAGATTTTGTTCTGGAAGATCTCCTGCGGTAAAGATTGAGCCGCAAAAAAATGGCCGTAATTTATAATAGGGTGAAAATTACCTTATGACGTAATCACGCATGACGCAATGCTCATCATCCTTGTAAATATCATCAACATGGGTAGGATCACACATGGGAGCCTTATTTAGAGCAGAGTGCTTCTCAGTGTTATCTTGTTAACTTAATTTAAAATATTAAAGTGAATGAGTAAGGACTTGTGCGTGTAAGCTTGTAGATGATGCAATGACGTCATCACGCTAGACATCCGTGACGTCATTCTTGTAAACTGTCTGCTGGCAAGTATATGCGTGTTCCTCTACAACTTAGTTGTTATGTTGCCATGTTTAAAATCACTCTTCCGTCCAGGCCCTAATTAGGGAAATACTGATAATGGTCACAATGAAGTACTCATAAAAGGATGAAAAAAGTTAAAGAAAGGACTACAATATACACATGGATCAATTGTTAATGATTAGCAATAGTGGTGAACGTCACCTTGTTGTTATTCCCAATAATGAGGAATGGTATTATAGGTCATACAATGTTATGAGATGAGACTGCCCCTGTTGGGGTTCACATTCTGGTAATCATTCGTAGGAAAGATTAGCCCCATGCTAATACCCCTGTTCGTCTTTGGTGCCTCAGGTGTGCTAGAAAAGTCTAATATTTTCTTTAAAACGATAATAATCTAGTAAGAAGCCTTTAAAACTGTGAATTTGTTGTCTTCTCCTGAGTTCACTTTCTATTTCATTTATCTTCTTGCAACCATAATAATGCTCATCTACAGTATACTGTAATTATACACATCATCTGGTGATTGGAAACCGGCTTCTATTAAACTACAGATCTTCGAATGACAATGAAAGGTGTTTATGACATATATCTTCTGTCTCATAAGAGGGTGCACAATCTTGCCCCTGACACCCATGGTCAAATAGTTAAACCTTTCAGACCACAAGGAGCGCAGAGTGTGATACTTAATAATCCCCATATAAACCTCAAATTGAGTCATAACCTCTTTAACGTCCCTGCTGGTTAAATCAGTGTCAGTGGCAGAAACGGCACCAAGCAATGCATTTAGGTTGACTTGTGGCACCTGTGAGGCCTTGTCAATGTTTCCATCGCTCCATGTAATCCAATTTAATGCAGAGTTGACATTCAGACAGCCGGCAGTTACGGGGCCAGGATGAGCTATCTGCAAACTCAAAGAAACCACAAGAGGATATGATCACTCTTGTAGCGCTGGCAGACACCCAGGTCAGCAATCAGGGAAGTAATGTTTGCAGCAAAAACATAGTCCAAAGTGCTGCTCCCCTTAGGTTCCACACAAGTGAATTGAGACAGGTAATCTGACGGGTGAGCTCCATTAGCCATCATGAAGCCCATCAAATAGTGCAATGCAGCCCAACTAATTCCTCGTTTACAGGTCCCAAGGGGGCAACTTTATTTAACGATGGTGGACAAATGGTCCATGTCCTGCTCTCTTTGCAGGGCAGTCTTTGGTATTTTTGCATTAAAGTCCCCGCAGATCAAAACTCCAGTATCCCTTGAGCGGTTACCAATGATTGCTTCCATTTTCCCGATTCCGGCTGCGTGGCTATTTTTATACAGAGGGTCGTAGATGTTGATGATGAGAATGTCCCTACTGGCACAGGCAGCATAATCCTGTGGGAAAACCACCCTTCCAGCTAGCATATTCTCACAAATGGATGGTAGTTTAATTAATCCAAGGGGATTCTTCAACCCAGGATAATGCCCCCCCCTTTGTGCGACCCCTAGACCCCTGAATAGTGAGGGAATTAACCATTGTCCATCCATCCACTGCAAGTGGACACTTGAGCCAAGTCTCTTGAAGTGCAATGACACTAAATCTACCAATGTGATTCAGCAGGCCATCATGCTCAAATAAATGGGAATGTCCATGCGTGTTCCAGCTTAGGAGCAAAAGGGCAAAAGGGAGAGATTTTAATGTTAGGATTGTCAAGGCTCGTGTTGTTCCACCATTTTGGCAAGCAATGCCTGTAGCGTTCCATGCTCTGCATACAACATTCCATGCTTAACCTGGTATGGAGTGTGGAATGTACAGCATGTAATACTAAAGGAAAAATGCGCTAGAGAAAAACAGTTATTCATTAGAAGGCGTTGTGCGAAGGAGCCGGTGGGTACATGCATATAACTGGTAATAAATGATTACTCTCACCTTCATGCCTCCTGGATTATTTTACTGGCCCACCGAGTAGCCGTCCTCTACTGAATCCACCAGAAATTGCACCGACACCCTAAGGCTGCCCATCGGTTTTCATCTTTCCCGGATGACCATTGTAGCATTGGTGCTATCTGTGCTGCCCATAAATACCTACGAAATTCTGGAACCCCCAGTCCCCGCAGGGATTGTGGTCTAAATAATACTTTTTTGGGGACTCTCGGTTTCTTCCCCCCCCGAATAAAGGTCATCACCTCCTTCTGTCATTTTTGGATAGCTGGGCCTGGGATGCGTATTGGGAGAGCGCCTACTACATACAAAAACCTAGGGAGCAGGGTCATTTTAACCGCTACTATCCATGCCAATCATGATAACTCCTGCATATCCCAGCATTTTAGGTCCCTTGCCAATGTTTTCAGTAGGTACGGGATATTAGCCCCGTATAGTCTGTCATACCTGGGGGTCAGTTGTATTCCCAGGTATTTTACCGACTTATGTTCCCATTTCAGAGTGTATCGGTTCTCCCATTCTGAAATTTGTTCTGCCCTTTCAGTAACGTTAAGAGCCTTGGACTTGGGATAGTTGATGTGAAATCCTGAGACCTTAGCGAATTCCTCTAGTAATGCTATGGCCGTCGGCAGTGAGTTTGCAGTGTCCTTCAGGAACATGAGAACATCATCCGCATAAAGTGCTACCTTCTGGGGTCCCCCGGCGCCTACTTCCACCCCCTGAATTCTCAGATAGTTACGGGCCCTATGCGCGAACGGCTCCATAGCCATAGCAAAGCTCAGATGTGACAATGGGCACCCCTGCCTTGTGCCCTTCTGAATAGGAATACTCTCTGTGAGCTGCCCATTGATCATTAATCGTGTGGATGGGTGTGCAAAGTTGGCCAGCACCATGCGGGTGAAGGTCGGCCCACATCCAAATCTTTCCAGGGTAGTTGCAGAAATCCCCAATGTAGGCTATCAAAAGCTCTGTAGGCATCCAGCGCCATTACCGAGAAGCTCTGCCCCGTCCTTCGTCCCCAATCTATCGTGTCTATGGCCCTGCGAATATTGTCGTAGGTGTGCCGCCCCTTCACGAAGCCCGCCTGGTCTGGGTTAATTATCTACGGAGGACAACTGCCAACCTTCGGGCTAGGACCATGGAATAGATTTTTGCATCCCCATTTAATAGCGAGATAGGGCGATAACTCGCGCATTCCAGTGGGTCCCTATCTGGTTTCAATAATAGCACTGTAGTCGCCAGGCTTATATCTCGGGAGACTCGCCCGTGTCCCTAATGAAGTTGAACAAGTTTGTGAGGGGGCCCACTTAGGTGGCCTTAAAAGTTTTGTAGCATGTGTTGCTTAGCCCACCTGGACCCGGGGATTTGTGCCCTTTTAATGCACCTATAGCCTCCCCTACTTCTTCCTCCGTTATGGGTGCATCTAACACTTGCCTGTCTGCGTCGTTAATTTGCATCAAAGCCGCCTGGTTCAGAAATGCTATCTGTGCCTCCCCCTCCAGATTTTCCCCTTTGAGGTTATTGCTGTAGTATGAGAGCATTGACTCCTCTATTTCTTTCTCCCCCCTCACCAGGTCCCCATACCCATTTCGCAGTTGAACTATATGATTCCGGAGCCTCTGTTGTCTCAATTTGGCTGCAATAAATCAGTTGGCCTTACCCCCATTTATATAATAAAATTGTTTAGTTTGCACAAGAAGACGTGCAGCTTCGTCCGCTAAGTGAGTTTCTAGGACCTCCCTGACCCTTTTTAATTCTCGCCATGCTTTCTGTGAACCTCTATCTTTATAATCTGCCTCAGCCTTTGTTACTTTGGCCTCCATGTCCCGCCTCACCCTCTCACGACTCTTAATATAGTTTGATGTCTGCGCAATAAATTCCCCCCTTTGCTGGCATCCCAGATGGTAGACCAGTCGACTCCCGGTGTCACATTTTCTCGAAAATAATTCTGTACCGAAGCTCTATGCCTGCTCTTATAGTTAGATCTCTCAATACTATCTCGTTTAGATGCCATGGTTTGTGGGATTGCTGCCGTGGGTAACTTGGTTCTAGTTTTAAGAGGACCGGGGCATGGTCCGATATGCTCCTCTCTCCAATTTCTAGGTCCGTGACTTGTGGGACCAGAGTATCCGAGATGAGCACCATATCAATGCGGGAATGACCTTTGTGTACTGCTGAGTAGTGGGTATATACCCTCTCTTGTGGGTAAAAAAAAACGCCATGTTTCTAATAAGTGTAATTCCCTTAAAAGTTTAGCTAGGGCCTGTCTAAACGCGTGATCACTAGGGTTGGATGGAAGGGTTTTGTCCATTGCAGCGTCCATCACTCTGTTAAAGTCGCCTCCAATCAAAATCTGACCCACTCCGCATTGTGCAATTTTGGGCAGCAGACTCAATAAGAAGTGGTCTTGCTTTTCATTCGGGGCATAAATCGAGATCAACGTGACCTGTTGGCCCATCAGTTTCCCCCCCAATATCAGATAGCGGCCTTCTGTAATAAAGTCTCTTATTAGTCACACGGGACACACAGACCAGCTGTGGAGACTGATGTTGATCCAGGTATGCTTTATTGGTACAGTATATACAGTTCCAGTTACTCTTAGGTATATACAGTAGTATGGATGACAGGACATGGACAGGGATGGGTAGATACAGTATACATGAAGGAGAGGACCCACGGGCCATCCACTCACTCCAGCTCAGGCCCCCAACTGACTCACTCAGAACATTCATACAGTGATGCACTCAACATTCTCCTGGCTGCATCATACATCACATTCTATTTGCAATCACTCCAGGCCAGTGACAATGTACAGGACTATATATAACATCTCCCTTTCATACCAGATTCAACCACAACATAACACCTTCCGGGTCCTTCTTCATAAATTGTTTCTCAAAACTGATACTCTTTGCCAACAAGATGCCCACTCCCCGTTTTTTGGTCCCACTGGAGGCTAGATATTGCGCAGGGAAGGCCCTGTGTCTTAACCTATGCTCATTCTCTGGGAGTAGGTGTGTCTCCTGCATCCATACCACCGAAGCTTGCATATCCCTCAGCCTATTTATCATGGATTTCCGTTTGATTGGGGAGTTGAGCCCTGGACATTTAATGAAGCAAATATTAAATCAGTCATTATTGTACCTTGGCATCTTGCCCCACTCAACGCACTCCAATCCGTTCACTCTTTTAGATATTCTATTTGTGCTGTGTATAGCTTTACCCCAGAAAACATAACTCCCTCCCTCCCCCCCAACTCCCAAACTTAAACTTACCCATAGAACTCTCACCGTGATGTTATCCAGTGATTCACCGGGACCATTATGCACCCGGTAAAATTGGGATCCGACCCCCCCTTTCCACCCTTCACTCCCCTTTTTCTTTTCCTTTTCCAATAGCCGTTAGAATTATTTCTTATATGCCCAACATTGCCTGAAGCTGCACCCAAGAATTGGACCCCCCATCACTTTCGACCCCCTTCGATTCTAATGAGCTTTTCCTGGCCTTCCGGGAAGTTGTTCAAGTGGGGTCTGTGGGTTTGGATTCCTTATTGCGCCTCAGAGGACGGGGCTGCCCCAGTCTGCATTGGTCTCTTCCAGGTCCATATTCTTTCCCCCTATTTCGGGGTAAGGCTCCCTCCTTATCTGTGATGTCACCTCCTTCTTTCTCCCGCATTAGTTTGTCCATGTCTTCCTCCATTGTGACAGTGAACCTCTGGCCTTTCCATTCAAAACGAAGGCATGTCGGAATATCCCCATCGGTACCGCACATCCCTGGATCTCAGCCAAACTGTGACAACCCTCAACCGTTTTCTCCTAATGAGCGTTGTTTGGGCTAGGTCTTGAAATAGCTGAATTGGTGTAGATCAGAAGATTATAGGTTCCTTCTTCCGAGCAGCCCGCATAATGTCTTCCTTCAGTTGGGACAGATGTATCCGGGTTAGTACATCAGGAGTTAGGTTCTTATTGAGTTGATATGCAGCGTAGACCCTGTGCGTCCGGTCCAATATGATTTCCTTATTCTCTCCTGTACCCAGGATTTGCCGAAACAGATCTGTGACATATTGTTGTAGATCAGAGTCCATTACCGACTTCGGGATTCCACGGATCCGAATACTATTTCGTCTGGACCTGTTTTCAGCATCCTCCTGTTTACTCTGGACGCGTTCCATTTGCTGATCAAGTTCATGCACTCTGTTTGCTAACATGTTGTGTTCACGGCCTTGTTCTGTTACCACTGTTTCAACCTCGTCGATCCTTTTTTCGACTGCCAGGACCCCTTTGTTAAGGTCAGAGATAGATTTGGTCAGGTCAGCTGCACTGTCTTTAATGTCTTTTTTAAGCTCTTGTAACATTGCCAGCAAGTCTGATTTTCAGATAGGCGGGTCCTCAAAGTCTCCTGACCCCTCCAGGGGAGGAGTATGTATCTGGGCCATTGCCTGCAGTTGATTGCGTTTCTAATTTTCTGCGGTCTGCATCAGGGCCTTGATGTCCGCGGAGCCCTGACCTTTTGATTTTGTTGTTTGTTTGGACATATTGTTTAGTGTTTGATGTAGAGAAGTATTCTTGTTTGCCGTCCCGGTTTAGATTTGCCGAGCCATGACTAATGTTGTTTGCCAATATTTCCCCCTGGCCGGTCTTCCCCCCTGTCCTCCACCAGGGGCAGCCCTTTTTCAGAGTTATGTATGGCTCCTGATCATGCTCGCTGTGTTTTGGGGTTTATTCATCACTTTTATGGTGCAATCCCGATGGACCCACCCAGCTTCTTCTCTCTGCCCCCTTTTTGGGGGCTTTTTGCCACTGTCTACCTTCTGGATTGTTTGCCCCCTGGTGCTGTGCAGTGGGGCGGTGTGCTCCTTTCCCCTGTTGCAGCCCCTGCTACACGTTCCTACCCAGGTATGGCTACTTGAGAATTGTCCGCCTGGCTCTTTTCCGCTTCAGACAGTGGCCGCTTTTCCCCCAGATCTAATTACCAAGAGACCACGATTCATTGCAGTCCAGGTGGTTGCCCAGATATGAATGATTTTTACTCCCCATTCCTTTCACAGACGTGTTGCCTGCTGGTACGCTTTAGGAGACTCATGACGATGCCCTTCAGGTATCTTGAGGCAGCCCGAATTCGGCATCAGTAGCCTTCCTCTGGGTGCATGCACATGCCAGTCTGTGTGCTAATCAGATGTGTAGCCAGTATTTTGCTTTCTTTCCCCCCCCCCGGAGGCACGTTAAGGTATGGCAGATGCATGCCCCATGCTGCGCGGCCGCCCAACTGCCACTGCGTACATCAGGCAGCAGCTAATGCTTTGGGTCCCCGCCGGAGTGCAAGGCCTCTCTGGCCGCTGTGTGTCCTGCTGGTGTCCGCACCCCACGTTGCCCGCACTGCGTTTTATGAAGCGGTTGAACTCCGTGCCAGGATTGCGGGCGGCCTCTCTGTGCGTCCTGGGCAGCGCAGCTATTATTTTCTCCTATGCTAGCCTCTGCCACCCCCCATCGACTCCTTACCCGCTCTCCCGTCGGGATCGCTCCTCTGGACCCGACAGGAAGGAGGCGATTCGCGGGGTTTGGGGGATGGGAGGGATCTTTCACCTCGGTGTCTCTTCTTCTATGCACATCTGGCCGCAGCCAGTGCTTCGGGTCCCCGCCGGAGTGCAAGGCCGCTCTGGCTGCTGTGTGTCCTGCCGGTGCCCGCGCCCCTTGTTGCCGGCACTGCGTTTACTGAAGCGGTTGAGCTCCGTGTCAGGATTGCGGGCGGCCTCTCAGTGTGTCTTGGGCAATGTGGCTATTACTTTTTCCTATGCTAGTCTCTGCCAACCCCATCGTCTACTTACCCGCTCTCCCTTCGGGGTCGCTCCTGCGGACCCGACAGGAAGGAGATGATCCGCGGGGTTTGGGGTGTTAGGCAGAATCCTGTGCAGTTCCCTTAGGGAGCACTACAGAAGATTAAGACTACAGGTATGATCAATAAATCCCCTTTGGTATCAGTCTGTACCACAAAGATTTCGTATTAAAAAGAATATATATATTTATTTTACACACTTCTAATTCAACACATTATCACAGTTATTAAAGCAAGTTTAAATCAGTCAAGAAAAGTATACACAACTCCCTAGTTAAATTGTAGACAAGTTTGAGCAAGAGTGAAAACTGAGCAAAACGGCACGGTGAAAACCAAACACAAATGGCACTCTAGCAATTTCTCACAAGGGAGGGAAAGAACAAGTTATACAGGAATATACTCTTAGGCACCCTAGCAACACTTCTCAATAAGTTTGTGAACAAGTTTAGGCAAGGCAGTACTTTAGCATGTGTAATACTTAGGTGAAAACCGAGCAAAAGGGCACTTCACAAGTTTTAAAAGTGGGAAGGAAAAGGTGGTTATAAGAGTTAGGTGCACCAACACAGTTCTAGTTGAGAAGCATTCTAGAGATGGCAGTTATAACAGATTCAGCCAGAGTCAATAGGCCTGTACCAGAGTCAGTGGTACAGGGCAAAGAGCCCAGGAGCAAAATGTTCTTGTAGCTGAAGTCAAGTCTTTGTTAAACGATTCGAAAAGGTGGATGCAGAAGGTGAAAGACAATGTTAGATGATAGGGGCGGCCAACCCAGCAGGTAGGTAAAGGATTTAAAACACCTTTAGTGCTACCAAACGAAAAGGAAGGCCTGGCGGAAACAAAGTACCTTAAAAAGTAGAAGAGGCTCCTGCAGTGGCAGTTGTTCCTGGCAGTTCCTGCAGTTCGGGAGATCCAGCAGAGGAAGAGAGACTCTCGTTGTGGAGGAAGGTTCGAGTTACTGCACTGCCCAGGGATGAAACCAGCCACAGTGCTGCCAAATGAAATAAAAGGTACGCTCCTTTAAATCGCGGTCCGGGTGGACGGGTGCCTGGCTATCCGGTCTCCGAGTGCAGGGTACTGGCGATTCGACCAAGGCAGGTCCTGGAAGGCAATTGGCAAACTGGTTGGCCCCACCAGCTCAGTGGAAGAAGGCTCTTGCAGATGAAGATCTTCTCTCGTCGTGTGGAGAAAAGTGGTGAGACGCTGCAGCAGGGCTTCACCGGTGGTTCAGTTGGTGCAGATGTCTTTGGCTTCTCTCCTCTTTGGCTTCTTAGTTACAGTGGCGACGTCTTGCTCTTCCAGTCCTCAGGACCCTGCTTTTATGCAAAAAGATCACCATTCATACAGCCTAGCTGTCACTCACACAGTCGAGTGGTCATCCTGGCGGGAGACCCTCCAGCCTATCAGGGCAGAGTGCGACATGGGTTGCTGAGACAACCCTGTCCAGAAGTTCTACTCCCCCTCCCACACAGTGGTTCCACCCCAGACTCAGTGGCACCGAAAGGAGGGCTTCTTGGCAGAAGCCCGGCAAACGGACGAACAAAGGATTCCCGACCTGGGTTAGGATCTTAGAGAAAGACACGAGAAAGAATTTAGATAAAAGTTCTGGCAAATAAAACCTACCGGAGTAAAGTTCATATAAGATTAAACCGGCGCTATGTTAGAGGCTGTCAGTAAATGTGGTAGACTCGAACAATGGGAAAATCCCATAGGGAAATATTTGCGGTTGAATATTTTTGGTAGTAACCACTGCCACCAGCCAGAAACTTTTGAGAGAGGGACTGTACGGTCCCCTCTCGAAAATGAACATAAGGGGAAAACTATTAACCCTTGCCAGTATCTCCATAGTAAGATGGGTTGTACTGGTTTTGTTCATAAAGATTGACTAGTAAAGTCAATGGGGACTTTACATGCCCTGGGAGACAGTAGACAGTCCCAAGGTACGGAGTCTATGTTCGGGGGTCGCTACGACACACCTGTGTCACTTCACGGAGGGTGCTGTGTAACACATGTGGATAAAGATGGTTTCTATGAGGGTGAGATAAACCCCATAGACATTAAACACAAAAAATAGCCTAGAACACACATAGCAAATATGCCTAAGAGTGGGAAAAAGGGTCACACTCTTAGCAGGAGCCTGGCAGATTTTACTCTTTGTACGTGTCTTTATCTGTGGGCAGAGACCGCGCTCGCAGATGCCGCGGATGATCTCGTAGTTTTGACCAGTATTTTGTCTTGGACCGTTGGGCTCCTCACTTTTCACCTGATTACTCCTTCATATGAGCTCCGCTACTCGCCCAAGTTACACCATCAGCTCCCATGTTCCTCCGGCGCCCTCAGAGTTGTTTCTTTGGTCGATTTAATCTTTTTAGGGGTTTTTGGGTCCTCAGGAAGGGAAAGAAGTCTCGGAGCTCACCGAGGAGGCATCCAATGGCATCCTCAGCTGGCCACGCCCCCCACATGCTTCTTTTTTAACAGTACATACTGCAAATAAAGGCAATGGGCCGGAAGCACCAGCTAACATACAAGAGGATAGACAGACACACACCAAAAGTGCAAATGGGGAAAATGAACCGAGAAGCCTGTGTGCAAAAATGGATCAGTTGAACAGCAAATTTGCAGAGTTAAAGGCATTTGTAGAAAGGCATATGATGCACAATATTAAGTACCACTGCCCCACTTGTACCTGCACCTCTTCTCCCTGTCCCGGCCAACCATCCCCACAAATTCCCTTTAAACAAAGACTCTATGATGAGAACTCAATCCCTTCCTCCCCTCTTGACCAGCCTGTGCAAAACCCCAATTCCCCTGTATATGTTTCCCATTCTACTCTACTACCCCTTCCCTTTCCTAATGCAATGTTTTAGTGTGTGTTAATAAAGTTTTATGTGTTTACTGTTGCTCTGTGTGTGTGTGTGTTTTTTTTAAAGCCCTGTTAAGAGTCAGTGTTACGCTAACCTGGTCTCTGCGGAGGCGTTGGGGCACGGTTGCAGCCCTCCCTGAACTTGAATCACCCCCTTCAGGCCTCTCCCTCAGTAGAAAAGCTGTGAGCGGTGGTACGTGGTGATATTGCTCCTGCGTGGAGGTAAGAGTGTGTGAGTGTGCCAATCTGTGATTGTTGTACCTCTCGAACCCTTCATCCCAAAGTACGGTTTCTGTGAGCATACGCCGGCCCATAAAGCTCACCTGTGAATTATGGAAGATAAACTCTCCGTCCTGCTACTTCTGGTAGGGGCGCATCGAATGGGATCTAATTCCTTCACTGATCCCTGATAAGGATTAGTCCAGTCCAGCTGCGACTATGCTTCTCTTTATGATTGGTAAATCTTTCTTGAGCTGTTGTGATGCTGTTCGTTCTGATTGATGTCTTTATATGTTGCTCCTATTTATGCCCGCAATAATGTCTCTCTTCTGTTTTCTTCCCTTAGATGGAAATGCGGCCTCAATGCAGCTGTGAGACGCGAGACGCGGCCAGATGGAAGATGGATGCTACCGCAATGTTCGACAGCAGGTAAGTGATGGTTTAAGGAAAAGCACGAAGTATGGTGAAGCGCAACCTTAAATTGACAGTTTTTTCAATGTCTAAGTTTGTCTTCTGTTTTTCCTTGCAGGCGCTGCTGTCGACGATGGAGCGTGTCGGGCTGCGGTGCCAAGATGAAGATTTCGGCGTTCCGGAAAGTGTAAAGATGAATACTTGGTTCGCCGAATAGATGTACTGGTAAGAACAGCTTCCCCCAGTTGGTAAGTATGCTGCCAGGAAGCAGGATGTCCAGGAAGCAGGATCTTCAAAGGTAAGTCTGACCTCAGGCGACGGTGAGCGTTACGCTGCCTGCAAGTGCAGAATAATGCAAAGCATCTGTCTTGAGGATCGGGGAAGCTTATATAGCTGAGATCGTGGGCACGCCCATTAGGGCTGGCTTACCAGCCACACCCTACCACTCCAAGAGAGTGAGCACGTGCAAAGGCAATCCATTAGCAGCCACACCCAAGAATACACTTGGGGCTGCTTAATGGATGGAATGTTCAAGGTTAATGCATCCTGCTTAATGGATGGAATGTTCAAGGTTAATGCATCTGAAGTGCTATGTCCATAATAAAAGCTTTTTGGTGTTAAATGGATGTTCTTGTTGACTTTTGTTCATAAGCCTGGTGCCAAAGGCGCCAGGACAGTGTCCACCCAGGTCTCCTGTGCATACGACCCCTGCATGCCTGTGCCCCTGACATCATGACCAGGACAGTTGGCGGACAGCGCGACTGTCCAGGCTATCTGTAATCAAAATGCAGGTATCCTATGGAAAGCGCGCCTGTCTGGACATGTTCGCAAAGTCATGATGCACCTTATATGATTTGGGGACACACACCCTTACCCGCGGACACCTGGGTGCATGCACATCCAATCCCCTGTGCCCGCCGAACACTGCGCCTGTCTGCAAAGTACGTGAAATTATGTCACACTTTTAATTAGTTTGGGGGTCCCACCCTGTCCTATGGACACCTGGGCGCATGCGCATCTAATCCCCTGTGCCCTCCGAACACTGCGCCTGTCCGCAGATGTCCATAGAAATGCAACATACTTCAATTAGTTTGGGGATCTCGCCCCTGTCCTGCGGACACCTGGGCGCATGGGCATCCAATCCCCTATGCCCTCCGAACACTGCGTCTGTCCGCAAGGTCCATAAAGTTGTGGCGTACTTTTAATTAGTTCGGGGATCCCGCCCCTGTCCTACTGACTCCTGGCCGCATGCGCATCTGTTCCCCTGTTCCCTCTGAACACCGTGCCTGTCCGCATCTGTCCGCTGTACGTGTCGCACTTTTAATTAGTTCGGGGATCCAGCCTCTGTCCTAAGGGCACCTAGGCGCATGTGCACACTGCATTCCATACAATAGGTGTCCTACGGATGGCCGTCCCATCCACAAATGTTTGTGACATCACCATGTGACCACACCCACGCTGAGCATCAGTCCGTATCCGTGGACACTGTTCGGACCCCCCCGGATACCTATAAAGTGCTTTTTTGACCAATCCAAGGTGTTTTAAGGTGAAACGTCACCCATGCCAAAATCCCAGGACAAAGCACTTGGCTGAGCTGTTACCCAGGACAGAGCACTTGGCCGAGCTGTTGCTGGAGCATTGCTGAATTCCTGCTGTTGGACATTATGGCCATAGCTGCTGCTGCTGGCTCCTCAGCACCACCCCCACCACAACACCAACACCACCACCTTTTGGAGGGACTGGGGAGGGGAAAGGCATGGTGATGAAGAGGGGGATCAAGAAGAGGAAGAAGATGAGGTAGTGGAAGTCCCCACTACCAGCTGCCAGCATGAGTCTTGGGTGTGGAGGCTCTTTACCATTGTTGAGGGGTACCCAAGGCACTTGTGGCCAAGGTTCGCTGCACTGAGAGTCGTGGGAAGCCTGGGCTGTACAGCTACAGGACCACCTCCATTCAGCGACACCTGAGGTTGAACCACAAGGCAGCAGTTCGGAGGGTCGTCCCCTTCGAAGGTGGTAGTATGTTGAGTTCCTCCACATCTGCTCCTGTCACCACAAGAGACACACTTGTGGGGCAGCGGATCCATGACCAGGCCTCACAGACCATATGCGATGGAGTAGATCCTTTCCTTTTGAGGGTCATTGTACTGTGTATGTACTGTGATGCGGTACTCTGCAGGGGGAGCAATCCAGAAGCACGAGGAACACTGCCCCTACCTCCATGAGGCCCACCCAAAATCTTCCTCTCTCCACCTGCCCCTTCGTCCCTGTGGTTGGTGCCCCTTCCCTACCCTCTCTTACCTTCCCTTCCTTGTGTATCATGTACAAAACACCCAAAAAATTATAAAACAACAAAAAAAACAGAAAACTGCTATTTTCAGAGCTACCTTTCGCAGTTTAAAAACAGAAGTACCAAATAAATGGTGCAGGCCCCAGCGCAGCCTGCGAAGTCCGCGGACAGTGCGGTAGTCAGCGAACTTCCCAAAAATGTGGGCGGTGGCAGCATCTAAACCATTGTACTCTTTTGCGGGAGAAAATGGTGGCTCTGAAAAGAGCCTTTTTTGTTTTTTTCTTTTTGGAAAGTTTTTTTCAAGGTTTAGACAAAAAGTAGGCAACACCTACTGTAAAATGTTTGCTATAGTTGCAAAAAAGGCTGCAAAGCGTGTTGGATATTTAAAAAAAAAAGCTGATTCCCAGCATCAGTAAGATGGACTCCATCTCTGCGAAAAATAATGGTGCTACAAAATGTAATGTTTTCATTGTGGAAGGACGACATGCCAACATCTCTCAAAAATGTGCAAACAGCCTTTTTGTCATTGCGCCTCGCTTTCTCCATTTGTGGACCAAATGAAGAAAAGCGCAGCTACATCTGTCTCTGGGCAATGAGAGAAAAAATTACTTAGGAGTTAGGAAACATATCCATGACTTTCTCAAATGCCTCCTTCATCGCAAACTGCAGTAAGATTCCGGTAACATGGCCTAAATTGTTGCCTCCACAATGAACAATGATAATGGCTGGATGATGATGCTTCAGCAAAGTGGCACAAAGGGGAAGCAAGTCCACCCACTTCCTGCTGCGCACTCCTTACCAGTGCACATCCACGTGATGAAATCCAAGATTTGCAGCCACTCGACAGTGCTCTGCATACGCCTGCAACCAATGTATCAAGGAATCCCCCAAAATCCAGACACTCTGTCTCCTAAAAGACACAGCCATAGCAATAGCCATCTGCACTCCTCTCAGCAAACAGACCCTCTGCCACACTCTCTTCTTGCACACCACACCCAGGACACCTTTGTGGCCAATCTCCTTGCCTCCACAGTCCCATTTCCATGCCTGCCATCCTCAAAAGCCCCAGATGTTGCATGTGCGATCTGCGGACTAACGTGGTTTCCACTGATAAATCGGCCAATTCAAGAGGGTGAGGAGAGAAATGTATCCCAGGGTAGGAGATTTCCTCTTTAGTGGTGGCTCTGAAAAGAGCCTTTTTTAAAGGTGCTTGTAAACAAACACCTTTTCTTTTGTATTCTTTGGGGAGTTTTCTCTTCTTTTCCTCCTTACTGCCTTACATGAGCCTCTACAAAGCATCCCTTAGATTGCAAAAGAAAATAGCATTTCCAAGGGTGGACAAAGAAAGTAGTTCACACTAAGAGAATCAATGTTCTGATTGTGAAAAGAGCACTATACAAAAATGCAGACATGCCTCTATTTACTAGACACCTTCTGGCATTTTTCTGGGGACAGAGGACATTGGGGTTGTTCCATACTGCTCTAGGTGGTATCTGTGAGAAAACCACCTTTGCAATGGGGAAAAAGCAGCATCAGTGCCTTCACCAAGTCCTTCAGTGTACTGAGCAAACTTGGAGAACTGATGTAACCCGGATGCAGTGCTCCACAATGCACCACTAGAACATCAGGAATGCTGAAAGTGGTCATAAATCTGCAAAGAGCAAGCACACTTTGCAAATTGCGGCCGGGCACACTGCACCACAAGGCCTCCACTCATTGAAAGCCAAGATTGGCAGAAATGCCTCTTCCCTCTGCATACCTCACCAGATCATTTAAAAATTAATCTCCAACAATCAACACCCTGCTTTTCTGCATCTCTGCCATCTTCACTGCATGCAGGAATGGAAAACAGTATTACCCTCTCTTCCTATGAAGGAAAACCTGAACACCTGATTGGCTAATCCTCACAGTTCCATTTCCATGCCAGGCATACTGAGAAGCCCCGGATGTGGCACGCCTTGTCCACGGACTACCACGGTGTCCGCGGACCCCATAACACAGGGCAGCACTTCTTCCCTTTCTACTTCACTCTTGGCAGCACTCCCTCATTGGCTACTATTAAGCATTCACACAACCATCCACCAATCACATCCATGAACTATACATCTAACTCTGTCATCACAGTTCAACATTTTAGGTGTACTGTTGAACACTCAGAGTACAGGTCTCCTGTTATTCCAAAGCACCCCCATCAAAAAGAACTGTAAAACTCTCCAAGATTTCTGCTTCCAGATTCATCCACAACTGCATCCATCAACACAAACTACAGGTATGCATATATTTTGTAGAGTACATTTGCAACTCTTTTACAAATGCATTTGAACAAGGTGCCTGCCACTTACCCAGCATAACCTACTCAATAATCATACTCTCATTTGTCCCATCTCCTGACATCAAGTGGCAGTTACTTACAATGCTGTGTGCTTTCAAAGTTTTCTTTTAATGCCCACTTGCATAACAGTTGCCAACCACATATTTCAATTTTAGCAGCACTCTCTGTGATTTGTTTGTAAAAAGAAAAAGAAAAGAAAACCACATTGGCAACATTTGCACAGCATGTTCAAGTGCCAGATCCTACGTGAATCGTCAATATATTACCACAACATGCATGCTTGCCCATATCACCCATTCTAATGTGAAAACTGTTATTTTCTTTGTTCCTCCTGTCACTTTTACAACCACTTCTTCCACTAACGCACCTGCTGTAAAATAACTAGAATGTACACAGAAAATGAAAACTGCATGTATGTTACCACAGCATGGCAAGTACATAGATTGCAAAATTAACAACTACTAATTTCAGCACCATTTGAAAAAAAGCAAATAAATGCATGTGTACATTGGCAACAGTGCTATCTGTATATTGTGATAAATAAATGAAAGGAACATGAAAGGATTCCCTTACTGCATACTGCAATGGCACTCATGTAGCAAGCATCTATGTGTGGGAAAGTTAATAAAATTGCACACACTAACATTCCTCTTTCTAATCTGTACATCTTTCTGGGCTTCTGCCTTTTTCTCAGCCTGCTAGGACTTCACTACACCATTTCCAATGCAAATAGTGCAACACCAACTCACAGACTTGGAAAACTGCACCCCTTTAGGGCATACTTATCACAGCACCACCAGCCCCCATACCAACGATGCTGATGCTCCAAAGTCCCCATTCCTATACAGTGCTGTTCTATTGTACACACATGCAGAGTAACATTTTCCAACACCTCACTTTCCAGAGCAACATGGCCTGTAATATCCTAGTGACACTGGGAAGCTTCCTGCCAAACAAGTATTAGGAATCTAATGGCAACCTGTCTGCACCAACAGCAGTGTTACAACTGTATTCATAATCACGTACAATGTTACTAACTCTTCTTCCCAACAAATCCTCCTACAATGTAAAATAATGTATTCTCCTAGTACAAGTATTGTGCCATTAACACACATACCCACTAACTTCCTCCTTTTGCAATTGCAGTCAAGAACAGCTTCCTGAACGACAGAAACGTCTCTAATGGAAAATAAAACCCAGATGAAACCTACTCTTCACATCCAACAAAGTAAGTGCAGTACTGTAGTAGTTTCTTCCTGTTACTCATACAGTGCAGTATTGTTGTATAGTAGCCTACAAAATTATATCCAACCCAAAAGCATTTGCTTCACTCTTACTCATTACATCTCAGCGGGTCCACTCCTTGTATTCTCATCTGAACACCACTATCCTAACAACCACTAGTTTTGTGAAAAAATCATAATGTCCTTACTTATTCATGCACAGTACAGTGTCCTACACACTGAAGCAAAGCTTTCACACATTAACATAGACAGCTACAGTAGAACCTTCCCAATCAGAAGTAACAGCCCATTGCACAATCACTCACCCCTCTATTTATGCGTACCGTGATATTCAGACACTCATGCACAGTGCACGCAAATACATTGCACAACTTTGAAACCCAAACTTTCCTTTTTCTCCAACAGACAAAAGAGAATGCCTATCAAAAAGCAACTCTGTAGAAAACAACACAAAAATAGAACAGATAAAACTAAAAGCATGCTAAATAGTCATCCACCTCTAGCAGAGTTTGTACGAAATGTTCAAACAAAACAGCTAATACAGTCACTGAACAAAACTGAACCAGCTAGCAGGAAAAAAAGTGAGGCCCCTCTTCCAAAATGGAAAAATTCAAAATAAATGTATTAAGAAGAATACAACTACCAGTAGCGCTAGCACTGCATCTACCAATGTTAAGGTAGTCACAGGTAAGAATTCCCAAAAATAAATTTGACAAAAAATGATCCACCGTAGAGTCCTTCAGAACCTTATAATAAAAACAACAGAGAAATCACGCTCAGCCCTTCAAACCTACCGCAGAAAACTGATCCTGGAAACTCTCATTGACAGTGCAATGCTCCTCAAAAGAACATTGTTTATATTAATTTAATTTTAAACAGAATGAAACCACTAACAAAATGAATGAGTAAACTACAAAAAGTACTTTGCAACATGCGCAATATCAACATAGATACCTTTACAAACTTCTGTGTAGCTGAGTGGATTCACACAACCAGAACAGAGCCATATTTCAATGAAGAGGCATACGAACAAGAGCAGGCAAACCCAATTGCCATACATAGCAATGGCCGGGGGTATGAAATGTTAGACAACACCATTATGGCAGTAAAAACGCTCATTGAAAGAATGTCCCCAACAAACTTACAATCAACTCTCCATTCAACCGAACCACTCTGTCCCGTCTACAAATGGCCCTGCACCTCAATGTGTAATTCACGAAAACAATCCTTCAAATCTTTACAGCAATTGCTCAATCACTATGTGACAGCGAAAGAGAAAATGAGAATTAAAATGTTGCAAACCATGGACTCCTGTCCAGTGCGCAAATACACATGACTACGAGGACATTCATTAGCCTCCATTTCCGGGTCTGCTTGCAGAAGCCCCTTCCGCCACATCAAAATGTTAGCGACACACTATTCCACTATACAGGATCTTGTCCGGAGACTATACTATGCAAAAAGTCCTGCTTTAGAACTGGAGCATTTAAATCACATTCTCATACATGGCATAGCCAAAGAACTCTTGGACGAAATAGACCACATCCAAGGCAAATATTTTGGAAGTGAAGAGCACTTACAAAAGCCAGTAACTTTAGAGAACAGTAGCGACAACCTCACAGATGCCAATTTTCTAATACACATGTACAAAAAAGAAATAGAAAAGTCTTAAAGCACATCTGCTGAAGTACCAAAAACCAAGTATGTGTGTGTTTGCAGAACTTTTTATACAAAGAGTACCAAAACTGTAGATATAGCATACAAAATAGAAGACAATGAGGGATCCCAATGCTTCCAGTTAGCTCTCTACCTTAAAGCAGAACACAAATACGAAATTATGAACCCCTCAGTACTTTGCACATACTACACTATAAAGCTTGATAATAAGCAAATGCCTTCACGGGCTATAACTAATAACTTGGAAATATTCCCACTTCCAAAACCACTCCAACAGCTTAATTTGTATGAGAGCATTATAATCCAAATAGTACACCCATTTCAAGCTATAGTACGCCTTCAACCTAAAACAGCCAAGTTGCCTACTTCTGAATTACTAAAAGGCATTTGTGGCAAAGTCGTTTATTTGACATTAGATCTTAAAGAAAATGTAGACACTCTGGGAGTGCAACGACCAATAGATCAATCTTTGATTATCCTAGTGAATGGTGTACCTACAAAAGACAAAAACATTTGGCAACAACTAGTAGACTTAAACAAAGTTAGAGAAGCCCTCCAATATCTTAAAGAGAACAATGAATACTACAAAAAATAAACATTGAAGAAAACCTGAGGGAACCCACCAAAATAATTCAAGATTCCTCATCAACTGGCCAAGTTGAACTTGTAGATCCTATTACAGCATTCAATATTTTAGAGCAGTATACAATTAAGCCACTGCACTCCAAAGACAGCATAGATGATGCACTAGAAACATATCAAGCGCGGCAAGCCAAAGGATCTCCAATCAGCATATGGGAAAAAAGTGTAGAAGCACAAGCTTTTCCTCTACTCTTTCCTACTGGAAAAGGGGGATGATATGATTAAAGATGCACACAAATAACAGCATCTGAATACCGCTCTATACAAATGTATTCTGAAGACCCCAGATTCAGACAAAAAGTTAAATACATATTCCACTTCCTGTTTGAAAGTGAACTAGCAACTCTATGTTACAGAATTGCATACACATTGAAACCAGGTTCCAATTTTTTAAACATGTCTGTTACGCAACTACTTCAAAAGGCACAAGACAAACATGAAGATTTGCAGTTAAGTATCACAATGTCACGCAGATGTATGGTGTATGCTACGCAACCTTGGCCCAACCACATGGTTTGTCACTTTAAGTTGTGCAGAGTATGCATGGGAAGACTTGCGCGACTTCCTACGCATAGCAAACAAAAACAAAGCAGGGATAGACATAGAATTACCAGGAGAACTCTGCTTTCTTGATCCTGGAAATGAGTCAGGGTACTCCACCGCTTTATTGCCATGCTGCACTTCATCTGTAATAAAGCAATTCCTGGGGGGGGGAGGTGCTGTTGTGCACGCACGTGATGGCTGCCTAGCTGTAGAGCTCCGTCTGGAAAATATACTTTATTTGTTTTTTTTTAAAACAATTTTATTAATTTTATTCAAAAAATAACAACTCAAACCAAACTTACAGTGGATGCATAATGTCAATCAAAAATAAACATCAATTGCTGTATTCCAGCCCACTGTATCTCCCCTTCCCTCCCCAGCCTACTCCCCTTCATTTCCAGTCTCTACCTCTTGCGGTGGGGATTCCTCTTCGACAGAACTCATTGGGTCTCCATCATTTGGTCCATCATGCGGAGGCCCAAATAACTCAGCAATCAGTTGCCTCCAACCCGATAGGGTTCTGGCTTCTTCTTCTATCTCTCCTTTACAAGCCTCCTGCCATACCACTGTTTCCGCCTCCGCCCACTTCTGCAGATTCCTCCACCACGTTTCCATTTTGGGTCTATGACATGCCTTCCAACCCATCGCGATCCTTCTCTTCGCTAGGACATACGCTAAATCTTTCAGTTTGCTTACATGTTTAAGCTTAAGTGGTCTGGGAAACCCTCCTATCAAACAAGCCCATGCAGTATCCACCTTCATGTGGATCCCTTTGTCTTCCATTTCCTGTGCTATTTCTCCCCAATATCTCTCTATCAATGGGCACGCCCAAAAGATATGCACCATTCCCGCATTTTCTTCATTACATTTAGGGTGCACTTGACTTCCGGCGTTTTTAAATTTAGCTATCTTTTGAGGTGTCAGGTATGCCCTGTGAGTTATATACAACTGTATCTGCTGTAACCTAGCATTTCTTGATACTTTTTTATGATATCCTTGTGCTCTCTCCCACATCCCATCGCTCATCGAGGCCCCTACTTCTTCTTCCCACTCCAGTCTAAGTTGCACCACCTCCTTGCCCGCTTGGGACATTATCATTTCACATAACCTAGATGTTTCATGTCCCCCTGCTGCTATGTCATATATCGTGTCTATGGTGGCGTCCGGTTCCTCCGCCAGTGCCACTTCAGGCCAGGTATCTTTAATGCATTGAACCACCTTGTGATACGTAATATATTGCCCCACACTCAACCCCATTAGTTCCACCAGCTCCCCAAATTCCAATATGTTCCCCTCCTGCCACACATCCCCCATCGTTGCTATCCCAACCGGTTCCCAGTGCTTTCTAATCATTAACCTCAGTTGCTTTTCTCTTCCCACCACTGTGACCAATGGGATCTGTGGGGAGCATGGGGATGGCTTTTCCATTAACTGGCACACTCTTCGCCACATCCCCCACCCAAGGCCCAACATCCCCGGGCGGCCTTCCAACTCCGATTTAGGCAACCATATCATCTCTTGTAGAAAGTATGGGGTGCAGTCCCTCTGAAACAGCCTATGTTCCAAGGTAGGTTCATCAGAGAGCCATTTGGCTACATATTGTAATTGGCTCGCAACATAATAGATTTCCCAGTTTGGTAATTTAATACCTCCTTTCCCATATGGATTTTGTAATTTCCACAGGGCTACCCTGTTCCTCATCCCGTGCCATAAGAATTCCCTGCATATGCCGTCCAGCCTAGCAAAGAATTTCCTGGGTATTGAGTATGGGATGTTCGCGAAGCAGTGCAACAATCTGGGCAGCGCCACCATCTTGAGCATCGCCCCTCGTCCCATCATTGCCAAAGGGAGCTTCACCCAAAACTTCATGCTACTCTCCAGTTTCTTAACTGTTCTTTCCGTGTTATGCCTATGTTCAGCTTCTACCGTGTGATATATGTCTACCCCAAGATATCTGAATGTGGTAACCTCCCACGGTATCTGTAGGACCGGCAAATGCTCTAACGGGAGCCCTCTATATCTACCCAACGGGAACATACAGGACTTACTGGGGTTCACAGCTATTCCTGATAGTTCTGCAAACTTCTTCATCACTTCCAATATATATTGGAGGTTCTCTTCTGGGTAGCGCAAATACAGTAACATGTCATCTGCATGCAATGAAATTAAATGTGGTGTCTCCCCTACGACAATACCTATTGCATCATATTGCTGCCTTAAATAAATCACCAGGGGTTCTAAGGCTAAAATATACAGCATGGAGGACCATGGGCATCCCTGTCTAGTACCTCTACTGAGTTGCCATCTTTCAGAAACTACAGCTCCTGTTTTCACTCTAGCTAATTACGCGCTGTATAACAGTTTGACCCATTTGAGATATCCTGGTCCCATGCCATAATTGGCTAGAGCCGCCGTTAACCAGGGCCATTTGACTGAGTCAAATGCCTTGATTGCATCTAATGATACTATCGCCATCTCACCTGCATCTCCATTAGCGTGTTCAATGACTCGGTGGAGTCGCCTGAGGTTATTTGAGATGTTCCTATTCGGGACATATCCTGTCTGATCGGGATGTATTAACTTATTGATGACCTTCTTCAGTCTATTTGCCAAGACCACTGTTAGAATCTTGCTGTCTTGGTTTAACATTTACAAGGGCCTGTAAGAGCCACAGTCATTACCAGGCTTGTTGGGTTTGGGAAGTGGTATAATGACCGCTTCACGTAAGGATTCCGGTAATTTCCCAGCTTCATATGCTTCGTTAAGCATCTCCAGCAGCGGGGGGAGTACCTCTGTTTTATATGCTTTATAGAATTCGCTTGGGAGTCCATCAGTTCCCGGGGTTTTGCACGTGGGCAGCTGCCTCACTACCTCTTCTAGTTCCTCCAGAGTGATCGGGGCATCTAGCTCCTCCCTCTCCTCTGCACTGATCTGGGGTAGTCCAATATCTTCCAATGTATCCCTTATCTCCTCACCGTTGCTTCCCATCTCATCCCCATACAGGCATCTATAATACTCTGCAAATTCCTGATTAACCCCCTCTTGTGTGTCTGCTATGCTCCCATCCTCTTTCACTATTGTTCTAATTGGGGGCCTAGGGGTCTAATTTTTAAATAGTCATGCCAGGATTCTCCCTGGTTTGTCCCCTTCTGCATGTTGTCTCTCTATATACTTTTTATAATTGAGGTTGCATAATCTATCCCAGTATACTGCACATTTCTGTTGCAGGCCGAGTACCCTTTCCGTGTCTTCCTTAGTATCACTGCCCCTTTCCGACGCCCTTTCTAGCTCCTTTTCAGTTTCCTGCAACTCAGTCAGGATCCCATCCTGCAGTCCCCTAGACATGGCTATGGCAATCCCCCTCACCACCAGCTTGAAGGCTTCCCAAAGTGTGCCCGCTGTCTTAACACTGCCAGTGTTTATCTCAAAATAACTTATTATTTCCTCTCGCATATCCTCCCTGAATACGTTGTCTTTCAGCGCCTCTGCACACATGCGCCATGTGGGTATCCTTCCCCTCGGGGGTCGGTTATTGCCACACTAACATCAATGGCGAGTGGTCTGAGAGGACCCTTGCTTTGTATTCTGCCTGCGTTATTTCAGTCATTAGTTCATGCGTGACAAACACATAGTCTAGTCTAGTATATAGGCCCTGAGGGGCCGCATATTGTGAATATTGTCTGTCCTGCGGCTGGCACGACCTCCATGCATCGTCCAGCCCAAAATCTGCCAATAATGACTGCAATGCCTTTGCAGCCGGAGTGGGTCTGTCTGTCTTAGCGTCTGATCTATCTATGTTTGGGTTTAACATGCAGTTAAAATCACCCCCCCACAACACAGCCCCCCCTCACTACCACTGAGTTTACCATGCAGGGTTCTAAAGTATGCAGCCGTGTCCTGATTCGGGCCATAAGTATTTACAATACATATCTCTCTATTTTCCACCAGCCCTTTCATAACCACCATCCTGCCATCTGACTCCGCTGCAGAATACACCAACTGGAACCGGACATGTGGGGCCACCCATGTAATTACCCCTCTTGCGTAGGCTGAGTATGCTGCTCCCACTACCGTCCCTTTCCACTTCTTCCGTATCATTTCCAATTTTTCCTGCGTTAAATGAGTTTCTTGTAACAAGGCTATGTCCACTTTCTGTCTGCGTAGGTACATCATAACCTTGTTTCTATTCAAGTAACTGTTGAGCCCCCTGACATTCCAAGTGACTATTTTAAGGTCTCCCATGGTTCATATATTTTGTCCCGGGGTGTAGGCTCACACCCCAACTGTACACTCTCCCCAACTACAACAAACCACTGCACACAACCCCTTCTCTCCCCCACCCCACCCTACTCCAACCCCAACAGGTGCCCAGCTCCATCCCTGGATCTCAGGCTCCCCCGCGTTTGGTCCTACCCTGGAACCCCAGGTCAGGACCCCAGCAGGGTGTCACCGCTCTATCGGTGACCTAAATATACTCTAAATGGGGGTATAAGGACTAGCCCTGTGAGGCTCCCTAACTAAGCAATAGTCACAGTACTCACGATCATGTTCCTTTCCAACCTGCTCATGCCAGCCCATACGCTGCATCAGTTACTATAATCAAGTCCCATAGTCTTAAGCCACGACACCTTCAGGTGCCCTCCCTGCGCATTACTTATCTCTTCCTTCTCCTTCTCCCATCTGGATGCCCGACTCCTGGGGGCAGCTTTGCAAGTCGAGCCACCCCATAGCTTCTTCTGGCGTGTCGAAAAACAAGGTTCTGTTTCTATGGAAAACTTTTAGTTTCGCCGGGTAGAGCAACATGTACTTGTGGCCCGCTTCTCGCAGTCTTCTTTTGACAGTCCCAAAGTTCATACGGCTCCGTTGCACCATCAGGGTATAATCCGGGTAGGCAGTTATGTTTGCTGTCCCTCTTTGTATTGTTCCACCCTTACGGAAGTGTTCAAGGATTCTTTCTTGATCCCGATAGTTGAGGATCTTAGCGATCACCGGCCTTGGTGGGTTGCCCAGCGGCGGCTTCCTCGTTAGAGCCCTATGCGCCCTTTCCACCGCAAACCCCTGGGACAAGACTCCTCCGGTTATCTCCTGCAGCAGCATAGATTCAATAAACTCTGTGGGGTTGGGACCCTCTGTTCCCTCTGGCAAGCCAATGATGCAGATATTATTCCTCCGGGCACGTCCTTCCGCCTCCTCCGCCCTGTTCTCTAGGTTGCCCATGCGCTGCACTAGGGCGTGAAGTTCCAATTTGTGTGAAGCACAGTCCACTGTGTTCGGACCCACCTCTTTCTCAAGGTTCTCAGTGCGCTCCGCCAGTGACCTGACATCTTGCCGGAGAAGATTCACTTCCTCTTGCACCGCCCCAACTTTGAGCTCCAGCGCTGTTTTCAATTCGGTCACGGCCAGTTCAAGCTTGGTCTCCCAAGCCACCTTCAGGTCAGCAATCGCAGCAAGGACCTCCTGGTTCGTGCCCATGGCAGCCACGCTCCCAGCGGGGGTCCTGTCCTTGCTCCTGGTCTCTTCCGGACCGGGCGGTGCTCTGGCGTATTCATCTAGCATAGACTGCTTGCCCTTCAGTCTTGGAGGTTTGTTGGACATGGCGCTGCAGCTAGAATTCGTGGGCGAGCCCCACCACTTGTGGTTTTTCAGCCTCAGCAGGGGCAGACTTCCGTTATCGCCTGAGCCCAGGGGGGCCGTCCCAAGAGCATCCCAAAACTACCTCTTAGCTGCAGGAATGGGTTGTGCCCTACCACGTAACCTTGTGGATCCCATCTAAGACTCTGCTAGTGGCCTCGGGGTAGCAGGTGCGTTAGCTGTATCTCTATGTGATTTCTGCCGCTCAGTGCCCAAAATGTCCGGGCCCAGCCCGATCGGGTCAGGGGTGTCCTCCGGCTACTTATCTTATTTCCAGAATGGACTGTGTCCTCCCACGTTACCATGTGGGTTCATTTCTTCTTGCCTCGGCTCCTGTGATGTTCAAGTTTTATTGGGGACCGTTCAAAGTCCCAGGGAGGGTTAGTGCGTGCTCTCCCGTGTTATGGGCGTTTCGATGCCAATTCTGCTCAATGTGATGCCCTGGCGTGCGTCTGCTGCGCGGGTCTGCTTGGGGTTGAGGGCAATGTTCCCTCTAATTATTTTTCTCTGTGTGCGGAACTGGTAGGCTGTTGTGCGCACATTATTTTTCATGTGCGCAACTGACTAAAGATATAAACCACTTTGTGAGCATGTGTATTTATTGAACTACCGTCGCAGAAGAGAGTTTGGAAAGGGATTTCCTCTTCCCAGCCACTGCAATTCTTGACAAATCTTACAACACTTTTTCCAAACACATAGGCTAAAATAAAATATGGTATATGTGATTATACAGAAAACTCATCAACCAGTCCAAGACTACAACATCTGCCACAGTACCTCGTAAAAGTTTTAAGCCACTGGAGAATCACTCGTGTACTACAAAACACAAATATCTCTTGTCATAACTGATGTGCTGTCAAGAAATTCAGACAGAAAACATTTGCTGATGTATTAATGGCAATTATAAGAAATGTGTCAAACATGCTGATAGAAGTTTAAGCGCCACTTTAAGTAATTCAAGGGCCAGGAGAACATGCTTCTAACAATTTGTATACGGATGATAACTACATCAGAATAACTGCACCTCAGAATATGAAGATCAAAAATTCCTGTGCCTCTGCTTACTATCCACATTACGTTCTCCTGTGGGTAGTTATAATACCAGCCTACAGCTAAGATAGATATGCACCATCAATGTTTACTCCCTAAAAAATGAAAATGTGCCGAACAAAAACGGGAAACAATGAACATATCGTTTTCAACCCCCAAAGCTCCACTGATATTCTTTCGAATTAGTGACCAGTAAAGCACTCTAATTATAATGCCAGATCTCAAGAGGAATTTTAAGGGGAAGAACATCTTTTAATAAATAGAAAGTATCCCTATTGGCAAAGCTAATTACTTTTTTACTCCCTGAAAAATCATTTGATTCCAAGTAGGGAGCAAAATCTGATTAGATCCCTGACATAGGAAGTGAAATAACAGGGCACATAATAAAGTCTATAGTTTTGACCACCCTTGCGCACCACAGCCTAGACAAAATTAAACAAGAGCCTTACTGAGGTTTATTATGGAGCCCTGGTGAAGAAAATAACATATACATGTGATTGAGTGCCTTCTTCAGTAACATGGATGCCTCTTCTGTAATTCTTTGTTATCAGTGAAATGGGATTGGGGGGGATGCTAGAAACGATGCACACAGAACACATGGTTACATTGAAAAGCCCTCAGCAGCTGAGCATAGAAAGAAAAAGAAGGTGCTGCTGTCTAGATGGGTGCTAGACTTTCCTATCCTTTAGCAAACAAGCAACACATTTCCTTCAGTGTACTTGCGAAACGTATGACTTGTTTTTTAAAATTTGCTGCTTTGTTCATCACCCACAAGGAGTGATGACCTGTGCTCTTCCACCCATACCCTTCCCTGGCCCCTGTGCTATCCTCCAATACTAGTTTATAGAGCACTGTAAAACGTGAGGGATTGTAGCAGTAAACACTTCCTGGGATATTTGTAGACCCACAATACTTTGTAAACAAGGCATATTTAATGCCTCAACATATTATGTGCATTTTAAGAATGTCATGACTCTGCATGTACATAATTATTTTGCAGTGCATACAAGATTGTTTGCAGCATACCCCACGCTTATATCATTGTGTAGGATTATTCAGTGCTCAGTGAAACCGTTTTTGTATAGCAGTGATTTACCATATAATGTAAGAAGGTCTATGACCAAAGGAACTCTGTACACTTGAAAACGATGCAGATTGTGTGAAAAGCTTTCTCTTGTCTAAATATCCGATGCCGTGATACTATGGACGAGTATTCCCAGGCATAGTGCATACCCATTATCCATTGTAGGGAAAGTAAATGATATTGCAATGTTACTCTCCACTTATAGGGTAATGTTAGTGATGCTAAAGTAGGAGACGCTGAGCATTACATTTGTCTTCTTAAAATCCTTAGAGGGAAAATTAATATTTGAGTTTTATAATGCGTTAACTTGCAAGGGGGCCGCTTCAAAGCACTTGCGTGACATATGTACAAAGAAGAGGAAGTATGGGATAACGTTACACATCCAAGTAGCCTGGTTACTTAGTCATTATCCGATATTTGAGCTAGTTGTTTGATTGTATAGTGTGGGTGACCCTTTTGGTAAGGCAGAATGAGTAACATGTGTCCATTATTCATATTACAACAAACATAAAACAAGTGGATGAAGGGACACATCTGCTAACCTTTCGCAGAGCCAAGAAAGGAAGAGTCAAGGTTGTTTGGTAGTATCTTAATGTGTTCTGGGGCAGAAGTTAGAATCATAAGGTAAAAGTGTGGTAGAGTCATGGGTGGCGAGGGAACATTAGTTGATGTGCGCAGGCATATCTTGGTTAGATTCTTCTGTTCTTGGAGCCATTTTTCATATTAGTTTTTAACCTCTTTTGTGTGTATTTTGCTGTTAGGGATTTTAGGTGTTTACGGTCACCCTTGCATAGTAGTGTAATGCAAATGAGCAGAATATCAAGACTAGTTGCTTATTTTAAGAGAAGAACATTTCAGGTAATTACTGTGGCTTGTGCCTTATTAAATCTTTTGAATAGGTGAGAATTGTCTGTGTGCGCTGCTAAAAATCTTCTGAGCGGCACCCAGAAGGAAGCTGGGCAAGCGCACATGCGCACAGCTTAGAGGGAACATTGGTTGAGGGTCGTGTCCTGATCAGCCTGCCTTGGGGTTGTAGAGCTCACTGCAGGGCAGTGACTGAGCGCTATTATGCCCTACCAGCACCTAGGTTGCTGGATTCAGTCTTCCAGCGTGGTCTCACTGTGTATTGTACTTTGTACTTGGTGTTCCTTGATAGTTCAGTAGCATTCGCCTGGGCCAGTGTATTGTGACCCTGTGAAATCCATAATTGTTTCTCCGCTAGGGATTGCCAAATTCGTCAGCAGGAGCTACAGAGATTCCCAGCTTATCTAGTTAGCCACGCCCCCCGACTTCTCCCTTTCCATTGTGCACTGTGGGTCTGATGTCTTGTGCTTCAATTCTGCCCAGTGTTGTGAATGTACTGAGTGCCCATGCACTTCAGATTCTTCCCACTCATAGCCTTGTCAGTTTTCTATCTTCGGAGCCCCGGGCCATGCCTTCCCACTGTGATTAATGTCGGAGCCATTTCTACCATTGGTCAAAGCAGTGGCATGTGCATACTTTACTGCGCCTTATGATGTGCCTCAGGATACTGTAGTGTTTTCATTCTGGGCCTTTTGCTCCCGTTGCTTGGTGTCTTTGTTGTGCGCCAACGCCCCTCCCCTGCGCTTCCTTTCTCACTTTCAGGCTGCTCATGGGCTCCAGCTTCAACCCAGCCTTGTACTTTACTCCGCCGCTTCACTGCCGCGGCTCGCGAAAACAATGTTACATTGAAAGCCTTTTTCTTAGGCTTTCTTGATACTTTATATCAGCGCTCCCTTACGAGGGGCGCTTTAGAGGCTAGTTCACGTAGCCTGCCTTGCATGGGGAAGGTCCTAGTGCCGGCCGCACGCCGACCTTGTGATGTCCTGCGCTCCCGTGTTCAGACGAATGGGGCCAGCGACTCGAAGCCGAGGTCTTTTCCAAGGCGCTTAGATCCCCGCACAGCCCACACCGCGGCCGCTCACTTCAGGGGCGCCCCTGCCACTCCCCGTACTTTTCTTCTATCGATCGTTGCGGCCGCCATTTTGCTTCCTCGGGTCCGCGATCTCAGGATCTCCGCTTGTTTCTATCCACAGTTTCCAGCATCATTAAGTTACCGACCTGGCAGCAACTGCTCTGCATTAGTTCATGACCAAGTACCCATATTTCTGGCATGAACAGGTCATTGCAACTACACTATTTTCAGGATGTGTGCAGGATCATCAGGAGCTCTTCCAAGAGCACCTCCTTTCACATGGCTTCCAAGCCACGCCCCCCCTGGAAAATATACTTAACTGAATATAATCTGTCTCTGGAGCCACCCAGTGAGGAGATTTTCAGCATTGAATGTTCATGGCAGGCTGCGGAACACCCGATGTGAAGGCTGAACATATCTGACAAAAAACAAGGGGGGTCCTGGGAGTCTCTCTGCCAGACATTAGTCCTGGTTGCGAGAGCCTTACCCAGATTCTTTAGCTCACTATCTTTCACAAAGGAGAAATATCCCAAACGTATCAGTCTTTGTCCTTCCCAGGGGCAGTCCAGCACCAAAATACTAGGCAATTCTCCTCTGAACTTGAGTACCAACAGCAACCCCAGACATGTGTTTTAGTCTGGTTGGACCTCATCAGTAGGGTGGAGCTGTGCCTCTCTAAGAATAGTGAGCAAGGGGTCCACTTCTGGATTCCCCTAGTAACTTAGGGTGAGACCCAAAGTTACTTAAATATGCAAAAAATAAGGGGGGTTCTGGGAGTCTCTCTGGCAGACATTAGTCCTGGTTGCGAGAGCCTTACCCAGATTTTTTAACATATCTGACGCCAACCGACTGAGAAATCCAGTATTGAAAAGCTCTGCGGGAGTGCCGACATGCTGAGGCTGGCAGCGAGAACCGCCAGATAATTACTCCACACAGTAGGAGGGGCTAAGCGACCAGGCCGCGTGGGAGGAGGAGCCAGGCCTTGCTGCCGTTGCTCAGCCATGCTCGGTGTGGGTACCCATCCCACGCGAGTTGGCCTAAAGGCATTGAGAGGGTTGGAGCAGACATCTGGCGCGGAGACTGGCTCGACTTCACCCGATACTGTTACGCTCACCTGGACCCCACAGGGGTGTCGATCGGACCCGGACAGCTGCGTTCTCCTTCAACGTGATGCGTAGTGCAGAGATGACTGTCTGGACTGGCCCGCCTAGTCTTGTCTGCTGGACCTGAAGAAGTATTTTCCTGCAAGTGGAGACAGGGATTAACCACCTGTGGGTTTTAGTGATGGCCTCCCAACGGTTCTCGCTCTCCCCCACTAATCACCTCCGATATCCCCTTAGTAACCTCACCTTATGTTCGTAAAAGATGAGCTCTCCATCCTGCGTGTCTTGCAGGGGCGCGTAGATACCAGTTACTTCACTGGTTTGAAGGTGTTGGGAGAGTTCCGGTAAGTAGTGACTCTGAAGTCCCTGGCGGGATTGGTAAGTATAAAGTTGAAAGAGTTCAATGTGCCCGATGTTCACTCGTGTCCCCTTCCTTCCTTAAGTTGCAACTGAGTTCGTGAGAAGAAGGTCTCGTAGCTGCTGCTGGCGTTCTGGTAAGTCTGTGTTACCCAATGCTGTCCGGTAACTATTGCATGCGTTAACGTGTTGTTTTTCTCCCTCTTTACAGATGCGGCATATGAAAATGTGGAGAGTTATGGAATAATACCGCCGGTGGTAAATCGGGTAAGTCTATGGTGGTAAGAGGTTGTATTTGTTGATTCCCTTGGCTCACCTTGTTTTTTCTTGTGTCCCCTAGGTGCCGGATTACGGCGAAGAAATGATGGAGACAGTGCCGGATCGAAAGATGCTGTGAGAACTGGTGAGCATGGCGCCGTGCTGGAGCTGGCGAAGCGACGCATGCAGGACTGATGTACTTTCCAGGTCCGGAGATGAAATGGTTCCGGAATTAGGTGAGGAATTTGAAATAAGTTCGTTTTCTAACCTTGTCCTTTTCTTCTTCTTTATTCTAGGAGCTCCGGATTCGAGGCGGGCATGGCAGAAGACTGGATGCTGGCTGCATACACGGTGAGTGCCACGCTGCTGGATGCAGAATAACGCGAAGCATGTGCTGCTGTTCGGGTGTGGTTTAAATAGCCTCCAAAGTAGTTCCAGGTAAGAACTTCCCTTGAGCCACGCCCGAGTAAAAAATAGTCCCTGTAACAAAATAGTCCCATCCAGGCCTCATGTAGGCTTGGACTCTTTTGCAGCATGGTCTGCATCAGGTAAGTAAAGTCTATGAGCCTGGTGCCTATGGCGCCAGGACTGATTTCTATGATGTGCCTGGCGCCTAACGCGCCAGGACTGAACCCAGACAGCCCCTAGCCGGGGCTGCTGAGGTTTAAACAAATGTCTGGATGCCTGCTCCCGGAGCTGAGGGCCTTTGTCCTGATGCCCAGGGGTAGGCATCATGACAGCACTCCCCCCCAAGACCCCTCCTAAAGTTGTTATTCCCCCTGGCCCCGGTTTGTCTGGGAAGTTCCGATGGAATCTTTTCACCAACCGAGGTGCATGAACGTGGTTGCTAGGCTCCCATGATCTTTCTTGTGGTCCGTAGCACTTCCAATCGATCAAATAAAAAAGTTTTGATTTAATCATCTTGGAGTCCAGGATTTTTTTTACCTCGAATTCAGGTTCTTCATCTATCAAGATGGGGTCAGGTGGTTTGGTTAATCTTGTCCCTGGTTGAACTGGTTTTAGAAGTGAAACATGAAAGACAGGATGAATTCGCATATTACAGGGTAATTCCAATTTGACGGCCACCGGGTTGATAATGGCCTTAATGGTGTAAGGTCCCAAATATCTAGCATTAAAAGTCCGAGTTCCCTTCAGAGGTATATGTTTTGTAGCCAGCCAAACTTGATCCCCAATCTGGTATTGTGGAGTTTCACTTCTATGTTGATCAGCATTTTTCTTGTATTTCTCTTTTGCTTGTTTCAAATGTTCTGTGGCTTCCTTAAAGGCTTGTGTAATAGTAGAGTGCAAATGACTAACTGCGGGCATTTCTAAGTGCTGAGGCGAATCGAGTTCTGAGGTTCGAGGGTGATGTCCATATATGGTATAAAAAGGGCTTTGTCCGGTTGCTGAATGTACAGAGTTATTGTATGCGTACTCGGAAATCCATAAAATATCTTTCCATTTGCTTTCGGTCTGGTGTAGCATGCAGAGTAGGTACTGTTCAAGAGTCTGGTTGGTCCTTTCCGTCTGGCCATCGGTCTGGGGATGGTGACTTGTTGATAGCCTCACGTCGATTTGTGCTAGTTGACAACATTTCTTCAAAAAATGTGAGATAAATTGACTACCTTGGTCAGAAACCAATACGGAAGGGAATCCGTGTAATCGAACAATGTTTTCGAGGAACTCCTTGGCCAGAATCGAAGCAGAAGGTAACCCCTTTAAAGGAATAAAGTGGGCCATCTTGGAAAAAAGATCCACAATAACTAGGATGGTGTTAAATCCATTACATGGAGGAAGATCTGTAATAAAGTTGAAAGACAAGGTGTGCCATGGTGTAGGTGGAATATCCAAAGGTTGTAAAAGGCCAGCAGGTTTTTTCTTCTGGCTTTTGTTTTGGGCGCAAATGCCACAAGACATCACAAATGGCTTTACATCTTTTCGCCAAGTGGGCCACAAGAACTGTCTCTTAATTTTCACTTCAGTTTCTGCGATACCTGGGTGCCCTTCCATCAGGGTGTCATGGTAATTGTAGATGACTAGTTCTTGTATTTCCTTTTGTGGTAGAAATAGTCGTCCTTGATAGTAAGGTAGGTCATTGATGACTCAGTAGTCCAGGCCTTTTCTTTAACCAGTCCTGCAGGGTTGCTGGATCAAAGAGTTGTTGGATTTTTGAATGAATATCTTCTGGTGTCTGTAGAGTAGTTATGCCAAGAATTCTTTGCTCGGGAATTATTGGCACCGGTTCCGGGTTTGCATATGCTTCTCCCATCCCTATTCGGGATGAGGCATCGGCTTTGCCATTTTTGCAGCCTGGTCGATAAATGATCACGAAATCGAATTCAGCAAAGAACAATGCCCATTGAAGTTGTCGCGATGTTTGGGCTTTGGCTGTTTTTAAATACTGCAGGTTCCGGTGATCAGTGATTACGGTAATAGTATGCCTGGCACCAAGAAGATAGTGCCGCCAAGCCTTAAAGGCGGATTTGATGGCTGATAGCTCTTTATCGGTAACCGCATAGTTTAACTCAGGTGCTGAGAACTTTCTGGACCAAAACGCTACTGGGTGAAGTTGACTGGTTTCAGGATCCTTCTGGGACAGGACAGCTCCCATGGCTAAACTGGATGCATCAGTTTCTACTATGTATGGAAGCTCAGGGCATGGATGCTTTAAGACAGGTGCTGATGTGAATTTCGCTTTCAGCTCTTGGAAGGCCTTTTCAGCCTCTTCGGTCCACAAGAAGCATTTGTTTTTTCGCAAAAGTGCTGTGATGGGGTGTACAACATGGGAGAAGTCCGGAATGAATCTGCGGTAGAAATGAGCAAATCCGAGCATGCTTTGTACCCCTTTGACTGAACTGGGTGATGGCCACTTGAGAATTGCGTCCACCTTTCGAGAGTCCATTCGGACTCCTTTTGGAGTCAGGATAAATCCAAGAAATTCAACTTCCGTAGCATGAAAAACACATTTTTCCAATTTTGCATATAACTTGTGCTGGCGTAGTTTCTCAAGGACTGCACGCACGTGCTTAACATGGTCTGATTCTGAGGAGGAGTACACTAGAATATCATCTATGTATACGACGACACAGACGTCAATGAGTTCACGGAGGACATCGTTCATAAAATACTGGAAGGCTGCTGATACATTGCACAACCCAAAGGGCATCACCTGATATTAGAATAATCCGTACTTGGTGCGAAAGGCAGTCTTCCATTCGTCGCCTTTCTTGACACGTACCAGATGATATGCCCCTCAGAGATCTAACTTAGTGTAGATACAAGCATCCTTTACTTGGTCTAGTAATTCGGGGATCAGAGGCAATGGGTATCGTTTTTTTACCGTAATCTGATTTAATGCGCGGTAATCTATGCACGTTCTAAGGTCACCTTCCTTTTTTGGCACGAAGAATAAAGCTGAGGATGCAGGAGACTTGGAAGGACGAATAAAGCCATTAGCAAGGTATTGGTCTAATTATTGCCGTAGGTGACGATTTTCAGGTTCCGTGAGGGCGTAGATTCTACTGCATGGGGGTTGTGCACCGGGTAGGAGGTCGATTTGACAATCGTATGATCTGTGAGGAGGTAATGTATTGGCCTGTTCTTTTTGAAAAACATCCTGAAATTCTTGGTATTCCTGAGGTAACTGCACGATTGGGTTAACGACTGTAGCAAGGCCTTTGTTCAAAGTTTTCTCCGGGTAACAGGTGTGTGCACAATCCGGGAAGGTTATTCTCTTCTCTTGCCAATCTATACAAGGATTATGTGTTTCCAACCATGGCATCCCCAGTATTATCTGGAACTGTGGTGCTTTGATTTGATCAAACACAATAGTCTCTCGATGCCCATCTTGACTCACCAGTGTCATCTCTGTAGTGGAATGAGTTACAGGCCCGAGGCAATCTCAGTTCCATCAACTGTGGTGATGACATCCGAAGTGGTCTTTTTGCAAAGAGGTAGATTCATCCTTGACACCAATTCGTGGTCCATATAGTTTCCTACGGCCCCGCTACTATGTATGCCCTTACTGCGTGCATACGTGATGGCTGCCTGGGATCAAGTAGGACCATTGGGATGATCAGATGCAAGGTCTGAGTGTCCTTCTTTAAGCTCGGCAAGCGGACCTCTACGCTTGTCAGGCGTGGTCGTTTCCCGAATCAGGCTCTGTGTGGCTTTTATCAGCAACTCCTACCATCTTCTTGGGTGGTTTTGTAGGGCAATCCCGTAGAAAATGTCCTGAGGTTCCACACTACAGACAGAACTGCATCTGTCGTCTTCTTTCTCTTTCCTTTTGAGTTAAGGGTCCTTTAACCCCCCCCGATCTGCATAGGTTCAGATGCATCTGTTCCTTTGGGGGCAACGTTGGGTTTAACCAATACCCGGTTCTCGAACTTAGCTCGATCAGTCTTTCGGTTCTGAAGTCGGTGGTCTAGCTGGTCCACTAAGTCTATAAATTCTGTGCAATCCTGAGGTGGGTTCACAACTTGAGCCAAGACATCTTTGAGTTCTCCCCGAAGTCCACGATGAAACAATGTAATTCGTTTTTCCTCCGGCCACCCGATTTCCACCACCAACCTATTAAAGGTTGCAATATAGGTTAGCAGATCCTGGTTACCTTGTTGTAACGATAAAAGTTTGTTGTGCACGGCTTGACCCGGTGAGTGTCTGGCGAATAGTTTTTCCATGCTCCTTTGAAAACCCTGAAAATCCCGGAGAAGAGGATCATCCTGGTTGACTAATGGAATGGACCAATCCGCTGCGCTGCCACTAAAACATGACAATACAAAGGCTACTTTGGCTTGGTCATTTGGAAAGGCTCCCGGTCTGCATAAAAAGTGCAAGAGGCATAGGTTCATAAACACGGCGAACCTTTTGGGGTTCCCAGCAAAGCGTTCGGGTGGAGCTAATGGAATATTTCCTGGTAAAACCACTTGCACAGGATTGTTTGATGAAACGGGGGTTGGGTTTCCCCCATATCCAGGTAGGGTCGTTTGCCCAGCTTGGTTTTGCAGTAGTTGCCTAGCCAGATCATCCGTGCGCTCCTTTGAGACAATCAGTTCTCTCCTGAGGGCATTAGTCTCTTGGCGAGCAGCATGTACTTCCGCCCTAAGTTCCCCCAATAATTGGGCCAGTTGGTCGGTTTCCATAACACCCGGGTGGGTATTTGTAGAGAGGCTTTGCTTTCTGTTATGCTCACCTGGACCTCACAGGGGTGTCGATCGGACCCGGACAGCTGCGGTCTCTTTCAACGTGATGCGTAGTGCAGAGATGACTGTCTGGACTGGCCCGCCTAGTCTTGTCTGCTGGACCCGAAGAAGTATTTTCCTGCAAGTGGAGACAGGGATTAACCACCTGCGGGTTTTAGTGATGGCCTCCCAACTGTTCTCGCTCTCCCCCACTAATCACCTCCGATATCCCCTTAGTAACCTCACCATATGTTCGTAAAAGATGAGCTCTCCATCCTGCGTGTCTTACAGGGGCGCATAGATACCAGTTACTTCACTGGTTTGAAGGCATTGGGAGAGTTCCGGTAAGTAGTGACTCTGAAGTCCCTAGCGGGATTGGTAAGTATAAAGTTCAAAGAGTTCAATGTGCCCGATGTTCACTCTTGTCCCCTTCCTTCCTTAAATTGCAACTGAGTTTGTGAGAAGAAGGTCTCGTAGCTGCTGCTGGCGTTCAGGTAAGAGTCTGTGTTACCCATTGCTGTCCGGTAACTATTGCATGCGTTAACGTGTTGTTTTTTCTCCCTCTTTACAGATGCGGCATATGAAAATGTGGAGAGTTATGGAATAATACCGCCGGTGGTAAATCAGGTAAGTCTATGGTGGTAAGAGGTTGTATTTGTTGATTCCCTTGGCTCACCTTGTTTTTTCTTGTGTCCCCTAGGTGCCGGATTACGGCGAAGAAATGATGGAGACAGTGCCGGATTGAAAGATGCTGTGAGAACTGGTGAGTATGGCGCCGTGCTGGAGCTGGCGAAGCGACGCGTGCAGGACTGATGTACTTTCCAGGTCCGGAGATGAAATGGTTCCGGAATTAGGTGAGGAATTTGAAATAAGTTTGTTTTCTAACCTTGTCCTTTTCTTATTCTTTATTCTAGGAGCTCCGGATTCGAGGCGGGCGTGGCAGAAGACTGGATGCTGGCTGCAGGCACGCGGGCGTGGCAGAAGACTGGATGCTGGCTGCAGGCACGGTGAGCGTCACGCTGCTGGATGCAGAATAACGCAAAGCATGTGCTGCTGTTCAGGTGTGGTTTAAATAGCCTCCAAAGTAGTTCCAGGTAAGAAGTTCCCTAGAGCCACGCCCGAGTAAAAAATAGTCCCTGTAACAAAATAGTCCCATCCAGGCCTCATGTAGGCTTGGACTCTTTTGCAGCATGGTCTGCATCAGGTAAGTAAAGTCTATGAGCCTGGCACCTATGGCGCCAGGACTGATTTCTATGATGTGCCTGGCACCTAAGGCGCCAGGACTGAACCCAGACAGCCCCTAGCCGGGGCTGCTGAGGTTTAAACAAATGTCTGGATGCCTGCTCCTGGACTGAGGGCCTTGGTCCTGATGCCTGGGGGTAGGCATCATGACAGATACGCCTTGGGAAGGTGGACACCGGGTACCGGAGCTGGCCTCCGAGAATTCAGCCCACATACCTGCAGCAACAAAGCGTGTCCGGAGGAACATGCTGGCGTAGACAGGCCCGCAGGGCACAGGAGAGAGTGCTAGAAACTCAAGGCGGGAACTACCCCCTGGTCCAATCCGTAAAGCAGAGTGCAGCGGGACCGAGTGCAAAGTGGAAGGCAGTTGAGGCAGTGAGTACTGAAACACCCTGAACGCATCTGACGGCTATGCTGTGCAAAGAGGGCTGCTCACCTAACCCTGTATGATCAGATCCCACTACTACGATAAAGAAGGTAAGACGCTCTCCCCCAGCCCATACTTCTACCCATTTATGCGGACCGGCACGCGGACACATCACAACACAGAGTCGGCTGTATAGCAGTAGCTGTGCCACCTGTCTCACCTGCACCCCACACTACGTGCATAGCGGAGGTTCGAGCACTGGATCGAGGCTGACTCCCGAAACACAAACACCACGCAGACTATTGTGAATTGCTGAGATAACTGCCGGCTGGGGATTGTGGAAGGGGACCCGATGGAACACTTTTGAAAGCAAGAGCTGCAACGAAAGAATACACGTATGTTTAAATGGAATACCTGACGCAGCAATTACAATCTATATAAACGTGGGAGAATACAGTCCATTCAGTAACCTGAGTTGGAAAACATCACAGAACAGTCTGTGGCACTGTGGTGAAGACACCAGGAATATCTTCAGTACGCCGGAGCTTCAAAACAAGATCCTTCGGGTAGCGAGTCCAAACGGTTGGATTGAAATATATCAGAGACTCTGGGCTGGGACTGAGGCAGGTACAGCAAAGCAGGGCAAATCGGCCAAGATACCCTTCCACATGGCACGAGTGCTGTAAGTAAACAGAGACACCAGTCCTGCTGAGTCTAACGGTGCCCCACAGCGAGGTCCTGGCTATATGACCCACCATACAGCCAAACGATAAAAAGACCCGCAAGATACACTGTGTCATGACCCACAGAACGCGCCCCTTCTGGACTTCCTGGTCCTTATCGCGACGGGGCTTGTATTCGTTGCTTCTTCCAACATGGCTGTATCACATGACACGCCTCGCACCAGCCTTCACAGCGGACCTTGTACGTCCCATAAATGTTCCACGCCCCCGCGGCCCCGTGCGTCTCAATGCTATTGCAAAGTAGCGACCAGATGTGTGCTCCGTAGCTCGCGGCATTGTATCCTTTGCTTCTTCCAGTTTACCCAATCCTAGTCCCTTTCCTTCCTTTCTTGGTTACTGGACTCGTGTGCTTGTTGCGCACCCTGATACTTTCCCGGACTCCTGGATCCCTGCATCCCGGAACCTTGAACGCACGCTGGAGTCGGAAGAGACTCGTGCAGCTTTATTCAGGACTCGATCAGTTCGCAAGAAGGCATCGACCAAGAAATCCAGCAAAGATCGAACTCAGGTGAGAAGGGGGGAACTCCTTGACAGTTTGAGACGCCACCCGACCAAACTCGATATGGACATGGAAGCGGCTGTCCAGGATTTGATGCGTGGCATGCAAGAGCTATCAACCGAGGTGCAGAATCTAAAGGCGGAAAACGCAGCTCTCAAACAATTAGTTCTATCCCGTGATTCTGCCACAAAAGAAAGTGTATTGCTGGGCGGCATAGTGGACAAATACGATGGCTCAGCAAAAACCCTTCATGGATTCCTGGATTCATGTTTGGTCCACTTTACTTTTAAGGCCTATTACTTTTCAACTCCCAGGGCTAAGGTGGGGTTCATAATTTCCCACCTTTCAGGAAATGCCTTGACCTGGGCTACGCCCCTCGTTAATTCCAGAGATACTCTTCTGGATGACTATGATGGCTTCATACAAGCCCTTAAGACCATGTTTGACCGTCTAGAGCAGGTCTATAGTGCCCAGGAACGCCTGTTAGACTTCCAGCAAGGATCCCAGGATATGCTCTCCTATGTTACCCGATTCAAGCAATTAGTCAAGGAAGCTGATTGGTCCCCGGAGGCTAGTTTTACCCTTTTCAGGAGAGGACTGAATGAGGAGATTAAGGATGAGCTGGCCAGAGTGGCTCGCCCAAACGCATTTCAGGCACTAACAGACCTTGCCTTGCAAATAGATTTCCGTATCCAGGACAGGAAGGCAGAGAAGAAGAAATCCAGAGCTAATCCTCCGTAGCTGTCTTTCGAGAATACCACCAAGACGGACACAAATCCAGGCTCAGTCTTTGAAACTCAACCCATGCAGATAGGGGCCTTCCGTGGACCTAAATCCCCGCAAGAAAGAATTAGGATTCATACGGGGTTGTGCATGTATTGTGCCTCAGACAAACACTTGGTTAGGGAGTGTCCTCTAGCCCCTCCTCGGCGTTCGGGAAACGCCAGCTCCCGATCCTAGATGGAGCAGAGCTTCGGGAGAGAGAAGTTTGCTCCACATCAATTCCATCCTTGAACTCTCCTGGACAAAACAATTTGGTGATACGACAGGCCTTCCTGTCGCCCTCCAAGAATAAGACCTATCCCATTCTGGCCTTGGTGGACTGCGGAGCTATGGGAATCTTCATTGATCAAGACTGGGTTGTTAGTCATCATATTCCGTACGAGACACGAAGCACCATGCAGCCGATGGAAGCAATCGACGGAAGACCCCTCTCTTCAGGACCCATAAACCTGCAGACAAAAGAGATACATCTTTCCATAAACCATCACCAAGAGCAGATTACATTCGACATCATTAAGTCAGCCCATTACCCCATGGTATTTGGTATGCCCTGGTTACAAAAGCACAATCCGTATATCAATTGGACAGCAGGATCACTATTCCTGGGCTCAGAGTTTTGTATGTCCCACTGTCTATCCCTGGATCCTGTTGTGTCCTCACCCCAGATGGTCGGGTGAGGGGCCCGCACTCACTCCTGCATGCACGCACGCACACACGGCACACAGTCAAGGACGACGCAGAACACGTTGTTGCTTCGTCCGCGTCCCAGCGGGAACTGCCGCACGGGCGCCGTTTATTAACCTGCGCATGCGCGGCCGGGAACGAGGCTCGCGCATGCGCTGCACACTACTGGGACATCACATCCCTTCTTTTTCCTATAACAACAAACAGCAGTGTAGTACGAACAAATTGTACTCACATGATCACTGTAACTGTAACACAAACATCGCCCATATCAAGTGTAAGCTTCAGGACTACCGAGTCCATCACGTAATCTTTGAAATGAGCCGGAAGTCTCCTTCCCCCTCGAACTGGATATCTTGGCACGACCGTGGGCACGAGACAGTCAGCGCCACGGGTAGGGTCCGGATCTCTCGACAGCTCGCTTTCCTGGACCTCTGGGCTTGATCCCCGCATTGAGAACTCCCCTAATGTCCGAGCTTCAGGCACGACGTCCACTTTCTTGAAGAACGATCGATTGCGGGTGACGGTGCCACGTTCACTGGCCGCAGTCACCATAGTGCCTTTCACATGGGTCACCTTCCAGGGACGTGGTTCAAATGGCAAGGACAGTTTCCCTTCCGGGTGCCGATTCTTGACGAGCACGGAGTCTCCGACTTGTACCTCCTTTTCTTGCAGCCCTCTCCGTTCGCTCTCCTTCTCGTTGCGTTCCGCCCGTTCCTCTCGGACCCTTTCGTCGTCTATGTCTCCGGGTCTCCGGTCATCCATTTCCGGTATCATCCCTCTCGGGCAGCGCCCGAAGAGTGCTTCGGCTGGGGCAACCCCGGTGGACTGGTGAGGGGTTGTGCGGTACACTCGAAGGAATTCCACAATTCTCTTTTTGAGAGGTTCCCCATTGCTGGCTGAGATTTGCATCACCTTATTGAGCGTACGCATCATTCTTTCGGCCTCACCATTTGCACACGGCCATAACGGGGACACTCTCCGATGTTTTATCCCCCTCTCACTCAGGTACTGGGCAAATTGGCGGCCTGTAAAGGGTGGTCCGTTGTCTGAGCACACGGTGTCGGGAAACCCATGCGTTGCGAACATTCTGTCCAACGCCGCCGTGGTGTACTCGGTAGCCGTCGACTCGACCACCTCCACCTCCGGGTACCTCGACCATTGATCCACTGCTACCAGAAAATACATCCCCGACCCGTCGCGCCAAAGTCCATGTGTACCGTACTCCACGGCTTTGTGCTGCATTCCATCGAGCTGATTGGTGGTGCTTTGTCCCCTGGCGTGGCAGCTTGGCAGACCAGACATCTATTTACAAAGCTGTCCACCCTTTCTTCCAAGCCTGGAAACCATACTTTTGGCCTTAACCTTGCCTTTGTCTTCACAACGCCCTGGTGTCCAATGTGCGCCAACTCCAGTATCTGCAGCCTGAGCTCTCGCGGGATGACGATCTGTCAGCCCCTGAGTAACAGCCCATCATCAGAGATCGATAACTCATCTCTCACCCTCCAGAGTGCCTGTAGGTCTTTCTGGGCCTCCTCCTGGCGCCGCGAGTTATTGCGCAGGACTTCCCTCCAGTCTCCACTTCTCACCGCAGCCTTGATGATGTCGAAGACCTCATCTTTAGATGACTCTGTGGCGATCGCCAGTCTCGACAGTGCCCTGGGGAGCGCACCTTCCACTATCTGGCAGAGTAGACTGTTGCATTTAATTTCACTGCAGTCTCCTTCTGCACTTTCTTTGTTGGGATGCCTTGACAAATAGTCCGCGGGGTTGTTAGTCCCGGGTCTGTATACCAGCTTCACCAGCTTCCATTAAGGCCAGCATCCACCTCTCAATGCGAGGTGGGGGTTTTTTGTTGATGCACCCGCTAGTATAGGCAGCAGCGGCTTGTGGTCTGTGACCACCACTACAGGTTTGCCCAATATGTACAGGCGAAAGTGGCGACAGCCCCATAGGATGGCCAGGGCTTCCCTTTCTATCTGGGAGTATCTCATCTCTGTGCTGGATAGTACTTTGCTTGCGTAGGCAATCGGTCTCATATCTCCACGCTCATCGGGTTGTAACAGCACTGCTCCCACACCGACTGGGCTCGCATCCACCACTACCTCTGACTCCACCTCTGAGTTGAAGTATGCCATGGTGTCTCCGTCCGACAAGGCATTCTTTAGGGCCTGGAATGCCTCTTGTTCTCGTGACTCCCATTTCCACACTGCATCATTTCTTGTTAGTGCCCTGAGAGGTTCCGCCATCGACGCCAGTCCCTTTATAAAGCGCCTGCAGTACGTCACCATCCCTAAGAAGCTCCTTACTTCCGTAGGGGATTGTAGCGGCGCTGCTTCTCGAATGTCTCTGACTTTTTCCGGGTCCGGTGATATTCCTGCGGCCTGGAAGATGAAGCTGAAAAACCCTATCCGGCCCTTGAAGAACTCGCACTTTTGGCGGTGTAACGTGAGCCCCAGGTCTTTCAATCTCTTTAGAGTACATTCTAAACGTTTTAGGTGCTCCGCTTCTGAGTTTGCAAATACCAAAATGTCATCACTCATGTTTAGGACACCTGTCAGCCCCGCCAATGCTCCCCTAATTGTGTTCTGGAATACTTCAGCCGCAGATGATATTCCAAAACTCAAACGTTTGAATTGGTATAGGCCCTCGTGTGTTGTGAAAGTTGTGATGAATCTTGAGTCGGGGTGGAGCTCCAGTTGGTGATATCCCGCTCGTAGATCCAGCTTGGAGAACACACGTGCCCCTTGAAGTTCACCTACGATGTCGTCGAGGGTTGGCGTTAGATGTCTCTCCCTCTTAATCGCCGCATTGGGGAGGCGCATGTCTACACACATCCTTACTGCTCCCGGCTGCTTAGGTTTGGGGGCGACTACTATCGGTGAAACCCAGGGTGTGGGCCCTTCCACCCTCTCAATGATATCCATGTTAACCAGCGACCGCAGCTCTTCTTCTACTTTTTCCCTGAGATGGAACGGAATTCGTCTGTGTTTCAGAGCGGTCGGTCTGATGGTGTCGTCGATGTGCAGCCTTATCGGGGGCGCCTTCAGTTTCCCTACTTCTTCAAAAATGCCTGCATATTTGTCCAGCAGGCACTCAACATCTATTTGATGCACTTCCAGTGTGAAATGCACCAAACCAAGGGCCTCAGATGCTGCACAGCTGAGTAATGAATGAAGACTCACGTCCGTGACAAAAAAACATGCTTTGATTGCTTTGTCACCCTTGGTGACCGGCGTGACGAACACACCCTTGATGGGTAACGGGGTGTCACCTCCAAACGTGAATATTTTAGCTGCAGAGCTGTTTAGCACGGGGGGTCCCGGAAGTTTTTGGTATTGTTCTTCGGCCAATACACATACGGAGGCCCCAGTGTCAATTAACACCTGTGTCGACACACCTTGTATGTCCACCATGCATTTGGGTTGCCTCTTCTTCCTGGTTCCCGACGCTAGGTTAGATATGAAGAACACTTCTTCATCCTCCTCCTCTTCTTCCTCAGCTAGCTGCAGCCTTTGTATTTCCTGTTCGAGAGCGGCAATGCTCCGTAGTCTTCCGGATCCGCCACCGCGACTTCTTGCTGGGCCTCTCTGTACAGATACCGGGCTGGGGCACGGCACATACGGGCATAGTGCCCTGGTCCACCGCACCGACCACACGATCTTGATTTGGCAGGGCATTCCTCTGAATGTGGCAGGTCATAACCGCAGTATTGACATATTGACTCCGATCCTGGAGGATAGCGAGTTTCTAGTTTTTTCTGGCCCCACTTTTCTTTTGTGTCCACACGTCTGCTAATGGCATACGCCTCGTCCGCCATACCTGGGCGCCTGGCTGCGTCCATCTTTGCGCCTCTTGATTCCGCCAGTTCAAACGTCCTGCCACTGTCCAATATTTGTGTTAGTGTCCATCCAGGTTCTCGCAATACTTGTCTCCTTAGCTTACTCGAGCAACAACCGTGTATTACCTGGTTCCGTATCATAGACTCATCATTGTCCCAGCGGCATGCAGTGGCCATCATTCTCAGCCTGGCACAAAACTGATCAAGAGGTTCTTCATCTTTCTGCTTCTCACCACAGAACAGGAATCTCTCATAGACCATATTCGACTGAGGTATGAAGTGGTTTTCCAAAGCAGTCTTGACCGTAGCATATGTGACCACCTGCAGATTGCATGCCTCAAAAATGCGGATGACGTCCAGCCCTGCAGAGTACAGCAACGTCGCCCTTTTCGCGGCATCATCGGTGATGCTGGTCGCTGTGAAGTACATTTCAAGTTTTTTAATCCAGAGCAACCATCTTGGCCCCAATTTGGATGGGGGTCCCGATATGTCAAACTCCTCCATCGGTAACAGAGATCCTTGTTGTGGCCCCATTGTGCCACGTGCAGTCTCAGCTTCCCCATCACTTTCTGCCATCGTTGCAGGTCGCACAGGCACCTCTTGGTGTTACAGAGGCCGCAAACCTGATTTGTAGATCACCAACGACGTGTCTTGGCCACTCCTTTCTGTGTCAGAAGTAAAGGGTCATCCCAAGGTGGGTGGGAACGACCAGGGTTCCAAAAATTACCACATTGCGGAAGCGCAGCAGCACACGAGCACCTGTGCAGGCCACTACTGCTGCGATACCTTAATCGTAGCGTTCGCGCCGGGTCCGTGTCATGCCATGATACGCAGCACCGCTGATCCGACGTTCGTTACACGTCGGGGCGAGCATAGTCGTGGCGCTCCTCCTCGTCTCCAGTTGTTGTGTCCTCACCCCAGATTTTCGGGTGAGGGGCCCGCACTCACTCCTGCATGCACGCACGCACACACGGCACACAGTCAAGGACGACGCGGGACGCGTTGTTGCTTCGTCCGCATCCTGGCGGGAACTGCCGCACGGGCGCCGTTTATTAACCTGCGCATGCGCGGCCGTGAACGAGGCTCGCGCATGCGCAGCACACTACTGGGACGTCACAGATCCCTCCTCGACACCTCCTAAAGAACCACTAAGAGACCAGAAAACACCACTCATGGTTTCCAATATCATACAAGTCCCGGAGGCCTATCAGGGATGTGCTGATGTATTTTCAACTGCCATAGTCCAGGCCTTACCCCCGCACAGACCTGAAGACTGTGCCATAGATACAGATCCCTCAGCAGTGATTCCCTTCAGCAGAATGTTCATTCTTTCTGAACCTGAGAAAAAGGCCCTCCGAGAATACCTGGACACCAATCTTGAAAACGGCACCATAAGACCCTCAAAATCTCCAGCGGGTGCTTCGTTGTTCTTCGTTCCCAAGAAGGACACCAAGGAACTCAGACTTTGCCTTGACTATCGTGGCTTAAATCAATGCACCCTCAAGGATCGGTACCCACTGCCCCTGATCTCGGATATCCTGTAAACTGTGAGAGGCGCCGTAATATTCACGAAGTTGGATCTCCGGGGTGCCTACTGCCTACCATTTAATCCGTGTCTGGGAAGGAGACGAATGGAAAACAGCCTTTAGAACACCCTTTGGTCACTATGAATATCTAGTCATGCCCTTTGGACTAGCTAATGCCCCCGCAGTTTTTCAACGTTTTATGGTTAGGGTGTTTTCTGACATGTTATTCCTCTTCATCATTGTCTATCTGGATGACATATTGATCTTTTCCAAGGATCCTCTAAAGCATGAAGAACATGTAAAGGCAGTATTACAACGACTCTGTGAACACAAACTTTTAGCCAAACCCGAAAAATGCTTGTTTCACGTTACTTCTGTTCACTACCTAGGATTCATCCTTAGCCCAGAAGGAATTGGTATGGACCCTTCAAAGGTAAAAGCCATACTGGCTTGGCCCGCTCCCACATCAATCCTTCCTGGGGCTTGCCAACTTCTACCGGAAGTTAATTTCTACCTTTTCCGAGATCGTTCAGCCGATCATTGCTCTCTTGAAGAAAGACACCCCCTTTATCTGGTCTACACCGCAAGATAAAGCATTCCAACGATTGAAGACAGAGTTCACGCAAGCCCCCATCCTGGCCCAACCCGACATAAATCGCCCATTCCTAGTGGAAACGGATGCCTCTAACTACGCCATAGGAACGGTGTTGAAACAGCTACTTGAGGATAAACTGGAACACCCCATTGCTTACCTCTCACGAACCCTGACTCCCAGTGAGACACACTATTCCGTCCTGGAAAAGGAACTGTTAGCCATCCGCCAAGCCTTCACTGAATGGCGACATCTACTTCTGGGTGCTAGATATCCAGTTCAGGTCCGCACGGACCATCGGAATCTTCAAATTCTACAGTCGTTGGAGTGCAGGAAAAGTCGTCAGGCGCGTTGGGCCTACTTCTTTTGCCCAGTACCAATTCCAAATCACTCATGTTCCTGGGTCACAAAACATGATTGCTGACGCCTTATCTCAACGTCCTGACTATGTAACCACTGAAGACAAGGCCTATCCTAAGATGTTTCCCCACACAATCTTTGTAGCTCAAGCAGTCATCCTCCTGGAAGAAATCTGAGTGCAAACCCAGTCCTCTGGAAGGATATTTCAAGGAAGAATCCATGGAACCTAAGAGTTAAGGAAGGATATTTATTCAAGGACAATGCACTGGTCATTCCTACACAGAAATTAAAACAAAGAATGATAAACCTCTGCCATGATACCCTTCACTCCGGACATCGTGGCATAACTAACACCCTCCGTCTTATACAAAGACAGTTTTGGTGGCCTTTAATAAAAACCGACGTACAACAGTACATCAAAGCTTGTGCTGTCTGCAGTCAAAGCAAACATGATAACAAGAGACCAGAGGGTCTTCTACTGCAACCATCGCTGCCAACAAGACCATGGGAATTCATTGCTACAGACTTCATTGTGGAATGACCACCTTCCCGAGGATACATGACCATCATGGTAACCATAGACTTGTTCACTCATATGGCTCATTTTACACCCCTGTGTAAGCTGCCATTCTCGTCCGAGCTTGCTGGAATCTTCCTGGAACACATATTTCGTTTACATGGACTTCCTTCCAAGATCATATCTGATCGAGGACCTCAATACGTCTCTCAATTCTGGAAACATCTCTGTCGCATTTTGGGAATCCAACGCGCCCTTTCGTCTGGTTATCATCCCCAAACCAATGGGGCCACAGAACATGCTAATCAGACACTGGAACAGTATCTTCGATGTTTCGCCACCAAGGTTCAAGATGACTGGTCGCTCCTGATACCCGTGGCTGAATTCGCCTACAACAATTCTGACCATTCAGCACTTAAGACGAGTCCTTTTTTTTGTAGCCAAGGTTTCCATCCATTGGTTCTACCCTCAGTTCTCCCTCATCCTACACCAGTACCTACTGTCGACTCCTGGATAGAAACCCTCATCAACGTTCACCAGGAGGCCAAAGAAAACTTAGACAGGGCCAGAACACAGACTAAGAGGTATGTGGATTTAAAAAGGAGACCAGGTCCTTCTTATGCTATCGGTGATCAAGTCGGGTTGTCTTCGAAATTACTACCCCGGCATCTACGGCCAAACAAGTTGGCCCCTCGGTACTATGGTCCATTTCCCATCAAGGAAATTATTAATCCAGTTTCATACCGGATTAGACTACCAGACTCTTGGAAGAGAATCCACCCAGTATTCCACACATCCTTATTAAAACCCTACAACCAATCCTCCCGGAAATCCTGCCGACCTCCTCCTCTACTGGTCGACAACCAATTGGAGTATAAAGTATCCCCAATATGTGATTCCAGGTATAAACGGGGTCAGCTTCAATACCTGGTTGAATGGAAAGGATATCCTCCTAGTGAAAGAACCTGGGAGCCACTTTCTAATCTCAAGGCCCCTTGACTACTCAGAAGATTTCACCTTATACACCCGGGCAAACCTGGTAGAACAGGTTTTCGGAGGAGGCATGCTGTCATGACCCACAGAACGCACCCCTTCTGGACTTCCTGGTCCTTATCGCGACGGGGCTTGTATTCGTTGTTTCTTCCAACATGGCCGTATCACATGACACGCCTCGCACCAGCCTTCACGGCGGACGTTGTACGTCCCATAAATGTGCCACACCCCCGCGGCCCTGCGCGTCTCAATGCTATTGCGAAGTAGCGACCAGACGTGTTCGCGGTATTGTATCCTTTGCTTCTTCCAGCTTACCCCATCCTACTCCCTTTCCTTCCTTTCTTGGTTACTGGACTCGTGTGCTTGTTGCGCACCCTGTTACTTTCCCGGACTCCTGGATCCCTGCATCCCGGAACCTTGAACGCACGCTGGAGTCGGAAGAGACTCGTGCAGCTTTATTCAAGACTTGATCAGTTCGCAAGAAGGCATCGACCAAGAAATCCAGCAAAGATCGAACTCAGGTGAGAAGGGGGGAACTCCTTGACACACTGAGCCTCATTACGACCCTGGCGCTAAGCGAAAAACGATGGCGGTAAATGCTTACCGCCATCGTTTTCCGCCAGGTCCGATCATGACCCGTGACCGTTAACTACGATGCCAATAGCGGCATCGTAGTTAACGCTGCCGCAAACTGCGCTAAGGGTGCGCGCACGCGACCGCCCACACCGTACTTAGCGCCATGGCGGAAAGGCACGCAAATGCCGACCCAAGCGGACATGCACCTAACGCCATCATTGAGGCCGCTAAGTACCTTACCGCCATGGTGCAAATAACGCCATCGCGAACCAACCGTAAAGGGCCAATTCAAGTGAATGCAGCTGCCACAGGTGCACAGAAACAGCACAGGTGAAGGCAATACAGACTCAGGGGAGTATAAAAAGAGCACACCCCACCCCTACCCACACCCAGTCACACTCCACAATGATGCCAATACGACTAGCAATGTTGGGGCTGGAGGACCTGATAGCAATGCATGTGCTACTACAACAGCAACAGCAACAACAACAACAACAGGCAGCACAGAGGAGACGCAGGAGGAGAAGGAGGGCAAGGCAGGCCCAGCAAGCCCCACCAGCACAGCCAGTGCCACCACGCAGGCAGCCCCCAATCCCACGCATCAGAGCCAATCCAAACAACCTCACTGCTGAGCAGATCCACACCCTGTACCGTTTGGACAGGGACACCATCACCGCCATCGTAGACATGACACACAACGACATCGTCAGCATGATAGAAAGTCCAACCGCCATCCCCCCCCTACTGAAGGTAGTGGCTGTACTCCACTTCCTGGCCACAGGCACCTACCAGCACACAGTGGGGCACCTGCATGGCATTTCACAACCATTATTCTCACGAACACTCATCCAAGTGCTCGATGCCCTCCTCAAGCACACAGACGACCACATCTCATTACCACGGACTGCCCAGGAGATTGCAAACACCAAAGTGGGTTTCCATGCACTAGCCAGCATACCCGGTTGCATTGGTGCCATCGACTGCACCCATGTGGAATTGGTGGTTCCACGTGCCATGGAGGTACCGTACCGCAACCGGAAACAGTTCCACTCTATCAACGTGCAAATGGTCTGTGACTCCAACAAGATCATCACACATTGTTGTGCCCGATTCCCCGGATCAACCCATGATTCCATGATCCTGAGGAACTCCACAATACCACGCTACATGGAGCGACATGCAGGCCCAAGATCCTGGCTACTCGGTGAGTGCTATGTCATGGAAGTGGGCATGGGAATGACGTACCAGTGCATACTCCACCTGGCAGAAAGGGGGGGGGGGATGATGCATACTCCACCTGGCTGAAAGGGGGGGGGGGATGATGCATACTCCACCTGGCTGAAAGGGGGGGGGGGATGATGCATACTCCACCTGGCTGAAAGGGGGGGGGGATGATGCATACTCCACCTGGCTGTGAGTAACACAGAGAACGGATACAGAGGAAGGCCACTCACAATGCACTAAACCCCTCTGCATACATAGGGTGATGGCATGCTAAACAGGCCATGGCAGCAATGGGCATATACTGGTTGCATAGTGTGAATCAATTAGTGCATGTAGAAGTGAGCCAAGGTAACAGTTCCATGCCAGCCATGGTGGGACATCATGTTCCTGGACAGACAACATGACTGACACATACATTCTCGCCTACATACAGGTGATGCAGCCTACCCCCTGAAGAGGTGGCTCCTCACGCCAGTCCGGAACCCGCAGAAACAGCACGAGGAGGACTACAACCGTGCACATACACGTACTCGTGTGGTCATAGAGCAGACATTCGGCCTCCTGAAGGCACGGTTCCGAAGCCTCAGCAGGTCTGGTGGGGCACTCCTGTATGGCCATGAGAAGGTGGCAAAGATCGTCATGGCATGTGTCATGCTGCACAATATGTGCGTCAGACGGAATGTGCCCCTGCCCCCTGACGCAGAACTGCAACCACCTGACGATGAGGATGAGGATGAGGAGGGTGCAGAAGGGGCGCCACCACATGGAGGAGGCGATGCACAGGAGGGGCGTGCCATGCGCCAAAGTATCATCAACCACTGCTTCTAGCACACACGGCTGGTGTTCATCGCATGGAGACAGCACTTGGGGCACTGTGTGACTCTGGGGCATGCACACTGAGGACTGGACACCAATAAAGCACACATACGCAATGAAAATGTCCACACGTTTCCTTTTGTGAAACGAATAAATTGTATTTGAACTATGTACTGTCGTGTCACACCCCCTCCCACCTCCCACCTCCCCCCTGCACACCCCCCCCCCCAACTCCCCCCTTAACTCCCCAACACACCACCCCGCCACCCCCCTGCACACCCCAACACACCCCCTCCCACCTCCCACCTCCCCCCTGCACACACCCCCCCCGAACTCCCCCCTTAACTCCCCAACACACCACCCCGCCACCCCCCTGCACACCCCAACACACCCACTCCCCCCTCCACCCTCCCCCCCCCTGGAATCCCAACAAAGGTGTGAGTTGGTCTGTGCAGCAGTGTCAGTAGTAGGATTCCTACACTGTCCGGCCACTATTGGCAGCCCCCTCCACTGGCCCCCGGGGCACCCCTGCCTGTGCTGCGGAGGTTCCTCCCCGATCGGCGGATGGGGCTGCTCGGTGTCGAGCTGGCAACCGAGGAGGATTCTGCCTGCTCATTTGGACGCATGGCCCGTATTGTCTGCACAAGGTCAGTGATGGCGTGCCGCACAGCAGCTAGTTCCGCGCAGATGTCCTTTGTGGACGACTCTATAGCTGCCTTCACAGTCTCAGCACATTTATCCATTGCTGCACTTGACCCCCCACATTCAGCAACATGTTCTTCGAGCAGCGAGGAAAGTTGCTGCTGCCGGGTGGCAATCGCCTCCAGAGAATGGTTGGGATTCTGGGCCATGGCTAATGGCAGTGGCATTCCCATTGGGCTGATCTGCCCCTGCAGCGGGGATGGAGTGGCTGGCCAATCGTCATCCTCTGGCTGACCCTGTGTGGCATCCACATGCGGGCTGCTTAGGGACAGGTAGGGGGAATGAGGGTGGCCTGTGGGGCTCCTGACATCACTCTCCTCAAAGGTCCCTGCTTCACTATCGGAGGAGGCAGCAATGGCAGCAGTCTCCCCAAGTGTGCTGCTTGCAGCAGAGGCTGTGGCTTCTGTGGGCATGATTGGTGTGATGTCTGCTGCTGCTGCTGCTGCTGCTGTACTGCCTGCTGGGGTGGCTGTCTGTGCCCTGTCCTGTTTCCCTTGCATGGATTTTGCCTGCTGTGGTGTTTTCCTCGGGACGACAGAGGTGGAGGGTTGTGGCGTTGGCACAGTTGGCCTGGCCCTCTTGGTGGGTGTGGAGGCTGTGGTGTCCTCTTCCTCAAGGTCGGAATTTGAGCCTGTGGTGGGACAGAGGAGGGAGAGTGTTATTGATGGGTCTGCGGACATTGGCCGGGCATTGTGGCGACTGGCATCTCATCAGTTAGTACATGTGGCACATTTCATGCAGGGGAAAAAAGTTGACTCCCTTTTGTGTGGAAGTAGCATGGAGGTATGTGGGTGCCTGCAGTTAGGGTGTGCATGCTGCATGTGTACAGGGTGCAGATCGGATGTATCTGTGGGCAGTCTCCTGCTGATGTGTTGCATTCACACTATGGGCCAACATTGTACTTCACATGAATGGACTTAGGTGAGATTTGCATGCCTTGATTTGAGCCACCTACCTGCATCGCCCGATGTCGGGGCTCCTCTCTCCATTCCTCCTACTCCTTCAATGCTCTGCATTCCGATTGTGGAGGCACAGATTTCCTCCCATGGCTGCAATTTTATAGGGGACTCCGATCCTCCCCCAGTTGCCATTGCCAGGTTCATGTTGGCTGATAGTATGCTCCTGACTCTGAGCCGGAGATCGTCCCACCGCTTGCGGCACTGTTTGACATTGCGGGGTGTCGTTCCCACGGCACTGACCCGCTGAGCTACCAGTGCCCATATGGCCTTCTTCTTGGTTATGGCCGGTCTTGTCAGTTGGTTGGAGAATACCACTGCAGCGTTCTCCTGTAGGGTCTCCGCTAGAATGGTGAGCTCCTCTCTGGAGAAGCGGTCTTGCCGCTGGCGGTCACAGGCTTTTTTCAAAACTTTAGGCATCTTCCTGCAGGTAGAAGGTTGAAGCCGGTATTGGCGGGGTCTCAGGCTCGGATGTCCAGTGGTTTCGGAGGATGGCAATGGATTGTGTTTTTAAAGATGGCCGCCGTGCTCTTTCCCGTTCCGCCGCGGTGACGCTACTTCCGGTTCCGCTTATCTACGGTCAACGCTAATTGCGGTGACCGCTAACTACGGTCACCGCTATGTACGGCGGTGGCGGTGGTGCACCTTGCGCCGCATACGATGCCGGTAGGTGCCGTTTTGGGGGCATTACCGCCATGGCGCTGTTTACATTACCGCCATGGCGTAATGCTCGTGCGCGATGGGTCGTAATGTGGCGCACTTTACACCATCGTCCCACGGCGTTAACGTTCATTACGCCATGGCGGTAATGACGGCGGATTACCGCCAGGGTCGTAATGAGGCCCACTGTACACACGGCTAACACTATCTACTTGGATTAGGTCAATTAACCTGCATGGCCTTTGCTGACTCAAGGGTGGAGGAATCTGCTGCACTGTGAGTGCCCCACGGGTTGTGACACCAATTAACAACTCAGTATATAAATAATGTAGGGTCATTTCTATGTAGCTGTTACACATTATCAGCGTTGGTCATTGTGGCAAAGAAGGAGATTAGGAAGAACGGCACATAGCGTTATAACGCAGGCTCCCAAAGTGACGGTTCCTTGTGAGGAAGACCGTGGTCTAGTTGTTCCACGCACATCTTACGTTCCTGCGTCTACTCACGTGACTCCTGATAAGGAAGGAAGTGCTAGTAGCTGTAACGCTCACCTGATTCCCGTAGAGGCGCCGGTCTTGACTGGGCATATACCGTATCTTCAAAGGTGATGTGTAACACACGGCTGGCTCTTTGGGCTGGACCTCTGTGCACTGTATGTCTGACTCGAAGGGTAAGATGTCTTAGGTAAGTGAACGCCGTGCTCTCCATCTGCCTCGGGGCAGGGTGCTGTAACCAGTTTCTTCACTGGATAAGGGGAGCAGGCCTCTTGACTTCAGAGGACTGCTGTCCGTCGTTTACTGCACGAACGGTAAGTTTCGAGTAATTCTAATGTCTTTAAAGTCTTTAGTAATGATGTTTCTTGTTTTGCAGGGTTCCGGCGATGGCGGATGACGGGCTGAAGTGAGTTGAAGATGGAGCCTGTGTGATGAATAGAAGCGCCTGGAAGCACGTAAGTAAGCGCTTGTTGCCTGCTTCACGATGCGCTCTAACTGTCTTTTTATTTTGCAGGTACAAGTTCGGAGCGGCTGCAGGGTGCCGGAATACCCACTGGGTTAGATGTGGAAAGGAGTAATGGCACGTGAGTATTAAAGTTCCCCAATGTCTTTAAACGCACCTTGTTTTGTCTTTCAGATGCGGGATGCAGCGCCGAAGGCCTCCGGAGTGTGCGAAGAGTTGGTAAGCTTTTGTCTTTCAGATGCCTGAATGCAGTGTGAAGACCTCCGGAGCGCACGAAGAGTAGGTAAGCCTTTGTCTTTCAGATGCCGGAATGCAGCGCGAGGCGTTGGTGACAGCCGATGGACCAGGTAAGTGAAGAGCTGTCACTGAAGACCGTAATGCTAACCTGTTCTTTCTTGTCTTTATAGGTGTTGCTGAAGACTGGATTCAGGATGGTAAGCCTTTTTCCTTAGGCCCAGGATCAGATGCAGAAGACACGATGAGCGTTCTGCTGCAGAGGATGCAGAATAACGCAAAGCAAGATTCATCCATCGGGTGTGGTTTAAATAGCCTCCTGTAGTGCTTAGGTGTCTCCTTCCACAGCCACGCCTAGGTAAGAAAAGAGTTCCTGCTTTCCAGAAGAGTTCCAGTGTTCTGAATCTAGGGAGTGGCTCCTGCCCCACCCAACAGGAAAAGTATTTCCAAACAGAAGAGGATCAGAGGCTCAACTGGCAGGCAAGTAAGCAGCATGGTCTGCTGCAGGTAAGTCCACCCAAGCATTATGAGCCCGGCGCTTCCAGTGCTGGGACTGGGCATATTTATGAGCCTGGTGCCACTGGCGCCAGGACTGGCTCCAAAAGGTCCCAATTGGGACTGGTTGGCACTCGGAAACTGGGTTATGGATCTGCTTCCAAGGGAGTTGGGAAAACCCTGACCTTTTGGAAGCAGAGATCATGACAGTAGCATACGCGTCGCTACTGTTCATACAGACGCTCCGTAGGTTCGCCACTAGGATTCCTTCTTCCGACATTGCTAGCTTGCATTCTCCTTTAAAATCTAATCTTTACTCTTGTCTTTCCGCCTCTCATACATGCAGGCTTACTCTCAGGCCGTATCCAGTTTCCACCATAGATTTCCAGCTAGAAGTTCCGCCCGCGTGTAAAAGTCCCTTAAACTCAGAGTCCTCTTTAGCTCATTCTATCCTCCCATTACTAACATTCATACCCTTTCTATTCCGTTCATTCAGCACCACAGTTCTATGGCTTCCAGCCATTCGGATACTCCCAAGAACGTCCTCATCCCATTGAGAATTACATTCTGAAAATCACGGACGTTTCCCTTTCATATCCATCTCTTGTTCTTTCACTTCTTACTACCTGGCATTTACCTGTTCTATATTGTTCCCCGGAAAGGTTTCCAATCCTCTTCGCACTCCAGCTCTCCTAGAGGGACCGTCCAAGCTTCTACTCACCGTTCCGAAGAGCCACCTCGATTCAGGGTTTTATTCCCCAGGAGGGTTTCCCTGGGGATTCTGCCTCCCACCTCTCTGATTTTCAATCCAGGGAGTGAGAGAGAGCAGGACTTCCATGGGGGATTCCTCAACTTCTGCCTGTTGCCTCCAGTGCAAGTCTCTGTCTGCCCAGGTTAGTGAAAATGTAAGTCTTTGATTTTCCTCAATTAACAGATAGCGACGCCATTGGTATTGTTACCGGGGCAGACAGCGATTAGCTATGGAACAACAGATGCAACAACTCATGGCTGCAATGCAGTCCATGTCGGTAGAGATGCAGACCCTAAGACAAGACAATGCACATTTAAAACAGCAGATAGTCGTGCCTTTTCTGAAACTCCACCATCAACTTTTCACACGGAAAAGTTTGACGGGAACCCGCTTAAGCTGAAAGAGTTTCTGGAAAGCTGTACTATTCAGTTTACGTTTAAGCCCAGATTCTTTCCCACAGAGAAAGATAAGGTGGGATTTGTGATCTCCCATTTATCGGGTCCAGCATTAGCATGGGCTACCCCTTTGGTTACGTCAGGAAATGTTATTCTTGATTCCTATCCTGCTTTCATTAACAGTCTGAAAACCATGTTTGGCAGAAAATACATTTCGGTACCTTTACAAGAAAGACTAATAGATTTGAGACAGGGATCTAAGGATCTTATCTCTTATATCACGCGCTCTTTAAACAATTGTCCTCTGAGACGGGTTGGCCGGATGATGGTCTGATCACTTTATTTAGGAGAGGACTATATGAAGAGCTCAAGGATGAAGTCTCAAAGATTCCTAGACCAACAAATTTGGCCGAAATGATCTCAATTACCATGCAGATAGATTACCAGGTGCACGAACGCCATCAGGAAAGGAAGAAGAGTAAGAGTCCTCGAGCTCAGTTGGAGTTTCTTCCTGGAAACACTAAACCTATTTCTACGGAAGAGCCCATGTAGATTGGGACTATGAAAGGCCCCTTATCAAGCACAGAAAGGGAGAGGAGAAAGAATTTAGGACTGTGTATGTACTGCGGATCATCTGTACACATTCTAAGAGACTGTCCTTTAGTAGCACCTCGTAGGAAGCAATCCCAGGTTTCGGGAAACGCCAAATCCCTACCATAGGGGGAACCATGGTAGGAGTGTTTAGACAGGGTTCCCCTAAAAACAATGAATCTTCCTCTGAACCTGGGGTGGTTGACCAACCCATGGTCGTGATTTTTTTGACAATAACCCTCCCAAATTCTATCCTAAAGAATATACCTGCACTCATCGATTGTGGGGCGGCGGGGAACTTCTTGGATGATGAATGGCATCCAGTAAAGGGATCCCTAGAGTTGCCAAACATCCAGTAAAGGGATCCCTAGAGTTGCCAAACCATTGGTAACTCCTATTCAAGGTGTTGACGGAACTCCTTTGAGTTCAGGTCCCATTCGAGAACAGACTGTACCTTTAAATGTTCAGGTTAAGACTCACCAGGAAACCATGGAATTCGACCTTATCAGAACTGCACATTTCCCCGTAATCTTGGGATTACCATGGCTGAGATTACATAATCCTTTCATCAATTGGTCAGCAAGTACTCTCTTTTTACTGCACCTCTCATTGTTTGTCCAGCTCTTCAGTAGGAGTACATATCCCGTCAGAGATGGAAAGTTGCCAGAAAGTTCCATCTACTAGCCACATCAGTAGGATTCCTGAATGCCATCAGCTCTATCATTCAGTTTTCTCCACTCCCAAATTTCCCACTCTTCTACCACATCGTAGAGACGACTGCCACATCGATCTAATGCCCGATCAGCCAATCCCATTCGGGCGCATGTATGTGCCTTCCCAGAAGGAAAAAGCAGCTCTGAAGGAGTACCTTCAGCAACTTATCCAAAATGGTCTAATTTCAGAAGCCACTTCTCCTGCTGGAGCTTCATTGTTCTTTATCCCGAAAAAAGATTCGGAAGAATTACGACCCTGCATAGATTATCGCGGTTTAAACAGGATTACTATTCCAGACAAGTATCCATTTCCATTGCCTTTGAATCCAGATATCCTGGAGGCTGTTCGAGGAGCCTCATTCTATACTAAGCTGGACCTCAGAGGAGCCTATCATCTTATTAGAATTACCCCTGGGGATGAGTGGAAAACAGCTTTTCAAACTCCTTTCGGACACCACCAGTATCATGTTATGCCTTTTGGACTGGTCAACGCACCGGCAATCTTTCAAAGATTTATGGACCATCTATTCACAGATATCCTTCTTCACTTTGTCATCATACATCTCAATGATATTTTGATCTTTTCTAAGGACAAGGAAGAACACATCCATCATGTCAATCTCGTGTTAGTTTGCCTTCAAGAGAACCAGCTTTACTGCAAGCCAGAAAAATGTGCATTCCATCAAGGTCAAGTAACATATTTAGGGTTTGTGTCACACGCCGTATCCTTTCCTGGCGTGTGTGGCCGAAGTTTCAACTAAATACAGGGAAGCGCTTCACGTATGCTGCAACACGCGTTCGCACGGTCTAGTCTTTCTGTTTGGTTCCGCGGCCCTATTTAGTCCCACCTCCCAGTCAGCATAGTGCGTTGCAACCTCGCAGTCAGCTGCCCCTCGCTGCCGGCCGTTGCGAACGCTTGTTTACGTTCTTTCTCTTCTTGCTGCCTTTTCCCCGCCTTCGTTTTCCCTGTTTCTCCCAGCTCCCGTGCCTCCTTTTCGCCATGCCTCTCCACGGCTCCCCGTTCCTCTTTCCTTTACCTTGGTCAAGTACTCTACTTTTCCCTTACCCGTACTACTCACATTGTGGCTTCTAGCCTCCAGCTCTTCCATCTCCAATCGGAGCCCAGCTTCCATGAGGACTCCAGTGCCATCAGCAGGGGTTTTTTCTGCCGCTTACGGCTTTTTCCCCTAATTGTCCCTCCCGGGAACAGAGTCCCAGTGGAGTGCTTTGTTTGGCCTCCACTGTGGCTTCCTCTCGTGGGAGACTCGGACGCCAAACAAGAAAGGAAAAGGACTACAGAACCCGAAGGTCCATCTGTCCTGAAGACAGTGACCACCATCTCTCAGGTGAGGAGGAGGGGGAGGAAGAGTGGAGTCAATTCAGTGACACCATAGCCATAAAGGTTGACAGATTGTCCTCTCTCCACAAGGGATTTCAATGGATCCTAGAAAGGTATCATCTGTTTTGGATTGGCCTCCTCCATCGTCCATCAAAGAAATCCAGAGATTCCTGGGTTTCACAAACTTCTATCGCAAATCTATCCCCTGTTTCTCTGAAACTGTTCGACCCATCACGAGACTCCTAAAGAAAGGGGTTGTCTTCGATTGGGATGAAGAGGCACAGAAAGCCTTTGAAAGGCTAAAACACCTTTTTACTTGAGCTGAGGTACTGTCTACCCCGGATCAAGATCGACCTTTTATTCTGGAGAAAGATGCGTCACATCATGCATTGGGAGTGGTTTTACTGCAAAGGGACGAACATGGAGATGAGAAACCAGTAGCATATCTCTCCAAGACGTTTAATCAGTCAAAAGAGAATTATTCGGTTATTGAAAAGGAATTATTGGCTATTAAAAGAGCCTTTGAAGAGTGGAGGCATTTGCTATTGGGAACAAGATACCCGGTCGAAGTACGCACGGATCACCAGAATCTCAAAGTACTACAGCAAGCACATACTACCAACAGCAGACAAGCGAGATGGGCCCATTTTTTCTTACCATTCAGAATTGAGTTTACATACCTCCCGGGAAACAGAAACCTCTGTGCAGATGCCCTTTCACGTAAAGATTTCTCTCCTCATCGATTCACTCCAGAACCTTTATTTGCTAAAGCTAGATTTGTTGCAATGACAACCAACTTTCTTCAGGAGCTGAAACTGGCAACGTCACAGAACCGACAGGCATGTGAAGAAATAGCAAGCCAATATCCGCTTAAATTGACCCAAGGCTGTTACTTCCATAAAGCTCAAGTCCTGATTCCTTCAGCTCCTTTACAAAAGAAGGTACTAAAGATGTGCCATGACTCTAAAGCGGCTGGTCATCGTGGCTATCGAAACACCTTGGAACTCATCTCTAGACATTACTGGTGGCCTACAGTAAGATCTGACGTCCGTGATTATGTTTCCGCCTGTGTGGTGTGTCAATAGTCCAAGACTCCTCGTGTTCCATCTTACGGCTTACTATCCCGTATGCCTATCCCGGATCAACCTTGGAAATTTATTTCTACGGATTTTATTGTTGATCTTCCTCTTTCGTCCCAACACAACACTATTATGGTAACCATCGACTACCTTACTAAATTGGCCCACTTTACTCCTCTCACCAAGATTCCTGGTGCAGAACAGATGGCAAAGGTGTTCTTGACAGAAATCTTCTCCAAGCATGGACTTCCAGATGCTATCGTTTCAGATCGTGGGTCCCAATACACTTCTAATTTTTGGAAATATCTGTGTCGAGAATTGGGAATCAAGAGGTCCCTCAATTCCAGATATCACCCGCAGACCAATGGTCAAACTGAGCGTTTAAACCAAACATTAGAAGGATATCTTCGCAGCTTAAGATAATTGGAAGGAGTTACTTCCACTAGCAGAATTTTCGTACAACAATTCATATCATTCTGCATTGAAATCAACCCCGTTCTACTGCTCCTATGGTTATCACCCATCCTTTTTACCCTCCATCTCGCCTCCTTCTTCACAATGCCCGGGAGTCGACCGCATGGTTTGCGACATTCAGAAAGGTCACCGTTTGGCTAGCCAATCTTTGAAAGCAGCCCAGGATCAGGCTAAGCGATATGCTGATTGTCATCGCAGAAAGATACCTCCACTTCAGAAGGGAGACTTGGTTTGGTTATCTTCTCGTTTTCTCCTCAAACATCTGTTTCCTTCTAAATTGTCTCCTAGATTTTTTTGGACCTTTTAAGATCCTCTCCCTAGTAGGAGCATCAACAGTGCGATTAGAGTTACCTCCTTCCTGGTCTCGAATTCACCCGGTTTTTCATGTCTCACAGATTAAGTTATCCTTTCCGGACCACTTTGCTAGAACTCATCTGTCACACCCCTCGCCAGTGAACACTGAGACAGGTCCGGAATACGAAGTGGCCAACATCTGTGATTCAAGATACAGACGAGGTCACCTTCAGTTTTTGATTGATTGGAAAGGATACTCACCTTCAGAAAGAACGTGGGAAGATGCTTCAGGGGTCCATGCCCCCAAATTGGTGAGAAAATTCTATCGCTTCCACCCCGGAAAGCCGGCTTCTCCTCCCCTGAGAAAGGGGCATACTGTTACACATTATCAGCGTTGGTCATTGTGGCAAAGAAGGAGATTAGGAAGAACGGCACATAGCGTTATAACTCAGGCTCCCAAAGTGACGGTTCCTTGTGAGGAAGACCGCGGTCTAGTTGTTCCACGCACATCTTACATTCCTGCCTCTACTCACGTGACTCCTGATAAGGAAGGAAGTGCTAGTAGCATACGCATTGCTACTGTTCATACAGACGCTCCGTAGGTTCGCCACTAGAATTCCTTCTTCTGACATTGCTAGCTTGCATTCTCCTTTAAAATCTAATCTTTACTCTTGTCTTTCCGCCTCTCATACATACAGGCTTACTCTCAGGCCGTATCCAGTTTCCACCATAGATTTCCAGCTAGGAGTTCCGCCCGTGTCTGTAAGTCCCTTAAACTCAGAGTCCTCTTTAGCTCATTCTAGCCTCCCATTACTAACATTCATACCATTTCTATTCCGTTCATTCAGCACCACAGTTCTATGGCTTCCAGCCATTCGGATACTCCCAAGAACGTCCTCATCCCATTGAGAATTACATTCTGAAAATCACGTACGTTTCCCTTCCATATCCATCTCTTGTTCTTTCACTTCTTACTACCTGGCATTTACCTGTTCTATATTGTTCCCCGGAAAGGTTTCCAATCCTCTTCACACTCCAGCTCGCCTAGAGGGACCGTCCAAGCTTCTACTCACCGTTCCGAAGAGCCACCTCGATTCAGGGTTTTATTCCCCAGGAGGGTTTCCCTGGGGATTCTGCCTCCCTCCTCTCTGATTTTCAATCCGGGGAGTGAGAGAGAGCAGGACTTCCATGGGGGATTCCTCAATTTCTGCCTGTTGCCTCCAGTGCAAGTCTCTGTCTGCCCAGGTTAGTGAAAATGTAAGTCTTTGATTTTCCTCAATTAACAATAGCACCCATATGACGCAGTGAACAGCATACACAAGAAGTGGAAGAACGCAACCCATCCTGCTAACAACAGGACAATATACTGTGAACGCCCTTGTGCAATGGGGCTAACTGATACTCGGACATACAACTTCGAGCTTCAACAAGACATTGGCGGCACACTTGACCTAGCTTGCACTGTATGAAAGACATTACAATACTCTCTCTGAGACAAACTTTATAGGTTGCTTGGTTCTGACTTAATGGTCTTGCTGGACCACAGGGCAATCGTAAACCTGGTGTATATTGTGACACAGTACAAGCTGGATACCAACACATCAGTGGCAACAATCCACGGTCTCTGACTGGAGATTGGACTCTGGAAAGTTTGGCGATAGGAAAAAACAAGAGACATAACGCCTGCGGCTGCCAGGTGCTTAGAAACACAGCCATTGACAATGTAAAATACTGTGAACAAAGCCAGAGCTATCAAAAGAGCGGAGAGAGTCCAGGCTGTACAATTTAGCAAAGGCAACCTTCACATATGAAGTAACCAACTGAATAGCGGAATCCCATAAGCAATACTTGTTGCTGTATCCAGGCAGCTGGACAGTGGAGTAGCCTCAACACAACCAACTATTGAGAATGACAAAAGGAGCTGGGGCAAAAAAGAAGGGCACCATGGACTCATTTACGAACACCCACACCCTAGCAGCAGCGTCACAAATGCCTGTGACTGGGGAGGTCCTGTCAACGTCTGCAACCAACCCTAGAGACGATCATCTTTTCACTACCATGCAAAATGGATTCCTATCCGTGAATGTAAAACTCGACGATATTGTTTCCACTATAGGGTCGCTCAGCACCCGATTGGACAAAAAAAGTGCTTGAGTGATGGAAACCGAGGCCAGAATAAGCACTAATGAGGATAGAATTGGGAAACATGGGCGAGATATTGTACAACTCCGGGGTGAAGTTGCCAAGATGCATAACAAATGCGAGGACCTGGAATCCAGGTCCAGGAGGAACAACATATGCCTAGTTGGCATTGCAGAATCCTTTGGCAAAGGGCCCATGGAAGCGAATGTTGAGGCTCTCCTGAAATTTCAATTCGTAGCAGCAGCGTTCTCAGACCATTTTCTAGTTGAAAGAGCTCACCCCACCCTTGCACCGGCGCCTAAACCTAGAGCTCCACCCCGCACCATAATCGCTAAACTGCTCAGCTACAGAGACGGAGGGCCTCATTACAAGTTTGGAGGTAGCCATGCCGCTATTTGCGCATACAACATGGCGGCTGAGCACACTTTTTTGACAACCCGGCGGCAGCAATGGACTACATTGAAGTCTCTGTCCCACTGCCATATCGAGATTGCGGGGCAGATCAGAACAACGCTCCCCGTGTCCTCTCAAGAGCAGCCACCACTCTGCACCAGACAATGGCACAGGCACTTCTAATAGACGCCTGGAGAACACTACACCCGCTAGACAAACAATATACGTATTATTCTTCATTGCATTACTCTGATTCTTGCATTGACTACTGGCTCCTAACTGCAGTGCAATCAAACGCAGTGAGTAGCAGTGATATTCACTCATGCAAACTGTTGGACCATTCCCCAGTTTCCCTATGCCTCGAGCTACGTGACATTCCCCCTTGCGCACAGCACTGGAGGATGGCAGCTGCGATCCTCAAGGATCCCAATGTCTCAAAATCCCTACATACTGAGATTGAGGAATTCCTTAATATTAACAAAGGCTCTGTTGATAGTTCAGCCATACTTTGGGAAACCTTTAAGGTGTGGATATGGGGTATTATAATTGCTAAAACCACTGGTATGCTTATATTGGTTAGGACGGAACTGAATCTGGTGGAACCCCTTGGCAGATATTTACAAATTGCTAAGTGAATTCCACAAATTAGCCGATAGAGAGGTACAATATATGGCCACCCCTGTGAGGGCACGTAGATATGGAGAGAGAGACAAAGCAGGAAAATCATTGGCTAACATGTTGAGAGCGGAAAACTACCGGACCCCCATTGCCGGTATTCAAGCGACAAATGGGGCGGTGATGACCCAAGTGGAGGAGATAAATACTACATTAACACAATTCTACACAGACCTGTACTCCAACCATGATGTTAAAACAGCTGAGACAACGACTGCATATTTGTATAAACTCTGACTCCCCACACTCACCCCAGAGGCTAAAACCTTACTAAAACCTCGGTAGATATACCGATCACTCAGGAAGAAATAGTTAACTCCATTAAGGATCTGACGTCGGGGAAAGTCCCTGGTTCAGACGGCCTGGGGATTGAGTTGTACAAGGAATATCATGATAAGCTAGCCCCTATTTTGTTGGAAGTGTGGGAAGAGGCAAATGAATACAGGTACACTTCCTGACTCGATGTGTGAAGCCATAATTACGGTCCTACTGAAACCCTGATGCCAGGCTCATGATATGTCCTTGTATAGACCTCTCACCCTGATGAATGTAGATGCGAAAATATTTGCCAGAATTCTCACGACCAGGCTTCTCCCCCACATGCACACATTAATCTGGATTCATCCCGATGCGGTCCACTGCCCTTAATCTTCGGAGGCTGTTTGGGGTAATGGCACAGATATGCCCGAAGGCAAAACCAGCGGTGGCAGCACTGGATGCCGAAAAGGCATTCGACTCTGTCTCCTGGGTGTTTTTATTCTCGGTGCTTGCTTGAATGCTTTGGGCTGGGTCCGTACTTTATAAAAAGTCGTAGACTCCTATACTCCAACCCTGGGGCGGAGGTCCTTATGCACCATACTCAGTCTGCATTGTTTCCACTGGGCAGGGCACCAGACAAGGATTCCCCTTCTCTCCTATATTGTTTGCCCTAACAATTAAACCAATGGCAGCGTTTATTCGGAAAAAACATGGACATGGTGACATCAGAATGACTGGCCCTCCTCAAATAATTTCACACTATGCAGATTATACCCTCCTGTATATATGGGACCCTGAGGTAAATCTTGTACCTATTGTGGAAGACATATATGGGCTTGCACAGTACTCTGGGTATAAAACTGACTCAAAGTCGGATCTCTTTTATCTCACACAAGCTACTGAATGCCCATCAAATACTAGTGGATTCCAATGGGCACCTGTTCGGGTCCGTTATTTCGGCATAATTGTATCCAGGGAGAGAAAAAACCATGTATGCCGATAATCACAAGTCGTACCTAAAGCTATTAGTGGTGAAACTTCAGCTTTGGACTAAACCTCCTATCTCCTTATATGGCAGGGTATCACTTCTGAAAATGGTAGTTCTCCCCAAGCTATTATATCATTTTGGTAATATTCCCCTATGGCCCGGAAGAGGTTTCTTCAATAGACTGCAATCCCTGACGACCACGTTTATATGGGGGAGGGGGTCCCGCGAGGATGAAATGGGACAAGCTAATTGAACCATACTCGAGCAGTGGTATTGCTGCACCGGACTTCAAGCTCTATTATTTGACGGCACAGGGCCAATTCGCCAGGCACTGGCATGACCCAGAAGACACTGCCACACATATCCCTATAGAAAGATATGCAGCATCCCCCACCGATCTCAGATCGGTATTATTGAGTACCCGCCATAAGGACTCCTGTAGATATGACCCGGTAAGTGTCACAGTCCATGCATGGGCCATGATATACAGGAGGATAAACATAGAGATACCATACGACCCTGAAGCCCCGCTCTGGCACTTCCCCGGATTCTCCCCCACATTTGATAATGCTTTACAGAAAACATGGGATCCAGATAAAACATTGAAGATGAGGGACATGTTCCCGGAGGGCAAATACGTGAGCCCGGATGCGTTTGTGGATACAAGTGGGGGGGGGCAGCTAAAATTCCTCCAATATCACCGCATGAGAGCATCCTTTAATGCTCGATGCCCTTAATTTCCAGAAGAACCTACCACACACGAATGTATACGTGCCATATCTGCTGGAGGTAGGGTAAGGTTGAGGATCTGATGCATTGATACAGTTACATTCCAAATCCCTAAACGATATTAAAACAACTTGTGAATCGGAACTGGGTATGATATTGAGCAAAGAACAATGGCGTAAATACTGCCAATTGACTAAAACGGTCTCGCTAAATGCTGGGCTACGCCTGATCCAATTCCAAATATTAAATCAACTCCACTACACCCCGGTCAAAATGGCCAAATTCACAGAGAACTGTAAGAGGAATTGGTTGAAATATGGAAACCCACATGCAAATGCTTATCACGGGAGACAAAGACTGATATGCAAATGGATTTTCCCATCTGTGAACGGTACAGTGAGCAAAAGGCGTGTGCTGCAAATTCTCATCTCAGAACAGGTTATCATGCCATGCTCTTTGTGGAGAGGAGCGCCTGCTACCTTTTTTGAAATATTTGCAAGAAACCTGGGGTTGGTCACCCTGAGTTACCTGGGGGCAACCAGATGTGGACTCCCTGCTCATTGTGCTCAGAGAGGCAGAGCTTCACCTCACTGATGAGGCCCAACAAGGCTGAAACACATGTATGGGGTTGCTGTTGGTACTCTTGTTCAGGGAGGAATTGCCATAGCATTTTGGTGCTGGATTGGCCATGTGGGCGGGACAAAGACTGATATGCAAATGGATATTTCCCATCTGCGAAAGGTACAGTGGTAACCCACTTGTAACCCCAAGCCTTTCGGCACAGCACATTTTGTTCATGTGGGCAACCTACAGATTTTGGCCTATGGTGTCGAAGCCAACAAGGAAAACAGGGAACCCCATGCATTTCCGAAAAAAAGACACCCGTGGGAATCCACAGAGGTCTGCCTTGTGCAAATTGCCCCAGTTTGTATTAGCCACAATCCCTGACCAAGTGTGATATTTGGTGGGGAAAAAACACAATGTTCAGTTTTTCTGGGTTTCTGGGTAATAAATTCTGGCCCGCTTCGCGCAAGTCAGATCTCAGTGCATTCCCACGGGTGTCCTCTTTTGGGAAATGCATAGGGTTACCTGTTTTCCTTGCTGGCTTCGACACCCTAGGCCCAAATCTGTAGGTTGCCCACACGAACAAAATGTGCTGTGCCGAAAGGCTTGGGGTTACCATTGGGTTACCCTTTTCCTTTTGCGGTCCGGTAGGTGCACCCACACATGTGAGGTACCGTTTTCATCGGGACACCTGTGGGAATGCGTTACAGTATGCCATGTGTTGTTGGCGGAGTGTTTCGGTGGGTGAGCCGAGTGAAATGTGCGGAAAATTGCTTTTTTTGCCACATTTCGGACTTTGCCAGGCTTTCTGGGTAGTACATTCTGGGCCGATTTGCGCAAGTCAGACCTCTGCGGCATCCTACATGTGTCCTCTTTTCGGAAATGCATGGCGTTCCCTGTTTTCGTTGGTGGCTTGGACACCCGAGGCCCATATCTGTATGGTGTGCCCGTCTGAAAAAATCGTGAAATTCAGCTGTCGGGAAAGACTTGGGGTTAGGGGTGTTTTCGGCTTTCCCCTTGGTGCCCAGGTAGGTGCACCCAAACATGTGAGGTACTGTTTTCATCGGGACACCTGTGGGAACACGGGACGGTAGGCCATGGGTTGTTGGCGGCGTGTTTCGGTGGGTGAGCCGAGTGAAATGTGCGGAAAATTGCTTTTTTCGCCACATTTCGGACTTTGCCAGGCTTTCTGGGTAATAAATTCTGGGCCGATTTGCGCAAGTCAGACCTCTGCAGATTCCCACGGGTGTCCTCTTTTCAGAAATGCATGGGGTTCTCTGTTTCTCTTGGTGGCTTGGACACCCGAGGCCCATACCTGTATGGAGTGCCCGTCTGGAAAAATCGTGAAATTCAGCTGTCGGGAAAGACTTGGGGCAAGGGGTGTTTTCGGCTTTCCACTTGGTTGGCGCCCAGGTAGGTGCACCCACACATGTGAGGTACCGTTTTCATCGGGACACCTGTGGGAACGTGTCACAAATCTCCGGTTTGTCTGCAATGTCTAGGTCACTTCCCAAATCGGTATCTTCCCCCTCCTCCTCACCTGAAGAAAGGACCTTCTTAATCTTCTTCTTTCTTTCTTTGCCATGGGTCCTCTTTTTTATTAGATATGGTCTACCGCAAAACGACGCCACAATGGTTTCCGAAAAGTACCGGAAACCAGCGGCCCCGGATCCGTGATAACCGGAGGGGAAAAAAACAGGTAGGCAAAAAACCCTGAGACTCCTTGATGCCAGAGGATGGAGTCCCGATAACTTTCAGCGGAAGAGGTTGGTCTTCGAGTATCCACTAGAACCGGGTAGTAGGTGCGTACTTCACCCGCAATGGAATCGAAGTTGTCTGCAGGCGAGGCGGACCAATGAAAGAGAAGGAATGAAGTCCGAGCATCCAGAGAAAAGCCTAAGGTGAGTACCGAGGGAGAGGAAGGCAGAATGACAGGAGAATGCCGGAATCCGTAAACAATACGGAAACAGAGAGCCAGAGAGAACCGAGACAGGAGCCAAAGAAAGAAGGACCGTCCGCCAGAGGGGAACGGACGAGAGAAACAGAAGGAACGAGAGGGACGGGCAGGAGCCCAAGGCAGGACAGGGGGGCTCAGCAGAGCCAAGAGAGAGCACTGGCGTATTAACCAGCAGTGAGGAGCTAAATTGCAACGCGAGTTGCTCGAGGAGTGAGAGCCCTGATAACCCTGGCGGCGGCCATCTTGAGAAAGACTAGCGAGCAGCCCGGCGTTGCGGCTGTAACGTGGTGGAACATTTCAATGGCGGCCGAGCCTCCATCGAAACCAATGCCTCATGAAAAAGGGGCACATGACAGAACGCGGGACGGTAGGCCATGTGCTGTTGGTGGCGTGTTTCGTGGGTGAGCCGAGTGGAATGTGCGGAAAATGGCTTTTTTTCGCCACATTTCGGACTTTGCAGGGCTTTCTGGGTAATACATTCTGGGCCGATTTGCGCAAGTCAGACCTCTGCGAATTCCACGAGTGTCTTCTGTTCCAAAATGCATGGGGTTCCCTGTTTTCCTTGGTGGCTTGGACACCCGAGGCCCATATCTATATGGTGTGCCCGTCTGGAAAAATCGTGAAATTCAGCTGTCGGCAAAGACTTGGCATTAGGGGTGTTTTCGACTTTCCCCTTGGCGCCCAGGTAGGTGCAACCACACATGTGAGGTACTGTTTTTATTCGGACACGTGTGGGAATGTGGGAAGGTATGACATTTGTTGTGTTTGTCTGGTTTTCATATTGTTTCGACCCATTTGCTGGTGCCCTTTATCACACAACCCTTTCATTTCCCAAATGTGCCCTACATTTAGTCACTGCTTTAGGCACCATACACTTTTGTAACCTGCACAAGTCAACTACCCTTGAAAAGGTCTGCCTGGGCTCTTTCAAAAAATGTATGCTTGCCGTTCCTCACCTCATTGGTTTTCCTGATTTACACATGCTAACTACGTCTGTTCAGGCCGTAAGCATAAAACTCCTGTGTACCATGGCTCAGTGTTTGGCTTTTGGTATTGCTTGTTTTGTGAAACACTACAAAAATTGTGTGCTTTCCTAACTGCAAGAGTCGGGGGAATGTAGCGGAGCATTGTTTTTCTCAAAATTCATAGAAGCCATTGCCGTACCAAGCCAACCATGTCCACCACATAACTGTTTTTTCAGTCATTTTCCTGCTTTTTCCCCAAACTATGGCATTTTCCCCTACCTAGTTGTTGCCCGACCTGCGCAAATCACCCCTTCCTAAACTTGGAATTTCTTCTACTTTTCAGAAATGTATGCCTTTCTGTCCTCCAATTCGGCTTTCCTACCCTTTTCTTCCATTCCGTCCACGCATGTCCAATTGGCAAAAATGGCCAAAATCGCCTACCTCTCATAAAACGGTTGATAACCACATCAAAATAATTTTTTTCTGTTTCCATTCAACCTGTTCTTGAAAGACAGGAAATTGGGGAATCCATTTGTTCCTAGCTCTTACAAGGAAAAAACCACAAGCTTCTTTGTACATCATTTTATTGGCATTTTTTCAAAAAACACAAAATGCTTGCCCTTTTTGGTTATTTTCTCTCACCCCCCTACAGCAACCTAGGATACCTGGGTGGAGTTATGACCGCCTACATGTGGGGAAAAAAGTGGCCAAATTTGGCGAGATATCTCATGTAACAAAAAAGTTATAAGGCATTGAATGGCAACATACCACAATCACCAAAAAAGGCCTTGGCACTGGGGGGAAAACCCCATGGCACTTAAAGGGTTAAAAGAAGTGCCACGTCAAAGTACATCAATGATTACAATGAAATCATTGCCCTCTTGTGGAATGCAAACAAAGATGTACAATACATTGCAGACAATGCCACTGCTGTTGCACAATATGTCACAGCCTACCTAACCAAAGCTGAGAAAACAGAGCTGAAAGACCTCTGGGATGACATATCATCTGACGAAACACTCACAAAAGTTATACAGCTTTGGCATAAAAATGTTCTCCCATAGGAATTCCCCCTCCCAATTACTTCCCAGATACCGTAGGTGAACCTCCTATACCGTGGAAACGTTGGAAGAAGTGTTCTTATCACTATGTGTTTGCTGCACATGGCTTAAACTTTTGCAAGTGAACAGAAGAAGTGTTTACTTATGCATTGTTTAGGCAATTACGGTCAAGAACAATTTGAGAATCTACCTTCCCTCTTGTATGAAGAATCGGCAAATCTCACTGAATATGAAAAATGCATCAAGATGCTTGACAAGCACTATGACAAATCTGTGAGCATCATACTTGAAAGGCACCACTTTGGATAAAGGAAACAAGAGCATGGGGAGAGGGTTGAATAGTATATTACATCTCTCAGAGGGTTAGCTTCCTCATGCAAATTCGGGCCTACTCTCAATGAGAGGTTACGAGATCAATTCATGCTAAAATGCAGTGATGGGAAGGTAAGAGAAACCTTATGGTCGAAAAGCAATCCTTCTATAGATGAAGTCATCAAAGTAGCCAAAGAAGTAGAACACACTAACAAGTGTGTGAGAGAGTTAGAAAAGAGAACTGAAACAGAAATAAGGAAAGAAGAAGCATCCCAAGTGATGGAAGTGTTAGCTGTGCAAGAAGGAACCACAGTCAGAAGAAAACAACGGAATCAGAAGGAAAACACAATAAAGAAGAATGTAGAGAGATTTAAAGAAAGAAAGGATGAAAAGGAAAGAAGATGCTTTAGTTTCCCCAGTCTATATCATTTAGCTAGCACTGACAAATGTCCTGGCATTAAAGCAATGTGCAAGAGATGCAACAAAAAAGCTAATTTCACTAACTGTTGCGAGACAAAAGCTGAGAACCTTGATTGCATTTGTGAAAGCAAAAAGAAGATATCGAGGCTGAGTACCCCAAAAGGAAATACACCAAACGCGGGTTCAAAAGATACACAGATCTTTATTCTACAACTGAACAGTTTCAAAGGACAAAGCAACAGATAGCTATCAGGCCCTCAGTACAACACAGCGAATACCAGCCCTGTTCGGTGTGTGCAGTGAGTGGGACTGTACATTACAATAGTCGCACCTTTTATACAATCCAGAACATGATGTGAAGCCCATTTGTAGGTTAACCATTTCCTTGGGCTAGGGGTTCATGCCAAGTTCCCTTCTAATGTATGCATCTATACATCTAGGGGATATCCTTAATACATTCACCAACAAGTTACAATAGCAACAGTGTGTATTTGGATTTCACATTGAGCCTTCGCGCATATCTTGGACAATATAGTCAAAAAAGTGTTCACATTAGATGCTCAAACGGTATTATGCACAATATATATTCATGGATTAGTTTTGTTGGCACAGGTAATCCTCTATACACAGGTCAACGAAGGACAAGGTCTCAGTACATGACCCTAACATTTGGCCTGTGGGCAGTTTACACATTAACTCGTACACAGAGGTCAAGACGGCCATATTACATTCAGAACAACACTGTCCACCATCTCAGAACACAGGGTGACATTAGAGTGAGAATCTAAAATGGTGGATGAACCTATAATGGCGGCTAATACAGATCTAAGGTCAGGACCTTGCAACACGGATTTCTTCGCAGAGCGACTGGGCTTAGGCCAATATATACGAAAAGGAGGCAAGATATGATTTCCCGTTCGACAAAACCTCCTTTTGGCCTAAGCCAAGCACTAAACTACTTCTAGTCACTTTACGAATAACTCCACGTCTCAATGTACATACACCCTGAATCACTATCAGAGATATCTATTGCCATTAGATCAGTCACTAGGATTTCCTACAGCACATATTCATTGGAATTCTTGTCCGGGGTGTATGCCTTACGTCCTAATGTACCCATCACCTGTGCGCAACATCCTCCTAACATCGAACATATACCAGGAAGGCATTGTATACAGCAACAAAGAAACAGCAGAATTCCTAAAATGATCAGCAAGACCGAAAGAAGCTTCCAACCCCAAGATCGCAAGCAGTCCCAGAACCAAGCACTAAGATTCCAGTTCCCCTCGGGAACATGCACTTCTGAATTTAGGACATGCAGATTCTGTATTGCTTTGAAGATAGTTGGGGAGGAATCTGGCACGAAAACACAACAAGCGGACCTTACTAATTTACATACCCCTCCACGTTTAGCCAGGATGACATCTAATGCCATCCGTTTCTGAAGTGCTACTAACCTTATTGCTTTCTGTTCTAAAGTCATATTATAGAGTATGTCAGTGGTCCGGTTGATGGTTCTCTCCAGTACTCTTGCTAGTCTCCTGATATCTTCAGAGTTCATTATTTGTCCCCAAAATGGCACAAAGGATTTAGCTACATCGCCCAGAATTTGTGCTGAAGTATCACCATCGTCGTCCCGCCGTGGATGAGCCTTTGAAACCTCTACAGTACTGTCTATGAATACCCCGGGTAACAGGATACCTAAATAACAAGTTCCCTGCCAATCCCTGGGTAACCATGGAAATGCTACATTACCGCAAACAAAGTAGACAGGTTTGCCTACATACAAAGGTCTGTCTTCCCCAGTCAAATTCGCAACGTAGGCACAACCTTTCAAATCTCCCATTGACTGAGAACCATTCCTCTGTATGCAGAAAGAAACTGACAGGGTAATTCATAGAATTTCGCACAAAAGTGGCGTATGTGGCTGGCGCACAGTGTCCCCGTGCGATACACTGCGCCAGCCACGTGTGATAAAATCCATTTCATCGCACAGCGTATTCATGGATTTTAGCCTCCAAAACCATCTGTGGCGCAGAGTGGAGCAGCGACCCTGCAGCAGCGCCAGTTATGCCCCCAACAACGCCCTCGCGCAAGGAAAAGCCATCAAAATCCCCAATTCATCGCAAATGTCTGCGCTAACCCTGGACCAGTTCACAGGGCTGCCAAACAGCAAACGCCAAGCGGGGAACGTGTATTTCAGGAGTTCGCGGGAAGTTTCACACGCGATTGTCCTGGGTACGTGTATATCAGGGGTGCGTGTGAAGTAACACACGCGATTCCATCAGGGCACGTGTATTTCAGGGGTGTGCGGGAAGTTCCACACGCGATTGTCCTGGGTACGTGTGTTCCAGGGATGCGCGGGAATTTTCACACGCGAATCCAGCAGGGTACGTGTATTTCAGGGGTGCGCGGGAATTTCCACACGCATTTGTCCTGGGTACGTGTATTCCAGGGGTGCGCGGGAAGTATCACACGCAAATTCAGCAGGGTACGTGTATTTCAGGGGTGCGCAGGAAGTGTCACACGCGATTCCATCAGGGCATGTGTATTTCAGGGGTGCGCGTGAAGTTTCACACGCGAATTCAGCAGGGTACGTGCCTTTCAGGGGTGCGCGGGAAGTTCCATACGCGATCGTCCTGGATACGTGTATTCCAGGGGGCGCGGGAAGTATCATATGCAAATACAGCAGGGTACGTGTATTTCAGGGGTGCGCGGGGAGTACTACACGTGAATTGGCCGTGTGGGTCCTCCCAGGTGTTCCCTCTACACCCTCCACGGCCCCTGCAGGCAGCCCACACCACAGGGGACTACCCTGCACCCCTGCTCATGTCCCGCAGGCAGCCCATCCATCGTGGGCATGCCCCCCATCCCAGCCACATGTCACCTTGCACTACTGATCAACAACGCATGTCTCCCAGCACCCTCACCCCCCAGCACTGTGGGGCACCTGCCAGCAGGCCCCCACTCATGTCCAACTCATGTCCCTCTGCACCCCCACCCCCCAGCATCCAGGGGCACCCTCCACCAGGCCCCCACTCATGTCTCCCAGCACCCCCACCCCCCGCAGTGCACGGCACCCTCCACCATGCTCCCACTCATGTCTCCCAGCACCCCCACTCCCCTGCAGTGCACGGCACCCTCCACCAGGCCCCCACTCATGTCTCTCAGCACCCCCACCCCCAGCACTGTGGGGCACCTGCCAGCAGGCCCCCACTCATGTCCAACTCATGTCCCTCTGCACCCCCACCCCCCAGCATCCAGAGGCACCCTCCACCATGACCCCACTCATGTCCCTCTGCACCCCCACCCCCCAGCATCCAGGGGCACCCTCCACCAGGCCCCCACTCATGTCTCCCAGCACCCCCACCCCCCAGCACTGTGGGTCACCTCCCAGCAGGCCCCCACTCATGTCCAACTAATGACCCTCTGCACCCCCACCCCCTAGCATCCAGGGGCACCCTCCACCAGGCCCCCACTCATACCTCCCAGCACCCCCACACCCCAGCAGTGCATGGCCACCCTCCACCAGGCCCCCACTCATGTCTCCCAGCCACCACGTCATCAGAATCTAGATCCCTGGCCCTTATGGGCTGCCTCCACATGCCAAACACCCACCCAAGTATTACATCCACCCACTTAGAAATGCCAATTACATGATACAACCCCAATGGCAAGTATGTAAATGAACACATGTCCCTCACATACACACAATGGATGTCAGTGAATGTCAAAACACATATCATGACATGCATGATACCAATGAGATGCTACTACACATTGAAGTTTGATGAAGAAAATGTATTAAAAGCAACATAAATGGAATCAAAGATAAACAAACGACAATGGGAATTAAAAACAAAAAGCAGCATGTCCGTAAAATAATGTAAAACCACAAATCATAATCCAAAGGAAAGCTGTCCAAAGTCACAGTTCAAAAAAGAAAATCCAAAGGAAAATCAAAACCGAAAACCATTGCTCCATGGGTAAATTCCAAATAAAAAAATAAAATCCAACAGTCAACTATATACAGCTTAACCAACCCAGGGTCCATGATCCCAACAGAAGAAATGAAACCTATCTACTAATACTACCTAATTAAAAAAATATATACAAAAATGTGGTCCATTGTCCAAAAGGTCCAAAAAAAACCAGAAAAAAGAAAGGAAACCTAACACTAACTACATAACTATTTACAAGGGCAGCGGGCTAGTTCGACGGCTCACTTCGGGATGTTCCGGGCCAGGGCATCATCGAACTCCTGCTCAATGTCCCGGAGGCGGTCCTCCTCCATGGCCCCGAGGGTCCGCAAGGCCGACGACATGTTCTCCTCCAACTCCCTGCGGATTGCCTCGTGGCACTAGGCCTGCCTCAGGGCCCTCCGCATGGAGTTCTCCGCCCTGACCATCGTGAGCCCTGCCTCTTCCGCCCGCTGCCGCTCCGCATCTATGGCGTGGCCCAACCGCTGCCACACAGAAGATACTTCCCGTCCTGGGTCCTCCTGCCCTCCGGCCGATGCCTGGCCCTCCGATGTCAAAGGCCCCGAGCCATCATGGCTCCCACCTCGTTGCTGCTGCTGCTGTGCCTGTGCCCGTGCCCTGGCTCCTGCTGCCTGCACATCCTCCACCGGCCGGGGTGCAGTCGTTGATGTGGCCACCACTGCTGGACGTCCGACTCCCGACTGTGGCAGGGATGTGTCCTCCACCAGCCTGGCCGCACCGTCAGAGGCAGCTCCACAGGGCACCCAGGTGACAAATGGGTGGAAAGATGGCACGGAGGATGACTGGCGCATAGGGTGTTCAGTTGAGGAGGGGGTCGGAACAAGCTCCAGCAAACGGAGGAATCCGGCCTGGGTGACCTGTCCCAGTAGGCCGACGCGGTCAACGAGCCATTCGAGATGACGTGCAGTCTCCTCATGAAAAGACTGCAGGTCACCTCGCATGGCCCGTTGACGCAACGCCACACCAGTCAGGACAGGCTCAACCCGTACCTGAATAGCCACGTCCGCAGGCAGAGGAAGGCCAGTTGTTGTGAGCTCATCCCCTGCCTGAAAACGGGTCTGGACGTAGGCATCCCTGCTGGTGCAAGATGATGCAGTGACAGGATCAGGGACAGGATTGCACACAGGCACCTCTGCGGCGGCCTGTGCTGCCTCCTGTCCCTGGTCCTGCACTGCACCACTAGCACCAGTGGAATCCCCACCTCCAGACCCCGTCTCTGTCGCTTGTACGGCCTCCTCCTCCACCAAACCCCCCACCAACCTGGATGACTCTGTGCCATCTTTCCCCGTTGGGCCCTGTGGGGTCCCAGCTGCCCCTTCTGCTGCCGAGGAGTCCAACTCCGACCTCTGCCTCTTGGACCTCCCCCCGGCAGCTGCGACCTGGGACGCGGCACCGGACTTCTCACTCCCCGACGAGATGACAACCTGGGAGGGGAGCCGGGCCTTGCGTCTCCGGCTGGTGGTGCGATCCCCGCCGCTGTGCTCCACACAGCACCTTCTCTGCCCTCTTCATCAGTTGACGCTGCAGACAGGGAGAAATAAAACACAGGCATCAGGGCACTGTACAATGGACACATACACACATGACAGTTGTACATGAGTGGCATTGGCAAACCTCAGACATGGCATCACAATCGCCAACACACATGTCATTTCAACTCGCACACCTGAGCCATACCACAGCCATATCGCAACAGCCAGCACCATCCATACACATACAACTGCATGAGCAGGCAAAGGTGACCCAGATATCACATGCAACACAGGGAGTGCACTACACATTCACACACACCACCACACTTGCATGCATGTGTACACCTTTGCCAACTGTCGCAGTGTTCAGAATGGCATCCATGTCACATCTGCCAATCAGGCTTCCACATCCCGCTGTCACATGCATCTATGCTGCATCACTGTTGCACCCTTGTCAAATACAAACACATGCACATGTACACACTGCTGATACATGCAGCTGAAACCAACATCCATGTGTGACATCACGAACATGCCTACTTACATACACATTCATCCAAACATGTGTGCCCACACAACTGCATTTGGCATGCAAGCCTACACACACACGAACCATCCATGTCTCACACATGAGAGCCCTCGCATGTGTTAGCCTCACGGCCCTGTACACCCCACCCCATACTTGGCCCCATAAAAACACATGTGCAACCTGCACACTACTGGCACATCACCAAACGCACAGCTTACAATGATGATGCATGTACACTCACTGCTCGACTCCAGACGGGTCTGCCTCTCAAGGACCTGGACGTGGAGCGCTGGGGATAAGCGTTCCAGGACCCTCATCTGATCGTCCGACAAGTGGCCCCGGCGCCCCTTAGCATCCGCTGCCTTCAAGAGGCGCTGGGCCTTGTTCAGGGTCCTGGACCTGAAGTCCTCCCAGCGCTTCTTGAATTGATGGAATAGTCGGACTGTCACCCCCTCCGCGTTGATGGCAGTCACGATGTCCGTCCAGATCTGAGTCCGTCCTTCCTTGTCGGCGCGCAAACTTCCGAAGAGGGCATCATACTGCCCCAGGACTTGCTCCACCAGGACACCAACTTCGGTGGCAGTGAAGCTGGTGCCCCTCTGCCTCTCTGGCCGGGGGTTGCCAGTGGTGCCAGATGTTGCAGTGCCCAACATGACAACCCCAGAGGCAGGAGTGGGTGGGCTACTGGGTCCTAGGGCTGGTCTGTGGAGCGATGGAATCCCAGTCGGGAGTCTTCGGTTCCAGCAGGGGTGGTCACAGCAACAGCACCCCTGGCTGATGTGCAGGCAGCAAATAGCAGGGCACGTGGGCAGTAGGCAATCAGGCAGCAGCAGATGGCAGGTGGGAGCGTGCTCGGGGCTCTGGGGGGCAGTAATTCGGCCTTCTGGGCAGGAGCGTGGTCTTCCGTGTGCTTACGCGTGGCCAGCTTGATACGGAGTGATTTGGCACGTGAAAATCAAGCACGTCTGCGTGTAATTCGAGGAAAGGGCCTTAGCGCGTAAGCGCGTCAGCACACATACGCGAATTCATTGGCCCAAAGGCCACCAGCGCGTATGCGCGTCTGTGACGTGTGTGCGGCCGTTTCCCTGTACACGGGTGCATGTTACACGTCCAATGACTGCACGTCAGAGTGTCAGCTCGTGTAATTGGAGGATGGGGCTTTAGCGCGTACACGCGGAAGTGACGCTGGACGTGTGGGCATGTTTAAAAGGTACGTGTAGAACGCCATTTCCTTGTACGTGCTTTTCGTGGAGCGCGAGTGGGTGAAATCTGTACTTCTTGTCGGTTCACACGCGATTTACTTCACGGCATTCCAAGTTCGTACTCCCTGTTACCTCTGACAGCTTTTTCTCTTTTTGTCTTTTTCCTGGGCCTGTTTCCTCAAACAACGTTCACTTCTCCTGTTGTCCTGTCTCCTCAGACAGCGTACAATTCTTCTTTTGGCGGGGGTGTTGCCAACGCGCACTCGCGTGTATTTTTCACACGATTTTTCCTGGCAGACGGTGAGTCGCGCACATATTTTACATCTGTGCTTGCCCCGTGTGTTGCCTACCCCTTCAGAGGTCAGTCTAGGCTGCGTGTGACACGCATAAGTTCATTTTTGTGTTTCTGGGTGCCACAGCATAGTGCAGGTTTATTTTTCCACGCACGTGGTCTAGGAGGGGTTGAGTGCACATTATCTCCCTTTTTTGGGGTGCCTGTGCGTTGCGTGACCCGTCATCTTCCCCCAGGGGTCACATACAGCCTTGCTAGAGCACTAGGGTACGAATTCCATCTAGTACCCTACCCCTTTGACCCCCAATTGCCCAGGACAATAGTTTACTGCAACTCCCATACACACAACAACATCAGTGCCATGGTTGGGAGGCGAGCACGCGGTAAGGGTGGCAAAGGTGGCCGAGCCACAAGAGGTGGCCATGGTGGATACGCTAGGGGACGTGGCCGGGAGTTGCAGGGTGCCCCTAGCCCCCCATGTGTGGGTGACCAGTCAGGGACAACCATGCCCCCCCACTGGTTGAGGGTAACGTGGCTGACACCATCCCTGCTCAGCCCTTGTTGGACCAGCCCATTGTGGCACCAGACCTGGCACAGGGTGACTCCATGGCTGACTTCCAGGTCAGCAGGTCTAAGCCACGTGTGGCGGTGCACATTGGTGTCACCAGGCCACGTGGATCAGGGGCAGCTATGTCATCTGCTGCCCCGAGTAGGCAGGGTGGGGAGGCTGCAGGGGCAGCTGCGGCTCCATCCACCCCAGCTCTGAGTCTCCCAGCCAGGACAGTGTCGGTCCCAGTCCATCCTACTGACGTTCCCCCTGACTACATCACACTTCAGCTAATGCCTGCACCAAGTCCCATGGTGAGTGTTCATTCCCACACTCCTAGTCCACAGTCCACCGGGGCTCCTGCCCCTAGTGTCCAGAGCGGCGTAGGACACTCAGGCTCCCCACCACCTTCCAAGCGGAAGAGGAAGAGTGCTCATCCAGTACAGGCTGATGCCCCAGACACGGCTACACAGTCTGGCCCACCAAGGAAGCCCAGCTTCAATCAGGCCAAACTTGATGCCCTTGTTGAGTATGTGTCCGCACATGACAGCGAAATGGTGATTACTGCAGGGTGCAAGACCACACCTGCACAACATCAGGCACACTGGCAGACCATCGTGGACCTCATAAGTGCCCTTGGATTCGTGAGACGCATAGCTAATGATTGCTACAAGCGCTGGAATGACCTGAAGCGCAGGGCAAAGAAAAAGCTGGCCTCAAGTCATGCCGCAACTCTAGTGACTGGAGGTGGGTCTCCAGCAGAGGACATAGAACTCACTCCACATTAGTATGTTGCTAGGACCTACGTCACGGAGGAACAGATCCAAGGCGTGGGAGACCTGCCAGATTACGAGGCATTGTCCGGTGAGTGCACATGCATGTGTGTGTCATCCATGTGCAGTGTGTGTGTGTGAGAGCTTCTGATTGAGTGCCAGGTGAGGGTGTGTGTGCCTGAGTGGTTTGGGTCACCCATGTGCTTCATCCAATACATTCTGCGCACCAGGATTTGTGTATTGCAGTGTCGCTTCTGGCAACAGTAGACATTCAGCCCAACCTCACGCCAGTTGCCCTTGAAGTGTCATCTTGCCACAACATAGTTGCGTATTGTTCTGTGTTCATTCAGGCTGATTGTCTGCATTCCACCACTTTCACTAGGCATTTCTCAGTCCTATTGTCACATGTGTGATATGGCTATGGTACATGCCATCTGTGTGATGGCATGTGTCATGTATGTGTATTGGACATGCCAATCACAGGCCAATGTGTGATGGCACCGCTAGCCAACATGCAGCAAATGTGTTGGTCTTCCATCTTGGTGTCATCAATGTGTGCCATTTGCCTCCCCTTCATACGCAGTGACGGTGCATGCATGGGAGGGTTATACTCATGTGGGACATGTGTCAATGAAGTACTGTTTCTGTTGCTTCTCAGCCCCAATTGTGTGCCATGGTGCTAATGCCTGTTCCCATTTCTTTTCTTTCATGTCTTTGCAGGGGATGACGCACTTGATACTGCTGGGGTTGTGGAGATGGTGCTGACCCAGGAGGGGTCTCAGGCCCGACCGGGCACCAGTGAGGGACGTGGTGTGGTGGTGGGTGAGAACCCACACTTGCTGCAGACCATCATCTCAAGGGGTGTCTCTGGGTGCACCTCCCCCGAGCTCTATTCAGGTGTCGATTCGGATGATGAGACCTATGTGCCGTCGCAGGTAAGTGTTTCTGGGAGGGATTCTGCACTGTCCAACCCACCTGCACCAGAGGTAGAACCCTCAATGGGGATGTCAGTGTTGGTAGGTCCGCCTTTGGTGGTTACGGATGCAGGGTCACACTCCGCAAAATCTGATCCTGTTCCTGGGCCAGCAGATCAGAGGGGGAATGCAGTCCTGCAACCTCAGGCAGTGTCGGCACAGCAAGGCGCAGTTCGCCTTGCCCAAGACAGGTGTGGTGCCCGCCTACGCGGTGGCCGTACGCCACCTGGCAATACCGCATGGGAGCAATCCATATACGGTATGGCAAACCAACAGGCAGCATCATCTGAGATGATGGCTCAGGCCATGGATAGGGTGGCCACTTCCATTGTCCCCCAAGAAAGGCTGATTGAACAACTACAGAAGGCAACAGACACCATTTGCCAGTCACACAGGGAGGACATGTTGGTGTCCAACAGGGACAGGCGGGCGGCACTGGAGACTCTGCGGGAAGCCATTTCTATTGAGTCCCAGGGCCACAGAGAAGCCCTGAGGGTGGAACTCCGTCAGCTCAGAGTAACTCTTGTTGAGCTTGAGGCTTCAACTAACACAAGGACAGAACAGCAGCTGGAGCGGCTCACATGTACGCTCTCAGCTGGGATGCAGGCAACTAGGGAGGAGGTCCAGGCATCCCGTGAGTTGTTGCATGGGGACCTCCACACGATTATCCTCCAGAACCAGACCGTCCACGCCCGCATGCTTGCTGCCATGGAGGACCAGACTAGGGCTTTGCGTGGGCTGCCTCCCATAGTGCCACCACCTCCTGATGCAGCTGCAGAGGGTGAGGAGAGCGACAGCAGCAAATCTCTCACAATAGGGTAGCCGTGCAGGCCATGAGCCCATGGAGGTGTTTTTTTTTTTTCGCAAGATCCACACAGGTGGGTTTTGGTGTGCACCCTGTCCTCGGACCTCCTGGGTGGCCTCCCCCACCCCCCTCTGGCCCATTCATGGCCATTTTTGATTTTTGATGTTTGATTTTTTGGACAGTGTGTTGCCTTGTGTGGCTCCCGTGGGCATATGCTGTATTGTGGCTGGGCACATGCAGGCTTGTCCTGAATTTGGGTCAGATACTTGGGTTTGTGTGACACACACCCCTCCTGCTTCCCGTTTCCATGGGCTTGCAAAGGGTGTGCCCAAGTGACATTGACTTACACGGTGACCTTGGACTCCCATTTGATGTGTGGGCAGTCTGTAGTCAATACTGTGTATACATTCCTAGTGCATATTGTTGTTGTATTGTACGCTGCATGGTGTATTGATATGTGCCTCTGCATCCATCTCATCCTCCTAATTTGCAGGTCCATTTCTCATGTCTTCACAAGGCGGCCTACTTTGGAAATGGAGTGCATGTTGTAAGCAGTGCACCTACACTTTTGCGTGGCGCTAACACTGTACAGTTGGAAGTGTTCGAAGTGCTGGCATTATCAGGTGGTGAGGCTACCAATTTTTTAAGTCCGTACTGTCATGTTTATGGTAGGTTGGAGGTTGTGTAGGTGATTAGTATTATTGTTAAATAATTGGTAATGTGTGTTGTTGGTCCTGCATTACTGTGAGCATTTTTTTTTATTTTTTTTATTTTATACGGTTTATTACAAACCTTTAAAATATGATTACATCATCGAATCCATACAACATAACATAAAAATGTTAATTCAACAGCTTGTTGCAGTTTTACTCAGCAGTTTTTTCTGGTCGTTTGCTTAAGCAGTTTCCTTTTCAAAACTATTTAATTTAATTTCCACAATATCTATAAAAAAGGTAAGGGCAAAAGTTAATTTCCTATCTGTTTCATCAAACAAGATTTGCCACCACTCATCAGCATTTAGGAAGGGTCTTTTGTTGATCAAGTCTCCGAGACATCTTGTTCGTTCCCTTGTGAGGGCTGTGCATGGCAAAGTAAGATGTTTTAACGTCTCCTCACATAGCCCACAAAATCTGCAGATCTTTGTCATGTTTTTATTTTTCTGCCATAAGCTTTTTCGCTCTTGTGTCTTAAATAGATTCAATTTAAATTTAAAGTATAAATCACGTCGCCGCATCTCTGGAAATAATTTTAGGTAGTTTGGGATTTCGTTGTATGCTCGTTTTTCATGTGGTACATTTTCCATCAATTTGTGCGTTCTTCTTTTCTCTTCTGTTGCGATCCAGTCACTTCTCCATAGGTATTTTTTCACCAAGTTTGGGTTACTGTGTAAGGTTTTGGTATCAGTATCAAGATTCTTTAAAATCATCTTGCAGCTCTCCACCCATGAGGTTAGCACATTTAGTTCCTTGGAGTTTTCAATGTTTTTTAAGATCTCAAATTGAATAGGAGTATTTATGTTGGTTATTTTCGAGTATAGATTTAGCGTGTTCCAGCAGATTCTGGCGTGAATTGATATTAGTCCGAGCTCATACCTGATGCACGCCGTCGGAGTACCTTGGGGCAGATGTAATACCTTAGTCCAAAAGGTATTTTCAAGGGAATTCCACAGCTCCCATGAGGCCCCAAATGCACATTCAGCTCCATATATGAGTGCTGGAACTGCTTTTTGTTTGTAAAACGCCAAGGCTGGGAGGAGTGAGTATTGTCCATATTTTTTATGTATGATGCATGCTTGATTTGCCAATTGTTGGCATTTGGATTTAACACTAGCAACCCAAGGTGTGTCATTAATGCTTGAGTTGATGATCATTCCTAAGTATCTTGTCGATGGTGTGCTTTGAAGGAAAGTATTTTCTAATGACCAGCGGAATTTACTTACTCTGCCTTTGCTTTTGCTTCTTAGATTTTCTAGCACGAGAATTTTAGACTTTGCCTTGTTAATGGTGAGTCCGTTAGTTTGAACATATCTCTCTAGTGCATTTAGTTTGCGTTGCAGGCCTATAGGAGTAAGATCTAATAAAATTAGATCATCCGCGTGGAGAAGACGGCTTATTTGCTGACCATTTATTTTTGATGGGAATGACTGGATCTGATCAAGAGTGACATCTATATCAGAGAGAAATAAATTAAAAATTATGGATGCCAATGGACATCCCTGCTTGACTCCACAGTGGGTAGGTATGGCATCCGATAATTTACCAGCTCTGTCCAGTCTAATCTGCATATTAGTTTCAGTATGTAATTCGCGTATTGCCAATATAAGACTTATGGGACATTTCCAAGCGTGTAATTTGGCCAATACCTTTTCTCGAGGAAAATCAAAAGCACTATCAAAAGCATGAGCAAATTCTATGACAGCGATGTATATTTTTTTGCCCGATCTTATCGTTTCCATTTTTAGAGTGTTGACAATTAGCAGATTCAAGGCACACCCGACTCCTTTAACGAATCCTGTCTGCCTTGGGTCCAGCTGGTTTGTAGTGTGGATCCATTGGTTTAATTTGCGTGTTAGCATTGTTGCGTATACCTTTCCCAAGACATCTAGAAGTGCTATTGGACGGTAGTCCTTCGGATTGCTCCTATCTCCCTTTTTGAATATAGGGACAACAATAGCACTTTTCCAGGATTTCGGGGTACGGCGTGAGATCGCAATTTTATGGAAGAGTACATGACAGAAGCTGGCCCATTCATCGGGATTCTGTTTTAATATGTGATTGCTCAGCCCATCTGGGCCCGGCGCTCTTGAGAGATTTAGATTTTTGATGATTGTTAGAATCTCATCATACTCAAAAGTTAAGTCCCACAATGTCACGGGTGCAAATTTTGGCTCTTTTGTATTCTCTTTCTTACAATATACATTTGTATAATGAGTTATCCAGTCTTTTTCTTTTACTGCATTTGTCATGGTTTCTTGTTGCGAGGTACCATGTTGGTTAATGACACTCCAGAAGTCTCGCGTGTTTGTTTTATCGAGCTTTGCTAACATCATTTCGGCATCGTGTTGCTTCACGATCGACTTATGGGACTTAAACCAGTTTTTATACATTTGCATAATGTGTTTTTTTTTGCTTTGTTTTTCTGGAGTATTCGTTATTTGTATAGCTCGTATTTGTGATCTCATTTTACGTTTTTGTTTTAGAATCTCTAGATCAAATGTATGTTTTGGTACAAAGCCTGGTCTTTTAAGGGCATGATTTTTTACCTTGAATTGCGCAAGAATATGATCATATTCCAGTACATCTTTTTCAGAATTATACATAGCTGTAAAGTCTTTAACATCCGAGTCCTCAAGTTTCAAACGGAGTCTTGACGAATCAATGACAACATCATGTTTCCAATAAACTCGGGATTCTGATGTTATATTGGCCACAGTTATTTCCAACAAGTTGTGGTCGCTTTCTTGCTTTTCGTGGACTTGCATGGTCTTTATTCTCCAGTGCAAAGTCTCAGATACGAAGAAGTAATCTAAAATGGATTTCTGGTTGTCTCTTCTCCAGGTCATGTTAGTTGGAACATCCCCAGGCGTGTTTCCATTCAGCATATGCATCTTTCGTGCTTCCATCTCTATACACCATTGCTTAGCTGTGGTAGACTCGCTCATGTGCTCTGATGTATTATCTTCTATGCACTTGATATTTAAGTCACCACAGAGTATAATGTTAGACGCATCAACTTGCTCATTGATTTCGTCGAGCAATTGCGTTATCATGTCAATAAAGCACGTTGGTTTCATTGTTTTATGTTGCCAGTAGATGTTAATAATATGTATTGAGTCTGTAGCCCTTTGCTCTTCATCTTGTTTGTACATGTGGATCACTTGTATGTACGCGTTTACATTTATATCTTCAGTTATCTTGTATCCTAGTTCTTTCTTGACCAGTGTAATTAATCCAGCCATCGGTCTTCCTTTCTCGTTTTTAATGGCTGGGTTAAAACAGATATCATATGCGTCAGAGATTGGAGGATCGGTCATCCAGGTTTCCTGGAGGCATATTATGTCTAGGCCTTGCATCCACTCCTGTTGTAGAAGATGTTTGTATCCTTGTGTATTCCATGATCCACATCTAATTGTTGATTTAGCTGGAACGGCCTGGCGTTAATTTTTTCTATTAGATTTTGTCAATGCAACCGGGATCCAGTTCCAGTTTTCTAGATCATCATCGTTCTCAGGCAGCAGAGATCTTGTATTACTGTCCTTTCTTTGGTTGTTGTTACATGTGAACGTGATTTGGATTTGTTCTTTCTCTACTTGTATTTCTACTTCTTCGTTGTGTGCAGTTTCACTTGTTATTGAGTTGTCGGTTAAGGTCTACGTTCTTGCCATCTTCTCATTGTCTAAATCTTCATAATTTACTTTCACTTTTTCTCTTATCGGGGATGGCATATTTATGTTTGAATTTTTTGTTCTGTTGTTGATTCGGTCTTCCTTCTTGTTGACTTCAAAGATGTCAAATCCTAGCGAGAGTAAGGCTGCCGTTGCATCTAGGAGGATGTCACATACTATTCTAGAATCAAGATGGAGCTTTACTTTATCGTTTTCCGGTTCTTTGAAGAATTCGACACATTTAATGTCTCCGGATTCAATTGTCCTTAGCGCCGAGACGTAGTGAAAGAGTTGTAGGACATTTGTACGGTTCAGCGTTAAACCGTCTTTTCCTGTAAATGTCCGTTCTAAACCAAGACAATATTTAAATAGAGGTTTTCGTTCCGGTTCCTGTTTACCATTCTGCCGACTGTTCTTTTTATAAGCATGTTCTGTTTGAGCTCTTTGGGAAGGAGGGATCCACGCTGGGCCATTGGAATTGTTCTTTGAGGCGCATTGGCTAACTGCAACATCTCTGGTTTGAGTCACAACTTTCTTGTGCATGTATGGACTTATGGATCGACTAGCTCTCTTGGGCTGGTCACTGCTGTGCGGCTCTTTACAAGCTAGCTGGTTCCGTTTCTCCTCCATTGTTCGAAACACAGGACTGCTTTCATTTACCTTCTTGCTTTTTTCGATGTTTATTACTGGCACCATCACACATACACGTGCTTCTGTTGTATCCTGACCTTCCCTTGTGGACGGGACATAGACAGTTTCATTTGTTTTGTCTTTGGCTTCCTGCGTGGCCTCCAGAGCGGGGTTGTCGTACGGTTTGGGTTGATCACCGACTACGATGTCCTCTGAGCTATTAATTTCGCTTACACCTGCATCTTCATATATCGATAGCTCCATTAAATCGTTTGAGTTTTCCCTATCGATAGTTATATTTTTACAGCTTTCCTGTTGTTTTTTGTTTTCTTTCATTCCAATATTGGGATCCTTCACCTTTTCTACTGTATTATCTTCACCTTGATTTATTGTAAAGCTCACAATTTTTAGGTTTCGTAGAAACTTTCTTGAGCTATTGGTTGTATTATTTTTTTTCATAACTTGATTTTTGGTCTTTTTAATTTGTGCGGTATTTGCACGCTTCGATCTTGCAGGTTGTTTAAGTGCATTGAAGATGTCAAACAGAGTCTGTTCAGGTGGCTTAGTCGTCAGCTTTTCAGGTGTCAGATTTATTGCGTGTTCCTCTGCTATTTCATTTTTATCCTTTGAGGATGTGGAAGGTTTTTGGTTATCTGTATTAGCTCCATTTTCTGCTCTAGTAGCTAACACAAGTACGTCTTTAAAGGAGAGGCTTATACCTGACTCCTGCGGCTGAATCCTGGTTTGTTGCTGAATTTCATTGGTGGTCGGTGTGTTCTCTGTGGCTGGGTCCAGATTGTCTCTTGCCACACTTAATGGTTCTTTTATTGTCAGATCCATCACTTTGGGTTCTGCAGTACTTATTTGTTTGTTCATTGGACTCATAGTAGTTGGTTCCCCATAAAGATGTTCATTTGTTACTTCTTTTTGTGGAACAGTTACATCCGTACTCAGATTGCTGTTTACACACATCTTTTTTGGTATGGGATTAGGTCCTTCGGTACTCTTTTCCTGTTTTAACAGGGAGAGTGCTTCTTTTGCAATTTCAGCCAATAGCTTTTTATCTTCAGTATTGTTCCATTTTTGAGTTGCTAGTATGGTTATCATTCCATCAATTTTCTGAGCAAGTTCTTTATAACACTGTTTGTCATGTGTCGTTTCATATTCGATAATTAGCTTAGAATTCATCAAAGTGATCAAAGTAGTCTGATCCTTTATTGTTTCATTTAAGTGCTCATACATTTTCAGGAATGGCGAGATGGTCATTGACATTACGGAGGACAAGGCAGGCAATAATTCTTTTATGTATTTTTAGATTGTGTCCTCCAAATAATCAGATGTGTCTCTTTGCACATTCTGCATTCTGTGCTTAGTTTTGTAGTACGTTCTTCTGATTTTGGGGTACTCACAGTCCATTATAGAGGACTCCGTACTGGTTTCGTCTGAGGAAGTAACCATTGCAGACTTTGCAGTCTTAGTGTTATTCGACACTTGTTGTTTATCAGTATCATTGATGTTTATTGATTTGTCTGTAAGCGCCTTTTCAGCTAGCTCCATGTCAGTTTGAGCTTGTCTCAACCTTTTTTGTGAGTCGAGAATCTTCGGAGACTCACTGTCCATTATTCGTCTTCGTTTCATTAATCCACTCGGCCATATGGATTTGGTATTTGTCTGAATGATCCGTTGTCTAGTGTACTCCTCCTCGTTGCTTATGTTTTGATCTGTGTTAGTGTCATCATGTTGTACACCTGCCTGGGGTTCATCGTCTTTGCACCGATTAGCGTGTGAATTAATATTCTTAGTTTTCTCGCTTGTGTTCATCATAGAAAGGTTTGGATTTTGATCTTTTCGTTTTTGGTTGATGTGAGTTAGATCCATTAATATTTTGTTTACTAATTCCAATTATTGTCTTCTTTCTATCTGATCCTTGTGTTGTCGCTGGACTATGAAGGGAGAAATATTTGCTGACGGCTCAGGAATAATTCCAAACGAAGGGTCTGGATCTAAATTGGCAGAGAAAAAGACCTCCGCACCACGTTCATCGGAACATAATTCCTTTGTATCTGTGGTGCTAAGCTGTTCTCCAGTATGCATATTGTCCAGAGAGCCAGCAGTCCATTTTTTATTTCTTGCATCATGGCCAAGTTTAGTCCTTTTTTCGTTTCGTATTCCTGGCGATGGCTCCTCCCCTCCAGGCATGCCTCGAGGAGACACGCAGACCCGAGGGACACTCCATCCGGCATCCGACAGTCCGTGCACGCCCACACCCGCGCCCGCTGCCAACCGGCCGGGGGTGGCAGGCGAGGCGGCCCGCATCGCAACAGCGTCCACGGACGCCAGCAAACAAGGAGAGCCCGCGGACTCACACGTCCGGGCGGCAGGAGCTGCCTCACCAGCCCCACCAGCCTCGGCAGCCGCACAAGCTGGTTGTACCAGGAACGAAGGGGCCGCGGCCGCGAAACACACACCAGCGGCTCCCACAACACCCACCAGCCCGGCGGCGAACGCGGGAGCCCAGCACTCCTCCACGCAGCCACCGCCAGCCAAGTCGGCAGACCCCAGCTCGTCCGCACGTGAGCATGTAAGTTTAGCTTTCGTTTTTTCACATAGCGATGAATTGGCCGCAATTAAGACTGGACTGCTCATTTTAGCAGTCATTGCAGGCTGCTGTATTTCATGTATTGCGTGTAGGTTCACTTAGTCCACTGATTCAGCTATTTCACAGTCTGCAAGTTCGCAGACCGCCTGTTCACGATTGTTACAGTTGTTACATCCTTCCATGTGGCAGTGCTCACACACCTGTATGTTTAAGTCAACCACAACACCATCACCATCACCATCACCGTGGGCTTGATCCGGTGCCTCCAAACATGGCAATCTAGTAGTGGCAAAGGTCATCAATTTAGGTGATATTTGGTTACTCACTTGTAGCTTGGAGACCATTAGGGGCGCCGAGAGGGAGCCCTTTCCCTCCAGTCCAAGGGCTCTGTTGCGCAGTTGAAGCCTGGTGAGGGGGTGAGGTCCAGCGAGCGGGCCAGTATCGGTATCTGGAGATTTGCCTCTGGACCACCTCACACTAGGTTTAATGGGCTGTTGTGTGGTTCCGGGTCCCATTTCCCACAGAACTCCCACAGAACTCCACAGACTCCAAGAGACTCTGCAGACTCCGCAGCGCTCCACGGTGAGTCTAGATATTTGTAGAATAGTTCCGCCTTCAGCAAGGAAAGAGAAGAGCCACTGGTCACTGGTCACTCCAAGAGACTCTGCAGACTCCGCGGCCGCTCCGCGGTGAGTCTAGGTATTTGTAGAATAGTTCCGCCTTCAGCAAGAAAAGAGAAGAGCCACTGGTCACTGGTCACTCCAAGAGACTCTGCAGACTCCGACTTACACATATAATCACTCCTTTGGCACCAGAACAACAGGTAAAGTAGTAATGCCGCACACCACTAGATATAGCGTTCCAACAGCTTCACTTCCCAGCTCACAATGCAAAACAGAACATTGACTTCTTTCAAATCTTGTGTAGTCTTGAAGATGTCAATTGACTGCCTGAGTGAGCGTAGGAAACCAGTCCTGCTGCCACAAAATGGACAACTGTGAGCATTTCATGTGTGGCCAGTTTCCATTAGGGACACTGTAGTTTGTGACAGTTGTGTCATGTTGTGGGGATTAATTTGTTTGCTCTCACATAGCATGACATGCCATGGTGTGTTGTGTGGCGGTGCCGGGGAGCGGTTGGGTGACATGGCACTGTTCTCATGTTGTATTTTGCAAGTGGGTATTCATTTTTGCTGCATAGAAGTGTGTCTTTTGATGCCACTGCATTGGTGGTGTTTGTTTAGGTAGGGATGCACAAATTGTGACATTTCCAGATGAACAATCTCAGGCTGCTATGGTTCTGACAGTTGACTTTCCCTTAATTCATCATAATTGTCAGATTGAGTCATCATTGATTGTCAGATGGTATGTGCCAGGGCTGTGTGCACTCCACAGGGGTGTGATTTCTATGTGAAGTAATTAGCCACCAGCTGCGTACGGGCTACCTCACCCCGTGCCCTTTCCCCTCCCATGCTCAGCGGGCGTGCATGTGGTTGGGGATGTGGGGGCACCACCATGTCTACAGCCAGGCCCCGGCGTGTTGCAACATTGTGCAGGACACATGCTGCCACTATGATCCTGCACACTACTGGGGGAGCGTGTAACAGCTGCCCGCCAGAACGGTCAAGGGAGCGAAAGCATGACTTGAGCACTCCGAATGTGCGCTCCACTATGCCCCGGGTTGCAATATGGGCTGTGTTGTATCTTACCTCGGGAGGCGTGATGGGTTTCCGAATTGGCCTCATCATGTGGATACTCAGAGGGTAGGCACTGTCCCCTGGGGAGGTGGTGATGGGGATCATTAGTGGCGTAGTGACATTACTCTGTATCGGTCATGCATGCATGTGCTGTGGCATTTATACTCACCAAGCAGCCATGCATCGCCATGCCGCCCAGCTTCCATGTCCTGGTTTAGGGTTGACATCCTGTAAATGAAGCTGTCGTGGGTGGACCCTGGATAGTTGGCATATACTGAGGTGATGATTCCCTTGGCATCACATACTACCTGGACGTTGATGGAATGCCAGTGCTTGCGGTTTCTATAGATGTGCTCAGATGCCCTGGGGGGACGTAGAGCCACATGGGTGCAATCAATGGCACCTAGCACTTTGGGGAATTGTGCCACCCTGTAGAAATCCTGGCTGACAGCCTGCCTTTCTGCAGGTGTTCTGGGCAGATATATGTGCCTGCGGACTGATGGGTGTGCAGTGATGATGGCCAACACCTGGTGTAGGCACCGTGACTGCGTGGCCTGTGACACCCCCCCCACTATGGCACTTGTCCGCTGAAATGATCCGGTAGCCAAGAAGTGCAGTACTTTGAGGACCTTCTCCAGGGGGCTGAGTGCTTGGGAGCACAGGGTGGGTGATGTGAGGTCATCCTCCCACTCACTGACCAGGTCGAGTATTATGTGTGGTGGAAACCTGTACCTCCCATACACCTGGTCATCAGGCATACCAAATAGGCTGGTTCTGGGTGTGAAGATTCTGGCCCTGACTATCCTTCTCCTCCTCCTGCGGTATCCCACGGCCACTGCTGCTAGGAATGGTATATTCATCCTGGCGTCTGAGCTTGTTTGTTGTTTGCGCACTCTTTTATGCTGTGCGGGACGTGCGCCTGCTTCATGCTGGCGTACGGGTTTCCGGATTGGACCTTTTTTTTGGCGCGTTGTAGGCGACCGTGTAAATCTTCCCGCCCACCCCAGGAATACACGTAACACGCTCTCCCAGGCCCAGTCGCGAGTAAATATTCCCGCCCACCCCTGGAATACACGTACCCCACTCTCACAGGCCCAGTTGCGTGTGGAACTTCACGCGCACACCGAAATACACGTACCCTGATGAAATCGCGTGTAAGACTACCTGCGCACCCCGGAAATACACGTACCCAGGCAAATCACACTGCTGGGGGGTGAGGGGGTGGGAGACATGAGTGGGGGCCTGGTGGAGGGTGCCCCTGGATGCTGGGGGGTGGGGATGCAGAGGGACATGAGTTGGACATGAGTGGGGGCCTGGTGGAGGGTGCCCTACAGTGCTGGGGGTGGGGGTGCAGGGGGACATGAGTGGGGCCTGGTGGAGGGTGCGTTGGATGCATGGGGGGTGGGGGTGCAGGGGGACATGAGTGGGGCCTGGTGGAGGGTGCCCCTGGATGCTGGGGGTTGGGGGTGCTGGGGGACATGAGTGGGGGCCTGGTGGAGGGTGCCCCTGGATGCTGGGGGGTGGGGGTGCAGGGGGACATGAGTGGGGGCCTGGTGGAGGATGCCCTACAGTGCTGGGGGGTGGGGGTGCAGGGAGACAGGAGTGGGGGCCTGGTGGAGGGTGCCCCTGGATGCAGGGGGGTGGGGTGCAGGGGGACATGAGTTGGACATGAGTGGGGGCCTGGTGGAGGGTGCCCCACAGTGCTGGGGGTGGGGGTGCAGGGGGACATGAGTGGGGGCCTGGTGGAGGGTGCCCTACAGTGCTGGGGGGTGGGGGTGCAGGGGGACATGAGTGGGGGCCTGGTGGAGGGTGCCCCTGGATGCTGGGGGTGGGGGTGCTGGGAGACATGCGTTGGTGGGCAGTAGTGCAAGGTGACATGTGGGTTGGCTGGGGGGCATGGCCATGGTGGATGGGCTGCCTGCGGGACATGTGCAGGGGTGCAGGGTAGTCCCCTGTGGTGTGGGCCGCCTGCAGGGGCTGTGGAGGGTGTAGAGGGAACAGCTGGGAGGACCCACATGGCCAAGTCACGTGTAGGACTCCCCGGCACCCCCGAAATACACATAGGCTGCTGGATTCGCGTGTGGAATTTCCCGCGCACCTGAAGTACACGTACCCTGCTGAAATTGCGTGTGGAACTGCACGCGCACACCGAAATGCACGTACCCTGAAAATTTGCACGTGAAACTTCCCGCGCACCCCGAAATACACGTACCCAGGGCAATCGCGTGTGGAACTTTCCGCGAACCCCATAATACACGTACCCTACTGATATCGCGTGTGGAAGTTCACGCGGACCCATAATACACATACCCTGATGAAATCGCATGTAAGACTACCCGCGCACCCCGGAAATACACGTACCCAGGCAAATCGCACTGCTGGGAGGTGGGGGGGGTGGGGGACATGAGTGGGGGCCTGGTGGAGGGTGCCCCTGGATGCTGGGGGGTGGGGGTGCAGAGGGACATGAGTTGGACATGAGTGGGGGCCTGGTGGAGGGTGCCCCACAGTGCTGGGGGGTGGGGGTGCAGGGGGACATGAGTGGGGGCCTGGTGGAGGGTGCCCCACAGTGCTGGGGGTGGGGGTGCAGGGAGACAGGAGTGGGGGCCTGGTGGAGGGTGCCCTACATTGCTGGGGGGTAGGGGTGCAGGGACACAGGAGTGGGGGCGTGATGGAGGGTGCCCCTGGTTGCAGGGGGTAGGGGTGCAGGGGGACATTTGTTGGACATGAGTGGGGGCCTGGTGGAGGGTGCCCCACAGTGCTGGGGGGTGGGGGTGCAGGGAGACAGGAGTGGGGGCCTCGTGGAGGGTGCCCCTGGATACAGGGGGTGGGGGCGCAGGGGGACATGAGTTGGACATGAGTGGGGGCCTGGTGGAGGGTGCCCCACAGTGCTGGGGGGTGGGGGTGCAAGGGGACATGAGTGGGGGCCTGGTGGAGGGTGCCCCACAGTGCTGGGGGGTGGAGGTGCAGGGGGACAGGAGTGGGGGCCTGGTGGAGGGTGCCCCATAGTGCTGGGGGGTGGGGGTGCAGGGGGAAATGAATGGGGGCCTGGAGGAGGGTGCCCCACAGTGCTGGGGGTGGGGGTGCAGGGAGACATGAGTGGGGGCCTGGTGGAGGGTGTCCTACAGTGCTGGGGGGTGGGTGTGCAGGGGGACATGAGTTGGACATGAGTGGGGGCCTGGTGGAGGGTGTCCCACAGTGCTGGGGGGTGGAGGTGCAGGGGGGCATGAGTGGGGGCCTGGTGGAGGGTGCCCCACAGTGCTGGGGGGTGGGGGTGCAGGGGGACATGAGTGGGGGCCTGGAGGAGGGTGCCCCACAGTGCTGGGGGTGGGGGTGCAGGGAGACATGAGTGGGGGCCTGGTGGAGGGTGTCCTACAGTGCTGGGGGGTGGGGGTGCAGGGAGACATGAGTGGGGCCTGGTGGAGGGTGCCCCTGGATGCTGGGGGGTGGAGGTCCAGGGGGACATGAGTGGGGGCCTGGTGGAGGGTGCCCCTGGATGCTGGGGGGTGGGGGTGCAGGGGGACATGAGTGGGGGCCTGGTGGAGGGTGCCCCTGGATGCTGGGGGGTGGGGGTGCTGGGAGACATGTGTTGGTGGGCAGTAGTGCAAGGTGACATGTGGGTTGGCTGGGGGGCATGACCATGGTGGATGGGCTGCCGGCGGGACATGTGCAGGGGTGCAGGGTAGTCCCCTGTGGTGTGGGCCGCCTGCAGGGGCCGTGGAGGGTGTAGAAGGAACAGCTGGGAGGACCCACATGGCCAATTCACGTGTAGGACTCCCCGGCACACCCGAAATACACATAGGCTGCTGGATTCGCGTGTGGAATTTCCCGCGCACCCGGAGTACACGTACCCTGCTGGAATTGCGTGTGGAACTTCACGCGCACACCGAAATACACGTACCCTGAAAATTCACGTGTGAAACTTCCCGTGCACCCCGAAATACACGTACCCAGGGCAATCGCGTGTGGAACTTCCCGCGAACCCCGTAATACACGTACCCTGCTGATATTGCGTGTGTAACTTCCCGCGCACCTTGTAATACACGTACCCTGGTGAAATCGGGTGTGGAACTTCCCACGCACCCCGGAATACACGTGCCCAGGCCAATCGCGTGTGGAACTTCCCGCGCACCCCGCAGTACACGCACACGCTATTTTTCACACAGCGGGTGTCCGTGTTTGTCGGTACCCCTTTGCACCTCATTTGTCCTAGAGGGCCACAGTAAGGATCATTGATCATAGCTGTATATGGGTGCTTTTTGTTAGCGCACATTTTGGCGCACATTTATTTCAGGTGCAGGGACGCTACCGCCTGCTTTCTTGTGGCGTACTTGTTTGGCCCTGTGCGCGTCTTTGACCGTGCGCTGGTTTGCCCTATTCGATTCCATGAATACGAGTTGTAGGCGAGCGTGTGGGCGTTCCGCGCACTTGCCTCCTGTACTTCCCCCGTGACGCCCATATTTACACGCGTTGTTCCCCATTCCAAGTGTTACGCCCTGTGTTACGCCTACTTTTGTTATGTGCTCCGCGCTATGTGCGATTTCGCAGCGGCCGTGGCGCACGCCATTGGATGGCCTGTGCGCCGGCGTGCGCCGCGCACTTTTTCAGCGCACATCCAATATTTTTCTCGCGCACTTCCATGAATCGATGTGCGCTGGTCTCCCTGCGATTTTCGCAGTTGCACTGCGATTTTCGCACTTTTACTGCGAATCGCACGTTTTGGCACCTCTGCGCCGGAATTTTCGGCGCACATTAATTCTATGAATCGGCCTGTGAATTGGGGCTATGATTAACAGTGTAGGAAGGAGGCGTGGCATCCCTATTGCCTATAGGAGCCATTTTAAAAGAAATCAAATAAGGAAAAGGACGAGACAGTCTATCAGAAGGCCTAATAGAAGCAACATTAGGCTTACTCCTATTTGCAAAGAGCGAGCATCCCAAGGGAGTCAGAACACGTTCTTCAAATTGATTCAAATTAGTCCCATCAAAGTTCCCTGAGATACTATTGTTCCAGCGACCAAAGAATAGTGCTCTAAGAGAAGCATAACATGCAGTTGTCAAAGGTAAAGGATGAATATACCAACCTAGCCCCTTATCCCCATGTTGCGGTAAATGCGAGCAGACCCAACAGTTGGACTTATTAAAGATGGCATGTGTAGCATTCATGATAAGTAATAGTGTGTTATTATGATATCTCCGTCTGTGCTGAGAGTCCCTAGGAGATAGAGTGTGCAGGTGCATGAAAGGAGTAGAAACAGTAGGTACATTTTCTGTCGGTAATAAATTCTCAAGCGGATGTACTTCTTCTAGATATTGGAAGCCTAAAACAATGACTATTATAAAACCAATTAACATTATCACAAAACAGCAGTACGTTTTCAGGGCCCAAATAGTTAAATGTTCATTCCCGTAGCTGGTCACACAGTCTTTTCCCTTTTCCATACAAGCAGAAGCGGTTGCAGGCATTGTAGTCTTCAAACGAAATACACCAATGTTATTAGCTTAGTCCTTCCACAAACCCTAGCCAACAGAATCCCCTTTTCAAATGATTAATCGGGACCAAAAAGCAAGCCCTTGATGACTTTTCTTCTTCTCCGAACGCACAGCCGAACCGTGCTTTAAGTCTATTTCCTTGGACGCAGATCGTACCTTGCGATCCCTGGTACTGATTGATCTGTGAACAACGTGTCATCACTTCCCACTGGAAGGGGTGGAATGGCTGTTTCCCCAGACCTCTCAGGATCAGGGAGAATCCCCAACACACTTTCGATGCCAGGTACTGCTTCGAGATCGTTGGTTGCAGAAGGGGTTCTGCTTCTTCTGTATCGTATGGCACTGCGTGTGGAATTTTCTTGGTGTGCGTTGCATGGATCCCATTTTTCCGGCCTGACACTCGCACCACCGTCTGTGTGATCAGTAGGATTTGGAAAGGGCCCCGCCAACGAGGTGCAAGGCAAGACAATTGTTCAAAGGACTTTACGAGGACCCACTCCCCAGGTCGTATGCTGTGACCGGGGCCCTCGTATCGTACAGGTAAAGCCTCTCGCACCTGGTGATGAATCAAATACAAGTTTTTAGTCAACTGGCTACAGTAATCTGAAAGACGTACATTTTCAACATTTCTCAAGGAACGACATTTTGGAATGTTCCAGATATTAACAGGCCTCCCCATTAACACCTCAAAGGGAGAGAGGCCAGTCTTAGTTTAAGGGATTGTACGCATCAATAACAACACGATCGGTAAGGCGTCTGGCCATTTTAGTTTGGTGCCGGCACACGTCTTAGAGAGCTTGTTCTTGATAATGCCGTTGTGCCTTTCCACTAGTCAGGCTCTCTGAGCGTGTCTGGCCGAATGGAACCATTTATTGATCTGTAATCCCGCGCATATCTGCAGAATTACAGCAGCGATAAAATGTGGACCATTGTCCGACCAGATAACTCTTGGTAGCCCGAATCTTGGAAAGTACTCTTTCAACATAGTTTTTGCAGTAGTCATGGCTGTAGCGTCTTTAACAGGAAAAGCCTTAACCCATTTGCTGAAAGCACAGATGACAACTAGCACGTACTTCAGATTATTACACCGTCCCATCTCGATAAAATCAAAGTGTATAACCTCGAAGGGGACAGAAGGTGGACCAAAACTTCCCCTAGGAGTTGATGTTCCCTTTCCCACATTATGCTGTAAGCAGATCATACACTCCTGAACGAAACGTTCAGCTATTTTAGAGATTTTGTCATTCACCCATACTTTTCCCAACATTTTTGTGATTTTACGGGCACATATATGTGTGGGACCATGAGCCATAACAACCATCATCATAATGTATGCATCAGGAAGTAGCCATTTCCCTTCAACTCTGTCCACCCAACACCCATCATCATCAAGTTTCCCCAAGCCCTCAGCCCATTTCTTAGACTCTTCTAATGTGGCATCGGTTTGGATATCCCTTACAGAATCAATACCCTCATCCATAGTACAGGCATTTGTGGCTTCCCTCAAAGTATACATGTCTGAAGAGAGATCAGTGGCAGTCTGCTTGGCTATCTGATCAGCAAAAGCGTTCCCTTTCCCTATATCATCTACAATCTTCTGATGCGCTGCGCATTTTATGATAGCTAACTGAGTAGGGAGTGCAAGCGCTGAGAGTAGCCGTACTATCAGGGAGCCATGCTGAATCTTTGTACCATGTGAAGTCAAGAACCCTCTTTCTGACCAAAGTCTCCCAAAGTTGTGAACCACCCCAAAGGCATACTGACTGTCAGTGTATATATTCATAATAAGCCCTTCGGAAAGTTCACAAGCTCGGGTCAATGCTATAATCTCTGCGGCCTGCGTGGAGTTATGCGTGATTCTCTTGGTTTCCACAACCGTGCTCAAGGTAGTGATTGCATAAGCAGCTGTGGATGTACCATCCGGAAGTTTAAAGCAGGAGCCATCGCAAAACAGCTCCCCTTGTGGACTGTTCAAAGGAGTATCTTTTAAGTCAAATCTATCCTTTTTCTCTTGTTCGGTAGTGTAAAGACAATCGTGTGACTCTTCGTCACTGCAAGCAGTACCTTGTGAGAAAGGTAAGAGTTCAGCCGGATTAAGAACAAAACGCTCTTGATTTGAATGTGTGGTGCAAACAAGATCAATTCATATCTCGTCAACCGTGCGGAGGTGAGGTGTTGCGTTTGAGTTCTGTTCAGTAGAACATCTACAGAGTGAGGTACCATCAGGGTTAAAGCATGGCCTAGGACCATTCCCTCACTCTGTTTTACAGACGCAGCAGCGACAACTCGCAAACATCTTGGCAAAGCGCATGCTACAGGATCAAGGGCGGAAGAAAAGTAACCGCATGGCCTATTCTTCCCTCCATGTTCCTGCTTTAATACAGCCAAAGCACATCCATCACATTCATGCACAAACAACACAAAGGCCTTTTCATAATTTGGTGTGCCCAAAACCGGTGCCGAGCACAATGCAGTCTTGAGCAAATCAAATGCATGCTGGTGCTCCATGTTCCACGGCATTGGCGAAGAAATGCCCTTCTTCGTCAGAGCCAACATCGGCTTAATCACTAGTGAAAAGTTGTGGATCCACTGCCTAAAATAAAAAGCCATTCCTATCAAGGCTCTAACTTATTTCTGTGTATTTGGGACAGACATGCTTGAAATGAGTTTTATCCATTCAGGCATCAATCTTCTTCCCTCCTTTGACAGGAGATAGCCTAAATAGGCGACCTCCTTACAACAATATTGACATTTTTTAAGCGAAGCTTTATGTCCATGTTTAGCCAAGTGAATAAGTAACAACACAGTGCCCTCCTTACAAGCACTCTCTGAGTCAGCAGCTAAAAGCAAGTCATCAACATATTGAAGCAGTGTACAAGTAGAGGGCAACTCAAGGGTATCGAGGTGTTCTTTCAAAGCCCTACTGTAGATGCTAGGACTTTCCGTGTAACCCTGCATTGCACGGGTAAAGTTAAACAAGCATCTCCCTAAGGTCAACGCGAACAGGTATCTACTGTCCTTGTGTATAGGAATACTAAAGAAAGCATTCTTTAGATCCACAACACTAAAGTAAGTAGCTGAAGCCGGAATCATAGTCAATGTCGTCATCACATCAGGCACAATTGGAAATTGTGGAGCGACGATCTTATTGATGGCACGTAAATCAATTATGAAACGAAAAGGAATTGCATTATCGCCTTTTTTGTACACGGGCAAAATCGGACTATTGCACAAACTACCTGCAATTTCCTCAATCACCCCTCGATGCACAAAATCGGAGATGATACATTTCAAAGCTTGCTCACCATCGACCGAGATCTTATACTGTGGAATACGTGGCAGCTTTACTCCATGTTTCGAGACAATTTTAACAGGCTCAATTTGCAAAACACCGACAACATCATCGTCAATTGCCCACAAACACTCCGGAACATCACTAAACTCTGGCGGCAAAGGTCTAGTCAAGAATTGAGAGATAGAAAGTTGCTGTGGTGAAATCGTCAAACGCACTCCATCAGAAGAACAATGAATTACCGCATTTAATTCCGTCAACAGATTCAACCTCAGCAAATTCTCTCCACAATTCGAAGTCAAAAGGAATGGACAATGGTCCGTAAAGGGACCCAAAGAAATAGGTACCGGCGAAGAAACCGGACAGACAACTGGTGTGCCAGAAAACCCTACAGAAACGTTAGTTTGCCCTGACAGTGGAATGTTTGGAACCTGAGAATGATCAATGGAACACTTTTGTTCCCCTCTATCTATCAAGAATAGATGTTTCCTATTTCCCACTATCATTCCAACGTAGGGACCTTTCTGATTAACGGGAATAGGCGTTGGTTCCAAACCCTGCTTCGGGCAATCCTAACGAAACAGAATGTCGTCGAAAGGTAGTTCTTCAGAGATGTAAGAGGCAGAAGGATGATCAAAAATGTTTCTAGTATCCACACTTGGTGCCTGATTATCCTGTGAAAAAGGTTGCTGTGAATCTTGTGAAAACTGACGTCTACCAGGGCCCCCTACACCCGGGCGACCTCTGGATCGTCTACCCATATTCCCAAATGTGTTATTTGACCTCTGTCGGAGGATCGGGCATTGTGCACGCCAATGACCCTCTTGCCTACAATAGGCACACTGGTTAATGTTTACAGGACCCAAGGGCACATTTCCTTGTGGAACATACTGACCTCTAATTTGTGAATTACCCCCTCTAGGGCCTCTTACAAATTGCTGTAACAATACTTTTGTCTTCAAATCACCTTTTCTCTTTTCAACTCTTTCCTTTTCATTATTGACACGATTCTCATAGTACTGAGCCATGTGCAGTACTTCTAATTGAGACTTTGCTTGCCAAGCGCTCTCAGAAGATATAATTTGCGACTGGATGTCAGGCAGCAATCCACGCACAAATTTGTCTACAAATAATCTTTTCCCCGACTCTGTGCCCAAATCTTGTCCACTGAAATCCGAGAATACCTGTTTGAACCGATTAAAGAACTCGGTAGCACCCTCAGACTTCCCTTGGACACAGGCAGTAAGCTTGTCCCAAATAATTCTCTTTTCGGGAATTATAGTTTTCAATTTCGCAACTATTCTGTCAGGTAAAGTTAATATCACCTGAGGTGGTCTCTCGCCAGCTGGCCTTTCTCCATCGAGTCTAATTATATTAGCCAATGTATCTCCTAACCCTGCTACATCGTCTATAGTCCTAACCTGTTTCCACAAATCTACGGGCAGGAGTACGATAAATAACAGATCAATATCACTTAAAGTGAATACTGAGGATTGCAAAACAGACTCTATTTCTTTATAGAACCCTGTCGGATTTTTCCTAATATCGGGAATGGATTGTCTAATGGTGTTCACTTCCTGTCCCGAGAACGGGACGTGAACAAACTGAGACACATAATGTGCAGGTATTTCATAGGCTTGCGCACCCGTTCTGACATCCGCTGGAACCTCGACTTTTGGGACAAGTGTCGGAGGAACCTATCTCATAGGCAACTGAGAAGTAGGCAACTCCGAACGCTTACTTGGCAATAGAGCTAAATCGAGCGCTAAAGCAGCTGAAGAAGTGTCAAATGAAAAAGCTCTCTTGTAAATACCCAATAAATCTGTGGGACAACAGATCTTTCTTTTCACACACTCATCCTGTAGGTATTCTACCATTACCTGTATCACTTTCCTCTGCATTTCTGGCGTATACTGACTATACGTGTCATATACTTCAACAGGAGTTATCAATGTGTCTGCGATCCATCTAATCGCGTCTTTCGTGCAGATTCGCATTTCCTCAGATATCGATTTACGACAAGGAAGGAATCGTTTCTGCACATACATAATGTCCAAACTATCTCCATCTTCATCCTCATTCTGTAATCTTTCCAAGTCCTTTCTATACTCAAATACCCTCTCAACATGCTCTTTTACTTTCTCTGCAGTGTCTCTAGAGAACGCTAAGGTGTTCAGATCCCTCAATCCTTGCAGGAGATCTATATCGTTTAGCTTGTCCCACATTACACACAAATGAATCCCTAATCCCTCAATGAAAACATTTTTCTCAGGAAAATTATCCATATTAGAAAGTGTGGCAAAAACATTAGCTTGATCACCCTTCTCCATACAATGCTTAGCCTACGCAATCAACTCACGTTTCTTCTCTGGAGGTACAGTACTGCGAGTGACAACCCCCGATTGTCAAAGGTTTCCCCCCGGCTCACCTGAGTTCTCTTCTTGTGGCGTTCCGCGGAGGACTCCTTCTCCCAGCCGGACCGGGACTTGTATAAGTGCGCGCGAGTCGAGTCTGACTCCAGCGCAAACGTTCAAAGTTCCAGGAAGTCGCGTATTCCAGGACGTCCAGGAAGAGGATCGAAGAAAGGTAAGAGATACTGGAAACAGGGGAAAAAGGAAGAAAGAATAAGGGAGTTGGCCAGGAACTTGGAAGGGTAACGCCAAGCAGCACACATACGTCGAGACACTACCTAGAGATAGCTTTGAGACGCGCGGAGGCGCGGGGGCATGGCCCATTTATAGAACGTGCCGTGTCTGACGTACAGGCTAGTACGGAACACGGCACTGGGCACGGCCATGTTGGAAGTATCAAGGAGCACACTCTCCATCTGGACCAGGACCAGGAAGACCAGAAGGGGCTATGTCCATGGTTCATGACAGCATGCCTCCTCCGAAACCCGGCCCACCAGGCTTGCCAGGGTGTATGAGATGGAATCTTCTCAGCAATCGAGGGGTGTTTAGGTTGGATAGTGGTTCCCATTTTCTCTCGCTAGGAGGATAGTGTTAAACGAGTCTTCACGAGATCGTTGGTTATCTTTTCTTCCTGTAGACCGTGGAGTTGAGGTTGCCAGTATGTCGATGTATCTATAGCCGATGAATGGGTAGCGCGAGAAATTAGCCCAATCCCCTCCTGACGATATAAGACAGGACGGCACTGAACCAACTCCCAACGCCACGGGTGGCACTTCTCAGAATTTGCGTGACGTCGGGACAGTGTTTCCACTGGCTGAGAAGGCTTGAAGAAGACACCGATGATAGCGGAGCTGAACACAGGAACTTCCAAGAAGGCAGTAAGGCACAGGTACCGGCAGGGCACAAGACAGGTAAAGGAGAACAGACTGCAAGGGAAAGCAATTCAGACAGGGGATCCCCACTTCCTAGCAGAATAGAAGGTAATAGGAACCCAGACAGGACCTCCCCTACCCTAAACCAGAAGGCAGGCAAGGGCCCAGCAAAACACCCTAAACCAGGAGGCAGGCCAGGGATCAGCAAAACAGGGAAGCAAGGGTTAGGAGGACCAAGAAGGGGGTAAGGAGATGAGGTAGGGCTAGGCAGAATAAGGCAGAGCAGAGAACTGGAGGGCTGGGGCACGAGCGCCAGGACTCCAGCAGCGCATACACAGTAACAACCGCGTTGAGACGCGTTGTTCCTGCGCATGCGGTGCCCTTTTAAGGTCCGGGATGAAAACGAGGCTTGGAACGCATGTTCCGACGCTGCGCATGCGCGGGACGTCGAATACTGACGATCCGCGCATGCGCAGATCCTCGCAAGATGGCGGCGTCCATGGAGCCCATCCAGACCGCGGGTCGGCGTGAGGAGAGACGCCACCGCGGGTACAGCCTCCATGAAGGAGGAGACCGCTGCGGCCGTGGACCGGGAACCCCCGGAAAGGTAAGTGAAGCCCGCGAGCGAGCGCGCGGCGTAACAGATAGCCTTTCCACTCGACCAGGTATTGAAGCCGACCCCGTTTGTACCTGGAGTCACATATTCTGGATACTTCATATTCCAGCTGATTGTTCACAATCACAGGACTGGGTCTGCCGGTTTTCCGGGTGGAGTGGATGCTAAGGTTTGAGTAGAGAAGTGTGAAAAACTGGATGTATCCTCTTCCAGGATTCTGGTAGCTTGAGCCGATAAGAAACAGGATTGATGATTTCTTTTATGGAAAATGGACCATAATATCGGGGGGCTAACTTGTTAGGGCGTAGATGTCATGGTAATAGTTTCGAGGACAACCAGACCTGGTCACCAATAGAATAGGAGGGTGCTGGTCTTCTTTTGGAATCAGCATATCGCTTAGTGCGAATCTGGGCCTTTCCCAATTGTTCCTTGGCTTCCTTGTGGATGTTGAGGAGAGTTTCAATCCAGGAATCAAGTGAAGGTACTGGAGTTGGATGTGGTAGAACTGAAGGTAACACGGAGGGATGAAAACCTTGACTGCAATAGAAGGGGCTGACGTTGATCGCGGAGTGATCTGAATTGTTATAGGCAAATTCGGCCAAGGGTATAAGGAGGGACCAATCATCCTGTACCTTGGTCGCGAAACAACGAAGATATTGCTCCAGGGTTTGATTAACACGTTCTGTGGCCCCGTTGGTCTGTGGGTGATATCCAGATGAAAGAGCGCGTTGAATCCCTAGAACACGACAGAGATGTTTCCAGAATTGTGAAATATATTGCGGTCCTCGGTCCAATATGATCTTGAAAGGGAGTCCATGAAGACGGAAAATGTGTTCTAGGAAAATTCCTGCGAGCTCTGAAGAGGAAGGAAGTTTATAGAGAGGCGTGAAATGTGCCATATGAGTAAACAAGTCTATGGTTACCATGATGGTCCTGTAACCCCGGGAAGGTGGTAATTCCACGATGAAGTCTGTAGCTATACATTCCCATGGTCTTGTTGGCAGTGTAGGTTGCAATAGAAGGCCCGCCGGTCTCTTATTGTCGTGCTTATTCTGACTGCAGACAGTACAGGTCTTGATGTACTCTTGTACCTTGCATTTCATTTCCGGCCACCAAAACTGTCTTTGTATAAGACGGAGCGTGTTGGTTACACCATGATGTCCAGAATGAAAAGTATCATGGCAGAGAGTTATTATTTTATGTTGAAGTTTCGGTGTGGGAATGACCAAGGCATTGTCCTTGAATAAGTATCCTTCCTTGATTCTTAAGTTCCAGGGAGTCTTCCTAGAGACGTCCTTCCAGAGGTCAGAGGACTGGGTTTTGGCTCGAATCTCTTCCAAGAGGTTGATCGCTTGAGCTATAAAGATTGTGTTGGGAAACATTGTAGGATAGGTCCTATCTTCAGTGGTTAAATAGTCAGGACGTCGGGACAAGGCGTCCGCAATCACGTTTTGTGATCCAGGAACATGAGTGATTTGGAATTGGTACTGGGCGAAGAAGTAGGCCCAACGTGCCTGACGACTGTTCCTGCACTCCATAGATTGGAGAATTTATAGATTTCGATGGTCCGTACAGACCTGGACTGGATATCTAGCACCCAGGAGTAAATGTCGCCATTCTGTGAAGGCTTGGCGGATTGCCAACAGCTCCTTTTCCAGGACGGAGTAATGGGTTTCGCTGGTTGTTAGGGTTCTAGAGAGGTAAGCCACTGGGTAGTCCATCTTGTCCTCAAGCACCTGTTTCAAGACTGCTCCTATGGCATGGTTGGAGGCATCCATTTCCACTATGAAAGGACGATCTAAGTCAGGCTGAGCCAGGATGGGGGCTTGCGTGAATCTTGTCTTCAAGCGTTGAAAAGCCTTCTCTTGCGAGGAAGACCAGATGAAGGGAACATCCTTCTTCAGCAGAGCAACGATCGGTTGGACGAGCTCAGAAAAGGTAGGAATGAACTTTCGATAAAAGTTAGCAAGTCCCAAGAAAGACTGAACCTGTTTCACCGATGTAGGAGCAGGCCAGGCCAGTATGGCCTTTACCTTTGAAGGGTCCATTCCAACTCCTTCTGGGCTGAGGATGAATCCAAGGTAATGAACTGAACTCACGTGAAAGACATTTCTCATGTTTGACCAAGAGCTTGTTTTCACGGAGCCGTTGTAGTACCGCCATGACATGTTCTTCATGTTTCAAGGGATCCTTGGAATAAATCAAAATGTCGTCTAGATAGACAATGACAAAGAGAAAAAGCATGTCAGAAAACACCCTATCCATGAAACGTTGAAAAACTGCAGGGGCATTAGCTAATCCAAAGGGCATGTCTAGATATTCAAAGTGACCAAAGGGCGTTCTAAAGGCAGTCTTCCATTCGTCCCCTTCCCGGATACGGATTAAGTGATAGGCACCCCGGAGGTCCAACTTCGTGAATATTACGGCGCCTCTGATAGCTTCCAGGATATCTGAAATCAGAGGCAGAGGGTACCGATCCTTGAGGGTGCATTGATTTAGACCACGGTAGTCGAGGCAGGGTCTGAGTTCCTTGGAATCCTTCTTAGGAACGAAGAACAATGAGGCACCCGCTGGAGATTTTGAGGGTCTTATGGTGCCATTTTCCAAATTGATGTCCAGGTATTCTCGGAGGGCCTTTTTCTCAGGTTCTGAAAGGATAAACATTCTGCCAAAGGGAATTACTGCCGAGGGATCTGTCTCATTGGCACAATCTTCGGGTCTGTGAGGGGGTAAAGCCTGGACTATGGCAGTCGAAAAGACATCAGTATATCCTTGGTAGACCTCTGGAACTTGTACAATGTTGGAAACCATGAGTGAGGTTTTTTGCTCTCCTGAATGTTCAATAGCTGGTGTTAAGGAGAGATCCAGGGATAAACAGTGGGACATACAAAACTCAGAGCCCAGAAACAATGACCCTGCTGTCCAATTAATGTACGGATCATGTCTTTGAAGCCAGGGCATACCCAGAACCATAGGGTAATGGGCTGATTTGATGATGTCGAATGTAATCTGCTCTTTGTGGTGGTTTATGGAGAGACAGACCTCTTTTGTCTGTAGGGTTATGGGTCCTGAAGAGAGAGGTCTCCCATCAATTGCTTCTACCGGCTGTTTAATGTTCCATGACTCATATGGTATTTTATGTCTGATAACCCAGTCTTGATCAATGAAAATTCCCATAGCTCCACAGTCCACCAGGGCCAGTATGGGATAGGTCTTGTGCTTGGAGGGCGATTGAAAGGCCTGTAGCACCACCAGGTTATTCTGTCCAGGAGAGTTCAAGGATGTGATTGATGTGGAGCAGACATCTTTCTCCCGAAACCTCGCTCCTTCTAGGACCGGGGAGCTGGCGTTTCCCGAATGCCGTGGAGGGGCTAAAGGACATTCTCTAACGAGATGCTTGTCTGAGGCACAATACATACACAGGCCGGTGTGAATTCTTCTCATCCTTTCTTGTGGAGTAATTGGCCCACGAAAGGCGCCTATTTGCATTGGTTCGGAGTCGTTATCAGGGGTTGAGACAGGATCGGACTTCACAGTCGACTCCGGAGGGATTCGTTGAAAGGCAGTCTTAGCCTTTTTCCTTTCAGCCCTTCTTTCCTGGATACGAAAGTCTATTTGTAAGGCTAGATCTACCAAAGCCTGAAACGAACTGGGGCGAGCCACTCTGGCTAATTCATCCTTGATATCGTCATTTAGACCCCTGCGAAATAAGGTGAAACTCGCTTCAGGGCCCCAATCAGCCTCCTTTACCAGCTGTTTGAATCTGGTAACGAACGTTAGCATATCCTGGGATCCTTGCCGAAAATCAAGTAGGCGTTCCTGGGCGCTGAACACTTGTTCGGGGCGGTCAAACATATACTTGAGCGCCTGGATAAATGCATCATAATCGTCCAGGAGGACGTCTCCAGAGTTCACTAGGGGAGTGGCCCAAGATAACGCATTCCCTGTAAGGTGGGAGATTATGAAGCCCACCTTGGCCCTGGAAGTTGAAAAATAATAGGGCTTGAATGTAAAATGCACCAAGCAGGAATCCAGAAACCCACGTAAGGATTTTGGCGAGCCATCGTATTTGTCTACCACTCCACCCAGTATCACGCTTTCCTTATTGGCAGAGTCACGTGACAGCACTAATTGCTTCAAGGCTGCGTTCTCTGCCTTTAAGTTCTGTACCTTGGTTGTTAGCTCCTGCATGCCGCGCATGAGGTCCTGGACCGCTTTCTCCATAGCGGTATCAGTGTTGATCGTTTGGCGTCTCAATCTGTCAAAGGTTTCCCCCCAGCTCACCTGAGTTCTCTTCTTGTGGCGTTCCGCGGAGGACTCCTTCTCCCGGCCGGACCGGGACTTGTACAAGTGCGCGCGAGTTGAGTCTGACTCCAGCGCAATCGTTCAAAGTTCCAGGAAGTCGCGTATTCCAGGACGTCCAGGAAGAGGATCGAAGAAAGGTAAGAGATACTGGAAACAGAGGAAAAAGGAAGAAAGAATAAGGGAGTTGGCCAGGAACTTGGAAGGGTAACGCCGAGCAGCACACACACGTTGAGACACTACCTAGAGATAGCGTTGAGACGCGCAGAGGCGCGGGGGCGTGGCCCATTTATAGAACGTGCCGTGTCCGACGTACAGGCTAGTACGGAACACGGCACTGGGCACGGCCATGTTGGAAGTATCAAGGAGCACACTCTCCGTCTGGACCAGGACCAGGAAGACCAGAAGGGGCTATGTCCATGGTTCATGACACCGATCCCGCTCCCTGATCTACTACAACCGGTGCAAAACCACTTGGAAGAGGGAGAGTAGGCAAATTCAACGGAGGTGTTATCACTGGCGCAACGGGCAAAAGTGGAGGAGCAGGTGGAGGAGCAGCAACAAAAGGAGGACTAACGACTGGAGGAAGAGGACCAGCAGGAGGAATGATAGGAGCAGCAGGAGGAGCAGGAGGACAAATAACAGCAGGAAGAGGCAAACCAGCAAGAAGAGGAACATACGGAGGTGGCACAGTGGCACCAGGCCTTCGTTCATTTAACAATTTATCAATAAGTGCATCGGAAACATGAAAGTCTTTAGAAGGATAGATTTTCTGGATACCAAGTGAGAAAGCCCTATCCATATTCCTAGCTGACTCAGACTGTTTATCTTGGTCTTATAACATCGCTTTTTCGGCATTCGTTTTATGACAGCGTGCATGTTTTTCTCTGCTCTTAAGCTGCTGTAAAGCTTCTTTCTTCCAATTCTGTAACGCATCAAATGCTGCAGGTTTAGCCTTTTTCTTTAATAATATAGATTCTAGATACTCAATACGAGGAATTTCAAAACTACCATTGATTGGCCACTGAAGTTCAGAAGTATGTCTGTACCAAATATCATTAAACACTATACTACCAATGCCATGCTTACAGTACATAGTACAAGCCGGCGACCCCTCCTGTGGCGCCGGACGGCTAAATTCCAAAGATTGTCTATCGCTGCGGAATAACGCCCTGAAGCAGGCAGACAATTTCCCAGGCATATCAGAATACTGGTGTTACCTGGTCGATAATTGTACTTACAAGAACAATACCCCAAAACAAATTATCAGGATACTTAAGAATCGGGTCACGACTCACCTGATCAAGCCTAAGGAGGTCCGATCGGATTTCAAAGTTTTTCTAACGAAGTTTACCTCGTGTTTGGTGATTTCGGCAAATCTGCCTGCCTCGATAAGTGGACCCTTGTCAAGATGCAGACTTGGAACGCATGCTCACCGTCCAGGGATCGGGCCGTGCAGCGCTGCTGAGGTGTCGCTTCTCATTCAGGAAAGGGGCCCCTTTTTACACTGTCCGATCCCGGTCCGATAGCCACGTCAACCTTCAACGAGCTGGCATCAATCTTGAGGGTACCTTTTCGGGCGCCATCTGTGAAAGCAAAAAGAAGATATTGAGGCTGAGTACCCCAAAAGGAAATACACCAAACGCGGGTTCAAAAGATAAACAGATCTTTATTCTACAACTGAACAGTTTCAAAGGACAAAGCAACAGATAGCTATCAGGACCTCAGTACAACACAGCAAATACCAGCCCTGTTTGGTGTGTGATGTGAGTGGGACTGTACATTAGAATAGTCGCACCTTTTATACAATCCAGAACATGATGTCCAGCCCATTTGTAGGTTAACCATTTCCTTGGGCTAGGGGTTCATGCCGAGTTCGCTTCTAATTTATGCATCTATACATCTAGGGGTTATCCTTAATACATTCACCAACAAGTTACAATAGCAACAGTGTGTCTTTGGATTTCACATTGAGCCTTCGCGCATATCTTGGACAATATAGTCAAACAAGTGTTCACATTAGATGCTCAAACAGTATTGTGCACAATATATATTCATGGATTCGTTTCGTTGGCACAGATAATCCTCTATACACAAGTCAACGAAGGACAAGGTCTCAGTACATGACCCTAACATTTGGCCTGCGGGCAGTTTACACATTAACTCGTACACAGAGATCAAGACGGCCTTGTTACATTCAGAACAATACTGTCCACCATCTCTGAACACAGGGTGACATTAGAGTGAGAATCTAAAATGGCGGATGAACCTAAAATGGCGGCTAATACAGATCTATGGTCAGGACCTTGCAACGCGGATTTCTTCGCAGAGCGACTGGGCTTAGGCCAATATATACAAAAAGGAGGCATGATATGATTTCCCGTTCGACATATTGATGAACTCTTTGAAAAGTTAGAAGAATGCACATGTGCTGTCGACAATGATTTAGATAATGTAGACAATGAAGATGCTGATGCAGAGAAGCTATCAGAACTGCTGTAAAAGATTAACTTGATCAAATGGAGAGACAAGGTGTGATAGAAAGGGTTGAGCCCTCTGAGTGGGTTTTACCTTTAGTCATTGTCCACATAGCAAATGGGAAACTTAGATTGTGCATAGATTTGAGATGTGTGAATCATTGTGTAATAGCAGAGAGGCAACCTTTGCCAAATATAACAGAAATGCTAGGGAAAATTAATGGAGCGTGAGTGACTGAAAGTCTGCGTACCATCAAATTGTGTTACACCCACACTCCAGAAAAGTAATATAACAGCTTTCATTGCCCCTGAAGGGTTGTTTCAATGTAAGTGGATGCCTTTTGGTCTGGTATCGGCAGCCGCCATGTTTCAACGCATCATGTACCAATTGTTTCACTGTATGGAGGGAGTATTATGTTTCCAAGATGATGTATTAGTATATAGTAAGTCCCTTGAGGAACATAATTCCAGGCTCAAGAAAGTATTAGATATCTTTAAAGATGCTGGTTTAACACTGAGTAAAGACAGGTGTAAATTTCATAAATCTACCATACAATATTTAGGATATGAAATATCTGAACAAGGGAATAGGCCGAAGAAAGACCTAGTAAATACCATTGTGAATTTTCCCAGTGCCAATCTTAAGGGGAAGATTATATCCTTTTTGGGAATTGCTGAGTACTATGCTAAATGTATACCTGAGTTGGCCAATAAGACTGTTCACATGAGAAAGGGTGAGATTTCAGTGGGATGGTGAATGTGAGAGTGAATTTGAAGAAATTAAGTTAGCTTTGAGTAATGCACCCACTTTAAAAAGTTTTGATCCCAATAAGAGAAGCATTCTCACAACACATGCAATCAATCATGGTTTGGGAGTGGTATTGTCTCAGAAAAATAAAGGGAAGGAATGTCCCATTGCCTTTGCTTCCAGAGTTTTAAGGGAGGCTGAGCAGAATTATTCTACAATTGAAAAAGAGTTACTAGCCTTAAGTGGGCAATTGAAATGTTCGCCCATTTCTTTGGGGAATGAAATTAGGGGTCAGATCACAAACCCTTAAAAGAAATTTTGACGACAAAAGGTCTAGATAAAGTATCTTCTAGGATATGTAAGTGGGTTGCAAAACTTCAAGACTACGACTGAGAGATTGAATAGGCACCTGGTGTGAGAAACAAAGCTGCCGATTGTTTACCAAGGTTAACCAATGTGATTGAAAGTGAAGATGATAATAGCAATGAGGAAGATCAAATTTGAAGTGTTAACCAGGAGATTGTATCGGAAAAAGAATGGGAAGACGCTATGTTAGCAGATGAAATACTTAGAGATGTCAAGGAACGCCTTGAATTTGGTGTCAAAGTTAGTGAGATCAGCAAAGGAACGATGCCTGATGCCATCAGCCATGCATTTTGTGTACTGCTCATAAATAAATGTATTATTTTAAGGGGGGACAAAATGTTTCTACCTACCAGTGTGAGAAAGAATATCCTAGAAATTGCACATGAGGGCCATCAAGTCATGACCATAATCAAGCAATTAATAAGACCAGACTATTGATGGCCAGGGATGGATTTGTAGGTAGAGACATTAATCAGGGATTGTCACATTTGTGAGGATTCCGCAAAGGGTTGTACTGCAAGAATAGAACCTATGACGGTAATGTCTATTCTATCCGTACCTTGGGAACAAGTGGGGTTAGACATTGTGGGACCTGTAAGGAGTCAAGGGACATTAAGATTTAGCATTGTGTTAGTAGACATGTTATCTAGATGGGTTGAAATGTCATGTGTTCAGAATATCTGCTCTAAAGACATAATTGAGTTTTTGTGAGAATACTTTGGGGAGAAGGTTTTCCAACAACCACTGTGACAGACAATGGAGTCTGACTAGTGTCTGAGGAAATGGAAACTTTTCTCAAGAGAAATGTTATATAACATAAAACCAGTTCAATGTATCACCCCAAGACCAATGGTATTGTTGAGGGATCCAACAGGGTCATTAAGAATAGCATCAAGTGTGCTATCACAGTAAATGGGGATTGGAGGAAATCTGCAGAAGACACAGTAATGGCACATAGGTTTACACCTCATGCCATGACCGGGGTGTGTCCCTTTGAAATGTTGAGGGGGAAAAAACCTAACACCTGGGTGTGTACACCTTGGTTGGGTAGAGCATGCCCGAAAGAGATTCATTTTGAAGCCATCAAGGAGAATATTATGAAGGGACAGGTGTGTAACTAAGTCTGCTTTGATATTAGGAAGGCAGCAAAGAAATGTCTTGTTGAGGAAGGCGATTGGGTGCGGGTAAAGTTACCTCATACCAGAACAGAAAGGAATGTTGATTGGTCTGAGCCTATGAAAGTTGTGCAGAACTTTCATGGTGCAGTTAAAGTTTCAAATTGTAGAGTATGGAATGTCAACAGAGTTTTCAAGTGTGTGAATAGCAAACACAGTTTTATCACAGAAAGAAGCACTGAAAGGGAAGAAAAGTGTCTTGATGATAAGAACGAAGGGAAGAGCCATTGTGTGGTGCATGTGAAACATGTGTGTGGTAAACCTTCATACTTGAAAGACTATCTAAATTGAGGTTGGAAATGTTATATACAATTTATCATCACTTTGTTCTTATTTGTTAAGGTTACAATGGAAATGTTATATACAAAATATTACTTTTAGTTTCCTGTTATTGATGCCTTAATCATTAGGAGCAAAATGTAAGTTATTGCCACAGTGTACTTAATTATTGTTAAGTTAATTCTTTCTTTTCTTATGTCAAATTCTTTTAATATTGTAGAGTAAAAATGGAGATATGTAGCATTCCATGCTCTGCATACAATAACCCATGCTTAACCTGGTATGGAGTGTGGAATGTAGAGCATGGAATACTAAAGGAATAATGCACTAGAGACAAACAGTCATTAGAAGGTGGTGTGCGAAGGAGCCGGTGGGCACATGCATATAACTTTTAATAAATGATGACTCTCACCTTCATGCCTCTGCCCAATGAAACTCATCCCCATTGAGCCTGTTCCTGGGGTTAAGACCCCCAAGTTTAGGGCATTCACCTAGCCGAGGGCCAACAGCTCGGTGTGCAGTGACAGAGTCATGTAGCTGAGCAGAGTGGGCCATATCACTCCCTGTGCCAGTTACATCACCACGGGCGAAGCTTTTTGGCCTTTGCCCCTGTGAGGGATCTAGCGCAAGGATGACGCATTCATAGCCCAATTTAAGCAAGGACGTACAATGGGCCATCATGTATGAAAGACTGTCCTCAGCAGAAAAATTTACTATGGAGGTTTCGCACATATCAACAATGCTAATGTCGTCGCTTCTAATAAATCAAAGAGGAATGATGGTATGTAGTAAGTCCATTAAACAGGATCGGCTTAGGAAAAAGCTTTTGTCGTTGCCGAAAATGCTCTGAATTTTCAGAGCCATCTTAGTGACAACATGAGTGTGGCTTGTCGGGCTAGGGGCTCTTTGGTCAGCAACATGTCCCTGGTCAGTCTGGACCACAGCGTTATTCGTTAGTCGGGCCATTACTTCCAGGTTAGCGTTCCCCTGCTTGCTGAACAATGTCTTAAGTTTGTAAGCATGGTCTTCGGCCGGCTCCGCAGTGATTATATTACACAGCAGAGCTTTTCCAGACTTATGTCTGCCTTGGCGGGAAAAGGGACCAGTGTTTTTGTAATGGCAATTTTCTTTCACAAGGTCGATTGAACTCAATTGACTGCAATTATGGCACAATTCGATAAGGGGAGCCTCTTATTCATGCCAGTTTGCTTTGGGACCAAGTGCATGTTTTGAAAAAGAGACTATTTCCTTTTTGGTGGCTGAGTGCCCATTGATTTGTATGGGCAAGTAAGAGGCTTGGCGGGAGAGTGAACGGCTTCCATGGCAGGTGACACCCGCCAAAACAGTGTGATTTGAGAGGTCTGTGCTGTACAAAGGTACTGATAACCACAAAGGACAAGCAAGTTGTTTAGTCACGGGTGCTGGCTCGTGGACTGACTATGTGTGTCCAGTGACCCCCTCTTTATTCCCTCAACATGATGACGTTACTCATACATGTCAACCGTCTCAATTTAGGAAGAAGAAGCCTGATATTTCAATACAAAATATTGCTATTTTTCCCTTTTTCCCACCTAAAATAATTCTAGACCCAAGGCCAGTCGATGGGAACATTCCTTTCTCTGCTTTCCATAACAAAATCTCCCTCCCTGGTGCTTCAGAATGTTGGCATGCATGCTTATTTCAGCGTCTCGCTTATAGGGATATTATGACACCGAGCAGGGAAACATTGCAACAAATACATGACATTAGCATACATGCCAACATTTTGCAGCACCTAGGAGGGAGATTTTGTAACAAAAACCGGGAGATTTAAGTTTTCCCATTGGACTGCTGTAGTATAAATTAAGGGTATCAGCCTGTTGGGCTTAACAACTTTTTTGGTGTAGTAACGTTCAGCAGTTTAAACTGGAATGGTTCTCTAAATGTCCAAGAACAAAAGGAAGTAAACAATGCAGGACAAGGCAAGCGATGCAGTCCAGTAACAGGCCCTCATTACGACCCTTGCGGAAAGCGACTGACCGGAGCGCCACAGCGTAAATAGCGTTTCCGCCATTGCACGAAGGAGCAAAGTGCGGCCCATTCCGACCCATCGGGCACGAGCACCACGCCACGGCGGAAGTGCAAAGTCCGCGATGGCGGAAATGACCCCAAAACGGCCCACACCGCCGCCGTACGGCGCCCTAGGTGCAATACCGCCACCCCTCTTAGCGGTCACCGCAGTGTGCGCCTACCGGAAAGTACGGTGACCGGAAATATACGGTAACGGAAGTTAAAACATGGGGCCGGAACGGGAAACATCCCGGCGTACACCTATAAAACCACTAAAACCACACAACCACCAAAATCACTACCCTGAAACACACCCCAACCCGTCACCCACCCTAGCGAAACCAAGACAAATGGGAAAAGTAGCGAAGAAAGCGTGCGACCGCAAGCGGCAGGTCCACTTCTCCCGCGAGGAACTCACCGTGCTAACAGAGACCCTCCAGGAGAATGCTGCCGTCGTCTTCTCCACGCAAATGACCAGAACGGCACTTGCAAACAAGAAGACCATATGGGCTCTGGTGGCACAGCGGGTAAGTGCGGTGGGGACCGCACCCCGCACCCCACAGCAATGCCGCAAGCGATGGGACGACCTGCGGATACGCGTCCGCAGCATACTCTCTGCCAACCGCAACATTGCCACAGCCACCGGGGGAGGTCCTGAATCACCCATCAAGTTGACCCCCTGGGAAGAAATCTGTGCCTCCACCATCGGAATGGAGAGCATAGAGGGAGTCGGAGGGATGGAGAAAGGAGTGCAGACATCCGAAGATTCAGGTAGGTGTACCAGATAAAACAATGCCAAATCCACACAGTCCATCCATGTGAAGTACCATGCGTCCACATAGTGCAACAGAAACACATGTCCAGGAGAACGGCCACACACATCGGCCTGATAGCGCACGTTAAAACCCACAATAAATACATAAATAATTAAAAACCCCTAATACACGCACTACAAGTGCAGCAGGCACACCCTAACTGCAGGCTGCCAAACAACTGCACCCTCACTCCACACACAAATCAAAGCACCTCCAAGGACCCGACCCAAATCACCCTCAGGTACCACCCCAGAGCATGTGATACAATGCCATTCCAATTCCCACAGACCCATCATTAACCCTCGCCCTCCTTTACTCCACCACAGGGTCCGATCCAAACGACGAGCTACAGGACACCCCTACCAGCACACCTGCAAAGAGGGCCAAGACCAACGGCCAGAGACCCTCCACCTCAGCTGCACGCATCAAGACACGGCAGCAGCACAAATCAGGTGGCAGCACAGAGGAGGGAACATCAACAGGCACCCCAGCAGCCAGCATGCCCACAACACCACCACCACAGGTCCCCCCAATGGATGCCACAGAAGGCACTGCCTCTGGTGGCAGCAGCACCATAGGTGACACCCCATTGATGGCAGCATGCTCCGACACAGAAGACGGGGATGTCGAAGTCAGATCCATCCATGACCTGTCCCAATCCCCCTGTCTGTCCCATCCCGTACAACATGAGGATACCACGCAGGGGCACCCACAAGACAACGACTGGCCATCCCCCACAAGCCCTGTGGCAAGGCAACATGAGGACAACAGCCCCTCTGTGACACCCCCGCAAATGGGCATGGCCCAGCAGAGGCAACAGTCCCTCGACAAGTTAATCGTGCAACAGCAGCAAATGGCCACGCTCCTCAAGGACCATGCCGATGAATGTGGGGGCACTAAGGCAGACATAGAAACATCAACTGAGACACTTAGGGCAGAAATGGAGAGAGGCACAGAGACGCTAAGGGCACAAATGGAGGGTAGCACCGAGAGCCTGAGAGTCCAAATGGAGAGAAGCACCGAGAGCCTGAGGGGGGAACTGCATGCGACGTCCAAAGACGTATGTGCCGAACTTGCCGCAGTGCGCCGTGTGCTCACTGAGCTCTCGCAAACCCTTAGGGACATGCATGGACGTGAGCAGGCAGACACATCATCCGTTGCAAGTTCCGTCCAGGGCAGCCCCCAACGTAGATCTGGAAGGAACCTGCGCTCCACAGGCAGGGGTGCCCCTGATACCCGCAGAGGGGGCTTGCAATAGCGACAGCCCACTGACAATGAGCATCTTTGGACACTGGGGTTCGGGGGGGAGGTAGGAGGGTGGAGGGGGTGTGTTGGGCTCACTTGGGTGGCGGGTCGATAGGGTGTTCAACATGACATCACATATGCCATATAAAGTGCACGATCAACCAATGAGATGTGTGGACATTGATTTTTGTGTACTAGGCCATCATAGGCGTACAGTCCATATTGTGCATGTCCCAGACACGCACAGTGCCACGAGTCCCGTGTCCATGTATCAGCCACCAGGCGTGAGTGCTAGAAGCATACATCAATGAGATGCTGACGAATGTCACGGGCCTCCGGTGCCTCGCAGACTCCATGAGGTGCTGCCACATCCCCACCCTCATCATGACCATCATCAGGTGCTTGCAGTTCTGCGTCAGGGGGCATGGGCACATTTCTACGTACGCACATGTTGTGGAGCATGACACATGCCATCACCATCTTTGCAACCTTCTCATGGCGGTACAGGAGTGCCCCGCCCGACCTGCTGAGGCAGCGGAAACGAGTCTTCAGTAGGCCGAATGCCTGTTCAATGACTACACGGGTACGTGAGTGGGCATGGTTGTAGTCCTCCTCATGCTGGTCCCGTGGGTTCCGGACTGGTGTGAGGAGCCATCTCTTCAGTGGATATCCAGCATCACCTGTATGTGGACGAGAAACCTATGATGTGGAATGCCATTGCTACGTACGCACACCCCCCCCTTCCTGCCAGGTCATTGCCAAATCACATTCCCCACATGATCATGCATGTAATGAGACTCACCGAGTAGCCAGGATCTGTTCCCTGCGTGTCGCTCCATGTAGCGTGGTATTGTAGAGTTCCTCAAGACCATAGAATCATGGGTAGATCCAGGGAATCGGGCACAACAATGTGTAATGATCCTGTTGGAGTCACACACCATTTGTACATTCAGGGAATGAAATTGTTTTCTGTTGCGGTACTGGGCCTCCATTGCATGTGGGACGACCAATTCCACATGGGTGCAGTCGATGGCACCAATGCAACCCGGTATGCCGGCAAGTGCATGGAATCCCACTTTTGTGTTGGTAATTTCCTGCTCCGAGCGTGGTAGAGAGATGTAGTCGTCTGCGTGCTGCAGGAGGGCATCGAGCACTTGCAATAGTGTCCGTGAGAACAGTGGCTGAGAAATGCCATGCAACTGTCCGACTGTGTGCTGGTAGGTGCCTGTGGCCAGGAAGTGGAGTACAGACACCACCTTCAGTAGGGGTGGGATGGCGGTTGGGCTATCTATCATGCTGACAAGGTCAGCCTGTGTCATGTCCACAATGGCGGCTATGGTGTCCCGGTCCAGACGGTAGAGGGTGTGGATCTGCTCATCAGTGAGGTTGAACGGATGTGCTCGGAGGCGTGGGATTGCGGGCTGCCTGCGTGGTGGTAGTGGCTGTGCTGGCGGCCCTTGCTGGCCCTGCCTTGCCCTCCTCCTCCTCCTGCGTCTCCTTCGTGCGGCCGGTTGCAGTTGGTGTTCGTCTTCTTCTTGGAGTTGGAGTAGTTGCAGTGCTATCATGTCCCCCAGGGCCAACATCGCGAGTCCTGCCGGTAGCATTTCGGTGTGGTTGTGGGAGGAGACTGGCTGTGCAATTTATGTGTTTTCAGGCTGTATGGCCTCCACCTGTGGTGATTAATTCCACCTGTGCAAGCTGCTCTCCCCTTTGGCCGAGCACGTCCCGCGCACAACGCTGCAAATCTGGGAATGGCATCTTGCTATTGCAATCATGTATTTGTACCCGATGGCCGTGTAACATTGGTTGACATGTTCATTCTGCTGTGGTCCCATTGTTGCACATACTATCTGTGCAGTCGCGAACAGACTTGTGAAGGGTCAGTGGAACGTAGTACTCGAGTAACGGTGGGCCCTCATGCATCACTTTACCGAGTTGCAATGACGGGCGGGGCGTCCCATTTGTGGGTGAAGGCAGTTGACATTTTCACACACAGCCGCACTCGATGGAATAATTAGTGATTTCAAACGGCCACAGATGCCTTTTCGGCGTGATGTTGCAAATGTGGAATTCCAAGGGCGGCGCTTTCGGTTTCCAGCTAGCGGCGAGGAGATGCCCACAGGTCTGACTGCAAATATAACGTTCTGTTGTTCAATGTCCTTGAGACAGGGCCCATGGCGAGGGAGCAATGATTGATATGAATAGTTTGGGATGCGCAATTGCTACGTGGGCGATGAGGCCGGCCGTTCCCAGATACATGTTACTTCACAACACCGGAATTACGGGCTGGGGCACTGTGGATTTTGCAGGCTGCATAACGCACAGACTCAATGGATGTTTCTAATGTTATGTGAGTAATTATTCAGGCGTTTTGATTCCGGGATGAGGGAATGATGAATGGATGCATGGGCAGGTGATTTGATACAGAGTTTGCCATGTACAGGGCTTCTTGGGATCTATCCGCCTCCCCTACGCTATGTGATGCAGGGCTGCCATGGTGGGACCATCGTCTATCTGGCCTTGTTGAGCCCTCCCTGTCTCGACACGCCCTTAGACACTTGTGTCCATGCACATTAACATTCCCATCTGATGGATTCTGTTTTGACAGACGCATGCACAGGTACACTCGTTTGTGATGGTGTTTGCACCTCGATATAGATGGTTAGGAGTCGCAAGTGGTTTTGGGGTGGTGATGATCCTTTGGAGTGGGCTAGCATGCATATGGCTGTGGATTTCGTGTGATCATTGAAGTGAGTTGTTGGAATGTAGTTCTGATGGCCATTCTGTTCTTTTTCTTTTCTTTTGGTTGACAGGTATCTCCTCCCCTTTTGCCACTGCCATCTGTATGCCACTCCTGCAGATGGGTTTTACTCCCGACACCTGCTGCTTCGTGTTAATCAGTGGAGCAGCATTACGATCTTATGGGACGATCGCCAATGGCCCACATGCCCTTACGCTGTACTGGTGGCTCGGAGCAACATTTCGGCCTTTCGGCTGGACTAGTGCCTCCCCATTGGGACGGCCCTGCGGTTCTGTGCGCTTCCATGTTGCCTTTTCGTACGTGAATGTGGCTCTGTGTACCATGAGGGAACAGGACGACACACAAGTAGTGGCTGGTCATTTCTTGCGGATGCAGCCCACAATGGTGATTGGTGTTTAGGAGTTCATGGCCTGATGGCTGTATGGGCTTGGTGACTTTGATGTGCATTAAATTTCTATTCTGATTTGGCCCGTGTAGCGTTTTTCTTTGCAAGTGATGTGGCATATGCCTATTTGGGGGGCGATGTATTGTGAGGAGATCTGCATTGGGTTCCAGCTTCGGAGTTTAGTTGCGTGGTACTGTACTGGGCGCGTTTGCCTACTAAGCCCGTGAGGTCAGGGATGGGGGCTGCCAATATGACAGTTTGAATGTTGTCATGCTCAGGGGCGGGGGATTGGGTTTTGTGTAACAGATGCCGGTCAGCCAGGTGGACTGGTGGAATGATGTGATTCTCGGAATATGGCTGGTCACAGGTGCCTGTGTTTGCGTGCGTTTCTTGGTGGGGGACTGTGGTCATGTCCATTGGGATGGCTTCTGTGTTCGTGCCATCTGTGCCCTGCAGCTCCCATTGGCCCCTCTTGTGTTTCTTTTGTTCGTTGCCATGCATGGGTGACTTGTACATTTCAATGGTTGCATTGTGGCTTCATTGCACCTACGGGGAGTTGTACTTTGTGGGCAGGGAGCGGTGTACAGGCACTCAGTGGGGCCGTTTACGGTTGATTCGCGATGCCGTACTTCTCACCATGGCGGAATGGTACATTACGCCATGCCTGATGGCGTTAGGTACATGTCCGCTAGGGTCGGAATTGGCGTACCGTTGCGCCATGGTGGTGTTTGCGGTTTCGCATGGCGCGCGCGCGCGTGCTTGGTGCAGTTAGCGTTGGCGTTCACTACGGTGTCGCTAATGGCTTCGTACTTTGCGGTGACGGGTCATAGTCGCACCGAGCGCTATTCGATGGCGGTATTGCATTTCCGCCATCGTTTTCCGATTTCCGCAAGGGTCGTAATGAGGGCCACAGTCTTTTAATCCCTCTCATAGGAGGAGCACCGGGAGTGCGACCTGCTCCTTATCATTTGCGCCTTCAATGTCTGTCCTGGCGCGCTTTGCCGGCTCTCGCCGGGTCACACGGGAAGTCTTGCGAGATTACACCGTAGCGCGTCTTGCAATGTCCCTACACACCTCCCTTTGATAACACCTCAAAGTTTATTCCATTACAAAGTCATCATACTTCACTGGTGTTCTGTGCTCCCTTCTCGTATGATCTTCCTTCATACCACCTGTGTCCTGTGCTTGACTCACTTTATGGGATGTTTCTGACGCCTCTCTTTCTGTCTCTCCCTGTGTGATTTCTTTTGTGGTGAGTTCTAGTTCTCGCTCTCTTGTGGCATCTTTGTTGGGGCTTTTACAAGGGGTGAATTCCTCTTGGGTTCTTTCCGCTTCGCAATGCTTCTCAAACATTGCCACACGCTCCATGTTCCACGTGTGGCCATCCTCTGTGCGAACGTGATTAGTCCCTCTGTGGATGACTTTTATTGGTCGACTGAACTTTCAAACCTGTCATTTGGTCCTTGCTCGGTAGTCCTATTTTGATCCAATCGCCTTCCTTGACTGCACGGCATTGGGTCGTTCTTCTCTGATCACTCCATCTCTTCATGCATGCTTTGCTGTTTTCCAACCTGAACACTACTTCAGCCATGTCTACTTCATCATCTTCTCTTACTCTGGTCAACCATGGTGGTACCAGTGTGGATGCTGCTCTACTCCCCCTCAGCATTCGAAACTGCAAAATGTGGGTGATGCCGTTGGGGGTTAATCTGTGGCCCGCAACAACCTCCTTGACTGTTTTGAAGGGCTCCATACTGGAAGCGGTTGCTAACTGGATGGCTCCTTCAATTAACCTATTTGCCCTCTCCACTACTCCATTCGCTTGGGGATTGTACAGTGTGGCCTTCCTCTGTTTTATGTTGTGTTTGTGCAGGAATGACAAAATTTCCACTGACACGAGTCGTATTCTATTGCCCGTGACTAACTCTTTGGGGAGACCTTCCCTCTGAAAGATGGATGTGAGGACTTCTATGACGGTAGCCGTGGTAATGTTGGGGACAAATTCTGCTTCTACCCATTTTGACAGGTAGTCTACCAGTACTATGCCATACCGATGCTCAGGAGCCATTGCCTCCAATGGTCCTATGAAGTCCAACCCCACCGTGTGCCAACCCTGCTTCTGGGATCTCTGTGGGAATCATCTGGGCTTGTCTGGTCTTCAAGCATTTGTCACTGTTCAGACACTTGTGCCATCTCTCAATCATGGAGCCTATTTCCTGGTCCATGGCAGGCCACCAGTACGCCTCTCTCACCCTTTGTTGGGTCATGGTGTTTCCTAAATGCCCTGAGTGAGCCCTGCACAGGATGACTCTTCACATTCCCACCGCTGTATTACTTGATCTCCCTTAATGAGCAATTCTTCCACCTCTGAAATGTCTTCCGCCACTTTCCTATACAGCCTCATGCCTTCTGGTATGGCCCTTTCTTCTGGCCATTGGTTCCTAACCCACTCTCTAAGTCTCACCATGGTGGGGTCTTTACTGTCCTCCTTGTTCCAATATCCTTCTCCTAACTCTGGGCCCCTGAGGTCTTGGATTGACACTACAATGCATTCATCTGCAGAAACGTGGTGGCTTTCTCTTTGTTACTAGGTAACCTTGACATGCAGTCCACCTGGGCATTTTCCACCCAGCTATGTGGGTGATTTCAAATGTTTATTCCTGAAGTTTGGCACCGATGCGTGCCAACCGGGGTGTAGACGATTTTATCCCCCCTGGACTGAGCATATGAATGAGAGGCTTATGGTCGATGACCAGTTTGAACTTGGTGCCCCATACATAAGTCCTTAAATGTTCAACAGCCCATGTGCAGCCTAGCATCTCTTTCTCCACTGTGGAGTAATTCTTCTCAGCCGTGGACAGGGCTTTAGAGGCGAATGCCACAGCGTGTTCAGTGTCCCCTTTCTTCTGGGTGAGTACGGCACCTAGCCTGCATGCACTGGTATCCGTAGTGATGACTGTATCCCATGCTGGATTGAACGGCTGTAGGCACAGTGCTTCCACAATCTGTCCTTTTATATTCTCTATGGCCTCCAGCCATGTGAACTCTGTGCCTTTTTTCAGTAGGTTTCTGTCATGCGCCGCTCTCCATGGCGCTTGTGGCCGCGGGTACGCTTGGGCGGCCATTAGGCTGTTCCAACACGTTCCGCCCAGCGTCCCGCAGCAGTCTATTTGTTAGCAACGGCCGCTGATGGGGGTACTTAGTTCCTCCCCCTCCAGCAGCCGGCGCGTTGAAACCGCTGTGGTCAGATTCCACTACCTTTGGTCTGCCGCGCTAGTTTTCCTTTGGTTCCTTGTTGCAACCCTGTTTCCTCCTCTTTTCTCTCTGCCATGGCTCCTCCGGGCCCCCGGCTCTCTCCCCGGGGCTCTCTCTCCCTCTTTTCCACTCTCACTCTCTCTGCCTTCTCCCTTCTCCCCACGTCATAGCTCTTCCAGCGTTGTTGTTCAGGGTCCTTTACCGAACCGCCCCTCGGCTCGGCTGTTCTTCCAACGTACCCTTGGCAGTGCTTTCCTCTCACTTTCCCTTCTTCCCTTATCGTCCAGCCTACCTGCCTATTTGGAGTATCAGCTCCCTCCGGTCCTCTTTTTCCGGATTTCTCATCATTTGTATCACTGCCGTGAATTCCCAGTCTCCTTACGTCATGACAGCAGTGAAGCCCACCTACCTGAGGAGCCTTCTGCTTGGTGTAACTTACAGAAGCCGGATTCTACACGAGTCCTGCAGTCCACATGGGTTTTTTGTGCCGTGAAATGGCTTTTTCCCCAACAGTCGATCCCGGAAGAGGAGTCACAGATCTGCATTGGAGAAAGCATTCACTGTGGCTTCCTCCGAGGGTAGATCTTTACTTCATAAAAAAAGAAGGACTACCGATCCCGGCGCCCTCTGGCCCAAAGCAGTCCGGATTCCAGTCTCTCAAGTGAGGAGGAGAGTGTGGAATCCGGGGAGGTTCTCGTGAGGGATCTGACAGTTTCTCAGCGGCATTTTGATTTCTCAAAAATTGGGGATGAATTTGGCATAATATTCTCCGAGTCAGGAAACAACCTCACTTGTTGGTTGGCTCCGGAGCCTTGACAATGGCTTGCACAAGGTTTTGTTTGGGGCTTATTCTCTGGGAAGAAATCTTGTACTCCAAATATTCAACCTCTTGTGCACTTTTCATATCTCAACTTGACTCCGGCATCCTGTAGATTTGGTGAGAACTCTTTTGAGAGTGACGACATGCGTGTGTTCGCTCGCTGCATAGACCAATATATCATCCTGGAAGTAGGACACGTAGTAGTAAGTCCATCATGCATTGAAACGCTGAAGCTACGGACGACAAACCAAAAGGCATCTCAGTGAATTGATATGTGCCAAACGGGGTGATAAACGCTGTGAGTGGCTTGGATTCTTTGTGCAGGTGTATTTGATGATATGCATCCCTCATATCCAGCTTGGAGAACACTCTGGCTTCTTTCATCATGAGGATGAGTTGATTCATGCTGGGGAGGGGGTAGCTATCTGAAATGACCTCCAAGACAAGGCTGCGAAGGTCAATGCACACCCTCAAGTCTAGTGAGTTTTGCTTTTTGATAAGGATGATGGGGCTCAACCAATATGAGGCTTCTACCTCCTCAATGGTGCCCTCCTTCACCATTTTGTTGAGCTTGGTTCCCGAGTATGCCCCAGACTGTCGTTGGCACTGGCCTTACTTTATGCTTTATGGGGACTGCATTTGCTTTGAGCATTATCTTGTCTAGAAAGTTCTTGATTTTCTTTGGCCTGTCTGAAAACAGTTTAGGAAAGTCTTCTTTAACTACCGGCACTCCTCCTGTATTGACTGTTAACACTTGATCTTCTGTGCTGGGATCCAATTTGATCTTGAGCTTGGCTTGGTCATCCCATCCTAGGACTGCTGGGCCTTCTTGGGTGAAGTATATTCTTGTGGTGGTCTCTCTCCCCTTGAACTCCACTTTTCCTTTGATGTACCCTAATAGTTCTACTGACGCACCTCCAAATACTGTGGGTTTGTGGTGTGGGCTGAGAACTTCAACCGTTTCGGTGCCCATAATTTCTTTGTATGTGCGTAGGGGCAGTATGGTCAGATCGGAGCCCGAATCCGCCATGACTCTCGTCTCCATGCCGTTCACGCTGTTTGCACAGTGCAGCTTTTCCCTCCTGGCTCGTGAGTTGTTTACCATTAACACAGTGGGTCTCCCTTCTTCTTCAGATTAAGATTCTCCCTCCGTGTTGTGTTCCGTGTTAATGTTTGTAACTTTTCTATTACACCACCTGCATACCAATGAAAAATGTCCAATTTTGTTGCACACCGAGCATTATTTGTCTCTTGCGGGACATTCTCTGTTGTTGGCTAAGTGTTTGGTGCAGGTCTCTGACACTTCAGCGGTTCCTTCTTTCCCCACTTCCCTTCTCTTGCGTCAGACACTTGCTTCTCCTTCTTATTCCTAAAGGTGATCGCTTGGACTTCTGCTGGGCTGCAGCTTCCTGCGTACTTTTTCCGTCGCCCTGAGGTTTCTTCCACTGCTCTTGCAATCTCTATGGCCTTTTCCAGTTGGAGTTCCTTCTCCAAAATAAATGTGTCTTGCTGCTGTGTACCTCGCACCTCCTAGTGCTTGCAGGTAAGTAGTGAACACGGGATGCCATTGTAGCCATGGAATTGCAGGCCTACCTTGTGTTTGTAGAAACGGCGGGGCAGTGTTGCTCCTTGCATGATGATGCGCAGGTTCAAGTCTTGATCCTTGTTGCCAAATATGTAGTATAAATGAAGGGGATCAGCCTGTTGGATTTAACAACTTTATTGCTGTAGTAACGTTCAGCAGTTTAAACTGGAATTGTTCTCTAAATGTCCAAGTACCAAAGGAAGTAAACAATGCAGGACAAGGCAAGAGATGCAGCCTGTTGTGTTTCAATTAGCCCCGTGGACACCTCCGGTAACGTGAGCCCCGTACCTGCAGAGAAGACACAGACATGTCTCACCGTTACGAGATCCCAGCGGCAACTGCTCGCACGGGCTCCCCTTTATTCTCTGAGCATACGAGGCCCTTGTTGTGGCTCGCGCATGCGTGCAGGGTTTACATAGCTCTGTAAATTCCTCCTTTTTCATAAAGAACAAACATAGTGAAAACATTAATAACAGTAGACGGCCCAACTGGGGCACCTACATATAGTGCAAAACATGTAGTCAACATGGGCACCCAACGTGGGCCATTACCGTCCTCCCTGGGGTTCAGGGGTCAGGGTCCATGATGAAGTCACGGAACCTGGCCGGGCATCTGTGACCTTCACAACTTGGGTATCGCCGGCTGTTGCTCAGGAACTGCTGTGGAGAGTCGGTTGGTACCCTGAGCGAAGTTCCCGTTTAATGGCCATGTTGGGCAGCCGCATGTCTATGCAGATACGCACTGCTCCGGGTTGTTTGGGTTTGGAAGCCATTATTGGGGATACCCATGGGGTGGGGCCTTCCACTCTCTCAATTATGTCCATATCGACAAGATTTTGCAGTTCTTGTTCCACCTGTGCCCTTAGGTGAAATGGGACCCGTCAATGTTTTAGCGCGGTCGGTCTCACTGACTCGTCAATATGTAAATGGATTGGCTCTCTGCGCAGTTTGCCTACTCCCTTGAACAAATCCGCATATTGTTCTGTGATGTTGTGAATATCCGATAGATATACCGACATGGCAAAATGTACAATGTTCAAAACTTCAGTAGAGAGTGTGGACTGACCTCAGTCACGAAAAATGTGGCTTTGATGGAGTGTTGGCCATGGGTGGCTGACGTGGGAAATACTCCTTGTAGGGGAAAGGGTTTGTTGCCCCCAAAGGTGTATATCCTAGCCTTAGTTTCATCGAGCATCGGTGGACACGGTAGTGCCTCATAATGTCTAGCGGCCATGACACACCTGAGTCTCCGGTATCTATCAGCACTGGTGTTGGGGTTTCACCAATTTCTACCACACAGGTGGGTTGCCGTTGTTTTCTAGAGCCAGAGTCAATGTTCGAGATAAAGAAGACCTCTTCGTCCTCCTCTTCCTCCTCGGCTAATTCAAGATCCTGCATCCCTTGTTCAATGGCGGCAACTCTTTTGTTTCTGTGGGCCACTATTGCTGGCTCTGGCTGGTCCTCGCGAGACAGCCACTGGGTTGGCTGCCCTACATACCCTCGCAAAGTGTCCAGTCATGTCACACCGCCGGCATACCCTTGATTTTGCCAGACAGTCACTGGCATGCGGAAGGTCATAGCCACAATATTGACAAAGTTGCGGCTGCTCCGGCTTCTGGGAGTATTCTGGTTTCCTTTTGGCCCATCGTGGCCTATGGGTTGTATTAGTTACAGAGCGTCCAATGGCATAGGCCTCCTCGCTTTTTCCGGGATGGACTGCTGCGTCCATCTTTGCACTACTGCTTTCCGCCAGCTCATACGCCCTGCCCATGTCCAGAATCTGCGCTAGTGTTAAACCTGGTTCTCAGAGCACCTGGCGTCTGTGCTTTCCTGAGCTGAACCCTTGGATGAGTTGGTTGCACCATCCCCTCCTCATTTTCCCATTGACATGCGCTAGCCAGATGGCGCAGCCTTCCGCAGAAGTGATTCAGTGTCTCATCCCCAGACTGCCTCTCGCTGCACATCATAAATCTGTCAAAGTCCTGGTTGGCCAGGGGCAGAAAGTGTTCTTTGAGGGCGTTTTTTACGTCTACATACGTGGTTGCTTGAGAGTTCAGTGACTCAAATGTGCGATGGACCTCAGAGCCAGCTGCATACAACAGCGTCGCCACTTTGGCATCGTCTTCCGTCTCCCCAGTGGCTCTGAAATACATTTCTAACTTTTTGACCCACAAAAGCCATTTGGGCCCTAGTTTTGATGGGGGGCCAGACATGTCGAACTCGGGCATAGGTACTAATGTACCTTGTTGTCTCTGTAGTGGCTGGGCTTGTGCTCTGGCGTCCTCCTGGTCTTCCATGGCCTTAGACCGCATAGGCACCTCCTTCCTTTATAGAGGCCGCAAGTCTGTGCCACACGTGTCCAGTATACTGCTCTGGGCCAAAACACCAAAAGAATTGACCCCTGGAAAGTGTTATGCTGTCCAGTGAGTCTCCTGTAATGTGGATGGGAGAGGATCTCCAGCTCCTTGCTCAGGCTGAAAAACGGTCTGAATTATGTGCATGTGTCCATTACACACAGAACCACAGCCATCTGTGGCAAAAATAGCTGTGGGGTTTTCCAAAAAATGTACACACAACGGCGCACAAGCACCCTGTAAGGGGGAAACAACCGTTGAATCACAAAATGGTGGCCCGCGTGTGCCGCGTAGGTAACAGCGTCTAGTGGGTGTCGAGGAAATTATATGGATGCCAAGAGAATTATGCCCAGAACATTTCCTCTCCCCGCTCAGGGCCGTCCTCATCACCATTGTTGTGTTTCAATTAGCCTCGTGGACACCTCCGGTAACGTGAGCCCCGTACCTGCAGAGAAGACACAGACACATCTCACCGTTATGAGATCCCGGCGGCGACTGCTCGCACGGGCTTCCCTTTACTCTCTGTGCATATGCGGCCCTCGTTGTGGCTCGCGCATGCGTGTAGGCTTTACATAGCTCCGTAACATTGTCCAGTAATCATACATTCCAACCCGCCCGATTTAGGCGGGAGACTTGCGATTTTTTCATTAAAAACAGTGCTATTTTTTACGGTCTCCCGCCTAAAATAACAATATCCCCAATGCATTCCTATGGGGAAAATGCATTCACCTGATTTCGGTGCTGAAATCTCCCTGTCAGGGGCTTCAGAATGTTGGCATGTCTGAGTAATAGTCTTTTCATAACAACATTTTATTGGTTTTTGCAGACTAGTATATTCATTACAAAAATTCAATATTTATCAGATAGATCATAAATAGGAGCCTCTAGAAGCGTTTGTAGGTTGGGGGCAAGAGAGATGCTGGGTTCCTGGCTGTTGCAGTTGGGTCATCTTGGTCCCGGATGGTTGTCCGACTTGATTCCGGCGTGTTTGGGAGTCACTTGGGGCTCAATAAAGTGGGCTACATTGAAGCCACCTTGTGAGTGGGGGTCTCCTGGTGAGGGCTGGGAATTTGGCCGCATAATCCAAGAATGGGTCCCATATATTCAGAGTTCTATTTAGGGAGTCTGAACGTATTGCTGTGTTTTTTTCCGCTACTGCTATGTCCCAGCATTTGGACCACCATAAGGCGATGATCGAGGGGCCACTTTCGTCTTTCCATAGTCGGGCCATTGCAATTTTCGTGGCTAGTAGTAGGTGATTGCATAGACGAGGGATTTGACCTGAGATCGGGAATGCGCCGTCTCCGGTTTCGCCTAGAAGGACAATTCCTAGGTCCCAGGGGATGGAGAGACCGGATATTTATTTGATGTGTTTCAGGACTTCCTTCCAGTACACCTCTGCCTTTGGGCATGCCCATACTAGGTGGAATAGAGATCCGGGGACCGGGCAGCCGTGCCAGCATGTGTCGGGAATTTCAGGGTTGGCCTTGTGGATTTGAGTAGGGGTGATATAGTATCTATAGCACGGTTTATAACCCCCTTCCTTGTTCGTGATGCATTGTGAGCTTTTGTGCAATCTAGCCAATATTTTCCCCCAGTCTTCTACTGCTATTTCCCGTCCAATGTCTTTTTCCCATTCTGTCATATATCTTTCTTTCTTTGCAGGGTCAGACCTGTCTAGGAGCCGGTATATAGTGAATATTCTGCCTCTGCTGGTTGGTGATGATATTGTGAGTTCCAGTGCTGTTGGTTCTCTAGAACATTTATCTCGAGTTCTCCTGTGTGACATCCAGTGCCTGATTTGAGTGTAACGGAATCTTTCCCGCTCGCCCACTCCGAATTTTATTTTGCACCTATCGAATGTGATGGGCGAACCTTTTTTAAAAAAAATAATTTTTATTGTTTTGAACAACACACCAAACATTACAACTTTTAGGACGATCATAATCAATGTCAAGCCAACACATTATACATTCCCTGTCCTCCCCCCTCCCTCCCCACAAACTCGAGCCGTTTCATCAGTGTCATCTACATGAGTATTTTCGGGAGTCTCAGTACCTGTTGACTCATCTGAGTCTTCTGTTTCATGACTGACCTGGTGAGGGGCAGCCATTGAGGTCACCAGTTGCCTCCAGGCCATCAGGGGGCCCACCTCCTCCTCTCCCCCCCTGGTGGCAGCTTAAAACCAGACCGCAGTTTCTGCTTCTGCCCATCTAAGGAGGTCCGCCCACCATGTCCCCACTCTAGGCCTATGGGCCGTCTTCCAACACATAGCAATCCTGCTCTTGGCCAAGACATATGCCAGGTCCTTCAATTTGCTGATATGCTTTAAATTACGTGGCCTGGGGAAATTCCCAAGCATGCATGCCCCAGCGGACCCCGCATCCAGCGCCACACCCCCTCCGGCCATTTTCGTCTTTATTTCTTCCCAGAATCTATGCACCTCTGGGCAGGCCCAGAACATGTGCAGTAACCCTGCCTCCTCCTCTCCACACCTGGGGAATTTCTGTATGGCTGGGCCTCCAAACCTGGCTATTCTTCCAGGGGTCAGATAGGCTCTGTGGGTGACATACAGCTGGATCTGCTGGAGTCTCGCATTCCGAGACACCTTTTTAGGGTACCTCTGGGCTCTTTTGTTCATCTGTCATGGATTCTACAATCTGCTCCTCCCAGTCATGCCTCAGCTGGTGTAGCTCCCTCTCTGCCTTTGCTCTTAAGCGCTCATATATCCTAGATATTTTATTTCATGTCCACCCTCCGAGACATCATACATCATTTCCAGGGTGGCATCAGGTTCTTCCGCCAGCGCCGTCCCAAGCCACCTTCCCCTTACCCGTCTCAAGAACCTGATATATGTAATGTATTGGCCACTATGCACCCCTGTCTCCTCCTGCAGCCTCTGGAATTCTAATACCTCCCCTTCCTGCCATATATCTCCAAGGGTGGCTAGACCCACCTGTTCCCAGTATCTGTGAACCGCTTTGAACAATTGGGGGTCATCCCCGCATAGAGCCACCAGCGGGACCTGCTGAGAGAGCGGGTCTGGGTCGCCCACCGTTTTCCATGCTCTGCGCAAAACTTCCCAGCCCAACTCCAATAGTCTCACCCTCCCCACCATCTTAGTTTTATGCATCCACACCGTCTCTCTTAGAAAGTATGGGGCTGTGTCACCCTGCAAAAGCCTGGCTTCCGCCAAGTCCTCCGCAGACAACCACCTGGCCACATACATCAGCTGGCCCGCCAAGTAATACAGCTCGAAGTTTGGCAGGTTTATACCCCCCTTATCACAAGTGTTCTGTAGCTTCCACAGGGCCACCCTATTCCTGGAGTTGCCCCATATGAAGCCCCTGCACATGCCATGGAGTCTCACAAAAAAACGTCTGGGGATCAAGTATGGGACATTCACAAAAAAGTGCAAGAGTCTGGGCAGAACGAACATTTTGAGCAGAGCTGCTCTCCCCATCATGACCAGGGGCAGCCTAGACCAGAACGCCATGCTATTCCTAATACCCTCCATCGCTTTCTCTGTATTATGTGTGTGCTCTTTCTCTATTTTATGGTAAATATTCACGCCCAGATACTTGAATGTCACGGTCTGCCAGGGTATCTGCAGGACGGGTAGCCTCGCCAATGGGGTGCTCCTATACCTTCCCAGGGGTAACAAGCTATACTTGTGATGGGCGAACCTTCTTCCAGAAAGTCACTAGTTTTCGCCAGGCCCCCTGCTATCCAGGCTTGGAAATCCCATGGAGGGTTTCCTGGTGTAAATTCAGGGTTGTTCCCGATGGGGGACATGGGACCAAGGGCGCCTCGTGCTCCCCATTTCCACTCTGCGGCTTTCCAGCATTGGGTCGTAACAGTTGTGGCCGATAGGGGCCCAGCGTTTGCTTGTGGTTTTATAGGTGGTAGGTGTGGGAGATCGTGTAGTGGGACCGGGCACCAGGTCTCTTAGATTTGTCACCATTTCAGGGGTTCTACTTCTTGTACCCAAGACATTGCGTGAGATAATTGAGCGGCAAGTGAGTATCTGGCTAAATCAGGGACTCCCAACCCACCCTGTGATTTACCCGTCAGCATAATTCGTTTGTTGATCCGGGGCTTCCTCCCCACCAGACAAATTCTAGTATTTTCTTTTGTAGAGCCTGTATGGCAGGGGTAGGGATCTGTAATGGTAGTGCTGCGCATTGGTATAGCCATCTGGGGATCAAGTTCATTTTAACGGCGGTAATTCACCCAAACCAGGAGATTTCCTGCTGCTTCCACCTTTTGAGGTCATTCTGCAGGACCCTGATTAATTGTGGGATGTTGTTTGAGTACATACGCATTGGGTTTTTAGTGATCTGGACCCCGAGGTATTCAATTGCATCATTGTCCCAGGGATTGGTGAGAGTGGGGTGAGAAGAACCCTTTCCTGGTGAGAGAGGTTGACGGGTAATGCTGAGGATTTGGACAGGTTGACCCTGAATCCCGATAGGGCCCCAAACTCCTCGATCTCTTTCCATAGTGCCCCCAGGGAGGTTGAAAGGTTTGTCGCAGTTAATAGCACATCATCGGCATATAGCACGATTTTGTACTCCTGGTCACCCACCTGTATTCCCCTTATGCCCTCGTTTTGTCTGATTCTGGCAGCGAAGGGTTCCATGGACAGAGAGAAAACTAGGGGTGATAATGGGCAGCCCTGTCTGGTGCCTCTTGAGATATCTATGTGATCTGACCTGGTGCCATTAATTCGGAGTTGTGTGGTAGGGATTTGATAGTTGGCCATGACCGATGAGGTGAAGTTGGGGCCGAAACCAAAGCGTTGAAGGACCGCATGGATATAGCCCCAGTCCATGCGGTCGAAGGCTTTGTGGGCATCTAGTGAGATTACTGCCATCCCTATTTTTGATTTGTGGGCGCACTCAATTAAGTTTATCGTTCGCCGAACGTTGTCGTGAGTCCCAGTTCCAGGGATGAACCCTGTCTGATCTTGGTTGATTAAGCCTGGGAGGACCGAGCCTAGCCTTCTGACTAACACTTTGGCGAAAATGTTCCCGTCTGTAACGCTTACCTTAGACTCCTCAGGGACACCACGTGATATTCTGAACTTCTCAGGGTGCGCAGTTATCTTTTGTTCGCTACCCCAACTGGACTCTCTTTCTATACCACAAAAACAAATTACCACACGAAATGAATGTAAAGAGTTCTAATGTAGTGAAAATATTAAAAGGTTAAAATTCTTAAAACTGTGTAGTTCCGTTACCTTAGTTGGTGATTTGGTTAGCTCTCCATCCTGCTTCTGTGCAGGGGTGCATGTTCTGAAGAAGGGTCAAAACTAGGGAAGATAGACTGCCCAATATGAATTTTCGGTTATAAATAAATGCCTATGGTGAGGTGGAAAGAGATTAACCTATTTTCAACAACACAACCGTGACTGAAGAGGAAGGGTTGTTCTCTGGAAATCCTAAAAATATCTCAAAGGTGCTACTCCTAAAATATACCCAGTCAGGAATGGTATTGCAACAAACTACTTACAAGAAAAACCCTTACTGTGTCTAAACCGAATGTGCACAACCCTAAACCTTTTATGTACCTTAATGTGTGGAATTAGTGTACCTAACTGTGACAGAAAAAACGGAACACTTCTGTTCATAGAACAAAACTCTCCTCACAACCCCCTAGCTCCGTAAGGCTAATACGATACGGTGGTTAAACATACACTCACCCTATAAGAACAATGTACACAGCGCACTAGCCTTTTAGGAACCGTAAAATCGGTATAAAGAAAAAATTGGGTAACGAATACTTGCTGTGGAAGGAGACCGAACAGGAATGAGTGCCTCGAAATCTCCTCACAAACCAAACACCAAAAGGTAATGCGTATCCGCCAGCTCACACACTGACGAACGCAACTCCACACAGAGTTCACAGAATTGTTGCCGCGGAATGGAACAGGAAAACAATGACCATGGCACTACAGAGAGGGTATCTAGGGATTACAAGGGAAACTGAGGAATTCCTGTCAGAGGGATGAACCGTGGTAAGCGTCCGCTGACACAGCTGAAGACGCGAAGCGCCGTTGAACAAGGGGGGAGGGGCTTAAGTACTCCAGAGTGACAGAAAACTAGACCGCTTGCCCAATCTAGTGTTTGTAACATCAGTCGGCCATGTTGGTTGATGAGGAAGAGCCCCACCCTACCTATTCCTTGACCAGGACTTGTAAGCGGCCACCCAGGAAATTTTGGAAATTCTTTTGAGAGGGAACCCCGTAGTCATGACAGTATTCCCCCCCAAGGCCCCTCCTAAACTGAATTCCCCCCTCCCTGGTTTGGACGGGTGGTTGCGGTGAAAGGTTCTGAGTAACCTAGGGGCATGAACATTCTCGCATGGTTCCCAAGTTCTGTCTTGAGGGCCATAACCCTTCCAATCCACTAAGTAGAATAGCTTATTACGCACAATCTTAGAATCTAAGATGGCCTTGACTTCATATTCTAGTTGGTCATTATCTACAACTACAGGGGCTGGTGCTTCGGAAATTCGTGTGTTTGGATTAACAGGTTTTAAAAGAGATACGTGAAATACTGAATGGATTTTCATGGTTTTTGGAAGGGTTAGCTTCATGGCCACAGGATTGATGATTTTTTCAATAGCAAAAGGTCCCAGGAAGCGGGGAAGGAATTTTCTAGATCCCTTCAAGGTCAGATTTCGAGTGGCTAACCAAACCAAATTTCCCACTTCAGACTCTGGTGCAACACATCTTTTGTCGTCAGCAAATTTCTTCTGGGATTTTTTAGCCACAGATAATTGTTCTCGAGCTTGAGCTATGGCAGTGGTGATTTTTTCATGCAGAGATTTTACTGCTGGCATTTCTAACGGTTCCGGTGGATCGTAAACTGAGGTACGTGGATGTCGACCATGCAAGGTGTAAAAAGGACTCAAACCAGTGGAGGAATGGACAGAATTGTTATATGCATATTCAGTTATCCACAAAACGTTCAGCCAGGTGTCTTCTAGTTGATGTAACATACATCTAAGGTACTGCTCCAAGGTTTGATTGGTTCGCTCAGTTTGACCGTCAGTTTGGGGATGATGACTGGTGGACAAACGTACATCGATTTTAGCCAATTCACAACATTTTCTCCAAAACTTGGAGACAAATTGGCTTCCTCGATCAGAGATTATCACCGTAGGAAAGCCATGCAGCTTCACAATATTCTCCAAAAAGGTTTTTGCCAGCACTGAGGCTGATGGTAATCCTTTCAATGCTATAAAATGCGCCATCTTGGAGAACAAGTCCACCACCACCATGATCGTGTCAAACCCTTCACAAAGAGGCAAATCTGTGATGAAGTCCATGGAGATGGTGTGCCAAGGGGTTGGTGGCACATTCAACGGCAGAAGCAAGCCAGCAGGTTTCTTTTTTTGATTCTTGTTTTGAGCGCAGTTACCACAAGTTTTCAAATGCTGAATGATATCTTTTCTCCAAGTAGGCCACCAATATGACCTCTTAACCTTCTCCATGGTCTTTTTGATTCCGGGGTGACCTTCCAAAAGAGTGTCATGGTAGTTGGTAACCACCTTTTCTTGCAGTTGTGGCGTGGGCAAGTACAACCGTTCCTGATAAAAGGGAAGGCCCTCCTGCACAGTAAAGCCTTCTCCTCTGGATTCCCAGTTCAACAATTCATCCTGCGTAAGGTGGTTTTGAATTTCCATTTTTAATTCTTCAAGAGCAGAGTCTGTCGTGTTCATTACTCCCAGGATTTTTTCTCCAGAAATTATCTCCACAGGATTCACCGGCACATAGGCTTCTTCCCTGTTACCCATTCGTGACAAGGCATCCGCCTTTCCATTTCGCACTCCTGGTCTGAAGGTGATAACAAAATCATACTCAGCGAGAAAGAGAGCCCATCGTAACTGTCTTGAAGATTGTGCCTGTGCGGAGCGTAAGTATTGCAAGTTCCGATGGTCGGTGAAGATGGTCACAGTGTGTCGTGCGCCCAGCAAGTGATGTCTCCATTCCTTCAAGGCACAAATTATAGCCAAAAACTCCTTATCTGTAATGGTGTAATTCAATTCTGCAGCGGAGAATTTTTTAGACCAGAAGGCTACTGGGTGCATTTCTTGGGTGCCAGGATCACGCTGAGACAACACAGCTCCCATTGCTATATTTGAAGCATCGGTTTCAACCACAAACGGAAGATCAGGTCTCGGATGTTGTAGAACAGGTGCAGCAGTAAATTGTTCCTTTAGTTTCTTAAATGCCTCATCAGCTTCATTAGTCCATTCAAATTTCCTGTTTTTTCTAAGTAGGGAGGTGATAGGATGAACTAGGCGAGAGAAATCAGAAATAAACCGCCTATAGAAATTTGCAAATCCCAGAAAACTCTGGATTCCTTTGACAGAAGTTGGAGCAGGCCAAGACAGGATGGCATCAACTTTTCTGTTATCCATTTTGATTCCACTTGAAGATAGAATGAACCCCAAGAATTCAATTTCGGGGACATGGAAATGAAACTTCTCCAATTTCACATACAGAGAATTTTCTTGGAGCCTTTGAAGCACCGATGTGACGTGCTTAACATGATCCGCCAGGTTCGCAGAGAAAATTAGAATGTCATCCACATAGACCACCACACAGATGTCCAGTAGTTCTCTAAAGATATCATTCATAAAGGACTGAAAGGCAGCAGGAGCATCACAAAGCCCGAAGGGCATGACTTGATACTCGAAGAGCCCGAATCGTGTTCGAAAAGCGGTTTTCCACTCCTCACCTTTCTTAATGCGAATGAGATGATAGGCACCTCTAAGATCAAGCTTGGTGAATATTCGTGCCTGCTTCACCTGATCCAGCAAAGTCGAAATAAGGGGAAGAGGATAGCGGTTCTTCACAGTGATTTGATTCAGTGCTCTGTAATCTATGCAGGTTCGCAAATCCCCTTCCTTTTTGGGCACAAAAAAAAGAGGAGATGCCACCGGTGACTTTGACGGTCTAATAAACCCATTGGCCAGGTATTGATCCAGATAAGACTTCAGATGCGCATTTTCTTTTTCAGTGAGGGCATAAATTCTGCTGCAAGGAAGTTGAGCCCCTGGAATGAGATCGATTTGACAGTCATATGGTCTCTGCGGGGGCAAAATTTCCGCCTGCCGTTCTTCTTGAAAAATAGCCTGGAATCTTTTGTATTCTACTGGTAACGAACCGATGAGACCTAAAGTGGTGTTGCTTGTTATCTCAAACTGCCTGGCGTTTTTCGAACCTTCTGCAGAAAAACACATACTCTGACATTTGGAGTTAAACGTCAATGTCCGGGAACACCAATCGATCACAGGGTTATGCTTCTCCAACCAAGGTATTCCCAAGATGATCTGGAATTGAGGAGCTTGAATCAGGTCAAAAGAGATCCTCTCCCTGTGCCCTTCCTGGCAAAGCATCATGAGGGGGTCAGTGCACTGGGTTACGGGGCCTGACACCAAAGGTGTGCCATCCACCCCGGAAACATTTTCAGCTTCCAACTTATTCCTCAAAGGGAATCCCAATTTACTAGCCAGATGTTGATCCATGTAGTTGCCAATGGCCCCACAGTCTATGTATGCAACTAATGCATGCCTCTCTGTGGGTTTCTTCTGGCAAGAAAGGACTATAGGACACACGAAGTGTGAGGTCGCTGCAACCTTTTCCATGCTCGACAAGCGGACCTCTAGACTTGTCGGGCACTGGAGTTTTCCGCCGTCTGTTCTTTTTTATCCGGATTAATTCCTCCTAAAGGCTTCCGTGAAGGTTTTACTGGACAATCCTTTAAAAAGTGACCGGCCTTGCCACAATACAAACACAACTGTAGTTGTCGTCTCTTCTCTCTTTCTGCTTGGGAAATAGGGCCTCGAATTCCGCCCAACTGCATGGGTTCATTGGGAACATCCAATCCTGACTTCGACACTGGTTCTCTTGGACGGACGACAAGGGGTCGACTGTCCTGACAAGCTCGATCCGTCCTCCTATCCTGAAGACGATGATCCAACTGAATCGTCAGATCTATGAATTCTGTGAGACATTCAGGCGGATTGACAACTTGAGCGAGAACATCCTTCAGCTCATTGCGCAGACCACGATAAAACAACGTCACTCTCTTTTCTGTAGGCCAATTTGTTTCTGCCACTAATCGATTAAAAGTGGCTACATATGCAAGCAGCACCTGATTGCCCTGCTTAAGTGACAGTAACTCATTGTCCAATGCCTGACCTTGTGAATGGCGAGCAAACAGTTTCTCTAACTCTCGTTGGAATTCTGAAAAGTTCTGTAACACGGGATCATCCCGATTAACCAAAGGAATGGACCAATCGGCTGCATGACCACCTAAATAAGACAACACAAAGGCAACCTTTGATTGGTCAGTGGAGAACACGCCAGGTCTGCACAAAAAATGTAGTCTGCACTGATTTAAAAACACTGCAAACCTTTTTGGGTCCCCCGTGAATCTTTCGGGAGGGGCCAAGGGAATATTCCCTGGAATCACCACTTGGACTGGAACTGAGGGCGATGTTGATGAGGAAGCTTGGGCATTACTTTGGGGAAGGGGAACCTGTCCCGCCTGATTCTGTAATAACTGGCGAGCCAATTCTTCAGTTCGTTCCCTATTGATTCCCAGTTCCCTTCTAAGAGCACCGGTTTTGGTCCGGGCTGCATGGACTTCAGCTCTAAGTTCTCCCAATAGTTGAGCTAACTGGTCTACCTCAGAAGTTCCCATGATGCCCAGGCGGAGTTTTTTTTTATTTGGTGGCTTCGCGTTCTGTAACGCTTACCTTAGACTCCTCAGGGACACCACGTGATATTCTGAACTTCTCAGGGTGCGCAGTTATCTTTTGTTCGCTACCCCAACTGGACTCTCTTTCTATACCACAAAAACAAATTACCACACGAAATGAATGTAAAGAGTTCTAATGTAGTGAAAATATTAAAAGGTTCAAATTCTTAAAACTGTGTAGTTCCGTTACCTTAGTTGGTGATTTGGTTAGCTCTCCATCCTGCTTCTGTGCAGGGGTGCATGTTCTGAAGAAGGGTCAAAACTAGGGAAGATAGACTGCCCAATATGAATTTTCGGTTATAAATAAATGCCTATGGTGAGGTGGAAAGAGATTAACCTATTTTCAACAACACAACCGTGACTGAAGAGGAAGGGTTGTTCTCTGGAAATCCTAAAAATATCTCAAAGGTGCTACTCCTAAAATATACCCAGTCAGGAATGGTATTGCAACAAACTACTTACAAGAAAAACCCTTACTGTGTCTAAACCGAATGTGCACAACCCTAAACCTTTTATGTACCTTAATGTGTGGAATTAGTGTACCTAACTGTGACAGAAAAAACGGAACACTTCTGTTCATAGAACAAAACTCTCCTCATAACCCCCTAGCTCCGTAAGGCCAATACGATACGGTGGTTAAACATACACTCACCCTATAAGAACAATGTACACAGCGCACTAGCCTTTTAGGAACCGTAAAATCGGTATAAAGAAAAAATTGGGTAACGAATACTTGCTGTGGAAGGAGACCGAACAGGAATGAGTGCCTCGAAATCTCCTCACAAACCAAACACCAAAAGGTAATGCGTATCCGCCAGCTCACACACTGACGAACGCAACTCCACACAGAGTTCACAGAATTGTTGCCGCGGAATGGAACAGGAAAACAATGACCATGGCACTACAGAGAGGGTATCTAGGGATTACAAGGGAAACTGAGGAATTCCTGTCAGAGGGATGAACCGCGGTAAGCGTCCGCTGACACAGCTGAAGACGCGAAGCGCCGTTGAACAAGGGGGGAGGGGCTTAAGTACTCCAGAGTGACAGAAAACTAGACCGCTTCACCAATCTAGTGTTTGTAACATCAGGCGGCCATGTTGGTTGATGAGGAAGAGCCCCACCCTACCTATTCCTTGACCAGGACTTGTAAGCGGCCACCCAGGAAATTTTGGAAATTCTTTTGAGAGGGAACCCCGTAGTCATGACACCGTCGTTGTTCAAGAGTGATATTGGACGGTAAGAATCAGGTAGCTTGGGGTCTTTCCCGGGTTTGTGTAGTAGGACCATGATTAATTCGGCTACGGATTTTGTGACTACTCTCGTGGATAAGAAGGAGTCGAATAAGGCGGATAGCTGGGGTGCCAGCACTCTGGCGAATTTTTTGTAGAAGTTTGCGGTCAGGCCGTCTGGGCCCGGGGCGGAAGATTTGAGGGTTTTGATGGATTCGATGACTTCCTCGTCTTCAATAGGAGCTTCCAAGTGTTCTAGTTGAGATGGGATGTGGGGTGGTAGCGCCCTCAGATATTCTGGTAGGTCCTCTAGGTTCATGGGATCGCTGGTCATTATGGATTAATGGTATCTCATCAGTTCATTGATTTTGTCCGTCTCGGAGAAAAGCAGCTTTCCATTTTCCCCTTGTAGCTTGAGTATGTTGTTTCGACTTCGGATCCCTCTTAGCTTCTGCACTAGTATCATGTTTGCTTTGTTCCCTTTATTATAATAGAACTGTTTTGTATATGCTAGGGATTTGGCTGTCCGGTCGGCGCAATGCATTTCCAGGGCGGTCTTCGCCTTCCTCAAGGCTCGTTCGGCTTTTCTAGAGTATTGAACTTTTAGCTGTGATTCATGAAAGGATACTTCTTTTTCGAGCTTGGATGTAGCTATGTTTGAGACCCTTCGTTGTTCCGCTCCTGCCCCTATCGGTACGCCTCTGACCACCGCCTTCATTGCGTCCCAGATTATGTTGATGGGGGATGTTTGCGTGGTGTTTTCCTTGAAGTAGTTCGATATTGAGTCCTCTACTTCAGCCCTTATGCTGATGTCTAGTAGGAGCGAGTCATTTTGCTTCCAATACCTCTGGATGGGTTTTTTTTGGCCTGAAATGGCTAGGTTCAAGGAGACAGGAGCGTGGTCGGAGATCATGCATGTGTGGATTTCTGCGTTGTTGACACATGGATAAAGGATGCCAGGGATTAGAATGAGGTCAATTCTTGAATATCCCTTGTGGACGTTGGAGTAATGCGTGTAGTCTCTTGAGATATCATTGTGTAGTCTCCAGACATCTATGGCCTCTGTCTCTCTGAATAGAATGGCTAGGGCCAGGGCCTGCATGTAGTCTGCACTCGTGGGGAGAAGCGTTTTATCTAGCTGCGGGTTTGGCATGGCATTGAAATCTCCACCGATGAATAAGTGGCCTTCACAGAAGGCTAAGATGGTTGGGAGGATTTACCTGAAGAAGCTACCTTGGGAGGTGTTGGGGCTGTAAATTGAAACAATCTTGATGGGAAGTTCCTCGAAGAGGCCTTTGAATAGAAGGTACCAGCCCTCTGGATCTCTCCTTATTGTGATGTTGGACATTGGGATTTTATCGCTGAGTAGAATTGCTACTCCCCTTTTCTTCGATCCAGATGAGGCGAAGAAAGATTGCTGGAATCTCTTGAATTTTATACGGTGTTCGTCCTCCGATAGAAGATGCGTTTCTTGCAGTAGGACAATGTCTCCAGATAGATGACCAAGGCGGTGTTCAACTGATCTGCGTTTTCTTGGTGAGTTCATCCCCTGGATATTCCAGGAGAGGATTCTTAATTTGTTCGTATTAGGCATCTCCTGCGATGTAGTGTTGAGTGTATCTCATGGATTTTTCCCCCAGCCTAGACTGTGAGTCTTGGAGCGGATATAGCGGTTGTAATGAATTGGTGATCTGTTTTCGGTTGTTGTTGCATGTTGTATTGCAGTGTCCTTGGGTAAAGCTAGGGACGTATGATGTCCGTAGCGGTGGAATTGTCTGTGTAAGTCCTATGCCCCCACTCCCCCCCTGTACTGCTTGATCTAAAATGGCGCTGGTGCGCAATGCATTCAGGGAGCGCTCGGAGCCATGATGGATATTTACTTCATGCTGCAGTGAAAAGCTGCACACATTTTGCTGAGTGTTAGATTCACGGTGCTGAGAAAAACATGCTTTCCAAACCTGGTATGTGGTCAAGGACATTTCTGCTGGGAAAGCTAACTTTGTTATGGTTTGCTATTGTTCTCCGTGGAGCGTGTTTTTAGAGAAGGGAGGCACTGCGTTTCTTGGGGGGAGCTCTCGATTGACCCAGCTGGCAACCGACGGCTGTTCCTCAACTGCGCAAGTGCAATTTCCAGAAGGTTCGAGAATTAACTCCCCTTTGTGGAGTGTGTATATATGCGGAAGCCCGGAGGTGGTCAGGTGAGACTTCAGCCGGAGAAGGACACTTACGTCTGGCCCTCCTGTGAGCTGTGGTGCTCTCGGCCTGGCTGTTCCCGGGGTCTTCCAGCCGCTTCTGGCAGAGATGAGGAATTCTGTTACGCTCACGGTGATGTATTTCCTTTTGAATTCTTTACTTCTTCTGTGATTTATGTCCATATTATTGTTGGGAGTTATTTCTATGTACTTCTAAGCTTTGAATAAATAGCCGTATAAGAGCTGATTATCTTCTAAGAGTGTGTGGCTGTGAGTTATTGTGTCAGTCTCCGTTCAAAGTATTTGCTCTGTAATTGCATTGGTGATTTATGGTTGTTCCGTGCACTTTGGGGGAGAGCAATACACCCCCCCTTCCCAACGTTGAACTGGTAGGAGAAACGTCTTCTTACTGCCACTGGGGAACTAGTGGCACCAATGCGCTCGGTGTGGGCCAACTGGGCCGCTGAGATGAACCATAGAGAAGCCTGCCGGTGGCCGCGCTTCTGTGCGGATGCCTGCGAGCTGCTTGTCTTAGCTCCGGAGGGGCCTTGGTTGGCTGTGGATGGACCTTATATGAGGGGTCTGCGATCTCCTGGACTAGCGGGCCGTCGCAGAACGCTCATCCCATGTCGCCGTCTTTCTTCGGAGGGCCCCTAAATCTGCGCTGTCTGTTGGATTTGGACCACGCTCCCCCTGGAGACCCGTCCCGATGACGGCGGGCTGTTTCCTCAGGTTCAGAGTTGGCATCTGCATTGTTAAGGCCCATGAGTTTCTCTGCCTCTTTCATCGACTGTATTTGTCTCTGTGATCCCTCCCATTTGAATTTCACTGAGGTGGGAAATCCCCCGTGATATGGAATTTTCTTATCTTGCAGCCAGACTGTCAGGGGTCACATTGTTTTCCGTTTCTTGAGTTTTGAGTTTGCTAGGTCTTGGTAAAGTGAGATCATGGAACCTCGGAAGGTGATCTCCCGCATTTGCCTTGCTTCCCGCATAATGTCCTCTTTTATTTGAAAGAAGTGAATCCTGGCCAGCACATCTGGGGGGAACGAGGATGTTTTCCTTGGAATTGTTCTGTGTACCCAGTCTAATTCTAGGGGGAATTGTCTGGAAGGGTGATGATGAATCTGAATAGATCCGATATGTAAGCTTTCAGTTCTGACTCTGGGATAGAGGCTGGGATTCCTCGGACTCTGATGTTGTTTCTTCGTGAACGGTTTTCCAAATCCTCCTGTTTTGCTTCGAGAGTGTTGCATCTCGACTCAAGGGCGGCTATTCTGTCCTTGTCTTGTTCAATTTCAAATCTTTGGTCGCAGGCCTCAGATTATATTTCGGTAGTCCGATGCTCCATTTCCCCCACTCTTTTTTCCAATGAGTTTATTTTCTTGGTGACTTCCGCTGTGCTTTTTTGGATTTCCCTAGTTAGGGCCACTAGTAGGTCTTGCAGATCGGCTTTGGTTGCAGCTTGTGGTGGAATGGGGTCTGTTCCTGATTCTGCTGATGTGGGGGTGCTATTCTTGCTAGTGTTTTCCGGTGGGTCGGATTTCTTGGCCCTTTCAGCTGCCGAGGTAGGCATGAGGGCGGCGATGTCAGATTGTTTAGCTGCCTTCCCACTTTTAGACATTTTTGTGGGTGGAAGAGAGTGTATGGAATCACCACAGTGTGGGTGAGACAGTGAGGACTTCGTGAGACTGGGTGAAGCTTTGGTGATAGACCTCCATGCCCCGAGGCGACTGCCGCCTGCACTGAAGAATATATATCTGGGACTAGAAGGAAATCAGGCGGTGCCGGGATCCTCGAGGATCGGGGGAGGGGGTATGTTGGCTTGCGGGTTAGATCCGGAGGGGCCTGCTGACAAGAGACCCAGGAGGCTGGGCTGATGTGTCCGGGGGAGCCCACTCCAGGTGCCCACCCGGAACAGGCAGGTTGCCCTCCTCCCCCCGACTCATCACCTGTTGATGCTCGTGCTGGTGTGCTGCTGCGCCGCTGTGTGATGCCATGGCTATGGGGTCCTCCCGTGTCCCCAGAGGGGGGGGAATACCCCAGAGCGTAGCTTTCTCCTCCTGCGATCCGCGGGATGCCCCTCGGGGGCCCCTCTGTGGGTGCGGGGGCCTGTTCAGTGCTGGGGTCCAAGTCAGAGGAGGGGGGTCTGCGTCCCAAGAGCAGCCTGTATAGATGGTGGGGGTTGCAACCCTGTAGGCCTGTGGATCGTGGGTCCAAGGGCCAGAGATACTGCAGAGAGGGGTGTAGAAGGCTGAGGGGTGAGGGGAGATCGAGACCAGGGGGCCACCACAGGAATTGAGGTGCGAGTCCGAGCCCTCAGCTGGGTCCGTGGTGGGAGCAGCGGCAGGGATGGTAGGGGGAACGATCTTCCTCTGGTGCTGTTGTGAAGTGGGCAGGAGGCCCTGCTGCAGCGTCGGGGGATCCGGGTCCCGGCGGGGAGAAGCAAGATGGCCGCCGGGCCTGGGAGATTTACAAGTCCAGGATAAATGGTGGGCACACCTGGATGCGGGTGCGACAGGATAACCCGGGCGGGCTGAGACGGTGTATGAGGAACGCCTTTCCAAGCTGACCGGTGCCCAAAGCGGAGGGGGTGGAGCTCCTGGACCGGAGCCCCGGCGGAGAATATGCTTGCGCTGCTCTGCTTCGTGGGGGAGGAGAGCGCGCGCTCTTGACGGGTTGGGCTGACGCTGAGGTGCCCAGGCTCGGGTGGAGCAGGAGGGAGGCTGGCGGACACCTACGTTGGTTTGCATGTGAGTAGGCTGCTTGGATGTACGCACTGCAGTGCCGCCTGACCCCAGAGCACGGGAGAGTGGAGCTGGGCGAGCGACAGAGTCCCGGTAGGTGCGGGATGGCGGGGAGCTGGGGGTCCTCCTACCTTAAGGCGTATTGCTGCTTCGGCCGGCGCTGGTGCTGGAAGCTGGCTGGTGGGTCCGGAGGCTATGGGGCACAGTGGCGGTCAGAGAGCAGGCACTGGCAGGCTCAATACATACGGCGGTAGTACGGCAGAGACGTTATGCCTGCTCCGCCCCCTCCTGGGCGGCCTCCGGGCTGTGGAGCTGCGGCAGCCATTTCTCCGCCGAATGGGTCTCGGGGCTGTTGAGGGGTCGCATCGGGCAGTCCAAGGATGAAACCGGGACCCACTCGGTCGGAGGGTGCAGAGGGGTCTCCCCCACCGGTGGAGGCAATTTGGGCTCAAACGGGAGCGGGAAACAGCATTTATATGAAAAGGCGCATTGGGCCAGGCGGGAGCTCCCAGGTAGGCATACCAGTCGAGTCGGCTCCAGGCCACGCCCCATTATGAGTAATAGTCTTTTAATGTCTCTCATAGGAGGAGCATAGCTCTCAACCATTTGTCTTGCAAAGGCGGGTGAAATCACCCGATCTTGTTTTTGGCGGGTGAGACGCCCATTGGAATGAATGGGCGTGCAGGGGGCTTGGCGGGTGAGTCAGCCCTTTGCAAGGCGGGTGACACCCGCCAAAAGCGGGTGAGTTGAGAGCTATGGGAGGAGAACCGGGAGTGTGACGTGCTCCGTATCATTTGCGCCTTCAATGTCGTTCCTGGCGCGCTTTGCCGGCTCTCGCCCGGTCGCATGGGAAGTCTTGTGAGACTAAGCCCTAGTGCGTCTCGCGAGGTCCCTACAACTGCTTTGGGGTGCGGATCAATTTGTGAAGGCAAAAGTAAAAAACATCAACAATTTTGATTAAAAAAACGTGAGTCTCCAGCCTAAATCGGGAGGGTTGGAATGTATGCATTAGTATGCAATTGCAGAAAAGGAAACAAGTTCCAGCATGCAATTTGCAGCAAAAACCACAACTGGCTCGAGGTGTCACTCATGGAACTGTGAAACATGGCAGGGGGGAATTAGATTGTGCAGTTATGACAGTGCACTTTCATTCAGCAAAACTGCCATAAAAAAAGCAGAAGAGCAAATCTAAAGACAAGGCTGGTAGCATGCACGGCATACCGTTAGAGAGTGATTTTGCTCACTTCTAAAATGGCGCTACGTTTACATTTAGTTGATGGCATGGTAGTAGAAGTGAGCCTGGCAAAGGTACTCATTACGGATGAATTATGGTGGCCATCTTTAGTTGCCGCCTGTTTTATAGTGAGATGTACAAACAAGATACAGAAATATATAAAGGCATGCGTGCCTTTTTGCAGATTATTTTGGTTTGTTACAAAAATCACTCGTTTCTGATATATGCACTATGGTTGATCATTTTTTTGGGAAAAGAAGGGTGTGTCTTATGTTCCCCGTATTCATCCTTGTTTAACCCGTAAAGGGGCTGTCGGTAGATCACCGATATGTAATAGGTTTTTTCAGTACTTCACGACAGTCGCAGATATCCGGCTCCAAACTCTTAGTCCGGCTTTGCGTTCTATGACCATACAGACAACATTTGGTGTAACCCCGCGTTCCTCAGATGTTTCTTATGTGTGTACGGTGCCCTCTAGTGGCTGGAGCGGGCGTTATCGTCATGCTGGTTCCGGATGGCATGACAGGTACTCGCTGCTGCTCGGTGCGGACCTAAGCTTGAGCTCAGGTAAACACCGACTGCTCCCCGGAGATACAGTACTTATCTTGGCGTACCGGTGTGCCGTGCGACTCCCCACATCCTTTCAATACTGTGGAAAATACCCTGACAGCAGTGGTTTTAGAGGGATCGTATCCATTCCCTGGCAGAACGATTCACAGCATAGGAGTAGTAGCGATTGTGTATACAACGACAAGGACATAGCTTTACTTAAAGACGTGTATATCTGAATTTGAAATATTACAGTTACGTTTTATAGAAAAACTCGATTGTGTAATTGCATACTGGCACGCCTACCATGCCCCCGCATGAACATCGTGGGGTACTCACTTTCTGCGAGAGAGCTTCTCGGGTCACAACTCTCACTCTGGAGGATACTCTCAGTTTCTCTTACACACGAACTCCCCTTTTGAATCAAAACCGCACACTGTTCACACATCTGTTTTGCACCTTTATATAACTCGAAAATAATGGAAATCTGTGGAGAGGGGTGCTGCACGATCGACCTAAATTCTGTCATAGCCTTGCATTGGAATTGTTGGCCCATGTGTGGCATTTTCACAATCACCAACATGTATGAATATGCCCACCAATACAACCCGACTCCGTAGTAGTACATTTCATTCATTTCTGGTGGATGAAAGGTTGAGTCAATCCTGCCAGAGTTAAAACCTGCAGATTACTACCACAGGAAGTACCTAACGACGCCTCCTTGTGAGCGGACTGTTTCAGAGCAACCCTTATTTGATGGGTAGCTGACATACACTGTAATTTGCTATGAGACACGTAGAACGTGTACACTTCAAGTTTAACAATCTCCCGTTAGCATAGTACAGTGAATGGGGCCTCTCGTGAAACATTAAGGCTGAGAAAGAAAGGCAGCAGCTGATCTTGTCTGACTCGCGTCAGGATTGGCGCCCACCTGTTCCTGGAGCAGCTGCACTTCTAAATATGCACACGCTTTGTGAACTTCTAAAAAAAACTAACGGTACACAAGAAACCTTGTTTCTATCAAGATACATATGCACAGTGTTTTCGTTCAATCTTTGTTGCATGTGAACTTTCAAACGTATTGTTTTATTACTTAGATATATGCACACGTTTATGCATGTACCCTCTTCTCTACTAGCGGTGCTTTTGTCACCACTTTTTTAAACCAGTTTCCTTTAACTGCAATGATGGGTCCATGTACAGTTTCGCTAATAAGCTGTCAAATATACTTGAATTGGGAGGCCTCTCCATATTACCTCCCGCCCCCCTCGTCACAATCCTTGCTGAATGCAGGATGACTGCCTTCCCAGATAGACGGCACACACATTCTAGGAACGTTTACATGATCCTTTCAAAGGGACGTAAACCCCAACCCCTTCTATCCACAGAAGCACAGGGCTATAAATTGGGTAAGAAATTGAGGGGAATGCATGTAAGCATTTATATATTTGTATGCTGCCTTACTATGGTTTATGTAGTATGCAAGACATATTTTATAAACATATGTAGCATATTTCTATGTTTATAAAAGATGGCTTGAAAAGTACACAAACCATATTAAGGCACGCACACTAATATATAACATTTATATATTTGTGTGCATACCTTATGGTTTGCGTACTTTTTAAGCCATCTTTTTAAAACATTTCTATGTTTATAAAAGATGGCTTGAAAAGTACACAATTCAATCCATCTTTTATAAAGCTTTGCCAACGGACAATGCCCGAGGCGTTTTTGTCCGTCGGCAAAGCTTTATGAAAGATGGCTTGAATTGTGTACTTTTCAAGCCATCTTTTACTAACCTCTAAATATGTTTTGGAATCCCCAGGTTAGCCAAGGGTTCAAGACGCCTCTGCGACCTGGAGAAACAAAGGCACAGTAACTTCCTCACGCGAGGGGTCACCAGAGGAAGTTACTGCGTCGCTGTGGCTGGCTGGCACTTCTGTCAGTTTGCCTGACTTAATGCGGGTGCATCTCTTGTCGTGGCTGCGGCCCCAGCGGGATAATGTGTCCCGCCAACGTTATGGTGGGACCAGGGGGCCCCCGGCAGGGTCCCGGCTCAGCCCCACTTTAAGGAGACTGCCGGGCGCCGGCACTGGGTGGCCCCGGCCCACTTAAAGCACTGCACATGGCTGTTCAGATATACCGATTAGGCCTGCCTTGGAAGAGCTATACTGGTTTTGAATAAAGACTTCAGGTACAAAATGTCTTACTTCATGATATAAGTAAATAGTCTGATTACTTACCGGTAATCCCATTACTTGGAGTCCTGCTCTTCTTCGTCCCATTTCTTACAGAATGAGGCTTACATGTACCACGAGCAAAACCAATGGGTGATGCCTGGAAGGTTTAGAATTAATCCTAACCACGGGCACAGCTCTGGGCATCCCTCCAGACCATCATTTTCCAGGCTGCCAACTCCAAGCCTCTACAGTCAGGGAAAGACCATGTGCAAATGAAGCTTGGCCCCACCCCAAAAGTGGCATTCCAGCCCGAACTTTTAGGTCACAGCTCTTCTGCACGAGACCACAAGCATCCCCAGACATGTTTCGGCATCAAGAAAAACGATTGTCTGGAGGGCAGCGCAGAGCGATGCCAAAAGTTAAAATTAATTTGAAACCTTCCAGCTATGCCCTCTTTATATGCATCACGAGCCAGAGCCAGCATTTTCATCCACACAGGACCCCTGACTGAGGTCACCTTCCCCCTCCCTGGGTGCTGGGAAGGGAATAAGAGTCACCACAACCAATATTCATCATGTCCAATACCCAAGCAGTGCATTTCCAAATTTAACCTAGGAACGCTAGAGCCTGATCTGTTCGGTTATCCGGTGATCCGCACCATGTCTGTGACTCATGTCCTGCTAAAGATCCACTGCCCACAACATGTCCAAAGCACGAAAATCGGGCAAAAGGAAGTCAAAGCTGCAATTCGGGCCCACTAGACTGCCAAAGACTCCCACAACAGATGGGGTTCCCCGGGAGGGAGCCTCACATGACCGAATGTCTGAGGCGAGGTACTATGTGACATTAAAAAGATGCTTGGTCAGGTCCAGGCAGGCATCCAGTCCTTGGATGGCAAAATAGACACCCTGACTTGTAAAGTGGACCATATGCAGGTTAGACTAGACCTACACGGAGAGCGACTGGATGAGGCTGAACGGAAAATATACACGGAGGAGGATGGAGCTAGCACTGCAGTGAGGGAGCTGGCAGTACTCAGAAGGGCAGTTAAAGACCTACAGATAAGCAGGATGACCTCAAATCCAGATCCCATCGTAACAATCTGCGGATAATGGGGGTACTGGAGGCTGCCGACCAGCGCAACATGGAGGAAATGGTGGAGAACCTGCTGAAGGAGGTACTAGGTGGTGAGGACTTCTTGGCTGGATTTATTGTAGAGTGGGCGCCTCGCATTCCGAGTGGGAGGAAACTGATACCTGGAGCTCGTGCTTGCCCATTGATAGCCAGACTGTTGAACTATCGCAACAGAGATATGGCATTGAGGAAAGCCAGAGAAAAAGTCTCCCTTAGATACCATGACGCACAGATCCTGATATTCCTGGACTTTTCGGACAAGGTGCAGTCGTCCAGGAAAACCTTCATAGACCTGAAGAGTAAACTGGGAGACAGAGGCGTAAAGTGTGCTATGCTGTACCCATCTAAGCTCATGGAGCATGAAGGTAGAGTGCATTTTTTACATCCACCAAAGGAGGCAAACTCTTTTCTTGAGGCCCTACATAATGCATCACGAGGAAGGGGTAACAAGGACTAAGGGGGACAACCCAAAAGGACCACTTACAAAGCCACGTCAGAGCAGAATAATATTGGTCCTTGATATGTGTTGGTGGCTGGGGTGTTATTATGGTAGGGTTGTAGGGGTGACCGGGCCCTAGTGAATCCCCAAGCGTGAACATGTTCGCAGGGAGGGTGGTAGGGGTAGTGGGGGAACTGGCAGGTTGGGGTTGCTGGTGGGAGTGGAGGGAGGGGGAAGTTGGGGTTTTGCAGTGGGCTTTGACAGAAACCTGGAGGTCAGGTAACTTCCCTGACCGACGGAGAAGGTGGGGGGGTTGGGATGTACAGAAGAATCAAGTGTCATTCTGCAATGTTGATATGTGCAATGCCACACGCGGATATCTCCTGCAAGCTAAGCGATCAGGCACAGTACTGCTGACATGGAAAAGTAATGACTGGGTCACTTAGGTATACCACATGCAATATGAGGGGGCTGAATTGCTTGTCTAAGTGTCGCAAAGTCCTATTACTCATGTAGCAACATCAGGTGGGAATAGCGTTCTTGCAAGAAACTCATCTGGGCAGGAGGCAGAATCAAAATTTGGGGGAGAACAGGGATGCCACCGTTAATTTTCCTCCTACTCCTCATATGCCAGGGGTGTATGTACCCTCATCCACAAATCTGTTGGGTTCCGAATTATCTCCTCAGACAAGAATCAGCAGGGAAGGAGCCTGATAGCACAGGGTACCATACAGGGCAAGCGGTACACCTTTCTCAACTACTATGATCCGAACCAGGATACTACGGATACACTAGACTGGATCGACCTATTGGGAATGCTCACACCTTGGGAAATAATCTGGGTGGGAGATTTTAACTTGGTCATGGACCCTGATCGGGATCCCACTGGGTGGGGGGGGCATCGTCAGGTGCCCAGGGGGACTGGTAAACTGCAGGGTATGTGTCTAACATGGGAGGTTAATGATGTATGGATTATTAGGAATCAAGATACACTGGGGCATACATGCCATTCCTCGATTCACAATTCGGCATCAAGGCAGTATTTCTTCTTGATCTCCCACACACTAATGGGCAAAGTGACAAAGGTGAGAATCTTGGTCCGCACACTGTCAGATCACACCCCAGTACTACCAGTGATTGAACTAATGAACCGAGGGAGGGCAAGAGGGGCCTGGTTATTTAAAAGCAAGGGGTTGACGGACGTACAGTTTAGAGAAGGTCTATCTGGAGCGATGGACTCGTTCTTTGAGATCAACGATGGATCGTTACAATTAGCTGGGGTCCTGTGGGAAAGCTTCAAGTGCGTAATTAGAGGGGAGTGCATATCAAGGGAATCGGGGTACTGAGACAGATAAGGGGGGAATTAGCCGACACTGAGGCCCACATTAGGGAACTGCAATCGGATGCACCAGCACTGACACTTCCGGAAGTGGCAGAGATCAAGCAATATCTACAGTTGTTTAATAAACTGGCGCATAGAGAAGCCAAATTCCTCTCGAGGAAAGCTGCGGTACGGCAGCATGGGGAGGGACAGAACCCAGTGAACTACTGGCAAGAGCCGCAAAGATGGACAATCTTAAGGACCGAGTTTTATCCATAACACACACACTTGAGGGGTAGAGAAGTTTGCGGATGTGGAGATAGTTCAGGCATTCTGTCAGTTCTATGGTTGGCTGTACTCTGCCCACGTACAGGCCTCAACAGGTGGTGAATGGTTACTTGGCTCAGGTGGCCCTGTATTGGTGCACAAAAGAAGAAAGGAAGTGGCTGGGTCGCCCAGTGTCCCTGTAGGAGGTGCTTTGGGCTATAAGATCCCTTACATCTGGGAAATCCCCTGTGCCCGACAGATTTACAGCAGAGTTGGGGAAACTTGCTCCGTACCTACTGCAGATGTTCCACCAGAGCCTGCAGGGTGGCCAACTACCGGAATCTGAGGAATGTGGTGGTGGTGTTACTCAAGCCAGATAAAGCCCCAAATGATTGCTCCTCTTATAGGCCTATATCGCTTATTACATTGGATAATAAAATCCTGGCCAAAATATTGGCCTCTAGGTTAGCCCCCCTGATGCAAAAGATGGTAAAAGTGGAACAGTCTGGGTTCATTCCGGGATGCTCCACCTCACATGGAATATGGAGAATGTTCAGGTTGATGGCCGCAATGCAATAGGATAAACCTTTGGTGGCAACTAAGGCATTTAACTCTCTGGAATTGCCCTACCAGTTTACATTGCTATGTAGGATGGGGGAGCAGTTCATCTCAATGGTGTCATTACTGTACACATTACCGACGGCTTGGATAAGGGTGAATGGTCAGGTTACACCGAACATAAAACCACTCAGCTGGGATGTAATTTGTCACCACTGCTATTTGCGCTGGTGATAGAGCCGCTGGCAAAAAGAATATGGGAGAACCACCTGCATAGAGGGGCTCAGCTATACAGTATGGCGATCTCCCTCTACGTGGACAATATGGTGTGTCTCTTATCCCAAACAAAATTTAGACCTAGTTATGCGTGATGTTCTCCTATTTGGGGACTTTTCGGGGCTCCGGGTTAATGCTGCAAAATCAGCCCTTTTTCCGTTAACGGGCAGCGTGGGCCAATACGCAGATGGGTTGGGCTTTCAGTGGCATACAGCCCATACCCGATACATGGGGGTACACATTGCTCGGGACCCAGTTAACCTGTGCAAGAACTACTATCGGAGGGTGCTAGAGAAGGCCAAATCCGCAATGGATAGATGGGGGAAACTGCCCCTAAATCTCTATGGTAGAGTCTCCCTGATTAAAATGGTGCTACCCACGTTTGTATACATTTTTTTCAATGTCCGGCTGACTCTACCTAGTGAATACTTCAAGGAACTAAGATCTGCTATGATGAGGTCTATTTGGGTGGGGAAGCGGGCCTCCCTCCCGCCTCCCACTCCACCCACCCGTGATTGGCTGTATCCACATAGCATCCGAGTTTAACAACTCGTGCAGTGTCCGGGCCCCTCTTTCCTTGTGAGGAAGAAGGTGAGTGTCCTGCTGGATCCAGGCCATCCAACCTGAATTTTGTTTAAATTTAGCCTTCCAAGGCCTGTGTTCTCTTTGCAGCCCTCTCCGCTCCCCTTCCTGGTTCCCTTCATTCCCTCCCACCTCCCACTCCACCCACCCGGCCGTGATTGAGTCTAACGACTCGTGCGGTGTCCGGGCCCCTCTTTCCTTGTGAGGAAGAAGGTTAGTGTCCTGCTGGATCCAGGCCACCGGAGCCTTTCAATCGAAGATTGCCTTGCGAGTAGTGCCTTGTCCTGCGACCCCACTTCTGGTCCAATTTGCTAGAATCTCCCTGCATCTTCCCCCATCCCTGCGCACCTTCCCACTCCCCGCCTCCGGAATCACCTGAAGCTCGCCACCCGAGCCCGCCCTACGACCTGATTGGCCCTTCAACGAGGACATCAGTGGCCGCTGCAGGGCAGCCCTCTGCCGGTACAGCGCCATCGGCTAAGGACCCCAAGGCAAAGGACAGCTCCTACACAGACGGCTCCAGGTCATATCAGCAGGTATCCGCAGGAGAAGCAAGAAGCCAACAATAAGTAAGTGTGGGAAGGGCAGGGCCAGAAGCAATCACTTCACGCCATATTATCCAACCACACATCTAACAAAGCATCACCAGTGTAAACTCGTCATATCCGTAACATATTTGCATTTGGAATCTCTGTCCTATACATGTGAGAGTTGCAATTTAGAACTGTTTCCAATAGCCCCTCTGTGAAAGTGCATTTAGAAGTGTGCCCAATAGCCGCTCACTGAAAGCTGAATTTAGAAGTACATTTGGAAGCTGTATTTAGAAATGTGCCCAATAGCCTCTCTGTGAAAGTTGCATTTCGAAGTGTGCCCAATAGCCACGTTGTGAAATGTAGAAATACATTTAGAAGTTGTATTTAGAAACGTGCTTAATAGACTCCGTGTGAAAGTTAGACCTAGAATTGTGCCTAATAGCCACTCATGAAAACTTGTATGTAGAAGTGTGCCCAATAACCTCTCTGCGAAAGCTGAATTCGAAGTCTGCCCAATAGTCGCTCATCAAAAGTTGCATTTAGAATCACATTTAGAAGTCGAATTTGGAAATGTACACAATAGCATCTCTGAAAATCTGAATTTAGAAATGTGCTCAATAGCCTCTGTGTGCTAATTGAATTTAAATATGTGCCCAATAGACTCTCTGTGAAAGTTGATTTTAGAATTGTGCCCAATAGCCAGGTTGTGAAAAGTTGAATTTAGAAATACATTTAGAAGTTGTATTTAGAAACGTGCCTAACAGGCTCCGTGTGAAAGTTGGACCTAGAAGTATGCCCAATAACCTCTCTGCGAAAGCTGAATTCGAAGTCTGCCCAATAGTCGCTCATCAAAAGTTGCATTTAGAAACACTCCTGCTGAATAATTCAAGAGATTTAGAGAGTACAAAAAGAAAGAAGGTAACACTTGGGTGTCCTATGTTACTGATTCCTTGAAAAACTTGACTGGCTGGGTTGAAGGCTATAAGGTCTCCACCTTTGAGGGTATGATATGTCTTGTCATGCTTGAACATATTTTTGCATCTTGTTCCCCTGAGCTTAAGCAGCACTTGGCTGATTCAAAGGAGATTGATCCCAAGAAGCTGCCTAGTCAAGACTGCTCCTGGTAACCTTAACATTTGTATCTATTCATGACCATTGTCTCTAAGTAGATTTCTGTTTTACCGAATATTCACTCTAGGCGATAAAAAGTTTAAGCTAGCTCATCAACCTCGAGTGTGCCTGTATAACACTTGGGTTACTGACAATAAGTGTGTCTTTGAATTCCATGACACCGCATTTGACATGCATTTGAACTGATAATGTGGAACAGAATACCTTATGAAGAATACGACTATGTATCTTAATGGAATGTCTAAATGTATACCCATGGGCAGCTTCTGTTACTATGCATATTTCATACTCGTAATATACTAACTCTAAATGATGTAAGGGGTAAGCTTGCTCAATGACCTCTAGGAAGCCTTCACATTAACTGGGGGCATTAACATCATTAGTACCTTTTGGATGTCGGACTAACTAATTCCTTCAGCCACTTCGGGTGTTTACTTTTTTATTTATGCTCATCATTAAGATCTAGGTCCGCTTCCATAGAAATACTAACAGTTGGGGGATTCCTTACAGTTGGGATTTCCTTCCCTTCTTTATTTCTCTTGATGTCATTACCTTTTGCCAATCTTATGCACAAATCTTGAGTGCTTTTGCTTATAATTTTTCATTCTGAAGACGCTACTACTGTCAGGAACGCGGCACAATTGATGTGATGTCATCTTGTCACATGACCCATGCCGTCATCACGTCACATTATGCATTTCCATATTATGGCAGCCATTTTGCGGCAATTTCTTTCTGCAAGATCAAAAGAATTCTTCCATGCTCAGCTTTGGAAGTAAGGATACCATCCTAGCAGTTTTACCTTTACTAAATGGTATACACAGATGGACTATTAGGACTAACAGCATTTATTTCCATATATAGGTGCCCACTTCCACCTTGTGGTGACCACTCCTTGTTGAGACCAACATTAACTATTTGGGGATAACTTTTTCCCATGAGGTAAGATGTGATTTGTAACCTCTTGTGTCACAGTTGTGTGGACATCCTCATTTTTAAGTGCTCACCAGTACCTTATCCTAATGCCCCATGACTTATAGGTCATTTAGGGGCTATTCTATGTCAGATCACTCACGATAATTATTGACTTTATCAGTTACTAAGAATTGGCAATTTTTGCATTTTAGGGAGTGTTAAACTAATATTTGAAAATACATTGGATGAAAGAACATTTTCCTACAAGGACTCTCTGAGGAATGACCTAGGGCCAAGGATTTTGGTACGTTTTTTCGGAGATATCATGTGTTACCTTTACTTGATTAGCAGTCGAAAGACTCACTCTAATCTACCACTCACCTACAGATTACAATGCCAATAGCCCTTCATCTACGATTCAGTGGCAGACTATTGTTACGGGGGAAGATTGTGTTACCTGCAACATTTGAATCAAATTATTAAGATAAGAGGTGATTGATCAAGTTTATTCTATTATTTTGATGTTTTTGAAAGTGTTTTTTTAATATTGGAACCACCTTAATGATATATTGGGCTTCATTACAAGTTTGCTGGTGCGGAAATAAGGGTACCGGTAAGCTCACCAGCAACCTTGTTTCTGGACCAGCAAACTACGGGTTTGCCTGCTACAGCTGCTGAGCCCGACAGGCCTGACCCTGCCGGGCACAGCGGTTATGGTAGGCAAAGCTTTCACGGAAGCACCGGCACCATTAACAACGGTGCTGGTGCTTTTGTGTCCCCACTGCCATAGAGTCCTATGGGAATGGGGATTAACAAAATTACCGGCGCCTGACTTTCCGGCCGCTGAACTTGTAAAAGCCCGGTGTCACCGGGAAGTCAGGCACTGGTCATTTTTTACGGGGCCGGCGGCAACCCACCGGTACCACCGGCAGGGTTACTGCTGGACCTGTAATGAGGCACCTTGTCCTTAATGGGCTCTTTATGATTATTTTCTGAATCTGTTAATATTCGACAGAAGATAATTGTTTCTCGCAACGCGTTGGGTTCAGCTGTTTTTTTTTGGGAGAATTTAAATATAAGTTGTATGACATTAAATTGAATGTGTAAATGAGTTTCTCATTATATCCATTGGATGATTATTTATCAATTACTGATGACATTTATATACTTACACTTACTACTATTGACATTTCTTCAGTAGCATTTGGCTTTTTAGGCCACAAGTAGTGTTCAGGGGACTGGAGTTCCCACTGCTGGGAGCCTTTTTCTTTTTTCATGTTGTTATAGGGTCCACTTGACAGGACCTTGCTTTCTCCTCTGCACCTCGATTGAGTTTCTTTACTTATTTCCAGATATAATGGTCTATTCATTACCCCACAAGTCTACTTACATACATCTCATAGAAAAAGGTGTGCCTTTGGTCTAGATTCTTTCTATGTTACTTTTCCTGCAGTTGATGAAATAATTCCTGCACAACTTTGTGAAGCACATATATGCAGCATCCTGTACATCGCAAAACCTGAGCCCGACGACATCTGTAACCACCGGTCGGAGTAAGAGTTGTTAACACGCCCTTTGGCATTGGTGGGAAGATACTGGTGGTCCTCTGATCGTGGGGGACAATAGACCCAAGAGTCCCCCGGGTCTGCTGCCAACACTGAAGAACCCAAGGGGGGACTTCGCTCGCAGACGCCCATCCCGAACATATCCTGCCCTCGGGTGGAGTGATCTGGGTGGGAGCCATCATAGGCTGGGTCCCCCGGCTGGGGGACCGACACCGCCTCTCTGTACACTACAATCTCTGACAATGAGTGTGGGGTGCTCACTGGGGGTTGCTTGCCCCATCTGTTTGCAGACCAGACTCGACGCCGTGGCTGCTGCGGTGCGGGACCATTGCGGGGAGCAGACGCTGAACCGCACTCCACCACCTACGCTCTGTTGAGCCACAGCCCGACATCCCCTATTTCTCGTGCGAGCCGGGGGCCCGTGGGGGAGCGGGCTGTGAAACGTTTTACTGTCTGTGTTCTGCTCTACCCGCACTATACCTCTGGAACGCGGCTGTGCCCCCATCTCGCCACGACCTGAGAGACAGTGCTTTTTTCTTGCATGGTTAGCCCTACAGAAGCCCCTACCACCACATGACGTTGACTGACGCGGAGCCCTACTTGCCTCCCATTTTCTGTGTCAAGCTGGGGGTGTGATATACTAACTTGAGCTGGAGACCGAGCTCAATGTGGGTACCTTGCCTGCCTCTGATGTGGACCCATGGCGAGGACCGGTCCCCTTGGATGCTGAGCGTGTGAGGTCCCTGCGCCCTGGGTTGCCTGGCGACCGTAAACTGTTGTGCAAATGGCGTTGGTGACTAACATTATTCCTGGACATGAGGGCCTGCATTAGTGATTCCCCAATGCAGTTCTCAATCATACTGCATTTATCCCACTGTTGCAGCAACTCCCCTGTTGCACAATATAGGATACGCCGTTGTCATACTTGGCAGGGCTTTGCCTGGCTATGGCTATGGGGGGGTGACGTATGTTTTTAGATCTGGTGTGGGAAGGGGGTTGTACTGTTCGAGGGGGGGGGGGGACTGAAGTGGTAATACTTGGTTCTACTATATCTCACTTCTGAAACCAAATGGACATACTGTGCTATGGTGGAGCATTGAACTATCCAAAGGCACAGTGTATGAACACATGAGCTGGTGGGTATGTTTTGTTACGTCACTAATGGTGCAGGAAGGGGATAGAATGTCACTGCTCTCTTGGAACATACAAGGTTTTACCAATCATAAATAAACTCGACTGATCGCGAACTATGCCAAGAACCATGGTGTGAATGGCATGTGTTTGCAGGAGAGGCATTTAGCCTTGGATAATAGGCTCCCTAACATGCCCGGATGGGGTGTGCATAGATACGGCTCCCCATTCTCGTCACACTCATGGGGTGTTGCTACATATATACACTGCTCACTATTGTTTAAACTCCACGAACAGATCGGCAATGTAGAGGGTCATTTCTTGCTTTTAGCTGGAGAAATGCTGGGCCTCCGGGTTGTCATGATAAACATTTATGCCCGGAATACTGATTCTCCTGGGTTTTTCCAAGAATGTGCTAGTCACTTGCATAGCTTCTCGGACTACGAGATTATATAGGCAGATTACTTCAATATGGCCTTGTCTCTGACCCTTAATAGATCCAGGACACAGCAAGATGCTACCTAAGGCCGTGGTTAAGTGGCTAGATGTGGCGGAATATCACAGACTACATTATGTGTGGAGAGTCCTGCATCCCTCTACCAGGGAATACCCCTTTTATTCCAGGGTCCATGGTAGTTCTTCTAGGATCGATTTAATGGTTACTCCTGCCTTACTCCATGTTGTAACAGACACACAGATCCTCTCACAGTCCCTGTCGGTCCGCTCCCCAGTAAGGACCCTTTTCTCATGTACCCCAAAACCCCAGAGGCTCCTATGGTGGCGATTTAAGGGACGCGCATTGGAGGACACTGTCTTCCGCGAAGACATTAAGCAGGACATACAAAGTGTTAGGGAGAATTCTCTGTTTAGGCTGAATTTCCTAACCTAGTGAGTCCCCCAGCAGCTTTGCTGGATTTTTGGGGTTTATTTTTTTCTCCTGCCAAGAGTGAGACTCTTTTACCCTCACTCTTGGGCATGATTTGAGTGTGTTTCTTTGAATCTAGATGTGTTTAATGGGCTATGAGGTCTTTTACCCCATAGGGCTTCATGTGTTTTGTGATGTGTGTTACACAGCACCCTCAGTGCAGTAACACAGGGGTGGCATAGTGACCCCCAAGTATAGACTCCATACCCTGGGACTGACTACTGTCTCCCAGGGCATGTAAAGTCACCATTGACTTTACTAGTCTTAAATTCTGAACAGAACCAGTACAAACCATCATATTGTGGACATACTGGCTGGGGCAATTCAATTGCCCCGGGGTCTGTTAGTCGAGGGGACACGTCTCCGCCTCCCCTGATCGAGTTTTGGCTGGTGGCAGTGGATACTACTTTTTATATTCAACCGCAAATATTTCTCTATGGGATTTTCCCATTATTCGAGGCTACTATCTTTATTTATTTAATTACGATAGCCTCGAACATACCGCCGGTTTATTTAATTAATATTAATTCTCCGGTTGGTATTTTTTGCCAAAACTCGGTTCTAAAATGGCGTTTGTGTTCTCTTCTGTGACTCCAACACAAGTCGAGCCCTTTGTTCCACTTTTTGGCGGGCTTCTCCACAGAAGCCCTCCAAAGTGGTGCCACTCTGTCTGGGGTACTTAGGAGGGGTTGAGGGGGATTTAGGCACCCTGGACTGAGTTGCCTAGGCAACTCAAGTCGCACTCCGTCCTGATTGGCCTGATTCAGCCGGCCGGCTCACCACTTAGCATGTTTGAGTGACATGGGGGTTTTCTGCATAAAAGCAGGGCTTTGGGGACTGGAACTTCAGAAGTCGCCACAGGACCTAAGAATCTGACGAGGGAGAAGCTGAGCCGACCTGCCACGACGACACCACCGGTGGAGCCCTGCTGGACCGTCTCACCACTTTTCCCAACGAACGAGGGGATCTCCCGCCGGAGAGTCTTCTTCCTTTGACTGGTGGGGATAACCAGTTTCACCGTCTTTTCACCTTCCCGACGTATCTCGTGGCCGCCTTGCCTGTGCCAAGCACCCCGGCAACTGGGATACCACGTTTTACCACGACCGCGAATTAAAGGGTACTACGTTTAACCGGAAAACTCTGCGGCTGGTTTCTTCCCTGGCAGTGCAACGACCTTTATCTTTCCTCCAAGTCGAGATCTTCTCTTCCCCTGGACGACGACGTGACTTGCACCCACTGCCAGGAACAACTGCCACCGCTGGAGGATCCTTCCCACTTAAGGTACTGTGTCCCGCCTGGCTTCCCTTGCCACCGACTGTACGGGGTAGATTTAGCCCCCGGCTTTCGAACCTGGGTTAGCCTGGGACACCCTGGCTAAACTTTTCTGAGCCTCTCTAAACTCTTTCTGAACTCTCTGCAAGACTTTCTAAGCCTAGTGTAACTGTGTGATCTTGGGCGCATTTGTGCTCTGCTCTCTCTAAGAGTGGGCCCAGCCTTTGGACTTTGGCTCACCGGTGACTTTTGCTCTTCTGCCTTGCGAACAGTGTTCCTAAATCTTAGAGTGTTGTACCTTTCCATATTCTGTCTTTTTCTCTCCCTTTTTCACAAACTTATTGGAGTGCCATCTAGTTAAGCGCTCACCTCTGTATGAAAATAAGTGGTGTTTTACTAAGACTCATCTGATAAGGAATAAGGGGTGTATATATTATAATAGTAACTGTGTTTAGAGTGTTTTACAATAAGAGTGCTGGAGTGTTTCAAACAGTGTGTTTTTAAATAAATAATTATATACTTTGGTACCAAATCTCTGGTCAGTGTTTGCTTGTATTATTGTGCCTGAGTGCCTATTGTGTATACTTTGCATACTGCCTAACTCTTCTTGAGGGAAGTCTGACTGCTCAGCCACAGCTACCAGGTAAATCTGGGTGGTACAGACTGCTACCAAGTGGGTTTACTGCTAACACCTGTAATCCTAAATCTTTTGCAGTGTTCCCTAAGGGAACTGCACAGGTTTCTGCCTACCATAAACCTATTTTGAAACCAGCTTGGGGTCGGTCCCTGATGACGGGGTGGTGTGGGAGGCCTTCAAGGTGTTTATCAGGGGATGCTGCATGTCTAGGGAGGGTGGTGTGGTGAAAGCCATCCTGGTATCTATTTCAGGCTGTGAACAGCGTATCAAGGAGTTAGAGGTGCAACAGGGGACACAGGACTCCTCCTCGATTCAGGAATCCCTTAGGGCACAACATGTAGAACTACAACACCTTATGGAGCGGTAGGAGAGATTTCTGGGAGACCCTATTAGGGTGACAGCATATGGGGAGCGCCTACCTGCAGACATTGTGGAGATTGAAGGCCCGGATGGGGTCATCGGTAAAGATACACTGGGTATTAACGCAATGTTTAAACATTACTATGAGCAATTGTACACATCACAACTGCGTGTTGGATATGATACTATATCACAGTATCTATATCAGGTGGCCCTGGGATGGTTAGACCCGATAGTGGGGAACAACTGAATTTACATCCCCAGTGAAGAAATTTGCACCACTATTCTCTCCCTCTCTCTAATGGTAGGGCACCGGGTTCGGACGGGCTCACAGCAGAACTATATAAAGAATACATTGACCTGATCACCCCGCATCTCTGTCACATGTATGAGGAAGCCTCTACTTCTGGGACTCTACCTGAATCCACTAGGTCGGCTATCGTGACGATTCTGTTGAAACCCGATAAAGACCACTTGAAGTGCTTATCTTACAGACCGTTATCCCTCATTAATACGACAATAAAGTCTTAGCAAAAATATTGGTGGACCGTCTCCTCCCACATATACCTGGATTAGTCCTCCCAGACCAGGTGGGCTTCATTCCCGGTTGGTTCATGCAGAACAATTTAGGACGACTATTTACACCTATACACAATGCAAATCCCCATCGTAGTCGCCGCTCTGGATGCAGAAAAAGCCTTTGACTCAGTTGAATGGCCCTATTCATTTGAGGTCCTGAGACGCTCTGGCCTGAGTCTGTGGTGGGTCCGTCTCCTTTATACAGCGCCCAGAGCTGCGATATATTCAAACAAAATCCTGTCAGATCACATAGCTCCAACTCGAGGTACAAGACAGGGTTACCCTCTGTCCCTTATTGTTTTTGCCCTCACCATCGAACCCCTTGCTACGTTTATCGTGGTATCAGGGTACACACTCACGTCTCTATTGTGTCGCTATACGCAGACGCTATATTTGAAGCACCCTAAGGTGAACTTGCTACCTGTTGTGCAAGCTATTCAACTATACAGGGATATGTCCGATCTGAGGATCAATTGGTCTAAATCGGTGGTATTACCCCTGACCCCAGTAATCCGTCAGGAGGATATTGGCAGAGAATTTAGGTGGTGCCACGACAGCATGCAGTATTTGGGTATTTACATTACCACCTCCCAGACTACACGGTTTGAGCATAATCACCTGAAGATTCCAACACACGTGGAACACAGAATCGAGAATCGAGGCTTGGACCCTGCTGCCCATCCCACAGGCGGCTTGGATGTCCCTAGCTAAAATGGTAGTGTTGCCGAAACTTCGTTACACATTTAATAACGCCCCCACCTGACCCCCCTACTAGCTTTTGGTCGTAAATTGATGATTCGCTTGGTTTGGGCGTGTCATCCGGCTAGGGTTTCATTTGATGTTCTGACACTACCCTATGAGCTATGTGGGCTAGAGTACCCAGATTTGTATTTATATTTTCTGTCGGCCCAATTGCAGTAATGCATTTGGCAGTGGTCGGTGTAACTTCCACATGTTTTCCTTGAAAGAGTGGTTATGTCCCACGACAATGTAAAGAGTTTGTTATGGCAGGCTCCCCACACTCCCGCGTCCAGCCGACTGCAATCACTTGTAGGGCATGGAAAAAAATGGCAAGTATTATAGGGGTAGATGCTCCCTACTCCCATACATTTGCGATATATAAGGTCAGAGGTATTCCACTTACGTACACAACGATTTTCCAGACACAGTTTGAAATGTTGGGGATTTATTCGCTGGGGGACCTGATTGTTGATGGTACTTTAATCACATGGGATATTTTGAAAACTAGAGGTGAATGGAATATGGTCGCAATGTTCTTGTACTTCAGACTATGGGAGGTGATCAGGACCATTTGGCCAGAATACCCACGGGCCCCGGTGACATGCCCGGTGTTACAATATATTACCTCCACAGTATCTACAAAATCACTGGTTTCTGTTAGATATAAGGCCTTTAGGGCACAGTGGATCCCTCGTAACAACATACACTGTCTCAGATGGGAGTCTGTGCTGGCTAGGACTCTAACAGACAATCAATAGAAATAAGTTTGCTCACAAACAAAATCTCTTTGCCTGAATAATCGCTACACTGTATCCATTTTTAAATTCCTGTATCATGTGTACTACTCTCCTATGAAACTACATAAATTCTATCCGGACAGACCATCCAACAGTGCCGGGTGTGCTCTGGAAATGGCTGACTTCCTGCATATTGCTTGGTCCTGTCCCCAGCTGCGACCATTGGTCGACGATTGAAACAGCTATGGCCACTATGCTCAGTGCCACCTGGCAGTACTCCCAGAGCTCTGGATGTTACCATGATGAGTACGGGTTCAAAGGCTGAGGAAAGACTCGCAGGACGCTAATTGCTAAATCTTGGGGGATGTCTAGAGCTCCAGTGTTCTGGGAATGGGTGGCCTATATATGTCTATGTGCCAAAACAAGGAAACACTATATGCCTCCACCCTACCAGCACAGAGACCATTGGACTATTGGCCTCCCTTTCGTAGCTATATGGCTACTGTGGAGGACGCACAGGCAGCTCCTATGCAGGGAGCCGACAACAAAAATGAAACCCTAAACCCTGACCCAGAGAATGAGGTACATTGACCAACTGAGAGAAAAATGTAATATTTGGTCATTCGATCCACAATTGTTACTGTATTGTGTTACCAGGTACGTTCGCAGTGGGGTGGGGTGGGTAGGGTTGGGTGGATTGCGCAGTGTTGATTGTATGTGTTGCTACATTGGAAAATGAATTAACAAATTAAAAAATATATGTTTTACAGTAGTAGATTTAAAAAACGTGTTATTTTCAATTCCCCTGTATGAGGACTCTGAAGATTTGACCTCCTTTTCGTATAGAAATCAGTGTTGGAAACATACAAGATTAACACACGGGTACTGTGAGTCCTGTGAGAAACCAGAGGGTGTCTCACCCGCTAGTCCCCGGGGATCTCTCTCTCAGGTGGCCAGGGCACGGCCATCGCCTTTGTATCCAGACCTTGGGGGTGGACCAGTGCTGGACGATCACCTGGGTGAGGGACCTTCGGGGAGTGGGGCTGAGATAGGTGATGGTAAAACGCAGTATTCCCCCCTATTTTGTTCATTCCCCCATCCTATTTTGTAGGATTCTCTGAAGTCCCAACACCCCCCTCTTTTTACACAAACACTGTGCAGAGGAAGAGGGTGACTCGGAGGGCAAGAGTAACTCTCATACTAGACATGTCCGGTTAATCGTGTCAGGCAAAGTCAGGCAGTTGACTTCAAGTGCATACCCCCGATACGAGTTAGCTCTCCTCACACGGATGAAAGGCAAAACCTAAGACACACTCTGAGCAAGGCAGAACACCAGTACAAGCAGGACTTCCGGGGCAAAGGCAAATCTACTGTTATGACTTGTGGTCGCAGGTGATCTTTATGGCACCGTTGGAGGAAGATTGGGTTGGTCACTGTAGCTTCCTCCAAGATGGCGTACTGGAACCTATGCAACTTTCCAGCCTTCTGCACTGCCTCACCTCGTCTGGCTCCACCCCCTTTGCCTGTGCACGTTTATCATGGAGCAAGGACTGAACCACAATGCATTGCTACGCTCTCTGTGGATCATCCTCATGAGTTTTCAATCTAGAATCCTTCCCTCTATCTTTCCTTCTAACCTCTCTCACGTTGCTCCGTTAACATCATTTCCTTCCTTCTGCCAGCATACGAGCCTCTCACGAGTTATCCTGCCTCCCGTGACGGTCCTCAGCCCTCCATTCTCTACACCACTTTCGATCATTGTCAAGTACGTAGACACATTGTCCTCTTGCCAGGTTGGAGGGAACACAGTTTATTCTTACTCACATTGTTCCACAGAGTAACCAGTCTTCTGCCTTTTCGACATAGAGTTCCGAAGCTGATGCCGTTCAGTTTCCTAGGCATCCGCTTCTGCGTTCAGCAGACCAAGAAGTCAGTGAACGCCGAATGGTCTGCAGCAGCTCCTCCGAAGCCTTGCCTTGGTTCACACGGGTAAGAGTCTGCTCTACTTTACATCTGATTCTATACATACGTCTATCGGCTCTCTTCACATTCTTTGTCTATGCCCTTTTAGCTCTCCCCAGCCTCTACCACGCATCAGATCTCCAAAAGAAGCTCCCCTTCTGCCATTACACTGCTGTAATTTACATCTCACGGGTAAGCCTCATTCCAATAGCACAAGGCAGAGAAAGCATTCCAAGTTAATAAGTCCTGAAACTTGTATCTTCAGAACCCGCAAGACTTCATGGTGGCACATCCGGGAAAGAGAGACATCTCCAGTTAAGCAGACCCTACAATTCTCCCACAGAACAGTCAGAAGGAAGTGAAGTCTGAATCACCGGCACAACAGGTTTTTTTTCAACAGAGGGTTTCCCTGGAATCCCACATCCTACCTGCGAATCATTGCAAGTGGGCGGAGGGAGACCATGAAGATTATTATCTCCTCACCCACTGCCGCACCAGATTCAGGTAAGTGGCTTCCACATTTTGGGCCTCATTACAAGTTCGGTGGTAGCCTTGCTGGTAAAAGCGGTAGGTTGCCGTTGAAGTTGCTAATTTTACCGGCGTCCGGGAATAAGCAATTACCTGGTCATTACGGCCCTGCCAGACCCAGCTTTTGCCCATTCCCGGGCGCCGGTAAAAAATGCACCCCATTCCCATTGAGCCTCATAGGGCTCAATGGGAATGGGGAGGCCGGATGCACCGGCACCATTCAGAATGGTGCCGGTGCATCCGATATGGTCTGCTCGTGGGTGCCAGTCCACCCGCCAGGTCCGACCTGGCGGGCGAAAAGGCACTCACAAGCAGAACTTGTAGTTACCGGACCAGCAAACTTGTAATGGGGCCCTTTATCTGTGAACCTAATAAGGAAGGTTATCCTTGCTGTAATCCTTGTTAAGCATAACACCTACTGGAGCAGAGCGACGGACCAAGGGATGAGAGTAGCAGGTCGAATACCCCAAGAGTTTCCTACTGGAGGTCACTGCCTCTGACAGTCCGCGAAAGACACGTGGAGAAGGCCAGATTCCACAAGTGAAGACTGCATTGTGTTTCAAGGACGCTGGTGACCCGCCCGGGTGAACGGCATAGTTGGGGAGGCGAGGCCAAGCCTGTGGTACTAACCTTGACTCATGAAGTCAAAATCGTAAGACGAAGAAAGAAATGCACACAGCTGGTGAGTTGACAAACTACCTCAGAGACCGGTGTGTGTTAAAGAAAGTTTGAAGCAGCAACGTTTAACCACAAGTAAAGGCTGCACGCGTGCGGATGAGACACGAGGAAAGACAGACCTGTGAATGAACTTTGAAGTAAAAATAGCTTTGGAATCAGAAATACTGAGTAACTAAGTGTTCCGGCGAAAGGAAGTAGCCCACTCAAAAGTCTCTGTGAATGGTGCATTGTTTGTGACGATAAAGCAAATGAAGTACAAAAGCAAAGTAAGCAGAATTATCTTCTAGAGGAGGGGAGAGTGGAAGTTGAATTTGAACTTTTAGTTGAAGTGGTCCTGCAGCGGTCTGTAAAGAAAGCCACGCACATTTTAAAGTCTTCGACACCCGAAAGTGGTCTGAGCCCGGGTGAGATAGACCCAAAGTGACATAAGCTTGGGGAACGAGCCCATTTGAAAGTTTTGGTGAAACTTGTGTTTGAAAAGGTCTGAGCCCGACAGAGGGGGACCCATGTGAATTGTGTTTGAAGAGGTCTGAGCCTGACACAGGGGGACCTACGTGAACTTTGTTTTCAAATATGATTTGAAAGTCTGAAAGAGAGACTTTCACGTGAAGACCAGGCAGGCCTCGATCCACGTTTTGGAATTGATTATTGAACTAAGAATCTGAGCCAGAGTGTGTCATCCTGCCTACAAGAACCGCCTTACTCTGTGGGGTCTAACGTGGGGAGGAGAGCCGATTCAGCCAACTTTATTAATTTGAACACTGATTTTTTCCTTTGCATATTTTTCTCCTTTTTAGACTTTTTGTACAAGAGATAGGGCAGGCATTAGGTTTTGTTAGCATAGGTCATTTTGAGTTGTCTGACTCTACTAGGACTGTTTTGTTTATCATTTGATGGTTGAGACTACTCCCATCTTAGTTATAGGGCAGAATAGGAGTTTTTCCAGTCCCAGAAACTTTAATAAAGGTTTTACAAATTGTACCTATTGTGTTTGTGTCATACCTGTGATACCATGCCTTCCCTATTGTCCCCGTAGATATTTAATAGGGTCCTTCAGATTGACCTAGGCAACATACAACTTGAGAGCACGATAGTTCAGAACATAGATAACATGTTAGTATGCATAGAAGAAAGACTCAGTCCAGTTAATGACAGTACTGGCCAGAAAAGAATACAAAGTGGATAAAGAAAAACTACAGTATTCCGAGGAAGAGGTCCTATATATAGGGCAGCTCATCTCTCAAAAGGGGAGAAAGGTGACACCTGAGAGAGCAGAAGCGATCATGAAAACTCTAAGACCTATGACAGTGAGGCAAATGCAGCAATTTCTACTTCTATGTAATTATTGTAGGGCCTGGGGTTTTGATTAGAGTACATATATTAGACCACTTTTAAAAGGACTTAAGGAAGCACAGATAGATAAATACGACATAAATTGAACAGATGAGATGACGGAAGGATTTGAAGAGTTAAAAAGGGCGATTTGTATAGCCCCTGTGTTAGGGTTTCCAGATTATAATGAGGCGATTTATTTATTCTCTAATTCAATTGGAGTGGTAATGACAGCAGTCCTTACGCAGAAGACAACATTAGGACATGGACATAAACCATTGACTTATTACAGTGGGATTTTATACCCCGTGATGAGAGGGCATTACCCTTAGCGAACAGGCATTAGCTACTGCTTCTTTCGGAATTGAAAAAGCTGCAAGTATTACAATGGAGTGCTCAATGACATTATACATCAAGCATTCCTTAATCGGTATTCTGGAGAAACCTAAAAGTACGTTGACTACACAGAGTGTCAGGATATGAGGTGATCATTTCACACCCCGCAATCAAAATTGTTAGATGTAGAGTAGTGAATCCAGCGACATTCATGGCAGAACCAATAGAGAATGAGGATTATTTCCATGATTGTACAACGTATACTGAGTTTTATGGCGATATTCCCTGTATTAAAAAAGTCACTCTAGTAAGGGGGAAAATTCTATTCCTTGATGGGTCTTCGAAAATTGATCAAACGACAGGAGAAAGGAATATGGGATCGGCAGTAGTAAAGTTAAAAAAGAATGGTGAATTTGAAGTAGTGACAAGTGCAAGATTGCCTTCACATTGTTCCGCACAGGCTGCAGAATTAGTGGCACTTATTGCCACACTTCAGAGATACGAGGAAGTGACAGTGTGCTCTTGACTGGGCCTATGTGATGTCAACCGTACACGCAGGGTGGTCATGCTGGAAAAGGAGGGGCTTCCTCCACGCAGACGGCACACCAGTGTAACATGCACCGTTATTGGACAAACTTATTAAGGTACTAAAGCTCCCATTGGCTTTCGCCATGGTGAAGTGTGCAGCCCATATTAATAGGGCAGACAGGATTTCTCGCGGTAACGAACTTCAGACATTGAAGTGACAAGAGCAGCATATTTTCAAAATATTTCTAATTTTGAAGTAGCAAGTGTTAATCAAATTTCAGAATGATGTATGATGACGAAGGAAGGCTTTAATATGTTATCCATTGTACAGTTAATGGAGCTACAAGGTCGAGCCTCACAAGAAAAACAGGATTTATGGAAAAGACAGGGGTGTTCTTTATCCCTCACAGAGGCTTTATGGAGACATGGTACTGGAAAGCCAGTTATGCCTCTAGCACTATTGAGAGTTGCACCGTATCAGTTTCACTATCCTGTGTATACAACCAGAGAGAATCTTGCTGCCATATGATCGAAGAAGACTGGTTTTTGCCAAATCTATTAAAATACGTTGCACAGTTCATTGTGAATTACATTGTCTGTCGGAAATTCACAGCAGGGCATAACTTGCGAACCGTGATAACCCACCCCAATGGTCCTTCAGCATCTGCATATAGATTATGTGAATATGTTGCAAACATGCAATGGCTACTGTGAGAAACCAGAAGGTGTCTCACCCACTAGTCCCAGCGGATCTCTCTCTCTCTGGTGGCCAGGGCACGGCCCTCACCTTTGAATCCAGACCCTGGGGGTGGACCAGTGTGGGAGCATCACCTGGGTGAGGCGTCTTCATGAAGTGGGACACCAGGTGGCGAGGCAAGGTATCCCCTTCCCCGTAACACCTTTACCCCATCCTACCAGGTAGGATACATGGGAACCTTACCCCTCCCACTTTTCCTTCTCCAACACTTTCAGACAGACAGACAGCCCGCTCTGGGAGAAAACAGACTCACACCCAAGCAGTGTACCTAACATGTCCCGCTACTATGGTCGGGCAAAGCCAGGCCATTAATGACAATAACTCACACCTGACATCCATTAAACTTCCCCACACATATAAAAGGCGTAGCACGTGTGCACACTCTGAGTGAGGCAAAGCACACAAAGGAACAGCAGTTTTGAGTCGGCAGCTGAATGAGAGGAGAAGGACGGGAAACCAAGAAGGGTTCGCAAGGAAGGAAATATCCTTGACCTTTTTCGGCAAGAAACCATTACTTTCATGAAAACTTCGAGGCAGAAAGCATAAGGGCAGGAAACCAGACTGAAGAATCCTGCACGCTGTGTCGGAGGTACCGAAGGCCCTCCTGTTAGGAAGAAACCTGTGCAGTTCCCTTGGGGACCACTGCAAAAAGTTTAAGACCACAGGAGTTAGCAGTAAACCCAATTGGTAGCAGTCTGCACCACCCAGATTTACCTGGTAGCTGTGGCTGAGCAGTCAGACTTCTCTCAAGAAGAGTTAGGCAGTATACAGTGCATACACAATAGGGCAGGTAAATACAGTAGAACAAGCAAACACTGACCAGAGCTTTGGTGTAAAAGATATATAATTATTTATTTAAGAACACATCTATAAAAACACACTGGCACTAATATCAAGCAATTTCAAAAACACAGTTACTAAAGTATATACACTCCCTTTGCAGAATATCAGACAAGTCTCAAGTAAAGCACCACTTATTTTCAGACAGTGGTGAGCGCTTAACGCAGATGGCACTCTAATAATTCGGTTTAAAGGGAGAGAAAGGCAGAGCATAAATGGAAACAGATCCCAACACCTTCAAAAGAACACAGCAAGAGAGGAAGGCAGAATAAAACCGTGAAGTTAAAGTTCAGAAAGCCGGACCCACTTTAAGAGGATCAGAACGAAATGTGTCCAAGGTCACACGGTTGAAAAGTGCACAAAAGTCTCAAAGGTTCAGAAAGGAGTTGGACCAAAAGAAAGGGACCAGTTAGATGGTCAAGAGACCTGCCCAGTCTAGAGGGTTAAGGATTTACTGTCCCCTTGTAGCAATCTATAGAAAGGGAGGCCAGGCGGACACAGTACCTTGAAATGGTGAGAACACTCCAGCGGGGGCAGTTGTTCCTGGCAGCGGTTGCGAGTTGGTGCTTCGTCCGGCAGAAGAGAAGATCTCGTCGGGGAGGAAAACAGGAGGTCGTTGTGCTGCCAGGGAAGAAACCAGCCGCGGAGTTTCTCGATTCAAAGGAGCAGTCCTTTCTTTCGCGGTTCAGTGGTAAGTGGCTATCCGGTTGCCGGAGTGCTTGGCACGGGCAATTCGACGACTAGACGTCCTGGTAGGCGAAAAGGAAAGTGAACTGGTTGTCCCCACCAGCTCAAGAGGAAGAGACTCTCCGGCAAGAAGATCTCCTCTGTCGTCGGGAAGTGGTGAGACGGTTCAGCAGGGCTCCACCGGTGGTGTCGTCGTTGCAGGTTGGCTCAGCTTCCCCCTCTTCGGATCTTTCAGGTCCTGTGGCAACTTCTGAAGTTCCAGTCCCAAAAGCCCTGCTTTTATGCAAGAAACCCCCATTCATTCAGCCTAGCTGTCAATCAAACATGCTAAATGGTGAGCCGGGCCGGCTCACCACTTGGCCCAATCACACAAGAGTGCGACTTGAGTTGCCAAGGCAACTCAGTCCAGGGTGCCTAAACCCTCTCACACACCCCATGTGGTACCCAGACAGAGTGGCACCACTTTTGGAGGCTTCTGTGGAGAAGCCCGCCAAAAAGTGGAACAAAGGGCTCAACTTGGGTTGTAGTCACAGAAGAGAACACAAACGCCATTTTAGAATCGAGTTCTGGCAAAAAATACCAACCGATGAATTAATATTGAATAAATAACATGGCGGTATGTTCGAGGCTATAGGAATTAAATAATTAAAGTTGGTAGCCTCGAACAATGGGAAAATCCCATAGAGATATATTTGCGGTCGAATATAAAAAGTAGTATCCACTGCCACCAGCCAAAACTCGATCAGGGGGGATGGAGACGTGCCCCCTCGAATAACAGACCCCGGGGCAAATTAATTGCCCCGACTAGTACGTCCACAATATGATGGTTTGTACTGGTTTCTGTTCATAATTTGAGAATAGTAAAGCCAATGGTGACTGACTTTACATTCCCTGGGAGACAGTAGTCAGTCCCAGGGTACGGAGTCTATGGTGGGGTGTCACTATGACACCCTGTGTCACTGCACTGAGGGTGCTGTGTAACACACATAGTAAAAACACATGAGACCCTATGGAGTAAAAGACCCCAGAGCCCATAAAACACATTAACAGTCAAAGGAACCCCTCAAATCATGTCCAAGAGTGTGAGGAAAAGAGTCTCACTCTTGGCAGGAGAAAAAAACAAACTCCAGAAATCCAGCAAAGCTGCTGGGGGACTCACTAGGTTAGGAAATTCATCCTAAACAGATAATTCTCCCTAACACCTCCCGCGCATCTGATGAAGACAGGGAGGAACAGCAGCAGGCGCTGTGGTATCGTCTTTGGCTCCATAAACAAAGAAGCATCAGAGGGATCAACACAGCTGGTGAGTTGGGAAGACCGATGCAAGACCGGTCTGTGTTGAAGTCAAGGTTGCAAGCAGCAACATTGTATAACGAGTGCCAGTGGAGTAACTTTGCTGAAAATGTTGGGGGGGACAGTAGTGGGTGGAGGGAGGGCGGATGGTGGCTCTTAGGGATTGTGTCTGCCAAATTGTTTGAAGAAATTTGATTGAATGGTAGATTTGACTGAATTCGGTCACCACCATTAGTTTGAAGTCAAAGATACCGAACATGAAGAGCTGGGGTTGCAGGGTGTATTTTTGGTGGCTTCGGGGGAGTCACCCGCTTCCCCAGCATTGGTGGCAGGGGACCCAACAAAAAAAAGATAAGAGGACCCTGCAGCATCAGATCCGACCCACGTTAGATGGATGGATCTGACGCTGCAGGGTACAGGCGAGGCGGCGGATAGAGAAAAGATTAGTAGGCGGGGTTTGTGGGTGTACTGGCTGTTGGGGGGAACTGGGTTTGTTTTTTTGTACGGAGGTAAAAATGTTTTCGCAGTGAAAATGACTACCGTCAATTTCACTGTGGTTTTGTACCTCGATCAAACAACCTAAATCCCTGAGGGATAACACTAGACTACTGCACCACAAGAGTCCATTGCTGATGCTCTGTTATAACTTTCATTAGACTGGTGGCCTATCTTTAAAATTCAATTAGGGCCCCACACATCTTGAGCCGGCCTGCCATGCACCCAGTGACACAACATAACATTCACAAACTTCATTGCAATAGAACATACAAAAAATGCATTATTTATCATTCATACAGACACAAAAGTCAACACACATATGCTTGCATACACTCTCACACAAATGCACCCAGCACCTCTATTGTCATACACTGTGTGCACACAGCATTTATATATACATATACAATAACACATCGAACATTGACGCAACGTCCATTGAGCAGCCCAGACTTTACCACTCCCTGATCCCTGAAATGTTGGGCTAAGTAGACTTGACCTAGCTGACTATAAAGCCATGGCCGAAAGGAACAGATTCACTGGAATGTCAGCAATTCCCTTGATTTTTCCTTTCATTCAAAGGCAGAAGCCATCAGTTAATGCAGTGCAATGGGTGACCAAGTATACTTGCTATACATTTTTAAATGCTATATATCTCCAAACCTGGGTTCTGCACAGCACCTTATATGTGTACGTGCTGATAGATTCTTTTCTACAAGATTCTTACTGATTAATATTAAGGTATGTTTTCATGTGTTCCAATGGCTCCAAGCAGTAGAGTAACAAGCCGGGAGAGGCAGGGTGTGGGGGGGGCAAGCTGCCCCGTGGCTCTTTTAAGAGCCAGACTGGGACATTTGTCATTGGGATACCTCTCCCTTTCGGCACCTCAAAGAGGGCGCCCAATGGCAAAGGTGTCCTGCTGGCAGGACAATGTGTGCTGAGCAATTCCTGATCAGCACGCTCATTGTCCTGGCAGCAGTACACCTTACCCGTTCCGAATGGCAGAGGTGTCCCACTGCCAGGACAATGTCCCAAGGAGCTCCAGGCAGCTGAGGGTCCTTACGTTGCTCTGTATAAACAGAGCATTACAATGTGAGCCATTGGGCACTGATGGCAGGGAGGGGGGTACTATTATCAGGGACATTTGTCCCTTTAGAAATGTGAATGGGAGGGAGTGATCAGAAGTGAGAAGGGTGCATAATGTTGCATGCTTCACCAAATAATGACTATGGCTTTAAAACCCAAGCGGGATTTGTTAGGCTCATATTAATCTACATTATGCTGTTGTGACCTTGCATGCAGAATGGGGACAATAAAACTAAAGCCATAATCCCATTTCTCAACATATTTATATGACAATGTATATAGTGTATTGTTAGTTTACTATGAAAGGCTTGTTTATTATGTAATGTGGTTTGCTTCCAAGTCATTGCTATAAATAATTATTTTAGCACATGAAATCTAAAGCAAAACCTTAATAAATATCTATATCAACTAAACCTGGAAAGATGTGCGCGGTCACTTAAATTGTCCACATCCCAGTTTCACCATTTAACCAAGTGTGTGATCCTGAGCAAATCATTTATTCACATTGTGCCTTATCTGCAGCTCTGCAAGTGACTCTGATTCACTTCAAAGCTTATGTTAATGTATCATGGTATTATAATGGAAAAGCCTAATAACTATAGAGTTGCTCCACATATAACAATAGTGCAATTTAGGTATTCTGCACCGCAAAGTTATTTGTCACTTGGCTTATTTATGGCAACTTATTCTAAAGTCACTTCCATGGTGCCTCCAAGTATCAAAAACTGATGATGCGCCTTGCAATGTCCTTTTCTATGAAGTCATTTCTGTTGGTGCAATCCATATAATAATTAGGAAGTTTGCATGTATTTTGCCTCAGAGAGCCTGGACAGAGCTCTAATGGGTGGGTTTCCTGCATCTGGAATGATCCTGCAGTTTTTCTTTTTTTGTTGTGTGTTAAAATGCCATCTTCCACTAATGTTACCAAAAAAGTAGATTGGAGCAGGGGTAGGCGGTTTGGGGGTGCCAATGGGACATTGCACTGCATTTCGTTGCTCCCCCCCACACTCTTACAATGCTGGATACTCCCCTGCTTAGTTGGGTAAGTGAAGCAGGTTTTGGTGGCCTGTAGCCTGAACCATGACACCCATTTACTAATTTGCACCAAACCGTGTCTGCAAAACTCAAAATACTTTTTGCCAGTTTGGTGAAGATTATTTTTGGCGGCAGGGGGAAAAGTTATACATGGCTCCTAAAAGAGTGCTTTTAACGTAAAATCCCATACGGTTCCTTCTCGCACCCAGAGCAAATACTGCTTAACAAAAGTTCACCATGTTTGTAAGGCATATAGTACTCAAATTAATTTCACAGAATTTGCAGAGTACAACAGTTTTGGGTCACAGGTTTTCTCAGCTTTACTCTTTCCACTTTACTTGGGGACGGCACACCTTCCGCAAACTTCATTTTGATATTAGGATGGTGGTGGTTTATTAGCATCTGAAAAGTGGCAAGGCTAATTTTAGAGGCGTTGCAGAGCTGTGGCTTGCCACAGAGAATGCACTATTTGTTATTTGTTAGTGTTTCTTCGTACCTGGGGCCTTAATGTGTACTGTTAGATTCTGCTCACATTGTCCAAATGTGACACGCGCTTTCACTAGGGTCAGCCCGCAGTCCAGCCCCCCAACAAACATACACAAACACAATTAAAACATTTTTTTTTTTAAAGTACCTCTGCTCTGCTTTCAAATGCCGCCCGGGCCACGTCTCATGTTACACCAACTTAACCTCTTCGAACTCACGCACCTCCAGACAGAAACCAGTAAGCTGAATGAGCTTCCTAGTCCCTGTCTGTGTGATGCACGAACACAAACCCGGAAAGTGATTCTCTGAGCCGCGGCCCCTGGAACTACTGCTGCTAGCGTGGCAGCACAGGCGCCAGTCCCTGCAACACCCAGTTCATCAACCTGGCTGCTGACTTTGAGTCAGGCCAGCCAGGGTGAGGGACTGAGCCATGCAAGGCATCCCGGCCCTGAATGTGTTGAGAAGCCGGAGTGTGTGCGGAGCTCAACTGTGCCGCCTTGTCCCGTGTTGAAAACATGGGGAAGGGGAAACCAACTGCTCAACTATCCTGACAAATCATTTCTTGAATACTTTTCTTTTGCATGTATTTTTGCCCACACCATTTTGTATTTAGAAGTAAGGATTGGCAATAGGTTTATTAGTATAGGCCCTTTTATTTTGACAGACTCCACTAGGACTGGGTTATTATTATTTGATAGTCGTAACTTGCTCCCATCCTTAGAATTAGGTTTAAGTACGCATTCAACCAACCCATTTGAAGTTCAATAAACACCCTTGAACTGTGGTCACTTTTTGATACCATGCCTTCCTTACACTACAGATATGTTATTAGTAGTGTGTCCTTTTTCCCGATGGATTGAGGCAAGTCCATGCATGCACCCCTATGTAACATGTGCTGCCAAAGTTCTCGTATGTGAGGTGTTTCCTAGATTGGTGTATGTGAAGTTCTATGGTCTGACAATGGGGGTGCATTGTTTAAATGAGATGTTTAACCAAATCACTCTTCTATTAGGCATAACACACATGTTTTCATCCGTTTATCACCCACAGGTGAATGGTTTTTGTGAGTGTTAAAATGGACTCCTTAAAGAGAGGATAGCCAAGATAAATATGACTTTGAGGAAGGGATGGCTATATTGCCTACCTCTTGCCTTATTTGCATTGAGAAATCAGCCCGGCTCAGATCACCACCAGGGATGCTGGAGAAGATTATAAGGATACAAATACATACATTGATAATTCAGCCCATTTAAAAAATAACATGTTTTATCAGCACATGAGTGAGGTGGGTTGGTGGAATGTAAGATGAGAGCTACTATGTATGTTCTTTCATCCCTTATGCCATGAGCACAGCCAGAACAATTATAGCAAGAAAAATACCTACACATGATGCGAAGTGCCTCAGCCATCTAGCAGCATGCATGACAACTGGACAACCCTACGATGGATGTCAACGAGAACGTTCCCATATGTAGATGCTTACATAAAAATGCAGAAGATGATAAAGGACCCGAATTGGAAGGGCAGAATGCTCCTATACTCATTTAGTGCTCTGAGTGGAGGAGAGATGAGGATTGTTGAACAAAAGAGACTGGATTGTGCAGACACTTGGGGCACACCAGGATTGCCAGGATGCTGGGCGAGACCTCAGCTATTGGTATATGGACAAGTAGCCACCAGTACAGGATGGGAAGAAGGAATGATTGAATGCAAAGCACACTTATTGATGACAGCACCAGTAAAGATAGTGCAAGTAATTATTGGTGGATGCCTTAAGGAATGGGCCAAGTATTCAAAGTTAGTAACATGGGTTGAAGATGAAGCAGGACCGGTATCCATACTGCCGATGAAGAATGCAAAACTGTGTTTCAGAAACAGTGGTCTGACCAAAGTTGGAGAAAATAAAGGATGCAAGCAAATAATGTATGTGCCAGGAATGAAAGAAGGAACTTCTATCCTAATGGACCACTATTGGGCCTGTAGATCAAAAGCTTATATGAAGCTACCTATACATTGGGGAGTATTATGTTCTATAGTGATAATACATGCTCCTGCATTGGTGATCCCCCAAAGTGATCTCCACATCGCCGACTATCCGAAAATGGATGCACACCAAAGGAAAAAGAGGTCCCTCATCCGCAGAAGAGAGAAAACAATTTTTCTGCAAAATCAGTGACAGCTTACCATGACATTCCAGATGATCACATATTGTTCGATAGGACAGCAGTGATTTTTACAGCTATATTCATGCCAGGAATTCAGGCTGCAGCAAATGCCAAGTGGTTACAAATCACCAGATGAGGACTGCTACAAATGATGAATACATCAATTAAAGGATTTTGTGCATTTAAAGAAGAGTTGAGGGCCATCAGGCTCATGGCCCTCCAGAACAGTTATGTCCTGGACTTAATTAAAGCAATGGAAAGAGGTGTGTGCTCAAAAATCTGTACATAATTACCTACCCGCGATGGAGAAAATGGAACCCTGACAGAAGCAATAACTATGTTGTTAACTCTGCATACAGAAATCGTGGAAGAAGTAGATGAGACCGAAGATGAAGATTGGTTTTCATCTCTATTCTCGTGGGTTCCAACCTGGTTGGCAAATGCCTTCAAAATGTTGGGAGCAATACTAGTGTTAGTGTTGCAGGGATTCTGTCTTATAAGAAGAATCATAGGCCAATGTAAGAAGACCGTGAAGAAAGCTATTGCGATGAAGATAATGATCGATGTGAATGCTGTAGCTGAAGAGCACACACAGACTGAAAACACCACCTGTGAGCACTTGAAAGGAAGCCCTATGGGCACCCTCAGGAACAATGTTTCAGTTTCCTAAGGACCATAACAACTATGTGGGACGCTGGCTGGGTGTTCTGTTCACTGACTGGGGAATGCTGCTATATGACCTGCAGTGTGGATGAACACATAAAGAATGCAGGTGACCTAAGAGGGGTGACAAAGATATAGATTCCGAAGAAACCACAGTGTAAAGAAAATGTGAAGAAAATCGAGGAGGTGGTTGAGGACTTGACCAGAGGGGGGAATGTAGAGAAGCAGATGTACATGTCATTTTTAGAGCCCACCCCCTCACCTCTGTCATCTTGGAAGAACAGCAGGAGAACACTGCATGACACCTGGTATCATCCCAATACCACATCGAAGGTATGAGAGACATTATGCACTTAGACAACTGCATTGAATGTACCCTCGAACTGATGCACTAGACATGATCCTGCAGACACCACTGGACATAGAAGAACCATAAGTAAATTCTGAAAGGTGTGAAGTGATGTTATGAAGAAGAGAAGACATGTGGGAGCACTATACCTGATGTATGGATATCTAGAGAATGAAGATGTGACTAAAGTGATGAAGAAAACCATATACACTAAGAAGATAAGTAACAAGAGATTCAGTAGATGCATATACACAGCAACACAAGGTTCATAAGGCAATGTAGAAGCTTTCTAAAGTAGGACATATAACGCGAGTAAAGCAGCCATGTTGAGAAATTGGTTGTCAGCACTATATAATAGTAAGCAAGAAGCCTCAAGAAGGGAAACCAAGGCTGCAGAGCTGACAGACGCTGGAATACAGATCTGTGCAAGGACAAAGGATATTTGCTTGGCTCAGAATCAAGGATGCCGCAGCAAGAAGCAACTGCAAGGCACGAAAGGAGTCAAAGATGATAAGCAATATACGTAAGACATTTTTCTCTTAGATTAAGTAAAGGGGAGAATAATTGTGAATGCTAAGTATTGAACAATTCAAGATGCAGAAAGCACATGCAAGATGGAGTAACCAAGTCTCCAGAGGTTAAGGACAGTAATAGCACCCAATATAATTGTAATCAAATTGCACTAAATCAAAGGACAGAATGGACAAAATCATGGTCTCCTCACACATGGTACAAGACCAGAGACAAGGCCTATTGATAAAACTCCAGACGAAGATAGCAATGTTCCTTCATTCTCTTTAAAGTTCCAAGGAAGAGAACAGCCAGCAAGGTCAACTACAGAGAATAAACCTTGGCTTTGGGCCTAATGGATGAGAGATGGTAGGCTAATTAGCTAAGAAGGGCAGTTGTAAGACATTCCTTTGCACCTGGGTTTCGTTACTTACGTGCTGCTAACGAGCTGAATGTCCGAGATTGGAAGAGCGTGCCAACCAATCATGAGGGCCTATGTATTAGTGGACCATACATTGTTGCAGAAGCCTATCGCTACTGTTGTTATGCTATTATCAGTATTATCTGTTGGAGTGTGGCAGAGTGTCTTGTGTCACACCGTGGAGACCAGAGTCTGTTCTTGCTGCCTATTGAATTGGGAGGCAGTGCTTATAATCAGACACCCAGGCAGAGCCAGCGGCGGAGTGTGGCAAAGTGTCTCATGTCACGCCGTGGAGACCGGAGTCTGTTCTTACTGCCTATTGAATTGGGGGGCAGTGCTTATAATCTGACACCCAGGCAGAGCCGACGGCAGAGTATGGCAGAGTGTCTCGTGTTTGGCGGCTGGCAGTGGCGCGTTTGCTTGCACTTGGCTGATTAGTTTTGTGTTCAGCTTCCCTGCCTACGAAGCCGGACAGTGATAGAGGAAAGACTGTGCCCTAATGCCGGTAAGGTTAGGCAACTGTTAGTGGCTGGTTAATGCATCCACTACAGGGACCTGTGTTTGACCTCATGGTCACAGGTTCGAATCCCGTCAGGTCCACTCAGCCCTTCATCCTTCCGAGGTCGATAAAATTAGTACCATTAAGTTGGGTAACAATAAACATCTGTTATTAGCGCCAAGATACCCCTTCGGGGGTGAACGTGCGCTTTACAAATACGCCTGTATGTTATGTTATGTTAATCAGCTTTGGGCTATTTCAGGGGAATGCCTTCCGCCTGGCGGACAGTTAGGGATTTCTAACGCTGAGTGTGGAACTTAGCTGCTATGAAGTATGTCTTAAATCCGAAATCTTTCAAGCTCGACTGTAAGTGAGTTGTGCGCTCAAGGACATCTTGAAGAATTTATCGGGTGGTTTCACAATTAACACTGACATTTGTGAACACTTGATATAGCATAGTGGGCTACTCCTGGTTTTTTATTACATACTTGTTGTCCCCTTCTGTTGGACCTATGAAACCAAAACTGAACATGAGGCATGTCTGCGGAGTGATCCGATTACGAAAGGGAAATGCAGACGCAGCCCACTGCAAGGAAAGTACCTTGAGATGCACCAAAATCGAAAAAGAGGAGGAAGGAAAAGGCATCAAGTGGGAATGACCGGACCCCCAACCAACCAAAAATGTTTTGGTTCTTCTCAGGAGTGAGTAACATCTCTACCCAGAAGAATGGAGGACCTCAGGATCCCTCTATGCTGTTAACATGCAGTACCAATACTCAGAAGCTGGACTATAACTCTTTAAATGGGACGCCATTGGGTACAGAGGGACGGGAGGGGGACGCATTGGCATTGATGTCTAGTTCAATGCAATCTTTTGACAACAATGGGCCACTATTAAACCTCTACAAATCCCTTTATGGGAATAACTATAATGCCACCCAGCTGGATAGGGGCAGCAATGGACAAATATCTCTATAAATCCCAACATGGTTGCATTAGCACTAGATTCAGGGACAGTGGGAGATACTAACGTTGCTCTGCCGAGCACAGGTCATTTGACTGAGGGGGTTTCAACTTGGAAGGATGATAAACTTACATCATATTTGGAGGAGTTTGTCTCTAAATTGGATGCTCTGCTGGCACTTTGCTCAGTAATAGCAGAATAACGGCGAACCAAGGTGACTTGGAGAAACAAATGGCCAGTGGTATGGATATTAATGGGCATTGCAAGAGCTATAATTCAGTTGCCTCGCAGACCTCTGTACCTTCTTGCGTTTTATCCGAGCCCAGTATGGCAGTGGAGTTGGGCATACCATTAGATAGCCGCACCTTCGGTACTGATCGGGATGGGGGAGGCCGGTGATCGATATAACAGACTCTCCCAAGAGATCCAAAGTGACCTGGAACTCCCAGGACTCTTATAATATTGCGGCGGGGAACGAGGAGGATGCACTGGATGCACTGTGCGTGGGAATCTCTATGATGGAGAACTCTCCCCCGTTTACCTCTAACTGCCCTTTTTCCTCTGTTCACTATGAGGCAGCTTAGTAAAGTTGAGGACAACAGGAGTGGGGGGACGAAATTGCCCAGTATCCCCCCTCAACCCTCTTGTATGGGCATGTCTGTGCTGCAGGGAAAAGACCCCCAAAAGGCAAGTTGCTTGCAACCATGTAAAGTAACTCGATTGCAGGGGGATGGTACTAGTCGGACAGTTACACTTAAGGGTCCCCTGGCTTGTGGACCACCCACATGGGGAATACCCTGGTAAATCATGCCTGTGTGTCCCAGAAAGATGGTTTGGGGATGGAAAGCACAAAGATGATATCTGCCTCAGTTTAGGATAGGCTGGTGTCAGATTACCCTAGCCTGGTGGGAGGGGGTACCCAAAATGATGGTAAGAATGATTCCACCCAAACCCTGATGAATTCATGGGGGTGCTACATCTAAAGCCAAGGAAGGCCTGTGGGTCTATGACTCAACAAATACATACAGGCACCTGAAGAATACAACTGCTAAATTATGTTGCCCATACAATATAAACTCTGGTGATGGGGTCATGCATCCCATCAGACCAGGAAATTCAGTAAAATTGGAAGAGATGGAGCCTACGGAGGAGAGCCTGTGTTTGAATTGATCTACTCTGCTCCGACTGTGGGAACACACAGAGTGGCTCTCCACAAACTCCTCTTCTGACATGGTCCAACCAGAGTTACCTAAATGGGGGAGTAGCACAAATTGGGTGCTGATTCGTTTTGCTTCAACATCAGTGGTATCTCTCTTATGTGCTAACGCAGATGTTTTGTTTTTAATGGGGTTACAATTGACAGTTTGCACCGATTTATTGGCCCAACACAGATACCCGGTTCGTGAAAAGGAATTAATACTTCCCTGGGGAAAAGTTCAACAGAATGATTATAGGGTTGTGATTAAGACCGGGCGTAGCCAAGGCTGTAATAAGGTAGTTTGCCCTGGCTATGAAGGTGTACAATGGGCTAGGATACCTCAGTGCAACGTTGGAAGAGAAGGAATGCAGACAAAGTCATACTGACCCTTGAAGATTATATGTTGGAACACTAGAGGATTCATGCACCTCTTGGCAGGCAAGGGGTCCGGTTAGAAGTTGGCTAATGATGATATATTTATGCTCCAGGACACCTGTTTGGACTGTGCATTGGTGGTGGACGGTTTCCAGGTGTATCAAGTACTAGCCAACAAAGGGGCTATAGGGCGTCCTTATGGGGGGTTAGTGATTGGAGTCAGTCACAAAATAAAGTCATGTAGAAAGTCACCTATGTTGGTAAGGGATAATGTGTTGGCTGTTGAACTGCGGATGGACCTGTCAGGTAGGGATAAAAAGATGCTCCTCATTAACATCTACTCACCTCCAGGTTTGGGGATTATGGGTAATGTGCTTGATCAGATCGAAGAGATCTTTACTAACAACTGTGATTCTACCCTTGATTAGATTACCCTGTATTGGTGGGCGGCGACTTTAACACCAAATGTGTGGATGAATTAGCCTGTTCTCCGTGTGAAAATATAGCACAGGTTTGTATCATGCGACAAGGTAAAGGTAATGATAAGGGTAGGAGATAAAGTTTTTGCGAACCTCAGACCTATTAATGCTAAATGGTCGCACCAACTGGCATATTCCTGGTACTTATACATGGACTCGGAATAAGAAGCTATCAACATTGGACTACGACTTTGGGAATCACCATTGCCTTGGCTGGGTGGAGAAATTTGATGTAATTCCCAATGATAGTAGCGATCATCATATGTTGGTGTTGGGCCTAAGGTCTTCGCCCTCTCATATTAAGAGTTGTGGTGGGACCAGGATGTCTATAAATTATGGAGATAATCACATCTGCTGGGCCTCCAGACAAATTACTAGAGTCAGCAAGTATGTTGCTACCTTGTCGCTAGAGACATTGCACTATTTGGCGGAGTTAGGCCCTAATGACATGGAGGCCTGGATTAGGGACGTGACAGACAAAATGGGCGGTTGACCAAGAGCTCTCACATCTAGCTGCGGTAAGCCAACTAAGGGATGCAAAACGCACCATGAGGCGCAAACTCAGGATGTTAAACCAATCTGAATCCTTAGACATGGAGTGGATGACTAAGGTGGTAATGATTAAAAAGGAATATAAAATGTGGCTTAGAGGTTGGAACCGTACTGTGTTGAATGCATCATTGGCTGGGTATGGAAAATAAATATGATTGTTATACTTGTGCGGCGGAGGGGAAGCGTAGCCCTAAGAAAATATGGTCTGAATTAACAAAGGCCAGAGAGGCTTCCATGACTAGGGTATTAAATTCGATACAGGAATCCAGATGGAGGAAGTATATAAATTAAAGAGGGTGACCTGTAGATGATGTCCCCTTGCCTGGCTATCTGCTGAAAGGTTGGCACCTGAATATCGGAATAAAGGATATTGAAAAAGTGATAGAGAGACTCAAGGACTCTAGAGCGACTGGGCCCAATGGACTGGCCAAAAGTGGTCTTAAAGCAAAACCTGGCATGGGCCATAATACTTAAGATGCTGTTTGACAAAGTGGCCTCGGTACGTAAAGGAAAATGATCTGACAATCAACCTGGGGAAGTCAAAGGTAATGACCATCTTTGTCAAAGGGTATAAGCATGTCAGCTTTGCCACTAGCCTGGGGGTTATTGATTATGTACGATAATTACCCCTACTTAGGCTTGATGTTAGTGCTAATAGGGTGTAGGGAGCAAATGATACCTACTTCTTGGCAGCAGTCGGTATTGGTACCTGTGTATAAGAAGGGGGATAGGATTCTTCCAGATAATTATAGATTACTCTCCCTCCTGGATGTCACAGGACCATTTTTACACTTGAGGCTTTGCTGACCTGGGAGGCTAGTAAACAGATTCTGCCCTTTTCCCAAACTGGGTTTAGACCAGGTCGTAGTACTATATACAACCTGAGAATCTTTGATTTATTGGCTTGTGAAGCTACGGTAAAGAGGGGGCTGCACTGTATGTAATGTTTGTAGATTTTCGTGCAGCCTTCGATGGAGTTAATCGAGGGAAACTATGGGCAAAAATGGAGAAGTGGGGGTGTCCTGATTGGCAGATGAACATCCTTAGGGGTCATCCCCTGAATACCCAAGCCAGAGTGCGACTGGATGACCAGGGCACTATGACGAATTTGGTGAAGATACATAAGGGTGTAAAGCAGGGGTGCCCACTGGCTCCTTTCTTGTATAACTTGTATCTGGCTGACCTGCCTTTGGGCTTTAGGTCGGGCCTGGGTTGCTTCCCTAGGATTGGTGATTGCCACATCCTGTGTATGTTATATGCGGATGACCTGGTCATGTTCAATCATAAGCTTATGGGGGGGCGCGCAATGTTTGAAACATTGGCTCGGTACGTAAAGGAAAATGATCTGACAATCAACCTGGGGAAGTCAAAGGTAATGACCATCTTTGTCAAAGGGTATAAGCATGTCAGCTTTGCCACTAGCCTGGGGGTTATTGATTATGTACGATAATTACCCCTACTTGGGCTTGATGTTAGTGCTAATAGGGTGTATAATGGAATCAAAGAGGCAAAGAGCATTAAGGCCCACCGCCTCACTGCACTGGTGGGAACAATTTCCGCTAGGACTGCTGGTTATACTTTGGATGGGACCATAACTCTATATAAACAATGCGTTTGCCCAATGGTCCTTTATGGACTGGATGCACTATGTATGGACGATTATAAGCGGCTGGATCGTTTAGAGAGCTACTTTTGGAAGCGCATTTTAATGTTGAGCTCCTCCATTCCGATAGAATATATGCAACTGGAATTAGGTCTGGTTTCTTTGAAGGCCCATTTGATGATACGTCAAGGTAATTTATATATAAAAGTCAACTCTTAGCCGCATTGTCAATTACTTGCTAAGTTGCGTGAGAAGGGGGAGCCGCCTTTCGGGCAAAGTGATACAGAATATGGTCAATTAATGACCAGAATCTATGGGCAGATAGGTTGGCGACCGGACTTCCACAGAGGGACTAGGATATCTGTCCTGAATCAACTGTACAAAAACAAAATTATGAAATGGGATTGGGTGAATAATTATGCACATTTATAGACACTTGCCAATTTTAAATATGTATCTAATGCTGTGTACTCTTATTTGCAGACACAATGTTACCTGAGGCAATGCAAGCGTTTCGTCTGAGATTACGAACAAACCAATTGCCCCTATTAATTTTGTTGGGTGCTAGAACTAAGGTCCCCAAAGCTAAAAGGACTTGTCGGATATGTAATATAATTGGGGAATTAGAAACTCCTAGACATGTCCTTACTCAGTGTAAAAAGCTACGTACTGTCTATATGACATTGCTGGGCAGGTTGGTTCATGATTACGACGCAAAAAAACACGAAGATTTTTGGAATTATTGTGTGAATCCTGAATCTGAAAAAGTTAGTATTGCGCTGTTTTGTGTCTGGGGTATTGTGGAGAAGGGCCTTGCGGAAGGTAACAAGGTAAGATAGGCTGACGATCGGTCTGCCAATGACTAGGTTGCCCATATTTGTTTTAGTATTTATTTTTTTTGTAAGAGGCCATGGTTTTGTGACCTCATTGGTTTTATTGGTGTTATGCAGGTAGATAGGTGAATTGTATCTACCCTTGTGTAGGGCAACTGGGTTGATATTGTATAGTGGTTGACAAGTAGACATAATTGGTTATGGCCCATTGCCACAAGATGAAACCTAGTTTTCTGCTCAACAAGGTATGAGTATTTGTAAATTTTAGCCTTGCATTATAACGTTGTGAGTAACAGAAGTGTAATATCATATTTTACATTTCATATTTTAGGTCAAATATCTTGAATTTTTTGCTGATAATTTTATAATTTGAAATATGCTGATTAACGGATTGTAATATTTACTGTATTACATGATAGAAGTATAATTATGTATTTTAATTGTGTTGTTTGTAAAGGTTCTTTGAACCAAATATCAATAAATATCAGTATTTTACGTAGTTAGAGGTTGTTCAAGGCGTGCCTAACAGATAAGAGACAGCCAATGATGATACTAATATTTACATAAACTATAGGTACATATGTTCCCTTAACTAACCAATCTCTCCATCCGGTAGGTTTTTACTGTTTGCCACGTAGGATGACATCAGAGTTGACGTATGTTGACATATAATAGCTTATGTGTAATTGAAATGTGTTGAGAGTGTGTGAGCTGCAATCTGTTTGTTCGCCAGGTTTCCCTACTTTATTGAACTGATAATAAAGTAGTATTTTGCCATATTCTTTAACTCTGTCCGGTTATTTGGGCCGGAGATAATTTATTTTGGTAATCCCATTCGGCACTTGGAACACTCCAGGTGCTACTGCACTTGTTCTTTGCCCCACTTTCCAACTTCTGTACCTCTGGGAACAGAGGATCCACTGAGTGTTGGGGGCAGGCGTTAACATACTCGCATTGCTCCCGTATTTAGTTGTCTAGGGCACCCTTGTGTTTCATGGATGGTGTCATGTAACTGTTGAGTTTCCTGATCCTAAGTTTATGTTTATTCATTTATATTGCGTGCCAGACCTGAAGGTATAAGGGCGCACGAGCAGCAAGGTTATTCTCAGCTTGGTTACAGTGCTGTACAATAATTACAGTGAGTACATAGGTACAGTTGCGACAGATGCATTGATGAACAGTTTACAAATATACATATTTACAAGTACACATAGGGTAGGCAGGGTGGGCAGTTGAGTTATTGGTCATTGTCCTTTATCCACTGAATGTAATTGCGTCTAAAGTGTGGGTAAGTTTGAGGTGTCCTTAAGGAAAGTGGCAGGGAGTTCCAGTGTTGGGCTTCTTTCACCTTGAAGCTGTTGCCACCCGTTTTGGTTCGTTTGAACCTAGGAACTGAGAGCAGGTTGGCGTTGGTGGTTCTGGTAGGTCGGTTGGGGGTGTATCTTTTTATTCTGTCGGCTAAGTAGCGGGGGCTGCATTGTTGAGGCAATTGTGAGTTAATGAGGCTACTTTGAGCAGGATTCTGTCAGTGGTAGTGAGACAATTATGGGCTCTCCTGATGTTAGAAATGTGTTCTCTCTTGGGAATGCTAAGCACTGCTCTAAGAGCATTTTTTTGCACAGTCTGGATTTTATTTGTAACATATTAGTTGGCTCCTATGTAAAGGGCAATACAATAGTCTGGTTTTGATAGTATAAGGGCTCTGGCTAAAGTGGTACAGCTCTGGGTGGAAAGGGAGGGTTTGGCTGCTCTTATTAGTTTACATGTGTGGGCTGTGGAGGAGGCCATGGAGATAACTTGTTTACGGAAGGAGAGGGAGAAGTCTACATAGATTCCTAGAGTTTTAACTTCCTTTGCTTCCTTGATGGAGTTGCAATCTATGATGAAGCTAGTGTAGTTGTGATCCAGTTTGTTGAGGTTAGGGGTGGAGCCGAGAATAATGAGTTTGGTCTTGTCAACATTCAGGCATAGACTGTGGGAGGCCATCCATGCCTGGATGATGAGATACACCCTATTCACCAAGGCCAAATCCTTGTTGTAATCTCCCGTCAACGGGATGAGGATCTGGGTATCATGTGCGTAATTAGTGTAGGTGATACCCAGGCCGTCAAGATCATCAAACGGGGGCTTAACACGTTGTACAATGTGGGGGAGACGCATGATCCCTGGGGTACCCCGCAGGTGAAGGGGATAGGGTCAGCGGATGCTGAGGTAGAGAAGACACGCATAGACCTGTTGTTCAGGAAAGACTCAATCCAACCGATGGCTTCTTGAGAGAAGTGGGCTGCCGAGTCTAGGTGGTTGCAGAGAATTTTGTGAGCTACTAAATCGAATGCTGCAGAGAGGTCAAGTAGAAGTAGTAGAGCTGTTTTCCCATTGTCTAGGAGGGTGTCGATTTGAACTTTGAGATCGATGAGAGCTGTCTCTGTCCCGTGTTGGGGTCTAAAGCCTGATTGCCGGATTCCCAGGAGATGGTTTATTTCAAGCTATTGTTGTATTTGTAGGTAAGCTGTCTTGTCTAATATTTTGAGCAAGAAAGGGACGGCGTTGATGGGTTTGTAGTTAGTGGGTATAGATGGGTCAAGGGATGGTTTTTTGAGTAAGGGGAGAACCGAGGACTCTTTAAGATTGTTGGGGATGATGCCTGAAGAGAAGGAGGCGTTAATGAGTTTGGTAATGAAAGGTGAGAGAGAGGTCTCTTGCCGCATCTTTAATGATTTGTGAGGGGCAAAGGTCGCCCTGGCAGTTTGAAGGTTTGAGGCCGAGGATACATTTTTCCACCTCTAACGTGGAGACTTTGGAGAAGCTGAAGCTGGAGAGTGGGTTGGGTGTGGGGTTATGAGGTGTAGGGCGGGGGGGAGTGTTGGTAGAGTTAGTAGAGTTGGTTAGGGATTCTTTTTTGTTATTGATTTTAGTTTGTAGGCCTGCAACTTTGTTGGAGAGGGCGCTTTGGACACTGGTGCACCATTGTTTATCTTTCACACATGTGTCAGGGGCAAGGACGGGTGTTTCCAGCTCTGTGATGATAGTAAACAATTCTTTAGTACTAGATTTGGCTTGTGATATTCTCTGGTTATAGGATTCCTGTTTAGCGATTATCATTTCTTTTTTGTAAGTGGCAGCTATTTTGTTGAGGATCAGCTTGTTGTTGACTGTGGGTGTTTGTCTCCATGCTTGTTCCTTTTTACATTTCTTTAATCTGAGAGCTTTTAGGTGGGTAGAGAACCAAGTGTTCAGGTATTTTTTCGGTTTGCTTTTTCTCAGATTTAGCGGTACAATGGAGTCTAAAGCTGAACGCATGATTTTGTTGTAACCCTCTACAAGGTGGTGAGGATTGGAAGTTGCTGAGAGTTGGTTCAGGGTTGGGAGAATGAGGGGGATGAGTTTTTCCGCTGTGATGTTTTTCTTGTTTCTCATGGGGATGGCTGTAGCTAGTGGGTTGTTGGAGATGGGGCTTGCGGCTTCAAGGGCGAAGGTAAGGAGATGGTGGTCGGACCACGGTTGAGGGGAGATGGCGATGATGGAGGCCACACAGTTATGGTCTGCGACCCAGTCAAGGGTTCTCCCTTTGTTGTTGGTAGGGGTGGACACTCTTTGGGTAAAGCCTAATTCTGAAAGGGTATTGTCAACAAGAGTAGCCTGGGGGTCTTTGGGGTCTTTAAGGCCTGGGTTAAAATCTCCTTAAATGAGGCTCTGGATAGTATTCTTTAGGTTGTTAGTAATGATGGTAGTGAGGTCTTCCTCGAAGGAGCCTAAGGGCCCAGGGGGTCTGTAGAGTAAATGGATGGTGATGTTTTGGGAGTTGGCGGTGGGCAACCTAGCTGTAAGCGATTCGCAAGATGTGTGGTTGTCTGTGGTGGCAAGTCTGATGTTGAGGTGCGTTTTGGCAATTATAGCGAGACCTCTGCCTCTGGATTCCAGCATTTGGTATGGATGGAATATGAGTCTATGTGATATTGGGATGTGGAGGACTGAGGGGTTCTGCCATGGGCGGGTCAGAGTATATGATATGATATGATGGGGCATTTATAACGCACCTGAACACAATTGTTTCTAGGTGCGACAAGACAAGTAGGGGGGAACCAGGGAGGACAAAATCACAATCTTACTAGGACTTGTGTCATTCAGATTGCGCAAGTATGGGGAAGAGCGAAGGGGAGAAGTGCAATTAACTCACAAGTGCAGCCAGTGGGTGGCTCATAAGTGCAGAGAGAAGCGACTGTAGGGTTGCAGATACAGACCCTTAAGTGCTGGGGAGCCCAGAGGCAGTGCGAGGGCAACTGGACATGCAGGAGCCTGGGTTCAAGTTCAGAGGGTGACATGGTGACCAGTGCCCGGAGCAGTCGGGTGTATCAGCAGGGGAGATGAAGAGAGAAAACAAAAGCAAAAAGGAAGGTCTTGAGTTGCTTCCGGAACCATAGGTGGTTCTGCTCAAGTTTGAGGGAGGCAGGGAAGCTGTTCCAGAGGGAGGCCCCAGCCGAGGAGATAGATCTGCCCCCAACACTCTGCTTGGAGAAGCGTCTGACCCTCAGAGAGTTGGAGATGGATATGTGGAGAGCTTGAGAAGGAAGATGTTTTGAAAGAGAAAGTTGAAGGTAGATTGGTCCTAGACCCCAAAAAGCCTTGTGGACGATGCAGAGGGTCTTGAACTTGATCCTTGCAGCCACAGGGAGCCGGTGAAGAGATCTCACAACTGGAGAGATACGACTTCTGGGCTTAAGGACAAGTCCTGCAGTCCTGTTCTGGATAAGTTGTAACAGTCGAAGAGTAGAGGCAGGAAGCTTTAGAAAGAGGCTGTTGCTATAGTCCAGCTTGGAGAGGACCAGAGCTCTGGAGACAGTGAGTTTATGGGGGAAACTGAGAAAAAGTAAGAATACCCCAGAGGAGGTGCAGCTGATAGTTTCACTTCTTAGAGACATCAGAGATGTGGGGAGAGGATGAGAGGGTGGAGTTGAAGAGGACTCCAACGTACTTAGCCTCACAGGAAGGAACAGGAAGAGGGCCCAGAGTGGGCGGCCAGAGTGAGAGAGGAGAGGAGGAAGTGGGTGTCCCTGTGAGGAGGATCTCAGCCTTACTGGCATTAAGGCAGAGATCATTGGCGGCACACCATTCCTGAATTGCAGCCAGACAGTTTGGTATGAGAGAAGAAACAGTGATGTCTGAGGGGAGCATGAAAGAGAGCTGAGTGTCATCCGCATATCATTGAAAATGGCAGCAAAACGTAGCTATACGGTGGGCCACAGGTGCCAGGTAGTGGTTGAAAGGTCGGGGAGAGCGGTTAGACCCCTGGGGAACACCACAAGTAGAGATAGAGATAGAAGAGAGGAAAGACCCCAGTGGGACCTGAGAGGGTTGGTCGGTGAGAAAGGAAGTCAACCAGGCCTGGGCCTGATCAGTAATACAAAGGTTGTCACACAGGTGACTGAGCAGGATGACATGGTTGACCATGTCAAAAGCAGATGATTGATCGAGGAGAATGAGGACAGAAGGGAAATTAGAGTCATGATTGGAGAGCAAGTCTTCACGGGTGTTCAGGAGAGCAGTTTCCATGCTTCTGGCAGCTCTGAAGCCAGACTGGTGGTCATGGAGGCAACCACAGATTCAGTATGTAGATTAAGCTGGGAGATGGAAGAGGTTGCCCAGGAAAGGAGTGATGGAGATCGGGCAACAGTTAGCCGGAGAGGAAGGATTGGCAGAGGGCTTCTTTAGAAGGGGGTGCACTAGAGAATGCTTAAGGGGGAGGGGAAAGTTCCAGTGGCAAAGGAGTGTGTAGAGGAGCAGTTACATGCCTCTGCAGGAGATCCCGCCCCATACCTCCTATATGTTGGAAGCCTCCGATCATGCCGTGTTTAACACCAGCCATTGTGCCAATAACACAGCGCATATTCGAAAGAAGATACCCATTGAGAGAACCCTATCGAATGTATCCCTGAAGAGATGACAATCTGACAGAGGAACTCTCTGAGGGAATATGAAAAAGAGCAAAGAGAGAAGCTAGTGACATCACAAGAGACATGTGCGACATCCCAAGATACTGGCCGAAGATGATGTATGGAACCTATAGAAACTAATGATGTAGTAAAGAGTCTAGTGAACTTTTAAATATGAAAAAGATTACTACACATGCACGAAGTGCTGCAGAGAATCAACCGTTCAATAATTGTACAGTTGCTGAAAGGGAAAGTAAACAAAGTCATCATAGAAGCTGGCTATATGTAGTGAATTTTCTTTTTTGTGTTTTAGCCATAAAAAGAAAACAAAATTATGACTTTTATCACATCTACATCATCAAAATTTCATAAATTATAAATCTTCAAACAAAGTGTTTTACATACTCATAAATACTACTCTAAGCAAACAATAAATTAAATAAACAGCATAGTTCATAATATAAGAACAAATATCATTACATAAACTGAACACGTATAAATAATGAAAAAAACATCTCACCAACTTAAACAAAATGAAGAGGAGTAACAGGACACTAAAGTAGGCAAGCACTGTATATCAAAAACAAGACGACATATCTAGTGAATAGAAAGCCACCACTGTATAGAAGCTGGACATTGGTATCATGAGTTTTAGTAAGCCAGGACCCATGAAGAAGAAGGGGAGAATTGTGTTGCAGCAAGAATAAGCTGAAATCATGGAGCTGCATAGTGAGACTGTCTGGCCTGGTATCAAAACTGGAGCAGCCAAGGTCGGCTATCTATTCTTGAAAGGAGTGACCGTTCTAAGGATGAAGCATCTCTTGTTAAGGTGCAGAGAAAGAACACCAAGAGTGCCACGTTTTATTAATTTAAGTCATTTAACGCCTGCAAAGTGGACCAAATCGTGGTCTCCTGTCACGTGAACCAAGGATGAACATAGAGTTGAACTTGGGAGTCCTAGAACAACAATAGTGAGTGCCTGTACTCCCATGTATTCCCAGAGACAAGGATACTTTTCAAGGCCAAGTTCAAAGACAATCTTCCTGGTAGAAGGCATGGGCGATGAGAGATGTTGGGCTAATTGGGTGGGGAGATGGAGTCAGGCCCACCGCCTTGCACCTGGGTCTGGGCTTGCATGCTGCTAAGTAAACCAAATGTTTAAGACATGGCACGAGCGTGCCAACTAATTATAGAGGTCCGCATAACGAAGGACCTTATAGTTTGAAGATCAATTGAAAACTGTGTTCTTAATGATTTTAAGGATGACATGTTTTAGAGGTAGGCATATCTTGTCCACCTGACAGTGCGCAGCCATTCACAATCAAACTTCCTATATAATGTATACTTATATGTTCCCCATAAGCCGATCACAATCCCTAGTAGGTTTTTCATTATTTGCCACGTAGTATGACATCACCTCTGATGTATTTTTAGTATAAAGTCTATGTTTTGTGAAAAGATCACTGAGAGAAATTTGAGCGAACGTCCGTTGATGCAGAACTCCCTGTTTTAGATCATTGATAAGAAAACAGTACTTTGCCATCTTCCTGAGTTGGTTCGGTTATTTAGACTCAGAGTTATTCTACGAACCCATCCATTGCATGCATGTTTCTAAAGGGCCCTAAGCTCACGTGGTAGCAGAGGATGGTTTAAAGATCCAAATCAGTTTGTCTCCACATTTTCAGATGATCGGGAATCCTCTGCGATTAGCTGGAAGATCGCTGGGTTTCCTGTGGAGAGCGGCTGATAGAAATAAACTTACAAGAAGAACTGAGACGGTGGGCAGGTCCCACTTTGACGGAATCCCTGCCACGGGCGCTCTGCGGACGGAAGGCGAAGTGGTCGGATTGAAGGAGGAGTAGATACCGAAGGCCTCAAGTCAACTAACGAATGGTGAGTAGGCTAAGGGGAATGGCAAATAAACGGGATTGTGATAATTTTGAGTAACGGGAAATATTGTGAAAAAGGGGTACCGCCTAGAAGCCCTGACTCAAGGGAGTTAGAAGGAGATATCTCAAACTCCAATGGGAGTAGAGTCAAATATATAAAGCGTAACCAGGATTACGTAAGGTGATGTTTCAAACCCTGTATAGGGTATAAATAAAGGCGAGACATAAGGTGATCATGGTGTTTATAAATGTGTAATGTTTCACTAGTCTGAATGTTGTTTGTTGAGTAAAAATATTGAAGAGCGATAAAGATTGGGAAAGAATTGAAAAAAATTGAAGTGCAACAGTGATTGAGTATAGCAAAGTGATTGGCGCCAATCAAGAAAATATATACGTCAATCAAGAGAATAGATAGGCTGCTGAAATTAGAGGCTTGAGCAGTGATTGATGGTGCTTGCTCATATTTGTTTTTAAAAATAAACATTGAAAAGTGGTGTTTTAAGCAAAGGTATGAAGTTTATTTAACAGTGTGGTAAGCATTGGCAGTCAATTGAGACTTGTCATTATGGGGGATACTCCTCTCATGCACCTATTGGAAACACTACCAAAGCATATGCCCAAGCTCAAACAGTATAGTGCAGAATGGGTAAACGGCACGGCAGATAAAATGTTCACGCTGTGGCTACAAGGGGAATCATTGTCAAAAGCGGTATTGCAACACATGACCACATACTTGCACGCTGCGTACAAGGGAAGAAATTAGTGAAAAGATTAGCAATTTTAGAGCTCTGAAAGATGTATCAAGAAGAAAGAGAAGACCCGCCACTTGAGGAGTGGGTGCTTAATCAGCATAAAGAGGAAGGCGTTGAGCCCTCAGCTTCCCTTACCTCAACTGAAGCAAAGGGTGTTGCCATGGAAGAAACCCGAGAAGGATAAGGCTGACGAGATAGTGTTTGTGCAAAACAAATGGGTGGGAGGACAGATATTACTTAAGATAGATGGGAAAAGTATTGAGGAAGTTAGGCAAAGAGAAGATAAGGATGAACAAGAAAGAAAAGATAAAGAACGAGAGAAGAGATTGAAAGAAGATGAGCAGAAAAGGAAAAGCAGGGAGCGCAACAAAAGCAGAAAGTACAACAATAGAGAACGATAGAAAAAAGGGATATACAGGAAAGAAAGAAAGAGGAGGAAGAAGCACAAAGATTAAGGGACAAAACATTACAGAGACGAAGGGAAGAAGAGGAAAGAAGGGAAGGGGCAAGGAGAGGAGAAGAACGAGGGCAAGAGGAAGAAAGAATTAGAGGGATTCGAGAAACCAAAGAGAAATAGATGAAGAAATTGAACGGAAAAGGAGACAGCGAGGTCTCGATGCCAGTCTAATTCGTAAAGAACAAATGAAGGCGAGCACAGAAATACAGTGCGATAGAGTGGAAGAGATTCTTCTGATAAAGGAAGTAATATCAGCAGCATCTAGCGTAGCATTAGATGAATAAAGATTTGATGCAGAAAGCATCAGAGAAAGGATCGATAAGGTCTATCAACAATTAAGGCAAAATAGCGAGTAGGAAACTCAAGGGAAAGATGATCGATCCCAGGTGCCTCAATCACGAAGTGAGGAGGGAAACCAGTTCAGTGATGAACGTTGAGCATTGTCTTTAAGCATACTGAATCTGGATAAGGATTAAGGGGATGATAGTCACACTAGTTGGGGAGTGGACATGTCAGATGAGGAAAGAGAGTCTGGTCTTGGGACAGAAGGAGGGAGCGTGTGCGCCCCTGAAAGGAATCTGCAAATGTATAAGGAACTCAGATGGTCAGATCTGGAACAACCTAAAGATAGAACACCAGATCCCATAGCATATCCTGCGCATCCCTGAGGACGATAGTGAGAAGGGAGAGTAACCACCATATGTGAGCAGGTTAAGGTCATTACCCACAAGGAGACAGACAGGGATGATTATCCCTGCCATGGATAGATTAATAGTGGGATCTGACTATGGGACAGGGATTATGCAATTTCCCTTGTTAGAAAAAGGGGGAGGAAGACCACAATATATTCCATGGCCACAGATGGACAAGGATAACTTAAGATGCAAGCTCCCTAGTTTGACTTCAGGTGCTGGGAAATGGATATACGAATGTGAAAAAATGACAGAAGGAAATACATTGGCCATTGGGGACATAAAAGGTCTCCTGGAAGCTATTCTTGGGGAGAGGGCTGATGACATATGGAGGAGAGCGGGATATTCAAGTATGACTGCACAAAACACAGCGCATAATGTAGCGCTGTTTAATAATTGTAGATCGGATGTTTGTCGGGCACTCAGGGTACAGTATACTGACACATCCGATATGGGTGCAATTATCACACGTAAAATGAAGGAAGATGACCCTATTGCTTATATTCAGGATATTCAGGAGAAATGGCAGATCTGCATGATTTTTCCATTGCGGAAAAGTCAGCGACGGAAAAGTTCTCGTGAGAAATGTGCGAACCACAAATGGTTTGCACATTTCCCATGCAAACGTGCATTTAAAACCCTTACAAACCCACACCCCCACCCATACCCGCAACACACCCACGACACACCGCCACCCACACCCTTAACACACCCCCACCCACAGCCCCAACATAATCAAACCCTACTTACCTTTCCTTCACGCTGTGTCCCTGCACTGCCAGTTCCCTTTCCCTTCCGTGATCGTGAACCGGCGCCGCAGGGTCCTTTTCTTTTTTCAGAAGCTGCAGGGGTTTCTCCCGCATCCCCCGCTGACTATACTGTAAAATATAGTGAGCGGGGTGTTGTGGGGGAAATCCCTGCAGCCCCTGTTTTTTATTTCTTTCTCAGGTGTGCTGCGGAGGTGTTCCCCGCTACACCCCGCTCACTTTACTGTATAGCATAGTGAGCGGGTATTGTGGGGGACACCCCTGCAGCCCCTGTTTTTTTTCCTTCATTTGGCAGGGGCCCGGGGGGACGTCCCCCGTTGCTCACTGTAGTGAGCGTGGTGTTGCAGGGGACAACCCCCTAGCCCCAAGTCCGACCTCACCGAAACACCTAAACACACACCATGAAAAGTTTGGACTTTTGGTAGTCCGAACTTTTCGTGATGTTTGTTTTAGGTCTTTTGGTGGAGTCGTGCTTTTAAAGTCGGCAAAATCGTACAATACCGAAATGGCAGCTTGAAACTCGCGAGCCGTGGGAAAAGACAGTGGTGTTATTTTACCACATTTTATGTCAGGGTTTGCCTGAGCGTGTACAGAGGCAGATGAAAAAACAAGTTTGGATGCAAGCGAAGCCATGGGCTGAGATACAGTTGACGATAGTACACCATTGTCGGTTATTACAAGAAAAGAACAAGAAGAAGGATGAGAATAGGAAAATAGAGTAAGCTAAATTAGTTCAGAATGTTTTTTCAAAATGTGCCATAGAAGGAGCAGTATTGACAAGCAGAGAAGGATTGGGAATGCAGGAAACAATGGGTACATCGTAGGCGAATAATCTGCACCTGATGGGTCAAGGTGGATATGGGTTCATACCACGAGGCAGAGGTATGGGTTACAGAGGAAGAGAATGCGGATTTCAAAATAATCAGGGTGGATTTCAAGGTACACAGAATGAGAACCAGAATGCACAGGGAGGTTATATCCAAGGAGGGATTAATAGGAGAGTTCCTCCAGTATGTTGGAATTGTGGAATGACAGGACCCATATTGTGCACATATGTGGGAGCCAAGGGAATGTACAGAATGGACAGTTTCCAAGAGTGGGGACAGCTTACCCTCCGCCATATAGCACACAGACCAGAGAAGGTTTTGCTCAAGATCACACATCTTATCAGAAACAGCAGCAGGTACCACAGCAGGGACAAGTACAAATGAATGCGCCACAAGGGCAGTCTCAAAAAGCCCCTATGCAGACACAGCAATATGCAAACACAGGACAAGTATTGACACCCAGAATAGGAGGTGTCACTGTGGTAGGAGGAAATCCTTTCACAGGGACGGGGATGAGCCTGTATCCACAATAGGACAGCTCCCAGGATCACTTGATGTGCTCAGTACTATCGGTGACACCAGATGCCCAAGAGGAACCAAGGGTCGATGTGACGATAAGGAGAAAATCCTTTTCTTTTTTTGTAGACACTGGAGCAACTCATTCATGTATACGAGAGGGAAAATATCCAAATTCAGGTATTGCCATGAATGCTCAAGCGTTCTCTGGAGCTACAAGTCAAGTTCCTTTTACTGATAAAGTACCAGTCTCCATTGGAGAATGTGACATGTCCGTTCCCTTGTTATATTCACGACAGACACTGGTTAATAATTTGGGAAGAGGTTTAATGACAAAACTTAATATGATGATTTCATTTACAGGTCAAGGAATAGTGTGCTCCACTCCAGCAATACACTATTTAAACATGGAAGAGTGTATACTGGCGTTCACAGAGCAAGTGGCTCTGCAATGCGTCCCGGTAGATCCAGAGAATATTCTATATGGAATGAGCATGTTATTGACATGGTTACCTGGCCTGGTGGGAAAGATTGTGAGAATACCTGATAAATTTCTGTTTAGACCTCATATACCTATGGATGAGGAAGGTGGACAGACTATTCCTAAAGAATTAGAAGCAGCCATAGTACGAAAGGAAATGGCAATGCTTGAAGGGATAGACAATGAGGGTAGATCATGGTGAACAGTGATAGCTCTTGAGGACGGGTACAGATTGACTGACATAACAATATGTTCAGGGAGGACCGAAACAGATGACAAAGTGGCGTTCTTCGTGAGCATTACATACTGGATAAGGATAGAGAAATGGAAAGTCCCACAGCGAATGGCGATAATGCGGCAAAGACCAGCATTTATTCAGGAAGATTTGGAAAAGGTGCCAAGTGCCTTAGGGACTACAGGCCCTTATGACATAGCTTTATTGAAGGGGATAGGAGAGGTCAAAATGAAGCTTGAGCCAAGAGCAATTTTACCTCGAGCAAAACAGTACCCCATGTCTTGACAAGCTGATGGGGGTATATTCCAGACTATTTCAGCACTGATGAATCCAGGAATTCTGGTACCATCAGAATCGTTGTGTAATACCGCAGTGTATCCGATAAAAAAATCTGAAGGGGGATTGTGGAGATTTATTCAGGATATGAGACTGATTAACCAGATTGTAGATGCTGAGTTTCTCCTCTAGTCCCTAATCTGGTGACAATATTGTGCAGTGTCCCAGTGGAAGCTCGAGATTTTACGGTGATCGATTTGAACAATACTTTTTTCTCAATCCCGTTGCACGAGGACTCACAAGATTTGACTTAATTCACGTTTTGCCAAAAAAGACTGAAACATACTAGGCTGCCTCAGGGGTACTGTGAGTCGCCATCGATCTTTAACAGAGTCCTACAGATGGATTCAGGCAACATTTGGCAAACTGTCCTGAAGAGAAATAAGCCAATTAATTACCTGACTGTTTTCCAATAATCCATTCACAATAGAAAATTCCAATACATTAGTGGGGCCCAAACTTTCAGATAATTTTTAGACAAATCCATGGGGATATCATCAAGATTGAGCATTTTATACACATTATGCAAGTGTATTGCATCTCCTATTCCTCTTAGTGTGATGCCGAGATCAAGTGGTCTAGTAACTGATCTGGTCCCAAAGTTCACAGCTGCACAAAACAGTCCTCAAAACCAGCACAATACAGTTTAGAGAAATGGTTGAACCAGGCTGGTTTCTCAGTGCTGTCCGTTATTACTGGAACAGAGCCTGCCACCTCCAAACCATAAGTAATAAACTGCCAAAAACCTTTTACTTTCGTTTGTCTATATAAGAGTGACAATGCTCCCACTTTGCAAATGCAAAATCATGCTTCTTTTTCAATAACAACTGTTTACAGTTATTTTTGGCTTGACTTATCTTTTCCGGTGTATACTATTTTACTCCTCAGAAGTTTGGCCAGTGCCTTTTTGGTGTTACTACATTATGTATCATACCAAGTTTCGTTGTTAATATAACAGCACTCTTGTGGAATAGTGATTGAAAAAATGCAGGACCAGTATGGCTCACTAATGACTCAGTGTGTTAGCAATTCTCCAAGACTATTTACAGGATTTCATATCAACTCAATCAGCAGCAATACCTTCCAACTGACACGCTCCAAACCTCTGCCTTCTAAGACATTATACCATGTTACCCTACGTTTATTATTACTAGCAAAAAGTGCCTGTTCTCCGAACGGGTTCTGTAGACACACATGATAAAACTCTCATCAATTGTTGAAAATCAATGATCTTGTAGGTCGCTGTTCTGATTCGCTTATCGCTTGATGCGCTTTTCACCCTGAAGTAGACTGCACTGAGAGTTGGCGCATGTGACTGGCTGACATACCCCGGAGCAGACGTTGGGGAGGCGAAAGTTGGTGTGGTGCTGGATACTGGAACCTTCTGAGCTCTCTCCCCACCTGTCACCTCACTCTGGCATGGTGCAGTATGTAGTGGTACGTTACAGTGCAAATATCCTGGAAACCGAGCATCCTAGGGCCTTGAAACGTGGTTTTCAAGGTCCCATTGGGACCTTGAGTTTTGTTCCTCTTGTCGAGACCGTTCCTTCTATGACCACATTGATGTTTTCCCGATTTCAGGCAACCATCTAATGTGTGAAGGTGCTGAAATCCAGGGAAAGGGGTGCCTAAATGTCATGTAGCCAGTAATGTCTGGAGGGTCCTAACAGGTAACTATGCACAAGTTGGTGCATGTTGGTGAAACAGTGTTGAATTGTATGAGGAACAACACTTTGCCAAGCCACAAACCCACACATTTTGACTTTTATTAATGTAGATTAAGGTAGGTACTAGGGGTAATTGGAGAAGAGTGTGCCTACTACAGAGAATAATGCAAAAGAATGTTTGTGGTCACTCATCCAAGGTATTATTGTCATGCCATTCACCATGTGCCAATTACCAGCATCTACCTTGATATAATTCTCAGGCATCTTGGAATGTTTTACTGTTTATTGAATTAAAACCAACTGCTATGAATCTAACAAGTCATTCGTTCTTGTGTTAGATATATGAGAGATTACCCAGAAAGGATGATAAACCTCTAAGAGTATGTGAATCACCAGAAGGTCAAGGTTCCCTGTAATAAAAGTTTAACAAATAAATGACTTGTACCCCTAGAATTCTCAGGCTTAAACAATTGATGTTTGAATCCTCTCTAGCTATTACATATAATGCTCCCAGGTATCTTGGATAGTCCCAAATCGGGAGTCTGCCCTTATTTCTCCCCTTTCTACCCAGCCCCCCACCCCCACAGTCACTGGAACATGAAAGGTTAATTAACCTGGTTTATACTTCTGAATAATTGTTCATATATCCTGAAAACAGCGGACTGCGTGCTCTCCCACAAATTAAGGTCAGTCTACATCAGGCAGCTTGGTCAAATTCCAGCAATATTCAATGGGAACAGGCTCAAGGTTTTGGAACCACTACTTGTGGAGACATCACTGAATGGGGTGATGTATCATACATCCACCAATATTTCTTGGCACTCATCCTTCTTAACACCAATATGACGAATCATTTTTATGATCTTCTGGTGCAGAAGTTGCTGGAGGGAGATCATACGTTATTACAATTACTATAGGTAGGTTCCGAGTTTTGGCTTTGCTCTTAATTATCTCGTTATGCTCATGCCTATTCCTTTTACTTATGGTAATCAGCTCTCCAGAGGTCATTTGAACTTTCAATTGGATGTGGAATCCTAATAGTAATAAACATTCTAGTTGGTTGATTAGTCATGATCAAAAGGACCACACTGTTCAATCATAATAGATTTTGAAAAACTAGTTTGCAAAGGATCATACAAGATGGATCCATTTGGTACACTAAGTGCAAAAAATTCAAATGGTCGTACTTGTAGTTTGGTGAACTTAAGATAAATCTTGCTTTCATGGTCATGATGCCGTCTACTACACATGACTCCTTAAACCAAACCATCACGCAATTGCACAAAAGAGTGTGCAAATTGTTGTGCAAAAGAGGCACAAATAAGTGGGAATTGTATTGCTCATCTTATGATATGTGCATGTTTCTGGCACATCTGTTAGGTGCACACTTATGTGCAAATGCTGACACGAGCATCAGTTTGCACCACAAATGAGTGCATCTACCCTAAACAAAACACAAGCAAAGTAGTTCAGACAATTGTTTTATGTCTGTGAAAAACCAGAGGGTGTTTCACTGCCTAATCTGCAGGGATCCCTTACTTAGGTGGCCAGGGCAGGTCATCGCCTTTGGATACAGACCCTGGGGGTGGACAAGTGTGGGAGGATCACCTGGGTGAGGGGTGCTCAGCGAGTGGGGGAGGAACGCTGTAACGCTCACCTGATTCCCGTAGAGGCGCCGGTCTTGACTGGGCGTATACCGTATCTTCAAAGGTGATGTGTAACACACGGCTGGCTCTTTGGGCTGGACCTCTGTGCACTGTATGTCTGACTCGAAGGGTAAGATGTCTGCAGATAGAAAATATGGGATTAATGAACTGGGTTATTGAATGTCTCTCTCTTCTTCCCTTTCTCTTCTCCTGTAGAACCCCAAAGGTTAACGCTCTCACCTTAGGTAAGTGAACGCCGTGCTCTCCATCTGCCTCGAGGCAGGGTGCTGTAACCAGTTTCTTCACTGGATAAGGGGAGCAGGCCTCTTGACTTCAGAGGACTGCTGTCCGTCGTTTACTGCACGAACGGTAAGTTTCGAGTAATTCTAATGTCTTTAAAGTCTTTAGTAATGATGTCTCTTGTTTTGCAGGGTTCCGGCGATGGCGGATGACGGGCTGAAGTGAGTTGAAGATGGAGCCCGTGTGATGAATAGAAGCGCCTGGAAGCACGTAAGTAAGCGCTTGTTGCCTGCTTCACGATGCGCTTTAACTGTCTTTTTATTTTGCAGGCACAAGTTCGGAGCGGCTGCAGGGTGCCGGAATACCCACTGGGTTAGATGTGGAAAGGAGTAATGGCACGTGAGTATTAAAGTTCCCCAATGTCTTTAAACGCACCTTGTTTTGTCTTTCAGATGTGGGATGCAGCGCCGAAGGCCTCCGGAGCGTGCGAAGAGTTGGTAAGCTTTTGTCTTTCAGAGGCCGGAATGCAGTGTGAAGACCTCCGGAGCGCACGAAGAGTAGGTAAGCCTTTGTCTTTCAGATGCCTGAATGCAGCGCGAGGCGTTGGTGACAGCCGATGGACCAGGTAAGTGAAGAGCTGTCACTGAAGACCGTAATGCTAACCTGTTCTTTCTTGTCTTTATAGGTGTTGCTGAAGACTGGATTCAGGATGGTAAGCCTTTTTCCTTAGGCCCAGGATCAGATGCAGAAGACACGATGAGCGTTCTGCTGCTGAGGATGCAGAATAACGCAAAGCAAGATTCATCCATCGGGTGTGGTTTAAATAGCCTCCTGTAGTGCTTAGGTGTCTCCTTCCACGGCCACGCCTAGGTAAGAAAAGAGTTCCTGCTTTCCAGAAGAGTTCCAGTGTTCTGAATCTAGGGAGTGGCTCCTGCCCCACCCAACAGGAAAAGTAGTTCCAAACAGAAGAGGATCAGAGGCTCAACTGGCAGGCAAGTAAGCAGCATGGTCTGCTGCAGGTAAATCCACCCAAGCATTATGAGCCCGGCGCTTCCAGCGCTGGGACTGGGCATATTTATGAGCCTGGTGCCACTGGCGCCAGGACTGGGTCCAAAAGGTCCCAATTGGGACTGGTTGGCACTCGGAACCTGGGTTATGGATCTGCTTCCAAGGGAGTTGGGAAAACCCTGACCTTTTGGAAGCAGAGATCATGACAAACGCCCAAAGGCAAGACATGGTATCCCCCCTTTTCAAATACCCTTGTCCCATCCTATTTTATAGGATATTCCAACTCCCCAGAACACCCCCTTTCCTACACAAACACTGAGCCGAGGAAGAGGAGGTCTGAGGCTAAAAGCAGTACCACCGATGCAATACATTGCTAATAAGATCAGGCACTTGATCTTAATCACATACACCTGGTACCTATTAAGTCTACCCACATGGTTAAAAGGTGGAAAACGTAGACACACTCTGGGCAAGGTAATGCACGAGAAGGAGCATTCTTCCAGGGCGACGGCAAACCCGGTGGAGAAGAGCGACAGGCCAAGGGTCGAAACTGAGGTACAGAGAAACCTTGGCCACCCCAGCGAGAGATTGTTACCTCAGAGGGCCTTGAAAGGTGCACAAGGAAGCCCAACCAGAGAGAAAAGACAAACCTCTTTTGTGTTTCAAGGATGCCAGCCACCCTTCCGGGTGAACAGCAGAGTTGGGGAGGTGCAGCAGCCGTTGTGGTATCAGCCATGACTTCAGGATCAAAGCCGCGAAAGATGAAAATGAATTAACACAGCCGGTGAGTTGATGAAAGCAATGAAAGTCCGGTCTGTGTTAAATGAAACTTGACGGCAACAGTATCCAATGAATGAAGGTTGCACGTGTGCCAATAAGACATGAGCGAAAGCAGAGCATTGTAAAGAACTGTAAATTAAAGATACAAAGTAACAGAGTAGTCCCGCGAAAGAAGATTGCCCAATCGAAAGTTTCTGTGAAATGTCTAATGCTGTGGAAGAAACTGAGATACATGAGGTTTGATCCCAGCAGAGGGAAACCTCGATGTGAGAGATATCTTTGAACTTTGAAATAAGCACTGTACTCGAAACTACATTTACCAAGAGGCCTTGGTGTAGGAGAGAAAAAGTGACGTTTGAGGAAAGGAGGTCGAAGTGGTCATGCCGAGGCAAGAGCAAAAGCCTTGCAGTTTTGAGAGTCTTCGACAGCGGAAGAAAAGTGAAAGGAGGCTTGAGCCTGACAGAGGGAAGCCTATGAAGGTGTGATTGAAACTTGGGCAAGGGAACCCCCACACGTTGTGATAGAAAGGTTTGAGCCCGGCAGAGGGAAACCTGCACAAAAGGAAACACACTTTTGTCGAACTGTATTACAAGACTTTTCATGGAAGGCCAAGTGGGCCCTGTTCCACGAAACAAACTGCATCATTGTGTCCAAAGCCAGAGTGTGTCGCAAGGTCGAAGTGTGCCACCTTCCCCCAGGCTACAAAACGTGGGGAATGGAGTTTACTGAGCCATACTGACATTTCTTTTGGACACCGATTTTCCTTTCTGCATTACACATTCCCTTTACACATTTATTGTATTAGACAGAGGGCAGGCGTTAGGTTTATTAGTATAGGCCCTTTTATGTGGACTAAGGACTGGCTGGGACTGTATTTTCTTTTTGGTTGATGGTCGAGAATACTCCCATCTTAATTGTAGGGCAAGATAGGAGTTTTTCAACCCCTTTTATACCATCAATAAAGGTTTTGAAACTTGCAGCTATTGTGTAAGTGTCTACTTGTGATACCATGCCTCCCTCAGATATGGTGTCAGGCGTGGGATACGACTCAATTGAAACAAGTTGGTGAACCCTAAAATTTCAAAAACGTAGTAACCAATCCTCAGACCCCACTACCGCTACAAAAGTGGAAAACAAGGTTGATTATTGTTATACCGCCCGAAGGAGAAAAACAAATTATTGAAATAGACAGTAATGACCGTATGTATAATATAAAAGGTCTGTTTTCCCAAATACATACACCTGTCATTCAGCAAGACCTATTTTTTCAGTCTCAGGTTTTACTGCACACGCTACCTCTCTCTCATTACCATATCCAACAGTGGGATCGGCTAGTCCTAAAAATAAGACCATCTCAGGTCTTTATTAGGCTGGGGGCATTGAGTTCCCCTTTATGGAAACATTTCTCTTTAATGCTGAAACACCCCCTGATTCTGGCATGTCTGGTGTAAACCCCGGTACTCCGGGATCCTCACCTCAATCGGAATCAATCACTGAGGGACTCAAGTTTTTTTTAAACCTCCTTTGGGGGAAACAAGACCATCTTCTTTTCAGGATCTGGGGGCGAGTCAGAAAGAACCCTCACGCCTCCTGGGAATATGGCCTCAATTGAAGATGTGCTAGCACAGTTGGCCGCCCATCAGATACAAGCAGAAACCTGTCTCCAATCAAGCTTAGAGCAATTAGTTGCATTACAAACAAAACCCCTATTACCTCAAGGAATACTACAACCCTATCAAGATGGAGAAGATTTGTGGATTTTTTTTCCTGAATTTTGTTCGACTAGCAGAGCAGTTTGGATGGGCTGAGAACCTAAAAATCTGTTATTCAGCACCACTATTGAAGGGGGAATTGCAAACTTTCTATCAGTTACTTAATCTCCCAGCAGATGCCACCTTTGTATATATTAAAGAGGGACTCCTGAAAAGGGTAGGTCAGACTAGCATCTTCTATAGACAAAAGCTAAGAAGTATCCAACTAAATCTGGGAGAAACACCTTTAGAATTAGAAGAGCGGATTAAAAACACCATATCTTTATGGGCAGCCAAAGAGACTCAGGCCAAACTGATAGAGATGCTAACCCAGGAAATTATTTTTTTTAAATGTTGTTTTTATTAATATTTTCATTATTATAACATACAAAATCACCCCTCCCCAACTCCCTTCCCCCAAAATCCCCCCCACCCCCCGGGCAGCTACCCCTTTGTTACTAACATTCCTTTACAATCCAGATAAGTATACTTTAATTGAATAAATCCAAGATCCGTATTCTTTGCGGGCACCAGTTCTCCCGAAAGTCTTTATGCAAAAAGTCCAGCACAAACTCCCAATCATTCTTACATTTCTTTTGCTCCTCTTGTAATACATAAGTAAACCATTCCAGTGAAAGATAATGCCAAATTTTCATTAGCCATTCTTGTTCTGTTGGGGCTATAAATCGTTTCCATTTTTGCGCTATGAGTGACACGGCGGCAACTGTCAGTATCATATATGCTTTCCTTTGCTTCCTTTTGGTTAATACCTACAAAACATCTCCCAAGACCAACATCGACTCCCCCATGCCTCTTCGTATCTGGAGACTGAAAATCTCATACATTGCATTGTTGACATTTACCCCCAAAACCTAAATTTTCGGGTGATCCCATCGTATATGGACCCATATTCTATTTCTTTGCATCCCCTCCAACATTCACCTGAAACATTCTTATAAAACTTGTGCAATTTCTCCAGCGTGAGGTGCCATTGTACCATTACTTTAACCCAAATTTCCCGTATCTGAATTGCCCGGATCAATTACGGGATTCCCTTCCAGACCACCAACCACTGGGTCTCTATAATGTATCCCCATTCCACTTGACTCAAATTCTCTCCGATTATCTTGTACAAGGCCCCAACCATATGTCTATTACCCGAATTTGTAGTAATATATTTTTCAAATGGGGATATATCCCTTATTATGAAGTGCTTGTTGACCATTATCCAATGTCGTAGTTGAACATACCTTAATATTTTTCATTCAACAAAAACGCTTGCTTGCTTTGTTGAAATGTTCTAATCCCCTGACCATCTACCATGTCTCCCATCTTCAGACATCCCGCTTCCTCTAATTTCTTAAATGCATTCTGTTCCAATCCCGGAGTAAACTGGTGATTGCGAAAAAGAGGTGTGAAGGGAGAGGAAAATGCAGTGATACCTGATTGCTTCAACACGGCATCCCATAACTGCACCATCAAACTGTAATTTTACTTGTTGGGCCGATCCTGCTTTTCACACCATAACACTTCCTGAAGGGGTTTACCAACTACTGCTCTGTCCATTCGCACCCACATTTTCTCCATGTCCCCTTTGAACCATTCCGTAATAATCATCAATTGGACCGCCTGATAGTAAAATTTAAAATTTGAAGCCCTCATCTCCTCCTTATGTACGGGTGCCGTTAGCATCTTCCATGCAACCCTAAATTTCTTACCTTGCCAAATATAATCCCTCAATATCTTATTAAGTGTCTTAAAAAATGTCATGGGGACCATGATCAGTAATGCCTGGAAGAAGTACAACACCTTTGGGAGAACCATCATTTTACTTACTTTTATTCTTCCCGCCCACAATGTTGTCAGAAAATTGCATATCTGGAGCCATTGTTTAATTGACTCCAAAAGAGGGAGATCATTTGCTTGGTGCATCGGAATCTGTTAATTGTATACCCAAATAGCTCATATCCCTTTCCGTTAATACATATTGGTCTTCATAGCCTTCCTTCTTTCCTGATATTTTCCCTTGTTGAAATGTCATCATTGCTGTATTTTGTATGTTGATTTTTAGGCTTGCCACCACCCCAAATTGTGTTAATTCTGTTGCTAAGGCAGGTAAAGAAGAAGGTACATCTGTCAGTGCCAACACTATGTCATCCCCAAAGGCCATTACTTTATGGTCTTCTCCCCCAATTTGAATACCTTGAATTTTCTCCTCTTCCTGGATTCTAGACAACAATGGCTTAAGATGCAGTGCAAGCAATATCGGCAATAACGGCACCCTTGTTTTGTCCCGAACCTCATGGGAGAGATCCCCATTAATGGCTAGTCGTAGGATTGGGGTTTTGTTGTTTGCTCTTACCATTTGTAAGAACCTAGGACCAAATACCGTAGTCACCATTGTCAGGAATAAAAAGGACCATTTGACTCGATCAAACACCTTTTCGGCATCGAATGTTATAACCTCTGCTGATAATATTGCCTTGTTTATTTTCTCTATCAAATGGCTCACCCGTCTAGTTTTGCCGAATGATTGCCTCCCCATTACTATCTCGGAGGGATCAGGGTGAATTAGTAACGGTACTAGCCGTCCCAGTCTGGTTGCTAATATTTTAGTATAAAGCTTGGAATCTATATTGATGAGAGCTATGGGTCTATCGGATCCACATTGTGTCCTAACCTTCCCTGGCTTTGGGAAAAGCACCACCTTTGCCTTTTTCATTGAGTGTGTAATAGTGCCCTCGCCCCTGAGCGAACTGAACAGTGAGGTCAGCACTGGGGTTAAATCCTCTATGTAGGTCCTATAAAAAATGACTGGGAAACCATCTGGTCCCAGAGTTTTATGAAGGGTAGAGACTTTATCGCTTCTCGTACCTCGTCCTGTGTAATCTCACCCTCTAATTCTTCCTTGTCAGCCACATCTAGTTTCTTTAACCAATATTGTTCCAAATAGGTCATTTGTTCTTGGGGTCTGGGTGATCCGACGTAAATAACACAGAATAGTACTCTGTGAATGCTTCTATTATATCTCTAGAAAATGAGCTAATTTTACCTTGCCCCGATTCGATAGTGCGAATAATCCTGGTTTCTTCCTTCATTCGGACTTGATGTGCCAGCAGGCGGTCAGCCTTATTTTCTTTGATATAACAGCTCTGTCTTAAATACAGCAGAGTCTTCTCAGCATGACTTGTCTGCAATAGATCTAATTGTCCCCTGAGATACCTATGTTTATTCTGCATGTGTGCCCCCTTGTTTGTTTCCATCTCCTTCATAACTGCTTTTAATAGGGTTTCCAGCTCCAGTTGGGCTGCTGTTAGTAACTTCTCCCTTTTGGCTTTTTTCGCAATTAGTTCCCTGCTCATGGTTGCTTTAAAAGCATCCCATACCCATCTTTTAGGTGTACTGTGGGTCCCATTTAGTTCTAAATATTTATTAATTTTGCCTGGAATTTCTTCACCCATCACTTGTTTTTTTATTTTAAGTTCTGGTAATTTCCAACACCATTACCCTGACTCTTCATTTTCCTGGAGAATTGTTAACTTTAATGGTGCATTATCGGATAGGGCTATTGGGCCCATATCCATTTTGTATTCTTCCTAACAATGAAACTGAGACCCACACATAATCTTTCCTTGAAAATGTCAGATGGACAGATGAATAAAACTTATAGCCTTCGTCGTCCTGCTAAGTTCCTTTCCAAGCATCTATTAGTGATAGGTTGGCCATGATCATTTTTAATTTTTGATTTTTGAGTTGGGGGTCGTTGAGATGTCTGTCCAACCCTGCTCCTATCAATTTGGGGATCCCAGGTCATATTGAAATCCCTGTCAGGATAATTTGTCCTTCTGCAAACAGTTCTAGCTTGCCCAGTACCCCTTGCAAAAACATATCTTGCCCCGAATGTGGCGCATAGATTGTAGCAATCGCATAACGCTTTCTTCCCATTTGTATTTTAAAGAATACATTCCCTCCTTGACCGACCCAAACTTTCAAGGCTATTAAGACCCCTCCCTTCTGTCCATTATCGTTTGATTGAACAATATGTGGGTTATCATATAATTGCAATTTATTCGCATCGTTCCTTGAAAAATGTGTCTTTTGAAACATCACTACATCAGGTTCCTCTCGGCCCAAAAAACAACCCGACTTTACGTCTTTTGACTGGGGAGTTTAAACCCCTAAAGTTCAAGGATAGGACTTGGATTATTTTTTTACTTCCCATCTCAATATATGTACTCTGATTATGCCTTTGGTAGCTGACCACCCACTCTGCCCCCCAACACAATTGACCCATCCCGCCCAGACCCCCGACCCCCAATTCCCTCCCTTCTCCCCGGTCGAGCCCAACCTATACCCCTTCCTCCCACGCATAACACTGTGGAGGTTGAGCCCCATTACACACCCGGAGATTAATTGTGTGGGTCTACCTGTACCCAGCACCCCCGATTCCAAGCGCCAAGAGCTTTCCCCCCTACCTTCCGCCACCTCCAATACTGGAACTTCCTGACCCCCTTAAAATATTTGTACACCACAACCATCGCTACCATCCCATAATTTGCAGATTTAAAGACAAAACACATTAACTTTCACATTTTACCCTCTCCGTGACTGTAGATGTCATTCTCAGTCGACACTTCCTTGGGATCGTTCTCACAGTGTTTTGTCTCGAGATGATTTAATCCATTCCCATCTTCTGAATATCCCTGTCTCGTGTTCTTTATGAGCTTCCTTTTGATGATTCCCTTCTTCTTCTATCTTCTGTATCCGTAGGCCTTCTTCACACGAAGTGATCCGATGTTGTTGCTCTTCCCATGTAAACAAAATGTCCGAAAGAGAATGTCCATCTGTAGCGAATTTGGTTTTTAATTAGAACTTTTACTATTGGACCCATTAGTCTACGCTTCAACAAAGTTACTTGCGCCAAGTCTTCATACAATTGTATTTCTGACCCATTGACCTTAATAGGGGTTGCTTTTCTTGCTGCTTGTAGGATTGCCTCTTTATGTCCATACCTTTGTATTGCAACAACAACATCTCTGGCCCTTACTCCTGGATCTTTGCGTTTTGGGCCCCTGCAGTGTACTCAGTCTATCGGGACATCCTCCCCCATTTCCAAATCTAAAAGGTCGGCAAACACCTGTTGCATGGTTACTCTTAAGTCTCGATCCTCGATCATTTCCAGGAGAGATTTGACCCAAATATTGAATCTCCCTGATCTGTTTTCAAGATCTTCCATTTGTATTTCCATATTTTAGGTCGATGTTGCCAGTTGATCAGTCAGTAGATCTATTTTGAGTGTGTCTTCCGCAATACCTCGAATCGCTGTTTCATTTGTTTCTACTCACTCTGCTAAATCATTAATGTCACTTTTCACCTCCTGTAGAGATTGTGCAAGTTCTGTTCTTATAAGTGCAAATTGTGCCTGCAGCGTTTCCATCATTTGATCCTTAAAATCATTGAAGCATTGTTTAATTATTTCAGTTGTAGAATCCTGCTCTGTCGTCTTGGTAATGAGACAGGTCCTGATACTTGGTGGGTTGACGGGCGTTCATCAGTAAGCGTCTCTTCCCCTTCTTTGCGCCATAGTTTCGGCAGCGCACCTTCTGTTGTTTTTTCGTTTGCAATTTGGGAGTAGGGACCCCCTCCACTGGATGTTTAGATCTGCTCCGGGACATTGTGAAAAAAAATCATCTACAGTCACAAACTTGCCAGCTCTCCCCTCTGCCCTTTCATGTGACAGAAGTGGAATCTTACCAAATTCTACTCTAACATGACAGTCTCCAAAAATGTCACCACAACGTGAATGGTGCATTCAAAGTCTTACAGACACCTGCCCCGCCACTATTTCTGGGGCCTCACACTCCCTTTATCCTTAAATCAGGTCTTCAAATCTTCCTCTCAGGTACCATCTCAGGAAATTCCTCCTCAGTGATGGTAATGCGCTGTAGTTCTTCCGAGCGGCTGTATAGTTGTAAGCCCTGTAATCGCCTCTTGCATCGGTGGAATTGCCACGCCCTGACAATGCCTCGAAAAGGTCACGATCGATTGTTGATGTTGTGCTGCCAACATCCACTCTTTAAATGCTTTTCCCTGATCCCGGCCAGGAGGAGCCCTCTCTTCACACTGCCACTATCTAGGCAGCGATCTTGGTAACCACCCTGGAACATTTTATTAATTCTTTACCTCCCTATTTATTAAAAGCAGTGTTGTAATTGAACAATCACAAAATAGTCCATATGTGAACCTCTGCGAGAACGAACACAGCCCATTCACCTGTTCTTTGAGAAGGTACCCACTCGAGAGTCCACAGCCACACTTTAGCTCACTGTACCTTTCACATATGGCAAATATCCATTTGCATATATGTCTTTGTCCTGCCCACATGGGCAGTCCAGCACCAAAATACTATGGCAATTCCCGTGGGGGCGGAACAAAGACTGATATGCAAATGAATATTTCCCATCTGTGAAAGGTACAGTGACCTAAAGTTTGGCTGCAGACTCTCGAGTGGGTACCTTCCCAAAGAACAGGTCAATGGGCCATGTTTGTTCTCGCAGAGGCGCGTCTATGGACTATTGTTTGATTATTTAAGGGACTAAGGTTTAGTCACCCAAAGTTTCCTGGGGTCATCCAGACGTGGACCCCTTGCTCACTGTGCTCAGAGAGGTACAGCTCCACCTCACTGATGAGGCCCAACACGTCTGAAACATGTGCATGGGGTTGCTGTTGCTACTCTTGTTCAGAAGGGAATTGTCATAGCATTTCGTTGCTGGACTGCCCATGTGGGCGGAACAAAGACTGATATGCAAATTAATATTTCCCATCTGTGAAAGGTACAGTGAGCGAAAGTGTGGCTGTGGACTCTCGAGTGGGTACCTTCCCAAAGAACAGGTCAATGGGCCATGTTTGTTCTCGTAGAGGGGCGCTTATGGACTATTTTCTGATTGCAATTGAACAAACCAAGTCTCACACTAATCATTGAGACTACTCGGAATCATCCGGAGGCTATGAAACACTTCCATTCCCTACATAAGAACGAGGATAGAAAAGATCACAAGATTCCCTACCGCCCTACCTCACATATATCAGAATGAGGGGGAACCCTTTCTAAAACCAGAGAATGGATGATGAAGAAAAACCAGAACTAAGAAAACTAGAGCCTAGAATCAGAGAGGAGACAAGGGGAGAAGAGTTTAAAGGGGTTAAGCCTCCACCACAAACCTGTTTTTCATTCAGGGAGACTAGTCATACGGCTAGACACTGTCCACAAAATCAAAAAGAAGGACCCATGGAAATAGGATGCCTGAGAGGGGAGGAATGGGAAGATCCAGAAGAAGATCTAGAACCAGTTAGCATATGCTTGTGTCAGTCACCAACAGAATTTAATTATGAGAAGGCTTTTGTGAATGGGAGGATTGTAAATGCTTTAATAGACTCAACCCTAGTTATGGTTACCTACGTGCATGCGGATAGTGAAATCTACCCAAGAATACCTATCTCTATTAGTAGTAGAGGAGAGCAAACACTTATTTCAACCACCATCATCCCAGGACTTCCAGAAGGGGTTCTCATAGGTAGAGATTTGCCCATTTTTTTCACCTTTCTTTAGGACATTCGACCTCCACAATTTCAATTTTCACCTCACATGCAGTGGCAATCTGATTTTTATTCCTACACCTCACCCATATTGAATTGATCACAAAAGAACTCCCAAAACAATATGACACACCGAGATTCCCACAAACAAATCTAGTAGGGAAAACCCAGAGGAGCAACAGACTCAGTCAGGCCTCATGAGCTATTTAACGGGGACTACCATCAAACCCCAGCTTGCATCCGGAAAGGGAAGTAAATGTAATAGTATGCAATGGTCCCTGGATTCCCCCTTTACATATTCTCTTCACAACCCTAAGGAAGGGACACCCATGAATAGGACAGGATCATCCACATCGCAAAGGGCAAGGGTATGTGAAAAACCAGAGGGCGTTTCACTGCCTAAACCCTGGGGATCCCTTACTCAGGTGGCCAGGGCACGGCGTTCGCCTTTGGGTCAAGAGCCTGGGGGTGGACAGGTGTGGGAGGATCACCTGGGTGATGGGTCCTCGGTGGAATGGGGGTAGGAACGCCCGATGGCGAGACATGGTATCCCCCTTTCCAAATAACCCAGAGCCATCCTATTTTATAGGATATTCCAACTCCCCAGATACCCCCCTTTCCTACACAAACACAGAGCCAAGGAAAAGGAGGTCTGAGGCTAAAAGGACTACCACCTATGCAATACATTGGACATTTCCCACTAAAAAGATCAGACAGGGTCAGGCAATTGATCTTAATTACATACACATGGTACCTATTTGCTCTCCCCACAAGGTTAAAAGGTGGAACACTGAGACACGTTCTGAGGAAGGCGATGCACGAGAAGGAGCAGTTCTTTCCGGGGCGACGGCGAACCATTGGGAGCAGAGCGACAGGCCGAGGGACGGAACTGAGGTATAGAGAAACCTTGGTACACTGGCGAGAGATTGTTACCTCCGAAGGGCCTTGAAAGTTGCGCAAGGAAGCCCAGCTAAAGAGAAGAAAGAAACCTCTTTTGTGTTCCAAGGATACCAGCCACCCTCCAGGGTGAACGGCAGAGTTGGGGATGTGCAGCAGCATTTGTGATATCGGCCTTGACTTCAGGATCAAAGCCGCGAAAGACGAAAATGAATTAACATAGCCAGTGAGTTGATGAAAGCAATGAATACCAGTCTGTTTTAAATGAAACTTGTCGGCAACATTATCCGACGATTGAAGGTTGCGCGTGTGCTGATAAGTCACGAGAGAAAGCAAAGCATTTTAAAGAACTGTAAATTAAAGATACAAAGTAACAGAGTGATCCGGCGAAAGAAGATTGCCCAATCAAAAGTCACTGTGAAATGTCTGATGCCGTAGAAGTGGTGGGAAGAGAAAGTAACTGAAATACAAGATTTGAACTGTTAGGTTTGATCCCAGCAGAGGGAAACCTGTATATTAGAGATATCTTTGAACTTTGAAATAAGTACTGTGCTCGAAACTACATTTACCAAGAGCCCTTGGTGTAGCAGAGAAAAAGTGACATTTGAGGAAAGAAGGTCGAAGTGGTCATGCCCAGGTAAGAGCAAAAGGCTCACAGTTTAGAAAGTTTTCGACAGTGGAAAGAAAGTGAAAGGAGTCTTTAGCCCGATACAGGGGAGCCTATGAAGGTGTGATTGAAGCTTGGGGAAGGGAACCCCCACACGTTGTGATTGAAAGGTTTGAGCCTCATGGATGGAAACCTGTACTGAATTGTGGTAACCAGAAGGAAACAAACCTTTGTTGAACTGTATTACAAGACTTTTTCTTGGAAGGCCAAGTGGGACCTGGTCCACGAAACAAACTGCATCCTTGTGTCCAAAGCCAGAGTGTGTCGTTTGGTCCAGGTTTGCCACCTTACCCTGTGCTACAAAACGTGGGGAATGGAGTTTACTCAGCCATGCTGACATTTCCTTTGAATACGGATTTTCCCTTTTGTATTAGACATTCCCTTTACACATTTGTTGTATTAGAAAGAGGGCAGGCATTGGGTTTATTAGCATAGGCAATTTTATTTTGACTAAGGACTGACTAGGACTGTACTTTCATTTTGGTTGATGGTCGTGAATACTCCTATCTTAGTTATAGGGCAAGATAGGAGTTTTCCAACCCCCTTTAAACAATGAATAAAGGTTTTGAAACTTACATCTCTTGTGTCAGTGTCTACTTGTGATACCATGCCTCCCTCACAGGTCTGAGAATAAGACAATAATGCATATTTTGGAATTCAGCTGTGTGGCGAGTTTAATTTTTAAAGTGGATCACTTCCCATGGGAGCATGTATATGCCATTTAAATGTCTCAGGTAGTAGTTTTACCATGTTATTCATAAATATCATAGAGCGATGTCTTTCATTGTGTTGATGTAGAGTAGGATTATGCATTTAATGCATATAATTGTGTAAAAACTGGCAGTCGGATTGCTGGGCAGCCACATGGAAAGTACCCTACTTCCTAAAGTCCTCTCATTCCTGTAGAAGTGTTCTATGGCTGCAGGGGTATGAGGGCCACGTGGGTGCAAACAATGGCAACACAAACGCATATTATCCAGCTAAGTCGTAAATGCCCTCTCTATTCCTGCCCTGGTATATGTTTAATGATGCATGCCTTTTATATACCTTGGCAGATGTAAGGATCATATGGACCACCTTGTATAGGGCATTTGACTGTAAGGATTAGGTTATCACCACTATGACGCCACTGGTGATATGGAAGGAGCCTTTGGTAAATAAATACTGGGTTGATAGTAACTTGACTAGTGGTATGGCATCATCTCACATTGTGGGTGTGATAAGGGCCCTCTCTCACTAACTCACCTTCTGCAGTATGATATGGGGTAGGAAGTGGTACATCTAGGTGACCTTTTCATCAGCCAGTTGAAGCATGGTGATCATCCTCCTTTAGACAATTTCCCTCCTCATCAGTTGGTGCAGCAGTATGATGCTTACTGGATGGGCCATTTTGGGAATGTTTTCCTGTCTCTCTTTGCTGGGCTTTTATATTGGCCCGCATTACAACCCAGGCGTTAAGGGGTTAACGGCGCTGTAAAAGGTGGCGGCGCCGTTAAACCCTTAACGCCTGATTACGAGGTCCCTTTGCGGGTGGCACTTTAACGCCTGCTTTTAGCAGGCGTTAAAAAACCAACCCGCAAAGGGACCTTGGTGCTAAGTACGGTGCCGCAACTTGCGGCACCGTACTTAGCGCCTTCCCCATTCTCATTGAGCCCTATGGGGCAAAAATGGGAATGGGGAAGGGCCATGGCGGCATGGGGAATTACCACCCCGCCAACCTCGGAATGGGGCGGTAATTCCCCATTCCGCCATGGCGGAGTCGGTAAGTTACCGGCATGGACCATGGTGCTATTAGCACCATGGTCCAACACCTGGGTCGTAATGATGGCCATTGTGTTGGTTGTGATTGGGGTGTACTATGTGCTTCTTTGGTTAGAAAAATCTGTTGAACTCTTCTGCACCACTTGCTCCACACTGAGAAAGGAGCAAATATTGAAGGACATTTTTGGGAGCAAATATAGTGGTCAGGTTTTGCAAATCTTTCCACCCACTTTGCACATCTTTTACGCACATTTCACACTCCTTTTCTAAAGTGGCACATCTCTGAGATGCACAGTCTTTGAAAGAGGCGCATCTAATTCTGGTGCATTTGTGGCGCATCTCAGATTTGCCCACGGTTTGCATTTTTGAGAATCTGCCCCACAGTCTTTAGTTTCACAAAACAAAACCAGTGAAGGTTTTGTTAATTAGGGTCTCATTAGATTCGACAGTTTATTAACATTTTGCTACAGGGGCAACCCCATTTAGCCCGAGATTGAGAGCCCTTATTTAAATGTGGAGCACCATTTCTGGATCCATTAATGGTTCTTGCATTTTTTGCTTTGAGGTTTTTAGGAAGGGTTTGTTCTGTCAAGTGAAGTTTGATTTGGGGATACCATCTTGCTGTTCTTAGATGTATAATGGTCTTGGTCTATCGCCTAGTTAATTTCCCCTTTAAAATATTTATATCTTATAATGAACTAGCTGCGTCTCTAGGTGAATCACCTGATACAATGTGCCCAGCTTCTCCTTTCATTTCCCCTTTAAGGGTAGCTAGTTTTAAGTGCAACCCCTGACTATGGTTCTTACGAACACGCGCTATGAGCGGAACGGCAGGTTGCCTATCACCCACAGGCTATTTGGTGACATTCACATGTAAAAAGAAAATGGGTGCCCGTGGAACAACTATCAAGCACAACACTTCTACAAAGCTATTTTAATAATAATAAATAAGAACTTCTTCTGAGCTCGCAAAAAGAGTGCGCTTATCCTTGGGAGGTCGCTTAGTGCAGCCTAACCCGGGAAGTCCCTTTCTTTCCAGACAAGGTATGGATGGGATTCAGCTCTTCAAGGCTCCTCCTTTCCAGGCTGCGCCCCAATTGTCTGACGGCGATTCTTTTTATACAATTTGTCATGGCTCGCCAATCTTGTCTGATGGCCATAACTTTTTTAATTAGCCCAGCCTTACCTCAGCACACTATTCATCATCCTCCTCTGATGAGAGTCTGGTTTATGATCCTAAACAACATATAACTATGAGACATGACTGTCAGGCTCAGGAGTAGCCAATGGTTGATGCTTTTTCTGTTCCTGTTCGAGCAAGGATTTTAGATACTATGGACCGCGGTCATGATGTAAATATGTACAAATTGAGAGAAGTGCGGTCATCCTTGAAAGACTTACTTGCAAAAGTCAATTTTATTAAAGGTTTTATTTTGGCTCTGAGTGCCCCGCCGCTATTTTTAAGAACTCCTTGATTGGGGACGCTCCTACCTTTTCTAATTTGGTTTCTGTGGCCACCCAAACCTCCCTGGCTGATTTTAGTCCATCTCTTGCAATGCTGAGGGAGCCACCTATTGTGGCTGAGGTGGAGGTCATCAGCACGCAGAGCTCATCATAGACTACTGAATCTCAAGCTCCTGTTGTTTTAAGTAACATTCCATTGCTGCCCCCGTTAGAGGTTTTGGATGGGGCAGTGCCTTCTGCCATGGTAGCTACTGTTGGTGAGTCAGTAGTGTCTGTCGAAGCTGGTCGCAAAAGGAAAAAGAAAGCCAAGAATGCTAAAAGATCTAGCTTGGTGCCCCCCTTAAATAATAAAGGTACTCTTAAATTCTTGCGATCAATCAAGGCTCAGACTGTAGTCTTCTTCCTCCCTTTCCACCTACTCATCCGTTCTGATGATGAGGCCCTTCATCCCTTTTCACCAGATGAAGATGGGCCTTTGGCACAGCCTTTGGTATCTGGTAAGGAGAGTGTAAGGGTCTCATACATCCTTGAACCCTGTTTCACTGAGATTGCAGCCGACTGCTCCCCCTTTTGAGCTGTCAAGGGTAACTTCCAAGCTATTGTCTGGGGCACCTGTCAAATTTTTTACCATGGAAGAAAGGAGAAAGTTCCTGTTGCAGCCGTCTGGGTTTGGAGGCTTGTCAACAGACACAGATACGGTCCCTTGGTCAAAGAGCTCTATCCTCTGAATTGGCAGTATATTTTAACTCTGTTTGGTGAAATAAAAAACCTACAATCGCTGCCCTCAAAGGATATTGCTAGAGTCTTTTTCCTGGATGGCGTGTTGACATAGTTAAAATTTACTTTTACTCTAAGCTTATTAAAAATCTTGTTTTGGCTGAAGCTGAATGCTTGTCAAACATGGGATACGCCTTGTCTGAGGACTTGCCTAATGATACTCTACAGGGGCTTACTCAGGGAGGAGATATCGGACCCGAGCTTAATCCACGAGAACCTCTCACTATAAATGTAAACATGGCCGCCATAAATGTGACTGATGAATGTTCTTCTCGGACGCGTAGTCATGTTGTGACATATGATTGGTCTCACATTATAAATTCCTTGCAAGAGCACAACCCAGCACAAAGGGGCCCCCGCGAAATGGCCCCGATCAGGATTGTTTCCTGGAACACACGTGGCCATCTCCGCTCTAATAAGGATCTATAGAATGAGGTGGGTTTTTTGATTATGGGTGATTTTAACTCGGAATGTTTGGATGCTCAATGGTATCAGCCTGGGCCCACCAGATGTTTTTTGCAGTCTGCAAGAGCCAGAGGGATATTGTTCCATGATTTCTTTGACATTCTGGATCTTGTCCCCTTAAACAGGAATACCTTAGGTGACGTACCCCCTAACTATACTTGAACTGGTGGCACTCACAAATCTACCTTGGATTTTATATTTGTCTCTGCTCATATTTTCCATATTGTTGATTGTTTTGAAGTAGATTCTAAGACTAGTAGCAACCATTCACAGCTTAGGGCAAGCTTTGGAGGCATCTGTAGAACTGGCCATCCAGATCAGACATTTGCCCCTATTGAGATGAATCCCCAGAATCATGTAATTTGGCGTCTCAAGTTAGCTGCCCGTTTTAATGCTAAGATTGACTATGATCTATTGGGGGAGTCGTGGTTTGTTGACATGCGTCCTCACTCTTTTTCCCCTCACATGCAGGATGTCCTCATAGGTTTGATCCTGTCAAGTAGCCTAATTATGGATAGCAACCGTCTGGACTTTTCTCATAAGTTCAGTGTGGTGGTGTGTGCCAGGAAGAAGAAGCTGAGAGCGGATATTAGCAAAGCTCGATAATTGGGCCCTAATGCTTATACGTTATAGCTAAACTGAAGCAGGCCTGCAGAAATTGGACAAAGGGGCATCATGCCTTGTTACTACAAAAAGACACAGAGGACATGTTAGCAGTTTTGGCCTTCACAGATTCGGCCAATTTCTGGCGAATGATATGATGGGGGGAAAGAGCAATCCTCTGTGCAGAATCAGCCGATGGTTGGCCATCTGTGGGAGCACTATTTTTGTAACTTGTACGCTACTGTGAGTTGCACAGTGGTCTGTGCATATGGAAGTGCAGGGGCTTTTGTGGGTACGGAGGCTTGGGAGCTGTTGGATATTGATCTTTTAGGGATTCACCTGGCCATTAGGAGGGCTATGTCTTCGAATGCATCTGGACCTGATGGCCTTTCCAATTTAACATTAAAATCAGCACAGCTACTATGGGCTGATGTGTTGCTCCAATTGTTTGGCAACGTGGTTGGGCGGGCTAGGTGCCCTTTGACTTGGAAGGAGGCTATTGTAGTGGTTATTTTAAAAAAGGGTTATAGGGCGGATCTGGGGAATTACCGCCCATCTGCCTGTTGGATGCATCCTACAAGTTCTTTGCCAGTTTTCTATTGCGTGCACTCGAGAGATGGGCTGTTGACGCTGATAAGCTAGACCCCAATCAATCAGGCTTTCGTAAGGGAACGAGCACAGCTTTGAACTGCCTTTTGATGCAACACTTGAAGAATCAGGCGTTTTTAAGTCCAATCAAACCTTGTTTCTTTCTTTTCTCAATATCTCTCAGGAGTTTCATTGTGTTGATCGAGCTAGGCTATGGGGATGTTTGGGTCCTGAGGTTGTCCGGAGGCCTTGGTTCTGATGCTGTAGCTTTTGTATAAAGACATCAGAATCAAAGTAAAGCTGCACAAAAAGGGCATGTACTCAGGGTGGATCTCTGTGGACCGCGGTTTATGCAAGGGATGTGTATTAGCACCCTTCCTATTTAATTTCTACATCTTTGGAATTAGGGCAGCACTAGTAGATACTGGTGTCAATCCTTCGAGGTTGGGACACGTCAAAATCCACTATCTTCTGTATGCCGACGATCTTGTGTTACTCAATTGTACTGCAATAGGCTTACAGAAATCTCTGGTACAGGCATATGATTTTTCACAGGAGCTCTGCCTGGACAGCAGTGTGACCAAGTCTAAAGTCTTGGTTATTAATCGCAGAAAGATTCTGTCGGATAGGCGTAACTTTGGTTGGTATATTGACTGTAAGAAATCTGAGGTGGTCAGGGAGTTTAGGTATCTTGGGGTTGTGATTAAAGCAAACCAGTCTGTGTCTTTTGCTAACCAGGCCTTGAAGCTTGATGTTATCTCAGCGGCCTTGCAACTCTGTGTACTTGATAGAAAATATGGCTGCTTCGCACTATTGCCGGCACTTAAAATGTATAACGAGGTGCTTGTTCCAAGGATGAATTATGGGGCCGAGGTACGGGAGGTCGGTTTGGAATGGGCCAAGACAGAGTCCTTTATCTGGAAACATCTCCTGTCCCTTCCAACTGGCACTCTGTTTCTCGCAGTTAGGCATATCTTGGGCATTACTATATTAGAGGCTAATGTCCATTGGAGAGGAATTTTGCTACTATTATCCATTATGTTTCCGCCGACCTCGACCTTATTTATCCGATTGAACGCACTTTATAATCTTGGCAATTGTGTGCCCCTTAAGGCTTGGGTGAGTTCTGTGTTGGCTATGTTGAATGAGAGAGCAGTTTCACGTGAATAATTATAGCGTAATCCAGCTAAGGTACAAAAAATGTTATTGAAAGTGACTGGATCAAAAACAGAGAAAGACTGCTCTCTTACAAGGTGTTTGAGCATTTCTCTTTGGATGTTAAACCGTTTAATTATACCCAGAAATGTATGCTAAAACATGCCTCGACAACTCTCAGAAAGTTTTGGTTGCGTATAAAACTTACTTTCAACAAATGATGTTTTAGGTGTTTGGTCTTCGCCGTCGTCTGAAGATCATTTGTGTCGTTGCTGTAGACTTACTAGTGAAAACCTGAAACACTTTATTGTTGATTGCTTGGCTCTTACTGATTTATGCGAAGAAGCTTTCAGGCTTTATTTTATCACTTGCCCTTTGTTCACTTGGGAAATGCTCTGGTGGATCTTATTAGTAAACCATAATGATTTTCTGGTAATTACTGTGATGAATTTTGTAAAGTTGCTTCTTCCTTTATTCGACATTTCTTTGTTTTAAGATGGTTTTTATGAATGAATTGTATTGATGTTTTGTGATTCTGTATGATGAACATTGCGGTTTAGTGTACTTACTGTTTAATGTGTAAAGATTATCTTTTTGTGAACTAAATCACGCAATAAATAAATAAAAATATGTCATACATATTACCACTGTATAGATCCATAAATAGATCCCATTTGGAGCCAGCTATCTGCACCTCTCATCTACAGGAGTACTAACATTCAGTAAAACAGAATAGACATTAAAAAAAAACAAGGCCTAATATTTGGATAAATAAAGAGTACCTATACTATATTGTAGTATTCTCTCATTCACTCAAATGAAAATAGAATTAATGGACATGCTATACAAATCAATTCACAAAGTGTATAGTTTAAGAACGTTATTATTTCTGTGCATTGCCTAAAGAGACCCAAAACTCCAGGAGCAGCTTCGAATCTAGCTTATGATCCATCCCATCAACTGTAAATGTCTAAAAAGCCCTTATACAGGCCACTAAAAATATGCAGCATACCTACCAAAAGAACCCAAATAATAGTCCAGTAGCTTCTACCCAATAACCGAGGGACCGAGGAACGCACAACAACCTCCGAGGCTGCCAGAGTCTGTCTCCTCCCCTCGGTTATTGGTGTGAAATCCTGCTAACCAGTTTATACAGTTCAAGTGTTATAAAAGTTTACATTAATGACCACTAAACACTGTGGAGAAAACCCAATGAAACAAGTCAGAAGAGTTAATTTTATTGTCAGACAGGACTCTGTCAAACGCGGTCCACCACATGCAAGATCCCAGCTCGTTCTATTTGCCATTGGATATTTATGACCGATAAATGCTGCAATAGCACTGTGAATCATCAAAATAATGTATCACTGCTTCAAGATTTTAGACGAGGGGTGCACAACTTGTTGTGCTGCAGGGCCGGCTGTAATCGGCAAGCCTTTAGTGGTGGGCCAGATTAAGGATGCTGCAGGGTTTTTGCGCCAGAAAAATGTCAAAATGAAGCGATAAAACAGGCGTATAATTGCTCGATTTCTTTTTTTTTGTGAGAAAATCCTGTAATATTTCATAAGAACACAATTTGCCTCATTGCAAGTGCGGCGGTCTGCAAACAACGTGCCAGTAAATCGGATTACCAGCACTATTTCTGGGCTGCAGCTCTACGAGATACAATGCCAGTAAAAACTGTGCCGATAACAGCGGATACTGTGCTACCGTTGCCGATAGCACAGGGAACTGAAACAGCGGGACCCTCCGGAATCAGTGCCAGAAACACCAGCACCACAGAAACGAGGCAGCATTACAACAGTGGTTTCCCTAGAAACACTGGCACAGAAATGCCAGTGCCACTGGGAAAACCGTGCCGAGAACACAGGCACCGTGGAGCAGGCGGTAACCAGGCCCAGGTGTGGAGGAACAGGCCAAAGGTGCACCCAATACTCCCAGCTGCACACAATGAGCACAGGGATTGCTGAAAAGGACCACACCATACACGCCTTCCAACACAACCATGCTGCCTCTTCTAACAGTAGTCATGGACCTGGAGATGCTGCATCTGGAGTGCAGCTCTATGAGCAGGTGCTGCTTCAGTGACAACAGGCCGACAGGCAGTGGAGGAGGAGGAGCATGAGAAGGCGAATGCAGATAAACAATGAGCAGCAAGTTGTGCCCCAGAGGCATGCACCTATAGCCTGCACAAGGGCCACACCCTGGTCCCTGACTGACAGGAGGATACACACACTATACCGCCTGAAAAGGGAGACCATCTTGGAGCTCATCCAGGACAACATCCAGACCATCATTGGCATCCGGACTGCCACACCCCCCACCCCGTTGAAGGTAGTGTCTGTGCTGTACTTTGTTGCCACAGACACATTCCAAAACAGTCGGGGAGCTGCATGACATCTCCAAGCCAGCATTTTCAATTATGCTGGTGCACATTCTGGATGCCCTCCTGCATCATGTGTCCCAGCACATTGCCTTACCAACGACACAGGTCAATGCCACCAAGGTCTGCTTCCATGCCCTCACAGGCCTAATGTATTGAGATCAGTGGACTGCACATACATAGAGCTAGTGGCTGCCCACGCCACAGAGGAGGGGTATTGAAAACAGAAAGCTGTACCACTCTTTGAATGTGCAGGTAGTCTGCGATGCAGACCTGACGATTACACAATGCTGCACACGCTTACCGGGAGCAACCCATGACTCCATGGTCTTGCAGAATAGCATGCTGCTTCCGTACATGGCGCGTTATGGTGGACAGCAGACTTGGCTATTGGGTGAGTAAAAGCATCAACACACACACCACATTGTATGTGCACCCAGGCATAGGAGGATGTTCACTTTCACCAGTGCATGGCCCACAGACACCATGCCAATGCAGGGCACATTCAGCACGCAAGAGTGGGTGGCTACGACTGGCATCTACCACATGTGTCAACAGATAGACACCCCATCACAATCTGGGCACGGATGGACAGGCCCATGCAATGCACTACAGGTAGCAGAATGCATCACTGCCATGTCACAAAACACAGCATATCCCTACTATGCTCCACCCACCACCACCAACCCATCTTTGGGAGTCACACCCTACAAATGGCCTGACCAGCATTGCCTGTCACAGGGTGCAGCAAGGGGAATAGGCCCGCAAGAGCACAGACCCAAATGCAATGGTCTCACACACATCCCAATATGTATGCACTGCCCAGTCACCTCAATAAAAATACCCTCCCTGTGTCCCATTCCATGAAGGTGATTCCTGTTATCCCTTCCTAACATGGCTCATAACCCCTGTGAGAGATCCACGGACCCACCAGGAAATAACATTCAATTGTGCTTACATCAGAACAAGGACGACAATTGAGCTGACCTTTGGACGGTTGAAGGCACGTTTTCGGTGCCTTCCCCACTCTGGTGGGGCACTGATGTACAGGCCAGTGAAAGTGGGGAAGATAATCCTGTCCTGTGCCATGTTGCACAATATGTACATCAGGCATAATATTCCCCTGCCCGCAGACATGGGGCCTCATTACACGGACGGCGGTAAGGGTTAACGGTGACCGTTAACCCTTACCGCCGTACTACGAGGTCCCTTTGCGGGTTGGAGGATTTAACGCCTGCTTCTTGCAGGCGTTAAAATCCAACCCGCTAAGGGACCTCGGAGCTAATTACGGCACCGCAAAATTGCGGTGGCGTAATTTGCGCCTTCCCCATTTCCATAGAGCCCTATGGGGCAGAAATGGGAATGGGGAAGGGCAATGGCAGAAAGGGGATTTACCGCCCCTCCAACCTTGGAATGGGGCGGTAAATCCCCTTTCCGCCAAGGCGGTGCCGGTATTTTACCGGCATGAGCCATGGCGCTAATAGCGCCATGGCTCACCGCCTTCTGTGTAATGAGGCCCATGGACATGCCTTCGGCGGCCGATGATGATGACATGCATGCAGCCGCAGACATGCGACAACACCATCACAGAGATATCAGGGATGGGCGTGCAGCCCACTAGGAACTCATAAAGAACTACCTTTGAGCACACAGCACTGCACACAACCCATGGCACACACTACATGTGATGCAGCGCAAAAATAAAGCACACCACTTCATAAATTGAATGTCCAGATGTGAAATCATTTGCAAAACCATATATATTGTGGATTGCACAAACATCAACAAATGTGTGGGCCACCTCCCCAAGTACCCCTCCCGACCACCCCCCAACTAACCATCCCCACCACCCCCTCCGCAACTAAGCCTCCCAACTAACCCTCCCAAACACACCCTCCCAGAAATACCCGATAGGTAGCATAAGTGTCACAGGAAGTCTGGAACTGGCTCACTTCCGTGTCCTCTTCACACCGGACCTGCACTTTTGAGGTGAGCTTGATAGGCGCAGGGACCGGCGCCTCCGGCTGTTATGTTGGGAGCTTGTAGGCATGGTGATGGTGGCGGGGGGGGGCTTGGAACCTGCCATGTCCCTGTGCTGCCTTCAGGGTAAGGGTGAGGGACTCAGCCAGTGCCGGGATGGCCTTGTTCCCCTCCCGGACGCTCTGTGCAAGCAAGACCATTGCACACGAGGAGTGGCTCAGAGCATGTGCACAGCGTCGGCTGGTGGCCTGCAAAATCTCCTGCATTATCCGGGTCTCCTCCAGCTGCTGGCGCACAAGTCCAGCCATCTCCTTATGCCGTGCCTCCATGCGCTGTATGCGTGCATCTATGTCTGGGATGCTGAGGATCGGTGGTGGAGGTGGGAATATAGTCTCTCCCCCGAATGCTTCCTTCTTTGTGTACCTTAATCGGATGTGGGTAATGGGCAACTGTAGGGAGCTTGTGAACTGGGTGCAGTGGTGCACACAGGTTCTCTTGAAAATTGAGTCCTCAACACAGGAACTGTCCCTGAACCCTAACAAAGTGAAACAAAAACGTTATAGATATGCTTGCATACAGCTGAGGGCTGATTTGCTGGAATATAAGGTTCTGGCCCCTTATTTGAAGAAGCATCCATCCAGAGACTTTAGGTTTCAAATGTTGAGGTTGAATCTGTTCCCCACTATGGAGGTGTTGGGGATAAGGAGGAAGGTGCCAAGGGCAATGACACTATGTCAATACTTTGTGTGAACTGCCCTGACTTGCGTTCTTTTTGGAAGAGAAACACAGAATTGCTTTTTAGTTCAACGGAAGAGGATTTATGGATCCAAATTTTTAAATACAGGTGAAATCTCCTTGTCTTTAAGGTTGTTCGAATTTTTGCATGTTGTTTTCAAAGATTTTTAAAGAAAAAGGAATTTATATTTTTTAATTTGCTTGTATTAATTGTGATACTGTAATTTGATGTGTGAAGAGTTACATTTTGTACTAAAACTCACAATAAATAAATTAATTAATGAATGGAAAGAGAATCAAGGAGTTGGCCAAGATCGTCAAAGAATGGTCCAGTGGGACCAGCAGGGCGATAGATGGAGATGATGTGAACTGAATGAGGCAGAGCAATAGTAGAGATGGTGGATTCAATAGAGGTGGGAGAGGACGTGGCATTGGAGATTTGTGAGGCTTTGAGGCTGGAAGAGAGTAGGTGTCTGATGTCTCCACGGCAAGCAGTCAGCCGTGGAGAGTGTATGAAGAATAGTTTGGAGTCATTTAAGACGGCCAGAGTGGCAGTGTCAGATGGAGAAATCCAGGTTTCAGTGATAGCAAGAAAGTCTAGGGGAGGAGAACTGGAGTGAAAGTAGTCGGTGATAAAGGAAGTTTTGTTGCATACAGACTGAGCATTCCAGAGTGCAATGTTCTGTTGATGAGGTAAGGAAAAATAGAGTATTTGAGTCTCAGAGGAAGAGAGGCAAGATGGGTAGGTATTAGAGGGGGTATGGTTAGCTTGTTGGCTTTGTTTGGTGGAAGGAGGTGGAAGAGAGATGGAGTAGTGGGTGTTTCGAGTTGTGAGTTTTATCGTAGGGATATGAAAGTAGGAAGTTGTATCGTTATTAGACTAAGCTTAGGGAGAGGTCAGCACGAGGAGCTGCAGGAGGAGCAGGAGTTAATGCTTTGTAGGTGAGTAGCACAGTGTGAAGAGATAGTACAGTATTTAGGAAGCTAGTGGTATTCACAGGTGTAATACGGAGAAAGGCTAAAGCTCATAGGCTAAAAGGCAAAGAGGCTGGTCAATGGCTGGTCTTCACCCTTCACTGTTTCGCCCTTCACTCGGACGCCCCTCGCTGGATGCCCCAAGGAAGTTCAGAAGGGATGACACATGCTCTTGTCACCTTATCGCCTAGTCCATCAGTGGTTGGCCTCTCAGATGTTGTCCCTGGTGTTGCTGGGATGAGACGATTTCTTCCTGATTGGTGTTCCCAGAGGAACTTCTTGTGGCCTTCGGCTGAAGATGGGGTTGATCCAAGATGGAAGCAGGAAGTTAACCATTTCTTGGACCATATGGTTCTTAATCTGTGTCCTAGGATTTTGCATAAGGTGGTAACATATTTCACTGTAACCAGTGCTGCCTTGTTCTTTCCTAGTCCTTCCTCATAAAAGGAAAATAAACTTCTAGGTCTGGGAGTAAAGAGAGGAAGGAAGTTCTTTTAATGTAACAGTCTATATGTACATTTTGGACGAGCTGCAGGCCTGGCATATTATGAAAAATCCAACTAGAGATGCAGGACGAGTTTCCATACTCGATCTAAGAGAAATGCCCTGTGGCGCTGGGTGACCAAATATTTAGCAGTGCTTTCTGTAAAATGGTCCATGTCACCCTAAGTACACTTCATATTTAGTGCAATGCTGCCACCTAAAGGCCATTCATGCACAGTGAAACATGTATTTGTCATTTACTGCAGTTTGCCATAAAAATGAAATAAAGGTTTCAAACAACCCCATATTCTCCAGCAAGGCCGAGTACCATGCAAATGGTACTCACCTTTCATCAAATCCCCTTGCCAATTTGAGTGGTTTAGTAGATTTCGTGAGCCCTGAGCTGGTAAAGGCAAAAAATCCTATATGTTGTGTTATGTTATGTTATGCTGATTTATACCATGCACTGCTACTACCCGAGGGCAGTCTCAAGGTGCTCATATGGGTACCCTGGTTAGATGGATCTGGTCCATTATTTCCTAGGTTTACTCACTGCTCAGTTTGATCTTCCAAAAGGTGTCCTACCTCTTCTACCAGTGGAATGGTGGCACACTATGCTAGTATTTAGGGAGCTGCAGGGAACGGCAGTTGTTGAGTGGCCACTTGGGCTGCCCCCCCAAATCTTCATTTCGCACTACAAAGTGAATGTGGGTCATCCAAATGAGTTGTGGTTTGGGCCTAAGGTTCTGGAATCTGCTTTTCACTAGTCATTGGATTTGGCTAAAACGGTCAACATTGTAGTGAGGCCAAATGTGTTGATTGCCCTGTATGTAAAAAGCAAACATAAGATCTTATTGCCTTTTATATGTCTTGCAGGTTTGTTGCAACATTCTGATGTTTGGACGACTGGCGCCCCTAGCTGCTTTTTGGTGGAAAAGGTAGAGACTATTTTAAATTGTGTATTCGTTCTATAGTGCTGTTTAGTCTTTCAAAATTACTGCATTCTGTATCAGGGATTGTCTGTTTGAGCTGGCCCATTTATAGCCATCTTTCTGATTTAGAGTATTTCAGTATCAACCCAACCTTTACTCCAGCCTTACAGATGTTTATTGTACACCAGCTCACACACGGTGTAAACTTGTGCTTGCAGAATTATCAGGAAAATGGAGGCCATGGATTGGTGTCACTGAATCATTAGGTTTTCTTGTCAGGGCATGAATGACTTGCTGTCTCACTTCTGCTTTGCTTTGTGAACTTTATGCATGCTAATATAAATAGGACCTACAACAGCCGGGAAAAGCTGGTGCGGAGCCGCAAGCAGAGTTGCAGTGGCTGTATCGCAGCGCTGAGGAGCCCCAGGAAGAAAATGGCGGCAGCCGCCAAAGAACGTACCTGAACAGGGACACTGAGGGCTGAATGTAACCGCGAGAATGCACAGGAGGCAATGCACTGTGGGCATAACGCTGCCGCAATCGAGGAAACAGAAGCGACCCCGAGGCTGAACGGAGCATGGAGAGGCGGGACAACAGGCGTGCAGCAGATGTACAGTGCAGATTTCGGAAGAGCAGCTGGGACACAGTGAAGCATCAGAGCGCAGCTGCGATAGTGAGACACATGTATATGCAGCAACCGAGCGGCCAGATCCTCTGCGAAATAGAGTTGGGCAGCGGGGAGCCACAGGCACACAGACTGCTCATTGTATATCTGTTTCTCCCCATGTGTCCTCTCCCTGTAACTAAGTTCCCCTCAAGAAACAGCACCTCAATGCCCAAGGGTTGTTGTGCGCTATACAAATGAAATAAATTTAAAAAAAGGTAAATGTTTCAAAGTTCAACTCAAAAGAAAGGTGCAATAACTCAAACATATAACTTTGACCAAAACAATCCTTGTGTCCATGAGTTGGTTCCCTTCCCCTGGATTGTTTCAGGAAAACAGTTCACAACGTTCTGTCAACACAAATCTCTTAAAGGCAGTACAACTTTTACCTAATATTCTCCTCAGGATGGCAAAACAAATGTTCCTTCCACAACACTGGTTGGAATATGGCAAAGGAAAGTCTTTTCTACTTTTCAGGATGACTAAACATATGTCTTTTCTCTAATATTGAGTCAAATATGGCAAAGGTCAAGTAATTTTAAAGTCTCTGGTTGACAAAATGTTCAATTGAAATAAGAACTTAATATGACCAAGTCTCTCTTCAACATACCAGTTCACAGTGAGTTCCCTGGTCCACTCTCCTGCCAGGAATAATTCTCCACTGAAATCTCTTGATATCCTAGTTTACTCTCCTGCCAGGAATATCCCCCTTTTGGCTGACATAGATCCCCTGGTGTACTCTCCTGCCAGGTATCTCTTTCCAAAGAGGTTCACTACCTGATACTCTTATCAGGCTTCTCTACAACATTCAGATTCGCCTTAGGCATCAGACAATTGTACTTCTTCAATAGCACAGCTTTGTTGAATTCAGTTGTTACTTGTGACAATTTCCCCCATACATGAGAGTTTGTTCAAGCTCTGCCTGGCAACTTTTCTTTCAATCTCTCGCGGCTCTTGGCAATGCTTCTTCTAAGTTTCCCCCAACTGACATCTCAATTGAGGAGAATTGTAAAACTCTTTCCTCTTTCTTCCTCTTACAGTGTCTTTTGGCTTATGGCAATGCTGGTTTCAGGTTCCCCAAACTGACCTCTAATGTCAGGAGAATTGTACCATAGCCGGTCAAGTGGCACAGCGTGTGGAGCGCTCGCTTAGACATCCGTGCAGAGCCTGCTAACGCAGGTTCGAATCCGGCAGGTCCAAACTCTGCCATGCACCCTTCCGAGGTCGATAAATGAGCACCACACACCGTGGGTAATAAGCAGCGCTCAGATACCTGAGGGTTTGTAGCGCTATATAAATGCGAAATTATTATTATTATTATTATTATTATTATTATTATTATTATTATTATTATTATTATTATTATTATTATTATTATTATTATTATTATTATTATTATTATTATATTTGTCCCTGTTGTTCTTTTGGGAATGTCTTTTGGCTTAGGCAATGATGGTTCCAGGTTTCCTCCAACTGAAATCTAAAGTCAGGAGAACTGTACCATGTTCGCCTTCTCTTTTCAGTTCTCTTTGGTCGGTATACAAAAATGCTTTCAAAACACTTTTTTGTGTGTCTGCATGTCCCGGGGCCCCCTATGCTTCTAAGATGACTCGCCGGTTCACCGTGCGGCTGCTGCAAGGAACTTGTGCAGGGCCAGCTTCCCCTTCTCGGCAGAGTCTCATTTGGGTCTGTTGTCAGCTTAGAAGTCCTTCGCTGCCAGAACCAGTGCATCTCCGCAGGATAGCGTCTCCCTGTGCCCCGCTGCACACCATTCACCTCAGCATCACCGGAGACCCTCCTCTCTGGTCCCGAACCCCGTCAATCTGCTGCTGGCAGATGTCTCCTCTTCTCCCCACAGCTCTTCCCTGTGGGATTGCCTCTGCCACCGGTCTCGCTTCCCGCTCTGTGTACTCTGTAGCCTCTCTCCTCTCCCATTCTTCATTCCTTGTGCTGCAGGTGATCCGTGGATTTAAATGTCATGCACAGCTGTTTATGTTCATGACAACTAGACTGCACCTTACTCTTAGCGTCACATTTCCTCCATGTGGACTCCTTGCTCCTCTTCCTCGTTGCAGTACCTGAGGCTTTCTGGGACTTGGAGTCCCAGGCAGTTTTAACTGATTTTTTGTATTTTTTATAATCACTTTATTTCTTATTTTCAACAATAGTCAACAAACAACAGTAACATCAACCAAAGTCATTGAACTGCATAACATACAATAGTGGAAAGCAATACAACAGAATTTCATATCATAACCCCGTATCCCACCAACATAAACTGTAAAATCAATCAAAAATCAAATCAAATGTACCAAACAAACAACAACATACTAACAAGACCAAACAACCACTTAAACAACAGAAAACCCCCCACCCCCAAAACTATAGTACTTGAAAGTAAACCAGTGCACTCTACTCCATAACACAACCTAGCCTTATCCATAAAGATCATCAAACTCCCCCCACATTCCATCATAAAGGTCTGCCTTATCTCGCTTACGAAACATTGTCCTTTCAAACCTCGATAAAGCTCTAACATCCAAAATCCACTCCTCCACTGTCAGCTTTTTCCGTGTCTTCCAGACCTTCAACACCTGTTTGGCTGCCACCAACAAAACTTTACGCACTGCACACAACGTCACCCAACTCACAGTATGCCCACCTCCATAAGACAAAAATATAACTGCCAAGGGATTGCGTGGATAGACAATATTCCAGATCTGGTCGATCCTGTCAAGAACCTCCCTCCAAAAGCCTACCACCCTTTCACAATGCCATAACATATGTAACAGAGTAGCCCGTTCTTTCCCACAACCCCAACATAAAGCATCATCAACTAAACCTAATTTGCACATACGTGCTGGAGTCCAATAGATCCTGCCCACTATCCTTTGATGGATGTAGCGTAATTGCAAATCCACTTTGGCTGTTGTCGGCACTCTCCAAATCTTATCCCATTCCCCCAATGCTACCTCCCTACCCAACTCCTGTGTCCATGATAACCTCAGCTTTTCCCACAAATCCAACCATTGCCTATCCGGAAGCATAAACTGCGTAAACGTAGACACCCTTTGAAAACCTATCTCCAAAATACCAAAGTTCTCCGGCTTTTTCAAAAACGGAGCATCCAACATCTCTCTCCACTCAATGAGTAAAGCCACCAAAATATTATACCTCCGCAACTCCCTGTTCCTCAAACCAAATTTCTCTACCAAACTCTCAAAAGGCACTACCCCAGCCTCATTCCACACATCACCAATAGTCAAACCCCTCTCTGAATCCAACTCTTCCAAGACGGTACCTTATTATCAAACAGCAGACCAGGATTATGCCAAAGTGAGGCCTCCTCATAAAGATATAAACCCTGACCAGTACCAACAATCCACGACGACAACGCCTCTTTAGTAGCCAACACAGATTTCAAACACTGTACCTTCTTAGGCAACTTCCCAAAAGAAAATAAACATTTAATATCATAAGGCAAAAACCGCTGCATCTCAATTTGTACCGACCACAGCATCCGGTTCAGATCAATACCATAGTAACAAGACACTTTCTTCAACAAGAAACCACTACAATAATTTCTTAAAACCGGATACCCAAGTCCTCCATCTTTAACACGCTTGACCATAATGTACCGGGGAATCCTGGCCCTCTTCCCAAATCCCTACAAAAAATCCTGAAACAATCTATCTATACCTGCAAATGTTCCCTTTGTAAAACGTAAAGGCAGAGATTGAATAACATACAGAATCTTTGGCAGCAAACTCATTTTAATAGCATTAACTTGGCCCCAAAGAGTCAGGTTAACACTTCCCCATCTCATAATTTCCCGCTTAAGCACCTCAATGATTTTATCAACATTAAAACTTACTAACTTCCCAAAATCACGAGTAATATATATCCCCAAATACTTCACACTAGAATATTCCCATTTACAGTCCCACCCCAACAGTTGTTCACAACCAGGCGAAGCCCTCACCGGAAATACCACTGTCTTATCCCAATTGATCCGATACCCGGATAACCTTCCCACCTCATCAAAGACCTCCCGCAACATTCGACCCCCAACAACAGGGTTATTTAAGATGATCACCACATCATCCGCATAAACCAGAGCCTTTACTTCCCCATCACCCACCGGAAACCCCCTGATACAACCCATCTGTCATATATAAACCAACACGGGCTCCAACACCAAATTAAATAACAGCGGCGACAAAGGGCAACCTGGGAGAGTGCCTCTGAATAATGAAAATGACTCTGAAAACCCCCCATTCACCCATACCTTCGCCGATATGCCATTCTGAAGGGCTTGAACAGCCTTAATAAAGAAAGGACCAAAACCCAACCTTGACAGCTTATAATTCAGAAAGCTCCAATTCACCCTTTCAAAGGCCTTCTCGGCGTCTAAAAAAATCAACAAAACATCCTTTATCTCCGAATCAGGCAAACTCAAAATATCCAACAATGTTCGAATATTATCGTATCCATACCTTCGCTCCATGAAACCCGTCTGGGAACGCTCCACCAAATCACCCATATATTTTTTAAGTCTTACTATCAGTACTTTCGTAAAGATTTTTAAGTCTACATTAAGTAAAGAAATTGGCCGATAGTTGCTGCATCTGGTTACATCCTTTCCTGATTTCGGGACTACCGTGATGATTGCCTCTTTCATTGAATCACACAATCTCCCCTCCCTCAAAAAACAGTTATATAATTCACACAAAATCGGAGCCAACACCTCACCAAATTTTTGATAAAATGCTGCCGTCAACCCATCCATCCCCGGAGATTTACCTATATTCATTTCCCCAATCACTGACAAAACCTCCAAGACAGTAATTGACGCCTCAATGAAACATCTACCTTCCTCAGAAAGTACTGGGAGTTCAATTTTCCCAAAGAATCTAACAAAATCATCTATTTGTGGTGCAATATCTTCCGCATACAATTTAGCATAAAAAGAGCGAAAACATTCCCCAATTTTACCTCTCCTAGTCTCCAAATTTCCAGACTCATCAACAATTTTTTGAACAAACACCCACTCCGAGTAACTCCTCAATCTACTCACCAACAACCTCCCTGCTTTATCCCCCTGCTCCCAGTACTTCTGCCTCACAAAGTACAATCCCTTCTGTGCGGTGTGTGGCACAGTGTGTCTGGTGTCCGGTGGCCAGAGACAGGAGACAGGAGGTGAGACGAGCCCTGCGTGCCCAGTGAGCCCTTTCCTTTCCTTCCCTTCCCTTCCCTCCTTCACTCCCTCCCTATCAAGCCAGTTCCAAAAAACAGACACGTACTGGCTGTTTAGGACTATCTAACATCACTGACGAATTGCGAACTGCGTCCCTACGCTGCTATCCCACGCTGACATTTCACTCCTGTAGTTTCCATTCTCCCTCTCCCAAGTGGCCAACACGGACCGATGGCACCGCTATCACCTACGGAAGCAGACTCAGGCCATTGGATGCGAAGTAATAAAATGCAGCCTGAGCCCGGCGTGAGAAAGCCAAGCTCGCAAATTAACAGTTTAGTATCAGAAGCCAACATGAGCGAGCCGGACGCGGTGCACGGCGGACTAAGCCCGGCCCCCCCCCCTCCTGCCCTCAGGAGAGCAGACCAAGAGAGGTTTGGCCCACGCGTACACTACTTCCTCCCAAAGCACCCAGAGCGCTGAAGAACGCGCAGCATTGAACGCCCCGCGAATGATAATCCACCAAGGAGCGGATGGTGACAAACAGAAAACGAAAGCAACCAACTGCACCAGAAGCCCAGAATGGACAGTTCCTTCAATCGCCACATTACAAACTCCCCGCCGGCGTACCAACTCGGCGAGTGACATCCTGCCAGAAGCTGTCAGAGGACGGCCTCGGCAGGGGTCTGCATGGTGGGGGGTGCTTTCTGTGGAAGGGGACATTGAACAGCACCACTCTCAACGACACCTTCAACCCACCCAGCCCTGTAACCAACTGGCGGTTTTTGAAAATCGCTGTGGCAGGGGTGGGCAACCAACGACCTGGTCGGGAATTGGCCAGGCTACTGCAGCCACAGTTCACTACAGCGCCAGTACTTCGTGTGACCAGACAACAGGCTGTGAAAAATCGGCCACAACGACCACGCTTAGCCCTACTGAATCTTGGGCATCAGACAACAAAGACACGGTGGAGTCTCCAACCAGGGGAAAAAATGACGACTCAGTCTTTGAAGTGCCAGAGGGAGCGAATGTATCTTACCAAGCCCCTCCATCTGAAAAAACAGAGACCCGAAACCTAGCGACAGAAGATGTACGAGCAAAAAGCGCAGAAGGCTCAGAAGACGTACAAGCAAAGAGCACTGAGGGCATAGAACTCGTCAGACTGACTGAAAACCACGAGCCTATTTCACCCTCTGAGCAGTGCTCATCACAAGATGGGGAACACACAAAAGCTAAAGATGCCGCCACTAGGCCCAAAATCTTCAAAAAAACCATGAAGAGCAGGGCCAAAATTAAGACAATGGGCGCCAAGTCGCAAAAAAAATGGCTGGAAAGCAGGCCCAAAAACATTAGGAGGCACAAAGGGTTTATCTGCCCCACTGGTATCAGCTTCCTTGAGGGACTACTTCATAAAATACAACAAGAGGAAATTGTGTTCAGAGCAAGAGATGTCAGACGCCGAAATACTGGAGGCAATTCAGGATCCATCGCCACTGAGCAAAGCCCGAAAAATCGACCAGAACAGGAGAATTCAACGTCAAGAATGAAATGGCATGCCCGCAGCACAACCGTCGCGGACCGGGAGACAGAAGTAGTGAGGGCAAAGTCCCCCCATGCAACTGTCTTCCAAGATCTTGTACTACCAGCAGAAATCATAAAACCCGCGACTGCCCTGAAGCCAAGCGCAAGGCCCAGCATTGAATCAACGAGTGCGGTGCCCCATCCGGCAGGCGAACCAAAAAAAACATCAATACAACAAGACCCTATGTATCCTCAGAATGGTTCCAGGAAAAGCAACCCGATCATAGAGATCGAAAAAGAACCACCAGTTCAATCACAAGCCCAAGACCTCGCGTCCTCCTACAGCCCAGTTGCGCGGGACAGGCCAAAACTCATCAGCAGACAGTCGCAGGTCGAAGAGCCTTACGTATGGACTCGACCCCATATCCAGGCCAATAGCAACAGAACATGGGCAGAAACATCAGTCAACACTCAAGATACAGCGGCAGTAGCCGAAAAAAGACTTTCCGAGAGATTCTCCCAGCACCAAAACGAAAGAGGATCACACACGCCAATCAGAAATAGAAGACACAGTGAAATCTCTGGAGTATCGGACAAAGAAACACCATCATCTAAAAAAAAGACAGACCTCTTATCCATCATGTCGGCTTTCATAATAGCGCTAAATCCCTTTAGCAAACTCTGAGTCGATCCATAAGGCCCTAAAGGACAATACATCTATGATAGCCTCAATCAAGGATAAACTGACCTTCATTGAAGGGTATGTAACGGCCGTTGAACGGAACTCAAACAACATGCAAACGAGCCTTGAAGACAAAATAACAAAACTTGGGAGCTAACTGGCAAATATGGGGCCACAAACTTGGTACACTAGCACACTGACCTCTCGAAGCACCCAGACGGAAGACGCTGAAAAAAAGAAGGATTGGGCATCTATCTTCGCGAAAGGACTAGCTAAGTCACCAGTATCACGACCTGGCTCTAGATGTGCTCCAGAGGCCCAAATTGTGAATAAAAATTTGACGGACGGCCCGCTACTGTGCGTCCCAGCCAAGTGTCCATCTGATCACCTAGTGAGAGCGGCAGGTAGTACCCAAGTAGGGCGGGTAAGCTCCTCAGATGGCAGGCCAGCTAAAGCCAATGAAAACAAGGAACGTAGTCGTTTGGACATGGACATGGCTAGCAACCAGCAATGGCAAGACCGGCCGGCCCTCACACAAGGGTCCCCCGTCTCGAGCCCCGCCTCAGACTCACTGAACCTTTCCCACCATTCTGACTGTGTTGAAGTGATCTCTACAACTGCTACACAACAAAGTGAAGAACCGAAGCAGACACCGACAGGCGTCCGGATACAAGTGGGGCAGCCTTTGCCTACGGAGGAACCCAACGGAGGAAAGGGTGTGACAAGTAGACCCGAAAGACCCCGTTCAAGCACACCCAGTATTGGATTAGAGGCCATAAAATCCCTAAAGAAAACAGAACTGAAGCCGGCACAGATCAGAGAGTCAGACAGGAGCTCAGGGCAGGCCCGAAAACATGTTTTAAACAACCATCGAAGACACTCCCACAAGGAAGACCGTAGACCAACAAAACACAGAGCTAAAAACGACCTAAAACTCGCCGGAACGTCAATATTCAAACTGGAACAAATCTCTTCTAAAGACAGCTACATGGTTCTGAAGAGAAGATCAGTTCTAAAAATAACAGCGAAAATCGACAAACTACGCCACCTTTCGACAAACGACCGGGTCCTGGTCAAAAGAAACCTGCCTGGGTTTGAAACTAGAAAAACTCAAGAGAGTGGGAAAGGAGCAAGAAGAGGCGGAAAGAACAGAAAGGAACCTCCCAGTAAAACTCGACGATGAGATAAGACCAGAAACCCCCATAAAAGAAAACAGAAGAAGAGAGGCCTTGCCTAGACGAGAAAGAGAAGTGAGGGGAAAATCGGCGGATCATCCTCCTAAGTAGTCTAGGATAAACCACACAACAGCAAAAAAGTCAAGACGACGAGAAGAAAGTCCACGGAGCGACCGCACGAAGAGGGAACAGACGACTTACCCTAAGCCAGCTCCAACTCCATCTATATCAACCAAACCATGGAAATGGATTTCCGACACCTTCGGTCGTAAGAAGAAGGCCTAGCAGTCAACCCATGACGCCGTCACCAACAAGAATCAGACAACGAACTCTGACCAACACATGAAAAACACTGTATTACAGATGGCGTCATGGAATACAAGAGGACATCTTCATCTAACCAAACCCAGCGACATAAACCTGAACCGATTTGACCTAATCTGTTTTCAAGAAACATGGCTAGCGGAAAAACCAACGCTCGAGGGATTCACAATTGAAGTCTCTCCAGCTCAGAGGCCCATTTTGGGAAGACCGTCAGCGGGACTATTAACCGCAGCACGACTGGGATCAGGAATCATACCGAAGAGCAAAATCAGTGAGGAGTACGGCATGCTAGCAACTCTAACGAGATGGCACCATCAAGACCAGGGGGAAAATTGTCGGACTAGCTCCGACCTCGCCATAATAAATCTATACTGGAATCCAGAAAGAACATCAACAAAAGAATTCTGTGAACAAGTAGCCAACACCATTGACGAAATCAGAGTTAACTACGACATCCCCAATATAATCATATGTGGGGACTTGAACGCAAAATGCGGAACACACTCGGTAGACAATACGATCCCCCTGGCCCTGAGGAAAACCGACGAGAGAGGCCAAGCATGGCTGACCTTGATGAAGTCTAGACAGTTCCACAACGTCTCAACATTCCAAGACGGTGTTGTGCACATTCCAACATGGGAAAGAGCGCCCTCATTCGCTAACCTAGACTATATCTTCATCACAGAAGGACTAATTCCATATTTTGTGGAATTCAAAGTCCAAAGAACTAGTGAAAGCGATCATAACTTTCTACACCTGTCATGGGGAGGAGAAGTCAAAGATCGGTTATCCTACCACTTTGAAATTGACGTCAACAAACAACAAAATTGAATCCGTCTAACATCCGAAAACATAAAAGCGTTGGAGTCAAAACTACGCAGCAAACAAGCCATCCCAAAGAGTGGCATGGAAGGACCCCGGCCAGAATACGTTTCCCTACTGGTGCCCCACAAAGTGAGTTTTGGGGGTAAGAATCGGCACCCAAACACAGCCACACATTCAACACAGTACTAGTAACTAAGCGTAAAGAAATCAGAAAACTGAAAAGAGGGGCGACAAAAAGTAACACCAAAGAAGCCTGGACAACCTACCAAAAGGGGAAAGCAACCTTCAAAACATGGCTTAAGCAAGAACGGCAAAACTTATACCAAAACGACGCCGAGGCCATGCTAAAAGTTTGGGCCTCAAAGAGCAGCCGTGACTTCTGGTCCCTGTTAAAAACATCTAATGGCCAAAATTCCCATCAGATCCTCAGTGATGTCACAGAACAACAGTGGATCGCTCACTTCACGGAACTTTATGTGCTGCCACCGTCCAGCACTCTACCCACTACGCAACTCCAACTCTTAGTGGGCCAAAATGAATGCTGGACCAACGTGGCAATCATGGAAGACATCTTGAGGGTAATCACAAGCCTAAAATCATCTAGGGCCCCGGGTCCCCACGGGCTGTCCAACATAAATCTGAAACAGCATCCTAAAGCCTGGGCTGGAATGATCAGAGAGCTGTTTGACCAATGCATCAAACGAAAACAGATCCCGAAGAGCTGGACTGAGGCAGTCCTTGTGCCAATCTATAAAAAGGGGATCAGAAGCAACCCGACCAACTACAGACCTATCGTCTTACTTGATATCATTGGGAAGGTTTTCGCTTCACTGATACTCATCAAGTTCAAAGAGTGGGCCAATAACTCACCGGCCTCTGATATCTTCCAGACAGGCTTTCAAAAGGGCGCGGGAACTGCAATAAACCTTCTGATCCTTAACACCATTAAGCTAAAGTGAAGGGAGGCGCGCCAAATGTCCATATGGCCATGATTGACTTATCACAGGCCTTCAATACAGTGGACAGACACAAACTTTGGTTCAAATTAACAAACTGGGAATTTCCGGAATCGATCCTCGACCCAATCATGGCCTTGCACTCGAAGACATCTTTGAGAGTCCGCCTAAGCCAACAAGGAACATTATCGGACCAGATTGAGACGAAAAGAGGAGTTAAACAAGGTTGCCCGCTAGCGCCCGCACTGTTCATAGCCTTTATTGGAGATTTTCAAACAACAGAAGAACAGGTGCGATCCTTTCCTCCGAAGCTGGGAGAAGTTAAAGTATCAGGATTGTGGTACGCGGATGATTTGATCTTGCTGGATCAGACGCCTATAGGCCTCCAAAGACAGCTAGCCAACCTAGCGACATATATGGAAAATAATAACCTAAAGATCAACACAAAGAAAACCAAAATAATTTAATTCTGCAAAACCACAAAGGAGACCCAGATGACACACCCATGTTTTCTGGACAAGACAAAAATCGAGATAGTAAAAGAATTCAAATACCTGGGTGTCGTGATAGACAACACAATGAAAGACAACTCCCTCCTGAACTCTCTATGGTAAAAAATCCGAAGCCTTACAGCCCAAACCCGTGCTGTAGACAACAAATTTGGAAAATTCTCTTGGTCACCAGCGCTCCAGTACTACAAATCCAAAGTAGTACCAGCACTAACCTATGGAATGGCGGCGAATCTGAATCTGCCCCCTGAAATCTGGACAATGCTTGAAGGATACTTATGGAAATCAGTGCTGGCTCTGCCCAAATCCGCACCTATGCCAGCCATACGGCGTGACCTAGGCTTACCATCTCTAGCCTCAGTGGTAACCCAAAGTTCTGTACAACTCTACAGGAAAACTCTGTCTCCCAGTTCGCTGCCGATATTCCATATCATGGAAACGGAAATCTCCAAGGGAACCTGCAAACCTTTCGCAGAATGGGTCAAAAAAATACACGAAAAACTGGAAGAAGTTGGATTGTACGACCGAAACGCTACTAAATAACCCTGGGGGGGTAAAGAGGAAATTGGAAAACCAGGATTGGATCAACACCATCGAAAAGATCCTGCAGTACAAATCGTTAAAGCATCTCCCACCTACTCTCAACCGGCCAAAGGTTCCATTGAAATACTGTGAGAGATTTCCAGAAAAGAATTTGAGAAAAATCTTCATGAGAGCTTGGCTAAACCTACTGAACACAAGGGAAATTTTGGCCTCACAAGCTCGCGCGCCTGTCTCCCACTGTCGCCTATGTGAAGCTACAGACCAAGTTGAAACGATCCGCCACCTTCTCATGTCATGTCCAGCCCTAGCAGTAGAAAGGCAAACATACTTGGCACCACTTACCTCAGATATAACTGCACTCGACGAAGAAACTCGCTGGTTTCGGCTGATCGCAGGAGACTCGCCCAGATGGTTCAGAATGACAGCCAAATTCCTGGACGTAGCACTCAAAAGAGCCAATTCTCCTGACGCCAGCTGGCCTCTGGCAAACACGGAGTAGGGCTGTCCGCAACCTTGGCACGGACTCTGCTCGCACGATCAAAGTGGTGGCCCAAGTTTGAAGTTTCTTTTGTAAAAACCAAAAGGGTTAAAAAAAAAAATTAAAAAAAATAACAATCCCTTCTCAACTTGCGAGTCTAACTCAGTTTTTAGTAATGCCTTATCATCTAAGATTTTAAGTTTAATATTCTCATCTTTCGACAAAGCATAACTCTGTTGTAAGTCACCAAGTACTCCTTCAAGCTCCACCAATCTGGCTTCACCCCCCTACGCATCCTTGCAGTCCAGTTCATCAGTTCCCCTCTAACAGAAGCTTTAAAAGCATCCCACACCACCATATTGTCCGCCGTACCCTCATTCATCTAAAAAAAAAAAAAAAACAGGTATGAAATTAATTAATGCGTCCACAGCATCCTGGTTGCTTAACACAACAGGTTTCAACCTCCATCTACTAAGACCCTGCTTCTCAGCAAAAAACATCAACTTGGTCACTACCATTGAGTGATCCGAAATACCCATAAATTCCTCCCTTACATTCTCAACCAGTCTATCCGACATCAATATGTAGTCAAGCCTAGAATAAGAATCATAAAACGAGAACCCCCTTTCCCTCCAATGAAAATGTCTCCAGGTATCCACCAAGTTATATACATCCAAGACGTCCCGAAACTCCCTACTCGATTTCTGCCCAGTAAACTTGCACATCGATGACTTATCTATCTTGGGATCAATCACACAATTAAAATCCCCTCCAATAACAATCATTTCATCTCCCATATCACTAAGCATCCCCTTTAGCGAATCAAAAAAGGGCCCCCTACCTGCACACGGCCCATACACAGATCCCACTGTTAACAGCAAGCCCTCACATTTAAGATCAATAAGTATAATACGCCCTTCGCCATCCATACTCACTTTTTCAACACATGCATTCAAGCCTTTCTTCAACAATATTCCAACACCCCGGGAGTTAGAGGAGTAGCAATTCAAGAAAACCTTTATATATCTCGAATTAGTCAGTGAATCACCAGCCCCATCAATTAAATGTGTTTCTTGCAAGATCGCCACATCAATTTTCTCCTTCCAAAGTTTAGCCAACATTTTCTTCCCCTTCGCACACAGTTCAACCCTTTCACATTCCAAGTACACAACGAAACAGGCCCCTTCATAACTCACTCCATATCTCCATATCTCCACATAGACTCATAACTATCATTTGTCCACAAACCATCTATTAAACACTGTGACAATCATCCAGCCCATCCCATAGAGTGGAGCAACACATGTTTCAACCCCCCACCCCGCTCTACACATACAACAAAAAACAACACACTCACAGTCAAGACAGCCTTGATTGTAAGAAACCCAGTACAACATAGGTCTCAACAAAATCACATTGTTGAACAGTTGCATTTAAAATACAATCGCAATAAACACAAGATGTTTCATATGTTCTAGGTTCACCATGTACACATGAAGACTGAATAGGGTTTTGTTTAAACAAAGTGCTTTTCAGAGTTTTACCCTTCCCCTGGCCACATGATAGGAGACTTTAGGCTGGGGATCAGTGATGACTCTGCAGGATTCATCACATACCCTTCCCCTAATGTCTCGGCCTCCGGCTCCAGGGTCATTTGTTTTGAAGCAACCAATTGCCTTCCCCATATGAGGAAGAGGTTTCTGAGTTTGAATTTCTAAATTCCAAACAGGGGCTGTTGATGGAAATCCTTCTTTCTTTCATGAGTCAGCTGGAGAATAGGGAAAGGATGTTTTACTAGCATTTCACTGAAGTCTTTTAAAATCGGTAAAATCCGTACCAATAATGGTCGATTCTGATAACTGTGGAATGAGGGCTGCATTGATTTTAGTAGTCTCTCCTTGGACTCTGATAATAACTGGTGTTGTATGGTAAACCACTTCGTCCCCATGTACACATGTAACTCTTATTGGGTTTCCTTTTTTTGTGATTCCTGGAGGATATTAAATCAGTTCTTATAGCAGTTTGTTTACTTCCAGAATCAATTAAGGCTTTGACTGGGATTCAATTAACTCTGACATAATCATGAGTCTTTAAAGTATTACTAGTGTAAGGAAGGCATGGTATCAAAAGTACGACAGACACAATAAAATATATTTCAAGGGTTTTTATTGAATTTAGCATGGGTTGGAAAAACACCTATCTAAACCTAATTCTAATGATGGGAGCAAGCTATGACCATCAAATAAAAGAAAACGCTGTCCTAGTCATGTCCAGCCAAATCAAAAATGAACTATACTAAAAAAACCTATTGCCAAACCCTACTCTAAAGAACAAAAGGGGTGTGGGATGTTGCAATGTGTAAAAATAGTGTGTCATAAACAAAAAGGTCCAGGTAATGTGGTAGTTTAGGACTGCTGAACTGTAACTTTTCCTTCCCCACATTTCAGCACGGGACAAGGCGGAACATTATAGAACCTTGGGCACACTCTGACTTCCTTGACACAAGGAGGCAGTCTCTAAGGCACACCAGGACCTTTCAGCATAGCGTCCTTTTTGTATCCTATGAAGTCTCTCTGTGTTGAAATGCCTTAGCCCATATATACATATAACAATTTAAACCATTTTACGTTCTCTTCTCTTGGTCTCCCTCAGCCGGGCTCAAACCTCTTTCTCTTTCTTCTTCTCAATGGAATCTCCGTCAGCCAGGCTCAGATTCCCCTTTTCTCAGAATACACAATAGACCCCCCTCTACCAGGCTCAGACCCTGTGTTTCAAAGAATTTTTCACACAATTTTTTTTCTCTTATCTGGACAGACTCCACTCGATCGGGCCAAGCCTGCATTCCTTTTTGCCAAGTTTATAAGTTCAAAGGCTTTCGTTTGTGTCAATTTTTCCGGTGCAGGACCACTTCGACACTTTCACATCTCACTGCTTTAACATCTTTCCGAGATACCCCTTCCAGAGACCTTTGAATGAGCACCCACAGGTGCCGGACCACTCAGTCACAATGTATCTCTTCTATTTTAGTTTCCAAGGATCACTTTCTTTCGCCTCAACCTTTCATCTACATTCTGTATTCATCTATAGAGTAGTGAGATGAGCCCCTTCATCTCTATGTGCCAGTCAAGAACCTTTTCAACTGGGGTGAGGTTCCTTTGTATCTTTACCCTCCATTTCTCCGCTGTGAAAACTCCTTTCAATCGAAGGCATAGTAGCACCGGCAGCTTTCCAATACCCAGACTAGTTTCCAGTTCCTGGAGGCCTATAAATTTCCCCCGCTCCTACAATTGGCCGACTCTGGAGAGTCCTGCCTCAAACCATTTTTGATATCTATCCAGCTCTGGTATCTCGTCCCGTACCAGAGAGGCTGAGATATGGCTCATGGCGGAGGGCCAAGAAGTGATTCTTTGCATCCCGGCTCCTTTATTTAGCACCTCCCAATACACCCCCAAAAACAGGGGACCTAAAGCCATTCTCCTACCGTTGCTGGGTTCATATGTTGGTTTTCCAGGAAAACCCATTTTTCTCGGGGTTCTCCCCCAAGTGTGGGACCATGGCTCTAAGCTGAGCCGCCATGTAGTATAGTGTCAGGTCCGGGAGCCCCACTCCCCCTTGGTCTTACGGCATTTATTTATTTGCATTTTTAAAGCGCTCACACAGCCCGGGGGCATCGAGGCGCTGTTACAGGGAAATGTCTCTTTGTTGCGTATTTATAACGCGCTTAATACCCAGAGGCTTCTAAGCACGGACCCGGGGATCGAACCTGTGTTGCTTCATGTCGTCTTGTTTCCAAGGCAAACACGTTGCTGCTGAGATATCCTCCCAGGACAATTATTATTGTATCGTAACCTACTCTGGGTTTCTGGTTCTGCCACAGGAGCCACATCATTCAGGCTTTGGCTTCTTTGAGGAGCGTCTCCGGGCTCTAACAGGCAGCATCTGAAACAGGTTCCGAACTCTTGGCAGGAGATTCATTTTTAGGGCATTGAGCCTCCCCATCCATGAGATCTGTCCCTTGGCCCATCCCGCCATTTCCTTAAACAGGGTGTTAAATAGAAGGGGGTAATTGGCATAACCCAGGTCTTTACCAGACCTGACTATGGTAACACCCAAATATCATATGCTTTCCCATTGAATTTCTAACCCCAAAGGCCAGAGCGCGTCAACATACCTCTGGCCATCCCCTGCAAAGGGAAACACCACTGACTTGTCTTCATTCACCTTGAAGCCTGAGAAGAATCTGTATTCCTGAATTATTTCTAGGGCTGCCCGGGTTGAGCTCAGAGGTTTCACCAGGTGCAGCAAAACATCGTCTGCATATAACCCCACCTTGAAATCGCTGTGACTGTCACTGACCCTGATCCCTTCCACCCATGGGGCCCTTCTAAGCCGTTCCGCCAGCACCTCCATCTTAAGCGCAAACAGAAGTGGCGAGAGAGAACAGCCCTGCCTCGTGCCCCTCATATATTTGACAGGCCTTGACAATCTGCCATTAATCGTAACACGGGCCACCGTGGAATCATACAATGCCCGTATCCCCTTAAGAAATCGGTCTCCAAATCTGAACTTCTGCAAAACACCATAAAGGAAGTCCCAGTCCACCCGATTTAATGCTTTCTCAGCATCAAGGGAGATCAGCACTGGGATGCCCTCTTTTATCACTGTGGCCTCCATCAGATACAGTGTTTTACATACTGTACCAGCCCCTTGTCTCCCCTGGATAAACCCCACCCAGTCAGAATGGACCAATTTTGGCATGAGCCCCTCCATTCTCATGGCCAGAATCCTAGTGAAAATCTTAGCATCAACATTTAATAGGGAAATTCGACGGTATGATTTACAGCTCTTTGTATCCCTTCCCTCCTTGGGTATGACTGCTATTAATGCTCTGCCAAATGAGGGGGGTGCCTTCCCCGAGCCCAGGATACTGTTATACAGTTTAGCCATGTGCTGGGCCAAGTCGCCCGCAAATGCCTTGTAAAATCCTGCTGTGTAAGCATCGTTGCCAGGGGCTTTCCCTAGTCCACTAATGGCTCCCAGTACCTCTTCCTGTGTGATTGGTTTTTCCAGGTCTGTGACCTCACTCTCCTGGAGGGTTGGGAGGGAGACCTCCCTCAGATATCTATCCAGCTCCCCTTTCTCCACCGCCCTCTCTTTCCCGTACAATTGCTCGTAGAACGTAGCAAATTCCTGGGCGACTTCACCTGTCATGGAGTGTGATTGTCCCCCTGAATCCACGACTTCGGCGACCCACCTATCTGCTCTCTGACCCCTGAGCCTCAATGCCATCAGGGCATCTGCCTTGTCTTCCTTCTCATAGTATCTTTGTTTAATAAACTGTAGGCCTGAGACCACCTTCCCCACTTCAAGTTCCCTCAGCTTGTGTTGTTTCTTCCTTGCCATTCTCAGTTCGTTATCGTACTTCTTCCCTCCCTCAGGTACCTCAGCTTCCAACCTGCACCTCTCGCCCCTCAGTTTCTTAATTTGGAGAGTCGTAACCCTCTTCTTGGAAGCACCTTCCCATATTAGGAGGCCTCTCCAAGTGGCTTTAGCTGCCTCCCAGACCATGCACAGGTCAATCTCTCCAGTGTCACTAAATCTAAAATAATCCTCTATAGCTTCATTTCTTTGGCGAAGGCAAGGTCCTTTAGTAGGATATCATTGCAGCGCCATAATGATTCTCTAGGTCTGAGACCCTTCAAAACTACACCCATGTCGACCATGTCGTGGTCGGACCAGCTAATGGGACTAATGTCACTAGTTGTTACTCTCTGGACATGCTGATGATGCATGAATAGATAATCAATCCTTGTTCCGGGCCCAAGCGACCAGGGAAAAGAAAGTGAAACCCCTTGTGGCCAGGTGGCACTCCATCAAAACATCAATTAAACCCTGGTTGGACATGTATCCACCCAGGCCCCCCATCCACTTGTTTGCCACCCATTCCACTTTTATCCTGGCCCCCACTGTGATGCATGAGCCGGTCTGCCCATATGTTGAAGTCCCCTCCGAGCAGGAGGAGACACAATCTTTGGGTGAGTATCTCTCCCATGACTCCAGACAAACTGGGACTGACCCGTATTCGGGCAATATACTGTGGCGATGGTCACCTGAACTCCCTCCATAGTCCCTGATACTACCAAGGTCTTTCCGTCTTCCCTCCTCCAGACCTGTGGCTCACCTATGAGAATACTCTGATTAACGAGGATCCCCACCCCCACCCTTCTTGGTGGGCCCTGATGCCCAGAATGTCTGCCGAACTTGGGCCACAGGGAGGCACCTTTCCTCCACCCCCGGATCAGCCTTGTCTCTTGGACCATCAACAGATCAAGACCCCTGTTATGGAATTCCCTGCCCAGCATCACTGCTTACTGGGTGAATTTAGGCCCTTGACATTTAAGGTCCCCATCTCAAGTGTATAGGCTCGGACCCCTACTTCAAGTCATGCCATTCTGCGGATTAATCAAGTGCCCTGACCACTCTATTCTCATAGATCCCCTGAAATCCCACTGTAACTGGACTGTCCCCCTCCCCATCCCACCCTGCTCCCTCCCAACCCCCTCCACGCCCCCCTCCCCATCCCCCTTATCTCCTTCTACTCCCTCCCCCCCGTCCCTCCGGTCCCTCCTGTCCTGGGACCCCCTCCTTCCCTGTGAGACGGCCACCTTGTCATGGGCGATCAGAGATGACCAATGCTTCGCCGCCATCTCCCTTATAATCTCCCTTCCCCCGTCTGCACATAAACTTTACAGGCCCCCTGGGACCTATTGTCTATGTCCGGTCTACATTTCTCTACCCGGGCCTCGGTCTTATTTTGCTGTCGGTGGAGTGTTCAGCTTCTGATATTTCCTGCCTCCCGGCATCCTTCTCTTTACACTGCGATTCCCTTCCTGGCTTTTCTCCATTGGTGTACCACTCTTGTCTCCTTCAGTGTCTGTGTTCGAGGTCTCCTCCTTTAGCACCTGTAGAACCTTTTGTGCCTCCTGGCCGCTCGTGATACAGTAGTCCACTTCTCTTCTTTCAAATGTCATTGCAAAGGGGAAAGACCAGCGGTATCTGATACTCTTCTCCATCAGCCATTGGGTCAGAGGCCGGCAGTCTCTTTGTCTGGACAGATTAAGATCCAATAGGTCCTGAAATACTTTAACTGAGTCACCCTCTAATTGGATGCTGCCCAGGTGCTTGGCTTTCTCGAGCACTTCCATCTTTTCCCTGTATCTCAGGAAGCAGACCACTATGGACCTCGGGCCCCTACCACCTTCACCTCCACCTTAATGGGCCCTTAGCAGCTGGACATCCTTCCCTTTGTCTGACAAAAAGATGGAATTAATCAATCCCTGGACTTTCCTTCCTACATCTGCGGCCGTCTCTCCCCTCTGTTCTTTTATCCCGATGATGCGTAGGTTGTTCCGACACTCCCTGTTCTACAGGTCATCCAGCTTCAGCAACATATCTTCTTCTTCTTCCCAGGACGCAAAGTCTGTCAGCCGGGCCTCATACTTCATGTCCAGGAGGTCGACCTGCAGATGGTTATTTTCCATCCCTTCCATTTTATCTTCCAACTTATCAACCCTTCCCTTAAGGTTGCATATTGATGCTTGGATATCAGTCCGGATGGCCTTGATTTCCTGAAAAATGTATTTTAAATCATCTCTGGTCAGGGCCGGCGTGCTTTCCCCCTCGGCGATGGTGACCTTTTTGGTTGGGGTGCCGCCCGGGTCTCCCCCTAGTTGCCTCCTGAAACATTGTAGAGTCGCTATCCCCGATTCCGGGCCCTTCTGCTGTGGGGTCTGGCCCTGAGGTCTCTCCAGTGTGGCTGGGTGTTTTTGTGCTGCCTGATCTCGCTCCGTCCCGCTGAGCTGGGTCCTGTGTGGACTCTTCCCTGCTCACTGTGTATTCTGGTGTGGATAGTGCAAGTATCCCCTGTGGCGGCCTTGCCCGCCCCTCCTGCTGTGCTTCCTTGTTATTGGGGGGTATCCCCTGTGTCTCCTTGCATCTATGTTCACAGGGGAGTGCTGACCTTAGGGACCAGTGCCTGTGGGGTGCCCCCAGTCTACTGCGCTCTGGGGCTCGGACCCTACCCCAGTCGTTTCAAGGATCTGTTCCCATGGTATGTCTTGTGCTGGCCCGTTTCTGCACTTTAGTGCCGTTGGCCCGGTGGATGGGAGGACAGGGGGCGGCTCCTTGGTTATTTGCAGACGTGTTGCGTGCCTAGGGCCACACCCTGCCCCTGGGGCAATTTGTAGCTGGTCTTCTCCTGGATCCTTTCCCTGGTGGGTTTGAGTAGAACAGAGTTCGCCTCCCAACCTCTGTCACTGGAGCATGGGTCCAGCCCCCACCTGCTTTCACCTCTTGGGCCCGGGGGAGCTTCTCACCTCTAGCGTCGATCGAGTCCAGGGATTACAGCTGACTCTGTGATCCGGGCCACTCAGCGTTGTTCTTCTGGTGATGGGCTGCACCGGCGGGGGGGGGGGGGGCGCCACATCACTGCCCTGCCCTGGGTGAATGTTGCAGTCACCACTCCCTCAACGTGGGGAGTTGGGTCCCGCTGCTTCTGGGCTCAGCCGGCGCTCTGCACAGCCATGAGTGGGATTTCGTAGTTGCCGCCGGATCACTTGCGGATCCTGGCCTGGCACTTCCAAGGGCCGGCCCCACCTGCCTGTGCGTGCCCTCAACTCTGCTCCTGGGAGGTGCCAATGGTTGCGGGGGGGGGGGGGGGGGGGGTTATTGCTATTGATGTCGGGGGGAACCCACTATCCCTCATGAATTGGGGGTGTGTGGAAATTGACGGTGTGTGGCAGAGCTCTGTCTTTATGCGGCCATCATTGTCCAGGCCCCCTAGTGGTCTCCTAAAAGATTCTTTTAACACTGTTTTGGGTAAATTATCCTGATTCTTATCTTTAAAAGGGGATCCCGAGGGAAATCCTTTCATGTCCCTTTCAACTTCTACTTTATGAAGGCTTCTTTTTTTTTGTCTTTTTTTTAATTGTTATTTGTTAAACACCCAGACCCAGAGGAATCACGGCATAGTTACAGAAGGCTTACATGTCTGGTTACATAATAAAGTTAGTACATTAATTACATGGATCTTACGTTTCTAGTTGCAGGTTACAGGCAGTACATGGAACACAATCAGATATTCATACAATCATTCATGCAGATTGAAAAGCCAGGTTTTTAGCATTTTCTTGAATTTCTGGTGAGAGGGTTCGGCTTTGATGTTGAGGGGGAAGGTATTCCATAGCTTCGGGGCTAATACCGCAAAGCTAGTATCCCCTGCCCTAGATCTTTGGTAACGGGGGATATCGAGAAGTGAGTTACTGCTCAATCTGAGGACTCTGATGCTTTTTTTGTGGGTGATGACATTGTGCAGATAGGAGGGCGCTGTGTTGTTGATACACTTATGTGTGATGCACAGTGTTTTAAAGGAAATTCTGTCTTTGATGGGGAGCCAGTGGGCTTCCCTTCTGATCTTAGAGATGTGGTCGATTTTTTTTATTCCTAGAGAAGCTCCCAATGCTTTGTGTTGTATAAGTTGGAGTTTGGCAATGTTGACTTTGGAGGCACCTAGCAATAATATGTTGCAATAATCTAACTTGGACAGGATGAGAGCCCTGGCTAGAGTAATTCAGTTTTGGGGGGTCAGGAATTTACGACTAAGAGCAATGAGCTTCGAGGTGTAGGAGGTGGCTGAGGAGAGCACAATAACATGTTTGGTGAGTGAGAGGTTGGTGTCAAGGTGCACTCCTAACGTTTAGCATGATCTAGTATGGGGATCGGTGTGCCATCGATAGTGATGTTCGACATGGCGGTTAGCTTCTACAACATTTTGAGCGGTCTCAACAACTAAAATTAAACTGGGTTTGTTCAACTGTAGAATAGCTTTCTGTAAGTAGGGAGGTACAGAATTCACAAACTGGTCTATGGTTTGGATCTTTAATACATCTAGTAAAGATTTTTTTCCTAACAACAGGGATAGGGCATTCTGTATTCTAGCTGATAGTTCCACTGGTGATTCATCTGCATTTAACTTAATACTCTGAAGTTTCTGCTTGTAAACATTTTCAGTTTGTCCTACCTTTTTCAACAAGCTTTCTTTGAATTCATCAAAAGGGGGTTGTTCCGGTAAGGTTTAACGAATTATATGAATTTTGAATCTTCCCTCTCACTAAGGTAGCTAGATAACACGTTTTCAATTAATCTGCTGTAAGGAAGGCATGGCATAAATAGCAAGACCGACACAAGTGACCACAGTTCAAGCGTGTTTATTTAACTTTAAAAAGGGTGTGATAAACGCCTCGCTAATCCTAAATCTACAGATGGGAGCAAGCTACGACCATCAAATAATAATAATGCAATCCTAGTGGAGTCTCTTCAAAATAAAAGGGCCTATACTAAAAAAAGAAAGTATTGTCAATCCTAACAGCTAGATATAAGTAGTGTGGGGTAATGTTCATGAAAAACAAAGAAGTGTTCACAAAATGATAAGTCAGGATGTTTAGCCGTTGGCCACCCTTCCCCATGTTTTCAGCAGTGGACAAGGTGGTTCACTCGAGCATAGCACACTCTCTGGCTTCTTCGTCACAATGACACAGTTCCATTACCAGCAGCAGGGCCTTGTGTGCTCAAGTCTCTTAAGTTATCAAAGTCTCCTGATGCAGAGGTCCTAATGTACAAGACCAAACGAAAAGTTCCTTTCCTTTTACTAGTACTCAAGTTAGGTGATTCACTCTTCACCCTGACCCCCCTCAGCCGGGCTCAGATCCCTTTTATACCACAATCTTTACTATGGATCCCCTCTTCCCGGGCTCAGATCCCCTTCTCCAATGTTTAGAGAATATCCTTTCTCGGGTGACTCACGGTACACCCTGGACCCCCCTCAGCCGGGCTCAGATCCTTCCTCTTACACAACCAGTCTCCCTCAGCCAGGCTCAGACCCATTTCAGTTCATATTAGCTATCAAAGACTTTTGAATGTGCACAGGATTTAGCTTGACCCGTTGCAGGACCACTACAATTTTACAATTCACATATCACCTCTCAGTTGGATACCTAACACAGAACTTCGAATGGGCACCCATTTTGAAGCAAGACCAATGGGCATCAAATTTGAAGCAAGATGTATGAAGGGGTTGTGCAATAGTGTGAGACGAGATGAAACACAGTTGAACATGAAGTAACGTGAAGCATGCCATCCACCAGACACCTCAACGCTCTCGGGTCCGAGCCAGCCACCTGAGACGGCATCCGGGAAGGGAAAGTTTCCCTCGCCTTTGCTCCCTGCTGCGCAGTCTCTGCAGATTAGGTTGCCAGAAGGTAGGCTTCCCTCTTAAATGATTCCTGATGCACAGCCTCTGGACTTCAGGATTCGAGAGGCACTGACCCTCTAAGGAAGGGCAGTTGCTCTCTGCCACACAATGGTCCCATCGTCCTCTCTCTTCCTCTGCTTGGGCTGCCAACCACCCTGCTTCTGCTTCCTACTGCTCTTCTCACCTTTCCGCATGACCTGCAACTGAGGGGGCCTTTTAAGCCTCTCAGTCTCCCTCAGGTGTGGGTCATTTGCATTAATGATATGACCACTCCTGTAATACTGCACATCTTCAGCCATCTTCCTCGTCCTTGTACTTAGAGGATTATGGGACTTGACGTCCCTAATGACAAAGTTAGGTTTGTGAGTTTGAATTTCACTTCTACGCCTAGATTTTTTCTATATAACGCTCTTTAAATGAATATCATAAGGATTAGTCACTAAACCTGATTGAAGAAGGAAAGGCAAATCTTTTAGGCTATTATCCATAAATTCCCTTTCACTGTACCTTTGGGTGTAACAGAGGTCTTTAGTTTTACAAGTCTCTGGGGTTTTGACACAGTTTTTATTTCATCTAAGACCTAGGAGTTCCTGAGTGGTTTTACCCCTGTTTACATATGTATTTTGTAACACAGCGAGATGGTTGTTACAACAGGCTATTACACACTTTGGAATTACACAGTCGTTCCTAGAGGAACACAAATACTGCGTCTCATCCCACGGAGTCTTCTCATTCCCCTGAGCCTTTCCTCCTCCAAGGTGATCTTCCCACAGAACACCACCCTAAGGTCAGGATCAGAAAGTGTCTGCCTTTCCCTGGCTACCTGGGAGGAGACTCTAGGCAGGGAATTAGTGAGGATTCCTCACACTAACAGTCCACACAATTTCTTACGTAATCGTAATTTGCGGGCAAACCTTCCTTTCATCTGTCTTGTGGGGACCACCGAAATGACAGTGACAAAGCTGGCATATTGTTGGCACAGTGATCATGAATGTACATTTTACAGTGGGATGCTGGCATATATTGTGGGCACACTGATCATGACAGTGTGTCTCACAGTAGCCTTGCTGGTGCATTTTGTAGACAGAGAGATCCTGAAAATGCTGCAAAATGATCCTTCGTGCTGCTGATGACCTGTCATCTTTTTGATTTTTGTTATCATAGATTGTGCGTTTAAAATGCACAATTTCAACACATTATTTAAAAAATAAATCTTGGGCAGAGAGCCCACCTGATCTTCCTTGGTGTTTTCTAAATCCCTACTTACTCTTGGTCACTTGCATTAATTTGAGAAAATAGTAACCCACCACCTGTGGGAAGAAAAATCACTTGATGCCACTAACCTTGAATCATCAAGAACAGATGTGCCCCCTCAGGACACCCACCACCACCAAAATCAGCCTCCCACGCTGCTGAGACATGCAGTGCTAAGTCACTTGTTCTTTGTGTCTGTGGAGCTATGAGAATATCCAATGTATAGATAAATAGCACAGTATATTACTGTCCCCACCTCTAATTGTAAAGGGTATGACCATCAACTTTAAGTTGTATGATATAGTCAATGTACTCGCCAGAGTTCGGAGAGGAACAAAAGGGCCTCCCAACAAGTGGTGAGTGAGGAACAATGTGAAAGGATTTGCTTTGGCCTCCAGTCCACCAGTCCACAAGAAAGTAGAAATGTGCAACTTGCTGCTAAGAAAACACACCCACATAGATAGATTGGATGGTAAATCAGCCTTACACACAATTTTACATGGTGGTGCAGGAATCAGGGTGTGGCAAGTAACAAATGTAAGTCTTTCCATAATGTTATAATAAAATTGTTTTTATTTGCATTTCAACCACAAAAAACAAACGGCCATGTGCAGCAAAAAAGAAAGAGGGAGTAAAGAGTTGCACCTCATGTGCATCAATAGTTACATATTCACTCAGTTCCTCATCAGTGTCCTTGCTCAAATTATAACTTCAGGCTTCTGATGCATGCTTCTGGTGCCCTCCCCCAAGTGCACCTCATCCCATGTGAGCATGTTTGCATTCAGACAAACCGGGCACCAGGTCCCAAATTATAAAGAAAAGGTAACAAAACTATTCAAGCTTACCCTGCCCCACCCCCTATCATCTTGTCATCCCCAGCCCAACTCCAGCTCTGAGTCAGCCTCTGCTCAGTGACCTCTCACTGTAGCCATTTAAGCTTCACAGTGGCATATCATCAGAGGGTGCAAACATCATTTGAACAAGCGCATTCCACACTGTGACATCATTGCTGACCTCCCTTTGTCCCCTGTACACGGCAATGCCACACCATTAACTCTGCCTCCACCCATTTCCTCAAGTCCCCCATCATCCCTCTACCCAGGGACCTTCCGCTGACTTCCGCGCCAATGCGTTCCTGCACTTGGCCAAGACACAAATTAGGTCTTTCATCCTGGCTATGTGTACCTCATTGCGTCGACGCAGGAACATCCCCAGCAGGCACGCCTGAGGTGGCCATTCATGCATAAATATCCCTCCAGTTGAGGCTCTTATCGAGATGTCATGCAAGAACCCTCTGAAAACCGGGCATGACCAAAACATGTGCAGTATATCTGCCGACTCATTTGCGCATCTTGGGCAACCGTTCCCGGGAACTGTGAAATGGCGTGTGGGGTCATGTAACATGTAGCTATATCTGTTTAAATCTGGCTTTCCTGGATACTTTTGTGTATAAAGCAACGCTCTGGCCCATTCCCCATCCGTAAAGGCTCGTCCTACATTGTTCTCCCACTGGGCCTTCGCTCTAAGTTCTGGTCTACTGAGTGAGTCCAATATCATATCATAGAGCCTAGAGATCACATGACCTCCTTTCGTTAAGTCATAAGGAGAGTCCAGCATGGCGTCACCTGCAATTCCCTTCTTTATTTCCGGCCATCTGGCTGCTATAATCTTAATTGGCCTGTGATGTGTTAAAAACTGCCCATTCGGAATATCATACCTCTCGGTCAATTCGGGGAAACCCAGTAGTATGCCGTCTTAGCACAGGTCCCTCAGAGTAATCACCCCTTTCAGTTCCCAGTGAAGTCTAATACTACAGACCTCTTCTCGGGTCCTCCTGCAGAGTGCGTCAAACGTATATTAGCAGAGTACGCGTCTTGTCTGCCCACCATCTTCCATAGTCTGCACCATAGTTTTCGTCCTAGTGTCACTAGCACAGATGCCACCCTCAGGCCAACGCTCTGCACCCAGAGCTCTTCCTTTAAATAATATGGTTCGACCACGTCCTGCAGCAGCCCTGTGTCTAATGAGTCTTCATCTGCAAGCCAAGTCACAACGAACTGCAGCTGGCCAACGAGGTAATATGCTTCGAAATGCGGCAGCCTGATTCCCCAATCCTTGTAGTCCCTGCTCAATGTGCCCAGCGAAATTCGACACCTCACCCCCCCAGATGAATCCCCTTAGTAGAGTCCAGATTGCAAAAGAACTGCCCCGGGATCTCACAGAGTATGTTTACAAAATGGTACAAAAGGCGCGGCAGCACCACCCTCTGGAGGAGCGCCACTTGGCCCATCATTGAGAGCAGGAGTCTCTGCCAGAACTCTATAGATCTCTGAACTCTGAAGCGCCCTCAGTGTGTTCGCTTCATGCTCCTTCCTAGGATCATGATATATGTCCTCTCCCAAACACCAAAAGGTGTCCACTGCCCACTGCAACCCCAGGTTCGGTAAGTACCTTTGCTCCAGCCCTGCCAGGTCCGCAAGTGGGAACAGCCTCGACGTATCTTTGCTTATAGTTATGCCTGATAATTTTCCGAAGCCATCCAACACTTCTAGTATGTATGGCAAATTGACTTCTGGGTTTTGCACATATAGCAACATATCGTCCGCACATAGCAAATCCACATGCATGCTGCCACCTACCGGTATGCCTGCTTCCTTGAAGTTAGCTCTGAGGAAAGCTGCCAGGGGCTCCAATGCCAGGATGAACAGCATAGGGGAGAGCAGGCAACCCTGTTTGGTTCCCTTACCCAATTCCCCCGCCTCTGAGATATGCCTCCTGGTTCTCACTTGGCCAATCGTTTCTCATTTCTCGTGTTCCTACCCCGGATTTTGCAGTCCTGGTTGATCATCGAGAGTGGTCTGTACGGGCCGCACTCAAGCAATGGCTTTCCTGGCTTAACTATCAGCTCTATGATAGATTCCTGGAGGCTTGCTGGCAGCAAGCCCACTTCAAAGGCCTCCTCCAGCATTTGCAGAAGGTGCGGTGCAAGGTCTCCAGCAAACTCCCTGTAAACTTCTGCAGAGAACCCATTTGCCCCCAGCGTTTTACCAGAGGGTAGCGCGAGTATGGTTGCCTTCAGCTCCTCTTCAGTGAGTGGAGCATCAAGCATCTCCATCTGCTCCTGCTCCAAGTGGAGCAGCTCGATCTGTGTCTAGACTTCTTCTATATTCCTGACACAGCCTTCCTCACCAGCATCATATAAGCGCTGGTAGAGGCGGCTGAAGACCGAGTTGATTTCGCTCTGGGGCCGCCATCCCAGCCTCGCACTCGTCCTTAATGGAGCTGATCATTCCCCTCCTCTCCTCAGTGCATCATAGCCAGGCCAACAGTCTTCCGGGTTTATCACAGCTATCGTGGACTCTTTCTATGTAGGTTATGTAATGGTACTTGCCCAATCACTCCCAGGCTGCTATACAAACCAGTCGAAGCTCAGTAAGCTCCTTCTCATACCCTACGGGTTGTTCCATCCCACTCGCCAATGCCTCCATCTGCACTTCCATGATAGAGATGTTACGCAGTAGGTCCCTCCGTATCCCACCTATTGTGCCGATTGCCTACCCCCTCATCACTACCTTGAGGGATTCCCACAGAGTCACACGCTGTCCACACTCCCTGCGTTATGAATGAAAAATTCTTCTATCATTTCTCCCATAAAAACCCTAAACGGCTCATCAAGCAATTCCTCTGATCTTAAGTCTCCACGTTGGGATTGAGGGTCTCCTTGCTATTGTGCCCCGTAACGTTACAGGAGATGACTTTAATGTTGCACATCCCAGTTGTGCGGTACCTCCCCCTCCCGGGCGTCCCACTCGACCTCCCTCACCCTCTCCCTGCTTCATTGCCTTGCACCCAATCGTGACAGACAGCCGACATCTGTTCAGTTTAAAGGCTACCTTTGTTACACTCCCCAAACCCATTTCTGGCCCCATCCCAGTGGTATCCCCGCATGGATGTGTGCCACTTGGCAGATCTACAAGGCAGGTTGAAGGACAAGTCAGCATGCAATTTAACCCAACAGAAAACTTTCCCCAAACCCCAAACATCCCCAAGAAATGCTCAACAGCCCCTGGCTCAATCAGGCTCAGCTGCCTCTCACGTTTCACCGGTACTTCAGCCCCCCACCTGCCGGTCTTACATGCAGCAGCAGGATGCCTCTAACCAGCATCCTAAAAAAGAAAAAGAGTCAAAGAAGGGGATATGCAGCACCAGTTGGTGAACCGCTTACTCCGCGGTCCCAAAGTCAGCGTATCTCCTTCTAACCTTCCCGTTGAGGTGCGCTGTCTCTCCCTCCCACCATACGCTTATCTCATGTCGCCCTACTAAGTGTTCCATAAGGGCCAGGTGCACCCGCTCAATCACTGACCTTCAAGGGGCCACCTCTGTCCTCCTTCGAAGGGGGGCCAACCCTATTGTGTCCATCCATGCATGCGCCCCTTCCGTGCTGTCAAAGAAGTGAAAAGTGCCATCGTGAAATACTTTTAGCTTGGCAGGGTTTACACAAACGAGGGGGATCCTGGGAGTGTCTCTCTAACGGCCTATATCCCGGGTTAGAGTTTCAACCAGAGTCTTTAGCTCAACACCCTTTCACAGAAGAGAAATGTCCACTACATATCAGTCTTTGTCCTGTCCTAGAGCAGTCTGGCACCGAAATGCCAGGCAATTCTCTTCTGAACACGAGTACCAACAGCAAGCCCAGACCCGTGTTAAGGCCTGGTTGGGCCTTGTCAGTGAGGTGGAGCTGTGCCTCTCTAAGAACAGTGAGCAAGGGTTCCATGTCTGGATTACCCTATGGAAAACCCAAAGCTACTTAATATGCACAAACAACGGGGGGGGGGTCGTGGGAGTGTCTCTATACCGGCCTATATCCTGGGTTGTATCAGCATGTACTTCAAGACTGCCTGCCGCAATCTCTCTTTTGTGGAGCCCAAAGCTGCCATCTGCCTTTTGCACCTTCAACGTGTAATCTGGATACACTGTTATCCTAGATGACCCCCTCTCAATGATTCCTCCTTGTCTAAAGAATGCCAGAACTGTGTCTCTGTCTCTATAGTTCAAAAGCTTTGCAATCAGAGGTCTCTTAGGCACCTGTGCTGGGGTCTTCTGGCTAAGGATCTATGGGCACGTTCCACCGTGAAGCCCTTTAACAGGGTGCCCGCCCCAACCTCTTGCAGCAACATATTCTCCACATATGTTGTGGGGTCCTTTCCCTCGGTTCCCTCCGGCAAGCCTAGTATCCCTATGTTAGGTTGCACTCTCTCCGCTAGCGCCCGAATGTCCTGCCGCAACAGCCCCACATTGATTCTGACCTCATCTATCCCCCTCTCCAGGGTGGTTAGAAGCGTTGCAATGGCTTTCAAAATTTGGTTCTCTTCCGCCTTTGCCTCCAACTGCATCGTGCAGCCTTCTTTAGGGGTCTTGCTGCCCCCCTCCCCTTTGCATTTGAAAGCTTCCATTCTGGTTCGTCTGGTTTTACCCATGTGCTGTCTGTCTGGCATGTGAGCGGATCACTCTCCTTGTGTCGCTATCCAGTTGGTGACCGCACACCCAGTCCCACCCCTGCAGTGTGGTTTATTTGTTCACTAGTCCAGGCCTAACCTATGATGTCTATTGCCCCCTTACAGGCGGGGTATCTCCTACTGGTGCACAGTGTTCCAGGCGCGGTGTCCCCTTTGCTGCATAGTGCAACACCAGCATGCACCCTCACTTGCAGAGCAATCCAGGGGTTGCAAAGACTCCTCACACCGGCCTCATCCAGGGCTCCCAGTTGGCTCTTGCATCGGTGCTCCTCTAGACGTTTCAGGTCCCCCAGGCTCCAGGGTGCCAGGTGGTCTCCCGGGGAGCCTGGCCCCTTGCCTTTTGGACCCAAAGAAGTATTTTCCTGCAAGTGGAGACAGGGATTAGCCACCTGTGGGTTTTAGTGATGGCCTCCCAACTGTTCTCGCTCCCCCCCATTAAACACCTCCGATATACTCTTAGTAACCTCACCTTATGTTTGTAAAAGATGAGCTCTCCATCCTGCGTGTCTTGCAGGGGCACGTAGATACCAGTTACTTCACTGGTTTGAAGGTGTTGGGAGAGTTCCGGTAAGCATTGACTCTGAAGTCCCAGGCGGGATTGGTAAGTATCAAGTTCAAAGAGTTCAATGTGCCCGATGTTCACTCTTGTCCCCTTCCTTCCTTAAGTTGCAACTGAGTTAGTGAGAAGAAGGTCTTGTAGCTGCTGCTGGCGTTCAGGTAAGAGTCTGTGTTACCCAACGCTGTCCGGTAACTATTGCATGCGTTAACGTGTTGTTTTTCTCCCTCTTTACAGATGCGGCATGGAGAATAATACCGCCGGTGGTAAATCAGGTACGTCTATGGTGGTAAAAGGTATTTGTTGATTCCCTTGGCTCACCTTGTTATTCTTGTGCCCCTAGGTGCCAGAGTACGGCGAAGAAATGATGGAGACAGTGCCAGATCGAAAGATGCTGTGAGAACTGGTGAGTATGGCGCTGTGCTGGAGCTGGCGAAGCGACGCGTGCAGGACTGATGTACTTTCCAGGTCGGGAGATGAAATGGATCCGGAATCAGGTGAGGAATTTGAAATAAGTTTGTTTTCTAACCTTGTCCTTTTCTTCCTCTTTATTCTAGGAGCTCCGGATTCGAGGCGGCCGTGGCAGAAGACTGGATGCTGGCTGCAGGCATGCGGGCGTGGCAGAAGACTGGATGCTGGCTGCAGGCACGGTGAGAGTCACGCTGCTGGATGTAGAATAACACGAAGCATGTGCTGCCGTTCGGGTGTGGTTTAAATAGCCTCCAAAGTAGTCTCAGGAAAGAAGTTCCCCAAGACCACACCCGAGTAAAAAATAGCCCCTGTAGTAAAATAGTCCCATCCAGGCCTCACGTTGGCTTGGATTTATTTGCAGCATGGTCTGCATGGGGTAAGTAATGTCTATGAGCCTGGCGCCTACGGCGCCAGGACTGAACCCACACAGCCCCTAGCTGGGGCTACTGGGGTTTTTGTAAATGTCTGGATGCCTGCTCCCGGGGCTGATGGGCTTGATCCCGATGCCCTGGGGTAGGCATCATGACACCGGCACCCTTCATTATGGGAGCGCCGATTACAAAGTCCCCTTTGCGGGACCCTGTACCAGGCGTCCTTTCCGGGTCCCGCGAGGGGAAGAGGGAGGCAATAACGGGCCAGTTGTAATGTGCCCGTTATTACCTCCCTCCCCATTCCCATTGAACCCTATGGGGGCTCAAAGGGGAATGGGGATGGGTTCCTGCAAGGAGGAATTACCGGGTCCTCCTATTTTGGAATGACCCGGTAAGTCCTCATTGCAGGAACCCGGTATTGGAGCCCGGTATGGAGGCAGCCATGGCGGTAATAGCACCATGGCTACCTCCATACCCGTAATGAGGCCCAATGTGTTTTTCATGTCCTTCCTTGTCATCCAGTTGCGTAAGAATGGCTCCCAGGCCTACTGGACTTGCGTCTACAATGAGTTCTGTGCAAAGTCTCTGATGTACCGCATGCAATAGCTTGCAAGTCCCAGGAAGGACCTGAGGTCTGAGGTGGAGGTATGTGGATCAGCTTCCCTGAGTGCGCTAACCTTCTCTGGGTCTGGCGTCATGCCCTTTTCCCAGAAGATGTGTCCAAAGAATCGAAGTGTTTTCTACCGAAATTCACACTTCTCCTTGTTCAGGATTAGTTGGGCCTCCTCCAAGGCCATGCATACCCTCATCAGTGTGTCGTTGTGTTGTTCTTGTGTTTGGCCAAAAACCAGGATGTCGTTGCTGTAGTTCAGGCAGTTGGGCACGTGTTTGATGACGTTATGGATTTCTGCCTGAAAGATTTCTGCCGCTGATGATAAGCCAAAGCTTAATCGCTTGTATCGGTACAGCCCGAGGTGTGCGACAAAGGTTGTTATGTAGCGAGACCTCTTACTGAGTTCTAGCTGGTGATAACCTTTGTTCAGGTCCAGTTTAGAAAAGACTGTTGCTCCATTTAGGAAATGTACCGTGTCGGTAATTCGGGGGGCTTTGTGGCATTCCCTCAGGATGGCTTCATTTTGTCTTCTCATGTCTACACATATTCGGATGTCGGGCGAGTCTCTTTTGGGCACTGGTACTATGGGGGAAACCCATGGCGTGGGACCTTCTGCTGGCTCAATGATGTCTGCCTCCAATAATTTTGTCAGCTCGTTTTCGACTTGCTTCTGAATATTGATGGGAATCCCCTATAGTGTTGGGCTACCGGTGGGACGTTGGTATCGATGTGCATCTCGATTTGTCTATTTTTTAGTTTACCTAGGACCTTGAACAGTGAGGGGCAGACCTGCTCAATGCTTGCGGTAGGGTCCAGATATTTATGCACCATGAGTCAATATAGTATGTAGATTAGCCCCATTTCTATGGCCACTTGGTAGCTTAGGATGCATCCACTGTCAGTGGCGGCTTCTAGGATGTGCATGGGGATATTTTTCATGTGATCTTTGTAGCGGCATGACGCCATGAAGAATCCTTTGCAGGCCAGAGGTATCTTTGAGCCGTAGGGGAAGATGAGAGCTCGGGCTGGTTGTAGGCGAGGGGCGTTCGGTATGCGTTTGTATACTTCTTCGCTGATTATGTTCACCATTGCCCCTGTGTCTATTAGAAATTCGGCTGCTGTTTGGTTGATTTGTATCATGAGTATGGGGCTGTGTTCTTTTGCCGTATTGTTTCCTAGCGCATACAGATAACCCTTTTTCTTCGGTTCTTCTTGGTGTCTCTCATGTCTGCGGGCGTTTTCTTCCGAAGAGGCACTTGATGCACTGTCAGATGGCGATTGTTCTACGAGGCACCTGAAGTATCGCCTGGGTCTCCTTCTTGGCTTGGATGGTGTGGTCTTGCTTTCTCTCCATTCTCTTCTATCTTGTCTTCTTTCCGGTTGTTCGTCATAGTGTCTGTTGCGGGCCATGTCATGAGGTTGGTGCATCGCCCGGTGTTGAGTCAACTGACTTTGCTCCTGTTCCGGTGCAGGCTTTCGGTTTCTCCCTGCTCCACTCATTTTGCTGCGAAAGATTAGACACACGGCTTTGTAATGGTTTTCTTCTCCGCAGGCAGAGCATGTTTGGCCCATGGCAGGGCATAGCCCCTCAAGTGGATATTCATGCCCACACCTGTAGCAAAAGGGGTCGCCGTTGCTTCTTGCTGCGCCTTCTAGCTTGTTAATGTTCTCATGTTTTCCATGTGTGATCTTTATGTCATCGAGGCCCTCCACCTGTGCGGCTAGTGCGGCGTCCGAGCGAGCCAGGCGTAGTATTTCCTCCAAGTTGCGTGGTTGTTGCAGCAGCTGCTTTCGGAAGTCTGCGCTTTCGCACCCTACTATGATCTGTGATCGGAGGGCTTCATCGTTAGAGTAGTTGTTGAAATCACAGTGTTTCATTCTCAGCCTTAGCCTCATTACAAAAGCGTCCATGGTCTCACCTCTGCTTTGTTTTGTGGTGTGAAAGATGTGTCTTTCATAGTCCACGTTTGTGTGGGGTGTGAAGTAGTCTGTGAGGGCTGTCTTCAGACTGAAGTAGGTGTCTATGGTGTTTTCTGGTATCTCGTCTAGAATGTCCCGCACGTTTGAGCCTACCGCGTGGTTTAGTAGGCTATGTTTCTGTTAATCTTCTAATGGTCCAGCTGCTTTTAGGCATACCTCGAAGTCCCTCAGTCACCTTTTCCATCGTGACCCGAGTGTGCTGGTGTCAGTGAGGTCTAAGTTCGATGGTAGTTGGGAAAGAAGGCTGTCTGTCAGTCTTTTATGTGATCGTCTGGCAGGGGTCACTGGAACAGTCAAAGACTCCTCTTCTGAAATGCTCATGGGAGGTTATCCTTTCCTTTTCCCTTCTGTAGTTGTTTTCTCCCAAGGGGTCCCTTGGTGATTTGCTGCTGGTTGTGTGTGTATGCCAAGTGGGGGCACTGTTGTGAGGCTCTTCCCGCCTTGATTCTGGGTTTCATGATCAAATTTGGCGGGAGGATTTCCTCCCGCTCTCGTGTGAGATGGGGCCCAGGTGGGGGCGCTGTGCAGTGTGCTGGTGGGCCGCCGTTGTGGGCCTGTGCAGCATACGCACTGAGGTTTTGGAGCAGGCTGGTGTGGGCTCAACTGTCATTTGGTGGGGCGAAAATAAGCGTGCTGCTCTCTTACCCGGCACTTTCCTTTGTCAATGCTGGAGCGGGAGGGCCACGCCTGCACCGCTCGCCGCGGTTTGTGTGCTGTTCTCGTTGCCGTTTGGTGGGAGACCTGCGTTCCTCGACCGCCCGGACCACTCTAAGCGGGGAGCTGCTGCTCCACCCACGGATGTCTGTGCGCACGCAGTCCTGCCCGGACTCGTGCCGTCGGCGGGAGATTTTCTTCTCTCGACCGGCCGGATCCCTGTAAGCGGGGAGCTGCTGCTCCACCCACGGATGGCTCTGTGCACGCAGTCTTGGTTGGGTTCGCGCAGGGGTGTCTAGCCGGGGGGAGCCTTCGCGCTCGGACCCGCCTCCTCCTAGAGCTGCTTGCGGTGTGAGCGGTTTGTGTCTCCAGTGGCGCCGGGTGGCTTGCCACGAGCGCAGAGCCTCCGAGGTGGCAGGCTTGGTAGGGCTGTCGAATCTGCTTCGTCATCAAGATGATGTCCCTGAAGTGGACCGCCTAACGCTACACGCTCGATCACACAGCCGTAACATGAAATGAGGGCCCGACAGGAGCTGGGGTGCAACACTACTTTAGTGCATGAATAACAGCCAGGAACTGGCGCCTTCCTTCCCCTCCTTGCTCCTCCCCTTCCCTCTGCTCCATGGTCCTTCCCACGTGACATGAGTGCGGTGACGACACCACAGTATTGGCGTGCCGCTTTTAGGCTGGGTACAAGAAACGGATGTGTTGCAAAGAATGGGCAGTCGCTATGCAGCAGCAGTACACGCAAAAAAATATAAGTTTCATTGGTAAGCAAGAACGGTCGCCGTGCCGCTTTGTGTCTTGCTTGTTGTGATTAGGGTAGGTAGTCTGAGTTTCTCTTCGGATGACGGTTATGTCTTGAGGGAAAGGAGGTGCTTTTTTGCTCCACAAAATAAAAATAAAAAGTGGGACGATTTGTTTAGGGTTGCTGCACTACCATGGCAATTTTCTTTTATAACTTTGCCAGGGACGAGGCCAGCTCCAGCAATCGAGGATGATCGGATCTTTTATAGTGGTTTGCCGCTCGCTGGCTGCTGTGCCAGTTGATAATGTCTTAATCAGGTTAAACGGTTTTCATGGCCGCCGCGCCACTTGTAAGGGATTAATGCAGTAGTTTCGGTTTTAATGCATGCTGTTACTTTGACTGCTGCACTGGGGCCGAAACTTTGGGTATGACCGGTCTGCAATTTAAAATGTATTACATCTGTGCAAGACATGCCCCCGTGTTACGCTCCGGCAGCGATGCCCTCGCCATTCTCCCTCAGCATTTACATCGGCTCACACAGTCCGGGGAAAGACATAGGTTTGGCAGCGTTATCGGTTTCCATGGAGACTGCATGGACGCCGGCATCGGTATCGGCCATGTCAGCTGACAAGCTCATTACGCACAACACGTACACCGATGCTCGGCCGTGTCAGCTGACACGATCAGTACGCACAACGCTTACAATGATGCTCCGCCCCTTGCCTTCTTAACCAGGCTCCTCTCGGGGCTCGGTGCTGCTAATTGTAGTCTACACGTATCCTTACGTGTTTCGCCCCCGAGCTAATTTCTTTCTTCAAACCTTCCAACTTATATTCCCTGGTTTTCGACTTTGCCTTCCATTCGGACTGATTACGGATTGCCCTGTTGACTTTGGTTCTACTTGCTGTTACGACTCAGAACTTTTCCTGGATTGTTGGCGGCTTCCTGTCAGAAGTCGTTTTCCTACACTCTGTAGCTTTTTGGTTCCTTCCACAAGGGCTGTATCGGAGCAATCATTCCCTGGCAATAATTGCCTTCAGTAAGTGTGCTTTCATTTAAAACTGTGTTCATTGCTTCCTGTGATTGTTGTTCTTGGATAAACACTGCCTACCCTCGCTGTGAAGAAATCTACACTTTACCTTGGACATTGTGCTGGATTTATACTCTCATCCTACAAGTGCAGTTCAGGCGGCTTTCCAGTTATTTGCACCAACCTGTAGCTAGTGCGTCCCTCGTGCCGTTTGGGTGTATCTTTCCTCACTAACTTCCCTGTTTATTATTTTCTCCTGTTGTTGTGTCCTTTCCAACTGGATTTCCCTCTTGCTCCTCAACCATCTCCTTCCAGGTTAGTTGTGCATTCTCTAGGTTTCAAGGGGAGTCCTTAAGTCAGTTAAGCTAGTTCCTTATTGTCTTTTGCATTGTCCTTCTAGGCTCTGTACCTACTCTGCTACTCCAACCAACTAGTTATTCAGGTATTCATGAATTGTTGATTGTCCTACAATTACTATTCTTATCTATACCGCTTATAACCCTTTCTGTGGTTTCTTTTCAGCTGTTGGTCTAGCGGTGTGTGTGTCTACCCCGCTCTTTTATTTGATTGATACCTCTGTCTGTCTTATCAACACAGCAGAGGGATACATCATAGAAAAGAGCCCCTCTTTTGAGGAAGCCTGATTCACTGAAATCAGGGTAGCTGAGGTCGAGACTGGTTGCTCCGAGAATTCCACCACTTCTGTCTTCGAGGTCTGGTTCCAATCTTCCGATCCTTGGTGTGGTGAGTAACACCCGGGTTGTGATGGTCGCGCCATCTGCCTGACGTGTCTTTTATTTGTTTGGCTCATGCGACACACGATGCATTTCTGTGGACCGGTGCAGCGGAATTAGTTCATGTGTCTCTTGTGCTGGCGAGGGGGGCTGCCGGAGGAATTTGGTTGACTGGCTTGTCCCCCAAAATTTTACTGTGTTTCGTTTGTATCCCCCTTTTTTCATTTGATCATGGATGTGCATATTCACCGGAGCGGGATAGTTGCAGCAGCTGTTTTATGGATTTCTTTGCTTGCCTCAGGCCTGCACACAATGCAGTTCAGTAGTCGGGTGCGTCAAAATTAAATAAGGTGTATTTTGTGATGGTAAGGGGGGGCCACTCCACGAGTTTCGTTTGTATACCCCGTTCCATTTCATCACGGTTTGGCACACCGTGAGAGTTCATGTCTGTTTAGTCAATGTACACAAAATTATTGTATTTACTGCAAAGCATATGTATGTTGGCCCACATGGAGGAAAAGGAAATTGTTACTGTTGGTACAAATCTTGGTTAACTTGTATACTGTGGATTACCACGTGTTTCGTTTAATACCCCTTTGCGTTTCATCACGGGTTGGCACATCTTGAGAGTTATTAATTTACACAAGTATTGCACTGACTGTGATGCATGCACATGTTGGCCAACGTACAGTAAAAGGGAAATTGTTACTGTTGGTACGATTTTCTGCAAATACAAATACTTTCTTTTTATGTGAATATGCGGAGGCAGGATCAGGGGCGCGGCCTGCAGGGTCCTACACCTGGGTTCAGGATAACATGTATTTCGTTCCCTTATTGGGCAATTTCCATCAAATTGGCCTGTGACCGATCGCTTTGGGACATGTGGGACAGGTGGCTGTGATTCCAAACCGTTCACACCGGTATTTCGGTGCGTGGCAGAATGGGGACACAGTGCCAGCTGTTATGCTTTTGGCCGTTGTAGCGCAGATGCTTGATGTGAGCCAATGGAGCGACACGCACACTCCTTTGGGGGAATTACTGCTTTAGGGCCTCTCCTTCTGCACAGGATGTATGTTATGATATGGCATTTATAACGTGCTTAGACAACTGTGTCAATGAAACCTCCCGCCCAATTTTTTAACCACGCCGAAAAGGGGCCAGCTTATCTAGTGCATACCATGATTGCTATAAGTGGCGTTGCTAGTTAAAAATGTCATCATAATTACGTGATGTAAGTAACAAAGAGGGGGGCGGAAGTACAGTGCTTTCCCTCGCAGTAATATCCTCTATGTACCTTTCATGGGTGAGTTAGCACAATGTCCTTCAACTCAGGATTATTAACACGAAGCATAGTCTCAGATCCCCAGCAGGTGAACCATTAATTTAGCAGGTACTGTGGTGGGACTAGGTAGCATTTTAGAGCAGAGGTACAAGGGATCCCAGTGGGCCTTCTGTTGCGAGTTGTGATGTTACAAGCAGGGTAAAGGAAGATTGACATGTTTGTCAGGATTGTGCAACGTGGTGAGAGGAGTACAATTTTCTAATGAGATTTCTGCACTACAATACAGGTCATCATAGTGAGCAAAGTGGTACGCACAATGAAGGGAAGGGCTGGGCAAAGAGGCTATTGCAGGGCGAGCAGCTCCCGCCTACCCAGCCCTTGGTTGTCCAGGCGCAGATTTGTCCAACCCCTTCGGTGGACACCCCACCTCACGCGAGATCCCCCCCGAAGCCTTTACCCACCAAAAGGAAGCGCCAGCCTATGGGTAAGAAAGCACTTGAGAATGCCCAGGTGCCGGTGGCACCACTGGTGGGGGTTGAGCCCCCACAACTGGTGGTGGTCGAAATGTCAGCGCAGCCCGCCACAGAGGCTGGCTCACTAGAAGGTACGAAAATAGTGGTGAAAAATTAGAATGGTTTTTAGTTTAGGAGATGCGTGCGTGCAATTTGCCTGTCTACGAATTAGGTGGCTGGCTAGGCTCACCTAAGGAGCCCAAAGAGTGGCCAGGTACGGAGGTTGGGTGCTGTTGGTGGATTGCGATATTATGCTATTGTATAGAGTCGGTGTGGCAGCTATTCCCTTCGGATGGTAGTCACTGAATGCTAATGGCAGGGGTGTTGAGGTAAGTTAGATTGTAGAGGAGGTCCCAGACACGGCCTGCACTCCAGCCACCCATTTTGAAGTACCAGGAATGTACACACCAAGATATGTGATGTATGATGAGCAAATAAATTAGAGCCGCACTAGGGCTCTGCCCAGTGCCCATCAGAAGAGCAATACCTTTTGAAGTGCCAATAACCAGACAACCATGGGCACTAAGGTATCCATTGAGACAACCGTACCAACAGCTGACAGAAAATGAAGACTACTTACAAACTGTCCCAGAAGAGACCCAAAGGGCCTTAATTGAAGGCGAGTGGTGACGACACAAGGGCCCGGACAGACTCACAGATGCAAGAAACGACAACCAAAAAGGTGATGAAGACGAAATGTTGCGAATAATGACGAAATTGACATAGAAGAAGAGACGATGTTGAAATATAGAGAAACGTAACTATAAAGCCAATATGTGTCTGTACATATGCTTGGAACGCAAGAAGCTAAGAAAACAAGTACTGCTTGCTATGCTTAGTAGAAGAATAGAGCGGCAAGCACCAATTATATATCTACCTCAACGAAGCACATTATATGAGTGCGAGTCCACTTTATACAATAGCAGAATTAAACTCAGGTTGCTAGGGGTCAAACGGGCCAGGATTCACATACTAGCACAAAGCCAGACGAAAGAGCGGAATCGAAACTCAGCAAGAGGCAGCTCATGCCTGGGAAGTGGAGGTCAAACCAAGTGAGGGAGGTAGACAGTAACTTCGGAGAATCGAAACTTAAGAACAGAGCAGCCTGCCCTGCGAAGGTCGAGATAGGGAGGCCCATGCAGGTGGCGGTCCTAAAAGAGAATTAAATGCACAAATAGAAGGAAAAAGAAGCAGATTCACGGTGTACTAACACGTGACCAGCCGAGAGCAAAGAGGTGCCAACATCTGATGTCACCCAAAGGCAGAAAATACCATAATTTTTCCTGACAAGAAGCTACAGTTTCGAGGCAATCCTCAGCCAACTAATTGACACATAGCCCTAAGGTACTGATTGATGGAAGGGAGGTAGGGTGAACCATGGGGCATGCCGCATATGGGTGACCATTCTGCATGCTGCTAATTAAAGTGGAGATTTATGCTTAGGGTTGGAGCCAGCCCAATCACAGCGGGCCAAATAATCTAAGGTCCTATAGAGAGTAGAACTAATGAGACATCGTACTTTTAGTGACGTGTGCATGAGTAATGTAGAGGGAAGGGCGTAGACGCCTACCTGATAAGAGTGATCCAATCCTCACACTCCGTTACCATATACAGATATAGCACCTATACTTAAGTTACCTTTTCCAACCAATAGAATTTCATGACAAACTTATGAGTGTTAAACGTCAATGATGACGAATTTTTGCTATAACTATTGCTGTTGAAGGAAGATTGTTGGGAGTTGAAACGAGACGGGCTATCGCATCAATGTTGATTTCCATGTTTCCCCGTTTTTGTACTTGTCATTAAATGGACTTCCCTTTGCCAAACCGTTAAGTTGTCCTTATTGATTGGTGTTGGAGTAAGAGAATCCCGCACCCCATCCACCTCAAGGTGCAGCTATCTCGTCTTAAAGTACTCGAAGGTGAGCTTTGATCCTATGGGCCCGGCAGAGGTCACTCTGCCCTCTTGTACAAGGTGTTTTCAGTCTGGACAGCTAAGGGTGTTGCTAGAACGGATGTGCTTAGCCATAGCAGTATTCTACGGTTTATGGTTACATGGTCGTGCCCGCGGCCAGTGTCCACGCTAGTGGGGTGTATACGTAGCGTGGGCTTGGAAGTATTCGCTGGATGTTTCACGATGTGATAGGCCAAGGGATAGCACAACTAGATTTGTGAATCCGGTATAGTAGGTTGAGGCCTAAGTTTCATAATGGAGTTTAAGTTTCAAAGTGCAGTTTGAGTACAAGATTACAAGGGACAACACACCTAGAATTGAGAATCCTGTACAGTGGGAGAGAGGCAGAACGTCTCAGGACCATACTAGGGATTAGAAACCCCAACAGGAAAGTAAAGTGAAAGTAAAGATGATCAAGATAACTAGACTAACCACATGAATGCGATTCTGAAGGACAGTCAGCATTCCTAAATGCAAAAGCGGGTACTCCAGTATAGTATTAAAGGGGATAAAGGCCACCAATGAGGATTCCTGGACACTTGGCATTAAATGGTGGAACATACCAGGACTAGGACAGAAAAGGAATTTCATAAAGGAGCAAGAGAGTGTGAAACGCAAAGTATAACGATAGCCAACGCACAGTAGCAAAAACGCCCAAAACATACAAGGTCCTGGCGAACAATGTGGTACTTAAGGCGCGCAAGTTGGATCTCCCTGTTCCCTAAGGCAAGAATTTGCGGGGGAGACGGGTGCTCTGGCTGGCGGAACAAGGGGGGAAGGGAAGGATCCGGGAAAGGGTAAGGAACATCGCAGAGTGTTGTTGGGCTGGAAAGGACAGTGGTGGAGAGGAATAGTGACAAAAGGGGGAGGGAGTATAGGGGGTCAATGTTAAACAATGATGGAAGTAACCTGTTGGCTTCCCAGCGAGATTAAGGTCTTGCTGGGGGGAGTAAACTAGTAAAGGAGAAGAGGGTTAAAAAACGGAAGGGGAAAGTAAAATGAAAAGTAAGTAAATTATTTTAAAAAAGAAAACATTTTTAAAGTTAAAAATAAAAGTGAAAACAAGTGGATTTTAATGTAAAGTGCAAAGTGAAAGTACGGCGCGCAAGTGGGATCCCTTTCTCCCTAATTCTTGGATTTGCGGGGGAGTGGATTGCTCTAGTCAGCGTAACTAGGATGGGGCCAGGGGGGGATTAGGGGAAAGAGCAAGAGTACATGGCAGGGGGTTAGAGGGTTAGAAAGGACAGAGGTTACAGGGGTCGTGAGAGTTAGTGTACAAAAAATGGGGAGAATAGGAGAGTCTATGTTACACAATGTGGAAGGAAGCGGGTTGCGCCACTTCGAGATTAGAAGGGAATGGGAGTAGGAAGTAAGAGTCAGTGGGCCTCATTACGACCCTACCGGTCCGGAAAGAACGGTGGCGGACCCGCTGATTCAAAGTCCTGCAGGCGGGAGGTGTCACTCCCGCCAGGTCTGACCTGGCGGGTTTAACACCACCCGCCTGCAGGCGGACATGGAAACACCGGCTCTGTCATAGACGGAACCAGTGTTTCAATGGTCCCCATTCCCATGGCGTCCTATGGGACGCCATGGGAATGGGGATTTACAGAATTCCGCCTCCGGAATTACCGGGTCACCGGGGTTGTAATGCCCTGGTGATTCCGGCAATCACGGAGGCAGAATGGTAATACGGGTCCGCTGGCAGCCTGCCGGTTTTTCCGGCACAGCTACCGCCAGACTCGTAATGAGGCCCAGTGACTCGATGTAAGAGGTAGAGGGCATGGTACCTGGGGGAATTTAAGAACGTGCAACAAGGCAAAGAAACTGGGGAAAACCGGAAGAAGCCGAGTCGGAAGAGACCGTTGGGACGGGGTAAGAGGCCAAGAGACCAGGGGAATGTAAAAGAAGTCAAGAGACGTAGGAAAAGTGTAAGAGAGCAAGTGACAATATGATGGTGGCAGGAGCATAAACTGTGGTGCGCCACGGGGTACGTGGAGGGTGGGGGGGAGGAACGATGGGAAAAGTAGAGTAAAAATAAAGCAAAACAAGTGTAAGAAGTGGCTGTAACTTGAAACGTAATATAAAGCATAAAGTTAAGGTGTAAATGGTAAAGTTAAGGAAAGGGAAGTTAGCAGCAAGAAAGGACGGTATGGGGCACCGAATATACGGGTGATACATGGGATTATGAGCTCCAGGGCATGGTAACACAAAAGTATGGTATGAAAGCTACCACAAGAGTGGTTGGCCTATGGTAAACAAGGAACTAAAAGAGTGCCTAACAAGGGTCCGAGTAAGGGTTCAAACCACTGGGGAGAAGGGAATGGGGTAAGGGGTAAGAGACAGGGACTTGACGAAGAAGTAATAAGGCATAGCTAGTCTGAAGAGAACTTTGGAACTGTGTAAGGGGTCAAGAGACTGGGAGGAATGGGTAGGATGTCAAGAGACCTGGGAAAGTTTAAGTGGTCTAGTGACCTGGGTACCATGTAAGAGGTCAGCAGTGGAGTGGGTGGACGCCGCTATGATAGCCGGCAAGAGGAGTAGGGTGGGGGGGGAACAGTCACTAGTGGCAATGAAGGGCGACGGAACACGGCTGCAGGCCAACGTCAAAGGTAGGGACATACAGGATGTGATTGGAACCATGTCAACGCCACCACATGATAGTCAGCGTGGGGCGTCATGCAACGGGGGTGGGGATAATGCCTGGGGGCTCCAAGAGACTGAACTGTAATGGCACCTTTTCGCACATGGCATCTCAAGGACACTGGAAGACGAGAGGGACCAGGGTCGAGCTGGCACCTAGCCTGAGGAAGAGGCAGGTGGGGGAACTCTCAGACGCTGCAAGCCGTCGAAGAGTCATGGCGGGGGACTAGGCAATTGGCAGTAGGGACTGGCAGGCAATCCAGTTAGTCGGGAAAAGGGGGAAGGGGCCAAAGGTACGGAAAGTCGGTGCAGCAACTTGGGGAGTAGTCAACGGGGTAAGGGAAGGGGGCAAGTGCAACAGGGAATGAAGGAGAACAGGAAACCTAATGGGGGCATGCAAGAGGGTAAGTCACACAAGCAATGGGGAGCGAGTAGTAGGCCGGAGACCTGTTGGAAGAGGCAGAGGCTAGGTATCAAGAGAGGGGAGGGGTAAGGATGCGAGAGAGTTACAGGGCCCGGGGGCGAGGAATAAGATAGGGACCTGGAAGCTGGGGTTGGTGTATGAAGGGGTTGGGTGAAGGGAAGGTTTAAGAGCACGTACACCTGGCCAACAGGGAGCACTGGGGCGGGCAGGCGACAGGGGTGAAAAGATGTTTAACAATCCTGCACCTGGGAAAAGTAGTAAAGTGGAATTGGCTGCAAAGTGAAGCCGTTGCCGAAATGAATGGGGAGTGTTTGAAGTTGGAGTTAATAAGTAATAAAGTGGGAGTGTTTGAAGTTTTAAATAATAAATTAATAAAGTAAAAAAGTTAATGGCGTCAGTTCCACACAACAGATGCTGCCCGCCATCAATTGGGGAAGTGTAAGGCTTTGCAGCTCAGAGCAGATTCCTGATGCTGTATCACCAAGTAACAAGAAACGGAGCACCTGTAAAATACCTCCTGCTTAATAAAGCAACTGCGGCCTGTACATCCACAAGCCAAGTCAGTGTTTTATTTCCTGGGAGGTGCTGGTAGGGGGCATGACAAAGGGGAAATGTGTGGAAGGCACGCAAGGTAAACAAAGTGGAATTGGAAACCAGGCAAACCAAATACAGGTTGGCGGCACATTGCTCTGGGCACCCCTTTGTGCGCTTCCGTATCTCTGGACATCTCAGCCTGGCTTATTCCACTCTTCTCGGCTCCCCCTGGGGAGCGGAGCCCCTCTCGCCTCCGCTGCCCTGCTTTCACTCGCAATGCTGATTGGCTTCTATAAGCAGGCCGACCTGCTCCTTACCACTGTCACTGTTCGGGGAGCCGCACACTTGCCAGCAAGTTTCAAGAATACATTTGGATACATTAAATATACATATAGGCATAGATGAGTCGCATTTATGTGGACTCACATTTGTGATAAACAGGTAGAATATGGCTGTAGATTGTGGCATATTTCAGGTGAAGAGCATTATTTTCATGGCTTTGCGAAAGGTCATGAGGGAGGCCTCACCTCGTATAGTGGGAGGTAGGGCATTCCAATGTGCTGGTGCTAGGTAGGGGAAGCTGGAGCCACCTGCTCTCACTCTTCTTACCAAAGGCACACAGAGCATGTTGGCGTAGGGTGTCCTGGTTGGCCTTGTGGAGGAGGAGGGGTGAATCCTTTGCGAGAGGTATTCGGGTGCAGAGTGGTGGATGCACTTGTGGGTCAGTGACAGGGTTTTGAATAAGATTCTCTCTTTTATTGGGAGCCAGTGTGCTGCTTTCCTGGCGGCAGTAATGGCCTCTCTTTTTGCGATGCCTTGAGCTGCGCGCAGAGCGTTGTTCTGGATGACTTGTAGTCTATCCAGGTTTTTGGTGGAGGTTCCCAGGAAGAGGACGTTGCAGTAGTCTAACCTTGAGCCTGTGATGGCTCTGGCTATGTTAGTGCAGTTCTCTTTGGAGAGGAATGGTCTGGCTGCGTTAATTAATTTGGCATGGTAGGCTGCCGAGGAGGCGATGGCACTAACTTGTTTGCTCATGGATAGATTGGAGTCCAAATAGACTCCAAGGTTTTTTACTGAGTCTGATCCAGGAATTTTGATGGAGTCAATAGTGGAGTGACTAAATTGTGAGTTGAGGTTTTTTAGTGTGTCGGGGGAGCCTACCAAGAGGAGTTCTGTCTTGTCAGAGTTGAGGCACAGTCCGTTTATAGCCATCCAGGCCTGGATGGTGTTGTAGATGTTGTTAAGCATGGCGGAGTCTGTGTCATAGTTGCCTGTGAGGGTGAGGAGGATCTGTGTATCGTCCGCGTAGTTTGTATAGGAAATGCCCATAGCGTCGAGGATGAGAAAGAGTGGGCGGGTAAAGATGTTGTAGAGGGTGGGCGAGAGGCAGGAGCCTTGTGGAACTCCACAGAGCATGATAGTGGTTGAGGCAGAGGCTAAGTCAGAGAATACTTGCATGGTTCTGTCTTGTAGGAAGGAGGTGATCCAGGTTGTGGCGTCAGTGGAGAATATGGCTGTGGTGGAAAGGTGGCGACATAGGACATCGTGGTCTACTAGGTCGAATGCTGCGGAGAGGTCGAGGAGTAGGAGTAGGGCTGGTTTGCCTAGGTCTCTGGCATCGTCCATCTGATTCTTTAGGTCAAGTAAGGCGGTTTCTGTCCCATGTGTGGGGCGAAAGCCAGATTGGCGTAGCCCTAGGAGCTTGTTTTCTTCAATGATGGTCTGCACCTGCAGATAGGCTGCTTTGTCCAGTATCTTGAGCAAGAAGGGGACAGTGGTGATGGGCCTGTAGTTATTGGGGGAGGTAGGGTCGAGAGAGGGTTTTTTCAAGAGGGGGCGGAACCAAGCTTCCTTGAGGCAGGAGGGGACTTTCCCAGTGGCAAATGATGCATTAATAAAAGCAGTCAGGATTGGTGCGAGGGTCTTAGCACAGTCTTTAATAATAGAGGCAGGGCAGGCGTCACCCTTACAGTTGGATGGTTTTAGTGTCCTCATGAGGTTGATCACGTCTTGTTCCTGTATGGCTTTGAATGAGAAGACAGGGGTGGTGTCAAAGGAAGCGGGAGTGGTGGGGGTAGTGGTGGTGGGGAGCAGATGCTTAGTGGACTGGATTTTGGTTTGGAGTGTACTAAGTTTGTTGCGCATGGCTGTTTGGATTTTGTCACACCATGTCTTATCTTTGGTGAGGTTAAGGGGGGGGCAGGCGTGGGGGTCTCTAATTCTCTGAAGATGGAGAAGATTTCTTTGGTGTTGGAGTTGGCATTGGCGATTCTTGATTCAAAGGATTTAGCTTTGGCAAGGATGATTGCCTTCTTGTACTCTTTGGAGCGTGCTTTGAAGGCGAGTTTGTCTTTATCTGAGTGGGAGGTTTGCCATAGTGTGAGGGCTGCCCGTTTTTCCGTGCGGAGTATGAGGAGGTCTGGGGTGTACCAAGAATGCAAGTGACTCATGGATTTTTGTTTACGGGGTTTGAGCGGGGCTATGGCGTTGACGGCTGATTTTATGGCGGCATCGTATGAGAGTGCGAGGCTCTCTGGATCTGCGGAGAAGGGTGGTCTGAAGGCTGCATCTTGGAGGAAGGGTAGTAGTCTCTCTTTAGTTAGTTGGCGAGAGCTTCTTGCGAGGGCAGGTGGTAGGGGTTGAGGAGATGGTGTAGAGGGGTTTGTTGTGGGTATGCTGAAGGAGATGATGTGGTGGTCAGACCATGGGGTGGGGGTATTGCTTGTGATGGTGATAGGGCAGTTATGTTGGGCAATCCAATCCAGGGTTCTTCCTAGAGAGTGGGTGGGATCAGAAATAGTGTTCTTGAGTCCTAGAGTCTCAAGGGCTGAGTTAAGGGATTTAGCAGCTGGATCCTTCGTGTCATGGAGACTTAGGTTAACATCCGAGAGAAGGATAACTCAGGAAGTTTTCTTTAGATTGTTTGAGAGGAGGTGAGTGAGGTCATGTTGGAAGTCACCTAGGAGACCTGGGGGGCGGTAGACCAGGTGTATGGCGATGGTGCAGTGAGGAGAGAGACTGAGTTTGAGTTGGAGGTTAGTCACTGTTATTGTTCATGTATTTCTCAGTTCTTCTAATGGCTAGGCAGTCTTTGGCTATAAGTGCTACACCTCCACCTTTGGAAGGTCGATCTTGTCTGATGATGGTGTAGCCTGGAGGGAGAGCAAGGGAGAGAGCAGGGCCTGATGCTTCATGTAGCCAAGTTTCTGTGATCATGAGGAGGTCAAGGTTGTGGGTGGAAATGAGGTCATGTATGTCTAGAGCATGCGCATTGATAGATCTGGCATTGATCATGGCACATCTGAGATGTGGTTCAGGGGTGGCTGGAGGAGGGGGAGTGGGTGGGAGGGATTTGGGGGCGGTGAGTGTGTGTGAGGTGGTTATAGCCTTGTCGGTGCATATATTCTTAGTAACTGATGGAGTAGTAGGCCCTGGTGAGGTGGCCTTCAACATATTGCAATCAACATTAGTGGTGGACAAATGTGGTATCGCAGTAGTTACATCAGGGGTCCCATTTCCTGGGGTGGTGGGCACCAGGGGGGGTGGCATTCAACACATTGCAATCAACATTAGTGGTGAACAAATGTGGTATCACAGTAATTACATCAGGGGTCCCATTTTCTGGGGTGGTGGGTACCAGGGGGTGGCATTCAACACATTGCAATCAACATTAGTGCTGGACAAATGTGGTATCACAGTAATTACATCAGGGGTCCCATTTTCTGGGGTGGTGGGTGCCAGGGGGGTGGCATTCAACACATTGCAATCAACATTAGTGGTGGACAAATGTGGTATCACAGTAATTACATCAGGGGTCCCATTTTCTGGGGTGGTGGGTACCAGGGGGGTGGCATTCAACACATTGCAATCAACATTAGTGGTGGACAAATGTGGTATCACAGTAATTACATTAGGGGTGATATTCAGCAATGCATTTTTTGATATGAGCGAGTTAATGTTACGTGTGATACAGGTAGTTGTTGCTGTTTGGTGCAGGATTGGTGGCTTCAGGAAAGGCAGTCTTGCAGTAGGGGCAGGGATCAGGAGTCTGGATTCTAAGCGGGCGTTTCGAAGGGATGAGGATGGTGGTAGTGAGTCAAGTGTGACTTGGTTTGTGTGTGCGCATAGCCTCATTAGTCTATTAGCCCAGCAAACATGAGTACGGGGTGGATTTGTAGCAGGCTCGTTACCTTGAGTGGTTTTGGCTGGTCCACGGCAGATGGTTGCATCCATAATGACTGTGTCAGGCTAGGATATTGTGGTTTTATCTGGTGGTGTGATAGGGCTTTGTGGGTGGCAGAGTTCTGTGCCCTGGTCCCTGGCAGTCCTGGACAGGCACGGACAGGTGAATGGCCTTCTTCTGGTGGCCTTATTCGTATGGGGCCTTGCACCTTTTGCTTGTTTATGTTAGTGTGAGTGTCAGATTTAGTTTGAACACCAGGTCAGCCTGCTTTAGTTTTAGTTTCATAGGAAGGGACATTCACGTTAGGATAGGGAAGGTTAGGCCATTATACAAACCCTTTTCTGTTAATAAAATGGCTAATGTTGAGAATAGTACCACTTTGTGTCTGCCTCTTATTTCTGACCCCTCAAACCTCACAACCGCTTTTGACACGGTGAAACGAGACAGGATTTGGAGAAAACCAGCTGATTGTGGGATTGATGAAAACCTGTCCTTGATCATAATTAAACTCTGTGAAAGCTCCAAAAAACAGGTAAAATTTGTTTTGGGTGGCATCCTAATAAATAGAATAGAGAAATTGGTAGACTTGAGACAAGGGTGCGTTCTGGCCCCTTGTCTCTTTAACTCTATGTAGTTGAATGTTGAGAAACGTCATTGCCCTTAAATCCCTGTGTGTGTGTTTGAGCTTTGATACTGTAAAACATTTTCATGCTGGCTGTGCCCAATAAATGACACAATTGTCACTGTAAAACACATATTCATGACCACTGTTTCCACAATAAACGGGTGCATTGTGTGGCGTGATGGAGAAAGGAGGCTGACAAGATGTTGACATTTTGGCTATAGACTTTTAATAATTACTCAAAGAAAATAAACCTGTGTTTCCCTATCTCTAGAGACGTTGCATCAACAGAATAAAAGTGGGTGCTTGTCAGAATGTCCGTCAAAACAAAAAGGTACCTTCCTCTGTCCAAGCCAACTACTCACTGCCACTAAGAACTGAGCCATTCAATGTTTCAGGTTCTTCTTTACAAAAGCACCAGGAGAATGACTCCCTTCACCTGGTGAAACCCTCCAGTCTTGGTTGATTCAATAGCAGTCTCTTGTGAAAGGGTCTCTTTTACCAAAAGCACTAGGACCAGGAGGTTTTCAAGGCTGTTCCTTGATAGTCTCTTGAACATGTTTTTGAACATCCTTTCACTTCCTCCCAAGGATTACTGACCAACTGGGTTAATCCTTTCTCAATTCTTTGTCTTACTGTTGATACCCTCTTAGGGCTACTTGTGTCTTAACTATAGTGGATATTGCTGCCGAATATCCACTATATTCTAGTAGCTCTTGGTCCCTTTTATCTCTTTCCTGCAAGTTGGATTTACTACTTTGACAAGCAAGTTTACTCCCGAGGCACTCTTGACATTTAGGACTCTTGTCACCACTGTGACGAGGAAGTTCACTCTCGATTTATTCTTTACTTTACTTTGAAAGAAGCATTGGTATTTAGAGAGACTACTCCCGTGAGTCACTTGCCTTTTTTCTCCTTGACTATGAGCACCACTGTGCCGACTTCTATTTTCAAGCAATATTGTACTTTTAGTCTTTTGTGTATCACTGTGACGAGGGAGATCACTCCTGAGTAACACTTGACTCTTGGTTCTCTGGGTATCACTGCGACAAGGGAGATCACTCGCGAGGCACTTTCCTATTGGCTCTAAACCCTTAGCTGATTTACCCAGCCTTTCCTGTTACCTTACGTTTGCTTCGGGTGGCTTAGCGGTTCTTCCTGGGGGTGTTTGATCACCTTGCTCTCTCCAAACGCTGACCGCATCTTCCACGCTGCTTCTGAGCGTTCACTGTCTGCTCTGCTAGTTAGTGTATTGCTGCATTCCTTGCTACACCTCTGTAGCTCAGCGGGTCGCTTGTTGCTCGGTCTCTCAGTTCTGGCGCAGTTAGTTCCACCTCCCTTGGACTTTCTTCCAGCTTTGGCACAGGTCGGTTTCCTTCTGAATAACGAAGGACTCCAGTGATCACTCTCCAGCGTCCTCTCGACCTGAGACTGGCTTCTCAGGGTCACCTCTTCCTTCCCAGGTTCGAACTTTCTACAGGCTTGGGATCTGCAGGCTTCACACCTGAGTTCTCTCTCTTTATAGAGTCCATCTTCTCTATTTATATTGTATAGCTGGGTCCTCTCCAGCAGAGTGCCATAGTCCTGTGTTTGTTTTAACTGTGTATTTTTCATGCTTTCTCAGGGCCACTTCTTCCCAGTAACTGTCAGACCTGACAATGGAGTATTCTGTATAACTCCTTTAATCTTCTTCTTCTTAGTACTTTGATGGAATGATGTTCCTTTTGTTCTTCCTTATTTTAATGGTGTCAAATCTTATAGGAGTATGAAGGGACAGAGTATCACAATGATATAAAGTAGTGCTGTTAGCTTCACTCTGTACAGACCTTGTAGGTTTCATGGTTTCAAGGGCAAGAGGGTCAGGAGTTCCATTTTGAAAAGGGCGTCTTTATCCCTGGGAGGGGAGCCTCTCCCTGTGAGATCCCACTTTCAATGTGGCGGTCTCACCTCCCTAGCTTCACAGGGATGGGCTCCCTTCTGGCGAGAAGTGATTAGACCCCATCAATTGTCACAATTGCCACTGTAAAACACTTTCACAAGCCTATGCCAACTATACATTTTAGCATTACAACTTTATTAATTATTATTTGTTTTAATTCAAAGTGTTTTACAGTTTACAAGAAACTTCTACACTAAAAACAAGAACAAATACAATGAAATAAACACAACGAAATATACACAAAGTTAAATCGACTTTGTACTTAAACCATGAAACAATTCATTGATTGACTTCGACGTGTATTTAACCATTATAAGCATTTAAATAGTCCCGAATTTCCCTCCATGCTGCTTCCCCCTCAGGAATTCTACTCTTCAAACCCTGCAGAATTGCCTCTAGAAGTGATGTCAAGATAATTATTAAGGCCTGATTAGCGGTAAGCATCAGCCTCTCCCATAGGTTTTTATTCAGGACCATGGTGGTCGAATGTAAAAAGCCCCCCAAATACCTAAGTCTCTGGGCCAAGAAGAAGGGGCACTCTAGTACCAAGTGGGCCAATGATTCAATTTGGTCAGAACTGCACATCCGGCACCCCCGCATATCTCTGGGTATGCCCAATTTGGGCCCTAGGGCTGCTAAGGTGGGCAATGCATTTAGGCAGAATTTTAAATAAACATGTATTTATTTATTTATTGGTCATTTGTTAGGCGCTTATTCAATTAGCAAAACAGTTTCAAAGCGCCCACAGGTCAAACAGGGTGGGGACAGGGGAAGATAGACAATGAATTACAGCAAAGATAAATAATTGAATTACTAGTACAAACAAATAGTGAGAATAAAAAGGGAGCGGAGACAAACCTACTATGTCTAGCGAGTGTTCAGAAAGTACAAGTGTAGAGGGGGGAGGGCTGAGAGATAGGTGCTGTGATGCTCAGGGTAAGCGCTAAGAGGAGAAGAACGTAAGTGCAACCACCCATGGGTAAGGTGAACCTAAGTAAGTGCAGTAGAAAGACAGCAGCTGGCATGGGAGATGTGGAGGTTCAGGGCCCGAGGACACATAAGGGCCCTGCACATCAGTCACGCTACTGTAAGATTAGCAGGGAAGAGAGGAGTTGAAGAAAGAGGTAAAGAGAAAGGTCTTGAGGCTTTTTCAAACTTAAGGAGGTCATGCTCAAGACGCAGAGGGAGAGGGAGGCTGACCCACTGGAGGGAGCCAGCCGAGGTAAATGATCGCCCACCAGCTTACTGTTTAGCAAACCACTTAACACACAGGGAGTTGGTGCCAGAGGAACGGAGGAGTCTAGAAGGAGAGTATTTGGTCAGAAAGCATTGAAGATAGAGTGGTCCTCGGCCCCAGATACCCTTGTGGATGATACAGAGGGATTTGAATTTAATCTGTGCTGAGACCTGGAGACAGTGAAGAATTTTTGGGGCAGGAGAGATGCGGTCCCTGGGCTTGAGGCCAATGATAAGTCTTGCTGCCCTATTCTGGGTTAGCTGGAGGGGTTGCAGGGTGGAAGAAGGAAGATTAAGGAGGAGGCTATTGTAGTAGTCTAGCCTGGAGAGAACCAGAGCATGGGTAACATTGAGTCTCTGGGGGAAGGTGAGGAAGGGTAGAGTTGCTTTGAGAAGGAAGAGTTGAAAGTGGGACTTCTTGACAATGTCCTGAATATGAGGGATGAAGGAAAGGGAGGAGTCAAAGATGACTCAGAGATTTCTGGCTTCAGATGAGGCGGACGGGGGGGGCCCTTGGAGTAAGGCCAGAGTTAAGGGAAGAAGTATGGTGCAGGGGACCCAATAGGGAGAATCTCTGTTTTGCTGGCATTGAGGCAGAGGTTATTAGCAGTATACCAGACCAGGATGGCAGGGATGAAGGAGGGCGCAAGGGCGTCAGTGGGAAGTTTGAAGAAATGTTGTGTATCGTCAGCGGTGCACTGGAAGTTGGGGGAGAAAGAGGAAATGAGTCGTGCCAGCAGAGAAAGGTATATGATAAAGAGCCAGGGCGAAAGAATGGAGCCCTGGTGTACGCCACAGGTGGTGGAGGAAGTAGGGGAGAAGAAAGGGCCCAGAATGGTTTTGGAGGAACGGTCAGTTAGGAAGGAGGTAAGCCAGTCCAGTGCCCTCTCCGAGATGTCAAGGGTGTCATGGAGCCTTTTTATGAGGATTGAATGGTTCACTGTATCAAATGCAGAAGAGAGCTCAAGAAGGATGAGGACAGCAGGTGTCAGGAATGGCACTCTGTCAAGAGTGGCATAGGGTACCCAGGTAGATTTTGGGTGGCTGTGCCGAAGTAAGGTAGCAGATAAGCACACACAGCAGGGAGTTAAACAAGAAAGAAGAGTAGGAAACTGTAGCTGTGAGCCAAAAGGGGCAAAAGATACAAAGGTACAAACAAACTGGATTCCCTCTTGGGGTGTATGCTGAAATGGGAAAGAGTGTTCCACGAACCTTAAGAAACTCCAGCCTTCTGCACAGATTGCTATAACAGAGGCCCACGTTGTATGCTCATGGCTGGGAACAACAGCAGTGGGTGTCTGTAACACTGAAAACGCGACAAGGGAAGGGGCAGAGGTTGTCTGCCGGAAACCAACAGGCAAGCTCTGTACAAAGGGATTACATAAGACACATAAGAAGACAAGAACAGATATATCCAGCGAAAAGGAAGTCAATGAGCAATCTAGCAGAAGGAAATGAAGGAAAGGCAGTTAGACTGAAGTAGATAAACTAAGGTGGAGTACAGAGGACTCAAGGAAGAGAACAAGGGAGCAGCAGTCAGGAAAACAGAAGGGCTGCAAAGTAGGAAGCAGGTCTGCAGTCAAGAGTGGGACTAGGTGCAGGCAAACTGTAGTGGACTGCGGAGGACTGTAGTAGGCTGAAAGGCAGGGAGTCCAGAAGAACAGGACAGAGAGAGATTAGTAGGAGGCGACAGACAGAGAGCCCAAAAGAATAGGGCCGCGAGGTAGGGAGCCCAGAGGAGCAGGGCTGTAGCCAGCTAAGTGTAAAACAGGCTGTACTGCAGAGGAGTGTAGCAAGCCGCAAGGCAGGGAGTCCAGAAGACACAGGCTGTAGGCAGCGGAGGGAGCAGGCTGCAAGGAAGGAGCCCAGAGGACAAGGGCTGTAGGCAGTGAAGAGGTGCAGGCTGCAAGGTAGGGAGCCCAGAGGACAAGGGCTTGGAGACAGCAGAGGGTTGCAGGCTGTAGGGCAGGGAGCCCAGAGGACAAGGACTGTAGGCAGCCGGAGTGAGGCAGGCTGCAGGGCAGGAAGCCCAGAGGACAAGGGCTTGGAGACAGCAGAGGGTTGCAGGCTGTAGGACAGGGAGCCCAGAGGACAAGGATTGTAGGCAGCCGGAGTGAGGCAGGCTGCAGGGCAGGAAGCCCAGAGGACAAGGACTGTAGGCAGCCGGAGTGAGGCAGGCTGCAAGGCAAGGAGCCCAGAAGAGCAGGGCAGCAAGGAGTGAGCCCAGAGGAGCAGGGCCGCTGGCTGTAGAGGGCTGCAGAGGACTGTAGTAGGCTGCAAGGCAAGAAGCCCAGAGGACAAGGGCTGTAGGTAGAAGGCAGCGGAGCGTGATCGGCTGCAAGGCAGGGAGCCCGGAAAGGGCACTGGATCAAAACAGGATAATGCAGTAAATGGAACAGCATACAAAGTAGCGGGTCAAGGCAAACAGGAGCGGGGAGATCTCAAGATGCAAGACACTCTGCTCCTGCAGGAAGCTGCTTTTATACAGCCCTGCCCTGTTCTGAGGCAGGCTAATTGACAGCACCTGGGGCAGCACACCTGATGACAATCTGCCTCCTCCCTCTCTGGTCCTGAGCAGGTGGAAGCAGCACTGGCCGCTAGGGCTTCTGGGGATTGTGGTCCCAATAATGATGAATGAGAATAGCCAGGAATTGAGGACTGTAGCCAGGTGCATTATGGTAAATGTAGTTAATTGAATAAAATAAAGAACCAAAGTTGAGCAAATGGAAATATAAGACCAAGGCGTGAAAAGGAGTTGTTCAAGGAGTATTAGAAGGATAAATGAGTACCAAGTAGTCCATGATGGTTGCCAATGCGTGTGCCAGCGGCGCGGGCATGACAGTATGCCCCTCTCCATGCCCCTCTCCAGGCCCCCTGAAGACTGACCAACAAGAAGAGCACGTCCAAGGCCTGTCACACCGCGAGAGAGTCTTATACCGAAAAGGCACATCACGAAGCACCAAAAACTGTTTAATACTGCAAGGTGAGAGTCTTGAAGGGAGGAGACATTACCAATGTTTAGAACCTTTGAGGTGCAATTCAGAAAAGACAACTTCTTAGGGACCCAAAATCCAACAGTGCGTCCATGAACTGAGGAACTGTGGAGATGTGCTGCAGGCTCCATGGCATATATTGCTTTGAAAGAAGTGGTCTTCCTTAGGACTGGCAATGATACAGTGCTGAAAGGTGGAACCAGAGATTCAGCTGAATTGGTTGCTCCAGGACGGTCGTCCAAATTGTCAGAAGCAGCAATGGCAACATGAAGATTTGCGACAGAGACTTCAGGAGTAACAAAAGTTGCAGGGACACCATGAGTTGCAGGAAGATCAGGAATGACAGTAGGAAGTTCAGATGCTGTAACAGTAGGAAGTATAGGTGTCACAGGAGCACCAGCCGACAGGAACGCAACTGAGACTGATGGCGTCGTGACTGGTAGTTTAGGTGCTGCAGAGGCACCAACAGGATCTACCGGAGCTGTTGCCTTAATAGGAGAACTTTTAACTGGCTTTGCAACAGGTACTGTCCTTGCAGGCAGAGAGGAAGGGGGTGCTTCGACTGCAGTGGGAGTGATCTGAGATGAGGCATCAGTAGCAGATTCAGGAGTACTAGCAGGGGGAGCAGCAGAGATTGGGCTAGCAGATCTTGTAACAAGTAGCATGGTGGATGTAGGACCAGGAAAGGGTAAGCCTTCCGAAGGCTGGCCTGCAAAGTCTTGTGTGCCCAAGTTGATACATGGATCTGGGGTATTGACAGTAGGCAAAGTTGGATTCCAGACGGGTACTGGGTATGTTTCAGGATCTGACTCATGGTCAGGAGTGCCAATGTTCATAGAAGCAGAGTACATCTCAGATCTGGTCACTTCAGTAGAGGCTGTAAGTGGGAGTAAAGGACTGACATCAAGGGCAAGAATGGAACAATCCTTTGACTCAGCGGAATGTCCAGTCAGATGATTACACTTGATCTTTGGTGTAAGCGATCTGGCCCACTGGAGGAGTCCATTCTTCACTATCTGAACGACAGCCTGTGTTACTGTGGCTAGTAAGTGAATGAGCGGTGTCAAGCTTTAACTGGTATGTATATGCCAAGTTCAGGTCTTCCAACTGCTCTGTATAAGTCTGTATCCTCTTCTGTGTTACCAGTACAGGCCTTAATCTGTTAAACTCTAAAGACAGAATGTCGGGTGTTGGACATAGTGTCAGATGGTCTGGTAGATTGTGTCCCTTAGCTAGATTCTTATAATACAGATAGACAAATTCATCATAGAGGTCTTCGGTTTGTCTTTTAAGGATTAAGAGTTGTTCTTGTAACAGGTATGTTCCATTAGCCTGTTCTACAGCTTCAGAATCTGGTGTAGCAGAAAATTTGGGTGTTGCAATAGGCAGACTGACCTTACAGTTATCATGGTTAGTAGTTACTGGGGAAGCATTAAGACAACCGAGGGTCAGTATTGGTCCTTTGTACCCAGGACCAGCTGCTCTAACTTCAGGATACTGAATGTCTTGTCCTATTAAATGAGTGGTATCGGTAGTCTGGGGAGGTTGTGTAGCTTGCCAAGCTGATCTTGAGGATGTCACTTTGGCAATAACGTACTCTGGTTGAGTGTTTGCCACAATGAGTGCAACATCTGTGGTTGAAGCAGTGTCAAAAGTAATGCCACAAAGCGCATGAGTGTTATCCACTGGTTGGGCTAACAAAATCTGCAAGAATTTGTTATCTTGCTGTAGTTCTTCTACAGATACAGACTGTGGATCATAGTGGCAAATGTCATAGTAGTTATACATAGAAGGGTCAGAGAGCCAGTAAGTGTAATACTGTGCTTGTAAACCTTTGTTTACTAGGGCGAGTCTGTCCTTTAAACTAGGGGTTTTGTTTGCTATCCTTGGGAAAACTTTAGATTTTTGTAGAGGTTTCTTGAACCGAAAAGAAGGCATCTTTGGTCTGTGTGTGCCTTTCCCGCCTATGGAACAAGACTCTTTTTGGTCTTGCATTCTGTCAGGAATGGCACTCTGTCAAGAGTGGCACAGGGTACCCAGGTAGATTTTGGGTGGCTGTGCCGAAGTAAGGTAGCAGATAAGCACACACAGCAGGGAGTTAAACAAGAAAGAAGAGTAGGAAACTGTAGCTGTGAGCCAAAAGGGGCAAAAGATACAAAGGTACAAACAAACTGGATTCCCTCTTGGGGTGTATGCTGAAATGGGAAAGAGTGTTCCACGAACCTTAGGAAACTCCAGCCTTCTGCACAGATTGCTATAACAGAGGCCCACGTTGTATGCTCATGGCTGGGAACAACAGCAGTGGGTGTCTGTAACACTGAAAACGCGACAAGGGAAGGGGCAGAGGTTGTCTGCCGGAAACCAACAGGCAAGCTCTGTACAAAGGGATTACATAAGACACATAAGAAGACAAGAACAGATATATCCAGCGAAAAGGAAGTCAATGAGCAATCTAGCAGAAGGAAATGAAGGAAAGGCAGTTAGAGTGAAGTAGATAAACTAAGGTGGAGTACAGAGGACTCAAGGAAGAGAACAAGGGAGCAGCAGTCAGGAAAACAGAAGGGCTGCAAAGTAGGAAGCAGGTCTGCAGTCAAGAGTGGGACTAGGTGCAGGCAAACTGTAGTGGACTGCGGAGGACTGTAGTAGGCTGAAAGGCAGGGAGTCCAGAAGAACAGGACAGAGAGAGATTAGTAGGAGGCGACAGACAGAGAGCCCAAAAGAATAGGGCCGCGAGGTAGGGAGCCCAGAGGAGCAGGGCTGTAGCCAGCTAAGTGTAAAACAGGCTGTACTGCAGAGGAGTGTAGCAAGCCGCAAGGCAGGGAGTCCAGAAGACACAGGCTGTAGGCAGCGGAGGGAGCAGGCTGCAAGGAAGGAGCCCAGAGGACAAGGGCTGTAGGCAACGAAGAGGTGCAGGCTGCAAGGTAGGGAGCCCAGAGGACAAGGGCTTGGAGACAGCAGAGGGTTGCAGGCTGTAGGGCAGGGAGCCCAGAGGACAAGGACTGTAGGTAGCCGGAGTGAGGCAGGCTGCAGGGCAGGAAGCCCAGAGGACAAGGGCTTGGAGACAACAGAGGGTTGCAGGCTGTAGGACAGGGAGCCCAGAGGACAAGGATTGTAGGCAGCCGGAGTGAGGCAGGCTGCAGGGCAGGAAGCCCAGAGGACAAGGACTGTAGGCAGCCGGAGTGAGGCAGGCTGCAAGGCAAGGAGCCCAGAAGAGCAGGGCAGCAAGGAGTGAGCCCAGAGGATCAGGGCCGCTTGCTGTTGAGGGCTGCAGAGGACTGTAGTAGGCTGCAAGGCAAGAAGCCCAGAGGACAAGGGCTGTAGGTAGAAGGCAGCGGAGCGTGATCGGCTGCAAGGCAGGGAGCCCGGAAAAGGCACTGGATCAAAACAGGATAATGCAGTAACAGGAACAGCATACAAAGTAGCGGGTCAAGGCAAACAGGAGCGGGGAGATCTCAAGATGCAAGACACTCTGCTCCTGCAGGCAGCTGCTTATATACAGCCCTGCCCTGTTCTGAGGCAGGCTAATTGACAGCACCTGGGGCAGCACACCATATGACAATCTGCCTCCTCCCTCTCTGGTCCTGAGCAGGTGGAAGCAGCACTGGCCGCTAGGGCTTCTGGGGATTGTGGTCCCAATAACGATGAATGATAATAGCCAGGAATTGAGGACTGTAGCCAGGTGCATTATGGTAAATGTAGTTAATTGAATAAAATAAGAAAGAACCAAAGTTGAGCAAATGGAAATAAAAGACCAAGGCGTGAAAAGGAGTTGTTCAAGGAGTATTAGAAGGATAAATGAGTACCAAGTAGTCCATGATGGTTGCCAATGCGTGTGCCAGCGGCGCGGGCATGACAGCAGGGGCGTTGGAGTCGAGAGATGCAAGCAGTTCTTCTCGGGGGTTCAGAAGAGCAGTTTGTGTGCCTCTGGATGCTCAGAATCCAGACTGGTGGTCATGTAGGCTGCCAACAAGTTCGGTATGAGGGTTGAGTTGGTGGAGGGCCAGCTTCTCGAGCAGTTTTCCCAGGAAGGGGGTGATGGAAATGGGGCGGTAGTTGGATCTCAGTGGTTTTTGGATGGGAACTTCTGCAAGTAAGATCTTGGCTTTAGTGAGGGTGGGAACAAATTGTGGTTATCCCTAAACAATACTAATCTGTTTAGATCATTTTAATCAATGATTCTGTCCCAGACAATGATTTTCCTCTTTTTCACAAAATCACTGTCGGAGGAATCCAGCGAGATCATGCTTGCAAAATTCTCACATCTCTTTTGGAACCCAAACAAAAACGAGGAAGAAACCAAACTACCATTTAGAAGGTCTTTCATGTGGGAGCAAAGGGAATTTCCATCAGCCTCCAGAATTTTAACATGCAGAGACAAGCATCTTTTTATATATTGGGCCCACCAAGAAGTGAGACCCAATTCCTGTCTGATAGCATTTATCGGCGTGGACTTTGGGAGGCCTGAGGTGGTCTTCCAGACGTTCCCTTCCAGTCTGTCAAAAAAGGTTGTGTAGAGGAAAGGCATCAATTTGCAACCATGCAATGTGGCTGCAGTGACTTTTAATTTGTACAGCTTAATTAGTGGCAACAAAGAGAAAGCCCACAGTTTGCTCCAGATAGCCTTCATAAGAGTAATACCAGACCCATGTTTTGCTGTCATTCTATCTTTTTGCAGCTGAAATTATTTTCTTGACGAAATTAGAAACCCAAGGTAAATTATAGTGGGAACCTGCTCATTTTTGTTCTGATTTAGGTTCCGGGAGTAAGATTTGAGCTATCGCTTTGTAGAATAGGACAATACAAATGACTTCCAGGGGTTGATTTCAAAATGGTTCCTCTCCATGTATCCATATACACCATCCAGAAGTCTTTGAAGGCCGGCAGGAGTATAATCCATTAAGAAGAGGTCATCCACGTAGGCAATAATGTTGACCCTTAGATCGCCACATTTGGGCGCATACCCTCCCATGATAAGGACTCTTTCCACAAGTCCCGAAGAGGTTGAAGAGAAGGCATTGGACGCAGCCCTGGCGGACCCCCTCTTGTGACAGTGATGGGGGTAGATAAGTCGCCCTGTGTGTTCAATCTGACATTTACGGAATTGTTACAGTATAGTAACTGAATCATTCTCAAAAGGCCCGGCAAATGCCCCACTTCTCCAACTCCGCCCAAAGAATAGCAATATCGATGTTATTAAAAGCTTCTCTTAGGTCTAAGACTGCCACGTATAATGATTTACCAAAGGCGTTGCATATATCCGAAGTGCAGGTGGACAGAGCCAGGGAATTTACTGATGTCCCCACCCCTTTCCTAAATCCTGTTTGTACGGGGTTTAACAGATTGTCAACCTCCACCGACTTTGTAAGGTCCCTCACAATTAATTTAGCAAATACTGTTGCCAAATAATCATTTAAGGCTATCGGGCGGTAATTAGCTGGATCAGCTCTAGTCCCTGATTTAAAAATTGGGACTATGATAGCTTTATTCCATGAGCTGGGACAACCTGCACCAGCCGCAATATTAGAAAATAATCTGAACAGGATGTCTGCCCACAAGGGGCATTGTCTTTAAAGAACTGGTACGAGACCCCATCTGGCCCAGAGACTCTTGAGTTATTTAATTTCTCGATCACCATGATGATATCATCTCTATCAAAAGTAAACTCCCAGGAAGCAGAGTCCAAGGGACTCACACTCCCCAAAACTTTTGCCCGTATCCATGGGTTACATTTTTTTAAAAGGTAATCTGACCAAGTTCCTTCAGACACACAGCATGCCTGGAGAGTTGATTGCTTAGAAGCAGTGCCGTTGACTAATCTCCATATTGCACCAACATCTTTATCAATGAGTCTCTTAAACAATTTCTGGTTTTCATCAATATAAAGCCGGAGTTTATGGTACCTTAGCCATCTGGAGTAAGCAAATCTAAACATGTATTTTTTGTTGCCCTTGGCGAGACCATCAAACGAGGTCTCAGAATGGGATAACAGTTTAAGTCCCCTTCTTTTGACCCTGTTCTTCTCATTAACAGCAGTATCGAAAGGTCATTTATGTGTAGGTACGAAGGAATAGGTCCAAGTATTAGAATCCTGACCTGTCGTGCCCAAATTATTGATTAAACTATTAAAAACGCTAGGGCAGGTACTGGCGTTTTCTCCACTTCAGAAAGTCCAGCACAGCAAACATTAAGTCTGCTGTTAACATTAGCCATGTTCCTTCCTATCCTGATCCTAGGCCTAACTCCAGCTACAGACAAGTTAACAGGCTGTCATATTCACTATTGGAGAAGTACCAAGTGACAAATCAGTGAAAGCATCGAATAATCACTGCGAGGACTGTTAATTATCTCAACGGAACAAATTCTGTCATGGTCTACGTTCGACAATAGATAATCAATAATCGAGTCTGCCCCAATGTTGTGCTAAGTAGGTGTTTTTGCCCAGTGACCACCAAAAAGTAAATTTGTTTGACTGAATCCCCATCTTGAGAACAAAGATGACCAGGCCCTGCCATGTGTATCCCTCAACCCCGTTCCACTAAGGTGGGGAGCTGGTATGATCCTCGAATTTAAGTCTGCACCGAAATCAACATCTTCCACGTTGACGGCACAGTAGCAGTTGAAGTCGCCCCCTACCAGAACTGGTGCCAGCGGGTGAATTTTTCCCCACTTTATGAGTAGGTTGTCTAGGTCCTCCAGTGTTTCTTCAATTAGAGAACAGATGGAATTGAAATAAATGTTAACGATCAGCAGATGTATTTTTGTTGGCCAGATTTGTCAATGAATTCTGTTGCTAGTAAAGCCTCGGCATTGCAGCACCAGTTCTTAAGTGAGTGACCACAACTAACCCTAATAGCAGTCAGCAAACCTCCTCTACGGCAGCCTCATGTTCCTTTCCTAGCTGATTTATAATTCACCATTCGGCCATCTATACCCAGCTTTTTTAAGAGCCAGGTTTCTTGAAACATTGTGATGTTACAATTAGACCAGGTGGAAGAATAAGCAGTATTTTAAAATTAATTATGACCCCGGGTGGAGGACCTAGAATCCAGGCCTGACAGCTGGGATGGGTGACATGGTGTTAGCAAGCCAACCCCAACCTGTGTCGGGCTGGCATCTATGTGTACGCCACCAACGATCATACTCAAGGTGGTATGTTACTGACAAGTTATGTTTACGGGCTCCACTCTGACCACTCTCATTGTTGCAGTAATAGCAATCGACACCCTTAAGCAAAAGGTCCTCTTGATGTTGGGACACTAAAGTTTAAATCAACTTCGAGTAGAAATGAACCGCACATCTACCTGGTTGACTTCCATCAAAAAGATGTATGAATTTAAGGTCAGACGATCGGGGACAAGTCATGAATAGAAGGGAGGAGAGACAAAAGTCTTGTTCTATTTAGCGGAATAAACATATCTTCTTCTAGAACTGAATACAATTACAATGGAGACAAGGAGCCAGTCTTGAAATGTACTTTGCCAGGGTCAATGCGCCTGGCTTCCAAGTTCTCCTGCCACCCGTGCGTAGAATCCATGTGAGTAGTAGCTTGGTCGGAGCTGAATTTAGTCGATAAAAGATTGTGGTTCGGCAAAGATCTCGAATTGCCGCTGATAGACGTGCTGGTCCCTTGCCTTGCCTCTAGGTGAGGAGCATTGTCGGCAGTTCCCTTCCGTTGTTTCCGCAACCTTGGATGCCGGACTGTGCCCTCATTCGTCTTAGATGTTCGTTTTGCTCCTCTGTTAATGAAGGTCGATTAAGTTACCAATTTAGGATTATCGGGATCCGGGGCTGAAGATTTGTCCTTCTTTTTCTGAGGATTTCCACGTCTGGGGTGGGTACTCGTGGCCCAAAATAAAGTTCTCAAGAATTTGCCTGATCTGCAGTTCCTTGGACAGGTAGACCCCTTGATATTTTTAGGTTTTTCTTGTAAACCAAAGTCTGGGGTTTTACGGCCAAAGTTGATTCACGGTCCATGATAATAATAGATGGTTCGTCACCATGATGAGGCGATTCAGGGCCCTTATGAATGGAGTATTTGCACCTGAGCCGTCTCCTTTGTGCCACAGCCAGAAAAACGAGTTGCTCAGTGATCCAGAGGCTCGTGTTTTTGATGCTAGCAACAGTGTACGAATTTCATTCAGAGAGCCAGAGTTAGACCTGACCTTGTGCATCACTGTATCAAACAAACAAATAAATGATTGGAGCACAATGTTTAAGCAGCTAAAGATGTAAAACTAGTGTCAGGGGATTCAGCAGGTCTTGAATCAGCTCCCTGAAACGGAAGCGAGCTGCGGTTGACCCTGCTCAAGTCTTCCGGCTCATCCTCGTGTTCTGAAGCAATCGAGACTTGGCTCACGCTAGGATCTAACGTATTGAATAAGCCAGGTGACATACTTAATCTTTCTTCCAGAGTGTCACGGGCCCCAAGCTCTGTCAAAAGGATAATCCCTGTAAAAGAATGGGGAATACTCAGACGACGTTCAATGTCGATCAGAACAGGCCCAGCAATTTCGTAGGACGTCCCCTCAGTGTGGCCAAATCCATGGCGGAGGAGGGAGCATGAGCCGCTTTGCTGTATAGCTTACTGTTAAGGGAAGAAGCTAGATATTTTACTCTTGTCGGGTGCATGTGGCGTGGTATCCAACGATGTGCCAGACGCGGTGCGGGGGATTGGGAGGCAGTGCAATGACACCCCCACTCCGTAGGTGGTAGATTTTCCTAGAACCGTTCATTAATGATGTATCATCAGTAATAGTGTTGCGCACTGTTGAAAGGGGCAAATGAAATTGAAATTGCAATTGCGGCTCGATTCACCCACCTTGTTGTTAAACAGTCACGCAAATGTTCACCGGTAACGCCGAGCCCTGGACTGCCTACTGTACTCCACTTGTCGGCTGCTTTGCGTATTGCGCAGGGTTTTGTAGTCTAAGGGGTGTGGGGGGGTGGAGATTCTCACAAATTGCTTCCTCCACAATGCTCAAATGAAACCAAAATACTGCTGCCAATGCCAACTGTACCCCACTTGTCAACCACTTTGCGGCCGCTTCGCGGACTGCATGATGTTTTGTAGTCCAATGGTGTGGGGGGGGAGCTTCTCGTGAACTGCTTCCTCCACAACGCTCGAATGAAACCAAAATGCTGCTGTCACTGCCGGCTGTACTCCACTTGTCAACTACTTAAGAACAAACTGTCACGTAGCTGTGTACAATATGTGCTGGTATTGTCACTATAAAACATTTTTATGCTGGCTATGCCCAAAGGTGTCTGGTATTGGCACTGCAAGAAGATTTATTTTGATGCTGGCTATGGTCAACTGTGCCACCATTGGCCTAAAGAAATATGTTTGGTGCTACTTGTGCACTGCATCCAATATATGCCTGTGTGCTACTCTATAATATGTTGATACAACCAGCAGGCCTCAAAATGCGCACTTGTCACCAACCACTGGCATGTGATCATCGACACTTGGCGAGTAAGAAATTGTTTGCTGTTTGCATGTGGAGAAGTGAAGGCACAAGTGATGTTTTTTGCCTGGCTAATAGTTTGCAATTTGACATTTTAATCCCGGCTATTCGTATGGCTTCTTCCCCGTCACACACACAAATTGCATGAGAGTCGTTCACAATCACTAAACATTTTTTTCACTGTTAACTTTCCATGCAGTGATGCCCTCTCCCTCTGTTCCAAGGCTCCTACATCAGGTTCCAGGTTCCATATTTGCTTCAACTCTTGCCATCTCACTGCACTAACTCTCAATAACCATGCTCAATGCTCACTTTGACTCCTGCCTTCAGGCTCAGCTGAAGATGTTTGGGGCCCATTTCAACATGGTGGTTGGAGGCCCCCTGCTGAGAGCGAAAACAGTCTCAGGCACCCCTGGGGTGCATACATTACAATGGCGACAAAGATAAGGTTAATAGCCTCTAATTATCACAAAACAGCCAGCCGGCAGGGAGCTGAAACACTAAATGCCCACTGAAGAGCCTGAAACCTTTCTTTGTCAGCAAGTGGCTGATGTTGAGGAACCAGTGTTAGAAGGCAATGGGGTGATAACACTTCTGTATATCCCGTGGGAAGAGACAATGCAGCTTGTAATGCGCGTGCCGCAAAGCGCACATTTTAAGCCCCAGAACGAAAATAGAGAAATGAATATATTGCTGTGTCACAAGACTGCTGACGGTAACATGGGGGCAGTTACTGGAAGGCTCGGACTGGCCTATAGGGCAATAGGCCCATGGCCGAATCAAAAACACAAAATGCCGGTGTGTGCCATTTTTTTTGGTCAAAGTGGGCCACTTTTTTGCCCAATTTGGGCCAGTTTGATTTAATTCACTCTGCATCTAGTAGCTTTGACCAGTGTTGCTGAACAAATATTCTTTAAAATGTACAAGTTGCATCACAATTTATCAAAAAACTCCCCCTTGGTTACTATTCAAACAATGTCGCACAAGGAATGAATAGCCATTTGCAACTGTGGGACACTTTTTCATTGGTGCCCGAGACAATTTTATGCCCCAGTCCAACATGTCACCACAGAAGAGTGTTACTTTCATAATTCACTGCGGTGGCCTCACAGAATGACTTATGGATTGGGTATAGCTGCTAATGGTTTCCCATGGAATCCATACAGCAAAGTAATACCAGGTCTAAGTGTTCTCAGTTTAGGGTATTCTCAGATGAATGCTGTAGTAATATCCATCAGTGCACCCAATAAAATGCATTGCAACTTGAATACCACAGTAATATCCGATCATAGTGTTTTTAATCTAGACCATACTCACAGGTGTAGCACAATTGACTATGGTTGCATTATACCCACACCCGTATGACAATATTGAACAGAATATGAAAAAGCTGAGTGTTTCCACAAGAGAAAATGTATCTGCCTATACGCAAAGCGTAAGCAGATCATTGTGTCCACCACACAAGCGCGTGGGTAAAGGTGCAGAAATTGTGCACCACCATGGATTGAAAGTCCCGCCATGCAATGACACTGGGGTGATATCTGTCATGAAAATATTTACAGAATGGTGTCCATAAATGAAAACTGCCTTCGTAAAAATGGTGGCTATCTTTTCTCACTGATTTCTGCGTATTTCAATCTCTGTTGCCATTGTGAATTCACGATTCCAGCAAAAGTGTGGATATCTGGTAACCCACATGTTTGAAACTGGGTGCAAAACAACTGTGATGCTGGAAATGCATCAGAGGGAAAGGGTCTCCGTATCCTTGTCCTTACTGCTTTTTATCATGTGCTCTGTCGTGTTTTCCGCGCAGAAGTTCATGTGGGACTCCAGGCGGTGCAGCTCTCTCTTTTGGTTTGGTGTACAGACCCATGGGATACCCTTATGGCATATACAACCCTGTGCCCCTAGTGTATGTCATTGGGCACCTGTGTGTGGCCCACAGAGCAGGGTATGGGCTGGTGGTAGCTCCATGCTGAATTTGACAGGTGCTCCGAGTATCCTCCATTTTGGGATACCCAGGCCCTGGCATTGGAATCAGTTGATTTCTGATAGGAAACAAGATGGCCCCTGTGGCCTCTTGCTTTCTATTGCCTGTTACCTTGTTTTCCCAAAGTCCTGGGAAGCCCTGACTCTGTCCCTTCCCCCTGACCGGCTACTGGGTGGACGTTCCATATATGGTGTTGTTGTGAAGTCCAGGCCAGACTGGCTGGAGCCTTCCCAGTAACTGTATGTTGTGGGCACACCCTGTGGGTGGGAACTGGGTGAATGGAGTGTGTGACCAATATGCACTTTTTGTTGTGGATTTCTGGTTTCTGGTGTTTGACACAATGAATGAGACAGCCCTGCCCGAAACTGGTATGAATGCATGTGAAGTGTTGAATGGCTGGGTACTTGTCCCAATTCACATAAATTGTTGTGAGTGTCTGGAGAGAGGTGAATGGCCTGAATGCACTATGCACCTGATTGTATGCCTGCCTGCATGAATGCCCTTCTGAACGATTGGTTGCCTGAGTGTGACCCAGCAGAATGAATGGGAGATCAACTAGTATATCTGGGGGCCTCTCACTGCTAGAATTCATGTTCAGAAGCTGAAGAGAAACTGGAGTTGAAACTGAAGTTTAACCTTGAAGTCTTGCTGTTGCGCTACTTCATCAATCTGAAAGCTGCTGTGTCTCCAAGGACTGACCCAGAGAGGACCTAGTAAGGCGCCCTCTTCCCGAGCTACGAGCGACCATCGTGCACCAGCTGATCTTTGCTAAAGCTCCCTGGTAGACAGACCTATGACAGGCTGCCGACCGGAGACGGGGACTGCCGCGGAATCCCAAAGAGAAGCGCCTGGACTGTTGTCCGCCACCGTTGACGACTGCTGTCGCCAACCGGAGCCGCCGTGCTCCCGTTGCCTAAGAACTTTCGAATCACGGACGCGCTCGTCCGCACCACAGCTCGCCTTATCCTGCCGGAGAAGGCCAGGCCGTCGACGCACAAAGGAGCATCCACCGGTGGGTTTACCGCCACCCAAAGACCACAAAGACTCCAACAACTCGACACCTTGCTGGGCCACAGTTCTTCAAACTCTTTGCGGTCCAGAACTATCGACATCGAGGTGCCCCGCATGCCTCTTCCTTGCAGGACATTTACGCTTTCCCGTCGACGAGCACCGCTAGGAACGAAGCTGCCACTTCACCGCCGTAGTTCACCATGTTCATCGCTGGACGTTCTACGACCCGTGGCTCCTGCCTTAAAGGGAGTGCACTCAAGAAGGGCTGTCGATTTCCCGACGAGGAACTCTACAACACCAAGTACTTTGGGGTTGCTGAACTATTGGAAAGATTCTTGTGAACAATATGTGGACTGGGCTTGTGATATATCTTTATTCTACAGATTGCCCAGGTGGGGGGATCTCCACACGGAAATGTGTCTAACGGTAGAGGCCAGTATTCTGCCTATTGTTCTCACCATCTTGCTTTCCTCCTATATCTATTGTTGGTTTCCTTTACAAACTGATTTGTGTGACATTTAACCTACAGTTGATGCACTTTTATGAGATCTAATAGTAATAGTGGTACCACGTAGAACTGTATATTTGCCATTGTAGATAACTGAGCACAAAGTGATTTATCGTGATATTGTACATAACTTTGAACATTAATATAAAGACTGTGTTTTAACTAATACAGTGTGTGGACATTCCTTTGTGGGTGCTTGGGGACTACACTGTACTTAAGAACCAGCCTGCATCCCCTCCTGAGAAGCTAGGCCTTGATTACTTGTCCATTGCTGCCACAATAGAAAATCTTGGCTGGGGTCCTCTGTGCCTCTCCTCTACCATATAGAGAGCAGAAGTACAGACACCCCACTCCAGTCTTTACAACAACATATAAGTAAATGTGAAGGAATGTGTAGACGTGACTCGACAAAACAGTTCCTAAGTGCTGTGCCGGCAATTTGAGGACAATTAAAGGGTGCTACATCCAATGTGTCTACGCTCATGTTTCGACCCAGTCAAAACCACGCATCAGTACGTATGTCGTCGTCAGGATGCAGAATCAAACATGTTACCAACTGATTCCTTTTTAAGGATCCATAGCCTTTATGTTTCAGATTAAATATATGTCTACAGGGGAAAAGAAAACAGGGAGATGTTATCCTTTAGTAAGATGTGTTAATTCATTTCCAGTGATCCCTACTAATTTTGTTTGTAATTAAAATCCGTAGACAATTGCATTTGTTTACTGACTGCACCAAGTGACTTAGTGGGGCTGATGTGTACATACAGGACTCGGGTGTCGGAAATTCACTTATTTAGTAGATCTGTCCTTTAAATAGGACCATACTGCTGTGGTGATCTTTGAGAGTAGTCTACTCTTGTTGCAGGTATGCCAGATAGATGCAGATATTCTGCAACTTCTCAAACAATTGAGACAGATGTCCCCTCTGTACGGAAGAAAAGTCTGATGTACTTAGTGTGAAGAAATTGCCTTTTTGAATTTTAAGGAAAGATGTCTACGTTACTTTAAAAAAACATGATGTGTTAATATAATGAGCTACTTAGGCCACACATTCATAGTAACTGTATCTGACAAGGTTACAGAAATGTAAATTGTTCTTTTGTCCACAGACTTGCAATGCAAATGCCATGATGATATTTTCAGTCTTTAGAGGAAAGGTACAAAATGAGGCCCTTATCTTTTGTCTAACAGGTTTTAAAGTACCTTGTGAAAAAAGGGACAGGTGGGTGCTCTGTAAAGTTTGTGCCCACTTTTAATGGAGAGCGTTGGACAGGAAGGAGGGATGTGAGCCAACTTAAGTAGTACGCTACTTAAGTAATACGCCATACATCGAGTGTTTCTCTGTGAGCTAGTTTGCACTGTACAGTGCCAAATCCCTGCATTATTTAAAGTTCTTCTGCCTAATACTGCTTTTGACATTCCCATGTGGGACTGTCCCCCTTGGATGTGCAGGCGATGACCAGGACCAGAAAAATGCTCACCAGCTGGATTCCTTTTTGTTGCTGCTGTTCTAATTTAGTTATTTATTTTTGGTGTTTAATAACGCACAGAACCAATCCGATTCAAAGCACCCAGAGTAAAGGGGGAGGGACTGGGAGGCTATAGAAGATGAAGGTATTGAAGGAACATGCGTGTGGACGGATATATGCTCACTCTTTCCCAGAGGGTCTGTCTTGTTTAGGCTAAAGTGTTGGTATGTGTGCAAGTGAATGAATTTTGGATTTTGAAGTTTTCCTTCTGTTGTGGGGCATGTGCTAGTGATTTATTTGTTGATGTGTGGCATCATTTGTTTGCATGGAGGTGTATCGGGTTCCTTTGTGGGGCTTGCTGGTCTGCATTTGACAATCATGTGCTGACGATCAGTTGTATGTCTGAAAGATAGCTCTACTGTTCTGGGAAGAAGTTCCTTAGGTTTTCATTTGTGTTGAAGCTGTTAGCTCTAGAGTAGTTTTAGGTCGCTTTTGTGGGGCTGAAAAGGAAAGTTTGCATGGACATAACCATGTGCTGTGCTGGGTCTGTGTATACAAACCTGCTGGGACTAGGGTTTTCTTTACAACAGAACAGGGCTCTCCTCCAGGGGACTGGTCTAAATCAGGGGTGTCAGGATAGGATGGGATAAACAATAAATTGTCAGGGTTATTTCTACAGTGTGAATACTGGCTTCTACCACCTTCTCGAAGTATAACACAGTCTCAGGGATATACCCCTCGGCTGCTTCATGCATTCATTTGCTTCTTGCCACAGTGTTGGGGATATAGCACCTAGCAGCTTCTTTGCGACAGGTGTTCACCACAATATTGTGGTGCCTGGCTTACTATTTGTAACTACACATGGAGAACGTGAATTCTGTCAGTCTGAGAATATAGTAACCCTGGTCGCTCTAAGGGATATGGTGCCATTCTCCCCATAAGGGATATGCTGCCTGTCTCACCCTACGGGTTATGCCGCTCCTCACACCCTGTTAGGGATTCCACACCCCTACTTATGGACAAGGGATATGGTGCCCTTCTTGCCCAAGAGATATGGTGCTCTTTCCACTCTGCACATGGCTAAAGTTACTTGGCCCCGGAAAGCCCTACCATCTTCTACAGGTACCTCCAGGGCACCAACTCAGGCAGGTGTCCTTTAAGTTGGTTCTATAAAGCCTTACGGTTCCTCATCAGTACCCTCAAAACCATTCCAGAATCTCTGCACTTGCTCTCAAATGCATCATCAGCCTCATTCCACACCACTCCTCCAGTAGCTCCTGCTTGGTCCTCTCTTCCTCCTACAGGTTATTTTCCTTTCAGGAGTTTCCCTCTTGATGCACATCGCAGCTCTCCATTTTCTATTGTTTTTCCACTGCCACACTGGTTACTCACTTTTCTTGGCATTTTTATAGGCCTGTTCCCTGTTTATCATTTTTTTATGGAGCATTGATTGCTTAGGTATCAGCTCTGTTTGTATTGGGCTCTCACTTTAATTAACCTGCCGGGCCATCTTAATTGTCCGCCTCACTAAGGGTTTGCAGTCTGAGAAAGAGATAAAAGGCCTGGCAGCCATGTTCGCGGCAGATGGAAGTCCAGCAGTTCCACCATTGTTGTGTAGCTATCGTGCAAGGTATGACCCTCAGTTCCTTGAGATTCTCTGCCAACTTGCTTGGCCTGCCTAGAAGAGCCTTGCAATTCTCATTTGCAGCAAGCATGGCCCTCTGTTGCCCCCTTGGGCAGAACCTACTCTATACAGATCTGTGGGCTTGTCTCTTTAATGACAGAGTATATGTCTGTGTGGTAGATTTAATTATTTTGTGATTCACAGTTGTTATTGGGTCCAACGGCAGATGGACCTCATGGGTTTTTGTAACAGCAGCATTGCTGAAGCAATACAGATTGCATGAGTGGGGACACTGTACCGAATTTGCATATAGGGGTAGAAATAGGGTACCAACGATACAAGGCATGCCTTGTGTCTGAATCAGATTCAGATGTCACATCATTCAGGGTAGGGCATGGCTCAAAGTATTGAGGGGATTTCTGCAGCTCCCTTCCTCTACTGCCTCCATGTAGCTCTTGAATATGGCTGGGTTGCCCCAGTCGGCTTGCTTTGCTTGTCTGTGGAGACCACACATGGCTTTATGATGGAGTCAAAAGGTTGAGTCCAGAAAATAATATCCACTTCTTGTTATGATTCACAGTTTAAATAAAGACCAAAGCAAATAATCTCCATTACCTAGCAAACATAAAATCAAGTTCCATTTCTATCCATCTGTTAAGGTACAAAGGCTCGCATGAAATGCAGAGAAGGTCTCGAGTACAGGAGACTTGTAATGCATTCTTACTCCTGCCTCTGTCTCTGGGAAGGTGGAAGTGGGACTTTATTTAAAGGCCATGATAATATCTCCTCATGGTGTGTGGACAGTAGTTGAGTGAGGTTCTGGGATGTGGCTGTCTATCAGGTCAGCAGAGTAGAGCTTCACACATAATATCCTCTTCAATGTTGTTTGAAAACTGTGGTAAATATAGCTCAGCTGTCTGACTTTTAATGTTGGTGTACAACATCTCAGGTTGCAGTTATTCAGTCTCTTAGGAATGGACAGTGTTACAAACTGGACATTTGGAACCAAGACGTACGCAAAGACCATTTTCTCAAAGTTAACCAATTTCATTAGGGATTGTGTACATTTGAGGGCCAACTGAAATTTAAACAGCATATTTCCCAGTGAAAATAACAAAATAACAGTGTCTTCTTCCTTCAGTGTCTCTTGCAGTGGTTTTCTGAATGTCAGGATGCAAGTTCACACTGTCCGATCTTATCGGCTGTTTCCAAATGTCTCAGGGAAGTTACCTCACTCCTCAGTCCAATATGTTGCCCACTTTTCTTCAGCTCCTTTGAGCCTTGTTAGAGGCTTTCCAGGGTCTTGTTTCCCAAGACTTAACCATTTCTCACTGTTCTGTCAGATCTTCGGTGGTGGTTAAGGGATCTTTTTAAGGTGAGCAAAGAGAGAGGCAAAAGGTTCTTTCCCCCACCTCTGAGCTATCACGATGCTCCCTGACCCCTGCTGGAACCTCCTTCCCCTTTGTAAACCTACCTACGGCCTGACCTGGCCCTCTCGAACCTCCTACTTCTAAATGACAAGTCAGTCTCTGGTTCCTTGCCTCTCCTTTCCATATTTTACAAAACTCTCTCTTCCTAAGCTCATCATCCCTTAAATCATCTTCTTTACACTGGCAAGTTGCATCACTCAGTTTCTTAATTTTCGCCTACACCCTCATTCTGCTGATTTCTCAATGTCTTCTTACTACTACTTTGGCCTTTTGTCAGTGCCTCCCACTCCACTTCAGGTGTTACTTTCTCCTGCCAACCTTTGAATATTATTCCATCCTTCAACTCCACTTCAAGTTTTATTTCCTCCTTTTGTACTGTTCCTACTTCCATCTTTAACTCCACTGTGGGTTATTCCTACTTCCCTCTTTAACTCCACTCTGGGGTTTTCCTCCTCCCCCTTTGTGTCCTCTATTCCTACTACAGATTTCCTACCCTCTCCTGGCTTTACTTCTTCCCTGTTTTCCTCTGTTACTAATATGGACTTATAATCCACTTCTGGTTTTCCTTCCACCCTTCTGTCCTCTACTTCGAGTACATGGGTTACAAGCCCCTCCTGGGTTTGCCTCAGTCCTCGTTTCCGCTACTTTTAAGTATTGCTCACAAGCCCCTCCTGGGTTTGCCTCAGCCATCTTTACCCCTTTTCTCCCACCTTCAAATCTCACCACTTGGGTGAGCCCTCCTGGAAAGTAGACTGGAAAGTGCACCCACAGTTTATCAGTGGGTGTTTTGGCTTTTTTCAAGCAAGCTAAGTAATGCTTTTGGTGTTTTTTTTACCACGCGCCCTGCACCTGGACCTGCATAAAACCAGAGAGCCCGCACTCCTGTGCGTGTACACCTGAGAAGTGCACTGGAAAGTGTAGGTACAGTTTGGCAGTTTGGGAGTTTGACGGATCGAGGGTCTTGTGATAGAACATTTGAACTGATTGACTCTAAACTCTTCACGTGGTCGCTTCGTGATTGTGTAAGGACAAAATTGGGTCAGTGTTACAAGCGTACCTATCCAGTGAACATGTACTCCTTAAGGAACCCTTCAAAGCTGTCTGAGCAGACAATATCAGAACACACGTTTGCGATGGCTAGAAAGCTGCCCTGCCGGCCTCTCCTGGTGAAGGGGGAGTGGCTCTACATTGAATTTACCCTAGAGTAACAATAGTTGAGATCAAAGATAAGATGGTAATTGTGGGCATCTCCTGCATCCCGAGAATGGGCCTCTTGAGTGTCACAGGGTGTCTTGTTGACTCCGAAGAAGAGCGGGAAGATCATACAGAGTCGGATGAAGAAATGGTGCGTGCCCTAGATAATCAGGAAACACGTTTAGGGTCAGGAGACGACAATGGTTAACATTCTCCTTCTTTTTATACTGAATCTGAGAGTGATGGTAGTGAGGAAATTAATACATCATACACCTCTACTCCACAGCAGCCTACTCGGCCTAACAAACTCATTACACAAATGGATGGAGAACCAAGCTGGAGTGCTCAAAAAACACTGATTGCTTTGTGTTGTAGTCAATTGTTACTCTCTATGAAGGAATTGTATCTGAGCTACAAATGCCCTCGATAATTCTTGGTTCAATTCAAAAGAAATTGGAGAATGCCTCAAATGAGGCTGAGCTAAAATCATTTTTTCAGTCCAAGCAGACACAGCAGCATTCTGAATTATCTGATTTGTCACAGACGATATTGATTCTACAATGACTTAACTCGAACACCAATGATTTAACTCGGCCACAGATTATATCTAGGCAGAGCCCTCCAGGCAGAGCAATACTTTCCAGAACAGTTTCTAATCAGGGTACTGTGGATTACGCAGATTCTGCTGCTGACACGTGTATTATTTCACCACCTTTGCAACCGAAAGAGTCTGCTGCGAATTTCGTAGCAGAAACTCATAATAAAGTTGCACAAAAACGGAAAAATCCCGAGAGGCCGCTAGGTAAAGGAAAATCGAAAACCTGTAAAGTGCAGAGTAACAAATAATCTTGAAGGAAATTTATGAGAAATCTTACCATTCAGGAATCGTTGGCTAGATCAAATAACAATTACCCAGCAGTCACTAATACCAATGATAGGCCAACAACCAAGGGTATTGCTGACAGTTTCTCAGCAGAAGTGTATTTTATCAATGTACTGATGTCCTCTCAGGCTTACAAGACTGTGGAGTGTGAACCCACTTGTTTCACGACAGCAAAAGAAACTATTGGCATGCAATGGGACTATACCAAGACTACAGCATCCAAATTGAGATCAGAGAATACTCCTAAGAATACTACTAGTATGTACATCACTGAAACCGACTTTAATGCTGTTTCTGGTAATAATGCTTTTAACACAATTGACTCAGCAGGTGATCATACGGAGGGATTACATGCTCCTTGTGTTCCAGATAAAAAGGTTTCTGCTTTTCAGATTTAAATAAAGCTGAGCTAATGCATGCTAGATTGTGGGAGCCCTCAGCGACCTCACTTGGAAGAACAAGTGAGGCTGGTTTTCCTGGTCCTATTAGCATGCACAGTGCTGACTTTTATAGGATGAACATAACCATAAAAGTACCTCCTAATGTCGACTATTTGCATGACCGATTGTGTGCTATTTCAGCAAAACATAGTAACAAATCCTCTGAAGTAGGACAGTCCCACAGGTCCAATGTGTACAGTATTCTAAAGGGTGCTAAGGGGCTTGTTGGAAAATCGATTGGTTTTAGTACCCCGCCTCGCCTAATGGGCCCCCAAGGTGAGCAGGGTGGTATTTTGGGTGTAGCCCCGGACCAGAGGCATGTTTGTACGTTTCAGGTTGAAAGTATTTTTAAGGAGGACAAACACTTAGTTCTCAATAGATCAACTATTCTTGCACTGTTTTCTGTGATCCCACAACTGAGAGCAATTTCAACCAAAGATATTGAGCGAGTTGAATTTAAGGACTCTTCTTGCACTAACTCAATCATTCTGTACATTGATTCCAACATAGTGGCAGATGTTATTAAGAGGGAAATTCCCACACTGAAGCATCTGGGGTTCTTTACTTCAGAACTCTTTGCTCTTTGATTTTTCTAACTCGAAAGGACTGAGTAAGGGTAGGGTGATATTGATTACAGACCCCATTCGTGACAGTGATACACTTTGCGGAAACTCCAACATCCGCCTATTGTAGGGAGCAAGACTGGTCATGGTTGTCACGGACCCTGACAGTTGATAAGAGTAATCCCACTGGCTTCAGCTTACTTTAGTAGATAGCTCTCCCGTGACTATTTTGTCATGGAACGCTGGAGGGCATACCTCTTTGTTTACTAATCCACAGCGGGGTGCTATGTTAGGAAAGTGTGAAATAATTTGCTTACAGGAGCATTGGCTGACTAAGCAACCAAGTCTGGATGGGTATACCGCTTGTTTCCAGGCCGCAAGTAAGGGAAAGTTGGGTGGGTTTTCGGGGGTATTGTTGACACTGTTTACGTCCGGCTCTGATATTACAGTTGAGAGAGAATATGGTATACATACTGGAGCACAAGCTGTGGAATTGTTAATCACGGCTCAAACAGAAAGTATTGGTGGTATTCTGTTAGTTAATATATATTGGCATGAGGTGATTAGATCGATTGATTCCTTTTTGGGGCAGTTAAGATTAAGCATTTCCAGCTGGATGGTTAAAAATAGTCTTGGTCATGTTATAATCTTGGGGACCTTAATTGCACCTTCCCCACTCACAATAGTACTTCCGTGGTTCAGACTCTAGCTTTATTTGATGGTCATGCACAAAGTGAAGTTCCTAATGGGGCTTACGCTCAATGGGTTTGCTACAGTTAAAGGATGTGGCATGTGGGGATGCATGCCCATGCCACCTATAAATGGTTTAGAGGTGATATTCGATCCATTTTGGATAATATTATTATGGATGAGTTTTTATTTTCTAAATGTCTAAAGTTAAATGCAGTGCCTACTACATGGAGTGATCACTGCATGTTAATTTGTTCTATGTGCATTCTGCGAAATAAGATGAATGAAATAAACCAGCAT